>NC_064639.1:215975552-218475552 GCF_023864345.2 Schistocerca serialis cubense | reverse complement strand
TTTGAAATGAATAAGAAAACTATTTCAAACCTCTGATGCTCTGTATCTTGATCTCAAATATACTTCAGTTACGTCGTTCTTCACAGGACGCCTCAGTTGTGTCGGGGAAGCACACTCACTAACTGTTCAGCTCAAGATTAGTGAGTATGTAGTGACTTAAGAAAAACCGAGCCAGACTAGGACTCGATTCCAAGCTGTCTGCTTTTCGTGAGCAGTTGCAGTAGCTGATGTGTATTCCATCCAGTCTCCAGTGCCGTCACAGTCTTTTTACTGCCACTGACATTTCCACCTATGACATCAGAAGAATCACAAGTTGCTCTTCATCTTGGGATAGGGAAACTTAAAGAACGAATAAACTACGTAATTAAAAGTATCCAGACACCAGTATGTAATGAGGAACTGACCACTAGATATCACGAGTGGTAAACATGCTAGTATAAAAGGAGGCGGCGAGTATCGTGTTGTCAGTAGAGAAGCATCAACAGCAGAAAGGGCCGATCAGGAGACACCAGTGATTCTAACGTGGACCTGTCATTGCTAGTAACCTGAGCAACACGTTCATCAGGGTCATTTCAACCCTTCCAAATCTGTCCAGCTCAACTGTTCGCGATGTGATTGTGAAGTGGAAACGGGAAGGAACAACCACACCTAAACCAAGACCGAGAAGAAACTGTCGGGCAGGGACAGTTGCGCATTGCGGGGGATGGTTGTAAAATATCGCATGAAATCAACAGAAGGAATCAATCGTGAGTTCGAAAGTGTTGCCAGCAGTCCAAGCTAGTACAATGACCGTGCGTAGGGAGTTAACCAGTTTCGCCCCAAGAAGGTTTGCCATTGAACTCTTTTACGAACTCCTGTTTAAATCTTATGTTTGGAGTGTAGATAAACCATAAATAACAACTTTCATTATTGTAACAATATATTTAGTACAAAAAATGAGACAGTGAGAACGGGAGTGTACAGGTACAGTGCATATAACACTGTGAGAAACGAATGTAAATTTTTGATGTTTATGTTTATTATTCTCACTACATATTTTATACAGCTCATTCACAGATTATACAAAATGTGGATGTATAACCAAATAAGGAATAAACAAGATTACACTGTCTTTTAGTGAGTTCAGTTTCTACTTCAGTTTCTATGAAACAATTTGCATGCATAGGAATTTTACATTTCTTACATTGTTTTGTTGTGCCCTTTTGCACTGGCCACATCTTAGTTGTTTACCTAATGGTACAATCAGATGATCCTGTCCATCGTAGCGTACATCATTGAGCACCCTTTTATGTAAGGCTTTTGGATTTCGCGCTGGATGGGCAGGTGACTGTCATGAGATGTACTTTTGATAGTAGCAGTTGACCACATACCTTGTGAAGCCAAGAAGATCGAGTGCATTGCCCTTATACTGTATTGTTTATCTATACAGCAACCAAGCATTGTTTATTGATGCGTTTAGAGGAAAAGCAAGAAGTTGGTAGTACCATTTCTTCGTTCTGAAATTAATCCTGTATTTTCCAGTATTTTCATCAAGTCTGTTCACTCCTACGTAAGTGTTGTAGCTAACAACTGCAGCAGGAGTGATTATATCAATAAACTTTCTCTCACTCCTACTGTATCGTTTGGATTATCCAGTTGGTTGAACTCCACTTCTGTTTGAGGCGATGGTAACAATGTTGTTGTCATAGTAGCGAATCAGAGTCAATCCAGATTTATTATCGGTTACTTGGTCATTTGTTCTTCTCGGAGTTTTTTCCATTTTTGGAAGGTCTTGGAGCGAAGCACCCTCTGTTCTATTTGAGCCAATTGTTCCTGTTCAAGTGCAACTCTTTTCTTTTAGTGCATCCAAGAGTGGTAATTAAGTAAAAAAGTTATCAAAAAAGAAATTGTATGTCTGTTCATTCTCAAATGCAAGTTTTGCTACTGGGTCTAACACAACTGGACCACCTACACCAAGCTCAAGACTTCTGTTTCCTGTTTCAGCACCCTGGTATGGTTCAGCTTGAACTAGGTACCCTAGTCTTGTGCAAAGACACCAAACTTTATAACCAAACCTTATCTGTTTACCTGCCATATGTTGCTTTATTCCATGTCTACCATAATACGGAATTATGGCAAGCAGGCTTTCGTTATTGAAAGCTCTTAGCCACCTATCATTGAAGAATTTCCAATGGGGCCTGACTTTTGGAAATCTGTCATTTTTGGATAAGCTGTTGTTATCACAGGCATGTACATATTTCACAATTTTTTCAAATCTTCCCCTTGATGTTCCGTCTGACACAGCTACATTATGGCAATCCTCGCTCATTTCCCAGTACATTTTATATCTTGGTAAAGGGTTGTAACCTGTCAGAAGAAATATGGCCAATAATACTCTTATTTCTGCACTTGACACATTGAATGTTGTATCTCCCTGCTGATGAGCGTAAATATTTGTGTAATTGGCTAGCATATGCACAATAATATCATAATAAATTAATTCAGACAGCTGTACTGGTGACATTTATTCTGATGTAGCTCTTCAGGCTTTTCCGGCGAGACCTTGACATGTGGAATAAACGGGTCTACTGCCGGATGTTTGGTTCGCTCTGGCACAATATTTCGGCCACGTAACTCGTTGTCTTGTTCAGGTGCTACCTGAGACTGCCGTATTGGAGGATCTTGTCCAGTATTTATGCCCAGAGGGCGCTGGGCGCTCTGTTTGCCATCCGCGCCTGCGTGACGCTGCTTGTAAGGTGTTGTCTCTTGCCCGGTGCTCCCTCGGACGTCTGCGCCCGACTTAGTCGCCATCGGTGGCGACAGCTGCCACGACCACAGACGGTGGACGACCCGGGCGCAGACGTCCGTGGAAGCACCAGAGAAGGGCTCTACGCTACGCAAATTCACATCTGGGCGGCCGCGTAAAAACGATGCGCCACCTGCCGGAATCTGTGTTTGAGGAGCGGGACTCCTGCTACTCTGTGGAGTTCTCCAGTGCTGGGCTGAGAAGGGCCAAAACCTCAGGAGTAGCACCAGGCGGGCGCGGACCGCAAACGGAACGCCCGACACAGCAGGGGCCTCAGACAGCTGCCACATATGGCGAACAGTCGGGCGCGGACGTCTGAGGGAGCACCGGGGAAGAGACAACACCTTACAAGCAGCGCCAGGCGGGCGCGGACGGCAAACAGAGCGTCCAGCGCTCTCTGGGCATTAATACTGGACAAGATCCTCCAATACGGCAGTCTCAGGTAGCACCTGAACAAGGCAACGAGTTACGTGGCCGAAATATTGTGCCAGAGCGACACAAACATCCGGCAGTAGACCCGATTATTCCACATGACATTTATTCTCTCAAAAATTCTGGATGGGTCCATGTCTTCATCTGCACTTCATTTATATCGTTCTGAGTCCATATCCTATCAACCCTCTTTCTTCTGCCGGTAACAGGAATAGTATTTGATGTAGAACATTCCAGACTGAGAACCATCAAGTTGGGTGGCACCAGAAGTTGAACATGATGACTCATTAGACTCCCTAGGACCTATCTATCATACAAAACATCAACTTTCTAGGAACCATAAATAATATCTACATAGTCACAGATAAATAATTTAGAAAAATCTAATAAGCATATATCCTAATCAAAATCTTCAATTCATAGTATTGTCTAATATTTACCTCTTGGGTAACAATTTCCCCATCACAATATTTTGTAACTTTTGCTTCTGCAACAAGTCTTAGATGGTTGCCACTTAGACGATTTATATTACTTTCACACTCGCCACCTGAACCTTCATATGACTCGCATGGGTCATCCTTGGGATTTATTTATAAATCAGAATGAGAAACATCAGTATCCTCTTCCAATAATGCTGTAATTTCATTGTCAGTCGCTGGTCGGGGTGGCCGAACGGTTCTAGGCGCTACAGTCCGGAACCGCGCGACCGCTACGGTCGCAGGTTTGAATCCTGCCTCGGGCATGGATGTGTGTGGTGTCGTTAGGTTAGTTCGGTTTAAGTAGTTCTAGGTTCTAGGAGATTGATGACCTCCGAAGTTAAGTCCCATAGTGCTCAGAGCCATTTGAACCATTTTCATTGGCAGTCAACTAAAATGTAAGTGCTTTACTGTTATTTCAATGCAGCCATTCAATTCCACTGTTCAAAAAAATGGAACACTCAGCTATAATGCATTACAACCCATTGTTGAGAACAGATATGAACAAATAACACACACACATTATGATTTCGTATTCATACGTCATATTTAGAAACTATAACATCGTTATCCACTGTCAAATATAGTAAAACTTACTTACCCTTTCCTTGTAGTCATTTTTGCATAAACAGCAATTACTACAGCACCAACAATGTTGCTATGCAGATGCCAGATGCTCGCACCACAACTGACAGTTTTGAGTACCAAAAAAAAAAAAAAAAAAAAAAAAAAAAAAAAAAAAAAAAAAAAAAAAAAAAAAAAGCATGTAGAAGGCCAGCAGTGTGACAAACTTACCAAAAACCAAAATCCCTGTGAAAAAAAAAATTGCAAATTTTTGTTCCAAAAATGTATCAGTGGGATAAAATGGGTTAAAAAAAAAAAAGACAGAGGTGCAGTGGTGAAGCAACTCCTCAGAAGCCACGAATTTCTATAGCAAATGCTGAGCGACACTTGAGGTGGCGTAAGGAACGACGCCATTGGACAGTGGATGACGGGAAACGGGTGATTTGGAGTGAGGAATCACCCTGTGCCAGTCCGACGGAATGGCGAATGCCTATAGTCTGTTCATCATAAAAATAAACCTGATGTAAACATTACGCCATGTATTCTTCTGCGTTTGCTTGAATCTCATTGGATTTTGTTTCACGTGGAGCGGAAGCCTAGTTGTGACCCGTGCAGTCAAGTACGATCATAAGGATACGTTTTATGCTGTGTTACACGCACTTAGACAGAGCGATGATGCGGGACAACAGCTTTGCTGGCGCATTATACTTGGAAAGCACTGGCCAGCCAACAGTCCAACTAACCTGCAAAGATGTGAGCAGTTGCAATTCAGATGTAAAAAGAGACAAGCAAAGAAACAATATAGCTTCGAATGTCATTTAATTTTTACAGAGAATTAAATAACATTCGGAAAAACTCCAGCACTACTGCGCGCTTCTTAGGTGACCAGACGGAAAGCATAAAATGCTCTCGTTCTCACCTAACATAGTATTCTAATTACAAACAAGAGTCAAAATTCCTAACTCTAACACAGGGTAACTTTTCTGAGCGAGCTATGTGTGATGCAAAAGCATAGTACAGGGATTTCACCGTACTGTTGAATGCTGAGGCCACTAAAGTTATTAATTACAGTCAGTCGTCAGGTAATCTCTTAGCTCCTTCCTTATCCGAATCCGAGAAATACATTTCAGTTCCCGAACCGTCGTCTGCTACGTTGATAACGAGTCGATCAACAACCGAATGCACGAAGCCAATCAGGTGCCGCATTTTCTCCTATTCTTTCATGAGCCGCACGCGGTATCCGCGTGGTCTACGTCGCCTTGCCACGGTTCGCGCGGTGCCCCCTCGTGGGAGGTTCGCTTCCTACTTCGGGCATGGGTATGTGTGTTGTCCTTAATGTAAGTTAGTTCAAGTTAGATTAAGTAGTGTATAAGCCTAGGTAGAGACCGATGACCTCAGCAGTTTGGTCCCACAGGAACTTACCACCCCCCATTAAGACGTGCCGTTCTATATCCCGCCAGCGTTCGGCAGTGACATGTGAAAAAACTGTGTGCGTCAGATTCAGTACGTCTGGCAGCTTAACAGTCCTGTTATTTCTCGGCCAAATTCCTTAACTTGGCTCCAATCACTTCATATTGTAATGGTACAATAGCGAATGCAAAAGTGCAGCATTTGTATGGTGTGCTCGATGCTCTGAAAGTGATTGTTTTTCATGTTTCTACAACCCTTATCTACATTGTGGTAGAAAACAATGGACATACTCCAAATAAAGAGTATTTGGTTTTCCATTTTTGCTTTAAGAATTAAATTGTTATGTTTTCTTAGTTTAAGCATCCTTTATTAACGCTCTTTCATAAAATACTGTAAATTAAGAATTCATATTTGAATTTAGAACAGAAATTTCGAATGTAGAATGTAATTAGAAACAGTAAGACGTGCATTAATCAGAAAAAATGATGATTAATTTTACAATTACGAGGTGTAGGTATTTATAATTGAACGAGAAAAAAAACATGACTGAAGCGAGACTCGAACCAGTGATCCATGAAACTGCTACTCTGCTAACTCCGCTATGCATCCAACGAGTATGTATGCCTCAGTTGTATCTAATTAACACCCTCAGAAAACTTCAAAGATGATCATCTCTGTAAATTTATGAAAAACTTTAAGAACAGCCTCTTTCTCGGCACTTTTTAACCGTGTTCCACACGCGTGTTTCACTACGGAACAGAAAGAAGCAGACTCATCCATTTTCATACTGCGTATTAATAGCGCGACGATCAGAGCACAGCAGTGCAGAGGCTGTGACTGTACACGATTTTTGAAATAAAAACAACATAGCTAAAGCGTGATTGTTCATACATTTCAGTATCTGAAAGTTTCATTTAATGTGACTTAGTAATAATACATCTTATACATAAGTAGGACCTACTTCCAAGAGTGTAACAACAGGAGTGTAAGTGTGCTACTTACATCAGGTTTATCCTTATGACGAACGGAGTATAGAAAACCTTACCTGGCATCATTTACAGTGTCAACAGTGAAGTGCGGAGGTGGTGTTAGGGTATGGAGGTGTTTTCCCGTGGTTAGGGTGCTTAAGAGGACGCAAATGCGGACTAATACGAAGACATTTTACAGAACTGTGTAGACCATACAGTAGAAGGACAGCTCGGAAACGATGAGTTGCTGTGTCAGTATGACAATGCACCCTGTCAGAAAGCTGTATTTGTGAGGCAATATTTAATTGATGCGTGAATAGTTCGTCTCCTAACCATTGCCTATTCCATCTGCCTGATGTTTTTCGTTACAAATCTTAAAAGTATTTTCATATCAGTAATAAATTTTCAAAACTATGTGTATGGTCATACAATACCGCCTTTCACGGTCGGTATTTTCTTCACTTACGATGTTAGGAATCTGTATGCAGCTAGCAGAAACTTTTATCCTTTTTAGTCCGAGCTAAAAACATGTAATATAAAAATTTATTTTTATTTAAATAATTATTTTCTGCTTCTTAGCCTTGTGAGCGTGAAATTTCTCAATCGATGTTAAACACTATTTTAAATTTCAGATTGTATGAGAGACATGAGTAACATTTCAGGTTTATTTAAATGTTACTTTTGAATGCATTATGGGAGTGACAGTGATCAATGTGTTACAAATATTTATTATAAAAAAAGTCTTGATCACAATTTATTTACTATGGTGACCAGTTTCGACCACTACTGTGGCCATCTTCAGACCAATGAGTAAGAACCTTTCTGATGGATAATCACTATTATTCTCCAGCAGAAGGAGGTTCTTACTCATTGGTCTGAAGATGACCACAGAAGTGGTCGAAACAGGTCACCATAATAAATAAATTGTGATGAAGACTGTTTTTTATAGTAAATATTTATTTAAATGTATTTTCATCTGATCATATGTAAAGTAATACCTATTAGTAATACAGTAAAGCCATATATTTAATTGATATTTTCTTATAAAATGAAATTAAGAAGTAACTAATTTTGTAAGATTTTAATTTCAATGCTTGCTTTGTACCTGTACCTTTGCCCTTGTATGGATGTGACACACATATTACACACATCTTCCTCTTGGCCCTCTCTCTTTCTGCCTTCTCCTCCCCCTCTTTCTTTCTGTCTCCACCTTCCCCCTCTCTGCATCCATCTCCTCCTCTCTCTGTTCATCTCGTCCCACCTCTCTTTGTTCATCGCCTTCTCCTCCCTCTCTCTGTCCACTGTATCCTCCCCTCAATCTGACTATCTCCCATCCCTCTTTTTCTGCCTATCCACTCCTCCCTCTATCTTTCTGTCCATCTCTTCCTACTCACTCTCTCTCCCTCCTGCTCTTCCTTACCCCTCTCTCTGTCGACCTTCTCATCCCACTCTCTCCGTCCATCGCCTCGTCCCTAAACTCTCTGACGATCCCCACCTCCTCTCCCTCCCTTTCCCCAGCTCCTTCTCTCACCTCCTCCTCCATTCTGCCTCTGTCCACCTAGTCCTCCCCCTCTCACAATCTAATCTCCTCCTCCCCCTTCTACCTGCTCAGCTGTGCCCATCCACAAGTATACCCACTGAAATGCTTTCTGATACTGTCCCGGAGGGGTAACGCAAGAAAAAGTATCAATATTTTAAAAAGTCCCATACTGTCGCGCACATCTCCCTCGGTGGCGTACAGGTCAGCAAGCAGCGTGAACATAGTGCAAGCAGTAAGTGTTGAGGTGGTGGAGGTGACGGTCTTGGGATTGACTGAATGCCTCCAGAGCGAATCCCCCCAGTTGTCTGCCTACCTGAGGTGGCAGATGGCGGCGATGAGGCTGGCTGTGCAGCGGCCGGCGGCGTCCGCCTCTGCGTCGGCGACCTCTGGTCGAGTGGTGCTGGCCTGCCGCTCCGGCTGCGGGGGTGGCGGGGCGGGCCCGGCGAGGGCGGCGTAGCGGTGCAGCGCCGACAGCGCCTCCCGCGGGTCGCCCCACACCTCCAGGCTGACCGCCAGCTCCAGCAGCGCCTCGCACTCCTGCCGGCGCCAGCCGCGGCCCTTCACGCGCCGCACCGCCACCTTGCTGCTCTCATCACACATAGCACCTTCTTAACTTTAGATATAAAGTCTCTCAGAAGGCCTGCGAGGAAGCAGTAGTGTATGGCATGTTCAGAATCTACACTACTGGTCATTAAAATTGCTACACCACGAAGATGACGTGCTACAGACGCGAAATTTAAGCGACACGAAGAAGATGCTGTGATATGCAAATGATTCGCTTTTCAGAGCATTCACACAAGGCTGGCGCCGGTGGCGACACCTGCAACGTGCTGACATGAGGAAAGTTTCCAACCGATTTCTCACACACAAACAGCAGTCGACCGGCGTTGCCTGGTGAAACGATGTTGAGATGCCTCGTGTAACGAGGAGAAATGCGTACCGTCACGTTTCCGACTTTGATAAAGGTCGGATTGTAGCCTATCGTGATTGCGGTTTATCGTATCGCGACATTGCTGCTCGCGTTGGTCGAGATCCAATGACTGTTAGCAGAATATGGAATCGGTGGGTTCAGGAGGGTAATACGGAACGACGTGCTGGATCCCATCACCAGCAGTCGAGCTGACAGGCATTTTATCTGCATGGCTGGAGCGGATCGTGCAGCCACGTCTCGATCCCCGAGTCAACAGATGGGGACGTTTGCAAGACAACAACCATCTGCACGAACAGTTCGACGATGTTTGCAGCAGCATGGACTACAGCTCGGAAACCATGGCTGCGTTTACCCTTGACGCTGCATCACAGGCAGGAGCGCCTGCGATTGTGTACTCAACGACGAACCTGGGTGCACGAATGGCAAAACGTCATTTTTTTACATGAATCCAGGTTCTGTCTACAGCATCATGATGGTCGAGTCCGTGTTTGGCGGCATCGCGGTGAACGCACATTGGAAGCGTGTGATGGTATGAGGTGCCATTGGTTACACGTTTCTGTCACCTCTTGTTCGCATTGACGGCACTTTCAACAATGGACGTTACATTTCAGATGTGTTACGACCCGTGGCTCTACCATTCATTCGATCCCTGCGAAACCGTACATTTCAGCAGGATAATGCACGACCGCATGTTGCAGGTCCTGTACGGGCCTTTCTGGATACAGAAAATGTCCGACTGCTGCCCTGGCCAGCACATTCTCCAGATCTCTCACCAATTGAAAACGTCTGGTTAACGGTGGCCTAGGAACTGGCTCGTCGCAATACGCCAGTCACTACTCTTGATGAACTGTGGTATCTTGTTGAAGCTGCATGGGCAGCTGTACCTGTACACGCCATCCAAGCTCTGTTTGACTCAGTGCCCAGGCGTATCGAGGCCGTTATTACGGCCAGAGGAGGTTGTTCTGGGTACTGATGTTTCGGGATCTATGCCCCCAAATTGCGTGAAAATGTAATCACAAGTCAGTTGTAGTGTAATATATTTGTCCAATGAATACCCGTTTATCATCGCATTTCTTCTTGGTGTAGCAATTTTAATGGCCAGTAGTGTATATCTACAGGGTGTTCGGAAATTACCGTTACGGACGCCTAGGACTTGTAGAGGGGAGTGAGTACACAATATTTTGAATAGGAACTCATGTCCCGTAAAAACATGTTTGCTAGGTACGTATGCAACATGTTAGTCATGGTGAGGGTGATTGCGCCGTATCGCTGACGACATTTGACGTGGATCCTATCTCTCTGATCTGGTTCGAGCCTCATTCACGTTTCTGTGAGTGTTAGAGCACCGTGGTTGAGTACACGCTTTCAGAACACACCGACATGATCTTTTTGAATAGCGAAGCTCACGCTAATGGGAGAGCTGCTCGTCGCCTTTATCAAGATGGTTCTCAACAACATCTGACTCCATCGGATACCGTTTTCGCCACAATTACGCAACGGCTTCGTGAAAGGGATACCTTCACCTTCAGGAGGCGTGACTGTTGTGTTCCAAGCAGACGCCGGACTCCCGAACTGGAAGAGGCCGCAATGTCTCACATTGAAGAGAACCCACCAATGAGCACGCGAGCAATTTCTTTCGCTATTAACGAATAGAACTGTCAGAAAAGTGATGTACTGGGTCATGACTAATCAATTTCTTGTAAAACTAGTAGCGTTGCCAACATGTTGGCAAATGGTCGTAGCACGGAAACGGAACGTTTCCGGACATGGCTGCCAGTTCAAAATATTATCTACTTATTCCAGTCTACAAGCCCTAGAAGTCCTAAAGGGAGTTTTCGAGTACCCTGGATATCTGCACTCCTCAATGCAAATTAGTTCTTTGCCTGAGGTATTTTTACTGCCACTAAACTTTCCCCCCTTCTCTGTTTCATTCGCGAATGACGCGTAGGAAGAATAACAGTTGTAATATCTCAGATTTTCTCGTTGTGGTCATTTCGCGAGACGTATATCAGCTGTAAGAAATATGTTGCTCAACTCATCCCGGAACGTACTCTGTCTGAATTCCAATAGCAAACTTCTCTTCCCCTAGACTAGCATCTCTGTAACGCTCTCGTTCCGACTGAACGGCCATGTGGCTAAGCGGGCCACTCTTCGCTGGATCTTCTCTTTCTCTTCTATTAATCCGACCTGCTGTTAATGTAACCTGAAGAGTACTCAAGAATCGGTCGATAAAGTGTCGCGTAAGCGACTTCTTACATGGATCAATTACATTTCTTCAAGATTCCTCTAATCAGTCTCAGCCTTGCATCTGCTTCTTACAATTTGTTTTATGAGATTGTTCCACCTAATGTCGCTCCGGACACTTACTCCTAGGTATTTTATGGCATTTACTGTTACCAGTGATTTACCATCAACAATGTAATCGTGCTCTTTTGGATCTCTTCAACTATTTAGGTTCAGCAGTTTCCAGTCTCTGTACCCATCACCAATCCGCTGCAAATCATCCTGCACTTACAAGGGAAGGCCGCCAATTGTGAAATTCAGATTCGATTCATACTGCGCATAATAAAAGCTCATGGCCAGAGGTGTAATGTGGCAAAGCACCAAGATGCACCTCTCAGCCGTTGTCGAGAAAATCGACTGTTAAAAGAAACCGTTGCGGTGAAATACTCTCTACGATTATTGATTTCCTACAGCGTAGTGGCGCAGCGGTAAGCGTTCGGGTTCGTATTCCGAAGGTCGCCGGATCGGATCTCGCGCCACGCAATTTTTTTTATTATTATTTTTTTGTAATTCATATATATATATATATATATATATATATATATATATATATATATATATATATATATATATATATATATATGGAGGCGGTACAATTGGAGAGCGATCCGCCTTCACCAACATGCAGAAGCAATTCATTAATATATATATATATATAACTATTAATGAATTCCTTATGGATGTAGGTGAAGGCGGATCGCTCTCCAATTGTACCGCCTCCATTTTTCCGTTTGTTTAACAGGGTGTACCAAAGCTCTCCCGTCCGCACTGATTTTCGACGATGTTATAAGTTGCGCTAGGGACCGCATCTACTTTCTTTCGAAGTTAGCACGCAACTACGCTGTTATGCGGCGGCTCGTTTCGGCCCATTCAACATCTGTCCTTCAAGTGTAACGAGCAAGTAACGGAGTTTATATTTCATACCTGCCACAGCAAGTTTGTGTTCGTGGGGTCTCTAATCTAATTCGAACGTTTGACTTATGCTACACGTATTCGTTTCGGAATATCGTTTCTACGTCTTCCGTTAGCTACACGTGGTTAACATTATGAAGACAATTAATAACATTTGTGAAATACAACTTTGTTTGCGGAAAACATAATGATGTTCGAAGTCGCCAGTTTTTCCACGACAAACGACTTTCAACAACTTATTATGTGCATAATTGTTGCAACTGATTGCCGGGAATTATATATATGTATATATACATTTGAATTACAAAAAAACAAATACTAAAAAAAAAAGTTGAATGGCGCGAGATTCGATCCGGCGACCTTCGGATTACGAACCCGAGCGCTTACCGCTGCACCACGACGCTGTGGAAAATTACTAATCGTAGAGAGTATTTCACCGCAACGGTTTCTTTTAACTCTCGATTTTCTCGACAACGGCTGAGAAGTGCATCTTGGTGCTTTGCCACATCACACCTCTGGCCATGAGCTTTTATTATGCGCAGTATGAATCGAATCTGAATTTCACAATTGGCGGCCTCCCCTTGTTAGCTGCCGTCTCCTGGCGTTTCTACATTTTTACACACAATCAGATCACCTACGAACTGACTGGTAAGAGTTGCCAACGTTAGCCATGTGATCATTAATATATATTTTGAAAGTAACGATCCTGTTCCACTTGTTACCGATACCTCTGTGCATTAGTTATCTACAACGGACAGCCGAAGACATGTGGAATCTGCAAATCCGCTGAGCAAGTGCGTCCTGAGCGCTCGCTGCTCCACGTAGACGAGCTACCGAGTAGAGAGACGGTGGCGTACAGTGTCGGAGCTGTTATGATGCTGCTGACCTGTGTGACTGTAGCGAGCGGGTGGCGAAACCCCTGCCTGTGATGCCAAACAGTAGTCCAGAAACGGAAACCGAAAATATCTGACAGGCTGAAAACTTACAAATTAACGCTGAGTCAGGACGCACTGATTATAATCAATGGAAAATGGGACCTGCACAAAACAGCAGAACTCTGCAGTTTCCTACCAAAATCCGTACCACATGACATAAATAACGTGGAGACGGACAGTAATACATCTGAAAATCGTGTGACAACACCCTATAAGAATACGAAAAGAAGAATAACTCATCTAGCAATTAAAACTTTGGCTCCTCAAAAGAGAGACAAATCACGTCAGATGAAATTTAAGCACAATAAACGATGTGACAAGATTTCAGAAGGAGAAAAAGGCTCGTCGATAATAACAACAGCAGGCGGGACAACGAACACAATGGAAGCAGCCCCTATCTCAGCCCTCGTAGTAAATAAACATCACAGAAGTCCTGCCAATCAATGATCTCACTCCAAGAAGAAACAAATATGAAAAACAAATCAAGATAAACCCTTAGTTACAGCCGGCCGGGGTGGCCGAGCGGTTCTACGCGCTACAGTGTGGAACCGCGTGACCGCTACGGTCGCAGGTTCCAATCCTGCCTCGGGCGTGGATGTGTGTGATGTCCTTAGGTTAGTTAGGTTTAAGTAGTTCTAAGTTCTAGGGGACTGATGACCTCAGCAGTTAAGTCCCATAGTGCTCAGAGCCATTTCAACCTTTGTTACGCTCGGTTTGACACTGAGATGGAAGCCAAGGAGGAAAAATCTGGCATCGAGAATTAATAGAGCACTTCTAATGTTGGTTAAAGCTAGAAATGATGACTAAAACCTTCATGAAATCAATTACGCGTCATTTCGGTAAACAGACGGAAATCAATGGTATTCCTGTATTACAGGATGCCATTTCTTTAGATACCATGCTTAAATGAAATTTTAAATGTGGCTATCAGTAGCTTCGTTAACCATATCACCAATAAAGTAACATCTCACTCAGTTGAGGAATACAAATATTATAGGACCATAAGACAAGTTTTGGCAAAATGTTAAAAATAATAGGTCATAAGCAAAGAATAGATTAGTCTATCTATCTATACAGCGTGATTCGGCTGCCCCTATCCTGCAATATTTTCATATTCTGTCACTGGTTACGCACAAACTGTTAGTCCTACAGAAAAAATGAATAGGGCTTTCTTTCTAGTAAATTTAATGGAGTGTAGTTAAATTTTATACTGGGATACATTCTCGCTAGAGGCCGTACTGTAGTCGTCGATTTATTCAAGAAAAACGTACAAAAGAGACCATCAAACGCGTTATCCTTGTATAACTCGAAAATTGTGGCCTCCAGCGAAAACGTATTCCAATATAAAATTTAACTACATTAAAATTCCTATTAAAAAGTCCTGTAGGACTAATAGTTTGCCATTAGTGAGCAAGAGAAGAAGAAAATCTCACTCGTAGTTTTCGAAGGTGTCGTGGGTCACATAAAATATATCAGTAATGGCAGCTGAATGTGTTTTACCGGGTGGTTATAATTAAACTTTCCCTGTTTAACACGTTATAATACGGAAACTAATTACCGTAAGAGTGCCAGACTTGGTAGCATTAATGTCCAGAGTATGATTTCCATTTACCACAGCACCACCGTCCAGTTCCAACTATGGCCACCAGGTGCCGTGATCAGTCATCGTGATTCATAATCTCACACGCCTGTCCAGTCGCAGTGCCCTTGTTGGTGTGTCAACATGAGCTTAGACAAAAGAAGCAGGGCGTTATTGGTGAAGCTCTGTTATCAAAACAACAGTAATACCGCAACTGCACTACGACAATATCGCCTGCTGAAAAGATTACGGAAGTGTCTTCTTTCTCCACCTGCTGTGCGGAGCATGATGAAGAAGTTCGAATCAGCTGGAGAACTGGGCGTCGCTCCGGGAAGTTGCCGACGACCGGTTGCACCGCAGGTGGTTGATGAAATCGCTGTTGCTATGGGAGGCAAAGCTGTACGCAATCCCCAATCGTCAGGCAGTACGCGTGCTGTGTCATGACAGTTGAACATCCCGTGGTCCACTGTACGGAAGGTGCTTCGAACCATTCTCAAATGGTATCCGCACAAGATTCATATCGTACTGCAGCTTGCACCACAGGACGCATATTGCCGTGTTGATTTCGCTCTCCACTTCCTCGCAAGGAATGAAGGTGACGACGGCTGGCCCTGGACCATCCTATGGACAAACGAAGCTCATATTTCTCTGACGGGTGAGGAGAATACACAGAAGTGTCGAGTTTTGGGATCTTCACATCCAGTCACTGTGCATGAAGTTCCTCTGTATGGTGAACGTGCCACCGTATGGCGTGGCTTCACGTCAACGTTCTTCTTTGGCCCATTCTTTTTCGAACAGGTTGGCGCTGAAGGACCAAATATGTGCATTGCAAGTGATCACCGTTACTGCGATATGCTTCGTCAGCATGTCATACCATCCCTACAGAAGAGAGACGCATTGAACTCAACAGTTTTCAGGCAAGATGGGGTCCAACCGCACGTCGCCCGTAAAGTTCACCTGCTTCTCCGAAACACATTTGGAAACGATCGAATTATCAGCTGATCTTTCCCAAATGCTTGGCCGGGACGATCACCTTATCTCACTCCCTGTCATTTCTGGTTGTGGGGCTACCTGAAGGACAGGGTTTGCCAGGGGAACATCCACACATGTCCTGACCTGGAGCGCAGCATATGAAGAGAAGTAGCCAGCCAGCATACTTACGCAAATGCTTCGTTCTGCTGCGCAGAATGCAATGGGGGCCATATTGAGCCCCTTTTGTAGCTGTGATGGTACCTGTATGTAATGGTATGATGTACCGTAGCAGCACTTCAAAAGCATTTCAGTTGAAATGATTCTGCATTATTTCTCTTCTCCATGTCCTTGACATTAATGCTACCAAGGTTGGCCCTCATATGGTAATTAGTTTCCGTGTTATAAAGTGTTAAATACGAAAAATTAATTACAACCAACAGGTATATAAAAGGTGTCTCCCCTAAGACTCATCATGTGCATTTTCTCTGGTGGTTCAGGAGCAATTTGTAATGTCGTTTTTGCATTGTATACCTGGTGTCAGCCGAAACAAACACTGCTTATCAGATCTTTCATGCAGCGCCCAGTGTCGACGGAAAGCCTCGGTTTGTTTCCTATTACAAACAAAATGATTTTTAAAGCGGAGTTTTACGTGCCATTCGATCCAGTTGCCCAGATAAATCTAGTGTGATATTTGTTTTATCGTTATGTATTAACAGGGACAGCAAAAATCGACAAATAACCAATACTACAGCAGCAACAGCATTGTCCTTGAACGTGCTGACTCGTACCGCCAAGCATGCAGCGCTAGCAACAAGGCAATGGCCCAGCCTGACATGTCCAAACGTGCCCTGAAAATTTGTATACAGGAAGAATAACCGAAAGGAAGGCCTTGTCAAAATTTTAGTTGCTAAGATGCCATGCAAGTACTTTAAAAAATGTTGAAAATTGCCAATTCAAAGCCCACCAGGTGGCTGGAGAGTTCTTCACCTCTATCGGACCTGTAGCAGACTGCGGATCTGCAGCATGGCAGGCACATATCCCTAGCTGACGGCGCATCGTTAAACAGGTAACACGACTTGGCGCTGTAGTAATTTTTATAGCGAATTTTAGTTTTCGTTGATAGTTTCTCCGAAACGATTAACCGTAGTTGCTGTTCACTTAAATTTGCAACTCATTTAATATGCATAACAATTACCAGTTGCTTTTGCGGTAGCGTAAGTGTTGGCAATGGAAAAGAAAACTGAATTAATATTCATTATCTTTAATGATTAATGCAAAGCTGTGTGCCAACCCAGGACTGCTTTGTAAAATCTGGCTGTGGTCTTTGTAAATGGAAGAAAGACATCACGAAATAATGAATGGATGCTAAAATGAAACTCGCGAAACAGTGAAAGGAAAACTATCCGAAAGACTTACTGTCCCTTTACCTCCTAGTAATAACCAAGAAAAACCCCTAAGCGAATAAATAACATGAAAAACAGTTCTTTAGAGGAATTTTCTTCGGATATGAAACATGTAGAGCAGCTCGTGAGTGACAGTGCACCATTACCAATGGAAGTTTACGCGACTGGGCCCTCAAAATCGCAAATGAGATGAACGTTGCTGATTTCAGGGCATTTGGATCTGATTAAGCAGATTCAAGAAGTCACACACCACAGGACGTTGCGTGACAACGAAGCTTACTTCATATAAACTGTAGAGGAGATGTCACTAATTCCTAGCTGACGTGAAAACGAAGCCTGCTATTGTCCGCAGATCAGCCATGTCTAACGCCAATCAGTCAGGTTTCATGAGAGAACTGCAGCAAACGGCACTTTATCATCTTGAGGAGGAAAAAGATGTAGTCTGATGTGCAATCGATTAATGCAATGACACATCAGTATACCATAACTGATAAGTATGAATGGATTACTGTTACCTCAGCTTTATATCTGCTTTCGGGGACTCAAGGCACATTGAGATCAAAAACTAAAAATGAACTGTTTAGTGGCAAATATCTTATAATCGACCTATCAAACCTGGAAAAACTGGAAAGAATAATATTTAAGATTTCATTCAAAAGGGTTTGTAACCAGTTGCAGAATTTAATTCATTGTTTTGGCCTGGACATAACGATATTTCTGTCTTCCAGGAGGTCGGCGAAAAGACTGTTGACATAATTCAGATTCCACTCGGAACGACCAATGTGACTATCGATAAGGGATTTGTTCGACTGTGGAAAGTATTTTAAGGAAGTTTTCGGACAATAAAATTTCCTGTTGTTCCGTGTCAATTGAGTTTTATCAGGATTCCAGTATTCTTAAAGTTCAGTCATTCGTGTTTTATCAGTTTGCGTCGGCACAATTTACAGATTTATTTAACTATGCCCGGTACGCAGCGCATTTAGCAGTGCAGCAGGCAGGACCATTTCTTGTTCCACAGAAATTCTGTCCAAACAAAGCTAGTAACTGCTGTGACGTAACGGAAAGCATTAAGTTTTCTTTCGTGAAGTGCGCCTAGTGTAAGGAAAATGTTTGCTTCCATTATTCAAATGACACTTCGCATTATAGTGACGACTATGGATAATAAATAAGGAACTGTTCAATTTTATTAAAGTATACATTATTAAAAAATTATCACAAGAACTGTGCTACAGGAACTGTTATAGGATGATGTGTGAGTAAGAAATATTTCATTTCAATAAGTTAATGTCGCGATAGATGGAACTCGTCTGTAATAATTATATCATCATATATTGCCTTTATTTGTGTTTCTCTGCTGGTCACCTTTGTAAGAATCACACGTACAACAGTCTAGCTGTCGATACGAACTGACTCTTATTCAAAATATTAATGATAAGTGACATATTTTGATGGTTTAGGTGGTTAAATTTTGTTTGTATCACTCCAGACACTAGAATTATGCAGCGCTACACTGTCTCGTCACGGCCGACCTCGCGTTAGACAGGAAGGGCTGTACAAATTGTTGTCACAAGCGATTCTTCGTGCAACAAAATCGTGTAAGTTCGACAGATTTTAATAAATACTTCCAGTGCGTCATAGTAGCTAAACGTTTTACAGTGCCATTCTTTCTTTGTTATCTTCCTGCATAAAAAATTCGGGATGGGTTTCAACATGCTGGATGGGACCATTCCCTTGTGAGTCGCTGTTCGATTGCTGTTTATTCATCATGTTGTATTGTCCCTGTTAATAAATATTGTCCCTGTTAATACATATCGATAAAATAAATATCACCCAAATCTGGAACCGCTCTACGAAATGGGAACGTAAAATTCCGTTAAAAATAGTTTTGCTTGTAATGGGAAAAAAACCAACATTGCCCTTCGACGCTGGGCATCTCGTGAAAGAATGGTGAACACTATGTCTTTGGGCTGACTTTAACTTCACAATGCAAAAAAAGAAATTACAACTTTCTGTTGAAATACCACAGGAATTTGTCTGATGACTCATAGGATAGATACCCTCTATAAAGCAGAGAGTGTGTATATAGGTCTGGGATCTCCTCCCAAACCCCTGAATCTATTTCACCCAAGTTTGGAACACACACACCAAGCCTGATGAGTATTAGCACGACAGGCATGTTGTCAAATAAAACTCCTTTGCAGGGCAGCCTACTTGTTTGGGCCAGGAAACGGTGTTCCAGGCCACAATATAGAGACTGTCCTGCGTAACAGGCAAGTTGTGTTGAAGTACAGTCTACCTGCTGTATCAACCTGCAATGCATGTTGGCTTGTTATGTCAGGAGCAAGTAAGGAATTTTCAAGCCCCTGATGTGTTGCCTGCCTTTACTGACACACGTGTTGTGTGAATAGTACCAGGATGCTTCATTGAACTGTAGTGCAGGGGCTTCAATTGCTGACAGTATGGCTGGGGATAGGTTGAGGTGGATAGAGGAGGGGACAGATAGAGTGAGGAGGAATTGGACAGAGAGAAATGACAAGGGGAATATGTATGCTGCAGGTCGAAGGTGTAGATAGGTAGTGGGCAAATGGAAAAGGAAGAGGAGGAGGTGAAGATGGAAGAGAGAGGGGTAGAAGTATATGGTCTGAGAGAGAGGGCAGGAAAACATGACCAGAGAGAGAGGGATTGGAGGAAATGGACAAAGAGAGGTGGAGGAGAAACTGGAAAATTGACAAAGAAATACAGAGGAGGAGAGGTAGAGAGAGAAAAAATGAGAAGAAGGAGATATATAGGAGGAGGAGAAAGTGTGTTCAGTATGTATATATACATACATGGGAAAGGATAGTCTATCTATATCTGTCATTATAAACCTGAGCATGTGTGTATGAGTAAGAACTGCTTCCAGGCAGAGCTAGAGACCTGTGTGTTTTTGAAGCCCCTTCCATGTAGGCTGCCTTGCCCAACAGGTGTGTCATGTTGGGATAGTATCTATCTGTCTTCTTGGCCTATGTTTCAGGGCAGCCTAAATGTCAGGCCAAGAAATAATTTTCAGCCACCAACATGTAGGGTGCCCAACACAATAGGCATGTTGTGTTAGATCATGGCAGCCTGTGTGTCATGGGAAAAAAGTGTTTCAAATTCCATGGCACATAGACTGTGCTGCACTAGATGCATGTTGTGGGAGCATTACCAGATTGCTTCATCAGCCTCTTTTACAGGGCTGGCTACATGTGTGGATGGGTGTGCCTGGGGAAAGGTTGAGATGAATAGAGGAGGAGATGGAGAGAGAGGGGAGACTGGGTACAGATAGGGAGAGAGTGGACAGGAGGGGATGTGAAGACAGAGAGGAAGGGGGAGAAAGAGAGGGACAGAGATAAAGGGGATGGAGGAGATGGATAGAAAAAGGGCAGGAAAGAGGATATCGGCTGAGGGGTGAGAGTAGGAAATGTACAGATAGGGAGGTAGGGAGATGATGGGCAGAAAGGTGAAAGGAGGAGATTGACAGGTAGGGAGGTGAGGAGGTCATTGGCAGAGATGGGAAGAAAAGATAGAGAGGGGGAGAGGATGTAATGGAAAGGAAGACAAGAACATGGACAGGGAGAGCGGGGAAGGGGAGACAGATAGAAAGGGGGAGGATGTGGTGGACACAGAGAGGGGGAGGCAAATATATGTGCAATATAAACGTATGTGCAAGGGAAGCTGTGGTAAATGGACTAGCATCTATAAAAAGCTGAGCATATTTATGTATGAGTAAGAACTTCTCCCACACCCCTGGACCAGTATAAGCCAAATTTGACACACAAACTCCAGACCCAAAGAGGATCAACATAGGTAATTTACAATGCCCTAGCTCTTAATTTTTACAGTGTGCTGCATGACAAGTGTGTTGAGTGAAAATGGTGTCAACCTGCTTTATCGGCTTTCTTTGCAGAGGAGTCTACATGTCAGGGGCAAGAAATGATTTTCCAGCTCCAAATATGTAGGATACAGCATAACAGGTGTGTTAGACTAGTAGTGGCCTGCTTTGCATGGCAGCCTATGAGTGCAGATGGTCATGCCTAGGGAAAAGTTTTAGATGGATAGAGCTGGAAATTCAGACAGCAAAGGGGCAGGAGGGGATCTAAAGACACAGTGGGAGACTGAGGAGGAGTTGTAGAGAGAGAAGTCGACTTGGAGGAGATGGACAGAAAGAAGGAGGAAAGAGGAGATGGGCTGAGAGGTGGGAGGAGAAGATGGACAGATAGGGAGGGGAGGAGGTGATAGGCAGAGATGGGGGAGGAGGAGATGGACAGAGAGATGTGTGCACAATACATGAATACATGTAGTGTATAATATGTAGGCAGGCAAAGCTACAGGGAAAAGGCTATATATATATATATATATATATATATATATATATATATATATATATATATTTCTGCAAGGTTTGCAGGAGAGCTTGTGTAAAGTTTGGAAGGTGGGAGACGAGGTACTGACAGAAGTATAGCTGTGAGGACAGGGCGTGAGTTGTGCTTGGGTAGCTCAGTTGGTAGAGCACTTACCCGGAAAAGGCTAATGTCCCGAGGTCAAGTCCCGGTCCGGCACACAGTTTTGATCTGCCAGGAAGTTTCATATCAGTGCACACTCCGCTGCAGAGTGAAAATCTCATTCTGGAACAGCCTGGCTTAAAATGTAGAACTGACACATGAAGCAGACAAGCTCCACATATGAGCAGCACATTTTATCACAGATGCAATGTGCACGACAATGTGTTTTGTTGTTGAAATTCTTTGTACATGCATTCCTTGAAGAGTCATCCACTATATTGTTCTCTGATATGTAAACCTTGTGAAAAGACCATGAACGTAGAATTAGAGAGATTTGAGCTCATTCAGAGGTTGTCACAGTCATTTTTTTGCAGAATACCATTTGCGGCTGGAACAGAAAAGAGGGATTTGGGTGGTAGTGACAGTGGCACACAAAGTACCATCCATCACACTCCAATGAAGTGGCTTGCAGATATAAATTTATATGTGTATGTAAAATGATAGTATGTACGAATTAATTTTTGTTTCCATATTTTATTAATGCAGATCCATCGGCAATACGTATTTCGACATTTTAGGTATTTATTTGCTGTATATATTTCACAGCGAAAATTGAACTGTCAAGTTTCCAAGTATCACGTGATGCTTTTTGACATGATTTGGAGAAACAGTCACACAGAATGTTTATTTTCAATGTTTTTATACTTACATTTGTTGACGATGTGTGCGCAATGAAGACCAAACAACTTGGAGGAATTTCGGCATGGGCCACCAATAAGACAGGTTCTCGCTGTATTAAGTTCAAACTGCGTCACCAAGTCATGACAGAGAGCGTCATGTGTTTTTTGGACCCGGCCATAGTGGCCGAATGGTTCTAGGCGCTTCAGTCTGGAACCGTGCGACCGCTACGGTCGCAGGTTCGAATCCTGCCTCGGGCATGGATGTGTCTGATGTCCTTAGGTTAGTTAGGTGTTAAGTCCCATAGTGCTCAGAGCCATTTGAACCATTTGTTTTTTGGAAACTGTGGCGATGAATCTTTCACTCTGAAAAAAGTTGTCGTTAAAGGTCTTCAGTCCGAAGACTGGTTTGATGCAGCTCTACATGCTAGTCTATCCTGTAGAGCTCTCTTCGTCTTTGCATTCCTACTGCAATCGTAATTCATTTGAACCTGATTTCTGGGTTCATGTCTAGGTTTCCCTCTATAGTTTCTGCCCCCTCTCATTCCTCCTTTACAAAACTAAATATTCCCAGATGTGCCCTATCAAGCAATCCCTTTCTTTAGTCGAGTTCACCGAGCGAGGTGGCACAGTGGTTACCACTGGAAGGACGACGATTCAAACCCGCATGCGGCCATCCGGATTTAGGATTTCCGTGATTTCTCTAAATCGCTCCAGGAAAATGCCGGGATGATTCCCTTCAAAGAGCACAGCCGATATCCTTCCCCTTCCCTGACACTGTCTGAACTTATCCTTCGTCTCTAATGAATCTGATATCGACAGGACGTTAACACAATCCTCCTCCTTCCTTTTTAGTGAAGTTCAACCATAAATTTGTTATACATTAAATGTATTTGTAATTGCGAATAGGGACAACCATTAGCTGTACAATGAAATAACGAGAGTGAAAAATTTGTGGCCGAACACCGATTTCCCGCTTATCGCAGAGCGGTCGCTTTACCATTAGCCCATGCGAGCACCACCATATATCCTCAACAATGTGGCTACAACCTGCGTTCGTACATCTATTGTATATATTCATTCAGGCGAGACTTTTACTTGAAAGGCGCTTGCCTGGTGCCGGCGAATAATTACGATATTGTAGTGCCGGTGTTATTCCGAATTACACGGCAATGGACGTTAGTGTTCCATCACCCCGGTTCCCAGAACTCCTGAAGGTAGACCTTGACTGTGGATATTGTATCACAGACACAGTCCCTTTGACTGTTCAGAGATGTCACTAAACCCGCCCAAAGATAACAAACATGCATCAGCAGCGCCTATTAGACGCAGGGGGTCCGACAGCCGATCAGTTCCTGTCATTCCACCACGAAGGAGGTACACGGCTCGTGTTGTCTGTAGTTCAACCACGCCTGGACAGTCAATACCGCGGTTCGATCGCGTCTACATTGTTACTTTGTGCCAGGAAGGGCCCTCAACAAGGGATGTGTCCAGGCGTCTCGGAGTGAACCAAAGCGATGCTGTTCGGACGTGGAGGAGACACAGAGAGACAGGAACTGTCGATCACATGGCTCGCTCAGGCCGCCCAAGGGCTACTACTGCATTGGATGGCCGCTACCTATGGATTATGGCTCGGATGAACCCTGACAGGAACGCCATCATGTTGAATAATGCTTTTCGTGCAGCCACAGGATGTCGTGTTACGACTCAAAATGTGCTCAATAGGCTGCATGATGCAACTTCACTCCAGACGTCCATGGCGAGGTCCGTCTTTGCAACCACGACACCATGCAGCACGGTACAGATGGTCCCAACAACATGCGGAATGGACCGCTCAGGATTGGTATCATGTTCTCCTTACCGATGAGTGTCGCATATGCCTTCAACCAGACAATCGTCGGAGACATGTTTGGAGGCAACCCGGTCAGGCTGACCGCCTTAGACACACTGTCCAGTGAGTGCAGCAAGGTAGAGGTTCCCTGCTGTTTTGTGGTGGGAATATGTGGGGCCGACGTACGCCGCCGAAAGGAAGGCGCCGAAATGGCTGTACAATACGTGAATGCCATCCTCCGACCGATAGTGCAACCATATCGGCAGCGTATTGGCGAGGCATTCGTCTTCATGGACGACAATTCACGCTTCCATCGTGCATATCTCGTGAATGACTTCTTTCAGGATAACGATATCCCTCGACTAGAGTGGCCAGCATGTTCTCCAGACATAAACCTTATCGTACATGCCCGGGACATATTGAAAAGGGCTGTTTATGGACGACGTGACCCACCAACCACTCTGAGGGATCTACGCCGAATCGCCCTTGAGGAGTGGGGCAATCTGGACCAATAGTGCATTGATGAACTTGCGGATAGTATGCCAGGGTGGATACAGGCATGCATCAATGCAAGAGGACGTGCTACTGGGTATTGGAAGTACTGGTGTGTACAGCAATCTGGACCACCATCTCTGAAGGTCTCGCTGTATTGTGGTACAACATGCAATGTGTCGTTTTCATAAGCAATAAAAAGGGAGGAAATGATGCCTATGATCATCTCTACTCGAATTTTCTGTAGAGGTTCCAGAACTCTTGGAACCGAGGTGATGAAAAACATTTTTTGTTGTGTGTATACACTACTGAAAAAAAGTAGAGTGACAACATTTTAAACACCTGCATTATTTTTTCAGGAACTTTTGGAGTTAAACAGACTTTTGTTCTGGAAAATGAAACCTTTATTTACGCGAAATATACATGTTCCGTTCTCTTCCCATCATACATATTGGTACTATGACCAGGACTTCAACATAACCGTAAACGAAGGAGGAACCTCCTTCACTTAAGTCACATAAGACAGAAAAAGAAACGTTTCAATATTTCATCGGCCACCCAAGTGCCCGTATTACTGCCTCTCTTCTTCCGAGGCACGCTTCTGACAAGTCAACGAACATTTTCTTCTAGAATGTTTTCCCACACCTTAGTAAGGTAGTTTGGTCCCTTCCCCTCTCTTTTAAACCAACCAACCAACCTTAGTAAGGACCTCTGCAAGTTGTTCAAGTGTCTGAGGTACTACAGGACGGGACCGAAGTTGTCTGTCCAGAGTGTCCCATAAATGCTGAATATAATTGATGTCTGGACTCAGAGCAGGACAGTCTTATGTTTGAACCGCGAAGTCCTGTAACGTTTCCACGGTGGCTACTGCTGAATGCGCGTTCGCATTGTCTTGTTGCAGCATAAGAAGGGCATTCATCGCAACTGGCCCAGTACAATCTTGTTGATGTACCTAAGTCGGTCTCTGAGTATTTGAAGGTACGTCGGTCATCAACTGTGATGCAACTCCACATCATGACTGAGCCGCAGCAAAATTTGTCCATTTCCTGGACTGCTGCTTCACTACGACGTTCACTATGATGGCGATATACGCGTATACGTAAGTCGCACCGTATTAGACGAAAACGGGACTCGTTTGTAAACAATACAGTGCGCCTATGATGTAGCTCCCAGTGCCTATGTTCCTCATAAAACCGAAGTCGATCTCTCATGTCCCGAGCAGTTAAAAGAGGGACGCGATGAGTTCTCCTTGGGCTTAAACCGTCTCTCGGAGTCTGTTGTGTATTGTGTGGTCACTGACATTGCAAGGAGTTACTGCTCTTAGACCAGTCTGTAGGTCCCAGGCCATCGCAGTGCGCCGGCGGAGAGAACAGTTACCCACTTATCGGTCGCCTCCCTTGCCCGTAGTCGGCCGAAGTGGCCGAGCGGTTAAAGGCGCTACAGTCTGGAACCGCACGACCGCTACGGTCGCAGGTTCGAATCCTGCTTCGGGCATGGATGTGTGTGATGTCCTTAGGTTAGTTAGGTTTAAGTAGTTCTAAGTTCTAGGGGACTTATGACCACAGCAGTTGAGTCCCATAGTACTCAGAGCCAGCCTTGCGCGTATTTTTCTTGTATATGTACCAGGTTCATCACGAAATCGTTTCCAAACCTTCCCAACAACAGGTGAAGTCACATTCAAGTCCGTAGACACTTCACTGTAGTAATGTCACTGCCCGCACACGTTCTGCCTCAGTCAGATGCCTCATGTTGATTCACGTTCACAAAGAATATAGAGACGCACTCGTTCTTTACGCTCATTAGATGGCAGAGCGAGACGTTGCTCGTCCATTTCACTCTTACGTATAGCATAATACATTTGAATACTTCCATTAAGCCAGGGCTTTCGGACTATTGTGGAGGATTTTTCTCACAATTAAAACATATCGGAAGACTAAGAGCAACAATACACAGGGTGCCAATGACTAAAGTTCCAGTTTCAAAACGCTGTACAAAGAGAACCACTGCTCGGAATGACATAAAATTTGAAAAGAATGTTACTGACACAAGGGAAAACGTCACGTAAAAAAAATAATGTAAAGGAAATTTTACCAATAGATGACGCTGTAAGCGTTTTAACATAAATGGGTTCGCCTACAAATTACAGATGAATCGCAATACAACGGCTATGGCTTGAGTTGACCATTACACCATCTGCACTATTCAATGTGCATAACAGCACAAGTTCAGCAGTCAAGAGTTGTGGCACTGTTAGTTAGGTAAGCCCATCCACTGCGGCAACTTCGTACCACATTGGATGCGAAAATCGGTTTTTAATCGTCCTGAGGCGAAACATCGCATAAAAAGCAAAATGACAGCGATTTATAATGCTCGCGGGACTGGCCCAAGGCATGTTCAATATGCTGCCCACCGATTTCTGCTGGCCAGAGTGGCCGAGTGGTTCTAGGCGCTTCAGTTTGGAACCGCGCGACCGCTACGGTCGCAGTTAAGGATCCTGCCTCGGGCATGGATGTGTGTGATGTCCTTAGGTTAGTTAGGGTTAACTAGTTTTAAGTTCTAGGGGACTGATGACCTCAGATGTTAAGTCCCATAGTGATCAGAGCATTTTGAACCATTTCAACTGATTTCTACCACAAGTTGAAACCGAAAAGCATCATGTTCCACAACAGATCGGAGAGTCTCGGTGGTTATGTTCAGAATGCGTTGCGCAATGCGTGCCATCAGTTCAGCGACGTTCGTAACTGTAGCACTTCTTTCAGATAACCACACAGGTAGAAGTCACACGAATTGAGATCAGGTAATCTGAACGGCCATACTGTACCGAAATGACGGCTGATAATTCTAGCACTTCCGGAATACCTCTGCAGCAGCCGCACCACTGACTGTGCTATGTGCGGAGCAGCGCATCTAGCATTAAAATGATCCTACCCACAAATTCATGCTGTTGAAGTT
Organism: Schistocerca serialis cubense; assembly: GCF_023864345.2. Classification (NCBI taxonomy): domain Eukaryota; kingdom Metazoa; phylum Arthropoda; class Insecta; order Orthoptera; family Acrididae; genus Schistocerca; species Schistocerca serialis. The sequence goes on along the minus strand of NC_064639.1, from coordinate 218,447,887 downwards.
TTGGAATGACGTCGGTGAGCAGAAGACTCTCATAGCGTTCACCAGTGACGGTACAGGTAACAGGAGCAGCAGGACTCATATCCTCGAAAAGATGCGGCCCTACTATAAACAATGCCTTCAACCTGCATCACACAGTCACCTTAGGAGAATGGAGTGGTGCTGGTTCATGTGCGTGCGGATTTTCCGTTGATTTTCCGTTGCCCTTATGCTGCAATTCTGCGTATTGACATGTCCTTGCAGATGGAAATAGGCTTTGTCTGTCAACAGAATATGCCACGACTCTTCGTTGTCCATTTCCATCCGAGCAAGTAATTTCAGAGCAAACGTTTGTCTTTCTGGCAGGTCATCAGGAGCCAACTTCTGAAAATGGGTGATTTTGTACGGGTAGTAGTGCAGGATGTTTCGTAGAATTTTAAAACACCGTGCTCGCGGGCACATTCAATGTTCGGGCAATTTCCCATGCGCTGCAGGAAACACCTTCAACAGACGTCGGATCAACTGCTTTCCTCCATCTGCCATATTACACTTCAAAAGAACATGTATTTTAGAAATGTGTAATCATTTTCTCCAAATCCTTAGCTGACATCGGACCAGTGAGCTTTCTCATACCCTTAGCATCTGGAACTTCTGCAGGGGTGCTAGCGCGCAGGAGTCCTAACAGAAATTGTTTCGTCTGCCACAGACGGCCCCTGCGAGGCAGACTACACTCAAGACACCCCTGTGTACCATATAACATACACAATCCCTTGCAGGCGCAACCAAGAGGAAAACAATTCTTCAAAACAAACAGAACTTGCTAGTTACTAATGCAAACTTTTTTCTGCAGAGGTCGCCTCACAGATACAGGGAAAGTTGGAGTACTCCGTCAGCCTCTGCCAGCTTTATAAGGCGAGCACAGCAGCAGTGCAGCCAGTTCCTCGCCGAGCTAGGACCAGCTCCGACGGACCTCACCAATGCTCTTGAAGAATGGTCGTCTACAAGTTATTTGTTTTTTGTGTGTATATAGTGATTGTTCGAGAAGTGTAGTTCAGTTTCAGTAAACGACATTATACTGTGTGTTCTACAATACTGAGTATTCTCCAGAAATTACTTATTTGCTTTCAACTCTTTCAGTTGTTTCTCTACACCAGGGATGATTAATTATTACTATGCCGCTCTTATGGAGTTTGTGCAATGGTCAGACGATGGTATGTTTGTACGATTTTGCTGTGTGAACCATTTCGTGAACACGAAATTTAAAAGTTCGGCTTTTGTTTTGCTATCTTCAGTTACTACACCAGACAGGTCAACAGGAGACTGGGTGGAAGCCTTAGATCTGCTTAGCGATTTTACACAGGACCAGAATTTCCTCAGGTTCTCTGCCAGATCTTTTGCTAAGGTATGACGTTGGTAGTTGTATTCCTCACGCATAGATCTTTTCACAGGTGTACCAATGTCTACTAACTTTTGCTTGTCGCCATTTGCACGTTCTCTTTCGAACTGAGATTTGAACAGCCTCTGCTTCGTCAGCAACTTCCGAACTTCGTTATTAAAATATGGAGGGTTTTTACCATGCTTTATCCATTTGTTTTTGTTGTGGTCTTCAGTCCTGAGACTGGTTTGATGCGGGTCTCCATGCTACTCTATCCTGTGCAAGCTTCTTCATCTCCCAGTACCTACTGCAACCTACAGCCTTATGAATCTGTTTAGTGTATTCATGTCTTGATCTCCCTCTACGCTTTTTACCCTCCATGGCGCCCTCCAGTACTAAATTAGTGATTCCTTGATGCCTCAGAATATGCCCTACCAACCGATCCCTTCCTTTAGTCAAGTTGTGCCACATATTTCTCTTCTCTCCAATTCTATTCAATACCTCCTCATTAGTTTTGTGACCTACCCATCTAATGCTCATCATTCTTCTGTAGCACCTAATTTCGAAAGCTTCTATTCTCTTCTTGTCTAAACTATTCATCGTCCACGTTTCACTTCCATACATGTCTACACTCCATACAAATACTTTCAGAAACGACTTCCTGACACTTAAATCTGTACTCGATGTTAACAAACTTCTCTTCTTCAGAAACGCTTTCCTTGCCATTGCCAGTCTACATTTTATATCCTCTCTACTTCGATCATCAGCAGTTATTTTGCTCCCCAAATAGCAAAACTCCTTTACTAATTTAAGTGTCTCATTTCCTAATCCAATTCCCTCAGCATCACCCGACTTAATTCGACTACATTCCATTACCCTTGTTTTACTTTTGTTGATGTTCATCTTATATCCTCCTTTCAAGACACTGTCCATACCGTTAAACTGCTCTTCCAAGTCCTTTGCTGTCTCTGACAGAATTACAATGCCATCGGCGAACCTCAAAGTTTTTATTTCTTCTCCATGGATTTTAATACCTACTCCGAATTTTTCTTTTGTTTCCTTTACTTCTTGCTCGATGTACAGATTGAATAACATCGGGGAGAGGCTACAACCCTGTCTCACTCCCGTTCCAAACGCTACTTCCCTTTCATACCCCTCGACTCTTATAACTGCCACCTGGTTTCTGTACAGATTGTAAATAGCCTTTCGCTCCCTGTATTTTACCCCTGCCACCTTCAGAATTTGAATGAGAGTATTGCAGTCAACATTGCCCATGATACTTCTACGTTCATCTTACAGGAGCTAAGTGACGTCAGTTCACTCTGTAACTGAGATCCTAACAACTGTTATCTGCTCTGTCTGGCAGAAACACTCTCCCAGCCTTCTAGATTGATTTATCAATTTCCGTAAATGTAGTTGTTATAATGACATCATGATCGCTAATGCTCGTTTCTACACTGACATTGCCGATAAGATTCGTCCTATTTGCAACTACTACGTCTAAGATATTTCCATTGCTTGTGGGCTGCCGAGTTAGCTGCTCAAGACAGTAATTCGCACGATTGTCTGTCTGTATTCCCTGTTATGTCCGTATTAAGGTGACGTGTAAATGACACGGTAAGTGGCTGACCTGAGGCGGACGGCGCCGCGCGGGTCGTTGGGCCGCGTCTGCTTGATGAGCGCGACGGTGGCGTCGTGCAGGCGCAGCGAGGCCGCGGCGAACACGCTGTCCAGCTCGACGCCCATGTCGCGCTCCGAGACCCAGTCGCGGCCCGCCGACAGCTTGCGCGCCGCCTCCAGCTGCTTGTGCGCCGCAGGCGCGTCCTCCACTGCGTCCAGAAAGCCACAGTTACGCCTTTCCTCCCTATCCCCCACACCTACTAACTGTAGTGACATGTATCATGTATGCTCTTCAGATGAGAGACAAAAGTAGACAGGAAGACATTTAAAACAATATACAGAAGAAACATGGCGGAATACAAAAAAAACAAAAAAGGCGGGACAGAAGAAAAGAAAACATTCAAAGTGGTGACTGTAAATCGGAGATGTTGTTGTTGTTGTTGTTGTTGTTGTGGTCTTCAGTCCAGAGACTGGTTTGATGCAGCTCTCAATGTCACACCATCCTGTGCAAGCTTCTTCATCTCCCAGTACCTGCTGCAGCCTACATCCTTCTGAATCTGTTTAGTGTATTCATCTCTTGGTCTCCCTCTACGATTTTTACCCTTCACGCTGCCCTCCAATACTAAATTGGTGATCCCTTGATGCCTCAGAATATGTCCCACCAACCGATCCCTTCTTCTAGTCAAGTTGTGCCACAAACATCTCTTCTCCCCAATCCTATTCAATACCTCCTCATTAGTTATGTGATCTACCCATCTAATACTCAGCATTCTTCTGTAGCACCACATTTCGAAAGCTTCTATTCTCTTCTTTTCTAAACTATTTATCGTCGATGTTTCACTTCCATACATGGCTACACTCCACACAAATACTTTCAGAAACGACTTCCTCACACTTAAATCTATACTCGAAGTTAACAAATTTCTCTTCTTCAGAAACGCTTTCCTTGTCATTTCCAGTCTACATTTTATATCCTCTCTACTTCGACCATCTTCAGTTATTTTGCTCCCCAAATAGCAATACTCATTTACTACTTTAAGTGTCTCATTTCCTAATCTAATTCCAACAGCATCAGCCGATTTAATTCGACTACATTCCATTATCCTCGTTTTGCTTTTGTTGATGTTCATCTTATATCCTCCTTTCAAAAAACGTAATTCACACAAAAAACACAAACTTGATTAAAAGGCACCAGGCAAAGTACAGCCAGAGTAGAAAAGTCATAAAACTAAATAAAACAGTGACGTGACAGATGGCGTAGCACGGAACAGTCATGGACAATAAACAGGTCGAGCACACAATTAAAACCACAGCTCTTGATGCACAGAAGAACAGCATCAAATGCAGCACTGACAGAGCACACTGATGACGATGAGCAAAACACAGGATGTGTCAGGGCAAGGAGATGAAGGAGAAGGGAAGAAGGGAGGGAGGGGGTAGAGGGTGGGAGACGGGCGGGGGCGCGTCGAAGACGCCTGTGGAGGGAAGGATGTGGCAGGAACACAGTTGAGGAGGGGGTGCAAGGACGCTGGGGGGGGGGGGGAAGGAGGAAAATCCGCTCTGGGAGGAGGAGGGCAGAGGAAAAGGGGGGCCCTGGGGAGGGGAGGGAACCAGACCAGGTTACAGTTGGAAGGAAGGGTAGATGTCACGGCAAAGTTCAACATCCGGGAGGTGGAGGTGCTGGAAATTGCCCATATGAAGGATATGGAGGGTGTGGAGGTGGAGAGAGGGAGGGACACAGCGGTAGAGGCGTGGCAACGGCTGGGGGGTAGGAGAGGAAGGAGGAAAGCAGGGGGTGGGGGGATCAAGCCTGCGGACAGTGTAAAGGATGCGGAGATGTTGGACGAAAAGGAGGAGGTGGGGGAAGAGGATGAGGTCGTACAGGAGCCATGTGGGGGAAAGAAGGCAAATACAGAAGGCAAGGCAGAGCACATGGCGCCTGAAGATTTGGAGGGCATTGTAAATGCAGGTAGGTGCAGAGATCCAGGCAACGCTGGCATAACAGATGATGTATCGATGTCGTCCCATGGGTGTCATAAAGTGGGCAACAGAGTTGCTAGTTTCTATCGGACACCAATAGTGGTCGCGCGGGATCTGGTGGAACCAATGCTGCCTGCCCGCTGTCCACGCCTGCAGCGGCTCTGGACTAGGAGCGCCCTCTGTCGCCGCAATAGTGGATAACTGGCGGCAGCCACACAGCCCACTCGCATTCGGAGCCACATCGCTACGTGACAGTACTCAGGCGCCACCTAGTCGCAGCTCCGACACTGCCGTTTATGAAACTTCCTGGCAGATTAAAACTGTGTGCCGGACCGAGACACGAACTCGGGACCATTGCCTTTCGCGGGCAAGCGCTTCGTAGAGCACTTGCCCGCGAAAGGCAAAGGTCCCGAGTTCGAGTCTCGGTCCGGCACACAGTTTTAATCTGCCAGGATGTTTCATATCAGCGCACACTCCACTGCAGAGTGAAAATTTCATACTGTCGTTCATGCTTTACTTCAGAGTGCCACTTCTTTATTGACACTGAGAGTTGGACTCTATTCTTACTGCATTATTTGCAATGAGTATTTGTATGCTTGAAGAAATACAAGTTAAGTAAGTCTTATGTTTACTGTGTTAACTTGTCCAGTACTTATTTCTGCTCCTGTCCAGCTTTCCTATGACGACATGTACCACACCACTCTGTGTACGAAGTCATACACAACACTGACAACAGGTTGGACGAGCTCCTGTCATCCATCTCATCACGTGAGATAACTTTAACTAACCTATGAGCTGAACTCTGTCTCTTCAGTCATAATCGCCTATTAATCAGTGATTCAGCACCACTTTGCACTGGCTGTAATGAACCATTTCATAATCTTCTCTCTTAAAAGGAAAGGTCGTTGTACTAGTTCATTTTATCTCTCTTCTATGTTCGCTCTTCACCTCCATAGCTGAGTGGTCAGCGTAGATGGCTGCCACGTGGAGGACTGGGATTCGATACCCGGTACTATCAGGAATTTTACCCTGGTGGGAAGACTGCTACGTCGAGCACTCAGCCTCATGATACCAATTGAGGAGCTACTTTAATCCGATGGTAGCGCCTCCACCGCCTCGGAAGTCTGGAAAACGGCCAGGAGAGCAGTGTGCTGACCAGATGCCTCTCCACAGAGCATCTGGGTGGCGACACAAGGCAGAGGATGGAATGGCGGTCGGTACACATCCCTTGGGTCTTCAAGGCCTGGACGAAGAACTTGTACTACGTTTGTTGCTTCTGAACTAGGACTCTACGCCCAGCTCATTAGATCTTATAGTACACCAGTCTACTAATGGCGTTCAGGATCCTGGGTGTCACCTAAATTCAAGAGCCGTTGAGTGCTTTACTTAGAAACTGGTCCTTATTGAATAATGATTTGGGCGCTTATGATTTCAGCTGCTTTGCTCTGCAAAACGAAAAAAAGAGAAATGATAGAACATGCACAGAGCGGATGTCCAGGCAACACTGGCATAGGAGAGGATAGCTAGAATCAAAATTTAAAACCAGACTTTAATTCTTTATTTCAAGTTCAGTACCCAGACATCAATTTTCCTAAGAATACTCACTTACACTATCTATATGACAAATGAGCTAACTTATGTGGACAGTGTACACGAGAAGTTATTTGGTGTGAGTCGTGTTAAAGATGTTAACAACGTTAAAAAACACAATGTACAGATACGATGACGACGTGTATACATGTCAGAAGATTTTCACTTGGGCTAAAACAGGGTGATATCACTTGATGGCCGAAATTTCAATGATGCAAATAAATAACTTTTACAGTCAAACACGAACATGATGCGTTTTACACAATAGAAACTGTTAGGAAATTTAAATATCTTGAAGGAACTCTAAGGCCAAATGAATAACAAATACTTGTAACAGACCAGATAAGTGGAAACAAAGATACACTTTAACTAACAACTTTACAAGAGCATCTCTACATATACCAGGCCAAAAGAACTACACTACAGTACCAACGCCAGAATATTTACACCAATGCGAGTATTTAACATGGAACTACAAGCAGGATAGAAAAGAGGTGTTTGAAAAACGGATCATTAGAAAAATAATAGATACAATACAAACGAAAGAGGGTTAAAAAAAAAGAGAAGCAATGAATTAAGCTATCGAAATACAAAATATCAGAACTAACGGCAAAGTAAAGATTACACTATTTTGAGCTACTCTACCGAGTAATGAGGACCGGCTCACAAAATAAATATTCTTGCATATCTGACAAGTGGAATCATCAATAGTGTGGATAAAAGAATTAAGGAAAACCTGAAAATAAAAGAACCTGACGACTAGAAACAACGCTTATGATCTATTTCAGAGCAAAGATTTTGAACCTATAATCCTACTAAGGAAGGAAAAAATAATATAAAAGATAGAAATTACACAGACCAAAGAAAGAAAAAAACATATGAGGAGACGATGGACTGCTGGAAAAGAAACATTAAGGAAAGTAGTGCACTCATACCACGTAGTCAATACGAAGATAAACACGTACAAAATATTTAACAAAATTTTCATATGCTAGTAAATGTAGAAGCCAGGTGTGTGACCTCTACTACAAACAATGGAGTTTATCCTCCGTGGTACACAAAACGGGTCAGAACACTGTCGCAGAAACAATGAAAAAAGCATGCCAAATTTAAACGAACGCAAAATTCCCAGGACTGACGATCTTTTACAGGGGCACGAAATTTGAAGCGGACTTCAATGCAAGATGCTTCTTATGATAGTGCTCACAACGAATCTTTGTCTCGAAACCTGGCAGAAAATCCAGAGAGATTCTGGTCGTATGTAAGGTATGCTAGCGGCAAAACACAATGAATGCCTTTTCCGTGCGATAGCAATGAGAATACTATCGATGACAGTACTGCCAAAGCAGAGTTCCTAAACACAGCCTTCCGAAATTCCTTCACCAAAGAAGACGAAGCAAATATTCCATAATTCGATTCAAGAACAGCTGCCAATATGAGTTACACAGAAACAGATATCCTTGGAGTAGTGAAGCAACTTAAATCACTTAATAAAAATAAGTCTTCCTGTCCAGACAGTATACCAAACAGATTAGTTTCAGAGTATGCTGATGCAATAGATTGCCGAGCGGTTCTAGGCGCTTCAGTCCGGAACCGCGCGACTGCTACGGTCGCAGGTTCGAATCCTGCCTCGGGCATGGATGTGTGTGATGTCCTTAGGTTAGTTAGGTTTACGTAGTTCTAAGTTCTAGGGGACTGATGACCTCCGCTCTTAAGTCCCATAGTGCTCAGAGCCCATTCGATGTAATAGATTCGTACTTAACAAGCATTTACAACCGCTCGCTAGACGAAAGATACGTACCCGACGACTGGAAAGTTTCACAGGTCACACCAATATTCAAGAAAGGCAGTAGGAGTGATCCTCAGCATTAAAGGCCCATATCATTAACTTCGATATGCTGCAGCGTTTTGGAACATATATTACGTTCGAACATGATGAATTACCTCGAATAGAACGGTCTATTGACACACAGTCAACACGGATTTAGAAAACATCGTTCTTGTGAACATTGATAGCTCTTTACTCACACAAAGTGTTAAGAGCTATCGATAAGGGATTTCAAATTGATTCCATATTTCTGGATTTCCAGAAGGCTTTGGACACCGTACTTCATAAGCAGCTTGTAACTTAAATTGCGTACTTATACAATATCGTCTCATTTATGCGACTGGATTCGTGATTTCCTGTCAGAGAGATCACAGTTCGTAGTAATTGATGGAAAGTCAAAGAGGAAAACATTAGTGATTGCTGGCGATCCACAAGGTAGTGTTATAGGTCCTCCTTTGTTCCTTATCTATGTAAACGATTTAGGAGACAATCTGAGGAGCCGTCTAAACTGTCAGCAGATGACGCTGTCATTTATCGCCTAGTAAAGTCGTCAGAAGATCAAAACCAACTGCAAAACGATTTAGGTAAGATAACTGTATGGTGCGAAATTGGCAGTTGACCCTAAATGATAAAAGTGCGATGCCATCCACATGAGCTCTAAAAGAAACTTCGTTTGTACGATAAATAATCATATCTAAAGGCCGTAAATTCAACTAAATACCTAGGAATTACAATTAAGAACAACTTGAACTAGAATGAACACATAGAACATGTTGTGGAGAAGGCGAACCAAAGACTGCGTTTTATTAGCAGAACACTTAGAAGATGCAATACATCTGCTAAAGAGACTGACTACACTACGCTCGTCTGTCCTCTTTTGGAGTACTGCTGTGCGGTCTGGGATCTTTACCAGTTAGGATTAACGGAGCACATTGAGAAAGTTCAAAGAAGAGCAGCAGTTTTATTTTACTGACAAATAGGGGAGAGAGTGACACTGACATGATACAGGATTGGGGTGGACAGCACTAAAACAAAGGCCTTCCACATTTTGGAGGCATCTTCTCACGAAACATTCTCCTCCAAATGCGAAAATATTTTGGAAACCTCTGCTAGGCACTTACTTGTGATTTACAGAGTATCCATGTAGATGCAGATGTAACGCCGCCACCATTGCCAGGTTGTGGGTTGAAAGTGATGATGGTGACTAGAAATGAGCGTCAGACTGCTAGTAAGACATCCCTGTTTGAGTTAGCCTTTTATTCATGTTGGGTACAGAGGTGTGGTCATCGCTGAAGGAGAGGCCAATGACTCTGGGATGATAGAGTGAGCCACAGAGGTCAGCAAACTGTCATCAGCAGATACAGCTGGGCAGAGGTGCGAACAAGCAGTGTCATGCACTGGTATAAGGATGACCGCAGCTGGCAAAAACTGCACGCCATGACCAATGTATGGCAGGCTGCTGGAGCACATTTGGTCACCAAATATAACACAGAGTTTGACAGTACTCAAACTCTAGCCCCAGCATGTTCAGCATCGAAGGTCTGTGCCACTCTTGGGCAATTATCAGTGCCAATGGAAGCCTTTAAGAGCTAGTGCACAGATTGGCAGAAAAATGGATACTTCAACAGTTTCTACAGTAGTCTCCACCTCAAAGTAAGCTGTTCATGGAGACAGTGGCGGCTGGCATGATGTAGACACCTCAATACTGTCAGGTACAGAATTATACTGGTGAACCGAGTACATCTGAGTATATCTGAGGGTAAAGGTCTGATTTGGATGGGGAGGGGAGGGGGGAGGAGAGCTTATTTATAAAGAGTGTGCTTGGCGGTGTTTCTGCAACAGCTGCAACCCCGTCACGGAAGAGACAGCAGGCTCTAGCAGCTGGGTGTCACCAATGGGTCACGATGAATTCATTCATTCTGCGCTAATTGTTTAGTCATATCCTGTAGAATCCTCTCAGGAGCTGTATTATTGCCCAACTTCACCCTTCAGAGCTGCTGGCTAGCTTTTACCACTCTGTCAGCTTCCCGAAAAAGCGCTCTTGTACTCTTAATACATCTTCTTACGTCACAGTGAGTGATCATCGCAATGACAGCGTTGCTGTTTCTATTATGTTGTTTTGCTGTAATGGTGCCAGACAGTTCAAGGCTTCAAAACTGAGCACGGCGCAAGAAAGCGACGAGTACTGGTCGAAACTCGAAAAAATACACCTGGAAAAAATTAGGATATTGTCCACTTACACCCCTACAACATGTGTACTTTTTTGAGAGTTTGAAATACACCAGTGCCTATAAATGTTCCCGTAGCTAGAAATCTAAGGGATTAAAGTTAGATGAATGGGGAGATCACGTTACTGGCCTCCTCGACCAGTTCATCGCTTATTAAACATTTGTATTATGTAATGACGTATGAGGTGCAGAAAACGAGGTGATGCCTCGTCATGCATAAATCACGTCCATTGTCTTTTGTCCACATATGGATAAAGACATGCGCCTAATATTTTGTTCCTATGGTCACTTGAGGTTTTGGCATTTGCTCGCATGTAGTTATTGTCGTTATTTACTGTCTCACTAGGTGTAAATCCTGCCTCACTCGTGAGTAAAATGCAAGCTATGAGCTACAGATCTTCAGCTTTCGTTCATAGAATACATTGGCAGAATTATAATACGGCATAGCGGACTTCTGGGCTGAGGCTCTGCTCATGCTGTGCGTTATACAGTTAAAGTAAATCCTCATATATAAATGACCATGCAACAGCGGGCTTCGTAACCCTCAGCAGCTCCAATTCTTCACAAACGTATTTCAGGATCGTTTTCTTGTTGTCACCATATTGCTTCTTCCATATTCAGTGTGCGAACTGTGCGACATTTACCGCGATGCCTTAACTCTTGTTGCGAATGATCCTGTGTCTACAAATTGCTGGTCATCCTGCAGGACTTTTTTCAGATGGAAAGCTGCATTGACGAAGCCGTTTGGAGTACGTGACAACAGTCTGTCTCTTAACGCCGTTGGTTAAACCACAGCATTTCCCAAATGGAGTAATAATAGGACATAATTTCTCTGTTTACATTGTTCAGACATTGCGTAATTATTAATCTCGCTGTGAAGCCAGCTCAATGTCAGAACGGTACATACAAATGGGAGACATTTGAAACTATTGTGACTGGCATAAGCAACACTGTCAGAGGACTAAGTGTGGAGACGAAGGCAGACAATAAGAAATGAACAACGAACGCCAATGGGAAAATAGCTGCCACCACTGACAAGGGAAACTCCCCATCGCACCCTCCCTCAGATTTAATGGTAAGTTGGCCCAGTAGATAGCTCAACGGAAACTGAACACGGATCAAGTATGAAAATAGGAAGAAGATGTACTGAACTACGAAAGAAGAAGAAAAATAGAAACAGTGAATGGTCCAAGCTTTAAGACGTGCCACATCGACGAAAAATGCTTGATCATGGCGTTGTGGTTATGAGGTTATGGTGATGGACTGAAAACGAGGAGCTCTCTGTTCAAACCTCCATTGTGTCTTTTTTTCCACAGATTTATTAACTGTCCATCCTGTCATTCACGTGACTGTTCTCTGTATTCAAATTGGTGTCTGTGCCATGGTGTAACGTCCGTTTGCAACAGTGAGGTGTAACGAAGGGACCTCCAGATGTATGTGCCTCCTATCTGTTCTACATAAGTACTACATGCTATGGCTCTTGTTTTCTGTTTAGGAAGCTGTGCTGGCGCCAGCACACCAGGCGGCAAAGAGTTTGTGAGAAGATCAATAGAGGCCAAAGACGGACTCGCAAGAAACATGTCGCCAACGCCCTCTCTTTCGCCAGTATTTAGATCGCCGCCGCAGACCGGAAGGCCAGTCAGTCCCAATGTCATCCAGTGAGTCACCGAGACATTAGTCGCAGCCCAGTCACTTGCAGTTGCAGACAGTCGCAGCCAAGACATAGTGACCAAAGTGGTGTACATAGCGGACTTGTACTTCACCAGTAGTGAGGCTAATATGGAGTAGAACGCAAGCGCTTGTACCACAACGACTATCTTCAGTTAAGTAGCTTTCTATTCTTATGAATAAAGAACCCAGTTAATATACGTGTGCAGTTTGTGTTATGGGAAGAGGATACTGGCCACCAAACAACATCCTCACCTTCTTTCCCATGGTACAGCTCTACAGTGACAATGAGACGGCAAAAAAGAAATTTTGACTCTTGAATTCCTCTGTTGTAACACAGTTCACAGTCATTCATTTATTGTTTCCGTTTCTTTGAGAGGCCTATACAGCATCTCCCATGCCATCACTATTCTTCATATTTACTTGCGATGGTAATATATTCTTACCACATGAATCACTTTCTATAACCAGTGTATAGTATGACAATTGCCGAGACTACAGTAGGAGAACAGACACGTCAATGACAGGAAGGAAAGCTTATAAAATTGTGAAAAAAGATGGAGCATTAGCAAGATTTGAACACAGATATCCCATTAGGTAGTCCAACACCATGACCACACCACCATGACGCGACGGTTATCGTAAAACGCTCGATGTTGCACATCTTGAGCTTGGACCGTTCACTGTTTCTATTTTGATTCTTATTTCACAGTTCAGTACACCTTCTTCCTGTTTTCATGCTTGATCTGTGTTCAGTTTTTGACAGGCTAACCACTGGGCCATTTACCACTAAATGCAGATATGAGGGGGATGGGATGGGGAATTTCCTTTGTGAGTACTGGTTGTCCTCGACACAAGTAAAAGTGGTCCATATGTCAACAAACGTTTGTCCCTGGACGTACGCTTGTAGTTTTCCGCTTCGTCATTTTATTTCCCTAAAGAGTGGGAGGGGGAATGAGGGGCTAGTAGCAGAAAGTAACTGATCTTTAGCTATAAAGTTTGTTAAAACAAGGTTAAAGTGAAATATAATAGTAAAAGAAACATACACTAGATGATTTTGTTAAACGGAGATAAACTGCCAGGTAGGATTCCTGAGCGGATATGTGTTATATATTCATATGGACATATGGCTGTAAATGTGTTCCACTTGAAGATGGAGCTAACACCTTTGTCAATGTAGGTTTGACTGATTTAAAGCACAAATTAAAATATGCCAGGGAAGTGGGAAGTTCTGTCTCCATGAGCGTCTTAGTGATATTTTTGCAACAAACCGTCAATACCGTTTTGGCGCCAGTGTGTGGGCGGGGGCATTATTGGCGACCGCCTCGTGGGACCATCATCCTTCAACAATGCCTCACAGGTGAGAAATATCTGTACTTTCTGCAGGTGAACCTGACTCCCCCATAGGAAGATACGAAGGGCAATGTTGCTACTACATGATGGTGCCCTGTCTCATTAGCGTTTGGAGACAACTCGACAACATCTACCCGGACCACATATTGAGGCTGAATTCGTGCTGACAGTTTGCTGCCACCATTACACCACACTGTCAAGAACCTACCATCTCGAACTTCCATGGACGTATCACCTTTGGACGTTTTACCTGCTATATGTCCATATGATTCTCTTTCCTCCTTATAATCCCAGAGACTATTACCTGAAGTTTGTTCCCAATTAGAAAAATCACCCTGTAGATACTGTAGCTATAAACAAATGATTTAGATGTAGCAATAACGCTTTTGTGGGAGACCGTTGTGGCATCGATGATGAGCCAGGTGATGATAACGTTGGTGTTCCTGTGTAGAAGCTGGAGGAAGATGTATTGAAGATTCGATGACCAGTTCCAGGTAGACAGGTTTTTGGGATGGGAGCAAAAGTAGGCAAAATGAGCATTAATAGAGGACTAATGTATTAAGTTGGCGATAGGAATTTATACGGTTTTATTTCGAGTAGTGAGATAATTGAATAGAATCAGGTTATGGTGGGATATGTTGCTGTAGGATTAGATAAGTTATACATGGTAGCTTTGTAGCATGATAACACAAGAATATCTAGGCGGGAGGAAATGAACAGTGGTTCTGGGAGTATACGGCGATGGCATTTATATGAAACATGGAACGAGCTGCAAGTATGATTTGATGAATGACATAAATTTTTTTAGGGAACATTTGTGATAAAATAAAATATATCTTCCATGGTGAGGATGGGACGCAGGTAGTTGTCAGGATGGAGGGATGTGTTACGGTTGTTTATAGCACTGTTTGCTATTTTTGAGTAGTACGATCTCCATTAAGAATAGGGGACATCATTCTCTTCTTTTTGTTAAAATTCAGTGTAGGGGGTGTCAGGGGTATAAGTGCAGATATTGTGATCACTGGTACCTTAATAAGTACCCACTTCAGTGTCTTAGGAGTTTTTTCTCTGCATCTAACAGTCTCCCTGCAAACACGTCTCATAATTTACTACTTGATGTTTTCTGGACTGTCGTAACTGCATCACTGGTCTACACCTGCTAGTATACAAGGTGGCCATTGATAGTGACCGGGCCAAATATCTCACGAAATGAGCATCAAACGAAAAAACTACGAAGAACGTAACTTCTCTAGCTTGAAGGGGTAAACCAGATGGCGCTATGGTAGGCCCGCTAGATGGCGCTGCCATAGGTCAAACGCATATCAACTGCGTTTTTTTAAATAGGAACCCCCATTTTTTATTACATATTCGTGTAGTACGTAAGGAAATATGAATGTTTTAATTGGACCACTTTTTTCGCTTTGTGATAGATGGCGCTGTAATAGTCACAAACGTATAAGGACGTGGTATCACGTAACACTCCGCCAGTGCGGACGGTATTTGCTTCGTGATACATTACCCGTGTTAAAAAAAATGTTCAAATGTGTGTGAAATCTTATGGGACTTAACTGCTAAGGTCATCAGGCTTAACCTAAATTATCCTAAGGACAAACACACATTCCCATGTCCGAGGGAGGACTCGAACCTCCGCCGGGACCAGCCGCACAGTCCATGACTGCAGCGCCTTAGACCTCTCGGATCCGTCTTAAAATGCAGCGTTTCGCAATTGCGGAAATCGTCGATGTCGTGTTGATGTATGGCTGTTGTGATCAAAATGCCCAACGGGCGTGTGCTATGTATGCTGCTCGGTATCCTGGACGACATCATCCAAGTGTCCGGACCGTTCGCCGGATAGTTACGTTATTTAAGGAATCAGGAAGTGTTCAGCCATATGTGAAACGTCGCCCACGACCTGCAACAAATGATGATGCCCAAGTAGGTGTTTTAGCTGCTGTCGCGGCTAATCCGCACATCAGTAGCAGACAAATAGCGCGAGAATCGGGAATCTCAAAAACGTCGGTGTTGAGAATGCAAAACATCGATTGCACCCGTACCATATTTATATGCACCAGGAATTGCATGGCGACGACTTTGAACGTCGTGCACAGTTCTGCCACTGGTCACAAGAGAAATTACGGGACGATGACAGATTTTTTGCACGCGTTCTATTTAGCGACGAAGCGTCATTCACCAACAGCGGTGACGTAAACGGCATAATATCCACTATTGGCCAACGGAAAATCCACGTTGGCTGCGACAAGTGGAACATCAGCGACCTTGGCGGGTTAATGTATGGTGCGGCATTGTGGGAGGATGGATAATTGGCCCCCACCTATATGGTGCAATGTATGCTGATTTCCTACGTAATGTTCTACCGATGTTACTACAAGATGTTTCACTTCATGACAAAATGGCGATGTACTTCCAACATGATGGATGTCCGGCACATAGCTCGCGTGCGGTTGAAGCGGTTTTGAATAGCATATTTCATGACAGGTGGATTGGTCGTCGCAGGTTCACCGGATCTGACGTCCCCGGATTTCTTTCTGTGGGGAAAGTTGAAGGATATTTGCTATCGTGATCCACCGACAACGCCTGACAACATGCGTCAGCGCATTGTCAATGCATGGACGAACATTACGGAAGGCGAACTACTCGCTGTTAAGAGGAATGCCGTTACACGTATTGCCAAATGCATTGAGGTTGACAGACATCATTTTGAGTAGTTATTGCATTAATGTGGTATTTACAGGTAATCACGCTGTAACAGCATGCGTTATCAGAAATGATGAGTTCACAAGGGTACATGTATCACATTGGAAAAATCGAAATGAAATGTTCAAACGTACCTACGTTCCGTATTTTAATGTAATAAACCTACCTGTAACCAACTGTTCGTCTAAAATTGTGAGCCATATGTTTGTGACTGTTACAGCGCCATCTACCACAAAGCGAAAAAAGTGGTCCAACGAAAACATACACATTTCTTCACGTACTACACGAATATGTAATTAAAGTGGGGGTTCCTATTGAAAGAAACGCAGTTCATATCCGTTGGACCTATGGCAGCGCCATCTAGCGGGCCAACCATAGCGCCATCTGGTTTCCCCCATTCAAGCTAGACAAGTTTCGTGCTTTGTAGTTTTTTAGTTTGACGCTTATTTCGTGAGATATTTTGCCCGGTCACGATCAATGGACCACCCTGTAGACCAACTATTTGGCGTCCAATTCAACACCTGACTTGCTGCCCAGGGGAAAACGAACATTAGTGGCTTGCTTGTGTCACACGTACTTGGAGGAACTAACGAACCTAAAAAGATACTACTCCTAAGAGCTATCATTATTAGTCTACAATTGAAGTGAAGACTGATGTCTTGTTGTTCAGTACACTGTCCTCAGTCACCTATAAAAATATCTGCACTTGTACCCATAACACCCTGCATAAGTAATTAGGAAGATGGTGTGCTGGAAACTGGTGCATCTGTAAGGCGGGATGTAAAGAGAGTACGCACGCTGGTCGAGCAGGAAGCTGCCGTAGACGTATCTGGCGATGGCCTCCCTGCGGCCGCCGTCGGTCTTGCAGCGCCGGCCGGCGGCCACGGCTTGCAGCAGAAGCTGCTCCGCCAGCCACCACCACGTGGCCGGCTTCTGCATGAAGAACAGCCCCACCTGCAGGTATGCCCCGCAGTCGAAGCCCGCCTGGCCTGCAACACCCAGCGCGCCGTCTCTTTAACCAGTGCGAATCTGGGGAATGGTCATTTACACTCACAGAAAAAAGTAGCATCGAGAGGAAATGAACTGACGTAGATGAAAGCTACTCGTTGATTTAATCTGACTACTGGTAGTATAAATCTTTGGCAATATCTAGGGTTTATCGTAGATAAAGATTTGCGACTTAGTAGCAGCTGATTGTTTCTGTAGTACAAGAACACATCATGTACCCCACCTTTTCAATTTTCACTGGTCCTGAATGATAAGTGCAGTGGCTATACCAGGTCCTATGCAGAATGAATCATCTTGGTCCTGAATTTTAGAGAAATAATTCTATCACCATACGCACTGTAACGCTGACTAGGTACAATCTCACGGAGAAGACTTCTTGATCTACATTACCGTCTATGATGATGTTGGAACTAGGGAACTGGTAATTTAAGAAGAAGCATAGCAAACTATCGCATTTACTTGCATTCTCTAGAATGATTGACATTGAATTGGACTACAGAGTTATGGAAAATCACTATTTCAATATTGTCCTGTACGAATTCGTATCAGAGTCACAGCTGAAGGGAAGACAGATAGCGTGGGGCATACTCTTTGTCAACAGGAAATGTATACTACATTAGAGTGAAACGTTGGCCATGCAAGGACGAGACATGCTCAGTTAAATGAACTATGGAAACTGACAGAGAACACTGATAGTTTAACAGAAGATACGGCAAAGCGTGTAAGATACACTCGTAAAATGGCTATTTAGAGCATTGCTAATTAACACTTCTGTGGATAATAATAGGATGGACTGTTCTGGGACCTAGCTTTTCCAAAAGAGCAGACTGGACGCACACGCAGTCTGGAACAATGACTCTTAAGTTTACTCATTATTTGCGTGATCCCCTTGAGAGAATAGTTGATATACCGAGGAAGATGTTAACTATACCGAGGCCTAAAACTTCTCGTTAATCACGCTTACAGTCATACATTTCTTGCTATTTCAGCTTGCAGACTGAAGCAGCTCCGCACAGCAGCAACCTCTGTTGTCTCCTATCAGACGTCTGCCGCATCTGTGTTATGCAGCTCCAAATATCTGTCTGCAACTCTCTGCCTCGGAAATGGTTCAAATGGCTCTAAGCACAATGGGATTTAACATTTGAGGTCATCATTCCCCTAGACTTAGAACTACTTAAACCTAAATAACCTAGGGACATCACACACATCATTGCCCGAGGCAGGATTCGAACCTGCGGCCCTAGCAGCAGCGCGGTTCCGGACTGAAGCGCCTAGAACCGCTCGGTCACAACGGCCGGCTGCCTCGGAAATACTGCCTATAAATCACCACTGTTATCTCACAGTATTCTGCATCAAAGCTATTCCTCATGATTTCTATTACTCCTCCAGCACAATTTGACTGGACTTTATGTAATAACACAGCTATCTGACTGCACACTCCAATATCCCAAGGCTACCTGAACTGCCCTCTCCAAGATCCCCAAAGCTGTCTGGTCTTTCACCATCGAGAAAGACGGCGTTTTTCGCAATCCTAATTGCCCAATCTGCTGACGCGTTTTTCTGCGTGACGATCTAGTCCAATCACACCTCCAGCAGAGCGCACAGGGAAGATACCAGATGCTTCGCGGGGCTTCTCCGAATAGATCTGAAGAGCCAATAAAGGACCGTCTCTCTATCGGTGCACGCTCTATAAGTCACGCAGGCCGCACAGGAATGTGCCATTGTTCGTTCTCCCGTTTCTTTTTTAGTGCGCCCATCCTGCCATTGTGCACGAAAGCTAATTCCCTGTCTTCCTTACCAAGGCAGAGCAGAAATATGTCCCAGCACACAACTAAACTTATATTCTCAGGCAGTGGAATGAACATGCACCGAGTAGAAACTGCTGAACAGAAAGGGCAATTAAAAATAAAATAAAGCGCAGGCTACGCGGACACATACTGTAGACATTAGTGTCAACCCACGGAATTACAACAGGCAAAAATTAATATGATTTCCAGTTAAGTTAATGGATTCTATAAAAAGGTACAAAAGACAATGTACGTCTTTCACAGACACAACCTCATTCAATAGAGGAGTTCACCGGCCACAGTGTTAGTCAACTCATTAAACGAAAAAACTAGTTGTTTTGGAGCACTGTAGATTTTTCTGAACTAAAACAAAGTGATCGTGTGACCCTCCACTACTAACACATGTCGCGGTACTCAAGTGGCGTGTGTGGGCCAGTCGGTTATATGGAATCAGCGCAGTAAGGTGGGTAGACGAATGGTAGAATGGAGATATCGTGTCTGGACAGGCCACAACCACCCATGAATGAAATTTCCAGATTTGGTTAATGAAACAATGCGAGCTGTCCAAAGTGTCTACCAGGGATCGTGTACCACCTTCAATTTACTTTAGTTTAGTTATGTCATGTTCCGTAGATCATTTTCCCGATTATTTTATCGATATGATGTGGAACAAGTCAGATTTCAATATGAATAAACACACATGAATAGTGGTAATATTAATATTACTGAAACTTTTAGTTCTATACATGCAACTACATTTAGAGGTACAATTTTTTTTTACCATTTCTGAAACAGAAACTCGTCTATAGAGTAGAAGGAGTTATCCAAAAGAAACGATTTTAAGCTAGATTTAAAACTTGATCTGCTACCTGCCAGAAGCTTTATGTTGTTGGGCAAATGATCAAAGATTTTTCTTGCTGACTAATGTACTCCTCTTTGAGCAACTGACAGCTTCAATAACCGATAGGAAAGGTAATTTTTTCCTCTAGTGTTGTACTTATGAACATCACTGTTGTTCGCGAATTGAGATGGATTATTTGTAACGAATTTCCTTAGCGAATATATGTACTCTGATAGTGCAGTTAAAATACCTAACTCCTTGAAAAGGTGCCTACATGGCGTACTTGGGTGAACACCACTAATTATTCTCGCTGCTCTCTTTAGTGCAATCAATACTTTATGTCTATGTGGTGAGTTACCCCAGAAAACTATTCCATAATACATTATTGAGTGGAAATATGCAAAGTACTTTAGGAGGCTGATCTGTTTATTACCAAGACTAGCATTATACGAAGAGCGAAAAATCTGAACTTGGTTGTTTGAGAAGCTCAGTAATATGCTTCTTCCAGTTCAAGTTGTCATCAATGTGAACACCCAAAAATTTGGAGAAATCTACCCTGTTAACTGAGTCCTGTTCATATGCTACATCAATTGTTGGTATGACGCTATTAGGTGCACAGAACTGGATATAGTGAGTTTTTTCAAAATTAAGGGAGAGTCCATTTTCTGAGAACCACTTAATCATTCTTTTAAAGATATCCTTAACAATATCCTCAGCTGCTTTTTCTGGAATGGGATTTATTATAACACTCGTGTAATCTGCAAAAAGTAGTAGTTCCGCTTGCTCAACATTAAGTGGGAGGTCATTCACATAAATAAGGAACAGCAGAGGACCTAAAATTGAACCCTGTGGGACTCCCTTTGTGATAACTCGCCATTCACTAGAATTTACCACCATCCCAACATTATTTGTGCTTTCTGTTCATTAAGTATGATTCAAACCAGCTGTGTGTATAGCCTTCAATTCCATTAAACCTAAGAGTGTGACATGATCCACACAGTCAAATGCCTTGGAGAGATCACAAAAAACAACAACTGGCGATAATTTGTTATTTAGGGCTTGTACTATTTGATGTGTAAAAGTGTAGAAAGCATTCTCAGTCGAGTAACCCTTCCAGAATCCGAACAGTGACATGTTGAGTAAATTATTTTCACTTAAATGTAAGACTACTCTTGAATACATAACTTTTTCGAATATTTTAGAAAATGAAATCAGCAATGAGATTGGTCTACAATCATTTAAGTCACTCTTGTCCCTTTTGTTATGAAGAGGTTTGACAATTGCGTATTTCAATCTGTCTGGAAAAATTCCCTGTCCAGCGAAGCATTACATATATCGCTAAGGACTCCACTTATTAAATTAGAACAACACTTCAAAATTCTGATAGAGACTGCATCAACACCACATGAGCTCTTGTTTATCAGTATATTTATAATTCTCTTAATTTCAGTGGGGAATGTTGGTGCTACTTCTAAAGGCCCAAAGTCCTGGCGAATGAGATTTTTAACACTTTTTTTGCTTCTTCAACTGAACCCTTTAACCCTAATTTTGCTGCTACTGCTGAGCCATGTAACAACGCATAATAACAGTTGTCGTAAAAGATTACAACCGACTTGGACTGAAGACTTTGCCAATGACAATCGGTTTGAAACCTGACGGGAATTACTGACGGCAGTGGAAGCAGGTCCGTCTCTTCGGTTTTCTTAATGAATATTCCGATGAGAACTGTGGACACTTGTAGCAGCGTACCTCACAAGAGGCCACAGCTCTCAGTAACATGTCTTAAAAGAGACAAATATATTTGAAGTGGGCAGTAACTGACTGGAGGCGTCTAGTGGGGTCAAACGAGTCGCGTTTTGGTCCATTGCCGAATGATGCGAGGTGACGAAGGTCTAGTGACGAGTTTAATCTGCAGTGTGGAAAAAAAAAAAAAAAAAAAAAAAAAAAAAAAAAAAAAAAAAAAAAAGGTTCAAATGGCTCTGAGCACTATGGGACTTACCATCTATGGTTATCAGTCCCCTAGAACTTAGAACTACTTAAACCTAACCTAAGGACATCACACAACACCCAGTCATCACGAGGCAGAGAAAATCCCAGACCCCGCCGGGAATCGAACCCGAGAACCCGTGCGCGGGAAGCGAGAACACTACCGCACGACCACGAGCTGCGGACTGCAGTGTGCAGAAGTTGTTTTCAGGTCTGAGGTGGTACTGCGATGTTCTGGGGGTGTTTTTCGTACCCTGATTCCCTGATTCACGCTACCGTGAACGTGAATCAGGATATTTGTGTCAACATTCTGTGCTGCCCTTTCTTCTAGATGTTCACGATGGGTATGCTCGTTCCCTACGTCCTAGATGACCGTTGCTACGTTCACAGGGTTGCAGACATACATTTCTGGTTTACGAACATTCGGGCACCATATCGCTTCTTTACTGGTCCTTTAAATCATTCGAATCATCCGATCTTAATCTCAAAGAAAATGTCTGGAACTGCATGGAACAGAGGATGAAAGGTAGGAATCAACTATCCCGCAATTTGGTAGCTCTGCAGTATCTGATGATCAATTAGTGACTTCAGATTGATGTGTCATAACTGAAGAAACTGTGGAACTTCTTCCACTTCGAACTGAGATCATTATCAAGGCTACAGATTGTGTTACACGGTATTAGCGTGACTAGCGTGCAACCACATGAGACAGATAAAATTACTGCTAATATCATGTGACCGTATTTTAAGTCCTAGAGGGTATATAATTGACGTGTAATGGGACAGATGATGAGTGAGCATTCTGAAGGATTCCGGAGAAGCTCACTTGAGTGCGTGACACAGTATTACCATAGTTTCACATAGTTTGAAATGGGCATTACTGTGGGCCTGCATGCGACCAGATGGTAGTGTTGTTCAGTATCCAGGTATGTGGGGCATTTGAACGCGACAATCTTCTGATTTTCGACTGAATCGGTATGTAAGATAAACCACTCACAACGTCAAGAATCTGATCGATCAGATCCGACCACACCAAAGGAGTATTGCCCTATTGACAACGAAGTACACCTTAACTTCTTCACATCTGCACCTGTCATCCAGCTTCAGCTTATTCGAATCAGTACAACTCTTCATGTCATGCCAGCCCGTTTGTTGGAGATTAGCAGAAGCTCTATTACTGAATCGTTGCTCCGTTATGTGCTGCCGTTAACACCACGACACAGCTGGATGCCTCTGAGGTGTTGCATAATTGCTGACGGGTCCCGTTGCATCAGTTCAGCAGCCAAGTTTGGTTCTGCATTACATGGGATGACCATCAAGATAGTACAGTGTCACCAACGGGTAGAGGGTACATTCTTCCAATGTGTTGCAGAGACACCCTGGTGTTATCTCTAGCCTCATGGTGAGTAGAGTCATCAGGTGATGCAGGTCATCGCTGGCAGGAATTCAGGGAAATTTAATTGCATAGCAGTGCATTACAGACACCATATGTCTTCATGCGTTTCCGCTTATAAGACATTATGCTGTACCACCTTTAAACGGGACAAGGCTCGTCCATATTTTCTCTATAAACAGCCTGCATGATGTTGAGGTACTGTCTCGGTCAGCAAGATCCCTGGGTCTCTCTCGGATGGAATATGTGTGGGACTGACTTAGATATTGTCTCCGACCCTGCGTCAATATCCAGGATATTTGGCATCAGCTACAAGAGTTGTGAGCCATATTAACTCAGGAGAGGATACAACTGGTGTAGACAGCCTGCCCAACCGAATCAGTAAATGGATCTGGACAAGGGACCAGCAGAATGCTCGCACTATCACTTTCGTTGTTTCTTTTACTTGATTTTGTAATCACTGCAATAATGTAAAATTCGAAATTCCCGCCAAAATGCGAATGGGGGGGAGGAGGTGGGGGGGGGGAGGGTGCAGGAACTCATGTGCAGGCTGAGGAAAACACATGACATCATCAAGGAGTGGGTGGGGGGTGGGTGTGGGTGGTCCTTGGTTGGGGGTAATTAATTGATCAGTCTAATTAATTTGTGTATCAATTTGATATCAAAAGTGTTCCAGCACTGCCGTCTCCCTACTACTCATATGTGGTTAGTATTTGCCAAAGGTCAACCCTCATCTTCTTCTCTATCTTCGCATTGTGAAGTTAAATATCACTTTCTCCTGTCTTCCAGGTGCTTCATGACTGTTGTCAGTGGGTGTATATAATGGCCCAGATGAAGAAAAGCTATCTTAATTTTCGGCAGTTAGATGGAGTCTTTCATAAATACCACAGAAAGTTAGATATTGTAATGTCAGGTGATCTTGGAGGCCAATGCTGCAATGTGAGATCGTTATACCCCTCACCCTGAATGAGGTTCAGTGGCACATGCTCGACGAAAATCATGCTGTACAGTTGTTATTGAATAGCTATGGAGTCCAACATCGAGCCACTGTCACACCCGAATACCCCCGATCAACCGGCCAAATGGTGACCTACAAGAAATCCTAATTCAAACTCTGTCATGTGCCGATAGCCCTGTCTCACACGAGTACCTAGCATCGCTACGTCCTTCACAGTGATCATTCAACATCTGACTCTGTCCACGTCCCTTATATGCCTTGGCAGGTTTGATAATGACACTAAAGACAAGCAGCACTAATGCACTCTACCTGTTACAGAGAACTGCATTTGTAATCATTTACATACGCTGCCGTTGGTGTGGACGTGTACAGAGTTACATTGACATCCGACAGAGTTTCATAGGGTCTTCATTTTTTTTTATCAGGCAGTGCAATAACTACAGGAATTCACTCAATAACTGCAATTCTGGCGCTTGTAAAAAGAAAATACTGTCAGTACAATGTTTCAGACTCTTCGTTACCGTGAACCGGAACGAATGTAAAAATCGCATTGAAATTGGGAATCCCAAAGAAATTAGGTTAACTTTGCTACTATAATTGTAACACTAACATAAGAAGTCATTCAATCGTTAAAATTAATGCTTGCTACCAGATGTAAATGAAAAAAAGTGTAAACGCCGGCTTCGATTCGCGTCGACCGTAATGACGGAAAAACGCCTTTATTTACTCCGACACGTGACTTAAATATTGGTTTCAAACCTTAATACGGCAGAAATTGGGACGTACGCAGTCTATATGCATCTACGTCCTACATTTCCGCTTGAGACACGACAGCGATAGCACTTGTTACTTTCGGTTTCTTTACGTCTGGCAAACAAGAAAAGAGCTTTCCTTATGTTTATATATTTATTTATTCCATTAACATTACAGGGTAACCCACCGGCTTGAAGTGTAAGGTGGGTCGGATGCTTCTGAATATAACAGCAAAGACTTCTCATTGTTAAGGGGAAGCCGGGGCAAGACGGGAAGGTGGGGTAAGACGGGGAAGGGCTATAAGCTACAGCCGGTCGGAGTGGCCGAGCGGTTCTAGGCGCTTCAGTCAGGAACCGCGCGACCGCTACGGTCGCAGGTTCGAATCCTGCCTCGGGCATGGATGTGTGTGATGTCCTTAGGTTAGTTAGGTTTAAGTAGTTCTAAGTTCTAGTGGACTGATGACCTCAGCTGTTAAGTCCCATAGTGTTGACATTGCTGAACCTTAGTTTCGCGGCGGTTTCTCTGCGCTTTGCAAGGTACGTACAATTGTTATACTGATTTGCAATGTTTTACACCTTTCGAGGTCCTAAAACATGTGTTTCGGGAACATTTGTCCAGACTGTATATATGGCACTGAATAGTACGTCTTATTAACAATAAACTGCTGTGTCACTAGTCAATGTTCACTAAATAGTGTTCATGTAGACGTAACATAACCCGACAGCATGGTAGGGGGCAAGACCGGGTGGGGCAAGATGGGGAGCTTCCCCGTCTCGCCCTTACTATTTGTCCAACCATTACGTTCTTATCGTCTCATGTGTTTACCTCGCCACGGGTTTTGAACACATACATTATACGTTGAATACAACTGTAAATAGAATGGTATTCGTTATACCAACGTTTGCTAATTAATTACAAAGTATGCCTTAGGCTATATGGTGAATAAAAATACACAAAACGTGCAAAGTCTATATTCTTGCTATGCTTTAACGACTGACTATTGGAAATATGGTATTTACTATATAATATAGATAACCAGGAATGATCTGACTCAATAGTACGTTCCACGTGTTTTATTTAAGATGGTTCGCAAGTACCGGCGACAAAGGTCTAGGAAAGATTGGTCATTGGAGTCAATGGAAGGCGCTGTAAATGCTGTTATAGAAGGTCATATGGGTTCTTTCAGGGCTGATCGACAGTTCAACCTGCCACAGACAACGACTGACCGACATGTGGCAAAGAAACGTGCTAATCCTGGCTATGCAGTTGTGAAAAGGTTAGGACCAATCACTAGTGTGTTTACCCCAGAACAAGAGGCAGAACTTAAAGACTACTTAACACAGATGGAAGGATAGTATTTTGGCCTAACACTTAAAGAAATTTGTGAACTTGCTTTTCAGCTAGCTGAACGAAACATCGAGTTGCTGTAGATCGGTTTTTCTATCTGTTAGAAAGTCAATTAGACACATTCAAGTTTACAGGTGGGAGCAGTTACTTCAGCAGAAAGAGGCCAGATTGTGACTGCAGAAATCTGTGTTTCAGCGTCGATGTGCTACGTACCACCTATGTTAATTTATCCTCGAAAACGAATGCAACAAGCGTTTGAGACTGGCGTGCCCCCTGGTGCCTGGGCAGACGTACCAGAAACTGGTTGGATGACAAAAGAACTATTTTTGACTTCGTTTAAGAAGTTTATTGCATTTACTGGAGCGTCAAAGGAAAGACCAATACTTCTCATATTGGACGGCCACAAAACGCGCACTAAGAATTTAGAACTGATAGATGTGGCCCGCGAAAATGGGGTTGTCTTGCTGTGTTTGCCACCGCACTGCTCACACCGTCTTCAACCATTGTACGACCAAATACCAGAGATGTTGTCAAAACGTGAAACACCTGAGCAATTAACAACTGACGATCAAGCCTCTGTTTCGTCTAACTTTCAGGTTACCAGCCCTGAAACGATGTTAGCTATACCAAAGGTGGATAAAAAACCAAAAGGAAACCATCTAAGAGGCGTGGAAAACCCGTTGTTTTAAAAGAATCTCCTTATAGGAGTGAACTATCTGAAGAAATTAAATGAAAAGGAGTCCCCAAACGTGCTGCATGTAAACGAAAACTCTTCTCAAAGACGTTTAATAAACCTGGGATACCACCAAAAGGACATAATGACAACGAAAAAGTGACGAACGTTACTGACGTCTTAACCATCCCTTCATGCTCAAGGGATAATAAACTGGGATAGAATGACAACGAGGAAGAGAGTGGAGAATGTTTATACTGCTACGACTTCTCTGAAGGAGGCTGGATACGGTGTATTAGCTGCGGACGTTGGGCCCACGACACTTGTGCAGGGACAGAAAGTGATGATGACGAGGCTGTCCACACTTGTGTACTATGTGAAAGTAAAGAGGCCTAAATAAAACGTAATATCTGATTCTACAATTCGCAGAACCATGTTTCGAAACCTTAACGTCACATGATTTCGTTATTCCAGTCCTTATTTAAGCTTTAGAGATGAATTCATGCTAGTTCCCCATCTTTCCCCGCATATGGGGCAAGACGTGGAATTGGTAGCTTATGTTTCAAATCGAGATATTTCTAACTAAATGTAACAAGTCTGCAGGTTTCTTTGCATGCTATTGTAATTCAATGGTTAAGTAAACAAATGATAATCAAACCTACTTGAATTTGTTTATTTTTGTCCCTTTTGTAAGGGTTTAAAGTTAGCTTCCCCATCTTGCCCCGCCTTCTCCTACAATCTTATTAGTATACTGTTGTTAATGCTTTTTTTTAAGTGTAAAAACATAATATATAAAGATTTCTACGAGGTTACAGCGGTATGAATGCTTAACAATACAATGAGTGTGGTGAAAATAATTTTCAGTATGTAGAGGGAAGTGATATGCTGTATTTGGATGTGTAATATAGTCTAAGTAGCATGTTGGTTGATAATGGCCTATTTCTTCCTATTTCAGATGAGAAGGTAATTCAATGGTTAAGTAAACAAATGATAATCAAACCTACTTGAATTTGTTTATTTTTGTCCCTTTTGTAAGGGTTTAAAGTTAGCTTCCCCATCTATTCTCATCTGAAATGGTTTGCGCTAATGTATGTTTACACAGATTATACAGGTTAAATACTGATTGAGTGCTCCATACATGGAATACATAATTTTAGTTTTACATGAGAAACACACTTATGTTTGTAATTTGTTAGTAGAAATAGAACATAGTTCATTGCTACTTGAATGCATCACTCCTTAAATAACTTAATACATTACTGATATATAAAATTCATTGATTGTAACTTTGAGTGGAGGAGAAGCCTTGGAATAAAACTTCTTCGAGCCTTCTCCTCCCAAGCGACTTTACCACATTACTACAGTCTTAGTATGTGGTGCTGGTGTTTCTTGTTTTATGATTGTTGTGTTGTTTATGACTGGGTTGTGACATGCAGTGTCATGCATTGTTGGTTTTGGTCCCTTACATGTTGATCCCTCCTGAGTCATGTTCACTTAGTGTTCCTTCCTCGGTTTCGGTATCTGTGCTTGTGTTTGTGTCCTCCCATGTGGTTTGTTGTGTTGTTTGTGCTTGTCTATGCCTCCTTCCATATAGGTTTTGTCGCTTGTATTCTTCGTGCAGAGTGTTCGATACAATATTGGCTACCCTATTTATTATGTTCCAGTCATCGGGATTACGTATTATTCTGGCGATGTCATTGTCGTTCTGAATAGATCTCACTTGGGCTAGCATGTTGCACCGCAGTGTGACATGTTCTGGTGTCTCAGTTTCTCCGCATATGCATACTTCATCGTTACTTAGTCCCATATAGTTTAAATGTAGCGGATACGGCCTGTGGCCTGTCAGGAAATGGACCATCCCCTGGCTTGGGTCGACATCTTTCAGTTGTAGTCTTTCGCGTACATCAGGAAAGAAAGAGTGTGCTCGGCAACCCTTGTCGGATGTGTCCCACTCTCTTTGCCATGTTTGAATCCGCCATTGTTTCATTTGTGTTTCTAAAATTATGTTGGTTCCCATAATTTCGGTGACTTTATCGAGCCTGTCCCTTTTAAGCTAGTAAAGTGCAGGTCTATAACGTATTGTTATGTGTTGTGTACATAGTTCCGCGTAGTCAGTGCGTACACAACTTTCCCACTAGAGCGCGCCCTGCTAAGCACAACAGCACAGGCGTAGCGCACGTCCGTCTCCGCACTACGAGATGGTGCTGCCATAGAGACGGACCAAATTCTGCTTCCGCCGATCCGCGTCTTAATATGTAATGCAGCCAATGAGATTGCTGCTAACGTAGAACCTTTTCTCCTCGCAGATCACACTCGCGCAGTGATACATGAACGCGCGGGGCATTATAACGAGTGTACAGACCTCCGATTACTCAGTCTGCATTTGTCTGCACCAGACTGTACCAGTCTGCTTTAGTCTGTACCAGTCTGTACGAGTTCTGCATTTGTCTGTACCAGTCTATAGTCAAGTTTCAGTCTGCGCCTAATAAGATTACCATATTCCTGTACAAAGCCATGAAGATAAATGTATAGACACTTTTGTCAAGTATCAGAGATATATGAGAGAATAAGATTAACGTACCAATACCAAAGGAACTTCAGATTATCAATTGTAAATAGCATCCAGAACCAAGTTAAGTAATTTTTATGCTTGTTATTATTTGAATAAATATGTGTGAAAATTAATCAAGTTCTGTTTAAAGTTGGTCACCGTCAATCTGCTACTCTAAGCGTGCAAGTGGCATTTCTATTGTCTGACCTAACGGCAGAAGACAAACACGCTACGATAAGACCACGAGACCTATTGCTAACACTCACCTACTTCGTTAGAGCGACAAGTCAAATAATCTGATGGTGGGTGTACTGAAGGTCTTATAGTACGCATACCGCATTATGTCTATAGGGCAGGTCCCCATCACAATGGAAAGTGCCTCTAGTGACGCGGTGTTGAAAGCTCCGCTCATTCTCAGGAGTACACTACGTTGACCTTGTCTTGCAGTTGTAAGTCTGTATGTTCAGTCTGTGAGCCCAAGCACTTGGAGCGAAGCAAGCGATGGATTCAAATATCGCAATGTGGTGGTTCCTTATCGTATTAATAGATAATTTGTACTGATTTGTATTTAGTCTTGCTAGTTTGCCCATAATTTTGGGGGTTTTGTCAATTTTATATGATAGTTGAAAGTCTGGTTTTCTTCAAGATGCAGTCCGAGATAACGTGTGACTAGCTTCCTCTGGATGCTTGTATTGGCTAATTTTGGAACTGGTTTCCTCTGTAGTGTCCCTCTGAGCAGTAAGTATACATTTTTGTTGGGGGCTATTTTTAATTTATTTTCTTTGCACCGATTGTTAATTTTCTGAAGCAGTTGTGTGCCCTTTGTCTGTAGTTCTGCTCTCGAGTTGGCTGACACCACTTTCGAGCAGGTCATTTGCGAAAGCCACCGCACCTCTTACCCTGTCGTCACTGTCCAGGGTGTTCAGCAAGGACTCTATTGCGATATCCCACAATATTGGTCCGCAGATCGAGGCCTGTGGAAATCCCTTTGTTATTCTCTTGATAACCTTCCGTGTACCAGCCCTCCATTCCGCCACTCTGCCTCTGCACTTGTCGAGGAGGCTATTGTGGAGGGAAGCTGATAGCCTCATTTCCCTTAACCTGGCGGAGAGGGATAGCCACAACAAGTTGTCCAAAGCCTCGGTTATGTCGATTAGTATGGCAGTCACGTATTTGTCGCTGGTGCTGTTTCTAACTTTCAGTGCTTGGTTGACAGCGTCTTCTATTGATCTACCTTCCCTGAAGCAGAATTGATGGGGCGTTAGGCCGAGGAGGCGTCTATGCGATTGTAAACGGTCACACAGAAGCCTTTCCTGTACATTGCCGAGAGTCTTTAAGAGACAGATCGGTCGGTACTTTTGGGGTCTGTTGCCTCTTTGTCTTGTGATTTCCTGTTTATTATTACGTTAGCAGTTTTCCAGAGGCTTGGAATTCTGCCTGTTAGTAGTGCCTCGCTGAACATGTTAGTAAGAAAAGGTGTGATTTGTGTTACAGTTTGTTTTTAATGTTTCTGAATGCATTTTGTCTGGGTCGGGTGCTTTTCGGTTTTTAGGCCTGCTGATTGCCGTCGCGACTTCTTCCGCGAATGGCATGTTTACACTGTCACTGATGCATGGTTGCCTCATGCTCTCTCTAAGGTCAGCGTGGTGTCGCTCGTCTTGTGTGGGGTCGTCATCTGGGAGGAGCCTCAAAAAATGGTTCAAATGGCTCTGAGCACTATGGGACTCAACTGCTGAGGTCATTAGTCCCCTAGAACTTAGAACTAGTTAAACCTAACTAACCTAAGGACATCACAAACATCCATGCCCGAGGCAGGATTCGAACCTGCGACCGTAACGGTCTTGCGGTTCCAGACTGCAGCGCCTTTAACCGCACGGCCACTTCGGCCGGCCTGGGAGGAGCCTGTTCAGAAGATTTTCTGCTGCACTTCCCCATCCTCTGGTCATTGTGCCGTCAGCTTGTTTTAGTGTTGACAGAACTGTCGGTGACTTAGCTCGTTGTTTCTGTCTTTAATGGTTATCCCCAGATGTCGTTCTGTACCTGGGTTTCTACAAAATTGGTCCAGCAGTCTTGCCTTGCTGTCTTTAGTCGTTTTTGGTATTTCTGTTTAGCGTCACGATACAGATCAAGTCTTATCTGTCTTTCAGGAGCTGTCTTTGCTCGTTGGTAGTACTTTCTTTTATCCCGTGAACCCTTCCTTATTCTTGCCAGTTCTGTCGACCACGGTTGTTTATATCCCCACCCAGGTTTTGCTCGTGGTATAGCTGCTTCCTGTGCTCTTTGCAGGACATCTATCGGCACGTGCGTGTTGTAATCTATACTGCCTTGAACAGTGAGTAATGACGACGCCTCAACAATATCTCGAACTTTTCACCAGTCGGCTCTTCCCATGAGTAAATGCTGCTGTTCATGGTCCATGTTATGTGCATTGATATCTCTGTCCGTGGTTATGACGAGTGCGTTGTGGCTGCTGTGTGTGACTATCTAATACCGTCCATGTATTGACTAGTGGAAGATATTTTGCGTTTCCTAGAGAAGGGTCTATGTTACTTACACCACCGGCGTCTCCGCGGTAGGTAAGTGGCTGACCCTCTCTATTCAGTATGAAGAGGTTGCATTCATTTACCACGACATGCACTAGTTGCCCTCTGTCGTCAGTTCTGAGTTCCACAACGGGGATTTTGCGTTGCTATCTGTTAGAATGAGCAGCCTTTTTCTTTCTGAGTGTCGTGCAGTGTCTTTTATTTTCTCTAAGAAACGCTCTATATCACACGAGTACTGATCGTAAATATACGACATGAGTCACACATTCTGTCCGTCTGTTATTTCTGCTTCCTTATAGTGTCTGCACAATGGATTTAACTTAGGTATGGTTATTTGTAACAAACTTTAACATTTGAATTTCCTCTCGATGGCGACAAGCTCCGCCATGTATGGTTTGGTGTATGGTGAAGGAAGTGCCGATTTTCAAGTCCCCGCTGGACAAGATCGACAATAACTGTTTGCCAAGCGGCAACATCAAAATGCAGCTGCCTTTCCAGCTCCTATAGGAACTACTTTGGACACCACGATCTATACTATCAACTTCTTGTTAGTGGTCGTTCGCGATGAATCTGTGGTACATCATGTCGATGAGAAGACGAACTTGTCAGAACAGGATCCCTCCAACTTCTCCAGCGCGAGAAATATGGGTCAAAGTGAGGATAGTGTCGATTAAGGGTATTGAAAGGCCTTCATCCCAGAAGCCCAGCCTGTCTCATCCGTAACAAATGTTCCAAATGTAGCTGATCCCCTTGCAACAGTAGCTTTGGTTCCGCTCCCATCCGAAGCTGTAACTACTCAGCGATCTCCCAACAACTATAAAGTACTGACTGTATTAAAGGAAAGTTTGGATAAAAAAAAGTAGGCCGTCTGCACTATACGCCCCTAGGAAATTCTTGCGCCATTTCTCACCAGAAATCAAGAATGATATAATTAATATCTCTTCTGTGGGAAAAACTAAAGTGAAGGTCGATCTGAAAACTCAAGAATAGGCTAATTTCTCAGTCAACAGTGAAGTAATAAAGTCTAAAACTAGGGAAGCTTACATTATTTCTTTCGTCATAAATAAAGTACATGCAGAACTTGAAGAAGCTGAGATTTAGGAAGTTGGGCAATCTGTCTCCCTCGGTATAGGTGTTCGCAGATTTACGCAAAGATATGGTAAAGAGAACATTATCAGACTGCAGACATGCTTGATATATTTTACCTTTGTGTCTCAAACTTTACTGGAAGCTGTGTCTATCCACGGAAGTAGATGTTCGGTTGATCTGTAAGTGCGAACTGTAACCTCACATCAGTAAACAACGCCGATCCCTGATGAAATGCCTCAAATGTAGTGGCCTTCATTCTGTAGAATCCTGCGCCTGCCTATTGCTATTTGTGCACACTGGAGGATCACACCCATCCACAGAGCCATGACGAGCCTAAGAGCCTAGTGATGCGAGGCCGTTGGGATCCAGGTCGGCGTTCCGTATTACCCTCCTGAACCCACCGATTCCATATTCTGCTAACAGTCATTGGATCTCGACCAACGCGAACAGCAATATCGCGATACTATAAACCGCAATCGCGATAGGTTACAACCCGACCTTTATCATAGTCGGAAACGTGATGGTACGCATTTCTCCTCCTAACACGAGGCATCACAACAACGTTTGACCAAGCAACGCCGGTCAACTGCTGTTTGTGTATGAGAAATCGGTTGGAATCTTTCCTCATGTCAGCACGTTGTAGGTGTCGCCACCGGCGACAACCTTGTGTGAATGCTCTGAAAAGCTAATCATTTGCATATCACAACGTCTTTTTCCTGTCGGTTACATTTCGCGTCTGTAGCACGTGATCTTCGTGGTGTAGTAATTTTAATGGCCAATAGTATATTTGATATGAAAAATGCGGAAATGTTGGCTGATATCAGTTTCTTTCCAGTCCTCTCGGATTCGTGTCAATGATATGGTATCTTATAAAACTTGTTCTTTTTCTTTTTCTCGGCAGGGTTTCAGTGTTCCAAGGTCGGATACTCAGTGTCCTGGGAGAACTGAAGTCTTATGAAGTCTTATTTCCACTTCTCTATATACAATTAATGAAGGCACTGATCCGCGTCATAAAAACGTTTCAGATAATTATGGCATTATTCAGGCAGGTTAGGGTGTACATATAACATAACATAATATTCTTCCTCTTTTTTTGTTCTTTCCCTTTTAAATAAACAGGTTGTCTTCCCTCTGGACGTTATGATGGTTCTGTTTCCTTTCTACTGTACTTCCCCCTTTTCCAGTTTAAACAGTTTTATACCGCGCCAGCTCTGTGTGTCGTGTGCGGCGTCAGTACTGACTGCTAGTATTTAATGTTACATAGTTTTCGTGTTTGTGTTCTCGGAGACGCATCACGGGGGGGGGGGGGGGGGGAAGGAGGGGGGGAAGGAGGGAGGGGGAAAGGAGGGGTGTCAGCTTTCATGTAATTTATGTAAGTAATTCCACTCACTGTGTGCTTCTTCCCCTTTTTATTGCATTTTACATGTTTCAAGATTCTGGCGACTTCTGTCCAATCGTTATCTCGATTTTTCTAGGGCCCTTTTATCCTTCTGACAGTTGACAGGAAACTTTTGGCTCCATGTCAAGACTGAGGTAAGGATGACCTTAGATGGTTAAATGATTTTAGTTGTAAGTAGCGCCCTGTTCTCTCTTTTAATTTCTGTTAATTCATCTGAGAAATTTTAGTTGCGCAGTTCCTTATGTGGCATTTCAGACTTTAGGATCCCCTTGCATTGTCGTGTAACAATATTTTAATTATTAGTTTCCGCCAGATGGTGGAACTTTCGGCGTTCCGAAATCGATCGTGTATGCAACAAAAGATTGTTAACTAAGCAATTGTTGCTCGTTTTCTTCATCTTACAGAAAACATTCCAATATCGTAATTTAAAACCCTTTCTTTTAATAAATAAAATTTGCTTATCAGTCTTGTACTACATTAAGAAATGCCGATTTACTAAGTGTTTGTTCATATAAAAGCGGGAAATGATTCACCACATGTTATGCGAAAGCTCGTTAATAGGTTCACACAACTGACCTATACAGAATTCTTACAACACATTAAACATAAAAAATAAAATAATTTTTGTAGTTCGTCTCGATAAAATATAGTTCCCAATTTGAAAGTTGTCAAAAGTTAAAATCTAGCATGGTCGCTCGTATCGCAGTGGTTAAGTGATCCACTATTTAATTATATAAGGAAACATACAAAAGTTCATACAATTCGTTTTTATGAAGATGTGTTAATATCATACGAAAATACTGAAGATCAACATGACGATGCTTATTTAAGTAGTTATATTTAATAAAAACATACAAACGTCTCTACTAATTTAAATTTCTTACGTAATGTATGGTGTAGCATCAGTTGCGGTACTCTGTTTGCAAAGAATAATAGAAAAGTTGTCGCTTATCTAGATAGTATGGTTGGTAGTTTAGTAGTTTAACTTGCCTGATGGTAAAATAGATATTACATGGATAGTACCAACAAAATGGAAAACAAAACGATCCACAAATAATAATAAGTTTTGTTCTCAAATACTATGATGCATAGTGTTGCCATATTAAGGGCAGGCGTCAACAGCCACGGAAAATGTCAATAGCGAGAGATGTGGAATTTGTCCCAAAAAACGAAAGGTGTTTGTTATGTGGTGTTATAACCTCGAATTGCTACAAAGCCGTAGGTTACGAGGACACATTTGAACCTGTCGACGATTTCCACCGTCCTTAGACTCTATTTCAACCACACGTCTTTTCCTCTCCATCTACATCGAATAAACATTTATACTTCTCGCGCATGTGAATGTGATTCTGAAACGGAAGCTGATGTAAACCGTACTTGTTTTCGTTTACCTAATTTGACTGTGAGAGATTGGACTTTTTGAAGGCATTGCTGAGTGTGTGATACCATCTCCTTCAGTCAGCTTCTTGTCTTTTGTTTACTAAAGACATTCGCCGTTATAAAGTAATTGTTAATTCCCTTAAGAGTATTTGGAAAAATCTGTAGGTTTTAATGATATAAGTTTTTCATTTCTATGTCTTTCCTGCCATAAAATTTCAGTAGTGGTGTGAATTGATAAATCACAACGTTACAGTCTCATTTACTTCTCACTCTGTTTGTTAACAATTTATGATGGAGAAAACTGTGACAATTTGAGTTCTTATATATGTAAAATGCGTTTATGTATTCTTCTCATACAGTTCAGTGTACATTATAACGATGATTAATTAAGACGGCTAAATACATACTAAATAAATAATAAAAGAACCTGCGGTCTAAGTCAGCATCTTTTTTTACATCGGCTGTCGTAAATTTGCACTACGTCACTGGTCGAAATCTACTGGTAATATCACAGTGTCCTCTTTATTTATGGGCAGCGAGAAGAAAAAGGAGAGGGAGATGCCAGTAGTCACAAAAACGAGCAACATTTATTTCAATTTTTAAATTTTTTTGTCCCAATTTGAATTCCGTCAAGAGCGTGCGAAATCGCCGAGGCCACGTTGCCACTTTTAGCTGCTCAATAAAATAATTAAAAATGCATTAAAATACATCGATAAAAAAGGAAGACTACAGTATGAAACTTGATGCAATGATGATGATGATGATGATGCGTGTAGTCATCATTCGCTTGAGGATACTCGTGTTATGGCCTCCTTACAATATTTTATAGGCGAGGTTTTTGTATGGTGATGAAACTAGAGACGTAATGATATGAACAAGGATGTGGGGTGAGTATCGGAAAAGATCAATGATATCAGGTGGGTAAGATTCTTGCTGTTACGCAAGGGAGGACTGGATCATATCCTTCATACAGAATGGAAGCAGGAAAGTAGATTATAGCTGATGGGATGGATAGGTCTCAGGAATGATTTCATATTCTGGGATGAGAATGTGGTTGTGGAAACCCGTGGAAGAACATGGATTGTGTGAAGAGATGTAAAGAAAGTTAAAAGTTGTGATGCGTGCACGAAATCAAGCCAGGGTTATCAAGAACGTGGTGTACAGTGAGGAACTGAATATTGATTTGACGAGAGAGATAGGAAGACAAAGGTGTTTGAGATGTTTGGACAAGGATGCAGATGAAGTCGTCCTCAGGCTGGCCTCGTCCGTTTAAAAAACTCCTCTGCAGCGAGAGCGATTGGGGCGGCCGGCCACATCTTGCGATATCCATGGAGTCTGCAATTTAGTGAAACAGATGGCTGGTGGCCACGTCCCTAATATGAGTTGCTGCCTTCAGAATTATCATCGTGAAGGCGGCGACTTAGTTACGCCACTTATAGCGACCCCAGTGAAATAATACGAAAAGATTTAAAAAACAGTATTTATAAAGAAGAGACATTTAAAAATTGAATAATATACATTTTTATCATGTACCCGTATTATAATAATTTCTCTGTGTAAGTTTCGAGGGCAGAGAAATACAACAAAATGATCTATAGAGATGACAAGATACGCTCTTTTGTTAATTTTTTAGTCGTCTTTACTTCTTCTCTTGTCTTGGTTGCATGTAGACGGACATCTTGCGAGTGCTGGCAAATGGAAGCATATTTGTACTAATTAAGCAGATAATATATTGATTTAATATCATTGTTCACTTTTAATTTGTAAGAGGTGATCCCGATTTCATGTCCGTCTTCCTTTGAAGTAATCTGTATTTGAGTAATTTACAGTTCAACAATCGCAGCGGCCGATGCAGCCAACGACGCCATTACGTGGCGATATTAACTTATAAAATTTAGCGGAAGCGAAAAAGTCGCCCGCTATTAACATAATATACATTTTTCTCCACATCCGCCCGACGCTGCAGAAAATACGTAGCTTTAAGATTCTTATTTTCAGTACAACAGCCGAGAGGCAGAGCCAGGACTCCGACTACAATGCAATGGTTAACGGAGGCAAGAAAAAATACTCTCGCGCGTGTGTGGGCCGCAATTGTAATTAATAACTAAAGATTTTTTGCTTTAAAGTGAACTGACTAGTCGAGGAAATTAATATGAAAAGTTTATTCCATTGTTCAACTTATATGTTCATGTTTTAAGATTCAGCGAGTCTAACATTCATTAACGCAATAAATAATTTAAGATTAACATTGTTAAAAAGGAGAACTTCAAAAAAGCATTTAATTGTAAATCAAAATTGAATGAAATATTTTGATTAAGACCCACCACGTAAGTCGGCAACAATAAACATTACCAAAAAATAATAAATTAAATTACGACGGCCGACGGACGCGAGACACTGCAACGAGATCAAGGAATGTGTTACTGTGACAATAAGAATTAAAACAATTGTTACTTGTCGAAAGAACGAGGTATTAGGAGTGACATAGAACCAACAACATAGAATTTGTTTGCACGATGCACTATCGGTGAAACGGAAAATAGGACCCTCCTCAGAACAGCGGAATGATTAAAATGGAAACAAAACGTAAATGTAGAGTCTACCGATACCAGTAGCCTGCTCTGATTCATGACATCAGAATGGCACACGTAAACCGCTGGCTGCAGTGTGTGAAATACGTGCCAAAACAAAGATTGTAGCTATTCTGACGGAATATACGCATTAATTTCAATAGATTACAATCTAAAGTAGACCATGGACTACGGTACATAGGTCACCAGCACCTACATGTCAAAAAATAATACTGAGAGAAAATAATTAGTGTCAGTGTTTCGTTTTGTCTGTTTGCTCCTGTTTGACTTCACACGCTCCAACGACAATCGTCCGCAGGCCAAAGCTGACGTCAAGTATCGGTAGGTTTAACTGACCGAAAAAAATAAAAACAGGAATGTTAGAGGTGGCACCTTGGGTGCGCGCCTGCTCGGCTTCGGTGAGCCCGATGCGCAGCTTGTTGAGGAAGTCTATCTGGTTCCTGAGCTGCGGCCGCACCCACTCTGCCGTGCCGGGCCCGGCCAGTTGTCGGATGTCTTGCTCCAGCTTGAGCAGACGCTCCACGTAGAGCGCGCTCTGTTCGAACTGGTCCTCGTGCAGCTCCTGGCACAGTGCCAAGTGGTACGGCTCCCGGTACCTGAAGCACAAGAGAGGAACTTGTTGAGGAAGTCTGTCTGATTGCTGACAACGGGAAAGTATCAACTTGCCCTCACCAATTTCATTCACATCGACACGGTGTGTGGTGCAAGACTAGGAGCTCAACATGTGTAAACAGGAAGTCGCAACTCGCAACTATTTTCGAGAAAATCTAGTTTGAAAATTTTATGCGTCCTTAAGGGGGGTAGGACGTCAAACGGGCCGACTAGGAGCAGGAGAGGCACCACAGGACATTTTAATTTCCGCTGTCTGTACTTTTACAAATAAATTCATAAAACTTTGTCAGCATGACCAGGAAGGACTCAGAATTTACACTCATAGCAGTGGAAGTTCTAAAACATAACGAAGTCTTTTTTTTTACATGTGAAATTTCATCATTTTTTTCACTTACTAATGGCAGCATTTGTTGCTATAGGTGCACTTTTCTTCATAAGTAAGAGAGATTCTTCGATGAATTTTGCACAGCATACAGACCATACTTAAAGGTGTATGAAACTCTAGAATTTTCCAAATCTATTAAAAACTGTGGTAAAAATTGAGGTAATTAACTACAAAATTTGTGTTTTTTCTGAACATGAAGTTTAAAATTCAACAGATAATTCGTTTTTTCATAAAGTAAATAACTATTTTCGAGAAAATCTAGTTTGAAAATTTTATGCGTCCTTAAGGGGGGTAGGACGTCAAACGGGCCGACTAGGAGCAGGAGAGGCACCACAGGACATTTTAATTTCCGCTGTCTGTACTTTTACAAATAAATTCATAAAACTTTGTCAGCATGACCAGGAAGGACTCAGAATTTACACTCATAGCAGTGGAAGTTCTAAAACATAACGAAGTCTTTTTTTTTACATGTGAAATTTCATCATTTTTTTCACTTACTAATGGCAGCATTTGTTGCTATAGGTACACTTTTCTTCATAAGTAAGAGAGATTCTTCGATGAATTTTGCACAGCATACAGACCATACTTAAAGGTGTATGAAACTCTAGAATTTTCCAAATCTATTAAAAACTGTGGTAAAAATTGAGGTAATTAACTACAAAATTTGTGTTTTTTCTGAACATGAAGTTTAAAATTCAACAGATAATTCGTTTTTTCATAAAGTAAATAAATTCTAGAGTTTCATACTGTGGTGTGCGTACTGTAAGATCTTCCGTACACACACCATCAGATTATTTGACTTGTCGCTCTAATGAAGTAGGTGAGTGTCAGCAATATGTCTCGTGGTCTTATTGTGGTGTGCTTATCTTCTGCCGTTAGGTCAGACGATAGAAATGCCACTTGCAAGCTTAGAGTAGCAGATTGACGGTGACCAAATTTAAACAGAACTTGATTAATTTTCACACACATTTATTAAAATAATAACAATCATAAAATTACTTAACTTGATTCTGGATGCTATTTACAATTGACAATCTGAAGTTCCTTTGGTCTTGGTACGTTAATCTTATTCTCACATATCTCTGATACTTGACAAAGTGTCTATTCATTTATCTTCATGGCTATGTACAGTAATGTGGTAATCTTATTAGGCACAGACTGAAACTTGACTATAGACTGGTACAGACTAATGCAGACTAATGCAGACTGGTACAAAATAATGCAGACTGAGTAATCGTAGGTCTGTACACTCGTTATAATACCTCTCGCATTCAGGTATCACTGCGCGAGTGTGATCCGCAAGGAGAAAAGGTTCTACGTTAGCAGCAATCTCATTCGCTTCATTACATACTAATATGCGGATTGGAGGAAGCAGCATCTGGTCCATCTCTAAGGCAGCGCCACCTCGTAGTGTGGAGACGGACGAGCGCTGCGACTGCGCTGTTGTGCTTAGCGGGGCGCGCTCTAGTGGGAAAGTTGTATACACGCTGACTACACGGAACTATGTACACAACACATACACCAGTAGGTGTGGTATGTATGCTGTCCAAAATTCATCGAAGAATCTCTCTAACTTATGATGAAAAGTGTACCTATAGCAACAAATGCAGCCATTAGTAAGTGAAAAAATGATGAAATTTCACACGTAAAAAAATTATTTTGTTATGTTTTCGAACCTCCACTGCAATGAGTGTGAATCCTGAATCCTTCCTGGTGATGCTGATAAAGTTTTTATGAATTTATTTCTAAAAGTATAGACACTGGAAATTAAAATGTCCTGTGATGCCTCTCCCGCTCCAAGTCGGCCCGTTTGACGTCCTACCCCCCTTAAATACTTCGCATAGTCGGCAGTGTTCCACAGCTGAGCGAGTAAGTCCTTAGTTTCAGAATCGCAAAGTCTCTGGGTCGAATTTTGCTGCAAGTACCTATTTTTTCTTCAATGTCACATAATTGTAACAGATTTACACTGAAGAGCCAAAGAAACTGGTACACTTGCCTAGCGTCGTGTAGGGCCCCAGCGACCACGCAGAAGTGACGCAACACGATGTGGTATGGACGTGACTAATGTTTGCAGTAGTGCTGGATTGACACATGAATACTGCAGGGCTGTCCATAAATCCGTAAGATTACGAGGGGATGGCGATCTATTTTGAACAGAACGTTGCAAGAGCCGGCCGATGTGGCCGAGCGGTTCTAGGCGCTACAGTCTGGAACCGCGCGACCGCTACGGTCGCAGGTTCGAATCCTGCCTCGGGCACGGATGTGTGTGATGTCCTTAGGTTAGTTAGGTTTATGTAGTTCTAAGATCTAGGGGACTGATGACCTCAGAAATTAAGTCCCATAGTGCTCAGAGCCATTTGAACCATTATTGAACCACGTTGCCAGACATCCCAGATATGCTCAATAATGTTCATGTCTGGGGAGTTTCGTGGCAAGCGGAAGTGTTTAAACTCAGAATAGCGTTCCTGCAGCCACTCTGTAGCAGTTCTGGACGTGTGGGGTGTCGCATTCTGCTCCTGGAATTGCACAAGTCCCTCGGAATGCACAATGGACATGAATGGATGCAGGTCATCAGACAGGATGCTTACGTAAGCGTCACCTATCAGAGTCGTTCGTAAATCTATCAGGGGTCCCATGTCACTGAAACAGCACACGCCCTACACCATTACAGAGCCTTCACCAGCTTGAACATTTCCCTGTCGAAATGCAGGGTCCATGGATTCATGAGGCTGT
Source organism: Schistocerca serialis cubense (assembly GCF_023864345.2). Classification (NCBI taxonomy): domain Eukaryota; kingdom Metazoa; phylum Arthropoda; class Insecta; order Orthoptera; family Acrididae; genus Schistocerca; species Schistocerca serialis. The sequence continues at coordinate 218,405,525 of NC_064639.1, read as the reverse complement.
CTCCATACCCGCACACGTCCATCCTCTCGATACGATTTGAAACGAGACTCGTCTGACCAGGCAACATGTTTCCAGTCATCAACAGTCCAATGACGGTGTTGACGCGCCCAGGTAAGGCGTAAGGCTTTGTGTAGTGTAGTCATCAAGGGTACATGAGTGAGCTTTCGGGTCCGAAAGTCCATATCGATGATGTTTCGTTGAATGGTTCGCACGCTGACACTTGTTGATGGCCTTACACTGAAATCTGCAGCAATCTGCGGAATGGTTGCACTTCTGTCACGTTGAACGATTCTCCTCAGTCGTCGTTAGTCCCATTCTTGCAGCATCTTTTTCCGTCCGCAGCGATGTCGGTGATTTATGTTTTACCGGATTCCGGATATTGATGGTACACTCGTGAAATGATCGTACGGGAAAGTCCCCACTTCGTCGCTACCTCAGAGATGCTGTGTTCAATCGCTCGTGCGCCATCTATAACACCACGTTCAAACTCACTTAAATGTTGATAATCTGTCATTGTAGTAGCAGTAACCGATCTAACAACTGCGCCAGACACTTGTCTATACGCGTTGCCGACCGCAGCGCCGTATTCTGCCTGTTTACGTATCTCTGTATTTGAATAGGCATATCTATGTCAGATTCTTTGGCGCTTCAGTATAGTATGACTGGAAATATAAATATTTAACGATTCATATTTTATTTTCATAATCTTTATCTTGAAAAAAAAAGGAAAAAAATATTTTTCGTAAGGAGATTGAAAATAATAATGAAGTGTACACAAGAAAATTCAATTAAATAAGTATAGTAATTTTATTTATATAATTGCATCTACATTTGTGACAAGTCTAATGTGTAACCTACAGAGCACTGCACGAATCAGGATGATACTGGTCGTAGAAGCATGGAAAAACAATAAATTGCGACACCAGTTCATGTAACGCACGCCGAACTTCTGCATGTGCATACTGTTTTCAGTGATTCTACTGCACAACAAACTTGGTTTGCATCCACAAACGGTTCTCGGTCATCATACAGTTTCGTTGGGTACCACGCATACCTGTTGTCAATATTACGTGTGAATTGCATGCACAGCCACACATCCATGAAGGGCCTGTTTAATCCTCGCTCCACCTAACCTAGTATGCACTAATCATTCCTCGTGCAGCTCCTGGTACTTCGCCAAGTGGTACGAGTCCTGGGATCTGAAGCACAAGACAGCACCTTGTTGAGGAAGTCTTCCTTGTTGCTGGGCTATGGCGCTAAAGATTGTACCGAGAGATTTGTTTGTGGCAGACTGTATTTTTGCCTACTCAGGAAACAGTCCACCACAAAAATTACCTCGTTGTTATTCTGGAAATTGCCGCCAGTCAATGATTTCTTCAATAAGGGAAGATGTAGATGCCGCTGGGTGAGGTAAAATTTGACAGCCCAAAGAAGCAGCGTGTGTGACCGTCTCCTTTGCAGAACGAGTTGGGGCGTTGCCATGGAGCAAAAACATCCCCTTTACGTAGTTTCACACGACACTCCGTCTTGACAGCTTCCGTTAACCACACCAAGACATTTCCGTAATACGGTCTTGTGACAGTATCCTCCTTATGAGCATAATGTGTCAGCACTACGCCGCAGTCTACAACGAACAGTCGCAAAACTCAATAGGGCAAAAAATTGCAGCCTTTTGACGAATTAAGCGACGCTAGCGTTCCAAGCGGCTAGCATATAGTTTCAGAAGAAGCATGCTATTTTTAATGCTCATTCTTCCACACTTCTCAGTCACTAAACACGGCGGTTGATTGTTCCTATACGAGAAAAAAAAATTAATTAAACTAATATCCCATCTTCTGTTAATGTCAACCTGCAATAATAAAATTTCAGTGAAATGTAATATACAGGGTCGTCCATTGATAGTGACCGGGCCAAATATCTCACGAAATAAGCATCATACGAAAAAACTACAAAGAACGAAACTTGTCTAGCTTGAAGGGGGAAACCAGATGGCGCTATGGCTGACCCACTAGATGGCACTGCCATAGGTCAAACCGATATCAACAGCGTTTTTTAAAAAAATAGGAACCCCAATTTTTTATTACATATTCGTGTAGTACGTAAGGAAATATGAATGTTTTAGTTGGATCACTTTCTTCGCTTTGTGATAGATGGCGCTGTAATATTAAAAAAACGTATAATTACGTGGTATTGCGTAAGATTTTGCCAGTGCGGACGGTATTTTCTTCGTGATACATTACCCGTGTTAAAATGGACCGTTTACCAATTGCGGAAAAGGTCGATATCGTGTTGGTGTATGGCTATTGTGATCAAAATGGCCAACGGGCGTGTGATATTTATGCTGCTCGGTGTCCTGGACGACATCATCCAAATGTCCGGACCGTTCGCCGGATAGTTACGTTATTTAAGGAAACAGGAAGTGTTCAGCCACATGTGAAACGTCGCCCACGACCTGCAACAAATGATGATGCCCAAGTAGGTGTTTTAGCTGCTGTCGCGGCTAATCCGCACATTAGTAGCAGACAAACTGCGCGAGAATCGGGAATCTGAAAAACGTCGGTGTTGAGAACGCTACATCAACATCGATTGCACCCGTACCATATTTCTACGCACCAGGAATTGCATGGCGACGACTTTGAATGTCGTGTACAGTTCTGCCACTGGGCACAAGAGAAATTAAGGGACGATGACAGATTTTTTTGCACGCGCTCTATTTAGCGACGAAGCGTCATTCATCAACAGCGGTAACGTAAACCGGCATAATATGCACTATTGGGCAACGGAAAATCCACGATGGCTGCGGCAAGTGGAACATCAGCGACCTTGGCGGCATTATGAGAGGAAGGATAATTGGCCCCCATTTTATCGATGGCAATCTAAATGGTGCAATGTATGCTGATTTCCTTCGTAATGTTTTACCGATGTTACTACAAGATGATTCACTGCACGACAGAATGGCGATGTACTTCCAACATGATGGATGTCCGGCACATAGCTCGCGTGCTGTTGAAGCCGTATTAAATAGCGTATTAATCAGGGCTTCCCAACGTGTGGTCCGCGGACCCCTTAGGGGTCCGCCGGCTCTTTCTAGGGGGTCCGCGGCCAGCCTTCACCAAATCGTGTAAAATAATGAGTAAAATTATTGAATAAAAAGGTGAAAATCAAATTCATCACTTTTTTTCGTGTGAAAAAAATGTGTACTTTTATTTCAGGTCGTATTCCCAAGCAGCCTTTGCGGTTCCTAAGTGAGAACGGATGCACAGTATAGTGCCGGAGAATGCGGCTTCTCTGATCGACCGTTTCGCAACAATACGGGGGTCGTTTGTGCCCCGGCTCACGGCGCTATATGCGCTGAAACCTTTTACGCATGCGCGGAGCGAGCTTTGTCGACCAATCACAGCACTCGCTGGCATTTATGCGGCTCCAGGCATCATTTAAACTTGTTTTGTCAGTGCACTACCTATTTCATAAGTCGATTTTTGACCTTGAAGAAGGGGTCCATCAGCTGAAAAAGTTGGGAAGTCCTGGTGTATTTCATAACAGGTGGATTGGTCGTCGAAGCACCATACCATGGCCCTCACGTTCACCGGATCTGACATCCCCAGATTTCTTTCTGTGGTGAAAGTTGAAGGATATTTGCTATCGTGATCCACCGATAACGCCTGACAACACGCGTCAGCGCATTGTCAATGCATGTACAAACATTACGGAAGGCGAACTACTCGCTCTTGAGAGGAATGTCGTTACACGTATTTCCAAATGCATTGAGGTTGACGGATATAATTTTGAGCATTTATTGTATTAATGTGGTATTTACAGGTAATCACGCAGTAACAGCATGCGTTCTCAGAAATGATAAGTTCACAATGGTACATGTATCACATTGGAACAACTGAAATAAAATGTTCAAACGTACCTACGTTCTGTATTTTAATTTAGAAAACCGACCTGTTATCAAATGTTCGTCTAAAATTGTGAGCCATATGTTTGTGACTATTACAGCGCCACGTACTACACGTATATGTAATAAAAAATTGGGGTTCCTATTTTTAAAAAAAAACGCAGTTGATATCCGTTTGACCTATGGCAGCGCCATCTAGCGGGCCAACCATAACGTCTTCTGGTTTCCCCCTTCAAGCTAGACAAGTTTCGTTCTTTCTAGTTTTTTCGTTTGACGCTTATTTCGTGAGATATTTGGCCTGGTCACGATGAATGGACCACCCTGTATCGCTGCTACAGAATTCCTATTACCCAATTATAGGTGTTGTAGAGGGCACTCAGGACAGCAATATTTGGTAACTACCGCGTGTCTGTAAATGCGCCATTTGGAAGATAAACGACTTTGAACGATGGAAGGCAATACACGCTGACAGAGGGCGGTGCGTCGTGTGTCGCGATGGCTTTGGGAAATCGGCACCTTCAAGGCTAACAGGGCCCATTGTGGTAGTGGGCGGACGCGTCGCACTGTTGACATGGAAGTGTAAGCCCACCAGCTGGTCTACCTGGACCCGTCAACAAGTACCCGCATCATCGCAGGTTCCGTGGGTCCAGCTGATTTTGCGATTAGTGCGTATCGTTTCTGCGCCGTTGTGTCGATGTTCCAGACCGCCCTCTGATCATTATCTCCCTAAATGAAACACATTTGACAAACGAAGGTCTTCTCAGCAATCATAATAGCCACGTTTGTGGTGAGGAAAACCACACACCCCCATGGACTTCAATATAGTTTCGACATTAATATGTGGGCTGGACTTATTCGTGGTCGTCTGATTTCACCGTGCATTCTTCCCTCCTGTGCATCGGGTCACAGCTACTTAGCTTTCCTACAAGACGTACTGGTGTAGTGTCCGCTTCCCACGCCCGGGTTCCCGGGTTCGATTCCCGGCGGGGTCAGGGATTTTCTCTGCCTTGTGATGGCTGGGTGTTGTGTGCTGTCCTTAGGTTAGTTAGGTTTAAGCAGTTCTAAGTTCTAGGGGACTGATGACCATAGATGTCAAGTTCCATAGTGCTCAGAGGCATTTGAACCATTTTTTGTTGTGTCCGCCCCCGGTAGCTGAGTGGTCAGCGCGACAGAATGCCAATTTAAGGGCCCGGGTTTGATTCCCGGCTGGGTCGGAGATTTTCTCCGCTTAGGGATTCACGAAGATATTATGCTACCGATTCCGCTGTACATTAACTTGCACCTTCATTTGAATTGCAAGCTAATACAGTCCCCCGGAAAACTTCAATAACTTACCAAGCTGTATCGCTACCGATTCCGCTGTGCATTAACTTGCATTTGCGTTTGAATTATATCTAATATGGTCCCTCGGAAAACTTCAAGACCGATTACCTCTGTAAATTTATGACAAACACTAAGAACAGCCCATTTCTCGGCACTTTTTAACCATGTTCCACGCCGTGTTTCACTACATAACAGGAAGCAGCCTCAGCCATTTTCATACTGCGTATTAACAGCGCGACAATCAGAGCACAACAGTGCAGAGGCTGTGACTATGCTACCGTGAATGACCGAAATTGGAGAATGTCGACTTTCACCGGTGAATGTCAACAGATACCAAATACGTCGTTGAAAGACCGAATATTTCATTACATTGTTGTACATTCGGACCCTCTCCGGTGTGTGTCGACAATCACAGATATGCTCTGGTGGAGGTCCGAAACAGAAGAGTCAAAAAACAAGCGACTGGTTCTCTCCCGCCAAATCCTTTGATCTGCTCGGAGTAAATCAGCTTTGTCAGTCTCATGCAAGCTTTGATAACGCGAGCAACGTTTTCTTAATTTTGTCCGATACCTTAATTTATTCTACATGGATACTGCAGTAAATCGTGATCTTTTTCATGAAAAGTTAAATGCATTAAATCGGGTAAACGAAAAGACAATTGTCTTTATTTTTCTCAAGAAAAGCATTCTAAAATACTTTCTGAAGTGGTTTCTGCTAAAATTAAATGCAACACACTTTTGGATTACAGACGATTAAAATGTTTTGATGTTTTAAAAATTAATGATGAAGAGAAGTTAATTGTACCATTAAAACTAGGGGAAACGAACATACAGTGTTATGTTACCAATGAAGAATTGTACAGTATACTATATGAAACTCACATCAGAATAGGCCACGGACGAAGAACACGAATGCTTAAAGAGTTGTAAGTTACATAGAAAAATATTACATATGAAGTTGTAATGTTGTAATTAAATTTATGCAAAGTGTCAAATGAAATACAGTGCACCTAAGAAAGGTATTTTTGTGAAGCCAATGGTTAGTTCGGAACTAAACTCAAGATGTCAAGTTGATCTGATAGATCTGCAGTCAAATAGAGATGGCGAATATAAGTCCATAATGGTGTATCAAGATCATTTAACTAAGTTTGTCCAGCTACGACCTTTGAAAGCTAAAAGAGCTGAAGAAATAGCGCATCACGTTCTTTCAATATTTGTAACATTTGGTGCACCAGCAATATTGCAATCAGATAATGGTAGAGAATTTAGTAATCAAGTCATATCCGAAATATGCGCTATGAGGAAAGATATTAAAATAGTTCATGGAAAGCCTCGTCACAGTCAAACACAAGGCTCAGTTGAAAGGACCGTTCAGGGTATACAGAATATGCTAACTGCATGGATGAACGACAACGATACAAATAAATGGTCAGATGGTTTATCCAATGTTCAATTTGGCAAGAACACTACATACCACGAAGGAATACGCCAAAGTCCTTATGAAGCCATGTTTGGCGTTTAAGCAAAAAGAGGCATGGCATTGTCTTTTTGCCTGGCGAACAAATCGCAAATATTGAAACTGAAGAACAACTCGAAGTAGTTGCCAATACTTCTGAAATGTAAGAACAGCTTGAAGAAACTGTTAATGCTTGTAAAAAAAATTTGAGCGGTGGTCATACCGAAAACCATATTCCAAATAAAAATATTGAAGAGGACCTACGATCTAAAAAGTCTTCACATCATATTCTGTCTGAAAAACACCAGTTGATTTTTGCAAAAAGAGGGGCCGCGAAAGAAAATCTTGCACTGCAAGCAACAAAGATGTTACGAAACTCACAAAAACAATTCCCTGATGTCGACCTTGGTCGTACAGATAGCCTAAATGTGTTAGCGGTTGTTGTTGGAATAGAAGACTCCAACTTCTATAACTGGCAAATAAAAATGGTACCCTCAAGCAGCTTTACACACGTAATCAGATCGTAATTTGTAAAGAAAGGTTACTTTCCATAGATGAGATTTCTTTTCAAGAAATGTCGCTCAGAGAAGCAGCTGCAGCTAATTCGGGAAGCGGGGGACAAGGCTATAAACGCTGTCATTGCAAAAGGAAGTGGTCCATAAATAAATGCAGTTGTAAAAGCAAGGGACTCTTGTGCAATTCAAAGTGTCATAATAGTTTAAAATGTTGCAATAAATAAGATTTGAATCACGTAAGTAAATAATTTTTTTATAACTATTATTTTCTTTTCTCATGCAGAATGTACTGTGTATTTTAAATTCTTGGTCATTCCCTTCAGAAAGAGAGGCGAAAAAGTTACGTCACCCCTGTGACGTTTTATAGCGACTGAATTACGGAGAAGAAAATATAAATCTCCAACATGTTCAACATTCACCATTAGTGCATGGTGAATGTTAACATTTGCCGGTGTAAGTCAGAAATAAGGGTATTTAGCAAATACTTCGGACATACACTAAGCGACTATGTGAATGTTGACATTCACCGGTGAAAGTCGACATTCAGATTTCGGTGTTTCACTGTAACAACTATACACGATTTTTGAATGGCTGTTAATACATTTGAATATTTTAAAATTTCATTTAACATTACTTAGCAATAATATATCTAATACATAAGTAGGACTCATTTCCAGAGCATAACAACACCAGTGTACGTGTGGTACGGCTTCTGACCACTAATTGCGTTTGTATTTGCTTACGTCAGGTTTATTCAAATGGCTCTAAGCACTATAGACTTACAAATGGTTCAAATGGTTCAGAGCACTATGGGACTTAACATCTGTGGTCATCAGTCCCCTAGAACTTAGAACTACTTAAACCTAACTAACCTAAGGACATCACACACATCCATGCCCGAGGCAGGATTCGAACCTGCGACCGTAGCAGTCGCGCGGTTCCGGACTGCGCGCCTAGAACCGCTAGACCACCGCGGCCGGCAGACTTACAAATACTTTAACCTAACTAACTTAAGGACATCACACACATCCATGACCAAGACAGGATTCGAAACTGCGACCGTACCAGCAGCGCGGTTCCGGACTGAAACTCCTAGAACCACTCAGCCACAGCGGCCGGCCGGGTTTATTCTTACGATGAACGGAGTATAGTAAATCCATGAAGTAGAACGTAAGAGTCGAGAGTGTCGAAAGCTTTGCTGAAATATAATAAATAAATAATAGTTGCCTGTTGTTTATTCACAGCTTGCGTCAGTACATTCTTATGTATCTTCAGGTTTCCCTGTCCCACTACTAACATTTAGACCTCCAGCATGTCCATATCTGACTCTTTCTCCTTTTTTATGCCCATATCTTTAACCACAACAAGTATATGTTCCATTAAATTTTGCACAAAACGCAATTACGTTTCACTTTCAGCTACCACTGCTGCATCATCAGTTAACCATTTCATGCTAATCTGCAGTCTTTGATAAATAATAACAGGATTTCGTGTAAATCATATCCAACTGAAACTGCTACACTTTATAGCACCGCAATAGACTCCGAAATACGATCGGATTTGTGTTTCGAATTTGCTTCTCCACCCTGTATACACAATACATAATCTTTTCGCAGTGCGGCGCTGCATTACTGGAGCTGCCGAAAGCTGTGGGAGTTTTGTGACTCACTATCTTGGACTCGGACCACACCATGGCAATCACAAAGGACACTTCGCAGCACGCTGCCTGATGGTGGCTGACTATTCACTTTTTTCGGAGGTAGGGGATTCACTTGTTACCACTCCTTGGTTTGCCCGTTTTGAGACACCCAGTATATAACAAGAATTCTACTCCTAGTAGTATTGGCGCAGTTCGTGGCACAGTGGTAAGTGCTACAGCTGTCAGTATATGCTGCGCCGTACACCAGTTCGTAGACGAAGTTTACCTGGTTGTGGAAATGTGGGACCCCAGTCTCAGCCACCCGGGGTGCTCCTAGTTCTCGCTCCACATAGCACACAGTCTGCTCTAGCTAATTGTCATATAGCTTCTGCAGCAGTGGCAACGAGAATGGCTCTCGGTAGCTGAGGAACAAGAAGACAGAGCAGTTTCGTTGCTTCATCCCATCCTAGAAGTTCACTCAGCCTCATTTAACGTTCTCGGAACGACCCTAATTGCCTTATCTGGCACACTAAATAAATCATATTGAATAATAACCGCATGGCTGCTCTTGTAGATAATTTTTTAAATTTTTCGTAGCCTAGAAGCCACATAATCTGGCTAAATATGGTGAATCATAACAAAGTTGCAACATAGAGGGGAGTCATCTCTATGTGTTGCAACTTTAATGTCATACTTCATCGTATTAACATAAAGATGTGGCTTCTAGGCCGTTCAGCATGATTCTGATTGAAGATAAGAAACTGTAACTGTGTTGGTTTTGTTAGTTTCGGATTATTCCCTAGTTGGATATAGTCTGGGAAGCTTGAGCTCTGGTTTAAGGAAACCCAGTTTTTATTGCATCTCATTGTATATGACGTCATTTCACCTGAACTATGCATCGTACAACGGTATAATTTTGTAGGTACTTTCCGTGGTACATGTGGATACTGTATGCAAAATGTATCACAAATAGTGTTAGTAATAAAGAAGTAATACATTTAAAAATTGACGCTGAAGTTTTACTGCATGAACAGCGAAAATGTAGTAAGAGAGAAACTTTTTTTACTTTCATTATTTGGTGATGGTGAGATGGAGGGGCTGTCAGCGAGATAAAGTTTCGAAACGGTTTGAAATTACGTGTGAAACTTGTTGGTAGTCTGTAAGTGCTCTCATTCTCAGATTCTGGATGAATATAATCCGATAATTTGTGCGTGAGTCGTGAGTTATGTTGCCTTGAGAGATATATATGGATTCTAAGTTTAACACTTGACCTACGTGCTAAACTTTTGTCGCATGATTATACTTCTTAATGATTAGATTATGACAGTATTTTAAAGCTTCAAATTCTGTCGATAATTATATGAAACACTGAAAATCAAATTTCTGTTTTCCTTGGAAGCCGTTAGACATGCAGTCTGTAACATGGTGACCGGGGATAGTTTTCGCTGTTTACTAATATAGACTGGAACTTGATTGGATTGATTCACGCGGATTGCTAGGCGACAAAGGCCGAGGTGTGGCAGTAATAAGTTGAGTATCTCCTGAAACAGACATGTAAATATTGAACAATTAGTCGCTGGGCATTGATTTAATTCAGCTAACAACTGAAACTTGAGGAGTCTATTCTCACCATGCGGCGATGGAAATGAAATTGAAACAATTATAAAGCCTAGTATGAGATACGCTCTCATAGGCTGATTGATACCGGATTAGCCTCGATTCTGTTTAAAAAGAGTTGAACCTGAAGGGGCTTGCAAGCTAAATGCATGTAGAGGAGTCCTTGGCCCTAGTTCTGCGTTCGTGACAAAGCTTACACCGCCAAGTCGCTGTCGGCTCGAAGTTTACAGTCGTTGGCTGTGTTCTCATACTAGACGTAGCGGTGTCTGCTGGGCTGTGTGCTGCCTTCAGCGGTTTTGGAAGCCGGGAGTATGGATACTACTGTCTCCCATCCGAACAGCTCCTTCATCATCTGCGCCTCCTACCGGAATATACACTCCTGGAAATGGAAAAAAGAACACATTGACACCGGTGTGTCAGACCCACCATACTTGATCCGGACACTGCGAGAGGGCTGTACAAGCAATGATCACACGCACGGCACAGCGGACACACCAGGAACCGCGGTGTTGGCCGTCGAATGGCGCTAGCTGCGCAGCATTTGTGCACCGCCGCCGTCAGTGTCAGCCAGTTTGCCGTGGCATACGGAGCTCCATCGCAGTCTTTAACACTGGTAGCATGCCGCGACAGCGTGGACGTGAACCGTATGTGCAGTTGACGGACTTTGAGCGAGGGCGTATAGTGGGCATGCGGGAGGCCGGGTGGACGTACCGCCGAATTGCTCAACACGTGGGGCGTGAGGTCTCCACAGTACATCGATGTTGTCGCCAGTGGTCGGCGGAAGGTGCACGTGCCCATCGACCTGGGACCGGACCGCAGCGACGCACGGATGCACGCCAAGACCGTAGGATCCTACGCAGTGCCGTAGGGGACCGCACCGCCACTTCCCAGCAAATTAGGGACACTGTTGCTCCTGGGGTATCGGCGAGGACCATTCGCAACCGTCTCCATGAAGCTGGGCTACGGTCCCGCACACCGTTAGGCCGTCTTCCGCTCACGCCCCAACATCGTGCAGCCCGCCTCCAGTGGTGTCGCGACAGGCGTGAATGGAGGGACGAATGGAGACGTGTCGTCTTCAGCGATGAGAGTCGCTTCTGCCTTGGTGCCAATGATGGTCGTATGCGTGTTTGGCGCCGTGCAGGTGAGCGCCACAATCAGGACTGCATACGACCGAGGCACACAGGGCCAACACCCGGCATCATGGTGTGGGGATCGATCTCCTACACTGGCCGTACACCACTGGTGATCGTCGAGGGGACACTGAATAGTGCATGGTACATCCAAACCGTCATCGAACCCATCGTTCTACCATTCCTAGACCGGCAAGGGAACTTGCTGTTCCAACAGGACAATGCACGTCCGCATGTATCCCGTGCCACCCAACGTGCTCTAGAAGGTGTAAGTCAACTACCCTGGCCAGCAAGATCTCCGGATCTGTCCCCCATTGAACATGTTTGGGACTGGATGAAGCGTCGTCTCACGCGGTCTGCACGTCCAGCACGAACGCTGGTCCAACTGAGGCGCCAGGTGGAAATGGCATGGCAAGCCGTTCCACAGGACTACATCCAGCATCTCTACGATCGTCTCCATGGGAGAATAGCAGCCTGCATTGCTGCGAAAGGTGGATATACACTGTACTAGTGCCGACATTGTGCATGCTCTGTTGCCTGTGTCTATGTGCCTGTGGTTCTGTCAGTGTGATCATGTGATGTATCTGACCCCAGGAATGTGTCAATAAAGTTTCCCCTTCCTGGGACAATGAATTCACGGTGTTCTTATTTCAATTTCCAGGAGTGTATCTTCTTCCTGTTCGTCAAGAGCCTATTTCCCCTCTTCTGATACTTGGGTGCCATAATTTTTGTAACATCTCTCGTTCTGACTTGCGGGGATCTTTCTCTCCTCCCGTTCATGTTTTCACAGTGTCTATTTCCACACAACTGCAGCCAAGATATCTGCCTTTTGCCGTTCTGTTTTCTCGATACAGTATGCTCATCAGTCCAAGGGCGTGAAATGGCCAAGTCCTTTTCTCCAAGGACTCCCCTCTATGTTGTTGTTGTTGTGGTCTTCAGTCCTGAGACTGGTTTGATGCAGCTCTCCATGCTACTCTATCCTGTGCAAGCTCCTTCATCTCCCAGTACCTACTGCAGCCTACATCCTTCTGAATCTGCTTAGTGTATTCATCTCTTGGTCTCCCTCTACGATTTTTACCCTCCACGCTGCCATCCAATGCTAAATTTGTGATCCCTTGATGGCTCAGAACATGTCCTACCAACCGATCCCTTCGTCTAGTCAAGTTGTGCCACAAACTCCTCTTCTCCCCAATTCTATTCAATACTTCCTCATTAGTTATGTGATCTACCCATCTAATCTTCAGCATTCTTCTGTAGCACCACATTTCGATAGCTTCTATTCTCTTCTTGTCTAAACTATTTATCGTCCACGTTTTACTTCCATACATGGCTACACTCCATACATATACTTTCAGATACGACTTCCTCACATTTAAAACTATACTCGATGTTAACAAATTTTTCTTCTTCAGAAACGCTTTCCTTGCCATTGCCAGTCTACATTTTATATCCTCTCTACTTCGACCCTCATCAGTTATTTTACTCCTCAAATAGCAAAACTACTTTACTACTCTAAGTGTCTCATTTCCTAATCTATTTCCCTCAGCATCACTCGACTTAATTCGACTACATTCCATGATCCTCATTTTGCTTTTGTTGATGTTCATCTTATACCCTCCTTTCAAGACACTGTCCATTCCGTTCAGCTGCTCTTCCAAGTCCTTTAATGTCTCTAACAGAATTACAATGTCATCGGCGAACCTCAGAGTTTTTATTTCTTCTCCATGGATTTTAATACCTACCCTGAACTTTTCTTTTGTTTCCTTTATTGCTTGCTCAATATACAGATTGAATAACATCAGGGATAGGCTACAACCACTGCTTCTCTTTCGTGCCCCTCGACTTTTATAACTGCCGCCTGATTTCTGTACAAATTGTAAATAGCCTTTCGCTCCCTGTATTTAACCCCTACCACCTTCAGCATTTGAAAGAGAGTATTCCAATCAACATTGTTGAAAGCCTTCTCTAAGCCTACAAATGCTAGAAACGTAGGTTTGCCTTTCCTTAATCTTTGTTCTAAGATAAGTCGTAGTGTCAATATTGCCTCACATGTTCCAACATTTCTACGGAATCCAAACTGATCCTCCCCGAGGTCGGCTTCTATCAGTCTTTCCATTCGTCTGTATAAATTCGCGTTAGTATTTTGCAGCTGTGACTTATTAACCTGATAGTTCGGTTATTTTCACATCCGTCAACACCCGCTTTCTTTGGGATTGGAATTATTATATTCTTCTTGAAGTCTGAGGGTATTTCGCCTGTCTCATACATCTTGTTCACTAGATGGTAGAGTTTTGTCAGGACTGGCTCTCCCTAGGCTGTCAGTAGTCCTAATGGAATGTTGTCTACTCCGGGAGCCTTGTTTCAACTCAGGGCTTTCAGTGCTCTGTCAAACTCTTCGTGCAGTATCGTATCTCCCATTTCATCTTCATCTATATCCTCTTCCATTTCCATAACATTGTCCTCAAGTACATCTCCCTTGTATAGACCCTCTATATACTACTTCCACCTTTCTGGTTTTCCTTCTTTGCTTAGAACTGGGTTTCCATGAAAGCTCTTGATATTCATACAAGTGGTTCTCCTTTCTCCAAAGGTATCTTTTATTTGTCTGTAGGCAGTATCTATCTTACCCCTAGTGAGATAAGCCTCTACATCCTTCACATTTGTCCTCTAGCCATCCCTGCTTAGCCATTTTGCACCTCCTGCCGATCTCATTTTTGAGACGTTTGTATTCCTTTTTGCCTGCTTCATTTACTACATTTTTTTATTTTCTCCTTTCATCAATTAAATTCAATATTTCTTCTGTTACCCAAGGGTTTCTACTAGCCCTCGTCTTTTTACCTATTTGATCCTCTGCTCCCCGCACTATTTCTTCCCTCAAAGCTACCCATTCTTATTCTACTGTATTTCTTTCCCCCATTCCTGTCAATTGTTCTCTTATGCTCTCCCTGAAACTCTGTACAGCCTCTGGTTCTTTCAGTTTATCCAGGTCCATCTCCTTAAATTCCCAGCTTGTTTTTTCATTTTTAATCTACAGTTCATAACCAATAGATTGTGGTCAGAGTCCACATCTGGCGCTGCAAATGTCTTACAATTTAAAACCTGGTTCCTAAATCTCTAACTTACCATTATATAATCTATCTGATACCTTTTAGTATCTCCGCGGTTCTTCCATGTATACAACCTTCTTTCATGATTCTTGAACCAAGTGTTAGCTATGATTAAGTTATGCTCTGCACAAAATTCTACCAGGTGGTTTCCTCCTTCGTTTCTTAACCCCAATCAATATTCACCTACTATGTTTCCCTTTCTCCCTTTTCCTACTCTCGAATTCCAGTCACCCATGACTATTAAATTTTCGTCTCCCTTCACTACCTGAATAATTTCTTTTCTCTCATCATACATTTCATCAATTTCTTCGTCATCTGCAGAGCAAGTTGGCATATAAACTTGTACTACTGTAGTAGGCGTGCGCTTCGTGTCTATCTTGGCCACAGTAATGCGTTCACTATGCTGTTTGTAATAGCTTACCCGTACTCTATTTTTTTATTCATTATTAAACCTACTCCAGCATTACCCCTATTTGATTTTGTATTTATAACCCTGTATTCACCTGACCAAAAGTCTTGTTCCTCCTGCCACCGAACTTCACTAATTCCCACTATGTCTAACTTTAACCTATCCATTTCCCTTTTTAAATTTTCTAACCTACCTGCCCGATTAGGGGATCTGACATTCCATGCTCCGATCCGTAGAACACCAGTTTTCTTTCTCCTGATAACGACGTCCTCCTGAGTAGTCCCCGCCCGGAGATCCGAATATTTTTTTCTTCTGCCATACGTTTTCCCCCTTCTCTGATAATATTCCGTTGCAATTTGACGTCATTCTGACCAGTGGTGTTCCCTTCTATATGGGGCTTTATTTCTGTAGGTATAATTTGCCATGACGACAAATCTTACTGTTCTTAGCAAGAAGTATTTCTCAAAAAACATGTTGTCCTTATCGCTGTGAAAGGGCTGGTGTGGTCGTGTTATTTCCATAGCGACTTAAGCAACCTCCTGCTCGCATGGTTGTGACACATTCTGTGGACCGCTCGCTGGCAGCCGCCTTAACAGGACACAGTTAGACGCAAAGGGCACCGCTGCTATTCCTTTTCAAGGACCATTCAATTGTGGCTTCCTCATCCCATTCACGCTACGTATTCACTACAGCACATTACAATTTTCTGAAAATGCCACAGTCGTCAAATCTGAAATACAAGAAAGGGGGACTGTAACGATAAGGCCATGGAGACAACTTCCTACACGTACGACTATTGATTTACCTTTATGAATTACGGACAAGGTATTGTCCATTTCTACCGCTAGGTGGAATGAACATTTGTGTTGTTGACTGATACTACAAACTTTTTATTCTAAATGACAATCAATAGGTTACAGGGAAACGTCAATTTTTATTACAAAAGACGGAAACTTACAAAAAATTTCTGTAGAGAACGAAAGCGTTCTCTCATAATAGTTGTCCTATTGACGAGAATGGAGGAAAAGCCATGTACCCGGCGTGCTTATACCAACTTCAATGGGCCGTGCGCAAGACAGGTGTTTCCATTTACGTATTCTGACGCATACAGCGCCACCTATTGATCAATTTTCACACTATTTTTTTCTTCTGCCATACGTTTTCCCCCTTCTCTGATAATAATCCGTTGCAATTTGACGTCATTCTGACCAGTGGTGTTATTTCTACAGCGTTCTGAATGTTTCTTTAATTATAATCACTCTGTATCATAATTTAAAGAATCTTAAAGTAAAACTCTATGTCGAAGTTATGTGAAGGATAATTCTAAATTCCAGTCCGTTTTCATTTTCTTGAGATGAATGTCTCACTCACTGTGCTGTCTCAGCTTATCAGACAGGCAAAGGGAACAACACGAAGAATTCAGTAGAATGTCATAAATACCATCAAGGTAATGTTGCCCTTCGAAAGTGTGTGTGTGTGTGTGTGTGTGTGTGTGTGTGTGTGTGTGTGTGTGTGTGTGTGTGTGTGTGTGTGTGTGTGCATGCATGAGTGTGCTCATTGTGACTGAGTACAGTGGAGTATAGTATGTGTTTGTGAGTGATTGGGAAGTGATCAGTGATAACTTCTTTGTAAATATATATAAAAGACACTGTGCTCAACATATCCAGTTTTCAATACAATGTAACGTATTAATCTAGATCAACATAAGATAACATAGCTGTATGCTTGAATTAGTTAATTTAAAAAAAATTGTTTCCATTATCAGTTAAACTGAGATGTTCCGATATCATTTTGTAAATGATTTATGGATGAACAAACAACTAACTAAATTTGTATGAATCTATTGATTCAAGTTGTGACTCATTAACATGTGTGTTATTGGGTAAAACGTTTTTAAGGACGTTTTAATTATAATTTATTTAATCCAAAAGTAAAATATCTGAAATAATGTTTCTGACAATTAAGTTTCAGACAAAACATTGAAATGTTAGAACGACTGATGAAATTATCTTTTTTCGTAATGTGTAGAGATGTCCAAAATGTCTGTATGTGAAGATTGGAACAAGTCACATATCACATCAGTTGGGCCAAGTTTTCAATTGGTCTATGAGGAATTTGCTTATTACATGAGTGTGACCCAGTGGTCTCTAAACTTTCTGGGTATAGAGCTATGGTTCTAAGCATAGAGCTTCGTTGTGTTAATGGTTTCCTATCATCTGCATGGTCTGTCTTACTGTAGTTAAGCAAGAACTTCCCATTGATCTGTAAATGATTAAATATTATTTGTTAATTTCTGGCTATGAACTTTATATCATTCACTGTAATGGGATCTGAAGTACAGAACTATCATTTCAGCACCATTCTCAAATATTTCATTGGAATATGTCCATACAACCGGAACAATTCCTTCAAACATATATAAGCTATAATTTGTGCAACATGTTTTGTGTGTTGTGTAATTAAAAAAGTTAACAGGCAATGCGCTGCTGCTGAAATAGTTTTCTGTTTTTGTGTATTTACTTTATGTATCCCGCAAGAACCTGACAAGCATTTGCTAAAGTATTCCTGAAATCCTGAATCTGTCCCCTTGAACATGCATTACTGTTGTCAAAATAAACCACATGTCATATCTGTAAATGCACACAGTCTTCCTAAAAATTCAGTATTTAATATCCCGTTGAAGGGAATACGTGATCATACTTGCAGAGTCATGAGCATTGTTAGAAATTTTTCCAAAAGGGAACAAGGTTCAAAAACTGCCATTGATTTGTATAAATAATTTGGTGAGTTTGAGATCTAATCATGATCCAAGAACTAATTTGTCAGGATTTCCACAAAACGTACTGTAGTTCAATGTATGTACATTTCATTGTTATATACTAAGTTTAATGCACCAAAACTACATTCTTCTCTTGATTAAACCCAGGGCAGCCAAGGAGTTACCCACAAAAAAGACTTTCATTCATTTAGGCTACTATTAACGTTATGTTTACATATAAAATGAAACAGAAAAAAATCAGAATGATTCAGAAAATTCTTTTGGATAGCAACAAAACTAACCAGGAAAGTATGGAGGATCAACTGTTTTCATTGTGGAGAAATATGAAATAAACTATGAAGTCATCTATAAAATTTGTATGCTTAGAAATCTTCACATATGGCTATGTAAATGGATTCTTGCGTTTTTCCATTCTTTCTATTACTCAGTATTGGCTAGTGTTATAAAGAAAGCAAATGCCAATGATTATTCAAATTATAGAACCTTGTCATTACTAACAATGCTTCAAAAATTCTACTCAGTATTGTTATGGAAAGATCAATAGCTAAAGCAACCAACATATAGGAGAAAACCAATTTGCATGTAGGAAAGCAAAGGAAATGGTGAAAGCTGGAAGGGCACTGTGAATCATCTTAGAAAGAATAACTGAGATGAACTAGAAAACATATGCTGCTTTCTTCTACCTAGGGTAGGCTTTTCGTGGAGTGAACCGGGAGATGCTCTCTGGAAAACTAGTACAGACTGCATAAACAAAAGACTGGCACTGAAGCTACATAAAACCGGAGTATCGAAATAGATACCAGAAGCACTAAGACAGAGGCTAAGATAACAAGAGGAGTCCAACATAGCTGTTCTGTCTCTCCTTATTAATTTGTAGAAAGTGCAATACAGACAGTCAGTACAGCACCAAAGGGATCAAAATTAACGGTAACAAATACAATGTATTTGATTTGTGGATGATAATATGTTCATAGCAGATTCTGAATAGTACATGAGCTTTATATAAAAAATTTTGTCTCACGCTATGGACAACCACAAACTGAAAATAAAAGCAAACAAAACTAAAATAATTGTAACAGATAAATCGAACAGACCAATAGATTCAAACATTAAGATAGAAATTAAAATGCTAATTGAAGTAAATGAATTTTGATATATGTGAAGTAAGATAACAGATTGCAACAGAAGTGTAATGAATATTAAAGAAAAATTCCAATGATTACACATATTCAGAGCTAAGAGTAATTTATTAATAAGCATTCACATTAATACAGAAACAAGAAGAAATCATCAAGACATTTATTTGGAGCCTTTTAAGCTACAGTTGCGAAGGGTGGACTCAGAGAAATGAGAAAAAAATTAGAAACAGTGGACGTTGCGAAGAACAACAAAAACATCACGGACTCAGAAAAATCTAATGAACAAGTACTAAAGCACATCAAAGAGAAAAGCATTAATGAACATGCTACGCACAGGAAAAGCTAAAGTAACTGGACACCTAATCGACCTAATAACTTTATAAAAAACATCTTAGAAGGAAAAATCAAAACCAAGAGACAGGTCCACAACATCCCTATTACAAAATATCATCTCTGGAATGAACTGCTGCAATTAAAAGCAAATGGTGCAGATGGCTACATCGACAAAGTTTTGCCTTCTGTGTCTGATGATGATGATGATGATGATGATGAGAGTAATCAAATGTTTTTTCAAAGCAATATTTTTTTTAGATTTTATGGGTAAGAAGTAATCCAGTGGTTCCTAACCTTTCCGAGACCATTACCTCTGAGGGAATTCAGGAATTTGCTAGTACCCTCCCCTCCTTCCCCTAATCGACATTAGCTCAGCCTTTAGCACCTAATTATACTTCAGAATGAAAAAGATTTCTCTTTAAATAGTTTATTGTTGAAACAGTGAAAGATTAATGATATTTAGTTTTTGTAACTGTTTTAACCTTTCAGAGAGCATTACCCCTGAGTGAATTCAGGTATCCGTTAGTACCCTCCCCTCCTTCCCCTAATCAACATTAGTGCAACATTAGCTCCTAATTAAATTTTAGAACGAAAAAGAATTCTCTTTAAATACTCATTGTTGAAATGGTGAAAAATTAATGGTATCCAGTTTTTGTAAGTGTTTTATTAAATCATGAACTAATTATTCAATAGACAATTGGTAGTGCTTATATCTAACAACTTTTTTTGTGGAATGATGAAGCATTTTTTATAGAATGATGAAGCAATTGTCAGTGTATCATGAGAGCTACCTATAACTCCTCCTCTGAAAAGAGATTGGACACTTGTTACTAAACATGCTTCCTCTGCATCACTCCTGTCCCTAGCGACAAGTGCTTCAACCCTAATAATAATAATAATAATAAAATATTGCAATGGTAATACAGTGTAGAACCTATAGTATTTTAGTATTGATTACATAGTTACTGTTGCACTGATAATTAGTTCGTTTATTTTTGTAAAATGAATAATGAAGCAATTTCTCATCTACCTACAACTCTAAGAATGTAATATATATGTCTCAATTTTACTGACATAGAAGCATGATACAAACTATGTGTGTAGTGGCTGGACTATGCGAGGAAGATGTTCATACATTCGTTTCGCAAACTGTAAGCTCCACCGCATTGTCTCTCGTGTTAGTATGAGTATTTGAAGTAAAAAGAAAATGCAGTTATTAGTTACTTTTGTAATCTGTATCACAGTCTTACAAAATGGTCAACTTTTAAAAATAATTTAGTTTTGTGACTGAAACAAAATTGAACCCTTATGTTTTCGCCCCTCAGTAAATTTCGTTTTACCCGCCCGAGTATAACCACCCGCAGGTTGGGAACCACTGGACTAGATAATTGCGGGAAAGCCACAAACCTACTCTGAAGTTGGCCGCTATAATCAACTTTTAACAGACTAATACTGAACCAAAGCAGTCTTCGTCTCCCATGTTTATCGTGCAGCCATTCCAACTGAATTGCAGGTTTCGCAACACTGGGATTGCAGGTCCTTTTGTCTTACAACCTACGAAGACGCCAAACAAATACCGAAAAATACGAAAAATACCGGTGTCGGTTTTAACCGATCAGATTTTCCACCCCTACTGCCTGCTGCCGTGCTGGCATCATAAAACTGCAGTTCATGCTTTCCAAAAGCAGAAGTAGTCAGGCACGGAAGTAAAATTCGCATAAATGTTGTTCGTTAACGAAACAAATTTTCTTGCGTAGTGACCTGTTTTAGAAGTATTCTGACTTCAGCAATTACGTACGCTTATCGCAAGGAAAGGAAACAGTACGAAATAACTGAAGCATAGCAAAGTAACACAGCAGAAAACGATAGCTACCTTTCACAGTACTATCAGCTGGCTGATGTTAGCTACAGTCAAAAACAAAAGAACAGCGGCTGAAGCTGTCAGACTTTTACCGACTTCTATTGATTCACGTCTTGGGAGAGGGACAGCCACCTAATCTCTTATCTGAATGTTGACACCGTAAACATTACTACTTTACGGTCGGCAAGCTCAGAGAGCTGCAGCTAGATGTCTAGTTTGTGGTGTGGTCTGACCTGCGTATGTCCCTGTATGTGAGCGTGGGCAGCGTCTCCTTGAGCTGCTCACGGACGTGGGCCCGGTACCGCTGCGAGAAACGGTCCACTCGCCTGCTCGTCACCTCCGCTGTGCGCTCAGTCATGTTTCTCTGTAACAGACCATGCCTTATTAGAAGACACGTTTGTGAATGAGAAGTTGGTACACAAATAGCTTCACTCGTACACTGTGAGCCAAAAGTGCTGATTAATTGTAGCTCAGAACTGAGACTTAACTTTTAACTACCTGAAAAAATGCTCCACAAATATCCAGTCAGATCTCGATAAGATTTCGAAGTGATGCAGAGACTGGTAACTTATTTTAAACATTCAGGAATAGTGACGCATTAAATTTCCACTGCCAGTATTTGGCCATCAAGGGGAGGGTAGGTGCTGGTGTTAAGCTCCTGGTCACCAATCTTTGCGCCAGTGTCCTGGACTATACACCAAACTTACCCGTAGTGTCTCTTTGAAGTGAGAGCATGTGATACTGCTGATATTGGTCCGTCGGTTGGAAGCTGACATCAAGCTCGGCGGGCTCCTTGGACGTATTCGAGGATAGTACCGGGTTTCACCCTCATCATCATCATCATACAACACAAACATAAAACACGCATCCGTTATATTCACACACACTCTGAAAATATACAAACAACCAAACCCTCAAATATTCACAAGGAAAGAGGCGATGTGCGCGTAGGAATAATACCTTTATAGGCAATCGACTGAAACCATCTCATCGGATTTCCAGCTAAGAAGAAGAACAAGAAGTTACATTTTTACTACTTACAAATCACTTTTGCGTTCCATCTTAGAACATGCTCGAATGTGTGCGCCACGTTTGAAATAGGGTTAACAAGGGATATTGAGCGTAAACAAAGAACTTTACTAACAGGAAGTGGTATTTGTTCATTTGACACACGAGAAAGCGTCAAGGAAATATAATAAAATAATAATAATAATAATAATAATAATAAGAGCTGGCAGATGCTGAAGATGAACGTTAATAATCATGCGGTAGCATACCTGCAAAGCTTCGAGAACTACTATCTATAGAATTACTCCATCCTCCTTATCACAGCCGTAGGGACCGTGAAGAAAAGAGTAGCCTAATTAGCGCTCGCTCAAAGGAATTTAACCAATCATTTTCTCCCGCGCTCCATACGCGACTGAAACCGGTAAAAGCTCTCAATATGTTTCATTCATGCTAAGCACGCTCTGCCTAGTTCACAGTAGCTTGAAGAGTGTATATGTAGACGTAGATAGCGTTACAGGAGGAGAAGTTATTTGTTCGGACAAGCGTGGGGGAAGATATTGATTGCAGTGTCTTTCAGGCAATCATTCCTTCCTTCAGATGAATTGATTTTGGAAAACAATCGGATAATCATGGAGAAGTATTTGGTGATACGAATCCTTATCCTTGTTTAATGAGGGTTGTTCGGTTCGGATTACCTCTTGATAGAGTTTTAAAAGTTGTTCCATCCTAATTAGTCAATTTTTGTTATTTATTTTTTTGAAATAGGGAATACGTCGTCTTAAAATTAAGATTGCGGAAAGTTACTTTCGCAGTTGTTCGTGCTTTAAACTTTTCGCTGAAACTTCATTGCTACATCATACAGGATCTTAAACCAGAACTCGTAGGCATCTACATGGCAGGACAAAATTAGTTTCAAGATATTTACTAAGAATATCATTAGTGACGCCCCACTTCCCTAATTTTAATATGTTAAGCGTTTACTGAATTTAAGTGCGATTTATGATTCCAGACGAAAATGTTAAGGTTTTCCCTTTCCAAAGAATGAAGTACGTAAGTAGAAAAGAAAAGTGAGAAAACCTACACGTCGTTTGAATTGTAGGCCAACAATCCAGATATATACGAAGTAATAATCGTTGAAGTACTTTCTTAGTAGCAAGGACATTGAATAGCACGTGTAACACTGTCGACAATTAATCGCAGTATGTCAGAAGAAAGATTACAGAACATAGATTTTAATTTCATATTTCAGGCTAGGAGAATATGTCAGTCACATCTAAAGGGATTTTGCCACATGTATGTCGCGTCTGAAGATACAGCCTTAATTTTTTCTGATGCTATCATTGTATAGATATATACATGAACAGTAATTATTACTTATTTCAAACTCAAAGACTGGCAGAGTTGTTCATAACTGCATGAATAACACATTCTTCAAACAAACGCGAAGTATTTGTGTCAGGGGTTGGAGCAAGTGCAATTTAGGTCCTACCAAGTCACACAATCTCCATTCCACATCCACAACAAAAACTAAATTCTATAGCACATATTTATAGAAGATACGTACTTTACCTTAATCAGTATTTTTAATGTCCTCTTGTGGAAAGGAATAATAATTAAAAATTCACAAGCAAATTGAATGCTTCCAATGCAGCCATTAAAGAATACATTACATTACACACTTTTCGAAAATGCGTTTACCTGGGTTACCGAACCCCATTTCACTAGTCTACGGATTCTAATGCATCCAGAGATGCAATGAACAGCTGCATAGTGACCAGTAACGTCAGTGTACTTTGGAATGTCGGAACAAATAACAACATCGATACTTCCTCTTGGAAAGTATTAAAAGCTAATTGGTATTAAAGCATTCATATAGACACCACATTTGAAATTTTTATTGTATTCAGTATATGAAAGTCATAAAAAATGGTGATATCTTACAATCTGAAGCCGTGAATAATATTGCACGACATTAATATTTTTCGACATTAACATTTTTCGACATAAATTGCTGTAATGTTTGATTATATATCGGTCTAGTTCCAAGTTCTTGTAACCGTAAGTCGAAGTTCCGTACAAAGAAGTAGACTGTTTTGAATGCTCCGTGAGAAATCAGTTTTTCAACTGCAATGTGTTCGTTCCTTTTCATTATGAAACGAAATCTGTAACATCAAATACAGCGATACACTTTCTTTCGTTCGACGGCACTCTTACGTACCGAATTTGCTTCGCTACAATGACATCCATTACGACAGACTGACAGAGCATTTTTTAAATTTCGAAAATCGAAATAAATTGATGCTTGGCATTGATAATCAACAATGAAGTCTCAGATAGAAATAAGTACCTAACAAATTCTGTTTGTTATGAGCGAAAACTACATTTTAAATACATATATCAGTTTTTATCCCTGTGGCGTGATTTCTGCGAAAACTACAAGTTCTGTAGGAATGGGATACCTGTAACAGATTACGCTCTCAAATGCTAAGATTAACGCGTGTGTTATGCCGCGGCGAGGGCTGCGCGGAATGCTTAGCCTTGCTGCAGCGGCTTGTACGTCCCTGGCGTAGTCTATAAAATACCCTTATCTGTGGCGATAAGTTCAGAAACGAGCTTTCTTTACTGTTTCACTGCCGTCCTTTGATAGCCTTTATGTGATACGTCGTGTAGGTGGCAGCACCGCTTACAAAGATTTAGTTTTTCTTTTTTGCAGTTCCACAGGGACACACGAAGCACCGTTTCGTCTACATCTACGTGGTTACTCCACAGAGTAACTTATGTGCTTGGCAGAAGGTTCCTGGTGTTAATAAAGACGAACTATGATGTACATAGCTTCATGTTCTCTGGGCATCTACATCCACACAAATACCATGTAGAGCACTGTGAAGCGCGTATGTCTTCAAGCACCTGCCATCCAGCATTCCAAGACGCTCTCCTGCCGGTCAGAAAAATCTGTGGCCATTCGTGCTGCCCATATTTGAATATGTCCGATATCCTCTGTGGGTCCTACTAGATATGCGCCCCACACACTGAAGTAACATTCTAAGGCGAGGCACACAAGTGATTTGTAAGCAGTCTCCTTCATAGAGCGTTTGCGTTTTCCTAGTATCGTCTCAGTACACGGAAGTCTGACATCTTATCTACCTAGGACTGAGCTTATTTGATCGTCCCAACTCGTATCCCCACAAACTGCTACATCCAGATGTTTGTATGAATTGAGTCATTCCAGTTGTGACTGTCATGTGGTAGCCAGATGAAACTACGTTTTGCAAAGTGCAAATTTTTAACTTTCTGTATATTTTAACTAGCTGGCAGTCTTTGCATCACTTTGGATCTCATCAAAATGTGGTTAGATACTTATGAATCTTTTTTCACATGTTACCTGACTGTAGATTATGGTAGCATCTGCAGAAAGTCTGAGATTACCATTTATATTTTCTTCTAGATCATTAATATATAACATGGTCAGCAGGGGTCCCAAAACGCTTCATTGGGACACGCCTGAAGTTATTTGTACTTCTACATCTACTTATGTTGATGACATTCTCCTCTACGAACTCATAACCAGTAAGTGCAAAAACTAATCAAGGAGGCAACTTCAAGCTCCCTGAAGTTGAGTCCATACTCACTACAGAACTCATAGCGATTTTAGAGGGAGTTAAATACACAAAAGAAGTGCAGTCATAATTTAATCAGCCTCGCGGTTAGCACTGATGCCGTTAAAATGCTACGATGTCAACAATACCAAACATGATCTAGTATATAGAATCATAGAAGCAGTGCAGGAGCTTTCCCGCGTAAATAGGGCGACAATCATGTTATGGGTGAAAGTACACAGTGGAATAAAGGAAAATGGAAGAGTAGACACTCTGGCCGAAGAAGCTGTATACACTGGTTCAGTGAAATATGGTAAAGTGCCACCTGACGACACTCCTCATATTGTAAGGACTAGCATCAGCACCTGATTGAGTGAAAATCTCCAAGGCTTGCGAAATTTACTATGCCGCAGTGGGTCCTGATCTCCCATCACCCCCTTGGATCCAAAATTGCAGATATAGCAGAAACTTTATAGTGGCAATGGCACGACTTCGTCTCAATCACGGGAGATTCCGGAAACATCTCTATCGGCTCAACACGGTCACATCTTCATGTGAATGCGGCAGTCAGGAAGATGTTAATCACATTTCATGTTAGTCACATTTCTTCGGTTTCCATAGAAGGTATCAAGAAACGACGAAGCTGGAAATGTTTGGCCTACAAACATTAAAACCTTTTAGCAACAGAAGACACAAAAGCGTATAAACTTCTGTACCACTTTATAACAGAGGGTCAAGTAAGATTACAGAAGAGGAGGATATATTTTTAAATTATAAGGTAGTAAATACTTTTATTTACTTGATCATTTAATTAATTTTAAATGGGTGTAACGGACAAGTGTTTATTATGGTCTGAGGCTCGCTGTACGAGTGAAGCACAAAAGCCATTAATAAATTTAAAGAAAAAACAATAATTTATCAAATCAGACGCAAATACTGTTTGATACTGCACGTAATTGTACTTTTGTTAACGATAGGTCATACTGAGTTAAACGCTACTCGGAAGTTAAGATGTACTGCATGTACTCGATTGCTTTTGATCCATAGCTCTCAGGATGTCAAGCGAAAAAAGCGCAAGTCGAGCTTCGCATGAACCACGTTTTCGGGATCGATATTAGTTGGCGTGTAGGAGCTCTTTCTATTCAAAGGAAGGAAGATTAGAATTCAACGAACATGGAGAGCGAGGTCGTTACAGACGGAGCACGCACTCGGATTACTAAAGGATGGGGAAGAAAATTGGCCGTGCCTATTCAAAGGAAGGAATTTAGGGAAATCACGGAAACTTAAATCTGGATGGCCAGACGACGGTTTTCTGTTTGAGATGTTTTGTTATGTTTGAGCTCAAAGTATGTTATGTCCAAAGTTCATTAGAGCCACTATCCATGCTATTTTTGTTTGTGAGCATGTAGGTCACAAAGCAGATTTTAAGAGGACTTTTTAAAATTTTTTTTATAAATGTGTAATATATACATGTTATAAGGGTATGGGTACAGATATTTTGATAATTGGTACCTTAAAAATACACGCACTACAATGTGTTTACTGTTTTTTTTTCTCTGCGTCAGTCTTTCCGCAAAAAAGTCACATAATATATTACCTCACAACGTCTGCCTGGTTTAACAGCGCCGCGAAGTGGACTACGCCTGCCAGTATAGACTATCCCTTTTGGTTCCACATGTCCACCCTTCAGCACCGGATTTGCTGCCCAGGGGGAAATAAATGTTAGTGCCTTGCTTGTGCCATGTGCACTCGGAAGTACTAACCAACCTAAAAACATACTACTCGTAATAGCTATAATTATTAGTCTGCATCTGAAGTAAATACTAAGGTAACGTTGTTCAGTACACTGTCCTCAGTCATCTGTAGAAACATCAGCATTTATACCCCTAACAACCTGTACATTCTGTTAAATTGTTCTCGCTCTCTGCGTGAGCAGGCAAACTATAAACTTGACATGCTCACACTTCTACATCTTGAAAACGCATGAAGTCTCGTGCTTTTATGAAACCTTTCTAATGAGGTCGTCGTTAAGCTGAATTAACGAGAACTAGCAATTCTTAGTGTGATTCTTAGTAGCTGACTATAATAGATCAACCATGCAAGTGGTGACTGTACTGTGCGTGATGCATTGTGTAGAGTGGTCTGTCTGTCTCTGAACATATGGCTACAGCAGGCCTGCAGCTTCTCATCCTGTGTCGTCGGCAGTGCTGTGGTGAGGCAAAGCGTTTCCATCCGTCAGCACATGTTTAAGGCTTATTTACTTATTTCTGTAGCAGTGTGTGAAGTAGGGACACGTCCGAACAACACAGTACTGCAGTGCTTCAGAACAATTCCTTCGTCGCATAAGCAACGAATTTTACAATTTCTCTCTCGCTTCTTTGTTCCTACACTCTAGTTCAGAAAAACCAATACACCTTGAACGACTAGAGATACGACGTTCGTATTCACAGGAAATGTACATTAGTATGTTCCGCAGAAATTATTAGCATTTGAACCACGTAGGCGAGCGGGTTCACGGTCAACATCGATATCGCGGCACAGCACCACCTACCGGTAAAATGTGCCTGCGGAAGTCGTTGTCGCTATAAACCAGGGGTCTCCAAACTTTTTAGTCCGAGAGTCACATTGACTCCTCCACGAAGTCATAAGGGCCAAAATCTACCTAGTGGGATTAAAGCACCCTAGCACTCCATGATCACCACAATGAAAGGCTAGAGGAAAGATGAAATCGCAAAAATCTAAGTTTGTGGGAATAGCTAGCACTGAAACGAACTACGATTTTTATTTGATTACATAATTTTGATTGGCGGACGTACCTGACCGAAATTCTGGCGTATTTTATTCTGGCGAATTTCGCCGACAAAAAAGTATGTCACTGCGCATTCTGTATGTATTTTACAACGTAATCAAAAGAAAGTGAAACCTCGCTTAAGAAGCATCTTCCATAATGATTGATTACTAAGGCTAGTCGCCGAAGTGGCGACCATTTGAAAGACTTGCACCAGACTCGTGAGTAGAATAAAATGCAAAGAATTTTTTTACTTAAAATATTTTCGCCAAACTAGCCTGTTAACCGTTCTTTTTTTCTCGCTATCGCACGGAGAATGGTCTGTCTGTTTATTGTGGATAGCCACAAGTTTAACCATGACCTTCCGCTTTGTAAAGATAGAGCTTCCACAATGTGGCGGTGTATTGGTCGCGATAGGCCTCGAAACTTAGTTGTTGTCAGTATAGGTATCACCTCAAATATTTGGCGGACCGGATACCGGGGATGTCCGGCCAGCTATCGCGGGCCGGTTTGCCGGCCCTCGCGGGCCGCTTTCGGCCCGCGGGCCGTAGTTTGGAGACCCCTGCTATAAACCGAAGGTAATGGCTCAGTGGGAGTTGAGCAGACGTGCAGAATGCGTCGAAAACGAATGCGCGAACCATACCTTCAGATCAGTGAACCTGAAAGAGGGCGCATTAGTGTCATGAGAGAATGTGATGCACCCATGCGAGATATTGCTCCGTGTGGGACAAAGTGCTTCGGCAGTGCAAGGGATTGAGTGCAGAATAGTTGACGGAAGGCCATACAACACTACGAGATGGGTCGGCTCGTACCACCAAGACCACCTCCCGAGAAGATCGACACCTCATCCGAATGGCATTGCAGGACAGATCTACGTCCTCCTCGGCTCCGGCGCAGCAATGCAACAGTGGAATACATCGAACACTACCAGGGGTGACACTCCGTCGCCGTTTATTACGGCCTATCTTTGACGAATATGCAGAAACATGCTAAACGCCAATGGTGTATGGAACGACATCACTGGGGACAGAAATGGCACCGATAGTGTTTTTGGACAAATCCTGGTTCTGTTTGTATGAAAATGATGGCCACATTTTGGTTCGCCACAGACATGGGGAGCAGTATCACAGTGGGAGAATTTGCGCAATACATACAGCGCCTTACGGCCTGGGGGGGGGGGGGGGGGGGGGGGGGGGGAGGGGCTATAGGGTAAAACCACAAATCACAGTTGGTGCGTGTCCAGAGCACTGTGACCATTGTGACCTATGTGAGTGACATCCTGCGACTCATGGACCATATCCTTTCTGCATAACATCCCAGACGCCATTTTTCAGCAAGACAATGCACGACCACATGTTACTGTACGAAGATGTGCCTGCTTGCTGTCACAGGAAGTCAGCCTTTTACCCTGGCCCAACAGATCACCAGACTTGTCGCCAGTCGAAAATGTGTGGGATATGGTGAAACGACGGGTGCAGTGCTGTGATGCAATGCCAACCACGACACACGAATTTTGGAACCTGGTGAATGTAGCATGGATGTACATGTCCTATCTCTACTTGTTCAAGGTGTTCTGTTTTTTCTGAACGTGAGCATATAAATAGTACCAGAACATTTGGTGTTCAAGAAATTTTTCATGTGTTTTGTACATTTATTCTATGCCAGCTGCAGGAAACAGACAGGCATTTGCAGCATTAATCCCGAACTTCTTTTTGTTTCACTTGTGCTTGTGTTTCCGTCGTAAATATTGGTCACATTCTATTTTCAGAAATTCACATAATCTTCCTGAAAGCTCGATATTTAACTTCTCGTTGAGAAAAAGACATTTTAGTAACTGCAGTTCGTGTATCTATGACAATAAGTGGCAACATGAATGCTGGTAGGCAATGCTTCACTTCGAATACCAAGTACGTAATTAAATTAGTGCCTCTGCACATTTGAGTACCAGTTCATGCTTAATCAGTACTTGATCAGCTACTCGTAATTTGTAATACTAAAAGGGTGTTCAAGAAGCTTGAGATACGTTTAACTCAATTGGTTTTACGAATTTCATATAGCTTAAAGTATGTAGTATGTGTTTATTTTATCGGAACGTATTGATTTCATGCCAATAACTAAAAAGAAGCATTATTGAAAAATATTACTTAAACGAACTACAATGATAAAACATACTGCACACAAAACGTTAATGCATAATTGTAGTAATTTATATACTAATTGTACAAACTCTTTAAAACTGGAAATATGACATCATATATTTTATTCTTTAACACAGCTGCTGTACAGTGCTTTTAATATAATGTATAATAAAGAACAGGTTTTATTAGTTCTTCATAAATCAGTAATGGATCATAAATTGTTAATTAGTGTTGTTTAACTGCAACAGGCAGAAGACGTGCTTTGTTGGTGCTGCATATTTTAGTGATTTTGACCCGAGATAAACTCACTGCAGTGTTGTTTTTCTGCACGACAGTGTAGAATTGTGCACAGAAACAGCTAAGTGACATACGTTTATTTATATATAAAATGCGACTTCGGAATTTTCCTTTGTGTCAGACCGTGTGTACAAGATTCGTCTTTGAAGTTCTAGATTGGCATGTTTTACTGTTCACGTCGCTTCTCAAAAATCTTTCACTAATTCTATCAACACCCGTTTGTATTGTGATACATTGTGAAATTTCGGACATTCACGAGTACTCTTATCGTCAGTTGTAGGCTTAAACTTAATTGTGTTCTCTT
The DNA here is from genome assembly GCF_023864345.2 of Schistocerca serialis cubense. Lineage (NCBI taxonomy): Eukaryota > Metazoa > Arthropoda > Insecta > Orthoptera > Acrididae > Schistocerca > Schistocerca serialis. Next base: position 218,374,186 of record NC_064639.1, on the reverse strand, counting down.
AAAATTTTCGAGAACAGTAGGCCTGTCCTCATTCAGACCAATCGTTCTCCAATTTCATTGTATAATTACGTGAGAAATATTTTTAAGAATTTTCGGGTGCTTACAGAACTATATTTTCGTAAGTTACTGGTACGAATGTTTTGAATATGTAACTAATTTCGTAGAAAAGCATCGTTTGAGATTCACAGTTACTGCCAACGAATACGAGTAGATCATCCCTGAATTTCATTGTATATCAACGCAAATGAACGTGAGTTTTTGAGAATTTGTGGGAGCTACAGTTGTCCTTTGCATAAACAACGAGTAATTTGCAATATAATGGCCCTTGTGATTTAGTTACTGTAGCAGATATTCTGATTAAAATTTTGTGTTCATCTAGTTTTCCCTTGAAGAGTAGCAGCCCTACATATTATCTACGTTAATCGTAAATTAACTCTGTTTTCGATTTTGCTAACAACTAAAATTATCCCCAAAACGTTTTAGAAGACCAACAATTTTTACCACTGATTTTGTGTCGTCTTAATATAAATCTCGTTTTGTGTGTTTGCTTCAGTTCTTATAGGGAATTAGCAACTTTTTACCGTAACAGATTAAAAGATAATCAGCTGGCTTAATTTAAAGTTATTTGTTCACTGCCCTGTAATACATTGTACCAGCCAAAATGCAGCCCCATTGTGAATGCTGATCTCGAACACTGGATGAGTTGGTTGACGTTCACAAGCAGCTGGAAATCGCCCTGACTAGTGTCAGCTTCTGCGAATCGGTATGTTGGAGGAGCTCCAGACAGTCGTGTGGCTGTACCTGTTCCAGAGGTACCTCTAGTACTATCCTTTCCCGTGGATCCTTTCTCCCCTGATGGAGGAACAGGATCTGTCGTTAATCGTCCATTCGACTGTGAGTGATGTGTCAATGGTACATCTAGGCGTCCTGTACAGGATGGATGGAGATCGGGGAGGACTCAGGATGTTGTACCGATCCCCCCAAACAACAAGTTTGGGGTACTGCCTTTCACTAAAAATGAAACTGAGGGAGTGGGACTAACTTTGCCTGTTTTAGGGAAACCTGTTTTGTCCAGTGTCAAGACGAGGTAAACGCAAAAGGGAAGGGGTCTATTAATAGTCGGCAGTTCAAACATATGGCGAACTTAGGAAATGGCAGCAAGGGACAAGATAGGACACCAGGTGTACTCAATGTGTATGCCTGGGCGCCTCATTCAAAATGTTGAATAGCCTATTCCCGCAGTCATTGAGGCAACAGGGTGCATCCAACTGCAGATTGTGGTGCACGTTGGAGTAAATGATGTTGTCTGTCTGGGCTTCGAGGCCATACCTGGGTCGTTCCAGCGACTGGCAGAAAAGTATGAGAAGATTAGCCTCCTGCGTGGGCTTCCAACAAAGATCACAAGTTACATTATTGTCCCTAGAACTGATCGTGAATGGCCCTTTGGTTCTCAGTAGAGTGGAAGGACTGAACCAAAGGCTTCGAAGATTCAGTGTCAAGTTAGGCTGCGACTTCCTAAATTTGCGCTATACGGTTGAGAACTGCAGGGTCTCCTTAAATGGGTCAGGTGTGCACTACTCATCAGGAACTGCTACTCAGGTAGCTAGCTGTGTATCGGGTACACACAAGGGTTTTTTAGATTAGGTGACCCTCCATCCAATCTAGACAGTAACACACAATAATGATAAGCTCTAGCAAACCCAGAATATCAGTGTAAGATCGAAAGATATGCCTTCCACAGGTGAGAGTACTAAAATCGTAAAGGTTAACTGACGAAGCCTTCGCTCCAAAGTGCCAGAGTTCGAAGCGCTCCTGAAAATCGGTGAAGGTCACATATGTCAGGTACAGAAAGATGGTTGAAATCTGAAATTGAAGGCAGTGAGATTTTTGGGGAAAATTTAATTTTATATCGAAAGGATAGGCAAATGGGAAATTGATGTGGTGCATTTGTCGCAGTAGACAAGACTCTCAAATCCACCGAGACAGAAATTGATGTTGCATGTGACATCGTTTGGGCAGGACTCAGTATCAAGTGTGGGCATAAAATGATAATTAGATTCTTCTATCGCCCATCAGACTCATCTCATGATGTAACCGAACTCTTTAGAGAAAACTTCACTTCAAGTGTACGTAAGTTCCCTAGTCGCACTGCCATCACTGGTGGAGAGTTTAATACTCCAACAATTAATTGAGAAAATTACAGTTTTATTAGTGGTTGGCGTGATAAGACATCCTAGGAAACATTACTAAATGCATTTTCTGAAAACTACCTAGAACAAATAGTTAAGAACCCCACTCACGATGAAAATATATTGGATCAAACTGACCTGACCTCTTTGCGGATGTCCAGTGGTTCTGCTATCAGTGACCATTATGCGGTTGTGGGAACAATGATTACCAAAGTAGAAAGTACAACCAAAACAAGCAGAAAGGTATACACGTTCAGTAAACTAGATAAAAAATCGGGAATATTATATGTCAACGAGCAACTTGAAACTTTCACCACAGGGCAGTAGCACGTGGAGGAATACGGCTCAAGTTTAAAATAATAGTTGACCAAGCGCTGGATAGATACTCGTATGTACCCAGTAGAACAGTTCATAATGGGAGGGAACCTCCATGGTACACAATCGCTGTAAAGAAACTTCTAAAAAAATAGAGATTACTGCATAACAGATGAAACACAAAGCGTGGGGCTATGGATAGAGAGGTGCTGAATGAAACGCATTTGGCTATTAAGAGAGCAATGCGTGATGCCTTCAATAACTACTGCAGCAGAATATTGTCGGTTGATATTGCAGAAAAACGAAAGATATTCCGGTCGAATGTAAAGGCTGTTAGTGGCACCAAAGTTAATGTCCGGTTCCCAGCGAATGAGGCAGGAACTGAAATTGTGAGTAGCAAAGCAAAAACTGAAATGCTTAACTCCGTTTTCATATGTTCCTTTAGTAAGGAAAACCCAGGAGAACTCCCCCAATTTAATCGTCTTACCACTGAAAAGATGAGTGAAATAAGTACTAGCGTCAGTGGTTCTGCGAAACTGCTGAAATAGTTCAAACTGAACAAAGCTCCAGGGCCCGATGGAATTCCCATTGGATTGTATACTGAATATGCTGCTGAGTTAGCCCCTCTTCTAACTATAATCTATCGGAGATCCCTGTAACACAAAACTGTGCCCAGTTATTGGAGAAAAGCCCATGTCACACCCTTCTACGAAGTGATCCACAAAACTACCGTCCAGTATCCTTGACATCGATTTGTTTTAGGATCTTAAAACATATTCTGAGATAAAACATAATGAGGTAACTTGAACAGAATGACCTCCTCAATGCCAGCCAACATGGATTACGAAAACTTCGATCATGTGTAATAGAACTCACATGTTTCTCACACGACATACTGAAAGCTTTGGATCAAGGTGGTCAGGTAGATGCTGTATTCCTTTGTTTCCGGAAAGCATTTGATTCATTATCACACCTAAGCTTATCGTTAAAAGTACGATCATGTGGGATATCACGTGAAATTTGTGACTGGAGTGAGGACTTTTTGTTAGGGAGAACGCAGCATGTTGTCTTGGATGGAAAGTCGTCGTCAGATGTAGAAGTAAACGTCGGGTATGCCCCAGATAAGTGTGTTGTGACTCTTGCTGTTCGTGTAGTATATTAATGACTTTGCAAACAATAGTAATACAGACTTTTTGCAGATGATGCAGTTGTTTAAGATGAAGTACTGTCTGACAGAAGCTGCATTAATATTCAGCCAGATATTGATAAGATTTCAAAATGGTGCAAAGATTGGTAACTTGCTTTAAATGTTCAGAAATGTAAAATTGTTCACTTCACAAAACGAATAAACTTAGTGTGACTTAGTGTGACTATGATATCAATGAGTCACTGTTGGAATCGGCCAATTCATGCAAATATCTGGGTGTGACACTTTGTAGGGATATGAAATCGAATGATCACATAGGTTCAGTTGTGGGTAACACAGGTGATAGACTTGGATTTATTGGACTGGGGAAGGGGAATCAGTATACAAAGGAGATGTCTCACAGATCACTCGTGCGACCGTTTCTAGAATATTGTTCAGTATGTGAGGCCCGTACCAATAGCATTAAGGTAAATGGTTCAATGGGACATACTCTCTGTCATGCACCTCACGGTGGTTTGCAGAGTACAGACGTAGAAGTAGATGCAGAATTAGACGTAAAAGAACAAGGGCTATAACAAAGAACTGATAAAATACTCCTTTCCAAAATTTTATTTTCATTATAATTTCATTGTACATTTTGCGTCAGATCAAATTTAGTGATAACTTTCTCACTACGCTCCAATTTTCAAAAGCTTATTTTACGCGAAAGAATGGGAAAATAATATACCGGTATCAGATGTAAACTTTATTTTATCCACGCTTTATCTTGCGAAGTGCACAGCCGCTAATGATTGTTTGATCAACAAATATATCAATCATTTACCTGCACTTCCGTGAAGAGAGTACATTTCTATTTGACAGCAGTGATGTAACAATTAACTTGGGCCTGACGTCGATATCTGATGGATCTGTAGCGAAGCGTGTTGGGATATTTTGCTGACGTTTATGTACAAGGCAGTTGTTGTGTTATCAGATATCCACACTACGTCACTACAACCACGACCAGTCATTGAGGTTTCTCTGTTCGTTATGCCAGAAAGACAGCTATTTCTGAGGAACGTGCAACTTAAAATGTAACAATGAAAGCTAAGGGACAAGAGTGATACGTTACGAACGATATAAGTGAGTAGCAATATATGATGCAGATTTCTTTCATGTAATGTAGTAATTCGATATCTACCTTCATTGATTTTATTCTTGCTTTTGTCGACCGCTGCAAGCCTCCGCCAGTTACAACTGCGTCAGCCATCTAACGGCGGAGGGCAGAACTTACTCCAGTCGAATGATAACTAACGGTGGCACCAAATATGGATCGGAAATTTCAGCGTCATTCATATCAGTGGCCAAATCGTAATCAAAGAAATGGTCTCTGAAGTTTCATGCTCCCTGACAAACCGCATATTTTATTCAATTTATTTACAGAATGCAATGGCTTGGTGCCGTTGGCTCAGGGACACGTAACTCGCCGTAATGGCGCGCAACTGAAATACTTACACCGGGGCGTTGAGCCACACGACATTATAGTTTTTAGTACATCGTTAAAAACTGTTATATGCAAGAGTGTGTTTTATACAATATGAGGTTTGTGACAATTTGATAGGAAAACTCTTTTTGAAACGAAGTTATCATAGATAAAATACAGGAAGCGAAAGGTTATCCAAAATTTGTACAGATACTAAACTTCATTAATTTCTTCACGTTCAGAGATTGCTGCATCTCCGCAACTGTATAGAGCGAACAACACAGGATAGGCTACGTTTCTTGTCGCGCACTCTCCTCGATTAGTAGCTCATTTGACTTTGCTTCACCATAGAATTATTCCACTGCAGAATGATTTCAGTATAAAAGCTGAAACCGGCCGTGGAGTAAAATAAACAACTTTTTGGGAACTGTAACGGTTATTCATCAGTCAACATTAGACAGTGATAACAAAAGTCGAAGAACGTTAAACGGAACTAATAATACAGGAGCGAGTGTGACAGAAGATGTAGCCAGTCCTTTGTGTTATGTACAGCGAATAAGCAATGCAGGAAACTAAAGAGAAATCTAGAGGAAGATAAAAATTGCAGGGAGAAGAGTTAAAAACATTAAGGTGAATGGCATTATAATTCTGTCAAAGTAAAGCATTTGAAATATCAGTTGAACGTAATGGATAGAGCGTTGAGACTCCAGATGAAATTTAACAAAAGCATGACTAATGGATCAATAGTTGAAGAGGTAGAAAGCAGTAAAGGAATCAAGGGAGAAAACTGGAAAGGAAATTAGATTTCAGCGATAAGAAATAAAAACTTTGAGTTTTGTTGATGACATTGGATTTCTGTCAGAGATGGGAAAGGGCTCGCAAGAGCAGTGAAACAGAATGGATAGTACGTTGAAAAGATGTGGACAGGTGAAATCAAGTGTTGGTATAATTAGGATAAGCACTTCAGAGAAGAGAATTAAAGTTTCTCAAATGTAGTGCCACAGGGGAATGTTGAAAATGAGATGGCTAGATTGTATAACTAAGGAGGTGATATTGAATCGAATTGGGGAAAAAAGAAATTTCAGACCCAACTTAATTAAAAGAAGGGCCCAGTTCACGTCGTGAGGCATCAGGGAATCGTCAGTATGGTAACTGAAGGAAGTGTGGGCGATAAAAATCGGGAGAGAGATGATGGATTGTCTACAGCAGGGAGGTTCAAATGGGTGTACGTTGCAGTAGTTAAGCAGAGAAAAGTTTACCATGATTCCTGTTCTGACAAACCGGGACATTTCTTCTTGAACTGACTAAAAATAGACGTAATTTCTTAAGTTTAAAAAAGTGAAAGATGTGAACAAAAGATTGGGAATCGCTGCAGCGAGCTGCTCACACTAGGAGAGGAGTGGCTCACACACGAGCGGGTCCTCAGAGCCCAGGCATCTCAAACAACGGCTGCCTGTCAGTCACTGAGTCACGCTATGTTGGAGGGGGAAACCGCTAATGCGGCTGTGGCAGCATAAAAAAAAAAGGGAGGAGGAGAAAGCACAGTCACCACATACCTGTCTCAAGATTGAACTGAATGCGTCTGAATCTGAGGTTTAATGCAACAGCACATCTTGGAATGACGGGCGGGGTTTACCAAAAACCCCACTAGTAAAAAAAATCGAAAAATGAGTTAGAGGCGCCTCCATGTATTGTTCAACACAACCAACACTGTCAAAAACACAAGCCGTACTGCATAATCCTCTAAAATTACGGCGACTCGGGCAAAAAGCCCACAAGTCTGGACTGTCACTACCAAATACACCACTAGTCAGTGGTGCTTCAGGCTCCTGCCGCGAGAGCGCTCTGCTCAGTACTCGATGGACCATTGACACACTAAACTCCGTTTTCGACCACTCTTGTTCTTCTAGGTTATACTCCTCCAGGTTTTTACGTTATTATGGGCGCATGTGGTCCAGAGTGGCAGCGAAAGAAAGCAAGAAAGACGTAAATGTAGGATAATATTCGTGATGCCAAAGCACATGGTGAAGAACACGTTAATCACGTCGGGAAATTAGTACCAGCTCGCATAGCTTGTGGGGACTGCAGGTTCGTAGTATTATGATTTTATTGTAGTGCCACCAGCCAGTGGTTTTGCATGCATTATCACAAGATCACCACTTTTGAAAGTCTAAAACTAGGCGTTTCAAATAGCTCAGACGTTACTTTTGTCTCTGTCTTTGCCTCTCTTTTAAATTTAAGAAGAAGAATGCCATACAAAGTACTTCTTTTATTCATACAACAAATAAAATTTTGCAAAACGTCTGTATTTAATGCTTAAATGCTTCCTACTTTGTCTTTTATTTCACAGCCATATTGGTTTTATTTCACAATTAACCAGGGGAATGACAAAAAGAACCAGTACTGTAGTGGTAAAAACAGTACGATTTACGACCTTAATTATTATCATTTTTATTGTTACTTCCTATTATTTCTTTGATTGTGTATACCTGTCATCTCTAAGGAAAATGCAGTCCATAATCAGTTTATCTTCAAAAGATAACCAGTTTTACTGTCTCTTTTTGGCTAGGTGTATGAGGCTACATTGTTTGAAGAAAGTGGGAGAGGAAGCCCAGTACAAGATCATTGAAGATTTTAATAAAATGATGTTGAAAGACGCCCATGATAGTCATCTCTGTGGTCTGACAGACGTGTATGATTCACAAACTTTCGACCGAGGACGGATGATGAAGACAAGATAAAACTTCGGGCCACGACAGTTACCTACAAAGTGCAGATCACAGGAAATAATGTTCTGTTTCCAAAAATGCGGTTTTACGTTTTCATGAAGTTAGTTGCGACAGACTAAAAAGACTGCAAACTAACTTAGTTCACTGTGGAAGCTCTCCAACAGAGAATCGTGGTAAACAGTTCAGGTAGCCACCTGAAGCAGCAGAAGAGCTTGTACACGTTATTGACGCCCTTATCGTATCTTTCCCTCCCGGAAATCCCATTACTCACTCAGAAATAATCCCAATAGGCGCTATTAGCGAGAAGGCCTCACTATCAAGGATATGCATGGGTATTTCCTTAACACCTACCGAATAAATGTGGCCTACAAACTGGCGGGCTTCCAAAACCTTCATCATCCATTTCGGATATTCCAGAGCTGACACTTGCAAAGAGAAGGATTCACTTCAGCAAAAAATAAACGCAGCTATAAAAGATACAGAGAGAAAAGCTTTTGAGGACAGAAAACCTTTCCCCTCAGAAAAGTGGAGGCTGTCTTGGATGAAAAAAGACCCAGACAGGGAAAAGTTAACAGCGAATCATTTGATTTTATGCATAATTTACCTCTTCCTCATTTACCAACGAGTGCTGTTTACTACATGCATCAGTTATGGCTTTGGGATACACGGTTTGTCAAAATATACATATATTTGGAAAATGAGGGAAAGTAGGTTCCCAGCGAGGTTATCTCAATGCTGCTAAATATCATCAATACAATGAAAAACTCAGAGTTATAGGATGAGCTGATTTTAAAATGTAACAATGTTCCTAGGCAAAAGAAAAACACGACAATGGTTCACTTTCTCTGCTTTGTATCGCTTATTTCAAAATTATTAAAGGAGAACGAGTTGCATAGTTTTCCCGTTCGTGATCGTTGCTACCTACCAAACGGCCAGGACTTTTTACTTATTTCTGCTCAATGCTGCATCACAGCGCCCAAGTTAAAAACTCCCGACACATTCAACTTACCAGCAGCTATCGCATCGCTTCCTTAAGTGAAGGTTATTGACATACTGAAACTTAGCGAATACCTCGAAAACCTGCAAGCGAAGACTACTTCTCAAGACTGCTTGTCACAGCTGTATCACCTACTCACCTACAACTGTATGACTATGAAAGACACAATGACGACAATAGTGATGGATTTGAAGATAAATGTTTTGAGATGTCTCTGTATGGTGTGTATAATATTTTTCATCCTCTTCTTTTAAGCATAACTGTTGAACCAATACAAGTCTTACCATATTACTTCAACCTGACAATAACATCTATATGATATACATGTAACTACAATATTATTATGCATTATATTAGTTGCGTTTTTATTGAATTCCACAAAAGCTCCACCTGTTTTTCTTCTCCACACTCAGACGATATAATTTAGCATCACTCAGTTAATTCTGATAATTATTCGGTGCCTACAGGGTGTTGTTGTTGTTGTTGTTGTGGTCTACAGTCCCGAGACTGGTTTGATGCAGCTCTCCATGCTACTCTATCCTGCGCAAGCTTCTTCATCTCCCAGAATTTACTGCAACCTACGTCCTTCTGAATGTGCTTAGGGTATTCATCTCTTGGTCTCCCTCTATGATTTTTACCCTCCACGCTGCCCTCCAATGCTAAATTTGTGATCCCTTGATGCCTCAGAACAAGTCCTACCAACCAGTCCCTTCTTCTTGTCAAGTTGTGCCACAAACTCCTCTTCTCCCCAATTCTATTCAATACCTCCTCATTAGTTATGTGATCTACCCATCTAATCTTCAGCATTCTTCTGTAGCACCACATTTCGAAAGCTTCTATTCTCTTCTTGTCCAAACTATTTAGCGTCCATGTTTCACTTCCATACATCGCTACACTCCATACAAATACTTTCAGAAATGACTTCCTGACACTTAAATCTATACTCGATGTTAACAAATTTCTCTTCTTCATAAACGATTTCCTTGCCATTGCCAGTCTACATTTTATATCCTCCCTACTTCGACCATCATCAGTTATTTTGCTCCACAAATAGCAAAATTCCTTTACTACTTTAAGTGTCTCATTTCCTAATCTAATTCCCTCAGCATCACCTGACTTAATTCGACTACATCCCATTATCCTCGTTTTGCTTTTGTTGATGTTCATCTTATATCCTCCTTTCAAGACACTATCCATTCCGTTCAACTGCTCTTCCAAGTCCTTTGCCGTCTCTGACAGAATGACAATGTCATCGGCGAACTCAAAGTTTTTATTTCTTCTCCATGGATTTTAATACCTACTCCGAATTTTTTTTTCCTTTACTGCTTGCTCAATATATAGACTGAATAACATCGGGGAGAGGCTACAACCCTGTCTCACTCCGTTCCCAACCACTGCTTCCCTTTCATTGTCCATCTGGTTTCTGTACAAATTGTAAATAGCCTTTCGCTCCCTGTATTTTACCCCTGACACCTTCAGAATTAGAAAGAGAGTATTCCAGTCAACATTGTCAAAAGCTTTCTCTAAGTCTACAAATGCTAGAAACGTAGGTTTGCCTTTCCTTAATCTTTCTTCTAAGATAAGTCGTAAGGTCAGTATTGCCTCATGTGTTCCAATATTTCTACGGAATCCAAACTGATCTTCCCCAAGGTTGGCTTCTACTAGTTTTTCCATTCGTCTGTAAAGAATTCGCGTTAGTATATTGCAGCTGTGAATTATTAAACTGATAGTTCGGTAATTTTCACATCTGTCAACACCTGCTTTCTTTGGGATTGGAATTATTATATTCTTCTTGAAGTCTGAGGGAATTTCGCCTGTCTCATACATCTTGCTCACCAGATGGTAGAGTTTTGTCAGGACTGGCTCTCCCAACGCCGTCAGTAGTTCTAATGGAATGTTATCTACTACCGGGCCCTTGTTTCGACTCAGGTCTTTCAGTGCTCTGTCAGACTCTTCAAGCAGTATCGTATCTATTTCATCTTCATCTACATTCTCTTCCATTTCCAGAATATTGTCCTCAAGTACGTCGCCCTTGTATAGACCCTCTATATACTCCTTCCACCTTTCTGGTTTCCCTTCTTTGCTTAGAACTGGGTTTCCATCTGAGCTCTTGATATTCATACAAGTGGTTCTCTTTTCTCCAAAGGTCTCTTTAATTTTCTGTAGGCAGTATCTATCTTACCCCTAGTGAGATAAGCCTCTACATCCTTACATTTGTCCTCTAGCCATCCCTGCTTAGCCATTTTGCACTTCCTGTCGATCTCATTTTTGAGACGTTTGTATTCCTTTTCACCTGCTTCATTTACTGCATTTTTATATTTTCTCCTATCGTCAGTTAAATTCAATATTTCTTCTGTTACCCAAGGATTTCTACTAGGCCTCGTCTTTTTACCTACTTGATCCTCTGCTGCCTTCACTACCTCATCCCTCAGAGCTACCCATTCTTCTTCTACTGTATTTCTTTCCCCCATTCCTGCCATTTGTTCCCTTATGCTCTCCCTGAAACTCTGTACAACCTCTGGTTTGATCAGTTTGTCCAGATCCCATCTCCTTAAATTCCCACCTTTTTGCAGTTTCTTCAGTTTTAATCTACAGCTCATAACCAATAGATTGTGATCAGAGTCCACATCTGCCGCTGGAAATGTCTTACAATTTAATACCTGGTTCCTAAATCTCTGTCTTACCATTATATAATTTATCTGATACCTTCTAGTATTTCCAGGATTCTTCCATGTATACAACCTTCTTTCGTCTCCCTTCACTACCTGAATAATTTCTTTTATCTCATCATACATTTCATTAATTTCTTCATCATCTGCAGAGCTAGTTGGCATATAAACTTGTACTATTGTAATAGGTGTGGGCTTCGTGTCTATCTTTGCCATAATAATGCGTTCAGTATGCTGTTCGTAGTAGCTTACCTGCACTCCTATTTTTTTTATTCATTATTAAACCTACTCCTGCATTACCCCTATTTGATTTTGTATTTATAGCCCTGTATTCATCTAACCAAAAGTCTTGTTCCTCCTGCCACCGAACTTCACTAATTCCCACTGTATCTAACTTTAACCTATCCATTTCCCTTTTTAAGTTTTCTAACATACCTGCTCGATTAAGGGACCTGACATTCCACGCTCCGATCCGCAGAATGCCAGTTTTCTTTCTCCTGATAACGACGTTCTCTTGACTAGTCCCGACCCGGAGATCCGAATGGGGGACTATTTTACCTCTGGAATATTTTATCCAAGAGGATGCCATCATCATTTAACCATACAGTAAAACTGCATGCCCTTGGGAAAAATTGCGGCTGTAGTTTCCCCTTGCTTTCAGCCGTTCATAGTACCAGCACAGCAAGACCGTTTTGGTTAGTGTTACAAGGCCAGATGAGTCAATCATCCAGACTGTTGCCCCTGCAACTACTGAAAAGGCTGCTGCCCCTCTTCAGGAACCACACATTTGTCAGGCCTCTCAACAGATACCCCTCCGTTGTGGTTGCACCTACGGTACAGCCATATGTATCGCTGAGGCACGCAAGCCTCCCCACCAACGGCAAGGTCCATGGTTCATGGGGGGTATGTAGACAGAACAAAAGGAAATTAGCTACTTACGGGATGAAGATATGTGTTTTTCTTTCGTTTTCCCAAAATTGTGATTTTCTCAGTGGTGGGGCTTTTGCCAGCAATCCCTTATTTGCTCCTTTATTGTTTTACTGGTCAACTTGTCTCGGAAGTACTAAATTCACAATGCACAAATTTAAAATTTTTCGGCAACTTACTAGCCCACACATGAATATATGTCTCTGTGGCAAACCTGCCATCACTCAATGGTCATACTGTTCAGAATTTCATTATTTAGAATGTTTCTATGATCAGTATCATCCAAGGGAATGCACCAGATGTTCGTAAAAACTTGAAAGGAAGCATTTGGGTAGAAACCTTCTATGGACATTGGTAGGTAAATGAAAAGAAACGATAGTTGGATATCGAAATCGGAACACAAAAGTGAAAGGCAGCGACGCTAGTCACTGGGCCAGCAAATGAGCTGAGCTGATGGAACGCTAAAAGGCATATAAATTACATCAGAAACTTTGATTGTCGTTTTATCAGAAATGATGGAGTATCGATGGATAAGCTGAGACACGTGTTCACTTATTCTGGATACTTTTTCACAAAGTGAGGTTTCTGACACATCAGGTTATGCCACTTACCGTGTTCTCCACGTCACCAAGTTGATGACAGCTTCAGCTACCTGCACATGCCCCTCTCTCCCATGCAGAAGACCCAAAGCTGCATTCACCTGATATAGTAAAAATGAATAAATGACATATAACTTAATTTAATAAAACAAAAGAAATAACATTATAATGTCAATACTTGTAACAGTGTAATACATCAGTAAGCTATTTTTTAATATCTTTGCATTATGCGACACAAAAATTAAATATTTAAATATGTTGAACTGCAGAATTTTGGTTGTGTACAACTAACAAAATTCAATTTCAAATTTTCTGCTGTCTTATACATTTGGTATCTGTCGGATTTATGAGCTTTAGAGAGATGATTCTATCGCTGAATGAAATAGTCATAAGTGGGATAAAAGTACTGACTTGCACCAGGGCCAACCAAAGTTACTCAGGAGCAGTACTTTTATTCTACTATAGTCGCAATTTTAGGTCAAAATTAACGTATTTTCATTTAAAAACTTCTATTTTATATTAAATTACTTACAAAATTAATGAAAATTAATATTTTTTCGTATCACATTCACTTATTATTAATTAATTATTTTTTTCACTAAAAAGGTGAACTTAAGAAAATAAATTAAATATTTTTTATAAATGCTGAACTTAAAAAAATAAATTAAATGAATTATGGTGGGCGTAAAAGAGGTAAATAATTAAATAAATTCGTTATCAAAAGTCGAAAAACTTTCAGTGCAATATGAAGGAAATCCCCAGAGGAAATTTTTCAACTTCTCTGTTTCCTTATTTTTCTCTTCCTCTAGGTGTTTCCCCAAGTCCTTTTTGGTGACATCCTAATCATGTTTAATTGAGGGGGCAGGGCTCCATTAGCAGCATCTTGATGATTGATGATCCCCATTCCTTGGGTGCCTAGTCCACTCCTGGTTTTGGGCATTCTGTTCTTGGTTGTTTAGGCGATCCTCTTCCCTGGATACACGGTTACGTCGGTATCCACAACTATTCTCCGAAGAAATAATGATGGTTAGAGGAACTAAAAAAGACTCTCTCTCTCTCTCTTGAAATAAGTCGGTACCCTCATACTTTCAGTTCAGTTCAGAGGTTCGCGAGGAGCTGAGCGTGCTGTTGGCCACAGTCAGCCGCCTTCAGGCTGCTGCCTCGGAGTACAGCGACGCCGGAGGGTCTGGCGCGTCGCTTGAGTCACCCCAGGCGTCGCTTGTTGCGTCCGCTGACTCAGCCGCCGAGGCACCTTCTAGTGTACCCGGCGCGTTGGAGCCGCCCTCACCTCAGGGTGAGTGGCGGACTGCAACGCGTTGGCATCGCTCGAGGCGGAGGGTCAATGTGGAGGCTGGCCAGCTGGCCTCGCCCGTTCATCCTGTCATTGGGCAGGTGGCCGCTTCTTCAGCAGGGCCCGAGCAGGCACACAGGGGCAAAGGCTTGCTGGTTATTGGGAGCTCCAACGTTAGGCGGGCGATGGAGCCGCTTATGGAAATAGCATACAGGGCTGGAAAGAATTCCAACGTGAACTCGGTTTGTCTGACGGGGGGGCCTCATCCAAGATGTGGAGGCGGTCTTGTCTGCGGCTATCGAGCGTACGGGGTGCAGTCGTCTGCAAGTAGTTGCTCACGTCGGCACCAATGATGCCTGTCGCTTGGGTTCTGAGGCGATCCTCAGTTCGTACAGGCGGCTGGCGGATTTGGTGAAGACCGCCGGCCTTGCACACGGGGTGCAAGCAGAGCTCTCTATTTGCAGCATCGTTCCCAGAGTGTATCTGGGTCCTTCGGTATGGAGCCGAGGGGAGGTTCTCAACCAGAGGCTTCGTTGACTCCGTGACGGTCTTGGCTGCAGATTTCTAGACTTGCGCTATTGGGTGGGGAATTGAAGGACGCCCCTAGATAGATCAGGGGTGCACTACACAAAGGAAGCGGCTACTCGGGTAGCAGAGTACTTGTGGCGTGCACATGGTTTTTTTTTAGGCTAGGCAGTAGTGTCCTGATGAACACTCACCAGTCGACGTGCAGGCAGGAAAATCAGAACGCGCTCAGTGTAAAGACACTTCAGCTATCAAGATAATAGCAGTAAATTTTCAGTGTTCGGAATAAAGTTCCTGAATTTACTGCCCTCCAGGAAGCGTGTGGCGCGCAAATTATTCTCGGGAATGAGACTTGGCTGAACCCTGAGATAGGAAGTTCTGAGATACTTAGTGAGATTGGAACGTGTATCGAAAAGACAGATTAGACACCGTAGGAGTTGGTGTCTTCATTGCAGTTGACAAAAATATTGTGTCTACTGAGGTCGAAGTAGAGTGTGATTGTGAAGTTATCTGTTCACGTTTAACAGGGCTAGGAGAAATAAAGCTAATTGTTAGCTGTCATTACCGGCCACCAGGTTCCACCGTGACAGTTCTAGAATCATTCAAAGGGAGTCTACTCTCTGTATCGCAGAAGTACCCTGATCATGCTATATTAGTCGGAGGTGACTTCAACCTATCTAGTATAGACTGGGATGTCTATGGCTTCATTACAGGCGGTACAGCCAAGCCGTCGTGTGAATTACTTTTGAACACATTATCCGAAAACTGTCTTGAGCAGCTAAATCGACAGCCAACGCGTAATGGAAATATTTTAGATCTGGTAGCCACGAACAGACCAGACCTCATCGGCGGTGTCAGTGTTGAGACAAGGATTAGTGATCATGATGTTGTCATTACGACTATGGTTACGAAAGTTATAAAGTCGGTCAAGAAGGCTAGGAGAGTATTCTTACTAGAAAGAGCAGATAAGCACTTGTTAGCATCCCACTTAATAAATGAATCGATTTCATTTACTTCCGGTACGATGGGCAAATTTTAAACACATTGTAAATCACACATTGGACAAGAATGTGCCGAAAAAGTGGGTTACGGACGGAAAAGACCCACCGTGGTTTAACAGCGCAATTCGGAGAATGCTCAGGAAGCAAAGCCAGTTGCACTCGCGGTACAAGAAAGATCGGGAGAATGAGGACAGGCAAAAGTTAGTAGAGATTCGTGCTGCTATAAAATGAGCGATGTGCGAAGCATACAAGCACTACCACCGTCATACCTTAGCAAAAGATCTTGCTGAAAACCCAAGAAAATTCTGGTCTTACGTAAAATTAGCAAGCGGGTCGAAGGCTTCCATCCAGTCACTCACTGATTAGTCTGGCCTGGCAACTGAAGACAGCAAAACGAAAGCTGAAATTTTAAATTTAGCACTTGAGAAATCTTTCACGCAGGAGGATAGTACAAACATACCGCCGTTTGAGTCTCGTACAGATTCCCCTATGGAGGACATAGTGATAGACATCCCTGGGGTTGTGAAGCAGCTGAATGGGTTGAAAATAAATACATCGCCAGGTCCTGATGGGATTCCGATTCGGTTTTACAGAGAGTACTCTACTGCATTGGCTCCTTACTTAGCTTGCATTTATCGCTAATCTCTTGCCCAACGTAAAGTGCCGAGCGACTGGAAAAAATCGCAGCTGACGCCTGTATATAAGAAGGGTAGACGGACGGATCCTCAAAATTACTGACCAATATCCTTAACATCGGTTTGTTGCAGGATTCTCGAACATATTCTCAGTTCGAATATAATGAATTTCCTTGAGACAGAGAAGTTGCTGTCCATGCATCAGCACGACTTTAGAAAGCATCGCTCCTGCGAAACGCAACTCGCCGTGTTTTCACATGATATCTTGCGAACCATGGATGAAGGGTATCAGACGGATGCCATATTCCTTGACTTCCGGAAAGCGTTTGACTCGGTGCCCCATTGCAGACTCATAAATAAGGTACAAGCATATGGGATTGGTTCCCAAATATGTGAGTGGCTCGAAGACTCCTTAAGTAATAGAACCCAGTACGTTGTCCTCGATGGTGAGTGTTCATCGGAGGTGAGGATATCATCTGGTGTGCCCCAGGGAAGCGTGGTAGGTCCGCTGTTGTTTTCGATCTACATAAATGATCTTTTGGATAGGGTGGATAGCAATGTGCGGCTGTTCGCTGATGATGCAGTGGTGTACGGGAAGTTGTCGTCGTTGAGTGACTGTAGGAGGATACAAAATGACTTGGACAGGATTTGTGATTGGTGTAAAGATTGGCAGCTAACTCTAAATATAGATAAATGTAAATTAATGCAGATGAATAGGAAAAAGAATCCCGTAATGTTTGAATACTCCATTAGTAGTGTAGCGCTTGACACAGTCACGTCGATTAAATATTTGGGCGTAACATTGCAGAGCGATATGAAGAGGGACAAGCATGTAATGGCAGTTGTGGGGAAGGCGGATAGTCGTCTTCGGTTCATTGGTAGAATTTTGGGAAGATGTGGTTCATCTGTAAAGGAGACCGCTTATAAAACACTAATACGACCTATTCTTGAGTACTGCTCGAGCGTTTGGGATCCCTATCAGGTCGGATTGAGGGAGGACATAGAAGCAATTCAGAGGCGGGCTGCTAGATTTGTTACTGGTAGGTTTGATCATCACACGAGTGTTACGGAAATGCTTCAGGAACTCGGGTGGGAGTCTCTACAGGAAAGGAGGCGTTCTTTTCGTGAATCGCTACTGAGGAAATTTACAGAACCAGCATCTGAGGCTGACTGCAGTACAGTTTTACTGCCGCCAACTTACATTTCGCGGAAATACCACAAAGATAAGAGAGATTAAGGCTCGTATAGAGGCATATACGCAGTCATATTTCCCTCGTTCTGTTTGGGAGTGGAACAGGGAGAGAAGATGCTAGTTGTGGTACGAGGTACCCTCCGCCACGCACCGTATGGTGGATTGCGGAGAATGTATGTAGATGTAGATGCAGATGTAGATGTACTTAAACCTAACTAACCTAAGGACATCACACATCCATGCCCACGGTAGTATTCGAGCCTGCGACCGTAGCGGTCGCGCGGTTCCAGACTGTAGCGCCTAGAACCGCTCAGCCACCCCGGCCGGAGGTGCATTTGTCGCAGTAGACAAGAACCTCAAATCCACCGAGTTACAGAAATTGATGCTGCATGTGAGATCGTTTGGGCAAGATTCAGTATCAAGTGTGGTCATAAAATGGTAATTACATCCTTCTATCGCCCATCAGACTCATCTCGTGATGCAAACTAACTCTTTAGAGAAAACTTCACTTCACGTGTACGTAAGTTCCCCAATCGTACTGTCATCGTTGGTCGAGAGTTTAATACTCCTACAATGAAGTGAGAAAATTAGTTTTGTCAGTGGTGGGCGTGGTAAGATATCCTATGAAACATTACTAAATGCATTTTCTGAAAACTACCTAGAATAAATAGTTAGGAACCCCACTCATGATGATAATATATTGGATCAAATTGACCTGACCTCTTTGCGGATGTCAACATCTAATCTGGTTCAGAAATGGTTGCCGGCCGGTGTGGTCTAGCGGTTCTAGGCGCGCAGTCCGGAACCGCGCGACTGCTACGGTCGCAGGTTCGAATCCTGCCTCGGGCATGGATGTGTGTGATGTCCTTAGGTTAGTTAGGTTTAAGTAGTTCTAAGTTCTAGGGGACTGATGACCACAGTAGTTAAGTCCCATAGTGCTCAGAGCCATTTGAACCATTTTTTAAGTGTGCCGAATGTTTCAAATGGCTCTGAGCACTATGGGACTCAACTTCCGAGGTCATTAGTCCCCTAGAACTTAGAACTAGTTAAACCTAACTAACCTAAGGACATCACAAACATCCATGCCCGAGGCAGGATTCGAACCTGCGACCGTAGCGGTCTTGCGGTTCCAGACTGCAGCGCCTTTAACCGCACGGCCACTTCGGCCGGCTCTAATCTGGTATCAGTGACCATTACGCGGTTGTGGGAACAATGATTACCAAAGTACAAAGTACAACCAAAACAAGCAGAAAGGTATAAACATTCAGTAAACTAGATAAAAAATTGGTAATATTGTAAGTCAACGAGGAACTTGAAACTTTTACCACAGGGCAGTAGCACGTGGAGGAATATGCCTCAAGTTTAAAAGAATAGTTGACCAAGCGCTGGATAGATACTCGTATGTACCCAATAGAACAGTTCATAATGGGAGGGACCCTCCATGCTACACAATCGCTGTAAAGAAACTTCTAAAGAAATAGAGATTACTGCAAAACAGATGAAAAACAAAGCGTGGGGCTATGGATAGAGAGGTGCTGAATGAAACGCATTTCGCTATTAAAAGAGCAATGCGTGATGCCTTTAATAACGTAATTCATTAAAACTTGGAATATTGTCATTTCGGTGCAAATATAAGTGGATTTGATTTACTAGCACGGTAGCAAATCCAACAAACCTTGATTTTTACTACACAACTGCTGTTAATGGGTGTAATTAGTTAAGCTTGGATACATTCGTTCAATGGTGTCATTTTTTTGTCAATTGAGACTCAAAAAATTGAAACGGCTCTTCAAAACATACTGATGGGTACATGTTCCCCCACCCACCTCAACCCCGTGCTTGGAGGCAGAACTAGCTTCATGACTTGAAAAATCGATACTCAATAATGTGTTATAGTAGTCAAGAATCAGCTCATTGCAACACGCATACTCCGATTCCTGACCCAGACGTATCACAACGCCATTTAATGTAACGCCCAACAACGCGACAATAACAAAAATAAATCATTGACTGAATGATGAGTATTGCAGCGTCACACTTTTGTACACAGCAGCATTAAAAATTTAGAATAAACACCGACAAGACCCGTTCAAAATATCGCCGACGTGAAAACAATATGAGTCATTGCCGGCCAAGCCAGCAACAACTAATGGAGGAAGGGATAGGTGTGTCACATTCCCTCTCTTATATTAGGTTTTTCATTTCATCCAACAAGTGTGTCTGCACATCTGAATTTCTCGGAAAGTGGTGCCTCGCTACTTCTACTCTGCTATTTTTAAGAGTGACCGATGAGGTGCCGTCTTACGACAATTTCGACAGGAGGACGTTCACCCCGCGTGGAACGGTCCGAGAAAGTTGGACCATCGCTCCTACAAAGACGTAAATGAATTTCAGAACAAAATGTGTCTGTGTCGCTTCTAATGGGACACAGAGCTCTGTGCCTGTGATGACTTCCCACTCCACTACGTTATATAATGGATGGCACAGCCTGTAAAAGCCAAGATTTCGCACAAGCCCAGGTGCTCGTGATGGCACGTTACATGACTTCTTTGGACAGAGGTCAGGACCATACACTGCGCTGGGCACACCATGAGAAAAAATGCCGCAGGGTGAATCCCAGGCGCCCCAACTAAACAATATTCAGCCCTTAGCATTACAATCATCACGAGCGGACACTTCTTCCCATTCTCTCGCTTTCACCTCTGATGGGCGAACCAAAACTCCCGCGGACGGTTGACCTGACTCCGACTCACCTACCTGTATCTCTCTTGCCTTCCCTGGCTCATCACGGCCCCAGCTAAACTACAGAAAATATCACAAGCAAAATTGTCAACAGAAAAGAGAAGGAATGAATGTATGAGTAGACGGCTTAATCCTTGCAATCGCCGAGGTTACTTTTATCCACTGTTAAACAGTCATTAACTCACAGGATTGGAGCTCAGACTGTGATGAATTTAAATCAATTATAAATGAAATATGATACATGCCAGTGCAGCAGTGGACTTATATATGTCACTGATTGCATTTCATTTTGTGATAGGCATGCGGAATAAAATTTAGGTGGGGATCTGCCTCTATTTTTACAGATGACGAGTTGAGTGTCTTCAAGCTTTTAAAATTTTGTGACATCTCTGGAATCTGGCCTAAGCTTTTAGACTGGAGATTTTGCTCTTGGAGAGTGGGTGGATCATTCATTACATACCAGCGACCAACCAGCCACAGGTATCCGCTATTTTCTTTGATTTATTTTCGCTGCTTTTTCCCTCTTTACTGTGTATCAGAGTTAATAACTTGACTTTCGTTATTTTGTGTGTGTGTGTTTTTAGACCGATTTCATTTGGAGGTCCAATTCTAATAATTTTGCGTCTTTTATCCATGCTCATTTTCTTACATTTTAGTATGGGCACTTAAGACTTTTATCTCATGTGCCCTCACTACCATATTGTTCCCAGAATGAAATTTTCACTCTGCAGCGGAGCGATATGAAATTTCCTGGCAGATTAAAACTGTGTGACGGACCGAGACCCGAACATGGGACCTTTGTCTATCGCGGGCAAGTGCTCTACCAATTGAGCTACCCAAGCACGATTCACGACCCTTCCTCATAGATTTAATTCCACCAGTACCTCGTCTCGGTACGTTTTCATCTGGCAGGAAGTTTCATACCATATTGTTATAGTCATCAGTTTTTGAAACGACCTTTCAGCACTGCTGCTGGCGATCGTAAGTGATTAGTACATTGATATGGCAACTTCGAAATTTGGAAAACAATCTTTTTAGTAGTGTTGTCGTAGTTTTATTCGTCCACGGATCACTTTTGAAAGAATATTACACGTTTTATAATTGTTACCATGTCGTAGGAAACCGTGATCTCCGTTTTCGTAATAAATGAACTAACACTGTCTGGATCACTTCTATAAAGGTTGTTTGTTTATTTCTGATACTAAACATGACAGGGTACTGTATAGAAGAAAAGCAAAAGTAGTATAATACATATATAAAGGCATTTAGGTATTTATAGGTCTGTTTTGACAAGGATGGGACAGGTAGTCGGCCATGGCCTTATAGTATCTACTATGCCGGAATTCGTCTAATTTAGGTGAACTATGGAAAACCTAAATCAGAATACCCGTTTTATGGGCCCTGTATCAGATGAAATGAGGTATGCAAGAAATTGGTTTGTCACGGAATCGAAGACATTTCAAATTACTAAAAGTTCATTAACAACTGTTTAGATGTTTTAGAGGTTTTGTGAACTGAATGGATGACACTGGGAATTTGATGTGAACGAGCGTGGGGTTTAATAGACAGAATGTTGGCTTAATTCATACCAACAAGCCGCTGAATGATTTCATCGAATGTGCACATACAAAATAATTATGTCTGCGACTTCTACGTTTACAATGGAACTCTCACCACAATGCTAAAAAGGTGGCCACATGACAATCGTATTTTTGAGAGTTTTTTATTTATGGTACGTGCAGTTCAGAAATCAAAAATCAATCAGCAAAAGCAGTTTGATGCAACTCTATAAAAAGAAAGAATCCGACTGTCTCTAATTTGCTAAACCAAGATCGGTTCTCCTCGACAGGTCGTGTAGCTGCGCTGTAGAATGTTCGCCTGCCACGTGTGTGGCTTGGGTTCAATTCCCAAATTCTTAAGCAGTGGAGCATGTTCCATGACCATTTACATGAAATATAAAATGCATGAACATGTTTAAAAATGTAATTTGTACTGTCTTTTTTAAAATTTAAACAACGTGTTACAAAAGATCAGTAACTAAGAATTTATATTTGAAATGAGAACTCGTTTTTTGTATGTGATACTTAATTAGAAGTAAGAAGACATTTTTCTTAAAAATGGCAATTAGATATCTGTTAACTAGCATACATCTGATGAATTTTGTATTTAGATGAAGCAGCTATTTAGACTGAACGAAAAAAATTAGTTTAAAAATTTGCATCAGCCACGAATAGCACATAACCCCTTCGTGGCAGGGGTGCATTTTACCACACAGTCAGTCACGCAGGCTATAAAGAAAAATTGAACTTGCTTTAGCATATTGAAGATGGCCAGAAATTTTTAAAGTCGATTTTCTCTACAGTTTTTGAGAGTTGCAAATAACTATTTTGAGGGGTTAATATTTGTATTCTGAACGTCACGTATTCAGTTACGTGTACACCACTACTTATTTATATTTAGTAGTGTGCAGGTTGTTCTTCCTCAGAAAAAGTGAAGGTGAGAACCTACAAAAAGTTGGCGTTAGAGTTTGATATTACAGTTGTCGTAATATAACTATTGATTACTACTTAGCTTACATAACCATTTACTAAGTGTAACAAAGTGCTCAACCAGATACACTGGAACTGTGGAGTTTTCACTGTTATTCCAAGGTAAACTTTAATGTATTCCCGTTTGGCCTTTCTAGTTATTTTAATTAAGTGAAAAGAAAGCTTCAGAAATGAAGTTTTATTGACTTGATCTCGTTGTAGGTACACTGCAAGGCTACAAAAATAAAAAAATTGCTCTATTGTAGCTGTAATCGTAGATTAACGATTGTAACGATAAACCGCACGTTTGCCTTCGTAATATCATAACGGACTGTGAATTTGAAAGAGAAAATAAAATTACCTTTACATAAGTTGTAACAGTAAATATACAAGTTCCAGTATACGCCCAAGATAACATTACCTCATGACGGAAAGAGAGTAAAAGAGTAAAAAAATATAACAGTGTCCTCATGGCAACACACAGTCTCACAGGTGTGGCATATCAAGAAATGCCACATACCTCTGAGTTGGCTGCCGGTTGCATGCTGCCGTATGTGGCAGCAGTCTCACGAATAATAATAAATATTTTGTAGGTTTGTTTAACAATATATAGGGTGAACATTAATAAAACCGACAAACTGCAGGGACGGATTCCTGACTAGAAATGAAGGAAAAAAGATCCTATCAACATGTGACCGGAACCGCATCGTTGCCACTGTAGATGGGTCCGACGAATGAAAGTTCCTCTGACCACGTGCCGTGTGTTCCTTGTGTGTTGCAGGCTGTGTGATTGACGCAGCGTACTGTAAGCAGTAGAATGGTCTGGTATTCATATCGGGAACAGGCCGAGATAGTGTTTGTGTAGAGCCAAGCAGATGGAAACGGTAGAGACGCAGCACGGCTATACCAGAACAAGTACCCTCACTGACATCAAACACATCACACAACATTTCAAACCATTTTTGGGCGTTTGTGTGATCATTCGTCCTTTCAGACAGACAAAAATTGCAGGGAGGGGCGGACTGTGGTACAACAGATCTGGAAGACCAGGTTCTACAGGATATTGACGCAAAATCTAGTACAATCTCCAGGCATATTACCCGCCAACATGGTGTAGGTCCAAATACGATTATGTGTATCCTGCATGACAAATGCTTCTATCCCTATCACTTGCAACGAGTGCAAGTATTATCAATAGCGGATTTCCCTTTACGGGAAGGATTTTGTCAATGGTTTCTGCACCAGAACGTCACAATTATGGGATTTCTGTTATCAGTCCTTTTTACTGGCGAATCAACCTCTATCAGAACTGGCACCATCAGTTTGCGTAATCATTATCTTTGGCCTACAGAAAACCGTCGGGGAATGTTCGAGGCGTCTCATGAGCATTGGTTCAGCGTCAGTGTGTGAGCAGAGATTGTTGGTGAACACATACTTGGATCAATTATTGTTTCACAACGCTTCGACAGAGGGACGTACCTCGACTTCATGCGAAGTACTCTCCCTGGGCTGCATGAGAATGTACCTTTGGCAATACAGCATATTATGTGGTTGCTGCATAATGGAGCACCACCCCACTTCCGCATTACCAACAATTCGCCGACATCCCAACATTATGTTCTCAGTACCCTGAATAGGACGCGGAGACCCTGTAGCATGACCTGCTAGATCATCGGACTTGTTCTGTATGCTGAACCACTTCCTCATGTGCAGATCCATGAACAGTGTGTTAACGACGTCTGTGACACTATTCGGAGTGAGGCCGTAACGTGCCAAAGGAGTGCGGCAATCCATGATGGGACGTGTGAACGCGTTCACTGCATTTCGTGGAGGCCACTTTGAACACCTGTTGTGGTGCGAAGGCATGTAGCTCCCTACAGTGTTCGGAGACGATTTGTTGTCGTTGTACGCACATCGTCCATGTCCGCATACATGTTTGTCGGACCTTTTATCTTCCATTTCCAGTCAGAAATGCGTCCTTGTCATTTGTCGGTTTTATTAGTGTTCACCTCGTATATGTACATGTAACAGTATACGAGAACTACAATGTGAAACATTTGAAATAGAAAATAGTACAACATCAAGCAAATAAAACGGATTAAATAAAATGTAATAATATCGCGTCAATTTTTAACATCGGAAAAATTATTGCCAATAAGGCAGTTAACATTAAACATTTGTTAAAGTCTAAATGAACGACGTCAAATAGGAAAGAAGGTAGATAACAGTATGATAACCGTTTACTTTATAGGACTATGACAGTATTTCTATTTTTACAAACTGATATATCATGTATTATACTTTCCATCCTAAAGTATGCGTAATCTTGAAATTTCCAATTATAGTGATGTTTTACATTCTTCTTCAATTGTAAAGTATACATCGATACACAAAACATGGCGTAAAAGTGATAGCACCTATGCATATTGCAATAATGGACATATACATATCAGATGGATATGTCATAACCTGAGGTCTAGTTTACTTTTTTAAGGTGGGCACTATCATATTTCGCAATCAGAGCACGTATCTACATTTTCATATGCAATGGTAATAATATGAGATCTAGAGCATGGGGGTAATAGAACATAACTTTCAGTTGGTAAAATTTTTTTTATCGATGACTGCGATGTCACTTGATATGGAGGCAACAACTGAACACTGTGATTACGGAGATGTGATGGTATAATAATTTAGAGACAGATTTGTTGGCTTTATAGGGCAGTACACAGATTAAATATGATACATTTGTATATAAGGAAATACAAGTGGGATGAGTGACAGGTAATGAATTATTAACATCCAATGTATATTTATATTGCAATGTTATGACGAAACCACAAAATTTTCAGCAACATCTCCGTAAAACATAAGGGAATCCTGTAATTCGGCTATCTATTATGAAATCTAAATACGACCGAGGATATTCTCCATACATTAATGTTATGGAAGAATTCGATACAGTGCTCTAGGTCCACGTGAGAAATAGTGAAACTACACTGAATGTAATGGTATAATAAAACTACTGACAAAGTTATGTCATGTAAGTGACAATCTTGTTTTGAACAAGCGCATATAAGGTGATACAGGCTATGAAAATGTGTGTACATGAATAAAGCCTTCTCTTGTACAATCATCTTGAGAACAGCGTTAACAGAGTAGTTTGTCAGACAATATCCTGGAATGAACTTATTAAAACAGGTGCAAATGTTATAAAATGTTAACATATTTTAATAAAGAATACAAAAGTAGTACAAAACTCAGAATGAAGCCTATGTAGGTGCCTTGTTAGATGACAACACTTACGTCAATGGGCGGCACAATATGCGTTCTCATGTGTAATGGAAAACTAAGCACAAATCATACAGTTTACATGACTTATGAAATGCACAATCCTGTCATCGTTAACTCAAGATGGGGAACAACGCTTTGTAGACTCAGAGTAGGTCGTTATTTTTAAAAGTAAGCATTACCAGACTTTTAAAAAAGGAAGTATTTTCAATATCTTTGTAATAAGTGTATCATTATTGTCATACATTGCACTAAAATAGCAGAATGGTAGTAGTTAGACTACATCGTACTATTTACTGTCATCGAGAAACAGATCTCGAGAAATATGTAAGATCCCTAATATAATGTTACGTGCACTTAAATTCTGTTGGAAAGACCTAGAAAATATTTATTATTATTATTCCTGAGACTGCTGCCTTCTGGTGGTACTCGTCTGTAGTACTCTATCAGCCCCACTGTTATCTGGCAGCATGTAGCATTTACTGATGTGACAGTCATATTTTTTACTCTTTTACTTTGTTTTCGTCATGAAGTAATGTAATCTTAGGCATCTATTGGAATTTGTATATTTGTAATTCACAGACCGTTACGATATCACAAAAACAAACGTGTGGTTTATAGTTCAGTTTGATTTAATAACCTGCACACTGAAGGCATGTCAAATTGAACTTATGTACAATCGTTAATTTACGTTTGCAGCTACAACAAAGCAATGCCTTTGTTATTTTTGTAACCTTGCAGATCTGAAGATGGCACCTCAGCCCTGTAGTAATCCAACGTACTACATGCAATCAAATCAATAAAAGTTTTATATCTGGAGCTTTCTTTACATTGAATTCATGTTCACTATCCAGCTGACAATCTCAGTTATTTAGAATATTAATTAGTTTTCCTTCAAATCTCGATAGCAGATTATAACTTTCTTTAAAAACACTTATTACTCAGTTAACACATATTTCGTCGATCTGATTCAAAATCGAAGACATTATCGTTATAGCACTTTCGTTAATCATCCCTGCAATGCTTTCTCTTCTCAAAATAAGTAACTGATATATTAAATATTCATAAAGACACTAATTTAAAATAAAGTTTTTCGTATATACTTTCAGAAGTATTCACAGGTCCAGGAATATTTTAAACCTTCATAAACAGTCCAATGCCACACACTATAAAATTTTTCAGTAAGCCAAAAATATATGTGTTCTGTATCGTAATCGAAACATAAACTGTCAACAATATTAACAGCAATGTCACTAAGTTTACAATACGTACTTATTTACAATCGTCGCCGGAGATTTTGCATAGCTTCGGGTTGCGTCTTACAGTAGACGCCCATCGACCCAGTGAAGGATTTATCCAGTGACGTACGAGTAAAATTCCAGTACAGTGTGAACAACGGCTGTCAACCATCACTAGGTCTCTGCGTCGTTCACGCAACAAAGGTGTTTTAAATTAAACAGTTACCACCACAAGATTATTAACATCCATATACAACATATTACATAGGATACTTTAGCAATCATCCACAGTGGTACAGCCGAAAAACCTCTCACTAGCTATAACGCAGAGTCCAGGTAGCCTGAATCTAAATGCAGTCCTATTCTGCACTGTCATAAACAGTGATGCAAATTTGGATATCTCACCAAACAAAACAGAGCGAACGACGATCAACACAAATTATCAACGACAAAACTGTTCACCAAGTAATTCGTGGTTTACTAACTGCTGTGGCTTGGTGGAAAAGTAGATAGTGTAGTTCTACAGTTAGAATATTTTTTTCTCTCATTTATTCGTTATGTTATCTCTGGAAATAATCTGTTAACCTGAAAAACGTCAAAGTGAGCAGACTTTAAATTGTAGGTTTACACTATAATGGTCTGGGTAAGTCGGTCCAGAGGATAGAGGAAGAAAGTGGCATTCCACCCCCAAAACGACCATGCTTAGTAAAGTTCTGAGTTGTTCAAACCAGTCTTATTTGATTTTTGCTAATTATCATAAGAAATTCTTGTATTCCCTACCACATCCATTGAATCATAAAGTGCGAAATATAATTGCTGTCTGAGTACTCTATCATATTTTGAGAAACTGAACAAATTCTATTAATTTTCCCGTGGAGTTTTCCTTTGGGTAAGGTACAGTGTTAATTAATCAGATATCTTACTCAAGCCAGGGCCATTTCATAGCCTTGCTAGTCACGATACAAATTGACGGTGGGAAAGGAGAAAATTCAAAGGAGAAAATTCAATATGCGATGATAGCAAGACTCTTCTTTCCAAAAGTGGCTGGCTTAAATACCAGGGTCGGTGAGAACGTCGCTCTTTCTGTTCATTCAGTGCAATGTATTTTTGCGTGCACACTTGTAAATCGAAAGTTGTCTTTCTGAGAAATAGATAACTGCACTGCATACCTGACTGAAGTATTATCATTGGAAACGTAAATTATTACATAGTTTTCGTCTTAGTGTTCCCGGTTGGGCAGCACGGGAGAACAGTTCCTATTTAATTTATGTCCCCCTTTTATTCTTCTGACACGGGGATTTTGTTCCATGACAACACTGGGGTGAGGATGACCGCAGAATGGCTGACTGATTTAATTTTTTTCGCCAGATGACGAAATTTGAAGTGTTCTGAAACCGCTCAAATATATAATAAAAGATTGCTGGTTCAGCAACTCTTGCGAGGTTTCCTCATTTTACAAAATGGCTTATAGAGCTGCTGCTGTCCTGTAAGATGAACTCTTAATGAAATGGAACACCGTCCACAGACAACGAATGTGATTTATGAAACCATAACATTTAATCCAAGTGAGGTGGGGCAGTGTGTAGCACACAGGATTCGCATTTGGGATGATTTAGGTTTTCCGTGATTTCGCTCAGTCACTCCAGGGAAATTCCGGGCTGATTCCTTTGAAAGGGCACTGCCAATTTCCCTCCCCACCCTTGACTAAATCCGAGCCAGTGCTCCTCCTCTAATGACCTCGCTGTCTACGAGACGTTAAAGCCAATCTTTCTTCCTTTTCATAACATGCAATAGGTATTACAGTGGCGGGAAAAAAATGTAACAATATTTCCCTCTAAAATTTTCCAGTACTTTTCACGTCATCTGTTGACCGACTGCGCTAACGATTCGCAGGGATATTGATACGATAGTAATCAGTTGTTCACGAAAGAGTACAAACAGCGAGACAAAGTGCTTTATGATAGGCAGTTATTTCAGCGTCATGTAGTGGTTAATAAAAAAAATGGGAGAAGAGAGACCGTGAAAAAGGGAAAGAATGAAAGAAATGCAGACCGGACTTTGTATTACGGAAAAGCTATCGGACTTCGTTATTCGAAAAAGCTATTGTTGGGGTGGTCCTTGTGGCGTTTTTGAGCAAAAGTTAAACAAATTTTCACTACAAAAGTTACTGAAAAGAAACAGAGAATAACAGAATGTAACGGACAGGGGGAAGTGGCGTAGACGAGAGATCATCCTTTACCAGATTAACTTATCTTCTTTAGGGCGGCGTCCACGTCTTCAAAAATCTCATTCATTTCAGCGTGAAAAAATCTGCTCCGAAATCTTGCAATAGTCCAGGGACCACTAATTTATACCAATTAAAATCATCTTGATACTGTATGCAATTTAATTCACTTTGCTACTTCCATCCAACGAATTTCTTAATAATTTCCACAATATCTACACATTACAATCAGATCAAGATTAGCCATTAAGTTTTTACGTCAGCATCCGATCACGCCTGCCTTAAGCTACCGCTAACAAGAGACAATTGAAACGGAATAAAAAACAAAAAAGTTAACAATTTTGGTAGTTTCTCTGCCGTCGAGCGCTCATACCGCTGCGACGAGATATTTTTTATCTGAGGGAACGAGTGTAGCGCGGCGAAATTCAAAGCCCCGCTACATCGCCCCCTCGACTGTCACGCTAAAACATTTAGCGTGGCAGGCTAGCAAACCTAAAAGTCAATACATGTAATTTTCATTGGAAAGGCCACGTGCATCCATAGGGGATAATCTTAACCAACACTTACTTTCTAAACCTATATACTAAATACAATTATTACAGTTTGGATCCTTTTTACACAATTAATATATATATATATATATATATATATATATATATATATATATATATATATACATACAGTTTGTTTGAACAAGCTGTTCACCAGAGCAGTTAATGTTGTGTGCTCCCAGCGTTGGTTTCCCAATGCACATCTGGCAGCACGTAGTCTTTGCGCATGCGCAGTAGCATCACTGAATTTCGCGTGCGGCAGTTTCAAAATCGCTGTGTTATGACAGTCTTCAACAGTATTCACTCTCACATAGTGTTCATTACAAGTTGTTATTCCAGCATAAATGGCGTGTTAAGTTCGGTGACACCATAAGATTGAGCGTGTGCGTGATCTGAAGCAACGTCCATGTCTTCTGTTACGACACAACACTCCTGGTCCTTGTGCGTTTTCATGACTATTGTTCCCGGGGCATATATGGTCGATGTAGTTTTTAGCCTCCACATCGCCTACGACAGGTGCTGAGTTTATTGTCTCCAAGCATCTGAAGGCCGGCCAGGAACAACGGCGTCGATGTTCGCAAAGGTAGGTGTTTCACCACATTGTTTACACTTGCCAACAAACGTTCATTTGCAGTGTGAAAATCCTCATTATCGTCAAAGTAAACTGCAGTTTATATCGATTTATAAACAGTTATTTGGTTTATGCAACATAAGTTTCACAAACAACACAAAATTCGTCGTTTATAACGTTCACTGTTTAACACAGTTTGTATCACTTTTTGCCACATTTACATTTTAACAGTTCACTTTGTCCAAGCATGTTTACATCGTTAATTATGAAAGCTTACATTTCGTGGTCATGTTTCAAAATGTTGACAATATGCAAAGTTTTAACACATATACAAATACATATAAATTTACAAGAATATACACGTGAAATATTTACGCTAAAAAAAATTATACTAAGTCCCATTGGCTTTCTTTTATTGGGGTTTATGGTCATTTTGATTTTCTTTATTAAGGTTTTGACGTGCCAAGGGATATAAGACTTAATGTTTAAAAGCACGGGCTTTCCTTTATTTATTATTTATTTCTTTTCTTTGATTCCATATCTTGGCTGGCTAGTGGTTGACCAGGCTTGTAATGCCATCAATATTCAGTTTTCTTCATGTCTTTTTATTCATACCTGAAAGTTTACTGTCACACAATATATTCTTACATTCCATAAACAAACAATACCCAGCTGCAGTATGTGGTAGGATAATGGAGAAAGAAAGAAAGATAGACTGGAAGAAACTATTCACTACCTATAAACTACCAAATCCTACAGCTAATACATAAAAAAGAGAATATAATACATTGTAACGTTTGCATCACCTTCAAGGGGTGTGTGAAAGGAGGTGCTTACAATTTACCAAATCATGGGTAAATGTAAGTGTCCTTACGTCAAGTCTGTGTAGTGTAACATCATGACAGATTCTCTGTTTGTGTTCTGACTGTTCATATGACTTAGTGTATTATACCTTAACAAATCCTTGCATGAGTGAATCGCATGTCCCCTCAGTGCTTCCTCAATATCTCCACTTCTTGTGGATACCGTCTATACAAATGGAAAATGTATCTCAGAGATGGTCTCTCTCATAATGTGTATTATATGGTAACATATCAAATTTCCTCTCAAGAGTTCAACCATGAACTTTCTTCGACTTTAGTGAAGGTTAAATATCATGTATGTAGTATATATATATATATATATATATATATATATATATATATATATATATATCATTTCTATCTATAAATTACAAACAAAGAACATATTATTATAATTGACAGCAAAATGTCTCTTTCTCACTGTCCGTTGCTCGACGTCGGCTGCACGGATGGTCACTGCTCCTTTGCACTTACCTTGCATAGCCTAAAAAGTCAAATGTCTTCAACGTAGATGTAATTTTGTCATCTGTTCGCTTAAGTGGAGGTGTTGTACGAGTCGCAAAACGGCCTTAATAACTCTCCTATCTTTTGTTTCCTCAGGGTTTTCTGTCATATGTAATTATAATAAAGGCTAATATGGCACTAAATTTCACTTTCGTATTTTTTTTTTTTTTAACAAATGCATTCACATGAGGGCTGTGTAAAAACTATGTTTCAACTTAAGTTCCTTAAAATATCATTCTCCTGTCTGAACACGAACTATAAATGTTTTCTTCCACACAATGGCGTAACAAAACTTAACGAAAGGTTACTAAGTTACACTTCTGAAATAAATTAAAGCTAATGTGTTTCCAAGTTACATTCTTATTACACTT
Organism: Schistocerca serialis cubense; assembly: GCF_023864345.2. Classification (NCBI taxonomy): domain Eukaryota; kingdom Metazoa; phylum Arthropoda; class Insecta; order Orthoptera; family Acrididae; genus Schistocerca; species Schistocerca serialis. The sequence continues at coordinate 218,341,625 of NC_064639.1, read as the reverse complement.
CTTTCCACAGCTGTAATCATCGTTATGTTCACTCTGCTTTTCTTGCATTCATTCCTTTTCAAGGGCACTGAAAATAGATTCACATTTAACGTCTTGTACTCACGTGTTCTAACTCATCACAAATGTTTTCTTTCAAACTGAAATTCTTATGTAATCTTAAAGATATAATCTGTTTACTCACTTCTCCATGTAGCACAATATTACCAAAACATTCTCACTCATTCCTTACTCACATATTCATCATAATATATATATATATATATATATATATATATATATATATATATATATATATATATATATATATCCTTATACATTAAACATATTCCTCATCAAACATTAATATATCACATACGTGGGGCCATTTGGCACTTCCATTCTCATAAAACTCCAATAATATTTTCCTCAAATAATCTCTTGTCTCCAACCACTTCACAGTAACTTACCTTCTTATATTAACTTAAATATTAACTCATTCATACTGATCATTCATTCTTACATCTTCATTCATTCTGCTACATACCTATGTCATTACTGATGTCAATAGCTATTATTTCCTCTCATTATAGTGCCTTGAAATAACTAACTAGTTGTTGATTCACCTTATAATTTACAATTAACAACCAATGTAACCTGCATAGACCTCATTCCTATATGAATATCTTTTCTCATTTAGTAAGTGTACTCGCCTGGGTTTACCTTCTCTTCATAATTATGTGTGCAAGTGTAACTGCAGTATATAATTTCCATAAATGAATGTTTGTGTTCTTAGGCTGTATAACTTAATGTTCGTGTATTCAATACAAATATTTATGATCTCGTTTTCACAGCAACTTGCTCATGTTCAACTTAGTTATCATTATATTATGTTGTTTTAGTGCACAAAGGGTTTCAAATGTCTGTGGGGATGCAGCCCCCTCGGCTTGTGAGATAACGGGTATTCTAGGGAGTAACAACCTGGGTGAGGTATGCTTGCTATTCTGAAAGGACCTGAATATAATAGCTGTCATTTTCTGTTCAATTGTTTTAATTTTGTAGACTTGGGATGTGAACGCAACAGAATAAGGTCATCAACCTGATAGGTTTGTTAATTCCTGTTCTGCTGTCATTTTGTCGTCGTACCTGAGGAAACAAATCGCCTCAGCCGTTGCGCTCTTACAACACCTCACGACCGAAGCACGAGCGCTTAGCTCGGTCGTCGACTGTTTTCCGTAGTCTGCTGTGTTTGGCCGGGTTCATTGACCAGCTCCACTATGTTTACATTCCGGCCGGTTGGCGCCCACGCGTCAGCTGATGGCGCGCCGCAATTGTTATTGCTACTTCGTGGCGGGGAGTGCATAACTGTACCGGGGAACGGCGGCGGTTTCCGTGGAGGGTTATGATTTGTCATGCGTGAATTTTGTGTGTTCCACATATTCTGTCGGTGATTGTTGGGATTGGTATTGTTTTGGTGGTAATTATGTCTGTTATATGTCATGTTCCTGTCAAAGTAGCCCGGGTTGTACCGGTTATTCTCACGTCTCCTATTGTTGTTGTTGTTGTACTGTCTGTAATTTTCATTTTGCTTGTAGTTACCATTTTGATATGGGTGATAATTATTGTTATTATTATTATTCCACGAATTTCTGCGGTTGTTCCTACCGTCATACACGTTTCCATTTGAGTATGTTTCGCGCGCAGGCATCGTATTGTGTCGCGGCGCGGACGGATGGTTCCACCAACCACCGTCACTACGGTTCCTTTGGGGTGGGTGCTGATTTTGGTTACTAATATGAGTAAAATTTGAATGGCGTGAATCGCCTCTGTAAACTACGTCCATTTGATCTAAGAAGTTTAAGAAAGTCTTAACGTCATTCTCCGGTACTCCTATTAATCTGTCTCGGTATGGAAAGGGTAAGTGGCTCTTTAAAGTGTCAATTATCGCTGACAAGTCGGCTGGTTTGGACCAGTACAGTGTCTTGTCTAAGTACCTCTCAAAGTATTGTCTTAATGTCTCTTTTTTAGGGTCATAGGTCTCGGGGTTGCACACTTCTCTCCTTAGACTCTGTTGCTCATTCTCGGACCAGAATTCGTCCAAGAAGGCTTGTTCGAACTGTTCAAACGTAAGGCACCGCCGCTTCATAGCGGCACCCCACTTAGCTGCTCGTCCTCTCATGAGATTAGTGACGTATCTGATTTTATCGACTTCTGACCAACTACGTGGAAAAACACCGTCAAATGATCTAATAAACACAATAGGGTGGACTTTGTGCTTGTCCTCACTGGAAAATGTCTGGAAATACCCATGTCTTACAAACGTGTCATCGGCCATGCCGGTAACGTAATATTGCTCGTTCGGTGGAAAAGAAAGCGGCACATTGTAATTTTGATTTGAAATAGGTGATTCCACAATAGGTGGTGTTCTGTCTGTGTCATTAGCCATGGTTTTAGCTGTTTTGTCGTTTCCTGACGATGCGTTTGCACCTATCGCCAAACACGGCACAACATTGTCTCGTAATTTCGTCACTTCGTCTTCTATGTGTTTTGTCTCGTCTTTAACATGTGTCTTTGTTTTTGAAAGTATGTCCTGTGTAATTGTTTCAAGTTTTTTGTCCAGATAGTCGTCACACAATTTACATTCATGTACAATTCTTTCGGCCATGTTGGTGTCGTTGTTTAGTGACGCGAGGTGCGCTCGATCTTCTAACTTTTCTATCTTTTCTTTGAGGTGGGTCTGTTCAAGAACTACCATTGTAAGTTGTTGGGTAATATTTCCCACTTCTTCAGTCAGCTTTTCTTGGGTGGAGCTAGCTGAAGTGTGGGCCTGAGCTAACTCTTCCACACGGGTGTTCACTTCCTGCTGCACATTAACTATTTGAGTTAACTGATTCTCACATCGGGTGATATTGTTTTTTGTTTCGTGTGTGAATGTAACCAAAGTTTCTCCCTGTTTAGTGACTCGGTCGTACAATGTCTCAAATCGCTGGCTGAGCTGTTGAGTGGTGTTATTTAATTCTGTCATCTGTTTTGTCGTCCGTTCAAAATTTTCGGTCATAGTATGGTTTAATATGTCAATTTTCTGACTAACGTCTCGTTTCATGTCTGCAAATAACTCTAATAGTCGGTCCAGTTTGTCAGTTTCCTGTGTCCGATTTGTGTCACATTGCTGAATTTGTCTCATATTCGGTTCTGACATTGATGTTAACAATGGTGCTGACGGTCTAGCCTCGCGTCCATTCCACATTTCGTCATTTAAAGTCGCCATCTGTGTATTATCACAAATGTTGCGAGTTTGAGGCAAAATCATTGCATTGATCTGTGAACTCGTCCATGGAGGGAAACGCGGACTTTCTTGTTGGTTGAAAGATGAATCTACTTCACTTAACTCATCTGCCGAAACTATCTCTACCTTACCACGTTCCATTGTAATAGGATGTGCAATGGTAAGTCAAAAAGGGAATAATATATAAGTCTGATTAATAAAGATTTGACTCAAATTTAGGTTGAAATATTTTCTCGTCAATGTAAATGATTGCTCTATTGCAAACAATGGTTGAGAAAGATGCAGCAGGGCGGACAAAATTTTTCGTAACAAATGACTGTTTGGCGGTCAAATTCACGATCTTCATATGCTACAACAATACTATAATTAAGACAAACTACAATAGAGATAGATAATTTTGTAAAAATCTAGAAGAAAACTACAGGATGTGTGGAAAAGGAAAAATGGATTCTGCAGTTGGCTATTGAATGTTTGAATGAAACATAATTGTGTGACTCACCATTAAATTTTCTGTCCTGCAACGGCTGGTCAATCACTTCTGCGTAAATCGTATTCGTCAAAATATGGATTTTCTTAATACATCTCCATCGGATAATCACCAAAAGGTCTCATAATAACAGTTTTGCATCAATATATGCCATGAAAAGAAAAACAGATTGAATTAGTTACAAAAATTCTTTACAATATTGTGCTATCATTTGCTTAGGTACAATAAAGTTGGTGTTTTCGTTACCCTTTAAACTTCAGGATTTTATTCTCTGTTGGGAAAAATACAAATTAAAGTTTCAAATTTGCTCAAAAACGACACATCCGAAAATTGCGTCCAGTCGCGGGAGCCAGTTGTAGTGGTTAATAAAAAAAATGGGAGAAGAGAGACCGTGAAAAAGGGAAAGAATGAAAGAAATGCAGACCGGACTTTGTATTACGGAAAAGCTATCGGACTTCGTTATTCGAAAAAGCTATTGTTGGGGTGGTCCTTGTGGCGTTTTTGAGCAAAAGTTAAACAAATTTTCACTACAAAAGTTACTGAAAAGAAACAGAGAATAACAGAATGTAACGGACAGGGGGAAGTGGCGTAGACGAGAGATCATCCTTTACCAGATTAACTTATCTTCTTTAGGGCGGCGTCCACGTCTTCAAAAATCTCATTCATTTCAGCGTGAAAAAATCTGCTCCGAAATCTTGCAATAGTCCAGGGACCACTAATTTATACCAATTAAAATCATCTTGATACCGTATGCAATTTAATTCACTTTGCTACTTCCATCCAACGAATTTCTTAATAATTTCCACAATATCTACACATTACAATCAGATCAAGATTAGCCATTAAGTTTTTACGTCAGCATCCGATCACGCCTGCCTTAAGCTACCGCTAACAAGAGACAATTGAAACGGAATAAAAAACAAAAAAGTTAACAATTTTGGTAGTTTCTCTGCCGTCGAGCGCTCATACCGCTGCGACGAGATATTTTTTATCTGAGGGAACGAGTGTAGCGCGGCGAAATTCAAAGCCCCGCTACAGTCACGCATCAGCCCTGTCGTGCTCCGTGGTTGCAAATGACAAGTTAGATTTACGACCGCTCACAGCAGCTGCAACAAATCACCCTTCCTGTCAGCTGTCGCAGGAGCGTTCCCGTGTGCGTCGTACAGATTGAGCCATTTCGACGAGTCATCGTGTAGCGCCAAGCCGACATCGAACTCCCTATGATCTGCTTTTGATAACCCCGGAAAAGGCATCATTTGAGACTTTTAAAGCCACATTTGTGTATAGAAAATGATCCTAGAATAGCCTATGATATCTACACTATTTCTGCGTCGTATAACTGTTTAAAATTCACGTGCACAGACGTTGAAGATGCTTCCTTCACAACGTGGTAAAAGTCATGTAATCACTATGTCCCGCAATGATACATTCTGTGTTAAAATCAAAAGGCATATTTTTAAAGGGCACCATGCTTCTCAAATGCGTGAACATGTAACGTTCATTTATTCCTCATTACTGTAGAGTTTTACGCACGAAGCCATTTTCAGACATCTTAAAACACATATTGGAACACTGAGAATTTTACTATTACGTGAGAATGATGAACCATTTACATGATTTAGATCGCAAGTTCCATCGTTATGGATTTTCGGAGAAAGTCCTTTGTCCGACCCAAGAAAAACTTCAAAAAATCACCAATATCGGCAGCCGCTAATACGCGTTATCGTTATTGACAATTTGCTTACAACTCCGAAATTTTGTGACGACTAGTCTGAGTACCCAGAGTTACCTGGATGTGTATTTAGTCAAATTGTGTAAGTTCATCTCCTCCTTCCCACTCTCTATGTCAATCTCCTCTGTCCTTCTCTCTGTCCATTCGCTTCCCTCCCTCTCTCCCTGTCCTTCAGGGGGTGGTGTCTGATCTCTACTGCCATTTCATGGTGTTGAATCTTACAGTACAGCATACAGAACACAAGTAATGAGTGATGGTTAGCACTTGTGGGTAAGTGGTATGAGTAAGTGATTGTTGTTCCACCAACTGTCTGATGTCACAGTATACCAATTTACTGCTGCCATTTTTTCACCATCATCTTTTGATGTGACAGTCTCCCAGCTTGGATGGCATATTGTGATATCATAGACAGGTTCAGCCAAGTAGGATGGAGATGTGGTGAGGGAATGGGTGAGCTTCACCTTGGTGAAAGTGGGGTGATCTTGAAAGTGACAGCTCATTTACATAATTATGCCATAAATTTCGTCATGTTACTGACAAGTATTTCAGAATAAAAATCTCTAAGCTTTCTAAGCAGCCAGTGCGATATCTATGAGCCCACATATTAGTGTGAAGTTGCAACCCTCTGGTCTGTATGCAAGCACTTATTCAGCTGGGAAGGCTGTCATAAGGCCGTTCTATCTCTCCCGAAGCAAGCTCGTCCATTGCTGCTGCAACTGGTCCTCAATATCATGGATACTAGCATTGCAATGGAGTTGGCTTCTGAGCTGGTCCCACACTTGTACTATTGGGGCAGATCTTTGGAACCTCAATATCAAGCATAAAGTTCATGGAGAGAAGTCCCATGTGGGGGAGCATTGTCCTATTAAAAATGATACCATGATGCTGTCACACGAGAGGTAACACATGAGGATGCAGGATATACTTGCTGTCATAGTTCCCTCGGTCACTCCCAACTGTGACCTGAAGGCATTCCCAATGGCTCTGCACACTGTGACGACAGGAATAACGTCGCTTTATCTCTCCAACGTATTGGAAGAATGTGATCTCTCCCCACGTCGCTGTTATGCTCTCCGACGATGATCATCCAGAGATGTGCAGAACTATCATTGAACCCAATGCTATGCCATTCATTAGCAGTCCATACATCCCGATCATGACAGCAGTCTATGCATGGGATGGTAATTCCTTAGCCTGGCTGCCTCTAGTCTCTGACTGGTGATGCAGGATGGTCCAGAATGTTGGAAAGAGTCCATTACATGTTCTCAGATGGGAGGCACAGATGTGAAGGTGCTACGACATGCTGGATGCACATTACGGCAGTTCTCCCTCGTCGTGGTTGGACGTGGTCAGTGTGAATCTTGAAGACAAGTGTGCCTGTTGTCATAGACCCATGAACTGTCACATCCGAATGCCCACACATCTAGAAGTTACTAGTCGCAGTCTCATTTTGACTGATGGACGTAATATAGACATTAATTATAAGCAAACATGTTTTTTAATCTGATGAAAGATAGCACAAGGATTACACCCATCAAGCAAATTTTAACAATGTAGAATTAAAACGCAATCCTTTCCAAATAATCAGCCTTGAAACTAAAGTTTAAATAATCCAGATGGCTAATTGGTTTGTTGATACACTTCAAACTAATGAAGCTACTAATAACGTATAATAACTTGGTTATCTTAAAATATCGCTTTCAGTAGGGAATGAATCCAAAATATTGAGCCTGTTTTCGAACAACTACTGTTTACAAAATGACCTTTCTTCTCTGCTGTTTGTGATTATTAGTGACAGTTAACCCTTACAGTGACCTCGATATTAGGAAGCTAGTCTTTGACGTTTTGTGCAACCTGGTTTGGAGGAAATTACGTCTGGACGACGTCTGTTTTTCGCGAAATCTAACATGTTTGAAGCTGCTAGAATTGCGTTAACCGATCTTTTAACAGCCGTAGTGGGTTTGCCAGCGCTTTTGCCATGATGGCACAGACAGTTTGACAGCAGGAAACACAAAGTCCGAGAAATGAATGTTGAGTTTATTAGTATCAGCTGTCTACTAAAAGTTCACCAAAATACGGTCGTACGAAATAATTACATATACGTTCTTTACGATTATACTTTAAGTAGGCCTGCACCGCGCTACTAGATAAAGACTTTTCACTTTCAGTTTTTGTGGTAGGATCCCCTTTGCCTTGGGAGGCCATAGGATGCAACATGTTGAAGTACCATAGATTTGGATTTTATCTGGGCAACCGATTCACTTAATTTGCAACTTGAGCTGCTCCTGGCGTGCCGAATATGCAAATGAGTTATAGGAATGCAGCCCGGCAAACGTCATCGACAACCGCCTATATTTCGACAGGTATTCCACTTGGCCATTTTCAAAACAGAAGGTGTTCACCTGTCGAAAGATAGGCGGCTGTCAAGAACATTACCCAGCTGCACAACCTTAAGTTACTTGAACAACTCACTTGGTATCTGTCGACAAAACATTGTGCTCTATAAAAAATAAAGGAGAATATAAAAAAAGCTGTACCGAAACACACAGTATAAGATAACTCGTGCAATGATTGAGAATACAGGTAATCTTAACACTTAGGAGCAACTGACTGGTGCAACTAATGGTATTGTGCTACAGAAAGAAAAGAGTTATTTTCAGAACTGATAAATGTTAAGTTTTACATCCCTAGCTACATGGCTTGAAAAGATAACAGCTGTTCTTGTAATGGACAGTGCCTGTCACCTCACTCTCTGTTCCTGAAAATCACGACAGGCGGTGCGAGTTTTCGTGCTGGTGACGCAGCAGTGTCTTCCTTATAAGAGGCAGTTCCTGTCCCGAAACCACGCGAGGAGCACGACACCCACAGTTCCTACTGATCTGCAAGATGGCCGTCAAATTCGTCATCACCGTCGCTTTGCTCGTCGCTTCTGCGGTGGCTGCAGCAATTGGTATGCTACTGCAATAGAAGTTTATTGTCTAATTTTCGTAATTGCTTAGCATGTGATACCAAGAAATGGACTTATACCGTATTCTTCTGGTACAGTAAACCAAATAAAGCTTCCTGGCAGATCAAAACTTTGTCTCGGACCGAGACTCGAACTCAGGACCTTTGCCCTTCCGCCGGACGAAGTGGCCGAGCGGTTCTAGGCGCTCCAGTCTGGAACCGCGCGACCGCTACGGTCGCAGGTTCGAAACCTGCCTCGGGCATGGATGTGTGTGTCGTCCTTAGGTTAGTTAGGTTTAAGTAGTTCTAAGTTCTAGGGGACTGATGACCTCAGATGTTAAGTCCCATAGTGCTCAGAGCCATTTGAACCACTTGATAAATTGCCCTTCGCAGGCAAGTGCTCTACCATCTACGCTACCCAAGCACGACTCACGGCCCGCTCTCACAGCTTAACTTCTGTCAGTACCTCGTCTCCTACCCACCTAACTGGCTCTATAGTGTATCACATGTCTGACTGTTCTTTCTGTCCCATTCTTTCAATATGCTTCTTCCACTTTGTTCTCCCATATTTTATACTTCCATTTCTGCAAAATATATTTAATTCTTCTCTTATTTCTGAACTGTTTATTTGACCTGTCAGACTATATCTTTTTACTTTCCTTAAAAATTTCAGTATGTGAGCACAGGTGTTGCCATTATTTTGTATTATTATGTCTTGGTATTGTTTGTGGTTGTAATGGGTGATGTTCTATGTATAGTGCGACATGTCATTTGAAACTTGTTTAACTAATTGGAGATCTCATTATCATACTGATAACTTCTATCACATCGTAATAATAGATAGTGAGATACCTGTTCGAATTTCCATTTAGCATTACTATAGAATGTACTGGCTATTTGCCTTTAAAAGCCATAACTTCGATTTTATTTTCTAATATTTCCTTGTAACAGAGTTTGCTGTTAAGCCCAAGCGATGTATAGCAAATTGTAAATCATCCTCTGACTTTTGAAAAATTATTTGGTCGAGAGCAAAAGGTATGGTATTTAAATCTATTTCTGTTCTCTCCTTACCTCTATTAATTAAAATTTCGTTACTTAAATACAAACTTTTCATCATTTAAATGAAATGTTTAAGATAATCTCGTCTTTTCGTTATACTCTACAGCATCTACTTATTCACTCCATCGAAGGCCATTTCAGTGCCTACAAATATAATACGTATCTCCAGATTATGTTCCTGTCTCTTTACAATTAACTGTCGCACTATTGTAACATTGTCACAGCATGATCATCCTTCTAAAACCATTTTGTTCCTTCACTAAGAGTGCATCAGCTATTCTTTTCAGTGTCTTTTAGTGCACATAACTTACAATGTTCAGCTGACTAACTGTTCTGTAATTTTCACAAGCGTTTCTAATTTCTTTTGTAGAGTGGTATCGCAGCCACACTCTCCAAGATTCAGGTATCATCTTTCGTTTCCGACATTCATTTGATAAATGTAACAAGCTCTAAAATGTATATTTTAAGACCTATGAGCACTCGCCCTTCTGCGCTACTGTGAAACCTATCTCTTCTATGGCAAGCTTTATGCTATTACGAACGACCTACATAATGCAGTACACAAACGAGAAGGCGTTCTTATGTTATTTATTGTCTTTGGACACAGCATGCAGTAAACTTTTGTGTTGTTACTGTGAGCCGTAACACAGTTCTGGGTAAGTGCAGCGCAAACGTTATTTAGGAACTATTTTCTGTTTTGATAAGTTTGTGAAATGCTTTTATGTTGTAGCTTTGATTTTGGACTTACCAGCGTAATGGAAGTCTATTATTCCACACGGGACTTTGCAGACGTTATATTCTGCTACGATATGGCCAATGGAGACAAATGTCAAGTGCATGTCCTACATATTCATAAATCAGAGTACAATCTGCACAGTTATTCAGCCGACTTTTTTCAGAGGCTATCAGTCTCTGGCTACGTAGGCTCAACAATGATGGACCGTAGCAGATCTCGCACCATTCGTATTTCTACTGTGGAGGAGTGACTGTTGCAACAAGGAGATGATGCTGGAACGAGAGCCGGTAGAATTTCGGCGTCTGTAGGGGTTAGTCATCCTCTAGTCTGCACGATCTTGTGTGAACTGTTACTATATCAATATCAGATACAGAGTGTCCAATCCCTTCGGCCACAAGATCAGCCTGCCAGAGTGCAGTCCTGTCTATGTCTGTTGCAACGATGTGGCGAAGATCCACTTGTCATAGAAAAGATACTGTTCTCAGACGAGGTTGGTCTAATGCGAAACAGGAAGGAAGGATAGCACGTAATGACGTTGCCCTTATTGTAAAAATGGTTCAAATGGCTCTAAGCACTATGGGACTGAGGTCATCAGTCCCATAATACTTACAATTACTTAAACCTAACTAACCTAAGGACATGACATACATCCATGCCCGAGGCAGGATTCGAACCTGCGACCGTAGCGGTCGCACAGTTCCAGACTGAAGCGCCTAGAACCGCTCGGCCACATCTGCCGGCAGTGCAGTCTCGCAAAGCAAAGAATTTCGTATGGTAGACTCTACAACGAGGTGAGAAAACTTACGGTAACTCCTAATATCCTGTCGGACCACCTTTTGCAAGGCTATGTGCAGCAACTCCACGTGGCACCGACTCAACGAGTCATTCGAAGTCCCCCTGCAGAAATACTGAGCCATGCTGCCGGGTGGGCAAATCATTCGCTCAAATTGTCCAGAAAGTTTTTCAAACCTATAACAAACAACTGTAGACCGCTAACACGGCGCGTTGACATCCATACGACATAAAGTCCGTGAATGGCTGAGATGTTCTCCAAGTAGCCGAACATAACCATTTATAGTAATGATAGGCTCATTGGATCAGAGGACCCAGTCCATTCCATGTAAACACAGCCCACACCACAACAGAGCCACCACCAGCATGTACAGTGCTTTGATGACAGCTTTGTGGTGCCTGCGCCAAACTCGAACCCTACCATCAGCTCTTACCAACTGAAATCGCGGCTCGTCTGATCAGGCCACAGTTTGCCAATCGTCTAGGGTCGTGTGGTGCAATCGCCATGACTCGGAGATGACACATTTCGTCAATATGTGTAAAATTATCAATAGTCACGTTTCAAACTTCACGTGACTGCAATATTTGGCACTATTTCACATAATCTAGAGGCAAAGATACAAATAAATACTGAAAAAAATACGACTACTGCGTAATGTTAGGAAACAATGCGAACTGTTTTCCTAGTAATGTGTGTCTTGTCACGAAACTTACCGATTTAACTAGCTATTTGTATGCTGTATTAAATCAAGGAATCCGGCAAATATTAGTTGTCATTCTAAGTGCTATGTCGTAGTGTACTCTCAAAGGAATTAAACATTTTGCTTCTGAAATAAGCCGCAGATCAAGAAAGTGAATAATATTTGCTGTGTCTGTCCACAGGAGCGTCAAAAGCCTACCCCAGTCTTCGCAATAACGGTCGAGGTAAGTCCTTCAATTAATTCCACAACTCTATTTGTACATAGCACAGCGATTAGCGCAATGGACTTGAAACCACACCTCCAGCTTTAGGTCTCCTGCAGCTTCTCCAAACCGTTTATGGCAAATGTAGGGACGCGTTCTTTGAAAGTGACACGGCTGATTAGGGCAGGTGGAGATAAAGCCCCGCAATTTTCGGTTTTTCTAACATTGTGGTCAATGAGAAGAGATTTTCCTGCGAATTAAATTGAAGTCATAGATTGGGTTGTTGACTATAGCCCATCCAAATTCCAGCTCCGTGTCAGTACTAATTACACAAAAAATTATAATTTACTAATTAAAAATGCGAGGTTTTACTCCACAAAATGAGGCGAAGCCCAGCAGTATGGGTTTTTATCGCGTCTTCCACGGACTGAGGCTAAGCTATCTAGGTAGCTGGAAAATACTGTACTTTGATAGGTCCTCTGAAAAAGCAATTGCCTTTTGGAACTGTGCTGTGTTCATTCGTGTAGGTTTGGACCGTTTCTTTACCACATTGTCAGTGCTAATGAATGATTCATCGTGTGTCTCGGTAAATTTGTAGGTAACTGGCAGTTTCTCGTAAAACGCACCTTTTGTTGTGTATGACTTGGTATACAACGGTAAGAAGAGGTGGGTTACAGAGTAGTGAGGGAACTGTCATTATAAGAAGGCTAATCAGGAGCAGAAATTATTAGCCAACTTAATGCACTGAACAGAAGATATACTTAGCCCGTATGTCCTCAAGCATACTAAAACTCATTACAAATATTGCAGCAATAATTAGAGTCCAGCTATCACGATGTCAACAGGAATGAGAGTCTCTGTGCTTTGACGTGAATGACGGAGTCGGAGCCGCGACTAGGCGACGTCTATGTAACATCACTTAGCAAAGAGGCTCCACGTGTGAGTTGGCTGTCTCAGTCGGAATGAAATTTCATCGAACAGTAAGTTACACTAAGACAACTGTCTGATCCTTCGTCCAGACGTAACTGACTTGGTTTCTAGCGATGGAGTTTTTCAGAACATTTCTCAGTTCCTAGTAGTAAATGTGTTGAATGAGAAACAAAAACGAAAAGAGTAAATTATTTTGCACACCCTTAATTCATGTTTAGGCTAAAGAATAAACACTGAATTTTAGCAATAACTTTTCGTGTGTCGAAAAGATATCTGCAGCGCTCTTACCTAGCGTTTGTCCTACAACACAGAGTCCACTGTTTCCGTGATTTCGCAGATTCATTTTATTTTCACTTTGTGGCCAGCTTGCCATCCTGTCACCATGGTCGCCAGTTAACCTGAGTGGACGAAGTCATGTGCACTGTCTGTCTGTGAAATGGGTGGACCTAGCGCCACGTGCAAGCATCACAGCCTGTGTTTGCTCAGTCGACTTCTCAGTCATCACATCCTCTTTCATTTATCTCCAACTCTCAATTATTATCTCAATGGTGTCAAAATCCATGCTTGCGGCTTCCCAACAGTAGCTGGAAATATTTCTGACTAAGTCTCACACAAACTTTCCGTTTAGGTTTTATATTTTTTTCAACATGTCACAGCACATACCTACTCCTGCCTTACCACTCATGTTACTTCAGTATAAAATTATTAATCTGTTGGTTTAGCAATAGAACTGCATAAAACTAGGACTTTATTTGCTAATCTGCTTTAAGTAATTGTGAAAGAAGTTTAGTGAACTCTTCAATAGATTGCACATATTATTCAAGAAATAAGTAAACAGGAAAAAACAAATATTTTCAGTTAATTATGTTAAGCATTTTAGTTACAAGAAAGAAACTGTCTCACTTTGCAGATTAGAACTGAAGCTTTGAAACTTGCTTGTTTTGTTGTCTTGCTTATTGTGTAACATAACAATCATATAAACACTTCAGTTTGTAAACTATGATGTAATGCAACACAGCAATTTGCATTAATGTCAGTTAATTTCCATCTTAATTATATGAAAAAACTGTTACTCAGTTAAAACATATTGAAGAAATTAATTGTTATGTTAAATAACAATATACACAGAAATCAGTAGAGTGATACTAGTTGCATTTTATTGTGCAGCTTACAAATAAGGAATATTGAGGCATGCTAATCCATATAATTAGATCCCTCAGAATTGTGTGATTAAAATAGTTATAACATTCCTTACAATAGAATTAAAGATTGTGAGCTCTACATAAATCACCACATTTTATGACCTATACAGCACCTTGGTTGGCCTCTTACAAGACAAGAAAAAAAATGACTAGATAATGAAATCTTATTCAAAATTTTAGTTTTCAGCATCGTCACCTCTAAAATAATAGTTAACAGGTTTGAAATTTGTATGATTTTTACTCTTATATATTACATTTTCGTTGGTATTACATAAGATCCTTGCTGTGTAACAATTCCATCTGTCAATGAAACATGTACAAGTAGTTTGATCTGCTCTGCCAGGTTTCTCTCCCACAATATGGAGTACTGAAAAAAATTTAGTGTTGTCTCATTAGCTTAAATCCACTGTAAATTAAAAGTAGCATTATTATACAATGTAATAAACATTTTGAGGTTTTGTCTTCCAAATGTTTTTGTCAGCATATGAGAAAAAAAGAAATACGATAATACTGTAGTGAAAACACACAAGTTGATCGCATCTGTTACTGAATACAAATAAAATCGACGCACTGTCATTAAATCGCTAGGTAATTTCTGTTCGCACTGCATCTCTCTCAGGGACTACTTCATTACAACAGCCGATGAGAAACACTCGCCCTCAACAAAGTAAAATCCTCACTATACCACTCCATAACACAAACATCTTCTGCAAACCACTTTGTGTATCAGGAAACCAAATCTGGAACGATCTTCCTTAAAATATTTGAGGAATTAAATTTCTTTCAAACTCCAAAAGAAAGTTAATTATCCACTTTCTATCACAACAGCTATCTCTTCGATATTCTTATCTGCTGCTCACTCTTGTCAAGCCACCCTCTACCACAAATTCTCCGATTTCCTTGTCTGCAGAGTCCTCTTAATAGCTATCGTTCCTTTCATTTCAAGTTTCTCCTCTTTCGTTATCCCTCCAATTCTTGTGATGCTAAACACAGCTTCAAAAGTGCTAAACTAACCAATATTATTGTTATTCTTAATGCATTTTATTATTATTATTGCTATTGATATTAGTATTATTATTATTATTATTATCACTAATGCTAGTTACTGTTATTCACGATGGAATAGTTCACGAGTGAGTCATTAGGTGACTGTGACCATTGGACACTGACTTCTGCCCATTCATCTGTGAGGCGCAACAGACCCATCAATGAAATAGTATGTAACTAGCCAAACACACTTGGCCCACACATTGACACACTTGTACCAAGCTTTATAGACACCAGAATGTGGTATGAATTAAGAGTAATTCTACAATAAGGGGTGGCACTACTGTTGATCTACCTTACAGCTTGAAGTGAATATGTTAACAAAAATAGTTCGACCTTTACACCAAAGTAAACAAAGTTATACTCACAAATTACTTTTCAAAAACTAGTCTTAGTTCAGCTACACCCGATATGAAAGTCTGTCAAAAACTATAATGTCCGCCATGATAGGGTAAAAATTTTATCTTGCAGTACAAAACGTTTGCGATCTTCTACTAATAAGGCAGACTTACACTACTGCACAACAAAGACTACATGACACTGTCTTCCCCCATGTTACAGCAAAATTGTAACAAACTGCCCCATATGTCATGTTACAGCAAACTTGTAAAAAATTGAATCTGTTATAGCAAAATATTAACAAAGTGCCACATACATCGACATGTTACAGCAAAATTGTCTATTCCATTACAAAATATTATTGATTATTGAAAAAAATACGTGCTTACCCTGCGTCACTAAGTACACAGAGACCTGTTTAGTTCTAGGTCTGTTGATTGTTATGACGAAGTAAATAGAAGAATTTTTTTACTTTGGAGGACAAGGATATTCAAAGAAAAGATAAGAGGATCTACAATGAATACAAAGAACTATTTTGATATAACACATGAACAAGACACAATAGTAAAAGAAGAACATACAAAGAAATATTGGATTTATATCGTAAACAGCAAGTGCTATGATCGAAATAGAGACAAAAGTATTCGATCTGAAGAACATGGCTTAGGTCAGTCTTTTGTTTGTTACTTCTTTATGGGTACTTTAGCAGTTGACATTGAACACCTATTTTTGTTGAATTATTGCTCCTAGTAACGTGCCTGTTAAAGGCAAGAGCCAAATTCTTTTGTGCACAATGTGGAAATCTCTTTCCTGTTGAAACTGTTAAATATTGTGCCATACCGTGGCCGGAATTTGTATGATCCAGGACCAGGGCTTCGTAAATATTAGCTGAGGGTAGGTGTACTACGTGGACCATTTCATTGCCATGTATTAATATTCCAGCTCATGAGTCTGATTTGCTGGATCTTCGTCAGATGCCATTTTCAGGGCCAGTTGGAGGCTGCACAACGTCTCGATCAATGTAACCCTCTGTTTGTAACTGCAGGTGGAGTTGGGGATCTATGGTGGTGGCCATTCCCGCCAATAGAGTCGGCAGGCTCTAGCACTCGCAGCTGGTGGCCAGGTAAGAACTCACTATATTGTGTTTAGTAGCACTCTCTATTTTCTGGTGTGTAATCGATCCACCATCAGTATAGAACAAAATCCAAAACTACCAAGGACATATTTACCATAGCAGATGTAGTTTCATCCAGTGCACAGATTCATTTCACGTCTGAGGTGATACTGAGAACTGAAATATCCAAACAAAAACGTTACATACTAATTGCGAACTGCAACACAGCATGTGGTGAGTGAGGGGTTGGCGAGCAGGAAGGGATCAATATGGGCAGTTGTGAGGGAAGGTGTGGCACAAAGGGGCAGTAGGTTTTGCCTTTACGTAGCGTAAGTACGCAGTGCACCTAACACAAACCTGTGTTTTCATTTTCCATGAAAGCAGCAGTGTGCGCGACAGACTTAATAATGAGCTAAATACTTTGTGTAATTGCATTTAAGACCGTTAAATTGGAGAGATACAAGGTGACTCTTATTGAACTACAGTATGTGAAATAAAATGGTCATAACTTCTGAACGGTTTGCGTTAGGACGTTCAAACTGCACGGTTGACCGCGCAACACGATGGGAATTAGTATGCGCGTGAGTTGGATGGGTTCGTAAGTAATCAAAATTGGCGTATTTGGGGGACTGAGAATCGGCATTTCGCGATCGAGATATCTCCTCACCTTCAACGGGTGACTGTATGTTGCGCAATGTCCACTCACGGAATGTTCCGTGTGATATTCCTTGATGGCACGGTGATTACCGAACGGTACGTGAAGGTTTTGGAAGATGACTTCATCCCCATAATGCTGAGTGACCTTGATTTCGACAAGCTGTATTTCATGCAAAATGGAGCGGTACCCCATCGAAGCACGAGAGTGAAGTTTTGGAGGAGCACTTTGGGGACCGCATTCTGGCTCTG
Organism: Schistocerca serialis cubense; assembly: GCF_023864345.2. NCBI lineage: Eukaryota > Metazoa > Arthropoda > Insecta > Orthoptera > Acrididae > Schistocerca > Schistocerca serialis. The sequence goes on along the minus strand of NC_064639.1, from coordinate 218,324,170 downwards.
GGGTACCCGGAGGCCACTCGCATGGGCTTCGATTGACCACCATATTTTCCGGATCTGAACAGGTGCGACTCCTTTTTATGGGCCTATATTAAAGACAAGGTGTACAGCAACAACACCAAAACCATTTCTGAGCTGAAAACAGCTATTCAGGAGGTTGTCGGCGGCATCGATGTTCCGACACTTAAGCGGGTCAGGCAGAATTTCGCTATTCCTCTGCGCCACATCATCGCCAACGACGGCAGGCATATCGAACATGTCATAACCTATAATCCGAATATCTGTAGTGACGTTTACATGTTGAATAAAGTGTGTGCACGGCGTGGTTCGTAACTTATTTATTGTTTTTCATATAGTTCAATAATTGTCACCCTGTATGAAGTGAAAGACGGTGCAGAATTAGAAATATGTACACGTACGGCTTACGACACCAAGAACAGAAGACTACTTACAGTTTTTCATATTTGGGTGTCAAATATGTTAAGAAAAATATGAAAAAAGAATGAGAATGAAGAAATAAATCAAGAAAGAAATATAAAAGTTCTCTGAAGCTTCGGCTGCAATAACAGTTTCACTATCGTACATAAGTGTGTTTTAAGACTGGTCACTCGAATCTGCTGTGTAGATGTTGACAGTGAGGTTATGAGTGGCTATTCCTATTACATCATTGTGTCTCCAGTAAGCTCTACTTCATGCTGTTGTACCTTTTTACATTTCGTTTTCCAGTCTTCCTCAGTAACAGACTGAAAAGGAGCATCTACGAGATTCAACTGATTTGAGACTGATGCGTACAACTTCGTACACAATGGTAAGGGGAGGTGGGCTACACAGAGGTGTGGCATCTGTGGTCATAGGAAAGCGAACATATTGACATAGCAAACAGAAGATTTGTACTCGCCCAGCGCGAAGTCCTAAGCAAACTGGGAAAAAGCGCAGGTGACTCCTGTATATATGAAGGGCAAGAGAATGGACCTGCATAATTACAGATCAATAATCCTAACATCGGTTTGATCCAGAATCACTGAACACATTCTCAGATTCATGATGATAAATTTTCGTGAGACCGAGAATCATACGTCCACGAAAAGTTGGGTTTTAGAAAGGATCACTCGTGTGAAACTCAGCTTGCCTTTTTATCTCATGATAGACTACGACCTATGGATGAATTGCAATAAGTATAGTTCATATTTCTACATTACTGGCCATTAAAATTGCTACACCAAGAAGATGACGTGCTGCAGACGCGAAATTCAACCGTCTGGAAGAAGATGCTGTAATATGCAAATGATTAGCTTTTCAGAGCATTCACACAAGGTTGGCGCCGATGGCGACACCTGCAACGTGCTGACATGAGGAAAGTTTACAACCGATTTCTCATACACAAACAGCAGTCGACCGGCGTTGCCTGGTGAAACGATGTTGAGATGCCTCGTGTAACGAGGAGAAATGCGTACCGTCACGTTTCCGACTTTGATAAAGGTCGGATTGTAGCCTATCGTGATTGCGGTTTATCGTATCGCGACATTGCTGCTCGCGTTGGTCGAGATCCAATGACTGTTAGCAGAATATGGAATCTGTGGGTTCAGGTGGGTAATACGGAACGCCGTGCTGGATCGCAACGGCCTCGTATCACTAGCAGTCGAGATGACAGGCATCTTATCCGCATGGCTGTAACGGATCGTGGAGCCACGTCCCGATCCCTGAGTCAACAGATGGGGACGTCTGCAAGACGACAACCATCTGCAAGAACAGTTCGACAACGTTTGTAGCAGCATGGACTATCAGCTCGGAGACCATGGCTGCGTTACCCCTAACGTTGCATCACAGACAGGAGCGCCTACGATGGTGCGCTCAACGACGAACCTGGGTGCACGAATGCCAAAACGTCATTATTCCGGATGAAGCCAGGTTCTGTTTACAACATCATGATGGTCGCATCCGTGTTTCGCGACATCGCGGTGAACGCACATTGGAAGCGTGTATTCGTCATAGCCATACTGGCGTATCACCCGGCGTGATGGTATTGGGTGCCATTGGTTACACGTCTCGGCCACCTCTTGTTCGCATTGACGGCACTTTGAACAGTGGACGTTACATTTCAGATATGTTACGACCCGTGGCTCTAACCTTCATTCGATCCCTGCGAAACCCTACATTTCAGCAGGATAATGCACGACCGCATGTTGCAGGACCTGTACGGGGCTTTCTGGATACAGAAAATGTTCGACTGCTGCCCTGGCCAGCACATTTTCCAGATCTCTCACCAATTGAAAACGTGTGGTCAATGGTGGGTGAGCAACTGGCTCGTCACAATACGTCAGTCACTACTCTTGATGAATTGTGGTATTGTGTTGAAGCTGCAGGGGCAGCTCTACCTGTACACGACATCCGAGCTCTGTTTGACTCAATGCCCAGGCGTATCAAGGCCGTTATTACAGCCAGTGGTGGTTGTTCTGGGTACGGATTTCTCAGGATCTGTTTGTTGTTTTGGTCTTCAGTCCTGAGACTTGTTTGATGCAGTTCTCCATGCTACTCTATCCTGTGCAGGCTTTTTCATCTCCCAGTACCTACTGCAACCTATATCCTTCTGAATCTGCTTAGTGTATTCATCTCTTGGTCTCCCTCAACGATTTTTACCCTCCACGCTGCCCTCCAATACTAAATTGGTGATCCCTTGATGCCTCAGAACATGTCCTACCAACCGATCCCTTCTTCTGGTCAAGTTGTGCCACAAACTTCTCTCCTCCCCAATCCTATTCAATACCTCCTCATTAGTTATGTGATCTACCCATCTAATCTTCAGCATTCTTGATGTAGCACCACATTTCGAAAGCTTCTATTCTCTTCTTGTCCAAACTATTTATCGTCCATGTTTCACTTCCATACATGGCTACACTCCATACGAATACTTTCAGAAATGACTTCCTGACACTTAAATCAGTACTGGATGTTAACAAATTTCTCTTCTTCAGAAACGCTTTCCTGGCCATTGCCAGCCTACATTTTATATCCTCTCTACTTCGACCATCATCAGTTATTTTGCTCCCCAAATAGCAAAACTCCTTTACTACTTTAAGTGCCTCATTTCCTAATCTAATTCCCTCAGCATCACCGGACTTAATTAGACTACATTCCATTATCCTTGTTTTGCTTTCGTTGATGTTCATCTTATATCCTCCTTTCAAGACACTGTCCATTCCATTCAACTGCTCTTCCAAGTCCTTTGCTGTCTCTGACAGAATTACACTTTCATCGGCGAACCTCAAAGTTTTTATTTCTTCTCCATGAATTTTAATACCTACCCCGAATTTTTCTTTTGTTTCCTTTACTGCTTGCTCAATATACAGATTGAACAACATCGGGGAGAGGCTACAACCCTGTCTTACTCCCTTCCCAACCACTGCTTCCCTTTCATGTCCCTCGACTCTTATAACTGCCATCTGGTTTCTGTACAAATTGTAAATAGCCTTTCGCTCCCTGTATTTTACCCCTGCCACCTTTAGAATTTGAAAGAGAGTATTCCAGTCAACATTGTCAAAAGCTTTCTCTAAGTCTACAAATGCTAGAAACGTAGGTTTGCCTTTCCTTAATCTTTCTTCTAAGATAAGTCGTAAGGTCAGTATTGCCTCACGTGTTCCAGTGTTTCTACGGAATCCAAACTGATCTTCCCCGAGGTTGGCTTCTACTAGTTTTTCCATTCGTCTGTAAAGAATTCGTGTTAGTATTTTGCAGCTGTGACTTATTAAGCTGATAGTTCGGTAATTTTCACATCTGTCAACACCTGCTTTCTTTAGGATTGGAATTATTATATTCTTCTTGAAGTCTGAGGGTATTTCGCCTGTTTCATACATCTTGCTCACCAGATGGTAGAGTTTTGTCAGGACTGGCTCTCCCACGGCCGTCAGTAGTTCCAATGGAATATTGTCTACTCCAGGGGCCTTGTTTCGACTCAGGTCTTTCAGTGCTCTGTCAAACTCTTCACGCAGTATCGTATCTCCCATTTCATCTTCATCTACATCCTCCTCCATTTCCATAATATTGTCCTCAAGTACATCGCCCTTGTATAGACCCTCTATATACTCCTTCCACCTTTCTGCTTTCCCTTCTTTGCTTAGAACTGGGTTTCCATCTGAGCTCTTGATATTCATACAAGTGGTTCTCTTATCTCCAAAGGTCTCTTTAATTTTCCTGTAGGCGGTATCTATCTTACCCCTAGTGAGACAAGCCTCTACATCCTTACATTTGTCCTCTAGCCATCCCTGCGTAGCCATTTTGCACTTCCTGTCGGTCCCATCTCCTTAAATTCCCACCTTTTTGCAGTTTCTTCAGTTTTAATCTACAGGTCATAACCAATAGATTGTGGTCAGAGTCCACATCTGCCCCTGGAAATGTCTTACAATTTAAAACCTGGTTCCTAAATCTCTGTCTTACCATTATATAATCTATCTGATACCTTTTAGTATCTCCAGGGTTCTTCCATGTATACAACTTTCTTTCATGATTCTTAAACCAAGTGTTAGTTATGATTATGTTGTGCTCTGTGCAAAATTCTACCAGGCGGCTTCCTCTTTCATTTCTGTCCCCCAATCCATATTCACCTACTATGTTTCCTTCTCTCCCTTTTCCTACACTCGAATTCCAGTCACCCATGACTATTAAATTTTCGTCTCCCTTCACAATCTGAATAATTTCTTTTATTTCATCATACATTTCTTCAATTTCTTCGTCATCTGCAGAGCTAGTTGGCATATAAACTTGTACTACTGTAGTAGGTGTGGGCTTCGTGTCTATCTTGGCCACAATAATGCGTTCACTATGCTGTTTGTAGCAGCTTACCCGCATTCCTATTTTCCTATTCATTATTAAACCTACTCCTGCATTACCCCTATTTGATTTTGTGTTTATAACCCTGTAGTCACCTGACCAGAAGTCTTGTTCCTCCTGCCACCGAACTTCACTAATTCCCACTATATCTAACTTCAACCTATCCATTTCCCTTTTTAAATTTTCTAACCTACCTGCCCGATTAAGGGATCTGACATTCCACGCTCCGATCCGTAGAACGCCAGTTTTTTTTTCTCCTGATAACGACATCCTCCTGAGTAGTCCCCGCCCGGAGATCCGAATGGGGGACTATTTTACCTCCGGAATATTTTACCCAAGAGGACGCCATCATCATGTAATCATACAGTAAAGCTGCATGCCCTCGGGAAAAATTACGGCTGTAGTTTCCCCTTGCTTTCAGCCGTTCGCAGTACCAGCACAGCAAGGCCGTTTTGGTTATTGTTACAAGGCCAGATCAGTCAATCATCCAGACTGTTGCCCTTGCAACTACTGAAAAGGCTGCTGCCCCTCTTCAGGAACCACACGTTTGTCTGGCCTCTCAACAGATACCCCTCCGTTGTGGTTGCACCTACGGTACGGCTATCTGTATCAATGAGGCACGCAAGCCTCCCCACCAACGGCAAGGTCCATGGTTCATGGGGGGGTCTCAGGATCTATGCACCCAAATTGAGTGAAAATGTAATCACATGTCAATTCTAGTATTATATATTTGTCCAATGAATTCCCGTTTATCATCTGCATTTCTTCTTGGTGTAACAATTTTAATTTCCAGTAGTTGTAAATGTCCGGAAAGCGCTTGACACGGTGCCCCATTGCAGGCTGTTAAAGAAGGTACCAGCATATGAAATAGATCCACAGATATGTTAGTGGCTCGAAGACTCGTTAAGTAATAGAACCCAGTGTGTCGCTCTAGACGAGTTATTATTGGAGGTAAGGGTATCGTCAGGAGTGCCCCAGGGAAGTGCGATAGCACCGCTGTTTTTCTATATATACGTAAATGATTTGGTGGACGTGGTGAGCGGCAATCTCTGTTTGTTTGCTGAAGATGCTGTGTTGTACCGTAAGGTGTCGAAATTGAGTGACTGTGAGGGATACAAGATGACTTAAAACAAGTTTCTAGTTGATATGGCAGCTAGCTCTAAGTGCAGAAAAATGTGAGTTAATGCGGATGTGCAGGAAGTACAAACCCGTAGTCTTCGGATACAGTATTACTAGCGTCGTGTTTGACACAGTCGCTTCGTTTAAATATCTGGGTGTAACGTTGTAAAGAGATACGAAATGGTACGAGCATGTAAGGATTGTGGTAGGGACGGCGGATGGTCGACTTCGGTCTATTGGAGGAATTCTAGGAAAGTGTGGTTCATCTGTAAAGAAGACCGCATACAGGTCGCTAGTGCGTCCAATTCTTGAGCACTACTCGAGTGTTGAGTATCCGTACTAACCGAGCAAAGTGGCGCAGTGGTTAGCACACTGGACTCGCATTCGGGAGGACGACGGTCCAATCCCGCGTCCGACCATCCTGATTTAGGTTTTCCGTGATTTCCCTAAATCGCTGAAGGCAAATGCCGGGATGGTTCCTTTGAAAGGGCACGGCCGACTTCCTTCCCCGTCCTTCCCTAATCCGATGAGACCGATGACCTCGCTGTTTGGTCTCTTCCCCCCCCCCCCAAAAAAAAACAACCCAATATATCCGTACTAGTTCTGATAAAAGGAAGACATCAACACAATTCAGAAGCGGGCTGCTATATTTGTTACTGGTTGTTTCGAAGAACACGCAAGTATTATGGACATGCTTAAGGAACGCAGATGGGAATCCCTGGGGGATGGCGACATTCTTTTCGAGAACCACTATTGAGAGAATTTAGACGATTGGCATTTGAAGCTGACTGCAGAACGGTTCTACTGCCTCCAACATACATTGCGCATAAGGACCACGCAGATTGGATACGTGAAATAAGGGCTCCTAGGGAGCCATATACACAGCCGTTTTTCCCTCGCTCTGTTTGAGAGTGGAATAGGAAAGGAAATGACTAGTGATATGGAGTATCCACCGCCATGCTCCATACGGTAGATTGCGGAGTATTTATGTAGATGTATATCTACTTGTATAGAAAAGATGTTTATATGTAGTCCTTACGCCGTACTCTTTTTGTTAGTGATAGTTCTAAGTGAAAATGTTTAAGCCCCAGCATCAACCAGGTACCTATTGTTATGTTAATGATACCATAATTCGTGTGTATACATCTTTAATACAGCAAATGTGCATCATATGTCTTTATTTTCAGTAAAAATGTATTTTGGCAGGTGACGACGGTTATCCATCGTATATTCCATTGGGCTACGAGGACCTTGGACGGCAAGGCAACTAGACCGACAGCGCTCCTGCTGTCAGGTTGGTAAACTTCTGGAATGGTAGCTGCTGGGCTGTCCGCGTCTGCTTACTCAAACCTGTAGCAGCGTAAAAGCTGGCACTGGGATTGGCATGCAGAATCTGCACTAATTCCTCACGATACGTCCATGATCAAGATGTCCTTGTAATGCCGCACTCTCCGCAGTTCACTAATATTATCGCCACATTGGAATTAAGTTAATCAGAGACGGTTAGCTGTTTGAGGCTATCAATGATATTAATTAATTATGACGAAAATTTGACTCGCGATTTAGTGTGTTGCGAGAAGTACCAAAAATACAGTACCATGCTACGGCACAGATTTGTTATTCATAATTTTTGCTTGTCGTAACCGCGTTAATTCAGAAGTTGACTGTTTGCACCCAAGTGGCGTTTACCGTTGTAATGGAGTTCTTTTCGCTAACTTTGAATTGGTTGCCGCGCCTGAAATCACCAGAGCGGCGTCAGAAAGCGGTTCTGACCTTTAGAAGAAGTCAGTGTCTGGCAGTGCAATTAAGTAGTATGCCCAAAACTGTTCAGATCACCAAAGTTACGTTGGCTATGAACAGTTGAGTCCACTCCGCAGTCGACTTTTTTTCTTCTGAATCCAATGTTTTTAACAGCCCCCATAGCAAGAGCTCTACCTCATTGGTACTCGACTTCTTCAGCCATCGCGATGCTTTCTCGGTGGCTGATGCAGGCAGTCTGCAGACCACATGGTCCTCCCATGGTTAGACAGTTTAATTGAGAGCTACAGGCACCAGAAAGGTCGATAAGAGACTTCTGGTTTGTCGGAGAAACAGTTAATGGTCTTTTTGCTCGCTAGTGTTATTTAATTACCCTGATCTGGTTAGGGCCATCAACCCCTCTCTTACATCTTACCAGGGCTTCACGGATAGAGTACCTTATCTACTCCACAGTTAACCAAAGAAGTAACAGCTTTAATATGATAGATAATATAAAATATAATATAAAATTAAAACGATTCGAGTGTCTTTAGTGACAATGTAATTAATAGTGACTATCAACCAATAAAGACAATACTGTCAGTAATTGTACTATTGCTGTTACTGCCACTAATAGTGATAAACATGGTAATAATAGTAATAATAATAACAAATGAGAATAATAATAGAATTAATAATGATAGTGGAAAATATAAAAAAGACTTTATAGGAGTACAAAATAGATTTTTTCTGATACAGTGAGTTCTGTGGACAGGAATTTTAAGGAGACAGCATTAGCTAAGAATACTGGAAAGTGAGAAAAATCTGGTTGGAAAGAAGGATGTACAAGGGTAACTTAAATACCGGGACAATTGTAATGATTATTGTTGCTTTGTAGATATGTCATTAACTGTCTTCTGAAGTTGAAGATGTTATTCAGTTCTCTAATCTAATGCAGTCGGTTATTCCAGAGTCGGGTTCCTGCTACTGAGAAAGATGTCGAGAATGTGGGTGAACGACGGAGTGGGACAGAAGGAAGTTTGCTCTGGTGGGAACGGGTGTTTCTGCCGTGTTGTTCAGACAAGAGCGTTAAGGGTGAGGAGAGGTACGAGGGAAATTGTACGTTGATTAGACAGTGGAGAAAATATGAAAATATCTGGGCTTCTCTGCACGCAGCCGAGATAACTGTGTATACATGTATGACGCGAAATATGCTCGAAGAGTCGAACATCACAGACATATCGAACACAGGCATTCATAACCAGTTTCAGGTGCTGTGAGATTTCCTGAGAAAGTCTTTGCAGGATAGTAACGTTTTAATTAATAATGTGGAAGTATAAGTATTTGCACAAGTTTATTTTTCACAACGAGACGGAAGAGTTATTTTTTATAGGGCATGGAGAGAGCTGATGATGCCTTCTTGCACATTGCTGTTACGCGCTCACCCAAATTAAATCTTCATCTGTTACTCCTCCTAGACTCTTTGCTAAAGTAAAGGAGTTAATATTTGTCCCATTTAGTGTTAAAGATCGAGAGGACTCCCAAAATTTTGGGCTACTGAGCCTAGAATGACCAATCAGTACCACTTAGGTTTTGGATGGGTTGAGCTTTAACTCTATATCCCGCGCTCATTTTGATAGTGCACGCAGGACAGTATTTAGTTCCTGTTCTACATGAAGGCACTTGTACTTCAGTGGAAGTTTATTAAATTTTTATGTCTTAATCCTTGTCGTCGCTACCTGCATACCAGGAAACATGTAGGCTCTCTGTTGCAGCTAAGAGTCAACGACTAGAAAAATTCATTTCGGTCGCATTTGTAATTAATAATTGGAAAACTGTTATACAACCATTTTGTATTTCTGAAGGATGATAACTGGTTTTTCACAACGTTAATATGCAATGAATGCTAGAATATTCCGACGTGTCAATCTACTACAGGAACCATAATACTATAGGGCGATATAGTACTCTGTAATAATGTTAGATTGTTCTAAAGGGAAGGGCTAAACGAGAAATTTCTAAACAAATTCGGAAAATACTAATATTGCAGCTGAAGTCTGCTCCTCTCTCGTCTTTACTCAGAATCACTGTATAATCGAAAAGATTACAAGCTGTAGAGCAAAGGAAGATGGGCGGCAGAATTGATTTCGGATTACGCTTAAGATGTGATATGCTATCTGCCAGATATATCTTTCATATAACACTTCGATATATTCGATTTATGATAGCAAGTCCAATGTCACAATATACCCCTCTTTTAAGAAGCGCTTTTCTGGTACTACTAGGAAAGATGAACAAATTATCAGTGTGGGCGGCACAGGTTCTGTGATTTGTCGATGATTACTTCATTACACTGAAATTTTTTTACAGGCCGTACATATGTAACGAAGGAATGCCTCTCGCTTAATTGTGTTAAACACTTAACAGCAGAATTTTAAGAATAGTACAGCAAATAGCCGGCCGCGGTGGCCGAGCGCTTCTGGGCGCTTCAGTCCGGAACCGCGCGACTGCTACGGTCGCAGGTTCGAATCCTGCCTCGGGCCTGGATGTGTGTGATGTCCTTAGGTTAGTTAGGTTTAAGTAGTCCTACGTTCTAGGGGACTGATGACCTCAGATGTTAAGTCCCATAGTGCTCAGAGCAATTTCAAATTGCAGCAAATAGCAGTAATAGTTTTGCTTCTTACTTCGAAAGAAAATGTACAACATTAGTATTTAGGAGAGGTACATCAACACTAAAAACTTGATGTGCACTAATAATGTGAACCTTTATCGTTCATAAACTTACATGAAATGTTCGCAATTAAGGTTTTTCATTAATTACAGTATTATTTAAAAAAAGGGGTGCAGATATGACGAAAAATTCGATGAGTTATTCAATACTTTTCTGGTGAACGGAGATCTTCAGCGTATTACGGTCGGCCATGTTCCGATTTATCAGCCACTGCTGGCACTAGCTGTAACTTTGACATCGTAACTAAAGGCGACAGCTTTCAGTCATACGCATGTGGTAATTTCAACTCTGCTCTATCGTGTAAGATTGCCTGTCTGTGAAGGTTTGTTTCTTTTTTTCCAGATGTGCTGACCTTTGTCGCAGAGACACAATTGGCTCATTTTGGCAGATTCCATCTTGCGTCTGACGCAAAAAACCAGCCAGTGTGTAAAGCAGGTTCTCATGTAGCGAAACTGTCTGCGTCGCAGCAACAGTTACATAGAAACTGCTGAACACTGGATCCATTTCCAGCTTGCCGACAATTATTTGCAACTTTGTCAAAATAAATTTATTCTGCATCTAACAAAAATTTTATTTCTCTTAGTACATTACATTTAGCAATAATAACATCGCATGTGCAAAATGTTGTAAACAATGTTGCCACTATCAGGCATCGTTACGTTAAAAAAGAATCTTTGCCATCAGCAAATTGCCGGGAAATATTGTTTTGTAGACAGAAATTTAAATATTATCTGTTCTCGCTTGCTATTTTGGGAGCGCAAACAGACTGTAGATATAAAATACAGACTTTCTGTAGGAAGAAAATGGTTCAAATGGCTCTGAGCACTATGGGACTCAACTGCTGAGGTCATTAGTCCCCTAGAACTTAGAACTAGTTAAACCTAACTAACCTAAGGACATCACAAACATCCATGCCCGAGGCAGGATTCGAACCTGCGACCGTAGCGGTCTTGCGGTTCCAGACTGCAGCGCCTTTAACCGCACGGCCACTTCGGCCGGCTCTGTAGGAAGAAAGTCTAATCTGAAAAGGAGGACATTTTAACAGCTAACATAAATTTTAGTGTTCTCTAAAGGGGAATTTTGCGTGCCGGTGGCACTTGGACGTTAAAAACAAGAGAGAAAAAGACAACAAAGCGTTCGAAATATGAGGAAAGAGACAAATTAAGCATTATTATTGCAACCTCTAACCATATGAAACTTCTTACTGTCGTCACTCCTTGATCTTCCTCTCCAATTTTTATCCTCCCACTCCCCACACTTTCTGCTAAATCTACGGAGCAAGAAACAACTCGTTTTGTCAACTTATTTATTAAGGAGACTGCAATAAACCACCAACAGTAACACATTCTTCAAAACCAACACAATAATAGGATCCCTTTTACGAATCAAGCAAATAACTAATTCCTACGGTCAGAGTTCCCTTAGACTCTATACCCGTATTACTGTTCCAGGTCGAAGTAGGCTGTAAGCAGCTGGTAGTTAGCGAGCTAGCATAACACGACGAAAGACAATCGTTGCGGAAGAGAGGATGATCGAGGTGGCACACCGCTGTACCGGCCGATCTTCTCCACACTCGACTAGTCGAGAACTGGTCACTCAACGGCCGGTCTCCGGCTTACCTAGCCCCGGGAGGATGGATATTTCCGGGACTATTTGCACACACTTGATCACCAGAAAATGGTGGGAGGTGGTCGTGGTAGGGATAGTTCCGATCCACACAAGACGCCATTTCATTTACTCAGTCACTATGGAGCAGTGGGACTTGCAACGTCGAGTGTTTGTCTATGACAGTTTCGTGAAAAGTGGTGAGTCTATTGTTGCTACGCAGCGATTGTTTCGTGCGCGGTTTAATGTCGGTCTACATGGAGCTGTTCCGAGCCGTAACACAATCCTCAGATGGGTGGAAAACTTCAGATCAACTGGAAACATACTGGATAAGAAGCATCCTGGCCCGAGACGCAGAGTAACGACACCAGAAAATGTTGAAAGGGTAAGGCAAGCGGCAGTCAGAAGCCCAGGACGGTCAGCTAGACGTCATGCTAGTGAGTTACGAATCAATCGTGAATCGGTTAGACGAATTTTGCGTAAAGAATTAAAATTCCATTCCTACAAAATGCTCATTGTCCAACAGCTTGAGGAAACTGATTTTGCTGTACGAGACGACATCGTTTACAGAATGCAAGTGATTTTGGGATCGAATGAAAATGAAACTTTATTGATGAGCGATGAAGCTCATATTCATTTAAACGAGACCGTGACTAAGCAAAACCTACGTTACTGGGCTCCAGAGCATCCACACGTTATCCACCAGCGTCCTCTACACTCAGAAAAAGTATTTCTGGTGTACTCTTGGCTCTGTTGGCATTATTGGATCTTATTTTTTTGAAGAGAACGGGGCCACAGTTACTGTTAATTTGGTTCGTTACATTCTTATTCTTGAAACATTCTTGAAACCAGAACTAAGAAGACGACGAATCCCTTTAAAACGCGTTTGGTTCCAGCAGGATGGGTCAACATCTCACACTGCAAACACTTCAATGACAGTTCTTAGACGCATGTTTCCTGGCCGGATTATCACACGTTTTGGCAATGTTCCTTGGCCTCCCAGGTCTCCTGACTTGTCAGTATGCGGCTTTTTTCTGTGGGGGTACCTTAAGAACTGTGTCTATCCAGAATGAGATTTTCACTCTGCAGCGGAGTGTGCGCTGATATGAAACTCCCTGGCAGATTAAAACTGTGTGTCCGACCGAGACTCGAACTCGGGACCTTTGCCTTTCGCGGACAAGTGCTCTACCATCTGAGCTACCGAAGCACGACTCACGCCCAGTACTCACAGCTTTACTTCTGCCAGTATCTCGTCTCCTACCTTCCAAACTTTACAGAAGCTCTCTTCTAGAGCACTTGCCCGCGAAAGGCCAAGGTCCCGAGTTCGAGTCTCGGTCGGGCACACAGTTTTAATCTGCCAGGAAGTTTCAACTGTGCCTATAACCACAAACCCCGAAATTTGGATGAGTTGAAGAATGCAATCATTCAAGAAATTGCTGCCATCCCTGCAGAGATTTTAGTCCGTGTGATGGAGGATTTTGAGAAGAGACTTGAGTCCTGCATTAGAAATGATGGACATCACCTTGACGACATTATTTTTCACAAATAACTTTGTTAACTAAAATGGTAAATAATGAGCTTTGATTTTGTGTAAATAAACATGCATTAATTTGAAGGTTGGCTGAGTATTATTTCATTAAAAACCGTCCGTCTCCCCTGTGTCACCCTGTATTTGCTCATAAACACTCTTTCGTCATCCAGACTTCGCGGCAGAGTCAGCAACCCGCATCGCTGGTCTGTCTGCAGAGTTGCCTGCTGTAGTTACTTTTCCTTTGTAGACAACAAGCTGAGTACCCTTCGTTCAACCCCATACATACTTATTGCAATCTTCTATTGGTTCATCTCCTTCTCTCCGTCCATCTCATCCCACACTCTCTCTGACCATCTCCTGTTTCCCCTTCTCTTTGTCCACCTCCTCTATGCCCCACTCTCTGTCCACCTTCCCCTGTCCCTCTTTCTGTCCGTCTTCTTTCCCTCCATCTGTCCATCTGCTCCTTTCCCCTGTATCTCTCTCCTTCTCCTCTCTCCAAATTTATCTCCTTCAGCCTCTCTGTCTCCTTCTCACCCCCTTTAAGACCATTCCTTCTTCCCTCTTTCTCAGTTCATCTGCTCCTCTTCCCTTTCTCTGTTCATTTCCTACTACCCCTCTCTTCATCACTCCTCATCTGCTCCTCTTTCCTTCCTCCGTCCATCTCCTCTCTCTCTGACCATCTCACCTTTTTTCCATTTCTGTCCATTTACCCTCCACTCTCTCTCTGTCAATCTCCTCCTTTCCTCTCTCTGACTCTCTATCTCCTTCACCTTCCCTCTCCGCCTTATCAATTCCGCACCAATAAGTTGTTGCTAGTTATTTGCCCCACAGTATTTAATATGTTTTCCAATTTTCGTTGAAATCGATGCAGGCGTTTGGGAGGAGCTTTATACACCTGGTTTTGCCCTCGTTCGAAAATGTGACATATTTAACATATATTTCACATATTTCACCTATACCTCAATCGAATTTCACCCTTCAATTTCGTTTACATGCAGTTCAATGTTTATGACGTCACATGTGTGAATACTGTCTGCAAAATGTGTTCCAAATAGATGTAGTAGTAAAAAAGTAATACAATTACAGGTCATGTCTGATGCGTCAGCTATGCTACATGAACAGCGAAAATGTAGTAAGCGTTAAACTTTACTCCTTTCATCATTTTGTGGGGGTGTCAGTGAGTAAAAGTCTCGCAAATGTTTGAAACAATGTTTAATGGTTATTGCAAGCCAGTACGTGCTCTCATTCTCCAGAGCTATATGCATACAGCCTGACTGTTTGTGCATTGTAAGGTATGACACTATTTGACCCCCACAACATCCCTTTTGGAGGTAGGTGGTGCTTACCACCACAGTGGTTCTTTCCAGGCAGTAAGTAATATGCTTGAAATAGATCCAGTGGTTTAGGAGGAGATGTAGAACATACAGACAAATATCCACTTTTATAATATGTGTGGGCTTAATTGCTCTGATGCTTAACGGCAAATTGTGTTGCGGTACATACTTGTAGCAGTCCACTTACATTTGCTCTTGCAATTTTATCCTACATCTCGCCATACGACTTATCTTAGAAGAAAGATTAAGGAAAGGCAAACCTACGTGTCTTGCATTTGTAGACTTAGAGAAAGCTTTTGACAATGTTGACTGGAATACTCTCTTTCAAATTCTGAAGGTGGGAGGGGTAAAATACAGGGAGCGAAAGGCTATTTACAATTTGTACAGAAACCAGATGGCAGTTATAAGAGTCGAAGAACATGAAAGGGAAGCAGTGGTTGGGAAGGGAGTGAGACAGGGTTGTAGCCTCTCCCCGATGCTATTCAATCTGTATATTGAGCAAGCAGTAAAGGAAACAAAAGAAAAGTTCGGAGTAGGTATTAAAATCCATGGAGAAGAAATAAAAACTGAGGTTCGCCGATGAAAGTGTAATTCTGTCAGAGACAGCAAAGGACTTGGAAGAGCAGTTGAATGGAATGGACAGTGTCTTGAAAGGAGGGTATAAGAGGAACATCAACAAAAGCAAAACGAGGATAATGGAATGTAGTCGAATTAAGTCGGATGATGCTGAGGGAATTAGATTAGGCAATGAGGCACTTAAAGTAGTAAAGGAGTTTTGCTATTTGGGGAGCAAAATAACTGATGATGGTCGAAGTAGAGAGGGTATAAAATGTAGACTGACAATGGCAAGGAAAGCGTTTTTGAAGAAGAGAAATTTGTTAACATCGAGTATAGATTTAAGAGTCAGGAAGTCGTTTCTGAAAGTATTTGTATAGAGTGTAGCCATGTATGCAAGTGAAACATGGACGATAAATAGTTTGGACAAGAAGAGAATAGAAGCTTTCGGAATGTGGTGCTACAGAAGAATGCTGAAGATTAGATGGGTAGATCACATAACTAATGAGGAGGTATTGAATAAAATTGGGGAGAAGAGTAGTTTGTGGCACAACTGGAGCAGAAGAAGGGATCGTTTGGTAGGACATGCGATCAGCAATTTAGTATTGGAGGGCAGCGTGGAGGGGAAAAATCGTAAAGGGAGACCAAGAGATGAATACACTAAGCAGATTCAGAAGGATGTAGGCTTCAGTAGGTACTGGGAGATGAAGAATCTTGCACAGGATAGAGTAGCATGGAGAGCTGCATCAAACCAGTCTCAGGACTGAAGATCAGAGCAACAACAATCTCGCCGTTTTTCGGGGATTATTTGTAAGTTCTGTATCGGATCTGTTTGCTGATAATATATGTTCTTTGTTCACTTTAGAGTGAATTCGAGGTTATTGTATAGATCTGTAGTCTCGAATTCTGTGTTTCTTAATGAGCAAACTCTTATGCAAGAGTGAAAAACGGATATAATTTGTAGTTATTTCTATTTTCCTGTCTACGGTGAGTGCAATGACCTTACCTCTCCTGGGAGGACGTTTGCTTCTCCTCACGTCAGTGAATGCGAGGAGATGGTCGATTTCACCATCATGGCCTGGCATAAACCTGCCCCCCTCTGTATCTTCACACCCGCTTGAACTTGACATGGGGGGAGAAAAAACTAGCTAACTATTAAAACTGTTGGCAGTTGCCAATCGGGTCTATCACTTACAGGATTGGGATTATTGCTCTAGAAATGACGTCGACTGGGAAAATGTACAGCAGAAGTGAAGGGAGCACAAGGATAGAAGGTTCTACAGACCAGCATAATAAGTAGACAGATAAATGGAAAAACCCTGTTGTATTCTTCAGTAACTAATGAGACTGATCCCACGATTTCATATGAATCGACTAACAGGAAAGTGATCACAAATGGAAAACAGAATCTGTACTTCTCACAAGCCAGATAGTTAAATCAACAGTCATTGTTTCTTATCACAGCAAGTCTCTGAAATGAAAATCAGTGGAACACAGTGAAAGTCTGTTCACAAAGGCCAAAGCATTTATAAATGATAGGAACGAGGAAGGATAGGCATATCGAGGATGAGGATTTACATTGAGAACGAAACTCCCAGTATGGCTTTGCTACTGAATATCAATTTTGTGCACCATATGTGCATGAGGAGATGGCGCACTGCCAACACCACCATACAGGCATTGCAAATAATCATCAAACATGAAAGATATTGAGACTGCACACGCCACACTGTTTGCATATCTTTGGGTGTCGCCTGTCACTGTATGGTAGATGCATCATTTTGATCTAAGATCCACAAACTCCTCAGTCTGTGACTCCATTTGCCCCATCTTCCATTAAACTGGTGACCTTGTCATTTGCTGGCATTATGCCATAAGGATTTTTGGCTGCATATACAGATGTTTTGAAGGCATTGGGGTACCTTAGTACCCCATATGAATCACAACACTTTTTCCAATAGATGAAGCTGTCCATATTCATATAAACTAACTTTACAACTGCAAAATGAGTTTTTGTGATCTTATAATGGAACTGGTACATGTGGAGTTTGGATAGGGCCACCACAAACATATTGACACGAACAGCTTTCATAAGCTCTACCAAATCCTTAGCCATCACCAGAGTGATGAACTATATCTTGAAGACTGGATGCCATTCAAAATTTGGCATAGTGACAATTTTCTTCTTGCCAGATGCCTTACCACAATGGTGACACTGGTCCCCATCAGATCATCAAAGTGAAGTGCTGACACTTTGGTGGGTTTGCCAAGCACTGTTGGCAAGTGGGATGCACTCAGCCCTTGTGAGGGCAAGTGAGGAGGTACTTATTGAGAACTAGTGGCTTTGATCTTAAAAGCTGACAATGGCTGGGAGAGTGATGTGCTGATCTCTTAATATCTGCATCCAGCGACGCCTATTGGCTGTCACCTTATGGCTATAAGCAGGTCATTTGTGAGAATGGGAACAAAACTCTTCCGCTCACATGCTATTGACTTGAATGAAAAAGTGGGCATATTTATTTGTACATTATGTGTGTGTGTGTGTGTGTGTGTGTGTGTGTGTGTAGGATAGCAGTATGAACCATTTACACAACATAAACAGTTGGGTGCATATATGTATCTGTGTATGGGAAATTATTGCACCACATATGAGCTGTAAAGAGATGGGTACTGTGTACACTTATATGATGTTTGTGCACTGTTGTATGAGGACAAATATATTTTATATTAGTTTTCACCTCTTCTGCTAGCCACCAATGTCTCTAGTTTTTAGTGTAAACCGTTCTCATGTCACATCTGTCTTTTTGGAAAAGAATACAGAATGATATTGTAAATTTTTCTATTTTAACAATAGTATATCAAATGATATTATGATGGATGAAGTCTCTAGTTTTTAGTGCAATCTCGTCCTCATGTGGGTATGTCTTTTTGTAAATGTATACCAAATGACAATCTAATTTTTCTGTTTCTAAAATAGTATATCAAACCACATTGCAATACATGAATTGTAATGCTTCTTCACTGCAGCCAATGGGAAGAATGACAACTGTGGTGACTTTCATGGGTAACTATACTGCACAATCTGTTTTGGTCATTATTATTAGTATAAAAAATATCTCTGCACAACAAGTATTATGTATTGTGAGTAATTTTTAAAGAACTCATGCTGCTATTCATTCTTATTATTGTGAAAGAAATGCTACCATAGAGCATATTGTACAGAATTCTCACCAAATAAAATTGAATAAATATATTATTATTATTTGCAAAATCCAACTGCATTGGCAGTTCTACTGCACATAAATGTACAGAAGGTGTGAATGATGAGAGATGTGGCTAATAATAATATAAAAGGCCGTTGCACATATAACATCTACGAGATGAGGCTAATAATTTTGTCAGAGTCCTGTATTATACATAAAGGGTATAATACATGCATGTCACATTTGTTTTGAGCATGAGTATTGTTAAAGAGGTGCCATTGAAAGATTATCACAACAGTATTCATAGAGTGATCACTTGGGATTTTACATATCACTCAGCTCATCTACGTTTCTGGGAACAAGAGCGCGCAAGCGCTGCCACTTCCAGAGATTTATATATAGAAGCCACCTCTGAAATTATATCAACTTCCTAATCAGGGGTGAATTATACAGTCTCACCCGTGTGCTTCGGTAGGTAGGTTTCTGAATCTCTGCATGTTAGTCCAATTTATTAGACACAGTTCTTGCGTTTTCGTTAGTGTCTATAGTGGAGTTCGGCAGCATATGTCGATAGTCCGTTTATCTGAGTAGAGTAGTTTTCCACGGTCGTTAGTACGGACAGGGACTGTGATTGTTGTCTGCGGATGCGAGCCAAGCTGGTGACCCTTCGCTCTCAGCTCCAGGCTATGAAGGCTTCGGTCAGACAGCTTGAAGCTGCAGTGGATAGTCATCGTTGTTGTGGGCCGGCCATGGGGATACAACGGACGCCCATCACATCCGAGTCCTCCGATCGGTCCTCACCGGTGGCCAGCCCAGTTACTTCTCGCACTGAGGTTGACCCATCACCTGTGGTCGAGTGAGAGGTCGCCTCGGGGCGTGGTGTACGGCGAAAGACTTCCTATGGGGCCGCATGTAAGGTCTCTTTTCAGAGGAAACCTCTCAGCCTGCAAGATCTACGCAATCACAGTGGATGGGATTATTGGTGGCTGGGAGCTTCAATGTTAGGCGCGTTAAGGGGTCCATTAGGGACAGAGCTGCCAAGAAGGGGAAGAATGCCAATGTGCACCCCGTGTGCATTCCGGGTGGAGTCATTTCAAATCTGGAATGGGTACTTGTGGATGCCATGAAGAGCACAGAGTGCAGTCAACTGCAGTTGGTGACTCACGCCGGTGCCAGTGATGTATATCGCTTTGGATTGGAAGATTCTCTATGGTTTAGTGCTGCCAGTCTTGCTTGCGACATAAAAGCAGAGCTCTCCATTTGGAGCGTAATCGAAATGACCGACTGCGGACCTCTGGTGCATAGTCGAGTGAAAGGTCTGAATCAGAGGCTCAGATAGTTCTGCGACCGTGTAGGCTGCAGATTCCTCAACTTGCGCCACAGGATGGTTGGCTTTCGGGTCCCACTACACGCTGGAGGCGGCTACAGCGGCTATGTGGCATGGACGTTTTTTTTATGTTATAGGGTCTAGGAGAAACCCAAAAAGGGCTTCAGTCTCAAAGGATGCAGGCCGAACACAGGAATAACGTAGATAAAGGGACCATCTGTATAACAGCTGCAAATTGTCGTAGCTGTATTGGGAAAGTACCAGAGCTCCAAGCGTTAGTAGAAAATACTGATGCTCAGATCGTTATAGGCACTGAAAGCTGGCAAAAACCGGAGATAATTTGAGCCGAAATTTTTGCGGAGAACCTTACCGTGTTCCGAAAGGATAGGTTAAACACAGTTGGCGGTGGCGTGTTTGTTGCTGTTAGAAGTAGTTTATCTTGTCGCGAAACTGAATTAAACAGTTTCTATGAGTTAGTATGTGCAGTCATTCTTGGGAACCGGGATAAAATAATAATTGGACCCTTTTATCGTCCTCCCAATTCAGATGATACTATTGCTGAAAGGTTCAAAGAAAACTTGAGTTTAATTTGAAACACGTATCCGTCTCATAGAAATACCTCGATAAGTTGGCGAAAATACGTGTTTAAATACGGAGGTATCCATAAAACATCATCTGAAATTGTGCTAAATGCATTCTGTGAGAATTATTTCGAGCAGTTAGCTCATGAGCCCACGCGAATATTAAACGGTTGTGAAAACACTCTTGACCTCTTAGCAACAAATAATCCTTAGCTAATAACAAGCTTCGAAACGGATACAGGGATTAGTGAACACAGGGATGTCGTAGCGAGAGTGAATATTGTAACCCCCAAATCCTCCAAAAATAAACGAAAAAGACACCTATTCAAAAAGGTAAATAAAAATTCTCTTGACGTCTTCCTGAGAGACAATCTCCACTCCTTCCATATTATCAGTATAAGTGCAGACCAGGTGCGGTTTGAATTCAAAGAAATGGCATCGGCAGCAATTGAGAGATATATACCAAATAAATTAAGAAACGACGGAGCTCATCCTCCTTGGTGCACAAAACTGGTCACAACACTGTTGCAGAATCAACGAAAAAAGCATGCGAAATTTAAACGGACACAAAATCTCCAATATTGGCGATCTTTTCCAGAAGCCCTAAATTTAGCGTGGGCTTCAATGCTAGATGCTGATAATAGTTTCCACAGAGAAACTGTCTCGAAATGTGGCAGAAAATCCAAAGAGATTCTGGTCCTATGTGAAGTCTGTTAGCAACAAGACACAACCAATGCATTCTCTGCGTGATAGCAATGGAAATACCATCGACGACAGTGCTGCCAAAGCAGAGTTACTAAACACGCCCTTCCGAAATTCCTTCACCAAAGAAGAATAAGTAAATATTCCAGAATTCGAATCAAGAACAGCTAACAACATGAGTGATATAGAAGTAGATATCCTCGGACTACTAATCTTCCGGTCCAGAGTGTGCACCAGTTGGTTTCCTTTCAGAGTATGCTGATATAATAGCACCATACTTAACAATCATATTCTGCCGTTCGCTCGTCGAAAGATCCGTACCCAAAGACAGTAAAGCTGCACAGGTCTCACCACTATTCAAATAAGGTAGTAGGAGTAATTCACCAAGTTACAGGCCCATATCATTAACGTCGATATGCAGCGGGATTCTGGAACATATACTGTGTTCGAACATGGTCAACCCGCATTTAGAAAACATCGTTCTTGTGAAACACAATTAGCTCATTACTCGCATGAAGTGCTGAGTGCTATTGACAAAGGATTTCAAATTTACTCCGTATTTCTAGAATTCCAGAAGGCTTTTAATACTGTATCACACAAGCAGCTTGTAGTGAAATTGCATGCTTATGGAATATCGTCTCAGTTATGTGGCTTCTGATAGGAACCTAATTGGTACACAATCTGGACCGGAAGATTTGCTTTGTTAAGAGATTTAAGTTGTTTCATTTGTCCGAGGATATCTACTTCTATGTTACTCATGTTGTCAGAGAGGTCACAGTTCGTAGTGATTGGCTGAAAGTCTTCGAGTAAAACAGAAGTGATTTATGGCGTCCCCCAAGGTAGTGTTACAGGCTCTTTGCTGTTCCTCATCTATATAAACGATCTAGGAGACAATGTGAGCAGCCATCTTAGGATGTTTGCAGGTGATGCTGTCGTTTATGGACTAGTAAAGTCATCAGAAGATCAAAACAAACTGCAAACGATTTAGAAAAGGTATCTGTAATACTGCTGCACTGTGTGGGATCCTTACCAGATAATACTGATGGAGTACATTGAGAAAGTTAAAAAAGGACAGCACGTTTTGTATTGTCGCAAAATATGTAAGGTTGTGTCACTCAAATGATGCAGGATTTGGGGTGGACATCATTCAAACAAAGGTGTTTTTGTTGCGGCGGAATCATCTCGCGAAATGTCAATCACCAACTTTCTCCTGCGAATGCGAAATTATTTTGTTGACGTCGAGCTACATAGGGAGGAACGATTATCATAATAAAATAATGGAAATCAGAGCTCGCACTGAAAGGTATAGGTGTTCGTTTTTTCCGCGCGCTATACGAGATTGGAATAACTGACAATTATTGTGAAGATGGTTCGATGAACCCACTGCCAGCCACTTAAATGAGATTCGCAGAGTATCCATGTAGATGTAGATGTAGAGGTACTTAGCTACTGCATTCACGTGCTTCTCTTGATTTCTGAGAATATTCGCAGCAAGAGCGCAGACTGAATTTCGATGATCGACTGGACACTGTGTATGACTTCAATTGATATTTTCAATATTTGCATCCATGTAAAGATGAATGTTCTACGAATACATCCCCTTCCTTTCAGGCTGAACACTTGACTTACGTGCGAATTGGTCCATGATGTTATTGTGGCATCGATAGTTCCAGTGCCACAGCGTAGGTTGGCACTACGAGAGTGGAAGATCTACGCCGAAGACAGCGCCCTCTAGCCGACGCTGGGCAGATCTTTTTTTTTTTCTTTATTGAGTTTCGATTCCCCCTGAAGGGGCGGGCTGGCAGGAGCTTAGTACGCCGCTCTTCAGCCTACAGAATTTGTTTTAAAAAGATGAAGATAATAAATAATAAAAGCAGCCGAGAAAATCGGTGACTTAAATGTGAAAATGGCGGAAAATAGTGGAACTTAAAACATGAAACAAAGGGTTGAGATGCTAATAAAATACATATAAAGCAGACAGGAAAAGAATACACAGACACTTTAAAAAAAAAGGCGACAGTCTGGTTTCTGTTCGCAAAAGATATAAAATTTACACCCAGCGACAGCATGGTTTCTGTTCGCAACACTTTGGAAAGACGAACAACACTGAACATTCACTTGAACACTGCATGAAAAAATTGGCACAAATATGATATACCACAGCCGAGGGCAGATGGGGGGAACCTGGACAGATGATGGGAAAGAAAAGGGGGAAAGGAGAGGAAAAAACGAAGTGGGGGTAGGAGGGAAAGGAGCCAATGGAGGACGAGAACCAAAAAGAGGGGAGGCGGGTGCTGGGCAGACGTGACAGGGAGTGGGGAAAGGCAGAGGAGGGGTATACAAAAGGACTCGGGGGGGTGAGGCGAGGCAGAGGGAGTTTATGTGGGGAGAAAACACGATGGAAAGGGGGGAAGAGGGAGCCCGGGGAGAGGAAAGAGGAAAGGAGGTGGGTGAGGATCAGAGTTGATAGGAGGGATAAATGGAGGGAGAGAGGGCATCATGCAGGAGGGGGAGTTGACAGAAGTCACCTTGGGAAAGTAGGTGAAGGGTGTAGAGATGGAGGGTAGGGGGGACACAACAGTAGAGGCATGGCAGAGAGCGGGGATTGGAGAGGAGAGGAGCAACCAGGGGGTGAGGGGGATCAAGGCGGCGGGAGGTGTAGAGTATGTGGATATGTTCGAGGAATAGGAGCAGATGGGGGAAAGGAATGAGATCGTAGAGGATCCATGTAGGGGATGGGAGGCGTATGCAGAAGGAGAGGCGGAATGCGTGGTGCTTGAGGATCTGGAGGGACTGATAGAATTTGGGGGGGGGGGGACGGATATCCAGACAGGACTGGCATAACAGAGGATGGGACGGATTAAGGATTTGTAGGTGTGGAAGATGGTAGAGGGCTGCAACCCCCATGTCCGGCCAGAGAGGAGTTTGAGGAGTTGGAGGCGGTTGTGGGCTTTGGATTGGATGGAGCAGAGTTGAGGGAGCCAGGTGAGATGATGGTCAATGGTGAGGCCAAGGTAGGTGAGGGTGGGGGAGAGGAGGAGAGGACGGGCGCAGATGGTAAGGAGAAATCCAGGAGCCAGAAGGAGTGAGTGGTACGACCTACGATGATTCCCTGGGCAGATCTACGAGCGCCGCTACACTTGTGCTCAGTTCATGAAGAGCAGACAGCCGAGAACCATCGCTTCAGCTTAGCTTGCTATTGAGACTTCCTTATCTGGACTTTGGCTGCACACCTACGTGCTCATCACCTAAAGCTATGTAATATGTTTGCATATGCTTATACTATAGTAAAACCACTTTTACTTTACTCCAGTTCCGAAAGCTTTACCTCACCTGCTCCTACTCGCTTCCTTTCATTCGGCCTCTTTGTCATATTTCAGGAACAGACCCACGCGCCGCCTTCCAGGCTGGATACAAAAGTTATGGATATCGATGTACTTATCTCTGTCATTACTATTTATACTAAGTTAAGAGAAAAGAGAAACACCTCGAAGTTTTTCCATATTTTTTATCAATAATCAGAAATTTGTACTGTGTGCGATTCCAGTAATCTCAAGATATATTAATACCTGGGGCATTCAGTAAGTACTCCAATTTTTTTTTTCTCGACCAATTA
Source organism: Schistocerca serialis cubense (assembly GCF_023864345.2). Taxonomy (NCBI): domain Eukaryota; kingdom Metazoa; phylum Arthropoda; class Insecta; order Orthoptera; family Acrididae; genus Schistocerca; species Schistocerca serialis. The sequence goes on along the minus strand of NC_064639.1, from coordinate 218,299,308 downwards.
CTAATGAAAAGATTAGAAATTTGTTGTTGGACATCCTAGAATATTCCCGCTTCAGCCCCCAAAGTTTCACGAAGTTCCGATAGGTGACAGCGCTATACGCAGCCTTCAAAATGGGATCTGTAACGGAGATGCGTTCCAAGCAGGGAGCTATCACTGAGTTTCTCTTGGAGGAAAACCAGAAATGCGGAGATGCACGCAGGCACTTGCAGAATGTCCGTGGAGATGTAGCAGTGAACAAAAGCGTGGTAACTCATTGGGCGAGGCGTCTGTCATCATTGATGGCTCAATTATAGATCTCTGGACTCGTAATAATACAGTTTTCTTCACAAAATATATTTCGTTCAATTAAATATGTATGTTTAATGCTGTAGAAAGTTGCACAATGAAAGAAAATTAACTTTCAGTAAGATATTACACACTTTATTTATGATATCCTTCAGGTCACATAATTTTAAAGCTTGAAAATGCTTTAAATGTATACGGTCACTGTCAGTCCCTATTGTTTGATTTCAAAATTTACACTGAAGCGTCAAAGAAACTGGCATAGGTATGAGTATTCAAATACAGAGGTATGTAAACAGGCAGAATTAGGCGTGGAGATCGGCAACACCTATCTAAGACAAGTTTCCGGCGCAGTTGTCAGATTGGTTATTGGTGCTACAGTGGCAAGTTATCAAGATTTAAGTGAGTTTGAACGTGTCGTTACAGTCGGAGCACGAGAGATGGGCTACAGCGTGGCCGAGGTAGCGATGAAGTGGGGATTTTCTTGTACGACCATTTCACGAGTGTACCGTGAATATCAGGAATCGGTAAAACATCAAATCTCCGACATCGTTGCGGCCGGAAAAAGATCCTGCAAGAACGGGACCAACGACGACTGAAGAGAATTGTTCAAAGTGACAGAAGTGTAGCCCTTCCCCAAATTGCTGCAGGTTTCAATGCTAGGCCATCAACAAGTGTCAGCGTGCGAACCATTCAACGAAACATCATCGTTACGAGCTTCCGGACAAGAAGGCCCACTCGTGTACCCTTGATGATTGCACGACACAAAGCTTTACGCCTCGCCTGGGCTCGTCAACACCGACATTTGACTGTTGACGACTGGAAACATGTTGCCTGGTCTGACGAGTTTCGTTTCAAATTGTATTGAGCAGATGGACGTATATGGATATGAAGACAATCTCATGAATCTATGGACCATGCATGTCAGCATGGGAGTGTTCCAGCTGGTGTAGGCTCCGTAATGGCAATGGGCGTCTGCAGTTGGAGTGATAAGGGACCACTGATACATCCTCATACGATTCTGACGGGAGACACGTACGTAGGCATCCTGTCTGATTACATGCATCCATTCATGTCCATTGTGCATTTTGACGGATTTAGGCAATTCCAGCAGGACAATGCGACACGCCATACTTCCAGGTTGTTACAGAGTGGCGGATTTATGGACGGCTCTGCGGTATTCATGTTGTCAATTCCCTCCAGCAGTACTTCAGACATCCTACACTATATTAGCCAGGCATATCACTTTCTGCGGCTCTTCAGTGTATACCAGGGAGGAGTGTTCCATTCTTCTCCTTTTTTTGGTCTTCGGTAGTATTGCAGGACCAGTTCGTTACTATGTCCTTGTGATAGGGGTGTTTCGTCCACACAGCCATGGTGATAACCACATGACTAACATGAAGGAGTTTTACAGGGAAGTAAAGAACGTGTGTCTCTTAAAATTTTTTATTTATAAACTTTTACAGATTGTTGGCTATATGTATATACTTGAATAAAAGCATGGTTGTGGGCCTACATGTGGATGGCTGATTCATTGATATTTGCATACAATGGTGTCCTGCAAAGATTATGAAGTTGAGCAATGTCTTCTTTCGATAGATGCTGAGATCTCAGTGCTAACTCCATCAGCTTGGTCCACATTCCCTCGTAGCTTCTGTACACATCCAGTTGTCAGCTGAGTCATTTGTCTAGTGCGGCGAAGTTCAGACCATGGCTCATGGGCAATATGCAGCCTGCTATTGATCTGATGGCGGCCCACCCTTCTACTTTCATTCGTGTAATTTGTTTACTCATCTTTTATGCCCTCCTGAAAAGGTGCTCATAGGCCCTTGTAGAATTTTGTTCTTTTGTGCCCAATCTGTCTAGAATTGGGATAGGAAATTCCAGTTGAGAATAGTAGGTTGTCTTATGGGAAGTTATTTTATGAGTGCACTCTCTCTCATATAAAAATGTAACTGTTCATTGGAATTTGGTGCAGAAATCATATGACTGTAATATCACTGAGGAAGCTTGATCACTTCCGTTGAACATGGCTACAATATGCATTGAAGCATTATATTTTTCAACCCACTCACCCAGGGAAATCATGCTTTTGTATCACTATATTGAGGATTTTTAAAAGCCAGTACTGGGTAGCAATCGTGACCAAACATCATTCTGACACTGATATGTTTACTATAACTGTTGTTTAAAGTATATGTTGTGTTAAATAACATTACTTTCACATAAGACGGCTCTTCCTCACCTGTATGGAGAAAGGTAAATGATTTGCACATACATTTTATCACCACATTCTACCACAGTTACTAATACTTAAATGAAGCTGCATTGCTGCAACACTTTTTAACATGTTCACTACTTTGACAGCTCTTACTCGACTTGCAGCGTGTTTTCTTCAACCTGTGAACGTAAGTTTCATGTTACCATGTATCCAATTTAAAACAGAAAGAATGTGTGTATCACGTTTGTTTCCAGGTATAAAACAATGTATGCACTGGGTTCTACAGACAGTTCATATCTGTCACTCTTGCTGTTACATTTACTGTTGAAAATAAACAAGGTTATGATACTTGGTGGTAAACCTGATAAGTATAGAGCGATAGTATTAGTTTTGAATTTAAGTGAGGGCAGCGAAGATATACTGCCAATTCCGAACACTGAAGCATCAGCCTGTACTTTGAACACAACCTTTAAATCACTGATACAGGAGAGCGATGATTGCATGATGCTCATGTTTTCAAGAAATCTATGAAGTTCAGACTTTTGAGGATTCTTCAACTATTTATCCCTGAATATGTCTGCTGCTGGAGGACTACAGATCCATGTGAATGAACAGGAAGATGTCAATGCTTACTACATCTTCTAATGGCATAAAGCGAGGATTGTGTGTACGGTGATCCTTGGCATTTATAGGAAACTTACAGAAAATCATCGCTGTTTGAACACAATTAGCTATTATTTGTTCCCAAAACATCTGATACCATTGTTGTGTGATACTGTAGACAGCTTTTGATGACTATCTCAAGTTTTTCAGAGTAATGTGCTTATTTTTATGTGTGAACCTCGTTACACGTTGAAAATAATTGAACTACGTCAAATGAAATTGTCATAACTCCTAAACGGCTTGCGTTAGGACGTTCAAACTGCACTGTTGGACGCGAGGCATCACGATAATTAGGATGTGCATGTGCAGGGGCCTTGTTCCTGTCGGCCGTTTGTATATGAAAATGTCTGAGGGTAAGCAGCTTGTGAAGGCCTACCATGCCAGCAATAACAGCTCAACTGCAGCTCAAAGGAAGTTTGCGACCGAGTTCAAGCTGGAGACCGCCGTCCAAGTGTGCTAACAATCAAGAATTATATTCGCATATTTGAGAGAATGAGTAGTATCCGTGATGACAGTGCTGGAAATGTTGGTCAACCTAAAAGAGTCAAAACGCCTGAAAACATCGCTGTGGTTCAAACCGGCCCCTGGAAATCGATCAGACGAGCTGCACAACAGGTGGGAATCAACTGGGAGATACTGCGACAAATTGTTGTTGAAGACCTGCATCTCTTCCTGTACAAAATTCAAACCTATCAGCCATTAAGCCCCAGGGTCATAGAACAGCAGTTGTTTTTCCCCAACACTACTCTTCACAGAACTGACGAACAGGACTCCGATGTCAGTATGATTTGATTTAGCGATGAAGCCCACTTTGATAGGGATGGGTTAGTCAATAAAAAAAATTGGCGGTTTTGTGGGACTGAGAATCCGCATTTCGTGATCGAGAAGTCTCTTCACCCTCTATGGATGACTATTTGGTGTGCAATGTCCAGTCACGGAACAATCAGTGCGATATTCCTTGATGGCACGGTGACTACTGAATGGTACATGAAGGTTTTGGAAGATTATTTCATCCCCATTGTCGGAAGTGACCCTGATTTCTACAAGATGTGGTTCATGCAAGATGGCGTTCGACCCCATCCAACCAGGAGAGTGTTTGATGTAGTGATGGAGTACTTTGGCAACCGCATTCTGAGGCCTGGGGTAATCAAAGGCCGCTGGCATAGACCTCGATTGGCCGCCATATTATCCGGATCTGAACACATGCGATTCCTTTTTATGCAGCTATATGAAAGACAAGGTGTACATCAATAACCCCAAAACCATTGCTGAGCTTAAAACATCCTTGCAGGAGGTCATCGGCAGCCTTGATGTTTCGACACTTCAGCGAGTCATGCAGAATTTCGCTATTCGTGTGCGCCACATCGTCACCAATGATGGCAGGCATGTCGAAGATTCCATAACCTAAATCCGTATATCTGTAGTGGCATATACATTTATGCACGCCGTAGTTTGTAACTAATTTATGTTTTTTTCATATAGTTTTCTAATTGTCTCCCTGTATAAACATTACGATTTGAATGCTCAATGTCAAATTCATTAACCTCCTCCTATTAAAATGTGCCTTGAGGGCTGCAAAAAGGAGCAAATAAAATAATATTTTCATATATACGTTTTTTTTCTTTTAAAAACTTAGCTAGTCTAGCTGAGAGGGTGGTAATAATTGCCTTTTAGCTATCCTATTCACTGAGCTACAATGGCTACATATCTGTAACTGTAGGTAGTCCGCTTGACGTGAAAGACAGTTTAGAGAGAAAAATATTCATTTATTTGCTTGTTTATTTTCAGTTAACATTTCACTGTATATGAATATGTACAAATATGCATGTGTTTCTTTATCAAAATCTGGCAGTGATGCTGCAGCATACATACTGCAAACCAAAGCACAACACATATCGAAATTACTAGTGAAAACGTCATCTGAAGTTTTCTCATTAGTGAGCTTTATAAGTACATACCATACATTTCCAAAAAGTCCATATACAATTCCCACTCCCTGTGATGCGTATTCAAAGCCACGCTCAATGGCTTAGCTTGCACTCATCAAGTTTTTGATTGTTAATTACTGAAAGTGAGTGCACTCTGCATTATTCTCATTGTTGTATACTTTAATTGTTTGTGTATCGGTGATATCCCAGAAAAAGAGAATCTATTTGAGCACTAAAAAGGGTAGTTACCTTCGCAAAATTCTCACATAATCGCTAACATTCATAGGATGAAAGCACTACTTACATGCCGCTAAACTGAAGATTTTCAAACATTACCAGGGTGTTCACCTCATAACTTGAGGACATGGTCACAACCACATGTTTCCTCTGAGTCATGTTAAGATTTTATGTCACAGAAAATAACATCACGGTAATAGATGAGATACGCTGTTGTAAATGTACAATGAGCAGTGTCGATATTTGTCATAGTAGGAACTCAGGGAAGAAGAGTTTTTTTACGTCCTGCTGAGATATATCACAGGAATGCTGCTATCACTACTGAGGTGCAGACTCGAAGGTGCATGATAAATTTTTTGTTGGAAAACTGAAATCCGATAAATTAGGTATGACATTGGTGGGCTGCTGCAGTGGCGTAGAAAGTGTAAATGTACATGGCTGCATGACCTGACCACATAAATCTGATAGGCCGCTGGTGCCAGAGGCAGCTCAACAACTGGTGCTGATGCTTCAACAGTTCTACATCCCTCTCCAACATGCCAGGTAGTGCTGCATCAGGGGGCTGTTGCTCTGTTGGAAAGAAGAAAAACGTAAGTATCTGCACATTCAGGTGCAATGAACAATGAGGGGAAATGTTTAATAATAGTACTTATATTTGAGTGTGACACTCGTATTCTTCTTTTTATTTCTCCACAGGGTGGTATTTGATCTCTACCAGCATTTCATCTTGTTGAATCTTCCAGTAAATACCACATGTGTCGGTAAGTGGTGAGAGTAAGTTAATGCTGTGCCAACAACTATCTGGTATCACAGCATGCCATTTTTCTGCTGCCATTTTTTTCCACTATTGTGTTGTGACATCGTAGCCTGGCGCCTTGGACACCATATTGTGACATCGTAAACTGGTTCCCTCAAGTGGGATGGAGATGTGGTGGAGGAAGGGGTGGCGTTGACCAGATGGGTTGGGGGCGACCTTGAAAATGATAGCTCATTTACGTAATCTTCTCATAAATTATGCCAAAATGTATACATCCATTACATGCATGCACTTATTCGGCTGAAAAGAGTGACATGAAACCACTGTACCTCTCCTGTGGCAAGCTCGCCCACAACTGTTGAAACTGGTCCTTGATATCACGATGGGACTGGGATGGTGTTGTTATCTGAGCTGGTTCCACACATGTTCTATTGAGGCAGGTCTGAGGATTCTGCTGCCCACAAGAGCACCTCAACATCATGCATGCTGTTCATAGAGAAGAGTGACATGTGGGGGCGAGCATTGTGCTATAGAAAAATGATACCACGGTGCTGTCACATGAGAGGTAACACATGAGGGCACAGGATATAATTGCTGTCAGTTTTCTCAGTCACTACCAAACATGACCTGAAGGCATTCCCGATGGCTCTGCACACCATGATGCCAGGAATAAAGTCACTTTATCTCTCCAAAATATTGGAAGAATGGGATCTCTCCCCAGTCGCTGTCACACTGCCTAACGATGGTCATCCAGACGTGTGAAGCACTGCGATTCATCATTGAACCAAATTCTACGCCATTAATTAGCAGTCCATGCATCGCGATCATGGCAGCACTCCAAACGTAGTCGTTTGTGTTGTGATGTTATTGGCAGCCTATGCCTGGGATGGGAATTCCCTAGCCCAGCTACTGCTAGTCTCTGACCAATGGTGAAAGATCATACAGATTGTTGGAAAGAGTCCATTACTTGTTCTCAGATGGGAGGCACAGGTGTGAAGTGGCTACGACGTGCATACGGCGGTCCTCTCTCGTGGTGATTGGATGTGGTCAGTGTGAACCTTGACGAGTATGCCTGGTCTCTTGTAGCCATGAAGTACAGCATCGAGTACTATCATATCCGAAAGCCCATAAATCTAAGAGTCCCTAGTTGCAGACTTTACCTCTTGGCTGTGGGACATAATACAAACAGCATTTATAAGAAAATATATTTCTTAAGATGACTAAGATGACACAAGGAATGCATCAATCAAGCAAATTTTACCTGTGTAGAACTAAAATGCACTCTTTCCAAATAATGAGCCTTGAAATTAAAGTTGAAAATGACCTAGATGGCTTATTGGTTTGTAGATATACTTCAAACTAATTAAGCCACTAATAATGCCTTAAAAACGAGGTTGTTTTAAAATTTCGCTTTCAGTAGTGAGTGAATCCAAAATATTGAGCCCGTTTTCGATCAACTTCAGTTCAGAAAAATGACCTTTCTTCTACGCTGTTTGTGATTATTAGTGACAATTATAGTCTTAGAGCGACCTTGATAGTAGGCAACTAGTCATTGACGTTTGGTGTAATCGGGTGTGGAGGAAATGACGTCTGGACGACATCAGCTTTTCGTGAAATCTAACTTGTTTCAGGCTGCCAGAATTGCGTTAACCATTCTTTCAACTGTATAAGTGGGTTTGCCAGCGCTTTTCCCTTGATGGCGCAGGCAATTTGAACATAGGGAACACTAAGTCCGAGAGGTGACTGTTGTGTTTATTATTATCAGCTGTCCACTAAAAATTCACTGGAATACCGTCATCAGCTGTCCACTAAAAATTCACTGGAATACAGTCATCAGCTGTCCACTAAAAATTCACTGGAATACAGTCATACAAAATAATTACATATACCTTCTTTACGTACCACGCTATTAAAACAATAACTCTTATTTTATAATTTTCGTGGTGTAGCCCACTTTGTTACAGAAGACAGTAGGATGCAACGTATATGGTCAGAGCGGCCCTGTGCTGCGCCATTCAATTTGCTAAAGCGCCACAGATTTGGATTTTGTCTGGGCAACCAATTCACTTAATTTGCAAATTAAGCCGCACCTGGCGTGTCGAATATTCAAACAAAGTTACAGTAATGTAGCTGGGTAAACGTCATCGACAGTCGCATATATTTCGACGGGTATTCCACTTCACTGTTTTCAAAAGACAAGGTGTTCACCTGTCAAAATATAGACAGTTGTCAAGGGCATTACACAGCCGCACGCCCGTAAGTTAATCATCAACTCACTTGGTATTTGTCAACAAAAAATCCTTCGACATCTACATCTACGTGATTACGCTGCTATTCACAATAAAGTGCCAGGCAGAAGGTTCAGTGAACCACCTTCAAGCTGTCCCTCCACCGTTCCACTCTCGAAAGGCACGCGGGAAAAACGAGCACTTAAATTTTTCTGTGCGAGCCCTGATTTCTCGTATTTGATCGTGATGAGCATTTCTCCCTAAGTAGGTGGGTGGCAACAGAATGTTTTCGCAATCGGAGGAGAAAACTGGTGATTGAAATTTCATGAGAAGATCCCGTCGCAACGAAAACCCCTTTGTTTTAATAATTGCCACTCCAATTCACGTATCGTGTCTGTGACACTATCTCCCCTATTTCGCGATAATACAAAACGAGCTGCACTTCTTTGTATTTTTTCGATGTCATCCGTCAGCCCCAACTGATGCGGATCCCACACCTCACAGCAATTCTCCAGAATAGGGCGGACAAGCGTGGTGTAAGCAGTCTCTTTAGTAGACCTGTTGCACCTTCTAAGTGTTCTGCCAATGAATCGAAGTCTTTGGTTTGCTCTACCCACAGTATTATCTATGCGATCGTTACAATTTAGGTTATTTATAATCCCTAAGAATTTAGCTGAATTTACAGCCTTCAGATTTGGGTGACTTACCGCGTAATCGAAATTTAGCTGATTTCTTTTAGTACTCATGTGAATAACTTCACACTTTTCTTTATTCAGGGTCAATTGCCACTTTTCGCACCATACAGATATCTTATCTAAATCATTTTGCAACTCCTTTTGATCATCTGATGACTTTACAAGACGGTAAACGACATCATCATCTGCAAACAATCTAAGACGGCTACTCAGATTGTCTCCTATGTCGTTAATATAGATCAGGAACAATAGAGGGCCTATAACACTTTCTTGAGGGACACCGGGTATTACTTCTGTTTTACTCGATGACTTTCCGTCTATTATTACGAGCTGAGACCTTTCTAACAGGAATTCGCGAATCCAGTCGCACAACGGAGGCGATACTCCGTAGGCACGCAGTTTAGTTAGAAGACGCTTGTGAGGAACGGTGTCGAAAGCCTTCTGGACATCTAAAAATATCGAATCAATTTGACATCCCCTGTCGATAGCATTTATTACTTCATGAGTATAAAGAGCTAGTTGTGTTTCACAAGATCGATATTTTCTGAATCCGTGCTATGAGTCAATAAATCGTTTTCTTCGAGGTACTTCATAATGTTCGAATACAGTATATGTTCTGAAACCCTACTGCAAATCGACGTTAGTGATATAGGCCTGTAATTCAGCGGATTACTCGTACTTCCCTTTTTGTGTATTGGTCTGACTTGATCAATTTTCCAGTCTTTAGTTACGGATCTTTCTGTGAGCGAGTGGTTGTATGTAATTGCTAAATATGGAGCTACTTTATCAGCATACTCTGAGAGGAACCTGACTGGTATATAATCTTGCCTTTATTAAATGATTTAAGCTGCTTTGTTACGCCGAAGATATATACTTATATGTTTCTCATCTTGGCATTTGTTCTTCATTGGAATTCAGGAATATTTACTTCGTCTTCTTTGGTGAAGGAATTTCTGAAAACCGTGTTTAATAACTCTGCTTTAGTGGCGCTGTCATCAGTGGCTTCACCATTGTTATCGTGCAGTGAAGGTATTGACTGCGTCTTGCCACTGGTGTGCTTTATGTATGACCCGAATCTCTTTGTTTTCTGCCTGATTTTGAGACAGAATTTCGTTGTGGAAATTATTAAAAGCGTCTGGCATTGAAGTACGGGCCATATTTCGAACTCCTGTAAAACATTGCCAATCTTGAGGATTTTTCGTTCTTTTAAATTTGGCATGCTGTTTTCGTTGCTTCTGCAACAACGATCTGACCCGTTTTGTGTACCATGGCGGATCAGTGCCATCACATGTTAATTTATGTGATATATAGCTCTCAATTGCTGTCGATACTATCTCTTTGAAAACATTCGACAACTTTTCTACACTTACATGATCTGATCGGAAGGAGTGAAGACTGTCTCTTAAAAAGGCGTTAAGAGCATTTTTATCAGATTTTTTAAATAAATATACTTTGCGTTTCTTTTTGATGGTTGTAGGTGTTACGGTATTCAGCCTAGCAGCAACTTCCTTGTGGTCGCTAATCCTTGTATTCGTCACAATACTCACTATTTGTCCAGGATTATTTGTTGCTAAAAGGTCAAGTATGCTTTCGCAACCATTTACGCATCGAGTGGGCTCATGAACTAATTGTTCAAAATAATTTTCTGAGAAAGCATTCAGTACAATTTCGGATGACGTTTTATGCCTGCCGCCGGCTTTAAAAGTATAATTTTTCCTGCATATCGAGGGTAGATTGAAGTCACCATCGATTATAATTATATGAGCAGGGTACTTATTTGAAATGAGAAAGTTTTCTTGAACTGTTCAGCAACTATATCTTCTGAGTCGGGGGTCGATAAAACGATCCAATTAACAGTTTAGTCCGATTGTCAGGTATAACCTCTACCCATACGATTTCAAACGAACTATCTACCTCAATTTCGCTACACGGCAAACTACCTCTGACGCCAATCAATACTCCACCATCAACTGTATTTAATCTATCCTTTCTGAACACTGTTAGATAGTTTGAAAAAAATTTCGGCTGAACTTATTTCCGGCTTTAGCCAGCTCTCTGTACCTATAACTATTTGAGCTTCAGTGCTTTCTATTAGGGCTTGGAGCTCTGGTCCTTTCCCAACACAGCTACGACATTTTGCAACTACAATACCAATGGTTTCTACAACTACCTTACTGTGTTTTACCTGCCCACTTTTAGACGGACGCCCCTTCTGTGGTTTCCTAAGATCCTCTAACCTAAGAAAACTCCCACACAGCCCCTGCTACCCGTGTAGCCGCCTCCTGTGTGTAGTGGACTCCTGACTTATTAAGCGGAACCCGGAAACCCACCACCCGATGACGCAAGTCAAAGAATCTGCAGCCTACATGATCACAGAATCGCCTTAGCCTCTGATTCAGACCCTCTACTCGGCTCTGCACCAAAGGACCACAGTCGGTTCTATCGACGATGCGCAGACGGTGAGCTCCGCATTAATCTCAGAAGCAAGACTGGCAGTCTTTACCATTTCCGCTAGCTGCCCGAAACCAGACAGAATCTGCTCCAATCCAAAGCAACACACGTCATTGGTACCGACATGAGCCACCACCTGCAGTTGGCTGCACCCTGTACTCTTCATGGCGTCTGGAAGCACCCTTTCCACATGCGAAATGACTCCCCCTGGAATGCACACGGAGTGCACACTGGCTTCCTTCCCCTCCTTGGGAACCATATTTCTAAGGGGTCCCACTACGCACCTAACGTTGGAGCTCCCAACTACCAGCAAATCCAGCCTCTGTGAATGCCCAGACCCTGCGGGCCGAGACGCTTCCTCTGGAACAGGGTGTACGATTGCATCCGGCTCAGAGACATCGTCAGCCATAGATAACGTCCGAAACCTGTTCGTCAAACGAATCGGGGAGGCCCTACATCGGCCCCTCGGAAAGTTTTTCGCTGTCTGCCAGACTTTGGAATGATCTCCTTCTCGACCACGGGTGAAGGGCAACCTCAGTGCAGGCAGTACCCGGGGCGGTCACAGCAGTGGACCGATCCGAGGAAACGTGGGACGTGCTCGACGTTCCTCGCATCCCTGCATTCGATCCCCCAAAGTGACGCACCTTGGCAGCAGCCTCAAGCTGTGTGACGGAAGCCAACGCAGCCTAGAGGTGTGAGCGAAGGGTCACCAACTCAGCTTCCATCTGTACACAACAATCACAGTTCCTATCCATTACTGCAGTCGCTCATGTTTTAAGCTCGTAAAAATATGCAACAAACGAACGGTGTACTCGCCTTATTAGCAGCGGGAAATCGAAATGCTCTCTCACTGACGGTCTACTGACACTGAGCTCTTCTAACCAAACAAACAAAAGCATGTACGATACGAGGGTCGATACAACGGTCCATACCAACGGCGGTACTGTACACTACACTGTTACTAAAATAAAAGGTTGTGCCTAGTAAATAAAAGAGAAAATAAAAAAACCGCTATACCGAATCATACACTATCAGATGAGTCATGCAATGATTGAGAATACAGGTAGTCATAACACTTAGGAATAAGTGACTAATGTAACTGATGGTGTTTTGTTACAGAAAGAAAGAGTTATTTTCCTGCTGATAAATGTGAAGTTTTACATCCCTAGCTACGTGGGTTGCAAAGATAACAGCTGTTCGTGTGAGGACAGAGCCTGTCGCCTCACTCTGTGTTCCTATAAATCACGCCAGGCGGTGCAAGTTTTCGTGCTGGTGACGCAGCAGTGCCTTCCATATAAGAGGCACTTCCTGTCTCGAGACCACACAAGGAGCACGGCACCCACAGTTCCTACTGATCTGCAAGATGGCCGCCAAATACGTCATCACCCTCGCCTTGCTCATCGCTTCTGCAGCGGCTTCAGCACTCGGTACGCTGCTGCAATGAAAGTTTTTTGTTTGATTTTCGTAATTGCTTAGCATGTGATACCAAGAAATGGACCTACACTATAGTCTTCTGGTACAGTAACCCAAAAGTTGCGTTGTAGTTCCATTTATTTATTTCTTAAAAATAATTTCTTCTATGTGTACTACAACTCTTCATTCTTACAAATGATGTGCCATCATAAGCATAATTTACGTCATCTCCATATGGCTCTCCTTTCTTCTTACAGTACTGATTTGACCAAAATCTCTGTTCCACCTTTAATTCTGCAGCTGTTTTGAAAGGGAGGAGGTGTCGAAAAGCAAATTATTAACTTTTGGTTCTTGTGATAGGGATAAAAGGCATCCTAAGTTTGGCTACCAGATGAAAGGAGAAATGTTTGTAAAAGACACAGGCCTAGATGCCAGATAACAGAGGAGTATTTTACGGAAATTTATATTTCTACCACATTAGCCATGTGCGTTTATGTGCTAACGATCCTGTGTGGGATCTCTGAACCAACAGAATGTACTCATTCAACTGAATTGGCCCAATGACGTCATGAATATGAATCATGCCTGCAACAGATAACTACGATATTACCACGCAAGTTCAGTGGTTGACTCAAATGGCTCTGAGCACTATGCGACTTAACTTCTGAGGTCATCAGTCACCTAGAACTTAGAACTAATTAAACCTAACTAACCTAAGGACATCACACACATTCATGCCCGAGGCAGGATTCGAACCTGCGACCGTAGCGGTCACTCGGTTCCAGAGTGAAGCGCCTAGAACCGCACGGCCACACCGGCCGGCAGTTCAGTGGTATCCATTAACATATGGAATGATCTAATACGCTTCTTCTTTTTAACTTCAAGGCATTGGCTTATAGCCTGTTCCATCTTCACAAAAGACATCTTTTCGCTGGCCTTCTTGTACCTCTCTTTCATTTAGTTCTATAGTGTGTCACATACCTAACTATTCTTTCTGCATTCATTCTTTCAATATACTTCCTCCATTTTGTCATCCCATACTTTATACTTTCATTTGTGCAAAATTTCTTTCTTTCCTTATCTCTGAATACTTTATTTGATGTATAAGACTACATCCTTTTACTTTCCTTGAAAATCTCCAAAAATGTTCAAATGTGTGTGAAATCTTATGGGACTTAACTGCTAAGGTCATCAGTCCCTGAGCTTACACACTACTTAACCTAAATTATCCTAAGGACAAACACACACACCCATGCCCGAGGGAGGACTCGAACCTCCGCTGGGATCAGCTGCACAGTCCACAACTGCAGCGCCTAAGACCGCTCGGCTTATCCCGCGCGGCTGAAAATCTCCATATGTGAGCATAGGTATTGCCATTATTTTGTAGAATTATGTCTTGTTGTCTTTGTGGTTTTAGTGGGTAATGATCTATGTAAGGTGCCACATATCTTCTGAAACATGTTTAACTAATTGGAGATGTCTTATCATATTGATAAATCACATCCTAATAACTGATACTAAAACATATGTTCGAATTTCCATTTAGCGTTATTACAGAATACACTGCCTACTTGCCTTTAAAAGCCCTAAATTCTATTTTATTTCCTGGTATTTTCGAGTTATAGAGTTTGCCGTTTAAGCCCAAGCGATGTAGAGCAAATTGTAAATCACCCTCTGTCCTTTGTAAAATTATTTGGTCGTCAGCAAAAATCTGAGTTTCTAGGATTTTTAGCTTTTTGTTTCCATTCTGTAACAATCTGGTCAATATATATATATCATTACGTGGGTGAGAGAAGGCACTTTGTCATACTCCTGTGTTAACTGCTATTGTTCCTTTTCTCTTTCTTGTTGAAGATAATCTCGTCTTTACATTCTACTCTACAACACGTACCTATTCACTCCATTGAAGGATTTTTCACAATCTACAAATATAATGTGTTTCTCCAAATTATGTTTTCGTCTCTTTTAAATTATCTCCTGCACTATTGTAATATTGTCACTGTATGATCAACCTTCTATAACCAGTTTGATCCTTCACTAACTGGGCGTCAGCTATTCTTTTCAGTCTGTTATTAATTATTATTGCATATAAATTATTACCAGTGTTCAGTAGACTCACTGCTCTGTAATTTTCACAAGCATTTCTAATTCACTTTTTGGAGACTGTTATCGCTTTCACTACACACCAAGAGTCAGGTATCATCTTTCGTCTCCGACATTGATTTAATAAATGCAACAGGCTCTAAAACTTATATTTTAAGACCTATGAACACTTGTTCATCTCCGCTACTCTGAAACATATCTCTACTATAGCAAGCTTTATACTGTTGCGAATGACCGCCAGAATGCAGTACACAAATGCGGAGGCATTCCTCTGTCATTGTCCATGACACAGCATGCAGTAAACATTTGTATTGTTACTGTGAGCCATATACACATTTCTGGGTAAGTGCAACGCACACATTAGTTTTAATGGAACCAGTTTCTGTTTTTATAAGTTTGTGAAATAGTTTAATATTGTAGTTTTAACTTTGCACTTACCAGTGTAATGGAGACCTATTATTACACGCAGGACATGGCAGACATTACCTTCTGTTACAGTATGGCAAGTGGAGACAACCGTCAAGTACAAGTCCTAAACATTCATAACTCCGGGTTCAATCGGCACACTTAAAAAATGGTTCAAATGGCTCTGAGCACTATGGGACTTAACAGCTACGGTCATCAGTCCCCTAGAACTTAGAACTACTTAAACCTAACTAACCTAAGGACATCACACACATCCATGCCCAAGGCAGGATTCGAACCTGCGACCGTAGCAGTCGCACGGTTCCGGACTGCGCGCCTAGAACCGCGAGACCATCGCGGCCGGCCCTCGGCACACTTATTAAGCCGACTTTTTCAGGGACTATCAGGCTCTTTCTATGTAGCTTCAACAATGGTGGATCTTAGCAGTCCTCGCACCATTCGTATTCCTGTTATGGAGGGGTGACTGTTGTAACAAGTGGAGGACGATCCTGGAACTAGTGCACGTAGAATTTCGGCAGGTGCGTGGTATCTTCATTTCCCATCATCAAACGTCTTTTGTTTGTCGTTCTAGAGATTATATCATTCAACAACGGCTGGAGATGTGGTTAATACTTGATGGAGCGGCAGCCCATTTTGCAGGAAAAATCTGAGTACGTGTTACAGAGACAATGGGTGGGGCAGGAAGATCCGGTACGTTGTCCAGCTCCTTCCCCCGATCTTAATGACAAGATTTTTTGGCTGTGTGGACACTTGAAATCTTTGGTGTATGCAATCCCCATGGATGATGCATAAATACTACACGATCGCACCATCAATGTCTACCAGCGAATCCGTGACTGAAGTTTTTGGAGGGAACGTGATTTCTTAAGACGTCGGACAGAAGCATGACTTTCTATGAATGATCATCATATTGAGCACCTTGGTTAGCGAGGGCTCGTAAGCGCAGGGCGTATCTAATAGCAAACGGATTACAGTGGGAGCTCTGATGCTTCGTAGCAACAGAATAATGCGTTCTCATTTATTTACTTATTTGCTTGCTGCTTCCTAGAGCTCATTCATAACAGGAAAGGGCTTGCAGTGGATGAGATGTGCCTCACTATAACGAAGACGAACAAGTGCTCATAGCTCTTAAGACATATACACTACCGGAGATTAAAAATGCTACACCAAGAAGAAATGCAGATGATAAACGGGTATTCATTGGACAAATATGTTATACTAGAACTGACATTTGATTACATTTTCACGCAATTTGGGTGCATAGATCCTGAGAAATCAGTGCCCAGAACAACCACCGAAGAAATGACGTATTGGCATATGTGCACCAAGGTTCTTCGTTGAGTACACCATCACAGGTGCTCCTGTCTGTGATGCAGCGTCAAGGCTAACTTCAGCCATGGTCTCCGAGCTAACAGTCCATGCTGTTGCAAACGTCGTCGAACTGTTCGTGCAGATGGTTGTTGTCTTGCAAACGTACTGATTTGTTGACTCAGGGATCGAGACGTGGCTGCACGATCCGTTACAGCCATGCGGATAAGATGCCTGTCATCTCGACTGCTAGTGATACGAGGCCATTGGGATCCAGCACGGCGTTCCGTATTACCCTCCTGAACGCACCGATTCCATATTCTGCTAACAGTCATTGGATCTCGACCAACGCGAGCAGCAATGTCGCGGTACGATAAACCGCAATCGCGATAGGCTACAATCCGACCTTTATCAAAGTCGGAAACGTGATGGTACGCATTTCTCCTCCTTACACGAGGCATCACAACAACGTTCCACCAGGCAACGCCGGTCAACTGCTGTTTGTGTATGAGAAATCGGTTGGTAGCTTTCATCATGTCAGGACGTTGTAGGTGTCGCCATCGGCGCCTACCTTATGTAAATGCTCTGAAAAGCTAATCATTTGCATATCACAGCATCTTCTTCTTGTCGGTTAAATTAGGCTTAGATAAACTTCGCAGTACATAGCAAGTGCAATTTACCAGAACTGTCTGTTCACTTCTGAGTTCACTAAACAACATTCCCTTTCAGAATCGTCCCTGGACGATGGGCTATAACCTAGTGACTGATAGCTACTCTTTTGTCTTGCGAGTAGGCTTCTGTCCGTTGTCATCCGGTCATTGGCGAATTTTTCTCGGCTTACAATTGACCGAGGCAAAGTCGATATCTTCATCTTCAGTACCGCTCGTAGGGCTGGTGGAACTCGCGTAAGCGGCGAGTGTCTATGGCACTGCCACCAGCTCGCATCTTTGCCCCTGTGGTGCTTTTGCCCTGGGCGTCTCTTGTTCCGACGACACAGCAGCTGAGACCACAGGACCCAGTCCATTCCATGTAAACACAGCCCACACCATTGTGGAGCCACCACCAGGTTTCACAGCACCTTGTTGACAACTTGGGTCAATGGGTTCATGGCGTCTGCTCCACACTCGAACCCTACCATCAATTCTTACCAACTGAAGTAGTGACTCATCTGATCAGGCCACGGTTTTCCAGTCGTCTATTGTCGTATGGTGCCACCGCCTTGACTAGGAGATCACTCATTTCGTCAATCTGTGTGAAATGATCAATAGTCACGCTTGATACTTCATTCGACTGCAATTTTTGGCACTCTTTCACATATTCTGGCGGAAAACATAAATAAATCCTGAAAAAAATACGACTGGTGCATAATGACGGGAAACATGTGAATTTTTTCTTATTAGCATCTGTCTTCTCACAAAACTTATCGATTTAACTAATTGTTTGAATGTTTTAGTAAATCAAGAATTACGCCAAACGTTAAGTGCTGTGTCAAATGTAATGTCAAAGGAATTAAAAAATTTTCTTCTGAAATAAGCCGCAGATCAATATGGTGAATAATATTTTCTGTCTCTGTCCACAGGAGCAGGAAAGGCCTACCCCTGTCTTCGCAGTGATGGTCGAGGTAAGTTCATCAATGCATTCTACAAAGTTACTCGTATATAGCGCAGTGGTTAGTACACTGGACTTGAAACCGCACCAGATTTAGGTCTCCCACAGTTTCCCTAAACCGTTCAATACAAATGTAGGGATACATTCTTTGAAAATGACATGACTCACTAGGGTGGGTGGAGATAAAGCCCCGCAATTTTCAGTTTTTCTAACATTTTGGTCAATGAGAAGTAGATTTTCCTGCGAATTAAAATTGAAGTCATAGATTGGGTTGTTAACTAAAGCCCCTTCCAAATTCGAGCTGTCTCATTATTAATTACCGAAGAAATTACGATTTAGCAATTAAAAAATGCACGGTTTTACTCCACAAAATGGGGCGAAGCTCGGCAGTATGGGTTTTTGCCACGTCTTCCATGACTGAGGTTAAGCTGTCTAGATGGCTATCAAATACGGTACTGTGATAGGTCCTTTGAAAAAGTTGTTACGTTTTGGAACTGTGCTGTGTTCATCCCTGTGGGTTTTGACTGTTTCATTATCACATTGTCAGTGCTACCGAGCGATTCTTCGTGTGTCTCAGTAAATCTGTATGCACCTGGCAGTTTTTTGTAAAATGCACATTCTGTTGTGTAAGGTGAGTTACAGAGTAGTGAGGTAACTGTCATCGTAGGAAAGCTGGACAGTAGCAGAAATGATAAGCGAAGTTAATGCAGTAGACAGAAGATTTACTTAACCTGTATTTCGCTAAGCATACCAAAACTCATTACAAATATTGCAGCAATAAATCCAGGTATCACACTGTCAACAAGAATGAGGGTCTCTGCGCTTTAGTCCGAACGATGGAATTCCTTTAATAACGACGGAGTCGAAGCAAAGAGGCTCCAAGTGTGAGAGGACTGTCTCGCTGCCGCCGGCCATACTTTACCGCGGCGGCAGAGGGCGCTCGTAGTCCATAGCGGCTGGAGGCGTGGCTTTATGGGCGTTCTCCATTGGAACTACCGGATAACACACGGCCACTATCCGCGTCTGACGAAACTTGCAATTCTGTCGGCAACTTCGATGCCTGTGAGGTGATATCGATACGTGATACCAAAGCTTCATAGCTTTGTATTGCTTTTACCGTTATACAGGGTGGTCCATTGATAGTGAACTGGCTAAATATCTCACGAAATAAGCATCAAACGAAAAAACTACAAAGAACGAAACTCGTCTAGCTTGAAGGGGGAAACCAGATGGCGCTATGGTTGGCCCCCTAGATGGCGCTGCCATAGGTCTAACGGATATCAACTGCGTTTTTATAAATAGGAACCCCCATTTGATGGCTTATATAAGGTTCTTGCTTTATAACAATTCCATCTGCAGTGAAACAGGTACAAGTAGTTCGACCAGCTCTGCCAGGTTTCTCTTCCACAACACCCAGTATCGAAAAGAAAGCTAGTGTTGTTTTATTAGCTTAAATCCACTGTAAATTAACAGTAACATTGTTATACAACATAAACATTTTGAGGTGTTGTCTTTCAAATGCATTTGTCATCATATGAGAAAAAAAAGTATGATAATACTGTAGTGAAGACACTCACGTTGCTCGCATTTGTCACTGAAAACAAATAGAATCTACACGTTATCATTAAATCGCTAGGTAATTTCTGTTCGCACTGTATCTCTTTCAGAGACTGGTTCATTACAATAGCCCAGCAGAAATACTCGCCCTCAACAAAGTAAAATACTCACTATACCACTCCATAACACGAACATCTTCTGTAAGTCATTTTGTGTATCAGGGAACCAAATGTGGATCCTCCCCAAAATATCGGAGAAACTGCAAAAGAAAGTTAATGGCCCACTTTCTATCACAAGAGCTATTCCTTCTTATCTGCTGCTCACTCTTGTTACCCTCCCTCCACCACTAATTCTTCCACCTCCTTGTCAGCAGAGTCCTCTATTGAATGTCTCTTCCTTCTTAATAGCTATTGTTCCAGTCATTTAAATTTTCTCCTCTTTCGTTATCCTATCCAGTTCTGATGATACTAAACGCAGCTTCAAGTGTGCTGAACTAATCAACATTATTGTTATTTTTAACGCCTTTTATTATAATTATAATTATTATTATTATCTTCTTTCCTTTCTCAGGCCTTAGGTTTGATTAAAAATGGAAAGTGACGCGGACCTTGATCAAGCGTGACTTCCTTTTAACTGTACGCTATATGTTACATTGCATTTAGGAACTTTTGGGTAATTGAACATGTATCAATAATTACAGATTTCTGTAGTTGTATATATAAGTTTGGATGTAGCTGTATTGCGTTGATGTACTGGTGGATATTGTGTGGTATGACTCCTGTAGTTGATAGTATAATTGTTATAATGTCAACTTTATCCTGATGCCACATGTCCTTGACTTCCTCAGCCAGTTGGATGTATTTTTCAATTTTTTCTCCTGTTTTCTTCTGTATATTTGTTGTATTGGGTATGGATATTTCGATTAGTTGTGTTGATTTCTTCTTTTTATTGGTGAGTATGATGTCAGGTTTGTTATGTGGTGTTGTTTTATCTGTTATAATGGTTCTGTTCCAGTATAATTTGTATTCATCATTCTCCAGTACATTTTGTGGTGCATACTTGTATGTGTGAACATGTTTTATTAGTTTATGTTGTATGGCAAGTTGTTGATGCATTATTTTTGCTACATTTGTCATGCCTTCTGGGGTATTCTGTATTCGCTAGCATTGTACATCCGCTTGTTATGTGATCTACTGTTTCTATTTGTTGTTTGCAAAGTCTGCATTTATCTGTTGTGGTATTGGGATCTTTAATAATATGCTTGCTGTAATATCTGGTGTTTATTGTTTGATCCTGTATTGCAATCATGAACCCTTCCGTCTCACTGTATATATTGCCTTTTCTTAGCTATGTGTTGGATGCGTCTCGATTGATGTGTGGCTGTGTTAGATGATACGGGTGCTTGCCATGTAGTGTTTTCTTTTTCCAATTTACTTTCTTCGTATCTATTGATGTTATGTGATCTAAAGGGTTGTAGAAGTGGTTATGAAATTGCAGTGGTGTAGCCGATGTATTTATATGAGTGACTGCTTTATTATTATTATTATTATTATTATTATTATTATTATTATTCATGCCAATCATTGTTATTCACATTGAAATAGTTCACGCGGGAACGGCTTGGATATTGACTTTCACCCCACTCATCTATGAGAAACAATAGGCTCACTGTTGAAATATTTCTGCACCTAAATTATGTATCTAGCCCATCAAATACACATTTTAGTACTACTGATGTATCTTACGTGTTAGCTGAGTAGATTAGTTCGATTTTTGTACCAAACTTTAAAGACACCAGAATATGGTTAGAGTTGAAGTACACTTAGAAAACACACATGGCGCTACTGCTGATCTACCTTACAGCTTGAAGTTCACTTGTTGGCAAGAATAGTCCGATTTTGACACCAAAAGAAACAATGCTGTTCTCACATCTAAATTATCTATATTATTTGTCAAAAACTCATCTTAGCTCAACTAAAACCGATTTCAAAATAAGTAAAACACTATAACGACCTCCATGACAAAGTAAAAACTTTGTGTTGCAGTACAAAACATTTGTCTTCTTCACTAATAATACAAACTTACACTACTGCACAATAGTGACTATATGACACTTTGCCCCCCCCCCCCCCATACGTCGCTATGTTACAGCAAAATTGTAACAAATTGCCCCATATGTCACCATATTTCAGCAAACTTGTAAAAAATTGATACTGTTAGAGTAAAATATTAACAAAGTGCCACATACATCGACATTTCACGGCAAAATTGTCTTCCTACTTTACATTTTCTATTCCATTACACACTATTATTCATTATTGGAAAAAATATGTGCTAACCTGCATCACTGAGTGCACAGACTCCTGTTTAAATCTAGGCCTATGAATAGTTATCAAGAAGTAAATAAGAGTCTTTTTACTGTGTAGAACAAGGACATTCATAGAAAAGAGATTCTACATTGACTAAAAAAAGTCTGTTTTGATATAATACAAGAAAAAGACAACAGTAAAAGAAGAACGTAGAAAGAAATATTGGACTTATACCGTAAGCAGCAAGGAGCATGATCGAAGTAGAGACAGGAAGTATTTGGTCTGCAGAACATGGCTTATCTTCTTCTGCTTGGGTTAATCTTTTGTTTATTACTTCTTCACAGGTACTCTAGCGAGGAATTATTGACACAGAACATCCGTTTTTGTTGAATTACAAGTGGTAACATACTTGTTAAAACTTTGAGCCAAGTTACTTTGTGCACACTTTTTTGTCATGTATTAATATTCCAGCTTATGAGTCTGATTTGTTGGATTTTGGTCAAATGCCATTTACAGGGCCAGATGGAGGCTGTTCAATGTCTCGAGCATTGTAACCCTCCGTTATCTGTAATTACAGGTGGAGCTGTGGATCGGTGCTGGTGGCCACTCCCGCCAGAAGGGTCGGGGGACGCTGAACAGCACAGCTGGTGGCCAAGTAAGAATTCACTATATTGATCCTCACGGCACTTGTGTTTAGTAGTACACAATTTTTATTTTCCGGTATCTAATCGAGTCACCATCACTGTAGCACTAAATCCGCAACTACCACGGATATACTTATCATAGTAGATGTAGTTTCCTCCTCGATCACAGGTGCACAGATTCGCTTTATGTCTGTGGTGATATTAAGGATTGAAAAAGCCAAAGAAAAAGTTTACATACTAATTGCGAACTGCAACGTAGCATGTGGTGAGTGAGGTGTTGGGGAGCAAAAAGGGAGCAGTATAGCGAATTGTGAAGGAAGGTGTGGCACAGAGGGACAACACGTTTTGCCTTTACGTAGCGTAAGTATGCAGTGCAGCTAATACAAACCTGTGTTTTGAATTTCCAAGAAAGCAGCAATGTGCGCTACGAACTTTGTGTTATCGCATTTAACACAGTTGTAATTAGTGAGGTGCAGGGTGAATATTATTGAACTAGAGTATATGAAATAAAATGGTCATAACTTCTGAACGGTTTGCGTTAGGACTTTCAAACTGCACGTTTGGCCGCTGGGCATGACGGGAATTAGTATGCGCATGCATATTATCCAAAGTGACTCTGATTTCGACAAGATGTGGTTCGTGAGCTGTACCCCATCGAAGTTGGAGAGTGATGTCCTGGCAGAGCACTATGGGGACCGCAGTCTGGCTCTGGGGTACCCAGTGGCCAATGGCATGGGCCTCGATTGGCCGCCATATTTTCCGGATCTGAAGACGTGCGACTCCTTCTTGTGGGGCTGTATTAAAGAAAAGGTGTACATCAATAACCCCAAAGACAACGCTGAGCTGAAAACAGCCTTCAGGAGGTCATTGGCAGTATCGATGTTCCGACACTTCAGCGGGTCATGCAGAATTTCGCTATTCTTCGGCGCCACTTCATCACCAATGATGTCAGGCATATCGAACATGTCAACCTAAATCCGAATATCTGTAGTGACGTTTACATGTTGAATGAAGTGTGTGCACGCCGTAGTTCGTAAGTAATTTATTGTTTCTCATATAGGTCAATAATTACCACCCTGTATGAAATGAAAGACACTACCAGAATTTAGGTATCAGCTATCAAAATCAATGCATAATTAGAAGAAGGTACAAATACTGCTTACGACATGAATACGAGAATACTTAGTTTTTTAATATTTGGGTGTCACACATTTTAAGAAAACTGCAGTTAGCTAAAATATGAATAAAGAATAAGAATGAAGAAATAAATCAAGAGCGAAACAGCAAAGTTCTCTGAAGCTTCGGCTGCACTAATTGTTTCACTATCGTATGTAAGTATGTTCTCAGACAGGTCACTCGTATATGATGTGGGGATTTCGAAAAAAGCACTCCGCCTTCAGGTCGCAAGTGGCCCATCGGGACTATCTGACCACCGTGTTACCCTCAGCTGAGGATGCGGAGAGGTGGGGCGTGTGGTCAGCACACCGCTCTCCCGGTCGTTATGATGGTTTTCTGTGACCGGAGCCGCTACTATTCGGTCGAGTAGCTCCTCGATTGGCATCACGAGGCTGAGTGCACCCCGAAAAATGGCAGCAGCGTATGGCGGCCCGGATGGTCACCCATACAATCGCCGGCTACGCCCGACAGAGCTTAGCTTCGGTGATCTGTCGGGAAACGGTGTATATACTGCGGCAAGGCCGTTGCCTCGGATTTAGAAAGGGAAATTATTATTTCTATTACATCATTGTGTCTTCGGTACGCTTCCACAATGTGATGTATCTTTTTACAGTTCAAAAATGGTTCAATTGTCTCTAAGCACTATGGGACTTCTGAGGTCATCAGTCCCCTAGGACTTAGTACTACTTAAACCTAACTAACCTAAGGACATGACACACATTCATGCCCGAGGCAGGATTTGAACCTGCGACCGTATCAGCAGCGCCGTTCCCGACTGAAGCGCCTAGAACCGCTCGGCCACAGCGGCAGGCTTTTACAGTTCCTTTTCCAGTTTTCCTCAGTAACAGACTCAAAGGAAGCATCTATGAGATTCAACTGATTTTGAGAATGTGTTCAACTTCGTACACAACGGTAAGGGGCGGTGGGCTACACAGAGGTGTGGCGTCTGTGGTCGTAGGAAAGCTGGACACGAGGAGAAATGATTAGCGAAAAGATTAACACGGGAAACAAGAGATTTACTTAATTAGTATGCCTTCAATCGAACCGAGATTCATTGCTCTGAAAACGAAGCAAGAAACAGAGTCCAGCTATCACATTTTCCACAAGGAAAAGACTCTCTGCTCTCAAGCATGAACGATGAAGACGGAGCCGCAAACCGAGCGAGGTGGTGCGGTGGTTAACACACTGGACTCGCATTCGGGAGGACGATGGTTCAAACCCGTTTCTAGCTATCCTGATTTAGGTTTTCCGTGATTTCCCGAAATCGCTTCAGGCAAATGGTTCCTTTGAAAGAAAAGGGACGGCCAACTTTTCTTCGCCATTCTTGCTTAATCCGATGGGACCAATGACCTCGTTGTTTGGTCCGTTCCCCCAAATCAACCAATCAATCAACGGAGCCGCAACCAGGCAGCATCATGTTTGCGAAGTGATTCCGAATACGAGTGTACTGAGTCGCCGTCGCCGGCCGTCCTACGTTTATCGTACTGGCAGGGGACACTTGTGGTACCGAGCTGTTCGGCTAGGCGCAAATTCAGACGCGTATAGCACGTGTGACGTGACACGACACTACAGCGTGACGCGCACGTGCAGCACGAGCCTTTTTTCACAAAGGATGGGGCCCCTCCACGCCCGCACCAACGTGGTGACCAACACAAAAGTTCTACTGTCACCTCCGTATGCATGTTAGTTTTGAATCAAGGCGTCACAGGATGCAGGCTGTGATGTTATCCATGCGTCTGGGTAAGGCTACTCATTAACATGGTCCATCAGGAGATAGTAGTGGTCGAAAGCGATCGAAGGGTAGCGGTTGTAAGAGCAGAGGAAAAAAAGTGCCAAGGCCAGCGCCAAGGGAAAAAAACCTCTGCGACAGTAGGACGGGAAGTAAGAGCAGTAGCGGTTTGCTAGCTGCGACAGAGCATGCAAGGTGAGGGGGGTTAGCGTGAGGTATCGTGCAACGTTACCTATGTACTGCGTGGTCGTTCGCTGGGTCAGTCCGGTGCCGCGGCTGGGCTCCCTCGTTGTCTCCTGGGCCGGCCGCAGTGGCTTACTCCCTGTAACACAAAAGTTCGGCGCGGCAGCGCGGCGACGCTTGCGCGATGAAGACTGCCCTGGCGGTTTTCTTCTTTGCACCTTTCACCTGCGGTGCTGCTGGGGCAACCGCTGGGACAGGCGCGCGAACGTCCTTCTGCGAGGTCGCAGGAGTGTTCGCAGGTACGACTGCACTGAGGCCTTGGGCGAAGACTGCACGCAGTTGCCTCAAGGCCTCTTCCTTCTCTGCAGCCACGGCGGCTGCGAAGGCAGCCCTCTCCACCGCCATTACGGCTTTGAGGGCTGCTGTGGCCTCCTTCACGGCGATGCCGAGCTCGAGGTCACATCTCTTCGCGGGAGGGCGAGCTGCGTCCTGGCGGCCCGTTTCCGAGCGGCCGTCCCCGCCCCTGGCAGGTGGATCTGCTGCTGCGCCATCCCTCAGCTGCACCGGGCTGTTCTCCGCCCTACGCCGTTTCCGACGTCGTCTTCTCTTCTGCTGCTGCGTCGGTGCGGCCGCGGCCGCTTCGCCGCCCCCGGCACGGCTGCGGCTAGAGAAAGCCGCGCAACCGCGCCAGCTGGCGACGTGCGGGCCGCCACACCGGACACAAGTCGGCAGAGCGTTGCTGCCGCGGTCGCAGGCGCGGCTGTCGTGCTCACCTGAGCACTTGACGCACCGCGCCGCGTTGCGGCAATACTTCGCAACATGGCCCTCGCCCTGGCACCTGAAGCACTGGGGCTGAGGATCCATGGCGGTCGGGAGAGCTTCCGTCGTAACCGGGAAGCCCAGCAACTTCCGCAAGTCGAAGATGTCGCTCCCGCCGTCGACCGTTTGCACGGTTACGGCATAGAGCGGCGCCCTCTTCCTGTTGGTCCGGTTGTGCAACCTTGCGGCTGCATTACCAAACCCGGCTCGCAGCAGCCCTTCCCGGACCGCTGCCTCGTCACAGCACCAAGGCAACCCCCTGAGGAGTGCCTTAGTCGTCTTCATCCTTCCTACGGAAGGTGCCTTCTCACGCGCCGGCGGCGCGTCGACGATGTGGTCGGCCACTGCGACCTTGATCGCCCTGTGGTCGGCCACGTTTGCGGCTCGAACGCAGATCAGCGAGTCTGTATCGACAGACTCGTAGACCACCTCGTTCCGAGCGCATTTCGTCATGGTGTCGAACAGCGCTGTCCACCCGCCTTTGCACTTGACGTACAAAGGGGGGGCAGGCCGCGACTCGTCTTCACAGGAGTTCCTTGCACGGTCGGCAGACTCAGAGAGTCGCACAACCGAAGGACCCTTCGTAGCGGCAGGTTTCCTCTGCGCACCCTTCTTTCCCATGCTGCGAGGCGCGGAACACGACAATTTGCACGCGTTGTCAAAACAACGCACGACAATTTGCTCTCCGCAGCGCCCACAGCACAGAAAACCTCTTCACGAGCTCTCAACGGCCGAGTAGGCGAAGCGCGCAACAGCAGCGATGCGCTCGCCTCGCCAGCTCAGGCCGCTCTTCCTAGCACGAGCCGCGCGGGTGCAGCGCATATTGCGACGCGTACACCATGCTTCGCACGCGCCGACTGGCGACACTTTGCGCTGACAGAAACGAAGCGCGCGCAACCTGTTACCTTTCTCAAGCGATTTTACAGAAACTATTTTCTCAAAATATATTTTGGTGCAATCCCATTAACCCAAAGTATTTTTAACACTGAGCGACTGAAACGGAGACTTACCAAAGGATTTTATTCCTTCTCTTGATCTGAGCAGTATTAAAATAATGACGTGCGTTCCTTCAGGCGGAATGATAGGCACATGCCAGATACTGGTTACTCACCTACGGCTTGCCAAACTGACAATGTGTGATCGCGAATAAAATAGTTGTTATTGAGAATGAACAATTGATCTGTCGCACAACACAATGGTCAGTGTATTGTCAGCAGCGAAGGATAATGCGCGCGACAGGAATGCACAAGCTAGCCATGTGTACCTTGTGAGTTGGAGTTCGAAAAACATTGTCATGAAAGTAGATCTGCCTTTCTCAGCAGTGCATTTCAACAAATTAAATATATCTAACCGTAACACTCTTTTAGGATATTCCGACTTTCGTAATAATACCGACCATTTTCTTCATTTGTGTAGCCTGTTGTTGTATAATTAGTTTATTAATGCTGATAATGTCCATGCAAGAACTGAAATGCTTTTGAATCACGGCTAACCAATTAAAACATTGTTATTTGTGACTGCTTTTCGACTGTTTCTAGCTTGCAGTGGAAATATGATGTTCACATGCAGGTAGTACAATGTGTCGTATTACGTAATTACATCCATATCCAAGTAATCACAGTGAGACTTCTATACTTCAGATCTTGGACGCTTTTACCAGGAGCACAAAGTGATGACACCTGTGGAGATTATCCCTTTCTAAATTTTTGTAACAGATCGTACAGATACGCCAACATACTAGGCAGCGAGAAGAAAACCTTGTTTTACTCTCCTGCCTTGATTCTTAATCACATGATTTTATAATATTCCTTGCTTCCTTATTCACTACCCTCTGTCTCTTCTTGCGATCTGAAAACATCGCGGAGGCATATGATGCAATTCCAGCGGCCAGTGGCTCATCAGTTACTGAAGTATGCATTTTTCTTGACAGAAGAAAAACAAAACAAAGCTATACAGCTATAA
Source organism: Schistocerca serialis cubense (assembly GCF_023864345.2). NCBI lineage: Eukaryota > Metazoa > Arthropoda > Insecta > Orthoptera > Acrididae > Schistocerca > Schistocerca serialis. Next base: position 218,270,609 of record NC_064639.1, on the reverse strand, counting down.
ATAACAGAAAAGTATAACGTACTAACGATGAAAGCTGGAGCGTTTAAATGTCGAAAAACGAAACGCTACCCAAAGGCAATAAAATTTAGTACACAGTGAGGCAAAATTTATCATATGGGCAATACTACCAATGCTCATATGCGCCGTTCCGATGTGAGCATATGGCCGGGGCTACTTTTCCGCTCCCCGCCTCAAATTTCCCACGGTGCTAGCGAGGCACGCGCGACGCGCGGCGCGAGAAACTGTGCCTCAACCACAACGCCGCGCGACCTGGCGCAGGCGCGTGTCGCGTCCCAGTCGCGTCGCGTCGCAATTTGCGCGGCCCCATTTGATCCTGTGATGCTACAAAAACGCGCGCTGCGCTGCGTCGCGCCACACGCGCCATACGCGTCTCAATTTGCGCCTAGGAGGTGTGGCGCCATAAAAGTAAGCGAGCCAGCTGGCAAGGCGAAACGCTTTACACCAAAGAGTAACCTTTGTACCGCCCAACGAAAGTATACATCTACATCTACGTGATTACTATGCTATTCACAATAAAGTGCCTGGCAGAGGGTTCAATGATCCATCTTCAAGCTGTCTCTCTACCGTTCCGCTCTCGAACGGCACGCGGGAGAAACGAGCACTTAAAGTTTTCGGTGCGAACCCTGATTTCTCTTGTTTTATCGTGATGATCATTTCTCCCTATGTAGGTGGGAGCCAACAGAATGTTTTCGCAATCGGAGGAGTAAACTGCTGATTGAAATTTCATGAGAAGATCCCGTCGCAACGAAAAACGCCTTTGTTTTAATGTTTTCCACTCCAATTCACGTATCATGTCTGTGACACTATCTCCCCTATTTCGCGATAGTACAAAACGAGTTACCCTTCTTTGTACTCTTTTGATGTCATCCGTGAGTCACACCTGATGCGGATCCCACACCGCACAGCAATACTCCAGAATAGGGCTGACAAGCGTGGTGTAAGCAGTTTTTAGTAGACCTCTTGCACCTTCTAAGTGTTCTGCCAATGAATCGCAGTCTTTGGTTTGCTCTACCCACAATATTATCAATGTGATCGTTCCAGTTTATGTTATTTGTAATTGTAATCCCTAAGTATTTAGTTGAATTTATAGCCTTCAGATTTGTGTGACTTAGCACGTAATTGAAATTTAGCTGTTTTCTTTTAGTACTCATGTGAATAAGTTTACACTTTTCTTTATTCAGGATCAATTGCCGCTTTTCGCACCATACAGATATCTTATATAAATCATTTTTCAATTCGTTTTGATCATCTGATGACTTTACAAGGCGATAAATGACAGCAACATCTGCAAACAATCTAAGACGGCTACTCAGATTGTCTCCTATGTCGTTAATATAGATCAGGAACAATAGAGAGCCTATAACACTTCCTTGGGGAACGGCGGATATTACTTCTGTTTTACTCGATGACTTTCCGTCTATTACTACGAACTGTGACCTTTCTCACAGGAAATTACGAATCCAGTCGCACAACGGAGGCGATACTCCGTAGGCACGCAGTTTAGTTAGAAGACGCTTGTGAGGAACGCTGTCGAAAGCCTTCTGGAAATCTGAAAATATGGAATCAATTTGACATCCCCTGTCGATAGCACTTATTACTTCATGAGAATAAAGAGCTAGTTGTGTTTCACAAGATCGATATTTTCTGAATCCGTGCTGACTATGAGTCAATAATTCGTTTTCTTCGAGGTACTTCATAATGTTCGAATACAGAATATGTTCTAAAACCCTGCTGCAAGTCGACGTTAGTGGTATAGGCCTGTAATTCAGCGGATTACTCCTACTTCCCTTTTTGGATATTGGTGTGACTTGAGCAATTTTCCAGTCTTTAGGTACGGATCTTTCTGTGAGCGACTGGAAAAAAGCGCAGGTGGTTCTTGTATATAGGGTTTTACAAAAAGGTACGGCCAAACTTTCAGGAAACATTCCTCAGACACAAATAAACAAAAGATGTTATGTCGACATGTGTCCGGAAACGCTTAATTTCTATTTTAGAGCTCATTTTAGTTTCGTCAATATGTACTGTACTTCCTCGATTCACCGCCAGTTGGCCCATTTGAAGGAGGGTAATGTTGACTTCGGTGCTTGTGTTGACGTGCGACTCATTGCTCTACAGTACTAGTATCAAGCACATCAGTACGAAGCATCAACAAAATCAATTGGCTCTGAGCACTATGGGACTTAACATCTGTGGTCATCAGTCCCCTAGAACTTAGAACTACTTAAACCTAACTAACCAAAGGATATCACACACATCCATGCCCAAGGCAGGATTCTAACCTGCGACCGTAGCAGTCGCGGACTGAGCGCCTAGAACCGCTAGACCACCGCGGCCGGCGTAGCATCAACAGGTTAGTGTCCATCACGAACGTGGTTTTGCAGTCAGTGCAATGTTTACAAATGCGGAGTTGGCAGATGCCCATTTGACGTATGGATTAGCACGGGGCAATAGCCGTGGCGCGGTACGTTTGTATCGAGACAGATTTCCAGAACGAAGGTGTCCCGTCAGGAAGACGTTCGAAGCAATTGATCGGCGTCTTAGGGAGCACGGAACATTCTAGCCTATGACTCGCGACTGGGGAAGACCTAGAACGACGAGGACACCTGCAATGGACGAGGCAATTCTTCGTGCAGTTGACGATAACCCTAATGTCAGCGTCAGAGAAGTTGCTGCTGTACAAGGTAACGTTGACCACTTCACTGTATGGAGAGTGCTACGGGAGAACCAGTTGTTTCCGTGCCATGTACAGCGTGTGCAGGCACTATCAGCAGCTGATTGTCCTCCAAGGGTACACTTCTGCGAATGGTTTATCCAACAATGTGTCAATCCTCATTTCAGTGCAAATGTTCTCTTTACGGATGAGGCTTCATTCCAACGTGATCAAATTGTAAATTTTCACAATCAACATGTGTGGGCTGACGAGAATCCGCACGCAATTGTGCAATCACGTCATCAACACAGATTTTCTGTGAACGTTTAGGTAGGCATTGTTGGTGATGTTTTGATTGGGCCCCATGTTCTTCCACTTACGCTCAATGGAGCACGTTATCATGATTTCATACGGGATACTCTACCTGTGCTGCTAGAACATGTGCCTATACAAGTACGACACAACATGTGTTCATGCACGATGGAGCTCCTGCAAATTTCAGTCGAAGTGTTCGTACGCTTCTCAACAACAGATCAACAGATTCGGTGGCCGATGGATTGGTGGAGGCGGACTAGTTCCATGGCCTCCACGCTCTCCTGACCTCAACCCTCTTGACTTTCATTTATGGGGGCATTTGAAAGCTCTTGTCTATGCAACCCCGGTACCAAATGTAGAGACTCTTCGTGCTCTTATTGTGGACGGCTGTGATGCAATACTCCATTTTCCAGGGCTGCATCAGCGCATCAGGGATTCCATGCGACGGAGGGTGGATGCATGTATCCTCGCTAACGGAGGACATTTTAAACATTTCCTGTAACAAAGTGTTTGAAGTCACGCTGGTACATTCTGTTGCTGTGTGTTTTCATTCCATGATTAATGTGATTTGAAGAGAAGTAATAAAATGAGCTCTAACATGGGAAGTAAGCGTTTCCGGACACATGTCCACATAACATATTTTCTTTCTTTGTGTGTGAGGAATGTTTCCTGAAAGTTCGGCCGCACCTTTTTATAACACCCTGTATAAGAAGGGTAAAAGAATGAAACCGCAAAAATACGGAACAATATCCGTAACATCTGTTAGCTGCGGTATCCTTGAACACATTTTCAGTTCGAATATAATAAGTTTTCTTAAGACCGAAAATCTTAAGTCCACAAAAAGTACGGTTTTAGGAAGGATCACGCGTGTGAAACTCAATTTGCCATTTTATCTCAAGATAGACTGCGAGCTACGGATGAAGTGCAGCAGGCAAATTCTATATTTCTAGATTTCCAGAAAGCGTTTGCCACATTGCCTCATTGCAGGCTGTTAAAGAAGGTACGAGGATATGGAATAGGTCGACAAACATGTGAGTGGCCCGTTCTTAAGTAATAGGACCCTAATGTTGTCCTCGTCAGCGAATGTTCATTAGAGACACGGGTATCGTCAGGAGTACCCCAGGGAATTTTGATAGGACCGGTGTTATTCTCCATATACATAAATGATTTGACGGCCAGGGAGGGCAGCAATCTGCGGTTGTTTGCAGATGATGCGGTGGTGTACATTAATGTGTCGAAGTTGAGTGACTGTGCAGGATACAAGATAGCTTAGACCAAGTTTCTAGTTGATATTATGGGTGGCAGCTTGCTGTAAATGCAGAAAAAAGTTAATGCGGATGAGTAGGAAGTACAAACCCGTAGCGTTCGAAAACAGTATTACTAACGTCCTGTTATCTCGGCGTAACGTAGTAAAGAGATATGAAATGGAACAAGCATGTGAGGATTGTGGTAGGGACAGTGAATGGTCGACTTCGGTTTATTGGGGAAATTCTAGGAAAGTGTTGTTCATCTGTAAAGGAGACTTCATACAGGACGCTAGTGCATCCTATTCTTGAGCACTGCTCGAGTGTTTGGTAGCTGTACCAGGTCAGATTCTACTGCCTCGAACATTCATTGCGCGTGAGGACCACGAAGATAAGATTCGTGACCTTCGCTTCCCCCTCGCTCTGTTTGAGAGTGGAACACGAAAGGAAATTACTAGTAGTGGTACGGGGTACCCACCGCCACACTCCGTACGGTGAACTGCAGAGCATTTACGTAGATGTAGATGTACGTGTGTGTGTATTTTCCCGCAATCCTTACGTCGTACACTCCCTCTTAGCGATAATTGTAAGTCAAAAGGTTTCAGACCCAACATCAATCAGCTACTATTTTAATGTGAATGACGGCATAATTGCTGTGTATGCATGTTTAGTACAGTAAATTTGCATCATATGTCTTTATTTTCAATAAATATGCATTTTGTCAGGTGAGGGCGATTATCCATCGGACTTTCCATTGGACTACGAGGACCTTGGACGGCGAGGCAACTAGAGCGGCAGCGCTCCTGCTATCAGGTTGGTGAACTTCTGGAATTGACACTGCTGGCCTGTCCCCGTCTGCTTGTCTCAGACCTGCAGCAGCGTAAAAGCTGGCACTTGAATTGGAGCGCAGAATCTACACTAAGTTCCGCGCAATACTTTCATGATCAAGATATCATTCTGATGCAACATTCTCCGCGGTTCGCAAATATCATCCCCACATGAGAATTAGGTTAATCAGAGGTGACTAACCCTTTGAGGCTAACAATGATATTAATTAATTACGACGGAAATTTTACTCGTGATTTTACGTGCTGCGAAAGCAGGCGAGAAGTACCAGATATACAGTACTATGCCACGGCATAGAGTCTTTATCCGTAATTCTTGCTTGTCGTAACTCTGTTAATTCAAAAGCTGACGGCTTGCACCCAGATGGACTTCACTGTTCTAATGGAGTCCTATTTGCTAACTTTGAACTGTATGTCGCGCTTGAAATCACCAGAGCGGCGTCAGAAAGCGGCTCTAGCCGTTAAAAGATGTCAGCGTATCGCAATGCTACTAAGCAGTATGCCCATAATTGTTCAAATGACAAAAGTTACGTTGGCTACGAAAAGTGGAGTCCACTCCGTAGTTCGACGTTTTCTGCGGAACTCAGGGTTTTCAAAAGCCACCAAAGCAAAGCAAGAGCTCTGTCTCACTGAGACCCGAGTTCATAATCCATCATGACGCTTTTTCTGTGGCTGATCCGGTCAGTCTCCGGGCTACACGGTTCTCCCATGGTGAGACAGTTTAACTGAATGCTAGAGGCACCAGAAAGGTCGATAAAAGATTTCTGGTTTGTTGGAGAAACAGTTAATAACCTTTCCGTACGCTAGTAATATTTATTTATTGAATTAACCTGATCTAGTTAAGGCCATTAACTCCTCTCTCACACCTGACCATCATTTTTACATCACCCATTTTTACATCATAGTTATCCAAGAAATAGCAGGTTTAATATGTTAGATAGTATTAAAATGATTTGAGTGTCTATAGTGGCAATGTAAGTAGTACTAGCTATAAACTAATAGAGTTAATACTGTCAATACTTGTACTACTGCTGTTGCACGCACTAATAGTGATAATAATAATGATAATAATAATAACGAAAATAGTCTGATTAATAACAATAATGACAGTGGAAAATATAAATTGACTTTATAGATGTACAAAATAGATGTTTGTACAAAATAGACGTTTTCTGATACATCGAGTTTTTTCACAATTTTCTTTTTCACATCGAGAGGGGAGATCATCTTATATTTTTCTAGGACATGCGGGTGCCTTCCTGCACATTGGCGTTTCGCGCTCACTACAATTCAAATTTTTGTCTGTTACTACTTCTAGACTATTTCCTGAAGGAGAGGAGTTGATATTTTCCCATTTAGGGATGAAGAAGAGCCTAGAATGACCATTAACTACCACTTTGGTTTTGGATAGGTTGAGCTTTAATCCTAAATCCGGCGCCATTTTGATAGTGCAAGCAGGTCTGTGCTGAGATTCTTATAGCTGGCTTCACCGTTACTGATTTTGCACTTAGATACAACAGATCGTCATCCGCATTTACGATGACAACTTATAATTAGGATCGCACCCAGACCACCAGCGTCTCCACGCCATCGCTGACGTAACCTGCTTATGATCTACTGCCATGTGATGTTATTGGACAGTTATCTCTCTCGCTCGCCGTCGATTAAGTTTTCCATTCATTTAGGCTTTGTCCTCCGGTTACTTATGCGTGGGATCTTTCTTGTTTGACTGACCGTTGTCTCCTGATCCAGTAATAAGCTTTTGCCACCCATTCCAGTGCCTTTTTACATTGTTCATTCGTGTGAGCTTCATTGTTAATATACTTTTAGATCTTTAACAAAAATACGTATTTCGTTGAGTCTGATCCATCCCCTTCCGTGCGTAATCTGTGATAACATTTGATTTACTCCGCAGCGATTATGAAGATAAGGTCGACTGACGCCTGTAGTGTGCCTGATGTGTTAGCACAGCATGGAATTCAACTTTTACACAACGACACAAGCTCAGCACAATAGGCTGTGGGGTGGCAGGACTGGACCAAGTGACACATCAGGCAATCACCATCGACAGTTGCACTGAACATTTATTTGGCACATTTAAACAAGACGAATAACAAAACCATCAACGCATTTTTAAAATTACCATTTAGCTAAGAGCAAGTTACTTCGAAATTTAAACATTCATAAACCACGGACCTATTGCACATTTAGTGAAATGAGTTAAAAATTATTTACTCAAAACCTATGATCAACCCAAAGAACAATTTACTAAAATTTAAAGAGGAAATGTAGACTTTGGTTACTGCAGTGATTGGTATTACCAAAGTAATTCAGAGTACAGGCAACAACAAATCAGATACCATGGCACAAAACCACGTTACTTTAATGGTAGGCACCCTAAAATGTACTATATAAGATATAAAATTTCATGTGACCAAGCAACCTCGCGGGATTCAACAAACTACACCCAGAAGCGGACGCAAGCCCACTCAGCTGTTTCCAATACAATCTCGGCGTGGACCCCCAAACAGTAGCAGCAACAGTCACGAATAGGCACGAAACCAGCAGATTGACATCTGCCTTAAGTAACTAGAACACAATAATTCACTACAGCACATCATCTGTAGAATTAATCAACCTATTAATGAACATCAGCTAAGCAGTACAAATCTATTATGTGCGTAAGGCCACTCCAGGCCCTAGTAAATGTTAATCATCACATCACATACAGCTCTCACTAAAACCTTGCGTACTAAGCAAGTTGAAATCAACACATTCGAGGGCAGACCCAGTAGGAGTTGCAAAGGCCGGCCAAGAAAATGAAGTTAACAGCACTGAACCTAGTAGTCGATTCCGGCCGCAATTTACAGCACAAGCAAGGCCCTTACCCTATTACTTGTTCGACGAAGCCAGCCGCCGCAGGTCCCAAAGCCAGGAGACGTGCAGGAAGCGAAATACACCAACGGTTCCCCAGTAACGTGACTGATTCCACACCGGTGATATTTCCAGGGTAAACAGCCCCTTTTAGATGTGCTCTTCCTGCTGCATCGCACGGCGCCTGTACTGTCCGCCACACTTCCCAAACGACGTTACTGCTAGGCGTCCCAAATCAAGAATCGTCGGTACTTGCTACAGCTTACCCCTCGCTCCCCGATCGGCCCGGTAGGTGGCGCCACCGCGCGCTCTGCTCACACCTCCGGAAAGGTGACCCATACCAGCGGCGGGAATATCGCTGATCGAGCCACACGGTTCAATGGACAGTTATCTCTCTCGCTCGCCGTCGATTCGTTTTCCATTTCTTTACGCTCTGTCCACCGGTTACTTATGTGTAGAATCTTTCTTGACTGACCGACCGTTGTCTCCTGATCCAGTAATAAGCTTTTGCCACCCATTCTGGTGCCTTTTTACATTGTTCACTCTTGTGAGCTTCATTGTTAATATACTTTTAAGTCTTTAACAAAATATATGTATTTCGTTAAGTCTGTTCCATTCTCTTCCGTGCGTAATCTGTGACAACACCTGATCAACTACACAGCGATTATGAGGACAAGGTCGACTGATGCCTGTAGCAGGAGATGAAGTCGATGCTTTAGGCAAAGTCATGGGAAGGCGTTGCTTACTGGGTGACCGTTTCGAAGCCACAGAGCTGGGAACGTCATTTCACCTCTTCACATTCGTTGGAAAGCAATAAAAAAGAAATGCACACTATTTTTTTAAAAGTCCGTCTATTATTCCACATATCTGAAAATTTTACAGTGTGTAGATACATCCTTTAGGAACAATACTTTCATTTCTCCACATAATTTCCATCCCTCTCAACTGCCTTACGCCATCTTGGAACCAGTGACTGCATACCCGCACGGTATAATTCTGGACCAACCTGTTGGAGCCACTGTTTGGTGGCGTGCACAAGGGAGTCATCATCTTCAAACCTTGTTCCACGAAGAGAGTCTTTCAATTTCCCAAAGAGATGATAGTCACATGGAGCCAGGTCAGGACTGTAAGGTGGGTGTTTCAGTGCTGTCCATCCGAGTTTTGTGATCACTTCCATGGTTTTTTGACTGACATGTGGCCGTTCATTGTCGTGCAATAGCAAAACATCCTGCTTTTGCCGATGTGGTCGAACACGACTCAGTCGAGCTTGAAGTTTCTTCAGTGTCACCACAAATGCATCAGAATTTATGGTGGTTCCACTTGGCATGATGTCCACAAGCAAGAGTCCTTCGGAAGCGAAAAACTGTAGCCTTAACTTTTCCAGCAGAATGTGTGGTTTTGAATTTTTTTTTCTTGGATGAATTTGCATGATACCACTCCATTGATAGCCTCTTCGTCTCTGGTGAAAAATGATGGAGCCATATTTCATCACCTGTCACAATTCTTCCAAGAAATTCATCTCCACCATTCTCTTACTGTTCCAAAAGTTCGAAGCATACCGTTTTTCTTGATTCTTTGTGAGCCACTGTCAACATCCTGGGAACCCACCTGGCAGAAATCTTTTTTAACGCCTACACTTTCAGTATTCCGCAAACACTTCCTTCCCCTATCCCAACGTAGCATGACAATTCGTTCATTGTGATGCGTCTGTCAGCAGTCACCAATTCGTTAACTCTCTGCACACTGTCTGGAGTGTGTGCAGTACGAGGCCTGCCGCTGCGAGAACAATCCTCAATATTGCCGTGCCCACTTTCATCATGTAACCTCCTTGCCCACCGACTAACTGTACTGCGATCGACAGCAGCATCTCCATACACATTTTTCAACCTCTTTTGGTTGTTTCCACTGTCTCGTTTTCACAGCACAGGAATTCTATGACAGCAGGTTGCTTCTGACGAACGTCAAGTGTAGCAGCCATCTTGAAGACATGCTGTGACGGCGCCACTCACGGGAACGGGTTGAATTAAGTCTGAAAACAAGCGGGAAGGATGTATCTACACACTGTAAAACTTTCACACATGCAGAATGAAAACTGTATTTTTGCAAAGATAGTGTTCATTTCTTTTGAACTGACCCTCGTATAAGGTAAGTATCATTAACCAAAGTCCTAGCGATTCATGTTAGTGTGGTTGTGGAGCAACACAGAATCATGCGGTATGAGAGTGCAACAGGCATTCAACAGTGACAGACTGACAGACGATGACAGGAATTTGCTTCCAGAAAAAATGTCTCTGTAATATTGAAGGAAGAGAGGCTGTGGAACAAACTTAACACAATCAAGTTTTCCTCGAAGCAATTAGGATCAAAGAAGAGGTGGTGCAGCCAAGGAGGAAACGCAGGCAGCCGCCTTGTAGGAGATGATCTTAGCAACACTAGTGAGGGCTTGAAAAGATGTAGCAGAAAACGAAACAGCACGGGGCTGACGTAGTAAAGAGGAATACTAACGGGAAGAGAACACAGCATGAGGATTTTTAGATGACACGATACATCTTACATCGAAATTCATATTCTGCAGACGACTATCCAGTGCGTGGCAGTGGTTGTCGCATCTCGTGGTCGTGCGGTAGCGTTCTCGCTTCCCACGCCAGGGTTCCCGGGTTCGATTCCCGGCGGGGTCAGGGATTTTCTCTGCCTCGTGATGGCTGGGTGTTGTGTGATGTCCTTAGGTTCGTTAGGTTTAAGTAGTTCTAAGTTCTAGGGGACTGATGACCACAGATGTTAAGTCCCACAGTGCTCAGAGCCTGGCAGTGGTTACTTCCCATTGTACCGGTTTTAAGGCTTTTTCCCGTTCCACTCACGTATGGATTGCGGATAGAATGATTGCTTAATCGCCTTTTTGCCAAATGTAGTAATCCTCACCTCATCTTGACAATCCATAAGGGATCGATACTTAGTAATTTGTAGTATATTCCGGGGTTAATCACTTAAAGCTGGGTCTTCAAAGTTACTAAGCAGATTTTCTCTGGATTGGTTGCGTCTATCTTAAAATGTCTGCTAGCTCACTTCTTTCAGTATCTCCGCGACGCTCTGCCAGGGGTCAAAACAATTTCGACCGTTCGTGCTGTCCTTCTCTACATACGTTCAGTATACCCTGTTAGCCCTTTCCGGCTTGGATCCCACATACTTGAGCAATGCTCTAGGAGGTGTCGTACTTGGTTTGCCATCTGATTTATCTTCAGGTGAGCCAATACGATCGTTCTATTTCATACCCCTACAAATTTTTACACCCAGTTGACCGATTTCACCTGTGAGTCATTGGTATTCGTGTCATTATACTCTGCTTCTTTTCGATTGTCAACTTTTTAATTTCTGAACATCTGTCAACGTTTCCACCACTTTGAAAGCTTACCAAGAACTGACTGAATATTCGTACCCTTTTTTTCAGGATTTCATCATAGATACCTGCATAATCTGCGAAAAGTCTAATGTTTATATGAATGTTGTCTGTAAGCTCATTAATATACAACATGAACATCAAGGGTGTCCACATAATTTTCTGGGGTTTACTTTTACACGTGTCGACAACTCTCCATCGAAGGTAACACTCTCTAATCCTTCCTACCAAGAAATCCTTAATCCAGTTGTAAATTTCACATAATGCCCCTTACGATCAAAGTAATAGGCAGAGATGTATTCTGAGTTAATGCTTTTCGGAAGTCAAGAATATTGCATCTACCTCACTGCCGTGAGCACAGGACGTCATGTGAAAAAACTTCCGTCTATGTTTGAGATGTCAGTCATTCGGCGATCGGAATTCAACAAGTCACGCACATGAATTGTGTGGCCGATCGATGGGCGTCCAGAGTGATGGCTGCCGGTTATCTCGTCTTGGCCCTCCATAAACATCTCCAGCCAGTTTGAAACTTGTGGAGACAAGAGAGCAGCGTCCGTGTACGCTTGCTGGATCAGTTGGCTAGTATCGCTGTAACTCTAGCACAGATTAGTGCAGAACTTCATCGCATGCCGTTCACATCTACATCTACATCTACATCTACATGGATACTCTGCAAATCACATTTAAGTGCCTGGCAGAGGGTTCATCGAACCACCGTCTCTATTATTCCAATCTCGTATAGCGCGCGGAAAGAAGGAACACCTATATCTTTCAGTACGAGCTCTAATTTCCCTTATTTTATCGTGGTGATCGTTCCTCCCTATGTAGCTCGGTGTCAAAAAGTATTTTCGCATTCGGAGGAGAAAGTTGGTGATTGGAATTTCGTGAGATGATTCCGTCGCAACGAAAAACGCCTTTCTTTTAATGATGTCCAGCCCAAATCCTGTATTATTTCTGTGATACTCTCTCCCATATTTCGTGATAACGCAAAACGTGCTGCCTTTCTTTGAACTTTTCCGATATTCTCCGTCAGTCCTATCTGGTAAGTATCTCAAACTGCGCAGCAGTATTCTAAAAGAGGACGGACAAGCGTAGTGTAGGCAGTCTCCTTAGTAGGTCTGTTACGTTTTCTAAGTGTCCTGCCAACAAAACGCAGCCTTCCCCACAACATTTTCTATGTGTTCCTTCCAATTCAAGTTGTTCGTAATTGTAATACCTAGGTATTTAGTTGAATTAACGGCTTTTAGATTACACTGATTTATCGTGTAACCGAAGTTTAACGCTTTCATTTTAGCACTCATGTGGATGAACTCACACTTTTCGTTATTCAGGGTCAACTGCCACTTTTCGCACCATTCACATATCTTTTCTAAATCGTTTTGCAGTTTGTTTTGGTCTTCTGATGACTTTATTAGTCGATAAACGACAGCGTCATCTGCAAACAACCGAAGACGGCGGCTCAGATTGGCTCCGAAATCGTTTATATAGATAAGGAACAGCAAAGGGCATATAACACTACCTCGGGGGACGTCAGAAATCAATTCTGTTTTACTCGATGACGTTCCGTCAATTACTATGGACTGTGACCTCTCTGACAGGAAATCACAAATCCAGTCACATAACTGAGACGATATTCCACAAGCACGGAATTTTACAACGAGCCGCTTGTGTGGTAGTGTCAAAAGCCTTCCGGGAATCCAGAAATACGGAATTGATCTGAAATCCCTTGTCAATAACACTCAGCACTTCATGTGAATAGAGAGCTGATTGTGTTTCACAGGAACGATGTTTTCTAAACCCCTGTTGACTGTGTATCAATAGACGGTTCTCTCGATATCACCGCGCGTTGTGACAAGCCTTTGATAAGTGTTTCGCACAGTGAACGATACCGATGCAACTCACGTTAGGAGCAGACTAACCCGCGTTGTGAAGCCAAGCTCCTCATCCACCCCCTCTCCACCCGACACCACCTCGACCAAGTTATCCGAATGCCCTGCGAGCATAATCGCTTAACAGTGCAATGTCGCGCATTACACACCCTGTATAATTACAATTGATTTGACAATCACACAGACGTCTCATATGTTATGCACTTACCGCTGTCGTTCGCAGAGGCGAGGACGTGATTTGAGACTTCGCTGTGTACTTAGATACGCCACATTCAGAGCAATTATTCTGTATACATCATTGCCATCAGATGACTGCAAAACTATTTTATGTTGGTTATGCACTGTTAAACTTTTGCAAGCACTTTTGTGTTTGATGCGGAGATGTCAAAGTCACACGGACACCAGACCGAAAACACAGTTTTGGGGGATAATAATGCTAATAAACTAAACGGTTCAGCATAAGCGCATCATTTCTAATATTAGGCTAGTACTGCCCCTCAGATTTCTGTAAACATATGACTAATTATGATATAAGGACACGATTGAAAATTCAGGTTAGTAAGACCAAATCCTTGAGAAGAAGCTTTCATTAGCTAAAAATAAGAGTTTCTTTACATCGTATGCCAAAACCTTTAAGATGTTAAAGTTCTGATGTACACAATGCGCTGCTTGTTAAAATATTTAGTTTCCAAGTCGGTATTCGAGGGTATAGCCCATAGTCAGGGTAATAAACTTTGTGTGTCTACAACAATTGCTGTGTGTCTGTCAAGAATGTGTGTGTGTGAATTCCTAAGGGACCAAACTGCGGTCCCTAGACTCACACACTACTTAAATCAACTTAAATTAACTTACGCTAAGAGCAACACACACACACCTATGCCTGAGGGAGGACTCGAACCTCCGGCGGGAGGGGCCGCGCAGTCCGTGACATGGCGCCTGAGACCGCGCGGCCACTCCACGCGGTTTGTCAAGAATGAAATCTGTATGTGGATCTCTGTGGTACACGTTAAATGGCCATAGTCTTTGTTTCTAATGGACGCTACTGTCAAGAGTAGAAAATAAATGTTCACAACCTACGGGACTCCGAACACACAGCATTTTAAAAACCTTAAAGTGTGCTTATACGGGCGATATCTTACGTCAGTGTGTGGCTGTAGTAGCGCTGTTGTCATAATTGTATGTGGCTGCGATAGACGGCGTCTTATATGGCCCGGCTGTTGTTGCTGATGCAGCAGACTGTTGTAGACACTTGCTGAAGTGCTGTCGGCGTTGTCTGCCTGCGATGGACAGTGTTCCATACATTCCTGTCAAAGACGGTGATGACCTCGCTGTTGAACACCCTATACATAAAACCACCACCACTACATTGTTTCGAAAGGCAAGGTCATAACTGTCTCTGTATTCGTCTCTAAAACGCTTACCTGTCAGTATCAGTCTCGCTTCCTCTTTTTAACGCCCACGGCGACGTTTCTTTGTCATGCAATCTGAGCAGTGAAAGAATATGATTCCACTTCATTTAGAAAATTTGCTCATTTCCTGGTAAGCACTCTATTTGTTTGTTGTTTACAAGAATGGCAAAGTGAGCAAAAGAGAGAAGCATAATTTTCATAAACTGTGCAGTATATACAACCCGAATTATGGTAAGCGGAAAACAATACACACAAAGACCTCACTCAGAAAAAGCCCATTCTGGCTACTACCGTTGTTTTAGAAGGAAATCAGCAGTAGTGGGGCAGAATTATATTTTACATACGTTTTAAGACTTCTAAACTTCTCGTAAAGTTCATCACACGTGTTCCCATGTTTGTGGGCAGCAACCTGCTAACTGTACTTCTCTTGGGGACAATTTTTGTATGTGGCTATTTTACTTTCAGTATCTCATAATTCTGGCCGGCAGATGCGTCCCGTTTATGAAATTTGATATTTCTCTCCCTGTACGGGCGAACCACAAAAAATATTAACATAAAAATTTGAGTGTCATTTCAAACGAATGTTACTGAAACCGACGAACATCTCGATTTATCGCCAAGAACTGATTCACAGAAACAAATGCAACTGGTATAGAAAACCGAATAAATCATTATTACTTTGTAATGTATCACCGGAGATCATGGCATCCACGTTGAAAAAATCTTAGAAAATAACTCTGAACAATCTATCGAACTGTTGTCAGTGGGTTTCGGGTTCACCTTTCTCATGATCGTCTGGATTCCTAATCTGCATGAAGGCAATCGGACTTCGGTGGAAGTTTGTTAAAATTTTATCTCTAACATCCCGGCTCTCTGCTGTTGCTAAGAGTCAAGGAGTAGAAAAATTCATTTAGGTCGTGATCCGTCGTATTTTTAATATTTTTGAAGGACTGTAACCGATTTTTCACAGTGGTAACATGTCAGTCAGCGTTAGAACATTGCGACGCGTCAGTCTACCACAACCATTATGCTACACAGCAATATAGTAGTCCGTAAGAATGTTAGTCTGGTCTAAAGAGAAGAGCTAAGCGAGAAATTTCCAAACAACGTTGCAAAAATACTAATATTGCAGCTCAAGTCTGCTCTGCTCACGTCTTTGCCTACACACAGAATATAATCTAAAAGATTACACGCTGTAGATCAGAAAAAGTTGTGCTGCAGAAGTGATTTCAGATTAGGCTTAAAATATGCTATGTTATCTATCAGGCATTTTTTCATATACTACTTCGATATATTCGATTTATGCTAAGTCCGCTGTCATAATATACCCGCTTTTCAGAAGTGTTGAACTACTACTACAAGGGAAGCTGAACATATTATTGGTGTGGTTGGAAAACGCGCTGTGCTTTTTCCATAATTTCATGTCTTAAATACTCAACACTAGAATTTTAAGAATACTAGAGGAAATAACAATAATTTTTTTCTTCGTACTTCTAAAGAGAATTATGATATTAGTATTTTAAATACTAATATCATAGGTACATAAACACTAAAACATTGATGTGTACTAATACTGTGAACCTTTATCGTATATAAACTTACTTAAAACGTTCGTAATGAAGATTTTCCATGTATAATAGTTTTTGTAAAGCAAAGGTCGAGCTACGCTGCACTAGCGGGAACTTTGACCCCCTAACTAAAGGAGCCAGCTTTCAGTCATAAGCACGGTAAAATTTCATCTTTGCTCTGTCGTGTAAGCTTGACTATCTGTGAAGTTTTCTTTCTTTTTTTCCAGATGTGAAGACCGCTGTCGCAGGAGAGACAAGGGGCTTATCTGGCAGATCCAAATTGTGCCTGACACATGATCCTAGATAGTGTATGAAGCAGGTTCGTGTGCAGCGAAGCTGTCTGCATCGCAGCAATATTTACCTCGTAGCTCCTTAAGGCTGTGTCCATTTGGTGCTTTGATGACAATTGTTTGCAACGTCATCAAAATAAATCTATTCTTCGTGTAACGACAAATTTAATTCTTTTAGTACCTTACATTTAGCAATAATAATGTCGTATGTAGCAAAATTTGTAAACAATGTGCCTACAATCGGATATTATTACGTTAAAAAAAATCTTTGCCATCATCAAATTGCCAGAAAATACGTTAATTGTTTTATAAACAGAAACTGAAATCTTTATTTGCTCTCACTTGCTATTTTGGGAGCGCAAACAGACAATGGCAGTAGTAGAGAGAATATAAAAGACAGACATTCTGTAGGCCATTCTGAAAGGGAGAGACATTTCAACACCTAACATAAATTTAAGTGTCGTCTGGAGGGGAACCACGTATGCGGGTGAAACATGGACCACAAAAACAAGAGACAAAACGACAACAAAGCGTTCGAAATGTGACGATACAGAAAAACTCTGCATAATTACTGCAACCTATATCCATTTGAACCTTCTTCCTGTGGTCTCCCTCTCTGATTTTTACCTCCCCCCCAACCTCCCCCCCCCCCCCCCCACACTTTCCTTTATAGTCAACAAGCTCAGTACCCTTCTTCTCTCCATCCATCTCCTCCCACCCTGTCTCTGACTACCTCCTCGTGCGGTTCTAGGCGCTGCAGTCTGGAACCGAGCGACCGCTACGGTCGCGGGTTCGAATCCTGCCTCGGGCATGGATGTGTGTGATGTCCTTAGGTTGGTTAGGTTTAAGTAGTTCTAAGTTCTAGAGGACTGATGACCACAGATTTTAAGTCCCATAGTGCTCAGAGCCATTTGAACCATTTGACCACCTCCTGCTCCCCCTCCTCTATGTCCGCCTCCTCTATCCCCTACTCTCTGCCTACCACCTCTTGCCCTCTTTCTGTCCATCTTCTCTCCTCCCCTCTACCCATCTTCTCCTTTCCCCCTTATCTCTGTCCTCCTCCTCCTCTCTCTAAGTTCATCTCCCCTCGAGTCACCCCTCTAAGACCATACCCTCTTCCCCCTCTTTCTGTCCACCTGCTCCTCCTCCCTTTCTCTGTTCACATCATACTACTTCTATTTTTGTGAATCTTGATCAGCTCCTCTTTCCTTCCTCTGTCTGACTCCTCCTCTCCTCTCTCCCCGACCATCTCATCCTTTTCCCTTTCTCCCCAATTACTCTTCTCCTCTCTCGGCCCATCTCCTCCTTTCCTCTCTCTGTCTATCAATCTCCTCCTTCACCTTCTCTCTCCACATTATCACTCCTCTCCAATAGGTGGTTCTTACCTCCACAGTATTTAATATGTGTTCCAAGTATTTTTGAAACCGATGCAGGTGTCTGGAGGAGCTTTTTACACTTTGCCCACATTCGCACATGTCACATATTTCACCTGTATCTCTAGCGAACATGAACATCAACAAAAGCAAAACGAGAATAATGGAATGTAGTCGAATTAAATCGGGTGATGCTGAGGGAATTAGATTAGGAAATGAGACGCTTAAAGTAGTAAATGAGTTTTGCTATTTGGGGAGCAAAATAACTGATGATGGTCGAAGTAAAGAGGATATAAAATGTAGACTGGCAATGGCAAGGAAAGCGTTTCTGTAGAAGAGAAATTTGTTAACATCGAATATAGATTTAAGTGTCAGGAAGTCGTTTCTGAAAGCATTTGTATGGAGTGTATGCATACATATGGAAGTGAAACGTGGACGATAAATATTTTAGGCAAGAAGAGAATAGAAGCTCTCGAAATGTGGTGCTACAGAAGAATGCTGAAGATTAGATGGGTAGATCACATAACTAATGAGGAGGTATTGAATAGAATTGGAGAGAAGAGAAATTTGTGGCACGATTCGACTAGAAGAAGGGATCGGTTGGTAGGGCATATTCTGAGGCATCAAGGGATCGTCAATTTAGTACTGGAGGGCAGCGTGGAGGGCAAAAATCGTAGAGGGAGACCAAGAGATGAATACACTAAACAGATTCAGAAGGATGTAGGTTGCAGTAGGTATTGGGAGATGAAGAACCTTGCACAGGATAGAGTAGCAGGGAGAGCTGCAGCAAACCAGTCTCTGGACTGAAGACCACAACAACAAACAATCTCTAGCGAATTTCGCCCTGCAGTTTCGTTTTCATGCAGCTCAATGTTTATAAAGTCACATCTGTTGAACGATATATCGTACAGTAATATATTTTTGCAAGTATGTTCAGGGACATGTGTGAATACTGTCCGCAAAATGTGTTCCAAATAAATGAAGTAGTACAGAAGTAATAAAATTACAGGTCATGCCTCATGTGGCAGCTTTGCTACATGAACATCGAAAATGTAGTAAACGATAAACTTTACTCCTTTCATCATTTTGTGGGGGTGTCAGCGAATAAAAGTCTCGTAAATGTTTGAAATTGTGTGTAATGGTTGTCGCAAGCCAGCAAGTGCTCTCATTCTCTAATATTGTATGAATAAAGCCTGGCTATTTGCCCACTGTAAGCTGTGACAGTTTTTCACCCCAACCCTTTTGAGAGGTATGTGGTTCTTACCCTCATAGTGGTTCTTTTCAGACAGTAAGTGATAAGCGTACCACATTTGGTTAAAATCGATCCAGTGGTTTAGGAGGAGATGTGGAACACAAGTACATATATCCACTCTCATAATATGATGATGATGTTTGGTCTGTGGGGCGCTCAACTGCGCGGTCATAAGCGCACGTACAGAGTCCCATTTTTAGACAGTTCAATTTTTTTCACAGTCCAATCTAGCCATTTTCACGAATGATGATGATGAAATGATGAGGACAACACAAACACCCAGTCCCGGGGCAGAGAAATTCCCCAACCCGGCCGGGAATCGAACCCGGGACCGCGTGATCACTCTTATAATATGTATGGATACTACTATTCGTTGATACTTCAAGATGTGTTTTCAACTGGTCGCTTATTTTAGTCAAGTTGAGCCATAGTTTCCTTTTCACACCGATTTCGTTACTTACCTGATCTACTAACTGCTCTAATTTAAACATCGCCAGCCGGGGTGGCCGAGCGGTTCTAGGCGCTACAGTCTGGAACCGCGCGACCACTACGGTCGCAGGTTCGAATCCTGCCTCGGGCATGGATGTGTGTGATGTCCTTAGGTTAGTTAGGTGTGAGTGGTTCTAAGTTCTGGGGGACTGATGACCTCAGAAGTTAAGTCCCATAATGCTCAGAGCCATTTGAACCATTTTAAACATCACTTGACAGACCAGATGTGTTTCAAGTGCTAATGTGTGTGTGTATGTGTGTGTGTTTTTATTGAATTGCTGTGTTACTTAAGGGTCAATTACGTTGCAATTCATATTTGTAACAGTCAAATTGCGTTTGATCTTGCGCCTTTGTCCTGCATCTCGCTGTTTCTCGTAAATTGTTTTAAGTTCTGTATGGGATCGGTTTGCTGATAACATATGTTCCTTGTTAGAGGGTATGGTATTGATCTGTCGTCTCGAATTCTGCGTTTCTTAATGAGCAAACTCTTATACAGAGAGTGAAAAACGGGTATAATTTGTAGCTGTTTCTCTTTTCCTGTCTGCGGTGACGGCAATATCCTTACCTCCCCTGGGAGGACGGTTTCTTCTCATCAGGTCAGTGAATGCGAGGAGATGGTCGCTTTCACCGTCATGGCCTGGCGTAATGCGTCCCCTGCACTTATACTCGTTGCACTCTGTGTACTATATTAGCTGAAAATTTAAGTAGCGCAGTCATAAAATAAACTATTGTAAAGATCGTAGGCACATCTTTAACAAAGTTGAAATCTTTTTATCAGACAAGCCACTACTCATTACAAAAAATACTAATAAACTAAGCATCTATTCCTTAAATTGAAACTAATGTTAAAATGGGTAAGGGCACCTGGTTTCCGCTCTAAAGCGAAATACGTCATTACGTACCTGTTATCTTAAGTGATGTATTTTCCACCAGTATTTCAGTTGTCATTCAGTTTAAACTGAATTTCAAATGCAAACAGGAGAGTGTATTTCTCTAGGCAAAATATTAAATTTCGAGTATTCAGAAAGATTCTCTACACTTCCAAGTACTAAATGTGGTCTATGTTATTAAAGGGATCATGTACGCGTCATATGACAGGTACTGGATCACAGGAATAGAGTTTTAAATGACGATCTATTTCCTGCAGCATATGCCCAGTAAATCCGTATTCAGAGCTTAAATTTAAAGAATTTTTTATACTTCGCCATTAGTATCTGCAGGAAGAAGAAACAAGAAAAACTGCAAAATTCTTAGCTTCATCTAATAAAGTATTGCGATGTTGTGTTCATCTGATAGTTACCGTTTACAAACTGCATAAGGTTTATAGCTAGATATATCGAAATTATCAATGATAACCAATTTTCATTACAGGCAATAATTAAACCATTTCTCTTAAAACACCTGATGATGGATGCTAGCATTCCAAAAGGGATAGAGTGATGAATAAATCAATTCGCAGTGGAGGAAATAAACATTGCTTTTATCATTCCTTATTTTCAGGGTGTCACATTCCACCTATCTTCTATATGCGGACAGTGCAGACGCGACAAATGTGCATTCACACTCATGTTCTTGAGTTCTCCTTCCTTACAGTACATAGATCACTAGCACCACTGCATAATTTGTATCTGCGGCAACTTTGCGTCTTTTGTCAGCCCACTGCTTTTTTTCTGGCGAAAAGGACGGAGAGTATTGCGGAAAGCTTGGAATTTAACAAATATGATCCGAGTACTTCACCGAAAACACTGAATTACATTGTGCAATGCTTCAGAGTAATACCACAGTGGAATAGTCGAAATATCATAACTGAGATGTACATAAGCTATTAAGGAATCGAACCACCAGAACCGCAGTGTTCAAGGTCAGCTGCACCATCCTACGAACGAAACAGGATCTAAACCATCAAACGCCTTTATTTCAGGAGATACATGGGAGAGGTCTGAAAATAGTTCAGCGCTCTCGTGACTGGAAGCCCTATGCCAATCTATCTGTTCCCGTTGGTGGCCAAATAGTGGCAATTAAAATTTCTTCCACCATGAGGAAAAAGTGAACTGGGGGCTCTCCAAAGAGTTAGAAAAATGTCATCCATTAAATCAGAAAAACATGAGGTTCTGGTCTCAAATCTGGCATGAGCTTTAGATTTTATAATGCAGTTCTGATGTAGCCCCATAATACATTTTTACGTCAACAGCCAAGTAACCCCGTAACACTGCAAAATAATTGTGTGTTTTGGAATTGTGAATATTCCTCTGCTTATTTATCTATGTGCACACTGAAGGTATCTTGAATAACTTGGTTCAGTATATTTCCCGCACTGTATCACGTGTTTGCAAATTTTGCAACATTTGTATTAACACTGCGTCATGCATTTTTGTTGTTATTGTGGAGCGATATTAGCTGCTACTGTCTTAGGAGTGTGTAGAAATAGCAAGTAAACACCCCATTCACTTCCATTTTGTCTTCAGTCTGTGTATGGCTTTGTTTTGAAGTCCCTTGTAATTCCCGTATGTAGTCATGGAACAAGCTATTATGTTACACGATGAAATTGACAGTACATGGTAACGCTCAGTAACGCAGCGGAGAGCTATGGGCAGTTGATGTATAGGATTCCATCAACGAGAGCAACATCTGCAAGGTGTCTGAAAATGGAAAGCCACCCCACGTTACAGCCGATGAAGTATTGTCGCGAACGTTAGACACCGTCGCTGATTATAGAGTCGTAAATTTCCAGATAAAACATTACCTCGCTTCTAACGAAACTTATCTCATATATGTATTCGTTCCTGCTATGATTTGTGGATTTTTTTCTGAAACTACTATGGCATATTACATTGGAAGTTACTGAATTATTGAATGCTTTCAGTGCTGGCTGCTTACGCCATTAACTTCCAGCATTCAAGGATGCGATGAAGCATTACATTTTTAAGTACTATTTAAACCATTCTGTTATGTTTTTATCTTTATAATTAATGACAGTATTTATCAAAGGCGCCAAATTTATGGAACTCTGTAAAATCGCCACACTATGCTGTTTATAGGAACCGAATGTACATAAGCTCATGTGTCTAAGAGTTTGTGCTGCAGCTTTTTCCTGTGTGAGCATGGAGAGGTCGTATACATGTGTATTATATTCCTATTTGCTTTACTTAGTTGTGTTTAATCATTTCAGAATCAATTATCTTCCTCATTTCCTTTTCCATGGACATAATGTTAATTGTATTTTTTATAAGTTCCAGTGGCTTACGACGAAGTTGGAAGCGAATTTTTCGATGATCAAACGATCGAACACTGTTCGTGTTCTATCGTTAATTCTTGTTTAATTGACGACGGAAAACCCAGAGATTACACTCTCGATCGTTTATCTTTATCCTACGTTCATGAATTCTGTTTTCCAGAATTATCCATTTACTTGCACTCCACAGTGCTTCCACGAAAAGAATTTTTTCCACGGTCATTGGAACATGCTTCCTTCTCGGGAAATTAACTTGTACTAAGTCTTATACCATTGGTAATATTTGGTGTCATAACTTATTGAGTTACAAGAAAGGCATGTTTCAAACCTTTACGTAATTTTATGAATAAATACTTTTGAACAAGTACACATACACACAAAAAGAATTCAGACCATTCTGATACTTTTAAGCATTGTCAAAAATCCTGCATATCCTTTATGTAATTTTTTGGAAAATATATGTTTGAATGAGCCGCAAGGAAAAGAAAGAAAATCGGACCCATTGCGTACTGTTCATCACAGTCAGGATGGCTACATTGTGAGTGACTGTTCCATTTTATTGGCCTGTAAAGTACATTTTGATGTAGAAATATTGCAATTGTATCCTTTACACGGTTCTTTTGGAAAAATTATTTAGAACATGACGCAAAGTAAAAGGATTCAGAGAAAGCAGAAACTTTAGAGCATGGACCAAAATACTGCAAGTTATTCCCTTTACACAATATTTGTTGGGTACAGACTTGATAAATAGAACGAAAGACAACAATTTATTACGAAGAAAGTCCGTATACTTGTTATTATATCTGATACAATGCTACTGCGCTATCTGTGGCTGACGAAGTCCCTGAACTTGCTGCAACCCCTCGACCCACAAGGTGTGGTAGCTGGGAGTTTCAACGTTAGGGACATGGCTGCCAAGGAGGGAAAGAAATCCTGTGCACACTCTGTGTGCATAGCGTGAGGAGTCATTCCAGGTGTGGAAAGGCTGCTTCTGGATGCCATGAAGAGCACAGTGTGCAGGCAACTGCAGGTGGTGGCTCGTGTCGTTACTAACAACGGGTGTCGCTTTGAATCGAAAGAAATTATCTCTGGTTTCGGACGGCTAGATGAAATGTGAAGGCTGTCAGTCTTTCTTGCGACATGAAGACGTAGCTCACCGTCTGTAGCATCGTCGACAGAGATGACTGTTGTCCTTTGGTACAGAGCCGAGCGGATGGTCTAAATCAGAGGCTCAGACGGTTCTGCTACCGTGTCGGTTGCAATTCCTCGACTTTTGCCATAGTGTGGCGGATTTTCGGATCAGGGGTCCTCACGATAACTGTCATCTGATGTGCAGAGGAAGTGGCCAACATGGAGCCTGGAGTGTACACTGACCGCTAAGTAGACCAACAGTGACTTAAATACTTATCAGTTGACGAATACTGGTAAGGCATTATGTGGGCACACGATATTGAGGAGGCGAATTGGTGCCTGCAACTACAGAGCTGTTTACTACAAAAAGCGCCTCGTATATCGGAGTGTCTCGTACCCAGCTGACGCAATGGCGGCTGCGTGAGGCATGAAGAAACACTGCCCAATGAGTTGTGTTGATGTCCACTGTTCCAGGTGATCTCTCTGAGTAGCAGAAGAGGCCGCACCTTACCCTTTGTATCAACCTTTAAGTGTGGCTGCTGCGTTACGGAGTTTTCAATGTACGATTGAATGATTTTGTGAGCTATTTGCTTTATCACTTCGTCTGTGAGGAGTTAGATCAATTTACCAATCCATGTATTCATGCAGTACTGAAGTCTGCTTCTATTATTCTCACTGGCATTAAATCCATACAATCATAATTAACACATCTAGTAATTAAGTGTATTGGTGTATCCATTAGTTTGATAATGACAGAGGGTAAATTTAAGTCCTATAGAAAACAGTTACTTCGAAAATATTTCCCTGGAGTTATGTAAAAACAATGGTGATTCATATGTATTAATAATGTACCAAAATATATATTTAATAAAGAAATAATATTTCCTATAGCATTGTTTTATTTCCCATCCTGCCCTGTCATTTTTTACTTATAACATGGTATAAAATTTAATATAGGTTTGTTGTCATTGTAGCAGTCAGTAAGGCATTTATAAAGGTTTACACAAACCAGAGTAGACCCATTAACATCCTACACCGAAATGACCAAGCATTTTTCAGAAAGAAAAACACAGAAAATACATTGGAAGAAGTTATTTTATTTGTTCACATTTATAACCTTCACAGCACAGTCCATCAAGTAGACATTTTCCATGCAGATCTTAGTGCCTACAACAATAATCAGAAATAAGCACATCACTCTGAAACACTTGGGTACTTGGGAAAGTTGTGTTTAATATTGCATAAAAGGGCATCATTTGTTTAGGGAATAAGTAACAGCGTTCAAATTACGAAACTTCTCTGTAAGTTTTTTCTTTATAAATTTCAAAAGTCATCTTACAGACTTTTTAGATTTACGGCACTAGAACAACTAACACGCATTACCACACTCTTTCTCTCTTGTCTATTCCACTGTCTTCAGGTTGCAGCCTCGAGACATATTTCGCAATAGTTTGTTCCAGAATATTTAGGATGACAGTTTAGTGGATTTCTTGAAACACTGACTTCTAGCTGTCATATTCTCTTTTAGCAGTGATTTAATGGAGGATTCAAAGTACTGAAATATGCTTCGGTATTCAGAACATGCAGTATAAAAAAATCGTTCAAATGCCTCTGAGCACTATGGGTCTTAACATCTGAGATCATCAGTCCCCTAGAACTGAGGACTATTTAAACCTAACTAACCTAAGGACAGCACACACATCAATGCCCGAGGCAGGATTCAAACCTGCGACCATAGCGGTCGCGCGGTTCCAGACTGTAGTGCCTAGAACCGCTCGGCCACCCCGGCCGGCAATAACGATTATTACTGTCTTGATCACATTTGGCTTGAAGTATCACAACCTTATTCATTTTAAACAGTATGGTGACAGCACAAATGACCGTGGTGAACTGGCTATAGAGTCCAGTGTATACTTCTATTATACACGATGTGGAGATGGTATTGCTATATATTTATTTGTGTTTTTTAAATTTGCATACAGTGTTGGGTATGAAATTTATCAATAATAGCTGGAAAAGGGTGAAAATGTCGAAATATGCAGCAGAAATGCAGCCGCTCTTCTCGGTATACTTATAACGTCAACTTTAGTGATGATAATGATGACAGTCATGTGTACTGGGCTTTTTTTAGTGCAGTTAGGACATACCCAACCAAACCACCTGATGTGAAAGTAATGCTGTTTAATTTAACACACTATTTAATCAGCAGTAACAGTAAACTTTTTAGTGTGGATATGATGTCGCAATGTAAGTTCTACCCAGTGGTGTTTTTTAAAATCCTTGATATAGTGATACAAAGACGTAATTGTCCTTGGATGAGATGGTTCGTCCATGCAATATCTCAATCCAAACTCCTGTCATGTTCAGCAGAAGTGTTCAAACTCCATCGCTGATATTAGGTGATAATACGATATCCACTGGGGACTTCCCATGAGCAGTTAGACTTCTTAACGAGAGAGAGTCCTCTCTTCTCCAAGAGCAGACGGTTAAAAATTTGATATGTGCCAGTTACCCAATCTGGCATGCTCTAGATCAATGACTAAGCTGGGAGTCATATTTGTAGTGATTATATGGGAAGATGTGGGCCAATTTGACGTAATAAGTGCACCAAACTCCTCATCTGTCACAAGAAATCATAGCTCAGATTCCTGACACATGCAGTACATTAGTATGTGGAAACACGTATGAAACTATCAGGGCAAAAGTAGGGATAGAACTAAATTTTAATTTGAAGATGTTCATATATCTAAGTATATGTAAGAGTTTATGTATGAAAAAGTGTAAGACCCACATGTATGTGTTTTTCCTCTATAGAATTTCTCTATGGTAATGCAAACAAGTAGTCATTAGTATTGTTGAGTGGATGAAACACCCTCGTCTTAAGGGCTTCCAGGGAACTGTATGCTATTTTATCACCGCTAACACACACTGACAAGATTCGTTTTGACCATGTATACTGATTTTCAGGAACATAGTTTTATCCCAAATACCAGCTATTGCAGGAGATACTGTCAAGTATTGGTGGTGTAACACAGATGACATTCAGTGAAGTTGACGCTATCCCAGCACCAGGAAGAGTAAAGCTGGACACTGCTTACATTGACGGTGTTGCAACGGAAAAATCAGGTTCAAATATGGAAATATTTCTGTTTCGTTCATCGTATGGGGATGACATCTTTTATTTGAGTAAACCACTTCTAGGATTCCAAAGCAGTTGATAAGGGATAATACAAATCTTATTATAGCTTTCAAACAAAACACAATAAATTTAAAAGACATTTATCAGGTACATGTAGGAACTGACATGTCAGTCAATGAATTTATATCATATGTGAATATGTGGTGATTGCTGGAATCACATGTTGTGGTAGTTTCTGGTTACTGATAAAACAATGAAGTTGAATGATGGGTGATATAGACGAAACTTCCAGGAATTACTTTAAAAAAAATAAAGTACCGATCCTAACTCTGTTGGTATGTTGCATACCACAGACTTGCATCTATATATAAAGATAACAGGAAGAGATAACTACATCATTATTTATTACAATGTGGGTAAATTTTCATGCACATCCTGCATTCATTCCAAGGGGGTGTTACATAGTACAAACATACATTTCTATGTTAATGCAAAAATTGAACATACCAACAAATCTCTTAAATATCATTCTATGGAAGTGCAAAAGATGAGCAATTGTACTGAACGTCAAAATCTGATTATTCAAGCTATTAACATACTTCTGAAAGCCCAAGTGTGTGATCTGATGTGTTGATTGATAATAAAGTGAAATACAATACGAAAATTCAAATAATTAAAACTCTCAATGAAAATCATAAACACCACAGTACAGAAATTCAACCAAACAATGTACTTCTCGAAACCCATTCAGGCTTGCTTGCATTGATCACTGAAAGACTGCTGCTCATCGCTAGTTAAAGAGTACCCAAGGATGTAAAAAACTGCATCCAATCATCAGCACAAGCAGCTAAAAGTATCCTGAAGTAGAAATTCATAAGAAGGAGAGAACTGATTAAAGCATATTAGGTTCTACCATTAGCTAAGACGTTGGGTGGAATTATCTCATTCCTAACTCCTGTACTGCAAAACTTTCAACGACTGAATCGCTAGCCAGAGGAGCAGCAGGTATCATCCAGATTGGTGAAAAATGCAGCAAACTTGAGTGGCAACTAGCAAGGAAAAATATAAAAGCTAATCAAACTGTACAATATATTCTGTACACACACGCACGTACGCACAGACACACACACACACACACAACATATACAGTTCAGATCCACACATAGTGTATAATCAATTCAGACACATATAGTGTATATAGTTCGAGCACCTACACATATATACACAACCCTTTACACTATGATAAATGTGTCATACCATTCTGCATTCACACACACATGCACATACATTTATTTGCAAATAAATTCATTCACTCTCTCTGTATCAGCTGAGTGAATAGTGTGAGTACTATGATGATCTGATTCCATCACCACAAATGATGTACTTTTTGACATGACATAACAGGTCGATTTTCACCTTCAAACAGCCGGCCGAGGTGGTCGTGCGGTTCTAGGCGCTCCAGTCCAGAGCCGCGCTGCTGCTACGGCCGCAGGTTCGAATTCTGCCTCGGGCATGGATGTGTGTGATGTCCTTAGGTTAGTTAGGTTTAATTAGTTCTAAGTTCTAGGGGACTGATGACCACAGCAGTTGAGTCCCATAGCGCTCAGAGCCATTTGAACCATTTTTTCATCTTCAAACAGTATGTACCTCACGACTTTACAACGGAATATCAACTAGAAGCACCATATTTGGATGAGGAAATGGAACACTGCCAACACCACCACACAGGTATTGCAAATAAATGTCAACCATGAAAGACATTGAGACTGCAGACCTAACACTATTTGCCTATTTTTGAGTATCACCTTTCACTGTATGGTTTGTGTACCTTTTCGATCTAAGACCCACAAACTCGTCAGTCTGTGGCCCATTGTTCCCATCTTTCATTAAATTAGTAACTTTGTTGTTTGCTGGCGTTGTGCCTTAAGGATTACTGACGACATATCCAAGTGCGTCGATGGCAAGAGGCATCTTACTACTTCATACACGTCCTGCACTTTTCCCAACAGATGAAACTGTCCGTATTCATATAAAGTAACTTTGGGTCTGCAAAATGTGTTTTTGTGAACTCATAATGAAACTGATACATATGGCGTTCGCACAGGATCAGTATACATATTTCGACATAAACAGGTTTCCTGAACTCTGCCAAAACCTTATCCATCACCAGAGTGATGTTCAAGAGAGAAGACTGGAGCCCATTCAGAATTTGGCATGGTGATACAATTTACTTGCCACAGTGGTATCACTGGTTCCGATCAGATCACTGAAGCTAAGTACAGGGTTATTACAAATGATTGAAGCGATTTCACAGCTCTACAATAACTTTATTATTTGAGATATTTTCACAATGCTTTGCACACACATACAAAAACTTAAAAAGTTTTTTTAGGCATTCACAAATGTTCGATATGTGCCCCTTTAGTGATTCGGCAGACATCAAGCCGATAATAAAGTTCCTCCCACACTCGGCGCAGCATGTCCCCATCAATGAGTTCGAAAGCATCGTCGATGCGAGCTCGCAGTTCTGGCACGTTTCTTGGTAGAGGAGGTTTAAACACTGAATCTTTCACATAACCCCACAGAAAGAAATCGCATGGGGTTAAGTCGGGAGAGCATGGAGGCCATGACATGAATTGCTGATCATGATCTCCACCACGACCGATCTCTCGGTTTTCCAATCTCCTGTTTAAGAAATGCCGAACATCATGATGGAAGTGCGGTGGAGCACCATCCTGTTGAAAGATGAAGTCGGCGCTGTCGGTCTCCAGTTGTGGCATGAGCCAATTTTCCAGCATGTCCAGATACACGTGTCCTGTAACGTTTTTTTTGCAGAAGAAAAAGGGGCCGTAAACTTTAAACCGCGAGATTGCACAAAACACGTTAACTTTTGGTGAATTGCGAATTTGCTGCACGAATGCGTGAGGATTCTCTACCGCCCAGATTCGCACATTGTGTCTGTTCACTTCACCATTAAGAAAAAATGTTGCTTCATCACTGAAAACAAGTTTCGCACTGAACGAATCCTCTTCCATGAGCTGTTGCAACCGCGCCGAAAATTCAAAGCGTTTGACTTTGTCATCGGGTGTCAGGGCTTGTAGCAATTGTAAACGGTAAGGCTTCTGCTTTAGCCTTTTCCGTAAGATTTTCCAAACCGTCGGCTGTGGTACGTTTAGCTCCTTGCTTGCTGTATTCGTCGACTTCCGCGGGCTACGCGTGAAACTTGCCCTCACGCGTTCAACCGTTTCTTCGCTCACTGCAGGCCGACCCGTTGATTTCCCCTTACAGAGGCATCCAGAAGCTTTGAACTGCGCATACCATTGCCGAATGGAGTTAGCAGTTGGTGGATCTTTGTTGAACTTCGTCCTGAAGTGTCGTTGCACTGTTATGACTGACTGATGTGAGTGCTTTTCAAGCACGACATACGCTTTCTCGGCTCCTGTCGCCATTTTGTCTCACTGCGCTCTCGAGCGCTCTGGCGGCAGAAACATGAAGTGCGGCTTCAGCCGAAAAAAACTTTATGAGTTTTTCTACGTATCTGTAGTGTGTCGTGACCATATGTCAATGAATGGAGCTACAGTGAATTTATGAAATCGCTTCAATCATTTGTAATAGCCCTGTACTATCGAGCTTGGCTGTCACTTGGATGGAAGACCGTCTGGGTTTGCCAAGCACTGTTGCCAAGCGGGGTGCACTCAGCACTTGTGAGGCCAACTGAGGAGTTACTTGATTGAGAAGCAGTGACTACGATCTTAAAAGCTGATAACGACCAGGAGAGTAATGTGCTGACCACATGCCCCTTAATATCTGCATTCAGTGACGCCTATTGGCTGAGGATGACTTGACAGCTGGTCGGTAACGTTTGGCATTCCTAATCCTGTTTGGACAGAGTTTTGATATAATTTTTTGTGCCAAGACGCCCATCTCATTTCGTTGTAAAGTGAATTTCACGGATGTTTCCAACATTCTCCATTGTTTTCCTGAAAATCTTTCTCAAAATCACGCATCACAGAAGGTCTCTTTATGACATTAATGTCAATGTATTTCTTTATCCATTGTGACTGGTCGAATTTAATAGCGGAATAACTTCAATCAGTTCCACCCGTAAAATGCGACATTGCTGGAGATTTCTGTATTGCATTATAAATCTCTTTTTATACCCCAACGTTTTAATGAGATTGCAGAGGGAACCGTTTTGTCGAAACAAGTGCTCTAGAAATGGCGGCAAATCACTGTTTGTGTCATCCAAACTATTAAGATATGCCATGTCGACCTCTGTGGCATGTTGTACATCAGAATCCATTGACACATCTGAGACATCATTTAATCTGACGATTTACTTATCTGACAGCAATAAAAACCCTCAAGCAGGCAGAGATTGTTGCACAGCATGTCAGTATAAACTGCGTGCATCCAAGTCCAGGATGTAACTCAAATCTCTGAATGTTTTATTTAACTTTGAACTCATTCGTGGATTACTTACCTTAGCGTGCCTATGGGTACATTGGCAGAGTCCCACACAAAACCAATGGCCAAGAAGCAACAGCACATCGATATCCGATGGAAGATTTATTTTTATTTCTGTGCTTTTGAGCATTGCATCCCACGCAAGCCTACTGTGGTGTTGTAGAACGCTGGATCCAGTATGTATTTCCCCAAGCGTTCACTCCAGATTTTCGAAAATGTGTGCAGGTAAGTGTACGTCTGTTTCACTCCCCGAAATAGGGAATGCTAAATTTCTGCCAAACACTCACAGTATGCCCCTATTCAACGACCATTATAGCATTGCCCTCAAGAGTACTGGAACATGCAGTTATGTGAGTCAACGTTGTTTGCTAAGTTTCTCCATTGAATCCTGATATTGTTATAGGAAGACTCTTTGTTCGTCACAAGCTGAAACTTAGCATCATCGTAATGTTGCACCTAGCGCATGGTTTCAGTGAATTTCTGAAGTGGTGCATGCATAACTCGTGGCGAGTTGAGGAAGTGCAATGTAATGTTCTTGGTGATTCGCTTGGAAGACGAAATATATTTAGCTGTGCTCTTGGGTAAGACGCTAACCTGATAATGGCTCTAGCGAAAGTTTCTAATGACTAGTATATATTATTCAACGTCTCTATCAGGGATTGTGAGAGGGTCCCTTTGTGTATTGAAGCAAACAAAGTCCAATACATATTATTCCTTTCTGTCAGCCCTTGTGTGATGTTCCTTTACCATGGTGGATATACAGGATGTAGCCACTGTCTGCTGTGGTGCATGCACAGGATGTAGCCACTGTCTGGAGGTTAGATAGACACATTACAGTGTCAGTTTATTGGTAGCTGATGACCTGCACTGCATGCATCACAGGATGGTTAATAGACGCTTCTGGAAATTATTATTCAACGTTTGTGGCAGGTCTGGTGGGACAGTACCTGCCACTATTGAAGCGAAAAATTGAGGCGTCTGATGGATATAAGATAATAGCTGCAGCTGCCATCTAACAGTCAGTGCACTGAATGAGATTAGGACAGCGCCTTGCAGTCAGTCAGAACGAGCTGTGTGGACTGCTCCAGTCAGCTCATAGGTTAGGAGCAGGTGGCAGTGGTTAGAGAAATAACAGTCCGCAGTACAATGAAGTAGCTGTCTACACTTGGCGTGGCTCGCTACAGTGTCGATCACCGCATCTTCTTGGCTATATCTGGCAATCTCTGTGCAATGTGGCGATGTTGTTGGAAGTGTGTGAACGCTGGTTTTATCGACTTAAAACCTTACATAAACGACATGTAGACTTGATAATGTTGGCTGGTGTGAGCAAAAGCTCTTATAGCGGTTACAGCTTTTGATGTAAAAAAAGTTTGTGCTTCGTGGTTAACAACGCAAAAACGTTATAACGCACAAAAACTCGTCAGTAATTATTTTTAAGAAGCCAACTATCTTGCAGTTTTCTTAATTATGTCATTATATACTTAGCGCAGCATTGAACATTTCTAAATAAATAAACCAAGCAACAACAAAGCTTGCACACCTGCATTTTTAATTGCGACCTTTTTATTCTGGGTTGTGTGCACTGTAAAGTAATAGTGGAAGATATGGCTTGGGCAGCCTTGTTTTGGTTGTGGCAGCCATGCTGGATCATACATTATACTAAGTAAAATAAATGCCAGTGAACGAACGGACTTAAGATGTCCTTTCATGAGACGTGAAAACCCAAGTGGACGAGGAACTAGTTACATTACAGCGCGGAGAATCACGATCTACTCTAGGTGATGAGCGTGAAATAAAGAATCTGGCATGTCAGATTTTTGCCTCTTGGAGAGGAACGTAGCCAATGAATTGCTACGACGATTTACGTTACAAGTAGAAGATAGGTGCCGCCATATTGTACAGTGTTAAACACCGTTTTTGGAGGGCTTTCTTTTTCATAAAGTACTTTGTATGAATATAAGCTGTTTCAAAACATCAGCAAACAGGATCTGCCGAAAAAGAGTATTTTTAGCAACGATTTTTATAATAAAAAGACAGGAAACTACTTACCGATAGGTAAAGACTTCCTGTAGTTGATGTTTTTCATGAAATGCCTCGTAATATCGTGTCGTACCTCCTTTTTCCTGGTGTCCAGCAACAACTCGACGTGACATGGACACAACAAGTCCCCCGCAGAAATAATGAGGCATGCTGCCTGCATAGCCGTCCATAATGGCGAAAGTATTGCCAGTGCAGGACTTTGCGCACGAACTGACCTCTCAATTACATACCACAAATGTTCAATGGGATTCATGTCAAGACAAATGGCTCTGAGCACTATGGGACTTAACTTTTAAGGTCATCAGTTCCCTAGAACTTAGAACTACTTAAACCTAACTAACCTAAGGACATCACACACATCCATGACCGAGGCAGGATTCGAACCTGTGACTGTAGTAGTCTTGCGGTTCTGGACTGAAGCATCTAGAACAGCTCGGCCACAACGGCCGGCCATGTCAAGACATCTGGGTGTTTAAATAATTAGCTCAGACAGTCCAGAACGTTCTTCAAAGCAATCACGAACAACTGTGGCTCGGTGATATGGCACATTGTCATCTATAAAAAGTCCATTGTTGTTTGGGAGCATGGAGTCCATTCATGGAATGGCTGAAAATGGTCTTCAAGCAGTCGAACATAACAATTTCCAGATTGTTTTAGTTGGACCAGAGGACCCGGTCCATTACATGTAAACATACCCCACAACATTATGGAGTCACCGCCAGTTTGTACAGTGCCTAATTGTAATCTTGGACCTATGTCTTCGTGGAGTCTGCGCCACGAACGAACCCTACCTTCGGCTCTTACTAACTGAAATCGGGAATCATCTGACGAGGCGTTGGTTTTCCAGTCATCTACGCAGCAATTGATATGGTCACGGGCCCAGGAGAGGCGCTGCAGGCGGTGATCGTGCTGTTAGGGAAAGGCTTTCGAGTCCGTCGTCTGCTCCCATAGCCCATTAACGTCAAATTTACCCGCACTGACCTAACGGATACGTTAGTTAAACGTCCCACATGGATTTATACGGTAATTTCAGGCAGTGTTGCTTGTCTTTAGCACTGACAACTCTGCACTGCCCTCGGTTGTTTAGTAATGGCCGTCGGCCACTGCGTTGTCCGTGGTGAGAAGTGATGCCTGAAACTCTTGACACTGTGGATCTCGGGATACTGAATTCTCTGACGAATTCTGAAATGAAATGTCCCATGCGCCTAGCTCCAGCTACAATTCCGCGTTCAGAATCTCGTAATTCCCGTCGTGCGCTCACAAATGACGTCGGAAACCATTTCACAAGAATCACCTAAGTACAGATGACGGTTCCGCCAGCGCATTGCCCATTTCACCTTGTGTACGCGGTGCTACTGTGATTTGTATACAGGGTGTTCAAAGAAAAAGTGTCGAATACTTTTAAAAGGTGGTCATATTCATCGAAACAAGAGAAAGAAGGCCATTAACCACAGAACCGGAAACGCATAGTATCTGAGAAGTCCCATAAATATGGGTCTGGAAATTCATACTTTCTGCGATAAACACATAATTACAGGAGGTGTTCAACTTGGCGTCCGTTCATGAAAATGCACCCCTTGCCTTCTGGCTTAAGGAATGTTGTTGTATCTGCTGGCACTCATTGAAGACGCAACTCTGTCGTGTCCGCACAAAGTCGATTGGCGTGGCGTAGATCAATTCCTTCAAGTGTCCCCATAAGCAAAAGTCTAGGGGATTGAGGTCTGGGGAACGGGCAGGCCAAGGTGTGACGCCCCCAACCCTGCTCCCGCCAAGTGTGCTGGTGTGCCATCATGCATGAACCACACTTGTATTCGTTGCTGCACAGCAAGATAGGAAATACATTGGCGAGAAAGTCCAGATAATGGCCCCAGCTAACCTCTGTGGTGGCACGTACAGCTCTATTACTCTATCGACAAGTACGCTCGCCCATATGCTGATTCAGACTCGGTGTTGATGCCCTCTTTCCTAAACTGCTTGTGGATTTACATCTGCCCATACATCACGACACTATCTCTTGTGAACTCAGCCTCATCGATAAATAAAAACCTGAAGGTGAACAGTGGATCTGCAGCACACGTTTATAACAGTCATTGACAAAACCACCTTCTGCCGTAATGATCCTGTGGCCTTAGGACCTGAACGTGCTGTAGATGATATGGGTACAGCAACTGTTCATGAGCTAGCCCCCAGAAAAGAGATGAGACGTGCCTTTCGCTGCTGCTAATCGTCGCATACTGGCCTCAGGGGCTTCTTCCACCGGACGGAGCATGTGTTCCTCCATGTCAGGCGTACGGACTGTGTGGGGCCTTCCATTGGCAGTCTTCCGAGGTGCAAGGGTACCCGTGTGTCTCATGACGCTGAAAAAGTCTGCCGAAACTATCAGAGGGCACTCTGCGCTGTGGACATTTTTCAGTGTAGACGTCACGTGCTCGTAGGTACGTCCATTTTCGTAAATCATAGCAAAATATCATATCCGCCATTTCCGTTGTCGAGTAGTAGGCTTCCATTGCTAAGAAGTGGTGGAAGGAAGAAAATGTAAATGTAATATACCGTTTGAACGCGTTTGGAGGAAGGTAGAACACCATGGAACGTACCCAGGGTTGACAGAACGGAACACTCAGACACACAAACACGACGAAAACTAACGTAGCCTACAACGCGACCCGAACCACGCAACTGACTACAGACCACCAAATGGTCCGCAGAGTACTGTGAGTAACACATCACAGTACCCTGCCGACATATTTGACGGAGCGATAAGGTAACATTGTGCCAATATCCGCAATGAAGGGTCGCGCAGTCCTTCCTATCAACACATGTTTATCTCGGAAAGTATGCGTTTCCTGACCCATGTTTATTGGACTTAGTTTTCTTCTTTCGATGAGCACAATAACCTCTCAAAGTAGTCAACACTTTTTTTTAACACCCTGTGTGTGCCCATCGCTATCCTATGACTTTTGTCACCTTTGTGTATACCGTTTCAGTGCTATGTGCAAAATAACGATCTATCAAAAGTGCGTGTTTCTCGTAAAGTTTACATATTAAATGTGAAATAATGATATTTGTAGGTACAGTATTAAACCCAGTGTATATCATACACGGAGACTCAGCATACACGGAGACTCAGCAGCTATGTCGTAATTGTAGCTCAGTTGAATAGCATAGTGAGTTGTGAACCGTGAAGGCAAAGGTCGCCTCCTTTCCAATATTTTTTTTTTTACTGTCTGTTTTCTAAACGATTCTGGGTTTTTCTCATTCATTTAATAGAAGCATTATCTCAAAAGACGATGTTACTTTTTTGTAAATGATGTATTTGCTACAATTCTTGATCCAAAGGCCAACGACTGGAACGTCTCCCCAATGGCCAGAATTCTTAATGTGACTGCCAGTATATACAGGGTGGTCCATTGATAGTAACCGGGCCAAATATCTCACGAAATAAGCGTCAAAGGAAAAAAAACTACAAAGAACGAAGCTCGTCTAGCTTGAAGGGGGAAACCAGATGGCGCTATGGCTGGCCCGCTAGATGGCGCTGCTATAGGTCAAACGGACAACAACTGCGTTTTTTAAATAGGAACCCCCATTTTTTATTACATATTCGTGTAGTACGTAAAGAAATATGAATGTTTTAGTTGGACCACTTTTTTCTCTTTGTGATAGATGGCGCTGTCATAGTCACAAACATTTGGCTCAGAATTTTTGACGAAACTTTGGTATCAGGTAGGTTTTTTAAATTAAAATACAGAACGTAGCTACGTTTGAACATTTTATTTCGGTTGTTCCAATGTGATACATGTACTTTTGTGAACTTATCATTTCTGAGAACGCATGTTGTTACAGCGTGATTACCTGTAAATACCGCATTAATGCAATAAATGCTCAAAATGATGTCCGTCAACCTCAATGCGTTTGGCAATACGTGTAACGACATTCCTCTCAACAGCGAGTAGTTCGCCGTCCGTTATGTTCGCACATACATTGACAATGCACTGACGCATGTTGTCAGGCGCTGTCGGTGGATCACGATAGCAAATATCCTTCATCTTTCCCCACAGAAAGAATTCCTGGGACGTCAGGTCCGGTGAACGTGCGGGCCATGGTACGGTGCTTCGACGACCAATCCACCTGTCATGAAATATACTATTCAGTACCGCTTCAACCGCACGCGAGCTATGTGCCGGACATCCATCATGTTGGAAGTACATCGCCATTCTGTCATGCAGTGAAACATCTTGTAGTAACATCGGTAGAACATTACGTAGAAAATCAGCATACATTGCACCATTTAGTTTGCTATCGATAAAATGGGGGCCAATTATTCTTCCTCCCATAATGCCGCACCATACATTAACCCGCCAAGGTCGCTGATGTTCCATTTGTCGCAGCCATCGTGGATTTTCCGTTGCTCATTAGTGTATATTATACCGGTTTACGTTACCGCTGTTGGTGAATGAAGCTTCTTCGCTAAATAGAACGCGTGCAAAAAATCTGTCATCGTCCCGTAATTTCTCTTGTGCCCAGTGGCAGAACTGTACACGACGTTCAGAGTTGTCGTCATTCAATTCCTGGTGCATAGAAGTATGGTACGGGTGCAGTCGATGTTGATGTAGCATTCGTTTTTGAGATTCCCACTTCTTGCGCAATTTGTCTGCTACTGGTTTGATGATTAGCCGCGACAGCAGTTAAAACACCTACTTGGGCATCATCATTTGTTGCAGGTCGTGGTTGACGTTTCGCATCTAGCTGAACACTTCCTGTTTCCTTAAATAGCGTAACTATCCGGCGAACGGTCAGGAAATTTGGATGATGTCGTGCAGGATACCGAGTAGCTCGTTGGGCACTTTGATCACAATAGCCATACATCAACACGATATCGACCTTTTCCGCAATTGGTAAACGGTCCATTTTAACACGGGTAATGTATCACGATGCAAATACTGTCGGCACTGGCGGAATGTTACGTGATACCACGTACTTATACGTTTGTGATTATTACAGCGCCAACTATCACAAAGCGAGAAAGTGGTACAACTAAAAAATTCATTTTTCTTTACGTACTACGCGAATATGTAATAACAAATGGGGGTTTATATTTAAAAATACGCAGTTGATAATCGTTTGACCTATTGCAGCGCCATCTAGCGGGCCAACCATAGCGCCATCTGGTTTCCCCCGTCAAGCTAGACGAGTTTCGTTCTTTGTAGGTTTTTCGTTTGATGCTTATTTCGTGAGATAGTTGGCCCAGTCACTATCAATGGACCACAAACAT
This sequence comes from Schistocerca serialis cubense, assembly GCF_023864345.2. Taxonomy (NCBI): domain Eukaryota; kingdom Metazoa; phylum Arthropoda; class Insecta; order Orthoptera; family Acrididae; genus Schistocerca; species Schistocerca serialis. Next base: position 218,231,718 of record NC_064639.1, on the reverse strand, counting down.
AGACTGAGAAGTAATAAGGAAATGGAAGAATACGCAGACATACGTGGTGACATAAGAAAACAAAGACTTAAATTTTATGGGCACATTAAAAGAGTAGCACCCACCAGGTTGACAAAACAAATGGGAGAATTCTACGAAAACAGAAGTAAAGTCAAAAAATGGATCGCTGCGATTAAGGAGTAGCTGGCATAACTCAGCCAGACATTACAATTAGAAAAACACTAAGGCAAAAGATATTTAATTGGAAAGTTGGTCAAAGGGAAATTAGAAAATGGACTGTAGCGCCGAAGTGTGCTCACCGTGGTCTGATGAAAAAAAAAGAGACTTCATTCTGAAATGATGAAGCAAATTTGGGCACCAACGTAGGCCAGCCATCAAAAGTGACATTGATGGATTCTACCTTGCGTGGTCTGACTCATTTTGGTATCTTGGCAATAAAAATCTTTCACAATAATGGTGAGCAGCTTCGAAAAAATCTCCTCGCCCATTCGAATTAAATTACGAAACAGTTCTTGATCTTGAAATCTGCGGGATAAAGTACATTATTTCAGAGTGTTGGTGCTCAACGCGACATCGAGAATATGGATGTTATGGGTGCGCGAACTGACATTAGACACTATACTTTAACTATGTTCAATTTTAAATCGAAAATGGGATGAAAATGCAATTGAGTTAGCTAATAACTTCCGACTAGTATGTATCGGATCGTCGGTACGTAAGCAATGCGCTGTTTAAGCCATCGACGAGTCCAGAATCTTCTTCGCGATTTTCTCTGCTCATCTCTGACAGTCGCTAACATTATTTTCCACTCGTCCATTTTCGTAATGAAACCGTGTGGTATGCGAGCCCAACAAAGCAGGCAGTGGCTGCTGGAGAGCACCCCACGGCGCTATCTCTCACGAGGTCGGATTTCCTGTCCGCGTGCTTGTCAAAGTTAGCCGCCTCTTCACGTGTGAGGACGGCCTTAAGCCGACTGACGTAACTGGTGGCGTTGCGCCATTACACCCATAGGAAAAAAAGAATTATTTTCACAGCTGATAAACGTCAAATTTTACGTCTCCAGCTACACGTCACGCGCAGATAACAGCTGTTCCTGCGAGGAGAATTCCTGTCGCCGTCTGCCACCGTGTTCCTCTAAATCACGACGCGCGGTGGCGTTTTGCTGTTGGTGACGCGGCAGCGCCCTCCATATAAGAGGAAGCGGCTGGCTGACATACTCCTACTGAGCTGCGAGATGGCCTCCAGAATTTACGTTTGCATCGCCTTGCTCCTCATGGGATGGATGTTATCAATGAGTATGTTGATGCAGCGAAGCTTTTTGTTTAATTTTCGTAGTTAGTTAGCATATGACATCAAGAAGTCGACTTATACTATACTTCTGGTGCTCTAAGCTGTATTCTGCAATGTGTCTCATTTTATAAGGAGCAGTCAAATGAAAACCGAACACCCACTGTAATGGGACCATGGAATGGCTGCATTCAAAAGTAATCACCGCACCCGTTAAGACATTTATCCCACTAGGACGCGATCTGCCGCTTACAGGTCCGCAAATGCTTCCATACGTGCGCTTCCTCGTCCGACTGAAACAGACGTCAAGGGCATGTCGCCAAAGATGTGAAAATCACACGATGAAATATTACGGCTGTACGGAGTATATTGCAGTATTTCCCAACAAAATCGCTGAAGCGTAATCGCATTCCTAGGCGCTTTGGCTTAATGACATTTGTGCAAAATGTCTTCATAGCAGAGCGCATTGATTGTGGTTCCACTATCGAGGAACTCGATGAGCAGAGGAATCATCCTGTTGCACGGCAATGCCCGACCCCACAGTGCTATTCGGACAAAGTCTACGCTTTGGTGATTTGGGTGGGAAACACTGCTGCATCTTTTGTACAGCCCCGATCTTTCAACGTGTGATTTTCACGTCTTTCGCGACCTCAAAAAAGACATTCGTGAACGTCCTTTTCAGTCGGACGAAGAAGTGCAAGCTTTGGTGCGGTTTTCATTCCGTCAGCGGCCGACGGCGATCTGCAAAACAGGAATTGATCGTCCCGTCTTCCAGTGGGTTAAATGTCTTAACGCGTGTGTTGATTACTTTTAAACGGGACTATTCAATGGTCCTGTCGTGAACGGTGTTCGGCTTTCATTTGACTGTCCCTTATATTTATTTCTTAAAAATATTTTTTTTCTATACTTACTTCATTTCTTTATCCTTTCATACTATGTTGTTATTGTTGTGGTCATCAGTCCAGAGACTGGTTTGATGCAGCTCTCCATGCTACTGTATCCTGTGCAAGCTTCTTCATCTCTCAGAACCTACTGCAACCTACATCCTTCTGAATCTACTTAGTGTATTGGTCTCCCTCTACGATTTTTACCCTCGGCGCTGCCCTCCAATACTAAATTGGTGATGCCTTGATGCCGCAGAATATGTCCTACCAATCGATCCCTTCTTCTAGTCAAGTTGTGCCACAAATTTCTCTTCTCCCCAATTCTATTCAGTACCTCCTCATTAGTTATATGATCTACCCATCTAATCTTCAGCATCCTTCTGTAGCACCACATTTCGAAAGCTTCTATTCCCTTTTTGTTTAAACTATTTATCGTCCACGTTTCACTTTTATACATGGCTACACTCCATACAAATATTTTCAGAAAAGACTTCCTGACACTTAAATCTATACTCGATGTTAACAAATTTTTCTTCTTCAGAAAAGTTTTCCTTGCCATTGCCAGTCTACGTTTTATATCCTCTCTACTTCGACCATCACTAGTTATTATGCTCCCCAAATAGCAAAACTCATTTACTACTTTAAGCGTCTCATTTCCTAATCTAATACCCTCAGCATCACCCGATTTAATTTGACTACATTACATTATTGCTTTTGTTGATGTTCATCTTATACACTCCTTTCAAGACACTGTCCAATCCGTTCAACTGCTCTTCCAATTCCTTTGCTGCCTATGACAGAATTACAATGTCATCGGTGAACCTTAAAGTTTTTATTTCTTCTCCATGCATTTTAATACCTACTCTGACTTTTTCTTTTGTTTCCGTTACTGCTTGCTCAATATACAGATTGAATAACATTGGGGAGAAGCTACAAACCTGTCTCACTCCCTTCCCAACCACTGCTTCCCTTTCATGCCCCTCGACTCTTATAACTGCCATCTCGTTTCTGTACAAATTGTAAATGGCCTTTCGCTCCTTGTATTTTACCCCTGCCAGCTTCAGAATTTGAAAGATAGTATTCCAGTCAACATTGTCAAAAGCTTCCTCTAAGTCTACAAATGCTAGAAACGTAGGTTTGCCTTTCCTTAATCCATTTTCTAAGATAAGTCGTAGGGTCAGTATTGCCTCATGGGTCCCAATATTTCTACGAAATCCAAACTAATCTTCCCCGAGGTCGGCTTCTACCAGTTTTTCCATTCGTCTGTAAAGAATTCGTGTTAGTATTTTGCAGCCGTGGCTTATTAAACTGATAGTTCGGTAATTTTCACATCTGCCAACACCCGCTTTCTTTGGGATTGGAATTATTATATTCTTCTTGAATTCTGAGGGAATTTCGCCTGTCTCATACATCTTGGTCACCAGATGATAGAGTTTTGTCAGGGTTGGCTCTCCCAAGGCTATCAGTAGTTCTAATGAAATGTTGTCTACTCCCGGGGCCTTGTTTCGACTCAGGTCTTTCAGTGCTCTGTCAAACTCCTCACGCAGTATTGTATCTCCCATTTAATCTTCATCTACATTTCCATAATATTGTCCTCAAGAACATCGCCCTTGTATAGACCCTCTATATACTCCTTCCGCCTTTCTGCTTTTCCTTCTTTGCTTAGAACTGGGTTTCCATCTGAACTCTTGATATTCATGCAAGTGGTTCTCTTTTTTCCAAAGGTCTCTTTAATTTTCCTGTAGGCAGCATCTTTCTTACCCCTAGTGAGATATGCCTCTACATCCTTACAGTTGTCGTCTATCCATCCCTGCTTAGCCATTTTGCACTTGCTGTCGATCTCATTTTTGAGACGTTTGTATTCCTTTTTGCCCGCTTCATTTACTGCATTTTTGTATTTTATTCTTTCATCAATTAAATTCAGTATCTCTTGTGTTATCCAAGGATTTCTATTAGCCCTCGTCTTTTTAACTACTTGATCCTCTGCTGCCTTCACTATTTCTTCTCTCAAAGCTACCCATTCTTCTTGTACTGTATTTCTTTCCCCCATTCTTGTCAATCGTTCCCTTACGCTCTCCCTGAAACTCTCTACAACCTCTGGTTCTCTCAGTTTATCCAGGTCCCACCTTTTTGCAGTTTCTTTAGTTTTAATCTACAGTTCATAACCAATAGATTGTGGTCAGAGTCCACATCTGCCCCTGGAAATGTCTTACAATTTAAAATCTGGTTCCTGAATCTCTGTCTTACCATTATATAATCTATCTGAGACCGTCCAGTACTTCCTGGCTTCTTCCATGTGAACAACCTTCTTTTATGATTCTTGAACCAAGTGTTAGCTATGATTAAGTTATTCTCGGTGCATAATTCTACCAGGCGGCTTCCTCTTTCATTCCTTAACCCCATTCCATATTCACCTACTACGTTTCCTTCTCTTCCTTTTCCTACTATCGAATTCCAGTCACCCATGACTATTAAATTTTCGTCTCCCTTCACTATCTGAATAATTTCTTTTATCTCATCAAACATTTCATCAATTTCTTCGTCATCTGCGGAGCTAGTCGGCATATAAACTTGTACTATTTGTTTTATTCATTATTAAACCTACTCTTGCATTACTCATATTTGATTTTGTATTTATAACCCTGTATTCACCTGACCAGAAGTCTTGTACCTCCTGCCACCGAACTTCACTGATTCCCACTATATCTAACTTTAACCTATCCATTTCCCTTTTTAAATTTTCTAACCTACCGGCCCGATTAAGGGATCTGACATTCCACGCTCCGACCCGTAGAACGCCAGTTTTCTTTCTCCAGACTATATCTCATAATAATCACCATTTTGATCATCCTCATTTGCTTCTTCTCTTTATTAAGTTTCCATATCAGTCATATAATTATACCCCTAGAACTATCCTCTCCTAAAGTCATTCTGTTTTTCCAAAATTGTATATTATGTAATGTTTCTCAGACTGTACATTATCAATTATGTATATAGTTTATACTCCAGTATAGTCGTCCTATTCCACAACAGATGTTGGAAATGTTCATAAAACCAATTTTTTAAATGTCTTCTTGACTATAGACACTTTTGTAGGCGGAAAATCGCCTTCCTTTCAGCCAAGTGCTTACTATGACAAAGAAGGCCGAGCTATACGGGAGAATATTATATATTGCTTAAAAATAATATTTGTTCTTGAAGAATAGCAGTTCAACAGAACTGATAATGTCTTGAAAAGAAGTTATGAGATGAAGGAATTAGATTACGTAACGAAACACTAAGAGTAGTAGGTGAGTACCGCTTCTAACCAACGATGGCCGAAGTAGAGAGAATACAAAATACGGACTGGTAATAGCAAGGAAAGTTTTTCTAAAAAAGAGAAATATTTCAACATCTGATATATATTTATGATTTGGGAAGCTTTTTCGGAAGTATTTGTTTAGAGTATAGATCTGTTTGAAAAGAAAAGGTGGACGAAAAAAAGTTCATGCAGGAAGCGGATAGAGGCTTCTGAAACGTAGTGCTGCAGAAGAATGCTGAAGATTGATTGGGAGCTGAATGGAACTGGGGAGAAAAGAAATGTTTTTTCAGCCGAACTTCGGCGAGAAATGTCGTACTCAAAAAGAAGAGCGGTTTTGAATGTTGTTAACTCATCATTGTTGAACAGAAATCGTTACGAAAAAAAAAAAAACGAAGAGTTGAGGAAAAAAGTGTTTGAGTGTACACATTTAAATTTTCAAAACACACTTTATTAATTTATTGCCCATACTAAGTCTACAAGTTCTCAACAAGTTGCGTATTTCGCCATCTGTTGTTTCAAAACCTACAGGAATATTCTCTAGTGCGTCATGTTTTTAAACCCTATTCTTAAAATCCACGTGTTTCACATTATGGAAAAGCACTCATTTTTTAAATTAATAACTGCTTACGTTCACTGGTCCACTCATACTCATCACTTTTCGACAACAGCATTTTTGTACCACATTTGAACAGAAAAAAACTTTTGCAAGTTTGAGAAAAACTTCCAGCAACTGGAAAGTTCTGCAAGTAATGTCAGCAAAATGCAAGCAACTGTTTCTGTAACTTCCACACCAAACGACTTGCTGAAGTAGCCTCCCCAAGTAACTTGAGGAAGTTTTCTTGCTCGTGGACAGTGGACATTCACCTGAAGAATCTTTGCTATTTGAGTCAGACATTGTTCCGAACAGCACTTCCTGATTGCTGTTATTTAGCCTTCCCCTTACAATTAAGAAAAAAGATATCCGTTCTCAGTACTTGTGGAGTGCGACTGGTTTGTAATATGGACGAGATGGTACCAGGTTCACCGACTCTAATAGTACTTTTCATAGAGTAAACAGATTGAGCAATGTGGCGTACTGGTTTAAGAATTGGGCCATCATTCGGAAGGAGAGTGGTTCAGATCTCTGTTGGTCATCTGATTTAGTTTTTTCATGGTTTCCCTAAAGTGATGGTTCCCCTCAAGGTGATGGCACCTTTTTCCTTCCCAACCCTTCTCCTATCCGAACTAGAGTTCTGAGTCTAGTGCCCTGGTTGTCGACAGAACACTAAATTTTAATCTTGATATACTCAAATAGCACACCTTTTTAAAGGTACACAGACTGTCATATATTTTTCTGACAAGAAATTCCGACACTGCAAGGGAAAAAACTACCTCAGCTTAAAGTAAAATCATAGGTTAGTATGAATTCCACGTGCGACAGGTTGAAGGAGCTCTTGACACATGGCCGTATTCCTTCTCTATATTTTTCAATCAATATTTTCGCTGGTACCGATGGAGAATTAGGGCGCGAATGGTGAACTACCATCCACCAAGCACCGTGGCTTGCGCAGTACACAGGGTGTTAATATTCAGGTATATGACAGAAACGATTATTTGGATATTTATGGTAAGGTCTTATAGGACCAAACTGCTGAGGTCATAGGTCCCTAAACCTACACACTACTTAACCTAAAACTAACTTACGCTAAGGACAAAACACACACACACACATACCAATGTCGGAGGGAGGACTCGAACCTGCGACGGGGGAGCCGCAAGGACCGTGACAAGGCGCCTGAGACCGCGCGGCTACCCCGCGAGGCACGAACGATTATTTGAAGCAAAAAACATCATAGGCGAGTGTGCCCCATTCCGAATGGTTTCCGAGATAGAACACATTTAATGTTCATTTAATGTGTGCATTATTCAGCACATTGTCATGTCTTCACATGTACAAGAGTTTGTGACCATTAGAACACACCTTTCACAAATATTTTTAACTCTTTCACCTGTAAGCGTAGGAAGTCGCCATGTAGTGATAGTAGGACCACGCTGCACCATTTGAACAATGTGTTGCTTTTCCTGCTCACGTTGATGAACTACACGTTCAGAGGAAAAATTATAATTGGAAGAAAACCTGTTTCACACAATGTGCTGAAAAGTCTGGTAAAGATCTACGATCAGATATTCGACGTCTCGGAATGCTCCGACGGTATTTTTATACAGCAGCAGGGGTACTGGCATCCCAGGAGCCGTAAACATACCCGTATCTACTAATTCTTCATTCGCGTACATGCGTTGTGTTTTAGACAGTGCGCGTACAAACACAGTAATTGTAACAGATGCTTCTCTCTGTTACACTATGATACTTAAATCACGGCATACCACGGACAACTGCGCGTCCAACGGGCTATTTTAATGGCAGAAAAAGGAAGGAGGTAAGCTGAGCTAGAATAAAACGTCCAAGTGGTTGCATTTAGGGAGACACATACGTGCGCACCACAAGCCCAACAACAAACGTACATTAATTGTGGTCAAACTCGGAAACCATTTGGAATAGCCCGTGTGTCCATGTGAAGGTTCTTGCTTCATATAAGGTTCCCTGAATACAGTCCGTTCCTCCTGGAACACCATGTGCATAGGGATGCTGATACATGAAAAAGTGCAGGATTGTTTACGAACAGTTCGTGAATGTGCTGGAATCTAGTCAGCGGGTACGCCTAACAACACAGCTCGCAGAACCTGTAAAAGAGGACTTGGTTAGTCGTCGAAATACCGTACTTAAAGTGGAAACAACAGTTGGCTGAACACTCGAAAATACACCGCAAATCAACCACGCCGTGAAAACCTGAAAAATCACGAACAGTATTAATCTGTCAGGAAGTTTGCCAAAAATCCTTTGTGTTGCGTCGTCAGAGTACCGAAACGAATTATCTGATGCGAGAAATAGATGCAAGTGGGTGCTGAAAACTACGTTACTCGATGTATACCTCCTGGAAGGTTGTTGTTCTTGTGGCCTTCAGTCCGGAGGCTGCTTTGAAGCAACTATCAACGCCTTCCTGTGCAAGGCTCATCATCTCTGAGTAAATACAGCAGCCTACATTCAACTGATCCAGCAAACTGGGTCACCCTCTAAGATTTTATATCCACTATGCTTCTCTCCATTACTAAATTGACTAGTCCTTGTCACCTCAGGATGTTCTGTGAAGCAACGCCTCCTTTTAATCTAGTTGTCCTATAAGTTTCCTTTCTCCACAATTAGGTAGTGTATCACCTCTTTAGTTATTCCATCTATCCATGTTATTTTCAACATTCTTCTGTAGCACAACAATTGGAAAGCTTCTTTTCTATTCTTGCTAAACTGTTTATCACCCATGTTTCACTTCTGTACGAGGCTACGCTCCAGACAAATACGTTAAGAAAATACTTCGTAACACTTAAATTTATATTGAGTGTTACAAAATTCCATTTTTTTATACGAGGGCTATTCTGAAAGTAAGGAACGATAGGTCGTGAAATGGAAACCACAGTGAAAATCAAAACTGTTTTATTTGCAACGGTTAGCTGCAACTTCCAGCTACTTATCTGCATAGTCGCCGATCCGGCGTTCGTCATAGCGTTGTACCAATTTTCCAATGCCCTCGTTATAGAAGGCAGCCGCCAGTGCTTTCCGCCAATTCTCTACTCTGGCCTACAGCTCGTTGTCTGTGCCAAAATGTTGTCTTCATAGCCAGCGGCTCATGTGAGCAGAGATGAAACTCAGAGGGAGACAATTACGGGCTGTATTGTGGATAATCAAACATTTCCAACTGAACACGATGCAGGAGCATCTTCTTTACCCCTGCAGAATGCGGCTGAGAATTGTCTTGAAGAAGAAAACGCACGACAGTTATGTAATGTTGGCTGTATAGTTTCAGACGAAATTTCTTACCAGGCCCTCGTACTTGGTTGGAGACACTATTGTTCTAGGTATCTTTATGTGCTCCCTGTGTGCTCAGAACTAAAAAGAACGACGTAGCGCCACCGATAGGCATGCTAGAGACACTGCCCAACACAACTGTGCAAAACGTCACCGAATTGTCACTGTGGTTTCTATTTCGCGACAGATCGTTCCTTACTTTGATTCGAACCCTCGTAAATACCTTCGCTACTGCCAGTCGGAACTTTGGATCCTATCTACTTCGGCCGTAATCAGTAATTTTACTGCCTAATTAGCAGATATCACCAATTATTTTAGTGTCTCATTTCATAATCTACAATAATTTCCTAAGTATGGCTTGATTGTGTTCGAATATATTTCATTAGCGTTGATTTACTTTTGTTGATGGCTGGAAGATTGGAAGTAACGAGTAGGATACTACTGGTGGACGATATTTTCGTCGCCACAACTGGGATATAAGGGAGGAGGTACCGTAGCATTTTTAACATAAAGATGGGTGTTAGTGTCCTGCGTCGAATACCGAACGCCTCCACAGCATCTTCAAGAATAACGTGATAAGATCCCGACTATGATGATGCAGCCATGGAGAGCACGCTTGTGCTCGAGGATTGTCTCGGGGGTATATAAGGTTGATCTTATGCTTTCTAAAACACAATACTACCGGCAGTCGTGGGTGTCAGTTGTAGCGGTTGGTTGGCTCTGGAATGTATGTCAAAGGAATGAGAACAGGTTAATACATTTTAAATTATAAAACGAGGCGTATTAGGAGAATGTCAGTGACAGGTTAAATAATAAGTTTGTTGTTCTGACGAAATGTCCATTCTCTTTACGTGGTAGCTCCACCATGCCCTCAGTAATATGACTTCATAATACTGGTGTCAGCAAGTCTGTCCCGCGAACTCATTGCCTCCATCTTTTACACCGCATGCGACGCTGTGGTTCTCGGTATGTTCCAAAGCCAATAGCCACCAGAGAATCCTAGTGGTAGGGTATCCAGCTCACTTTTATCTACATTCGAACTCTGCAAACCCCTGTGAAGTGCGTGGCACAGGGTACTTCCCAACGTACCATCTATTCGGTCCTGTTCTAGTTTCATTCAAGCATGAATCTGGAAGAATGATTGTTTAAATGCCTCTGTGCGTGCCGCAGTTAGTCTGTCCTTGTCCTCGCGATCGCTATTGTAGCTATACATAACGGCTGGTAGTATATTTCTAGAGCCAATGTTGAAAGCCGGTTCCTGAGACTTTGTTAACAGACTTTCTCGGGATAGTTTACCGCTTTCTTCAAGAGCCTGCCAGTTCAGTTGTTTCATCATTGCTCTGACACTGTTCCGAAAGTCTGTCGGACATGGTAACATTTGTGCTGATCTTCTCTGTATACGTTCAGTAACCTTGTCAGACACAGCTGGTAAGGGTCCCACATAATTCAGCAATTTTCTGGGATGTAGCGCACGAGTGATTTGTAAGGAAACTCTTTTCTAGAATGATTGCGTTTCCCTAGTGTTCTGTTAATAAACGGAAGCCTGCTACCTGCTTTCCCTACGGCTGAACCTGTGTGATCTTTCCACTTCATGTTACTACAAAGTGTTACACCCAGGTTTCTGTGTGAGCTTACCGATTCCAGTTTTGACTCGCTGATCTCATAGTCATAGGAAACCATGGTTTTTCGTTTTGTAAAGTGCATCATTAAAGATTTCTGAACATTTAAATCAAGATGCCAATCTTTGCACCAGTTTTAAACCTTATCAAGATCTGACTGAATATTTGTGTAGTATCTTTCAGACTGTACTTCGTTATAAATATCTGTATCATCTAGGAAAGGTCTGAGGTTACATTTAATGTTATCTGCAAGGTCACTAATACATAGTATGGAAAGCAAGGGACACAACACACTCCCCTGAGGTACACCCGACGTTATGACTACATCTGTCGATGACGCTTCATCCAAGATAACTTGCTGAGTCCTCCCTACCAAGACATCCTCAGTTCAGTCACGTATTTCGCTTGATTCTCAATACGCTCGTACTTCTGATAATACGTAGATGTGGTACTGAGTCAAATGCTTTTCGGAAATCGAGAAATACTGCAACTAACTGACTGCCTTGGTCTAAAGCTTTCAGCATGTCATACGAGAAAAGTTCAAGTTGGTTTCACATGAACGATGTTTTCGAGATCTGTGGTGGTTGTCATGGAGGAGTTCATTCTATTCGAGATTACTTTTACTTTTTCGTGTCCGGAAACTACAATTTGTTTGCCCAATATTGGGCAATGTCCAATGCTTCTTCTTTAGCCAGCCATAGATCGTCGAGGGTGCATCTGTGCGGGCAGGCTGGGCATTGTAGGAGATGTTCCATGTCATGTCGAGTGCCGCAGTCGCATTTGTGGTCATTTTCGTCCAACAAACCCCATTTGATCAGATTAGATTTCACAGGAGCCACCCCAGTTCTGATGCGTTTAAGCATTCTCCAGGTTTTCCAATCACCAGAAACACCACTTGGTGGGTCCTCTCTTAGTGGATAGTAGATGGGGGCTCATCTAAGGCGCAACTTAGGAAACGGCGTCTGGATTTGAGTCTGCTGGGGCCACACTCTAGGCCAAATATTGAGTGACGAGCATCAAAGGTTTGTTTTAGCTTCTCGGTATGTTCATGGGCTTTCCTACGTGAGTCAGGGTTTGTGAAATCTGTGGCCCTGTAAAGATTTTCTATGGGGGTAGGTTTCATGCAGCCTGTCACTATCCTGCATGTTTCATTCAAGCTAATATCTACCTTTTTTGCGTGGGCGGATCTGCACCATACCGGGCAGGCATATTCGGCAGTTGAGAAGCACAAAGCTTGGGCTGAAGTTCTGACCACGGTAGGTTTGGCACCCCATTTGCTGTTGGACAGCTTTCTTATTAGGGAATTTCGTGCTTCTACTTTTTTGCGTGTTTTTTCGCAATGATATTTGTATGTCAATGTTCTGTCCAGCACGACGCCAAGGTAGGTGGGAGTATCCGTGTGTTCTAGTAATGTCCCATCCCAGGTAACATTGAGCCTGTACTTTGCCTGCCTCGAGTTCAGATGGAATGCACTCACTTGAGTTTTGGAGGGGTTGGGTTTTAGAGAATTCTTTTTGTAGTAGGTTGACATTATAGAAAGGGCGGTTTCTAGTTTCTCCTCGATGGCTTCAAACCTGTTGCCTTGAACTGTTATTTCCAGGTCGTCTGCATATACAAAAGTTTTGGTTTTGTCTGGAGTTGGTTGGTCATTTGTATACATGTTGAATAGGATTGGCGCCAACACGCTCCCTTGGGCGAGCCCATTTTTCTGATTCCGCCATCGACTTTTTTTCCCCTCAAGCATTACGAAGAACTGTCTATTTTGGAGCAGGGATTCGATTATCTTGTCTAGGTGGGAAGCAAGGAAGGTGCCTCCACATGTGCATTTTACTTACATGCTACATAGAAGAAAGTAAAATGCCGGCGCTCCCCGGAAACGTTGCCCAATGGGACAACGGCCAAACCTTCCACCACCGGAAACCAATGCAATCTATTCGACATACCTCATTATGCTTGAGCTCAGAATATTTCCAAGATCCTACAAAAACTAGATGTCAACAATATTGGAGAGCAGTTCTGTTGGTCACTCCTGCTTTTCTTCTTATGTACGGCTGTGGCTTGTGCATTCTGACAGCTACCGTTCACCGTGTTTTGGTTGAGGAATCTACGATATATTACAGGTAACAGAGGGGCTAACTCAACTGGAATTTGAATACAGAATCTAACTGGGATTCCCTTTGATCCCGGGGATTCTTTTTTTTAATTTTAAAGACTTCAGGCGTTTCTCAACATGATTGATACTAATATATATTTCACTCATATTTCAATGATACGAGAATTAATTTGGGGCAATACTTTTAGGTTTTCCTCAGTAAAGAAAAATATGAAAATGGAGTTACGCATTTCTGCTTTTGTTTTGCTATCCACAATTTCAGTTCCTGTCTCGTCCATAAGTATCTGGACACTAACTTCAAATGACTCTGAAATGTACAAGTGTTAGTGGAGGTTGCCTACCTGCCAAAGGCAATGACGTTATCAATGATCTTGAAAACATGACATTATTAATTATCTTGAACACATGACATCATCAACGATCTTGAACGCATCACATCGTCAATGATAATGAATGCATTACTTCGTCAATGTATTAGGTCTACAACTTTGCTTCCGCCGTTTTGCAATAGACGGTAGTAGCGGCAAGTGGGGTTCGGGTGGTTGCTCATAAGTGTAATACAATAAGCTTAGGCATCTGTAAACATAATTCCATAAAAATATTACTCGATTTATGATTGCATCATAAGGTTATTGTCGATTACGTACGTCAACTTACGTACCCATTTCTCGCCATTTGCGGGAAGTTTTAATTTTCTGCTTTAACATGAAGAAAGCTGAGGCTGTGGCTTTTAAAATCCTGGTTAAGACCAATGGTGAGGGAACTATTAGTGGAAGAACGTGCAGAGAATGTTTTCAACGCCTTAAGATCGCTGATTTTGATGTCGAAGACCGGCATGGCGGGGGAAGACAGAACGCTTTCGTAGCTACTGAAACAGACGAAGACAGTTACAGGACATCATTATCGAAAGCAGCTGATGCGTTCGAGCCCAGCATTGAAACACAAACGGCCACAATATAGCGATGGACACGTAAAGGTAATTTTGCAGCAGGTCAGTGCTCGACCCCATGTCGCAAAACGCGTCAAAATATACATGGAAACGTTGAAATGAAAAGTCCTATCCCTCCCGCCTTATTCTCCATACGTTGCTCTCTCTGACTACCACCTTTTTCGATCAGTGGCATACAGTCTGGCTGACCAGCACTTCCGACCATACGAACAAGAGCAAAACTGGATCGATTCATGGATCCCCACAAAAGACGCCCAGTTCTTCCACCACGGGATTTGTATGCTATCCAAAATATCGCCGAATGAAGTGGCCAGCGATGGGCAGTACTATGAATCATAATTTTTTGTAAGTTTTTCACAATAAAGCCCCGAACTTCGAGAAAAAACGGTGGAAGCAAAGTTGTAGACATAGTAGTTGATTGCGGAATTTTAAAAATTAAATATGGTGGTTGGTGGGAAATTAAAATATCAAAAATATCGAAGGGTGGAAAATGTTAAAACTAAAGATGACATGAAATTTAAATATCAAAAATGGTGAGATGGTGGTGGGAGAAAAAATTTAAATATGCAAGGAATTAGAAAATTGCAGATGCTGGGAAATTTGAATATTAAAAATGGTGGGGATTAGAAATATAAACATTACAGATAACAGTGGGTGGGAAATTTATAAACTAAAGATGGCAGTGGGTGGGAAATTCAAGTACTGAAGATGACACTGGGAGGAAAATTTTAAAACAAATGCCAGGATAGACTGAAAAGAATTTGTATTTTGCAACCAATCACATTACAAGATAATGAAAAGTCTTTAATTTTTTAAATCACCTGCTATCTTGATGGTGTCACCCACTGATAGTCATTGGCCGCACTTTACATCATGAAGGGTCAAGGTCATCAATTTTGTCGTTGCAAACATGCCCTCACTGGTGTATAAGGCCAGGACCTCTGGATGCAAACCCAGGGCTGGGCGGTGTACGGGGAATGGAGAAAGAGGAATGGGAAACGGAAAAAAAGTAACGGCAGATGGCGACTGATGAATGGCAAACAGAAAACGGGGAACAGCAAATGGCACCCACTCACCTGTTCACCCATTCACTTGCGGACCTATTCGCCCTTCTTCGGATCTAGAGGTCCTGGCTTTGAAGTTACCGACAGGTACATTTTTGAAGTGCCCAACGAAGATGTATGGGTGGTACCGAGGATGTTGCCGAACTGGGTGTCTTAGAGGGATCCTTTACCATTTTATCCATTTTATTCAAGCACATGATAATGTAACAGATTCTGTTAGGGTTCCCAATAGTGTTCTCGGATACAGAGAAGCTAACAGAATTGCGAAAATTTTCTCCATGTGTCTCATGATTGCTGTGAACTTGTGGCTAGATTTCTGCTGGCAGTAGAATCTTGGTTCGATAACCTATGGGTTATGCTGTGGAATAATTCACCCATTGCAAATTACAATTGTGTCACTGTATAGTGTATGGAGAGTACACCGCAGTGGTAAATGCATGATTTTTTTTAAAGTTAGCACCACCCTCTTCCTTTATAAAATTGCGATCACTAGTGCTTTTATATGCAAAGGAATCAGTGACACGGTGCCAATGCTCTGTAATTGATAAAGTGGGGAAAGGTTTACTTCGTTTCCTGGAATATGATGTTTTTCTACCCATCGTTATTGGCACGAATCATTAGTGAATGTAACGAATATGAAGTAGGTGTAAAAGAGGTGTAAGTTTTCACCTGTGCATCACGGAAGCAGTAAATCTGATGGCCATCAAATAGGTAACAAATATTTTAACAGAAGGACTAACAGCGCGTGTGCACGCGCTCACGTGTGTATGTGTGTGTGTGTGTGTGTGTGTGTGTGTGTGTTTGTGTGTGTGTGTGTGTGTGTGTGTGTGTGTGTGTTTGTGTGTGTTTGTGTGTAAGCGAGACAGAATGAAAGTCTTCACCAGTCTCCCGTTGAGGCAGCTACAAATAGCAGAAGCTCCGTAGGCGACTGCAGTTGGGGCACTTCTCTGACCAGTGTGATTCCACCTGCTGCTGCTGCAGCTGACATTCAACCCTCGATGTTTTATTATAAAAATTCCTCAATTATTTACAAATAATGTCCCAAGATCTTTCCTTCCTTCCCACGTAACATCTGCAGTGCTCAGGCATGTGAGGCAATATGTAGTTTCTGGTTGCACTGTCTGCATACAATTTGCTGTAGGACCTGCTTTTTTAAATGAGATTCTGGAATGTACATAGAGTGACTGTTCAGTGGCAAGAGTGTTCTTGATATGATGTGCAGGCTGCTTAAAAGGGAATTACAACCATTTTTCCACTATGACGATAATACCACAGTAATTGTTTCAACGTACATTCTGTCGCATTTGTTTTCCATTTTTTGTATTATAAACTATTTAGCGATGTCCTGTGGGCCACTTATATAGTATTTTTAGTTGTAATACTGCTATATATATACCCTACAAAGTTTCTTACAGTGGTTACGTTTCTTAGGTATCGAATTTCGAATAACATTCTCGGGTTTGTGTAAATAAGACATGAATATAGATAGGAAATTTGAAACTTCGAACCGAACCACACTGGTAGTCGCGCAGCACATAAATGTAAAGGACAGTTCTACTATGTGGCGCGATTAGTGTATTTGTTTATCCAGCTCCATACTGTACAACGGATAGTACTAGGAAAGTTTTACAATTCAGGTTTATTTATTTAATTTTTTCGAAGTAATTTGCGCCACATTGAATACACCTCTCCATCCTCCGAAAATAATCTCTAAACCAGTTCCCCCATGTATCTGTAGGGAGTAAGGCAGACTCGTTGTCCCAAGCCCTCAGGAGGTCGTCATCACTTGAAAACTGCACTCCTTTCAGCTTCATTTTCACATGCGGGAACAGTGCGAGGTCACACGGAGCAAGGTGTGGACTGTAAGGAGAGTATTCAAGAAGCTTCAGTCCTGTACCCTGCAAATATTCGGTGTATGCTTTGGTGTGGTGAGCTGAACCCTTGTCGTGACGGGGGATCCGAGTGTCCATTCCTGACTTCGGTCGCAGGTTCTTCAAAGATTGGATGATATTGGGCAGGCACTGTTCAGTGTACCACTTACCAGTGACTGTCTTCCGTATGTCCATAATTCCTCTCGATTTGGGAAAACAGCTATCATTTTCTTCTTTACTGATCGGTATTTTCTGACAGCTACAGGTATGTCGTCATCTTGTAAGACCCAAACTTCGTTTTGAGTCTTAGTCGTCACGTCGTAATAGTACAGTCAAGTCTTGTCACCTGTCATCATGTTATTCACATATTGAGATTGTCCCTTAGAAAATTTCTTTAACATTTCCCAGCACCAAATCATACGTCGCGTCACTTCACTATATGGCACACCAACAGATATCAAAGCTTGTTTGCTTGCAAGTTATCTTGCAGAATCGAAGGAATCGCTGGTGCATTTAGCCCTAAGGTACCCTCTATCTGATTATAAGTCACTCGCCTGTCTTTGTCGAGCATTTCCTTCACAGCATCAATGTTTTTCTTCGTAACTGATGATCGTGGGCTTCCCGTTCTCTCAGCGACCTCCTGAGTGAAATTTCCTCTTTGTAATTCTCTGTACCACCTGGATATAGTTGTACGATGTGGAAACGCAACACCGAGTGCAAGAGTCACAAAATATCCCTGCTAGTAAACGACTGCGCCCACAGACTTGACACAGCGGGTACAATACAAGTATGAAGTATTCTCGGAACACAGCAACAATCAGCCTCCTGCGACTTATTGTTGCGTCGTATTTCAAAACTTTTCTAGTACAACTGCAATTATTACGTGCCTAGAATGTACTAAATTACCCGGCGCTTAGACAGTGTGATTATTATGTAATAATAACAACTTTGTGATTCCTGTTTCGACTAATGCTAAAAAGTCAAGGAAGTTGTACTGCATATAAATAAACATCTAACTATGGGCTATCAGTGTAATTACAGCGATGTCTCGTGTGTGATCTGTAATGCCATTGTTTTGTGGCAAGAGGGTACTTGATACGTACGCTTCGTGATAATGCACTTCCAGCAGCAGGTCTATATCGACTGTGACTATAATGTAACAGTTTGGATGTGATACTTAGCACAGTGCTGAAGATGTCAGTAGGGAGGTTTTTTTTTTTTTTTTTAATGTGATACTGGTATATTCATGACGCAAACGTTCCTCAATATGATTCTTTATTAATTTTCTGCCTTGTTTTTTGAATTCCAATTGGATAACCACCTCCCACCCCCACCCCCTTCCAAACAAACGTTTTTGAATTTCCCGCCATTTTTAGATAAAGGAAATTGGCCTAAAATCACTGGCAGCAATGTTTAAGTTTGAAATTACATTAATTGGGCAATACACCGTCATTTTTGGGTTATAAATCACAATAAGTAAGTAATTAATTCATACAGCAGGTTTATAATGGAAATAAGAGGAACAATGCACCCTTTGTTCTGTATTGGATCCGTCATCTTAGTTAAATCTGGCGCCAATGCTGGCCAGGTTCGTTCCCACAACCAATAGAAAATCTCTATTCTGAAATTTTAAGCCTCGCAGATGAACTAGGGGAGGGGGGGGGGGGGACCTTAACCCTTGACCTTTGGGGAGATCTGGCTACACTGCATAGCGGGATCAGAATGGCACTGTTGCACTGTGATAATGATACTTAGCACTATTACACTTAGCACAGTGCTGAAGATGTCTGAAGATGTCTGTAGTGCAGTTGTACTAACACCCATACGTGATTAATGAAGGTCGGCACAGTCCAAGCATTTTTCTGGCATGCAGTTACAGACGCAAATAACGTTCTTGTCAGTAACACGGTTTAAGGTCCTTCACTGAGTTTCGAGTATATTAACAAAACAGCTCATTGCGTAGCGAGGATTCATTCTCCAGTCCTCCTTTTCTACATAGACACATTACATCTCTACGACAACAGCCTATAGTAGCAACGTGCCTGTACGCAAACATTGGCAACATAATCAAACATTATCTAAATACTACAATTGAAGAATGTTCCAGTCAAGAGTTACAAAGATTTGTTCATAGGAAATATAATGACTTCAAATAAATTTACTTGTTGTTAGCTAATTTAATTACTTTATCTCTAAGGCGGTCTGTTTCTTTACAAGTATACACTTACATGGCACTGTTAATTGCAATGTCTGATCTATTATTTCTGAGGCATTTCGAGTTCTAGCCTACAGATATTGTAACCGTGTACCTTGTTACTATCGAGAGTACTGTGTACCGGATGCATCATCGGATACGTCATAAACAGCCGCAGTTAACTCAAAGGTAAGACGATCCCATCTCGCAGCACAAATTCATTTTCATCACAACTTACGGAGTCATGTCTCCGAAAACAGAAGCGCTTGTGTTGCCGAAAATAGTCCTCTTCTTCGACATCGGCGTACAAATGCGGAGTTTTAGTGAAGTGATTAAATCACAGTGGAATGGAATTGTATGCGCAACTGACAAGGAGAACATGCGGACACGCTACATCATTTTCATTGCATCCCGACTACAGTAGTCCAATATCAAAAGATGCAGCAGTCACTATGTCCAGATTTTTAAAAACACGCCACCGAAATATTTCTGGCGGGAATGTTAAAATGTTTCTTTTACCTGTAAAAGCACTCTTGAGAACAGGTGTAACAGATTTTGACTAATACCTCACCGTATATTCCCTGCTTCATGCTTTCAATGTTACAACTATTTCAACTGCTCATTCCGCATTAAAGTGCAAAATGTTCTATCAGTTTCATGTGACTGAAATATTTTCTCTATTTTCTTACATCCTGGAGGCGCACAGATAAATAAATCCTGACAAAAATATACAACTATTATATGACGCTAGGAAACAATGTGAATATTTCTTTAGTACTATGACTCCTCTCACTAAAGTTATCGATATAACTGTTTGAATGTTTTAGGAAAATGTTGCTTCTGAAGCAAGTCACAAGTAAATAATGTGAGTAATATTTGCTCTCTGTGTCCACAGGACCATCAAAAGCCGACAACAGTCTTCGCATTGACGGTCGCGGTAAGTTCTTCACTTCATTCTATCGAGATACATAGTACAATGGTTAGCACATTGGACTCACATGTAGTCCTCCATATGTAGGTCTCCTTCAGTTTCACCAAATATTTTAAGGCAAATGATGGGATGCTTCCTTTGAAAAAGACATGTATGATAGGATGCCCGATCTACATCTACATCTACATCCATACTCCGCAAGCCACCTGACAGTGTGTGGCGGAGGGTACCTAGAGTACCTCTATCGGTTCTCCCTTCTATTCGAGTCTCGTATTGTTCGTGGAAAGAAGGATTGTCGGTATGCTTCTGTGTGGGCTCTAATCTCTCTGATTTTATCCTCATGGTCTCTTCGCGAGATATACGTAGGAGGGAGCAATATACTGCTTGACTCTTCGGTGAATGTATGTTCTCGAAACTTCAACAAAAGCCCGTACCGAGCTACTGAGCGTCTCTCCTGCAGAGTCTTCCACTGGAGTTTATCTATCATCTCCGTAACGCTTTCGCGATTACTAAATGATCCTGTAACGAAGCGCGCTGCTCTCCGTTGGATCTTCTCTATCTCTTCTATCAACCCTATCTCGTACGGATCACACACTGCTGAGCAGTATTCAAGCAGTGGGCGAACAAGCGTACTGTAACCTACTTCCTTTGTTTTCGGATTGCATTTCCTTAGGATTCTTCCAATGAATCTCAGTCTGGCATCTGCTTTACCGACGATCAACTTTATATGATCATTCCATTTTAAATCACTCCTAATGCGTACTCCCAGATAATTTATGGAATTAACTGCTTCCAGTTGCTGACCTGCTATTTTGTAGCTAAATGATAAGGGATCTATCTCTCTATGTATTCGCAGCACGTTACACTTGTCTACATTGAGATTCAGTTGCCATTCCCTGCACCATGCGTCAATTCGCTGCAGATCCTCCTGCATTTCAGTACAATTTTCCATTGTTACAACCTCTCGATATACCACAGCATCATCCGCAAAAAGCCTCAGTGAACTTCCGATGTCATCCACAAGGTCATTTATGTATAATGTGAATAGCAACGGTCCTACGACACACCCCTACGGCACACCTGAAATCGCTCTTACTTTGGAAGACTTCTCTCCATTGAGAATGACATGTTGCGTTCTGTATCTAGGAAGTCTTCAATCCAATCACACAATTGGTCTGATAGTCCATATGCTCTTACTTTCGTCATTAAATGACAGTGGGGAACTGTATCGAACGCCTTGCGGAAGTCAAGAAACACGGCATCTACCTGGGAACCCGTGTGTATGGCCCTCTGAGTCTCGTGGACGAATAGCGCGAGCTGGGTTTCACACGACCGTCTTTTTCGAAACCCATGCTGATTCCTACAGAGTAGATTTCTAGTCTCCAGAATAGTAATTATACTCGAACATAATACGTGTTCCAAAATTCTACAACTGATCGACGTTAGAGATATAGGTCTATAGTTCTGCACACCGCTGCAAGAAGGGGGGCAAGTTCCTTCGCGTACTCTGTGTAAAATCGAACTGGTATCCCATCAGGTCCAGCGGCCTTTCCTCTTTTGAGCGATTTTAATTGTTTCTCTGTCCCTCTGTCGTCTATTTCGATATCTACCATTTTGTCATCTGTACGACAATCTAGAGAGGGAACTACAGTGCAGTCTTAGCGTTGACTTTGTTTCGAGCTGTGTCGTTTCCAGAGCAATTCCCCGAAGTGGCTGTGTTGAAACGAGAAAAAAAAATCGAAATGCGTCCAGCAGGTTTCATTTCCTTAACCCCTACCAGTCGGCATAGCCGACAATTAACGTAAGGGAGGCAAGTCGTGCGCGCTGTGAGTCTACAAACGTGATTTGGCCTCAGCTACAATACAGACCATCCAAAAGGCAGCGAATGGAGAACAGCTGCCAACATGAGTAACATAGAAGCATATATCCTCGGAGTAGCGAAGCAACTGAAATCACTTAATAAAAGCAAGTCTTCTGGTTCAGACTGTATACCAATTAGGTTCCTTTCGGAGTATGCTGATGCATTAGCTCCATACTTAACAATCATATACAACCGTTCGGTCGACGGAAGATCCGTACCCAAAGACTGGAAAGTTGCACAGGTCACACCATTATTCAAGAGAGGTAGTAGGAGTAATCCACTAAATTACAGGCCCATATCATTAGCGTTGATACGCAGCATGATTTCAGAACATATATTGTGTGCGAACATTATGAATTACCTCGAAGAAAACGGTCTATTGACACACAGTCAACATAGATTTAGAAAACATCGTTCCTGTGAAACACAAGTAGCTCTGTATTCACACGAAGTGTTGAGTGCTATTGACAAGGGATTTCAGATCGATTCCGTATTTCTGGATTTCCGGAAGGCTTTTGACACTGTACCACATAAGCGGCTCGTAGTGAAATTGCATGCTTATGGAATATCGTCTCAGTTATGTGACTGGATTTGTGATTTCCTGTCAGAGAGGTCACAGTTCGTAGTAATTGACGGGAAGTCATCGAGTAAAACAGAAGTAATTTCTGGCGTTCCCCAAGGTAGTGTTTGAGGCCCTTTGCTGTTCCTGTATAACAATTTGGGAGACAATCTGAGCAACCGTCTTCGGTTGTTTTCTGATGACGCTGTCGTTTATCGACTAATAAAAAGTCATCAGAAGATCAAAACAAACAGCAAAACAATTTAGAAAATATCTGGATGGTGCGAAAAGTGGCAGTTGACCCTAAATAATGAAAAGTGTGAGGTCATCCACATGAGTGCTAAAAGGAACTCGTTACACTTCAATTACACGATAAATCAGTCTAATTTAAAATCCGCAAATTCAGCTAAGTACCTAGGTATTACAATTACGAAGAACTTAAATTGGAAGGAACACACAGAAAATGTTGTGGGGAAGGCTAACTAAAGATTGTGTTTTATTGGCAGGGCACTTAGAAAATGTAACAGACCTACTAAGGAGACTGCCTACACTACGCTTGTCCGTCCTCTTTTAGAATACTGTTACGTGGTGTGGGATCCTTACCAGATAGGACTGGCGAAGTACATCGAAAAAGTTCAAAGAAAGGCAGCACGTTTTGTATTATCGCGAAATATGAGAGAGAGTCTCACAGAAATGATACAGGATTTGGGCTGTAAATCATTAAAATAAAGGCGGTTTTTGTTGCGACGGAATCTTCTCACGAAATTCTAATCACTAACTTTCCCCTCTGGATGCGAAAATATTTTATTGACACCGACCTACATAGCGAGGAACGATCATCACAATAAAATAAGGGAAATCAGAGCTCATACGGAAAGATATAGGTGTTCATTCTTTCCGAGCACTATACGAGATAGGAATAATAGAGAATTGTGAAGGTGGTTCGATGAACCTTCTGCCAGGCACTTGAATGTGATTTACAGAGTATCCATTTAGATGTAGATGTAGATGTAGAAGAAGGTGGCCCAGCACGGGGAGCTTAGCGTGAGTCACAGAGAGATTAGGCGACAGGAAGCAGCGGGCAAAAACACCAGTGGGATACTTTTTCATATTTCCATTTATTTGCGGTGCAAGTAATGTAAAAACTGAAAATAAAAAAGAAGTTTCCTACCAATGACTCGATCCCACGACACTCTGATTAGTTCTGTACTCCTTCCACTGTGCCCATCGCTGCCTGAAAAGTTCACTCACATTCACTGCTGGCGGCTCGTCCGATACGCGCCAGAAATGCTGCTTTCTCTAAACGCTTGGCCATCTAGAGCTCCTACTTCTGTCCGTTTCATTTGTGGCTAAGCCCTGTATACACAGTACATCTCCTCGAAACCGTTAACGACGAGCAAGCGCGGTCCCCTTGTAAAACTGACTCTAATGGAGCCTAAAAGAATATGAGGATACCAAACTGTGCATCTCGGGTTCTTGGATCCATGACAACATTGCACTTCCTTGTATGACCACTAGATCACGAAATAACACAGCTTTTTATGATCTATTTTTTAACAAACATTTAAAATTAAACTACTGGCAAACCAATGGAGCTACATTCTTCATCGATATGTCGAACTGAACTGTATATATACAGTAAACACATAAAACTCGGTTTATCTGAAACTCAAATGATACTGGAATAACGATAACTTTAATTAATGTAATTCAGTTAAATGTATCAGAGCACAATGTCATCCACAGAAACTCGTTGCATGACATCATCATTGTTCCCTTATACTTTGAACCTTTCCCTAAATATGTTTAATTCTAGTTCTAAACAACATTTATGTGCCAAATTATTTATTAAGTTGGTTGATTAAATCAGGTCATTACGTAAATCAGTCCGAGATAAAATACTGTGAATCTTAACTGTAAAATGAGTGTATCACAAGGAAGAATAAAAGTTTGTGTATCTTTTTCATATGGCACTGTCAGTTACATATGTATGTTTCTTTACGTCTTATTGATCTAAAAGTAATGCATGACGACACCACTCAACGTTTCTATTGATAACTGGTAGAATTTTCACTTTGGAGTCATTCTGAGGGTTCGAGACATTAGTGAGAATATAGTTATTTTGATATGTTCTATCGTAAAGAAACGTATGTATTTGTTGACGATGATCACTTTAAAGACAATTCTCTAACAAGTCATGCATTTGACAAGCACGGTCTGGTTTAATGAGGTTTGAAACAGGTGACGCTTGGGTGCCTTGTGGTCTGTTTCTGGTGGCTCTTGCTTGATGAAGGGCCGTGGAAATCGGTGGTCGGCAGTTGGTGGAGACTGAAGTTGGAATTAGTTTTTCTGAGCGGCAACACAGCTGCACCGTTTCAACTCTTCGGAAATTCACAGGAATAGAAACATAGCAGCTACGTGGACTTAGTTACTGCCACATTCTCCTGAAAGTTGTGCTTGTCTAGCGACTGAACATTGGCTTGGCGCAAGTGACTGTATATCGCGATGAACTTTTACGAATAGTTGTGCAGTACAACAGAAAATTTAGAGTTCGATTTTACAACTAGTGTAGCTGAATATATTGGAGACTGTGCCAAATAGTTCGATATTTGATGCACCTAAACTGCACTCACAACTATTTTTGTTATTCAGCTTGAGGCGGAACAGATAAACTTTTAATTACCTTTTGTGAGGCCGTCATCGTATTCGAGGAAGTTTTAATGACAATTCCATATGACACTTTTATATCAAATTACTCACTGTGTTGACTACAGTATAACCTGTTCTGTTCCATTTATTTCCTCAGTTTTACTTAATACACCTTATGAACACCATTGCCTGACTTTACTAATCTGTGAACAACGCTCTCCTACAAAACTTGACGAGTAAAAGCGGGTATTGCTACTAGATTAAAAGGGGCGCAATGGCGTTCTGCCACTCCTCAAAGCCGAACGAGGGGTGTGTCCTCTCGCAACGTCATGTGTGTGAGTTGTGTTAACTTCGTTCTGTGTGTGACCATCATATGCCGTGTCTGTTCCATCGTCTTTGCAGTCATCACTCTTCCTCTTATTTATCTTCAACTCTTGCACTACTAGTTGAACAATGACTCGATCTACGCTAACAGCCTCCAGAGGGTCGTAAAATATACGTCATAATAAGTCTGACAAACTTTCGTTTTGTATTTAATTAAATATTAATTTTCGTAAGCACATCACAGACCTACTCTTGCTTCGCGGTGAATTTGATTTTAAAACACAATTAGTTATCTTTTGGCCTACTGACAGAATGGCATAAAAGCAAGACTTTATTTTTTATGCTTGCTTTTTTCTCGTAATGTCTTGGCGCAATGAGACTTCTGATAATAAATACTTACTGTTGTGGCGTAACAAGACAGCTACGCCACACTGAAGTAGCCGAAAGGCACGCGTAATCTCACGTAGGCTAGATAGAGGTCTGAAACAGGATACGTAATGAATGGTAGCAAGAAAAGTACGTAGCTGCTATAATACTTAACTTTTAATCCATCATTTGTATACAGCATTGTATACAGCATTCCTTGATGATACAAGTGAGACTCTATCTTAAAATGGTTAATGGCGCCTTGCTAGGTCGTAGCCATTGACTTAGCTGAAGGCTATTCTAACTGTCTGCTCGGATAATGAGCGATGCTTCGTCCGTGTAGTCGCTAGCAAAGTCGTCCGTACAACTGGGGCGAGTCCTATTCCGTATCTCGAGACCTGCCTTGTGGTGGCGCTCGGTCTGCGATTACACAGTGGCGACACGCGGGTCCGACATGTACTAATGGACCGCGGCCGATTTAAAGCTACCACCTAGCAAGTGTGGTGTCTGGCGGTGACACCACATTCCTCCCCCGCAAATGGGCGAACGGTCGTGTTATAAGGCTTCCGCCTGCCGTGGGGAGGACCCCATGTTGACGTATGCGATGAGGTGGGGAGCCTAACAACAGGCGAGGCTGTGCCACCCGCACCCGGCCGTTCGGTCCGAGGGGAGCTAGGAAACGCCTGAAAACCTAGTCCAGGGTGCACGTCAACATGCGGTGTATGCGCCCGTAAAGAGACAGGAGGGGCCGAAGGGTCGACCTCCATTGCGTCGGGGTACCCGACGCGCGATGACGTCATGTGGTCCGGAGCGGGCAAGAGTTCCATGGCGGAGGACAGCTGGTCACGGGAAGCGATCGGCGGCGCGTGACCCAGGGAGGCACTTGGCGGCTGCAGCGAAGCTTCGAATGCGGGCGGCGCCGGCGGGAGAACGGGCGGCGGCGGCGGCGGCGGCTGCGGTGGCGCGTCGCCATGGGGCAAAATGGAAGGCATCGTCGGTAACACCTGGGGATGAGGCGAGCCAGTAGATGGGTCCCCAGGGCGCTGACCGGACGGCACCGTCGCTGAAAGCAGACGGGGAGCGGCAGAACCCGTGCGACGACAGAGACGCAGCTGATTGAGATGCCTACGCACCTCACCAGAGGCCCCCAAAACCAAATACATCGCGCGGCCGAGGCAGCGAAGAATGCGCCCTGCGAGCCAACGCCGTGAACCGTGAAAGTTGCGATAGAATACAACGTCGCCTGGAGCAAAAGCAGGAGTCTGCCGCTGCACAGGAACCTGATGCGGCGGGTGCAGCAAAGACATCAAGGTTCGATGAGGTCGACCGTGGAGCAACTCAGCCGGCGAGCGACCATCTCGGGGCTGAGAGCGATACGATGACAAAAAGAGCAACAACGCGTCCTCCCGAGAATGTGTCTCTTTCAACTTCAACATCTGTGACTTGAAAGTCCGGACCAATCGTTCAGCGTCACCATTTGACTGAGGCGAAAACGGCGCGGATGTCAGATGTTGAATACCATTGGCCTGGCAGAATGACTGAAATTCTGCGGACATGAATTGTGGGCCATTATCGGAAACAATAGTCTGCGGAAGACCTTCAATGCAAAAGATAGCAGACAACGCTTGGATGGTGGCGGAGGACGTCGTGGAAGACATCCGGACAACAAAAGGAAAATTACTGAAGGCATCCACCAGAACCAACCATCGAGCATTCCAGAATGGACCAGCAAAATCTATGTGCAAGCGTTGCCAAGGGGAAGTGGCTTTTGGCCATGCAAAGACTTTCTGCGGCGGTGCGGATTGTTGTTCGGCACACGCCATGCAAGAAGAACACATATTCGTAATCGCAGCATCGATTCCGAACCAAGTACAGTGCTGACGAGCAAGTTGTTTCGTTCCCACTATACCCCAATGTCCTTGGTGAAGAAGCCGTAAGACAGAGGACTGTAACGAACGTGGGACCACGACTCTGGACTGATCATTATCAGATCGCAACAACAAAACACCACGTCGAACAAAAAGTCTCTCCTTATGAGCAAAAAATCGGCGAACCAACGGATCCTCGATCCGAGACTTTGACAAAGGCCATTGCGTAGCAACAAAACGCAAAACGGTAGCAAGGACCGGGTCAGCATCTGTGGCTGTAGCTACACGACGAAAATCAATCGGAAACGATTCGACCACTGCATCAGTTTCCGCATCAATGAACATGCAAGCAAGTTCGGAAGAATCGAATGCTCTATCCTCAGCAACAGGCAAACGGGACAACGCATCGGCGTTTCCGTGCTTAGCAGTGGACCGATACAAGATATCATAGCGGTACTGCGAGAGGAAAATAGACCAGCGAATGAATTTCTGCGCTGTACGCGGAGGTACAGGCTTATTCGGATGAAAAAGCGACGTCAAAGGTTTGTGGTCTGTGATGATGGTAATGTGACGACCATACAAGAAATCATGGAACTTAGTAACACCAAACACGAGAGCCAAAGCTTCTTTCTCTATCTGTGAATAATTTCTTTGCGCAGACGAGAGCAATTTGGACGCAAAGGCAATAGGGCGATCATGCGACCCATCTTTGTGCGCAATCACAGCACCGATCCCGAAATCCGATGCATCTACCATCAACAAAAGGGGTTTCTGGGGATCGAATGGCGTAAGGCAAGTATTTGAAAGCAACGCCGATTTCAACTGGCGAAAGGCGCGTTCGCATTCCGTCGTCCAGACGAACGGAACACCCTTACGGCGCAAGCTATGAAGCGGAGCTGAAATGGAAGAGGCATTGCGCAGAAAGCGATGATAATAGTTAATTTTACCCAACACACTCTGTAGCTGCTTCACATTCTGTGGCGAAGGCAAATCTTGTATGGCACAGAGGTGCTCTGGACTCGGATGTATGCTTTGGGCATTGATTACATGGCCCAGATATGGTAAGTCACGAGCAAAAAACACACATTTGTCCTTCCGCAAGCGAAGACCATATTGTCGCAACACCTGAAATAATGTTCATAGGTGTGCTAAATGCTCGTCGGCTGTCTTTCCGGAGATCACAATATCGTCCAGATAGTTCGCAGCAGTAGGGACCGATGCACAAACAGTTTGTAAATATTGCTGAAACAACGCAGGGGCGGATGCACACCCGAATGGCAGTCTTTTGAATCGGTACAAACCAAGATGCGTGTTAACCACCAAGACGCACTGGGATTCGGCGTCCACTGGGATTTGCAAGTACGCATCTGCTAGGTCCAACTTCGAAAAGTATTTACCCGAGCACAGTTTATCAAAAAGATCTTCCGGGCGGGGAAGGGAAAAGTTGCAATCACGAGTTGTGGATTCACTGTTGCCTTGAAGTCTACACAAAGTCTCAGTTTTCGGAAGGTTTTGGCAAAATTACTAAGGGTGAGGCCCAGAGAGAAGCTTGCACACGTTCAATTACACCTTGTGATTCTAAATCGTGTAATGTTCTTGCGACCTCATCACGCAATGCGTGGGGAACATTGCGCACTCTGAAAAATTTCGGTTGCGCGTTGACTTTCAGTTCCAAATGTGCTTCATAATTCTTAGTGCAACCAAGGCCCGGTGCAAAAATGTCTGCAAATTCTTCACATAGACGAGAAACACTGTCTGAAGGCACAGTCTGATTCACTGATAGGACCTGATTTACTATAGACATGTTAAACAACTGAAATAAATCTAAACCAAACAAGTTCACTGCAGTAGAAGAACGAAGAACGTAAAATGACACAAGTTTTGTTTGTCCCTTGTATGTTGCAAGAAGAGTGCACTGTCCTAACACAGGGATCTGCTGTCCTGAATATGTAGTGAGCTGAACAGTTGCGGCACGCAACGGAAGTTTGCCCAGTTGTTTGTACGTGTCGTGATTGAGCAATGAAACTACAGCTCCGGTATCGAGCTGGAATGGTATGACCTTGCCATTAAAGTCCAAATCTACAAAAAGTTTATTGTCCTGCTGACGACAAGAGCGACTGTCTCGTGCAATTTGAACTGATACAGGTACAGCATCACTTGCTAATTGACGTAATTTCCGGCGACGTCGACGCACACTTTTTGTGGGACGAACACAGTCACTGTTAGAGACAGTGGCACTGGACGAAGTGGAATTAACTACATGAATGTCCATGGGCGAAGGTTCACGAGCCTGGGCATTCTTGGTTCGATTCCGGCGCGAAGCAAAGGGCCTGGAATGATTAAGAGTGTCTGATCTGAGCTTTTTCTGGCAAACACTTTGAACATGTCCTTTCTTATGACAGAAAAAGCAAATAGCTTGGCGTGACGGGCAATTGTCACGCGAATGTCTAGTTGCACACCGCGGGCATGATTTCACTGCATTTGTGTGCTGGCGCGGCACACCTGGTTTAGAGCGCGGCGGCAGCTGCGTGGACATGCGCGAGGGCAGTTTACCGGGCCGCGCAGCGCGATTGGCGGACTGGTTAATGTTACACACGGCTGGCGAAGTTGCAAATGAGTCCTGTGCAAAGTCAAGCGTGTCCTGTCTATCCAATATGTCTATCACTTGTTGAAGGGAGGGATTAACTAGTTTCAAAATCTGCTCCCGTATGCGAACATCAGAAACGTTCTGTGCTATTGCATCACGTACCATTGTATCTGAATAAGGGAGTCCACATTCACACTCAAAAGCACAATCCCTTGTAAGGCCTTGCAATGTTGCAACCTACTCCCTATTAGTTTGACCGGCCGTACGTTTTGTACGAAAGAAAGTATACCTTTTTGCAACGACATTGACTGTGTCTTTGAAATAGGCGTCCAATGCCGACAAAATTTCTTCGTAGGACAGAGTTGCTATGTTGCGTCGGGGAAACAATTTCACTATCACACGGTACGTTTGCACCCCTACACACGACAATAAATGAGGCTGCCGCTCGTTACCTTGAATTCTGTAGGCGGCGAGATGAAATCCAAACTGGCGTGACCACTCGGTCCATGATTCTTGCGCCGCGTCAAAATTGCGAAACGGCGGTGCAACTGCATGTTGTGGCTGCGGTATCTTCAACTCTTGCACTACTATTTGAACAATGACTCGATCTACGCTAACAGCCTCCAGAGGGTCGTTAAATATACGTCATAATAAGTCTGACAAACTTTCGTTTTGTATTTAATTAAATATTAATTTTCGTAAGCACATCACAGACCTACTCTTGCTTCGCGGGGAATTTGATTTTAAAACACAATTAGTTATCTTTTGGCCTACTGACAGAATGGCATAAAAGCAAGACTTTATTTTTTATGCTTACTTTTTTCTCGGAATGTCTTGGCGCAATGAGACTTCTGATAATAAATACTTACTGTTGTGGCGTAACAAGACAGCTACGCCACACTGAAGTAGCCGAAAGGCACACGTAATCTCACGTAGGCTAGATAGAGGTCTGAAACAGGATACGTAATGAATGGTAGCAAGAAAAGTACGTAGCTGCTATAATACTTAACTTTTAATCCATCATTTGTATACAGCATTGTATACAGCATTCCTTGATGATACAAGTGAGACTCTATCTTAAAATGGTTAATGGCGCCTTGCTAGGTCGTAGCCATTGACTTAGCTGATGGCTATTCTAACTGTCTGCTCGGCTAATGAGCGATGCTTCGTCCGTGTAGTCGCTAGCAAAGTCGTCCGTACAACTGGGGCGAGTCCTATTCCGTATCTCGAGACCTGCCTTGTGGTGGCGCTCGGTCTGCGATTACACAGTGGCGACACGCGGGTCCGACATGTACTAATGGACCGCGGCTGATTTAAAGCTACCACCTAGCAAGTGTGGTGTCTGGCGGTGACACCACACTTACCATTCATTGTTGCGCCAGTTCCCATATGAAAGTACTCCATCAAAGGACCGCATAACTCGAATAACTCGAAGTTCAGTAATACCGTAACCAAACAATTTTTTTCATGTGACGTACGGTTTGTACCGGCCTAAATAATTTTGAAAGAGGTTTATCGTAGTCTTCAATAGGCTGCACGCATTCTTAAAGAATAATCAGATAGGAAAAGATAAATACTTTCATTGAATTATGGTTAGCAGATAAAGAAAAAGAGAAAGGCTCCATCTTTAAAATTTCGGTCTTGCTTATCTCACCACGTGAACAGCCTATAAGGAATTCAGTTTGTAAACTGTTATGCAGCATAGCAATTTTTGTTAAAAACGACTGATTGCTCTCTTAATTAACTATTTTATCAAAGTTGTTAGACAGTTAAATTGCAAAATGAGCGACTAAATGTTGCCAGTTTTAAATAATAATGTGGATTAAAATCCATAGAATTACATTAGTTACATTTTAATGTCCAGCCTACAAACGAGTAATAATTAATTACATTTGCCTGACGTGTACCAAACACTAATCTGCGTAGTAATACCCATAAGAACTACACAAATGAAAAATTAATGATTTTCTCTAGAAAGAAGATAATTAAAGGCTGTAAGCTCCAATGTGTATAAATCATCGTATTTTACGGGATATACGTCACCTTTGTTGATCATGTTTGAAAGAAGAATGACCAGATTGTGCAATCTTCTTCACAATTACAGATCTCAACATTGTCGTCTCTAAGACAAAAGTTAACAGACATGAAATCTGAATTATTGTTATTTTTATATATTATATTCAACTGTCATTATATAAGATCCTTTCTGTATAGCAACTCCATCTGGCGGTAAAAATGGTATAAGTAGTCTGAAAAATTCAAATGTGTGTGAAATCTTATGGGACTTAACTGCTAAGGTCATCAGTCCCTAAGCTTACACACTACTTAACCTAAATTATCCTAAGGACAAACACACACACCCATGCCCGAGGGAGGACTCGAACCTCCACCGGGACCAGCCGCACAGTCCATGACTGCAGCGTATAAGTAGTCTGACCTGCCTCTGCCATATATAACTCAGAGAAGCGCATATCTTGCGCAAAATGCGATGTCGAAAAAAGAAAGAAAAACGTTTTGGAGTTGTGTTATTAGGTTAAATACAATTGTAAAGTAGTAGTAAGAATTACACTGCTGTTACGCTTTTGCTTTTGTGTTTTATAAATTGATTAATAAGCAATATGTATATTTTTACTGAGAGACTGAACGATGTATCTGCTAGGTATTAGTAACTTGCGTATCCCTCTGTTGTTTACTTGTGAAAACGCCTGTTGTGACTTTACGTAAACGTAGCCCAAATTTATTTGTTTATTATAATTGAAAATTAAAAACAATTTCTCCTATTGAAATTTGGAAAGATAGTAACGAAACTGCTCATAATGATACACAATTCGACCACAACTATATCGACGACTGTTGTGAACGGCTCATTCAGTTAATGATTAAACTGTCTCTCTCTCTTTCTCTCTCTCTCTCTCTCTTTCTCTCTCTCTCTCTCTCTCTCTCGTGACTTGTTCACTGACGCACCATGGGCGGGACGTCTCTTAGTGCTGTTTGTTAAACATTGATCACTGCTGACTGCCATGGTCGCCGGTGGAGAAGATGGAGCAAGTTACTGCGTAGACAAAACTTATCTCCTATGAATACGATGCTCCGTTGCTTCATTGGGTGATGGTTTCGGGCGCGAGTTTCCAACCGTAGTTTATTTCTCTCCTGTATACCGAAAAACATGAAGATTTTAGTGAGTTCCAGAAGAAGAAAAAAAAGACTGCAGACGGAAACACGTGTCCGAAACCGTCATCCTCCGAGGCAACAGAGCAGCACGTTCATACGAGCAACGCCCGACTACGCAGCAGCTAGCACCATCTTCTCCACTGCCGATCGTGGCAATCAGTTACAATCACTGAACAACAAACAACATTGCGAGACGTTCCGCCAATGGTGCGCCTGCATAGAAATTCACGTTTACTGTCGAAGGGGCGGCCTAGCGATAGGCACCGGCGCGTATAACAACGACGCTCTGCAGCGTCGTTGAATGACGTTTCAGGACATGCATTCCTATCCTCAATTTGTTCTCGAGACATCCTCTACAACCGCTTGACGTTTCTCGGTATCATTTTTAACACCCTGTGTGGATACAGTATGCCCAGAAACAGATTAAAACGTCTGTAAGGGTGTTGTGGGATAGGTTGTGCTGAGAAATAACAGTTAAGAAAAAAATCGATACGTTGCACCGTTTCCGCGTTAATAAGAATTAAAGTTAACCAATCAGGCCGCTGCGCGCGCAATTTCAAGCGGCCCACCAGGTACAATTAGTATCAGTTGTTCTCATAGAGAACATGATAGCGCATGAGACTGCTCAGCATTTGGCTCGTGCCGATCCTTACCTCTGTCCCATGTCCAATTTTTGTATCACTCCCTCCTTTGGTTTTAGGAAACCGACACCATCTCTGGCAGCCCACTTGAACCTGTTTCTGCAACGGCCTGGTTGGCTAACTTAAATGCTAATTAATTCGGAAACGGTACAAAGTATAATTTTTTTTTCTTAACAATCATTTCTCAGTACAACCTACACTGCAACATCTATACAAGCGCTTTCTACTGTTTCTGATCACGCAGTATATATTTCAACTACCGTCTTTATCCAGACAAGGTTA
Organism: Schistocerca serialis cubense; assembly: GCF_023864345.2. NCBI lineage: Eukaryota > Metazoa > Arthropoda > Insecta > Orthoptera > Acrididae > Schistocerca > Schistocerca serialis. The sequence continues at coordinate 218,197,299 of NC_064639.1, read as the reverse complement.
GTTAATTCGGAGCAAATCTGTACAATGAGAAATTTGATCTACTTACAGTATTTTACAATACGTAATTAATTTGTGAATTAATGTTGCTCACTCATAAAAAGGTAGTTTAGCACCGAGTAAGCGATATGACAACAGTCGATACCGTGTTATCTCTGTCTCTTTCAGTAAACAGAATCCATATTCTGGCCATTCCCGAAGGAAGTGTTATAGGCCCTCTGTTGTTCCTAGCCTATATAAACGATTTAGGAGATAATCAGAGCATCCATCTTAGATTATCTGCAGATGACGCTGTTATTTACAGTCTAGTAAAGTCATCAGAAGATCAAAATCAATTGCAAAATGGCTTAGCATGATATCTGAATGGTGCGAAAAGTAGAAATTGTCTATCAATAAGGAAATATTGAGGTCATCCACATGAGCACAAAAGAAATCAGTTAAATTTCGATTGCACGATAAATCACGCAAACTGAAAGTTCAACGGAGTTCCTAGAAATTACAATTAGAACAATTTAAGTCGGAACGATCATGTAGATAGTGTTGTGGGGGAAGACAAACCAAAAAATACGTTCTTTTGGCAGAAAACTTAGAAGATGTAACAGGTCTCCTAAAGAGACTGCCTACACTACGCTTATTCGTCCTCTGCTAGAGTGTTTATGTACTGTATAGGATTCTTATCAGGAAACATTGCTGGAGGACATTGAGAAAGTTCGGAGGAGGACAACTAGTTTTGTATTATCGCGAAATAGGGGAGACAGTGTCATGAATATGATAAGCTGGTTGGAAGGACAATCATTAAAACGAGCGCCGCGCGGACTGGCCGCGCGGTTTAAGGCGCCATGTCACGAATTGCGCGGCCCACCCTACCGGAAGTTCGAGTCCTCCCTCTGTCATGGGTGTATATGTATTGTTCTTAGCATAAGTTACAGTTAGTTTAAGTAGTGTGTAAGTCAAGGGACTGATGACCGCAGCAGTTGGTCCCTTAGGAATTCACACAAATTTGAAATTTGAATTAAAACGCGTTTTTCATTGTGACGAAATCTTCTCACGAAACTTCAATCACCGACATTCTCCTCAGAGTGTCAAAATATTTTATTGTCGCCATCCTACATAGGGAAAAACGATTATCATAAAAAAATAAGAGATATCAAGGCTTGGACAGAAATATTTAAGTATTAATTTTGCCCAGGCGCTGTTAGGGCGTGGAACGGTAGAAAAATAGTCTGTAGAAGGTTCGAAAGATACTCTGCCAGGCAATTAAGTGTAAATTGCAGAGTAATCATGTAGATGTAGATGTAAGTAAACAAAAATATATGTACTTTTGCCGGCCGGTGTGGCCGAGCGGTTCTAGGTGCTACAGTCTGGAACTGCGCGACCGCTACGGTCGCAGGTTCGAATCCTGCCTCGGGCATGGATGTATGTGATGTCCTTAGGTTAGTTAGGATTAAGTAGTTCTAAGTTCTAGGGGACTGATTGTGGTGTCACCGCCAGACACCACACTTGCTAGGTGGTAGCTTAAATCGGCCGCGGTCCATTTAGTACATGTCGGACCCGCGTGTCGCCACTGTGTGATCGCAGACCGAGCGCCACCACAAGGCAGGTCTCGAGATACGGACTAGCACTCGACCCCAGTTGTACGACGACTTTGCTAGCGACTACACTGACGAAGCCTTTCTCTCATTTGCCGAGAGACAGTTAGAATAGCCTTCAGCTAAGCCCATGGCTACGACCTAGCAAGGCGCCATTAGCCTTACATAGTTTGATAGTTATCGTATGAAATGTCTCATCAAGAATGCTGTATTCACAACAAGGATAAATAAAAGTTAAGTATTCGAGGAGCTGCATACTTTTCTTATTAGCATTCAATACTTATCCTGGTCCAGAATTCACGCCCGTCTGCGTTAGAAAGCGTGCATTTCGGCCTCCTCTATCTACAAGGTGTTGGCACATTTGCCAACACATCACTGATGACCTCAGATGTTAAGTCCCATAGCGCTCAGAGTCATATATGTATTTCTTATTTTCTTTTCTTTTCCAAAATGTTCACTGTGAAGTATTTCTATTGACTCAAGAACCTACACAAATAATATATTTCCATTTTTATTTATTTATAATTCATCAACTTCTACCCAAATAATATCGTCAGGTTGGATGTATTAATAATACAGTGCATCTCTAAACCTTATTTCTTTAGTTCAGGTTACTCACAGTAAACTAATAATGTCTTAGCATCTGTATTTTTCTTTACAGTACCTTTTACAGTTTTGTTTCTTTGATTTATTTTCATTATTTCCTTTCTTTTCGGACGTAAATTGTTTAGGAGATAATTCTATTTTCCTTCAAACTCGGCAACTTTTTTTCCTTTTTACGTACCAAAGCTTTATTTATTTTTTACGTCTACTTCAGAAATCGGAAACAGTGAGCGTTGTCAGGAATTCCGGGTCCACAAGTACAAAGGTTCAAATTAAAAAAGTACAAGCCAAAATCCTGAATATCACTACCACTTTGGGCCGTGAAGTTAAACAATTCAATCGAAATTGAACTTCTGTAGGTGTTTGCAAGACGCGTCCCGCTATTTTTTACTACAACAATGCTCATTCGCCATTTCAAAGATGAAAGAAATTAAAATATTGTGACGTGCTTGTGTAAATGTTCGGAATTGTGACTGTTTACTGTCACGGGAAAAGTCATGAGGGTTTTCTGGCTATCCACAGTGTACGACCAAAGTGTAGTTGCGTTCAGAAATTCTCTGGTGTCCGTCGAATAAAATATTCTGTAAACTGAGTCACTACCGCTCAGTGCAAACCACCAATCAATCCTCTACACAGAGTACTGCACTATTACATTTGTGTGTGCTAATTCTCCAAATAAGTACACTAAACACTCTTTTTCTGAAAAAAAAAATGAAATGTCGTGTGGCTAGGGCCTCCCGTCGGGTAGGCCGTTCGCCTGGTGCAAGTCTTTCAATTTGACGCCACTTCGGCGACTTGCGCGTCGATGGGGATGAAATGATGATGATTAGGACAACACAACACCCAGTCCGTGAGCGGAGAAAATCTCCGACCCAGCCGGGAGTCGAACCTGGGCTCTTAGGATTGACAGTCAGTCGCGCTGACCACTCAGCTACCGTGGGCGGACACTCTTTTTCTGAGAGTGGGCTACTTACATATCCACAAGAAAAACAGCAAACACACACACCAGAGTGTTCTAAACATTCAGAATAGTCAAAATAAACAGAACAATTCAGATCAGTACCTGAACGCAACTCGATACAAGTACCAAGAATAAATGTTTGATCTGTGTACAGTTCTCTCAATGAAATGTTGCTCTCATCCAACGACTTATAAACACCCGCTCTTTACATCGTTATTTAGCAAGATCTTCTTCTTTAGGAATTCAATAATTGATCATGGGGACCACGTTTACAGTAAACCTTCGACAGAAATTCGCAGAGTTAAGTATATCGAATAGTAGTCACTTACCAAATACGGAAATATACTTCCGACTATATCAGAAGGGCAGCACGGTCTGTATCATCGAGAAATAGGGGAGAGAGTGTCACTGAAATGATACGGGATTTGGGATGAGACATCATTAAAATGAAAGCGTTTTTCGTTGCGGAGCAATCTTCTTACGAAATTTCAATCACCAACTATCTCCTCCGAATGTGAAATTATTTTTTTGACGCCGACCTACATAGGGAGAAATGACCACCATGATAAAATAAGGGAAATCAGAGCGCATACGCAAGCTATACGACATTGGAATAATAGAGAATTGTGAACGTGGTTCGATGAACCCTCTGCCAGGCACTTAAATGTGATCTGCAGAGTATCCATGTAGATTCAGATGGAGATCAGACCATTGTAAGTACCCCAGACTCTATTACTACTGCAAGTGCCTCCAATCTTGTGCGACTATCAACCCAATGGCTAACTGTCTGTCCGCACGTCACTTCCACTGAGAAACTGACCGTAAGATACCTGTTAAACCATTCTGAAACAACTTTAACAAACAAACGTACTGCGCTACCATTATTTTTAACAATTAAGTCATCCTTTAAGGTGGCCGTCATATCTTCTTTACGGAGCCAACTTCCGCATTATGTAGTATTTTTGCCACTTCAGCTGCTACTGCTGTCAGGCACAGAGTCTAGCATGATCTTTGCCGCTCGCTTCTCTATTGATGTAACTTATTGCTTCTGCATTCGTACTCTACAACAATTTCAAGAAAATCACAGTTAAGCAAATACTCATAATTACATACAATGAATTCTCAAGATATGTCATCCTAACTCCGGCAGCTGCATCAATAAGTTAAGACTACGAAACTACTGTGACGACAAATATAGCCCCCTGTACCTTCTTTGATCCGTCACAAAGCTTCCTCCTGTCTTAACTCACTGCAAAGTAGCTGTTAATTTATCTTTTACAATATTCTATTGTTTAAATTTTACAATATTTACAAATTATAACTCTGAACATAATTACAATTTACTTACTTATGGCACCTACGTGATATCATGAGAAAGTGTTACTCTTTTTCTCTTTTACTGTACGACAGTCATGTAACTTGGTGGACTACTCGCAATTTACTGCAAAGTTTTCACTACAATGTGAAAAGAACTTAGTTATTTCTAATCTCGCTGAGATTTAATGCAACCTCGTCCATTTCCTAACAACTCTCTCACCAAACGAGAACTTCCGGGCGATTCTTTACACGTAAAAATGACTTTTTGTTTACTTGACAATTCGCTGTCCCACTTTACTTGGTACCAGAACGAGTGCAAAACTTCGGTTCTCCTTCTTCGGAGCGTAATTGCACAATGCAAGAAATAGTGCCTAGTTAAGTTTCTGTCTTTGGAGATGGTGAGGCACATAAACATTAAACTGAATCACAATTACTAGAGTCAAAGTACTGGTTCATGAGGAACTGGTTATCTCTAATTACACAAACACTGCGTTGGAACAAAATACCAAAGTCCGAGAGGTCCGTGTTGTAGAGGCCTAAACTCGGCATAACTAGAGGACAACTACTGCAGCTCCACATACTATCGGAGAAGGAGGTCAGTCAGGTAGAATGGAGTTGGGCGACAGGTCGTGGGAGGATTCCAAGAGAACTTCAGACTGAGGCAGCAGCAATCAGTTTGAGGCCCAGATACTTCGTCCTTGGAGAACTAACTATAGTTACGTGTCGGCCTAAATACTTTTAAGCAGCCAGACTATGTTGATACCTATTTTCGAGCACATTATCTTGCTGAAGCGAGTACATCTGACACTAATTATGCTCGCTCCAAGCGATGCTGCTGCCACCTTTCAGCGAGGTGTGTAGCCCCTATGTCTTTTGACACAGGTCAATTGTGGTGCAGCGCTGTCATGTAGGAGGGCTACAGTCCCCGACATAGCGTTCCTTCCCCTCTCCCCTCCCCTTGGAAAAGGGTGTCCCATAATGTGGAGGCGCCACTATTAGTGTCTTCAGAAGCAGCAGACCAAGGGGGATGCGACTGGAGTCAATGGGAGTGGGAATCCTGGATCACCAGATGGTTGGGTCCTGTGACATGCAGCTGAGGCAGCCAACGCTAGTGGCCGATGCTTGTGCCTATTGAGTGGACCCACTCTGGAACAGAAAACTGTGGAAATTCTTCTGTCTGCGTAGCTGAGATCCTGCGAGGGTGCCGCTGATTGACAAGCTGTCTGCAAGAGGAGCTACCAGGCAGCTGCACTTCGAGCATTGCTCTGCTCTAAATGTGTGACATGAGCCAGGACCCACTATTGGAACAAAAAAAAAAAAAAATTGTGACGTGACTGCGTCCTGAAGGGCATAGTGGCGACGGCATGAATGCAGGTAGGAGGTGTGAGAGTTGTGGGGTGATGATAGACAGTTGTGATCAGTGGGGGTAGCCATGGAGGTTTTCAGCCAGGCTCGATTCGTCCTGTGGATAGGAGTGGTAGAGGACAAGAAACAGACAAGGCACTCCGCCAGTTTTAGAGGTGCAGACGAACCTCTTCCTCAGTCCACTGGAAGCAGGGTGAAATGGCACGTACTGTACGTACCATAGTTATTCCACTCTCTGTGAAAAAAAAACTGCGGAATTCTCGTGACACGAACTTAGGGCCATTATCTGCCACAATGGTTTCTGGGAACGCTTCTATTGAGAAGCTGTGAGATAAGGTTCAAAAATGGCTCTGAGCACTATGGGACTTAACAGCTGTGGTCATCAGTCCCCTAGAACTTAGAATTACTTAAACCTAACTAACCTAAGGACATCACACACATCCATGCCCGAGGCAGGATTCGAACCTGCGACCATAGCAGTCGCACGGTTCCGGACTGCGCGCCTAGAACCGCGAGACCACCGCTGCCGGCTGTGAGATAAGGTCTGCGTAATCTTCATTGATGATGTTTAATGCATCTGTGAAATGTATGGAACGTTCCTGCCAGCATCTATCACGATCATCGAAGATGTGGCCATGCGAAGTTTATATGAATGTATGACCATGGGTATCTTGCGTCAGGCAAAGGGAAACAGGCCCAGTTTTGCCTGCTTGCTTTGACATCTCGTGCATGTCACATCTATATTTTGTATATCTTTGTCGATACCCCTCCAGAAGACATGATGGGCTACCGTTTGGTGAGGTCCATATCCCTATGACCTCCATAAAGTAATGTTGAGAGGTGGGGTTGCAGTGATTGTGAAATGACCGCTCTGACATGGACGTTATCTGCTTGGACCAAGAGAACGCCGCTGAGAGAGAACAACTCATTTCGGCAGCACCAAAACACCTGGATGTCCAGATTTTCAAGACTCTTGCAGTCCACTGGCAAACTACTCTTCACCAATCACATGGTTTCCTGGAGGTCCATGTTCTATGGCGACTGGGGGATGATGACTGCAGCAGTTGTGGGTAAGGACACGACAACTGCCTTGGCTTTTGTCAGTATGGAAGCAGACAACCCACTGGGAAACGTGATAGGATGTCTGTGTTGGCATGCTGCGCTGTGTACTAATAATGGATGTCATAGTGATATCCCTAGAGGAACAGTTTCCATGTGTGTAGGCAATGGTTGGTCCTGGTCGGAATATTAGAATGAGCATTGAACATTGGCAACAAAGGCTTACGATCCGTTTACAGGATAAATCACCACAGCACACATAATAGTGAAACTTTTTCAATACAAAAATGATAGCTAATGCTTCCTTTTCGATTTGACCGTAATTTCATTGAACCAGCGTTAAAGTCTTTGAAACAAATGGGGAGTCCAGCTCCACCAAATTGTGAGAAAAAATGATTCCCGAGCTTTAGTCGGCTGCATCTTCCACCTCTATTAGGGGCTTGGAAGGTTCGTGTGTCAAGCGGCACATTGGACGGAATAGAGCTTGTTTGATATAAAATCGTTGTCGTAAGCGGAGGGCAGTTAACATTCTTATGAAGGACCTGATGTAGTGATTTGCCAAATGAGGAACGAGTTTTCTGTAATGACTGAGTTGACCTAACATTGATTTGAGTTGTCTGGAATTTCTGGGGAGTGCAGGTTTTGTACATAGCACGATCAGAGGCACGGAATGCCTATGAAACAGGGACTATTGCATAATCAGTGTAAGACAAAGAGTACACCTGTAGATAGAAGGACGCTGAATAAAAGCCAGTTGACTGTCAAGAGAGCATTACACATTGACTTAAATGACTACCATAGCAGATTCTTCTCGCTTTTTCCATGTCTCTAGTCTGGCGTGAATCGTGTATCAACATCTGGTGTATACGTGGGGAGCGAAACAATAAGTTGTTAGCATGAAAAAAGATAAAACCAAATAATTTTGTGAGTGGACAACACTGGTCTGTCACAGACTGATCACATACCAGCACGCACACTTGTATGTACGACAGGTGAAGGCTTTGGTTCATTGGCTAGAAACTGGAAACATCCAGCGATTGTCGGCAGATGGCATAAAGGGTGGCAATGACACCACTCCTTTCCTTGGGACGTTGATTACCACACATTTTGCAGTCAAGAACGACAATTCACACTACGATGAGCAAAAGAACGACGTTCTTCACAATCTTTGGCACCGCTGACATCTCCTGAGCGCTTTAACGCTTCTCGACCGAATCACGTGATCACACCTCTGGAGTGCAGTACGACAACAATTTTTGCTCTGGTGTATACGGTCGAAACACTAGGGACCATTCAAAACCATTCGACGCAATTTGAACGTGAGCCTAAGCAGCAAATGGTCCGTATCCTGTTACAGTACTCCTGTTTCACACTCTCTTGTGAAGTGATCATGAAGAGGTGCGAAACTGACACATGCACGAATAAAACGGCTAAGGGTCTCTCTAAGGAACATTCCCCCCCCCCCCCCCCCCACTTTGGCATAGCTCTGGGCGGCACCTGTCCACATTTACTAAGAATTTTATCAAGTACAGAGGAAACCTGTGAAACACTCCTAGGCGTCTGCAGGCAGGCAACTGGCCTTGGATGTGTGTCAGGTGGTTGTTTACCTGCAGGCACCTTGGGCTACTTCAGTGGCTTTCTCTGTTAAGTCAAAGTTTAAAATTCTCAGTAAATGTAGGCGGCTGGCGCCAAGGATATTCTGGAAATGAGGGGACTTAGAGGGACGCTTGTCTGATTTATTGATTTATTCTCGCATTTGTGAATGTTACACCTCTCAGTGACCACGCCGTAGCAGGACTTGAAACAGGAACACCGAAAAAGTGAGACCCTCTGCTGCTTTGGACCACGTTCAAATTTCGTCGAATGGTTTTGAACGGTTCTCAGTAGTTCCAAGCTGTAACCCAGAGCAAAAATTACAGTCATGCTACACTCCAAAGGGGTGCGATCACATTCAATGGGAATGCAGTCCCAAAATGTCAACAGAAAAGGACTGAATCGTCCGATGGTGTCAGCAGTGTCAATGGTTGTCAAGAACGTTCACCTACTGCTCATCAAGTAGCGAAATGTCGTTTCCGTTTGCGAAATGCGTGGAAATCACCATCCCGAGGAAAGGGCTGGTTTTATTGACACAATTTATGCACCTCTTCACGCTTTTTCTTCTCGATTCTCAGTTCCGGTGTGTCTGAAATGTTTTTCTCGGCCACTCGTAAGAGAACCGCGTGATTTCAACGCTTGGCGTTGTGCTTATGACCGCCACGGCAGAGGGTGAAATGTGGGTAAGAGGGGTATCACGACCTTCCCGTACTGTGGTTCAAATGGCTCTGAGCACTATGGGACTTAACTTCTGAGGTCATCAGTCCCCTAGAACTAAGAACTACTTAAACCTAACTAACCTAAGGACATCACACACATCCATGCCCCAGGCGGGATTCGAACCTGCGACCGTAGCGGTCGCGCGGTTCCAGACTGTAGCGCCTAGAACCGCTCGGCCACTCAGGCCGGCCCCCGTATTGTGAAACATCGACGGTGGCACTGAGCAGAAGTGTGGAGAAATTTTGTGTCAATGTGACATTATTAACCAACTTTATACATTACGTGAACTTCTGAACGCTGACCTTTTTTTCGCATGTGTCTATACCGTGCTGTTTGAAGCATCGTCGAGCCCGAGGCTGACGTCGCAAGGCGTCACGGTCCCTCATCATTATAGTGGAAGGTTTTAAGAAGTTTTGAGCTAAAGTTCAAACATATGCGTTGGAACTCGAGATAATTAAGGGGTTAAAGTCATCCCTTAATTCTGTTGCGCACTGTACGTATGACAATGGTTAGCATACTGAACTCCGAAGCGAGAGGACAGAGCTTAAAATCTCCATCCGGACCTCTAGATTTTGGTTCTACGTTGTTTCAGTGAATCACTTAAGGCAAATGTCAGGACAATTTTTTTGAAAAGAACACTGCGGTTTTGCTGCCTCATCCTGCACCCAGTAGTACAATAGATTGGACTTTGTCTCTGTGAGATCTTTGTCGATGAGAGATTAAACTAATCCTTCTTTCTTCCGTTTTCCACTGTATTCTACACTCCTGGAAATGGAAAAAAGAACACATTGACACCGGTGTGTCAGACCCACCATACTTGCTCCGGACACTGCGAGAGGGCTGTACAAGCAATGATCACACGCACGGCACAGCGGACACACCAGGAACCGCGGTGTTGGCCGTCGAATGGCGCTAGCTGCGCAGCATTTGTGTACCGCCGCCGTCAGTGTCAGCCAGTTTGCCGTGGCATACGGAGCTCCATCGCAGTCTTTAACACTGGTAGCATGCCGCGACAGCGTGGACGTGAACCGTATGTGCAGTTGACGGACTTTGAGCGAGGGCGTATAGTGGGCATGCGGGAGGCCGGGTGGACGTACCGCCGAATTGCTCAACACGTGGGGCGTGAGGTCTCCACAGTACATCGATGTTGTCGCCAGTGGTCGGCGGAAGGTGCACGTGTCCGTCGACCTGGGACCGGACCGCAGCGACGCACGGATGCACGCCAAGACCGTAGGATCCTACGCAGTGCCGTAGGGGACCGCACCGCCACTTCCCAGCAAATTAGGGACACTGTTGCTCCTGGGGTATCGGCGAGGATCATTCGCAACCGTCTCCATGAAGCTGGGCTACGGTCCCGCACACCGTTAGGCCGTCTTCCGCTCACGCCCCAACATCGTGCAGCCCGCCTCCAGTGGTGTCGCGACAGGCGTGAATGGAGGGACGAATGGAGACGTGTCGTCTTCGGCGATGAGAGTCGCTTCTGCCTTGGTGCCAATGATGGTCGTATGCGTGTTTGGCGCCGTGCAGGTGAGCGCCACAATCAGGACTGCATACGACCGAGGCACACAGGGCCAACACCCGGCATCATGTTGTGGGGAGCGATCTCCTACACTGGCCGTACACCACTGGTGATCGTCGAGAGGACACTGAATAGTGCACGGTACATCCAAACCGTCATCGAACCCATCGTTCTGCCATTCCTAGACCGGCAAGGGAACTTGCTGTTCCAACAGGACAATGCACGTCCGCATGTATCCCGTGCCACCCAACGTGCTCTAGAAGGTGTAAGTCAACTACCCTGGCCAGCAAGATCTCCGGATCTGTCCCCCATTGAGCATGTTTGGGACTGGATGAAACGTCGTCTCACGCGGTCTGCACGTCCAGCACGAACGCTGGTCCAACTGAGGCGCCAGGTGTAAATGGCATGGCAAGCCGTTCCACAGGACTACATCCAGCATCTCTACGATCGTCTCCATGGGAGAATAGCAGCCTGCATTGCTGCGAAAGGTGGATATACACTGTACTAGTGCCGACACTGTGCATGCTCTGTTGCCTGTGTCTATGTGCCTGTGGTTCTGTCAGTGTGATCATGTGATGTATCTGACCCCAGGAATGTGTCAATAAAGTTTCCCCTTCCTGGGACAATGAATTCACGGTGTTCTTATTTCAATTTCCAGGAGTGTATATTGGTATTCATTATATGGAAAATACACACTTTCGCCTCATCTCTGAGACCTCAGAGGCTCTCTCTAGTCCAGGTCTGTGAACTGTTATGAAGAATGAAATGGAGACATATTTGAACTGTTTACGAAAAAAGTTTGCTTCTATTGTGAATAAATGTTTTGAAATAGTACAGGAACACGGTAGATGAAAGTAATACAAAAGAAACACGGGACTAAATATTGCAAGTGGCAAACACATTCGTCAAGCAGCGTAGCCGGGTCAATGGTATTCGGTATGTCAACGCTAGTGTTGTGGCACCGACACAGAGAAAATAAGCGACTAGAATTGGATTAGAGGACTAGATATTGCTCAATTCTCGTGCTTCAACTATACATCTCAGGCAATGGTCACACTGAAAGAGAGCGAAGTGCTCATTTGTATGGAATAAGTCTCATTCAAATTAAGTTTATGAGTTGGTTAATAATTAAATCAAACAAGATAGCACAGCACTGAATGACTCCCTGACTAGCATTTGATTAGATGCAAAATAAAAATTTCGTATTGCTACAAATAAAACGTTAAAAATCCAAATAATGAAAGTAGGCGGCTCTGAGTGGGTCAGACTGAAAGTTGGGCTGGTTGCACAAACAAGATTAAGAACACAATGTAGAACCATTTAACATTTATTCACGAATAAAAACACAAGTAACTTCAGTTACGAAACAATAAGTATCACTATAGGAATGCTTGATATTCTTTATACAGTGCAGAACTTATTTCATAAGCCTTATTTTAACACGTGGGAAAAGCCTCGATTCGGCTTGGTTGGTTTTTGGGGGAGGGGACCTAACAGCGAGGTCATCGGTACCATCGGATTAGGCTCAACGAAGTCGGCCGTGCCATTTCAAAGGAACTAGCCCAGCCTTTGGCTGAAGCGATTTAGGGAAATCATGGAAAACCTAAACCAGGACGGCCGGACGCAGGATTGAACCGTTGTCTTCCCGAATGCGAGATCAGGGTACTAACCATTGCGCCATCTCACTCGGTAATGTAACCCAGAAGGCAATACGTCTGGTAACTACTCCGTGTCAGTGTACAATAATTGAGTGTTTGGTAACTTGCTACTTATTTGTCGATGGAGGCTGCATAACATCACATATGCTACAGACTGCGGCATCTGCGAGCCCCTTGTATAGCAATAAATCACCACTTCGGTTTTGTAAGATTATAATGTGAGAAACGGCAGCCATACATCATTTCATCATCAGACTTCACAATGTGCTATGCAGTCGTTTTTCTGCATCGAAGTACAAGCCTTTGTTGCAATATGCTTAGGCAAAAGGCAGGTTATGACACGATCAGAGCAATATCATCGTTTGAAAATGTAATTAGTGTGCGTCTGATATTGGACTTCTTGAATGCAGAGGTTATGCTGAACGTGATAAAGAGGCCTAAATTATGTGCGAATTGTTGTGATACACATTGCTTTTATATTACATTGAAATTCCACACCTCCACTCTGAAAAAAGAATAGTTGGACAACACTATTAGATCAGTAGAAAAAAGTTTGTTGCTCAGATAGCGTAATTATTTTAAGCAGAGTGATATGTATCAATAAATCACGACTTTGAATTATGTGTGTTTTCGGTCCAATGACTTCTATATCGATATTTTGTTTCTTCGCGTCAACGAAATCCTCTCCTAGAGCCGGCCGGAGTGGCCGTGCGGTTCTAGGCGCTACAGTCTGGAGCCGAGCGGCCGCTCCGGTCGCAGGTTTGAATCCTGCCTCGGGCATGGATGTGTGTGATGTCCTTAGGTTAGTTAGGTTTAATTAGTTCTAAGTTCTAGGCGACTGATGACCTCAGAAGTTAAGTCGCATAGTGCTCAGAGCCATTTGAACCTCTCCTAGACGTTGAAATATGTCTCATTGTAAGAAGAGGAGTTTTGCATGTGAATATGGCTCGTATCTATATTTTTAGGATGATCGATTTATATCCTGAACACATTTCCTGCGGTTCTGAGCTTTCGAGGTCACGCATTTCCCTTATAAGTAATAAGTATTAACGCGTTACCCAGAATGTGGCCGAAAGTGATACGTAACAGAACTATGATCTTAAAGAGTATACGTGACAATAAAACATAAGCAACAGGAACTGAAAATGCACTTTCACACGGGACTTTAGACCATACTCTCAAAACAAAATTAAGCTTTAAACTGAAAAGCACGGCCACACGTGTATTCTAAAATTAAAGATGTGACGGGATGACATCACGCAACCAGCAGGCAGTCTGCATGAGCGAAAGTTAAAGAAACATAAAAAATCACACAAATGTAAAGTCCATGCAGAATCAGTTACCCTCCTCGATGTAGCTGCAACTTGTCTAATGATCACGGAACCACCGCCATTCGAAATAGCTTCATAGGCAACAAATATAGGATGAAATTTATGTAAACCGACAAACTTTGGGATGTTGCACAAGGCACCAAAGCAAACATTTTTCTCTAGTGTCGTAATTACCTGTGCGCATTTTTTACACCGGCAGAGGGTGTAAGCGCTCGTACAATTGCGTATAACATGGCGACAGATCAGACGAATGTAAGAAACGTTCTTCATGAGTAATTGTTAAAAAATTTCAGTTATATCGTGTGCTCAACCTAGAACCAGCTGATTATCCACTCAGAACACAGCTTTCGAGTGGTACCTGGAACAATGTCAATGTATCTTACATTTCCGTCCTCTGAGCTGCTTACAGGCGAAGGAATGTTCGGACGTAATGGGGTCTTCAACATCCACAATTCGCATGTTTACAGTGATGTTAATACATATGCCACATTTAGTCGCACTCATCTGTTATAGTCCTACATGTGGGCAGATGTTGCTGGTGACTGTTTAACTTGGCCGTATGTCCTACCTATACCATTAAATGATAGGTATTATACCAGTTTCCTCGCCATAGCATTACCAAAGTTGCTGGATGACGTGCCATTCGCTAAGACAGAGGTTATGTTCAAGCACAATGGGGCACCGGCACATTTCAGTCATCCAGTGCGTAGATTCTTGAACCGACAGTTTCCAGAAGAGTGTACTGGCAGCAGCGCTCCTGTACCATGGCCTATTCGCGTTCTTGGTGTGACCTCTCCGAATTTTTTTGTGTGACATCAGATACGCAACCTCATTTATGCCCACAGAGGAAAACAACGTGAAAAAAAATGTTTTCCTTGTCCCATGCAACCTCCCAGAGTTTGTTAGTTTAATTAATTTTCATCCAGATGAAACTCCCTCTACCGGTTTAAAAAATCCTCATCAGTAAATATAACATTAGAAGAAAATATTTATTTCTGTGTCCCGCGCAGCCTCCCAGAGTTTGTCGGTTTAAATAATTTCAACCTGTATACTTTTTCATTCAATAGAAGTCGATCAACACGTAACTTACGAGTATCTGTGCGTAACTAAAGCGTTTAAACTGCTTAGAAATGATTTCGGAAACTCATCATAATGCCAAAGTCTTCTTAGAACTTGTAAAAATATCTTTGGAGAAAAGAGAACCACTTGCATGACTATCAAGAGCTCAGATGGAAACTCAGGTCTAAGCAAAGAAGGGAAAGCAGAAAGGTGGAAGGAGTATATAGAGGGTCTATACAGGGGCGATGTACTTGAGGATAATATTATGGAAATGGAAGACGATGTAGATGAAGAAGAAATTGGAGATATGATCCTGCGTGAAGAGTTTGACAGAGCACTGAAAGACCTAAGTGAAACAAGGCTCCAGGAGTAGACAACATTCCGTTAGAACTACTGACAGCCTTGAGAGAGCAAGGCCTAACAAAACTCTAGCATATGGTGAGCAAGATGTATGAGACAGGCGAAATACCCTCAGACTTCAAGAAGAATATAATAATTCCAATCCCAAAGAAAGCAGGTGTTGACAGATGTGAAAATTACCGAACTATCAGTTTAATAAGTCACGGCTGAAAATTCTAACACGAATCCTTTACAGGCGAATGAAAAAACTGGTAGAAGCTGACCTAGGAGAAGATCAATTTGGATTCTGTAGAAATGTTGGAATACGCGAGGCAATACTGACCTTACGGCTTATATTAGAAGCTAGATTAAGAATAGGCAAACCTACGTTTCCAGCATTTGTAGATTAGAGAAAGCTTTTGACAATGTTGACCGGAATACTCTCCTTCAAATTCTGAAGGTGGCAGGGGCAAAATACAATGAGCGAAAGGCATTTTACAATTTGTACAGAAACCAGATGGCGGTTATAAGAGTTGAGGGACATGAAAGGGAAGCAGTGGTTGGAAAGGGAGTGAGACATGGTTGTAGCCTTTCCCCAATGATATTCAGTCTGTATATTGAGCAAGCAGTAAAGGAAACAAAAGAAAAATTCGGAGTAGGTATTAAAATCCATGGAGAAGAAAAAAGAACTTTGAGGTTCGCCGATGAAACTGTAATTCTGTCAGAGACAGCAAAGGAGTTGGAAGAGCATTTGAACGGAATGGACAGTGTCTTGAAAGAAGGATACAAGATGAACATCAACAAAAGCAAAACGAGGATAATGGAATGTAGTCGAGTTAACTCGAGTGATGCTGAGGGAATTAGATTAGGAAATGAGACACTTGAAGTAGTAAAGGAGTTTTGCTATCTGGGGAGCAAAATAACTGATGATGGTCGAAGTAGAGAGAATATAAAATGTAGACTGGCAATGGCAAGGAAAGCGTTTCTGAAGAAAACTTTGTTAACATAGAGTATAGATTTAAGTGTTAGGAAGTCGTTTCTGAAAGTATTTGTATGGAGTGTAGCCATGTATGGAAGTGAAAAATGGACGATAAATAGAATGAGATTTTCACTCTGCAGCGGAGTGTGCGCTGATATGAAACTTCCTGGCAGATTAAAACTATGTGCCCGACCGAGACTCGAACTCGGGACCTTTGCCTTCGCGGGCAAGTGCTCTACCAACTGAGCTACCGAAGCACGACTCACGCCCGCTATTCACAACTTTACTTCTGCCAGTACCTCGTCTCCTACCTTCCAAACTTTACTGAAGCTCTCCTGCGAACCTTGCAGAACTAGCACTCCTGAAAGAAAGGATATTGCGGAGACATGGCTTAGCCACAGCCTGGGGGATGTTTCCAGAATGAGATTTTCACTCTGCAGCGGAGTGTGCGCTGATATGAAACTTCCTGGCAGATTAAAACTGTGTGCCCGACCGAGACTCGAACTCAGGATCTTTGCTCTTCGCGGGCAAGTGCTCTACCAACTGAGCTACCGAAGCACGACTCACGCCTAGTACTCACAGCTTTACTTCAGCCAGTACCTCGTCTCCTACCTTCCAAACTTTACTGAAGCTCTCCTGCGAACCTTGCAGAGCTAGCACTCCTGAAAGAAAGGATATTGCGGAGACATGGCTTAGCCACAGCCTGGGGGATGTTTCCAGAATGAGATTTTCTCTCTGCAGCGGAGTGTGCGCTGATATGAAACTTCCTGGCAGATTAAAACTGTGTGCCCGACCGAGACTCGATCTCGGGACCTTTGCCTCCTTTCTTTCAGGAGTGCTAGTTCTGCAAGGTTCAC
This sequence comes from Schistocerca serialis cubense, assembly GCF_023864345.2. NCBI lineage: Eukaryota > Metazoa > Arthropoda > Insecta > Orthoptera > Acrididae > Schistocerca > Schistocerca serialis. The sequence continues at coordinate 218,180,353 of NC_064639.1, read as the reverse complement.
AGGAGAGCTTCTGTAAAGTTTGGGAGGTAGGAGACGAGATACTGGCAGAAGTAAAGCTGTGAGTAGGGGGCGTGAGTCGTGCTTCGGTAGCTCAGTTGGTAGAGCACTTGCCCGCGAAGGGCAAAGATCCCGAGTTCGAGTCTCGGTCGGGCACACAGTTTTAATCTGCCAGGAAGTTTCATATCAGCGCACACTCCGCTGCAGAGTGAAAATCTCATTCTGGAAACATCCCCCAGGCTGTGGCTAAGCCATGTCTGCGCAATATCCTTTCTTTCAGGAGTGCTAGTTCTGCAAGATTCGCAGGAGAGCTTCAGTAAAGTTTGGAAGGTAGGAGACGAGGTACTGGCAGAAGTAAAGCTGTGAGTACCGGGCGTGAGCCGTGCTTCGGTAGCTCAGTTGGTAGAGCACTTGCCCGCGAAGGCAAAGGTCCCGAGTTCGAGTCTCGGTCGGGCACACAGTTTTAATCTGCCAGGAAGTTTCATGGACAATAAATAGTTTGGACAAGAAGAAAATAGAAGCTTTCGAAATGTGGTGCTACAGAATAATGCCGAAGATTAGATGGGTAGATCACATAACTAATGAGGAGGTATTGAATAGAATTAGGGAGAAGAGGAGTTTGTGGCACAACTTGAGTAGAAGAAGGGATCGGTTGGTAGGAAATGTTCTGAGGCATAAAGGGATCACCAATTTAGTATTGGAGGGGAGCGTGGAGGGTAAAAAAAATGGTTCAAATGGCTCTGAGCACGATGGGACTTAACTTCTGAGGTCATCAGTCCCCTAGAGCTAAGAACTACTTAAACCTAACTAACCTAAGGACATCATAAACATCCATGCCCAAGGCAGGATTCGAACCTGCGACCGTAGCGGTCGCGCGGTTCCAGACTGTAGCGCCGAGAACCGCTCGGCCACTCCGGCTGGCGGAGGGTAAAAATCGTTGAGGAAGACCAATAGATGAATACACTAAGCAGATTCAGAAGGATGTAGGCTGCAGTACGTAGCGGGAGATGAAAGAGTTTGCACAGGATAGAGTAGCATGGAGAGCTGCATCAAACCAGTCTCAGGACTGAAGACCACAACAACTACTACACACGTCTGTTCGCTATGGAAGTCCTCTGTCGAGTCTCGACGGACTGCGCACCAACACACCAGCAGTCACTTATCTCCGCTCTATACATGCTTCCGTGAGGTCAGTTACGCATGCCAATTGCAGGTTTATAAACTAATGTAGTCGACATTTATTTTTAAAGTTCAGTTTGCCTAATTAGGTACCTTTCTACCTTTTCTGATTTCGTTTGTGACTAAAAAATTCCTATACAGTGTGGTCAGAAAATGTTGCAGGGCAGGTTGTACTGAGATATGAATGTTACGAAAAAAATTCGATACGTTGCGCCGTTTCCGGGTTATTTAGCATTGAAGTTAGCCAATCAGATCGTCGCGCGCGTAAATTCAAGTTTCAGCTATTGAGACAGAGCAATCGTTGTGCAACATCGCTCCGAGCAGGCCGCTTGAGTGTGAGCGAGCGACGCCCCGTTTGGTAAAATTCTACGCTAAATAACACGGAAAAGGAGCAAAGTATCGAATTTTTTCCTTAACATTTATGTCTCAGTACAACCTGCCCTGTAACATCCATACAAGCATTTCACACATTTTCTGACCACCCTGTATTTGCTGAAGAGTTTAAAAAATGATGGTACTAGTTTGTGACAACAGTAATACTTCGAAACATTTCTCAACAGAATTCCTCCTAGAATTCCTTTACTACAGAGTCGTTTCGTGCATTTTTCACGCTGCAGAACGTCTCCATGCACCAAGAATCTGCTTGAACCTTTGAAAAAAAAAAAATGCTGTTTTCCCGCGTCCTAGTTATTCTACTCTTTTTAGACCATGTGTGTTATCAATAATCTTCCTCCACGTAGCGGCTGACCGCCTTCTCTTCATGATTTTCCACGCCCTCCTACATCACGCAAGTTCCTGTGATCTTTACCATTACTCATATTGAAATTTAATAAATAAGTACGTTTACAAGTAAATAGTTCCCTCAAGTCGCATGTAGGACAAACGATGCTTTTGTAATAAGTTTATATGAAGTCTTTAGGTATCATTATTCTTAACAACAACATTGACAAATCAAAATTATTGCTTATGCTTCATAAAGAAAAAAGAAGAGGGGGGAGACAGTGATATAATAATACAGAGTAGCTGCTGTGATACACACATTTCGAATGTTTCTGCCAGTTATGGGGACGTTTCTCAGCTTTACAGTCTGAATTAGCGGTAATGAGTTAGCTTGTCAATTGATTGTGTGTTGTGGGCTACATTCATCACATCATAATCACTGACCGCCCTCTTTCTCATGAACATGAGTGTTTTTTAGTACTGACCCTTAGCTCCCAAAGGTTATTTCTGGCCCTTTATTTTTAGAAACCTCCTATTGATGTTTAATCTTTTACCCAAAACTGCTATACAAAACTACAATATGCTTACAAATCGCTCGAATCATTGCAAGTACTTAGGAGTACAGTCTTCACGGTCATACAACAGATTTTCGCAATTACGTAGTTTTCATACACCTTTTGTAGCACCTGATTCGATCCTTCAGAGATCTTATTGTTCCCAAAGATATTCGCAAATGAACCACTGGTCTCTATCTGAACCAAAGAGTTTGAATTTTGTAGAGCAGATATATATCGAATATGTTAGGGGGTAACTGTGCCGCCATGTTTTCGGTGTAGAAGGTATCAGCTAGTACGTCACACACTCTAGAAATGTTATATTCTTGACTTCTGGAAACAATTCTGGGATTTAAATAACGATTGACTGTTTAGTATCAATGTGCATCAGAACAAATTGGTGTAGTACTCTAGCTGATACATTTTACCCCAGAAAACGTGTCAGTTCAATTTGCCTCTAACATGGCGTACTTTTAGGGACGTATAGCCGCTGTATGAAATTTGAACTATTTGTTGAGATGGCGTTATCTATGCTCAGCACAGATGTCAGCTGAAGCCTGTCCTTCATCTTGGTGAGTCTTAAAAGTCTGCTTCCCTATAAAACTCCTGTGTTAAACCTACCCTCCTAGCGTTAATGTGTTTAATTGACAGTTCTGAATATGTACTTTGGAGTAATATACTTTTGTGAGTGGACACTAATCATCAGACAATTGAAAACTTAATATTTTAACGCCAGTTCTCGCTCGTTGGCCTTGGTTTACATCGCGCCAAAACACCTGAACGTTTCATTCCTGTTTTAAGAAAGACTGAACGACAACATTACAATACAAACACTTCACTAAGACTCACCAATAAGCCGAAGGCAGGTTTCACTTCGGCATAAGGGCATCTCCCCATATTCTAACCTCCTTGGCTAAACCTGACGTCGTATTACAGCTATCTGATGGTGGCTATCAAAGATCTCCGTGCTCTGTTTCTTGCCTTTTTACAAGATGGCAGCCACGGAGTGTCGCTAGAATGCCTTTCGATTCTGCGTCCACATTAATCTTTTACATTAGGTACTTTATATTTCTGGAGAGGAACAAAATGATTTGTTTCAAATCTAGTACTAAAAACGATGAAAGTGCTAAATGACAGTGCTACTGTATCATCTCAATGTTCGATTATCAACTGGAAATTGACAATCTGATTAAAAATTTCTTTAGCTTCCTTATCACTTGCTTTTTATCAGTTGATTCTACTGTCGAGAAAAACTAACGACATGAGACAAAGTTGAAATCGATAAATCTGATACTGTACAAGTCAAATTTTTAAGTACATGCAGTTCATAAAATTAAGTATTTTGAACAACGTAGGTGCCTGTTGAACACAGCTGTCATCGTTTGCCCAGACATGCTACTAATGTTAGAAAGAATTTAAAAAGCCAGCCAACCAGCGACATAATCTTTTGGTTTCTATATAAATGTACTAGATATATTACTTAAGTAGTAACTGACGTTAACATATGCACAAATGTACCTACTTCTAATCTAAAGTGGAGTACATTTTACATTTTTCGTAACTGATGTGATAGACTGATTACTTGCACTCATGTTGCCTTCAGTATCATAGAGACATGCTACAAAAGTGAATATGTATCTGAAGGGTCCAGGATAAGAATGGGCCAAGTCCAGTTTTATAAATTTCACAGGACGTTAATATTTCTGTTTAAATCCATTCTTGATCTCATAGTTATGTAACAATAGATACTTAATTTACAAAATTATAAACCTTGAGTATTATTCTGTAAACATATAACAATATTATAAAATATTTATTCATACTTTCGTTGCTGCAGGTTGAGAAGCAACTTATTCAGTGAAAGAAGGGGTTGAGCCCATGAATTCAAGATAGTATAAGCACTGCTTATTCCGTTAGTACTTGAAGCAAGAATTAAACTATACGAGATGCATTGAACTTCTAAGGACTCCGATTTTTTTTTCTCCGGACTGGAAAGAGAGAGAAACATGCGCATTGTTTTAAAATGAGGCCGTGTTCATTGTTAATACGTCCCAGAGATGGCAGCACCGTACGACAGATGAAATTTTACCGCCAGCGGCGAGAATGAGAACTGTTTTAAATACTTAAAATGGCGACTTTTCCCTTACTTGAACAGCGTGCAATCATTCATTTTCTGAATTTGCGTGGTGTGAAACCAATTGAAATTCATCGACAGTTGAAGGAGACATGTGGTGATGGAGTTATGGATGTGTCGAAAGTGCGTTCGTGGGTGCGACAGTTTAATGAAGGCAGAACATCGTGTGACATTAAACCAAAACAACCTCGGACTCGTACAAGCTGGTCTGACGACATGATCGAGAAAGTGGAGAGAATTGTTTTGGGGGATCGCCGAATGACTGTTGAACAGATCGCCTCCAGAGTTGGCATTTCTGTGGGTTCTGTGCACACAATCCTGCATGACGACCTGAAAATGCGAAAAGTGTCATCCAGGTGGGTGCCACGAATGCTGATGGACGACCACATGGCTGTCCATGTGGCATGTTGCCAAGCAATGTTGATGCGCAACGACTGCATGAATGGGACTTTCTTTTCGTCAGTTGTGACAATGGATGAGACGTGGATGCCATTTTTCAATCCAGATACAAAGCGCCAGTCAGCTCAATGGAAGAACACAGATTCACCGCCACCAAAAAAATTTCGGGTAACCGCCAGTGCTGAAAAAATGATGGTGTCCATGTTCTGCGACAGCGAGAGCGTAATCCTTACCCATTGCGTTCCAAAGGGCACTACGGTAACAGGTGCATCCTACGAAAATGTTTTGAAGAACAAATTCCTTCCTGCACTGCAACAAAAACGTCCGGGAGGGGCTGCGCGTGTGCTGTTTCACAAAGACAACGCACCCGCACATCAAGCTAACGTTACGCAACAGTTTCTTCGTGATAACAACTTTGAAGTGATTCCTCATGCTCCCTACTCACCTGACCTGGCTCCTAGTGACTTTTGGCTTTTTCCAACAATGAAAGACACTCTCCGTGGCCGCACATTCACCAGCCGTGCTGCTATTGCCTCAGCGATTCTCCAGTGGTCAAAACAGACTCCTAAAGAAGCCTTCGCCGCTGCCATGGAATCATGGCGTCAGCGTTGTGAAAAATGTGTACGTCTGCAGGGCGATTACGTCGAGAAGTAACGCCAGTTTCATCGATTTCGGGTGACTAGTTAATTAGAAAAAAAATCGGAGGCCTTAGAACTTGAATGCACCTCGTGTTTAAGCAATTCAAGGTTGCCTGTTCTGATCGTGAGAACTTCAAGCAACAGGAAGACTGTCATAATATTCTTATGCTACTGTCCCACAGAATTGTTTCAAAAGCCGAAGACCCAGGTATTTCTTTTGAGAAATGGGTATTTGGTCTGAATATATAAAACACAACATTTTTAATTTGAAACTATATCAAAGTAAAAAAATCAACAAGGTTTGGAGGTTACCTCACAGACTTACCACTGTAAGAAAACTCAGGCAAATCAAACTCTAGTCCATTGGAGTCTTCAGCTGGATGAGCCAGTTTCAGAGTAGAACTCTCCCATGCTCCATTATAAGTTGTCCTGAATTTTACAAGCCTTGTTTGAGTTCTGTCTATTACGAGTTCTTTAACTGGATGTCTAAGGAAAGGACATTTCTGCTTGTGTACAAGGGCTTCAAGAATGCTGTCCATTGGCGAAAAGTTGCAGATGTAGCTTCAACAACAGCAAATGGTGAAGGCTTTGACTGAGCTGATATGAACACCTCTGTCCAACTTTGGGAACTTCTGTATTAGCTTTCTTGTTTATAAGTCCTAAGTTTTTTTTATCACATTCCAAATTAGAACGTTCTCTTATTGTAAATGTTACTTTTACAGTGTCAAATCTTTCCTCTATTGTAACTAAATCGTCCAAAAATCCAATATTAACTTTGGCCTGAACATGAATCACAAAACATGTCCAGATGTTTCACAGCCATGGCAAGATAATTGTAACAAAATGTACGATCATTGAGAACATTTCATCACACCTATTTTGGCAACGTACTCAGGGCAGAGGAAAAATGTACTCTTTGAGTCTGATGAACTGTGTACGTTGAAAGCAAGCACAGATAATAGTTTTCAAATTCTTCAGTTGAGTCTCAATATCTTTTACTTCTAATACTTCAGTGCACTTTTCTTTTCCCCCAGGTATTTCACTTTGCCTGTATATCCATCACAGGTATTACATGTATCTGTCCAGGAGTATCCAAAGGAAATATTTAAGTTCTTGTTAAATATGAGTATATATGTTTCATATGTTGCCTTAATTGTTGGGTAAGTCTCTTTAAATAAATTGAACTTTTCACTTCTACCTAGTTACTCAGAGACAGATACTTTACTTGTATCTTTTAACTCATAAGGACTATTTCTACTTAGAAAGAAGACAGTATGCTGCTTACTGGTAGTAACTGTTTCATCTCATAATTTATAGGGTCTGTTCCCATGTTTCCCTCTTTTATCAATAGGAGCTTTCTCATTAGGTCGAAGACTAGACACTAAATATTGAATCTTACTTTTTGATATGCCGTGCATTGCCCTAAATGCCTCAAAACAAACTAGAACTATTTCCCTTCATCACCTATTTGTCCTCGAACTCTGTACTTGTTGGTTGCATTGTTAAATCTTGCTTCACATTCGTCTTTTCTAGGCCTTCTACGCTGTACTGGAAGGACAGTAATGAGACCTCAGATAAGCATTCTGCAAATCTACAGATTCCATCAAGTTCAATTCTTTTAAAATACTTTGTCTGGTCTCTTCAGGCACCTTGTCGGAGCACTGTAACCTAAAATGGCACTTTTTTCCCATCCCATGAGACATTAAATTAATCTTTATGTTAATCTGAGATAAGTGGCCATGCTTTTTTCTTTTCTTCGTTAGCTGCTGACCTCCTTCCATAATTTCACTGTAGGCATCACTTAATGGCTCACATCCCATATCCGTATATTCTCAAAATTGCTGACACTTTAGTGTACTGTAAAAACACCTGCGCAGAACAGCTTAATGTACGAACAATGCACATAATAACAGAAATTTTTGGCAACAACTGTTTATCAGGGCTGCAACTTACATCATTATTTAAAGACCAGCACATAATAGACTAAGCCTTCTATTTCCCTGTTTCATATGGACTGAGCTGTTTCTTTCCCTGTACTGCATTTTTTCAAAGCTCACTTACAGTGTGACTGAGCTTGGTTTTGCTTACTTACTACAATAGGAAATATTGGGTCTGTTCCATACTTTCGTATGCTGATGAAAACTCAAAAAATGAAAAATGGACTTAGCTCATTCTTTTGCTGGATCCTTCATTTTTCTCATTTAGACAGATAGATAATATGCACGGTGTGGTACATGCAGTAAATCTGCCTTCACAGTTACAATTTAAAAAGGTACAGACAAATCACCACTATTATTTGCGGGAACAATATCACAAGAAAGAATTTTAGTTTATGTCATGAGCGAATTACTTTGGCTATGTGGAAGCTACCTAATAAAGTATTGCAGTATTGTGTTGATGTGATAATTCGCTGTTTCAGACTCTGTCACAGTCTTCAAACAGTTAAACAATTTTCGAAACCTTTTAATAATTAATTAAGATCGCAAATAAAACACATTAAACGATGATTAGTTTAGGCTGCCCATTCAACCAGCTTCAGATCAATAGTAAAATTAAAGTGCAGTGCCGATTGGTAAAATAAGGCTGGGACACAACATGTGCCTCTACCTGAATGCTTGAAAATCGGTTATATCTGTATTTCATCCAAACAACAGATAGTAAGATTACAAACCAGAAGTCAGATTCAGAAGCCAACTCTTGCTGTACTGCAACACACCAAAATATCTACGAATAGCATAAGATATGTAGAACTCTTACGTTACAAGCAGCATCTTTCAAACGTATCTGCTAATGATCATCTTTTTAAGATCCATTGTATTACACCCATCATTCTCTGTTGGTGCATGCTGCTGTCCAAATTATATCAAAAATACTGATGCTGATAAGAGAGATGTACAACTCAAACACGTAGTGCGGATAGTTACGGAATGTACACGGAGCGCATATCCGAACTCCTGCTCTATGAAGATCAGACGCTCTCCTGAAGGTCTAGTAAAACATTCAGAAGTATCCTCAGCTACCCACTTATCGAGATATTTCACAAGCAGAACACCAACGCTTGAAATCAAGAAAACCATCGCAGGTTCTCTTTCAGTGTCAGTCATACAACACCGTTACACAAGTAACTTGGCAACCGTAAAATATAATGTACAGGTATGCAGATTTGTCCAACACTACGTGGCCCATTCAAAATTGTAGCAAACTGAACTACAACTTTGAATGCGTCACTTACTAGTGGGCCTACTTACATACATGTACATAGTATTTTTAAGGTAGACAATTTATTTGTATAACGATGTTATATGCGAAGTGTTGTATAACAATGATGGGCATTTTAAGAATGCTTTTCTCAGTGGTATAGCCAACACTGTATTGAGAGAGACTCATATGAGAAGGCATAGCGATGTGCAGACATTGTGTGTCTAGCCTCATTTTACCAGTTGCTTGATTTTATAACTGATTTGAATACTGTATAGGAACAGCTAAAATTAATCATCATTTAATGTTTTTAAAAGGTATTGCAAAAAAAGTTAATAAATTTAAATCACTTGTCTCCATCTTCCGATTGTGTCAGGAATTAATACTGTTATAGAACATGACATAAAGTCCGTAACAGAAATAAGTAAATAATTATTAATCAATTGCAGAATGACGGAAACATGCACTCGCTTTTATAACTCATTCAGACATTCGTTTTGCACGCCTGTGGAAGAGGTTGTATTCAACTTCGTGAGATTGCAATATATATCTCTATTTTCATATAGTCTGAGGGGGATCAGATAAACAAATCTAAATACATCCAGTTGAAAAGAATACACCTGTTGTGTGATTGCAAGGAAACCATGTGAGTTCTTTTGTAGTCTTATTTGTCCTCACAAATTGGCTATTGATGTAGCTGTCTCATTATTACAGTAAATGAAGAAATCTTGCAGGTATTTATTGTTACTCTAAGTGCTACGCCGTTCTCTAACAACAAACAAAAGGAAAATAATGCTTCTAAAAGAAGCCAATGACTAGTTAGTAAAGTGACTGATGTTTGCTGTCTCTGTTCACAGGAATGTCAACAACCCACCCCTCTCTTGGGAATAACGGTCGAGGTAAGTTGTCCGCTAGATTCTACCGAGTTAAGTTGCGCAATGGTTAGCACACTGAATTTGCTCTGTGTATGTGTGTGTGTGGTGTGTGTGTGGGGGGGGGGGGAGGGGGGGTTAAAATCCCCAAATCCAGATTCGCGTTTCCTGTGGTTCCCCTAAATCGCCAAATTCCGGGGCTGGACACGACAGATTTTCTGTCCCATCCTGCTCGAACTTTGACCCTAATCATGCTGTTATCAACAAAAGGTTGAATAATAATGTTCCCTCTTTCCGTTTTCCATTCTATTATTGGAAAAATGTGCTTCTACTCCATCACTGAGTGCACAGAGTCTCACGTAAATTCAGGTCTACGTATTGTTATGAAGAAATAAATGAAAGAACGTTTGTACTGTATGGACAATGACAGATAAAAGAAAAGGATCTGTACCTACTATGAAACAATGTTTTGAAATAATACAGGAACAGAATACAGCAGGAAAAGAAGAACACATAGAGAAATATTGAATTTGGTACTGTAAGTATCATGTATCAGGATCATGAGAGGTAGTAGAGACGCTAGCGTTGTGGCACTGGCGCAGAGAAAAGAAGCTAACAGAATCGAATTGGAGAGCTAGATTTTGTACAGTGCAACGCAAGTATGAAAGGGCGCACGGATCAAGAAGGAAGTATGTAAAAGATCTCATCGAAGCGGCTGAGGAAGACCTCGGTTCATGAGCAACTAGAGACTTACAGTGAAAAAATAATTTCCTTAAAGAGGGATACCATTGTCTACAAAAGATTGTCAGTATTGTCGGTAATAGCTCTGGGTGAATTCTGGCCAACGTAAGATTGCTGCGAAACTGTATCAGCGTTATGACACACTTCTGAACTGTGGTCATGGCAACAGTCTCCCTGAGTTTCAAGAAACTGTCTCTTTCGATCCAAGTTACACATTATACTCAACTAAGACACTCTGCGGAAATTCAAGAAGAACACATGAACATGTGCATATGAAGAACTGACTGAAACTATGAGAGAGATTGTAGAAGAACTCCAAAAGAAGTATATGTGATAAGGAACAAATCCCAGTAGCCAGGAAACTAGCGCCAGTGAACGTTTCAAATGTTTAAATGAAGTAGGAGTAGACTAGATACTGTGGAACGGCTCTTCTCAATGTTTTCTATGTGATATTGTGTAACTGTACACTGGAAGATAGCCAACGCTTGGCCAAAGAAAAGAGTGACTTACTATCAATGGTGAAAGGCCGCTGTAGAATGGAAATAGAAGTGTGATCCGACTCGACCATAATACTGTATATCTGCTCGCTTTCTCGACTCAGATTGAACTGTTCTGAAGACAATTCGAAATGACAGTGCGTATAATTCGTGAAAAAAATGCATGAAAAGAATTCTCGTCTTGAATGCTGGGCGAATCCATCATGCTCTTCCACAGGGGCTGCCGCGTAGTTAACTGTTGCCTGTCGACCTATACACTCTCGTAGTCGTCTCCTTACTAAGTAGCAAGACACTGCATTCTTGGCCCACCATAGGTGCAAGGAAAGTGCTTCATAATCAGTCACGTGTGATTATATGGAATTCCGTTCAATTTTTCTCCTGAGAGGCAAACGAGAAAGCAAAAACGTCATTGACAACTGTGCTGGAGACGGTTGCAGCTACCACTTAGCTATTCCAGTCGCACAGTAAAGACAGTAAAAAAGGAGAGGGAAAGCGTAGCTACATCTACTTCACGAGGCTTCACTACTTCAGAGAAACGAGGAAGAAGGAGACGGAAGTTTCTTTTTGGATAATTTTGCCGAACAGGGTACCAATGGACTAACGTATCATTTCCAGATGACACATGTTCTTTACTTTACATTTTTGATATTGTAGGAAGTTACATTTTCCACTAATGTACATTTTTAAATCATTTTTTCTTTTATTAGATTTGCTTCTGTAGGCGTGGTTGAACTTGTTATGGTCTGGTTGATCCTTCGTTCGTGTGACCACTTATTTTTCGGTTCTTTAGGGTGAAACTACTGAATTTACACATCTTTATTTGTCAAATTATTGGAATATACTGACATGACCTGTTACCTAAACAGTTTGTCTACTAACTAGCAGCGGTTTACAGGTTCTGAAACACGAGTTCGAACTAAACCTACCCAACTGCAACACTACTGCTGTCCCTTTCCCTACCATGCCATCTCTACAACTAAGGGCTGATTTCCTTTCTGCACACCGTATCAATCTCTTACCTGTTGAAACTGTACAGGTAAATTGGATGTGGGCTTTGTCCTGTTAAGTAGTTTACCATATGCTACCTGGGGTTTTGTGGCCCAGGGCTAAGCATTTGCAAACATTCTATGGTCGTACTCTTGGGCCTGTTTCACTGCTGTTCCAGTCGTTCTGCCATTTTTATAACTGCCAGCTCAGAACTTCGATTTATTGGATTTTTGTGAAACGCCACTTACAGGGTCCGTAGGAGGCTGCAGGATGTCTTGACTAAGATAACTCTCTGTTCTTTGTAATTGCAGGTGGAGCTGAGGAACAATATTGGTACTTTTGGTGGACATGGTGGACATATCCGACCAGGTCGGAGGTCCCTAAGCTTACGAGCGCCATGCCCAGCTGATCAGGTAAGAACTCTCTATACTGCTCCCCTCGGCGCTTATGTTTTGCAGAACACCGTGGTCTACCTATTTTTATTTTCTAATATTCAATCAACTGCCGTCACCATATGCCCAAATCCGCAACCCCTATGGATATACTTATCGACTAGATGGAGTTTCGTCCAGGGTTATAGGCCCACAGCTTTTCTTATGTCTGTGATGATTTGGAGGTTTGAAAAACAAGCAAAAACTTTACATACTACTGGTGAACTATATCTTGGCACATGTCGAGAAGAGAGGCAATGGGGAGAAGTGAGTTTCGGTGTGGGGGTAATAAGCTCCACCCCCATGTGTAAGTGTGCAGTGCAGTCAAAACAAACGCGTTTTTCGAACTTTCTCGAAAACAGCAGTGAGCATGACCGAGGTAATGTCCAGCTGTGTTATACAAATTAAGATCGTTGTATGTACTGACATATGAAATGAAAGACGCTGTCCTTAATTTATGTATCAAACATCAAAATCAATGTGAATTTAGAAGTTGATACAAGTAAAATTTATGAAACAAAGAAGAGGAGACTAAGTACAGCTGTTTTTTATAATTACTGGATGTCACACATTTAAATAAAATTGCAATAGAATACAATATGAATAAAGAAAAAGAATGCGAAATTGAAGCAAGAATGAAATATTCTTTTCTCCGAAGCTTCAGTTGCACTAACAATTAAACAGCTTTACTATCGCACATATGTGATTCTGAGACTAATCAGTAGCGTCTCTTGTGTGTACTTTCGCAAACACTTGTCGTATTTAGAAGGAGAAGGTGATGTTACGAGATCTGTATGACCTATCGTTTCTCTGCTATTCTTGTCATGATAATTTCATGAGATGTATGTGGGAGGAAGAAATACTTAACTTGATACTTTATACTACCAAGGCACTAAAAAGGAGTGTTTGGCGCAAGTGTTAAATATAAATATCTATACCATACAATCGTTATTCTTTGATGTAAAGTATTTCAGCCTTGGTAAGTGGTCCACTTCGTAAGAATTGACCAATTTCATATTTTCCTGTGACCTGATTGGGTGTTGATTAAAAACACACTGCATGTGTGTTATTAAATTTGTACGTGTGTAGTTTAGTAAGTACTTCGAATAATAAATTCCCCCCCCCTCCCATTTCCGATTCTTCAACGAATAGAACGTCCACATATGAAACAACTTCACACACCTGATTACTATAAAATTAATTTAAAGTGAGGCTGTAGGCGAGGAGAACATTAGGAATGGTTTGAAATTATCTTTAAAATTTCTTGGAAATCGCTTATCAAATGCTGCATGAGTGCAGCGTGCATGACAATGCGCTCTATTTTAAGAAACATTAATTTTTCACGCATCTCTATGTTTATGAAGTCATATCTCCTGAACCATTTGCGGTACATTGATCTGCAGGAATCACAGTGGCATGTGATTAATACGCCACAGCCGGTTCTGGAGCTGTCAGCACATTTTTCTTAGTGTCACATTACAGCTGAGACAATTGCACATGTCGTATTTCACTGATATTGGGAACCAGTTGCCAAGCCAAAAAGTGAAGGGGAGGGGAAAGGGAGGGGAGGGGAAAGGGACTGCGAATCCTGTCATATCACCATCAGCACTACCTTACCTCCAGCGACACACCGGAAATCGTCACAACACCGGCACATCCAGCCCCACACCAATGGCATGTAGGAAGAGGGGAGGGGAGAGCCCTCCACACCCCTGGTCGGTGGACAAACGTGGTGAAGTATCTGAATTGCCGAAAAATCTGTCAACTATGCCTACATTACTGACTCCCTTTAAGAACTGGCTCACCAGTCATATTGGGATCTTTTTTTTTTCTTTATTGTTATTTTATCCCCCTCACCCCATATAGGCAGGGGGGGGGGGGACTGACAACAGATACATATCGACACTATAGATACCCTTCAGCTGTATGACAGCAAAAATTTTAAGGCATATTATAAAACTGGACATGGTGCTTGAAAAAAATAAATGTCTGACATAATAAAAAGGCACCTCACCCAGCTACATAAGTTAAAATAGAAAAGACTGATTTGTTGGGTAATTAAATTAATGACACAGCTGAAGTCGTAAACGAGTGTCTTACACAATATACACTACTGGCCATTAAAATTGCTACACCAAGAAGAAATGCAGATAATAAACGGGTATTCACAAATATATCGTACTAGAACTGACATGTGATTACATTTTCACGCAATTTGGGTGCATAGATCCTGAGAAATCAGTACCCAGAACAACCACCTCTGGCAGTAATAACGGCCTTGATACGCCTGGGTATTGAGTCAAACAGAGATTGAGTAGTGACTGGCGTATTGTGGTGAGCCAGTTTCTCGGCCACCATTGACCAGACGTTTCCAATTGGTGAGAGATCTAGAGAATGCGCTGGCCAGGGCAGCAGTCGCACATTTTCTGTATCCAGAAAGGCCCGTACAGGACCTGCAACATGCGGTCGTGCATTATCCTGCTGAAATGTAGGGTTTCGCAGGGATCGAATGAAGGGTTGACCCACGGGTCGTGACACATCTGAAATGTAACGTCCACTGTTCGAAGTGCCGTCAATGCGAACAAGACGTGGCCGAGACGTGTAACCAATGGCACCCCATACCATCACGCCGTGTGATACGCCAGTACGGCGATGACGAATACACGCTTCCATTGTGCGTTCACAGCGATGTCGCCAAACACGGATGCGACCATCATGATGCTGTAAACAGAACCTGGATTCATCCGAAAAAAATGACGTTTTGCCATTCGTCCACCCAGGTTCGTCGTTGAGTACACCATCGCAGGCGCTCCTGTCTGTGATGCAGCCTCAAGGGTAACTGCAGCCATGGTCTCCGAGTTGATAGTCCATGCCGCTGCAAACGTCGTCGAACTGTTCGTGCAGATGGTTGTTGTCTTGCAAACGCCCCTATCTGTTGACTCAGGGATCGAGACGTGGCTGCACGACCCGTTACAGCCATGCGGATAAGATGCCTGCCATCTCGACTGTTAGTGATACGAGGCCGTTGGGATCCAGCACGGCGTTCCGTATTACCCTCCTGAACCCACCAATTCCATATTCTGCTAACAGTCATCGGATCTCGACCAAAGCGAGCAGCAATGTCGCGACAGGATAAAGCGCAATCGCGATAGGCTGCAGTCCGACATTTATCAAAGTCGGAAACGTGATGGTACGCATTTCTCCTCCTTACCCGAGGCATCACAACAACATTCCACCAGGCATCGCCGGTCAACTGCTGTTTGTGTATGAGAAATGGGTTGGAAACTTTCCTCATGTCAGCACGTTATAGGTGTCGCCACCGGCGCCAACCTTGTGTGAATACTCTGAAAAGCTAATCATCTTGGAGTAGCACTCTCAACCTATGTCCTC
This sequence comes from Schistocerca serialis cubense, assembly GCF_023864345.2. Lineage (NCBI taxonomy): Eukaryota > Metazoa > Arthropoda > Insecta > Orthoptera > Acrididae > Schistocerca > Schistocerca serialis. The sequence continues at coordinate 218,164,616 of NC_064639.1, read as the reverse complement.
AGTTATTTGCTGGATGTTTTCCAATCCCTGTCTTCCTCTACAATTTTTACCCTCTACAGCTCGCTGTAGTCCTGTGGAACATATCGCTTGATGTCTTAACTGATGTCCTACTATCCTGTCCCTTGTTCATGTCAGTGTTTTCCATATATTCCTTTCCTCACAGATTGTGCAAAGAACATCCTCATTCCGTACCTTATCAGTCCACCAAACTTTCAACATTAGGCTGTAGCACCGTATCACACATGCATCAAGTCTCTTCTTTTCCAGGTCCCATAGTCCATTCCTCACTACCACACAATGTTGTGTTCCAAACGTACATTCACAGAAATTTCTTCCTCAAATTAAGGTCTATGTTTCATACTAGTAGACTTCTATTGGCCAGAAATACCTTTTCCGCCAGTGCTAGTCTACTTTTTATGATCCCCTTGCTCTGTCGATCATGGCTTATTTTGCTGCCTAGGTAGCAGAGTTCCTTAACTTCACCTACTTCATGATGATAGGTCCTGAAGTTTAATTTCTCATTGGTCTGATGCTTCTCATTACTTTCTTGTTTCCTTGATTTACCCTCAATCCATGTTTTGCACTCATCAGACTGTTCATTCCATTCAGCGGATCCTGTAATTATTCTTCAATTTCACTGAGGATAGCAATGTCGTCTGTGAATCTTATCACCGATATTCTTTCACCTTTAATTTAATTCCACTCTTGAGCCTTTCTTTTATTTCCGTCACTGCATCTTCTATGTATAGACTGAACAGCAGGGGCGAAAGGCTACATCCTTGTCTTATACCTTTTTTGATCCATGCACTTTGTACTTGATTTTCGATGGGTATATACCAAGATGGACTTCGTGGTCAGGTAAGGGAAGGTATTGGATGTTTCCTTGGGCTAGTATGTGATGAGTATGGAAGTGTAATTGAGTATGGAAGTGTAGTATTGGGGGAGTGTGATGGTCGACACATGGCAGAGTACCAGGACCAGAGAGCAGGGAGAAAACTAGCAGGTAGGTAGTGTCAGGTTTACAGGTAACATAGGATACTCAGTGGTGTTCAAGATAGGAAAGTAAGGTGAGGAATTTAAGAAGTTGGTAGATGATTTGGGTGAGGGAGTGTTAGCGGTTTAAAAAGGCTTGCTGGGGCCCATGGCTTTTGAGGATCTGGAGATCAAGATAAAAGGAGGGAGGAACAGAAGTCCAAGCCACATTTGCATAGCAGAGGAGGGGGTCAGACCAGGGATTTATATGTGTGGAAGATCGTGGAAGTAGGGTTGATTTTGAGGAGCCACTGGTTACACCAGGAGGCGAAGTAACTAGGGTGGAGCTGGAGCCTTAGTTGAGATTTCTGGATAATAGTGTAGAGGGCGAAGAAGGCGTTGTCATTGGCATACTAGATGACTTGAACAGGACGAGGCTTCGGCATATCAGTGGCATAAAGGACATACACCACGGGAGAGAAGATGTGCCCTTGGGGCATAGCAACAGTGGGTGCTGTAGTGCTTCTACTGTAGTGCTTCTTACTAGCAAATAGCCTATCTTTTTCCCAGACTGTTGAGTAGACTGGCTGGAGTAACATTCTCAAGCTGCCCAATAGCCAGTTTCCCCTCTAGCGAGCAGACGTGCCTGGGCCACTCACTAGCCAGTTTCTTATCTTTCCTGGTTACTATCAGCAACTTCAGATCAGTAAAGAAGAAGAGCCATATTGCTGGTGATTATTCTGCTCCTAATAAATGCTCCTGGCTGGAGTCCAGTGAGTCTGTAGGTATGTGATGCTGATTTCATTATTTTTTGAACATACAGTTTGTAGCTGCAACTCTGACGTTTAATTTCTCTTTCCCTGTTGTAGATACGAGCATGCCGTCGCCCTTAATGTATGACAGAACTCTGAATCACCCAATGGAGATTCTTGGCCTCCCAGTGAGTGATGCGTGGATAAGCGGTGAATCTTGTGTACGTAGTGCTACTCGTTTGCTCTTTCTCTGTTTCTCTCTCTCTCTGTGTGTGTGTCCATGTGTGTGAATAATGCATAATTCAGTTATCCAATGCTATTCTTGTTTGTTGCAGAGTTCTTCAACGAAACCGCTGCTATGTGTATGGATGAGGTACCGAGAAACCTAATAACCATAAACACAATTCCATACTCCGTGACTGAGCCAGAGTTCTATTGTTTGAAATTCTCTGTTCTCCAGTATTAGCCGATGGGGGTTGATCCGATAATATTGAATTTGGTCAAGAGTTGGATACAATGTTAATGGCTGATATTTCAATCAGTGCTGAGGATGATATATAGCTGAAATCACTCTATGGCTACACCGACGCCAATGATTTTTGACACAGACTTTCCATATAACTTTTACATACACAAACATGATCCCTGTTGCTTTTGTTTCTTTGCAGTAGGGTGGAAGTGCACAGATGTAGGCTTGCACTTGCAACAAGTGATCCATCAATGATGCTCCTGTGGCCAGATGTGTCATAACCTGGCCCATTGATAATGGTGATACACAAGGTGGTCCATTGATCGTGACCGGGCCAAATATCTCACGAAATAAGTGTAAAACGAAAAAACTGCAAAGAACGAAACTTGTCTAGCTTGAAGGGGGAAACCAGATGGCTCTATGGTTGGCCCGCTAGATGGTGCTGCGATAGGTCGAACGGATATCAACTCCGGTTTTTAAAATAGGAACCCCCATTTTTATTACATATTCGTGTAGTACGTAAAGGAATATGAATGTTTTAGTTGGACCACTTTTTTCGCTTTGTGATAGATGGCGCTGTAAAAGTCACAAACATATGGCTCATAAGTTTAGACGAACAGTTGGTAACACGTAGGTTTTTTAAATTAAAATACAGAACGTAGGTGAGTTTGAACATTTTATTTCGGTTGTTCCAAAGAGATACATGTACCGCCCGCATCTCGTGGTCGTGCGGTAGCGTTCTCGCTTCCCACGCCCGGGTTCCCGGGTTCGATTCCCGGCGGGGTCAGGGATTTTCTCTGCCTCGTGATGGCTGGGTGTTGTGTGCTGTCCTTAGGTCAGTTAGGTTTAAGTAGTTCTAAGTTCTAGGGGACTGATGACCATAGATGTTAAGTCCCATAGTGCTCAGAGCCATTTGAACCATTTTTAGATGCATGTAACTTTGTGAACTTATCATTTCTTAGAACGCATGCCGTTAGAGCGTGATTACCTGTAAATACCACATCAATGCAATAAATGCTCAAAATGATGTCCGTCAACCTCATTGCGTTTGGCAATACGTGTAACGATATTCCTCTCAACAGCGAGTAGTTCGCATTCCGTAATGTTCGCAGATGCGTTGACAATGCGCTGACGCAGTTGTCAGGCGTTGTCGGTGGATCACGGTAGCAAATATCCTTCAAATTTCCACACAGAAAGAAATCCTGGGACGTCAGATCCGGTCATGGTATGGTGCTTCGACGATCAATCTACCTGTCATGAAATATTCTATTCAATACCGCTTCAACCGCTCTCGAGCTATGTGCCGGACATCCATCATGCTGGAAGTACATCGCCATTCTGTCAAGCAGTGAAACATCGTGTAGTAACATCGGTAGAACATTACGTAGAAAATAAGCATACATTGCACCATTTAGATTGTCATCGATAAAATGCTGGCAAATTATCCTTCCTCCCATAATGCCGCGCCATACATTAACCCGCCTAGGTCGCTGATGTTCCACTTGTCGCAGCCATCGTGGATTTTCCGTTGCCCAATAGTTGGTGAATGACGCTTCGACGCTAAATAGAACGCGTGCAAAAAAATCTGTCATCGTCCCGTAATTTCTCTTGTGCCCAGTGACAGAACTGTACACGACGTTCAAAGACGTCGCCATGCAATTCTTGGTGCATAAAAATATCGTACGAGTGCAATCGATGTTGATGTAGCATTCTCAACACGGACGTTTCTGAGATTCCTGATTCTCGCGCTATTTGTCTGCTACTGATGTGCGGATTAGCCGCGACAGCAGCTAAAACACCTACTTGGGCATCATTATTTGTTGCAGGTCGTGGTTGACGTTTCACATGTGGCTGAACACTTCCTGTTTCCTTAAATAACGTAACGATCCGGCGAACGGTCCGGACACTTGGATGATGTCATCCAGGATACCGAGCAGCATACATAGTACACGCCCGTTGGGTATTTTGATCACAAAAGCCATACATCAACACGATATCGACCTTTTCCGCAATTGGTAAGTGGTCCATTTTAACACGGGTAACGTATCACGAAGCAAATACCGTCCACACTGGCGGAATGTTGCGTGATACCACGAATTTATACGTTTATGACTATTACAGCGCCATCTATTACAAAGCGAAAAGAGTGGCCCAACTGAAACATTCATATTTATTTACGTACTACGCGAATATGTAATAAAAATGGGGGTTACTATTTAAAAAAAACGCAGTTGATAACCGTTTGACCTATCGCAGCACCATCTAGCGCGGCAACGATAGCGCCTTGTGGTGTCCCCCTTGAAGCTAAACAAGTTTCGTTCTTTGTAGTTTTTTCTTTTGGAGCTTATTTCGTGAGATATTTGACCCGGTCACTATTAATGGACCACCCTGTACACACAGGTGGACATGTCACAGCCTGTCCCGCTGACGATAACGACCTAACCATGGCGAACCTGACCCATCAATGATTATAATGTACCTGTGGCTGGCCGCTTCACAGCCCAGTTTGTCTCCAATGATGATGCACGCACAGCTGGACATGTTGGAATTCACCCCATCTGCGAGGATGATGCACTCACCGACACCACAGCCTAGTCAGTCATCAACAACATGGCATGGCATTACAGTACTGACTCTTTTGCCATGGCCTGTGCCACTTCCCCAGTGCACTGGCCCATCACATGAATGTCGTCGTGGTTATCACTATGCCATTGTACTAAGTATAGCAGCACCCAGAGTTACCTGCCTGCTGTGTTATGGAGCAATTAGTTCAGCAGCCGGAATGCACTCTAGGGTGATCGCTGACACTTTTGGGGACAAGATGTCACGGTTGGAGAGGATGTCAGAGACCCATACTGACAGCATGAGTGTGGGCTACCAAGCTCCTGCAACTTTTCTCGATGACTGCAAAGGCGATTTGGGATGGATAATACCCAAAATCATAGACGACCTGTGATATCACACCATTAAGTGCCACATCTGTACTGTGAGGCGATGCACCCCCTTCCCCCCTCCCCTAAAGAGGGTTAGTGACACTCGGGAGGAGAAAAGTATCATCCAAATTTAGGGGAAAACTGGCGTGATATCACAGGGCGATGGAACTCTGGCCAATAATGTCACAGTCGGCTGTTTTTCGACATGCAGGAGAGAGGGTCTGGTAAGGCGCCCAGCTGTGTACTCCACCTCAATGTATACTCACATGTCTTTCATCCAGTTAATGGAAGGATCAGTTTCATCCCTCGTCTGAAAAATATTGCTGTGAGACAGGGATCTAATAATAGTATGTGGGACAAATGTTGCTTTACATGGTCTCTTCTGACTGGTGGTATGAATTACCAGAAAAATCCAACAGTTGATATACATAAAAACATTGAATGCACACAGGCATTGTAATTTCCAAGGCCATCTTATTCCCCATAAAAATACAGTATTTACCAAAATTCGAGGGCAGAAACCGGACTATTCTGTTCACATATACAGCGTGCATGTTGATAATGACAGCGAGCCAGAAGGAAATGATGACTGTGAGCACATTGTGCAGAACAATGAAGTCAGTCATAAGGTAGTTGGGCCTCTATTTTTCAAAATTATCTGCTCGGTTCCCCAAACTCAAAGATTTGTTGCTATTCTCTGTGGGCGAACAACAACACTATATAAGGATCAAAACATTTCGATCCACTTTCCTCCTCTTGGGTAAAATGAACAGTGAAAGGTATTTTTGCTGCAGTTGTCTAACAGAGAGTATCTTAAAAGGCATCTAATTGATTGCTCAAACCAGAAACTGGTACTCGTGGAAATACCTACGAAGGATAAAAGTTTCTTAAAGTTCAAGAATTCCTATTACCAGGAGCTATACCCCTTTGCCATGTATGCGGAGTCTGAATGTCTCATAGCTCATGTGGTGTGTTTTGAAAGTGATCCATGTCTCTCACACCATATTCACAGAACGGCATATAATGTATGTCGCAGCGTATCAAGTTGTATGCTCATATGACGATAGCTGCAACAAATTCGAATCATACCTCAGAGAAAATTCTACAAGGTGGTTGCTCTCTGAGCTCGAAAAACTTGTGTGGGAAGTTGATGATATTTATCGTAACAAAGTCCCCATAACCAACCTGCAGGAGGATAATGTCTTTCATGAGCAGGCACTTCATTGTCATATTTGTTGGCTACCATCGAACAGAAAAGCGGAAACTCCATGTAGAGACCATTGTCATCTAACGGGTAACTTGAAGAATGGCACATACCCATCTTCTTCAATAATCTGAGCTGGTGTGATGCCCACTTTCTCTGTGAGCATTGGGTGATTTCAGTTTGAAGGTTTGTAAGGTCAGTGTCATTTTTGATACAGCTGATAAGTATTGAAACATGGGACTTAAGGAAAGCAGGAAATGTGTGGACGGGGCCTAATTAGTTACCGTCGGCTGTACAGAAAACACATACGCTTAATTAAAAAAAAGTCTCAGCAATCATTTTTAAAAGATTTAACTACACTGGCGGCTGAGAGCCTTATTTGAGGAATTGCAAGTTATTGTCGGCTGAAGACCACAAGCAATGTTACACACAATCAACGGCTGAAGGCCTGATTAAAAAGGATCTAAACTGTTCGTTGGCTGAAGGCCAGAAGCAGTTTCAAAAAATAAACAACGGCTGAAAGCCTCAATTACCAATAAGGTGGACAACTACATGTTAACAATACCAAAAACCCTTTTAGCAATCTTAATAACTGTAACAAGTTAAAGTGACAGCTGAAGGCCTTATCAAGACAGAATTGAAACTATTTGTCGGCTAAAGGCCACAAGCAATGTTACAATTAACGGCTGAAGTCCAGCAGCAATTTCAGAATACACAACAGCTGAAGGCCTGAATGACAAATGAGGAAGGCAGTTACACATTAACAAATGCTAAGATATTTTCTTCTTAACAATCAAAATGGTAACAACCTATAGCAATGGCTGAAGGCCTTATTAAGAAAAAAACTGAAAATTATTGGTTGGCTGAAGGCCTCAAACAATGTTACACACAATCTATGGCTGAAGGCCTGATTAAGAAGGTTGAAAATTAATCGTGGACTGAAGGCCACAAGCAGTTTCAGAATACGCAAGGGCTGAAGGCCTGAATTATAATAATGTGGACAATTAAACTTTAAAAATATCAAAATTCCTTTCTAATGATCTTAATAACTTGTAACAAGCTATAGTGATGGCTGAAGGGCTCACTAAAACAGGACTGAAAATTATTCGGTGGCTGAAGGCCACAAGCAATGTTACAAACAATTAACAGCTGAAGGCCTGATTAAGAAAGGATTCAAAATTATTGGAGGCTGAAGGCCACAAGCAGTTTTGTAAATACTCAACGGCTGAAGGCCTGAATTACAAGTAAGGAAGGCAGTTGCATGTTAAAATACTAAAACCTTTTTAAAACAATATTAACGAACTGTAACCGGCTATAGTGATGGCTGCAGGCCTCATTAAGAGAAAATTGAAAATAGTTTTCCAGCTGAAAAATGGCTCTGAGCACTATGGGACTTAATTTCTGGGGTCATCAGTCCCCTAGAACTTAGAACTACTTAAACCTAACTAACCTAAGGACATCAGACACATCCATGCCCGAGGCAGGATTCGAACCTGCGACCGTAGCGGTCGCGTGGTTCCACACTGTAGCGCCTGGAACCGCTCAGCCACTCCGGCCGTCTTTCCAGCTGAAGGCCACAAGCAGTGTTACAAACAATTAACGGCTGAAGGCCGGAATTACAAGTGGGGGAGACAATAACATATTAAAACATTAGGGTGAACTTTAAACAATTATGACAACTTGTCCAAATAAGGCAGAGTGATCCGCAGACAGTGCTCCCTGGATTGACCTGAGGAAGGTGACTACAGCTGTGTAAGCGGTGAGACATGCAGTCAAGAGTTGAACTCACATAACAGGATGGCAACTCACACTAGGAGTAGCTTAGGCGCCGACCGACCGACTAACCCGTGCGTCTAACGTCCAATCACTGGTACAACGATGCTATATTTATAGGCAAGGGCGAAGAGGCAGACAGCACTACGTCTTCAGGAAAACACCCAAGGCCGAAAGAAACACTAGAAAAAAGGTACACCTCCCAATAACATATGCACAGTACAATTCAAGAGGCTGTCGAACTAAACGCCGTGTCGGACAGCATCAACACGATGAGGAAATGTACACTGCCAGCAAAGTACACTAACCTCCAAGGCAAGTAACTGGGGCGTTAGCAGCCACAAGGCAGAAAATACTGCTTGTTGCACTTCATTAGTAAGGATAACATTAAATTCAAACTAACATCAAGGAGTAGAAGGCAGCTAATAGGTTCCGCCCACCTGACAGACTCCACTTGTTGCGGTTGGTCTCACTGACCCTGGGAGCAGCAACACGCAAACAACAGCGAGATCTCAAACAGTGAAGGTTTCAGTACTGGATACGGTTCACTCAACTTGAAACTTCCTGGGTTCGGTCGTCGGCTAGAGCCCCTCGATCCGACAGTGCCTGCATGCCGCCAACAGTCCAACCTGCCCTCACGCTGCGGACCTCCTCGCTGCTTCGTCTGAAGCCCCGAACTGCCTGACACACACGAAGACCCGGAAATACTACCCGTGGCATCAAAGATAGTACCACAGTACTGACTATCGATAACTGCTGCTGCTGCCACTCGTGGACAAGCAATATTAGCAACTCAGTGGCACCATTAACACAAGAAGGAATCGAGACGCCACTACCGCTATTACACGACTTCAAGTTATGAACGGCAAGAATGCGAGCCGCACATGGCTCAAGTACATTTCATTTTCCAAGAGAATGTGCCAAGACTAACACGCTGTTTCCTCGATTCACTATATTGCATGCACATGTCTCTTCAGAAATTTCCTGAGACAATGTGTCAGGAGGATATGCATATTAGAGGAGCTGCATATTCTGATGATGCAGAATTTCAGCTTCTGGCGAAAAATGAAGTCTTTCCTTGTGAATACTTCGATTCAATGGACAGCCTCCATGAAGCCTCAATGCCTGACATAACTGCATTACCCAGGCACTGACAGGCACTGCCCTAACAGATGCGAGTATGAGCATGTGGTGAATGTTTGACAGGGGTTCAATATCTTTGATTTGGGGGAACATGGTAGTTCCAGACCATATATTTGGGCATATATTTTTAATTGCTAACTTCTATTTCATCGTGTCAGGGATTTAGTGGGGTGCAGTGTTAAGGAAGACATGTTACTCTTCTTTGAACATGGGATTCGCAGGGGGCCTTTGCCAGTGCATGCACAGGCACGCCAAAGCAAATAACTCATGACTGAGCGAGGAGTATACGCTACCTGACGATATAAGTTACATACCTAATTGAATACAAACAACCTCTTGAGGCAAGCCATGCAGAAATCTCTGATGATTGAAGGGCTCTGACGGTTGTCCAGAGGGGAAAGCGCCAGACTGAAGGAAAATATAATGTATGTGGATGAGGATTCTGGTAAGAGATATGTCCTGGAGACAGGCCAGGAATCGTGGCCCATTTGCATGACATGTACAGTGACTTGCTTCTGTGTCTGGAGCACCAAGTCCCATACAAAGAGTCCATTTCCAAGCTGTTGATAATACTGGAGAACCAGCAGAGATGCATTCTACACCACATAATTCTCCAGTAATGATCTCAGTTTTGGGATGAAACTTGTTAGAATCACCGGCGGCATCTGCTGGTTTAAGCAGTACATTGATTTAAACACTGGATAGACTTTTAAATAGATTTTTACAAATTAATGAGCAACTCAGTTTTCGGAAAATCCCTGGAAAATGTTAGGGAATACTGTGAAATTCATTTATTTGCAGTTGAATTTGGCGTTATCGTGCAAGGGATTGCATTGCCAGGCCAAATCTAAAGGGGACTAACATCTTTAATTAAGAACTAGTCGCTGTGGTTGTGGCTAAGATTTCAGTGGAACTCACAAACCCTGTCTGTATCAGCGTGTGTTCTGTCCCTCTACAAACTCATGTACCACTTAAACTATGAGTTTGTCAAGCCAAACTTTGTTCATCCAAAATTACTTGATGTGGGCACAGAGACTTTCATGTACTGGGTGAAAGGCTGCCATCCATTTGAAGTAATTAGGCACAATCTTGAAACATTCCACACAGCTAGATATGCAGCCAATAATCTGTACAGAATAAAATCACAAAACAAGAAGGTTATTGACCTTCTGAAAGATGGGAATAAATTGATTGCACAGTGTGAATTTTGTGGTGCTCAGGTCAGAGATGTACACATACTGCATAGATGAAGGCGCCACCCAGAGGCAGGCTAAGGGTGTGCAGTTTGCAGCGTCACAGGCTCTACAGTTGAACGCTACAAGAGGTGCTTGCTTGAGGAAGTTGACATCACTCTGAATATAGTGTGCCAAGTAGTCTTTCTGTCATGAGGCCATAAAATACACACTGCACTGCAGTTGAAAGTTGGGATGTTACATCTTGAAGACAAACAGTTTATCTGTGGAATGCCACTGGAGCTCTCCCATACTGAAACTATTGTTTGAGTGACTGAGTGTTGTGTTGTTGTTGTGGTCTTCAGTCCTGAGACTGGTTTGATGCAGCTCTCCATGCTACTCTATCCTGTGCAAGCTTTTTCATCTCCCAGTACCTACTGCAACCTACATCCTTCTGAATCTGCTTAGTGTATTCATCTCTTGGTCTCCCTCTACGATTTTTACCCTCCACGCTGCCCTCCAATACTAAATTGGTGATCCCTTGATGCCTCAGAACATGTCCTACCAACCGATCCCTTCTTCTGGTCAAGTTGTGCCACAAACTTCTCTTCTCCCCAATCCTGTTCAATACTTCCTCATTAGTTATGTGATCTACCCATCTAATCTTCAGCATTCTTCTGTAGCACCACATTTCGAAAGCTTCTATTCTCTTCTTGTCCAAACTATTTATCGTCCATGTTTCACTTCCATACATGGCTACACTCCATACGAATACTTTCAGAAATGACTTCCTGACACTTAAATCAATACTGGATGTTAACAAATTTCTCTTCTTCAGAAACGCTTTCCTTGCCATTGCCAGCCTACATTTTATATCCTCTCTACTTCGACCATCATCAGTTATTTTGCTCCCCAAATAGCAAAACTCCTTTACTACTTTAAGTGCCTCATTTCCTAATCTAATTCCCTCAGCATCACCCGACTTAATTAGACTACATTCCATTATCCTTGTTTTGCTTTTGTTGATGTTCATCTTATATCCTCCTTTCAAGACACTGTCCATTCCTTTCAACTGCTCTTGCAAGTCCTTTGCTGTCTCTGACAGAATTACAATGTCATCGGCGAACCTCAAAGTTTTTATTTCTTCTCCATGAATTTTAATACCTACTCCGAATTTTTCTTTTGTTTCCTTTACTGCTTGCTCAATATACAGATTGAACAACATCGGGGAGAGGCTACAACCCTGTCTTACTCCCTTCCCAACCACTGCTTCCCTTTCATGCCCCTCGACTCTTATAACTGCCATCTGGTTTCTGTACAAATTGTAAATAGCCTTTCGCTCCCTGTATTTTACCCCTGCCACCTTTAGAATTTGAAAGAGAGTATTCCAGTCAACATTGTCAAAAGCTTTCTCTAAGTCTACAAATGCTAGAAACGTAGGTTTGCCTTTCCTTAATCTTTCTTCTAAGATAAGTCGTAAGGTCAGTATTGCCTCACGTGTTCCAGTGTTTCTACGGAATCCAAACTGATCTTCCCCGAGGTTGGCTTCTACTAGTTTTTCCATTCGTCTGTAAAGAATTCGTGTTAGTATTTTGCAGCTGTGACTTATTAAGCTGATAGTTCGGTAATTTTCACATCTGTCAACACCTGCTTTCTTTGGGATTGGAATTATTATATTCTTCTTGAAGTCTGAGGGTATTTCGCCTGTTTCATACATCTTGCTCACCAGATGGTAGAGTTTTGTCAGGACTGGCTCTCCCAAGGCCGTCAGTAGTTCCAATGGAATGTTGTCTACTCCAGGGGCCTTGTTTCGACTCAGGTCTTTCAGTGCTCTGTCAAACTCTTCACGCAGTATCATATCTCCCATTTCATCTTCATCTACATCCTCTTCCATTTCCAGTGACTGAGTGTGACTGAGTGTGTGACTAGTTAATTTATCTGTAAATAGTGTTTGTGTGTGCAGAGCAGTTGAATGAACTACTTATCGTAATTATGTGTGGGTGAGTATGTGTGAATGAGTCCACAAAAAATGGTTCAAATGGCTCTGAGCACTATGGGACTCAACTGCTGAGGTCATTAGTCCCCTAGAACTTAGAACTAGTTAAACCTACCTAACCTAAGGACATCACAAACAACCATGCCCGAGGCAGGATTCGAACCTGCAACCGTAGCGGTCTTGCGGTTCTAGACTGCAGCGCCTTTAACCGCAAGGCCACTTCGGCCGGCAATGAGTCCACACATCGTTTGCCTGTAAATATTGTATATAGTTGTGTGTGTGTGTGTGTGTGTGTGTGTGTGTGTGTGTGTGTGTGTGTGTGTGTAGCTTTTCTTCAACCGCCAGCTGCTAGACCCCATTTTCTATACATTGTAATTATATTGACCAGAAATTGAAGTGTAAATACTCGTTAAAAAAGTGTATATCAAAATGATTGTTGTAAAAAAACGGTAACTATTGATTAATGGTACACATAACGAAAGGCTCTTATTTATTAGTTTTAATGCAAATACTGTCTCTGTAGCTGATTGTATTAGTAATGTACATAAGCCATCAGATAATTATATTTATTGTGAAAAAGTTATTGTTAATGGTCTCTAAGAAGTGTAAAAAATATTTTAATAAACAAAAAACTTTAGTAGTTGTATTGCTAAAAATTTTTATTAATAAAGATCAAGTTAATTTACTAAATCATTGTTATTATTTCATGCTTCTTTCCACAACTGACCTATAGAAAGAGTGAATTACAGTTAACAGCAAACCCGGTGCTCCATTCCATGTGGTGGATAGCTAAAGAACGAACCCACCAACTCAAATGCTGTAGTTACAAAGAAGGAGGAAAGAGGGAAGGGGAGATTGAACTCCTTTGGTCCAGAGGGTGACCTTTATTTTCCACCTAGATACCATGTGACTGGTTCCTGGAAGTCCTTATCAGTGGATTAAAATAGTTCGAAGTGGTACATAAGGTATATTGGGGTGACCCTGAGTATACCACATATTTCTGCGTGGGGAAGGTTCCAGAAACTCCTTTTCTGTGAAGCTTGATGTTCATGGTCAAGGTTATCTAGTATGCCCAGCTGTGTCATATGTAACCTAATACCCCCTCTCTAGACCATGTTTAACCTTACACCAAAAGTAAACCTAAAACTGAGCTTATGCACTAAGAGTGTTAGTAGGCCTGTGGGGTGGAGGGGAGGGGAGGAGGGAAGGGGGGAAGGGGGCCTGGGAGGAATGGGGAGTGGGTGATCTTGAAGCTGGCCCAGTATGTGAAGTGTAACTCAACACCAGAAATGACATCATCAGTGACCTTGAGTCTGGCCCAATTGCTTAACACTGGAAGTGACCTCATCAGTGACATTGAACTGCATCTTGGACTCCCACAGCTATCCTACTCTCACGTATGAGGAGAATGACACGGCTGGGAGCATGGTGGTGAAGGAGCACCCAGGTACCAGTTGTCTCCTTTCACTGGCGAAGGACAATTTTTCTCAACATTACGAGGACATCCACACAATAAGCAGCGTTGACAGTCTGGCATGAGGTAAAAGCTCCTTGTACACCACAATACCATAGAAAAACGCAATCCGTACTGATTTTTCTTTTTAGTTACTTATGTTTGTCTTCTTTTATTTGGGGATACCAGGGTGTGCCTCAGTTCAATCCTTTGTCATCAGATTGTAGTCAATTGCCTAGGTTTCGTTTCTATTAATAACAAAATTGACAAAATCTGTCTCAACTTGAACACGTTCCTACATTTCATTAGCCACTCTATTGGTCGTCTGCACATTCGTCAACAGTTTGGGAACTGGCCTAATACATCCCTTCCACATACTAAGACCGTTTTTCATGATGGTGTGAGCAGTGGCTATTTGAAGCTTCAGTGCCTGTTAATCCTGACAATCATTCAATGATCAAAGTTCAAAAAATCACACTCACTGTTCAGATTTTCGTCCATGTGGCTGGTGGATGGCCATCTAAAGTGGGAGTGGTAGACCATCTCTTCCTGGCCCTCCACGAACATGTTCAATCGCTTTCAAACTTGCGAACACAATAGAGCATCGTACCTGTAGACTTGCTGAGTCAATTGATTGTTGCTGAGATTAGCGGAGAACTTGATCACATATCATCGTTCGACCGTTTGCTCCATCACGCATTGCAACAAGGTCTTTCTGACAATTTTAGCGTAATGGACGATACTGTTCCAACCATTGTTAGGAGCAGATTAACCCTGGTCAAAATTTGAAGTCAAGCACGCCCACTCCCATCCCTGTCTTCACCAAGCTATCTGAAAACCCCTGGGGCACACAATTGCTTCACGATAAAATGTTTGCACTACACGCTCTCTATAATTAAAACTGGTTAGGCAATCGTTATTCATAGAGATGAGACATCATTTGCGACTTTGCTGTATACTTAAATAAATTACGTTTCCTACCTTCGCAGCATGGAGGAGGTGTCTCACGTGTCATTGGATATTCAGGGGCCACTGAGTAGCATGTAGTAAATTACAATTGTGTACCCATTTCTATTCCTCCGATTACAGCGCCATCTGTGGGGAACGAAGAAAATGCTTCAGACAAAAGGTATGCAGATTCTGCCGTAGAATAGTAATCTTCAATAAAAAACAAGGGTTCCAGCTGAAGACATCAAAGCTGCCCCGCCTAGCACGCGCGCACAAGGTGGGGTATGGGGGTCGACTGTTGTAGCGTTTGATGTCTCTCTCTGAGACAAATAAATTGGTATTACAAATTTTTCATGATTTAAAATAAGTGCAGATCTCAGCTTCAATTGGACAGTGAGTTAAATTCAGTGGCGGCAAGTGAAAATTTGTACCAGACTGGGATTCGAAACTGGATATTACACGAGAAATCACGTTAACCGCCTCTACTACCTGGACACAATTACTTTCCGACCAAAATTCTCAAACTGTCGCACACTAATTATGCAGTGTCCAATGTCCATTATCCTCACTGCTCGCAGGTTTACCTATTTGCCTCAAGAGTTCGGACAGTGTGCATCCTGGATGCACACTACCTTTATCACTTACTGTGCAGCTAGCACTTAGGATTTTGGGAGAACTCATGAATTTTATTATTCTCTCTTGCGTGATTTGTATGGCGGTTCGGTTCTTCCCTCTAGTCACCCCCCTCCCCCCTGCCACTGCGAATTGCAAATATACTATGTATTAAAACAAAGTTGTTGCAGCAGTTGAAGCGGCGACAGATGGAAGGGTTGCTGGTGGCTGGTGAGATCGAAACCACTCTCACTACTGACGGAGGAACTGACTTCGTTATACCATGTACTTCGGCATCAAGTTCGTCGTCACCGCTCTTGTATTACATCTCTTAACAGCAGCTGACGTTCGTTACGCCTTACATCAGTACTATGCAGATCCTTACGAAAGGAAACACTAAGCGACTTTCCCATCGGCCCAGGCAGTGGGATCCTAGGTAAGCCCCTCATAGGCCGCTCACCCCCGAGCAGAACATCGGGTTTTGCCCACCGTTTAACTAGATGACGTGTATCATCTTATTGTTATTTGTCCTTCTCAAAAATCGCCAGGTATGGATTGGCTCTCCAACGAGTTTTATGTGCGGTTTTGGCCCCTCTTGAGCGTCACATTTACATCCATGTTGAAAGAGGTGATAAAGTGGGAAGTTGTGCCAGCTCCATTCAAAGTGGGGAAAACTGTGTTAATACCTAAACAGCTTAGTCGTAATACTCTTGATAATTTTCGTCCTCTCATCTTTCTGAATATTGATTGCAATTCAGTGGCGAGGGCGGTAAACCGCAGGATCTGCCTTGCTGGGGACTGTCGTCGGCAAGTATGACAGTTATCTTCCTGGTCACTCTGTTCTTACCCCTGTTGCCGAATACCGAGATGAGGTTTCGGTTACTGCCGTTATTTCTGTCCATTGTGCCTCCACCTTACTCGAATTTGTTAGGGCTATCGATCGAGTAAATCAGGAATTCCTGCTTTAGATTTTACAGACGATCGGTTTTACTGTTGAGGCTCTTAGCGTGTTATTGGGCTTGTTCACGGGCATTGCAGCTTGGGCAGCTGTCAATGGGCAACTGACGTCCCCGATTACCAGCCGTCAGGCAAAGCCATAAGAGAGCCCGCTCCCGATATCTTTGTCTTATCCCTGGAGCCGCTGCATCGGAAGGTTACGTCCCAGCTTCAGAACTGGGTGCTTTCTGGAACGAACTTCGCTGTTCGCACGTACGCTGATTGTGTTATAGATTTATTCCGTCGGCGTCAATAATCACGTCATAGAATTCCTGTGCTGTGAAAATGTTTCATGTTGATGTTTATTTTCTTTATTTCAATGTAAGTTAACTGTAAATGTAAGATATTCAATAAATTACTGTCATGGGTTTTAAAAACTCAGTGTTCTCCGGGGATGCTGGTCCCAACACACAGAGAATTTTTTGAAAAAAAAGAAAAAAGAAAAAGACGTAGAATGTGTGTCTGTAAACCGAAGGGTTATGGAATCACATCCTGGCTCATTCTCTTTTTTTTTCTCTGCCTCTTAACCTAGAGTTCGCCTCTCACCGATGTGGGGAGATGGATTTCGAAATATGAAAACAATTTTAGACTGCCAATTTTTGCTACACTCAGATAAGCTATCACAGCTCTCATTCTTTATTCACTACAAATTCTTCGAACAAGACGCAGCGAATTACTCAGCTTTGAAGTATCGTAATAAATATGAGTAATAACGAAAAGATAACCACCTCGTCATCAGGTTGTGATATCAGACTTACAACTTGAAATAACCAAATATTCGTCCGCAGCTCGTGGTCGTGCGGTAGCGTTCTCGCTTCCCCCGCCCGGGTTCCCGGGTTCGATTCCCGGCGGCGTCAGGGATTTTCTCTGCCTCGTGATGACTGGGTGTTGTGTGATGTCCTTAGGTTAGTTGGGTTTAAGTAGTTCTAATTTCTAGGGGACTAATGACAGTAGATGTTAAGTCCCATAGTGCTCAGAGCCATTTAACCAAATATTTTTAGCCAACAGTTTCCCTGCAATCGTTTGTAAATATTTGTATAGCGAAAAAATATGCGAATCCGAAATGTGTGGGGTTTTATTATTAATGCTACAAGTAAACTATTTCCGAAAAACTACTTCGGCAACGCTGCTTCGTTTGCATGCAGTATGTTTTTCTCAGCAGCGCAGCAAATGACTAGTTGTTTATTTTCTGGCTTACTTGAGAGAAACCTAGATGTGGACACGATTCTTTGCGTGGTACTGCGAAGAACTTTGCCATAAAGAGTCCACGACTAAGAATTACAGCAGTGGGTCTCAACAGTGCATCACACTGCGTACTAAGCTTCAGAAGAGGAGTGCTGTAACACGAGCTAAATATACACAACATGCCCGTTGTTCTTATTTTTTCTTTTACATGTGCCACTTCAGCCAGGCTTTCATACACACTGTATCACTCAAACACACCTAACCGATGATTCGCATACAATATTTATACTGGTTGTAAACATATTATTTACATCACGATGTGCACCATGAGATGTCACTCAGTATGGCATGCATAACATTCGTGCCTCCAAGAAAAATTCCTGCCTTCCACTCCTTAAATTGCGTAAGTTATATGAAAGTGATAATATTCATTTACTTAAAATAGTTCTCTGAATTTTATTCGTGGCCATCAAACAAAATACGCTTCGTCATACAATTCGTCTGCTGTAGGTACCTAATGCTACCTGTGCGAATCCGGGCCGGGTCGTTAGTCTGATTACACACTATGTGTTCAAAACTATCCGGACACCGCCCAAAAACATCTTTTTTATATTAAGTACATTATGCTGCCACTTACTGCCATTTACTCCATATCAGTGACCTCAGTAGTCATTAGACATCGTGAGAGAGCAGGACGGGGCGTTCCGCGGAACTCACGGACATCGAACGTGTCAGGTGATTGGGTGTCACTTGTGTCGAACGTCTGTACGCAAAATTTACACACTCCTAAACATCCCTAGGAGCACTGTTTCCGATGTGATAGTGAAGTGGAAACGTGAAGGGAAACGTACAGCACAAAAGCGTACGGGCCGAACTCGTCTGTTGACTGACTCAGACCGCCGACAGTTGAAGAGGGTCGTAATGTGTAATAGGCAGAAATCTATTCAGGCCATCACACAGGAATTCCAAACTGCATCAGGATCCACTGCAAGTACTATGACAGTTAGGCGGGAGGTGAGAAAACGTGGATTTCATGGTCGAGCGGCTGCTCATAAGCCACACATCACGCCAGTAAATCCCAAACGACACCTAGCTTGGTGTAAGGAGCGTAAACGTTGGACGATTGAACAGTCCAAAACCGTTGCGTGGAGTGACGAATCACGGTACACAATGTGGCGATCCGATGGCAGGGTGTGGGTATGGCGAATGCCCGGTGAACGTCATCTGCCAGCGTGTGTAGTGCCAATAATAAAATTCGGAGGCGGTGGTGTTATGGCGTGGTCGTGTTTTTCACGGAGGCAGCTTGCACCCTTTGTTGTTTTGCGTGGCACTATCGCAGCACAGGCCTACACTGATGTTTTAAGCACCTTCTTGCTTCCCACTGTTGAAGAGCAATTCGGGGATGGCGATTGCATCTTTCAACACTATCGAGCACCTGTTTATAATGCACGGCCTGTGGCGGAGTGGTTACACGACAATAACATCCCTGTAATGGACTGGTCTGCACAGAGTCCTGACCTGAATCTTATAATACACATTTGAGATGTTTTAGAACGCCGACTTCGTGCCAGGCCTCACCGACCAACATCGAAACCTCTCCTCAACGCAGCACTCCCTGAAGCATGGGTTGCCATTCCCCATGAAACCATGCAGCACCTGATTGGGCGTATGCCTGCAGGAGAGGAAGCTGTCATCAAGGCTAAGGATGGGCCAATACCATATTTAATTCCAGCATTACCGATGGAGGGCGTTACGAACTTGTAAGTCATTTTCAGCCAGATATCCGGATACTTTTGATCACATAGTGTGACTTATGCGGCGACAACAGTTAATCTTCGCAAATGCAACAGAAAATCAGCCTGATGTGTCTCAGAAGGAAATGATTAGTTAGCATTACGAGGGAAATAAGTTTAATTAATGGGTTACAAAGATTATGAGTTCTTAGTACAATGGAGGTCGCCTTTTAGATGATCTTCCGTTCAAGACACACGTTTTTGCAACTCGTATAGTCTGAAACTACTCTGACCTTTACTTAAGTGCAAAAACACTGGTCACTGAACGCAGAAAAAAGCTTTTCTCTGAGCGTTTTGTGAAGCTTACCTCCAGAGTGTGCTCGCTGCACTGCTGCATTTGAAGAAAGAAGGAAAGGAGGTTGGGTTTAACTTCCTGTCGGTATCGAGGAGCTCGGATTGTGTCAGGGATGGGGAAGGAAATCGGCCGTGCCCTTTCAAAGAAAGAATCCCGACATTTGCTTGGAACGATTAAGGGAAATCAAGGAAAACCTAAATGTGGATGGCCGGACGCGTATTTCAACCGTCTTCCTCCCGAATGCGAGACCAGTGGGCTAACCATTTCACCATCTTGCTCAGTACTATTGTAATAGCCATCAGTCTGCCGTACAAGTAGGCCTACTTATTCTCAGGTGTTGAAAAATGAAGTAATACATAATAATACTCGTGGTATTGTGAAATACATCACATATTTTTGTGTGCCTCAGCAGATAAATAGGGACTGTAGTCACTGTGTAGCCTGTCGCAGACAGTGAGCGTATATAACCACATAGTTGCAAAATAAACGAGGAAAATGTGGAAAAAAACGAGTATGTTGACGTCGGAGTACTTAATAACGTGTTCTATCGGAAACGAATGGACAGACTTACATTGAACCTCCTTATTTAATATCGAATTTCAAACTGCGCGCAAAAGAAATAAATTGCTTTAAAGTGTATAAAACTAGTGATAACACGGAATCAAATTTGCATACCGTTGAATGAGAGAGGCTTTAGTAACTAGGATGATCACCGATGGCAATAGCATGTATGGATATTCTGGTGCATGTAGACATGAGACTAAAGCCCGTCCACAAACAGAAGCTACGATTCGGTTTCAATAGACAAGCCGAGTGATTGAAAGAGATTTACCATACGTAACAATGACTTCAGGAAAAAACCTCGTCCTGCATGAACGCTACCAATTACATTTGCTATGCGTTGTTTAACCCACCAGCATGTAGCAAGCTCACCAGTAGATTTGTAGCAGCATTGTGTCTAGGAGCAGCCTGCGACCGTATCATCGAGCAGAAGCAAGACTAGAAAAAGAATGTGAGTAAATTTATGAGCAATTGTTGCGTGGGCCCAAGCTACGAAGTTCAGAAGCTGTCTGAATGGCCGCCACAAACCAAAGAGCCTCCCGTGAGGCATATCTCGGGCTCGGAAAGGCCAAAGAGCTACGCTAGACAATATAAGACAACAGTTAAAATCATAAAGAAATTTGTAGGAAAGTTTGAAAAATTTTATTTGAAGTCAAAAGGTCGGCAGTGATAAACCGTCTGTTCAGATACTTAATATTTTTGGTATCATCTAAACGAAGATCGAAAAATTAAGTAATTGTTATTAGTTTTAAGGATATTAAAATGTTTTTTTTGTATTATAAACCGATTGTAAATATCTCAGAGCTAATGCAATATAAAATAGGTAGTTTTTATAAATGGAGATAGTGCGAGATCCACTCTGGGTTTCGTTCTTCACTGACAACGGGACACTGCAGCGAGGAAATGGAAAAGAACACTTCCAGACAGATTTGTGATGGATGTGGACATGCGCTTTGACTGTCCGTATGCTCTGAGGTAAACGGAAAATGCCTGACTAACTTGTGTCTACGACACTAATGTGTGGTGCAGCTATTTCATTTGGGAGGAAAAATCATCTCTTAAAAGTATAAGGCACGGTATGTCTAACGGGGTCATTTGGACGGTCGAGTAAAATGTTATTACGTCCATTTGCTGTTAGGATGGGATGCGTAAGCGGTAGTTCCGGGTAGTGCAGAATGTGGATCACGGAAAACTTAGTTTTACCATTCATTAATAAAGACGGTGCGACATTGCATTACGCGCGTCTGGTAACCCGTCATCACTGTGTCGAGAGCCATACATATTCGCAACTGGCCGATCTCAGACTGCTCTTCGTAGCCGGTAGCTGTGTACACGCCACGGCGCGCGACTCAGGTTGCATTTCCCGTCAGCATTCCGCGTGATAAGCGCACAGCGCGGCGACTCTGGCGCTGTCCGCTACGGCCGTACAATTCTGCCGTTACATATGCAAGATTCCCCACAATTTATCTAGATGGAAATGTTAGATGCTGCGGCTGTAAGCATAATGGCTCTTTGCATTCTTTTCCATCAAGAACGAATCACGATTCCCCAAATTATCTCTACACCACTGTAACACCTCCACCTCATAGGGCAAGAACCTGTACGTAATTTTAAGCAAGTCAGAATTGGTCAGATTTACCGTCACTAATTCCAGAATGAAATTACTGTGCAATCGTTTTCAGAGCAATCGCATCATAGCGTGAGTTTATCGTGTGTCGGTGGACACTCAGTTTTACATGGCACAGTTGTTGTTGTGGATTATGAAGGACACAGTCACGCTGTATAGGAAGTTTGTATAAGTGGAATTAATCTATGGAGCTATATTCGTCTCATGGAAAAATTAATTTTTTGTGCTATAAGAGAGGAAAGAAGAAGAATAAGAATAAGAAAAACCAATGTGGCATTTAAAGGTTGGAAAAGTGCCTCTGCTGGATTTAGCAGCCGCCTGCAGTGTGCAACCCAGTACCATATGCTATCACAGAACTATGAATTCTGCAGTCAAGTTGATATGGCTGCACAACACTATAGAAGGTGATGAGATGATCGATTTGTAAGAGTCCTGAGCTGTTAAGAGTCGATGTACCAGAAAATTCGAGGATGATTTCGAGAGTTTTCACACATTTAAATACTCTTAAACTAGCCCTAGGTTACACAATACTCAACCAGCCCAAAAATATAATTTTCAAAACACATTTTGCTTAGCTTCAGTTATGGTAGTCAACTTTAAAAGGAACAGAAAGCTTGAAAGCAACGCAGTAAGTCTTTTAACATAATCAGAATTGAATGTTTTGGAAACAAGTAAGGTGTTATAGGTGTTATAATAATTGAGTAACTGTTTATTCCAAGTATATCAATACCGAGGAACATGTGGAAATTTGTATTGATTATTTTTGTTGTTATTCAACAGGATTTTCTCTATCATGCGGACCTTTTACATTACATTTTTAAAATTTTCAGAGCAACTAATTACATACCATGGATTTGATTATATAATGATATAATTTCAAATAAAAAGGTGGGATTCAAAATAGCATAAATAACATAAAAATATGTACTTGTATGTATTCCTAAGATATGCTTACCGTTTGTTTATGGAATCTGTCTATATTAAAAATATGAAATGGATTTCTTTCAATCATTTGACATAGAATAACTTCTGTATACTTCCTGTCAAATTGAAATAACGGTGTATGACAAGTTTTCAACTTCCTCGAATCAGCTACTTTATATCAAAGCCGGGAATTTTAGAATCGTCCCCCTTCTTGGATAAACTTCTTGCATGCCCAAGGCGGTTGGTTAAACTTTGATACTGTAACGCTGGGACAGAGCGTTCTGTCAGAAGCATGTGACCATTTCAGTTTTGTTGAGTTGTAGAAGATCAGCTATCTGTGAAGCTTTATTTCTTTCTTTCCAGATATGGACACGATTATCGCAGGAGAGACAGCTGGCTCGTCTCAGCTTATCCAGTCCTGAGTCTGACACAAACACCCAAACATTACCTGAAGCAGGTTCTTATGCAGCGAACCTACATGTGTCGCAGCAGGAGTTGTCTATTAGCTATTAAACACGAGTGTCCATTTGGAGCTATGACGACAGTTGGTTGTAACTTCATCAAAATAAATGTATTCTGAACCTAAATTTTTTTTTGTTTCTCCTATTACCTTACGTTTAGCTAGTTATGGAATTTGATCGCAAAATTTTGAAATTAATCTTTCTACAATTAGGCAGCGTTACGTTAAATACCCGTCTGCAGTCAGTAAATGGCTGGAGACTAAGCGAATTGTTTTGTAGACTGATGTGAAAGTCACTAACTGTTGTCATTTTCCGTGTGTGCAACTACAAACCGACGAAGGCAGCAATAGAGGGGTATAAAACACAAACTTTCAATAGCAAGAGAAAGCTGTTCTGAAATGGAGAGATATTTTAACACCTAATAAAATTTAAGTGTTACGAAGCATTTTGTGAAAGTATTTGTCCGAAGTAGACTGTCGTGCGTAGATGAACATGGACGATAAACAGTAAAGATGATAAGAGAACAGGTTTGACATGTGGTCGCACAGAAAAACTCTGCGTAATTGCTACAGCTACATAACTCAGGAGCTTCTTACTGTAGTCAAGCCAGTAGCTTATCAGTGGCATACGAGATAGAGTAAGCGTAAGGTCAAGATTACTGATAAGGTAAGGGGATATGAGGCTATACTTCTGTTGTCAGGTTACGCACATGGGCGACTAATAATCAGTGTCACCCCCACTCCCCTCCCAAACTGCGTGGGCAACCACTGGCAATTGATCTGGGTCATCCAGGGTAACCCTAGCCCCCTCCCCTCCCCTTTGGACAAATGAGCTTGAAGCATGTAACCTCCCCAATCGCAATCTGACTGAAAGTATAAGCTGTCACGAAAATGATGAAAAACAATTCAGTGTTAATGAAACTTCAGTGACAATGAAAATTCAATTAAACCGAAATATCGGTCTTTGGCCCTTGTGCAAAAATCAGAATTAATTTCTTACCTCATTGAAACTGCTTGTCAAATTTCTGCTCTTATTGTTAGCCACGGCTTGGAGGAACTGCATTGCAAATAATATTTTTTTTCTTTTTTTTTTTTTTAATTTAACTGAAATTTTTCTTTAAGGGAAATGGAAGGAAATCGTTGGTTTAATTAAATGATATTTTTATTTGTAAAAAAATTGCTTTGAAATCAAAATTATTATTGGGGCATTTGTTGGAAATTAATTACAATAAATAAACTTTACATTATCTGATGATTACCTTAATTAACAATATACCTCATTCAGCATCTTGACCAGAATGCCATGTCGACGATCGCCGACTGCGTCCCGCTCGCGACTGTGACAGGACTAGACCACTACTGCCGACAGACTACATCACACAACTGCACTGGGCTGCTACTACTGACCGACTGCTCTGCATGACGACTACTAGCGTACTGCTCGCAACACTCGCGCGGTCAAGCGCAGATTAACCACGATAAAAGGCTCTCTGGTCAAAGATTTTATCATGCTTCACCATCGCTGCTACGTTACATTCGTGTTTCATAACCCTCCACTGGGGGGGCAAAAATTTGGCAGCGATGGTGAGTCATTTGGACTTGCCAAGCGCGGCAAAATTTTTTCTTTAATTAATGAACTTTTACAATTTACAGAATATTTAAATACATGAATTAAATGCTGTGCACATGCACCGAGTACAAAACATTTCAGACAAAGACAAGATATGAGTACA
Organism: Schistocerca serialis cubense; assembly: GCF_023864345.2. Taxonomy (NCBI): domain Eukaryota; kingdom Metazoa; phylum Arthropoda; class Insecta; order Orthoptera; family Acrididae; genus Schistocerca; species Schistocerca serialis. The sequence goes on along the minus strand of NC_064639.1, from coordinate 218,139,615 downwards.
ATACATATTAGCAAATCAGGAAACTGTATATACAAATTATTTGACAGATAACAGAGTGCACACGCACTGAAAAAATTCTTTAGCATTTTCAGAACAAATAAACAGAATGGCAGAAAATCATGTTGATAAGTGACATGAGTGTACTCGCACTGGAGTTGAGAACATATCAGCAAATGACGAAATGTATATACAATGAGTAAGAAATGACATAAGTGCATACGCACTGAAGTATTGAACATACAGAATGAGTAGAAATCATATAGAAAAATGTACATGCACTGTAGTTCAGAACATATCATCAAAATAAAAATGTATATACAATAAAAAAGACAAGAGTGCACATATACTGTACTTCAGAACAAATCGAAAAAATGTCTTTAGCATTTTCGCAATAAATAAACATAATGGCAAAAAAACATGTCGACAAGTGCCATAAGTGTACTCGCACTGGAGTTCAGCGAATCGAAAAAAATGTATAACCCATGAACATAAATGATGTTAGCAAAAAATGATTTTCACTATGTGACAAGAATTAGGATAGGAAAGGGAAGGATTGCATCATGGTTGTAGCACTTTAGATTGCACACAGCTGTTCTGAAAGTCCATATCTTTCCACAGCAGTACAACACCAAGTGACACAATTTGAAGTTCTTTTCCCATCAGAATTTATCAGTGTAGCCAAGACACTGAACTGTCGTAGTAATGTTCCATGTTTTCATTTTGGCAGTACATTAGGTACACCAAACAGTGGGACCATAATAACGTCTTCATCGCTCACGGTGGTGGACAGCATGTCGTGTCAACACCACGCTCTTACAAGGCACACCAACGTAGAATTAGTGCAAAACCAAAGATAGTGCTCCATGATCACTAGGATAGACAGGACAAATGGACATTGCAGTAATTCAGGGTAGTTAGCTCATAAGGTGAAGGACATTAAGTCACATACCATTCTTCATTAGTAGTTTGCGGCATTCATAGCCCAGTTATTGAACATTTCTGTACCAAGTATGTAGTATTACAGAAAAATGTTCATTAATTGTTTTACATAGAATCAGTAGCCTTCTTTTCCTAGTTACAAAGCATTATTAAATAATCGCATTCTTTTCCAGTTACAAAGTATGGCATAGTTAATTAATCATTTGTCATTCCAATATAGTATTAATCATTAGCCTTCTCCTAATTACAAAGCATTATTAAACAATCACATTCTTTTCCAGTTACAAAGTATCAACATTGAAAACAAGAGCTAATTAATGGCATAATTAATAAATCATTGAGTGACATTAATTATTGGCACTCAGTGGCCAGCAAGTATTGAATAGAGTAAAACATTGTTCATCATTCAGTATTACTCAGATCATTACAAAGTCAATATTAAAAATCAGTTAATTACAGTCATAGCATTAATAATCATGGCCATTATAAGTAGTCTCATTACAATAAGCAGTGGCAGTCCTTGGCCAGTTACAAAGCATTATTTTATATATTTTTTTTTGTATCATTAAGAAGTCATTACTGAAGTGACATACTATTCAGAGCTAATCAGCATTACTCAGAACTTTCTCAAACTGGTATCACTATTTGGGACTGGTAATACATTTTTTTGTCAGCAATTCATTGCGTTGGGATCGATAATTAATTGCTGAGGCATAACACTATTTGCTTTTGACCTATTGCTGCAAATGAGGATAGGTAACGTCATTCGTCATGAGTCAGCTGTAGCAAGGTTATGTAACAAGGCAGTATATGTGATCACATTTATAAATGATAAACACAAATGGGTAAAAAATAAAAATGCAAGTACTAGAACAGGTATAATAAGTAACAGGTTTAGTAAGTATCATGAAAAGCTTCTCCTGGAAAAAATACAAAATGGATTATTGACCTGAAAGAAGAAACGCATACTATGCTGAAAAGTAGTGAACTTCGAATTAACAGATAGTGAAATGTGTATAAAAATGTGTTCCATAGCTGTCCTTTCCAAAACTTTCCGTCATCCTACTATGCAATATAACACCTGCTGTCAAAACAAACTGCAATAAATACTTAAATAACTACGTAACATAAATACATAACTTCAACATTATCAATCACTTCATTATCCATATTATCATAACTTCATTATTATCATCACCTGTAAAGAAAAACTTCATTATTCATAACAGCATATTCTTCATCATTATTCATCAGCATTCATTATCATCTGCAAAAAATCACTTCATTACTCATTACACAACTATTCCTTATCTCTAGCATATTTCATCACTAAAACTAAGATGTGTAGTTCTGTCTGACAGCCTGCATCAATCACCTTGTATTCTGAAAGAAAAAATTAGTTAAGACTGCTATTCTATGATGAGTATAGTATATTCTTGTTAATGTTTGTTAATCCTGATCCATTTACTCTTCCTCATAAAGTTATTGCATCTTCTTTCGTTTATTCCGTAGGTGAAATTCCCATTTCTGTTGAATTTATATCTTACACGCATCATTTCTTCCTGAAATTGATGGACAGAGATTAATGTCTCGCATTTAAATCATATACCCACTAGATAATGACTGGTTTATGGTAACGTAATTAACCATACAGCATAACATGACAGAAAACGTAATATGTCAAAGACATTGACAGTGTTCAGATGCAAAATGTACAGAGAATATCACAATGCAGCAGCAAAAGAAAATGTAAAACAGTCACGATCTTGAGATGTCATAGGGCAACAAAAATGTCAAAGTCAACTGGTGTGTTTTATATCTTAACTATTTCACAGTGCATACAAACAAAACTGGAATACAATCATACACACAAAAAAATGGAAAATGTGCACGGTCTGATGTGTAACGACAAGAAAAGCGACCTGCTAACCTTACCTTGCCGGGCACTTGCCAAGAAAAAATACGATAATCATCAGTAATTAGTCAGGTGAATATAATTGCATTAGTAAATGGCATCATAGTGTGTTGAATCATACAGTGTCTTCATTCAATAAAGGGTTTAATATTTGACCAATGGTGGTTGCCTTTCGATTTTCTGGTTCTCAAAGTATCGACGTGTACAACATTGGGGTGAGGGATGCTGCGAATCCGATATGGACCTGCGTATAGAAGTTCAAATTTACTGCACTTACCTTTTAATTTACTGGATAAATAGTGTGTACATACTAATATTTTCTGTCCAACGTGAAAGTCGCGGCGTGTACAAACCTGTTTTTGCTGTCTTCTCCGGCGCTCTGCGGCACGTTTGATGTTGTTCAGCGCAATGTCAATTATTTCGTGGTGTCTTAGTCGACGACATTTAGGGAAGTTTACTAATTCTTTAATTTTGTTTGGTGGTTCAACGTTTTTCAATATAACAGATGGAGATAGCATAGTGGATTCATTTGGAATGGAATTAATTACATCTTGGAATGAGAGTATGTGTGTATCCCAATCAATATCTCTTTTGTGGCAGTATATTCGGCACAGCTTACCAATTTCTTTCATTAACCGTTCACAAGGGTTCGAAGAAGCATGGTACTTGGATATATAAATCGCAGAAATGTTTCTAGCTCGTAACATGCGTGTCCATATGCCAGAACGAAATTGAGATCCATTGTCAGAAATTACTCTCATCACATGCCCTACATGAAATAGAAAATGTTTTGCAAATGCTTTCGAAACAGTTTTAGCAGTAGCTTTGCGTAACGGAGTGAAAGTAACAAATTTCGAAGTGAGGTCAACAGCGACAAAGATGTAGCAAAAACCTCTGTTAGTTCTCGGAATTGGACCAAAAATGTCTACTGCGGCCATATGTCTTAATTTAACAGGTATAATGGGATATAATGGAGAAATATGTGAAGTGGTGTCTGATTTAGCTTTCTGGCAAATTTTACAAGACGCTAAAACTCGTCGTATACGTTTCTCCATGTTAGTAAAATAACAGTTCTGTCTCAGTATAAGAAAACATTCTCGTGCTCCGTAATGTGCGTAACTTAAATGAGTGTACCAGATTAATTTGTTAACCAGTTCGTCAGGAATGCATAATAACCAGTTGTTGCTGTCAGGATGAGAGCGGCGAAACAGAATGTCATTGCGTACACTGTAATGGTTTCTAATGGTAACATTATTCTTATCTTGCCAAAGGTGTTTAATTTCTTTCCACACGTTGTCTTTATTTTGTTCTTGTGCTATGTCCTGTAATGACGATGAAATAAAGTTTTCAAATGCAACTTGCTGAATGTACATGACACTGAAATTTGTTTTGCAGAAGTTGGTTGCTACGTCTTGCTGATTGTTGCTCAGAGAACGCGATAGTGCGTCTGCTATAACATTTTGTGTGCCGGGAATGTGAACTATTGTAAAATTAAATTCCTGTAAATAAAGTTTCCATCTGCTTAATCTGTCGTGAGTGAATTTAGCCGAAAGTAAAAATTGTATCGCTCTGTGGTCTGTGTAGACGGTGGTATGTCTGCCATAAAGAAAGTGCCTAAATCTCGTGAAAGCCCATACAACACATAATGTTTCAAGTTCTGTAACAGAATAATTTCGTTCAGCAGGTGACAGAATGCGACTTGCAAATGCGATGTTTTTAATTACTATTGAACCATCTTCTTCAATTTCCTGGAAAATATGTACGCCTAAAGCGGTGTTGGAACTGTCAGTGGCAATGGAAAAATTTCTGGTAAGATCTGGGTGCGATAACAGTGGAGCATTCAACAAAGCATGTTTCAGGTTCATAAATTCAGAGTGTGCTTGCTTATCCCAAGACCAAATACTGTTTTTACCTGTTAAGTGGCATAATCTGGGTGTGTCTAAAGCAGAGTGATGAATAAATTTACGAAAAAAGTTAATTAAGCCCAAAAAACTGCGTAGTTGTTTCTTCGTCGTAGGAACAGTAATGTCACGTAGAGCTTGAAGTTTTTCCGGATCAGGTGCAATGCCTTCTGCTGAAATTACGTGTCCAAGAAATTTTATAGAAGTTTTGCCAAAGTGCGATTTACTAAGATTAACTGTAAGTCTTTGTGCACGAAAAGTTTGTAATAGTTGTTCAAGAATCAGATTGTGTTCAGACCAGTTAGCTTCTGCGATAAGAATGTCGTCTACATACGTCGTAATTCTGTCCTTAAGTTCTGTCGGAAGTATTGTGTTCAAACCGCGAATAAAAGCTGCAGAAGAAATAGTTAAGCCGAACGGTAATTTGCAAAATTGATAACAGTCGCCAAAACAGAGAAAAGCTGTATATTTTCTGCAATTCGGATGAAGTTGAATTTGCCAAAATCCCGATTTCAAATCTAATGTGGAATAAATAGCAGTACCATGAAATTTCTGTAAAAGTTCCTCTAGTGTCTGTGGTCGATCTGTTTCATTAATAATAATGTCATTAATGTGACGTGAATCAAGTACGAGGCGAAGTGAGCCATCTGTTTTCTTAACAATATGTAGCGGGTTTATGTATGGACTAACTGCCGGTTCTATAATTCCTTGGTCAAGCATATCCTGCAATTCCTTTTTAACCTGTTCTCTATGAATATACGGCATGGGATAATGCTTTGCTTTAAATGTGTCGTGCTGTTTGACTTGAAATTCATACATAAATCCGGACATAGTACCAGGAATGTTGTCGAAAACTGGAGCTTGCTGTAAAAGAATTTTGTGTAATTGCGTTCGTTCGTTGTGTGTAGTTGCACTGCTCTCTTTAACCTTATCAGAAATCATCTGTATAACGTCGTAGTCAGCTTCGTCTGGAGTATTATAGTTGTGTACGTACGTATCCGTGAACAATGTGGGATTACAGTCTATGTTATGTGACGCGGAAATGGCCTCTGTGCGATTAATTGTTTGCTCTTCCGCAGATAGTGAGTGCTGAAATTCTATAGCAAATTGTATATTTTCATCCTTCACCATTAAATAAGAATTCTGAAAATCAATAACTGCGTCGTGTTGTACCAGAAAATTCGTACCTAAAATTACGTCTGTTGTCAATAAAGGAACAATCCAAAAATTAGAGTGAAAAGTATGACCTGCAATACAAAATGATAAATGCGTCTGTAATTTAACGTCTACTCCTTTACTCGGTACTGCCCCTTTCACTTTTGTTTTGCCTAATGGTAATGTCGGATACGTATTCTCTTTGTTACACTCGTTAAAAGTTTCTTCATTTATTACTGATATAGGTGATCCGGAATCGATTACTGCTGAAAATTTCGATGAACCAATTTTAATTTCGATAGCAGGATGTGAAATGGATTTCTGAACAACTGGTCTTTCCTGCAAAAGAGTGTCTCTGATGTCATCAAAAGTAATTACATTTTCGTGAACAACATTTTGCGTGTCAAAGGTAGTGCTTGTGTTATTGGAAGATGCGATCTGTACAGTATCTAGTCAGATTCTATCTGACGTGTTATTATTATTAGGAGGATGCTGTGGCATTTCTACTATTTGAACAGTTCTATTACTTCTTCCAGACGTATTACGCTCTGGATGATATCTACTGTCGGGTTCATTCATGAGAATGGGTTCTTGCGGATAATTCTGCTGTTGGTATGACCGACTGTTGTTCGATATACGCTGATAATTGTGCTCATCGTTTTTACGTCTGTCGTGAAAGTCATTCCTATACGGTGCATTACGATAGGAATTGAAATACTGTCTTCTTTGTACGTAGTTATTTCCTTGCTGCCGTGCGTTACTATTTGTTGGACCAGGGACTATACGTCCACGCGGCGAAACATTAAAGTTCGGTTGACCTTGTGCATTCCATTGTTGGTTAGGTATGCTAAGCGGCTGACTTTCATGCTATTGTGGTGAAAAACATCTATTGTTACAAAAATGTGGTTGCGACTGCCGAAAATTTTGTACATACTGATGATTACGATTTTATCTGTTATTAAAGTTACGGCGGTAGTTGTCATTACGGGAGTGCCTACTGAAAGTTGTCACATTCGGTAAAAGATTTGTCATATCCGGTTTTCATTAGATATTCTTAATCCTAGATAGAGCAATAGTTAAAGAGCAGTTTTGATAGATATAAAGGATAGTAGAAGAAAAGGCAGCAGTGCAGAAAACTAAAGATGAAACAGCACTACTACAGCTCGGGGCCCTATGCTCGCTACGGCACATATTCATTAAAGCGTAATGAATCCCCTGAGGTCAATTACGCACTGCAAATAAATTTTAGCTTTTGCGTTGCAAGCAATAGCGATAAAATTCCAAAAGTAAATCGCTGTATTCTTGCTAATTCCAGTTTCTGCATAATACGTAATGCTGATGAAAATACAATAGCAAATTGTCGCCTCTGGTTCAAAGCTAGTTTCTGCATTACAGGTAATAGCGGTGAATGTACAAAGATAAATTGTCGTATACAGTGCAAAGCGTGTACCTGTACGCTGTCATTATTAAATTCCTTACATTTTCTTAGTAATGCAAACTGCTTATTATCAACGTTCTCGTCACTGAATTTGAGAACACGTTCGGGTTTGTGTGAGAATTTGTTTGTCTGTGTCATTTCGTACTTCAAGTTACGTAGCTTTTCAGATTTTAAGTCGCGTGGCTTTTCGGATTTTAAGTCGCGTAGTTGCTGTAAATTGCTCACATTATACACGCTGCGTGAGTCAGACAAATGTTCGCAAAGTGGCGTCTGCTGTGTTGAGTTATTAACTGAAATATTTTTCTTATCTATTACCTCTTGCTGTAAATTTGACAAATTTCTCCGTAACGAGTGATTAGCTGAATCGATCTCATTGACTGTCTGTTGTAGATTTTGAAATTCCGGTGTTTGACTGAATGAAACCGGTGAAGTATCGTCTGATTTGTTGTCATTACTACTTTCTATAACGTCAATACGACTGGCCAATTCATCATATTTTTCAGTCAGTATTTTTACCTGCTCATCGGTTTTAGTGTCAGAGGCATTAATCTGTTTTTGCAATTTACGAGTAGTTTCATTCAGTTTTTTAACGTCAGCTTTGATGACATCGCAGTCCTGTGTTAGTTCTAATTGTTCGAATCTGTCTGTCACTGTTTGAATATTTACTGTGTGTGTATCTGTTTTTGATTTAAGATCAGAAATTTCATCACGTAATTCCGCGTTCAACTGTTCTATGGTATTAATTTTGTCGGACACTGTAGTAATATTATTGTCTACATACGTCTTCGCTTTCGCGAACATTTTACGTTTGTCTTCTTGTCTTTGTGCAGTGATTGTTTCCATGACTTGTCGTTTTACTTTGTTTTGATCCTGAATAAATTTGCGGAAACGCGTATCACTGTTTTGTATGTGAAGATTAAAGCGTTCGTCAATCTGAGTGTTCTGTTGGTCGAATTTCGCGTCGATCTTTTCATTCATTGTGCGCGAAAGTTCTGCTGTCATTGCTTTAAACTCGTCGCGTAATTGTGTAGCTTTTTCAGAGCATTGTTTAGCGACTGTACTAATTTCCACTCTAAGTGTTTCTGTTGCGACTGTCTGCATTTCCCTTAATTCTTGCGCAACAGACCTAATTTCTTCGCTACTTTTCTTTGAGCTAGCCTCAATTTCCTCGCGTAACTGTTCCTTAGTGTCATGACACTGCGCGGCAACGGCTCTAATTTGTTCACTAAGCTGTCTGGAATTGTCGTCTAATTTTTCATTTAAGTATTGTTTGAGTTTTTCATTATCTTGTTTGTTAACTTCCCTAAGTTGTCTAAAATCTTCACTTTGTTTTTCATTCTGTTGTTTGACCTGTTCACTAAGTTTGTCTTGTTTTTCGTTCTGTTCGTTCCTAAACTGTAGCATTATTGCCATAAATTGTTCCAAAGTAACATTACCTACTCCATTATCTGTGCTGTTTGATTGTGTACCTGGAATTGTCGCGCTTTGTGTGACCATTTGGTCATTCTGCATTTTACAAAAAGGTTTACCAATCAAATGTACACTATCAGTCATTATTTCGGAATTAAATAAATCCGGCGTACTTTGTGTATCCTGTTCATTTTCATTAAAAATATTTGTCTGTACGTTACTTGAATTTTCCAAATCGGGTGTGTTAAGCTCGGCAGCGCTCATTACAATAGAGCGTCCCGCATCATCAATTGTCGTCAAATCAACAGAGGACATAACCGAGTTCGTTCGTTCATCATTAAGACAAAAGTCATCATTAGTGGTTGGAACGCACTGATTGTCAGTGAACGCAGGATTGTCATCATTACACTGCGTGTCACAAGTCCTATCGGTAAAGTTGTTTGAGTCGTTAATTTCATTCATAATACCTCGCGACACACTATTCACAGTCTTTCGCGGCATTTTTGCAATAGTCACAAATATTCACAAAACAATTAAGCACATATGCAAAAAGCAACAGTCACTAATACAACAGAGCAAACGAATTGCCGTTGACCTGTAGAAAGAAAGTCACAAGATTAGTGAAAGCGTTGCGCCAAATCCTAATTATATCTAAGCAAATAAGAGCAGATATCTGACTGTTTTTCAAAAGATTCTCAACGAAATGCGATCCTGGCAGGGTCGCCAAGTGTAACCTCCCCACAAAAATTTTAAAAGACAGAAATATAAAATGAATAGGAGCCAAGAAGCAATATTGTCCCCACAAAAATATTTAAATAAAAAATATAATAATAAATGGGAGCCAAGTGTAACCTCCCCAATCGCAATCTGACTGAAAGTATAAGCTGTCACGAAAATGATGAAAAACAGTTCAGTGTTAATGAAACTTCAGTGACAATGAAAATTCAATTAAACCGAAATATCGGTCTTTGGCCCTTGTGCAAAAATCAGAATTAATTTCTTACCTCATTGAAACTGCTTGCCAAATTTCTGCTCTTATTGTTAGCCACGGCTTGGAGGAACTGCATTGCAAATAATATTTTTTTTTCTTTTTTTTTTTTTTTAATTTAACTGAAATTTTTCTTTAAGGGAAATGGAAGGAAATCGTTGGTTTAATTAAATGATATTTTTATTTGTAAAAAAATTGTTTTGAAATCAAAATTATTATTGGGGCATTTGTTGGAAATTAATTACAATAAATAAACTTTACATTATCTGATGATTACCTTAATTAACAATATACCTCATTCAGCATCTTGACCAGAATGCCATGTCGACGCTCGCCGACTGCGTCCCGCTCGCGACCGTGACAGGACTAGACCACTACTGCCGACAGACTACATCACACAACCGCACTGGGCTGCTACTACTGACCGACTGCTCTGCATGACGACTACTAGCGTACTGCTCGCAACACTCGCGCGGTCAAGCGCAGACTAACCACGATAAAAGGCTCTCTGGTCAAAGATTTTATCATGCTTCACCATCGCTGCTACGTTACATACGTGTTTCAAGCACTCACTCCCAATCTTCATCTATTATAACTGGAACCTGTGAGCGGGTGGGGTTTACTGTGGAGCTGGGTGGCATAGGGAGAGGGGAAGGCTACGTCTATTTGTTAATAACAAACTAATGTTATTATATTAAGTCATGTCACTCAAGGTCAATTTGCTAACAAAAAAATGAATATCATATCATCTGCATCATTCGAAGCATCAGCAGATAAGTAAATACTCGCAGTCTCCCACATTTTACTCAATTTATACATATTTTGCACCCATTTTTTCGTCTTTGTCCATGGGAAAAATATGGACAAAGACGAAAAAATGGGTGCAAAATATGTATAAATTGAGTAAAATGTAGGTTTCAGATACATATTTTAACGGTTTATGTGATAATATTTACTATATAAGTGACGTATTAGTGGTTTCTTCATTCACCTCTGCCTTTATTGTGTTGTGACCTGATATTTGTGAGTGTTTCGTATCGAGCAACTTAACCTCTTGCCCGTGTTTACATTCCGCGCTGACCAGTTGCAGCTGTAGCGGTGCATCGAAAGCTAAGTACTAATTAATTATTTGTGTATAGTGGTTTATTTAGAAACTTTAGTAGTCTTCAACCGGTGTTCTTGGTGTTTTCTGGTGAAATAATTTCAGAAGAACCTTTCGGGAACTGTTTTCAGCTGCGTTACTGTGTCATTAGACGTTTGATTCTCTTTCTGTATTAGTCTTTTGTTATATTCACATTTGTTGTTTATTAATACTGTTAATAATAGTAGTTACTTCCCTTGTAGAGTAAGTTTGTGATTATTGTAGTCAGGTTTTTAACATCTTCTTATTGTAGTAGCGGAACTTAGAAAATGTAAAATTTTACCATGAGTGAGAAGTGTGGGCATTGCCGTAGCTTCGTGAGTAGTGGATTGCGGTGTGAGACTTGTTCCAAGTATTTTCACTGGGGGGGGGGGAATGCAGTGGGGAAGCCAGTGGGCATTCTGGTGAGATCCTCTCCTGGAACTGCAGGTTATGTAGCAAGAGTAAGTTGATAGAGGAGCAGGAGCGTAAGATCTGTGCCCTTCAGGTGCAGTTGAAAAACGTACAGGAGGAGCTAGATAGGATGAGGAGGGAGAAGGGGGTTGGGGAATGGGAGCTGGCTGTTGGCAAAAAAATCTGCTAGGAGAAGAAGATTTTCAGATAGTTTTACTATTGGTGTTTACAATAGATATGACCAAATGTCAGAGTCTAGTGGAGAGGAATCTCTAGTAACTGTAGATGTAGGAAGTATGCAGCAGACCTCAGTAGTTACTGTGCCTAGAACAGTTGCAAAGTCGAAGAGGAAGAAGAAGGTTCTGCTGTTAGGTAGTTCTCATGGCAGAGGTGTAGGCCAGCAGTTGCAGGAAGTGCTTGGGAATGAGTACCAGGTCACCAGCATTGTGAAGCCTAATGCAGGATTGGCTCAGGTGACTATTAACATAGGGGGGTTATGTAGGGATTTTACTAAAGAGGATCAGGTAGTGATTGTGGGTGGGGCTGCTAATAGTATTGATAGGGATGGGGAGTATAACATTGATGGTGACCTGGAAAAGATAGCCACTCAGACTGGCAACGCGAATGTGCATTGCGTGGAACTGTTTCAGCGTCACGATCGGCCTCATCTTAATACAGCCGTCAGGCGTAATAACATGCGACTGGGGGGTGCGCTGATGACAGAAAGCATGGGTCACATTTTAGTGGTGTCGGTGGAGTCTATCAGCAGGACGGGTTTCACTAGACATGGCCTGCACCTCAACAGGTATGGGAAGGGGAGATTGGCAAAGCTTATAGGTGACAGCATAGGTGAGGTTGATGGTATCACTCATGAGAAAATTCCTGCAGTAGTGGGTGTTAGAGCTGCACCTTTTTTAGATTGAAGTCAGCTGATAGGTATTCCTGCCTAAGGGAAGTCTCTCTAACAACGGAATCACTTTTGACAAAGCTTAGGTATCCGAGTAATGAGGGAATGAGTATATTTCATCAAAATATACAAGGTATTAGAGATAAAGTTAGTGAACTGCTTACAAATGTTGACTCTGAAATTATTGGTATATCTGAACACTTCTTAAATAAGGAGATAATTCAGAGGCTTCCTTTACCAGGATACAGGTTGGCTGGCAGCTTTTCGAGGAGCTCTTTGCGGTGTGGGGGAGTAGCCATGTATGTGAAAAACGGCATCCCATTTGAGTCAATTGATGTTTCAAAGTACTGCACTGGAAAGGTGTTTGAATGTTGTGCAGGTGTGGTTAAATTTAACGGAGCTAAACTTCTAACTGTTGTTATTTATAGATCCCCAGACTCCGATTTCACAACATTTTTGCTAAAGCTAGAGGAGGTTCTTGGTTCACTTTACAGGAAATACAAAAAGTTAGTTATATGTGGTGACTTCAATATTAATTGTATAAGTGATTGTGCAAGGAAGAGGATGCTGGTAGACCTCTTTAATTCATATAATCTTATGCAAACCGTATTCTTTCCAACGAGAGTGCAAGGGAACAGTAGAACAACCATAGACAACATTTTTGTTCATTCCTCATTTCTAGAAGGGCATTCTGTTAGCAAAAAGGTGAATGGCCTTTCAGATCATGATGCACAAATTTTAACTTTAAAAGGTTTTTGTGCTGCAACACTTGTTAAATATAGTCATCAGCTGTTCTGTAAAGCTGATCCAGTTGCTGCAGAGACCTTTTTAAACCTTATCAAGGAACAAGAGTGGCAAGATGTTTATAGCGCTGATACAGTAGACGATAAATATAATGTTTTTCTCAAAACTTCTCTCGTGCTCTTTGAAAGTTGCTTTCCGTTAGTACGTTCAAAACAGGGCACTAGCACAAACAGGCAGCCTGGGTGGCTGACTAGAGGGATAAGAATATCTTGTAGAACAAAGTGGCAGTTATATCAAAACGTTAGAAACAGTCAAAATTTAAATGCAGCAGCCCATTACAAACAGTATTGTAAGGTGCTTAAAAATGTTATTAGGAAGGCAAAAAGTATGTGGTATGCAGGTAGAATAGCTAAGTCTCAGTATAAAATTGAAATCATATGATCAGTCGTAAAGGAAGTTGCTGGTCTGCAAAGACAGGTCGAGGATATAGAATCTGTGCGTAGTGGGAATGTCCGTGTTACTGATAAGTCGCATATATGTACAGTATTTAATAATCACTTTCGGAATATAGCAGGTGAACTAAATAGAAACCTAGTCCCAACAGGGAATCATATAGCGCTCTTAGAAAAAAGTGTTCCGAGACTGTTACCTGAAATGCTCCTCCATGATACTGACAAGAGGGAGATTGAGTTAATAATTAAATCACTAAAGACCAAGAACTCTCATGGATATGACGGGGAATCTAGCAGAATACTGAAGTATTGTTCTATGTATGTTAGCCCAGTACTCAGCCATATCTGTAACTTTTCCTTTAGGAGTGGTCGGTTTCCTGACCGATTAAGGTACTCGGTAGTGAAGCCACTTTATAAAAAGGGAGACATTGATAGTGTTGACAATTTTAGACCTATTTCTATGCCATCGGTGTTTGCTAAAGTTATCGAGAAGGTTGTTTATACAAGGTTACTGGAGCATTTAAATTCACATAATTTGCTGTCAAATGTTCAGTTTGGTTTTAGAAATGGTTTAACAACTGAAAATGCTATATTCTCTTTTCTCTGTGAGGTTTTGGACGGATTAAATAAAAGGTTGCAAACGCCAGGTGTTTTCTTTGATTTAACGAAGGCTTTTGACTGTGTTGACCACAAAATATTACTGCAGAAGTTGGACCATTATGGAGTAAGGGGAGTAGCTTACAATTGGTTCGCCTCTTACTTTAAGAACAGAAAGCAGAGGGTATTTCTCCGCAATATTGAGAGTGGTAGTGATGTTCAGTCCCAATGGGGCACTGTTAAGTGGGGTGTTCCCCAAGGGTCGGTGCTTGGGCCACTGCTGTTTCTTATTTATATAAATGATATGCCTTCCAGTATTACAGGTGATTAAAAAATATTTCTGTTTGCTGATGACACCAGCTTGATAGTGAAGGATCTTGTGTGTAATATTGAAACAGTAACAAATAATGTAGTTCATGAAATAAGTTCGTGGCTTGTGGAAAATAATTCGATGCTAAATCACAGTAAGACTCAGTTTTTACAGTTTCTAACTCACAATTCAACAAGAACCGACATTTTGATCAGACAGAATGGGCATATTATAAGCGAGACGGAACAGTTCAAGTTCCTAGGTGATCGGATAGATAGTAAGCTGTTGTGGAAAGCCCTTGTCCAGGATCTTGTTCAGAAACTAAATGCTGCTTTATTTACCATTAGAACAGTATCTGAAGTAAGTGACACTTCAACACGAAAAGTAGTCTACTTCGCATATTTTCATACGCTTATGTCGTACGGTATTATTCTTTGGGGTAATTCTTCTGATTCAAAAAGGGTGTTTTTGGCTCAAAAACGGGCTGTTCGAGCTATATGTGGTGTAAGTTCGAGAACCTCTTGTCGACCCCTATTCAAAAATCTGGGAATTCTGACATTCCCCTCACAGTATATATTTTCTTTAATGTCGTTTGTTGTTAGCAATATTAGCCTATTCCCAAGAGTTAGCAGCTTTCACTCAGTTAATACTAGACAGAAATCAAATCTGCATGTAGAATGCACTTCCATGACTCTTGTGCAGAAAGGAGTGCAGTATTCTGCTGCATCCATTTTCAATAAGCTACCACAAGAAATCAAAAATCTTAGCAGTAGCCCAAACTCTTTTAAGCCTAAACTGAAGAGTTTCCTCATGACTCACTCCCTCTATTCTGTCCAGGAGCTCCTGGAAGAGCTAAAAGATTAAGCAAATTCCAGTGTTAGATTGTTGATTTTCTTCATTTAAACTTACGACTTGTCACCTGAATATGTTTTTATTATATTTCATTTTATCTGTTTCTAATATCGTGTTATAATTTCATGTATTGACTCGATCCATGACCATGGAGACTTCTCCTTAATTTGGTCCCACGGAACAATAAATAAATAAATAAAAAATAAAATAAATAAACTGCACATTTTTAGTATTTTCCCGTATTTTCCATAATTTGTTCATGATGTCGCATCAAATTTATGGTAATTTCAGCCAGTTGCAATGCAGCATGTGTCGGAATTATTAATTATTGCTAAGCCATCACTACATCTGACCAGTATCTGAAACCACCCCAGAGAAAAGTATGTCGCCTGCAGGGCAGCCCACCACTCCAATGTTTACACGTGGAGCAGAACCGCGACGGCAGACAACGATGCTTCGAGTATAGTGGTGAACACAATGACACCAACTCAGCAATGACCGAGAAATTTGCACAATTTATGTGTAATTGTCTCCAGTTAGATGGATGGCTGACAAGGCACACCTATGAAAATCAGGCATTCGGTGAGGGGGCATCCAACCATAATAAACAAATCGTAACTCGCCGAGATCTAGAAATAAAGAGATACGTTGTTGTTGTTGTTGTGGTCTTCAGTCCTGAGATTGGTTTGATGGAGCTCTCCATGCTACTCTATCCTGTGCAAGCTTCTTCATCTCCCAGTATCTACTACAACCTACATCCTTTTGAATCTGCTTAGTGTATTCATCTCTTGGTCTCCCTCTACGATTTTTACCCTCCACGATGCCCTCCAATACTAAATTGGTGATCCCTTGATGCCTCAGAACATGTCCTACCAACCGATCCCTTCTTCTAGTCAAGTTGTGATACAAACTCCTCTTCTCCCCAGTTCTGTTCACTACCTCCTCATTAGTTATGTGATCTACCCTTCTAATCTTCAGCATTCTTTTGTAGCGCCACATTTCGAAAGCCTCTATTCTCTTCTGTCTAAACTATTTATCGTGCATGTTTCACTTCCATGCATGGCTGCACTCCATACAAACAATTTCAGAAACTACTTCCTGACAATTAAATATATACTCGATGTTAACAAATTTCTCTTCTTCGGAAACGCTTTCCTTGCAATTTCCAGTCTACATTTTATATCCTCTCTACTTCGACCATCATCAGTTATTTTGCTCCCCAAATAGCAAAACTCCTTTACTACTCTAAGTGTCTCATTTCGTAATCTAATTCCCACAGCATCACCCGACTTAATTCGACTACATTCCCATTATCCTCGTTTTGCTTTCGTTGATGTTCATCTTATATCCTCCTTTGAAAGGAGACACTGTTCATTCTGTTCAACTGCTCTTCCAAGTCCTTTGCTGTCTCTGACACAATTACAATGTCATCAGCGAACCTCAAAGTTTTTATTTCTTCTCCATGGATTTTAATACCTACTTCGAATTTTTCTTTTGTTTCCTTTACTGCTTACGCAATATACAGATTGAATAACATGGGGGAGAGGCTACAACCCTGTCTCAGTCCCTTCCCAACCACTGCTTCCCTTTCATGTCCCTCGACTCTTATAACTGCCATCTGGTTTCTGTACAAATTGTAAATAGCCTTTCGTCCCCTGTATTTTACCCCTGCTACCTTTAGAATTTGAAAGAGACTATTCCAGTCAACGTTGTCAAAAGCTTTCTCTAAGTCTACAAATGCTAGAAACGTAGGTTTGCCGTTACTTAATCTTTCTTCTAAGATAAGTCGTAGGGTCAGTATTGCCTCACGTTCCAATATTTCTACGGAATCCAAACTGATCTTCCCCGAGGTCGGCTTCTACCTGTTTTTCCATTCGTCTGTAAAGAATTGGTGTTAGTATTTTGCTGATGTGACTTATTAAACGCCGGCCGATGTGGCGGAGCGGTTCTAGGCGCTACAGTCTGGAACCGCGCGACCGCTACGGTCGCAGGTTCGAATCCTGCCTCGGGCATGGATGTGTGTCCTGTCGTTAGGTTAGTTAGGTTTAAGTAGTTCTAAGTTCTAGGGGACTGATGACCTTAGAAGTTAAGTCCCATAGTGCTCAGAGCTATTTGAACCAAATTGAACTTATTAAACTGATAGTTCGGTAATTTTCACATCTGTCAATACCTGCTTTCTTTGGGATTGGAATTATTATATTCTTCTTGAAATCTGAGGGTATTTCGCCTGTTTCATACATCTTGCTCACCAGATGGTAGAGTTTTGTCAGGACTGGTTCTTCCAAGGCTGTCAGTAGTTCTAATGGAATGTTGTCTACTCCCAGGGCCTTGTTTCGAGTCAGGTCTTTCACTGCTCTGTCAAACTCTTCACGCAGTATCATATTTCCCATTTAATCTTCATCTACATCCTCTTCCATTTCTATAATATTGACCTCAAGTACATCGCCCTTATATGGACCCTCCGTATACTCCTTCCACCTTTATGCTTTCCCTTCCTTGCATAGAACTAGGTTTCCATCTGAGCTCTTGATATTCATACAATTGGTTCTCTTTTCTCCAAAGGTTTCTTTAATTCTCCTGTAGGCAGTATCTATGTTACCCTAGTGAGATAAGCCTCTACATCCTTACATTTGTCCTCTAGCCATCCCTGCTTAGCCATTTTGCACTTGCTGTCGATCTCATTTTTGAGACGTTTGTATTCCTTTTTGCCCGCTTCATTTACTGCATTTTTGTATTTTATTCTTTCATCAATTAAATTCAGTATCTCTTCTGTTACCCAAGGATTTCTATTAGCCCTCGTCTTTTTACCTGCTTGATCCTCTGCTACCTTCACTATTTCTTCTCTCAAAGCTACCCATTCTTCTTCTGTTGTATTTCTTTCCCCCATTCCAGTCAATGATTCACTTATGGTCTCCCTTAAACTCTGTACAACCTCTGATTTAGTCAGTTTATCCAGGTCCCATCTCCTTAAATTCCCATCTTTTTGCAGATTCTTCAGTTTTAATCTGCAGTTCATCAGCAACAGATTGTGGCCAAAGTCCACATCTGCCCCTGGAAATGTCTTACAATTTAAAATCTGGTTCCTAAATCTCTGTCATACCATTATATAATCTATCTGAAACCTTCTAGTATATCCAGGGTTCTTCCATGTATGCAACCTTCTTTCATGATTCTTGAACCAAGTGTTAGCTATGATTAAGTTATGCTCTGTGCAAAATTCTACCAGGCGATTTCCTCTTGCATTTCTTAGCCCCAATCCATATTCACCTGCTACGTTTCCTTCTCTTCCTTTTCCTACTGTCGAATTCCAGTCACCCATGACTATTAATTTTTGTCTCCCTTCACTACCTGAATAATTTCTTTTATCTCATCATACATTTCATCAATTTCTTCGTCATATGCAGAGATTGTTGGCATGTAAACTTGTACTACTGTAGTAGGCATGGGCTTCGCGTCTATCTTGGCCACAATAATGCGTTCACTATGCTGTTTGTAGTAGCTTACCTGCACTCCTATTTTTTTTATTCATTATTAAACCTACTCCTGCATTACCCCTATTTGATTTTGTATTTATAACCCTGTATCCACCTGATCAAAAGTCTTGTTCCTCCTGCCATCGAACTTCACTAATTCCTACTATATCTAACTTTAACCTATCCATTCCCCTTTTTAAGTTTTCTAACCTACCTGCCCGATTAAGGGATCTGACATTCCACACTCCGATCCGTAGAACGCCAGTTCAGTTTTCTTTCTCCTAATAACGACGTCCTCTTGAGTAGTCCCCGCCCGGAGATCCGAATGGGGGACTATTTTACCTCCAGAAAATTTTACCCAAGAGGACGCCATCATCATTTAATCACACAGTAAAGCTGCATGCCCTCGGGAAAAATTACGGCCGTAGTTTCCCCTTGCTTTCAGCCGTTTGCAGTACCAGCACAGCAAGGCCGTTTTGGTTAGTGTTACAAGGCCAGATCAGTCAATCATCCAGACTGTTGCCCCTGCAACTACTGAAAAGGCTGCTGCCCGTCTTCAGGAACCACACGTTTGTCTGGCCTCTCAATAGATACCCCTCCGTTGTGGTTGCACCTACGGTACGGCTATCTGTGTCGCTGAGGCACGCAAGCCTCCCCACCAATGGCAAGGTCCATGGCTAATGGGGGGGGGGGGGGGGGGAGATACGTTAACAGGCAGAATACTTGGCATTGTGTTGTCTTATGTAGGCATTGCCGACAGCAGCGCAGTATTCTGCCTGTTAACGTCTGTCTGAATGGCAAGTTATCAAGATGTAAGTGAGACTGCTGTACGTGGTGTTATAGTCGGTGTATGAGCGATGGGACACAGCATCTCCGAGGTAGCGATGAGGCGGCGATTTTCCCGTACGACCATTTCATGAGTGTCCGGTGAATATCAGGAATCCGGTAAAACATCAACTCTCCGACATCGCTGCGCCCGGAAAATGATACTGCAAGAACGGGACCAACGACGACTGAAGTGACTCAACCAATTTGACAGAAGTGCAACCATTACGCAAATTGTTCCAGATTTCAATTCTGGGCTATCAACAAGTGTCAGCGTGCGAACTATTCAGCGAAACATCACAGATATGGGCTTTCGGAGCCGAAGGCCCACTCTTACACCCTTGATGACTGCACTACACAAAGCTTCACACCTCGCCTTGGCCCTTCAACGCCGACAATGCACTGTTGACTGGAAACACGTTTCCTGGTCGTACGAGTCTCGTTTCAAATTGTATGGAGCGGATGGATGTGTGCTGGTATGGAGACAACGTCATGAATCCATGGACCTTGCATGTCAGCAAGGACTGTTCAAGCTGGTCGAGGTTCTGTAATAGTGTGGCGCGTGTACAGTTAGAGTGACATGCGACCCCTGATACGTCTGGATACGACTTCGACAGGTGACATGTACGAAGTATCCTGTCCGATCACCTGCATCCATTCATGTCCACTGTGCATTCCGACGGAGTTGGATAATTCCAGCAAGACAATGCGAACCCCACACATCCAGAATTGCTACAGAGTGCCTCCAGGACACCCTTCTGAAATTAAACACTTCCGCTAGCCACCAACTTCCCAGGCATGAACATTATTGAGCATATCTGGGATGCCCTGCAACGTTCTGTTCAGAAGAGATCTCCACCTCCTTGTACTCTTACAGATTCATGGAGAGCCCCCACCCCCCCACCCCAGGATTCATGGTGTGAAATCCCTTCAGCATTACTTCAGACATTTGTCGCGTCCATGCCACGTCGTGTGCACTTCTGGCTCTTAAGTGTGTGTGGTAACCTGCGGAAATCTGTCGGCGACTTTGCAGATAAATGTCGCTAAAGGTTTAAGCACAAAAGACTCCCCTTCACTGCCCCTTTCGCTCTGGACAAATAACGAACTACTGCTCCCCCATACATCCCGTTTTTAGTACTACAGCCTATGCGTGGGTGGCATCTGTCTTGGCCTATTCACGATAGAGAGTAAGTCCTGCTATAATCTCTACCCTACACGTGAACCATACTGGGCGGATATGGAATAATGTAGCTACAAAACACAAATCTGCAAGCACACTCAGAGTGGACGACATCTACTACTACTTCTCCTATGTAGAATAGAAACACATGTTACTGTCACAATATGGGTGCGCGATGTCACCATAAGACTCGTAAATAGATACGGAAAAAATCCGAAGTATACAAATCTTCGCCACACAACATGAGACTGAGCAATGACCACAGTGCAGCAAAAATAAACTGTTAAAGTCAACGGCTCACAGTAGTCAGAGCATCACTGTCACTATACGATAAAAATGCGGCCTTAAAACAGCCGTAGAATTCGCGCACCGTCCGTCGATAAGCCAATTCAGCAAACGAACAAACAGGAACTTACTTGTGAACAGCACACATGCACTGACTGCTGGAAGAATGGTCTGCACATTCCTGTTTACTGCAGAAATATCTCCATTTCTTCTCGATCTGCGCCACCGAAAGTTGCCAGATAGCTCAAAGCTGTAATTGAAATGGCGGTCATAACGTAAATGAGGGCCTAGTACTAGGGAAGTACCACTACAGCATCGATGTGCGGACATTGGCTAACGGTAGCCGCCGGAAAATGTCCTGTGCATACTGATGAATGGGAGGAATCACCAACCTGTGTCTTTGTCTATTTAAAGGTGCAGAACTACTTTCAACAGCTCGAAACACGTGCTACTTTTTTTTCGGATGAAACAAACGGCCCCTTAAGACGTCCAGCAGAAAGAGGAGCACACCCACTTAGACAGAGACGCTTGCGGACCCTCCGAACTCTGTATGAAGAGGACCTTAAAACGTTCTAAAAATATTTTTATTATACGACCCATGTATGTCACTGATGACTCTGTGAACTGCTGGATCCACCCATACAATCTTATCAACGAATAAGACCCGATATCCTATGCTAAACAAGATCCACTATTTAGTAACAAATACATGTCCACATGTACAAGTTAGAATAAAATCATCAGGTGTCAAGTTTTTTGTGTTAAGATTTTACCACGAATCCTCCTCTCGTCTAATTCTCGAATATCGTGAGAATTCTGGCAACGTTGCATCTACTATGTTGTCATTGCAGACAAAGGATAAATCAGCTAAATCGAAGTCAAGTTCAGAGCCTGATGCTGTCGAGAGGAGACGTATCTAGATACGATTTAATACAGCTTTTTTCGGCCCCTTCTAAGGTGGTAAATGCAATTTATTTGCAAATGGCCTCTCAATCGTTGCATGTGACGATTTCCTCCAATGGCTAGTGTTTTAGGGACCATGCGTTTGAGATAATTGTATACCATATTTATGGAAGCAATCTGGTAAGAGTAGAAGGCTGACTAGCAGATCAGGAAACCCGACGTATCTCCTTTTTTATCGCAACACACATAGAAAGAAATGCTTCGAATCGTTTCCCGAAACGTGGACTGTAAGTGATAAATAATTATAGATTCTTTCTAATGGATAATCATGGGTATTTTATGCAAAATATTTACATTAGGATGGCCTTGTGGCGTTGTTGCACATTTCAAAGACAACAGTGTTGTGATTGGTTTTTATACGACCCGACACGAATTCTTAACGTGTGCCAGCCTCTTCATCTCAGAGTAGAACTTGCAAATATTTGCTGGATGTGTTCCAATCGCTGTCGTCTTCTGCCGATTTTATCCTCTAAACTCCCTCTAGTTACACGGAAGTTATTCGGGGGGTGACGTCTTAATAGATGTCCTACCATCCTATCCCTTTTTCATGTCGGCGTTTCCCACACATTCCTCTCCTCGCAGATTCTCCAGAGAACCTCGTCCTTCCTTACCTGATTTTCAACTTTCGTCTGTAGCACCACATCTCAATGCTTCGATTCTCTTCTGTTCCGGTTTTCCCACAGTCCATTTCTCATTACCATACAATGCTGTGCTCCAAACGTATATTCTCAGAAATTTCTTTCTCAAAGCAAGGACAATGTTTGACACTAGTACACTTCTCTGGGGCAGGAATGCCCTTTTTCCCAGTGCTAGTCTGCCTTTGGTGGCCTCCTTGCTCCGTCATTCATTGGTTATTTTGCTGCCTAGGTATTAGAATTCGTTAACTCCATCTACTTCGTGCCCATCAATCCTGATGTTAAATTTCTCTCTGTTCTCATTTCTGCTACTTTTCATTACCTTCGTCTTTCTTCGTTTTACTCTGAATCTATACTCAGTACTCAATAGACTGTTCATTCCGTTCAGCATATCATGTAATTCTTCTTCATTTTCACTCAAGATAGCAATGTCATCAGCGAATCGCATCATTGATATCCTTTCACTTTGAATTTTGATTCTACTCCTGAACATTTCTTACATTTCCATCATTGCTTCTTCGATGTATAGACTGAACAGTGTAAGTAGGCTGTTTGGGTTTTTATGTTGGTAACGTCACGTAGCGCTCTGTATGAAAATCACCGACTGTGCTGCGTGCTGTTTGTTGCTGGTTTGCATTGTTGGAATTTGCTATTGTAGTGTTGGGCAGTTGGCTGCTAACAGCGCGTAGCGTTGCGCAGTTGGAGGTGAGCCGCCAGCAGTGGTGGATGTGGGGAGAGAGATGGCGAAGTTTTGAGAGCGGATGATCTGGACGTGTGTCCATCAGAGAGAGTAAATTTGTAAGACTGGATATCATGAACTGGTATTTTTGAACACTATTAAGGTAAATACATTTTTTGTTCTCTATCAAAATCTCTCATTTGCTAACTGTGCCTATCAGTAGTTAGTGCCTTCAGTAGTTAGAATCCTTTATTTAGCTGGCAGTATTGGCGCTCGCTGTATTGCAGTAGTTCAAGTAACGAACATTTTTGTGAGGTAAGTGATTCATGAAAGGTATAGGTTATTGTTAGTCAGGGCCATTCTTTTGTAGGGATTATTGAAAGTCTGATTGTGTTGCGCTAAAAATATTGCGCGTCATTTTAGTGATGATCAGAATAAGTAAAGAGAGAAATGTTTGAGTACGTTCAGTTTTGCTCAGCTGTTTGAAAATCAAATAACGTAAGACGTTTATCAGCACAGTAATTCATTAGTTTTTCTAAGGGGATGTTACAACAGTAGGGGATAAGACTACATCCTTGTCTTACAGGCTTTTTAGCACGAGCGCTTCGTTCATGGGCGCCCACTCCTATTATTCCTTCTTGGCTTCTGTACACATTCTGTAGTACCCGTCTCTCCCTATAGCTTACCCCTGTTTTTCTCAGGATTTCGAGCGTCCTGCACGATTGTACATTGTCGAACGCTTTTTCTAGGACGACAGATCCCATGAACGTGTCTTGATTTTCCTTTATTCTCGCATTTATTATCAACCGCAACGTCAGAATTGCCTCTCTCGTGCCTTTACCTTTCCTAAGGCCAAACTGATCGTCATCGAGGATGTCCTCAGTTTTCTTTTTTATTCTTCTGTATATTATTCTTGTCAGTAACTTGGATGCATGAGCTGTTAAGCTGACTGTGTGATAATTCTCGCACTTGTCAGCTCTTGCAATCTTCGGAATTGTGTGGATGATATTTTTCCGAAAGTCAGGTGGCATGTCGCCAGACTCATACGTTCTACACACCAACTTGCATAGTTGTTTTGTTGCCGCTTCTCCCAATGATTTTAGAATTTCTGATGGAATGTTATTATCCCTTCTGTCTTATTGATCTTGAGTCCTCAAAAGCTGTTTTAAATTCTGATTCTAATACTGGATCGCCTATCTCTTCTAAATAGACTTCCGTTTCTTCTCCTGTCACATCAGACAAGTCTTCCCCCTCATAGAGGCCTTCAGTGTACTCTTTCCACCTATCTGCTCTCTCCTCTGCATTTAACAGTTGCATTCCCATTGCACTCTTAATGTTACCACCCTTGCTTATAATGTCACCATAGGTTGTTTCGACTTTCCTGTATACTGAGTCACTCCTTCCGATACACATTTCTTTTTCGATTTCTTCACATTTTCATACAACCATTTCGTCTTAGCTTCCCTGCACTTCCTATTTATTTCATTCCTCAGTGATTTGTATTTCTGTATTCGTGGTTTCCCTGAACATTTTTGTACTTCCTTCTTGCATTGATCAAATGAAGTATTTCTTCTGTTACCCACGGTTTTTTATTGCAGCTACCTTCTTTGTACCTATATTTTTCTTTCCAACTTCTGTGATTGCCCTTTTTAGAGATGTCCATTCGTCTTCAACTGTACTGCTTACTGTAGCCATTTCACCATAGATTCCCTGCAATCCCCATCTGTTTCATTTCTAAGTGACTTGTATCACTGTATTCCCTGAACATTTTTGTACTGCCTTCTTTCATCGATGAACTGAAGAATTTTTTCGGTCCTCCATTGTTTCTTCGTAATTACCTTCTTTGTACCTATGTTTTTCCTTTCAGCTTGTGTGATTGCCGTTTTCAGAGTAGCCTATTCCTCTTCCACTGCCCTGCCTACTTAGCTATTCCCTATTGCAGCAACTATAGCCTCAGAGAACTTCAAGCGTGTCTCTTCCTTCCTTAGTATCTCTGTATCCCACTTCATTGCACATTGGTTCTTCCTGACTAGTATCTTAAGCCTACTCTTCCTCACCACTAAATTGTGATCTCGGTCTATATCTGCTTCTGAGTATGCCTTACAATCCAGTATCTTTATTTCAGAATCTCTGCCTGACCATGATATAATCTAACTGAAATCTTCCCGTGTCTCCCGGCCTTTTCCAAGTATACCTCCTTCTCTTGTGATTCTTGAACAGCGTATTCGCTATTACTAGCTGAAATTTATTGCAGAACTAGTCTTTCTCCTGTTGTATCCTAGTTCGAAGCCCATATGCTCCTGTAATCCTTTTTTCCTACTCTTTCACCTGGAACCGCATTCCAATCCCTTATCTAGATCATGATACTCTCTCAGAAAAATTCAAGTTTTATGGAACTGGTAGCTTTACACAGAACTGATTTAAATCATACATAACAAACTCAAAAATTCAGATAATGTCGGAAAGACAGAAAATTTTAATAACTCGGGAAAAGAATCACAAAGGGAGTCCCACAGGTTTCAGTTTTGGGACCACTCCTATTCCTTATATATGTGCATGACATTCTACTTAACATTCAACAAGCAAATTGGTAACTTTTGCAGATGATGCTAGTGTTATAAAAATCCCATTAGAGAGGCAGCAGTAGAAGAGCTAGTAAATGATATTTTCCAAAGCATTATTGCGTGGTTGTCTGAATATGGCCTCGCCCTACATTTTGAAACAATACGTTACATTCAGTTCTATAGTACAAACAGGGTCATACCAACAACTGATCCAGCACGTGAGCAGGAGCCAGTAGATAGGGTAGAAGGCTCAAAATTTTTGGGTGTAGATATTAATGAAAACTTGAACTGGAAGAAACACTTTACTGAGCTTCTCAGACAATTAAGTTCAGCTGCATTTGCTCTTTGTGCAGTTGCAAACCTTTGAAAAAAAACTTATCAAGCTTCTGACTTGTTTGGGATATTTCCACTCAGTAATGTTGTTTGGAATAATTTTCTGGGGTAACTCATCACTTCCAAAGAAAATATTGATTCAGTAAAACGGACACTAAGAATAATACGTGGTTTCAGCCACAGACATCATGCAGGTACCTCTTCAACGAGCTAGGCATTTTAACTGCATCGTCACAATACATATATTCGGCAGTGAATTTCGACATAAATAACCCATCACAATTTTAAGAGAACTGTTATGTTCATCCCTACAACACTAGAGCGAAAAATGACATATATTACCCATTGTTAAAGCTCTCGATGGCTCAGAAAGGAGTTCAATATGCAACAAAAAAATTTTTGATCATTTACCCAATAACATAATTATGTCTGACAGATAGCGAAACAAGTTTTAAATCTACTTTAAATTCATTTCTCCTGAACAACTCGTTCTGTTTCATCGATGGATTAAAACTGGGAGCCAGTAAAGAGAGAGAGAGAGAGAGAGGGAGAGAGAGAGAGAGAGAGAGAGAGAGGGAGGGAGAAAACCAAAAATTGATTGTAGTTAATTGAGTAGGACTAAAAACAATAATGATGTGTTCATTAATATTAATACTAATCACGTACATATGTACTGTAAACTGACTCATTCCACATAGTTTCGATAAAAGAATCGCTGAGATGGTCTATGGAACATGTAACTAACTAACTATCTATGCTCGAACGGACAGATGGTCTTTGGCTTGTAGGGCTTGAAGCACATGCAAGCAACTGTAGAAGGAGCGTTATGGTCTTGGAAATATTTCCATGGCATTTCCTGGCTGATCTCGTCATTATGGAAGACACACTGGACCACCACAAGTATGCATCTATCCTTTTGAAGTATGTCCACCCCTAAATACAGTTTGTAATACCTCAGCACAATGACATCGACAAGAAGGACAACAGCTCCGAGAGTACGTGTGTGGTCAAAGAGCAGCAGGATACGTTTACAGTACTGCCCTGGTAACAAAACTCCAAAGACTTAAGAACAATCGAGAATCTGTGGGACCACCTCCATCAGGTTCTTCCTCAGTCGAGAAACCTAGCGAAGCTGTCCATGGCATATCTTCACAGTCCACAGACCACCTCCATCGAGCTCTTCCTCAGTCGAGAAACCTAGCGAAGCTGGCCATGGTACATTACTCGGCATATCTCCACAGCCCACAGACCACCTCCATCGGGCTCTTGCTCAGTCGAGAAACCTAGCGAAGGTGGCCACGGCACATTACTTGGCATATCTCCACAGTCCTGTCAGTAGTCTCCACAATCTCACTGACTCTCTTCCTGCACCCTCACATCGGTCTGCACTGCAAAAACTGGATATTTAGGCTTTTGACAAATGGTTGCATTAATGTGTCTGGACACTATTACTTGATCAGTAGGCTACTGCCAGTTATGACACCTAAAAAAATTAGAATACATACTTACAGTAAGGATGAATAGGTCGTATAATGTGCTTGGTTGGTTTGCGATGTTTTCGATTTGTTTGTGTGTGCGTGCGTGAGTGTGTGTATGTGTGTGTGTGTGTGTGTGTGTGTGTGTGTGTGTGTTCATCTGGAAGTGCGTCACGGCCACTCAGAGTCATGTAATGTCTGTATTCTATCATAAAATAAAAATACCCATTATTATCGAGTATGTTTAATCTAGTATTATTTATCACTTAGATACCACGTTTCGGGAAACGTTTCGACGCGTTTTTTTCGATACTGATTTACTTGTCACTCTGAGACCCATACCATGTTGCGTTAATGGATGTGGTATATAATTATCTTAAACGTATGTTATGTAAGCAAATTAACCAGAAGAGTGCTAAAGAATCGAGGAAAGCATCGCATGCATAGATTACGTGGCATTTTCCAAACGAATTGTTGCACTTACCACCTTAGAAGAGAATGTAAGAAAAAAGATTTAGTAATATCCGATCTACAGACTCCTCCTCACAGCAGCATAACGTTCTAAACCTGACTCTGATATTGACTGATTGTGTTTCATCTGCAGTGATAAGATTGTATACGGAACGTTGCGGGTGCTCTAACGATGTCTGAAAACTAAAATAGAGGAGGATTCGTGGTAAAACTTTAACATCCAACAGTTTAGATCTGATGGTTATGTTGTATAGTTTACACGTGGGAATGTATTTATTACTATATAACGCATTTTGCTTAACGCAGTATATCGACGTATTTTAGATAATAAGCTAGTATGGGTAAATCCAGCAGTTCACAGAGTCCTCAGTGACAGACATGGGTCGTATAATAATAATATTTTTAGAGCGTTTTAAGGTCCTCTTCATACAGAGTTCGGAGGGTCCGCAAGCGTCTCTATCTATAAGTGTGTGTGCTCCTCTTCCTGCTGGACGTCTTAACGGGCGGTTTGCTTTATCTGGAAAAAAGGGTAGCACGTGTTTCGAGCTGTTGAAAGTAGTTCTGTACCTTTAAATAGACGGAGACACAGGTTAGTGATTCCTCCCATTTATCAGTATGCAGAGCACGTTTTCCGGCGCCTACCGTCAGCCATTGTCTACACATTGAGGCTGTAGTGGTACTTCCCTAGTGCTAGGCGCTAATTTACTTTATGACAGCCATTTCAATTACGCTCTGAGCTATCTGGCAACTTGCGGTGGCGTAAATCGAGAAGAAATGGAGATATTTCTGCAGTAAACAGGTATGTGTAGACCATTCTCCCAGAAATCGGTGCATGTGTGCTTTTCACAAGTCAGTTCCTGTTTGTGAAAGATCAGTTGTTCGTTTGCTGAACTGGCTTATCGATGACGGTGTGTGAATTCTACAGCAGTTTTAAGGCCGCACTTTTTATCGTATAGTGAGGGAGATGCTCTGACCGCTGTAAGCCGTTGACTTTTTATGTAATAACAGTTTATTTTTCTGCACTGCGGCCATTGGTCGGTGTCATGTTTTGTGGCGAGGATTTGTATACTTCGGATTTTTTCCTTATCTATTTACGAGTCTTATGGTGACGTTGCGCACCCATATTGTGACAGTTATATGTGTTTTTATTCTACCTGGGAGAAGTAGTACACATCTCGCCCACTCTGAGTGTGCTTGCAGGATTGTATTTTGTAGCGAAATTTTTCCCAGTATGGTTCGCGTGTAGGGTGGAGAATACAGCAGGATCCACCCCCTATGGTGAACAGAACAAGATAGATGCCGACCACGCATAGGCTCTAGTATTAAAAATCGGCTGGTTGGGGGAGGAGTGGGAGGTTGTTGTCATTGGTCCAGAGCGAAATGAGAAGGGACGGGAATGCTTGGTCCTTAATCTGTCAGTAACATTTATCCACAGATTTCCACAGGTGACCGTATAGGTTTCGGTGAGTTACGACAGGTCTGATGTGGCGCCGCGCCCCTTCATTGAATACTTGATTTTCGTGACTGTGCCTTTTGTGTCAGATGCAGATTTCTCGGTCATTGGTGGGATGGTGGCAGTGTGTTCACCACTGTATTCCAAGCATCGGTGTTCGCAATAGTGGCTATATTCCAAATGTAAGCATTGGAGGGGTGGACCACTCTGCAGACGACAAACTTTTACCTGGGTTAGATGCAGATGGTGGTCAACTCTCTCTCCTTGCTAATTCTTACACACAAACTATCTTTGGTTGGAAGCATGGAATATTTCTATGACCTAACGCACACACTACTACTACTACTACTACTACTAGTAGTAGTAGTAGTAGCTTTATTCACCTGTAGATCTCTTTTTACAAGGATATAGGACATTTCAAAGTATTTACAAATTTAGATCAATTTAAAGTAAGCTAATTCGTACACACATGTATTTACAGACTTCTAGTTAGAGACAATCATTATATTTACTGCTTGTATACAATAATTTTTTTACAAATAACTTATTAAATAATGTAATGCCACATTGTTCACTCATATCTCACTATCATTCACTGCACACTACACACGCATTGTTTCATAACACTTCATTCACTACACTCACTACACACACACACACACACACACACACACACACACACACTGGTGATCTCTGGGACATTTTCTGTATCGCAACTTCCCATTTTCTATCCTGAATAACTGAGTCAGCATCCCTCCATAATGAGTGAGATGTTGAGCTCAGAAAGAGGAAGAGGTGTTAGTATTGTGCCATGCATAGTTTAGGGGTAAGAATTTCTAGAAAGGAAAAAAACATAAAGTGAAGGTGCTATGTGGAATGTTGGATATTTTATAATCATTATTATTATTATTTATTTGTATAACATTTTTTATCATACCCTTACTCTGTTTTAGCTAAGTAATCCTTCAATGTATAAAATTATTGCGTAACAGGTACTTTTCAGCTGCCTTTTTAAATAAGTGTATTTTTGCAATTTCTTTAATCTCGTTTGGAATTTATTGTACAGTTTTATTCCTTGATAAAAAATGCTGTTTTGAGTTTTATGTTTATAATTATCAATGTTATTTTTGATGTGTACAACTGACTGGTAAATGTATTCACATGGAGCAGTTAAAATCCCCAATGTTCTGAACAGATCTTTAGAATGAGCTCGACAAGTATTTTTGGTTCTTATTCTTATGGCTCTTTTCTGGAGTTTGAAAATTGTGTTCATATTTTGTGAATCAGCACCTTCCTATAGATCTTTTTGTATCTATGATATAAATTTAAGAATTCTGGATCATTGCGAATCTTTTTCATGGAACTGAGGTGTTTAAGTGTTTGGGAGGACTTCTTCATACCTGCCGTTATCCATCTGTTTTTGTAGGATGTTGATACAGACATGCATACTTTTGGAAATGCCGTTTCAAATTTCAATTTAAACGATGTGGAGAATTTAGAGAATTTCATATTCACATCGGTTTCCCTATACACTTCATCCCAGCTTTGTTATCCTAGTTCCTTTGAAAAATCTTTTACTTTGATTTCTGATAGATGTCGTTTGTAGGCTTGTAGTTTAGGGAATGATTCGATGCCTGTCTATACTGTTGTTATTTGGCAGAGATGGTCTGATAGTCCAAGATCTTTTACAGCTACATCACATTTTTCCCTGTCCATATTTGGGGCCACATGGTCAGTTACTGATGAAGTTGTTGTGGTAGCCCGTGTTGCCCTATTGATCAATAGGGACATGCCAAAACTTTGAAGGATGTTTATGAAGGTGCTGCTGGATTCATTTATGATTTTACTGTTGATGTTACTGTCCCCACACAGAACTATGTTGACCTTTGTACTTGAGATTTTATCTAGAACTTCCGTTAACTTATTGAAAAAAGTGTCCACACTACCACTGGGAGATCTATACCCACACAAAATGATTAATTTCTTGGTGATATCAATCCCTGTGAATTCAATAGCTCATATTTCAAAGTGTTTGTCTTCACTTTCGGTACTGAGGTCATTCTTGATTTGAACTGTGTTTCTTTACTGATATAAATGCATGATCCTCCACCCCTTGAAGTAGTTCTGGAGCAAGAGTTTGCATTTTCACACAATGATAATATTACATGTTGGATTTCTGTGTCTCTACACCAGTGCTCAGTAATACAAACTACTGTGCAGTTCAAAGATTGGAGCTCAACTTCTAATAGTTGTATTTTATTTTTTATTGATTGCATGTTTTGATGGAGGATTGTTAAGTCTGTGAAATGCCTCATGTTACTCTTTCCATTGGTTTGTTTTTCTTTGTGACATCTGGTATATGTGATATTTGAGGTGTTAAAATCTGTCTTGTGAGTGACTGTTTCAGTATTTTTAAAGTGCTGGAGATACTCTTTAGGCAGGGGAACCTGTTGTCTGGATTCATCCTAAAAAAAAGACCTACTTTTCCTACCGATGACAACAGGTATTTGCCCATGTGTGGCCCGAGACCCACCCCCTATACTTTCATGAATCAGCTGTATCAATCTTCCCTGCCCAGTCCTGTTTAGGTGTAGGCCATGCCTAGTGAAATCCCATCTTTGAGAGTGCCGATGGGCACCAGAGAAACATGAGCAAAGTTGGCTGTCCTCAGAGCCATCCCTAACCCCACATTGATTCGCCTCCCAGCTCCATCAAGGTGTGGTCGATCATGACGCCGGAACAGCTCAACAAAGTGCCATGAGTTAAGGAAGCCATCTTGTCCAGGTCACCACCTATGTCAAGTGCCCCATCCCTGTCCAAACTGTTTCCCACCCCACCCACTATCACTACATTGATCTCTTTTGTGAAGTCCTTACATAGAGATCCTAGGTCCTCTATCACATCACTTAGCCCTGCATTTGATTTGAAGATATTGGTGGCCTGGTACGCTGCCCGCAAACTTCACTGTAGCTGAGAGACTACACCTCGCCCATGGCTACTACCTAGCAGCAGCACTTTCTTCTTCCTGACACTTTGTACATTCCTAGGCTCCCTGGCCTCGGTTGAAGTGTGCTACACATTTCCTGCTCCTCGTTCTACCTGAGGCTCTTCTCCACTCAACTCTGGCAGTGGTAGATACCTGTTTTTGGTGTTGATGATAAAACTGTCAGATCGCATTCTCTTTCTTCCTATGCTCCTACCAGCTGCCAGTTCCCAAACTCCCTCCTCCCCCGTATCTCCCTTGATCCTTATGAGATCCTTCCTTGCTTCCTCCAACTGTGCCTGAAGGGCGCATAGTTTCCTTTCCTGTTCCCCAATCAAAATGTTCCTGCTGCATACTCTGCAGTTCCAGGAGAGAGCCTCTTCTGTTCTCCGAACATTCTCCCACTGCATCCCCCCCCCCTCCCCCCCAATGAAAATATTTCCTACAATATTGGCAACAAATCCCTCTACTCACTACCCTATAACAGTTCCCACATTTCTCACTCATGGTCAGTTTCGAAAGAATAATTAAGTTTAAAGAATGTTTTAAATTTCTCAAGGACGCGAGATTGACTGTGTGTAAACAAAAAACGACACAAAGGTCTTACGTGCGGAGATTTTTTTTAATTATTGATTTAGAGATACAATGACAGAAGAATGAATTTGTAATTAATTTGCTTTGAGAGAATTTACGTTATCAGGCGTGGTTGGTCAGATTTTTAAACGTTTGTAAATCGAAAATTTAGGACTAGATCGCATCTATTTAACTAGTAAAAAATACGAAATGTGTTAGTTAAATACGATTTAGAAACGTTTAATTACACTTTTATTGCAACAATAGACACTGATGAAACTAGTAGCAGTCTTCTTAAACGAATTGTGCAGTATCAGGAAAACTTGTATAGTATTTTTGTGTTTATGTCACGCAAAATTTCGGGTTATGTAGCGATTATCGGAACTTCAGCTAAAGAACATGTTTTTTTTTTCAAGAACAAGCGCTGCTGGGACGCTAATATTCAGTTGTGTGACACGAACGGGCACTACAGCAAGTATACAAAGCAAAGAAAATTTAAATTTGACACTATTTCCTCTTAAATAACTTCTTTTAGCGGACGAAGAAAATACCTGTCATCTCACTCGGCGGCCATCTTGGTTCCAGGGATAGTACTTTAGGGATGACTTTGCAAGAGTTTAAATTTCGAGCTCTGGTATTTCTGCTACGTGTTCTCAGCAGGCTAACCTCACGTAATTCACCTAGATGCGTTGATAGACTGACATTTCGCAACATCTCATAACTCAGTAAATTGAAATCTTGGTTGGAAAGATCAGAATTTTGTTCTCTTGTCACACAATCTAATACAGTGACAGCCTAGCAATAATAAGTAATTCAGGCACATGTTGCATTTTGATTGGCTGAGAGTGTCATGACATAAACGCAAAGTCGAGAGAATCGGCATAGAACTAGTGTAACTGGATAAAATTGTCGAAAAATGCAAAAAAATGTGGAAAGTGCATAAAATTCTGGAAAATAATGAATAATACCAAAAATGGAGAGGTATGTAAAGTTGTGGAAAATACGAAAAAATTTGGACACATTCGAAAATAGGGTGAAAAGTATTTGAAATTTGAGAAAATATGGAAGAATTACTTACTTATTGGCCTGGGTGTGGTCTCTGCTGATATCTTGAATGATGAAAATCACGTCATATTAAATTGTTATAAACAAACAGACCATGAGTTACATGACTTAATATAATAACATCAATTTTTCGTTGACAAATAGACATAGCCAAATCCTCTTCCTATGCTGTCCAGATCCAGAGTGAACCCCACTCACTTCCGTGTACCAGTTATAAAAGATGAGGATGGGGAGGGCGGTTCTTCAACATCATTGTTCCAGGGGAAGGTTGGTTAGTTGGTTGATTTGGGATAGGGGACTAAAAATGGTTCAAATGGCTCTGAGCACTATGGGACTCAACTGCCGTGGTCATTAGTCCCCTAGAACTTAGAACTAGTTAAACCTAACGAACCTAAGGACATCACAAACATCCATGCCCGAGGCAGGATTCAAACCTGCGACCGTAGCGGTCTTGCGGTTCCAGACTGCAGCGCCTTTAACCGCACGGCCACTTCGGCCGGCGGATAGGGGACTAAACAGCAGTTTCATCAGTCTCATAAGATTAGGGAAGGATGGTGAACTAAAGTCGGCTGTACCCTTTCGAAGGAACTATCCTGGCATTTGCCTGAAGCGATATGGTGAACTCACAAAAAGACTAAATCAGAATGGCCGATTGCGGGTTTGAACCGTCGTCTTCCCGAATGCAAGTCCAGTTTGCTAATCTCAGGGTGATGGTTGGGTAGAAAGGCAGGAGGGGAGAGGGTTTAGGTTCGCTGGATGACCTTGATCAATTGCCGATGATTCCACGGGAGTGTGGAGTGAGTGTGACCTTTATTGTAAGTTGGCCAAGTGTATATCTTGACACCGGAAATGTAAGTTGATACCCCCCTCCCCATCTTATCACTCACATTGGTGTTACACCCACTCTGTCTCGCATGCCTCATGATGACCTACTCAAGTCTATTTGTTTATCTACAATATTTCCCCATCCCCTCTCTCAGCATATACTTACCTCTACAGGCAATCTGACTAGTCCTGGATGCTTCAAGCTGCGTTCTTTACAGTGATCTCTTCTTTTAATGAAAATGTTCCATAAATATCTAGTACTATCAAGGAGAATGGGCACGCAAACGGAGTACTTTACAGAAAACAGGAGGCTTAAAAGCCAATATTATCATATATACAGAATACAGTCGGGTGCGCTCTGGAGTAATAGAACAGACAACCAAATAATCAGGACTGACATGGCTGGTGCTGTTTTCTAGCGGAACGAAGTCTGAGAACACCCAGCAGAGAGAGGAAAGGAAAACACGTCATGCTGAGCTGAGAGTCAGAGCCATAAAGACTGTCCGTCTGTTGACTGATGGCCCAGCTGTGTCTCGGAAGCAACACGCTATTTTGCTCCCACGCCTTGGCTTGGCTGATCTGGTGGTGCTTGTAAATATGTCAGTCAACAAAGCACCCAAGAAAACTATTTTCTCCAAGCTGACGACTGTACTCTACATGGTAAGCCACATTAGCCAGTAAATGAGTAGCTACTGAGAGTGAATGTTTAAGTAGCAAAAAGTTTTTAAATAACAGCATCCTTTAGACTGGTTAGGTGACCTACACAACCTTTTGTCCTTCATTCGATTCAATTGCTCTTCATTTATCTATCCGATCTATTAACTGAAGTAAATTAAACATCACATGGCATATCAAATATGTTTAACGTGGCTTCATGTGTGTGTGTGTGTGTGTGTGTGTGTGTGTGTGTTTTACTTAATTGGTTTGATTCTTGTATTCAGCTGCACTGTAATACATTTTTTTCATCATTCATATTATTTCTGATCCTTTACTTCTTTCCTGCACTTCGTCATTCTGTGTCTGATCATTATGCTGATATATATATTACTATTTGAGGTTATCATTAACTTGAGATTATTTTATTGTATATACCTGTCATCTCGAATTCTGTGTTTAACAACAGATACGTTCTTATGCAGAGAAATAAAAATTGAGCTAGTACTGAGCCCGAGTGTGTTCTGCATATTCATAGGCTAATCATAAAACTGATTCCGCTTTATATTCACTTATTTATTCCATTGTCATTAAGAACTACCTACGAGATGCAGTAGCACTAGATTAATTACATACCACATTAGCTAAACCTTTCACTAGTGCATTCGTAAAATGAAGAGTTGTAAACAATGCAGACGCTTCTTGAACAAAACTGCAGTCATTTGTTCAGACAAGTCATTACTCATTATAAAAATTATTGACGAATTAAGCAAGTATTCCTTAATTAGAAACTGATATTACAATATGCAAGAATATCCTCTCCTCAGTCTAAAGCTAAATATACGATTACATACTTATCTGAAGTGATCTAATACTTGCTAGATTTTAAGTTGCCATTCATTTCAAACGTAGAAGATCTGCTAGTTCATTTAACTTGTCAAATTACTAAGAAATTTAAATTTGTTTGTTTTGAATTTACATTCATTTCATGTCATTTTCATTTATCCACGTGATCTTCTGTGTGTTCTAGGTTAGCAGAGCACAGGTTTCTGCCAGCTGATAGGTCTCATTTAAATATTTCACTGCACATAGCCTGTAGTGTAGCACACAACACATCGTCTTGCTCACACGACGTAGGGCTGACGGAGGTATGACGGGAGCTATCAATGGTTAGAGCAGAGTAGGGTATTAGGGGATGTTGAAACTTCCTGACAGATTAAAACTGTGTGCCGGGCCGAAACTCGAACTCGAGACCTTTGCGGACCTCGCGGGCAAATGCTCTACCATCTGAGCTACCCAAGCACGACTCACGACCCCTCCTCACAGCTTCATTCTGCCAGTTCCCCGTCTCCCACCTAGGCCCCGAAGTCGAGTCTCGGTCCGGCACACAGTTTTGATCTACTAGAAAGTTTCATATCAGCGCACACTCCGCTGAAAAGTGAAAATCCCATTCCCTTGTACGTTCTTTGTACCTGATATTAAAATTTCTTGCAGTCATCCCATTGCATACCCAACAACAACTATTACACGATAATTCATTTATTCCTGAACTGTCGTATGTATCCTTTACTTTTGTTACAATATTTACTTTCTTTTGTATTGTGTCATTTGTTTTGAAGGTTATATTAATTTTCATCTTTCTAATACTCTGTGTGATTTGATTATGGTATGTTACGGTACGCACTTGGTGTCAGTGTTAAGCGATAAGTTTTCTGGTGTGAGTGTGCACTTTGTGTTGTTGTTATGTTTGTACAGAGTGGCGCAGATAAAAGAACCCGCCCTGTCCTTTGAATGCGAATGCAATATTTCGACTACAGAAAAGAGTAAACAGGTACAACAATGCACAGTTTTTTGAAATAATACATTGTTAGCGTTCTTCTGTCAGTTTTTCAGTTTCTTTCATCAGTGAAGTTAGACATTTCTCTATGTGGTCTGAAAAATGACTGGTGTTGTGTGCTGTCCTTAGGTTGGTTAGGTTTAAGTAGTTCTATGTTCTAGGGGACTGATGACCACAGATGTTAAGTCCCATAGTGC
The DNA here is from genome assembly GCF_023864345.2 of Schistocerca serialis cubense. Taxonomy (NCBI): domain Eukaryota; kingdom Metazoa; phylum Arthropoda; class Insecta; order Orthoptera; family Acrididae; genus Schistocerca; species Schistocerca serialis. The sequence goes on along the minus strand of NC_064639.1, from coordinate 218,102,003 downwards.
TCAGAGCCATTTGAACCATTTTTTTGAAAAATGACTTCCTCGATAGAAGAAAGAATTGCAATTGTGGAAGCGCATGTAAAAACAGGTTCGGTTAAGGAAAATCGTGAAATTTTCAGGGTCAAATATACGGATAGAGGACTACCAGCAAAGAAAGCAATACAGAGGCTGAATAAAAATTGGTGCACCTACGGCTCTGTGCAAAATGTAAAACGACAAAGAATTCCTTCAGTTCGCATCCCAGAAGTTACTACAGACATTCGAAGCCCACAGAAGTCTACACGTGAACTGTCCGAGAAGGCACATGCAAAGTAAGAGTAATTGCCAGCGGATGTTGAAAAGTCTTAATTTGAAGCCATATTGTGTGACGGTTGTGCAGTAATTACGGGAGGATGACAGTGAGAAACGTGTAGATTACTGCACGTGGCTCTAGAATAACATCAACGATGGTTTGTTAGAGCCTTTCCATTACATCACGAGTGATGAAACCATGTTTCATCTTTCCAGTCATGTTAGTTCACAGAACACGAGGTACTGGGTAAAGGAGAACCGTAATATTGTGTGTCAGCAACCACTCCATGATAAAAACGTCAACATTCAGTGCGCCCCCCCCCCCCCTTAGACCGATATTTTTTGACACTACCCTCAACACGATGATATATTCGACAATTTTTAATAAATTTTGTTCTCAACCCATTGAATATGAAAGACAATACTGTTCTTCCAGCAAGACGGGGCATCATGCCACATGTCTAAGGTATCACTGAAACGAGTCCATGATGTACTGACGGAGGACCGAACTGTCAGCAAACATTCATGGGCACCACGCTCGCCGGATCTAACAATATGTGATTTCCTCCTGTGGGGATACTTGGAGAGCAAGGTCTATGGAACAAACCCACACACAATACAGGAACTGGAAGACAGCATCAGCCGTGAAGTTGCCACTATCGCTATTCGAACTTCCCGCTGGGTGTACCTAAATGTGTTTAGACGTACACAACTGTGTGTTGATATTGCAGGGGTCCCTTTCATCATCTTCTATAAATGTATTTTTCATTGTAAATAAATGGTACGTCCATTTCAGCTCTTCCTTTTTGTAATTTCATTGCATTTCCTTTCTATTTACATGGGCTACGTTTATCTACGCCACTCTGTGTATCTGAATTGTTTTTAGTTTGGTATCTTTTGTTTGTATTTTCATTTTTCATTTTGTTATTTAGATTGTGTACTGTATCCTGCTATGTTCACTGTTTTTCGCTATGTTGATGATCATGTTTAGTTCTTCTTGGCAGTTATTTTTGGTCAGAGGTGTTCTGCACTGTCTTTATCCGATATATCTGATAGCTTCCATTTTTTCTGAATTTGAGTGGTTTGATTTCTGGCGTATTATCACATCTACGGCAGTTTCTTCTGTGCAAATGTTTCCGCTACGCCTGTTGTTAGATTTTGTGATTTTGAGGCTGCGGTAGTGTATTGTTTTTCTGTGTCTATTTCCATAGTGAAGTGACTGGCTGTTGTGTATGTTACTTATCTGCCTGTGTAAACATTTGTGGTCCATATGTGAGGTATATGATACTATACACAAGTCTGTGCCTGTATAACACATTATAAAGGGTGTGTCTAGGACACAAAGAGACAATGTAGAGGAAAGGAAATACGATACTAAGCTAACTACAGCAGATGTTGAAAACGACCACCATTCATCTCGTCACTTTTGGGCCCTGGTCAGCAAGTTGCTGAAGGCGGATCGAAGGTAGACTGCTAGATTGCTGTAGTCTCATTCTCAATGTTCTGCTGCAGTTCTTGAAGAGTATGAGGATTGTCGCAATACGCCTTAGACTCGAGGGCTCCCCATACGCACACTTACAGTTCAGGTTACCTGGGTGGCCAGTTAGGGCCGCGATCAGACTGACCTCTGCAAACACCTCTGTCTGGCGACAAGATTGTGTAAATGTGCTCCATGCATAGGCGGTTGCTCCAGCCTGTTGGAAGCAACTGTAGGTCTTCTCGTTCTCCGTTAATACTGCCACAAATGTTATCCACTCGTCCGGATTACTTCTACTTTCCCCACCTTGTATTTTTTGTGTCACTTATTTCTGTAAAAATTCTGTTGTCAGTATGAATCATTGGGATATTTGCTGGTGCATATGAGTTTGGTCGTCCGAGTGGGAAGCCTTCCTTTTGCAAATAGAATCAATTATTAAACTGAAACCGGTTTTGCTCAGTGATTACTTTTATGATTTGTGTGAGGTATTCTGTGATGGTGTTTGAAATAACTGGCTATATTTTAATTTGTTCCTTTACGACGTTAAATGTGTAACCAAATGGAACTGAAGTTTACATGTCTTACACATCAAAGGATATGAGTTTTCCAGTTGATGGAATGTGTGTATCTTGAGTTTTTTATACCTCTGTTTTTATCTACTTTGAAATGTTCAGTGAAGAATTTGTGTCTGAGTTTTCCTATTTAATAAATGGGAGCACTGTTGAAACTGATGACTGGTCTCATGGGAACATTGTCTTCAATTATTTTGGGCTGTCTTATGAGCACTTGTTGCTGTACTTTATTGTACAAATTTTTTCTGTGTTTTTGTATGTTTTCGATAATAAGACATTATTGCTGGTAAAAGAATCAATAATGGTAATAGTTCAGTCAGTCATCCTTCAATCCCTAGTGATGGAAAGTAGCATTATGAAATTGGTAGTGTTGTGAACAAATTAATCTGCAGTGGCAAGGTTGAACATCTCTTTTGTCACTAGCGTACCTTTTCAGGATGGATACATTTATGAAGTAAATAACCAACTAAATTGAATTCTACAGCTGATACCTCTGAATGGCACCTCTCCACCCTCTAGCTGGTTACTGTTACAACTTTGAACTGAATTTCATGCATCTTCATAAACTCTCATGGATGCTGTTTTCACAATGGACCTAATCCTTATTATTACTGATTTGGGTTTATAATGCATTTAGATGTCAATGTGGCATCTTTTTATGATTACTGTGACTTTCCCCGAGTTTTCGCTTTGCAAACTGTTAACGTTTTCAAACATTATATTCATGTCGTCACTATGACAAAAGATCTGTTGGAGGTCAGTAGCTACCTCGTCACCAGGGTATTTTTATCAACTGAAATAATTTTACAAAGATGAAGCGAACAGAAATGCTGTGGAGGCGTGTTCGGTTGACTTGAATCATTGAGGCGACTGCTCACAATAAGCAGGAGATCGTATTTCGAATCCAACTTTGGCACAAATTTTCGTTGGTGACGACAGATTCATTTCACTGCAGGTGTGACATGTTTACGTTGTTATTCCTAGCGTTGCATCTTCATTGCCTACATCACCATTGATCCACTAAGTCTACTTCATTGAAGCAAATTCGGTTGACGATTGGATTTATCTCATCGTCTCAAACCCCTATGTATTTAATGTTACGTCCGATTCCAGTGATTCTCGACTGTGGAGTATTCAAGAGTTATCAGTTACTTCACCTTTTTATCCATATTACACTACATTGTCTACGTTGAAAGCTAGCTTTGTATACTTTCACCGTAAGTTATGACTTAGTAGGTCTTCCTGCATTTGGCAGTAGTTTTACGTTCATGGATTCATTCTGCAAACACGTAGTAGAAGCACCAGGAAATCTGTCCAGTGGATGACGTACGAGTAGTGAGTTGTATGATGATAATCATGTTTAGCTTACAGATGAGCTACTCCAATAGCCTCTGTTCTGTCAACAAAATGAGTACGCAGAACGTATCTTTCACAGTGAATCGGAGTGTACGGTTCGGAGACGTCCAGATAGAGTAAAACTGTGTGTCGAACTGGTTCTTGAACATGGGACTTTGACTTTTGTGGGTAATGTTCTTACTCGGGGGGCTGTCCAGCACGAGTCACAACCCACAGCTTCACTTCTGCCGGTACCTCTCTCCTATTTCCCAAGAGTATGGTCTCGCACAGTACAGCGCAGGGTGCTACGCTTAGTAAGTGGGGCGAAGAACGTCGACGTTGTACTCTGAATCGAAAGAAAGTACACGCTCAAAAAAGCCAAATGGCCCTGCGATTCGATGTCACGGTGTCTTGGAGCCCATAATAGCAGTGTCAGGCACTACCCATTAGACGACAACGATGTGAAACCTATATCGTTTAATTTCATCATTCGTTATCCATGCTATCATATTCACTATACCTTCTTCATGGTATCGCTTGTTTTGGTATAAATGAATTTTCTAGCCGTCCGAAGTGGCCGTGCGGTTAAAGGCGCTGCAGTCTGGAACCGCAAGACCGCTACGGTCGCAGGTTCGAATCCTGCCTCGGGCATGGATGTTTGTGATGTCCTTAGGTTAGCTAGGTTTACCTAGTTCTAAGTTCTAGGGGACTAATGACCTCAGCAGTTGAGTCCCATAGCGCTCAGAGCCATTTGAACCATTTTTTTTGAATTTTCTACAGTAGGCAGCAAGATAAAAAATGGAAATGTCGTGTGGCTAGGGCCTCCCGTCGGGTAGACCGTTCGCCTGGTGCAGGTCTTTCGATTTGACGCCACTTCGGCGACCTGCGTGTCGATGGGGATGAAGTGATGATGATTAGGACAACAACACCCAGTCCCTGAGCGGAGAAAATTTCCGACCCAGCCGGGAATCGAACCCGGGCCCTTCGGATTGACAGTCTGTCACGCTGACCACTCAGCTACCGGGGCGGACAGCAGCAAGATTAAAAAATGACTCACATGAATCAGAATACAGTGATTAGAACTTTTTATTACCTTTAAGCTTCCTTGTATATACAATGTAACTGAGTTACTTTGGTTGCGTAGTAAATATGTGGGGTCGACAGGAGCGATATTCGCAGAACATGTGTGGGCATTTTCCAGCTGCTTGGCCGCCGCACCGGTTGTCGATTGTTGGGAGTGGAAACCAATACACATTTTTATCTGGAGGCGGAAATTCTGGGTCGTCTTCAGTTACCTGCAAGAAAACGGCCGAAGATGTATCTGAACTGTGTAGGTCCAGTAAGGATAAATACTTCCAGTACACCATAGAACCACTAATTCTTTGCGTAAATGAATTAAAAGGAGGTTGTCAAAAGAAATAAGCATCCAATATGCTTCTCATTTCTCACGAGAAAGTCACAACTGAGAAATGTTTTGGATGTCATGTAAATATTGTGACCAACAAAGTTAGTGAAATCTGTTTGCAAAAGGTTTACGACAAATATATCAGAGGCTTGTCCAAGAGGCAATATACAAACGGCGTAAACCGGATTACGCCGATCGTATTGCTCCCTTATGCGGCCCTGATGCAAATGATAATTATCCCTCCTCCTGCATTCGTAAAGACCAGTACGTGGCGTACTGTCTGGTGGTGAAAAGCATGGAGTCAAAAACGTAATCTAAATATTTGCTTCCATAAAATATTTAGCATCGCAATACCGAATAAGGCATGACGGATAAATATGAAAACCATTGGACCACCGATTTGACATCTGTCGCCTGTAAACTTGTCATCACATTATACTACTCAGTAAGAGAAAGAAAAACTAAGGAAAGATTATCTGAAGGGGAGTTCGTTTCAGGACATGAAAGGTGCGACAGAAGCATTTCTTAATTTTCACTGAGCACCGGAAGTGAGAACAAGGACAAGTCCGGACACGAACTAGCGAAAGCCTTGGAAAACGCACTGAGGTGACATAAGTCACGGGCTACCTCCTAGTATCATGTAGGACCTCCTTTTGCCCAGCATAATGCAGCAACTCGACGTCACATGGGCTCAACAAGTCGTTGGAAGTCCCCAGCAGAAATATTGAGCCATGCCGCCACTACAGCCCTCCATAATTGCGAAAGTGTTGCGGCGCAGGATTTTATGCACCATAAATGTTCGATGGGATTCATGATGGGCGATGTTGGTGGCCGAACCATTCTCTCGAATGTTCTTCAAATCAAACCCCAAGAACTGTGGCCCACTGACACGGCGGTTTGTCATCCACAAAAATTCCTTCATTGTTTGGGTACATGAAGTCCATGAATGGCTGCAAATGATCTCCAGGTAGCTGAACATAACAATTTCCAGTCAATGACTGGTTCCGTTGGACCAGAGGACTCAGTACATTCCATGTAAACAGAACCAAGAACATTATAGAGCCACCACCAGCTCGCACAGTGCCCTGTTGATAACTTGGGTCTATGGTTTCGTGGGGTCTGCGCCACACTTATAAGCTTTTACCATATCGGCAGCTGTTACCAACTGAAATCAGGATTGATCTCACCCGTCCACGGTGTTCCAGTCGTCTCGGGTCCAACCAACAGGGTCACGAGCCGAGAAGAGGCGCTGCAAGCGATGTGCTGTTAGAAATGGCACTCGCGTACGCCGTCTGCTGCCATAGCCCATTAATGCCAAATTTCGCCGCACTGATTTAACGGATACGTTCGTCGAAAGTCCTGCATTGATTTCTACGGTTATTTCGCGCTGTATTGCTTCTCTGTTAAGACTGACAACTCTACGCGCAAAAACAGAACTCTCAGTCGTTAAGCGAAGACCGTCGGACACTGCGTTATCCGTGGTGAAAAGTAGTATCTGAAATTTGGTACTCTTGGCACACTTTTGATACTGTGGATTTCCGAATATTAAATTCCGTAACGATTTCCGAAATGGTGTATCCCATGCGTCTAGCTCCAACTGCCATTTCGCGTTTAAAGTCTGTTAATGCTAGTCGTCCGGTCATTACCACATCGGAAACCTTTCCACATGAATCACAAGAGTACAAATGACAACTCTGTCAATGTACTGTCCTTTTGTGCCTTGCATATGCGATACTACCGCCATCTTTATGTGTACATATCGTTATTCGTAGGCTGGGTTGGTGTTAGAACGGAGAGCGAAGGCCTACTGACTTCCAAGCATAGTTCTAAAACGACTAGGGCAATTCAACTTTCTTCGACTTACTAACCGGAAAGAAATTCTGTAGAAGTAAGAGACTCCCAGAATCCTTAGGGTTTGGCTAGGGCGTCAAGCGGGTGACGTGTAAAAATGATTGAAAACCAAGTAGACGCCGTTTCAAAACCGTTCATTCGATTTGACAAGACTATATATTCTATTTAAATGAGTATAGAAACTTATCTCTTAGATATCGAAACTAAAATATTACCTTTGCATTAGTTGTAAGTTCCCGGTTCGTGCACTTGTCGATACCGAATTCCTCGGTTCAGATACCTTGCTCGCTCGTTCGTTGCTCAATGTGGATCTAATCGAAATGGCGATAACGCAGCAACAAAAAGCGTTTTATGGGCCCCATCTTCTCAGTTAGAGCAGTGTGCTGTACTTTCGTCGATCGTACAGCCCTGGATCTTCTAACATACAAGGCAGTCGAAGATGGCAGCAGTAGTTTCCAACCATCGGTTGTTTATGAGAGGAGGAGTCCGTAAGGTGCTCCCGCGTGTTCGTTCAAAACGAAGAGTGCATTCAACAGAGTCTTGCACGTGGTTCCCAGAAGTCTACTGCTTAGGCCAGCCGAGACCCAACAACTCCTTCTGATATCTTTTGCAGTGACGTTCATATTTTAAACAATACAGGATTCGGTGTCTACTGGACCTTAATGATGTTGGTAAACAACTACGAGCAAAATTTTGTAAATTCATTTTGGACGTGCAGATGGAATGTAATAACTTTCCTTTCACTTTCGATATTCTGTCACGGGATTACATTCCAGTTAAGTAGTAAGAATATGGGGAACGCAGCAGCCTCGTGGTGAAGTCTAGCAAGAGCCACAGATTCCAAAGCTTCGTGTGTTCTGTGCCTGTTTCCCGATAAAATATGTACGTGTCGTTCTTTATTTTGCGACAGATACTGTTAAAGGAATCAAGCATCTTGTTTTTTCCCATAATTCGGAGAATACATCGAAGGTTCAATTTTTCGATGCGATGGATCACGACCTTTCTGCCACCTGTTCTGAAAGTGTATTTCTTAGCTGTCAGCTGCCTCAGCCACAACGGGCGTACGGATCGCCAAGGTCACCTGATCTCACGGTGCGTCATTTTTTTTTCTTTTTGTGTGTGGGTTTATGAAAGATTTCGTCTATGTGCCTCCCCTTCCGGCAACTTTGGTTGAACTGCGACTTCACGTGGCAGCAGCGGTGAATGCATCAATTCGAGACATGCTGCACAAAAGAATGAGATCAGTCTATCGTCTGGATGTTTTTTGTGCGTCTGGTGGAGAGCACACTAAATATTTGTGAAAGATAAAGGAAAACTTCCATCCTATACGTAAATGTAAAAAAGCGCACCAACACTTGATATTCATCCATGTTATACGCATCTGTAAAAAAATCTTTGATAGTAAAAACACTGTAATCATGCACTTAATAAAAAAGTTTCGTTTTGTGAGGTCAGAGATATAGTCTTGTGAAATTGGATGAATCTTGAATTGACATTAACGTTATATCAACAATTTTTGGGGTCACTAGGGTGATTGGTCACACTTTTGATGGAAACTGGCTGGGTTGGGGGTGGGATGAAGGCCGGTAACAGTGTATATACAACTGCATATACGCGAGCGTGCTGAACAGTAATGCCTCCGAGTTCTTTATGTGAAAACTCTTAAAACTTTATTAAAAAAAACCAAACGTTAATAAAATTTTAAATCTTCATTCTTTGTGTCTACATACATTTATTTCTCAACACAGTCATCTTGGCGGCGAACTCATTTCTCCTAACGAGAGACCAGTTTGTTGGGACCTTCGCTGTAGAATGTTTCACTTTGCTGACGGAACCACAACCTCACCTCTGCTTGCAACGCTATGTCGCTATCAAAGTGAAGTCCTCGAGACTGTCCTTTAAGTTCTGGAAACAGATGAAAATCGGGCGGAGCCAAAGCGGGACAGCGTGGACGATGATCGATGACAGCGAACCCAAAGCGTCGGATTGTTGTAGATGTCGCAGCGCTCGTGTGTGTGGTCTGGCATTCTGCTACTGAGTCTTAGTTACGTTATACACGGCCATGTTACACGCTACACTTCTATGCCCTCTAACAGAAGAGTGCTGAAAATACTTGGATATGAAGAATAAAGATTTTGAATGTTATTAACGTTGTTTTATCTAAAAACCTTTAAGAGTTTTCACACAAAAATTTCGGAGGCATTACTTTACAGTTCGTCGTCGTAATTAAGTTTTCTGTAAAAATTAATGTTACATGAATTTGTAAGTAACTTTTCGTTATCATTTCTATCTAAATCTACTTTTTTATGCTATATAAACAGAATAAGTTTGTTTTACATTATAATCATTTAGTTCCTTCTCCTGTCTAACATTGGGATGAATAAGTAAGCTGGTTATCAGCTAGTAGTAAGTAAAATACGTAGACCTACCTCTACCGCAACGTCGTCCTTTCCTATCTCTTCACCCCTCTCAATGGCGTTCAGAATATCATTGGCAAGTTTCAGGAAGATTTTCAAGATGCACTTTTTATTTTTGTCCATAACTTCTGGAAATCGGTTCGCCACGACGTCTACAAAAGTTTCTCTTATATCCTGCAACTGAACACAAAAAGTTACCGATACTCTCATCTAATATTAAATGCTCTTGACAATAATTCTTCAGCAACGATGGATTTCATCAAACGTATCACTCCAGTCTAAGGTAAAATACAGAGCGTATCAGAACACTTTTACAAACTCATGTCAAAAGAAGAAAAATTTCATAGAAACAAGTACAAAGATCCACAACACTTAGTTATTAACTAACAAAATTTTGCGAAACTTTTTAATTAAAATATCATAAATAACGTTCAAGATCTCATCTGCTTCCTTCTTCATACACCTGCAATATATTTCCATGTTTTCCGACAACGGTCTGAAGTCAAACTGTATTTAATCCCAAGATTTGACCACCGCAGTGCTTTAATGTGCATGGCCCTATTGGGGGTGGTTTGCCTTTGCGTTGGTCCTTTCTTTGCACTTGCTTAACAATTCAGTAATATGGGGATGTAAAGTTTAATGTGGACTGCAAACCTCAGTGCAGTTTTGCATTTAACGCATTAACAAAGAACTGTCAGAAGTGAAAAAAGTGATAAGCGCGAGAAAAAAATTCTAAAACATACAAAAGGACCGAGTCCAAAACCTTCGAATTTGCAGTCTGTCACCTTCCCAATGAGTGACCACACAACTGTTCTTAAGACCTTTTCGCCGGTAAATCATGGTGCTCCACCGAGAGGGGTAGCTCAGTGGTTAGCACACAGGACTGGCATTCGCGAGTACGACGGTTCAAAGACGCGTCCGCCATCCTGATTAAGTTTTCCGTGAATTCCCTAAATCGTTTCAGGCAAATGCCGGGATGGTTCCACTTAAAGGGCACGGCCAACTCCCTTCCCCATCCTTCACTAATCCGATGGGGCCGATGACCTCACTGTTTGGTCCCCTCCCCCAAACGAACCAACCAACCAACACACGCATCGGCAGAAATCCGTACTACACAAGCCACGCCCACGGCAATGTTATACCGTTTTTTTTTGGGGGGGGGGGGTACCCGCTTGTACAAACAAAACCTTAAATGAAATATTACAGAGCAAATTCAAAAATATGGAATAAATACAAGAAAAATTTAAAAATATTGAAAAATTATAATAGGGCATTTTCTTCAGTGACATGGAACCATTGACATTTATGGGCTAGTAGCATGTAATGCTTGTAAAACTGTGACCAGTTATTCAGCTACAGTACAAGCAATTGTCAGCAACTGCAGTTACGAATTTCTACCAAAAAGGCCACAGCCGACGGCACACGAGCTGGTTGACGTTACTTTGTGCTCTCAACGCTCTACAGCAGCGTTTGTCGAATTTATTTGGCTTGCAAACCATACAGTTTGTTTACAAAAATGGACACACCTAAATTTTCTACGTTGGCTCTATTAAAACCAACATTTCCTTTCTTGGCCAAATGCTAGTCAAGTTGTTCTGTCTGTGGTACAAATAAATATAAACTTTAAAATCCCTGAACAGGTAGTAAGACAAAAATTAAAGATACATGTCCACTCAGGGAAGACATCAGCTTATAAAAGTTCACCAAATCAAACAAACTCACTCCTGACAGTGACCGCACTTACGTTTACATAACATGAAGTGTTACAAAAATTATTTCTATTAGTTTTATATGAAACTCCAACAACCGTTTAGAAAACGGGAAAGTGAAACATACAACTTGGGTACAGCAGGACGCAAACCCTCATCCGTTCACTTCCACATCACGGTGCCTCAACCAACTACACTACGCTGAAATTCAGCTTTTGTGAGGCCCGCTCTTTGTAGTTCAATGAGCGAAATGTTATTGACATTTAATTATCATCATCATCATCTTGGACAGTTTCCAGCCACTGGCTGGGTCTGTCGGGAACACAAGCCTCTCCATCGTGTTCTGTCTTTCCACCATTCCCCCTCTTCCACCTTCGTCCAGTTCTCTCCTCTTCTCGTCACACATTCCTTCACTCCCTTCACCCATCTATCTATTGGTCTTCCTCTGGGCCTCTTACCCTCCAGTTGTAGATCAAACATCCTCTTTGGAATTCTTCTCTCATCCATTCTCTTCATGTGTCCATACCACTGCAGTCTTGATTTTTCTATCCTGTCCTGTACTGGTTCCTCCTTTAGTCTTTCCCTCAGATACACATTTCGCAATCTCTCTCGTCTTGTTACACTCAACCTGCTCCTCTGGAACTTCATTTCACTGGCCTGTATTCTATTTTTGTCGCTTTTGTGCATTACCCATGTCTCACTTCCGTATGCCAATATGGGGACAAAGTAGATTCGGTATATAATTCCCTTGGATTTCTGTGGCACCTCCTTGCTCCAAATAAGCCCCCTAATGCATTTGTAGAACTGCCCTGCTTTTCTGCACCTTTCATTTATTTCCATTGTGTTTCCCCCCTTACTTTCAATCATGCTTCCCAGGTACTTGAAGTTCTCTACCACTTGTAGTTTTTCCCCTCCACAAGTTATATCCACATTTGGCCTATTCTTCTTCCTTGTTGTGACAATTATTTCACTTTTCTTTGCAGAGAAATGCTTTCCATATTGTGCTGCCGTTGCCTCCCATACATCTAACTGCTCTTGCACCCCCTTCTCGCAATTTCCCCATAACATCAGGTCATCGGCAAAAAGCACTGCTTTCATTTTATGATCTCCAATTGCATCTGATACTTGCTGTAGGATTTCATCCATAACAATAATAAACAATAAAGGCGAAAGTGCACTTCCCTGTCGCAGCCCATTTTCCAGCTTGAACCATGCAGTACGTTCCCTCCCCACTTTCACACAACTCTCACTTCCCTCATACATTTTTCTGACTTTTCGTGTTATCTCTTCATGTATCCCTTTTGCGTTCAGCACATCCCAGAGCTTGTCCCTACAGATACTGTCATACGCCTTGTCAATATCTAAAAAGGCCATGATTAAGTCCTTCCCGTACTCATAGTGCCTTTCCTGCAGTTGCCTTACCGCGAATATGAGGTCCGTTGTTGATCTTCCCGGTCTGAAACCATACTGCTCCTCTAGCAGTCTACTTTCAATACTGCTTCTTATTCTCTTCTCCAGAATCTTTTCATAGATTTTTCCACAGTGGCATAGCAGGGTGATTCCTCTGTAGTTCTCACATCTCCTTTTATCCCCTTTCTTGAAGATCGGGACTATAATCCCTTTCTTCCAATCTTCAGGAATTCTGTTCTCCTTCCACACCACCCTCAGCACTCTGTATAGCCACTGGGTTCCTACTTCTCCTGCTGCTCGTATCATATCCACTGTTACTTCGTCCCAACCTGGTGCCTTGCCCCCTTTCATCCTCTTTATGGCTTCTTCCACTTCATTCCTTATTTAATTATAATAACTCTTAAGAAGAACGACACGTTTTCGTGAATCTAAAATTGGTCATTGCCTTAAAACGGCTTACCTTCATAACACGCGAGTTATAACGCGAAAGTAACCAAATATGAAAGTTCTTCAACCACCAATATGACGTTTCCCGTCATTTTATTACAACGGATCGTACCAATAACGAGTCTCGTGACATTCAACGTTTTGCTGCTTAGAAACAGCATACATTCACAGCGAGTAACGTGTCACATAAAACCCATCGAATATGAGCTTCTGCCGAACACCACAAGTACTGTACGGCGTCTTGTTTCCTATTGGTTCTACTTAGCGTAGCACGTTGCCGAAATATCGCAGAGCATATTTTGTGTTTCAAATGGCGAAATGGATTCTCAACGAGAAACAGCAGGAAGTGACGTCACAAAACTAGTAGAGCGCCACGTCAACGTTAGTTAACTTGTCCCGTGTGCCAACGGCTTCACGCTGCGGTCACAGCGGAATGACAGGAAGAGTAAGCCAATGACCACGTTGACTGATGATGGACGATCTTTACAAATCAGTGCAGCAGTACGTCTGCAGAGAATAGGTGTGTTAAGCTCCGATCAAACTGGCATCTAAATCGGGGGATTCTGTCGACGACCGACATCGACCAAAGATGGCCGACCTTTTCAAATCTGTTTATCTTACGTGCGCAACCTCTGCACAGCTGATGTCAGTGCCTGAAAGTACGAGTACAGCCTACGGACAACAGCAAGCAGAATTCAAATCATTTTGTTATCATACGGTGATGTATCCACATGCAAAGCATGGACTGGAGAAATGTTTAGGTTTAATACAAGTAGGGAGGAGTTTGTGGCATCCTGCGGACAAGAAAGATAATAACAGGGATATGTCTTGGTATCTATAGTCTGAAATAGCAGCTTTATTGGAAACCACAAGTTTCGAGCTCCTAGTCCTGGTCTCGAAGGCCCAAGGGCTGTTGACCGACCGCCGTGTCATCTTCTACCTTCCGCCGTCATGCAGATGCGGTATGGAGTGGCATGTTGTCGGCACACTGCTCTCGCAGTCGCTTTATCGAATTTCCAGAAAGTGCAGCCGAAACCTCTCATTCAAGTACCGTAGTTCAACTGGCTTTAGGAGGCCTTCCCACCAAGGAAAAATCCTTCGCTGTATTGCGATCGAATCCGAGTTCTGTACGTGGCAGCCATCCTTATTAACAACTCACCTACGGAGGTGGACACAAGATTCGAACGTCTTAAAAAGTTGATAATTAATAGAGCATTACCTTATGTTATACGCACGCTCTGTGCCCGTCTAATCGCTTCAGCCTTATGTTTATACTTATTGCAGCATGAAATGTGCAACATACACAAAATTTGTATCAGACATTTTTGGCCTAGATTGTAACCTTGCACTGTTACACGTCCTTTTAGTAAACAGAAACGTCTATTTCACGTTGTGGGAGTTTTGGCCAGATGAAGGATGACCTCAAAGTGGATAGTAGGGGCGTAAAAACTCCGTCGTCGACCGAAGCCTCACGGGGTCAGGCAAGGACTGGTGACCTCGGGGAAGATCAGTTGCGATTCCAGTGAAACGTCGGAAAAGGCGAGGCAATAGTGACCTCACGACTTATCATAGAAGATGGGTAAGATAGGTTGAGGAAAGGCAAATCTACTTGTATAGCACTCGTAATCCTATAGAAAGACTTTGACAGTGTTGACTCGAACACTCCCTTTGAAATTCTGAATGTAGCAGGGGTAAAAAACAGGAAGTGAAGGGCTATTTATGACTTGTACAATAACCAGACGGCAGTTATAAGAGTCGAGGGGCATGAAAGGGAAGCGGTGGATGAGAAGGAGTGAGACACGGTTTAGACCACCGCCGATGTTATTCAGTTTGTACACTCCTGGAAATGGAAAAAAGAACACATTGACACCGGTGTGTCAGACCCACCATACTTGCTCCGGACACTGCGAGAGGGCTGTACAAGCAATGATCACACGCACGGCACAGCGGACACACCAGGAACCGCGGTGTTGGCCGTCGAATGGCGCTAGCTGCGCAGCATTTGTGCACCGCCGCCGTCAGTGTCAGCCAGTTTGCCGTGGCATACGGAGCTCCATCGCAGTCTTTAACACTGGTAGCATGCCGCGACAGCGTGGACGTGAACCGTATGTGCAGTTGACGGACTTTGAGCGAGGGCGTATAGTGGGCATGCGGGAGGCCGGGTGGACGTACCGCCGAATTGCTCAACACGTGGGGCGTGAGGTCTCCACAGTACATCGATGTTGTCGCCAGTGGTCGGCGGAAGGTGCACGTGCCCGTCGACCTGGGACCGGACCGCAGCGACGCACGGATGCACGCCAAGACCGTAGGATCCTACGCAGTGCCGTAGGGGACCGCACCGCCACTTCCCAGCAAATTAGGAACACTGTTGCTCCTGGGGTATCGGCGAGGACCATTCGCAACCGTCTCCATGAAGCTGGGCTACGGTCCCGCACACCGTTAGGCCGTCTTCCGCTCACGCCCCAACATCGTGCAGCCCGCCTCCAGTGGCGTCGCGACAGGCGTGAATGGAGGGACGAATGGAGACGTGTCGTCTTCAGCGATGAGAGTCGCTTCTGCCTTGGTGCCAATGATGGTCGTATGCGTGTTTGGCGCCGTGCAGGTGAGCGCCACAATCAGGACTGCATACGACCGAGGCACACAGGGCCAGCACCCGGCATCATGGTGTGGGAAGCGATCTCCTATACTGGCTGTACACCACTGGTGATCGTCGAGGGGACACTGAATAGTGCACGGTACATCCAAACCGTCATCGAACCCATCGTTCTACCATTCCTAGACCGGCAAGGGAACTTGCTGTTCCAACAGGACAATGCACGTCCGCATGTATTCCGTGCCACCCAACGTGCTCTAGAAGGTGTAAGTCAACTACCCTGGCCAGCAAGATCTCCGGATCTGTCCCCCATTGAGCATGTTTGGGACTGGATGAAGCGTCGTCTCACGCGGTCTGCACGTCCAGCACGAACGCTGGTCCAACTGAGGCGCCAGGTGGAAATGGCATGGCAAGCCGTTCCACAGGACTACATCCAGCATCTCTACGATCGTCTCCATGGGAGAATAGCAGCCTGCATTGCTGCGAAAGGTGGATATACACTGTACTAGTGCAGACATTGTGCATGCTCTGTTGCCTGTGTCTATGTGCCTGTGGTTCTGTCAGTGTGATCATGTGATGTATCTGACCCCAGGAATGTGTCAATAAAGTTTCCCCTTCCTGGGACAATGAATTCACGGTGTTCTTATTTCAATTTCCAGGAGTGTACATTGAGCAAGCAGTAAAGGAAACCAAAGAAGAATTTGGAGTAGGAATTAAAGTTCAAGGAGAATAAATGTAAACCCTGAGGTTTGTCGATGATGTAATTGTGTCAGAGAGAGCAAAGGACTTGGAAGAGAAGTTGAACGGAATGGACAGTGTGTTGAAAGGGGGATATAAGGTGAACATCAATAAAAGCGAATCAAGGATAATGGGAATATAGTCGGAATAAATCAGGTGACGCTGTTTGAATTAGATCAGGAAACGGATAACAGCGCCGACGCGACGTGGCATGGAAGCAATGAGGTCTTGGCAGGAAGCTAGAAGGAGTTGGCTTCACATCTGCACACACACGTCACCTAATTCCCGTAAATTCCGGGGAGAAACTATAACACCACGTTCAGTAACATCTCAGATGTATTCTATTGGGTTCATATCTGTCGAATTGGGGCAAGCACATCAACTGCAACTCCCCACTGTGTTCCTCGAACCACTCCATCACACTCCTGACCTTGTGACATGGGGCATTATCTTGGTAAAAAATGCCACTGCCGTCGGAAAACATGATCGTCATGAAAGGGTGTACGTGGTCTGCAGCCAGTGTACGATACTCCGTAGCCGTCGTGGTATCTTGCTCGAGTTTCACTGGACCCATGGATTCCCATGTGAATCTGCGGTAGAGCATAATGGAGCCGCCAGCTTCTCCCTATCCCGCAAGTACAGGTGTCAAAGAGCTGTTCCCCTGGAAGATGACGGATTCGCACCCTCCCATCGGCGTGACGAAGGAGGTATGGGGATTCATCTGACCATGCAACACTTTGCCAATGCGCCAACATTCAGTACCCATGGTCACGTACCCAGTCGTAGCTACCGATGTCGTGGTGCGAACATTGGCACATGCACGGGTCGACGGCTATGGAGAGCCATTGTTAGGAGTATTCGGCGCACTGTGTGTTCAGACCCACTTGTACTCTGCCCATCATTACACTTGTTCTCTGCCCAGCATCAACGTCTCAAGTTAGTTCCGACATAGCTCGCCCCCTGTCCTGTTTTACCAGTCTGCGCAGACTACGACGTCCGACATTTGTAATGAGAGGTGGCCACCCTTCACCGTGTTATCGCCACGTGTTGAAGACACTCGCCACAGCACTCCTCGAACACCCGAAAAATCATGCAGTTTCTGAAATGCTCATGCCGAGCCTCCTGGTCATCACAAAGTGCCTTCGGTCAAACTCAGACAGATTGCGCGCCTTCCGCGTTTAACATAGCACGCTCACTGATACTACATGCACCGTACGTGGATCTGACTAGCGGTCATTCCTCGACAGGTGTGCGGAACTAATACCCCATGGTACACGAAACAGGTACAGGGCGACAGTTATTGAACTATATAAAATAAAATCGTCGTAACTTTTGAACGGTTTGCGCTTGGACGTTCAAACTGCACGGTTGGCCGCGGGGCATACTGAGAATTAGTATGTGCATGCATGGTTTTGTTTAGGGACGAAGCCCACTTCCATCTGGATGAGTTCGTCATCAAGCAAAACTGGCGCATTTGGGGGACTGAGAATTCGCATTTCGCGATCGAGAAGTCTCTTCACCCTCAACAGATGATTGTGCGGTGTGCAGTGTCCTGTCACGGAATAATCGGTGCGATATTCCTTGACGGCACGGTGACTACCCGAACAGCACGTGAAGGTTTTGGAAGATGTTTTCATCCCCATTATCCAAAAAGTCCCTGAGTTCGACAGGATGTGGTTCATGGGAGCCGGAGCTCGACCCCACCGAAGTAGGAGAATGTTTGATGTCCTGGAGGAGCACTTTGGGGAACGTCTTCTGGCTCTGTGGTACACAGAGGCCACTGGCATGGACCTCGATTGATCGCCATATTCTCCATGTCTGAACACCTGCGGCTCGTTTTAGTAAGGCCTATGTTAAAGACAAGGTGTGCGGTAAAAACGCCAAAACCACTGCTGGGCAGAAAACTGCCATTTAGGAAGTCTTCGACAACATCGATATTCCGACACTTCAGCGGCTCATGCAGGATTTCGTTATTCGTCTGCGCCACATCATCGCCAACGTTGCAGGCATATCGAACATGTCATAACCTAAATCTGAATATCCATGTTGACGTTTAAATGTTGAATACGGTTGTGTACGCCGTGCTTTGTAACTAATTTACGATTTTTTTCGTATACTTTAATAATTGTCACCTGCGAGAATACTGTTGCAGGTGCAACGAAATAAGCATGCCAAATTTTAAAAAATGCGTAGTTCCCAAGATTGACAAAGGTCGAATTTGAGTGCTGATTTCAATATGAGAGGCTTTTAATAATTTCCACAACGAAAGTCTGTCTAGAAATGTTGCAGAAAATCCAAAGAGATTCTAATGATAAGTAAAGTACACCAGCGGCAAGGCGCAATAAACACCTTCACTGTGCGACAGTGATGGTGATGTTACCAACAACAGTGCCACTAAAGCACCTTCGTGAAAGAAGACGAAGTAAATATCCAGAATTCGAATCAAGAACTGCTGTTAACATGAGTAACTTAAAAGTAGATATCCTCGGTGTAGCGAAGCAACTCAAATCACTTAATAAAGGCAAGTGTTCTGGTCCAGACTCTACATCAAACAGATTCCTTTCAGAGTACGGTGATATAATAGCACCGCTCACTCACTCGGAAGATCCGTACCTGTGTTGTTGTGGTCTTCAGTCCAGAGACTGGTCTGATGCAGCTCTCCATGCTACTCTATCCTGTGCAAAATGGTTCAAATGGCTGTGAGCACTATGCGACTTAACTTCTGAGGTCATCAGTCGCCTAGAACTTAGAACTAATTAAACCTAACTAACCTAAGGACATCACACACATCCATGCCCGAGGCAGGATTCGAACCTGCGACCGTAGCGGTCACGCGGTTCCAGACTGAAGTGCCTTTAACCGCACGGCCACACCGGCCGGCCTATCCTGTGCAAGTTTCTTCATCTCCCTGTACCTACTGCAACCTACATCCTTCTGAACCTGCTTAGCGTATTCACCTCTTGGCCTCCCTATACGATTTTTACCCTCCACACCACCCTCCAATACAAAATTGGTGATCCCTTGATGCCTCAGAACATGTCCCACCAACCGATCCCTTCTTCTAGTCAAGTTGTGCCACAAACTTCTCTTCTCCCCAATTCTATTCAATACCTCCTCATTAGTTATGTGGTCTATCCGTATAATCTTCAGCATTCTTTTGTAGCACCACATATCGAAAGCTTCTATTCTCTTCTTGTCTAAAATATTTATGGTCTATGTTTCACTTCCATACATGGTTCAAATGGCTCTGAGCACTATGGGACAACATCTGAGGTCATCAGTCCCTTAGACCTAACTAACCTAAGGACATCACACACATCCATGCCCGAGGCAGGATTCGAACCTGCGACCATAGCGGTCGCGCGGTTCCAGACTGAAGCGCCTAGAGCCGCTCGACCACGGGGGTCGTCTTCCATACATGGGTACACTCCACGCAACAACTTTCAGAAACGACTTCTTGACATATAAATCTATACTCGATGTTAACAAATTTCTCTTCTTCAGAAATGCTTACCCTGCCATCGCCAGTCTGCATTTTATATTCTCCCTACTTCGACCACCATCAGTTATTTTGCTCCCCAAATAGCAAAATTCATCTACTACTTTAAGTGTCTCATTTCTTAATCCAATTCTTTCAGAATCACCTGACTTAATTCGACTACATTCCATTATCCTCTTTTTGCTTTTGTTGATGTTCATCTTATATCCTTCTTTCAAGACTCTGTCCATTCCGTTCAACTGCTCTTCAGGTCCTGTGCTGTCTCTGACAGAATTACAATGTCATTGAGGAACCTCAAAGTTTTTATTTCTTCTCCATGGATTTTAATTCCTACTCCAATTTTTTCTTTTGTTTCCTTTACTGCTTGCTCAATTTACAGATTGAATAACATCGGGGATAGGCTACAGCCCTGTCTCACTCCCTTCCCAACCACTGCTTCCCTTTCACGCCCCTCGACTCTTTATAACTGCCATCTGGTTTCTGTACAAAATGTAAATAGCCTTTCGCTCCCTGTATTTTGCCCCTGCCACCTTCATAATTTGAAAGTCAACGTTGTCATAATCTTTCTCTAAGTCTACAAATCCTAGAAACGCAGGTTTGCCTTTCCTTAATCTATCTTCTACGATAAGTCGTAGAGTCATTATTGCCTCACGTGTTCCAACATTTCTACGGACTCCAAACTGATCTTCCCCGAGGTCGGCTTCTACTTGTTTTTCTATTCGTCCGGAAAGAAATTAGCCGTGACTTATTAAACTGATAATTCGGTAATTTTCACATCTGTCAATACCTGCTTCCTTAGGGATTGGAATTATTATATTCTTCTTGAAGTCTGAGGGTATTTCGCCTGTATCATACATCTTGCTCACCAGATGGTTGAGTTTTGTCAGGGCTGGGTCTCCCAAGGCTATCAGTAGTTCTAATGGAATATTGATTACTCCCGGGGACTTAGATCTTTCAGTGCTCTGTCAAACTCTTCACGCAGTATCATATCTCCCATTTCATCTTCATCTACATGCTGTTCCATTTCCATAATATTGTGCTCAAGTACATCGCCCTTGTATAGACCCTCTATATACTCCTTCCAACTTTCTGCTTTCCCTTCTTTGCTTAGAACTGGATTTCCATGTGAGCTCTTGATATTCATAAAAGTGGTTCTCTTTTCTCCAAAGGGCTCTTTAATTTTTCTGTAAGTGATATATGCCTCTACATCCTTAAATTTGTCCTCTAGCCATCCCTGCTTAGCCATTTTGCACTTCCTGTCGATCTCATTTTTGAGACTTTGTATTCCCTTTGGTCTGCTTCATTTACTGCATTTTTATGTTTTCTCCTTTCATCAATTAAATTGAATATTTCTTCAGTTACGCAAGGATTTCTACTATCCTCGTCTTTTTACCTACTTGATTCTCTGCTGCCTTCACTATTTCATCTCTCAAAGCTATCCATTCTTCATCTACTATATTTCTTTACCCCATTCTTGTCAATCATTCCCTAATGCTCTCCCTGAAACTCTCCACAACCTCTGGTTCTGTTAGTTTATCTGGGTCCCATCTCCTTAAATTGCTACCTTTTTGCAGTTTCTTCAGTTTTAATCTACAGTTCATAACCAATGGATTGTGATCAGAGTCCATATCTGCCCCTGGAAAAGTCTTACAATTTGAAACCTGTTTCCTAAATCTCTGTCTTACGATTATATAATCTATCTTAAACCTTCCAGTATCTCCACGCCTCTTCCATATATACAACCTTCTTTCATGATTCTTGAACAGTGGATCTCAAACTGATTCCTTATTTCTGGATTTCCTGAAGGCTTTTCCTCACAGTCGGTTTCTATTCAAATTGTGTTCCTATGGGGTATCGTCTCAGTTATGCGATTGGATTCCTGATTTCCTTCAGAAAAGTCACAATTCGTAGTAACTGACGGGAAGTCATCGAGCAAATCGAAGGTGACATTTGGCGTTCACCAAGGGAGTGTTACAGGCCCTCCGTTGCTCCTAATCCATATGAATTGTTTTGGAGACAAATTGAGCGGCCCTCTCAGAGTGTTTGCAGACGATTCTCTCATTTACCATGTAGTAATGTCATTAGAAGTTCAAAATCGATATTAAAATGATTTATACAAGGTATCTGTATAGTGCGAAAAACGGCAATTGACTCTAGATGTTGTAAAGTGTAAGGTCATCTACACGTTAAATTTCGGTTATACGATAAATCGCACAAATCTAAAAGCTGTCAATTCCACTCAATACCTATGGAAGGCGAACCAGAGACTGTGTTTTATTGATAGAAAAATTAGAAAATGCTATAAATCCACTAAAGAAACTGTTTACAGTACACGTGTCCTTACTCTTCTAGAGTGTTGCTATGCGGTATGTAATCCTTGCCAGATAGGACTGACGGAGGATGGCGCAAAAGTACAAAGAAGGACAGCTCGTTTTGTACTGTCGCGAACTAGGGGAGAGAGTTTCATGGATATGATACTCCAAACTTTCTCCTCCAAATGTGAAAATATTTCGTTGATGCCAACCTACATAGGGAGAAACGATCATCATAATAAAATAAGAGAAGTGTGGGCTCGCGCGGAGAGGTTTAACTGTTCACTTTCCCGACCGCTTTTCGGGGGTAGACCGATAAAGAAAAACAGGGTATATCAAAAAGAATTACCTGACCTCAAAACTAGATATTTATTGATAAAAACATACTAAAATCATGGAGTACATTGCAAAATATGTTTCAGCTACGCTATTACAAATGATCTGTGTGTCCACCAGCAGCAGCACGAACAACATCTAGGTGATAGCTAAATTCGTCATAAACTTAACACAATGTATCTGCTTTTACAGAAGTTATGGCTGCTGTTATTCTGTTCTTCACTTCTTCTATGTCACGAGGTAAACCGGAGTGAACACATTTTCCTTCACATATCCCCACAAGTAAATATCGCATGGGGTCATTTCTGGCGATCTTGGAGGCTAAGAATGCAGGGCAGTGTCTCGGGGTCCCAAGCGTCCAATCCAGCTTTGAGGCAGTGTGTCGTTGAGAAACGGACATACGTTGTTGTGTCAGTATGGTGGAGCTCCATCCTGATGGTAAATGAAGTCATAGGAGTCGTCCTGAAGTTGTGGAAAAACCCAATTCTGTAGCATTTGAAGATAGCTTATTTCAGTGAGTGTGTTTTCTTCAAGAAAGATGAACGTAACCTTTCTACGAGAAATGGCAGAAACAACGTTCACTTTAGGTGAGTCTCTTTTGTGCTTAATAATGTCATGAGGCTTCCGGACTCCCCATATGCGCACGTTAAATCGCTTTACTTTATCGGTAACATGAAATGTTGCTTCATCACTGAAAATTAGCCATGGTAAAAATGCACCGTTTTTCATATCCTCTAGCAGAGCGTTGCTGACGTCAACCCATTTCCTTTTATCATCAACCCGAAGAACTTGCACTAGTTGTAATCTGTATTGTTTATAGGCCAAACGACGCGTTAACACTCGCCACACAGCCATATGGGGCACTGCCATATCTGTGCTTGCGTGGCGAGTAGTCTTCCTTGGACTCTGTTGAAAAGTTTGCCGAATTCTTTGCACAATGCCATAAAAAGTTCGATGTCGACCTGGACTTTGCATAAGCATCCTGTCTCTTCAAATTGGCGATTCCTAACGACGAATGTTTTCGTTTGCACGTGGATCAGTGCCAAAACGGTCACGAAAAGCATGCTTGGCCGAAATCACTGACTCACTCTTTGCGAACTGGAGCACACAAGATGCCTTTTGCTGAATTGATGCTATCTTACTTCTGACTGACTGCAGATTGAGAAGATGCTTTGACTGGCATCTAAGACGACTTTCTGAAACTCAAGGTCACGTCCACTGAAACTACAGTCAGTTCTTTGCCAGCACGTTCCATGTTTCGTTATTATTACCGTCCAATCAGGTCATTCTTTTTCAAACATCTTGTAGAGTGAAAGTGGTTCGATGAACCCTCTGTCATGCACTTGAGCGTGAACTGCAGAGTGTGTGCGAATTCCAAAGGGACAAAACTGCTCAGGTCATCGGTCCCTAGATTGACACACTACTTAAACGAACTTAAACTAACTTATGCTAAGAACAGCACACACACCCATGCGCGAGGGAGGACTCGATTCTCCGGCGGGAGAGGCCGCGCAATCCATGACATGGAGCCTCAAACTACGCGGCCACTCCGCGCTGCAATTGCAGAGTAGTCGTGTAGATGTAGAAGTAGGTGACGTGCAGTCCGTCTTTCATTTGAGTTGTTCAGTGTGTCAACCAAGTCGCGAGAATGAGCACTGAGGAGAGCCAACAATTTTGTCGGCGTGTTTCGGAATCTAATATCAAGCCAAACGGCTGAATACCACATATAAAATTAATATCCTCTCTGGACTTGTACGTTGTAAAACAGCAGAGAATCAGACATATATGTGTGCAGTACACGCCACATAAGCTTATGTTTAGCATCTCCTCCTAAGACCCTGGATCAATTTCAGCCAAACTTGGTACAAATATTAATTACTATTAGGAAAGAAAATATACTCTAGGAGTAAAATCCAC
Organism: Schistocerca serialis cubense; assembly: GCF_023864345.2. Lineage (NCBI taxonomy): Eukaryota > Metazoa > Arthropoda > Insecta > Orthoptera > Acrididae > Schistocerca > Schistocerca serialis. The sequence continues at coordinate 218,077,697 of NC_064639.1, read as the reverse complement.
CAACCTCTCATTGGGTGTAAAGGTGGGGTTATACCGAGACCGATGCCAGAGAAGGGAGCAGGAGATGGTCAGAGATAGAGTGGGTGAGGAGATGGACAAACTGGGAGGGGGGAGGAAGAGGAGGACAGAAAGATGGCGGAGGGAGGAGGAGGTGACACAGAGAGGGAGACGGAAATGTAAAGAGGAGGTGGAAGGAGAGAGAGGGAACGAAGATACGTACATAGAGAGGAGGAGGAGGAGGTGGCCAGAGAAGAGGGGAGGAAGAGATGGGCAGACAGAGGAGGAAAGAGCAGATGAGCTAATAGAAGACTGGAATAAATAAATGCCCGAGCAACGTCGGGTTTTGCAGCTGGTCTATTCTAATAAATAAAGGGGAAATGTTAGCAAACTTGCGGAAATCTGTCGACCTATTTGCTTTAAATGAAGAACAATGGACAAGTTTACTGTTAAACCAGACTGCGAGAAAAAAAATGCTGTGCTGTAAAAATTTGTGTTTTCGTTTTCTTTCTCGCAGCTGGGTTTTAAGAACGCGAGGTTAAATCGATCTGGTAAGGTAACATGGTGGCACCAACACTGTTACACCGCAGTACACCACAGATGCTGTATTGTAACATATCACCCCGGGCTACAAGACCACCCCCTCTTGAAATTAAACATGGTGGGCACAGAGAGGGTGTTCCCCCGCCCATGCCAGGCAAAACCCTTGCGCACCCCCCCGCCCAGGCCAGGCAAAACCATTGCGCCCGACTCATGCAGCACCATCACCGCCAGAGGGCGGCACGGGACCACAAGCCCCACCGCCACACCCCCGAAGTGAATTGCAGTGAAGCAGCCACCGCCCTGCGGAAATACACCGCCTCACCAACACAGTTAGACCGCAATAGATTAAACAAAATAAAAACATGGTGGAACGTCAAAATCTGCCAAGTAATCAACATTAGAAGTTCCACTCATGCAGCACCATCACCGCCAGAGGGCGGCACGGGACCACAAGCCCCACCGCCACACCCCCAAAGTGAATTGCAGTGAAGCAGTCACCGCCCTGCGGAAATACACCGCCTCACCAACACAGTTAGACCGCAATAGATTAAACAAAATAAAAACATGGTGGAACGTCAAAATCTGCCAAGTAATCAACATTAGAAGTTCCACTCATGCAGCACCATCACCGCCAGAGGGCGGCACGGGACCACAAGCCCCACCGCCACACCCCCAAAGTGAATTGCAGTGAAGCAGTCACCGCCCTGCGGAAATACACCGCCTCACCAACACAGTTAGACCGCAATAGATTAAACAAAATAAAAACATGGTGGAACGTCAAAATCTGCCAAGTAATCAACATTAGAAGTTCCAAAGTCGTATAATTTTAGTCACCGATTGACACTGAGAGTGACACAGCGCATGTAACACTCCAATTTAATGTCGATAAACCGTAAATACGATTTCCTTGTCATCCAGGCTTCCTTATCGCAGTTGGGTTAACTGAAAATCTGCACTACCCTATTTAGACGCATATGTTTCCCACGACCGTCTGATTGTTCGTAAGAATAGAATGTAAAATTTGAAGAACATTACTCAGGAACCTCTCTAGACTGTTATTCTATATGCTGTATTATAATGTCGAGGTCATAGTTTAAAAGTGGGCAAAGTCGTGACGTGGAGTGGAAATTTGCGTCCTGACACAGTTACCAGGAATACCACAGATTGAGTCGTGTATCCAATTCCTATACATATTTTGCAATTCCAGTGCGTTGGCGGGTTCGTTCGTTTCTAATAAATTGACAATTAACACTGTGGTCCGCCAACAACTTCAATTATGGTGGGCACAGAGAGGGTGTTACGAGACCCCAAGCCCCACCGCCACACCCCCACCCGCCCATGTCAGGCAAAGCCCTTGCGCCCGACTCATGCAGCACAATCACCGCCAGAGGGCGGCACGGGACCACAAGCCCCACCGCCACACCCCCCCGCCCATGCCAGGCAAAACCCTTGCGCCCGACTCATGCAGCACCATCACCGCCAGAGGGCGGCACGGGACCACAAGCCCCACCGCCACACCCCCAAAGTGAATTGCAGTGAAGCAGTCACCGCCCTGCGGAAATACACCGCCTCACCAACACAGTTAGACCGCAGTAGATTAAACAAAATAAAAACATGGTGGAACGTCAAAATCTGCCAAGTAATCAACATTAGAAGTTCCAAAGTCGTATAATTTTAGTCACCGATTGACACTGAGAGTGACAATGCGCATGTAACACTCCAATTTAATGTCGATAAACCGTAAATACGATTTCCTTGTCATCCAAGCTTCCTTATCGCAGTTGGGTTAACTGAAAATCTGCACTACCCTATTTAGACGCATATGTTTCCCACGACCGTCTGATTGTTCGTAAGAATAGAATGTAAAATTTGAAGAACATTACTCAGGAACCTCTCTAGACTGTTATTCTATGTGCTGTATTATAATGTCGAGGTCATAGTTTAAAAGTGGGCAAAGTCGTGACGTGGAGTGGAAATTTGCGTCCTGACACAGTTACCAGGAATACCACAGATTGAGTCGTGTATCCAATTCCTATAAATATTTTGCAATTCCAGTGCGTTGGCGGGTTCGTTCGTTTGTAATAAATTGACAATTAACACTGTGGTCCGCCAACCACTTCAATTATGGTGGGCACAGAGAGGGTGTTACGAGACCCCAAGCCCCACCGCCACACCCCCACCCGCCCATGTCAGGCAAAGCCCTTGCGCCCGACTCATGCAGCACAATCACCGCCAGAGGGCGGCACGGGACCACAAGCCCCACCGCCACACCCCCCGCCCATGCCAGGCAAAACCCTTGCGCCCGACTCATGCAGCACCATCACCGCCAGAGGGCGGCACGGGACCACAAGCCCCACCGCCACACCCCCAAAGTGAATTGCAGTGAAGCAGTCACCGCCCTGCGGAAATACACCGCCTCACCAACACAGTTAGACCGCAGTAGATTAAACAAAATAAAAACATGGTGGAACGTCAAAATCTGCCAAGTAATCAACATTAGAAGTTCCAAAGTCGTATAATTTTAGTCACCGATTGACACTGAGAGTGACACAGCGCATGTAACACTCCAATTTAATGTCGATAAACCGTAAATACGATTTCCTTGTCATCCAGGCTTCCTTATCGCAGTTGGGTTAACTGAAAATCTGCACTACCCTATTTAGACGCATATGTTTCCCACGACCGTCTGATTGTTCGTAAGAATAGAATGTAAAATTTGAAGAACATTACTCAGGAACCTCTCTAGACTGTTATTCTATATGCTGTATTATAATGTCGAGGTCATAGTTTAAAAGTGGGCAAAGTCGTGGTGGAGTGGAAATTTGCGTCCTGACACAGTTACCAGGAATACCGCAGATTGAGTCGTGTATGCAATTCCTATACATATTTTGCAATTCCAGTGCGTTGGCGGGTTCGTTCGTTTCTAATAAATTGACAATTAACACTGTGGTCCGCCAACAACTTCAATTATGGTGGGCACAGAGAGGGTGTTACAAGACCCCAAGCCCCACCGCCACACCCCCACCCGCCCATGTCAGGCAAAGCCCTTGCGCCCGACTCATGCAGCACAATCACCGCCAGAGGGCGGCACGGGACCACAAGCCCCACCGCCACACCCCCCCGCCCATGCCAAGCAAAACCCTTGCGCCCGACTCATGCAGCACCATCACCGCCAGAGGGCGGCACGGGACCACAAGCCCCACCGCCACACCCCCAAAGTGAATTGCAGTGAAGCAGTCACCGCCCTGCGGAAATACACCGCCTCACCAACACAGTTAGACCGCAGTAGATTAAACAAAATAAAAACATGGTGGAACGTCAAAATCTGCCAAGTAATCAACATTAGAAGTTCCAAAGTCGTATAATTTTAGTCACCGATTGACACTGAGAGTGACACAGCGCATGTAACACTCCAATTTAATGTCGATAAACCGTAAATACGATTTCCTTGTCATCCAGGCTTCCTTATTGCAGTTGGGTTAACTGAAAATCTGCACTACCCTATTTAGACGCATATGTTTCCCACGACCGTCTGACTGTTCGTAAGAATAGAATGTAAAATTTGAAGAACATAACTCAGGAACCTCTCTAGACTGTTATTCTATATGCTGTATTATAATGTCGAGGTCATAGTTTAAAAGTGGGCAAAGTCGTGACGTGGAGTGGAAATTTGCGTCCTGACACAGTTACCAGGAATACCACAGATTGAGTCGTGTATCCAATTCCTATACATATTTTGCAATTCCAGTGCGTTGGCGGGTTCGTTCGTTTGTAATAAATTGACAATTAACACTGTGGTCCACCGACCACTTCAATTATGGTGGGCACAGAGAGGGTGTTACGAGACCCCAAGCCCCTCCGCCACACCCCCACCCGCCCATGCCAGGCAAAGCCCTTGCGCCCGACTCATGCAGCACAATCACCGCCAGAGGGCGGCACGGGACCACAAGCCCCACCGCCACACCCCCCCGCCCATGCCAGGCAAAACCCTTGCGCCCGACTCATGCAGCACCATCACCGCCAGAGGGCGGCACGGGACCACAAGCCCCACCGCCACACCCCCAAAGTGAAGCAGTCACCGCCCTGCGGAAATACACCGCCTCACCAACACAGTTAGACCGCAATAGATTAAACAAAATAAAAACATGGTGGAACGTCAAAATCTGCCAAGTAATCAACATTAGAAGTTCCAAAGTCGTATAATTTTAGTCACCGATTGACACTGAGAGTGACACAGCGCATGTAACACTCCAATTTAATGTCGATAAACCGTAAATACGTTTTCCTTGTCATCCAAGCTTCCTTATCGCAGTTGGGTTAACTGAAAATCTGCACTACCCTATTTAGACGCATATGTTTCCCACGACCGTCTGATTGTTCGTAAGAATAGAATGTAAAATTTGAAGAACATTACTCAGGAACCTCTCTAGACTGTTATTCTATATGCTGTATTATAATGTCGAGGTCATAGTTTAAAAGTGGGCAAAGTCGTGACGTGGAGTGGAGATTTGCGTCCTGACACAGTTACCAGGAATACCACAGATTGAGTCGTGTATCCAATTCCTATAAATATTTTGCAATTCCAGTGCGTTGGCAGGTTCGTTCGTTTGTAATAAATTGACAATTAACACTGTGGTCCGCCAACCACTTCAATTATGGTGGGCACAGAGAGGGTGTTACGAGACCCCAAGCCCCACCGCCACACCCCCACCCGCCCATGTCAGGAAAAGCCCTTGCGCCCGACTCATGCAGCACAATCACCGCCAGAGGGCGGCACGGGACCACAAGCCCCACCGCCACACCCCCCCGCCCATGCCAGGCAAAACCCTTGCGCCCGACTCATGCAGCACCATCACCGCCAGAGGGCGGCACGGGACCACAAGCCCCACCGCCACACCCCCAAAGTGAATTGCAGTGAAGCAGTCACCGCCCTGCGGAAATACACCGCCTCACCAACACAGTTAGACCGCAGTAGATTAAACAAAATAAAAACATGGTGGAACGTCAAAATCTGCCAAGTAATCAACATTAGAAGTTCCAAAGTCGTATAATTTTAGTCACCGATTGACACTGAGAGTGACACAGCGCATGTAACACTCCAATTTAATGTCGATAAACCGTAAATACGATTTCCTTGTCATCCAGGCTTCCTTATCGCAGTTGGGTTAACTGAAAATCTGCACTACCCTATTTAGACGCATATGTTTCCCACGACCGTCTGATTGTTCGTAAGAATAGAATGTAAAATTTGAAGAACATTACTCAGGAACCTCTCTAGACTGTTATTCTATATGCTGTATTATAATGTCGAGGTCATAGTTTAAAAGTGGGCAAAGTCGTGACGTGGAGTGGAAATTTGCGTCCTGACACAGTTACCAGGAATACCACAGATTGAGTCGTGTATCCAATTCCTATACATATTTTGCAATTCCAGTGCGTTGGCGGGTTCGTTCGTTTGTAATAAATTGACAATTAACACTGTGGTCCGCCAACAACTTCAATTATGGTGGGCACAGAGAGGGTGTTACAAGACCCCAAGCCCCACCGCCACACCCCCCCGCCCATGCCAGGCGAAACCCTTGCGCCCGACTCATGCAGCACCATCACCGCCAGAGGGCGGCACGGGACCACAAGCCCCACCGCCACACCCCCAAAGTGAATTGCAGTGAAGCAGTCACCGCCCTGTGGAAATACACCGCCTCACCAACACAGTTAGACAGCAGTAGATTAAACAAAATAAAAACATGGTGGAACGTCAAAATCTGCCAAGTAATCAACATTAGAAGTTCCAAAGTCGTATAATTTTAGTCACCGATTGACACTGAGAGTGACACAGCGCATGTAACACTCCAATTTAATGTCGATAAACCGTAAATACGATTTCCTTGTCATCCAGGCTTCCTTATCGCAGTTGGGTTAACTGAAAATCTGCACTACCCTATTTAGACGCATATGTTTCCCACGACCGTCTGATTGTTCGTAAGAATAGAATGTAAAATTTGAAGAACATTACTCAGGAACCTCTCTAGACTGTTATTCTATATGCTGTATTATAATGTCGAGGTCATAGTTTAAAAGTGGGCAAAGTCGTGACGTGGAGTGGAAATTTGCGTCCTGACACAGTTTCCAGGAATACCACAGATTGAGTCGTGTATCCAATTCCTATACATATTTTGCAATTCCAGTGCGTTGGCGGGTTCTTCGTTTGTAATAAATTGACAATTAACACTGTGGTCCGCCGACCACTTCAATTATGGTGGGCACAGAGAGGGTGTTACGAGACCCCAAGCCCCTCCGCCACACCCCCACCCGCCCATGTCAGGCAAAGCCCTTGCGCCCAACTCATGCAGCGAAATCACCGCCACAGGGCGGCACGGGACCACAAGCCCCACCGCCACACCCCCCCGCCCATGCCAGGCAAAACCCTTGCGCCCGACTCATGCAGCACCATCACCGCCAGAGGGCGGCACGGGACCACAAGCCCCACCGCCACACCCCCCCGCCCATGCCAGGCAAAACCCTTGCGCCCGACTCATGCAGCACCATCACCGCCAGAGGGCGGCACGGGACACAAGCCCCACCGCCACACCCCCAAAGTGAATTGCAGTGAAGCAGTCACCGCCCTGCGGAAATACACCGCCTCACCAACACAGTTAGACCGCAGTAGATTAAACAAAATAAAAACATGGTGGAACGTCAAAATCTGCCAAGTAATCAACATTAGAAGTTCCAAAGTCGTATAATTTTAGTCACCGATTGACACTGAGAGTGACACAGCGCATGTAACACTCCAATTTAATGTCGATAAACCGTAAATACGATTTCCTTGTCATCCAGGCTTCCTTATTGCAGTTGGGTTAACTGAAAATCTGCACTACCCTATTTAGACGCATATGTTTCCCACGACCGTCTGATTGTTCGTAAGAATAGAATGTAAAATTTGAAGAACATTACTCAGGAACCTCTCTAGACTGTTATTCTATATGCTGTATTATAATGTCGAGGTCATAGTTTAAAAGTGGGCAAAGTCGTGACGTGGAGTGGAAATTTGCGTCCTGACACAGTTACCAGGAATACCACAGATTGAGTCGTGTATCCAATTCCTATACATATTTTGCAATTCCAGTGCGTTGGCGGGTTCGTTCGTTTGTAATAAATTGACAATTAACACTGTGGTCCGCCGACCACTTCAATTATGGTGGGCACAGAGAGGGTGTTACGAGACCCCAAGCCCCACCGCCACACCCCCACCCGCCCATGTCAGGCAAAGCCCTTGCGCCCGACTCATGCAGCACAATCACCGCCAGAGGGCGGCACGGGACCACAAGCCCCACCGCCACACCCCCCCGCCCATGCCAGGCAAAACCCTTGCGCCCGACTCATGCAGCACCATCACCGCCAGAGGGCGGCACGGGACCACAAGCCCCACCGCCACACCCCCAAAGTGAAGCAGTCACCGCCCTGCGGAAATACACCGCCTCACCAACACGGTTAGACCGCAATAGATTAAACAAAATAAAAACATGGTGGAACGTCAAAATCTGCCAAGTAATCAACATTAGAAGTTCCAAAGTCGTATAATTTTAGTCACCGATTGACACTGAGAGTGACACAGCGCATGTAACACTCCAATTTAATGTCGATAAACCGTAAATACGATTTCCTTGTCATCCAGGCTTCCTTATCGCAGTTGGGTTAACTGAAAATCTGCACTACCCTATTTAGACGCATATGTTTCCCACGACCGTCTGATTGTTCGTAAGAATAGAATGTAAAATTTGAAGAACATTACTCAGGAACCTCTCTAGACTGTTATTCTATATGCTTTATTATAATGTCGAGGTCATAGTTTAAAAGTGGGCAAAGTCGTGACGTGGAGTGGAAATTTGCGTCCTGACACAGTTACCAGGAATACCACAGATTGAGTCGTGTATCCAATTCCTATACATATTTTGCAATTCCAGTGCGTTGGCGGGTTCGTTCGTTTGTAATAAATTGACGATTAACACTGTGGTCCACCGACCACTTCAATTGTTATCTTCATTAATTACTATCTCACCGCTGTAGATCTGAATGGGAAAACTGTTTGTTTTCATTCATTTGTGGACTTTGAATTTTGACCTGCTGCTTTGGTTCTATAGCCAAGTGGTGTTACGTTTATGATAACCAATTTTTATTCGACTGCACATGTATTCTGCTCAACAAAATAAGATACTTTTCAGCTACGTTTTGTTAATGTTTTTGTTAGTTATCGCTATCTTACTTACGGTAATGTATCACTGTATTAGTATATCATAATTAAGTTAGAGGTACACTATATGATGAACATACGTTCATGTGATTAAAGTATCTATATTCAGTTAGACTACCGCTCAAAAATTTTCCATCACTTACCACATCAATGGAATATTTTGTCATATGCCCCTCCTGATAATAAAACAAATTTACCCGTATAAGGACTAAGCGCCTCTATCACACATCTGACTGGTTGTTCACGTAGAGGGGTGCTGATGCCTATCCGCAACAACACTGACGTGCCTGTTCTAAGACGGTTCCATTGGAATAAGCCACAACCGTCTGTGTAGCAATCAGTTCACATTACTTTACAGTACCAGGTGTGCATCTACAATTGTGTTTGTATTCCTAATGAGGTTCATACCATATTATCTCCTAATGGGACGGAAGCAGGAGATTGGATTTGAAAAATATGCCGAACTGTAACTCTGTAACAGGGAGGCAATTCTAGAAAGACAATACCAACTAAAGTTGGATTAGCCCCATCTACAGTGATGTACACATTGCAACTGATCAAGAAAACTGGTGCTAATGCAAGTGTTTTGCCACCTGGAAGTCCCCGAGAAAGAGCATAGAGGGAAGATGAGGTCATATGTGGACAGAATAAACATCAGAAGATTAGTACTGCACGTGAAATTCGCGAGGAAGTAAATAGTATTCAAGCAGCTTCAATCTCTGTCTCAGCAGTGTGAAGCCATCTTCGTGAACAATGTTTCAGGGGCTGCATAGCCGCCAAAAACATTTATTACGCAAAGAACATAAGGAAAATATTGAAACGGGCTCATTAACATAAATGCTGGTGAGCGCAGCATTGGTCCATGGTGTTATTCACGGCAGCAGTGGTCCAAGATATTAGTCATGGACGAATCTAAGTTTTAAGTATTTGGAAGCCTCGTCGATTGTTTTTGTTCGTCGACTTCGTGGAGAACAAATGAACAGTCACAACGTGACGCCAACGGTGAAGCATGGTGGAGGGTCAGTGAAAATAAAAGGAACATTAACGAAGGAAAGATGTCACTGTATACTGATCAACAATGCAACTCCATCTGGCAGGAGACTTGTTGGTCTTGGATTTGTACTACAGCAGGACAACAATCCAAAACATGCTTTTAAATTATGCAGAGGATATGTCTATAGAAAAGAGAAATATGGGGAACGGAAGAATATGATTTGGCCAAGTTAATCACCTGATTTAAATCCAACTGAACTCTTATTGGATGAACTTGACAGGGAGGTCATAAAAGTGAGGCTGTCTAATGTTATGATTTATGAAATAATTTACAGACGTGTTGGACTGTAATGTTTGCAAAAACATTACAAAATCTTTTCTCCATAATGCCAAGAATTTGTGCTTTTCCTCTGAGGGTAAAAGGTTGTACTTTGAAGAGGATAAAATCTAAACCTTATTCTATTGGACTTGACGATATAGAGACAAAACACTTATTTTGTTGGTCTATTTAGTTTGTACGATGAGTTTGTACATTAAAACAAATGCATAGTTTTTGTCATGGGCAATAGAAAACTTTTGACCAGTAATGTATACATGTTTTACTTTATGAAGTTATTATATCACATTTATGTGTTTGTCTGACAATGTCTCCCACACGCGAGGTGTGTGGGAGGGTACACAGGTGTTGCCGTACCTCTCACTCACTTCCAGCTCCCAGCAGGCTAAGATAATCGGAGTCTCTAACCACTGGAGCCAGTGCATGATACACTTTACTAAACTGTGAGGCTGTCAGATGAGAATGTGTACAACTGGCACAGAGCCAAGAATCCCGATCCACATCATCTCTCCTCGCAGTCATCCGCTTCGTTGCCAGTTCGGCCCAATCTACAGCCCCGTGTGGACATGGTTCTCCTCTCAGCAGGATTTGGAAAACTGCTAGTAAAACCATCAGAGACGAATTAGTACTATTAGCCAGGGTCAAGCAAAGAGACACAGCTAAGAATGACGGAAATCCTAGAAGGCGACCGCTGGTGATTCAGAATGCACGTTTGGGGTGTTCGCTCAGGTACTATTCAGAAATGGGTGATCGAATGCTTAGTCTTCTTTCGTTAATGGGACTCGCGAACCCCGCCGCGCGACGCCTGTACCTCAGATACTGTGCAGGGCGCTGACAGATATTCTTCCTCAGCGAATTGAGTGACAAACCTTGAGGTGGTCGATATGAAGGTGGAAGCGCGGCGGCATCTCGCCCAGTGCCAGGCTGAGGTAGTTGTCCAGCAGCAGGCCGCAGCTCCAGTAACGTGGGAACGCCCGGTTGGGCACCTCGTCCTTGCAGCGGAATTCTGGGTGCGCCTCCTCCAGCCTGCGGCACCAGATAACACACGCTCAGTCATTACGAAACCTGCCCAAGTATAGCATTTTTTTGTGATTTTACTTTTCACTTCTCTGTTGCGATCGAAGCAAACTCATTGATTTTTGTCACTGAAGTCGAGTTTAGCAGCCGTGTCGTATTCTGTCGGAGAGAGCTAAATCTGACAGTCTGCTTTCATCTACACTCGACCTGACGTTTCTTCATTTTTCATTTGCTGAAACTGCTTTCACAAGATGCTGCTGCTACTCCAGTTGTCATGAATACTCGTATCGTCAAAGCTACGAGCGTCGGTCCGAAGGTAAGTTTCGTCATTGTTTTTGAAAGAGAGTGTGGTATATCAGTGACACAAACAAATGCCGTAAGAATTTACACCCTTTGCTGGTTCTTTAACTGAAGGGGCATCAGTTGAGGAGCAATGAACCATGCGCCGAAGTAGAAAGAGTGGCTGCAGACGCGTTCCCCGACGTTATGGGTGCCAAGAAACCTGACTTCGGATCACAAGAATCCAAGAATGGGAATCAGCCTCTATCATTTGACGCGGTACGCATCACAGGCGATGAGACTTCGATACACCACTTTACCCCATAATCCAAGGTCGCTTCAATAACATGGTAGCATTCCAGTTCACCAGCGAGGAGAAAATTCGAAGTGGCAGCCTTCGCAGGAAAGATTATGAGCACAGTGTTCTGGGACGCGAAAAGTGTGATTCTACTTGATTTCCTTCAGCAGGAGGCCATCAATGATGCTTGCTGTTGCGACACCCTCCCCAAACACAGATCTAGCATTCGATTTTAGGCCCTTGTGTGAAGGTGCTGTGCTCTTGGGCGACAGCGCAAAACCACGCACAGGAAGTTTCACACAGGATGAGATTCATCATTTCGGAAGGAAGAGAGAGGATCACCTGGCCTACAGGCCCGTTCTGGCCCTATTGGACTTTCTCCTGTTCCCTAGACTGAAAGCCGCACCCTCGAATGTCACTTCGGAACCATAGCTGGTGCGGAGCAGGATGTGAGATAATTTCTTGCATCGCAGGCCACCGGAATTTACCAGAGTCGTTCTTCAAACTAACTGCACGCTATGACAAATGTCTCAATGTCGGTAGCGACTTTGTCGAAAAATAGCGCAAGGCGTATAGTTCGCGATGCCATTTTGTAATTTGTTTTTTGGCGATAAAGTTTCCGTGTGAAAAACAATGACGAGAGCTACTTTCGGAAAGTCTCTCGTATTTCCATGTTTGGATAATCATGTTTTAACCCATAACATGAAAGAATAGCTTATTTGCCCACGTTTGTAACCTTGCAACACCATACCGAAGCACCATACCGAGCATGCTGTGCAGGCGGTAGCTATATGGACCAAGAACACTGTTGCCACACTGTTAGCGATAGATGTCTGTTCGGTAGAAGCCGTTTCTTTATCATGCTACTTTGACTGAATAACACCCTACGTCTACACTCGCAGGCTTCGTCTCATAGGCAGAAGCAGCTACACGACGGGTACGAGAACTGACGTACCTCTTCTGCTTCTTTCTTAAACCGTTTACCTTCCTGTTTTTTTTCTGTTTTTGCTCCTCCTCTGTGCTTGTAGCCTCTGCAGCGGCCTACATCGCCACGATGTCGGTACAGCTATGCTCATTAGTCAAAATACTAGTTTCATGCACCTCTCCTCGCTAGTGCATTTGGTGCAAGGGTCTTCATCTCTGCTTTAAGACTACAGTCCACACCAGTTGCGATGCTTCAGGCACTCAAATGGGATTTCATGGAGAAAAGCCGATGTTCTTTCCGAGGTACACCACTGAGAAAATTTGGAGCAGCGGCATTTGAATCTGTCTGCCGAACTATTCTAGTGCCACCTACGTACATTTCGCCTAAGTACAATGAAGATAAGACAGGAGAAATTGGGGCTCATATGGAGGCACATAGAAAGTGGCTTCTCCCTCGCTCTTTCTTCGAGTGGAACAGGAAAGGAAATAACTAAAAGTTGCACAAGGTACCCTCCATCACGCACCATATTTTGGCTTCCAGGGTATATATGTAGACCCTTAAGTAGACAGTCCTTACACTTGTCATGCCTTGGTCTCCCTCTACAATTTTTGTTCTCCCACTACATTACCAAATTAATTATTCTTTGAAGCCAGCGGCTTAATTAGTTCTTACGATGCTGTTGCGACGTAGTTAGGTTCAGTACTACTTTATCAGTTATCCGATGTACCAACGTTATCTTCATCCCTTTTCTGCACTATGGTAGTTCAGAAGTTTCTGTGCTCTTCATGTCTGTACATTTTACTGTCTACATTTAATTATCATGGAACGCTACACTCCTGACAAATATTTTCAGAAAAGACATGCTAATACTTTCACTTATATGAGATGTTAACACGTTCCTCTTTTTCAGGAGGTTCCCTTGCTAATGCCACTCACCATCTTATATAGTCTTTACTTCTACCGTTGTCAGTCTTTTTGCTGCCCGGAAAGCAAATCTCACTTACTACCTCCAGATTTTCATTTCCTTACCTAACTGGATCACCATTATCTAACTTCATTCGATAACTCTCAATTTTTATTGATGTGCAACTATAATCCGCTCTTCCAAGTTATTATCTGTCTCTCACTGAGTTACAGTGTCGTCGGCGAAACTTTAAAAATCTTATGTCGTCTCACGTAAGTTTTATTCCATTTCCTAATTTCTGTTTAGTCTTCTTTAATGCTTTCTCTGCTGTAAAGGAATGGAACAAGCTGGATAGGCTACAACCCTGTCTCAGTACCTACTCAACTACTGCCCCCCTTACACTGCCCAACTCTTATACCTGCCGTCTGGTTAGTTTACTAATCGTTGCTAACTGTTACTTCTTGTATTTTATGTGTAGTGCTTCGGAATTCTAAACAGTGTATTCCTTTCAAGATAATCAAAAGCTTTTCCTAAACGCAATAAAAAATAATAAGAATTATTATAACAATTTTAATAATAGTAAACCACAAAGTGATTACGTAGGCTTTCCCGGCGTAATAAGTCTTGAAAGTCTCTTCGGGTTTGCTGCCGGATCCTAAAATCAACTTCATCTGTACAAGTTTCACTATCTCCTCCCCGTAGAGGTACTTGATGTGATTACGTAGGCTTTTCATAGTTGCTGGTCGTGGAAACAAGCGAAACAACATCTTAAGATATTTGGCATATTTTAACTCAGTAATGTCTTACAGAATTACCTGCCCAGTTAATTCATCGCTAAGGAAGAGAGTATTTGTTGCATAAAAGCGAGCAGTAAAAATAATATGTAATGTTCACTCACAGTCATCTTGTAGGTACCTACTCCAGGAGCTAGACAATTTAATTCCACCTTTCAATTTAGATACACAAAATTCGTCATAAACAATCTTCAAAATGGTTCAAATGGCTCTGAGCACTATGGGACTTAACTGCTGAGGTCATCAGTCCCCTAGAACTTACCACTACTTAAACCTAACTAACCTAAGAACATCACACACATCCATGGCCGAGGAAGGATTCGCACCTGCGACCGTTACGGTCGTGCGGTTCCAGACTGTAGCGCCTAGAACCGCTCAGCCACCGCGGCTGGCAAACAATCTTCTTCTCGATTTGAGCAGAATAGTGATTGCTCGTTATCAAAGGTCCTTCTACTCCACAGAATTTATACAAAGGGTTGATTTTAGGATCCGTCAGCAAACCCGAAGAGTCTTTCAAGAGTAAACCACGAAGCCTGAAAGTTATTTGTAAAGAGGGAAAGAAAATAGTAGATTTACTAAGAATAAAAACATGACAGAGTGGGACGAGGTACATGAAGCAAACTTAGAGGAAACAGCTCAAAAATGGAGACTGTGGAAATATTCAAGAAAAGATTGGTACCGAGAACAATTCAGACAATACAGAAAAGAAACATCAAAATCTGGACAGTGAAACGTACATTTGAAAAATCTCATCTTATGACAGTACGACAGAATAGATACTGCACACTGTTTTGCAGAACTTTCAGAAAATCTGAAAGAAGTATTTACTTAAATAAATACCGGGTGATCAAAAAGTCAGTATAAATTTGAAAACTTAATAAACCACGGAATAATGTAGATAGAGAGGTAAAAATTGACACACATGCTTGGAATGACATGGGGTTTTATTAGAACAAAAAAAACAAACAAAGTTCACAAAATGTCCGACGGATGGCGCTGGAGAGAAAAACTGTTACCGTGACGGGTGAGAGGTACGCCGATATGTTGCAGAATCGCATCATCCCCAGCCTGGCTGATAAACACCTGCTGGAACGTACGATGTTTACGCAGGATGGAGCTCCACCCCATATTGCTAGACGCGTGAAAGATCTCTTGCGCGCGTCGTTTGGTGATGATCGTGTGCTCAGCCGCCACTTTCGTCGTGCTTGGCCTCTCAGGTCCCCAGACCTCAGTCCGTGTGACTATTAGATTTGGGGTTACCTGAAGTCGCAAGTGTATCGTGATCGACCGACATCTCTAGGGGTGCTGAAAGACAACATCCGACGCCAATGCCTCACCATAACTCCGGTCATGCTTTACAGTGCAGTTCACAACATTATTCCTCGACTACAGCTATTGTGGAAGAATGTTGGTGGACATATTGAGCATGTCCTGTAAAGAACATCATCTTTGCTTTGTCTTACTTTGTTATGCTAATTATTACTATTCTGATCAGATGAAGCGCCATCTGTCGGACATTTTTTGAACTTTTGTAATTTTTTGGTTCTAATGAAACCCTATGTCATTCCAAGCATGTGTTTGAATTTGTACCTCTCTATCTACATTATTCCATGACTTTTTGATCACCCGGTACTTTACGCGCCGCTAGTGCTGCCACCTGTCGTTTGTGAGTCGTTATTCCACGCTGACGTCGAACATGGGCGCTAGTCACATTGATGTGACTGGAGTATTTATAACTACATTCCAGCTGCAAATAACCTAACGCTCCCTGTTGGGTAACACACACGGACTGAAGTACTGACCGATGCGCCAAGTCGACGGCGATGGCGGAGCGCTGCTGGTGAACAAGACGCATGATGTCCTCGGTGACCTGCAGCCAATGCGCGGGCAGTTGCTTCAGTTGCGTCATACCGGTGGCCGCTGAGAAGGCCGTGTGCACCGTGAGAAGGCCGTTGGCCAGGGCGCATCCCGCGTCTGTGGGCAGCGACGCGAAAGGCGAGGTCTCCGCATCTCTGCACTCGCGGACAGGACTGCAGACCGAGCAGACGCCGTGTGCTTAAAATGGCTCTAGGCACGATGGGACTTAACATCTAAGGTCA
Organism: Schistocerca serialis cubense; assembly: GCF_023864345.2. Classification (NCBI taxonomy): domain Eukaryota; kingdom Metazoa; phylum Arthropoda; class Insecta; order Orthoptera; family Acrididae; genus Schistocerca; species Schistocerca serialis. The sequence continues at coordinate 218,061,260 of NC_064639.1, read as the reverse complement.
TCAGTCCCCTTGACTTAGAACTACTTAAACCTAACTAACCGGACATTGAAGCGTAGCGCCGTATACCGATCCTGCCTTGGAGGCGGTTAAGTGGGAGATGTGTCTCAGAGCTGGAAAATGACAGATGGTGACGCGAGACTGGACGCGCACGTAGTTTATGTATCAGCCGATAGAGGACAGTATTGGATAGGGGGACTGTGATTTTAGTTTCGATTGTGCCCACTAGAGTGCACTAAAGTAATAGAATGTTTTTCATAAACTGTTCTAGTATTCTCATAAAGTGTTATTATGTCTTTTTGTGTATGTAATGTGTTATAAATGTGTTTTAGCAGTATGAATGATGCGTTAGTGTGGTTTAAGGTTAATGTGAAGATAATCGTTTAACGAGTTATGTAGTGGGATTTAGTGTGGGGACGTTTCGAAGAAGTATGGATGTGGACAAAGGGGAGTTTTGTAGAATAGATTTGTAAAGTAAGTTTATGATAAAGGGAAAGTTAATTCAGGTACAAATAACAATAGTAAATAACTTCATGCATAAGCAAAACTTCAGCATATTAGAAAATTACGTCGGTAAAATGTGCAGTCGTTAGGTTTACTATTTTGCGATTCGTTATTGATGAAAAGCGCGGATTGACGCGGGAGAATGTTGTTTTGCTATTGGCTATTGAGTAAACTGACCAATGGTAAAGCAATATTCTTCGCGCGCCTTTCTCTGCTGGTAAAGAAGACTTAGAGTATTCTAGAAAGAGTGGGAGCCTTGCCATGAAACAGTTCGGACGTGTGTAGTAGTAGTTCCGATGGAAATGATAAGTTGCCGGATCTAGCACTGTTTCATACATCAAAAGTGTGGTAAAGTGACGGCATAATTATTCCGATGGGCGTGTAGAAATTTTGGAATTTTTAAGTGAATTTTGTGACGAGAAAAGACATATATTCCGCGTGGCGTATTGAGCAGGTCGCTGGTTAAAAACTGTGACTGCATTTGGTACCGACAGACTTAATATTTGGCGAGCATTCTCAATCAAAAACAATCAGTATTTTTGTAGCTATTACGCTTTCGGGAAATTCAACACCATAAACTTGGTAACGTCAGTGAAAGGGATTGTGAGTGACTGTGTTAAGACTAGCACGGGCTTGGCAGTGATATTTCTTCACCTAAGTTTCAGAATATATTAATTGAGGACAAAGTTTCCAACCTTTCATTTGTGTGAAAACTTTCTCCCGAAGTGTAGATTAGTGACTTAAATTGCAGCCTGGTTCACGTCGAAGTACAGTAGGTTTCACTCGGCTTTGCTACTGATGATCTGCTGAGACAACGTTCACAGGTAGGTGCGGGTCCGTCGTAAAGGGACGGAAAGAACCGCGCCGCTGCAACATCACACACATCCAAGCACGAGGCAGGATTCGAACCTGCAACTGTAGCAGCAGCGCGGTGACGGACTGAAGCGCCTAGAACTGCTCGGCCACAGCGGCCGGCACGCCGTGTGCACAACTACCTCCAGTTATATGGACTACACAAAATATATTCTTTTCATCATACCATAGCAGTTGGTACACTAAGGTGCCATAAGTCATGGGATACCTACTAACATTGTGTGGGATCTCCTTTTATCCAGTGTAGTGCAGCAAATCGACGTGGCATGGACACAAGAAGTAGCTTAAAGTCCCGTGTAGAAATATTGAGCCATGCTGCCTCTTCAGCCGTCCATAATTGCGAAAATGTTACCGGTGTACGACTTTGTTCACGAACTGACATCTCCATTATATCCCGTAAATGTACTATGGGATTCACGTCGGGCAATCTGTATCGTCAAATCATTCAGTTGAACTCTCCAGAATGTTGTTCAAACCAATGGCGAACAACTTTCGCCCAGTAACATGACGCATTGTCACCCATAAAAATTCCATCGTTGTTTGCGAACATGAAGTCCATGAATTGCTGTGAACAGCCTCCAGGTAGCTGAACACAACTATTTCCAGTCGATGATCGGTTTAGTTGAACCAGAGCACCCAGACTATTCCATGCTAACACAGTCCACAACATTATGGATCTACCACCAGCTAGTACGCTACTTTGTTGACAGCTTGGGTGCAGGGACTCATGGGGTCTGCGCCCCACTCTGACCCTACCATCAGCTCTTAGCAACTGAAATCGGGACTCCTCTGACCAGGCTACGATTTTCCAGTCGTCTAGGGTCCAATCGATATGGTCACTAGCCCAGAAGAGGCGCTGCAGGCGATGTCGTATTTTTAGCAAAGGTACTCAAACGGCGGTAGTCTACTGCCATAGCCCATTAACGCCAAATTTCGCAGCTCTGTCCTAATGCATACGTTTGTCGTACGTCCTACATTTTTTTGTGAGGTTATTTCACGCTGTGTTGCTTGTCTGCTGGTACTGACAACTCTAGGCAAACACCGCTGCTCTCGGTCGTTAAGTGAAGGATGTCGGCCACTGCGTTGTCCATGGTGAGGGGTAATGCCTGAAACTTGGTATTCTCGGCCCACTCTTGACACTGTGAATCTGAGAGTACTGAATTTCGTAACGATTTCCGAAATGAAATCTTCCATACCGTTACGTCTAGATCCAACTACCATTCCACATTCAAAGTCTGTTAATTCCCGTCGTGCGGCTATAATCACGTAGGAAACCTTTTCACATGAATCACTTTGAGTACAAATGACAGCTCCTGCCCTTTTATACCTTCTATATGCGATAATAGTGCCATCTGTATATGTGCATATCGTTACCCCATGACTTTGTCACTTCAGTGTATCTTGCAATCTTCCTCAGGCGTTTGAGTGCGCGGATCGCAACAGAGAAACTTAAGTTCTATTGAACTATGATTTTACAAACAACTGGTTTGAGTCATACCTAACAAGCAGAATGAAGCACTTCGTGCTGATTTATTCAGACAATGTTGGAAAGAGAGAAAATATTAGTGTCTGGAGGGAGAACAAGAATGCAATGGAATCCCCACAGGGGTCAATTTTGGGCCCATTTCTAATCTTTACATACATGAATAACGTTGCATTTAACCTCATCTAGTAGACGTGGTACGTTTCATAGATGATATTAGAGTTAAAATAAACACCATTAGAGAGAAAGCAGCAAAAGAAATCATGAATGATATGTTTCAAAGTATTGTTAAGTGGTTCTCTAAAAGTAGGCTCTCACCATATTTCGAGGAAACCTCTACATCCAGTTCTGTATAATAATACAGGTGATGTAGTGTATGAACAGGAGTCAGTAAGCAGGGTAGAGTGGTCCACGTTTTTGGTTGTTCACATTGATGAAAACTTGAAACGTAGAAAGCATATTACAGACATGCATAAGGAATTAAGTACAACTGCTTTTGCTCTTTCCATAGTTGCTAGTCTTGGAAATAAGCGAAACGACATCTAAAGATATTTGGCATATTTTAACTTAGTAATGTCTTACAGAATTACTTGCCCGGTTAATTCATAGGTAAGGAATAGAGTATTGGTTGCATAAAAGCGAGCAATAAAAATAATATGTAATATTCACTCACAGTCATCTTGTAGGTACCTACTCCAGCAGTTAGACGTTTTAACTCCACCTTTCAATTTAAATACACAAAATTCATCTTAAACTATCTTCGTCTCAATTTGAGAAGAATAGTGATTACTCGTTATCAAAGCTCCTTCTATTCCACAGAATTTATACAAAGGGCGTCCAAAAAAGTTCGCACAGTCGTCTCTATTTTTTTTATTTTTTGCAGAAGGAAAATGAAATTTTCTGTGAACATACTTAGAAGATTTAGCTATAAATTGATGTACAAAAGTATTTTCTTTTATTTACAGGTGAGCCATAATGGATCGTGAAGCAGATGTCAGGTTGCGACAACGGTCGGTGGTAGAGTCCCCCTTCAAGACCGGCGATGACTCTGCCACATCAATTCACAGGAAGTTGTTCCCTATTTATGGGGAGGACACAGTGGATCGCAGCAGTATCCAGCGGTGGTTGCAGAGGTTTAAAGAAGGTGATGTCTCTCTACTGGACAATCCACGATGCGGTAGACCATCGACGGCAGTAAGTAAAGTTAATAAGGAGACTATTGATCAAATCATCCAAAATGAGAGATGTGTGACGACACGACAGCTTGCTGAAATAACTCGTTTGCCATTGGGTAGTGTGGTATCACTGGTACAGTCACTGGAGTACAGAAAAATCTGTGCACATTAGGCTCCTAGATTACTAACAAAAGAAATGAAAACGAATGATGAATGTGTGCGAGGGTCTCATGAAGACCTTTACTGAAGAGTGGAAACAGTGTTTTGACGGCGTCATTACCCAGGATGACACATGGTTCTTTTTGTCCGAACTTAAGAGCAAAACCCAATCCATGGAATGGCGTCATCCGGGTTCCACTCGGAAGAAGAAACCAAGACTTTTACGAACAGCAGGCCGAAAGGTGATGGCCTCCTTCTGGGATTATTGTGGTGTCATTTTCATTAAGTTTTTGGAACCTGGCTCCACAATTAACCGGGGTCGTTCCTGTTTGTCATTCTACAAGCTGCGAAATGTCATCAAGACCCACAGACCACAGCTTCAGGGTCAGCTCATCAGACTCATCAGACTACACTATGACAATGTCAAACCCCATACAGTCATTATGACGGAGGAGAAAATCAGGAAAATGAGCTGGAAAATTGTTCCTCATTCTCCCTACAGTTCGGACTTGGCTCCGTCTGATTTTTATCTCTTTGGTCGTCTGAAGGGCCACCTGCGCTGTTAAACATTATTTCCTGTGTCAAGCGATGGTGAAAAAGTCAGTCCCCAGAAGTTTACCAGAGTGCATTTACATCATGGAAAGAACGTTGGGCCAGATGCGTCACAGCAGATGGAGGCTACATTGCGTAGCTTCAATGAATAGCTAAATGTTCCAAGTATGTTCACAAAAAATTTCATTCTTCTCCTGCAAAAAATAAAAAAATTAGAGACGACTGTGCAAACCTTTTTGAACGCCATTTGTATTTAAAAACTCGTAGCCTGCAAACAAGTAAAAATAAAAAAAAGTTTTTAAGTGTAGTTGCATGAGTACTACAGAAAAATAACATGTTCATTAACGTTTAAAGTAATTCTGTAAAGTGAATCGTTCCATATCAATTCGATAAAAAAATCGTTCAAATTTTCTATGTCACTTGTAACTAACAAATCAAGTTCGGCCCTAATGTAAATAAACGCTGGCTCAGCGATTAGTTGTTGGCCGCCGTGCATATGTGCTGACTGTTTAACGCAACTCGAAATTTATCCAGTTTATGTATAGGTATCTTGTCGTTATTCTTCCACGAATTATAGACTGAGGCTCACCAATGAATTCCAAGCTCTCAGTGTTTTATTGCTAATCGGCGTGCTAAATGTTTAACCCATGTACACTGCTAAGCATTTAAACTTCGTACAATACTATGAATACGGATTTGCAAAAAATATTAAATTGCCATCATGTTTACTACGCGTTTGGATATGCAGGATCCACATAAACAGTGAGAAAAGCTTGTAAAGATGTTGCAGTATAGGTTGTGCTGAGAAATAATTGTTAAGAATAAAATTAGATAAGTGGCGCCGTTTCCGAATTAATTTGCATTGAAGTTAGCCAGTCAGGCTGTCGCGCGCAGAAATTCTATCGGTTCACCAGACACACACAACTAGAGTCAGTTGTTCTCATAGCATAGATGATAGCGCTGGGGACTGCTTAGCCTCTTGCTCGGTTTCAATCCTTACTACAGCCCCGTTTTTGTATCGCTCTCATGTTAGGTTTTAGGGAATATACGTTCGGCGACACCGTCTCTGTCGGGTCTCTTGAATTTGCGCGCGCAAAGACCTGACTGGCTAACTTCAATGCTAATTAACTCGGAAACGGAACAGCGTATTGAATTTTTTTGTTATCAATTATTTCTCAGCACAGCCTGCCCTGCAAGACTCTTACAAGCTTTCCAGACTGCTTATGACGACCCTGCATAACTGATAGCATTTCAGCGCAACTGGTCAAAGTAGATGGCAGCAACGCCATCTCAATTCTGTACATAGGGAAAAACTGCTCAGCTGATTTTTGCTTCAGAAATAGCGTTCGGATGTTGGCTGATTGTCAAACGACCGTGTTATGCCTCGTGTCTGAAGGAGAAATGACTTCCAGCACCCATCGTCATACAGCAGTTCGTGCCCTCTCGTCAGTCAAGTTCATCGTTCCTCAGATTGCTGCTCGCGTTGGTCAGGATCCCACGACTGTGACGTGATTACAAAATTGATGTGTTCAGGAGACCATTCTCAAGGCCTTACAGGATCTCTATGGTCCCTCCCAACTAGCGCCCAGAGAGGACAGATGTACTGTTTGCTGGAGTAAGGAAATGTGCTTCCGTGTAGTCAGATAGGTATCCACACGGATAATGCGACGACGTCTGGAGCACCATAGACTGTCGGCGTAGTGTGACGCTGCGAGTTGTGCGCCCAATGCCAACGCTAGTGACAGGAATGGCAATACTTCATCTTTACCGACCAGTGTCGGTTTTGCGTACAGCATCAGCCTGGACTTATCCATGTGGGGAGGCTCCGAGGAGACGAACGCTGCTAGACCATATTTGTCATCATTACAAGTATCCAACACCTGACGTGATGGTATGAAATGCCATTGGATACCTCTGGTCCACACGGCCAGCAATTTGGACAGCTGCCTTTATTTCTGACGTGCTAAGGTTTGTATCCTATCTTCTGGGTCCCCGTGACATTATCTCTCAACAAGATAATACAAAAGCGCTTGTTGCAGTACCGGGCTTACCTGCCTCAGTATGGACCGTGTTCTATAGTTGCTCTGGCTAGTATGCTCTCCAGATCTATCCATTGCAAACATTTGCTCACGAGTTATCTAATGAATGACACGCTACCATTCGCAGCCGTTTCCAATGATGATCTCTGCTGCAGAGTTGTCACCAGTAACTACCATCCCAACTCGACCAACTCAGTGCCTGACTGTGCTAGAGACACTGTTGCTACCAAAGGTGGGAGCTCTGTGTACTGAATTTCGCGCTTTGCATATCCCAAACCAGTTAGGGATTTAATCATGTAACCTTCCTATTAACCTGTATACGCACAATGAGTAAAATTTCAATATTTGTTATTCTTCTTCGTGTTTATCGTTTAACGGTCAACAGAGTAGTTCTAGGGCGTGGGGTCTGGGACGAACGTGCGAAAGCAGCAGGAATCTGCTACAAGCTGGCATCAGGTATGTGCTATATTTAACATAACTGTTAAAACAGCAGGAATCGCCTCTGTGGCAAAGTGGTCAACGCGACTTACTCGCACGCTGGATACCTGGGTATGATTACCGGGCTGCCAGAGATTTTTCCTTGACGAGAAGACTGGACTGGAATGCCCTCAGCCTCGCCAGGTCAATTGAGGGGCCACTAGATCGAATAGTAGCAGCTCTGCGGTCTGGAAAATCCGTAAAACGGCCAGGAGAGTGTCGCGCTGGCGACCTGCACGTCGGTACTGCACCCGCATGACGCCACAGAGCAGAGGATAACAAGGCGGGACCGGCCGCTGTGGCCGAGCGGTTTCTAGGCGCTTCAGTCTGGAGCCGCGCGACCGCTACGGTTCGAATCCTGCCTCGGGCATGGATGTGTGTGATGTCCTTAGGTTAGTTAGGTTTAAGTAGATCTAAGTTCTAGGGGACTGATGACCTCAGAAGTTAAGTCCCATAGCCATTTAAACCATTTTTTTGAACACTCTTCCTGCACGTCTCGCAGTGGCCAGTGCTGCCAAAGTTAGATTCGGGCATCTCATAGATGATCATATTAATGTGACTGGACAGCGTATACTGAACTTGGTTTAATTTATTTATCCATATAGTGGACCTTTGCGTGCCACATGCTTGTCGTGTACTATTAGTACGTGCATTACTTGCTTTTTTGAAATCAGTTATACGAGTTTACATTCAAATGTTCTTGCTATTCAGTTTTTATTCCCACTCGCATTTCTGTTTGAACGAAGTTGTGTCACATAAACTCGGCAGTGAGCATACCATTGCACGACGTGAAACGAATCATTTGCTTTCAGCAGATGGTAACATTTGTACTAGCTCCTTATAGCAGTTCGCATCGAAGCTAATACCAGTGTCCTTGAATTTTATACTTCACGTTTTTTGCATGATTTTCAGCAGATAAGGTAGGTTTTGACGCTGATGCAGGTTACAGAGACGGTGTACTTTAATCTACTTGATCTACAAAAAATATATGCTCGTATCTCCAATGCAGTATGTCTGAGTGTTACCTTAACAGCTTGGGGCTCCCGTCCCCAGTGCACTGCAACTGGCTACAGGCCACGTTGTTTATATAGGTTTGTGCTTGTTGGGATAATAGATACAACTGCTGCTGTTCACAAAAGTTTGGTTACCCATTTTTTTTGGCCACTGTAAACCGTTTCACTCACAAAGTACTTGCTCAAGAGTAATATTCTAAAACTTCTTCCTATTTAGATCACATTACTAAACTTGATTGAGGGGTCGAAATGTTGTATATGAGAGTGGACTATTTTCAAATCAGAGCATATTAGGACTTATTTTACAAGTAATCTCACTTCTAAACCCTTACAACGCTTCAGATTCTCTCCTACAAGTCCGTAATTGGCTGCATTCCTGATGTTTTCATATTAAACATACTCGTTGCTGGGATTCCTTTACTGCTTGATAAGTACTTTTCTACTCAAATTTTACGAGTAGCCACTTCATTAGCCTCCAGAATGTCACAAAGATCTGCTAGATCGACAATGTCTGTGGTCCTCGTTTAGATGCAGTCAATGTTCCCACATTAGTTCGTTCAAAAATATTGATCCTTCCTTCTGTGGCCACGTTTGCAAAAGTGTAAAAAGTGTCGCACTGGTGTTGTTATGAGACATCTTCGCAAGAAGTTCGCTGTAAGTAACGAAAAAATAATTGACAGTGGTAGCAAGCACCCTGGTTTTCTAGACAACATTGAAACCCGATATTTTATCTTTCACATCAAATTTACGATGTTTCAAAGACTTTCGTATAGATATTGAAACTCCCAACATCGATATTTTGTGTAGACGGCGGATCGTCGAACATCGCTACGAGGAAAGCACGGTCTCGGACACCACGAGGTTACGCAAGCTTGCATGAAAGACCACAGAATGGCTGTCGGCACTCTACAGTTCTGAAAGAAATTGCTTCAGAGGATGCTGGCGATTATAAGCCAATCGTAATTATGTATGAACATGATGTGCGAACTGACAAGCGGTCCACAGAACCAGTCCCATAGCACGATCGCCTGCAGCTCTCATCTGATTCATGGAGAATACGCTTCAAGTAGAACTGTATTAGGAAACGGACCAGCGAATTGATTCACTGTGTCAATATACTTAATTAAAAATAAACATCTTAATACGGTATTTGTCTTGAATGCACCTGGACTATAAGTGATGTATCGTTCATCACAAGAAGAGCTAATTTAGCGAATTGTAGAGTTATCTGTTATTGCAAAGCGCACAGTACAACTTAAATTAATTACAATTCAATAATTTATTTTATCTCAATTGCTAACTATTTCTTTATGTGTGCGAGTATGTTAATGTGGTTACTGGTATATGTGAAAGGGTTCGTTCTTCCGTTTGACATGTTGTTGAAATTGGTTTTTAACGATGTTGCTTTCTTGTTTCGAAAATACGTGAGAAAAAATGGCCCTGATATATTGTATGATTCTGAGAAACCGTAAGCGATGTATGCAACACGAGGGCGTACTGACAAATAATGACTCCGAATTTTTTTTTTATTCTGGGCTCAATCTCGATAGAGATATTACATGTCGCGTGTATCACTCAGTCGACTTTCTCGATTAGCTGCCACAATTTTCAGTCTTCAGCCGCTACAGGTCTCTGAATTGCAGTGTGTAACATGGCGGTGTGTAACGTAACTATGTCGATGCTTGAGAAACAGAGTTCTGTAATCGCGTTTCTAACCGCAGAACACATTCCTGCAATTGAAATTCAGAGAAGAATGGTAAATGTATACAGTAATGGTTGTAGTGACGTCACCAATGAGCGACGTGAAATAGCGGTGATTGGACATCTGTCAACAATTTGTTTTGCTTTTTGAGCGTGAGAGTGATGGGTTCCTTAATAACATTGTGATAGGTGATGAAAGTTGGTCTCACTATTTTACCCCAACGCCGTACATTTGTGATGTCAATACAATCATCACCGTATACAGTTTTAGATCTTCTATGAATTTGAATTGGAGGAACGTTTTCTGCGGTTAGAAACTCGATTGCAGCACACTGTTTCTCACGCACCGACATAGTCACGTTACACATCGCTCTAGCGATGAAAGACTGCATCTTGCGTCAGCAAAGCGGAAAAGTCGACCAAGTTCATAATGGTTCAAATGGCTCTGAGCACTATGGGACTTAACATCTTAGGTCATCAGTCCCCTAGAACTTAGAACTACTTAAACCTAACTAACCTAAGGACATCACACACATCCATGCCCGAGGCAGGATTCGAACCTGCGACCGTAGCAGTCCCGCGGTTCCGGACTGCAGCGCTAGAACCGCACGACCACCTCGGCCTGCTCGACTAAGTAATATACATGAATATAATACTTCGACCAATACTGAGAACAGAAGAAAAAATCGGAGGCATTACTTTTCAGTACGGTGTCGTAAATATGCAGTAATATGACAGAAATGAATCCATCCAAACGTAAAAAAATTATCCTATACTAAGCAACTTAGTGGTTTGCCAAAGATGTGAGAACAATGTACACTGATACCAAATTGTTTCAAAATAGGTATTGTCTTACGAACTGTACTCTAGTATCGAAAATCTGAGTTTAATCGCTAAGAGAGGAAACATGTGATCAGAAAAGGTCAGCAGTCTCAATCATAGTACCACACACATTGAAGGAGTGAAACCTATATCTGAAACTGATGATTCAGACACACCGATGATAAAAAGCAGTGCCTTAAACACTTGATGACTAACTCGTAATTTCAGAAATGCGACAGCGAACAGAGTGACAAAGTAGGCCTACACTACGTTGTTTCACCAAGATTATTCAGCCCTGTTTTCCAAAACAGAATTCTGGAACGCCAAACCAAAACGGCAATCTCAGTATCGTTAAAATTGCCACAAAGTGTAAATTCAAGTCTTTGGTGCTGGTCCGACACAAACGAAAACTTTATCATCCATCAGTACAAGGTTTACAAAAAGCGTTCACTACACTGTAGGACACCTCATTCACCGATTACACAATGAAATCTTATTAACAAGGAAGTAGCCTAGCTTCAACGGTTGAAACCAAACAAAAATTGATTTTATAATACGAACGTGTCTGTTTTACTATCTAACAACGGCATGTAACAAACACCTAGCACATCTTCCAGAATCGACAATGAGGTTATTTGGAAAAAGCTAAAGATTTCGTTAGAACATTATTTTTCAACAACAGCGTTAGTTGCAAAATCTTATTTCCTATAAGAGAAACTAATATGTTGTCGTACGCTCTTCCCTTATTCGTCATCGATGTGAAAACGTAGAATTTCAATGAAATGAATAAAACACAGCGGAATGGAACAGCTCGTACCAAAGATCTGGATAATATGATCACTGTGACTTTTGATAATGGATTATTGCGTTGTGGATGCACCGAAAATGATGTAATGTGTCCATATGTTCCCTTTAAGAGTGCATCCTGTTCCAGTTCGCTGTGATTTAATCACTCCATTGTAACTACACCCATGAAGAAAAGCTTTACGATTGACAAGTCGTTCATAAACATTCAACTTGATACAACTCCACAGAAAGAACTATAATGAATAATGTACAGGAGCTGGAACACGGGTCATTTTCCACCTCTTGTCTATTCGGTCACCACAGTTATATCCAGTAAGAGAAGCTGCTCTAGAATGTCATGAGAGTTGTCAGATTGCTGTAATTCATGGCATTTCAAGAAGAAATCGAAGCATACTCATAAATTTTTCGTTGTGTGAGCAGTATCGGCAGTTATTGTACAATAATTTCTGCCAGTTAAAATCCGTTTTTGCGGCTCCTAAAAATGCATACTTATTTTAGTACACGCGCTTCAGTTTATTCATTTATAACATCATCAGTGGTCAGGAAATAAACATATTTAAAAATAAACCAAAACTGTAAAAATGTTTCATTTCTGAAGATATTTTACATGAATGGAGCTAGGGGCGGATGGTTAAACACTTAATTTTTAGTAGTTGCGAAAACGGACTTCAGTTATCTTAAAGAAATTGAACACACATACAGATAAATTAAAAGTAGCCATAACTGACGGTCTCGTAACTCAGAAACTATGCGTTTCCTACATGTCTCACTCTTTCTAAATGAGGAATCCTGCCCACTGTTTTCAGCGTATTTTCATTGCTACCCCCTTTCATTTTCATAATAGTTATAATAACACAAGCAACACTGCAAAGCATAACCACTCATTATAGACACGCACACGACGCAGGCATGCAGTATGTTGTGGAAAGATGTGAGATGTTACCTCATAGTTTTAACAAGCTCTGTAAACAATGAAAACAAGCAATCGGATTTTTGTAATGTTGTTATATATTTATAGTATAGTAAGTGATGTTCAGAACTCAAATATTAATTCACCAGAATAGGTCGATGCAACTCTACAAAATTCTCGAGAAAATCGACTTTGAAGTTTTCCGACGGTATTTAATGTACTAAACCAAGGTCAATTTGTCATGACAGACCGTGTGGCTGTGTGGTAGAGTGTTCGCCTGGGACGAAGGAGTTTTTATGTACGATTGCTGGCTGATGCAAATCTTTAAACAGCAGTGCCTGACCTATTACTACTAATTCCGTGAAGTTTAAAATACATGAATACGAAAACATATCTGTAGCACTAGAAACTGGTAATCGCTGGTTGAAGCCTCGTTTAGGTCATTATTTTTTCCGATTTTTCTGTTTGGATGCTTATATATAGAATTCTTTACATATATGCTAACTAACATATATCTAATTGCTATGTTTATGAAAATGTCAGATCTTCTTATTTCCATTTTTAATTACACATGTTGTTGTTGTTGTTGTGGTCTTCAGTCCTGAGACTGGTTTGATGCAGCTCTCCATGCTACTCTATCCTGTGCAAGCTTCTTCATCTCCCAGTACCTACTGCAACCTACATCCTTCTGAATCTGCTTAGTGTATTCATCTCTTGGTCCCCCCCTACGATTTTTACCCTCCACACTGCCCTCCAATACTAAATTGGTGATCCCTTGATGCCTCAGAACATGTCCTACCAACCGATCCCTTCTACTGGTCAAGTTGTGCCACAAGCTTCTCTTCTCCCCAATCCTCCAATTACACATCACACACAAAAATCCGATTTTCATTGCACATATACACGCTACTGATTTTTTATAAAAGATAAGTTAAATTTTAATAAAAAATGCAAATTAAATTCTTCTTCATTCTTTTGTATTTTACGCATCTTAGAAGTGTTCATATACCCTTGTTTAAAATTTTAGCAGCGCTGATAATCGAGCCTGTTCCACACGATGGGCCATTGAGCTTTCTGCCACACAGCCACACTACCTCTTGAGAAAAACTGACCTTGCTTTAGCATATTAATGACGTTCGGAAAAATTTGAAGTCGCTTTTCTCGAAAATTTTTGAGACTAGCATCGAACTGCTTTTGCTGATTGATATATGAGTTCCGAACTTCAAGTACCATAAAAATAAAAAAAATACAAAAATCCGACTGCCATACGCTCCCCTAGCAAGAATCGGACAAATGAATAGGTACACTTACCATTGTGACAAGGGCTTACGTTTTCTAGTTCCAAGATTGTAAAATACTGTTTCATTTAATCAGTATTGTTAAATGCCACTAGGAACAAACAGGCAAAGTACAGACTGTAAATGGGAAAGTCTCTAACACTCAGTCAAGAGTATTTGACCTGCTCGAAATGAATATTCTACAAAAGTGGTAAGAGGCGAATCCAGAAGAGATTAACAATGGCATAATTTTACAGTCTCATTCACAGACGACAATGTGCTAAAGAGAACTCTGAGACAACTTGAGAAGTAATGTAACAAAACCGAATAAAACACAGAAGACTTATAACGTGAATATATCGGCTAGCTAGACAAAAACAATGACTATGTACATTAAAAAAATTTAAGAGAGCTAAATGGGTGGTTAATGAGGAAATAATATAACAGGTAACATCACTGAAATATTTTCGGTATGACTTACCTGTTAATAGGTCTAACAATGACGCAGAAGAGAACATCCAGAAATACAGTAAACTAAACGGATGCATTAACTAGCACTTTGGGACACGTACGAGGAAAGATCTTAAAATCAGAAAGCATAACAATCTCTAAATCTATCATAGTTTATGGATGTAAGATATGAGATGTGGAATTAGAGCCAACGAGATAAGAAACATCAGAGGCAAAATGTTTTACGACAGATCAATGTTGTGACTTTAGGAGATGACACTGGACGTCACGATATGTGTAGGGAACCTGATTTCAGTAAAATTACCGGTGAAATACAAACTACCAAACGCAATGGCTCTCACGTTTACAACGGATGACTCGAGGCCGACTCCCCTGGAAAGCAACCTCACTATCGTGAAGCTTTTACCAAGTAAGTGCAAATTATCGTTGCTGTATAAGTGATGTACTTAAGAAATTACTTACCACCTGGAAGCAAGCTCAGATCTGCCCTCGATGGGTTTCAGTTGTAGACTTGGCCCAAGACCCATTGCAGCGATGGAAAATCCCCTACTTACTGGATCAACGTGATGAAGGAGGAATGTAACGTATCATGCCTGGTAGCAAGAACAGAAGAAACTGGAAGTCAGCGGCTGTGGGCCCCATTTAATGTCACAAAAAGTGTCAGAGGCATTGATCTCTGCATTGTGAAAAGAATATTAATAAAAACTGTAGTGGAAGTATTGCATACCTTAATGTATGAATAAAATGTATTTTCCTTCCATCGCACCACCTAACCTTAGCCTGAAAAGTAAAGAATTCATTATGAAGTCAAGAGGCTTCAACTGAAAGAACGCATAAAACAGTTAACATGCAACTAGTTTTTGAAAACATCTAACTTCAGAAACGCTGGAACTGAATGGGCTCTATTATTTTGAGCACGAACTACCACGTGAACGCATTCCCTTAAAGAAAGACTAGCAAAGGTAAATCATAGTTATATTTTTAAATTTTCCAACAGACTGGATCATAATTAATATTGAGTCGTTATACTAGATCTTTTTGTATTGGCACGAACTGAAGCTCTCTGGAAGCAAAATTTCCTCTTACTTATCAGCTAGTGCTCCAGTTCATAATGTTTCCTCACCAGGCATATAGGATAACAGTTTATCGAGTAACCAAATTCTGCTTACCGATAAATTCGAGTTCTGCCTTTTTTGTAGCTGAACGGAAGTGTCCGAAAAAGATTTCGCTGTCAGAGGAGAGGGATCCATACTTCGAATTTTAACTCTCAAGATTTCTTTCCTACATTACGGTAATGTTAACAAATTCAGGTAACTTCCATGGTGTGCAGGCATACAGCATTTTTCTCAGGCAAGAAATACTTTAAATTTTGTGATGTGAAAAACAAAACAACTACTACTCATAGATGACTATGACTACATGTTAGACTGTGCTATGACGATCTGCATCAATGTAATATCATCTTTGGTCTTCGGTTGTTCCGCGAGGAACTCCCGCGCTATATTTGCTTTAAAAATTGGTAGTGTATAGTTGAATCTTATTAAACAGGCAGATTTGTGTGGTAACTGAGAGTAGCACTGCAATCATGTCTGTGGATGGTACCACATATCTTCGAGCATTAGTATGTCCTTTGTGAGTATAAACGTTTTGAAATGTATATAGTGTGAAGACTGGTTATGTTTTAACATTTCAGAACTTCATCAACACATGTGTCGTTTACAGCTAGACAACTTACTGAGACGGAGTGTGACGTTCGTGCCCAGATAAAGATGAAGGTACCGGTAATGTATGCCATAACGACTGACACTTCCTGCATCAAGCACACATATTATCGTAGAAGTTTCAGTTGTACTCTTATATAACGTTCAGAACAAAAAAAATTAGCTAACTGTACGTATTTAGCAGATATACGGGCTACTTTCAAAATCTCTCCTTTTCCAGTTGTTATTCAGTTTTAATTTTTATGTATGTAGTGATTTTGCCGTAGTTATAGCAGTAGAGATAGTCACATCCCATTGGTCCCTGACTTATTTTTTGCGTCTAAAGAAGTGTGTAGACGCAATAGCTTTGACATTTGAATAAACCTATTTGCTCAAATTCCTTATGATTTTGCGATTCGATAACTCAGCGGAAATTTTAGAGTTTTTAGGCTGACGTGTGTTCAACTAAAATTCCGTTGGTACCAATAGTTACCATTAAGAGCTGATACTGTAAAGCGGCCAAAAGTAGTATTGTCATAGGTTTTGATATTCGCATCGAGCATACGGGTGGATTTCATATGCGTCGTCAACGTTTCAGCATTGTGTCAACAGAGAATTAGCCAACAGAGAAGTGCTTTCATACGTAACGTGCAAAGTTAAACATCAGCTATTATCCTTTGTTGTTCAACATAAAAGTGTTGCGAAAACAGTTCCCGTAACTCCTGTTAAACACGTATCGTCATCATGCATCTGAAACCCAAGAGCGTGCCCAGGATCGGAGTCAAGGAGGGGAGGGGAGGGGAGAGGACAATTCATATGAGTTTTTAGAAGCGGGAAGGATGACTGCTTTCTAATAGGAACCTAATACCAAATGCTCTTTTTCTTAAAAAGTGTTTGGGGGTACTCTTACACTAGATATAATGCAGCGACAATTACTGAAGTTTCAGCATATCTGATTATTTACTCAACTAAATAACTACGTTATAATTAACAGTGCTTAGCATTATAAATTTTCCAAATTGACGTCAGTACATGGATGCTGCTATCTTCATGCCTTCTTACTTTACTTTTCGTGTCAGTAGCAAGATGTCTGCCTTTCATATACCAAGAGCTTACACAAATGATAGGTTGAAACAACTGCAGTGGGAGACCAATCAACTAACGTCAGTTTGCTGACGGAAGAAAGATGGAACGAAGCTCATGTAGATGTAATTTTGGTGGAACCCACGTCACATTCTCTATTTGATTTCACTGCATTCAGAAGAGGAAGGAGTGATGTCGACATTTTCTCCTCTATCAAACAATCCCGAAATCCTCTGGGTATCCCCCTCTCCAGAACTCCGTTAAGTTCTTGCAGGTCAGCTTCGGTTTGAATATCACTGAAAGGCTGATTCTTTCTCACGACTTTAAAAGCAGTGCGAAATATATTTGCTTGCCTGTTCATTTTGAAACTTCCTAGTGTATGCATTTTCCAGTCTTCTCTTCACCACAAGGTAGTATTTGGCCAGCAGCTTGATAAGCGAACTTCCGTTACGTTTAAATATTTTTGTTCCCAAAAGAAACCTCTCTTCTTTTCTTGAATCAACTAAAAATGGCACAGATACAGTAGCCCAATGTTGTGCTATGTTCGCGCATTGTTTATTTCTTTCTGCTCCCAAGTTTCCTGCTACCTTGCAAATTTTTGTACGCATTTTTTTGTTTGAGACGATTAACCAGCCAATCTTCCCACAAAATGAGATTTCTTGATCTAGCACCCAACATTCTGGTTGATCATTTGACTTGCTATCATACTCACCTTCTTTCACAGGATTTTCAAACATGGAGTCAATGTTCAGGCTTACATTTTCACTTTTATCATCCAGCGATGACGTCTAAATTCCTGAATTTTCATTGGGACAAGAACTATTGGCAAGTTTTAGCTTTTTATGTGCCGCAAGTTTTAGCTTTTTATATGCCGGAGAATGAATAAAATGATTTGTTATTTTGCTACCCATCTTATCCTACCCTCTAATCTGACTAGCAATGAAAGGCAGGTAACACCGTGCAATAACGTATACAACCAACAAGAAGGGAACCGTAAGTGAACAACAAAGTGCACTGTGTGCCGTTTGTCGGGTCACTCAAGGAACAAGAAGGTACACTCCTGGAAATGGAAAAATGAACACATTGACACCGGTGTGTCAGACCCACCATACTTGCTCCGGACACTGCGAGAGGGCTGTACAAGCAATGATCACACGCAAGGCACAGCGGACACACCAGGAACCGCGGTGTTGGCCGTCGAATGGCGCTAGCTGCGCAGCATTTGTGCACCGCCGCCGTCAGTGTCAGCCAGTTTGCCGTGGCATACGGAGCTCCATCGCAGTCTTTAACACTGGTAGCATGCCGCGACAGCGTGGACGTGAACCGTATGTGCAGTTGACGGACTTTGAGCGAGGGCGTATAGTGGGCATGCGGGAGGCCGGGTGGACGTACCGCCGAATTGCTCAACACGTGGGGCGTAAGGTCTCCACAGTACATCGATGTTGTCGCCAGTGGTCGGCGGAAGGTGCACGTGCCCGTCGACCTGGGACCGGACCGTAGCGACGCACGGATGCACACCAAGACCGTAGGATCCTACGCAGTGCCGTAGGGGACCGCACCGCCACTTCCCAGAAATTAGGGACACTGTTGCTCCTGGGGTATCGGCGAGGACCATTCGCAACCGTCTCCATGAAGCTGGGCTACGGTCCCGCACACCGTTAGGCCGTCTTCCGCTCAGGCCCCAACATCGTGCAGCCCGCCTCCAGTGGTGTCGCGACAGGCGTGAATGGAGGGACGAATGGAGACGTGTCGTCTTCAGCGATGAGAGTCGCTTCTGCCTTGGTGCCAATGATGGTCGTATGCGTGTTTGGCGCCGTGCAGGTGAGCGCCACAATCAGGACTGCATACGACCGAGGCACACAGGGCCAACACCCGGCATCATGGTGTGGGGAGCGATCTCCTACACTGGCCGTACACCACTGGTGATCGTCGAGGGGACACTGAATAGTGCACGGTACATCCAAACCGTCATCGAACCCATCGTTCTACCATTCCTAGACCGGCAAGGGAACTTGCTGTTCCAACAGGACAATGCACGTCCGCATGTATCCCGTGCCACCCAACGTGCTCTAGAAGGTGTAAGTCAACTACCCTGGCCAGCAAGATCTCCGGATCTGTCCCCCATTGAGCATGTTTGGGATTGGATGAAGCGTCGTCTCACGCGGTCTGCACGTCCAGCACGAACGCTGGTCCAACTGAGGCGCCAGGTGGAAATGGCATGGCAAGCCGTTCCACAGGACTACATCCAGCATCTCTACGATCGTCTCCATGGGAGAATAGCAGCCTACATTGCTGCGAAAGGTGGATATACACTGTACTAGTGCTGACATTGTGCATGCTCTGTTGCCTGTGTCTATGTGCCTGTGGTTCTGTCAGTGTGATCATGTGATGTATCTGACCCCAGGAATGTGTCAATAAAGTTTCCCCTTCCTGGGACAATGAATTCACGGTGTTCTTATTTCAATTTCCAGGAGTGTAGATTCAAAAGGTGGGTGCCAGTGATTTAATTGTCCGATCGGTTGCTTACTGCTTCGAAACGTTCGAAACAGTTAATTGTATATGTTCTTCCATCACAGACTGCACTAGAATCATTCATTACCAACACGAAAAAGTGAAATAAATGCGATTTACGTCCATGAAATAAATCGTTGGCAATCTTTTAAGTTCTACAACATCATAAAGAAGTAATTTTTACGGACAGAAAAGCTTAGGGGTATGCGTCCGCCAGAGATCCCAAAAAAGCGCTGATAGTACCTACAATATACTCAACTTAAGAGTGTATATTTTGCATGAGATTTGTTCATATTGTTTTTCTTTTAGACAGGTAACGTTCAGATACGTGCGAATACTATGTGTATTCATATTGTTAGCTGATTTTGACACTGCCTGGTGACAACAGAAATTACATAGTGAATCGAAGGTACAACTCTTCTGGAAGCTTTTATAAAAGCCAGAGCCATCTGGCGTAAGAAAGTTGCAAGGAGAACGGGGGAAAAGATTTGAGATTTCGCGACAGCTGTCTCAGGGTACACTTACTGTATCATTAGCTAGTACACGTACTGGTTGCTGTAAAGCTTGAGTTTGACTACAGCCGGATCGTGTACTGACTAATGATAAGTGTGCCCTGGGCCATCTGTAGAGAAATATGAAAACTTTTAGACCTATACATGTGGCGTGACAGGACGCGGTTTCGATTTACAAAGAGCATAATATTTTATTTCTAGTGGTCTTCTGTCAACGACCCAGTCGATTGGTTACAGTGTCGATCACTTCTAATACATTTTCATTACAGTCAGAATTGCGTCTTCCGCTCCAGGCTGTTGCTTGAGTCATTTGTTTCCCTGCGTGTCTAACAATGTCCAACATGCATATTTGCATCGCTGCCTGAGCAATGTTCAATTTTTGAACCGTTTTCGATTTAGAAATCCATGCCTAAAACAAAAACTGATGATAAACGCTGATTGTAAATTACACATTTGGATACATCGGAAACTTAATTTCGGTAATTCCGTTTAGCTTAGCAGAAGCACTCTGTGCCTTTTTACTCTTCAATTTTTTTTTTCTTTTCGGCGATCAAGTCATTGTCTTCATATGTTATAAATACAAGACAATCAGCCTTTATTACTGTGATTCATTTTGGTTTGGACTAGTTTTTTACCGTAGTGATGGTAATACACTGTTTCAGTCTAATTCTCAATAGGGATTTCAGAAAGTAAGTTAAGGCGTCGTCCCATCTAAGACCGCTGTGCAACTAGAGTGGCACATTGTCAGTAGAGAGTAGCCAAAATATTTCGGGTCTCCTGAAGATCGTATGAGAAGTTGGCAGAGGTTTACTCTCAAGCGCTACTTTTAAGGGAACGTAAAAGAGGGGCACTTGGAGACTCCTTCTCCTCCCACCCCGACTACAACTCAGACTATTCTGCGCATGCGTGACTCTGGCAGCTTGGTCGCAACAGAAAATTTTTTCCGCATCTGACTGCTTGCTGCTCACTGCTTAAACAACCAGAAGCGGGAGAAGCCGCTGCTCACATGCGACATCAGCTCTACCCATGCGCACGAATCCGCTGGAAAATGATCAAACGAACTTCTGCAGACACATTTTCTGCGGCATGGATGACAGGCAGGTCACAGTGTGATACTGGAATGGCGCGGCAACTGGAAACGCAGGCCTACTCCAAAGTTAAAGTATACGGGACACTACGATTGTTGGGGGCAAAACGTCTAAATTGCTCATAGAGTCGCCGTTAAATTCTAGTAGTAAACGGACAAAATGCTATGTCTCGTCCTGCTGTGGCTAATTAATGCCAACAATTTGACAAAATCCGCAGAGACCTGGTCTAAGTGATAGGCAAGTCCAGAACATGTGATTTCCACCTTCTCGCAGGCTGAAAGAACACGCAGGAGAAACGGATTTTCTAACTATGAAGACGTTCACACAATGGTTGTCGAGTGGCTCAAGGAGCTGATTTATATCGGCGAGAAAATGAACGATTGGTACAAAGTTCCGACTGTTGTTTAGAGAACTTGGCTATTATGCTGAACAAAAGTGTCGTCTGTCTATGTCACTTTTAAGTGCAGAGCAGCCTTCCATTAAAGTTAACTCCCTTGCCGTAATAATGCGTAATTTACTTTTTAAAGTTCCCCCGTAACTATCACGCTGAGGTGACAAAAATCACGGGATGCCTCGTAGAATCTTGTCGGGCCTCCTTGTGCCCGACACAGTGCAGTAGGTCGACGTGGCATGGACTCAACATATAACTGGAAGTCCCCTGCAGAAATACTAACACATGCTGCCTCTACAGCTGCCCATTATTGCAGAAGTATTGCCGGTTCAAGGTTTTGTGCATGAACTGGCCTCTTGATTATGTTCCATAAACATTCTATGAGATTCATGTCGGGAGATCTGGGAGGCCAAATCATTCGTTCAAATTTTCCAGAATGTTCTTCACATCAGTCGTGAACAATTGTGGTCTGGTGACATGGGGCATCGTAGTTTGGGAGCATGAATCCGTGAATGGCTGCACGTGCTCTCCAAGTAGCTGAGCAAAACCGCTCCTAGTCAATGATCAGTCCAGTTGGACCAAAGAACCTAGTTCGTTCCATGTAAACGCAGCTTACACCATTGCGGAGCCACCACCAGCTTAGCCGGCCGCTGTGGCCGAGCGGTTTCAGGCGCTTCAGTCAGGATGCGCGCTGCTGCTAAGAATGTTCTTCAAATCAGTCGTGAACAATTGTGGCCTGGTGACATGGGGCATTGTAGTTTGGGAGCATGAATCCATGAATGGCTGCATGTGGTCTCCAAGTAGCTGAACAAAGCCACTCCCAGTCAGTGATCGGTCCAGTTGGACCAAAGGACCTAGTTCGTTCCATGTAAACGCAGCTCACACCATTACGGAGCCACCACCAGATTAGCCGGCCACTGTGGCCGAGCGGTTTCAGGAGCTTCAGTCCGGATGCGCGCTGCTGTTACGGTCACAGGTTCGAATCCTGTCTCGGGCGTGGATGTGTGTGATGTCTTTAGGTTGTATAGGTTTACGTAGTTCTAAATCTAGGGGACTGATGACCTCAGATGTTAAGTCCCATTGTGCTTAGAACCATTTGAACCACCGACTTGCACAGTACCTTGTTGACAGCTTGGGTCCATGGTTTCGTATGATCTGCGCCTTATTCGAACCCTACCGTCAGCCCTTACCAGCTGAAATCAGTACTTATCTGGACAGGCCACGGTTTTTCAGTCGACTAGGTTCCAAACGATATGGTCACGAGCCCAGAAGAGACGCTCCAGGCAATGTCGTGCTGTTAGCAAAGCCACTCATGTTGGTCGTCTGCTGCCGTAACCCATTAACGCCAAATTTCGCCACACTGTCCTAACGGATAAGTTCGTCGTACGTCCCTCATGCTTGTTGGAGTTATTTCATGTAGTGATGCTTGTCTGTTCGCACTGACTACGGAAACGCGGCTGCTCTCAGTCGTTTAGTGAAGGATGTCGGGCACTGCGTTGCCCGTGGTGAAAGGTATTCTCTGCGCACTTTTGAAACTGTGGATCTCTATATGTTGAATTCCCTAACGATTTCCAAAATGGAATGCCCGATGGGTCTAGTTCAATGTTAAGCGTTGTTGAAGCTTTTCTGCATTAGAGGAAAGCAGTGGAATGTCAACAACAAAAGGTACCCTAAGTCTAATACTTCGACTGACTCATATTCCTTCCTGCTCTTGCCAGCTTGAGGATCTTAAAACTTCCACTTGGATAGCTGAGTTTTTTTCTGCCATGAGGAATCTTCTTATTGACACTTTCTTCAATTCTCATTTTTCCTGCAATCCAAAAAATGGTTCAAATGGCTCTGAGCACTATGGGACGTAACATCGGAGGTCATCAGTCCCCTAGAACTTAGAACTACTTAAACCTTAACTAACCTAGGGACATCACACACATACATGCACGAGGCAGGATTCAAACCTGCGAGTGTAGCGGTAGCGCGGTTCCAGACTGAAGCGCCTAGAACCGCTCGGCCACACCGGCCGGCTCCTGCAATCCAGATTGAGTCTAGTGGAAACTGTAGCATGATGTATGTATTCGTCAATACACCTATATAAGATGAAGGACATCACACATCCACGCCCGAGGCAGGATTCAAACCTGCGACCGTAGTGGTCGCGCGGTTCCAGACTGAAGTGCCTAGAACCGCTCGGCCACACCGGCCGGCTCCTGCAATCCAGATGGAGTCTAGCGGACACTGTAGCATGATGTATGTATTCGTCAATACATCTACATAAGATGAACATCAACAAAAGCAAAACGAAGATAATGGAATGTAGTCGAATTAAATCGGGTGATGCTGCGGGAATTAGATTAGGAAATCAGACGCTTAAAGTAGTAAATGAGTTTTGCTATTTGGGGAGCAAAATAACTGATGATGGTCGAAGTAGAGAGGATATAAAATGTAGACTGGCAATGGCAAGTAAAGCGTTTCTGAAGAAGAGAAATTTGTTAATATCGAGTATAGATTTAAGTGTCAGGAAGTCGTTTGTGAAAGTATTTGTATGGAGTGTAGCCATGTATGGAAGTGGAACGTGGACGCTATATAGTTTAGACAAGAGCAGAATAGAAGCTTTCGAAATGTGGTACTACAGAAGAATGCTGAAGATTAGATGGGTAGATAACAAATGAGGAGGTATTGAACAGAATTGGAGAGAAGAGAAATTTGTGGTACAGCTTGACTAGAAGAAGGGATCGGTTGGTAGGGCATATTCTGAGGCATCAAAGGATCACCAATTTAGTATTGGAGGGCAGCGTGGAGGGTAAAAAGCGTAGAAGGAGATCAAGAGATGAATACACTAAACAGATTCAGAAGGATGTAGGTTGCAGTAGGTACTGGGAGATGAAGAACCTTGCACAGAATAGAGTAGCATGGAGAGCTGCATCAAACCAGACTCTGGACTGAAGACCACAACAACAACAATAACAACAACCTATAATTTGTAAAGAAACCAGACAGTAGTTATTATTGTGGAAGAACATGAAAGATGCAGTGGTTGAGAAGGGAGTGAGGCAGGGTTGTAGCGTATCCCCCATCTTATTCCTTCGGCACATTGAGCTAGCAGTTAAGGAAATCAAAGAGAAATTTGGAAAGGCAGTTAAAGTTCTGAGTAAAAATAAAAACTTTGATAATATTGTCATTCTCTCGGAGACGGCATACGACTTGGAAAAGCAGTTTAAAGGAATTGAGAGTGACATGAAAAGGGGATACAAACAAAAGTAAAACAATGGTAATGGATCGTACTCAAATCTACCGATGCTGAGGAATTAGACAGGTTTTGGCATTTGGGCAGCAGAATGACTGGTGACGGTCGAAGTGGTGGGGATATAAAAATTTGTCTGGGGTGTAGCCTTATATGGAAATGAAACAAGGACTATCGAGAAACAACATAGGCAAAAAGAAAACAATCTTCCCAAATGTGGTCGTGCAGAACAATGATCGTGATTCGATGGGTAAATCGAATAATGGAACTACGCCACAGCAAGAACACATCGTGGAGAGGGACGCAGGCTACACTACAGTTTGTATTGTATTGTATTGTATGAAACTGGGGACCTAGAAACGATGGAGAGGCTTCGTCCCCGCCGTAGCCCTCAGTGGTACACAACCCCACAATAGGCTACAGCAGTCCACTCACCCCACCGTCGCCCCACAGCGAACCCAGGGTCATAGTGCGGTTCGGCCCGCAGTGGACACCCCCGGGAACGTCTCACACCAGACGAGTGTAACCCCAATGTTTGCGTGGTAGAGTAATTATGGTGTACGCGTACGTGAAGAAAGTGTTTGCGCATCAATCGCCGACATAGTGTAACTGAGGCGGAATAAGGGAAACCAGCCCGTATTCGCCGAGGCAGATGGAAAACCGCCTTAAAAACTATTCACAGACTGGCCGGCACACCAGACCTCGACACTAATCAGCCGGGTGGATTCGTGCAGGGGACCAGCACGCCTTCCCGCCCGAACAGCAGTGCGTTAGACCGCACGGCTAACCGGGCGGGTCACACTACGGCTTAGTTGAATGTAGGTTGCACTTCGTACGCGGACTTAAAGAGGCTTGCACAGGTTAAGGGTCCATTCTCCTCAGTCAGCCGGCCACGGTGGCCGTGCGGTTCTAGGCGCTGCAGTCCGGAACCGCGGGACTGCTACGGTCGCAGGTTCGAATCCTGCCTCGGGCATGGATGTGTGTGATGTCCTTAGGTTAGTTAGGTTTAAGTAGTTCTAAGTTCTAGGGGACTGATGTCCTCAGATGTTAAGTCCCATAGTGCTCAGAGCCATTTGAACCATTCCTCAGTCAGCCTATACAACGAGCGATTTGTACGAGTATTTTTTAAAAAACTAATGAAGCAATCAACGTAAATATTGTTCCACATGATTGATTCTTGGACAATATTTTCTCATTTAAAAAAAAAAAAAAAAAAAAACCTTCGTTACGCCTCCCATCCGAGAAGTTTCTCTACGCAAAACTAAATGAGTGTGTCCATGACGTAAGTCCTGCAGTCTGCATATCTCATCTGAAAAAAAAACACAGTTTTTTTATCTGTAGGATTTTGCGCACGGAGTAACAGCACAGTTTTTTTTTAAATTTGAAAAAATAATAAAATGGCGCACGTTTGAAACAAGGATCTAGTTTCGTCGTGTGTTTTTATAACTAACGAATAAATTAAAATATAAATTAGCCTGTTACACCTTGAGGACTGTGTACTTCAAGCTGACGGAATGCATTACAGGCACACTAATAAAGATATCTTTCAGAAATTTGGCTAAATTACTTCTCGGGCATGCCCGCAAAAATGCTTCTCGCAATAGCAATAAAAGAAAGTCTGCCGGCAAAGAAATATTACATTTGTTTAGTTAGCACATTTATCAAAATTTACTTACTCAAAAATGTGCAAAAGCTGCACTAAGAAAGCTTGATGCAGCCAGCTTAAGTAGCAGACTAAGAATCTGCCCTTACTGCATTCGTGCCTCGTCATTTTCTCCTAATCTTCCAAGAACAGTAGTATGGCTACAACGAATCATGTTTCTTTGGAAATGAAAGCCTGTTTTCCTGTGTTGCAGGCCGCTTCATTCTGATAAAAAAATGATTTATTTGTTAGTCAACAACACTTAGTAACTACTCGGGACGATCGTTCGTTACTGTGCACTGCAGAGACATGTGTACTGTGTTTTTGAAACGGAGTCGTAACCGGGTCAATCAGCGGCGATTAAAGTATCATCGTACCATTGTTCGGGCGAGTATTAGAAAAAAATTACATGACTAGATTCGAAAGCAGTATGAGCGGACTTCCAGTGTGCCATATCGGAATGCTGGATGTCTCGCGAATTTAACTGATGAAATCTTCAGCGGTTATCAGCCGAGTCGCCATCTTAGCCGGTTACACCAACGCCACCGTGCTCTATTGTGGTATTCAACAAGCTTGTAAAACTCGGAACTTCGATTTTTCCAAAACGTTCGAGGTGTCTCAACAGCAAGGCGCTTAGCATGCGTAACATTTCGGAAATGAGGAACAAAAACGAGAATAAAACGTTTGAATTTTCCCATTTTCGGAACTGAAGGGTGATCTGTTTAACT
The DNA here is from genome assembly GCF_023864345.2 of Schistocerca serialis cubense. Lineage (NCBI taxonomy): Eukaryota > Metazoa > Arthropoda > Insecta > Orthoptera > Acrididae > Schistocerca > Schistocerca serialis. Next base: position 218,034,107 of record NC_064639.1, on the reverse strand, counting down.
GTTAAAAACCGTTCAACAGCCAAGATCGCGTAAGATATTTTTTATTTAAGATATTCGGTTTCAACAGACTATGCTGTCATTTTCAGGTTTTAAATGTGCTATTTTTATCCATTTGATAACTTGTGCGTGAGCTCAGCGCAAAATGAAGACGTTTCACAACAAAAGATTTTAAGACCTGAAGATGACAGCGTAGTCTGTTGAAACTGGTTGTCTTAAATAAAAATATTTATGCGATATTGGCTGTCGAATGGTTTTTAATAATAAAATCTGTAGTTACGGAGACAATTATATACTCATGCTTTCCTGTTCCCTGTTACACAAGCGCTTTAGCTGCATATGGAGAAAAAAATGGAACAAATAAATGAAACTACTCACCTGTAATTATATAGGGCGAGCTCTTTATTTTTTCCCAGCGCATGCAATCACCCACCTGACGAGCCAGATGCGCTGCTGCTGCTACTATTGACACTAATAACTAAACTCTCATTCGTGAGCTTCCACAATGTTATCCATGTCCCACATTAAGTTTTCAGTTTTTTGAACGTGCTGCACACATTTCTGCCAAACATCCGGCGTTACTTCTGTGACTGATTCAGCCAGAAGTACTTTCATTTCATCCAGTTTGAAGGTTTTGTTCCTTGCTACGACATAATTTCTAATTTGTGCCCAGGCAAGATCAGTTTCGTTCAATTCACATTGGTATGATGGCGTTCTTAAAACTCTTTTGTTTACTGAACTTCCCATAGCGTCTACAACATACGCATTGTAAGCTGGTTTATTTTCCTCGACGAGAGCCAGCAATTCTCGCTTGAACATACCATTTTCAAATGGAATTTTTCTGGACGAAAGCCAGTCTACAATATTTTGTTTATTGGAGCCTGTGTCCAGAAATGTTTTCCAGTTTGCGGGAATAGTATGGTGCAGTATCACATACAATAACAGAATGATCCTCGAGGCAAGAGAGAACTTTGTAAACCAAGAGTCGAATGACTTGACGTTCATTTCTTCTTGAAAATCACCGGTCTTTTTTGATCCGAGAGTCCACGAACTCTCATTCACAGAACCTGTCTCGCTCCCAATATGCGCTATTATTAGTCGTTTTCCTTTCACAGAGGGCGCATTGTTTCCTGTAGACAACCTAGACAGATAGACTTGCTTAGATAGTGATACTGAATCAGCTACCGAGATTTTAATCCGCGTATGGCCTGCATTTAGCCAGGTCTCGTCTAAGAAATAGATTTTCTTTCCTTCCCAGCGTCCTGAATTCATTGTGCTTAAATAACGCCTTCTCCGTAGAACGACCTCTTCTTTGTCGATCAGCATGTTTCTACGTCCACGATTGACGTACCTGAAATTTGTCTCCTTCAATAAAGAGTGAAACGTTGTTCTTCTAAAGTCCATCAGATCAGGATTTCGTCATCGGAAGCGAGGACTTTATCAATTGCAGACAGCTCATTGCGGGAGAAAAACTGGGGCACTTTCCTCCTTATGGTGTTTCTGACGAAGTCGTCTATATTTTGAATTATTTTTAGCGAGACCTATCTTTGTGTGATTATTTCAAGGTGAGATTAGATTTATTTCCGCAAAGCACTAGACACACCGATGAGAGGCTGACTCCAATGGAATGTGCAGTTTTAGCAACGATTTGTGATGTTATTGTCGCTGGGTGTAAATCACATTGTGTCTTGTACACCTCCAGGACCATTTTCTTCTCCGAACTGCTTAATACTGATCTTTTCTCACGTTTCTTAGGTAGACTGAGAATACCATCATATTCTACAGTTTCGGTAGAATTTTGACATTTTGATGTCCAACACTGGAGGAAACTGAAATGATAATATCAGAAAATAAGTAGAAGACAAAACGCATAAACAAAAAACCTATGTTAAACGAAAATAATAATACTTACATTTCCTTAATTACAATATACAGATTCCCCTTACACAATTTCCTTGGCACTTTTAACAGTAGAGCACAATGTGACAACAGGCTGTACTGAACGAATCGAGCGCTTGTGTCTACCAATGGCAACAGCTGCTTACTGCATGCGAACTTGAGGGCAGGAATACTTGTCTCCAAGATCCCTGTCGACCACGTCTAACCACCACAAGAGCGAAACGCCGTATTGTGCCAAGCACTTCGTAACTGCACAACTGTACTTCCTATCTGAGAACAGGTGATGGCCATTCTGTGTCATCATGCACCATTTGACGGAGACTAGCAGCAGCCGGATCAGGGAAATACTGTCCCGTGCGTAGGCTCTTACTGACACCACAACATAAACTTTTACGTCTGAAGTGTTGCCGTGGACAGGAAGCGTGGGCTGCTGATGAATGGCGTCGCATTGTGTTCAGCGATGAATCGCCGTTCTGCTCTACCCTGGATGACTATCGTCGGCGGGTACAGAGCGACCTGGCGAGAGGTCACGTTCTTCCATTGTTTTGGAGAGGCATTTCGCTATTACTCCTGGCGTCAAGGTATGGTGAGACATCGGGTATGACTTCAGATTACATCCGGTAATGATTGAGAGTACTCTGATGCCACTACAGTACGTCGTGGACATCCTGCGTCCTCATGTATCACCTCCCACAAAACAGTATCGTGGAGTCATTTTTCAATAGGACAATATACATCCACAAATGGTAATTGGCTGTGTAAACTGGCTGCATGATGTTGAGGCCCTCCTGTGGCGAGCGAGATCCCCAAATCTGTCCCCAACAGAAAATGGATGGGACCAACTGGGATGTCGACTCCATCCCAGTGTCGGTATCCAGGTTATCAAACACCAAGTGCAACAGTTCTGGGACAGCTTGTCACAGCAGGGGATACAACGGCTTTTATGACGCCCTTCTCAACCGGATCAGTGAATGCATCCAGGCTGACTCGATTTTGTGATCAGTGAAACAATATCACTTACCCAGGCAACACCAAAGTTTCATTTCGTATCTTCTTTCCCTAATGCATCCTCCCTCCTATCTTCCTTCCCTGGCTCTGTAAACTGGCTGCGTGACGTTGAGGTCCTGGCGTAGCCAGCGATATCCCCAGATCTGACCCCAACAGAAAATGAGTGGGACCAATTCGGACGTCAATTCCATCCCGGTGTCAGTATCCAGGTTATCAAGGAGCAAGTGCAACAGTTCTGGGCCAGCTTGTCACAGGAAGGGATACAAGGGCTTTATGACGCCCTTCTCAACCGAAGCAGTGAATGCATCCAGGCTGACTCGATGTTTGCAATAATATCACTTACCCACACAACCCAGAAAGTTTCATTTCGTATCTCTCTTCCCTAATACGTGTTTCAGTTTTTTTCTCTGGCAGTGTTGGTATGTGCAACAATCGGACGAAATATGACGGCATTCGGCAATTCTTTTGATTGTATTACCCTTGTTAGACACAGGAAGATCGATAATGTATGACTACTAGTTCACCTTCTTACTAACATAAGAACGTAAGAAATCAGGTTATTCATTTACCTTGATGCATTATTTCAAAGAGTGTTGTTGGAACTTGTGCAGTACTGAATTGCTTGCATTGAATAGAACTGTATTTGTTTTGTGTGAGTGGATTCCGAATGGACCAAACTGCTTATGTCATCGGTCCCCAGACTTACACACTACTTAAACTAACTTATGCTAAGAACGACACACACACACACACACACACACACACACACACACACACACACACACACACACCCATGCCCGAGGGAGGACTCGAACCTCCGGCGGAAGGGGCCGCGCAGTCCGTGACATGACGCCCTAAACCGCGGGCCACTCCGCGCGGCGTATTTGTTTTAGTTTACAGTCTCGTTGATGTTTTGTAGATGACATCAGACACGCCACTGACTGTAATACGAGGTGCATTCAAGTTCTAAGACCTCCGATTTTTTTTTCTCCAGACTGGAAAGAGATAGAAACATGCGCATTGTTTTAAAATGAGGCCGCGTTCATTGTCAATACGCCCCAGAGATGGCAGCACCATACGGCAGATGGAATTTTACCGCCAGCGGCGAGAATGAGAAATGTTTTAAATACTTAAAATGGCGACGTTTTCCTTACTTGAACAGCGTGCAATCATTCGTTTTCTGAATTTGCGTGGTGTGAAACCAATTGAAATTCATCAACAGTTGAAGGAGACATGTGGTGATGGAGTTATGGATGTGTAGAAAGTATGTTCGTGGGTGCAACAGTTTAATGAAGGCAGAATATTGTGTGACAACAAACCGAAACAACCTCGGGCTCGCACAAGCCAGTCTGACAACATGATTGAGAAAGTGGAGAGAATTGTTTTGGGGGATCGCCGAATGACTGTTGAACAGATCGCCACCAGAGCTGGCATTTCTGTGGGTTCTGTGCACACAATCCTGCATGACGACCTGAAAATGCGAAAAGTGTCATCCAGGTGGGTGCCACGAATGCTGGCAGACGACCACATGGCTGCCCGTGTGGCATGTTGCCAAGCAATGTTGACACGCAACGACAGCATGAATGGGATTTTCTTTTCATCGGTTGTGACAATGGATGAGATGTGGATGCCATTTCTCAATCCAGAAACAAAGCGCCAGTCAGCTCAATGGAAGCACACAGATTCACCGCCACCAAAAAAATTTCGGGTAACTGCCAGTGCTGAAAAAATGATGGTGTCCATGTTCTGGGACAGCGAGAGCGTAATCCTTACCCATTGCGTTCCAAAGGGCACTACGGTAACAGGTGCATCCTACGAAAATGTTTTGAAGAGCAAATTCCTTCCTGCACTGCAACAAAAACGTCCGGGAAGGGCTGCGCGTGTGCTGTTTCACCAAGACAACCCACCCGCACATCGAGCTAACGTTACGCAACAGTTTCTTCGTGATAACAACTTTGAAGTGATTCCTCATGCTCCCTACTCACCTGACCTGGCTCCTAGTGACTTTTGGCTTTTTCCAACAATGAAAGACACTCTCTGTGGCCGCACATTCACCAGCTGTGCTGCTATTGCCTCAGCGATTTTCCAGTGGTCAAAACAGACTCCTAAAGAATCCTTCGCCGCTGCCATGGAATCATGGCGTCAGCGTTGTGAAAAATGTGTACGTCTGCAGGGCGATTACGTCGAGAAGTAACGCCAGTTTCATCGATTTCGGGTGAGTAGTTAATTAGAAAAAAAATCGGAGGCCTTAGAACTTGAATGCACCTCGTATTTACTATAGTACACAGTAAAACAAAAAAAGACGCACCATGAAGGAATTATCCGAACGGGTCTGAAATCAGCCTTTACCTGTCGTATGTACTTCGTAGTGTTAAATCTTATAATGAGACGTGTTGCATCTGAGGTGACTGTTCGCAGCGAGTGCGCGGTGATCAAGATGGGGGCTTCGCAATCAATGGAACAGTACCTGGACCGCCCCAGCACCGAGACAGGGCTCCGGAGACGCGAGATGAAGGCACTCATCGCCTGCTGGGCCGTCATCGAGCAGGACCTGCGCGACCAGAGCATCAAGCTGTTCGTCAGGTGAGACGCCACTCTCGCTGTGTTCCGCCCACTGTGCGTGCCAGGGCACTTCAACTGACATCTACAGCCACACAAATGCTCTGCCAGCCACTGCCAAATGCAGGACAGAGGGCACTTAGAATGGTACCACATGTTCTCCTATGGAGGGCGGTAATAGTGACTGATCAAATGCCTCTGGGCCTGCTGTAATTGCTCTGAGCATAATTTCACAGACCTTACAGGACGTACACACTGGTCGATGAAAGAAGAACTCTAGATTGGTTGTTGAAACATCGTAAGCAGACTTCCCCGGCATAGCTGGCGTCTATTGTCAAGTGTTCGCCACTTGAGGTTTTTCACCATTTCCGTGCACTCTTCCGTGAGAGAATCTGTGACCACTCATGCTGCCCTCCTCTGTATGTGTTCAACATCTCCAATTGGTCTTATTTGTAATGGATCCCGCACACATGAGCATATTCAATGACGGGATGTATAAGTGATCTGTAGGCAGACTACCTTTTCCCAGCATTCTGCCAATGAACCGAAATCTGCCAACTGCTTTACCTGTCACTGAGCGTATGTATCATTCCGTTTCATATCCCCACAAACTGTTGCACCCAAGTATTTGTATGAGTGGCATCCTTCCAGTTGTGACTCAATGATGTTTCAATAACACGCTGAGGTGACAAAAAGTCGTGGGCTAGCGATATACAGATGATGGTAATACCGCGTGCACGAGGTATAAAAGAGCGGCGCGGTGCATTGGCGGAGCTGTCATTTCTACGCCGGTGATTCATGTAAAAAGGTGTCCGACGTGATTATGACCGCATCACGGGAATTAACAGACTTTGAACGCGGAATCGCAGTTAGAGCTAGACGCTTGAGACATTCCATTTCGGAAATCGCTGGGGAATTCAATATTCTGAGAGATACACAGTGTCAAAATTGTGCCGAGAATACCGTATTTCAGGCACTACCTCTCACCACGGACAACACAGTGACCACGACCTTCACTTAACGATCGAGAGCAGCGGCGTTTGCGTAGAGTTGTCAGTGCTAATAGACAAGCACAACTGCCTCAAATAGCCGCAGAAATCAATGTGGGACGTACAATGAACGTATACGTTAGGATATTGCGGCGAAAGTAGGCGTTATGGACTATGGGAGTCTTTTGCTAGCAGCACGACATCGCCTACAGCGCCTCTCCTGGGCTCGTGACCGTATCGGCTAGACCCTAGACGACTGGAACACCGTGGCCTGGTCACATGAGCTCCGATTTCAGTTGCTAGGAGCTGATGGTAGGGTTCGAGTGTGGCGCAGCCCCACTACGCCATGAACCCAAGTTGTCAACAAGGCACTGTACAATCTGGTGGTGACTCCATAATAGTGTGGGCTGCGATTACGTGGAATGGACTGGGTCTTCGGTTAATATGAACTGATCAGTGATTAGACATGGTTATGTTCGGCTACTTGGAGACATTTGCAGCCATTCATGGACTTCACGTTCCCAAACAACTATGGAATTTTTATAGATGACACCAAAGTTCTCGATTGGTTTGAAGAACATTCTGGACAATTCGAGCGAATGATTTGGCCACCCAGATCGCACGACAGGAGTCCCACAGAACATTTTTGACACATAATGAGAGGTCAGTTCGTGCACAAAATCCTGCAATGGCAACAGTTTCGCGTTTATGGACAGCTATAGAGGCAGCATGGCTCAATATTTCTGTAAGGGACTTCCAACAACTTATTGAGCCTATGCCACGTCGAGTTGCTGCGCTACATTGGGCAAAAGGAGGTTCGACACGATATTAGGAGGTATTCCATGACTTGTCATCTGAGTGTAAGTTAGTACATTTCAGGTGCACAACTTTACTTTGCTGTACAGGTGAACAGTTTTACGTTCCAGAACAATTGGAAGAAGTTGCCAACCTTTGCAATACTTTAAAATTACAAGATCTGAATGCATGTTTGTGCACCTTTTTTAGATGGTAGAAGAGAGTGTTGTATTGGAGGATAGAGTACCTAGTAACATTTGATTTTTCCTGGGCAGTGTTTCAATATAATGACTAACTTTAGAGTCATGCGAAGAAATGCGCAATAGAAACCTCTATAAGCAGTCTGCGGAACTTTCTACTCTTTTTGTTGTTTTTAAGCGCTGTATAATACATTAGAGATATTGGAAGATATTTTTAATTCTGCAGTGACAGAGTTTTATGGTGAGTATAATTCTGTATAGTTTTGAAAGTACTTACATATCATGTAAACGGTTATACCAAACTTCGTCAATCTTGCACCATATTGTATCTTGAAACATAAGGTCTTCTACAACGGAACACATGATATTTGCAAATCTGAATTCAAACCTGAATTTCTTTAATGTCTTTACTAATTTTCCTGTCTTGGAAACGGAAATATGTGTTTGTTGCCAACAGCTTCTGTTTCAAAATGTTTTTAACTAGTAATTGGTTTCTGAAAATATTTCTGCTTAATTTGAAGGCATTTACTGATCAGTAATATGTAATCGAGTAATATTGCAATACGTTAAATACAGTTTTGAGAAAAGAAATTCGATTGAGGCACTTTTAAATTTGAACAGAATGTTTGTTGTTAGGTAAGAGGCCATGTTATACCTTGGAACAGTTTTTTTATATTAGTAAATACCGTATTACTTTCAATGAGTAATTTTTTTAATTTCACGAAAAGCGCATGACACATAACAAGTGAACGCCATCATTTCAAAAAGGAATGAGATAGTATGCTTAACTTCCATTGCAGGATTGGCTAGAGGCCACATCTGGAAAGTCTTTCAAAGTGCTATACTCTCCTCTACTTCATTGTAGACAGCTGCATATTCCGCAAAATATCTGACTTACAATTCATATTGTCTGACAGGTCATTAATATACAGTGTTATCAACGAAGGTCGCGACGTACTTCCCTGGGCCACAGCTGAAGTTACTTCTACATCTGTCATCCAAGATCATATGTCATGTCCTTCCTTACAAGAAATCCTCAATCCAGTTACGAATTTTTGTTTGATACTCCATACAACCCAATCTTTATCAATCGTTATTGCTTGAAACCGTTAATCCTTTTCGGAACTTTTAAAATAGACCTGATGCCTTGATTCCTAGCTTTATAGATTGTTCAGTAACACAGTTATAAACGAGTAGATCAAGATCTCAGGTAAATATTATCGTTTTTCCCCGTGGTCACCGCCAGATGTTATGAACTTCCGGTGCGATGAACAAGAAACTGGACGCCACACTCGTGAAAGTCTGTACCAATATTAGCATCTAAACCTGAAAGATGTTGGTCACGTAGTACATCTTTCATACATCAAAACGGATTATAAATATAACGCACAGATCTCACTGAGTATGCAATACGATATACGACGCAATTTGCGATTTGATACAGAAGCAATTCATATCCGGTTGAGTGTGTAGAAACGTAGTTGAACGACTTGACTGGTTCACACTGGGACGACAGCAATACAGCACCAGTAAATATCTCCGTTGCATCGCCCGGAGCAGCGTAAAACGCTAATTGCTCCATGCAACTCTATAGTACGATACATAGGGAACGATATTTCACGCAATCTGATGTGCCACAAAAATATTGTTTTATATAGATGAACCAATGCACCGTCCGCCTCTGCAGTTAGTTTCTCAATAAAACTTTTACGTTTTCCATAACAAATTAAAAACCACTCTTGTGGGATTCGTGTGTGTTCTACACTATGCAGTCTTCATCTTTTGATTTTGGGAAAACATTTCGGTAGAGAATTTGAATTTTTTTTTTTTTTTTTTTTTTTTTCCATCTTGTAGTCTGACATCACAGCTTTATATAGAATTGGTTTTCTTTCCACGTATTGCTCATAGCTATTGTCGTACTTCGAAATTAAGTTTGCACTCAAAAATGTAATGGTTGGCCAGTTTAAGTTTGCTGCTTTTTCCGTCACACAATGCAGCATGCCAAATGTACACTACTGACCATTAAAATTGCTACACCAAGAAGAAATGGAGATGATAAACGAGTATTCATTGGACAAATATATTATACTAGAACTGACATATGATTACATTTTCACGCATTTGGGTGCATAGATCCTGAGAAATCAGTACCCAGAACAACCACCTCTGGCCGTAATAACGGCATTGATACGCCTGGGCATTGAGTCAGAGCTTGGATTGCGTGTACAGGTACAACTGCCCATGCAGCTTCAACACGATACCACAGTTCATCAAGAGTAGTGACTGGCGTATAGAGACGAGCCAGTTGCTCGGCCACCATTGACCACACTTTTCAATTGCTGAGATATCTGGAGAATGTGCTGGCCAGTCAGCAGTTGAACATTTTCTGTATCCAGAAACGCCCGTACACGACCTGCAACATGCAATTGTGCAATATCCTGCTGAAACGTAGGGTTTCGCAGGGATCGAATGAAGGGTAGAGCAACGGGTCGTAACACATCTGAAATGTAACGTCCACTGTTCAAAGTGCCGTAAATGCGTACAAGAGGCGACCGAGACGTGTAACCAATGGCACCCCATACCATTGCGCCGGGTGATACGCCAGTATGGCGATGACGAATACACGCTTCCAAAGTGCGTTCACCGCGATGTCGCCAAACACGGACGCGACCATCATGATGCTGTAAACAGAACCTGGATTCATCAGAAAAAATGACGTTTTGCCATTCGTACACCCAGGTTCGTCGTTGAGTACACCATCGTAGGCGCTCCTGTCTGTGATGCAGCGTCAAGGGTAACCGCAGCCGTGGTCTCCGGGCTGATAGTCTATGCTGCTGCAAACGTCGTCGAACTGTTCGTGCAGATCGTTGTTGTCTTGCAAACGACCCCATCTATTGACTCAGGGATCGAGACGTGGCTGCACGATCCGTTACAGCCATGCGGATAAGATGCCTGTCATCTCGACTGCTAGTGATACGAGGCCGTTGGGATCCAGCACGGCGTTCCGTATTACCCTCCTGAAACCACCGATTCCATATTCTGCTAACAGTCATTGTATCTCGACCAACACGAGCAGCAGTGTCGCGATACGATAAACCGCAATCGCGATAGGCTGCAATTCGACCTTTATCAAAGTCGGAAACGTGATGGTATGCATTTCTCCTCCTTACACGAGGCATCACAACAACGTTTCACCAGGCAACGCCGGTCGACTGCTGTTTGTGTACGAGAAATCGATTGGAAACTTGCCTCAAGTCAGCACCTTGTAGGTGTCGCCACTGGCGCCAACCTTGTGTGGTTGCTCTGAAAAGCTAATCATTTGCTTATCACAGCATCTTCTTCCTGTCGGTTAAATTTCGCGTCTGTATTACGTCGTCTTCGTGGTGTAGCAATTTCAATGGCCAGTAGTGTAACTAATACACTGATGTGCAAAACCTAAGGACAAAAGTAACTTTCACACGATGTGTCACGGCTAAGTAGCTTTGCTCGATGGAACTTGTATCATACATAGAAAGATCTGCTGCTGTATATTGTTACACGACTGTTTTTCTCAAACTGACCCGTAACTGATGCACAACTGGAATGTAAACGTCAAATAAAATTGGTATAAATTAATATTCTCAGTAATTGAAGTATGAAACAGTACCAGTAATTGCCAGTACTTGATTAACTAGATTGCTATTTCCTGCATCTAATTCCGTGTACACCTACCTTAGCAGTGTCTTTGATAGCAAGTTGCGCTTCGCTGTAGGCGAGAGGAGGCGACGTCGGTGATAAAAGCCGTCATGGAAAGAGCCCGTAGCAGAATTCGAGGAAGGCCCACATGCACACATGCAAGGAACGATGCCAGGGAGCTCACACTGTACATTGCTTTGCTTTCAAGGAAACCACCTTGGTGCTGGACGCACCAAAGTCACAACACAGATTGTATCTGCGAAGGGGTGCGTGTCATTTTGCCATCGTCCCAGCAGGGAAACTGTTGGGGACATAACTGCAAGCAATCAGATAACATCTTAGAGAGCGGAATGGAACAATGATTACGGCACCTTTGAAGAATGTGAAAGCAAGCGTTAAGATTACTACATGTAAATTTAAAAAAATGCGAAAACAATTAATGTGTAATAATAGCACACTAAAAAAATGTTTTTTATCTTTTGTTAATGCCTCGTGTCCGTTCTTTCGGACATGTCCGAAGGAACAGACACCACACATTCATACAGTTGGTTCGTTTCGACGGGCAATGAAGCCACCATCTTCAGTGCGTATGCACAATTACATTCGACCTCCTATGGAAATCTAAAAGAAGCGAGTATGGAGGACATGGACGGGGGGTGCTGATAGGTGGCGATAGGTGCAATATGAGGATGAACGGCAGACATGTCGAGATAGTCCGCTTAATTGCGATAAACATCGTGTCCATATGGAACAGTGATAACGCAACTGCCTAATAAGCGGAAAATCAGGTGTTGGAATTTCAGTCTGGCACACATTTTCACTTGTCGCCGCTGATTACGCGTAGAAGTCCCGATGTAGCTGATACGAATAGTTCCTTCTCTTTCCCCTCCTTTCTCCCATCTCCATCTTCAATTTGCATAATATGTATGACACCTGCGCATTCCCCTCGGTGACTGTTCTTTGAGTCATGTCCCAAAGAACACACAGCAGAAATTCACATAAAATATAAAAAAAAATTCGTGTGCTATTATTACAAATTAACATTTCCTGAACTTTTTTATTTAAACATTTTGTTCTTAAGCCTTGCTTCTTGCTAAATTTCATGATTCTATGTCAACAAGAAGTACCCTATAGGTTTTTATGAGTGAGTTCGCGAGTGTCAAAATATGTGACATAAATAACCTCATTTTATGATTGCACTGGCGTAGAGGTTTTAATATTCTACACAGCCAAGGAACCGTAGACCTTCGTGTGTTTGAAGTTTGGTTTGTAAGGCGCTCAACTGCGCGGTCATCAGCGCCCGTATTGAGTCCCAATTTTAGCACAATCCAATCTAGCCACTGTCACGGATGATGATGATGATGATAATGATGAGGACAACACAAACACCCTGTCCCCGGGCAGACACAATCCGCAACCCGGCCGGGTATCAAACTCGGGACACCGTGATCCAGAGGCAGTAACGCTAACGTTAGAGTGTGACATAAATTTCAACTTGATACGTGTATCCCTTCCCGAGAAAAATTATTTTTAACAGTCGGATAGACGGACAAACAGACAGACAGACGGACAACAAAGTGACGCTGTGAGGATTCCGTTTTCTGTCATTTTATATTTGGAACCCTAAACGTCATAGAATGGATATTTCTCGGGACCTGCGGGACCAATAAAACTCTACAGAAGACAATTTTCTGGACATTATCATCACTGGAGATGAGACGTGGTGTCACCACTACGAGCCAGTATCCAAAAGCGTCCATGAGTACGCGACGTTCGAATTCGCCAACAAAGAAGATTTTCAAGAGACAGCCGTATCCAGGTAACCAGATGTGCTCAATCAGCCGACACAGATAGGTTGTTGTTATCTTGGAAGTCTTCGAGCCTAAAATGACTCAGTTCAGTGTGCAATGGTACTGACTACGCCGAAAGCCCGAACGTCGAAAATCAGCTCGGCGAAGAAGGCAAACTTTCACTTACAACACCATAACGACTGGGCCCATAACGCGCAGTATCCCCTGAGACTATATGATACTCAGTGCTACTCGTGATACGGCGCAGAACCGACCCACATCAGAGGGGCGCGTGGAAACGTAGATGAAGCGGCTTAACTGTTTCACACCGGAATGATAGCGATACAACACCGATAAGTATGTCTGTCGTATTGCCCGGCGCAGTACGGGATGCTGGTTGCTCCACGCAGCTGTGTCGTATGACATACAGGGAGGAAAATTTCAAGTCATCTGATGTCTCCCCTAAATATTTGACTATTCTTACCTTTTCTATTTGCACAATATCTCTTACTAAATATGTGGAGTACTTTTATGTTTCGTCAATAGCTTTGTTTTACCGCAGAGATTCTTAAGTCTGTCATTTTGCCTGTCTCTTCCCGAAGATTGCATTTGCAAGGCTTTCAGAAGGAAAGCGTAATTATCCACAAATGCTAGGCAATGTATTGTAACACCTTTCTTCTTTCTCTCTAACGTGAGTGGCGATATTTTAAGTTCTATCAGTTTTTCATTCCAAATTTCTGCATGAAACTGTTGAAAGGTCGAGATATCTCAATAATAACTTACACTTTTGAGTTTTTTGTCTGTGTCTTGTGTGTGTCATTCCTTTTATTTAGACTTCATCTTGTTTTTAAGTATTTTTAGTAGTGTGGTGTTGAGTTAACGTTTAAAAACTCGCGAAGCAATGTAGATGACGCTGAGACAAGTAATTTAATGTAAATCGACCCATGGGGCCGAAAATGTAGGGAAATACCCCAACAGTGGATGAGAAATGTTGAACATGTGACGTCACCAGATGACGTACATGGCCGCACGTGCACCTGTTGGTCTTGTCGATCCTAGTCTCGCTGGTAGGGGGCAGTGCTGCACATAACTCGCTAGGATATTCTGTGCTACCCGATGTGATACGGTACAGTTTGCGGTAGTAACGATACAAGACTACGATTAATAGGTTTACGTTTACGAAAACAGAGTAACCTAGCGGAGTGATGGGCAGCAATGCCCCCTACCAGCAAGAGTAAGATCGACAACCCCAACCACTGCACGTGCGGCGAGGTACGTCATCTGGTGACGTCGCATGTTCAACATTTGTCATTTACTTTTAGAATACTTCCCGACATTTTTAAATGTTTGTAAGAATCACCAAGTATCAGGCAAGTAATGACACTGGCAATAATAGTGAAATGCGGTCTGCAACTGATTCCAGATTTGTTTCGGGAGAGTGCCCGCCTTCAGCAAAACACGATTTTTCTTTTTCTTTTTATTTTCCAGATACGTTTCCTTGAAGTTTCAGCATCATCAGTGGGTTTTTTGCTATCTTCCTACAAAACAGAAAAAGTTTTCGTTACTTCTTGTACACATATCAATTTGAGTTTTTAAGATGGTATTTACATGTTTGAAAAAGAAACGACGTTTTGTATATATATTTTGTTACCACATGCTGTGGATTTCCTGGCTTATTATGTTATTTGTTGTAGTTGTTTTGATTCACAGTTTATCATCTGCAACCATATAGAACTTAATATGGAACAGTTATTTACTTCGATATTTTTCGACTGGGAATGTTGACGGTTATGACGACCATTAACTAATACTACATGGAAGATGGTGTGTGTGTGTGTGTGTGTGTGTGTGTGTGTGTGCGTGTGTTTGTTTATTTGCAATATGTTTCACTTATTTTTCTGGTTTTGCCATTAACTTCACCGTGAAGGCTTGTAGTAAGTAACTCTCACTATCACTGTTTACAAACTACAGAAAGAAATGGTGGATAGCTGAATAGCTGAGTGTTTTCTGGGTGGGAATTTTGAATCTTTGTTAGGTTGCGACTGTACGGGTTGTGTGAGAATGTTCATGTGGCGTGGATGACGAAATAAAATACAATCTCTCTCATGAGCTCATCGAAAATCATAGTTTTAAACTGTTCACAAGTTCTATATCAGCTGGGAGCCCATACGTGCCTTTGCACGAAAAGAACTTGCTGACACGTTATGAAATACTCCAATGGACCCCCATAAATGTGGTTGGACTTACAAGTCTGACTAAGTTTCGTCTATGGGGCGCCAACTCACATTTGTCGCAATATACCCGATGTTCCACAAAAAGTGATTAATATAGATGCAGGCAGGATTTGCTGTGCAAAAATCACGCGCGTACTCACGTATTTTTTTAAAGTTCCACAAATTCGAGTTTATTTCCAATAAGAGCAAAGAAAAATCGAAAGTCACAGTTCACAATGAATTAATTTCAGAGCCTGACTGAGTGTCTTAAGATCTTGGAGGCAGTTGAATAAGCAGCGATTAATTCCATGAGTTATCTTACAAAACCGTTAAAGTTCCACAATGTTTCAAACTATAAATGACTACATACTGAAACATTCTAATTGTGGCTTGTATCACACACAACCCGAAAAATAACAAGTGCATCAGATGCCGAAAAATTTCTACGTCCGAAAGTTCGAAATTTTAATAATTCACATACTCGAACTAGTGACTATTACACCTCTCATCTGATAAAACTTTCTCGAAACACAGGGGAACACAGTGTGACTGCCCCGAACAGTGCCCAAAGATAGACCCCCCCCCTCGAGAATACCGCTGTTCACCTAGGAGACTGTCCGCTGCTCGTGGTCTAGTGGCTAACGTTGCTGGCTTTGGATCAGGGGTTCCCGGGTTCGATTCCCGACCGGGTTGGGGATTTTCGCTGCCCGGGGACCGGGTGTTCGCGCTGTCCTCATAAGTTCATCATCATCATTCGTGACAGTGGCTAGATTGGACTGTGTAAAAATTAGGACTTTGTACGTGCGCTGATGACCTCGCAGCTGAGCGCCCCACAAACCAAACATCATCACCCATGAGACCTTAAGCAAGCACCACTGAAGTCAGTTAAACTGCTGAAGATTAAAATTGCTGAAATTCTTAATTTTAACATTTTCTTCACATATGGTAATCAAATCCCAAGGAAATTTTCTGAGAAACACTACACTGTTTTCAGATTTCTTTAATCTGCCATAGTTTATTGATAATAATTTCTATGGTTTTTCCGACATTTTCTGATTTATAAGCGCAAATGTTAACAAACAATATAAATTATACATTAAATAGTTTCCTATACGTCTAAAGTGTACAGTACTGCGGCTTCTTTTAATGTTTATTTATTTAGTAAGGAAAGCTGTTATTAATAGCGTGAAATCCACGTACTGGCCTCTCATTTAAATATGTGAATAATTTCAGTAAATCTACCATCACAGTCCGCTGCAGTTCTGTGAGATGTATCATAGACACCTCGTTTGTAGCAGTCACATAATCCATTGCTGAGATATTCGCTTTAACAGTTCAGGAATTATTTACAAAATTTAACTTACAATAACTTACAAACCAATGCGCATATCGAAGCCGCCTCTTCACACGCGTAATCGTCCATCTTCCCCGCTTCAAAGTAGCCTATTGACTCTTCAGTGACACATATGATGTTCTGGTGTAACGACAAGTGCCGGCGCGAAGGTCAAGGACGAAACAGCAGAGAGGGCTGTGAGACACCAGCCAACAGTACGCTGACTAGGGCGTCACCACGACAGGAGCGGCCTTAGCACAAAGAGAATAAAAGCGATGCGCCGCCTAGCCTCGGCCGCCTTTCGGGCCGCACATGGGGTCTGGACCCCTCCACCATCCTCCACACCTATAAATCCCTCATCCGCCCTATCCTCTGCTACGCCCACCCTGCCTGGATCTCCGCCCCTCCTACCTCTTACAAATCCCTTCAAATCATAGAAAGAGATGCTCTCAGTCTCGCCTATCGCATCCGTCTCCCCTCCCCCACGTGGATCCTGTATGACCTTATTCCGTTCCCGCACCTCCTCCTTTTCCTCGAATGGATACGGATCCTCTACACATCCCGTTAACTTGATCCCCCTAACCCGCTTGTCGCTGCCGCGCCTCTATTCCCAAGTCCCACATGCTCTCCCTCTCTCCACTCTCCATACCCTCTCCTAAGGTGGCTTCCACCAGCTCCCCCTCCCTGATGATGCCTTCCTCCCCTCCATATACCCCTCCTATCAACTTTGATCCTCGTCTTCCACATCCTGTGTTTTTTCCTTAGGGCACCCTCTCTCCCTTCTCTCCCTCCTCCCTTCCTCCCCCCTCCTCCCCCTAGGCTTCCCCTACCCCCCATATCTTCTTTCCTCCCTCCATCTCCTGTGCCACTGGCATCTCCACTCTCCCCTCTCCCTCCTCCCCCACCTTTTTCCCCTTTTGGCACGTCCCCGGACTCGCACACGTCACGTGAACATTCGCGAGCCGGAGATTATCGCCATCGGTTTTGTGTGTGTGCCATCGTGTTTGTGCTTCAGTGTTTTTTGCTGCCCACGCTCCATCGTTCACATGTGTCATCTCAATCATCAGTGTTCGTGTACAGTGCTGACAGTTTTTTGTCTTTCGACGCCTGTGAACGGCTTCGTGTTTTTTAATTACTGTGTCTACTGTTTTTTGTCCACCGTTATGTTATGTTATTCTGTGTCTTCATTGCTTCTCTTTGTACTGCTTGTGGCTGAAGAGCGGCGTAATGTTGCCGCTGCCAGCCCACCTTTTGTATAAGGTGTAAAATCACAAAAAAGAAAAAAAAATCGCCTCGGCCGCACCAGAAGAGCCGCATTACAAGACCCGGACTAGAAGACGAGCACTAGAAGAGCTGTGAATTGCGATCCATATCAATTACTTGCATGGAAACTGTATATTTCGAAGGATACTGATTATTCGCATGTCACCAATTGCTTGCGACACCTCCTTGTACATACACAAGTTATCATGAATTCAGTTACTGTAATAAACTCCATTAATATGATTTGCTTGTATGTTGGATGATAGTCCGAGAAAACAGCATCCTAGGCACCCTATAAGAGACGAGTGGGCAGGATCCCACATTAGCAATAAGGATTGACAAACCAACACCGCGCCTCGCGGCCACGGATTTCTTTTTGTTTTGCTGGCGCCTTATTTCTCTCTTGTCTTTTCTTTGCAGTGGAGTTTACTTGCTTTAACAGTCTCTTATCGTTTTTGCTATGCAGTGTTTCCAGGTAGGAATTGCAGAAATTTTCTTTGCTTTTGTCCTTATTTTTCTTGCTTGCCTTATGTGTCTTGCAATTGTCTCTCCCAAAACGCTCACCCCACCTATCGCACCCTCTGCTCAGGCGCCACAGATGCAAGCGTTAGACGTAACACAGCTAATGAAGATGTTTCAGTTTCAGATGCAGGAAATATACACCTTGGTCAACACGGTGCAGCAGCTACTGGCCAACGCTGCACGCCCGGTGCAACAAGCACCACCTACAGCAACACCTACTGGTATACCGCCTTTTCGACAGTTTCGTGAAAGAAGAGGAGTGGCTTGAGTGGTTGCAACAATTTGAAGCACACATAATCGCTCACAACGTACCAGTTACTGTGAAGCATCTCTATCTGTTATCCACAGTAGGAAGTGCAGTGTTCCGATTTACTCAGAAGTTGTTTCCTAACGCCACTCCGTGTGAACTTTCTTATGAACAGGTTGTACATTCGCTAACTAACTATTATGACCAACAAGTGAATGTGGTAGCAGCTAGGTATCAGTTCTTTAGTTTAAAAAACGGTCAGGACAAACTTACCAAGAGTGGGTAACACATTTGCAGGGTATGAAAAGGAAAGGAAAATTCAAATATGCTTGTGGTGCTTTATATTTAGATGTTACTTTGTATGATGTGATTGTGTATGATTGTACATCAAACTCAGAGAACAGCTTTTGGAACAGTTCGATCCATAATTTGCAAATGCAAATACTAGATCAGTACAATTCCGCCTGTCAATCGATAAATTTGAGCAGCCAGCTATTTTTCGGATTGAGTCCCTTGTTTGCGACCGGCATATTCAGTGGCAGCGTGCGCTCGAAATGCAGAGTAAACAGCCCTCCACACCGTGTAAGCAGCTCGCTAAACAGGCAGCTACACAGGCGAACAGAGTTAAGTCTTGCCCTTGGTGTTATTCACGGCACAAACGCCAAGACTGTCCGTCCCAACAAACTCAGTGTTACGCTTGTGGCAGGAAAGGACGTGTTCAATCTGTATGTTTGCAATGGAACAAACATAGAATTCGGCCCACTCCAAAAATGTGGTCAAAAGGGCCGTGTCATTAACGCAGTATATTCAAACTTCCCAGCAGATTAAAACTGTATACCGGACCGAGACTCGAACTTGGGACCTTTGCCTTTCACAGGCAAGTGCTCTACCATCTGAGCTACCCAAGCACGACTCCAGGGGTCAAGCATTGCAACTGTTTCTCGCCTCCTATCGTTCGCACGCACGAGACGGATCATCGCTGGCGGAATTGCTTTACGGCCGCCGCCATCGGAATAGCTCCACCTGCTCCACCCTCCTCAGCATCTGACGCCAAAGGAAAGCCGCAAGTATCGCTTCGCGCCACACAATATTGTCTTTCAGAGGGTTTTTAGAGGCACCAGACGGTGGGCGCGAGGCGAGATCGTCCGTCGACTTGGCGTTTGCATGTAGCTTATTTCAGGTCCAGGCGGCTTGCAGCGCCGACATCACAATCAAATTCGCCACTGTCATGTGCACGACGATCTTTCAGTGCCTCTTCACCCAGATTCATAGATCCCGAGGATGACGCGGCCCCAGCAACCGCCAGAGGATGTCATCACGACACCATGGGACGACCCCATCCAGACGGGACCTTCGCCTCTTCCGCCTCCTCTCGTCCTACCGATGGAGCTGGACCCGCCGACACAGCAGCAGTCGCCGCCTTCTTCATCTGGAACATGGCAGCAGGAGGTGGACACGTACCCTTCAGGTCGTTTTCCAGGGGACTTTTCCTCTAGAGTCTAGAACGAAGGCCGGATGGCGGGGTTCCTGTCCAGCACTGCGCCCACACTCCTGCCTCCCCCGCCGTTCTCACGCTCCCTACACGACGGCGGTCCGTCGCTTTGGTGTGGTGGGAGGGGGGGGGGGGCAAGGGGAGGGGGAGGGGGGGAATGCTCTGGCGTAACGACAAGCGCCGGCACGAAGATCAAAAACTCAAAAATTGTACAGCAGAGAGGGCTGTGAGACGACGTCAGCCAATAGCACGCTGTCTAGGACGTCACCACCACTGGAGTGACCTCGACTCGAAGAGAATAAAAGCGAAGCACCGCCTAGCCTCGGCCGCACTAGAAGAGCCGTACTAGAATACCCAGACTAGAAGAGGAGCACTAGAAGAGCCGCACTAGAAGAGCTGTGGTTTGTGATCCATATCAATTACTTGCACGGAAATTGTATATTTCGAAGAACACTAATTATCTGCATGTCGCCACTTGCTTGCGACACCACCTTGTACATATTGTAAGTAGGCTGTTTATGTTTTCTTTATGTAAGTAGGCTGTTTAGGTTCTTATATTGGTAACGCCGCCGCCACGTAGCGCTCTCTGTATGAAAATGAAATCACTGGCTGTGCTGTGTGCAGTCTGTGGCTAGTTTGCATTGTTGTGTGCCATTGTAGAGGGGCAGCTGGATGTTAACAGCGCGTAGCGTTGCGCAGTTGGAGGTGAGCCGCCAGCAGTGGTGGATGTGGGGAGAGAGATGGCTATATTTATATATGATGATATCAAGGTAAATACATTCTTTGTTCTCTATTAATATCTTTCATTTGCTAACTATCCCTATCAGTAGTTAGTGCCTTCAGTAGTTTGAATCTTTTATTTAGCTGGCAGTAGTGGCGCTCGCTGTATTGCAGTAGCTTGAGTAGCGAAGATTTTTGTGAGGTAAGTGATTTGTGAAAGGTATAGTTTACTGTTAGTCAGGGCCATTCTTTTGTAGGGAATTTTGAAAGTCAGATTGCGTTGCGCTAACAAAATATTGTGTGTCAGTTTAAGCACAGTCATGTAGAATTGTTCAAAAGGGGACGTTTCATATGTCGACCCTTAGCTGAGGATACCTCACTGGAATCTTCTGATTTTTTCTTGTAGTTTGTGTAATTAGTGTAGATTTTGTTTATTGCTAGCGCGTAATTATAGAGAGAAATTCCTTTGTAGTTGTAGTTTTTCATTGTTGTACAGTAAAACAGTTGTGGCATGCATGTAGATTTGCAGCAAGTTTTTCGCAGCTGCGCTTGCAATTAACGAGATATTATTTTCAGTGCTATGTTAATGTGTTCTCTTATTTTTGCTCTTCAAATTGTGCTTTTCTGTGTTGTCGTGTGAAATATTGTGACAATAATAGCGTGTGAAAAACGTAATACTAGGCTCCAAAGTAAACTGAGAAATGACAGTGAAGACGAAAGCAGTGTGATAGCGCCGCAGAGTAATGAATTAACAGACATTCAAAGTAGTAATTTGGTAATTGTGCATAGGGAAATGAAGCAGGCGGCAAACAATGGCGTGGACAGTGAAACAATTAGTGAAGAGGGACGCATTATCGATCGATCGGTCGGCAACAGCTTGCCTCAGGAATCGGGAATGACAGGACACAATTTTGCAAATACTGTAGACTCAGGTTTTGGGTTCTCACCGTTTTCTCAAATGAGTCAAGTCACATTTTCTGCTTGTCGAAATGTGAATGTTGCCGGTGCAACTTCACTGCCGAAAACCACTGAGGAACATGTGTCAGACACCAGTGCATTGTTATTACAATTAATGCAAAAAATGGGACAAAAGCTTGAAAAGTTAGACACAATGGAACAACACCAGAGACAAACACAGCAACAGTTAGACACAGTGGAACAAAATCTCAAAACGTTAGACACAATGGAACAAAATCTTCAAAAGTTAGACACTACACTTGAACAAACACGTGAAGATTTAACCACTGAGTTACATAACATCGAATCGAAATGTCAAAAGGTCTGTAATGACGTAAAAACACAAATTTGTGAGTATTTCCAACCTATTTTTTCACGTCATGAAAATGTATTACAGAATCACGAAGCAGCCATAAAAGAACTGCAGACTATTGTTCATGAAAATCATGAGACCTTGCAAGCTAAAATTGACTCAGTTGCATCTACCGATTCGGTTACGCAACTTGCAAGAACTCAGGAAAACTTAAAGGACACAGTAGATAGCCTGAAAATTGGTTCAGAAAGACACATGGAGGAAATAAGTACACTATCGGAGAAAGTAGCCGAACTTTCGGATCAGGTCACTAACTTATCTACAAAGGTAGATGATGATCTGAATGACACAAGACCCATAGCCTTCACTGACACAGAAGAGTATGAACAAGTAAGAAAATTCAAACAAAATCAAAATCAAATCAATACACAGTACAAAAGAGAAATCCGGGAAGTACAAGATCAGTTGACGCAGGTAATACAAGAATTACGTATTTCAGAGGACACTCGCGCTCCAATACGGGAAGAGGGACATAGAAATACGGAACAAACACAAAATAATAACACAGGACACTTCGGAAATTATGAAAGAAATTGGCAAGGCGCATTGGATTTTGAGATGGAACCGCCGAAACGAAGTAACAATGACCGACATGCGACTCGCCGACATGACGATTTTGACTATAAGCTGTTCATTACTACACGTAAATTCAAAACATTTAAGAATTCTGGCAACGACATTCATCCACAAGCATGGCTCCATCAATTCTCTCATTGTTTTCCTCCCAACTGGTCGTTAGAACACAGATTAGAATTTATGTGTGGCTACTTAGAGAATGAACCAGCTGTAAGAATGCGATCGGTCATTCACAATTGCCACAGTGAAGGAGAATTTTACCATGCCTTCCTCTCAGCATATTGGTCTCAAGCCTCACAAGACCGAGTGAAACATGGCATCATAATAATGAAACATTTCGAACAATCTGAATTTTCCAGTCTTGTGAAATATTTTGAAGACATGTTGCGTAAGAATCAGTATCTTTCAAACCCATACAGCCCCTCAGAACTCATCTGCATTTGCTTACTCAAATTGCCTGAACATTTACGACATATTATTTTAGCAGGACGTTGCAAAGAAGACATTGAGGCTTTTCAGGGACTGTTACAAGAACTGGAAATTGACACTGACAATCGCGGAATGCGAAAACAGGAACACAACAATTACAGGTCACATCTGTCACAATTCCGTGACGACAGAAACGATAACTGGACGCGACAAGGCTATTCTCACCACGCAAATCGTGACCAAAATAGACACCACCCGTACGACAACCGTTGGCAGAGTAGTAATAATGACAGGGAAAGATCACCTCTCCGCAGTAATGACTATCACAGAGACAATCAGAGAAACAGACAATATGGGAACAAAAACAATTATTGTCAAGGGAGACAGAATAACATCAGACGCAACAGTTCAGCCCGCAGGTACGATTCAGGGAGAAATTCTCCACCACTTAACCGACAAGAAAGAAACTACAGGAACTACCGACATGACGACAGACGATGTGATCGTAACGACAGACCTGAATTGCATCAGAATTGGCGGGATTCAAACAGAGCAGGGCACTTTCGACAACGTGAATTTGTAGAAGCTAGGTCTCCTAATCCCAATAACGACGCGCGCCAACAAAGGGACAGACAATGACTCGCACTGCAGGCAGCCGCGTGCGCCAGGTGGCTCAGAGAAAAATAACATAGACGCTAACCTTGAGAAAAATTCCAGTATTCTTCACCGACGTATACCGCCTGACAATTGCATTCAAGTTCAAACTCTGAGTACTAGGAAGAGTAAAGGTTTACACCACATTTCACATGTAAAACCGTTTATTGAAAGATAATCTGCTTTTTAACTTTATGTTCGCCATAAAACTTTTCACTTCACATTTCTAGTATGCATTGTCAGACTTAGAGACTGTTACCATGCAACAATGTTTGAAGTTAAATATCCAGTCAAGAACCAAGAGAACTTATTTAAACAGAAATTAAGAATGCATTGTTATAGTGAACTGACGACACATCGTTATTGTGTGTGTACATTCTTGTTTGTTAGTGGCACGATTACGTAACGACCATAAGGCTCACATACTTAAAACATATACTGGTACTAGAACATTTACCAGTACTGCTAATGAGATTTTAATGCAACATTTTGGTTTACTTGAAAATATATTCTGGATTTAAAGTACTTTCTGTGAGATACCAGATGACACAGTGGTTAGTTTATGTGACAGCTACACGATTTTATCACGACGCTACTAATGAGTGACAATATACAACGTTGCTTTTGCGGTGTTTCTGTTTTATATCCGCACAGTTTTTCTGAATTCTTCTGGAAAGCAAAACATGTTTTAGTAGTAAGCTACAATGTGAGGGCCTTTTTCGTAGAACAACAATACTTTACAGTATAGTATTTTCTTGATCACAGTAATGTACATAATAATTACGATATCTATACACAAAGCATTTCACTTTCGTTTATGATGGGGTAAGTACATTGACTTTTGCAGAACTTAGCTTTTGGAGGACGATAATTACGACACTTCCACAGAATTATCTTACAGCAAGACGCATATTTAGCGCTACAGGACACGTATTTGAGTGATTAATTTTGTACTTAAAACATTTATTTTTAAAGATTTTTGAATTACAAAGAAAGTTTTCCATGATACATTTCATTCCATTGCTGTAATCTGTAACACCTGAGGGTATAATTACAATAATCCTCAGGGGGGTACACGCTTACTTTGTGTACCATGTGTTTGGCAAGCACAAAGAGCCCTAGCTAATATGGTATTTGCTTATACAACTTTACACATCGGTACCATATTTCTCCAACACATAATTACACAGCTATCTGATCATCTAACTGAGACAGACAAACGTTTTTACTACATCAGTGACAGATGTTTACGTAATTACACAGTTGGATAACTTCACACTTACGAAATTGTATTTTGTCTGTACTTTGAGAAATGCTCACATTTTTCGGAACCATTGTGATACTATAAGAGCTTTGAATGATGTATTTGGTATGAGATCATGATTTTTAAGGTACATTTGTGGCAGATGACACTTTTGACATGAGCAGAGAATTTTTTTAATTATTGGAGGAAGCTACTACGATTTTGAGATTTGACTGAGGTGTTATGATGTTATTTTTACGACAACGATGTGTATTATGCTGCTGAGGTATGTTTATGATTAATAGGCTGAGGCTATATGAGTTATTTGATTATGCTTCATATTTATAATGATGAAATATTGACGAGTGTCGATGGATACGGATATGTGTAATAAGGTAAGGAGTAATGAATAGTGATTAGGGACTCTGACTTATGGAAAAGGATGTTGGAAACCAAGAATCATACTTTAGAATTATGAAATGTGTGTACATGTGTGAATGTATCACAATGCCACTGAAAATTTTTTTGGACACTGTTATATTCATAGGATTTTGTTTCTACACATTTGCAACGTAAATTCTCGACCTGTGAAATTTTGTATATATGACTGTCACTGTAGCAGAAACTGCTGTCGTAAATATTTCCGTAAGAAAGTTAAGTGACCACCTGCACGTAATGCGTTGCTGGCACCCAACTGGGCGACAGCCGCCCGAAAAAAAGCCATTAGCCTTTCAGCGGCACAGGTAAAAAAAAAAAAAAAAAAAGGGGGGGGGCATTATACTCGCTATTGACATTTCCTTGTCGAAAGCATACTGTGGAGCTCGTAATTTATGATATTTACTGAAATGCTTATGAATTGATGGGAAATATTCTTACATCTGCAAACCTGATAATGACAAGTGTCTTTCTACGAGAGTTGAGAGCTACTGACTTACGAAATGCCACATAGCTATTAATGATGTTTTTATGCTTTGGTTTGCGTAATTGCTTATTTCATTTGACATCTGTTTTCCAGCTGTGTTGCAGCATTGGTTTCATAAAATAAAATTAAATGCATTTGCTAATGTGAACACTTTCTGTCAACAGATCTATTAAATAATAA
The DNA here is from genome assembly GCF_023864345.2 of Schistocerca serialis cubense. Taxonomy (NCBI): domain Eukaryota; kingdom Metazoa; phylum Arthropoda; class Insecta; order Orthoptera; family Acrididae; genus Schistocerca; species Schistocerca serialis. Next base: position 218,008,071 of record NC_064639.1, on the reverse strand, counting down.
TTTTGTGATCCACATTCTTCAAAAAAGGGGCACTTGGAAAGGAAAGAACAATAAGAAGGAACTAGTAACAGTAACACATAATTTCCTTTTCAAGTACATGGTAATATTTCTTTTTACAATAAGTTGTTGTGGTGCACCACTTTAATTTACATAGACATTAAGATGTGAATATACACTTCCCTTATCTGCATTGTTGTTTTTACTGTAATATCTTTTCTGCTTGAGCTTTGTCATGTATAGATATAAGTTTTATATTTTTTAAATTTTTTATATTTGCTGCTGCTGTTTGCCAGGCATAGTGCTACTGAATTTTAAATTGTGTTACTCTGTTAAGCTAGTTTTACTACTGACTTATTTTTCTTGTTGCTGCACATTGGCTCATATTAGTTGTAATGTTGCATTGCTTGGTAATTTATATTTACTGTAGCTTGCTTTGCAATTTTCCATTTTTTTTTTTTTTGCATTGCTGTTTGTGTTAATTTGTTATGTGCTGCTGCATTGCCTCATCCCTTAGTTTATCATCTGAGCTCATTATATTTAAGTTAGCTTAAGAGGAGTAGACTATATAAGAAACTAACTATGATGAATTTATAAGAAATGCATTGAGAAGCTATCAGAAAATGGTCTGGCAAAATAAAAAGGATACTGTACAGTGGAGAAAAACTATTATTGACAGAGGATGTGAACAGAATACAGAAAGCAGAGAGAAAAACTGTTTTTGACAGAGGATGTGAACAAAATACAGAAGGCAGGCTTAGATAGGACTTTTGGGAATAATGATGAATGAAGGGAGATCTCCATGCAAAATACTGCAGTAAAACAAACCCTGTCCTTTCCCTTTTGTGTCATCCCACTATATGTTTGTGTACCCTTGTGTATTTGTTTTCTTCCTGTCTCTGTGTACTGTTTCATAGAACTTTTTTCTCTTCTAATACTAAGTTACATTCACTATGATGAGGAATACTGTTATCCTCAAATACAATTGGCATTAATAATATGTTATTTACTTTGTAAAGATGTTAGACATTATTAATTCTGTTTTGTTTTAACGCTCATGTGTAAAGTTGATGTTTCAAAAGTTATTCTGATCTTTTATGTATTTACTTATGTCATAATTCCTGTAACACTGATGTATATGTTTATTTCTATTCTTTTGTAAAGCCCCTATTACTACAAATGTTATCTGTATTATTATGTTTTTAATGATGTGTTTTGTACCTTTGTTATTGTATTCTTATGTTATAAAATTGTATAGACACCAGTTCTTCAAATTAAGTTACATTTCACTGCACACGTTTCTGTTGGTCATAGTATATGGACAATATGTGAGAAGTAGGGACTGATAGTGTTTACTCGTGTGTTAATGATTCAGCAAGGGACTGGATAACGGCATTGCTGGTTCTAAGGACAATTTCAAAAACTTTGTGAGTGCACAAGTGGTGGTTTATGGACTTGCTATATTGTCCGCAAGACTCTTCAGTGGTGATTGTGCACCTGCACAGTCACAACAGATGGCTGCTGGCCATCTCTTCAAGGACTACAGTGGGTCTACATCTTTGATGATCCACCAATACCATTCTTTCTACAGGGACTACAGTGGGTCTGCATCTTTGATGGCCCACCAATACTGTAATCTCTACAAGGACTACAGTGGGTCTACTCTGTGATGACCTACCTACCAATCTTCTTCAAACCGTCGAATGACTCTGCTGTGGGTTTGCTCTGTTGTGGCCCATTACCTGTCAGCATGTCAAGAGTCAGCACTGTCTTTCAGTTGGAAGGACAACAGTACTTCTTCAAGACTGCATGGAAATTCACTACTTCCGTGTGCATTTTCTTCTACTGCTCAGATTTTGAGAAAAACACTACTATTTTACCGTGATGAATGATCAGGACTATCTTTATGGACTGTAAGAAAATTTGAGCTTTTGACCAACATTGTATCAATAAGTGTGTGCATTTTATATCTTTGTTACTGTAATTGTGAAAAATTTTTGTCAAATCTGTATTGGCCAGTGCCCAACACCATTTGTAAAAATTTTTTGTGGGGAGCATGGGGGCTATGTAAGTAGGCTGTTTATGTTTTCTTTATGTAAGTAGGCTGTTTAGGTTCTTATATTGGTAACGCCGCTCTCTGTATGAAAATGAAATCACTGGCTGTGCTGTGTGCAGTCTGTGGCTAGTTTGCATTGTTGTGTGCCATTGTAGAGGGGCAGCTGGATGTTAACAGCGCGTAGCGTTGCGCAGTTGGAGGTGAGCCGCCAGCAGTGGTGGATGTGGGGAGAGAGATGGCGGAGTTTTGAAATTTGTCATCAACTGCTATATTTATATATGATGATATCAAGGTAAATACATTGTTTGTTCTCTATTAATATCTTTCATTTGCTAACTATCCCTATCAGTAGTTAGTGCCTTCAGTAGTTTGAATCTTTTATTTAGCTGGCAGTAGTGGCGCTCGCTGTATTGCAGTAGCTTGAGTAGCGAAGATTTTTGTGAGGTAAGTGATTTGTGAAAGGTATAGTTTACTGTTAGTCAGGGCCATTCTTTTGTAGGGAATTTTGAAAGTCAGATTGCGTTGCGCTAACAAAATATTGTGTGTCAGTTTAAGCACAGTCATGTATAATTGTTCAAAGGGGACGTTACAATATGCAAGTCAAGTATTGTCAGGGTGATCAAAAAGTCAGTATAAATTTGAAAACTGAATAAATCACGGAATAATGAAGATAGGGAGGTACAAATTGACACACGTGCTTGGAATGACATGGGGTTTTATTAGAACCAAAAAAATACAAAAGTTCAAAAAATGTCCGACATATGGCGCTTCATCTTATCAGAATAGCAATAATTAGCATAACAAAGTAAGACAAAGCAAAGATGATGTTCTTTACAGGAAAAGCTCAAAATGTCCACCATCGACTGATGACCATAGATGTTAAGTCCCATAGTGCTCAGAGTCATTTGAACTATTTTTTTGTCCACCACCATTCCTCAACAGTACTTGCAGTCGAGGAATAATGTTGTGAACAGCACTGTAAAGCAGGTCCGGAGTTATGGTGAGGCATTGGCGTCGGATGTTGTCTTTCAGCATCCCTAGAGATGTCGGCCGATCACGATACACTTGCGAATTCAGGTAACCCCAAAGTCAATAATCGCACGGACTCACGTCTGGGGACCTGGGAGGCCAAGCATGAGGAAAGTGGCGCCTGAGCACACGATCATCACCAAACGACGCGCGCAAGAGATCTTTCACGCGCCTAGCAATATGGGGTGGTTCTGATAAAACCCCATGTCATTCCAAGCATGTGTGTCAATTTTTACCTCTCTATCTACATTATTCCGTGGTTTATTAAATTTTCTAATTTATACTGACTTTTTGATCACCCAGTATATTCAATTACTGTAATAAACTCCATTAGTATGATTTGCTTGTATGTTGTCTAGCTATCTGAGAAAACAGCTTCCTAAGCACCCTATACGAGACGAGTGGGCAGCACCCCACATATGGTTCGATGTTTATTAATTTTGAGGTAACCTTTAATTTTGCACTGGACGCGAAAAGCGGCCATGAGAAACGAGCACGCATTGTGCTGCCCAATGCACTGGTTTTCCCGGTCATGCAGTCACCTTAGCGGCCGGCGAAAGTCCAGAGGCAGCCCCATCTGTGGAACATAGAGTGAAACTGGCGCCCCACGAGCCCCTATCAAGCGCTCAACACGAATATAACCCGATGTTACATTCGGCCTGTGCGTCCGTGGTTGCGTGTTTGTGATTGAATAAAGTGTGTCTTCCCTTTACAATAGGCTGTCATGTTACAACGTGTACCTGGCATTTTGTGTTTGTGTTGTAATGTTATGTGTGCCTCACTGCTTTTCTTTTCTTTAACTAATTTGTGCATGATTTTATTCTGAGAAGCTCAGTAATGTATGTAAATACCGTAAATGTAATTGTGATTCAAAGAGTAGTTGAAGTGAAGTGAAGCGCAGCTGGACAGCTAGAAACTCTTTAGCGCTCAATCCCCGCAACGATAGTGTTAGAGAATCTTTGAGTATGAACTCTAAAAAAAAAAGACAATTGATTTTATTAAAAAAAAGACTGTTAATCTGTATCTTGTGGAAAGAGGACATGTTGCTAGGCCGTCGCTCAGAACGTATTGTTACATTTAATGAAAATTGATATTTTAGTGATAAAACCGAGTGAAGTATGTGTAAGAGTTGCCAAACATTTATGTATACAAATTTTCTGGAAGTGAAGAATAGAAATATCTTGTTTTTGGAAAATGAGGTGAACTTCATTGTCGTTGCCGTCAATCAATCGACAGAATTGTAAGTGTAGAAAGTTCGCTAAAATACAGGAAGAGAAATGCATTCTTCTATAGTTTTCATTCAGTAAGTAACAACCTCTCATACTTTCTTAATTACAGTGAGTAGATTATGTTCTTGTACAATACTATGAACTCCACTGTCCAATTTTGATGTAGCAGGACGTGTAGTTTGAAGGAAGTTTGTGTGCCAAGCAATCTGCTTTCCTCACGAAAAGCAGATTGCTGTTTCATCTTATTTACTTACAACAGTGATCCCTTAGGTACGAAAACTATGAAAACTTGGGCTCAAAGCTATCCGTGATACGGCCAAGTAACTAACAGAGTCGTATTTTAACCCTTAAAGAACAATAACATCCTCCAAGTTGCAATACGTCACCAACTGGTGCAGAAGCTCATCATTCAAGGAGGCAGCAACCAAAATTCAGGTACCAGTTACGCTTTAAAGTAAAAATCTCAATCAATAATCAATCTCTCTCTCCAAACACACATATAAATATTGATATTATTATTAAAAAAATGTCGTTTATATAGTATGTGTGTGTGTGTGTGTGTGTGTGTGTGTGTGTGTGTGTGTGTGTGTGTGGCGAATTGGTGGGAGTTTTATTCATTTAATTATTATTTTCTATTTACTTTTATTTTTATTTGATACTAGGATGCAGGTCACATGTAAGAACGGCAGCTAATAGAGAGTGAGCCTCCAGCAGGTGGTTTCCGCAGGCTGATGCGGAAGCACCCCGAGTACCGGCGCTACTTCCGCACGCTGGCATCCAGCAGCCCGCGCGTGCTGTCCAGCATCGCGGCCGACGCTCGCGTGCAGACGCATTTCCGCAACATCCTCACGTCGGTCGGCTCGCTCGTCTACACCAGCGTGAACAAGCCCGACAACCTGGTGCCCAAGTACGACTTCCTCGCGCTCGTCCACCGCCACATCGGCCTCGGCCTGCAGGACTTCTTCGTGAGTACCTGCGCCCACCGTGTCGGTGCGGCCATTTTCCGCAGTAGGTATAGAGTATGCTAGGTAAAAAAAACCTCAAAGTGCACAGTAACTCAGAAAAGCGTTACATTTAACGAAAGTTTGACTGGTCGAGGTGGAATCAAGGCATAGTCGTAATAACGGTGTTACCCACAAAAATAAATCGATAAAATAGGTCTGTAGTCTTATTAACGTTCGTATCTCTTTCCAAAAGGAAGCAAGAAGTAACAACAAGAACTAAAATTATGAGAAAGCTGATTATTAACCTTTTTTTTACCTTGGGGAGTGTCTCCAACTTGCACGGAGAGTGTGGAAAAAATTATTATGATTTCCAGACACAGTAATGCCAACGTAAACTAATCGAATTCCTCCCCAGTAGCAAGGTTTTGTAAATTGAGATATTAAGAAAATGAAGAGGTGGATAGAGGCTAGAACACACAGTGAAGAAGGTTATAATTAGAACTTTCACACTGCTGAAAGCTGCGCTCACCGAATTATGGATGCAGCCAGGGTATCACTGCAAACAACTACAAGCAAACGTATGCCTCGATAGCTGAGTGGTCAGCGTGACGGATTGCCGTCCTACGGGCCTGTGTTCGATTCCCGGCTGCGTCGGAAATTTTCTCCGCTTAGGACTGGGTGTTGTGTTGTATTCATCTTCATTTCATCCCCATCCGGCGCGCAGGTCGCCCAATGTGGCGTCGAATGTAATAAGACCTGCACCAAGGCGGCCGGACCTGCCCCGAAAGGGGCCTCCTGGCCAATGACGTCAAATGCTTATTTCCATTTTACCACAAGCAAAAACTGACCTTTCAAAAGAACAGATGTAATTGATATGCAGCTCTCGATGCAATAGAGAGAGATCAGAATTATTATTGCACTCATAAGCGTATGGGTCGAGATGTATGGTTGCGATGTGCTCTTATCACATGGCGACATTGTAGGTGGCATGGAGGATCCAGCCATCTGCTATGACGCTCCTGCCCGAAACAGTTTTTAACGCTTTGTTAAAAAAGTGGCGCATTAACGTTTGTATCATTACACATCTCTGTCCAACGTAACGAACAGCAAAGCTGTGAAAATACTCTAGGCGACAAGTACGGCCGCGTTTCGGAGTTTTATGACCTCAGAGTGACCGATATTCGTCGGTACTGCCAGAAAAACGTCACCTGCCAACTGCTGAGTACGCGACGGTCAAGTTATTCCTGCTGGGAGACGTAAAACAGATAATGAATTCGTTCTTCAGAGGTTTCTCATCCTGCCTAGACGTCAACCGAGAAAGGGAGTACGTTTTATGTTTCAAGGAGCCTCATTTAAACAGAAGAATCCTTTCAAGTTTTCACCATATTCCAACGGTAGTGACCATTCTAGAGAGACTGCGAAGTTCTCTCACGATGGTCGTATCATAGATCAAGTTCTGAGATTCTGGTTTGTAGTATGTAAGGAATGTGGCTATAATTGTCTCCCTGCTCTCCAATTTTTCTTTGAGGTGGAAATCTGCATGTAAAGTTGTACATACAGAGAAATAAAATAGGTATAAAAATGAACAACAGCGAATTTCTGTTTGTGACAACATTTGATTTTCATTAACAATGGTCTCTTTCATTGTTGTTTGACCTCGCGTGAGCGCTTGTACGCACTGCGGTAAGTGACGTTGCTGGCTTGTGATGCAGAGTTCACATGCAGATTGCACCTCGCAGTTCCCGAGGTACTAGCTGCATCATGTGGCAAGTAAATCTTAGTTTGCTGATTCATTAAACAGGATACATGTCCGTACAATCACGTCAGGGTATCTTAAGTTTTCTCAGTTTTATAAATCAAGCTAATAGTAACAGCTACTTTACTGACCGGAATATAAGCTGCGGACTTCAACGTTGCATTGTAGACAAATTACACAGAAATAGCGGCTTTCAATCACTTTACACATAAAGATTCTGTGTAGATCTGTGACCATATTGACACTAAATCGTAATACATTTGTGTGGGTCGCCATAATAATTTGATTTATCATCACATGATACGTTTCAGGAGAGCCCTATTATCAGTTGTTTGTGGCAAGAAACGTCCAATATATCAGGTTATTAAAAGGAATACATTGCAGCGACGCTGTGAAGTTTAGAAACGTAACTAATAAAATCAATAAAATTGTCTTCTCGTACCCTAGTCCGTTCTGTAACACCATCCGTGCCCAAACAGGCATAGACAGTTTGACATGCGACAAAGAAAACAATTTTCCCAGTAGACGGTGTCAATGAGAGTAATGTATGTGACATCATGCATTACAGTTTTATGAAAATGCTTATTAGAAAAGTATATGTTTTATTTAACTTTTACATTCGAAGGGGTACCCAAAACACTGGAATTATTTTTTAAAAGCTACATAATTTCAGATTGTTTGCAAAACAACCTTATCCCCTTCAAAATACTCTCCATTACAATTACTAATTCGTCCCATGGATGCTTCCACTGTTCGAAACGTTTTTTTGTAGTCATCTTTAGAAATAGCTGACAGCTCCTCCCTAGTTTCTTTCTTGACTCCTTCAGTGTTGTCAAATCGTGTCTTGTCACCCCCCTTTTCTTGCCTGGAAATAAGAAAAAGTCACACGGAGCCAGGTCAGGCGAGGACAACGGAACCATGCCATTTTTAGTTAAAAACTGTCTAACAGAGATGGCTGTGTGTGCAGGTGCGTTGTCTTGGTAGAAGAACCAGTCTCCTGTATGCTACAAATTCGCTGAACCGAGCTGCAAGATAACCCACTAACTCTGGTCTGTCGTCTGCCTCCGTAATGCAGCGGTAGCGTTACTGCCTACCACGCAAGTGGGCCCGGGTTCGATTCCCGACAGGGGACTGGGTGTTGCGAATCCTTCATCATCATTTTCATCATCATTGTCACGTGAATCACCGAAGTGGCGTCAACTAAAAAGACTTGCAATACGGCGGCCGAAACCCTAAGGAGATATCCCGGCCAATAAATGCCATACGATCATTTCAATAGCCTGTCGGCAGTTTGTGAACATAAGCTCTCAAATTTTTTCAATACTTTCGTCGATTCGGACAGTTGATGGAAGTCCAGAACGAGATTTGTCATCAGTCGGCACGTCGCCATTTTTAAATTGAGCAAACCACTGTACACTTCAGTTTTTCCCACAGCGTCATCTTGGCGAGCTGTTTTCAAAGAGCTTCAGCAGCATTTTTACCGAGCAGAAAATAAAATTTCACAGCTGCACGTTGTTCAATTAAACTTTCCATAATAAAAAACGAAACAAGAACAATCACTGCAAATGAACACAACAGCCCAGATCGGCGGCATTGAATTTGGCTATGAATTGCAATATACACGCCTTCACCGAGCGAGGTGGCGCAGTGGTTAGCATGCTGGACTCGCATTCCTGGTTTAGGTTTTCCGTGCTTTCGCTAAATCGCTTCAGGCAAATGCCAGGATGGTTCCTTTGAGAGGGCGCAGTCGACTTCCTTCCATAATCTGATGGGGCTGACGACCTCGCTGTTTGGTCCCCTCCCCCAAATCAACCAACCAAACAACACGCCCATCGGCAGAAATTCGTACTACACAAGCTACGCCCACGGCAATGTTATCTCGCGTTAAATACATGTAAAACTTAAAAATATTGAAAACGGGCAATAAGAACATTTTCTTCAATTTCATGGAACAATTGCCATTTATAGGCTAGTAGCACGTAATGCTTACAAAAATGTGACCAGTTATTCAACTACTTACTCACTGGTCATAACGGACTCGAGAGTCCATTACCGCAGCAACGCATTTTCGCCACCTGTTGCTGTCTTGGGCTATTTCCTTCCATTCACCTTCAATACCTAGGCTCCTCAAATCAGCCTTCACATTGTCTTCCCATCTACGCCTCGGTCTCCCCACAGGACGTTTTCCATCTAGGTGCCCTACCAGTACTCTGCGCGCTGCCCTGCCCTCATCCATTCGAGCTACGTGACCCGCCCATCGCAGCCTACGTGATTTAATAATACTGATTATGTCAGGGCTTGAACAGAGTTCGTGAACCTCTTCGTTACGCAGTTTTCGCCACTCTCCGCTAATGTCATCCCTTTTTGCTCCGAACATTTTCCTCAAAATTTTGTTTTCAAATACTCGAAACGGCTTTTCATTTTGCACAGTGAGAGACCAAGTCTCACACCCATACAGCATAACTGGTAGAATAATAGTTTTGTATATTCTAATCTTTAAATTCCTAGACAATATCCGTGATGAAAGTAATCTATTCAGTGAGAAGTACCACGCATTTCCCGCCCGTAATCTCTTCTTCAGTTCGGATTCGACCCCATTTCTCGAAGTGATGTCCACGCCTAGATACTTAAATGCGTTCACTTTTTCAAACTGCATGTCTCCAACTCTTAACATTTCCTGATCTACTGCTGTTGGCATTCTAGTAGTAACCAGGTATTTAGTTTTGTCTTCAGTTATCCTTAGACCTACATCTTCACTAGCCTTGATTAACGCATTCTAATTTGCTGTTACAGATTCTTTGCTATCGCTAATGATGTTTAGATCATCTGCAAACCCTAATATCTTAATATTTCAATTTAACTCCACACCCTCTGAATTATCTGCTGCCATTCGTACAGTATATTCTAGGACTACATTAAAACGTATCGGAGACAGGGCATCTCCCTGCTTAAGTCCGTTCTTTATTACAAATTCTTCGGACTCCAATTTCCCCACGCGTACTCTACTTTTTGTGTTTTTCATACTCGCTTCTATAAGTCTAACATACTTCTTTGGTATTCCAAGTTCCAGAAGAATTCTGTACAATTTTGATTGCAATACTGAATCATACGCTTTTGTAAAATCTATGAAACGATTATGACCTAGTTTATTGTATTCCAATTTCTTTTCCAAAACTTGACGCAGGGTGAATATTTGGTCTATAGTTGCTCTGTTCCTCCGAAAGCCGGCTTGGTAATCCCCCACGATTTCATCTGCATATGGTGTAAGCCTGCTTAGCAGAATATTCGAGAAAATTTTGGAACATACTGGTAATAGCGATATCCCTCTATAATTACTACAATCCATTTTGTCACCTTTCTTAAAAATTGGGATCAGAATCGACTCCTGCCACTCTTCAGGTATCGTCCCTGTTATCACGTTGTGAACTACTTCCACCAATTTCTGTCCCCCATTTTTAACTAATTCTGCAGTTATGCAATCTGATCCTGGTGTTTTATGGTTTTTCAATTTGTTGATTGCATCTCTTACTTCCTTTAACGTTGGCTCAGGTATTTGGGGTTCTGCTGTATGTATTTCGTACGCCTGCTCATTTCCTGCTTCCTGGTATACATTTAATAGATGCTCAAAATACGCCCTCCATTGGAGTCTGTCAGTATTCCCCCGGAATCCCCTCGAAGTGCATTTGTCCTAGCCTTGAAGCCCTTCCTATACCCATTTATGTCTAGGTAAAATTCCCTAATGTTTTTTGTTTTACTGTTTGTTTCCATTTTTGTAATTTGATTGTTGAAATAATCCCTCTAGTTTGCTCGTAGCCTACGACCAACATCCCTTCTCAAGTTCAAGAACTCCTCTCGTTTTCTGTCTCCCATTCTATCCCAATCTAATCGCGCTTTTCTCCTTTCCTCTACCAATTTCTTGCATTCCTCATCAAACCACAGTTTCCTCCTGTTCTTCTTAATTGTACCTATTGTGACCTTCGCTGCCTCTTTGATACTATTCCTCACAGTGATCCACTAGTTATTCAACTACAGTACAAGAAATTGTCAGCAATTGTAGTTACGAATTTCTACCAAAAAGGCCATAGCTGCAGCGCTTCAGGCTGCTGAAATTGAACATCGGAATGCATCACATACGAAAATATTATTCAATATACAAATTTGAAACGACCCATCCGAATAATATTACATGATAATAATTATTGTTTAAAAACAATAGTATTTGGAAGTCAAAATTTAAAGGAACCGATTGAAAAAATTAGTACGCGGCAGTATGGCCTCGTTAGTACAATTCGAATCCTTCATTAACAGATTTTTATACACAGGGTCAGTTTCTTTATCTTGAGACAACGAAATATCTCAAGAACTATGAACCGAATTAAAAAACGGAAAATGCATATTGAGTATTTTAAAAATGCTATCCGGCGATATCAGTGGGGTGGAGGGCAACTTGTAAAATTAAATAGCAATACACCATTTTAATTGATGAATCGGGTTATATGGGGAAAAATAAGTAACTTTTGTATGTTAACACTTCCGCCGTTGCGTGACAGAGGGCGCTGTAATCAACAAATAACACAACTGAGTTCCAAAGCAGTATTATCTCGAAAAAAACATTGCATCAATAATACATGAACAGACGTGCGCGGCAAATGATTTGGTATTTTACAGTTTTCTCCGTGTAGCTGTTTTATAACTTTGATTCATTCACTGTACTTGATCTCATGCTATGATCTTTTCCCTATAAAATATAATCTGTACAATTTCTTTTCCAGTTTGTCTGGTTTTTTTTCGTTGGGGACAGTAGGGACCTGGCTTGATTTTCATCTTTTTAACTACAATTTTGTCAGTGGTGTTGGGGTCAAAGTGGTGCAGATTACCTTTGATAGGGAAAACATCAAATAACGTAAGTAACATCTTGAAGGCAAAGGGTTTCTCTGTGTTTTTCTATGTCCCTCAGACAATAGGTAGTTTCTTACTCAATGCAAAAGACAAACAACCAGCTATCACAAAGAATGAGGTTTGTAAAATCACGTGCCGTAAGTGTCAGTCTTGCTACATTGGACAGACGGGGACGTCAATCTGTAACAGACTTAAAGAACACCAGAGAAGCTGGTGATTGAAGAAGCCTGATTCTGCCTTTGCAGAACATTGCCTGAACAATAACCACAAATACACAAATTTTAGAAATTAAAAGACAGATGTGTATACCTCCGCACCTATTATTAAACGAGCAAACCCAATTCAGTTATTCACCTCTTTTAGATGAGATCACAACCCCAGGATAGAAGCAAAACTTTGGGCCCCAGTTCATCGTAGTTAAAAAGTTCTTGGGCGATTCATAACTTTAGTCCGGTACTATAATTGCTGAATGTGTAATAATGTATGTAATTATTAAAAAATGGTCATTGATGTAATTTTACATTAAGCTATGGCTCGATACCTTAAGAAGCCGCCTGGTCATCATGTTTATCTGTGCATTATCATCTTTGGGAATCAGTAATGTATTTGAAAATGGGCTTATAACCCGGAACCTAGCTTGTACAATAACAATAATAATGAAATTGTGAAACAACCCCAAAACAGTGTTTGTTTAGTTAATTAGACTAGTGTTTGCTGAATTTTGAAACGTAGAAAATATCATTCGTTTCATATTTCCCCCCATCAGGAATTTCATGACAGTCATTTCCAGAACCGAGTGACATTTTGCCAGTGGTAAAATCTGAAAATACTGACCCAGATCTCTTTGCTTAGGTATTATTCTCTGACGAGTCGACCTTCGCAAACCAAGGTACGATTAATCGACACATCAAGCGTTTTTGGTATTTTGAAAACCCATATTAGTCATATCAAGTTGAACATCAGCGTATGTGGAATGTGATGTCTGGTGTGCAATAACTCATGATAAATTCATCGGTCTATCCTTTATCGATGGCACCTTAAATGGTGATAAATATCGAACATTCTTGGAGGACTAACTTCCAGCATTGCTTGTAGACCTTTCCTCGGATTTGCGACAGATTGTGTGGTTTCAGAATAATGGTTGTGAAGTACACTATTCTGTACCATCACGGGAAGTATTATATCGCTTGTTCACTCGTCCATGGACCGGAACAGGCGATCCAGTGTCTTCGCCTGCAAAAGCGCCAGATCTTACTTCGCCCGACATTTGTTTGTGGGTTTGCTTGAAGAGTGAAGTTTGAAATGAAGTACCAGCGATGCGCGATAACGTGACTCAGCATATCACAACACATGTCACAGATTACATCGTAAACACTTCTCAGTTGTGTCTAATCATTCCACGTGCGGATAAATAAGTGCGTCAATGTGGGTAGTGACATCTTTAAACACTTCCTGTAAGATAATTCTCACAAACAAACACCCTGTTGCTAGGAGGTGAGGGGATACACCTCAAACGAGAACGCCGTTGGTGATATGTGAGAGGACAGTCCTATCTCTATTTATTTATTTTTTTAATTGAATGCAATTTTCTCGGGAAAGTACCGTTTTGGAACTCAGTCGTGATATTTTCCGACTACAACACCATCTATCGCGCAACGACAGAAGTGGTACATACAAAAGTTACGTAGAAACCGATTCAACAATATAAATGCAATGTTCCTACTTGAGACTTCAAAGTACCCCCCACCGCATCGCATGAGAGTTGGGTAGGGGTGTCAACATTATTATTGCTGTATAGTATATTTAAAAATATTGATCACGTATTTTTCCATTTTTTAATGTGATGCGTAGTTGATATACACTCCTGGAAATGGAAAAAAGAACACATTGACACCGGTGTGTCAGACCCACCATACTTGCTCCGGACACTGCGAGAGGGCTGTACAAGCAATGATCACACGCACGGCACAGCGGACACACCAGGAACCGCGGTGTTGGCCGTCGAATGGCGCTAGCTGCGCAGCATTTGTGCACCGCCGCCGTCAGTGTCAGCCAGTTTGCCGTGGCATACGGAGCTCCATCGCAGTCTTTAACACTGGTAGCATGCCGCGACAGCGTGGACGTGAACCGTATGTGCAGTTGACGGACTTTGAGCGAGGGCGTATAGTGGGCATGCGTGAGGCCGGGTGGACGTACCGCCGAATTGCTCAACACGTGGGGCGTGAGGTCTCCACAGTACATCGATGTTGTCGCCAGTGGTCGGCGGAAGGTGCACGTGCCCGTCGACCTGGGACCGGACCGGCACGGATGCACGCCAAGACCGTAGGATCCTACGCAGTGCCGTAGGGGACCGCACCGCCACTTCCCAGCAAATTAGGGACACTGTTGCTCCTGGGGTATCGGCGAGGACCATTTGCAACCGTCTCCATGAAGCTGGGCTACGGTCCCGCACACCGTTAGGCCGTCTTCCGCTCACGTCCCGACATCGTGCAGCCCGCCTCCAGTGGTGTCGCGACAGGCGTGAATGGAGGGACGAATGGAGACGTGTCGTCTTCAGCGATGAGAGTCGCTTCTGCCTTGGTGCCAATGATGGCCGTATGCGTGTTTGGCGCCGTGCAGGTGAGCGCCACAATCAGGACTGCATACGACCGAGGCACACAGGGCCAACACTCGGCATCATGGTGTGGGGAGCGATCTCCTACACTGGCCGTACACCACTGGTGATCGTCGAGGGGACACTGAATAGTGCACGGTACATCCAAACCGTCATCGAACCCATCGTTCTACCATTCCTAGACCGGCAAGGGAACTTGCTGTTCCAACAGGACAATGCACGTCCGCATGTATCCCGTGCCACCCAACGTGCTCTAGAAGGTGTAAGTCAACTATCCTGGCCAGCAAGATCTCCGGATCTGTCCCCCGTTGAGCATGTTTGGGACTGGATGAAGCGTCGTCTCACGCGGTCTGCACGTCCAGCACGAACGCTGGTCCAACTGAGGCGCCAGGTGGAAATGGCATGGCAAGCCGTTCCACAGGACTACATCCAGCATCTCTACGATCGTCTCCATGGGAGAATAGCAGCCTGCATTGCTGCGAAAGGTGGATATACACTGTACTAGTGCCGACATTGTACATGCTCTGTTGCCTGTGTCTATGTGCCTGTGGTTCTGTCAGTGTGATCATGTGATGTATCTGACCCCAGGAATGTGTCAATAAAGTTTCCCCTTCCTGGGACAATGAATTCACGGTGTTCTTATTTCAATTTCCAGGAGTGTATTTCCTTGTCTCAACACAAAAATTCATGCTGTATATTGTAGCCTCCGTGGGCGACAGTTTTGTATCAGTGATCCTGTTGGAGAACTATAATTTTTCCAACAGAGATAATTAAGCTAAAATTTTGCAAATTTAGTCCGAAAATTGTGATGGAAGTTAAATAATGCATGTACTTTTTAAATAAGCGTTCTCACATAACACTTATGCTTGGTGTTCTAGGCATAACTGTCACTAACGCGACCTATTGATAAATTTGTTTACCTTGTGCAATGTCGAAATGCCTATGTCAGTTTGGGGACCTTTGGTGGTACAGAATGGGAGGGAGGCGACAAAATATTTTGTATTTATTTTAACAGGTACATTTCTCAGCTTCACAGTACTGCTGCAAAGAATTCCTTTTAACATCTCTTTCTATATTGTAAGTATTTCTCGCGGCAGAGTCGGCCGGAGTGGCGCTACAGTATGGAACCGCGCGACCGCTGCGGTCGTAGGTTCGAATCCCGCCTCAGGCATGGATGTGTGTGATGTCCTTAGGTTAGTTAGGTTTAAGTAGTTCTACGTTCTAGGGGACTGATGACCTCAGAAGTTAACTCCCATAGTGTTCAGAGCCATTTTTTTTCATCCAGCGACCAATAACATTGCATAATTTCCGTTTGCCAACTCAGTACATAAGTTCGGTAATTCTCTGTAGAGAGAATTTCATCATATCTATTTCTTGGGTGAAAGGAGCGATTGTGATTTGTGAATTCCTCATGTCGGAAGTACAAGAGTTTTAGAAAAACAGCAACTCATGACGGATGACGCTGCAGACTGACAGACTGCTTAAAAGCGACGTTATCCACGGATGAAACACTGGACCTGATAGTCAAAGATAACAAGGAATTACAATTCATGACCTTCATATCATCAACTCATGGGTCGACAGAACTCGGCTTGTGACAGCTCCTTATCTACACGCTTCGCAAGAATGATCGCGCTATCTCACCTTGTTGCTCTGCTGCAAAATTTTTGTCTCGAATTGCACTATTTAAAAATTTCGTTGCGTTGTTGAAGGCGGTCAGTAGGCTTCCAGTGTCATGCTGGAAGCACCATGTCAAGCACAATGTCCAAAGAAAGGATAGAACAAACACATCTCAGTTCTCAGAACGAAATAGCTTTATTTTTGGATGTTTAACAGCTCATTCTGATTCTCGTTCCCACGGTGACACACCACACAAACAGAATAATCATATGAAAGCATACAACTAAAGGGAAACATTATGCCTTTAAGTTGGGATACGTCGAATCTTCAAAACTGTTTCATGCCAACTAGAGGTTAAACTTGTCTGGCAGCTTTGAAGACCGTTCACTATGTCCTTCTGCTTATTTACACTTCTTTCTTTTCATTTATTCATATTCAGATTTATTTTTACGAGTGTTTTCCAAGTTGCTGAAGAGCGTGCCCTTGGCTACTTCAGGACACAGCCTTATGGCACACCAGGCTTCGTGCATCCGGACTGCTACCGGCGACCAGTCTCTGAGAGTAAGTTGGTTACACTAAGGTTGAACTTAAGATGAATAAAGCATAAGCCATTTATCAGGGCTCAGTGTCCTTTCCCGTTTCCTCTGCTTTTGACGGCTCGTCAGTGGCTTAACATGGCATAACGCTGTCCTTTGCCATCGTACAATAAGGTCTGCTGGGCCAGCGTGTACTTTTCTCTGCAGTCTTAAATTGTTATTTGTGCACTGTTCTGCGCATCCTCCTCGTTTCGGTTCATTTGAGCCATGCTTTCTCGATGTTGCAATTTGCTTTTTCACCTCTTTCGAACATGCCCCATATTCCATAAACGAAGGATTCTAAATCAGCTTTTGCACTCTCAAAGATATGACATTTTTCCTTTACCACCGGTAGGTAATCAGAACTTTTCATTTGGTGAACTATTGAATTACTTGTTATATTATTTTCACCCCTTTTAAGATCTCGAAGAAAGAATTTATTGGTATGAACCTTGATAAAGTCGTCAATCAAACATTTCTGAGAAATCGCTGAGAAACACACTAGTTTCGCAGCTTAGAAGAAAAATTGAGAAGTTCTAAGGTCATCACAACGTTAAAAAAAGCGTGAGAATAATGCAAACCAAATTATTGGAACTATAAAACTGAAGTTGACTCTGTACTGTAAAATGTATTTAAACTCATTTGGCATCCGCTGGAAAGTTTGGGATAGTTGTTCCGAAAGGAGAAGATGGACCAAGACAAAGAGGATGAAACCAAAGAAAACAGTGTATTTATAAAAGCAGAAGACAAAGAAGCAGAAGAAGAATATTAAGATGATGAATATGAGAAGAAAGATAGCGATATTGCTAAAGAAGAGTCACAACAGAAAATTATAATAGAGACAGGGGATAAAATAGTACCATCATTTTTTTAGTAAATCAGCAGTCAAAACACATGACACTTTATATAGCACCAGATTTGAACCAATTACAAGATGATTTAAAAGGTGTTGAAGGTAATGTGGACCATATATTAAATTCGAATGTTTCCAGATGTATGATAATATAAAAAGTCATTTTGTTTTGTAATAACAAACTGATTCATTGTTATATTACACGAAAAATCATAAAAGTGTGAAAAATTGAAATTATTAAATAAAAAATAGTTGTACAGTTTAAACTCTGGATAGCCCTTGTCATAGCTGGAGTATATATAAATGGACACCATCAACTAGGTGTACATTTAACTTTCTTTGGAAGATAATCCTTTTTTATAATATATTTTATCCTCTTCAGTCCCAGTGATAAAAATAAGCAAAGCAAAATGTTTTCATTGTGTGTTTTTATTGTTGTTACACATAGTTACTTTCTAAAATACATTGTTTCAATTTTTATTTCTCAAATTTTCTAAAATATTTAAGGTACATATGTGTACTTTGGGTCTTAACCAGTAGAAGAAAAAATATTTATAACGCATGATTTTTGATCATGGAATTTTAAAAAGTAATTTTTTTAAGTACACACAATACGAATTACACTTCTTGGATACAGTTCAGCGCCCTCGATAGCGACACTGTGAGACATTCTTCACCTTTTCGTATTGGGGAAGGTGATCAGACTGGTCATATTGACTTAGATTTTTAGCCGGGGGGACATTTCTTCTCTTGAGTCCCTTATCATCAGATCCAAAACTGTCAGTCCTCTCCCGTTCTTCCACAAATATTTCTCTGGAGAGCGATTAGGAACTTCTCACATGAGAAGACTGTACCAGCTCATTAGCCAAATATAGTCTCAATTTTATAAGGGAGAATCTTTTACTTTTTGGTACTCCTTTCTTTGTACAAGAAATTTTGTATGTAATCCAATAAATCACAGTAGATAAATCAGTAAAATGGACGAACACTAGAAATGGCCATTTTCTGTTCTGGTATTTGACCTACACTTTCCCAGCACTTGACCATCAATTACGAGTACCAGCACTGGAAGATAACAAAATAACAGATTGAAATCACTCTCCTCCAACATTTGAGATATTTGTTCGTCGTTGATAACTGGAATCACTAACATAATTTAATTGTTAACGTTGTAACAATCTGTTTCCTAACAGTCAAATTACATACAGCCAAAAAGTTTCGTGACTGTCAGGTATCCGTCATTCAGAATGAAAAAAATTATACATATATATTTTAGGAAGCGATAACTCGAGCTACATGTATGTATACCCATGGACTAAAGAGGTTATATCTAGAGCATTTTTTTAAATTTTCTTTCCTTTTCCCTTCCCTCTATAATATACTACAAAGAAAGGGATAAAATTTACTGATGATTAAGCAATACAGTATTTAACACAGACAGACACGAAATATATTGACAGTGAGGTAGTACAGTATTGGCCATAAACATTTGTGCATTAGGAAAACAGAGAAATATTACGTTTACTGTGAAGGCACATGTGAGATGAAATTTACAGGTAAGACAACACATTACTTAATGTAAACGTTAAGTATGAAAATCACCAAAGCATAAAATCGATGGAATTTACTGATGAAGCTAAAGTATTTTACATTAAAGGCTCTGTAAAAGAGAGAGAGAGAGAGAGAGAGAGAGAGAGAGAGAGAGAGAGAGAGAGAGAGAGAGAGGAAGAGAGAGACAGTATGCTCAATAGAGCCAATTTACGCAATTCAGATGAAGACACCTATGTAATTTTTTATGTGGAACTAAAATAGAATAACTGAAAATAACATTAAAAAATCACATATTTTTGAACATAGTGGTCTGTATATACAGATGGGCCTGTTTTATTTGAGATAAAAAAAATACTGAACTGCCACTGGTTGTTTCATTTTAAAAGAAATTTTTCTCGCCACTGTCATCGTGGACTTTTAAGCACTGCCATGTGCTATTTCTTTAAAAAAGTTCTCACCAAGGCCCTCATGAAGTGGATGCATGTGCCTCCATACTTTGTATAAAGACTATGCTATTTAACGTCCTGAAGACAGGCTGCACCCAAAACGGGTCAATATAAAAGTTTTTGAGCAAGTGATCAGTTCATTCCTAGTGGCGACGTCTTCAGCACTGACGTAAGTCCTCTCAACTTTGAAGACACCTCTTCAGGTGTGTACCTGATAAGCTTATCAAAGAACAATGTCAGTGTACGCAAGGAATGGACAAGATATGATTTGAGTATGATAGGCCGGCCGCTCTGACCGAGCGGTTCTAACCGCTCCAATCCAGAACCGCGCTGCTGCTACGGTCGCAGGTTGGAATCCTGCGTCGGGCATGGATGTGTGTGATGTCCTTAGGTTAAGTTAGGTTTAAGTAGTTCTAAGTCTAGGGGACTGATGACCTCAGATGTTAAGTCCCATGGTGCTTAGAGCCATTTGAACCATTTTTTGAGAATGATAGAAAGAAAACTAGGGATAGCTAGAATGAGATTTTCACTCTGCAGCGGAGTGTGCGCTGATATGAAACTTCCTGGTAGATTAAAACTGTATGCCGGATCGAGACTGGAAGAGTGGGCAAGTGCTCTACCAACTGAGCTATCCAAGCACGACTCACACCCCGTCCTTACAGCTTTACTTCTGCCATTACCTCGTCTCCTACCTTCCAGACTTTACAGAAGCTCTCCTGCGAACCTGTAAAGTTTGGAAGGTAGGAGACGAGGTACTGGCAGAAGTAAAGCTGTGAGGACGGGGCGTGAGTCGTGCTTCGGTAGCTCAGTTGGTAGAGCACTTGCCCGCGAAAAGCAAAGGTCCCGAGTTCGAGTTTCGGTCCGGCACGCAGTTTTAATTTCCCAGGAAGTTTCTTAGGGATAGCTGGTTTGGCCTTCGCAGAAGTCAGTGTAATCTCATCAGAATCACTTGGAGAGATGTTGCAACAGATCGCTCAAGTCCGCAGACAGACGAGCGATGATTAAATAAGACATTCAAGAAAATACGCGTCTGTGAAAAAACTAAAACAGCCCCTAGTGAAATAATTTGGAGGGAAAGTTGGTTCACTCAGAATGTTAAAAAATTTTAAAATATTAACATATACGGAGGAAAGAGAAGCTTTAGAAGGTAAATAGATACCAAAAAAAAAAAATCCACTAATGCTTGCAATGGGAAACTCTCGATCAACCCAAAGTTAAGACATTATAAGACTCTGCTAGTGGTACTCCCTGAATACATAAACAAACACTAATGTCTGACATAGTCCCAATTAGTGCAAGATTACATAAGAGGTATAAATTAGTGGACCTAGTCCGGAAACATATTAAGACATTAAAAAACATAAAATGAATAAAAATAAAGATCTACGCAACTTGATAACAAAAAGCACAAAAGAAGTAGTAAAATTTCGGAAGACGTAAACAGAATGGATCAGAAGATGTTAAGTCATTAAACATTTAAGTGCCTTAACTGGGAAGTCAGTTTACAGTGGATTCATGAATCACGAAGAAATCAACAAGATATACGGATAAAGCGAGCTCAGCTCTGTACTATGTACACTCATATCAGAATCTAGACTGCATCTGGCGTCTGTGGTAGAGCACGAAACATTGCCCAAACAATATGGGCAGCAGAGTCGAAGAGGACGCAAAATGAGAGAATGCAGTTGTAAAGTGGTAGGATGACGGATGCTGTAAATTGATTCATATCGACTTGGTACGTAAAATGTCGAATCTATCATTTATATGACGCTTTATTCGTGAGTGGAATGTGGAATATACGGGAAAATGCTATATAACGTGCAGCTCTGCAATGTACCTCACAACGGTCAATAAAATAGAGTGTTTTCTGCAATACTGTTAGGTTATTAAACGGGCCATCATAAAGTAAGAAAACATGAACTTTTCATTCAGTTTGATATCATACATAATATAGCCTGCAAGACACGTTAGAGATTAATGTTGATCTTTAACTGTTTTCGACGTAGTCATGAGTAGACTAGCAGAAACAGACGCCTCCACTGTGATTAATGTCCCCTTATACAATGACTGATTATTGTAAAAGGGCAGCACGGCATTGAGATGGCTAACAGTGTACATGAGCGTCTCGAGTCTTTCACATATGCTCTATTCTCAATATTTTTGATACCTTCCATCAGTGTGTTGCCTTTTCGTTCTCTTTATTGTATGTGCTTAGATCACCGTGTACCAGTTCTCACGAATACATGTGTCCTTTTGGATGATTTCCAATTTCAAATGGGAAAATGATGTGACATGGCGTGTGTCTACTTCTTGCAAATAGAAAAACCATCACAATGACTCCAAGACGTCCACGCGATGCCAACCGCCCGCCTTGTCATCCTCTGCTATATGGCGTCTTTCAGATGCAGTATGAAGGGCCGTGGGTTCCGCACACTGATCTCGCGTCCGTTGTCGTTTTTACAGACCCGCTATTTCTCACTCTAACGAGACTGAGTGCACCTCGTTCTAGTCTAACCAAGTAGGACAGATTCCCTGGCAGTGCACGGAACTGAACCCGAGTGCTCCATATGACAGTCAGATGCACTGTCTAGTCAATCTCTTCTACGAATACAAACGAATGATACTAAATGCTTGCAATGAAAATGGAGGTATAGGGCAGTGAAGCTGGTTTGCGAAATAGACATGCACTGCTGATCGTTAAAACTGAAACACTAGGGAGAGTATTAAATTAAAAAATTTATTGGTTGTGAGTATACAGTACAGTAGCAAGAATATGTTATTAAATTTGTAGCTGATACCGAGGTATAAGGGGTGAAAGTTTTAATACAGAGTGCCACTTCTACACTCATGTTCATAAATTAAGGATAATTGCAGAATGTGGTGCCATACAACGTGCAGTACACAACGCTGGCGCTAATAGCATAGGCACATAGGAAACACACGACACAGATCTGTAAGTCCACGGTATTTGTGATAAGTTGAAAAAACCGTCCCGAAACACATGTGCTACAAAACGCCACTGTTTCCTGCGCAAGTACTCCAACATCAGTATGGGATATGATCACCATGCGCACGTACACAGGCCGCACAACGGGTTGGCATACTCTGGACCAGGTGGTCGACCAGCTGCTGGGGTATAGCCTCCCATGCTTGCACCAGTGCCTGTCGGAGCTCCTGAAGTGTCGTAGGGGTTTGAAGACGTGCAGCGATACGTCGACCGAGAGCATCCCAGACGTGCTCGATGGGGTTTAGGTATGGCGAACAGGCAGGCCACTCCATTCGCCTGTTTCAAGGTACTCCTTCACGATGCCATCTCGGTGGGGCCGTGCGTTATCATACATCAGGAGGGAGGTGGGACCCAGTGCACCCCTGAAAAGGCGGATATACTGGTGCAAAATGACGTCCCGATACACCTGACCTGATACAGTTCCTCTGTCAAAGACATGCAGGGCTGTACGTGCACCAATTATAATGCACCTTGCAAGTCTCCGGGCGAATAAACCATGTCTGTTCAGTCATCTGTAGACTGTGTGTCTGGAAACAACTGTTCCAGTGGCTGCGGTAAGATCCCGAGCAAGGGTACCTGCAGTACTCCGTGGCCGTCTGCGGGCACTGATGGTGAGATATCGGTCTTCTTATACTTTTGTACACTGTGGACGTCCCGTACTGTAGCGCCTGGACACATTTCCTGTCTGCTGTAATCGTTGCCATAATCTTGAGATCACACTTTGTGGCACACGGAGGGCCCGTGCTACGACCTGCTGTGTTTGACCAGCCTCCAGTCGCCCTAGTATTCTACTCCTCATAACGTCATCAATATGTGTTCTTTGAGCCATTTTCAAGCACGTCTGAAAACGTCTGCACAGTTACTCGCTGCTCGTACTCTGACATGCACCAACACACCTCTGCGTATGTGGACTGCTGCCAGCGCCACCGTGCGACGACCGCAGGTCAAATGCACCGCATGGTCATACCCCGAGGTGATTTAAACCCGCAAACCGCCCACCAAAGAGTTGTTTCACAATGTAGATTAGATTAGTACTTAGTACTTGTTCCAAGATCATGAATACGACACTTCGTAATGATGTGGAACGTGTCAGGTTAATAAAAAGTGTCTATACAAGATATTACATTAGACAAAATATTACATAACACTCAATATTTTTAATTTTTTTTAATTTTTAATTTTTTAATTTTTTTTTTTTTTTTTTTGTGAGGTTGGGAAATTACCCACTTACTATATCCAAAAATTCATCTAATGAGTAGAAGGAGTTGCCATTAAGAAATTCTTTTAATTTCCTTTTAAATGCTATATGGCTATCTGTCAGACTTTTGATGCTATTAGGTGAGTGACCAAACACTTTTGTGGCAGCATAATTTACCCCTTCTGAGCCAACGTTAGATTTAACCTTGAGTAGTGAAGATCATCCTTTCTCCTAGTGTTGTAGCCATGTACACTGCTATTACTTTTGAATTCGTTGGGATTGTTAATAACAAATTTCATAAGTGAATATATATATATTGTGAGGCTACAGTGAAGATCTCTATCCCATTAAATAAGTGGCTGCAGGATGATCTTGGATGAGCTCCAGCAATTATTCTGATTACACGCTTTTGTGCAATGAACACTCTTTTACTCAATGATGAGTTACCCCAGAATATGATGTCATACGAAAGCAGAGAATGAAAATAGGCGTGGTACGTCAATCTACTCAGATGTATATCACCAAAATTTGCAATGACTCTAATAGTATAAGTAGCTGAACTCAAACGTTTCAGCTGATCCTCAGTGTGTTTTTTCCAGTTCAACTCCCCGTCAATGCATACACCTAGAAATTTTGAATATTGTATGTATCAGCATTATCCTTAATTTATGACCATGAGTGTAGTTTTAACAATTGCTCTAACCGTGTTGGACATTGGATTGCACTGAGTTTGGATGTCAAATAAGATTACGTTATTCCATGCTGCATCAGCACTGTGCCAGACTTCATCAATCGTAGTGGCCGGCGAGTGATAATGTGTCAGTCTATCGTACAGCGGGCGAGAGATTTGGAGAAAATGCTAACCAGATCGGGAAAGCATGAGCAACATGCAGTCTCACATTATCTTATTGAAATACACTCCTGGAAATTGAAATAAGAACACCGTGAATTCATTGCCCCAGGAAGGGGAAACTTCATTGACACATTCTTGGGGTCAGATACATCACATGATCACACTGACAGAACCACAGGCACATAGACACAGGCAACAGAGCATGCACAATGTCGGCACTAGTACAGTGTATATCCACCTTTCGCAGCAATGCAGGCTGCTATTCTCCCATGGAGACGATCGTAGAGATGCTGGATGTAGTCCTGCGGAATGGCTTGCCATGCTATTTCCACCTGGTGCCTCAGTTGGACCAGCGTTCGTGCTGGACGTGCAGACCGCGTGAGACGACGCTTCATCCAGTCCCAAACATGCTCAATGGGGGACAGATCCGGAGATCTTGCTGGCCAGGGTAGTTGACTTACACCTTCTAGAGCACGTTGGGTGGCACGGGATACATGCGGACGTGCATTGTCCTGTTGGAACAGCAAGTTCCCTTGCCGGTCTAGGAATGGTAGAACGATGGGTTCGATGACGGTTTGGATGTACCGTGCACTATTTAGTGTCCCCTCGACGATCACCAGTGGTGTACGGCCAGTGTAGGAGATCGCTCCCCACACCATGATGCCGGGTGTTGGCCTGTGTGCCTTGGTCGTATGCAATCCTGATTGTGGCGCTCACCTGCACGGCGCCAAACACGCATACGACCATCATTGGCACCAAGGCAGAAGCGACTCTCATCGCTGAAGACGA
This sequence comes from Schistocerca serialis cubense, assembly GCF_023864345.2. Classification (NCBI taxonomy): domain Eukaryota; kingdom Metazoa; phylum Arthropoda; class Insecta; order Orthoptera; family Acrididae; genus Schistocerca; species Schistocerca serialis. Next base: position 217,982,655 of record NC_064639.1, on the reverse strand, counting down.
CACGTCTCCATTCGTCCCTCCATTCACGCCTGTCGTGACACCACTGGAGGCGGGCTGCACGATGTTGGGGCGTGAGCGGAAGACGGCCTAACGGTGTGCGGGACCGTAGCCCAGCTTCATGGAGACGGTTGCGAATGGTCCTCGCCGATACCCCAGGAGCAACAGTGTCCCTAATTTGCTGGGAAGTGGCGGTGCGGTCCCCTACGGCACTGCGTAGGATCCTACGGTCTTGGCGTGCATCCATGCGTCGCTGCGGTCCGGTCCCAGGTCGACGGGCACGTGCACCTTCCGCCGACCACTGGCGACAACATCGATGTACTGTGGAGACCTCACGCCCCACGTGTTGAGCAATTCGGCGGTACGTCCACCCGGCCTCCCGCATGCCCACTATATGCCCTCGCTCAAAGTCCGTCAACTGCACATCCGGTTCACGTCCACGCTGTCGCGGCATGCTACCAGTGTTAAAGACTGCGATGGAGCTCCGTATGCCACGGCAAACTGGCTGACACTGACGGCGACGGTGCACAAATGCTGCGCAGCTAGCGCCATTCGACGGCCAACACCGCGGTTCCTGGTGTGTCCGCTGTGCCGTGCGTGTGATCATTGCTTGTACAGCCCTCTCGCAGTGTCCGGAGCAAGTATGGTGGGTCTGACACACCGGTGTCAATGTGTTCTTTTTTCCATTTCCAGGAGTGTATATCATCACGGACACTTCGGTGACAGGGCACGAGCACTGACCGTAACACATGAGAAATGTAATTCCTGCTATCAACATTAGCAGCTATCCAAACCAGAGGTGAGCCTTTTTGTGCCCGAAGGCATCGCATATTGCCACGTCAGGTACTGGATATATATGAAGATAATGAATGCAACAAGGTGCCGTCCAGTTCTTTCGGAACCTCCATAGATGGATACCTTCGTCATGATGCTGTACGTCGAACTGGTAGTTTTCTGAATAGGACAGTGTCCAGTGTCGTCGTTGGGAGCACCACTGTGAGCAAGGACTCTCTTTAAATCCTCGTTATTGAAAGAACCATAGTGGCCTTGCTGACTGTTTGTGGTGATCCAAGCGTCACTGCACTTCCTGACCGCATAGCATTGCGCGCTCCTGAATCCATCGATTCGATATTTATATAACAGTTGTGCGATACCACCGAATGCGAGCAGCGATATCTTGGAACTACACTCCTGGAAATGGAAAAAAGAACACATTGACACCGGTGTGTCAGACCCACCATACCTGCTCCGGACACTGCGAGAGGGCTGTACAAGCAATGATCACACGCACGGCACAGCGGACACACCAGGAACCGCGGTGTTGGCCGTCGAATGGCGCTAGCTGCGCAGCATTTGTGCACCGCCGGCGTCAGTGTCAGCCAGTTTGCCGTGGCATACGGAGCTCCATCGCAGTCTTTAACACTGGTAGCATGCCACGACAGCGTGGACGTGAACCGTATGTGCAGTTGACGGACTTTGAGCGAGGGCGTATAGTGGGCATGCGGGAGGCCGGGTGGACGTACCGCCGAATTGCCCAACACGTGGGGCGTGAGGTCTCCACAGTACATCGATGTCGCCAGTGGTCGGCGGAAGGTGCACGTGCCCGTCGACCTGGGACCGGACCGCAGCGACGCACGGATGCACGCCAAGACCGTAGGATCCTACGCAGTGCCGTAGGGGACCGCACCACCACTTCCCAGCAAATTAGGGACACTGTTGCTCCTGGGGTATCGGCGAGGACCATTTGCAACCGTCTCCATGAAGCTGGGCTACGGTCCCGCACACCGTTAGGCCGTCTTCCGCTCACGTCCCGACATCGTGCAGCCCGCCTCCAGTGGTGTCGCGACAGGCGTGAATGGAGGGACGAATGGAGACGTGTCGTCTTCAGCGATGAGAGTCGCTTCTGCCTTGGTGCCCATGATGGTCGTATGCGTGTTTGGCGCCGTGCAGGTGAGCGCCACAATCAGGACTGCATACGACCGAGGCACACAGGGCCAACACCCAGCATCATGGTGTGGGGAGCGATCTCCTACACTGGCCGTACACCACTGGTGATCGTCGAGGGGACACTGAATAGTGTATGGTACATCCAAACCGTCATCGAACCCATCGTTCTACCATTCCTAGACCGGCAAGGGAACTTGCTGTTCCAACAGGACAATGCACGTCCGCATGTATCCCGTGCCACCCAACGTGCTCTAGAAGGTGTAAGTCAACTACCCTGGCCAGCAAGATCTCCGGATCTGTCCCCCATTGAGCATGTTTGGGACTGGATGAAGCGTCGTCTCACGCGGTCTGCACGTCCAGCACGAACGCTGGTCCAACTGAGGCGCCAGGGGAAATGGCATGGCAAGCCGTTCCACAGGACTACATCCAGCATCTCTACGATCGTCTCCATGGGAGAATAGCAGCCTGGATTGCTGCGAAAGGTGGATATACACTGTACGAGTGCCGACATTGTGCATGCTCTGTTGCCTGTGTCTATGTGCCTGTGGTTCTGTCAGTGTGATCATGTGATGTATCTGACCCCAGGAATGTGTCAATAAAGTTTCCCCTTCCTGGGACAATGAATTCACGGTGTTCTTATTTCAATTTCCAGGAGTGTATATTCCGCAGTCCCGACAGGTCAGCACGCTGCCGCTGTCGAATTTCAGCAGGTGACAGAAGACGTCTCTCCTTCCTACATGTGCATAACACGATATTCTCGTAAACAACAGACATTCAAATGCAATGTCTGAATGACAAACGCACTGTGTAACTTTGCTTACATGTTTGCACTGAAATGCTAATTACTTGCATAGTCAAGCATTTAATACACTTCACACCAGTTGAAGTTTGTTGCATGACATCTTCATGCAGTTAAAATTTTAATCACAAGCAGTGTACTTGCTAACTGGAAAGTAGGTTCTCTTCATTATACATTGAAGATCCCTGCTGCAGTTGCAGTACATTGCACCACACTGTAAAGCCTCGAGATAGGTACGATCTTTTGTGGCACTGCACACTGCTGTTTACTTCGTAGATTTTTAAAAAGAAAGTATTTAGTAGGAAAGCAGACAGTAATTGTGACAAAGTGGTACACTGGAGTCAGTGTGTGATAACGATTAAATTATCTGATAGTGACCTTACATCATGGCCATGGCTCGAGTTTTGGCGATAAGACAACTAGTATTATATTTATAGGATACCCACTAAACTGTGAAACGTAAACTACAATAGTGTTCTACCTTCCAGAAGGACATGCCACTGAATGTAGTTCTCAGGTAACCCAATGTGCTCTTCGAGATATTCGTTGATTCCACAGGCCAACACAATGACCAGACCTATTCCAAATTTGTATAGGTGTGGAACGTGATGGGATAGCTTATTTATGGTCAAGTTTCCAAAAATGCAAATCCCTTGACTCATGGCGACCACAGATGCACAGATGGAAGTAGCACAGCCTCTAGAGATGAAGCCGAACGCTGCTGCCATTGCTTCCAAGTGTCCAACCATCTACATTTAAGTTTTCTGTAATTTTCTAAAACTCTCTGGGAAAATGCTAGAATGGCTCCTCTGAAACAGCACGGTCAGTTTCCTTCCCCATCTTGAAAAAATCCGTCATTGTGCTCTAATAACCTAGCTGCAGATGGAATATAAAATCGTGGTCTTCCTTCATTTCATGCACGCTTGCTGTCCTCTATTGCTACTGCAGGCGGACAAACGAGTTACTGAAATTGTTGATCTGGAATACTTTTACGTAGTTGATCCTGCGACAGTAAAAATATACAGAGTCAGCAAAGAGTACAGATATTTCTCGAGTGAACATTTGGGTGGTCAGAATAGAACCTTTACTTAACATACATTCCACACCTAAAACACCCTGCGGATTTTTATTGTCATTACATCAGCAGTACATATAGATCACATTCAAAAGAATCATGAATAATTATTCAGGCCAGTTTTAGGCTTAAAGAGATGCGATTTAAAGTGATGCAATTAACAGGTGTACAACTGAAATGTGCATGATTTAAACGAACAAATAATGCGATTTAAAGAGATAGTTCTTAAGTAATGAGAGTTCAAGTCAAACACTGTTTATAACCAGCTATAACTGCCTTAATGATATCATTTCCGGTATCAGGTTATGCAACTGGGCGAGTATATTCAAGGACATCCAGGGGAACTTCTGTCCTACCCATGCAGTTGTATGTGGTATATTCAGCCTCCTGCACCTCCCCCTTCCCCCTGCACCTGTACATTCACGCTTGGTACTGCAGTTACAAGCGCAGAACCAATTATAATTGGTTCAGTCTATTGATAAGGGCTTCCGATGTTCTGTTGCAGCTGTGGTAGTTGGTCAAATTATATTCAGGATCACCCAGGAGAACACCTCAGGCCTGTCCACACAGCTGAGATACTGCCAGTATGAGCACAGAACTGGTTATAACCACTTTAATTCACCAATACTGACTTTAGTGTCAGGGAGCACTTGACCTTGAAAGGTGTGTTTCCCCAAGTAACACTTGAGTAATTTGCGCTAGGTATATTCAGAGTCATCCTCACTCCCCTCTCCTGCCCATGCATCTGATAAGAGCTTGTTGTGTCAGGTTACACTTGACCTTGAGAGGGGGTATCAAGTTAAGCAAGAGGAAATTACGCTAAGCATATTCAAGATCACGAAACACTTACATTGGTCAACAGTTTCATGTCGACATGCATCTTCCTTAACGTTGCGTAACACAAACGCTGTGGTGTGGTGTAATGGAAGGCAGGATCTGGAAGGTATGTGCCCAGGTATACAATCCACAGTTTTTGCAATATGTCTGCGAGCAGGTGTACATTTGTGTTCATTTACAATCTAGCATGTCCTACTAAATTACGGATATTGAACTCCTGCTAAACATTGACACAGTGCTCATACTCTGCTCTGTTTTGGCACTGCCTCTCAGCTCGTTGGAGAATACATTTACGATGGGCAACGTGGTTGCTTGGAGTCTCTACTCCAAATCCAGGTATTTGTAAGGAAAGCGGCCCTTCCTCATTACAATCTGAAACTTTGTATCATCAGGGTATGCTACTTTTGTGATATGCATATCGTCCTGACATTTCGTCTCAGCAAGTTTCTGAAGAAATATGTGCATGAAATGTAGTGAATCCAGGAAGTGTAACATTATTCTTGCCATGATTATCTTGGAAAATACTTGCTCAAATTATGGAAGAAGACAGGTATTTGCCATAGTAGTTGGTATTTCAAGTCACATATGTTGTGACTCTGGCACAGAACTTCCCTGCTAGACCACTTATATAACATGAACTGTCAGCTCATACAATGTATCATTCTTCAGCGAATAACTCATTGGGAAGCTCAGATAGCAACCTACTCGCAGGATTATCCTTGACAAATGATTCTAATTTGCTGCAAGTGCAGTCATTCGAGCAACAACTTGATATGCTTTGCATACTGTATGTGCTATTCTGTGATGGTGATGTGATAGGCATTGGAAGCACCTTTGCAGCACACATCAGGAGCTATGGGACATTCAGAGCCAGCGTACATGACAAATCGCATTGCTCCTGATAGTGGGCGTACTTGACCTTCAATAGCTTTATATCATGTTAGGCATTTCTGCATATACCAGTTCCTGGCTAGAGCAGTCAGTCAGGTGCCTTTCAAGGCACTCGCTCATGTTGGAAATGCTGAGACATCTGCAGCAATCGTTTACGTCCTTATTCACTCAGCTGGCTGGAAACTAGGGGGGACGTACCTTTGATCTAGATGTAGTGTTGCGTCTCACTCTTGGTGAACAGCATCCAAATCTATGTGTTTGTTGCATTGACTAGCTGTCGACCTTCTTTATGTCTGACTTCCCTTTTCTGCAGATTGTACTCATGTTCATCTTTTTTCTTCTTCTGACTTGCTATCATCAACATCCAGCCTGTAAAAGTGAACTGAATTGTCCAGGTTCGGCCTCTCGAGTTTTGGTAGATCCCAGAAATCTATGAGTAACAAGACACCTTTGAAATTATAATTCTCATGGTCATTAGATGTATTGTAAGCGCTCAGAAGAATTGAATTTTTGGGTCATTTCTATGTCTAGTCAGAAGTGACCAAGCAAGCAATATTCATCCTCCTCATCTAGATTGTGAAAATTAATATATGCTTTTTAGCAACAATATCTTTCAGGAGAGAAGTGAAACTGGACGCCCATCAACTTGATCATACACATGTGAGTGTACATTGAGGTGGAGTAGAGGCCTAAGAGCCTTCACGGACTCTCTTTCAGATATTTCGGAGAAATGGCGGAGTATGCCACTCTTGTTTCCATACTACTCTGGAACTGAATCACCCTGCTATACCATACAGGTTCTCCTCAAATTTAGACAACGCTTTTCTCCTCACAAGCATCACTGCCATCTTTTGGGAAATGCTTGAGCTCACAGTATAGAACTGACTTGCAGTTAATGGGGGGGGGGGGAGGATGCTGTGGGTCATTGGTGGTTTTGGGGTGCACACTTTCCAAAACGCCTTATCAGGCATAGAGAAAAAGTGACTGGACCTCAGTAGCCTACGTCTCTGTTGTCAATACTAGTTTATGAGAACCTGTTCCCAAAAGCGTCAACAAGTAGCCCGTTGTGGTTGCAGTACTTACTTGGTGATCCATTAAGAAGCAGGCAGGGGTACTGCAGTTGCTACGCGCTGACTGATGTGGAAGTGATGTCGGATGGCGACAGTTGCGAGATGGTCCACGGTATGGAGAGCATGGGTGCATCTGCAAACAAGCTGATGCTATCAGCCCATACCACACTGATGATGATGGACCAGGCAGTAGTGATATTTGTAGATGCAGTTACACGGGCTGTGATGACAGACGCTTCATCATCATGCCAGGTCGTGGAGCTGTTGTTGCAGATGCAGGACTGAGTCTGCATATGTCCATCACACCTGCAACAGAAGAAGAAGAAGAAGAAGAAGTTAATAATCAAATTGTACCTATAATGAACACAGACAGACATGGAAAAAAGTCATTTTAAATAATTTGTAGGATAGCAAGAGTCAATTCAGAGACCCTTATTAGCCACCGATGAACTGTCATCATGGCCATTTCCATTATACAAGGTGTTTCAAAATGAACATACGGGTTTTAAGGCTTTGTAGCACATATTACATTCACCTTACAATTATGAATAATGCACCAGATGAAAGAGAAACACAAACAGTTTTTCTTACAATTATTCAGTGTGAACACCGATCACACATAGAGCTGATAGGCGAGTTGTTCCGAAACGTGCTCTGTCATCCGGCCCCTTGCGGCCAATCCACCGTTCCAGTAAAACGTCGTTTAACTAGTCTGCGAGTGAGGTGGCGTACCATCTTGCTCCCAAATAAAGATGCATTGTTCAGCTTCTTCCCATTGAGCCACGGGCCATAGTTGTAGCACATCAAGATAAGAAACGTCAGTTATAGTTGCTTCACCGAAAAAAAGGCCCATAAACTTTCCACGAGGATATGGCACGAGAAACTTTGAGTTTGCAACTGTATCGTCTCCCGGCGATTTTCTGATCCCCAGACGCGCACATTATGTGTTGACATTTCCACTGGCGTGCATTGTAGATTAATCTCTGAAAGTGAACTGTCCACAAAATCTTCGTCGTCATGCAGCAACGTTTCGTTTGCACAGTTGGCTCGTATACCATAGTCTGTAGGCTTCAGAACTTGTAACAACTGGAGATGATAAGGACGTAGTTTTAAGTCTCTCCTTAAAAGTCTGCACCCAGATGCTACTGGAATTGCTAATTCACGACTAGCCTCCCGGACTGATTTCTTGGGGCTAAGCGTGAAAGACTTGAACTCGTTCAACACGTTTTTCAGTCACTCTTGGTCATTCCATACTCTTCTCATTGCGTACAGGTATACGAACAAAATTGTTTGAGTTGCTCTTTCATTTAGTCTATATTTACAATTGTTGATTTTTCTGCTACCCTGTCTTAGACTGGAATGGCTTTTAGTGCCAAAGCGCCGCGTATTTTATAATATTCCTTGGCCCGTACCAGAGGTTAGGAGTTGTGAATCTATCAGCTGATCAGTTCAACGACCTTCCACTTGTTATTGGCCCAAAGTTAATATGTATCGCGAGGTGGTCCGTTTGGCCTGCACAAGCGAAATATTTTTTCTTTGACTTAGCGTTGCTCCTTGGCGAGCGGAGAAATCTAAGAAAATCGGCATGTGACCGGACTTTATTGCGAGACAGGATAATGAGAGGACGTGTGTGAAGCGTGTGCAATGAAACAGTCATTGTTAGCCGCCATATGGTACAATTTGTGTTTTTTTTTAAATTCACAAGCGATATGTAACGTTAATGTGGAGTTTAGTAACAACTGTAATACTGTCTGGTGCATTTTAAAGGTAATTTTGCGTATTTATTTTTGATCAAAAGATTCCGTGATGAACTGTAATGTACGACAAGCTTGTATAGGACTTCATACATCTGGTGGTCGATGTTTGCTGTAGAACCTGCTTCAATAACACGGCCAAAAGCATAGAGGAAGTTTTCTCTGCTAAAACAAACTCATTTCACTCACAGTCATCGAATGACCAAATGCGAATAGCAATAACCCAATTCGAGAAGACCCTACGGAAGTTTTCTTTCTCTTACATTTCAAGAATTTTGCAAGCGACCGTCGGAGTCGACAGCTGCTTCTACACCACGAGAGTACCTTGTCTACGAGTACGAAATTACGTACGCTGTGGGATTAGTCGACGCCGCTCTGGCCATTGATATTGTCCTTCACAGACATACAAACAGATACACCACACACAATAGTTCAATAACAACGAGTTTAATATTACCAGCTTAAAAACATTGATTTCTTCTTTTGAGTCATGATATGATGTACAGATGAAAACAAAATTATTTTGCGTATTTCAGGTAATAGTAATCGATTATGCCTATCTCTAGTCTCGTGGTTTTTAGGTGGGATGCAACCAGATTGAAGTTGTAGATGGGCGACAATATGCAGTTGTTCTTGGTGGTACGTCACAAGAGTGGCAATGGAATGCAACACACATCCAATGATAAAAGGCAAGAATATTTTTCGACTGTTTTACGGATTACAGTGCACTGCGTGCATTATCTGCTAGTACTACCCAAACACCGCTTTTCCGTGTACGCACTGACCACAGCACTCTGGAGTGTGTGAGTCTGTAAATTTTACAAAATAATTTGGACACTCTAGACTTCGGAACTCAATATAGTCCTGCATCTTCCGTAGTAAACGTCTCAGAATACATTATTTTATATGATAACTACAAAAGTTCGAATGTGTGCAATCGACGTCCACGTTAAATAATTAAAACTGCAGACACACAGATAATAATTCGCATTAGATCCTCACTTGTCAAACATAGCTAAATTATGTGTAGTAATAATCCTACAAAACATGGCTTGTTGTAAATGGTATCTACATGGCGTTTCTACAGCATTTCTAAGACTCATTTTGACGTCGGCAGTTGCACTTTACATCAAGGGTGTATCTGATTATTTAAAAAATAATAATAATGAATGACGGTGAACTGTCAAACGTTAAAATCATAGGGGAGTGACAGGCGTTCGCTGGCCTATAGATAATGATGGCGGACAGCTCTGACAAATCAGCGGTGATCGCGCAGCACTGATATCATGCGTACGCTATTCGCACTGAACACGGTGCCGGCCGTCTCCCCGCAATGTGCGTCCTGCAAAACAGTCAATTCTTTATGTGCCTAAAGCTGTAAATTTACCGCCACTGGTACTGCTGGGGAGGACAGCCCAAAAGGAGATTAAAAGTATGGTAAATGGCTTTAAAATGAGGAAAAAGACGAGCAGTAGAATTAGTTGTTAATTTAAGTCATATGGATTAAGTTGTATACCACCTGTGTTTGGTACAGAGCTTTTTTACTCTCATAAGCGAACTTCTCATGATTTCATCTGTAGTACCATCAACATGTGATGCATGTGTATCGCTTCTCATGAATGAAATCATACCACTTCACATTGTAACCAAATATTTTGTGATTTGAAATATTACACTTGCAGCTTGCATATACTGGGAAAGAATACCTCATCACACAGAATCCAAATAAAGGCTGTCTTACAAATCACACTCCACAGTAACAAAACGACTCAAGGTAACAGGACTTAATGCATGTCCGCAACTGAGAATATATTATAAAACTGACGCTAAGTAATTTGAAGTAAATGTTTTACATTCATAATGAGGATAATGAATAACATTACCATTTTCTTTCTCTCTCACTCACTCTCTCTCTCTGTCTCTGTCTCTCCCTCCCTCTCTCCCCTCTCTCTCTCTCTCTCTCTCTCTCTCTCTCTCTCTCTCTCTCCCTCCCTCTCTCCCCTCTATCTCTCTCTCTCTCTCTCTCTCTCTCTCTCTCTCTCTCTCTCACACACACACACACACACTTTGTTTATCTGTTTCGTCTTATCACCTTGTCTCTCTAGAATATACCGTCTTCCCACCATTAAAGCATACGTGGTGTCATTCACTCTCCTAAACCTAGTCGTTGCTTAAGCACCTATAGCCCCTCTCTACCAAATATTCCAATTATTGCGGCTGTATAACAGTTTTTTATTACTAAGTGTGTGTGTGTGTGTGTGTGTGTGTGTGTGTGTGTGTGTGTGTGTGTGTCTGTGTGATGTCATGTCTCTCCTACATATATCTAGTACCTGTGCAGCAAATTTTCACTGCCCACTATGTATAAATAATAAACTTCATATTTTTTCAAGTGATCTGAGAGATTTCTTGACTTCTGGCACAGATCTCTTAGTCATTTTGACCGCTGATGGTGCTATGATATAGTTCTCCTCCTAGGTACAAACTTTTAGCTTTCTTGAAGAGTATCCAAGAGTTCTCCAGACACTTTGATCAAGTGGTTCAAAATGGTTCAAATGGCTCTGAGCACTATGGGACTTAACATCTGAGGTCATCAGTCCCCTAGGACTTAGAACTACGTAAACCTAACTAACCTAAGGACATCACACACATCCATGTCCGAGGCAGGATTCGAACCTGCGACCGTAGTAGTCGCGCGGTTCTGGACTGAAGCGTCTAGAGCCGCTCGGCCCCCGCGGCCGGCTTTGATCTAGTGCATGAGCCACAAATTTCAACTACTTTCTCTGTATAGCTATCTTAGAAGCCCATTTTGTGTCCATATTTTACCTATCTTACACATTTTTAGTGTTCTTACATATTTTTTATTTTTGTCGTTTTTCAATATTTTTCCATTTATTCCGATTTTTCAGAATTATAGTATTGTATATGTAAACGTACAAGTGTACATATTCTCGTATTGCTTAGAATACCAGAAGTGAGTTGCTATTTTTACCGATAAACTGTGATACAGACCCAACAAACTATGTTTCTTCCAAATGTCGACCCACGTAACACAAACTGCCAAAGCCAAAAAACTTGCATATATGTGGATTGCTGTGGAGGTAGAGTGTTGACTTATTCTGTAACAAGCATAAACATAGCTCAGTTAAGCTATTTTGTGTGTCAGTTTCCCAAGTGGTCCCAACTCCCTGCATGTCCCGGAACTACTGTGGTGGACATTTTGGACGTTTCCTCGTATCACAAATGGGTCTATCATCTTCCAGACACTACCTCGGGCTTAGCACTGATAGATTCACTTCCGAAAACTACCTCAGACCTGCTGTGAGCTGGGTCCACATTCAGAGGCTACCCCAGACATAAAGAATGTGGATCCATCTTCAGCCTTTATTATGGATGTAACACAGGTGGATCTACCCTGAACAATATCCCACAGGTAATTCTAGTGTATCCAGTCTTGCAAATTACCCCAGACTTAATGTCGGGGGCTCTATGACGAACAATATTCCAACTGTATTATTGGTGGGTCCACTTTGGAATGACTTTGAACCCTATCCCAAACCTACTACTACCAGTGAGCAGTGCCCTGCGAGGAAAATATGTGGAGTGTGTTATTTATATAGAGGGACGCAGAGACATACCATCACACACACACTTAAAAACAAAGAAGCGCTATACAGATGGAGTAATCGGAATATGTGTGCAGAGGAGGCGTAGGTCATTAATGTAACGTAGATATAGGATAGGGAGTGACATGACATATACTTTAATAGTGGGAAGACAGTATGTTCTAGAGAGACATGGTGGCAAGACGAAATTGTTGTATTTCCACTAGTTCTTTGTGTGTGAGGAAACAGTAATGTTATTTCCAGTTCTCGCCATGACTAATAGACATCGTATTTTTCAAATTACATAGAAGCATTTCCACAGTATATTTCCAGCTATATACTTCTATTATACAGGAATCCATTCAATTGCTGAACTGCTGGTTCCGTATATTGGAATACAGGATGAAACAGTTGGTGTCATGCAGTAAGTCCTCTTACTTTGAGTCGTTTTATTACTGTAGAGTGTAATTTGAAAGATATCCTTTATCTGGATTCTGAATGATGTGGTATTCTTTCCCAATAACTGCAAGCTACAAGTCGTATGTATTTGGCATGGGAAAATATTTGAATGGAATGTAAAGAGGAAGAGGCATGATTCCATAAAAAAAGCGATAGACGTGGAGCACATGTTGCCCCTACTAAAGATGAAATCACGAGACGTTCGCTGATAGAGAATGAAAACGCTCTCTGCTAAATAAAAGTGGAATAACTCTTATCAGCTGACTTAGATTAACAACAAATACTATTGCTCGGCTTCTGCGCCATTTTAAGACATTTGTCATACTTTTAACCACTTTTTTGGATTGTTCTCCTCAGCAGTATCAGTGGTGTAAATTTACAAGTTTCGACACATAAGCAGTAGATTGTTTTGGAGGAGAGTTAACGCACATTGTGGAGAGATGGCTGGCGTTGTGGTCAGTGGGATACCATCTGTATCACATCACCGCTGTGTGGAAAGTCACTGCTGATCTGTTAGCGCCATCCAGTAGCATTATGTCAGCCAGCGAGTACATTTCACTGACCTGTGACTTTAATGTTTAACATTTTACCGTCATGCATTACAATTTTTTAAATGAACAAATACATTCTTGCTATAAAATTGATCTAGTCGACGTTAAAATGATTGTTGAAAAAACTGCAGGAACACGTTTTACTTATTGTCTACAGTGCAGCACTGACTGTAAAGATATCACTACACATGACTCAGCTATGTTTGACAGCTGAGGATCTAATGCAAACTATTATTTGTATGTCTTCAAAATTAATTATTAAGTTGGTGCACAAATTCATAGTGTTTTTGTTTTGAATGTTGGTATTCCGGTTGCTATGGGTTTATTTATCGATTGTCATTTTCTATTTACAGTTCACTGTTGCTGTTTGAATTTACATATTGTCTTTTGTCGTTTGGAGACAGTGAGTGGAGCTGTGGGCGCTAGAAAGTAGGGCGTCAAATCTAGAAATAGGAACATTTCCAACATATTCTCCTATTTCCGTTCAGTAGATCGATGACAGCAGCGTAGGTAGCCAGAAATATTTGCGCCGTATATGGGGATTTTTATTGCATTATGTCTTTAGACATTATACCTTTAGACATTATGTCTTTAGACATGACGTAATAAACAGCATACAGTGCATCACATCGTTAATACATATCTCAACTGTGACCTGTAAACAAATGTTATATAATATCTTACAACAATTATTCATTCACAGTTGTAAATATTTTGTACCAAAAGTTTCTCTAAACGTTAATATGTAACAACAATATTACAGTAACAAAATAAAATAACCCATTTAAGATAGCACAAAAAATGCTGAAACATGTCTGGGTAAAACGAAACTGAAAAGGTGTCTTGCATAAGGCGGAATTCCACGTCCTATATCGCTACCCGACTATTGTTAGAACTATTCAGATAGAACCAGATTCAGCTTGCTCGACTCATTTTGAAACTGTCGCACACAAATTAAACTAATTTCTACACCTTATATACATGTAACTTAAATTTTACAAGCTGCGACATCGTCGCGAAAAAACATAGTGACCCGTATATGTAATAAGTTTCCTTTAATTTACGTCTATGGTCACAATCTTTTCTGTTTAACAGATTACCGGTTTCGGTCTTTAATGACCATCATCAGATCTGTCTCATAAAAACAAAGTCCTAATGCACTGCAGCCATAGTGTTAAATGCGGAATCAGCACCAGCATCGTCAGATACACATAAATCACATCCCGTGCACGAGTCATGTTGTCAGTAAAAAAAAAAAAAAACTTATATTTTTATATTTTAAATAATACTCCTTTATCTATTTTTCTAGAAATTTTCTAAGACACGTGTTTATAAATAACAACTTCGTCCGCCAACACATGTACTTACTCTTTCTTTACACCAAAAGCTCTGCTCAGGAACTTAATGTAGGTAATGACTCACTGCAGTTACTCATTCGTAATAAATGGCATCAAGCCTATGTCATTGTAATCTAGTGAATACTGGTGCCTTCTTTTATTCACTTTATGGAGTGTAATATTCAGTAAGGGATCCACTGATTTTATTACTAAATCAAAATATGTTTATTCTCGAGAGGTTCCTTCTTGTCCCGTTATATCTCACCTAACAGCAAAATTAAAAACAAAAAAGGACATTCTGCTTTGTACTACTTCTGGCACGTATTTAAATTGTATCGTCTTAGCATTACGCTGCCTTTACAACATAGAGAACGATTATTCGCCGAAGAGCCAAAGACACTCGTACACCTGCCTAATTTGTGTACGGCCCCCGTGAGCATGCAGAAGTGCCGCAACACGACGTGGCATGGACTCGACTAATGTCTGAAGTAGTGCTGGAGGGAATCGACACCATGAATCCTGCAGGGCTGTCCATAAATCCGTAAGAGTAGGAGGAGGTGTAGATCTCTTCTGGAAAGCACGTTGCAAGGCATCCCATATATGTTCAATAATGTTCATGTCTGTGGAGCTTGGTGGCCAGCGGAAGAAGAGTATTCCTGGAGCCACTCTGTAGCAATTTTGGGCGTGTGGGGTATCGCATTGTCCTGCTGAAATTGCCCAAGTCCGTCGGAATGCACAATGTTGGTGATGCAGGGCCCAGATGATGTGAAAAGCTTTGTGTCGTGCAGTAATCAAGAGTAATCACGAGTAGGCCTTCGGCTCCGAAAGCTCATATCGATGGTGTTTCGCTGAATGGTTCGCATGCTGACACTTGTTGATGGCCCATCATTGAAATCTGCAGCAGTTTGCGGAAGGGTTGCACTTCTGTCACGTTGAACGATTCTCTTCAGTCGTCGTTGGTCCCGTTCTTGCAGGATCTTTTTTCGGCCGCAGTGATATAGGAGATCTGATGTTTTACTGGATTCCTGATATTCAAGGTTCACTCTTGAAACAGTCGTACGGGAAAATCCTCATTTCATCGCTAGCTCTGAGATGCTGTCTCCCATCGCTCGTGCGCCGACTATAACACCACGTTCAAACTCACTTAAATCTTGATAACGTGGCATTGTAGCAGCAGTAACCGATCTAACAACTGCGCCAGACACTTGTCTTATAAAAGCGTTGCCAACCGCGGCATCGTATTCTGCCTGTTTACAATATCTGTATTTGAATACGCACGCCTATACCAGTTTCTTTGGCGCTTCAGTGTATATCGGAATGCATTAAGAAAAACTGCTCACAGTTATACTGTCATTGCGTTCTGATACGCAATATTTACGTCAGACAAATAAGTTACTGTACTACCTATTTCTAGTAAGTATTCACCATAATCTTATCCGAGTAAAATATCATTTCCCAGTCTGTGTTGATCCATTGTAAGTTATTTAGCAACTCAATCAAAGAACGATTCTACACTAGTGTCAGCGATACAACCGTTAACAATGTAGTTCACTTATCGTCTTAAACTCTTTCTTTATTCATGATTTTTCTTTCTTTAGATTTCTGTTATGAACTTTTCTTTTCATTCATCAAACATTGATGACTTTAATATAAGTTGAGTAATCATAGTGATCTCACTTTAAAGCTCTAAATATCAATTTAGTAACGCACTGTTACCACTCTTAATAAGTCTCCAAGACATTGGAATTTTTTTTAGGATTTCCTCTATCAAAGTTAATTTTAATCTCTGAATACTAAATTATTCGGGTAATATTTAACTGTAAACTTATTCCGAGTAGAACTTTACTTTCTCTTCAGCACAAATTACTTTCCTTGTATTTTCTCTTTTTCTTTAAAGTAAGGATTTTTTCTGTCTTTTTTTATTATCTTTTCTTTACTTAAATTAACAGAGACTAAAATGAGAAGTCGGGTCTTATTTTGATTTTAAACACCATAACGGATCTTTATGAAAAGCAGGCTACTGTATGCGTCGAAGATGAACGAGGGCCATTGTTCCCGACTAAGTGCTGCTAACAAACTCTCCTGTTCAAAAATGAAGAGATATTGCCACTGCCACCTTTTTTCTGTCTGAAAATATTTCAACAAAACTTGAGCACTTCAGCCGTCGGTTCGTATTTAATTGAACCACACTAAGTTTGCAGAGAAGTTTGGCATCTCGATACAGGTTTGTCTTGAAGAAAGTGATGACGCTATAATTTTTCAAGATACTTGTTCCATTCATATGCCCACTATCTTGTCCCTCTCCTACAGAGTTCGGTATCTTGTTCACTCTTTGGTAAGTATCCAATTCTCTAACCACTATCAGGTTCCGTAATTATTCAAGATGTAGGTTCTTAATGAAAAAATAAGTCTGTTGGGTCTCTGCGTTAGTTATTCGATCCACATACATAATTTTCAGCATTCTTCCGTACCTGCTATTCTCTTACTGTCGGGATCTTGTACAGTCGACATTTCACTTCCGTACAATGTTATCCTCGAGAGAACTTTAGAATAGACGTCCTAATACAAAACTCTATTTGTGATGTTACAGATGCCTCATTTTGAGAAACACGTATACTGCTATTGGCGATATGCATTTATATCCTCTCTACTTTGCCCATCATCAGTTATTTTGCTGCCCAAATAAAAAAAACTCATCTGCTAATTTTAATATCTCATTTCTTGATCGACTTCATCAGCATCACCTGATTTAATTCAACAACATTCTATTAGTCTTATTATACTTTGGCTAATATTGATCTTATAACATCTTTTTCAGACACTACCCTTTCCGTTCAACTGTCCATCTCTTCTTTACCTTCTCTGACAGAATTGGAATGTCACAGGTAAACCTCATTTTTTTTTTTTATTTCTCCTTCTTGAACTTCAGTTCTGCCTATAAGTTACTCCTTGGTTTTCCATTACTGTTTGCTCGATGTACAGATTAAATAACATCGGAGCGAGACTACATTCCTGTCGTACTCCCTTCTCAACTACCATGTCGTACTCCCTTCTCAACTTCTGCTTCCCTTTCATCTCCTTTGACTTTTATTACTGTGGTGTGATTTCTGTACAAGTTTTAGACAACTTTTCACTCTCTGTATTTTTTATCTGTTACCCTCAGAACTTCAGAGTGTATTCCGGTCAAAATTTTCAAAAGCTTCCCCTACATCTACAAATTCTATAAATGTAGGTTTGTCTTTGTCTGCCTCTAGAGTATGATATAAGATAAATCGTGGAGTCAGTATTGCCTCGCATGTTTCCATATGTCTCCGGATCTGACACTGTGCTTGCCAGAGGTCGAATCTACCAGTCTCCCGTTCTTCTGCAAATAGTTCGAATCAGTATTTTGCAACAATAACTTATTAAAATGATGATTCAGTAATCTTAAACTGTCAGAATTTTTCTTCTTTGGAATAAGAATTATTGTGTTCTTCTTGAAATATGAGGGTATTTCGCCTGTTTCATATACCTTGAATGTGAGGTGGAATAGTTTTGTAATTGTTGCATCTCTCAAAGATCTCAATAATTTTGAGGGACTTTGATCTTGTTTCGACTTAGGTCTTTCAGTGTTCTGTCATATTCTTCTCGGGGATTGTATGTAATTTCATCTTGACTTGGTTCCTCTTCCGTTTCTATAATAATGTCTTCAAGATTGTTTACCTTGTATAGACCCTCTATACGAGATGTGGCTATAAAATAACGGGACTATTGCAGTAAAACGTATTACTTAAAAAACATATATATTTAGTTGTTATTACCCTCAACATACTCCCCTCCAATAGTGCTACAACGCCCCATGCGGAATTTTCCATTTATCGTAACAGTGCTGGAAGTTTTCCTCTGTGAGCTCATTGATGACGCGTGACACTTCTTCTTTCACTGCTTCAAAGGACTGAAATCTTGTTTCTTTTAATGCGGATTTTACATTGGGAAACAGATAAAAGTCACGTGGATCTAGGTTAGGCAAATAATGTGCGTGGTCTAACACTAGGGTGCAGTACTTCGCTAGAAAACTTAACGGAGAATGCGGTATGAGCCGGTGCGTTGCCTCGATTCAGAGCTCATGACTTGTTCTTGAACATTTCGGGTTATTATTTCCCTGTTTTCTCACGGAGTTGACAGGAATCTCAGTGTAGTAATGTTGATTATTAATTTGGCCATCATAAACCCATTGAAGGTACACATTTCTTTCAATCCTGATTTGCTCATTAGAGCTCCGTCCATTCTCGATCAAGTTGGACCATTCCAGAGCGTTGGCGGGCCCTTAGTTTCTGGATCATAAGTGAAAAACCAAGATTCATGACATGTTATCACTCTTTCCGAGAAATTAAGATCATTTTCAGTGGTATTCAAAGGGTCAGTACAAACAGTTTCACGTGCTTCTTTTTGTGCGATGATGAAAATTTTCGGCACCAGTTTCGCACATACTTTTCTCATGTTAAATCTGTTAACGTAAAATCTGAATACACATTCTTTGTCAATTCCTATACTTTCGGCCAATACATGTGGTACCTAAATTTCCGATTTTGCAGGAAGCATAAACAAACGGCGCTGTACCTAAGTTACATGACAACTCCAGTTTCTTGAAAACATAAGCCGTACTGGTGAGCGGTTCTCAAACCAGACGTAATTCGAATCTGTCGCTGTCACATTGTGTAATTCAGGGTACACAAAAACGAACGGCCAAACTTTCAGGGAACGTGCCTTACAGATAGATGAAAAAAATTTTATATGCACATGGGTACGGAAACTCTTATATTTTCATGTTAGAGCTCGGTTTCTACAAATGTTCAACACATAAATCCTGGGAAAAACAGAGGAAAAGGACATATCAGCGCAGTATGAAACGCTTTCCTATATGAAATGTAGAAGTACGTGTTACCTCACGGTATTCTTCAGTAGAGGCACGGAGACTCTGTACATCTTTTACCGGGGTTCACTACATAAAAGTTTTCAAATACCACCACAAATGAAAGTATAGTGAGCGTGGAGGCCAAGCAATTGGTCCATCTCTACCTACCCCTCTGTCACGAAATCTGTTATTTAGATGCCTACGAACATTAACACAAAAATGAGGAGGAGCTTCATTACGCATAAAGTACAGGTTGTATCGCACTCACAAAGACACATGTTCCAGCAGAACATATAGAGTATTATCTAAGAAAGTGTAGTAAGTAAGTACAAATAGGCATCCACCAGCGCCCCATTTGCGTATACCTCCAGTGCAGTGCATCCGAAACCAAGTCCGTGACGAATACAAAACTGCTGATGTTACGTGCTTGATGCTAGTAGAGGAATGAAGTTAGTTGATTGTCAACACAAGCAATGAAGTGAGTCAGATGTCAACATTACCTTCGTTCAATTGGAACAAACAACAGTAGTGGTGAATTGAAACTTACTGTGCTTCCTAACCAAACGTAACCACGAGAATATTTTGTACAATTCACGTAATAAAACGTTTCATGTTATGCTGGTATGTTCTGTATGTTCCCCATGATCAAATGGTACAAATGGCTCTAAGCATTATGGGACTTAACATCTGAGGTCATCACTCCCCTATACTTTGAACTACTTAAACCTAACTAACCTAAGGACATCACACACATCCATGCCCGAGGCAGGATTCGAGCCTGCGACCGTGGCAGCAGCGCGGTTCCGGAGTGAGGCGCCTAGAACCCCTCGGTCACAGCGGCCGGCTCCTCATGATCAATGCGATTATGAAGAAGAGTAAAAAATGAGCTCTAACATGAAAATAAAGCATTTTGTTTCTCTGTGTGTGAGGAGTATTCTCTGACATTTTCGCCATACATTCGATACACACTGCATATGAATGAGTCGAGCTGGATGATTTCACATTAGTGCCCGTAAAAATCAGTTTGACATGTAGGAAATATAATCATATTTGCGTATGTGAACAATCATCGGCTATATACTGGAGTGAAGACAGTTGAAAAGTTGTTCCAGACCGGGACACGAACCCGGATTTCCCGCTTATCACGAACGGTCGCCTCACCATTAGGCTAACCGAGCAAACTTCCACATGCCATAAACCAACTGTTTACAACCTGCACTCATACGTTCCTCGTATATTCCAGTAGGGTGTGACATTTTAATTGGGAGTCGCTTGCCTGATGTCGGCTGATAAATACGATACTATTGTACCTATATTACTCACAAGATCGATGCAAAGGTTCTTCGGGCATGCACGCACGTCCGAAGGAATTGGCACTGCGGCGACTACAGCCGCTTGCTTGCTTGTCAGAAGGAGCTCTGCATCATATCTACATCTACATCTACATTCATACTCCGCAAGCCACCTGACGGTGTGTGGCGGAGGGTACCTTGAGTACCTCTATCGGTTCAAATGGTTCAAATGGCTCTAAGCACTATGGCACTTAACATCTGAGGTCATCAGTCCCATAGACATAGAACTACTTAAACCTAACTAACCTAAGGACATCACACAGATCCATGCCCGAGGCAGGATTCGAACCTGCGACCGTAGCAGCAGCGCGGTTCCGGACTGAAGCGCCTAGAACCGCTCGGCCGCAGCGGCCGGCTCTAAAGGACATATTGACTCCTTATGATAACGTTAAAAACGTCCCTCGTGGTCGGCTGCAGTGGCCGAGCGGTTCTAGGCACTTCAGTCTGGAATCGCGCGACGCTACGGTCTCAGGTTCGAATCCTGCCTCGGGCATGGGTGAGTGTGATGTCCCTAGGTTAGTTAGGTTTAAGTAGTTCTAAGTTCTAGGGGACTGATGACTTCAGATGTTAAGTCCCGTAGTGCTCAGAGTCATTTGAGCAAAAAGGGAACCTGCTTCCTATGTAATGAAAGTGGACACGGTCAGTCTAATTGCCCGCGGAGGGTTTTTGTATTAATGCCGTCATTAATGCAGCGTCGCAAATTGGGGGTTGCTGATCTTGTTCCTTCCACTCCCGACATCGACCTGCTTCAGATTAATAAAAACAAAAAGTCAGTTCTGATAATCGTGTAACTGAATTTCCGCCTTTACCTCCGCGACAGGTTCAGAACCCTATTGCCCCCAGGATAGAACCCGTAATAGTGACAAACAAGCGACGTTGCACTCAAGATGGTGACGATGAGGATTTGGCTGACCTTCTGTCCCAATCTCCTCCGCATCGATGGTGTTTCCTGCTCCTCTCGATGCTACGATGCCTCCCATCCGTGGTACGATGAGTGGCGAAGAAGATATCTCCTGGGGCATCCCACCTGCTCCCGATGTGGCTCTCCTGAGCTGCCTGTGCGTGGAGAGGGGGCGGAGCCTCCCCTTCGTCTTTGTGTCCTCCGTTACAGCGTGAGACAACGCAGTGTCCACCCGCTCCTTCGTCTTTACATGTCGACGGTTTCCCGAATTTTCCGCCTACAACAACTCCTGAGGAGAATAAAATTAGCGACCAGGTATCAACTGTTGTATTGGTAGTTCCACAGAATGCTTCCGCCTTATTGACTCAACCTGCAGTACATGACCCTTGTTCTGAGCGGCTGGAGACTGTGCCTATGACCCCACCCATACCTCCGTCTGCAGAGGCCGCCATGCCACGTAGACGACAGAAACAGGGTATACAACCTGACAATGCGGTGGCACGTAAGAAACCTCAGAAAAATGGTTGTCATGATGGGGGTTCTGGTCCCCCGATGGCTGATTCGTCTGTGGACTCCGCAAAGGACCTTAATGCTCAACTGTCTACCTAATTCTGCTCCATACGTTCCGTACTTCTCTGTATAGCTGTGATCAATGACCCAAGCCTACACTTTCCTTTCCTTAAATGTTAATCGCGTGGAATCAGAATTACGGTTGGCTTCGCTACGTCAGTTCATTTATGATTCATGTGCGGACATAGTCTTCTTACAGGAGGTGGTAGTAATTTCTCCTTACCTGGTTTTCGTATGATCTTTAATGTAGTACCCGAATATTCCACGGGGACCGCCTTATTCTTTCGCGAAGCCATTCCTATTGCTGAGGTGGAAATGTTTGATTCTGGCAGGGGCATAGGTTGTCAACTTTTTAATCTTACCTTGGGTCTTTTATATGCTCATTCTGCCATTGGTCGCGCAGTGGATCGTTCGCGTTTTTATAAAGAGGATATTGTTTATCTGTTGCTTAACAGTCCTCTTGGTATTCTGTTGGGTGGTGATTTTAACTGTGTATTGCGTCCTGCGGATCAATCTCCAAATTTTAATGTCGCTCTTGAATTACATGAATTGTTCCGCTCCTTACGCCTAAAAGACGTATGGGTATGTAAATACCCGACGTTAGTTAAATTAACCCACTTTATTGCGACTTCTAGTAACAGGTTAGATAGGTTTTACTTACCAGGCTGCCTAAGCGATAGTATTCTTAATGTTGAAGTCATCCCAGCTCCCTTTACGGAGCACTGTGCTGTGGCCACAACTCTCAATCTTGAACGGCAACCACTCAAACTGTTTCGCCCTCCACGGATGCGAAACGTCGCTCACCTAGCTGACCCCTCTCGCGATGGCGTGATGCGAGTCGTGTGAGAGTGTACTCTACGGTTCACTGGGAACTACTCTTTCACCCTTGACTGGTGGACACAGCTAGCAAAACCGAGGCTCAGGCAAACTTTGATACTCTTTTTTGCTGCCAAAGCGCGAGACTTTCAGAGAACTTATGAATATTACTATTCCACCCTGCGTGAACTTTATGCTGTTTCGAATCACACCCCTCCGCGAATTGCGGATGTTAGGCGTGTAAAGGCAAAATTGTTGACCTTGGAGAGAATACAAACGGAAGATTTGAAAATCCAATCGAAGCCACGTTCGTTGGTGACGGAAGAACTGACCTCCTTTTGCTTCGGCACCAGACCCGTCGTCGACACCTTTATATTAATTCTCTTACGACAAATGATGGACGTATCGTAATGGCGCAAGCTGATATAGTGCGATCTTACACCAGTAATATGTAGACATCTACGACATCGATGAGTCCAATGAAACCTTTTACGACCCACTAGTCAGCATCTACGGCACTTACACCTGAACATAATGCAACGCTCTTAGCTGCCTTTCAGTCTGAGGAAGTTTACAAACTTATTGTGGTATCGCCTTCTCAAAAGTCCCCGGGTCTAGATGGACTTCCAAAGGAATTTTACGTGCGTTTTTGGCTGTTGGTGGGTGCTACCTTTACCTTCCTTTTGAATGAAGTGTTACAGGGTAGAGTTGTCCCGACCTCGTTCAAAGTGGGAAAAAGTGTTTTAATCCCGAAACGCTCTGGACCAGTTGCCCTTGATAGCTTTCGCCCACTTACTTTGTTCAACTTTGATTATAACGCTGTTGTGAGGGCAGTTAATAGTAGGGTGGCGGCTCTGATGGAGACGATTGCTGCAAAGCATGAAAGCTGCGTACCTGGTCGTACCATTCTTACCGCTATAGTCGAGTGTCGTGACGTGGTTTCGGTTGCTGCTGTAACGTTCGTCCCTTCTGCCCTTGCTTTTCTAAACTTCGATAAGGCATTTGATCACGACTTTCTGATTCGGATTCTGAAGGCAGTTGGTTTCACTGTTGACAAATGGCGCGTGCTCTCAAACGTGTTTACGGGCTTCGGTTTCGGTGGCTGTTAATGGCCAACTGACGCCCCCAATAAATATCCGCAGGGGAGTGCCTCAAAGAAGCCCGCTGTCAATGACTTTGTTTGTGCTGTCTCTGGAGCCCCTACTTCGGATGCTAGCATCCCAGCTGACAGGTTGGACGCTTTCCGGAGGGACTATAGCTGTTGGTGCATATCGGATGACGTGACGGTTCTACTCCGCAGCCCTGCTGAGATACCTCGACTGAAGGCTGTAATCGATGATTTTTGTCATAGTTCAGGTGCAAAACTTAATGAAGGTAAATGCAAGCTTCTTCTCTTGCGAGGTTTTGATGACATGGTTGTTCCATGGGCTACTGCGGTGGAGTGGCATATGTCTCTCGGTATCATCATTGATCGTTGTCCACTCAAAATGGCGGGGCTCAACTGGAAGTCTGTTGCGGAAAAAATCAGGGAGCGATACTAGAGCATGAAAGGCGTTCTCTTACCCTGCTCCAGAAAGTCCGAATACTGGATACATATGTCTTATGCAAAGCTTATTATGTGGCACAAGTTTATCCGCTTCCCTCGACGATGGCGAAGAAACTACAATTGTCTCGTCGTTTCTTACGGAAAAGACATATATTTTTCTTACGGTATGAGATGATCATGAAGCCTCGCTCGTTTGGGGGGCTGGACCTGACTAATATACGGCGGAAGACGCTGATGCCATATGTGCGTCGCACTATTTTGACAATGAGTCAAGACACTCACAAAATCACGTCTCATTTATTTCTCTGTGTCCGTCCTGCTAGTCTTGAACCCCCTATTGATGTTGGTCGCATAAATTATAAGTTAAAACACATTCCTGACTTCTATCTAGCGGTGAGCTATTTAGGGAGACCTGTCCTCACCATGAAATTCCTAAACACTCGTTGCGAATCAGTCTCTTGCCCGAACCTCGTTGAAAGGGAATAGCCGCAAACAACCTGGACGACAGTTTGGTTCAATATCGGTCTTCCGATTTTGTCGATGTGCGTAGCGTCCTCGTGGTATAAGGTAGTAAATAACTTGACTCCAACGAACGAGCGACTATTCCGTATTGGGCTTAGTGACACGGATTTATGTAGTGTTGTACGTTTCCCGATACTATACGACATCGCTTTACTTGTGGAGGTCATACGGCAAACTGCTCTTGGATCAGGACACGATTGGTCTTCCTTATTCGATCTTCTGAGGCTGCATTCACTACCCGAAATCATACTGAGCCCAGATTCATCTTTCTTGCCAATCTCGGAAACCCATACCGTTATGTGGTTGCTGAGACACTTGGTTGTAGAAGGCGAGGGGTAGATCACATGAACTTCATGCAGTACATGATCACTGCCTATTGGAAATGCTTGCGAATGCCTCGATATCCAAACCTCTTCGCCAACATGTTGAACCTTTTTTTCCGTTCGCAAGGTGTTGGTTAATTTAATTTTTCTTTGTTAAGTATCTTCCCGTCTGATTTGCTTCGGCTTGTCCTCTCCTGGTTTCCCTGTCCGTTTTGTTTTGTGTTTTGACTCATCATCGCTCCAGTTCTATTGTAAATTTTGTATAGATGAAGTATAGATACACATGATCGTATACAATCCTTGCAATCAATGTGGATTTTCTTAGTTTTCTATTTCGAATGTATTCTTGATTCGTTTTCCTCCTACTATTAGATTCTATAACAAACTATAAAAATATATAAAAAACAAAAAATTAAAAAAATTAAACAATTACTAAGAAAACCACATAAAAATAAAAGTTTACTACATATCATGTGAACATGGTGGTGGTTTGTCGGCTACGTCCTAAGTCTTTTTTTCCTTTCTCTTGTTATTTATTATTCTGTTATCATAATTAATTTTTTCTCCCATTTGCAATTATACACTACTGGCCATTAAAATTGCTACACCATGAAGAAATGCAGATGATAAACGGGTATTCATTAGACAAATATATATTATACTAGAACTGACATGTGATTACAATTTCACGCAATTTGGGTGCATAGATCCTGAGAAATCAGTACCCAGAACAACCACCTCTGGATGTAATAACGGCCTTGATACGCCTGGGCATTGAGTCAAACAGAGCTTGGATGGCGTGTAAGGGTACAGCTGCTCATGCAGCTTTAGCACGATACCACAGTTCATCAAGAGTAGTGACTGGCTTATTGTGACGAGCCAGTTGCCCGGCCATCATTGACCAGACGTTTTCAATTGGTGGGAGATCTGGAGAATGTGATGGGCAGGGCAGCAGTCGAACATTTTCTGTATCCAGAAAGGCCTGTACAGGACCTGCAACATGCGGTCGTGCATTATCCTACTGAAACGTAGGATTTCGCAGGGATCGAATGAAGGGTAGACCAACGGGTCGTAACAAACCTGAAATGTAACGTCCACTGTTCGAAGTGTCGTCAATGCGAACAAGAGGTGACCGAGACGTGTAACCAATGGCACACCATACCATCACGCCGCGTGATACGCAAGTATGGTGGTGATCAACACACTCTTCCAATGTGCGTTCACCGCGGTGTCGCGAAACAGGGATGCGACCATCATGACGCTGTAAACAGAACCTGGATTCATCCGAAAAAATGAGGTGTTGCCATTCGTGCACCCAAGTTCGTCGTTGAGTACACCATCGCAAGCGCTCCTGTCTGTGATGCAGCGTCAAGGGTAACCGCAGCCATGGTCTCCGAGTTGATAGTCCATGCTGCTGCAATTGTCGTCGAACTCTTCGTGCAGATGGTTGTTGTCTTGCAAACGTCCCCATCTGTTGACTTAGGGATTGAGACGCGGCTGCACGATCCGTTACAGCCATGTGGATAAGATGGCTGTCATCTCGACTGCTAGTGATATGAGGCCGTTGGGATCCAGCACGGCGTTCCGTCTTACCCTCCTGAACCCACCGTTTCCATATTCTGCTAACAGTCATCGGATCTCGACCAACGCGAGCAGCAATGTCGCGACACGATAAACCGCAATCGCGATAGGCTACAATCCGACCTTTATCAAAGTCGGAAACGTGACGGTACGCATTTCTCCTCCTTACACGAGGCATCACAACAACGTTTAACCAGGCAACGCCGGTCAACTGCTGTTTGTAGTTCTGCAAGGTTCGCAGGAGAGCTTCTGTAAAGTTTGGAAGGTAGGAGACGAGGTACTGGCAGAAGTAAAGCTGTGAGTACCGGGCGTGAGTCGTGCTTCGGTAGCTCAGTTGGTAGAGCACTTGCCCGCGAAAGGCAAAGGTCCCGAGTTCGAGTCTCGGTCGGGCACACAGTTTTAATCTGCCAGGAAGTTTCAACTGCTGTTTGTGTTTGAGAAATCTGTTGGAAACCTTTCTCATGTCAGCACGCTGTAGGTGTCGCCACCGGCGCCAACCTTGTGTGAATGCTCTGAAAAGCTAATCATTTGCACATCAGAGCACCTTCTTCCTGTCGGTTAAATTTCGCGTCTGTTGCACGTCATCTTCATGGTGTAGCAATTTTAATGGCCAGTAGTGTATTACATGATGATTTGACTATGGTGTACTGAAGTGTCACGATAATACCAAGTAATTCGGATAATAAAAGAAAAAAATGGTAAGCGACTGCTTGCAATAACCGGGAGATCCGGGTTCGAGTCCCTTTCCGCACGAAATTTCATTGTCTTCATCCCATCGTACAACTCTTTGTTGTTCAAATTCGCAACTACGAATGCACATTATGTATTTCATGCATTAAGTACATGCTTGCTTTTCCGAAGGAACTTTGCATCGCGCAAACACAGGCACTGCAATATAGTATGAAATCTACTCTTACGAGACACGCTTTTGCACAGTCCGTTGCCTACTGTTAAATTTTGCGTTCTCGTGTCCTCAGAACTTCCGTGACGAACTGATCGACTACTTCAAGTCCGAGTTCCCGTCGCAGATGACGCCGCTGTGTGTCGGCGCCTGGCACACGCTGCTCACCCGGGCGTTCACCGAGATCTGCCTGCGCATCGACGAATACCACCGCACTGCTCCGCGCGAGGGCACGCACAAGCGGCAGGCAGAGGAGGACGCCCAAGATGGCGAATCCGCCGTCTCCTGCAAGAGGTTCGTAGCTCCACTTCGGCCGAATACGATACACCCCGTGCAGTATGGTCCCTTCGTCCGCTCGCACAGTTTAACAAACAGCACGACAATTTAGGAAACGAAGGGGTGAGTCGGATTCGGATCGAATCCGCGTGGCAGAATTTTGAACATTAATCTCTTACATCGGTTAACCTAATTGAACTGTGATTTATTTTCAAAGAATATTCTTAAGAATTTATTTTATATACTAGCGATTCATCAAGAACATTAACACATTTAATCACACTATGTAAGCATGGAAGTAGATGCCAGGGAGTAACTGACGAAAAGATAACCAAATTCCTTTTAACAAATGGGAATTTTATTCAATTTAATAGTGCCTAAAGCATTTTTTAAAGGAAACAGTTCTAAAATTATAATCAGAAAGCACTCTCTTAATATCAAAGTTACAATTTATTCAGAGGCAGAAGAAAACAAGTTTTGACTGTATGAGCTTTCGGGCAGAGAACCTCGCCGCTCCCTTCCGACACGGCCGTCGTTAAGACCGCTTACAACATCCTCTGAAAGACTACACGGGTGCAAATCTGCAACACACCAGATTTCTTTAAACTAAGAGTTTTAACAATTTAAACAAGCACACGAACTATGCACCCCCCGTAGGAGGGATGGAAATGGTACAAAATACTAACAATTAAAATATTAACCTTGCCACAGAAGGTGCAACTTGATTTTAACTTCTAAGAAAAGTCTTACAGTGTAAGGGTGTCAACTTTATATACCAAAATGATCATTTAAACAAAAGCCCATGAAATGCAATCTTATATAAAATTCTACAACGTTGACCAAACAATAGTTAAGATGCTCTACAGTACACAGATACCGCCTCTCAAGATCATAGGCAATAATATCAAAGTATCCAAAGATCAAATCATATTTGAGGTATTAGGCCGTTACACTCCAAGCAATAAATTCGTTAACATACCAAATCTGACAAACATGACAGAGGCAGCTACTAATGTACGGTAGATTGATAGGGAGATTACCGAACAACCCGAACCGCAGGTTGCTCTAACCGCTCTTACTACACAAGGGAAAAACGGACCACCCAATTTATAAACAACCGCCTTCCCGCGGGTGGGCAAACGGAGAAGAATGATGGGACGACCCCAAAGCAAAACGGCTGGTGAACTCAACAAGAAAACAAGTAGAATTTCACAAGAGTAAATCAACAACATATCAGCCATCACTTAACTTCTAATAAACAGCGATTTCTCTAGAATACTTGGCGCAGCACCCCCAAATCGATCTCCCGAACCGTCCGCTGCCAGCCGCTTCAACGGACGCAGGAAGGCGCGCCGATCTCCCGTCTCACGGCGTCGCAGCTCGCACCGGCCAGACTGATGTGGTGGGTTGACTCCTGTTGCTCTCGTGTCGACCGCGAGTCACTACCCCTCGCTATACGCCGCGGCCCACTGGACTCACGTGGCGACCTCACATGCGCCAGCCCTCAAAACGGGCAAGTAATCTTGTGTATCAGTGCGCGACCGACCAACCGATCGATCCAGCCGCCAATGACCATTGCCTGAGCAAACTCGAGCAGACTGGCGGCCTAACGCGCAGACTCAGATGCAGGAACTAAGCCCCGACCGGGCGACCACTCTCGGAGTTCTCTTAGTGGCGAAGTGGAAAGACTCTCATTTTGCCGGCTTTAAAGGTTGATCCGAACGATAGACATACTAGCACTCCAAACGAGAGACAGCCACTAATTGCCTAACAAATGCGAACGAGAGACAGACTAGCAAGCTGGGGAAGAGAGACTGACCCACACTGACCGACTGGCGAGCTCATAGCGCCCCTTAAATGCACGTGAACAGGCAACCTTTCCCCTTTCCCACCAGAGGGAGACACCAAAGCTGCGATTGCCACAGCGGCGCCACCGCCAGAAACGGAGGGCGGCTGCTTCACACTACGCGCTGAGGCGCGCTCTTCAAAACAGCAATTTTTAGCACGGCTCACTAACTGTGGATCTTAAGTTAGTTTCCACGTTCGTTTAGGCAAATTTTCTACTGGTTCTCGATCTCCAACTCAGAAAACACTGTACACAAATCTAAATTCATTTGTATATTCACACTACCGGAAAAAAAAATTAATACACCCTTTTAGTGGTTTCCAATTCACTCAAGATTTATTGTTGCAACAGTGCATGTGGAGTATATGAAATCATTAGATTTACAAATCAGCAGCAGAAGTGGTTCTGTGGTACTAAGTGTCGACCTATGCTGGAACACCCAATTAGTACGTGGTGTAGCCTCCACGGAAGGCAGTGCAGGTGCTGATGCTGGCATCCAGTCTATCGTACAGTTAGTGAATACTGTCGTGGGATACTTTACACTACTCCTTCTCGGCCTGCTCACATAGTTCTGTAAGAGATGTTGGCTGACAATTTGCACGAGTCACTTCTCGTCCCATCATATCCCATATATTTTCGTTTGGAGACAAAGTCCGGACATCGTCCTGGCCAGGGAAGTTGCTGCATTTCTTGCAGAGCACCTTGAGTTCCACGGGTAGTGTGTGGGTGAGCATTATCCTGTACGAACAATACACTATCTGCTTGCTGCAAGAACAGCAAAAGAATACAAACAACATTCTGCAAGGACCAAATGCTGGTTAATGTCCCATCCAGAAACACCAAATGCGAACGAGGGTTGCAGCTTACCGCATCCGAAACCGTAAGGCCTGGAATGAGGCCAGTGTATCTTGGACGAATGCAGTCTACGAGACAGCGGTCACCAGGTCTACGCCTTACGCGCAAACGACCACCACTTGCGCACAGGGAAAATCTGCTTTCATCGCTGAAGACCGCAGCGTGCCATTCCGTCTTCCAAGTGATCCTCCGACGGCACCAGTCGAGCCGTGCACGTCGATGCTGAGGCATGAGTGGAAGATGGGCGAGATGTGTGCGTGCCAGTAGTCCCACTGGTTCGCAACAGTTCGTGTTGACGCGTCTGCGCTCACAAGCTCTCTTATCGTTGCTGTGGTGGCTCTACGATCTGCCATTGATGGTTTTACAATACTACGATTCTGGCGGGCGTCTGTGCTGCGTGGACGTCCAGAGCCTCGTCTGTGGGTGTGAGAATGTTCACGTGACCACTGATACGAGCATCTTTGCACAACTGACACAACGCATCTAACTTGTGTGACATTTCTTCGAAAGGACCATCGCATCACTCGGAATGCCACAATTTGAGGCCTTTTAAATTCGCTCAGTTGACTGTAGGAAGTGTGAGTGAGTTTCCGTGGCATGGTTGCCTGTTTACGTCACGTGTTTGCACCATACTTAGCCTTCTGACTATGAGCATTCCTTATTCAACAGTAGACAGCGATAGCGCTCTGGTAGCTATGCCACTACACTACCCGTTGGCGGACGACAGTGAAACCATTATCTGTAAATCCACTATCCCTCAGGTGGAAATTGTCTTCATCGGAACAAAATCGACGTCCTGTTTCCAGGGGTACTGATTTTTTTTTCCAGCAGAGTATTTAATGTACAGCAACATCGCTATAATTAATGTTTACCATTTTCTCAAATTACAAACTAATATCTACGCCACGAATATAATCTATTGATCCTTCCGTCATCACGAGAAGCTCTGTTGGATCGCCTGCGGAAGCTCGCACTGGACATTCGTGAAGTACATCACCAGAGAGTGTTGTAACTTGCTAAATTTTTTAGACTTTCGCCTCTAGGCAAGCCAGTAATAGAAGTTAAGTGTATTTTCTTACCCATTTTTAAATGATGCCATTCATTTTTTGTGCACTGCAGTCTTTTCTTGAAATTACAAATATAACTCATGAAAATTAAGGTTTTTTTACTAGTGTTAGAATTTGCTCCAAGGTGCAACGTGCTCCTGTTGCAGAGCATGTTCTACACCACGAAAACTGTGACTGGAGTGCCTGTTTCACTGCACATACCATCTGGATCCCCCCTCCTCAGTTTCTCAGAACTCTGCACGTGGGAACTGACATTACAACGTGTGTTTGGTGCTCACTACCCACCTGCTCTAAATTTAAGTTAACTTCTGTGGTCTCAGAATTTCTTTTCGGTAATTATTTCTTTTCTTTACCCTCTTTTACGTTTCTATAGCTTTTTTCCCCGACCTGTCCAATTTTCCCTGCCACCCTCGCTATCTACCATATATAACTCACTTAGCTTTCCGCTCTTATTCACTCTTGCATGATTTTTTCTGTGATTGCTGTCTTGATTATTACCCTGTCTTCCACCTTCAAGTTCCCAGGTTTTCGAGTCTCATCTGGTGCAGAAATCAACGATCAGTCTTTTTTCTCATCCTCTCCAGTAAGTCTGCCATGACCTCTGCTTCAAGGTGACTTTCTCGCAACTCTCACCATTTTATAAACCTTCCCAGACCTTTCCCATCACCCCTCTTCCTTCCTCTTCAAACCTTCTGCCAGAAGGAGCCACTTGGTTAGAAAACTTCAACATTTCCATATCCTTCATACACTCTAAGACAAAAATAACGATGCTCCACGAAGCAATTATCCGAATGGGAAAGAAATCAACATATGTGATTTACATGTACCGACAAACAGCTCATTACAATTTCAGAAGAATTGGAGCAATTCAGTAAGGGGTTGGTCCACCTCTGGTCCTTATGCAAGCAGTTATTCGGCTCGCCATTGATTGATAGCCTTGTTGGATGTCCTCTTGAGGGATATCGTGCCACATTCTGCCCAATTGGCGCCTTAGATCATCAAAATCCCGAGATGGGTGAAGGGCCCTACCCATAACGCTCCGAACGTTCTGAACTGAGGAGAGATCTGTTGACCTTGCTGGCCAGGTGAGGATTTGGCAAGCACGAAGGTAAGCAGTAAAAGCTCTCGCTGCATGTGGGCGGGCATTATCTTGATGAAATATAAGCCCAGGGTGGCTTGCCATGAAGTGCAAGAAAATGGCGCATAGAATATTGTGGACGTACCGCCCTGCTGTAAGGGGGCTGCGGATGACAACCAAAGGGATCCTGCTATGAAATTGCAATCCAAATCATTTATCATAGTTGTTGGGTCATACGGCACGTGACAGTCAGTTTGGGATACCACCGCTGTCCGGGCCCTATCGAGACACGTCTTTGGCTTTGACTGGAGAAGAATTGTCTTCAATGATGAGTCCCACTTCGAACTGAGCACCGATGACCAGTGAAGACGTTTCTGGAGACATTCTGGACAAATGGGTAGAGCATTGTCTTTTTGTACTAAAGTACAGGGTGATTCAAAAAGAATACCACAACTTTAAAAATGTATATTTAATGAAAGAAACATAATATAACCTTCTGTTACACATCATTACAAAGAGTATTTAAAAAGGTTTTTTTTTCACTCAAAAACAAGTTCAGAGATGTGCAATATGGCCCCCTCCAGACACACGAGCAATATCAACCCGATACTCCAACTCGTTCCACACTCTCTGTAGCATATCAGGCGTAACAGTTTGGATAGCTGCTGTTATTTCTCGTTTCAAATCATCAATGGTGGCTGGGAGAGGTGGCCGAAACACCATATCCTTAACATACCCCCATAAGAAAAAATCGCAGGGGGTAAGATCAGGGCTTCTTGGAGGCCAGTGATGAAGTGCTCTGTCACGGGCTGCCTGGCGGCCGATCCATCGCCTCGGGTAGTTGACGTTCAGGTTTCATAACTAATCTTTTTCGTAGGACTCTCCATACAGTTGATTGTGGAATTTGCAGCTCTCTGCTAGCTCTGCAAGTCGATTTTCCTGGGCTGCGAACAAATGCTTGCTGGATGCCTGCTACATTTGCATCACTCGTTCTCGGCTGTCCAGAACTTTTCCCTTTGCACAAACACCCATTCTCTGTAAACTGTTTATACCAACGTTTAATACACCACCTATCAGGAGGTTTAACACTATACTTCGTTCGAAATGCACGCTGAACAACTGTCGTCGATTCACTTCTGCCGTACTCAATAACACAAAAAGCTTTCTGTTGAGCGGTCGCCATCTTAGTATCAACTGACGCTGACGCCTAGTCAACAGCGCCTCAAGCGAACGAATGTACAACTAAATGAAACTTTATAGCTCCCTTAATTCGCCGACAGATAGTGCTTAGCTCTGCCTTTTGTCGGTTGCAGAGTTTTAAATTCCTAAAGTTGTGGTATTCTTTTTGAATCACCCTGTATTTTCTTGTTGCGTCTTTAAACGATGGCATTCACTTTTTGTACTTTGCAATCTTTTTCTGAAATTACAAAAATTACTCAGCAAAATTAAGGTTTTTCCAGGTGTAAAAATTTGTTCCGAGGTACAACTTGGTCATGAAGTTAAGAGCAAATATTCGATTGAAATTTGAAAGCCTTCAGTTGTGATAATCTTATCTGTACTGTATTTAACAGTCTGTTACATAGTTATTCAACTACAAACTAACAGTCAATAAGTGAAATCAAATTAAGCTGAAGTATTATTAAAAACCACTTACAAGTTAAATACATTTTGAAGTTTAACATATTGGAAACTAACACAACCTTCCGCCTTTAAGATAGGTTCAATTGTTAAGTCATTAAAGATAGTCATTTTATTTGCAGGTATCATATGTTCCATGGCAAAAAGCCTTCTTCTGTTTCAAGGTATAAGACGAGGAACGAGCATGCATATTCTGTAAACAGTTCTAAATACATATGTACAGCATTCTACTCACTATAACATTCTGTACCTGCAGAACTAACAAAAACAACCAAATAGCTATAGTATGCTATACAGGGTGATTTACTGTCCATTGTCCCCTAGAATAGCTCCGAAAGTATGATAGTAGCTGAAAAGTTTGTGGGACTAATTTTGAATGGGGCAACGGGGGCCAAAATGTGAATTTGGTATTTTGTTCCTAGGTGTGGTCGCCTCAGAGATATGAAGGTCAGCTTTGTTTTTTTTTTAATGGGATGCTGCAGTTTGGTACTTATTTTCTTATAGAGGCTATCGAGATCTCCAACAGTAAGGTCACAAAGGCGGCGTGGATGTCCATTTACAGAAGGTGTTGGAAGTGATGACCATTTGTATCAATGCGGTGCTGCAATCTTCTTATCATGGCTTGAGTGGTATTCCTTATCACATCGGCCCTTATCGGATCACATGCTCTGACAATTCTCTCTCGTATATCGTTAAAATAGAAAATATTCGACTAATACAGAGTATCTATCTAGTGTGCCATTGACATGTAAACACCATTCGACGGTTGCGCAGTAGAGCACTAATAGGAACGGTAAGACTAGTATCGTCGAATCAAGTGGATGTGAATGATGTATTCCTTCGAAGAATAAGTCCATATGCTTCTCATTTATAGAGAATGCCTACGAAATACAGTGAGAGCTAGAGACTTATACGCTGAAAGATATCCTCAACGTACTGACCCTACAAATCGTACGTTTAAATATGTGTATGATAAATTGAGAACAACTGAATCTTTAACGCATCGGAAACATATACAGCAAAGGAAAGTTACTAACGAGGAAACGGAAATTGCTACTCTTGCCACTGTAGTTCGAGTTCCTTGTGTTAGTTCGCATCAAATCCCAAGGGAATCTGGCATCAGCCAGAGTAGTGTTGTTCGTGTTTCGCATCGCTATAAATATCATCCTTACCATATCAGTCTCCACCAAGAATTAACTGGTATGGACTGAATTCTGCCGAAGGGCTCAACTTCAGATTCAGATGGATGATACATTTATTAATTTGATTTTATTTACTGGAAATGTTAATTCGTACAACATGCATTATTGGGCCTCCAAGTTGTGGTTTCGGGTCGAGGTAGAAATGCGAATACTTTAACGTGATAAATCGGTGGATAGTTTTACTATTTGTCGGAACTAAAAGATTTGAGGCTTAACTGCATTGAATTCGATACATTAAGTGTTGATTTCACCATAAAGTTCAAGTGGAAATTCATTGACTTGTATGTATGTCACCTGTCGGCGTTTAGAAATCCTATGACGGTGACCAATGTTAAGTATGCACCATAACAGTTCTGAGACATGACGAGAAACTCGACCAGCTGTGGTCAGATAGGCGTCGCTGTCCTACTCGGTAAAGTTGTTCTAAACACAGCACAAGCAGAGCTAAATTTAGGACAAGGGGTATGGGTGCAGCGATAGCCTCCACTTTGCATGAGGTAGTTGAATAAACAGTATGCACATCACGTTGCTGTGCATGGAACTGTCACCAGTGTGACTCCAGGTCGAGTTAAATGAACTGCAGTTACGAGAAATTGTATGCAGGAATTCTCCACACACCTCTGAGTGAGTGCGTTTCATTCCCAGTGTAGTGTTAGAGATATAAAGCGGAAAGAACCAAACTTAGAGTTAGCAGAAACAGTGACCACACACCTCTGAGTGAACAGTATTTGAGGAAAACATGCCAAGCAGGGTTGGACCTGCACAGACCTCCTATGTCTCAGTTCTCATTGTGCTGGTATTCTGGAACTTGGACCCTGACGTCATAGAGCCTGCCTCAGTATTCATAGTCTTTGATTTTGTCCCCTAGTATTCCAGACTGGTCGCCTTGCATCGCCTTCTTGTATTCTGACATCATAGCAAGACTGTGACAGTATTCCAAGGGTTGTGTTGTGACATCATAGAGTCTTTCCCAGTATTCCAAGTCATCCATTTTGTGATTGTGATGGCCATATTTTATCCAGGTCAGCCATCTTGCATTGCTATATTGTATTCTGACACCGTAGCAAGACTGTACCAGTATTTAAAGCCTTGGGTTCTGATTTCGTACTAAGACTGAACTAGAATTCCACTTCAGTTATGTTTTGTCCAGGTTGGCCATATTTTGTCCAGGTCTACCATCTTGTATTCTCATGTCACAGCAAGACTGTGCCACAATTCGAAGTCTTGGACAGTGACATCACAGGACTTATCATAGTATTCGAAGTCAGCCATCCTGTGTCAACTACATTTTATCCATGTTGGCCATCTTGCATCGCCATGTTGTATTCTGACGTCACAGGAAGACTGTTCCAGTATTCCAAGTCTTAGGGTGTGATGTCATAGGAAGACTGTGTTAAAACTGCAGGTCGGCCATCTTGCATCGCCATCTTCCCAGTATTCCGAGTCAACCAGCATGACAGTGCAGTATCTTAAATTTCCTACTAATTCTTACTGATGACAACAGCCCTGCATCCACATTAGGGCAAATGAACTGTTTTTTTTTTTAATTCATGCAAAAATTATCAATTTCGTGCCAAAATTTGACTTTCCCCCATTTTATATGGATCAACTGGCCTTTGTCAGAGGGAAGGACAGGCGAAAGATCATGATTCATCAACAGTGTCACCGAATACGTCATCGATGGAGTCGTCGGTGACTTGCTCTGGGCCAAAACTGTCCCATCCTACCTACTGGTTTGGCCGCTGGATGTCATTGCCCGAAAACAATTTGCAACGGCGTAAGACAAAGCTAAAAAACGTAATTTTAGACTGTGTCTGAATACAACTAAACTGAATACATAAAATGCAATTAAAAGCTAGCCAGAGTCATAACGTGTGTGAA
The DNA here is from genome assembly GCF_023864345.2 of Schistocerca serialis cubense. Lineage (NCBI taxonomy): Eukaryota > Metazoa > Arthropoda > Insecta > Orthoptera > Acrididae > Schistocerca > Schistocerca serialis. The sequence goes on along the minus strand of NC_064639.1, from coordinate 217,945,087 downwards.
AAGGGAAATACCAGTTTAAACTCTGAAGGATTGATGCCATATGCAGTACAAAAAAGTTAGACAGCAGTTTGTCAAACAATCGAAAAGTCACGGATACCAAAAACAGATCCGAGGAACCACTGATGGTTACAAATATTTCTGTATTTAGATCAATCTGACGAGGATCTATTGATCGAAACCGATTAATGAATAAACAATTGCTGTATCTACTACCAGTGAGTGTTGTGGTATTTACATAATCATAATTACATTGGATCGCTGTAATCTTCACAGTGCCTATGTCACCCCTCATGTATCAAGATGTATCAGTTATAAGATGCTTAGTAAGGCGGAGCTAAGTATCAGCAAGTCTTGAGTGAATGCTATACATCTAAGCTGGGGAGCAACAGTGCACAAAACAGCAAACCAGTCCCACAGCTGAAGTACGGAGTGTCAATATAGACGATGCTCCCGATGTGTCACAGAGTTCCTGGAGAAAGTTATTTCGAGTTTTGATTTCGGCAGTTGTTCTTAATATACGTTGTTTATAGCAGCGTTCAAGCGTGACCCCGAGATGTTTACGGTTTTTGTTACGCCGGAGTAGCCTTCTTTCAAAGTAGGCAGTGATCTCTTTGTTAGCCAACTTGTTTGAGTGAAACACTGAGACTTCTATCTTAGCAACACCAGGCTCCAAACTACATTTTCGGAAATATTGATCAATAACTGATAAAATATTGGTCAATACGGACTCGGCAATTTGCAGATCTCTATGCCTCATTGCTAGTGCTCAATCGTCAATTTACCAAAACTTTTTTGATGAGTTTCGCGCGTTTATGATATGTAGGACCAGAACAGGAAAGGAGCTAGGACAGACTCTTGTGGCAACTCATAGTTTAGATTCCTGTGTGAAGTCATCTTGTTGCCCATTAGTATTTGAAAACATCGGTTACTGAGCACTTCGTTGATGAGATTGTCAGTTTTTACCCTTGGGATGACTTGTATAGCACACAAAACAGATTTACCCCGATTCACAGATAAGTATATGCGCTCGCGAACTTCCTCCCATACGGTAATTGAGCCACCTGGCGATAAGAAGGACACCACACACCAAAGTTAAATCATATAAATTTCCCAAATCATGAAAACACCGAACCAACTCCTTACAATAGGACAAACGCTAGGAAAGAGGGCATGCAGTATGGTCTCTGTGGGACGGAACTGTCCTTTCATGGAGTTTAGGAGGAAACAAGTCTCCATGTGACATGGTAGCGTGTTACTGGTTAAAAACAGATTCAGTTATCACTGCGCTGTGACCTTTTGGCGGAAAAGTTTTCAGTACGTTGCGTCTTGTAGCTCTCAAATATTCAAGAAAATACTTTTTAACTTTTTCACTCTTTTATTCAAACCCTTTTGTAAATTACATTACATTACGATACAGACAATTTATACACTGATATCGTTCTTCTTATAAATATATTTTGCAAATTCCGGCTTGCGTGAGACACGATTTCCTGTTGTTCTAGTTTTCCTTGCACCCATACATGTATTGGTGGTGACTCACGTACAGCAGTGGGTGTCATTGCATTAAAATCCAAAACAATAACTAATTGTCATATGAACAGTTTCAACATAAGAAGTAGCTATACCATAACAGCACATTTGTTTCTTTGAGTTGCTGTCTGTCATGAACAACAAGATGAGCAGTCAAAGGTGTATGTTTTGTTAGTATAATTTTTGTAAATACGATGACCACAATCTAAACGTGCATGCATTCTCATCCAACACATACTTACTTTTTCCTGCAGCATGCAGAGAAATCCACTGACGATCGAGTAATATCACGAAAACATGTATGGGTAAAGAGATAAAAACAAGGTATTTACTTGATCAATCAGTATTTGTTCACGAGCGGCTGAATTAGAAATACCTAGTGTATTACAAACAGAGGACTGCTGTCGCTGTCTCTGACATTTTGCGTCAGGTGGCTGGGGTGTCACCAGATCTTGTACTGATGTCGAGGTAACAGTCTAGTACAGGATGGAGAACAGGTATGGGCAGATGGGAAGACATGGGTCACGCCATCTACAACGTCGTCAAAGAAAGTGGATATTCACGGGCCACCGTGGTGAGGGAGTACGGTGAAACCTTCGACTCAGAGAGAACTGGCGTTGCCGATCCCTGGGCCATGACGGATTGATGGCTGGGCGTGGCGACGACTATGGTGCATTACAACAGAGGGTAAGCATACAGCAGTACAGTGAATGAACTGCCAGTTCGATGTGGGGAAAGAACAATAGGCGAACAGCAATGCCACTCTTATTACATAAGACTACAACAGCATGAAGGAATAACAGAAATAATTGTAGTGACAAGTAGTTAGCTCCCTTATATCCCGTTCACCACTGGGTTATCAGATGTATCTCTTCCACAGGCAAGAGGATCCTTAAAAGGTCCGTCATGTAACAAACATGTGTTCATTTTTGCCTGTCATTTCGAGCTCGTTTGCAGAGGGATGCGCGAGGGCGGTCTCCTCAGATGCGGTTAGGATGGTAATGGGTTACAGGCCTCGATTGACCTCTACAGTTTAGGCGCGCATTTTTTTTCTTGTATGCGTCGGAAGCACAGAGCGGCTGAGCTTTTTTCGTCACTCTATACGTTGGCTTGGTGTGGTCCACACCTAGCCAGGGTAAGTGCTGCTTTACTCCCACGACAGATTTTAGTGAGACTCGAAGAGACGTCATTCCAATTAGGCAGTTTTTTTAAGAAGTGAATTTTACTTCAGTTGTAGCAGAGTCTCTGTGCACGTGTTGTTTACTCATTTATTACGATAGGAACGACGGAGTGCTTTACAGTCGCGGTTATGACATCCAGTCAATGTTCGTATTTAACTTTAGACTTATTCGTGTATGATTTCTTGTCGGTATTACATTTTTTTCGTGAAGAGGGATGAAGGCGTGTGAGATGGGCTTCTTCAAAGTCTTTTGGCAGTTCAAACGTTACGACTCAATTTTCTATCGGTCAAAATTTTTCCTTTGGTGAGCGCTATCGCTCCCATTAATTCTGGTCGCGCAATTTCTAGATTAAAGATGGTTTCTTCGTTGTCCATCCACACATGATGACAAAGAGTGTTTCACGGAGGTTCATGTCTCTCTGTAAGTTCCGTCACCGCTTTCTTGCTTTTACACTGAATTATCTTCGCATTCACTAACTTCTTAAAGATTCTGCTCATTTTGAGGGAACAAGGGGCGTGCTGTGGTAATATGTTAGACAAGATGAACTTCTTTGTCAAGGTCGCTAACAATAACCTTTATTCTCGTTAACCGATTTCGGAAATCAAATCTTACTATCTTCAGATCTGGAAAGCATTTATACAGTGTGGCTATAGCCTATATAAAACTATTGTAACCTACAGTATCAGGTACAAGTTAATGGAAAAACCAGAAAACCAACGTAGTTCAACAGAATGAATTGGCAGTACGTAACTGACTAGAAGTTCAATGCATCGGCATGTCAAAATTACGGCAACTACATAAACAGGTATTCACCACATACGTATGTCTTATGTCACTAACCACAGGGCAGACAGCTAGAGCCAGGGTGACGCTATACCGGGAGATGGTGGCCTGTAAAAGACAGGCGTTGACAGTTGGGCCGACAGGTGCAGCTAGTGTAACATGTATTTCCTACTTAAAATCATTTATGTGATTACATTACAGTGTGCTAGATAAAACGTGAACGAAAATAAATCTAAAACATGTTTACAAAATTATTTACAATTAATAATTATGGCAGACTCTAAAAAATTATTCTTATAGCTCTAATTACGCATAATGGGCAACGGCCTTGCCACAGTGGATACACCGGTTCCCGTGAGATCACCGAAGTTAAGAGCTGTCGGGCGTGAACGGCGCTTGGATGGGTGACCATCCAGGCCGCCATGCGCTGTTGCCATTTTTCGGGGTGCACTCAGCCTCGTGATGCCAAATGAGGAGCTACTCGACCGAATAGTAGCGGCTTCGGTCAAGAATACCATCATAACGACCTGGAGAGCGGTGTGCTGACACCACGCCCCTCCTATCCGAATCCTCCACTGAGGATGACACAGCGGTCGGATGGTCCCGGTAGGCCACTCGTGGCCTGAAGACGGAGTGCTTTAATTACGCAATATACCTATCTAGAAGCTGTATTTATATTTGGTACAGCTACCGCAACTGATATACAATATATATACACAGGATTAACAACTTATAAGAACCACAGAGACAGGTGCAAAGCCATTAAAATATTATAAAAAGTTTTTTTATAATTTTAAAACTCTTAAAAATGCAGGGGTGAAAATTACAGTCTGGGCTTCTACAATGTCTAGCAGAGTAGGCCTTGGTTATGTCCAAAGTTATGGCAATGTACTTACATACTGTCCCTTTAAATCACGTTATCTCTCCCTTCAGATCACTACCCTTTAAATGACGTCCTTTTTAATCTAGTCCTTTTAATTCTAGAACCGACCCTGAATAACTATCACCGTGCACTTCGTATACCTATTTGAAGAGCAGAGAATAATAATTTTCATTTGACTTGGCTTGAAGTTTTCAATAGCTTTGTTTGCCATCAGTCTCTGTGCGATGCCAGGAGGGATTGGCCAATAATTGAATTTTTAATACTGGCAAGAAGTCGGATACGCTCTAGGCGGCGAGAAATGCGTATTACTATGGATCATAAGTTATTAGCGTTTTTGTTTCGCATGTTGATATTCCGGTTGCTACGGGTTTATTTATCGACTGTCATTTTTTATTTGTAGTCCCGTGTTGCTGTCTGAGTTTACATATTGTCGTTTGTAGCGAGTGGAGTTCTGGACGCTAGAAAGTGGGGCGCTATGTAGAGAAATCGGAACATTTCCGACATATTCTTCTCGTTAAGTTCATTAGAGGGTTGATAGAAGAGGGGGCAGCCAGGACCGTTTACGCCGCCTGTGGGAATAGTGCCCTTGGACAGAGCACGGTAATAAAATTATTTTCTCATTTCAAGGAGGATCGTTTTGACACTAACGATTCTCCACGTTCAGGAAAAGCTTCCCCGATTGGATGAAGTTCGTCTAAACGCATTAATTCACAACGATTCACGTCACTGTACTCGATAACTGGCAGACGTGTTGAACTGTGATCACTTCACCACCGTGCGACATTTCTGTGCAAGGCGGAAGCTTCAAAAATTGGATGTATGGATACCGTAAGCTCCAAGCCAAAATCACGAGAATAAGTGGATGATCACATGTTCATCTCTGTTTACTCGTCATTAATTGGCTCGTGAACAACACCGACCATTCCTATCCTGTATCGTTACTAATGACGAGAGATGGTGCGTTTATGCTAACATAAGGAAAAGAATTGCTGTGGCTAAACAAAGCAGCAACTGCCCGTACAAAGACCTGTGTGCGTCCACAGAAGATACTGTTATGTATATGGTGGAACAGCGACGATATGGTGTACTGCGAATTGCTCCCCCGAGGTGTAACCATTGCTGTCCATGAGACGTCTTGCAGACGCAATCCAAGAGCAACGACCAGGAATACTGCGGGAAGTGATGATCTCTGTTATGTGTATCTGTTCCGTTTATCAAATTTATGGAAAAACGCTACGAACTTACGCACCAACGCAATAGTAGAAGTTGGTTGGTTGTTCGGGGAAGGAGACCGGACAGCTTGGTCATCGGTCTCATCGGATTAGGGAAGGATGGGGAAGGAAGTCGGCCGTGCCCTTTCAGAGGAACCATCCCGGCATTTGCCTGGAGTGATTTAGGGAAATCACGGAAAACCTAAATCAGGATGGCCGGACGCGGGATTGAACCAACAGTAGAAGTCCAAATGCATATAGTGTAAGTGGAAAGGAGTAACTTCCTTTTAATAAATTTATGCCAGTGGTGCCGACTGTGAAGAAGGTGTGTTCTGTTAAAGCTGGAAGGACTAGCCGAACTCTCGGCGGAAATTGTGGTCAGGTAACGAGGCGTGGCTCATGTCACGTTGGGACAGGATGTGGAGATTGTATAGGTGTTATGTTGGGAGGATCTGCTAGTACAAACACAGCAGATGTGAATGTCGGCAGTCAACGAAAGGTCACTTGCTGTCTAGTTTGCGGAAGTATAAAATATATGAAGGCTTTCAGTGAGGGAAGCTTTTAGGGGTGGTTAGACGCACGCGGAAGTGTATGGCTTTCTGGGATTTGAAGGAAGAGATACAAATTTGGCTTTGAGGATAGATAACGTTGGTACAAGGAGAGGATAGTTTGGACTGATACTTCGTAGATGTTCAGCATGGATGAGGAACACAGTACACATGTATATCCAGAAGTAAATTCAGAATATTTTTTTATGTTTAGCAGATGGCGTTTACATGGCAGTTTCTGGTCTAGGGTGAAACTGCTGTACACTGACGGAAAAAAATCGCAACATCAAGAAGGAGTTGTGCGACATAAACGAAAGTTGATAGGCGTGTTTCTGCATCTGAAAGATGGTGTCTATACAGATTTCGCATCAGTTTGCTTTAAATACACGCTGTAACTGTCGTCAGCGTTAGTTACCTTTAAGATTGGACGTAGTGAGTTGACGTTAGTTAATAATGCCTTTAAGGTAACAAAGACGCCATTATCAACACCTTATGTAACAGGGCTACGAGAAGCTTGATGTTCCTTCTGTGATATTGCAGAAAGACTTAGTAGGAATATAGCTACTTTATTAGATTGCTTCCAGCGGTGGCAACGAGAATATACGCTCGCAAGAAGGCTGGGTTCCGAACGGTCACGTGGCACAATCGAGAGGGAAGACTATCGTATTAGGCGTATGGTTCTGGCGCATCGTACTGCATATGCAGCAGCAATTTGAGCAGCAGTTGGCACCGTAGTGACGCAACGAACTGTTAGAAATCGGTTACTTTGAGGACAGCTCCGGGCCAAACGCCCTGTAGCGTGCATTCCACCGACCTATACTACCACCATTTGTGACTTCAGTGGTATCAAGCGAGATCTCATTGGAAAGCATGACAGAGTTCTATTGTGTTTTCTGATGAAAGCTGGTCTACTTAAGTGCCAGTGATGGCCATTTGTTGATTAGGAAGTGGCCAGTTAAGGACCTGCGGTCTGCGGTCTAGACATACTGTATCTACACCGGAAGTTACGGTCTGGGTAGTATGGCAGCAGGAGCACTCTCGTGGTTATCCCACGCAATCTGAGTGCAAATTTGTAAGTCAGTCTGGTGATTCGGCGTGCTGTGCTGCCATTCATTAACAGTTTTCCAGGGTGTGTTCTTCAACAGGATAACGCTCGCCCACATACCCGGCGATTCAGTTTTGAAATTTATGCTGACTTTTTGATCACCAAGTATATCTGTTGTGACCCAACATGCTCCACAGAGTGTCGACATGTTGCCTTGACCTGCTCGATCACCAGATCTATCTCCAGTTGAGCACGTATGAGACATCATAGGACGACAACTCCAGTGTCATCCAAAATCAGCATCAAACGTCTATGTATTGACCCACTGGCAGGCATGGTACTCCATCGGACAAGCTGACTTCCGGCACCTGTACAACACAATGCGTGCATACTTGCATGCTTGCATTCAACATTGTAGCGGTTACACCGGTTATTAATGTTCCAACATTTCACAGTTGCAATGGCTTATTTCGCGCTTACATTAACCTGTGATCTTTCAATATGTTACCTAGACAAATCTTTTCCCAAAATTTTATTACTCTACATCGCACTCCGTCCTCAGGCCACAAATGGTCCATCGGGACCATCCGACCGCCGTGTCTTCCTTATTTGAGTATCCGGATATGAGGGTGTGTGGTCAACACACCGATCTCCCGGTCATTATGATGGCTTTCTTTGACCGGAGTCGCAACTATTCGGTCGAGTAGCTCCTCAGTGGGCATCACGAGGCTGAGTGCACCCCGAAAAACGGCAACAGCGCATGGCAGTTGGATGGTCACCCATCCTAGTGCCGGCCACGCCCGACAGCGCTTAACTTCGGTGATATCACGGGAGCCGATGTAATTACTCTACATTAACTGCTTTTTAGTGTTGCGATTGTTTTGCGTCAGTGTATTTTATTGTGTTAGGTAATAGAATATGACGGTTAGAAATCACTTGCGTGTAAGCTGCGGGTGGTTCGTTGGGACATGCTGCCCAGTAACAGGTACCACTGTTGCAGCGTGGCGAGCATGTTCGAGGCACCGGGAGAGCTGCTCTACTGGGATCACCGCAAGCCCTTCTGGAGGACGCAACAGGAGCTGTGGGGCGTGACGTCGGACGACGAATGGGAGGACGAGGACGAGGAGGAGGACGCGGTGGTGGAGGAAGTCGTCCTGGACGAGCCAGAGCCGCGCGAGACGCAGCGCCACCGCAGGCGGCGGCTGTGGCGGCGGTTCACCAAGCGGCTCAGGCGCCTGATGCGCAGGATGTGTGGCGTCTAGGAAGGGATGCTGGAACCGGAGTGATCGCCGACCTCGTAGCTAAGTGTGGAGCTAACAGCGGAACCAATTTGAACGCCAAAGCTGCGATAACAGCATAAACAGTGTCCTTCTACCACTTACGCAACCTGATACTACGCACATGACAAGTTGCAGTCTAATAAAACACGTAACTCCAAACGTACAATATAACTCCGATGTTTTTTTTTTAAAAAGCACACATTAATTTTGTAATATTTTTCACTTAAGGACTGGTATTGTCCTAAGACTGTCTCTGTCTGCAATGGAAGCAAGTGCAACACGGATGGTAAGGCAAGACAGGTTCATGTACACTACTGGCCATTAAAATTGCTACACCAAGAAGAAATGCAGATGACAAACGGGTATTCATTGGACAAATATATCGTACTAGAACTGACATGTGATTACATTTTCACCCAATCTGGGTGTATAGATCCTGAGAAATCAGTACCCAGAACAACCACCTCTGGCCGTAATAACGGCCTTGATACGCCTGGGCATTGAGTCAAACAGAGCTTGGATGGCGTGTACAGGTACAGCTGCCCATGCAGCTTCAACACGATATCACAGTTCATCAAGAGTAGTGACTGGCGTATTTTGACGAGCCAGTTGCTCGGCCACCACTGAGCAGACGTTTTCAATTGGTGAGAGATCTGGAGAATGTGCTGGCCAGAGCAGCAGTCGAACAATTTCTGTATCCAGAAACGCCCGTACAGGACCTGCAACATGCGGTCGTGCATTATCTTGCTGAAATGTAGGGTTTCGCAGGGATCGAATGTAGGGTAGAACCACGGGTCGTAACACATCTGAAATGTAGCGTCCACTGTTCAAAGTGCCGTCAATGCTAACGAGAGGTGACCGAGACGTGTAACCAATGGCACCTCATACCATCACGCCCGGTGATACGCCAGTATGGCGACGACGAATACACTCTTCCAATGTGCGTTCACCGCGATGTCGCCAAACACGAATGCGACCATCATGATGCTTTAAACAGAACCTGGATTCATCCGAAAAAATGACGTGTTGCCATTCGTGCACCCAGGTTCGTCGTTGAGTACACCATCGCAGGCGCTCCTGTCTGATGCAGCGTCATGGGTAACCACAGCCACCGAGCTGATAGTCCATACTGCTTCAAACGTCGTCGAACTGTTCGTGCAGATGGTTATTGTCTTGCAAACGTCCCCATCTGTTCACTCAGGGATCGAGGCGTGGTTGCACGATCCGTTACAGCCATGCGGATAAGATGCTTGTCATCTAGACTGCTAATAATGCGAGGCCGTTGGGATCCAGCACGGCGTTCCGTATTACCCTCCTGAACCCATCGATTCCATATTCTGCTAAGTCATTGGATCTCGACCAACGCGAGCAGCAATGTCGCGATACGACAAACCGCAATCGCGTTAGGCTTCAACCCGATCTTTATCAAAGTCGGAAACGTGATGGTACGCATTTCTCCTCCTTACACGAGGCATCACAACAACGTTTCACCAGGCAACGCCGGTCAATTGCTGTTTGAGTATGAGAAATCGGCGCCAACCTTGTGTGAATGCTCTGAAAAGCTAATCATTTGCATATCACAGCATCTTCTTCCTGTCGGTTAAATATCGCGTCTGTAGCACGTCATCTTCGTCGTGTAGCAATTTTAATGGCCAGTAGTGTAAATTATTAAGTGAATGAAGTGGGTCGTCATTACACACTGAAGAGCAAAAGAAACTAGTACTCCTGCCTAATATCGTGTAGGGGCCCCGCGAGCACGCAGAAGTGCCGCAACACGACGTGGCATGGACTCGACTGATGTCTGAAGTGGTGCTGGAGCGAACCGACACAGTAGAACTTGCAGGGCTGTCTATAAACCCGTAAGAGTACGAGCGGTGGAGATCTCTTCTGAACAGCACGTTGCATGACATCCAAAATATGTTCAATAATGTTCATGTCTGGGGAGTTTGGTGGACAGCGGAAGTGTTTAAATTCACGAGAGTGCTTTTGGAGCCAATCTGTAGCAATTCCGGACGTGTTGAGAGTCGCATTGTCCTGCTGCAACTGCCGAAGTCCGTCGGAAAGCACAATGGACATGAATTGCTGCAGGTGATCAGACAGGATGCTTACGTACGTTTCACCTGTCAGAGTCGTATCTACACGTATCAGGAGTCCCATATTACTCCAACTACACACACCCCACACCATTACAGAGCCTCCGCCAGCTTGAACAGTCCCCTACTTACATGCAGGGTCCATGGATTCATGAGGCTGTCTCGATACCCATACACGTCGATCCTCTCGATACAGCTTGAAACGAGACTCGTCCGACCAGGCAAAATGTTTCCAGTCATCAACAGTCCAATGTCGGTGTTAAAGGGCCCAGGCGAGGCGTAAAACTTTGTATCCTGCAGTCATTCGAAGGACAAGAGTGGGCCTTCAGCTACGAAAGCCCATACCGATGACATTTCGTTGAATGGTTCGCACGCTGACACTTGTTGATGGCCCAGCATTGAAATCTGCGGCAATTTGACGAAGGGTTCCACTTCTGTCAGGTTGACCGATTCTCTTCAGTCGCCGTTGTCCGTTCTTGCAGTATCTTCTTCCGACCGCACCGATGTCGGAGATTCGATGTTTTACCAGATTCCTGATATTCACGGTACACTCGTGAAATGGTCGTATCGGAAAATCCCCTCTTCATCGCTATCTCGGAGATGCTGTATCCCATCGCTCGTGCGACGACCATAACACTACGTTCAAACTCACGTAGATCTTGATAAACTGCCACTGCAGCAGCAGTAAGCAATCTGACAACTGCGCCAGATACTCGTATAGCCGTTGTCGACCGCAGCACCGTATAATGCCTGTTTACATATCCCTATATTTGAATACGGATGGCTATACCAATTTCTTTGCCGCTTCAATGTTCATTTGTGCATAGAATTGTGATCTGGCCAAGTTTTTCAGTATTGAAATAATAACTAGCAACAAATACGGCGGCCAACAAAATATTGTACAATAAATGGTCGTGGAGATTATTCCAAAAAGGAGTTCCCTCGATTACCGTTGTACTGGCCTGCGTAACAGATAATATAAAACACAAAGTTACTGAATGTTTAAAGAAATATTCAACGATTCGTAAAAACAATGCTTCACCAAATACTGTAAAATGTGAACACTACAGTCTTCATCCTTATTTTCCGTTTACCTTCTGACTCGTTTGATGCGGCCTGCCACGAATTCTTCTATTGCGACAATCTCTTCATATCAGAGCAGTACTTGTACCCTAGATTTTCAATTATTTGTTAGTTGTGATAGAATCTCTCTACATCTAAAGTTCTTACCCTCTGTCACTCTCTCCAGTACCATGATAGCAGTTAATCCCTGATGTTTAACACGTGTGTTCTCATCTTTTCTCTTCGTCTTGTGAGTTTTTTCGTCATGTTCTTTTCCTCACCGATTCTGCGGATAACTGCATCATTTACTAAGTTTCTGTATCTCAGTCGGTAAAAACGGAACCCTTATGGATCACTTTGTTGGCTGTCTGCCTGTCCGACCTATCAAAACCCTACTTCTTAGGTACAGATAGATGGACCAACTTGAAATTTATGTCACATATTGAGGTCTACGGGCTCTTGGCAATGTAGAAAACTGCAGCTTCTAAGCCAGTGCAATCAAGAGATACAGCTATTTACGTCATATATTTTGACACTCGCAAACTCACTCATCAAAAGATACGGCTTAGTCCTCGTTGACCTAGAATCATGAAATTTGCCAAGAAGCAACGTTGTAATCACACACTTAAAAAAAAGTTTTGAATCACCCCGGTTCCCAGAACTCCTGAGGATAGACGTTGACTGTGAATATTGTACCACAGAAACAGTTCCATTGACTGTTCAGAGATGTCACTAAACCCGCCCAAAGATGTAAACAACCTTGCATGAGCAGCGCCTATTAGACAGAGGGGGTCCGGCAGCGGCCGGCCCGGCGTGGCCGAGCGGTTCTGGGCGCTACAGTCTGGAAACACGCGACCGCTACGGTCGTAGGTTCGAATCCTGCCTCGGGCATTGATGTGTGTGATGTCCTTAGGTTAATTAGGTTTAAGTAGTTCTAAGTTCTATGGGACTGATGACCTCAGAAGTTAAGACCCATAGTGCTCAGAGCCATTTGAACCATTTGGTCCGGCAGCCGATCAGTTCCAGTTATTCCACCAGGAAGGAAGTACACGGCTCGTGTTGTCTGTATTTCAGCCATGCCTAGCTGGTCAATACAGCGGTTCGATCGCGTCCGCATTGTTACTTTGTGCCCGAAAAAGGCTCTCAACAAGCGAAGTGTTCAGGCGTCTTGGAGTGAACCAGAGCAATGTTGTTCGGACATGGAGGAGTTACAGAGAGACAAGAACTGCCGATGACATGCCTCGTTCAGGCTGCCCAAGGAATACTACTGCAGTGGATGACAGCTACCCATGGATTATGGCTCGAGGGAACCCCGACAGCAACGCCATCATGTTGAACAATGTTTTTCGTGCAGCCACAGGACGTCGTGTTGCGACTCAAACTGTGCGCAATAGGTTGCATGATGCGCAACTTCGCTCCTGACGTCCATGGCCAGGACCGTCTTTGCAACCACGACACCACGCAGCGCGGTTCAGACGGGCCCAACAACATGCTGAATGGACCGCTCAGGATTGCCATCAACTTCTCTTCACTGATGAGTGTCTCATATGCCTTCAATCAGACAATCGTCGAAGACGTGTTTGGAGGCAACCCGATCAGGCCGAACGCCTTAGACACACTGTCCAGCTGGTGCAGCAAAGTGGAGGCTCGCAGCTGTTTTGGGGTGGCATTATGTGGGGGCGGCGTACGCTGCTGGTGGTGATGGAAGGCGCTGCAATGGCTGCACGATACTTGAATGCCATCCTCCGACCGATAGTGCAACCATATCAGCAGCATATTGGCGAGGCATTCGTCTTCATGGACGACAATTCGCACCCCCATCGTGCACATCTTGTGAATGAATTCCTTCAGGATAACGACATCGCTCAGCTAGAGTGGCGAGCATGTTCTCCTAACATTAACCCTATCGAACATGTCTGGGATGATTTGAAAAGTGCTGTTCATGGACGACGTTACCCACCAACCACTCTGAGGGATCTACGTCAAATCGACGTTGAGGAGTGGGACAATCTAGACCAACAGTGCCTTGAACTCGTCGATAGTATGCCACGATGAATACAGGCATGCATCAATGCAACAGGACTTGCTACTGGGTATTAAAGGTACTGGTGTGTACAGCAATCTGGACCACCACCTCTGAAAGTCTCACTGTATGGTGGTACAACATGCAATGTGTAGTTTTCATGGGCAATAAATGGGGCGAAAATGATGTTTATGTTGATCTATATTCCAATTTTCCGTACAGGTTCCGGAACTCTCAGAACCGAGGTGATGCAAAACTTCTTTAGATGTGTGAATGTAAGAAAACAGAAAATTTCGTCATTTGTTATCAGAAACTCCGTCCACCTCTTAAAACCCCTTTTTTCTCAGGAACGGGTAGACACATCAAGTTGAAATTTATGTCCCACATTAAGGTGTATGCTACCATGTTAGTATAACAAACGTTAGCTTCTAAGTCAATGCAATCAAAAGATACCGGCATTCATGTCACATATTTTGATAACCGCAAAGTGACTCATTACAACCCACAGGGTACTTCTCTGTAATGCAGAATCATGAAATTTGCAGAGAGGAAAGTTTTCACAATACAAGTAAAGGAAAATATTAGAAAATTGTTAATTTGTAATGATATCACATGAGAAAAATATTTCTTTTGTCATTTGTTATCCAACTTCAAACACGAAATTAAAACATTTTCGATTTTTGGAATTCCTGGTTCCGATATCTTGAGACACTGTAGATAACAGGCAAAGATCGTCGAAATCCTCAATTCCCGTAATGGATGAACTGTCTATATGCATAATTACGTTTGTGCTGATTCTTCAGTACGCGAGTCCTACTCACATCTGGCAAACCACATCTCAAACGCCTCAATTCTGTTCTTTTCAAGTTTCCCCACATTCCAGGTGTAAACACCACAGCATGCTGAGCTCCGAACGTACTTTTTCAGAAATTTCTTCCTCGAATTAAGGCCTGTTTTTGACACCAGTAGACTTCTTTTCGCCAGGAATGATCACTCACACTGTAATACAACTATGAGCAACCAATTGACATAAAGAAAACGTGGAGAAATATTCATATTAGCAAATGTAATCTCAAACTCTGAGAATAAAATATACGTGTCTGTCTAGCCACATCCATTCCTTGCATCCTTTCTGCGAGTACCGCGTACGGAACTGACCGAAATGGGCACCCATATTCTATTGAGGCTCAAGTTGAAATGACCAAAAGTGTTTGCAGGGTTAGTGTCGGTCTTGATGCAGACACGAGGGTAATACGGAACGCCCTGCTGGATCCCAACGGCCTCGTATCGCTAACAGTCGACATGATAGGCATCTTATCCACATGGCTGTAACGGATCATGCAGCCACGTCTCTATCCCTGAGTCAACAGATGGGGACGTTTGCAGGCCAACAACCATCTCCACGAACAGTTCGACGACGTTTGAAGCACTATGAACTATCAGCTCGGAGACCACGGCTGCGGTTACCCTCGACGCTGCATCACAGACAACAGCGCCTGCGATGATGTACTCAACGACGAATCTGGATGCACGAATGTCAAAACGTCATTTTTCGGATGAATCCAGGTTCTGTTTACAGCATCATGATGGTCGCATCCGTGTGTGGCGACATCGCGGTGAACCACATTGGAAGCGTGTATTCGTCATCGCCATACTGGCGTATCACCCGGCGTGACGGTATGGGGTGCCATTGGTTACACGTCTCGGTCACCTCTTGTTCGCATTGACGGCACTTTGAACAGTGGACGTTACATTTCATATGTGTTACGACCTGTGGCTCTACCCTTCATTCGATCCTTGCGAAACCCTACATATCAGCAGGATAATGCACGACCACATGTTGCAGGTCCTGTATGGGCCTTTCTGGATACGGAAAATGTTCGACTGCTGCCCTGGCCAGCACATTCTCCAGATCTCTGACCAATTGAAAACGTCTGGTCAATGGTGGCCGAGCAACTGGCTCGTCACAATACGCCTTTCACTACTCTTGATGAACTGTGGTATCGTGTTGAAGCTGCATGGGCAGCTGCACCTGTACACGCCATCCAAGCTCTGTTTGACTCAATGCCCAGGCGTATCAAGGCCGTTATTACGGCCAGAGGTGGTTGTTCTGGGTACTGATTTCTCACGATCTATGCACCCAAATTGCGTGAAAATGTAATCACATGTCAGTTCTAGTACAATATATTTGTCCATTAAATACCCGTTTATCATCTGCATTTCTTCTTGGTGTAGCAATTTTAATTACCAGTAGTGTGGATAGTGTTTTGTTCCTCGTTGTTTTTGCGAGTGGAACAGAAAAAGAAATGAGTAGTATGGGTACGAGGTACCGTCCGACACGCGCCGAAAGGTGGATGACGAATCATCGATGTAGATGTAGATGCAGGTTCAGTTTTTACTTGCAACTTTTCATTGGTATGAGTGCTGATTACGTGAGTGATTAGGGGTTGCTCGTAGCGACGTGGGTTACCCACCTCTCTCAACGTAACCTAATATTTCATTCTCGTAGTAGTTTTTTTTTCGCATTAAATGCATCTGGTCTTGACAAGGGGAACTCCTTTTCGCTCAAGTGAAAACTGGAGGAAATTTCTCACGTCTTGGGAGAGCTTTCAGTCATTCAGAAGGCAACTACTGCGCTAGCAGACCGCACGAACAGTCAAGCGAGTCTATCAGGGATTATCCTCCAGGCTCACCCTCCGCACACAATGATCGGTGGAATAGAAAACCTGTGTTCTCTGTAATGGAAGGGGTGAGAGCTCTACTTGTTAGTAACCTTAGGGTGGAGTCCTCCGCTGTCCACTTGGCGTTATCCCGCTGTGTGTGGCCTCCAGACATGCTTCCTCAAGCAAAATAAAAACCATTCGTCCATCTGCAAATTTCCAAAATTTACCTTCACGTGGGAACGCTGTGCGAAACCCAACAAAGTTTCCAGTATATAGAACAAACAAGTCTGGACATGGAAACAAGGCTACACTCGTTTCACATCTCCATCACGTTTCTCATTGGCTTACACATTTTAACTTTACAGTGGGAGCTAGGGAACGGACTCCCAGATCCCTAATTGGAAGAGAACTTAGGCCCTTTCTTCGATTGACTAGAAAAGGTTGTGCGGGGTGCCTTTCCGTGGAGTGAAGAAAGTCTACCTAAAAACTAAGTGAAGCATTCGAAGTCGTATTAGGATTTGTATGGGCATTCTGATTCGGACTTCTACTTGGTGAAGTTACTATGGACTCTGCACTCGTAAGTGTTTTTCTTGACTTCGGTACTCTGCCCGGTCTTCGAAGTTTCACTTTTATCTTCAAGCGCACCCGCGAGAATAGCGTCGTACTGAGGTAAGAGGAGTTCGTTCCTGTTTTCTATATTTAGTCTTCCCAACTTGATCTACGCGCTTCACACACGGTGTGCAAGTTTCTCTGCAACCTAATCCTTGCTTCAAAGTGGACTCTTTTTGTAACCACTCATGTTTTGGTTCGTAATGGTGTTAACTCATTGGGGCTCATCCGGGTAGTGACGTTCCTCTCTGATTCTTCCGTTATTCACTGATCTGTTGTGTGCTTCTATTCGAATTCACCGTTTCTGTGCAACTGCACAATTTTGCAATCACGTTTGAAAACGTAATTTGTGCCCTTTATGTGTGTGTGGGCAGCACCTAAGTCGTAATCGTCAAGCATCATTCAATTTCTTATCATTGTTCTATTTTAATTATATCGTTTTTCTATTTTAATTATGTAAATTCATTCTGAAAGTGTTTTATAAGCTCGACGTTTATGTGTCCTGAGTAATTTTTCCACACTGCTTGAATAAATGTTATTTTTACCAAATCAGACTTCATCATTAGGCAACAACTGAAGTAAATTATTCTATTGAAATGCCCAGGTCCTCCAACCATAAACACCATGCGGGGCGCTTGACGAGGTCAGGAACTTCATAACAACGTTTTCGGATGTACGCGGCAGTTGATTTTTTTCAGGCAGTCTATTAGTTTCATGGAAGTAATCCATCATTTTGTATGATCTGGGATCATAGATACTGCATCTGTCTAATACGCAGACTCACCTGATGAGCAACAAGACGTGTTCACAGTACACCCGGCTTCTGGCAACTATCGTTTTTAAGTGAGGATCAACTATGTATTTTTCTCAAATACTGTATAGCCGCTTTTGGGTTATTTCTAAAGGCTGCATGAATTTTGACCACTAACTTATCTACTCCAGAGGGAACTGTCGCTTTCAGATCTTCAACGTTCATTCAAAGAACGCCAGACCTTTGGAGACTAAGTGGAAAAGTCTGTTTTTGACGCTAGCACGCGCGAAAGAAAAGCGCTTATCCTTACCCATTCTGCCTGGTCTCCGCTTGTCGGCCTTCTCTAAGTTGGGGTGGAAACTCTAAACTCTGTACCCTGTCTAGCCAACTGGGGCGCAGAGAAAAGAAGTCACCTGAAATCTGAGGTACTCCCTACACAGGCCAGTCTCTACACAAACTCAAAGCGTTGCAGTTACAGCGATCGAACAATGGACGTGAACCATAGACATTGTTACCTCAAACAAGTATTCCCATTGTACGCTGCAGCCGAATTTTTTTATCGTAATTCAAGTATCCCAGAATGGACACTTGTTATGTTCGGAGTGGCTCGAGGAGGATGTATTTGTGTTGTAATGATGCTACGTTAACTCTAAACTGGGTGTCATTTTATACAGAGATACTTTTGTCAACGTCCCGCGCTGGAATTTACTTTATGTAATGACTGTTTCATAATCTTATTCAGCATGGCAATGTTTATATTTATTAATTATAATATCTGGCACTGAGTATGCCGGTTGCTATCAATGTCAAATTCAAGGGTTTGGTGCGCCAGTTGCAGGACTGCAATTAGACTACATTGCCGTTTTCAACTTTTGTAGTCCTGTCTTCCTCAGCTGCGTGTAATATTACGGTACACACACGCAGCACAAAAAAATTATATCACACCAAAACACACACACACACACAAAAAATGGTTCAAATGGCTCTGAGCACTATGGGACTCAACTGCTGAGGTCATTAGTCCCCTAGAACTTAGAACTAGTTAAACCTAACTAACCTAAGGACATCACAAACATCCATGCCCGAGGCAGGATTCGAACCTGCGACCGCAGCGGTCTTGCGGTTCCAGACTGCAGCGCCTTTAACCGCACGGCCACTTCGGCCGGCCACACACACACACACACACACACACACATACACAAACACACACACAAATTCATACACGAACAGATCACAGATACTTCAATAATTACACTCGAAAGTTCGGCAATAACATTCGATCTTTGGCAAAAACATTTCATAGTCTGCAACAGAAACCAAAACAGTGCATTGAAAAAAGCGTTCAGTTCATAGTGCTGTGGAATGTGGGAAAAAACCGCAAATTGGCATTCCTAAGAAGAAGGACAACACCAAAAATGCATCAGGAGCGTAATATGTAAGAAATTGTCCAAACAACCTGTAAGTACAGTTCAAAACATTACTACTTAATAGGAAATACCATCCACCAGAACTGTTTATAACCTGTAGGCACAGTGACAAAAATGTAAATTAAATAGCTAACATATGTACATATTCCAGGTCACTGATGATGCCTTGCAGAAAATAAAGGCGAAACGCGTATGGCACTAAAATTGTGTTTTATTCAGTTGCTGTCAGACGGTCCATAAGTAAAAATTACCAATATACCGTAATACATTGCTGTTACTTTTGCTTTCACAAAACTTTTATCATTGTGGAACACAGCTAAATTAACCGCAGTTGCCCTTTACGAAACTTACTATGAAACAATCAATGTCTTTCCATCATATTCTAAGATTGAAATGATAATAATAATATGCACATTGCGGTAATAATTATTTCAGAGTCACTTTACAGCTTCTTGGTTATTACTATATGAATAACAGCAACGTCTGCTGACGTACTTTTTATGGGAATGCAGTAGAGCATTGTACTACCAGGCAGTGGGTGACTGATGACTTCTGAAAATCGCAGCACTTCTGGATGGCGGGCGTGATGGCAGCTGCTCAGTTGGACTCTCTGTATACTAGCATTGACTTTATCTGATCCTCATTACTTCCACCGGTGGCTAAATTGTTTGGCAACCTCCCGGCAGCTTTACATCAAGTGTAGCAGAGAAGCGCCCCAGCAATAGCAAAAAGTTTCTCCCAGCTTTCTACAAAATTTTCTTCGGGCAAGTCCTTACGTCTGTTTAGCCCACTCGGATTTTTTAAGTTGTCAGTCGATTTGTTTGTCAGGGACTTTCTTTACTGTTGATTAATACCCACCACAGCCAAACTGAAAAAATACACGTTTCCTAAGAATACCTTTTCTAAAAACGTACCATTCGATACTAATTTATGGGCGGCCTGTGTGCCCGAACGGTTCTAGGCGCTTAAGTCTGGAACTGGGCGACCGCTACGGTCGCAGGTTCGAATCCTGACTCGGGCATGGAATTGTGGGATGTCCTTAGGTTAGTTAGGTTTAAGTATTTCTAAGTTCTAGGGGACTGATGACCTCAGATGTTAAGTCCCATAGTGCTCAGAGCCATTTGAACCATTTTGAACTAATTTATGACTTATCCATTATACATTATCGCCCTTGTCTAAAGGGGAGAACAACGATGGAAGTTTGTATGGTGCCAACTACAGCAGAGTACACTCACCCATAGTGTCATTGCCTGGGGAAATACTGCGTTGTGCTATGCTCTGAGGTGATACCGCCCAATATCGTGCCGGACCTCCTTTTATCCGGGACAGTGTAGTGACTCGACGTGGCATGGACTCAACAAGTCGTTGGAAGTCCCCTGCAGAAATACTGAGCCATTCTGCGTCTTTATCCGTCCATAAATGCGATAGTGTTGCCGGTGCAGGATATTGTGCACGATCTGGCCTCTCCATTATGTCCCATAAATGTTCAGTGGAATTCATGTCGGGCAGCCTGGGTGGACAAATCATTCGCTCGAATTGTCCAGAATGCTGTGGCCCAGTGACATGGAGCATTATCATCCACCAAAAGTCCATCGATATTTGGGCTCAAATGGTTCAAATGGCTCTGAGTACTATGGGACTTAACATCTGAGGTCATCAGTCCCCTAGAACTTAGAGCTAATTATACCTAACATCACACACATCCATGCCCGAGGCAGCATTCGACCCTGCGATCGTAACAGTCGCGCGGTTGCGGACTGAAGCGCCTAGAACCGCTCGTCCACCGCGGCCGGCCGATGTTTGGGACATGAAGTCCATGAATGGCTGCAAATGGTTTCCAAGTTGCCGAAAATAACCATTTCCACACAATGAACGGTGCACTTGGACCAGAGTACCCAAGCCCTTCCATGTAAACACGAGCCACACCATTATGGAGTCACCACCAACTTGCACAATGTCTTGTTGACAACCTGCGTCCTTGCCTTCATGGGGTCTGCGCCACACTCGAACCCTACCAACAGCTCATACCAACTGAAACTGGGACTCAGCTCACCAGACCACGATTTTCCAGTCGTCTGCGATCCAGTCGATATGATCACGAGCTTGGGAAAGGACCTGCAGGGGATGTCGTCCTGTTGGCAATGCACTCACGTCGATCGTCTGTTGCTAGTTGCCATAGCTCATTAACGCCAAATTTCGTCGTAATGTCCTAAAGGATACATTCGTCGTACGTCCCATATTGATTTCTGCCTTTATTTTACGCAGTGTTGCTTGCCTGTTAGCACTGACAACTTTACACAAACGTTGCTGCTCTCAGCCATTAAGTGAAGGCCGTCGGCCGCTGCGTTGACGGTGGTGAGAGGTAAAGCCTGAAATGTCTCTTGACATTGAGGATCTCGGAATACTGAATTTCCTAATGATTTCCGAAATGGGATGTCCCATGCGTCTAACTGCAATTACCATGGAAACTTTTTCATATGAATCTCATGAGCACAAATAGACAGCTCCGGCAATGCACTGCCCTTTCATACCTCGTGCACGCGATGCTACTGCCATCTGTATATGTGTTTTTCTCTATCCCATGACTTTTGTTACCTCAGTGTAAATGGGCCTTTCACAAAATCCCGCAAAAAGCGTATAACTTTCCAACCGTGGAGTATAACTGAGCGGTGCGTGATACTTAAGACGTTTACAGGCGATCCGTCACTGCGGCAGCTCACTGTTAATAACTGCTCTCAAATTGCGGTGGTGCACCGTTCCGCTGAAAAATAAATTTTCCGTATATTATTGCAAATGTGGGAAATGCTAGCCCTGCGAGTTACTCATGCAGTTGATGCCTGATTGTAAAACGTATCTCGAGAAACAGCCGAAAAACATAGGAAACTTTGGAGAGTCTCTCTCGTGCTTGCCTATGATATACTATGTGATGAAAAGTATCCGGACACCCACAAAAACGTACGTTTTTCATATTAGGTGCATTATTCTGCAACCTACTGCCAGGTACTCCGTATCAGCGACCTCAGTACTCATTAGACATCTTGAGAGACCAGAATGGCGCGCTCCACGGAACTCACCGCCTTCGCACGTGGTCAGGTGATTGGGTGTCACTTGCGTGATACGTCTGTATGCGAGATTTCCACACTCCTAAACATCCCTAGGTTCACTGTTTCCGAGGTGGTAGTGAAGTGGAAACGTGAAGGGACATGTACAGCACAAAAGCGTACTGGCCGACCTCGTCTGTTGACTGACAGAGGGTCGTACTGTGTAATAGGCAGACATATGTCCAGACAGGAGTTCCAGACTGCATCAGGATCCACTGCAAGTACTATGAAAGTTAGGAGGGAGGTGAGAAAACTTGGATTTCATCACGCCAGTAAATGCCAAACGAGTCCTCGCTTTGTGTAAGGAGCGTAAACATTGGACGACTGAACAGTGGAAAAATGATGTGTGGAGTGACGAATCACGGAACACAATGTGGCGATCCGATGGTAGAGGGTGGATATGGCGAATGCCCAGTGAACATCATCTGCCAGCGTGTTGTGTGCCAACAGTGAAATTCGGAGGCGCTTGTGTTATGGTGTGGTCGTGTTCTTCGTGGAGGGGGCTTGCACCCCATATTTTTCTGCGTGGCACTATCACAGCTCAGACCTACATTGGTGTTTTAAGCACCTTCTTGCTTCCAACTGTTGAAGAACAATTCGGGGGTGGCGATTGCATCTTTCAACACGATAGAGCACCTGTTCATTATGCACGGCCTGTGGCGGAATGGTTACACGACAATAACATCCCAGTAATGGACTGTCCTGACCTGAATCCTATAGAACTCCTTTGGGATGTTTTGGAACGTCGACTTCGAGCCAGTCGTCATCGATCGACATCGATACTTCCCCTCAGTGCAGCAATCAGTGAAGAATGGGCTGCCATTCCCCAAGAAACCTTCCAGCACCTGACGGAAAGTATGCCTGCGAGAGTGGAAGCTGTCATCAAGGCTAAGGGTGGGCCAACACCATATTGAATTCCAACATTACCGATGGAGGGCGCCACGAACTTGTAAGTCATTTTCAACCAGGTGTCCGGATACTTTTGATCACATGGTATATATGACTTTTGTATACCACTAGTCTTTGGTTGCGGTAATTCATCTCTCCACTTAAATGGAACATAGCCTCAACACTGAACAACAAAAGAGAAAGTAAACTGTTATCTGCCATCTCCACGCCTAAAATGAGTTTAGAAAACTCTACACGTTGTTGCTTACAATCATGGCGAAGGGCGTGTAGTTACTGAATCTTGTATGGTTTGGGATACAAAAGTATGCGAAAACCACATTCAGACAGACGCATCAGGGATTGCTAACCCCCGGCTGGCATGACGACTACATTTATCTTGACTAAGTGCAAAACTCTCTTGAATGCCCCCTGTGTCTCGAAAGCACGCGCGGAGCGCCTTGTGTATTTTCCCTCATATAAATGGCCAGTGTCTTAAAACTGTTGACGCCATCTTCTAATGCTTTGAGATGTAGGAGGTACAGTGCCGCAATCTCGATGAAAATCAAGCCGTACGGCCGCAACTGAGTTGCACCTAGTGAAACGGAGAGCGCTTAAACCTTTTGCTGCTGCTTTGGGCTATGCTCGACTGGACGTATACTGGATACTGAACGAGCAAGCGAGCCAGGTACCTGAATCATGAAAATCCCCACCAGAACCGACATGAACCAGTTACAAACCACTGGCGCCAAGATAGACATTTAGTTTCGATGCTTAAGTTAAAATGTATTTTGAGTTTCTATCTTCAGTCATGTAGAATATGTAGTCTTGCAAAATGAGATGAATCTTTTTGAAATACCGTGTATATTTACCAAAAAGAAGCTCCTCGTGTTTCTTCACACTCATCATATGTGATTTTAACAAATAAATTCAGGCCGAGAGAGCTGCGTGGTAGTGATATGTTGATACGAGAAGAACTGCACAAAAATGCCCTGGTATGTATTCATAGACGGGATGGACCCTTATGCTTTGTCATCAATGATAGCATCTCCTAATCTTCCTGTCAAGAGCAGATTGAGAAACACACACATGTTGACTGGCAGTGGTACCGTTAGATCACAGTCAGTTGACATTCAGAGTAATTTAGGACAAGTATTGAGTCAGGTTCGAATAAGCCAGAATTAAAGAGTAATGGGCAAGTATCCGCCTCCTGAGGCAATTAACCATCATTGCCTTGAAGGGGATAAAAGCTAAGAACACAATCACGGTGGAAACTCTGATGCCGTTGCCGGCAACAAGATGATAAGCTCTCGTTCCCGGAGGTGACTGCCTTAGTCTGTGCCTCTACGTATTAAGGTCAGATCTCTCCGAAAGCAGCACTCAGCAACTCAGCATGACTGGCAGCGTAAAATGAAAAGACGAAGGCCAAGCAAACGTTAGCGCGTACACAGTGCCATTAATTTGCAGACCACGGTCACCCAGCTTAGCGCTTCATGTAGCAGTGCTAAAAGGTCCGAACCAACATTTACACAATGCAGCGTCAGCCGCAATCTAGCTGATGTAAAGGACTCAATGCAGAGAACACTGGAGGTACTGAAGTTATACATAATGTATCAGAAGAAATGGGAAATATTTTAGGGGGTGGCGACTTAACGTCTGAGGTCATTCGTCGCCTAGAACTTAGAACTAATTAAACGTAACTAACCTAAGGACATCACACACATCCATGCCAGAGGCAGGATTCGAACCTGCGACCGTAGCGGTCGCTCGGCTCCAGACTGTAGCGCCCAGAACCGCACGGCCACTCCGGCCGGCGCCCGACTAACGTTATGAAATATTTTTTGTCCGAGAGACGATCCTTAACCCTAGCCTTTAAATCACGTCGGTTTAATAAAAAATGAAAATGAATTTCTGACGTTTTGTCTTCGTAAAATATGGTCTTGAGCTATAATCTGCATTCCACTTACAACAAAGAAATGAATGGACGAGAATAACGCCACAAATATACACTGAAGAGCCAAAGAAACTGGTACACCCGCCTAATATATTGTAATATCCCCGCAAGCACCCAAAAGTGCCGCAACGCGACGTGGCATGGACTCGGCTAATGTCTGAAGTAGTGATAGAGGGAACTGACACCCTGAATCCTGTAGGGGTGTCCATAAATTCGAAAGAATACGCGGAGATGGAGATTTCTTCTGAATAGCATGTTGCAAGGCGTCCCAAGTATGCTCAATATTGTTCATGTCTGGGGAGTTTGGTGGCCAGTGGAAGTGTTTAAACTCCGAAGAGTGTTCCTGGAGCCATTCTGTAGCAATTCTGGACGCGTGGGGTGTCGCATTGTTCTGCTGGAATTTCCCAAGTCCATCGGAATGCACAATTGATATGAATAAATACAGGTGATCAGACAGGATGCTCGCGTATGTGTCACCTGTCAGAGTCATATCTAGAACTATCAGGGGTCCCAAATCACTCCAACTGCACACGCCCCACACCATTACAGAGCCTCCACCAGCTTGAACAGTTACCTGCTGTCTCCATACCCGTACACGTCCATCCGCTAGATACAATTTGAAACGAGACTCGTCCAACCAGGCAACGTGTTCACAGTCATCAACACTCCAATGTCGGTGCTGACGGGACCAGGCGAGGCGTAAAGCTTTTTGTCGTGCAGTCATCAAGGGTACACGAGTGGACCTTCGGCTTCGAAAGCCTATATCGATGACGTTTCGTTCAATGGTTCGCACGCTGACACTTGTTGATGGCCCAGCATTGAAATATGCAGCAATTTACGGAAGGGTTGCACTTCTGTCACACTGAGCGATTCTCTTCAGTCGTCGTTGGTCCAGTTCTTGCAGTATCCTTCTCCGGTTTCAGCAGTGTTGGAGATTTGATGTTTTACCTGATTCCTGATATTAACAGTACACTCGTGAGATGGTCGTACGGGAAAATCCCCACTCCATCGCTACCTCGAAGGCGCTGTGTCCCATCGCTCTTACTTCGACTATAACACCACGTTCAAACTCACTTAAATCTTGATAACCCCAGCAGTAACAGATCTAACGACTGCGCCAGACACTTCTTGTCTTGTATAGGCGTTGCCGACCGCAGCGTCGTATTCTGCCTGTTTACATCTCTCTGTATTTGCATACGCATGCCTATGCCTGTTTCTTTGCCGCTTCAGTGTAATTTAGAATACCTTACTAGCAGAATTTGGGGTACATCCTATGACAGATCATTCGTAAGAGTAACAGGACATAGTAAATCGAGAAAGTGTGGAACTGCAATACAGAGGTTAATGTGAGTGATAGTTCGAAAGCTTACACCGTGCAAAGCGACAAAGGTATTGGGCAAATTTACGACGCCTGTATGAAGAAACCTTTATTGTATATTAGTACCCCAAACGTTTTTCTCTCATTTGAAGATTTACACCGTAGTAAATTTGGCCAACTATAAATAAGAGCCAGCAATAAGTACAAAAAAGCTAGCTAACATGTTTGTTCATTGAAACTTTATTAGTATTTATGTGGGTCCAGCTAATTTCAGTGGATTAAATGGTTCAAATGGTTCTGAGCACTATGGGACTTAACATCTATGGTCATCAGTCCCCTACAACTTAGAACTACTTAAACCTAACTAACCTAAGGACATCACACAACACCCAGCCATCACGAGGCAGAGAAAATCCCTGACCCCGCCGGGAATCGAACCCGGGAACCCGGGCGTGGGAAGCGAGAACGCTACCGCACGACCACGAGCTGCGGGCAGTGGATTAAATATTCTTTAAATATTCTTTAATATAATCCGAAGTTAAGATTCGTGACTGGAAATAGCCTAGGAGCAAAGGAACGACAACTCGAGTCAAGTACAGGCACGCCGTAACCTACAGCAATGTAATAACTGTAGTAATAGTAAAAGTACTGGCTACCCAAGTGTTTAAGTTTCCATGTTTACTACTACGCTATTACTTTCTCACTACTTGTGGAAAAAGCAATCGCTTTTCTGTTTCACATACTCATTTCAACTTTGCTATTGTCTTTCCGTCTAACTAGATGTGTACATTGGGTGGACAGAAATTTATGGAAGTGGATAGCAATCTCGTATCCTTCTTTCCTTGGTAGACCACAAGGGCTCAATAATATAAAAATCTGGCGATCATGGTGGCCAGGAAAGAGGCGATAATTTATCCTCCTGATCACAAAGCGGGTCCTGGAGGATGCGAGCTGCGTGAATGGGGGAGCTGTCGTCTGGGAAGTCAATATAATCAATTGGGAACAAACATTGTACTATTGGATGGAACTGATCAACCAAAATGATCACGTAACCGTTGGCAGCAATGCGAACTTGCAGAGTAATCGTAGCGACCATAAAATACCACGATTTGGCTACCCAAATCAACACCAAACTCTCACCATGGTTCACCCTAGGGACGTAAATTCGGCCGGAAGTTGGGAACAGTGTCAAACGGGAGTCATCCGACCAAATGCCTTTCATCCATTGCTCCACAGTCCAGGTTTTATGCCTTCGGCACCACATTTTCCTGTTACGGGAATTTCCAGGACTGATGTATGACCTCCAAAGCCCAGCTTGCCCTTCAATTCCCTGCATCTGGAGCCCCCTTCGTTTTTTTTGTTGATGACGGGGCTCTCGAGTGTAACATACAGTTCTGCAGTGACTTTTGCAGCTTCCTCTTATTTTTCGTCAAAATGCTCTTCAATGACTATACGTCAGGATCACTCAGCACATGCTTTCGTCTGCGTTGCGACTTAGCTGATGATGTTTTCCCTCTTTCCGCGGACACGATATAAATCTTCGTTATGGTGCTCTTGAAACAGAAAACACTTAGGATAACTTGGTTACGGAAGCACCCACAATACGAGCACCAATAGTTTGCTTATGTTCGAATTCACGTAGCTCCGACTGCGACATAATGCGTTCACAACAACACAGAACACTGTTCTGACACTTGAAACGCATTGAGGACATTACACAGGTGCCACACGTGGTCAAACACAACGGCGCAACCTGTAGGCTTAGAGAGCATCTGCTGTTATGTTTAAGCATGCATTCCTCACGGTGTTTCCTTATTTTTGTTCAAGCCTATGCACTTTCGAGCAATCGAAAATGCTTTGTTGGTTCGACAAGTTTACTAACGCCACGTCAAATGGCACAGTGTTTTGTAATTAGTATTCTAGTACGTACTCAGAATTTCGAGCGCCACCGAGGCAACGGCTTGCTGTGGGTAACTCAGCTCGAGGAAAATGGCTGAGGTTAGAAGCGTCTACTGTGGGCAATAACTCGTCGACTACAGGCGCATTGTAACAACACTTAAACGGCGCGCCGGCCGGTGTGGCCAAGCGGTTCTAGGCGCTTCAGTCTGGAACCGCGCGACCGCTACGGTCGCAGGTTCGAATCCTGCCTCGGGCATGGATGTGTGTGTGATGTCCTTAGGTTAGATAGGTTTAAGTAGTTCTAAGTTCTAGGGGACTGATGACCACAGATGTTAAGTCCCATAGTGCTGAGAGCCCTTTTAAACGGCGCATGATGCAGCAGATTTCTATCCACTTCATTGCTGGACATCATCCAATGAGCAGTTATGTCATACACAACCACTTTTTCGCTATGGAATGCAGTATCCACCACCTCATATGTGTATCTCTGGTCACCTCATGTAAAAGTGCACAGGGATTATCGAGAGCATAGGAAGACCCACGTTGGACGTTCGAAACGTGGAGAAAGGTAGTCGGATGAAGTCGCAGTACCGGAGTACTACGCTGACGGAAGTGGAAAGTGTTGAACCATGAAGCATCAGTCTGATATTTATCAGACAGTGAGGAGATGTTCATTAAATTATTAAATTTTCGCTGCATTCAGAATTGATGACCATCATTAAGATCAATATGAGGTATGTCGGGTGTAAGAAAACAGACTTCTAATGTTATCTTGAGGAATTTCTTGCCACGTATGAAACAGATGCTGTGTAAGTTCATGAATGTGGTTGGCTGAAGGCTGGAATGAGAGTGTCCGCCCTCCCATCGCATCCCAGACGTGCTCCATCGTTACAAATAACGGGACGTGGCAGTTGTCGAAAATACGTACATTTCTGCTGGCGTTTATGGTGTCGACTGCCTTATGGGGTACTCCATTTTCCTGCTGGGATGTACTGTATGGTACATTGGTCGTGAGGGATGTCACAACCAGGTTTACTATTCTTGTCAAGTACTGGCAAACACTGTAAGTAGGCTGTTTAGGTTTTTATATTGGTAACGCCACGTAGCGCTCTGTATGAAAATCACTGGCTGTGCTGTGTGCAGTCTGTGGCTGGTTTGCATTGTTGTTGGCTATTGTAGTGTTGGGCAGTTGGCTGTTAACAGCGCGTAGCGTTGCGC
Source organism: Schistocerca serialis cubense (assembly GCF_023864345.2). NCBI lineage: Eukaryota > Metazoa > Arthropoda > Insecta > Orthoptera > Acrididae > Schistocerca > Schistocerca serialis. The sequence goes on along the minus strand of NC_064639.1, from coordinate 217,915,623 downwards.
AGTTGGAGGTGAGCCGCCAGCAGTGGTGGATGTGGGGAAGTGAGATGGCGGATTTTTGAGAGCAGATGATCTGAACAGAGAGAGTAAATTTGTAAGACTGGATGTCATGAACTGCTATATATATTATGACCTTTGAACACTATTAAGGTAAATACATTGTTTGTTCTCTATCAAAATATTTCATTTGCTAACTATGCCTATCAGTAGTTAGTGGCTTCAGTAGTTTGAATCTCTTATTTAGCTGGCAGTTGTGGCGCTCGCTGTATTGCAGTAGTTCGAGTAACGAAGATTTTTGTGAGGTAAGTGATTTGTGAAAGGTATAGGTTAATGTTAGTCAGGGCCATTCTTTTGTAGGGATTTTTGAAAGTCAAATTGCGTTGCGCTAGAAATATTGTGTGTCAGTTTAAACACAGTCATGTATTATTGTTCTAAGGGGACGTCTCAACACTCAGCTTCCCTTCAACAATTACTAAATCAGTCCCGTTGCTATACCAAAAACCTCCCCACACCACAATTCCAGGAACTGGAGAGGTCTGAGGCTCGAAATTCACCGTTCCCTGCGACCTTCAGCAGGTCGACAACGAAGACGTTAGTGTCGAAACATTGGAAATTTGTGGTAAGATGTTATGGGACTAAATTGCTGAGATCATCGGTCCCTAAGCTTACACACTACTTAATCTAACTTAAACTAAGTTACTCTAAGGACAACACATACACATATGTCCGAGGGAGACTCGTTAGTGTCGACCTGACCAAAAAATTCAAATTGCTCTGAGCGCTATGGGACTTAACGGCTGAGGTTATCAGTCCCCTAGAACTTAGAACTACTTAAACCTAACTAACGTAAGGGCAACACACACATCCATACCCGAGGCAGGATTCGAACCTGCGACCGTAGCGGTCGCGTGGTTCCGGACTGAAGCGCCTAGAACCGCTCGGCCACAACGGTCGGCCGCGACTCATCACTGAACACCACAGAATATCGCTAAATCCCTCAGAGTACTCTGCCTCTGCATCTTGGAAGTACCTGTTGTCTGTGGTTTGGCGTCAGCGGTAAACGACACATGGGAACTCGAGATCTGAACTCAGCTTGAGGTAATCAACTCGCGACGGCTCGTGGCTACACTGCGCCTGTAGCCTCTGCCCGGATTTCAGCTATTGTCATTTGTCTCTTCATCAGAGGTACACAACCGATCTTCGGAACTTCTCGTGGTGTATACCTTCTAGAAAGATCCGTGCCTACTCATGTTGCCACACTGTTGTCCCGAGGCCTCCTCGTCACTACACGTTCTGCAGTCATTGCGCTACAGCCAACGATCTGTGAAGTATGTCGACATGATATTCCCATGTCCTTGATGCTAATGATTCGATCTTCCTCAAAGTGCGAAAGATGGAGAAAAGTTGCGGGTACACGTCCTCTGTGCGTCCTGTGTTACGATCTCCTCTTGAAAAGTTCCAGAAACGTTAAACACGTTAGACACCCAGTAGTCATCATGTACTCACACCATTTTTCGGTTCCAGGAATGACTTTTCTCCGTCTGAAAATTTAACCAACTTCCCACAAGCATGGAAATACTGAAGTACTTGTTTGGTAGCGGTCGGTCGAGTATAACAGTATCCGAGAGCACCGTATGTCAAAAACCACGTGAGGTGATGATGCACTGCGCTTCTTCAGTGTCCAGGCAAGTAGTAGAGATATTATTTTGTGGAGACGCTGACGTACTGTAAAATATGGGCCCTTGACACATCTGCCACCGCCTGATCGCCGAACGATACAGAAATCTACTGTCTCAGTATGTCAGTTCTGTTGTTTGCCTAAAACAGTCCACAAGCGACCAGTATATCCGACAAGATTATGCATGACCCCATCGCTTCCAAATGGCACGAAAATGCGACAAACCCAGTAAAGAGACAGCCTACATTACACTTGTCCGTCCTCTGCTGGAATATTGCTTCGCAGTGTGGGATATTTACCAGGTGAGAGTGTCACTGATACGATACGCGAGTTGGGGCGGCAGTCACTGAAACAAAGGCGGTTTTCTTTGGGGCGAGGTCTATTTACGAAATTTCAATCACCAACTTTCTCTTCCGAATGCAAAAATATTTTGTTGACACACATCTACATAGGGAGAAATGAACATCATAATAAAATAAGAGAAATTAGAGCTCGAACGGAAAGATTTAGGTGTTCCTTTTTTCTACGCGCCATTCGAGAGTGGAATGGTAGAGAAGTAGTACGAAAATGGTTCGATGAACCCTCTGCCAGGCACTTAAGTGTGAATTGCAGAGTAACATTTAGATGCAGATGTAGATGTAAATGGTATGACGAACTCCATCCGTATGTAAGGGAGTTTGTGTGGTTCCTGCAGCTTATTTGATCTCAGTCGTACTGGTCACATCCTGTACGCCATCGAGGGAGATGGGCGCGACTCGAACAATAGGAGTTTTTTTTCTTAATATCCGATTATTGTTGTGGGCTACCATGCTTTTTCTTTCTATTCAACGTAAAGAGACTTCTGGAGGATTTGAGCTCAGCAGCATGAGGGGAAGAGTGCCCCAGACCTTTCAAAATTGGAAAAACGGAGTAAAAGGAAATGAAGCAGTAGTCAGCGAAGCTCTGGAAGCCGGACTCATCATTTTCTGTGGCGTTTCGGGACATTCAATGCCTTCAAGCCCCGGGTCATTAAGTTTCCCAAGTACGGCGGCCACATTAACATCTCATTAATATGCTACCTAGGGAACATGTAAGGGTGATAATACGATATTTACTTAGGTAAGGGAAACGTCCCCCTTGCATCGGGAGAAGTTTGTTGTGCGTGATCACCGCTCTGTAATAGTTTTGTTATAAATACGTCAAGACAACATATGAAACGAAGATACCGTAAAACAAAACACTCCTGATTAATAACGTAGTAGGCGTAAAAGGGGTATTACGGATATTCGAGTTTTCAGGATCTATGGACAAACGCTATGGTATCACTGAGAGGCGAAGGTTACGTTCAACAATTTCACATCCCCCGTATTCATCTTGCGACTGAAAATTTCCCCCGTTTTGGTATTGTTATTGCTTGTTCCTCAGTCAGAAGATTGCTTTTATGCAGTTATCCGTGCCACTCTATTATGTGCACGCCTGTTCAGTCGGTATAGCTACTCCTACCCACATCTTGGTGTCCTCCTATAATTTATACCCCGTTCAGAACCATAATTGATGCCTCAGGATGGGTCGTATGAATCAAACCGTTCTTTTCAGTAAGTTATGTCATGCATTTCTTTTCCCCTCGATTCGATTCAGCAACATTTCATTAGTTGTCCAAGTAAGCAACTATCGTTCAGCATTCCTATGTGGTGTCATATTTCAAAAGCTTCTACTCATTTCCTGTCCAAACTGTTTATCATCCACGTTTCATTTCCATACAACGCACCATTCTCGGCAAGTATATTTTCAAGAAGGACTGCCGAACACTTAAATCTATATTCGATGTTAACAAATTTCTCTTTTCCAGAAACGCTTTTTTTTTATTTGCGGTCAACATTTTACACCCTCTACTCGTACTTCTGCCATCGTCAGAATTTTTGCTACCGAAATAAGAAAACCCCTCTACTACTATTAATGTTCCAATGTGTAACCTAATTCCCTCAGAGCAACTAATTTAATTCGACCACATTACATAACCTTTGTTTTACTTCTGTTGATGCTTACCTTAAGACCACTTTTCAAGGCACTGTCCGTTCTATTAAAATGATCTTCCATGCCCTTTGCCATCTCTGACACATGTACAGTATCATCGGCAAAGCGCAAAATTGAATATCTTCTCCTTGAACTTTAATCCCATTTTCAAACTTGTCCTTGGTTTCCTGTGTACAAATAGAATAACGTTGAGTCTTGGCTAAAATACTTTCTCACTGCCTTCTCTACTGCTGCTACCCTTTCATGTCCTTCGACTCTCACAGCTGCAGTCTGGTTTCTGTATAAGTTGCAGATAACGTTATTTTATCCTTGTCACCTTCTGAATTTTAAAGAGTATATTAAAGTCAACATTGTTAAAAAGTTTTCTTTAAATGTGAAAAAATTAAAGTCAGTGTGCTTTCTTAAATCTGCTTCTATGATACGTTGTACGGTCAGAACTGATTCAGATGTTCATACATTTCTCGGGAATCCAAAATAACCTTCACCGAGGATGTCTTCTACCAGCCTTTCCATTCCTCTATAAGTAATACATGTCAGTCTTTTGCAGCCAAGACGTTTGAAATTAATTGTTCAGTAATATTTAAACCTGCTAGCAGCCAGCGGTCTTCTTTGGAATAGAAATTATTACATTCTTCTTCAAGTGTGTGGTTATTTCGCCTGTCTCATACACTGCGGTGCAAAAAGTCAGAGGATAGCGATATCGACATATATAGACGGCGAAATGGTAGTTGGACCTAGACGCATGACACATTCCATTTCGGAAACCGTTAGGGAAGTCAGTATTCATAGATACACAGCATCAACAGCGTGACGCGAATACCACATTTCAGGCATTACCTCTCACCACGGACAACGCAACGGCCGGCGGTCTTCATTTAATAGCCGAGAGCAGCGGCGTTTGCGTAGCGTTGTCATTGCTAACAAATCAGCAACACAGCATGAAATAACCCCAGAAATCAATATGGGGCGTACGACGAACGTATCCGTTAGGACAGTGCGGCGAAATTTGGCGTTAGTCGGCTATGGCAGCAGATGTCCGATGCGAGTGTCTTTACTAACAGCACGACATCGCCTGCAGCGCCGCTCCAGGGTTCGTGTCCATATCGGTTGGACCCTAGAGGATCGGAAAACTGTGGCCTGGCCAGATGAGTTCCGATTTCAGCCGATAAGGGCTGATGATAGGGTTCGAGTGAGGCGCAGCCCCCACGAAGACATGGACCCAAGTTGTCAACAAGGCACTGTGGAAGCTGGTGGTGGCTCCATAATGGTATGGGCTGTGTTTACATGGAATGGACTGGCTTACCTGGTCCAACTAAGCCGGTTATTGACTGGAAATGCCCGAGTACTTGGAAACCATTTGCAGCCATTCATGGACTACATGTTCCAAAGCAAATATGGAATTTTTGCGGATGAAAATGAACCATGTCACCGGCCCGCGGATGTTCGCGATTTGTTTGACGAACATTCTGGACAGTTCGAACAAATGATTTGGCCACCCAGATCATCGGTATCGGCAGCGCTTTCGCAATTATGAGCGGCTGTAGAGGCAGCGTGGCTCAATATTCCTGTAGGAAACTTCCAACAGCTCGTTGAGTCCATGTCACGAAGATTTGCTGCACTACGTCTGTGAAAAGGAGATTCGACACGATATTATGAGGTATCCCTTGACTTTTATCATCTTACTGTATATCCTGCATACCGGTTGGAATTATTTTGTCACGATGTGTGCTCTCAAGGACCTCAATAATTGTGAAAAAGTGTCGTCTATACTAGGTGCTTTGCTCGACCTTATGACAAATGGTACGACAAAGGTTGTGACAAACGGCAAATAAAATTAGTCGCTGTCCAGAATAAATGCGGTAGACACGACACAGGTTCCCGGGTCCGATTCCCGGCGGGGTCAGGGATTTTCTCTGCCTCGTGATGACTGGGTGTTGTGTGATGTCCTTAGGTTAGTTAGGTTTAAGTAGTACTAAGTTCTAGGGGACTCATGACCATAGCTGTTAAGTCCCATAGTGCTCAGAGCCATTTGAACCATTTTTGAACACGACACAGGGACTTCGACCGTAATTACACTATTGGCCATTAAAATTGCTACACCACGAAGATAACGTGCTACAGACGCGAAATTTAACCGACAGGAAGAGGATGATGTGATATGCAAATGATTAGCTATTCAGACCATTCATACAAGGTTGGCGCCGGTGGCGACACCTACAACGTGCTGACATGAGGAAAGTTTCCAACCGATTTCTCATACACAGACAGCAGTTGACCGGCGTTGCCTGGTGAAATGTTGTTGTGATGCCTCGTGTAAGGAGGAGAAATGCGTACCATCACGTTTCCGACTTTGATAAAGGTCGGATTGTAGCCTCTCGCGATTGCGGTTTATCGTATCGCGACATTGCTGCTCGCGTTGGTCGAGATCCAATGACTGTTAGCAGAATATGGAATCGGTGGGTTCAGGAGGGTAATACGGAACGCCGTGCTGGATCCCAACGGCGTCGTATCACTAGCAGTAGAGATGACAGCCATCTTATCCGCATGGCTGTAACGGATCGTGTAGCCACGTCTCGATCCCTGAGTCTACAGATGGGGACGTTCGGAAGACAACCAACATCTGCACGAACAGTTCGACGACGTTTCCAGCAGCATGGACTATCAGCTCGGAGACCATGGCTGCGGTTACCCTTGACGCTGCATCACAGACAGGAGCGCCTGCGATGGTGTACCCAACGACGAATATGGGTGCACGAATGGCAACACGTCATTTTTTTGGATGAGTCTAGGTTCTGTTTACAGCATCATCATGGTCGCATCCGTGTTTGGCGAGATCGCTGTGAACGCACATTGGAACCGTGTATTCGTCATCGCCATACTGGCGTATCACCCGGCGTGATGGTATGGTGTGCCATTGGTTACACGTCTCGGTCACCTCTTCTTCGCATTGCCGGCACTTTGAACAGTGGACGTTATACTTCAGATGTGTTACGACCCGTCGCTCTACCCTTTATTCGATCCATGCGAAACCCTACATTTCAGCAGGATAATGCACGACCGCATGTTGCAGGTCCTGTACGGGACTTTCTGGATACATAAAATGTTCGACTGCTGCCCTAGCCAGCACATTCTCCAGATCTCTCACCAATTGAAAACGTCTGGTCAATGGTGGCCGAGCAACTGGCTCGTCACAATACGCTAGTCACTACTCTTGATGAACTGTGGTATCGTGTTGAAGCTGCATAGGCAGCTGTACCTGTACACGCCATCCAAGCTCTGTTTGACTCAAGGCCCAGGCGTATCAAGGCCGTTATTACGGCCAGAGGTGGTTGTTGTGGGTACTGATTTCTCAGGATATATCCACTCAAATTGGGTGAAAATGTAATCACTTGTCTGTTCTAGTATAATATATTTGTCCAATGAATACCCGTTTGTCATCTGCATTTCTTCTTGGTGTAGCAATTGTTATGGCCAGTAATGTATTTAAGCTGTCCAGAGAATTTCTTATTATTTCTCTTCCTGTTTTGGGAAATTAGAACAGTTAATTCACTGTCTTTGTCCCTATTCAGCCACTTGTAGACCCTTCCCCCTAGGAGCTCGAAACAGTGGAGGCCTGCATGTGGTCTCCTCCTAGCATTAGCAGTGCAGCCCAACCATTCCTAAGTGATCGATCAGTGTGGCAGCTGGAAAGCCTCCACCTACGCAGTCCCAAGGACTTTGGGTGGATCACCCATTCTGGTCGCCTACTTAGAGGCGCCACCTAGCATCAAACTGAGGATTAGTATCGGAGCTCAGCGGGCGATCAGTACTGTATATTCCAACGGGTTTTCAAAAGAAACGGTCCGATTTGACATTTATGGTTATTAGATTTATTATGCGTTGCTTTAATTAGACCTTATGAGCAGGTGTACACAAATCATCGTAATGCTGTTAGACTGCTAGGGATTAAAGTTACAACATCAGGAAAGATAGCGAACAACGAAACTTTTTGTTGTTGTTTGTGTACAGTATACACTGTCCATTCAGATCACATGTCAAAAGCCTGAGTAATCACCTTTCGCAGCGCATACCGCTGCGAGAGAGAGAGTCCTTGAGGTTCTGAAAGGTACGAATAGGAATGTCGAGACATGACAACGCCAGTACCGTTCCCGGCTCCGCTAGGTTTCTCATTTGAAGATCCATAGTGCGAACTGACCAATCGTGTGGTCTCACAGGTTCTCGACTGGATTTAAATCCAGGGAGGTTGGTAGCCGCTGGAGTACGGGAAACTCATCCTGGTGCTTTCCGAACCGTGCAGGTACACTGCGAGCTGTGTGAGACGTTGCATTGTCCTGCTGATAGATGCCATCGTGCTGAGGAGAAGCAGACTGCATGTAGGGGTGGACATGGTCCCCAAAACAGATATATTCTTGTGTTGATCCACTGTGTCTTCCAGGATGACGAGGTTCACCAAAGGAATGCCACGAAAATATTTCTCAGACCATATCCCTCCCTCCTCCGGTCTGGATCCTTCCAACTACCCAACGGTCATCATGCAGCATAGAACGTGATTCGTCTCAAAAGACCACTTGTCGCCACTCAGTGGACGTCCAGTTACTGTATTGGCGTACAGATTCGAGGCTTCGTTGCTGGTGAACAACAGACAACATAGCTGCTTGAACAAGGTGCCTGCTGAGAAAACCCATGTGCAGCAGTGTTCGCTAAACGGTCGCCGAGGAAGCCATACTGGTGACCCCTTCGTTCATCTGGACAGTTGGGCAGTTAGTTGCTCAGCAGTTACACGTCTGTTCACCAGTACACACCGCAACAGCCGTCGTTCGCACCTGTCATCTAAGGCCGATGGTGCACCATAGTTGCCCCTAAGTCAGTTTTGGATAGCACCATTTTGCCAAGCACGGTATATTTTAGCCACAGCATCTCGCAAACAATTTACAGACTTAATCATTTCGAAAATGTTTCCACTCTTTGTCCGAAAGCCAATGATCACGCCTTAAGACCCGCTTCCACATTACGACGACAACTGCACTGTTTTCCGTGTCCTCCGAGACGCTGTATATACGTTCAATTGTTACTGCTGCGCCTGCTGTCTGTGTGTGGTTATTGCATTTTGACGTCCAACATAGGCGCTGATCACATTAATGTGATAGGACCCTGTAATAGGAAGAATACACGATTAAATTTGAATGTGATTTGGGGTATGCAAGTAGCTGTATTTAGCATACAGATCATACAGATATTACGTCTCTGACAGCAACGACGGCTCCACTGTGGCTTAGCTACGAGTTGAAGTGAACTTGGACGACAGTCATTACATGTCGCTTTAGCTCTATGTCAGAGTTCACCGATCGTAGTGGTTCATGAGTCGTAGCCAGATTCTCGGCAAACCATGTTCTGGTTTGGACAGCGTGATTAGCAAGACAACAATCAAAAAACCTCTATATCTATGACGATCACTCCAAAAGAAATGCACACTATTTTTTTAAATCCATCTCTTATTCTACATGTTTGAAAGTTCTACAGTGTGTAGATACATCCTTTAGGAACAATATTTTCATTTCTTCACATAATTACATCCCTCTCAACTGCCTTACGCCATCTTCGAACCAGCGCCTGTATACCCGCACGGTAAAATTCTGGACCAACCTGTTGGAGCCACTGTTTGGCAGCGAGCACAAGGGAGTCGTCATCTTCAAACCTTGTTCCACGAAGAGACTCTTTCAGTTTCCCAAAGAGATGATAGTCACATGGAGCCAGGTCAGGACTGTAAGGCAAGTGTCTCAGTGTTGTCCATCCGAGTTTTGTGATCACTTCCATGGTTTTTTGACTGACATGTGGCCGTGCATTGTCGTGCAACAGCAAAACATCCTGCTTTTGCCGATGTAGTCGAACACTACTCAGTCGAGCTTGAAGTTTCTTCAGTGTCGTCACATATGCATCAGAATTTGTGGTGGTTCCACTTGGCATGATGTCCACAACCAAGAGTCCTTCGGAATCGAAAAACACCGTAGCCATAACTGTTCCAGCAGAAGGTGTGGTTTTGAATTTTTTTTCTTTTGTCTTGGGTGAGTCGCTGTGCTGAGAGTCCATGGTGCTCCAGACGTCGTCGCACTCCCCGTGAGGATGCTAGCCCGCCTGCAAAGAAACGCATTTCCCGACTCAATGTCAGTGACTTGGCTATACTATCCAGCATGGCCGAGTGAATAATGTGCCTGTCATCTTGGGCGCTAGCCGTGTGGAGCGCTAGTCGTGAGGTCCTGTCTGCATTACCGAACAACCAACATTCAAATGCTACTCCTGAATGAGGAACCTGCGTCAGAATCTTTCCTTACACACAGAATACTGCCTGTTTTGTACTGTTTTTGCTGAAATGCTAATCATTTGAACATTCACTCATGTAGTACATCCCATGTCAGTTACCTTAGTGGTGCTGCAATCTTAATGGACAGTCATTTATTCATTATAGTCGCCTAGCGGTGCAGTGCTTCAGGTGAGTTCTTTACAGGGATGAATAAAATTTATTATCTATTCAAGAAAACTCTGTTTCAGTACCTGAGGTTGTTGATGCATCTCTTTGAAGTAAACGTTTTCATTCCTCTTGGAAAAAATTTTCCTTACGAGCATTTGGCCAGCAAGCAAGATATATACAGGGCGGACAAATTAAAACTAACGTGGAAAATATTTCATTTGCCTTAGGGTAGGCAACCTGATGGATGCCATTTTTGTTTTCTTTGTGTAACGTGGGTTGACGGCTCAGGTTAGTGACTTGAATCCTGGAAGGCATCGATTAAATATGCAAAGGAACCCTACAAATTAATGAATGGGGAAACATATGACTATTAAATGAGATGTGAATTACAATTATTTGATTTATTCCAGTAAAGTAATCGTTAAACAAGTTGCAACCTGTGGCAATAATAATCTAATAAAGCCCTGGCACATCAGACACAGGGGTTCAGGAGAATAGATGCTAACAATTGATTAACTAAACTAATTATAATTGCAAGGTTCCAGTGGGTGTTGTAATGTTGATTGAAAGCATATAGTAATACAGAAGCGAATAAGTCACACCTGTGTTCAGAATTTAAAGCAATTGTTCATGGCGCTAAAATGTAAGTCTTCAGAGTGAAACCTGAAGTAATCGGATTACTTAAAACCAAATTTAACGACTGCACACATCATTTCACAGTTGTGCCTCGATCTCACGATAATACTGCAGGTGTTGCATGCAGTGGCTGCGGAATCGATCAAGTCCCAGTGCATCGGTTCAGGTGGCTCGGCAGCCGGTGTCAACATATAAGTCCAGTGGCTGTGTCTTCCAAAAATGGAGTTGAAGACTGAAGATGAAGTTGAAGTCTGATTTCTCATAGAGTGTTAATTAAAAGGAAACTCCACATTGCCACATATTGCTTCTCTCATTGACTTTTGATTTGCTTAGCTCTGGATCTTCCAAGCGCCAACTAGTCGAATTATTTCATACAAAACACTGGACCAATAACTCGTGTCTTACCATCGTCTATAGGAAAAAGACGCATCACTCTCCCTCTGTCTTTTTTTTTACCAATAGGGAGCTCTGTGTCGTCATTATCCGCTGTCTCTTTCTAACCTACAGTTTATTTACATGGTGGTGGGTTTTACATTGCATAAACGTTTGTTTTTTGGAGAGTCAGAATGTTCGGTGGTGTCTCAAGTTTTCAAATTCCCAGGACTTCGGGTCCCCTAACCATCTTCAAGATATTTATCTCCAGCTTTCGATGTTTACTGGGGGAAACGTCCAGTTTTCTACACTATGAGTAAAATGACACTTTCTGCTAAAAAGGGTGACCCTCCTTACTCCATTTCCAGGTCATAAATGTTTTCGTTAGGAGTTCGCTCCGCGGAAGATGTTATCTAGTTTCTACACAAATCGTGACATCCTGTGGCTGTGCTCCAAGGCAACAGCGGTTGGCCAGTGGGCCACTGACCCTCAGCCAACGCCTGCTGCCTTCCAGGAACTGGGACTGACATGAGAGGCGGCTGACGTTGCTACTTCAGGCGATCCGTGAGCTTCTTCACAGTTTGTTTGCTTTCAACTTTTTCCCTATTCTACAGGGCAAGCAAATACTAGTTAAGAGTGAAAGAACAATAAGTCCACGTAAGTGTTTACTGGCCAATCACTAGTATCACTGTTTACCATATTCTTCAGTATCAGTTACGTATTCTGATCAAATGGGATTCCCCTTATGAATTTGCATAAGATACGAGACTAGTTCCAGAAAAATGATCCCACAACAAAATTAATTTACATCAAATGCCTTGGATTACAGGTGTGACGATGTTTAAACTCAGTTAGGTACATTTGGTAAAATATGACAGTCTTGGTTTTAAACCGTTTAATACCAGGAACCATTGGTATAATTGGTTAGATTGGCAATTTCAGTGCACATAATGAAAAATATGTATAAAAATAAAAAATGCTACAATGGATATTTTATTTCCTAGATGCGTTCCATAGCCCAAAATATAGAAACACATTATTATTCGATATTTGACTCTAAACTGTGTAAACCGCACTTGAAATTTTAGGAACAGAAAATAAATTGTAGGAAAAAGTTGTAAAACATCTCCTTCATATAGGCCACTGTACATGACAGCAAAATATAAAGAAGTAATTTTCACTGAAAAACTACGACAACAAAGAAATTAACATCTAAATTAGATTCGCTTACACAATGGTCAGAATGTTTCGATACCTGTGTGTCACTCATTTACCTGAGATACTACTTTATATAAGCCAGCTTTTCAAATGTACTTGGAAAGCGTCTGTTCCATAATGGAGTGTGAATTTGCCCATGAGACGTCCAATAAAAATCACTTGCGGCGGAGGTATGTGATACATTTAAAATTCTAGAAGCAACTGAAACTATAGGTTGTCCCATAATAACTCTGCTGTCATTTCCCAAACCCGCGCTCACTGTCGCAATGAACTCTAGCGCCTGTGTTTGGTCTCCTGACTGAGAGTTTCCCCTTTAAAATGGAGAGCCAACATATTTGCCACAGCACAAACAGCTTTGTAAGGTGGCGTGGTCTCCTGACCTTCATTTCTTACACATCCCGACCTCACCATCGTATTATGCGTGTCAAGTCCTTTCATTCGAGCTCAAACTCGATAGGGTAATTTTACATATTTCCATTTAATCGATATGCAAATCTAATAAATAAATCGCAAGTGTGCACCGAGATTAAAAAGTTGAGGCTGACGTACACAAACATTCAAGACACTATGGCCACAGGAGTTTTTGTTAGGCGGAAGCAACTAGCCCACTGGAAAGTCCATAGCAGGATGAGTTAGCACGCAGCTGCACCGGCCGGCCAACCGCACATGACCCAAAACAGTTCTTGCCAGAGAAAAGGGATGACGGCCTCCGTGTTCACCTTAAGGGGAGCCGGAGGTGGTCAAATCCAAAAAATTGCGATTTTTTTTTGCTACCGAAAATTAATTGGAACATTCCTCTTTAATGTAAACTTTGAATTATTGTTCCACTCGCCCTAGAAGTGGAGTTATTACCATTTTCCCCCACGCCTGCAGAGGAAATGGGCGGCCGCTGAATGCATCTAACACCCTCTCGCGACTTCCTGGCGAACTGCTTGGGATTTTTTCGGCCTGTTACGCATACAGCGCCTTACGTTACGCATACAGCGAGTGTGCAAGGGTTGGCTACATTGTTTTCTGTGACAAATATTACCCGTATTTCCTTACAGCTTACTCCTATTTTCCTCAGAATTTTGAACATCTTGCTCCATTTAATATTGTCGTACACTTTTGTTCTGGTTACGATGCCACGTTTTAGTAACCGTGTATATAACAAGAGGAAGAACGTAGGGAAAAGAAAATTAACACTAATACCAAGTTGCGATACTACAATAAATAAGAGCGCGGAACATCGTCTCTTTGCTGTTTACCGTTTCGAATTAGTTCAGTGTTGCGCCTGTTGTGGGTAGTATTATACTTCTTGTGTAAAGCGGGTAATACGCAGTATGTACAAGAATCAGGAGGCAACAATAAAACCAATTTTTCATGACTTAGCACAGCCAGAATTGTTACACAAATGTCTACACGGAAAGACGCAGAATCCTAATGAGAGCGTAAACAATTTGATTTGGAAAGTGATTCCTAAAAGGGCGTTTGTAAGCATAAAAACACTGCACTTTGGCATTTATGATGCAATAGCAACCTACAACCAAGGGAACAGTGTGAAGTGTGAAGTTCTGAAGGTATTAGGATTTACAGCTGGGGTGAACACTGTACGAGCACTAAGAAATATTGACAGAGAAAGGTTAATAGGAGCAGAAAGAAGAGAAAGGCATACGAAGTATGATGGAACAACAGGCCAGAAAAGAAGACAGAAGAGGAAGCTTTTGGTGGATGAAGAAGAAGACCCTGATAATCCATCCTATAGTGCAGGAATGTATTGAGATACTTTGATAGCCATTTCCCGTAAATTAGAATTTTTCGAATATAAGGAACATTTTCTCAAAATCCACTCCATCTACATCTACATCTACATTTATACTCCGTAAGCCACACAACGGTGTGTGGCGCAGGGCACTTTACGTGCCACTGTCATTACCTCCCTTTTCTGTTCCAGTCGCATATGGTTCGGGGGAAGAACGACTGTCTGAAAGCCTCCGTGCGCGCTCGAATCTCTCTAATTTTACATTCGTGATCTCCTCGGGAGGTATAAGTAGGGGGAAGCAATATATTCGATACCTCATCCAGAAACGCACCCTCTCGAAACCTGGCGAGGAAGCTACACCGCGATGCAGAGCGCCTCTCTTGCAGAGAGATGAAATTTTTATACAGCACTCCTAGTGGTCAAACGTACATTGTAACACAGCCATTTGGCAATATGTTCAGTAGTTTCATTTCAGTTTAATTATAAACCAATTATTTGTAAAAAAAAATTGGGTCATTAATAAAAAAAATAATTGGAAGGAAACTAGAAAAGATACACCAAAATCCCTCTGTTATAACTGCAATACTAAACCACTCTATATGCAAAAAAAATTCAAATTTTTCTATTTGGTAGTTTATTCATAAATGTTCCTCAAACTTAGTGATTTTAACATGGGCAGCATAGGCACCTCCGGCTCCACTTAAAAGCAAAACCAGATGTATTGTTTGGGAGAGCCACAGCATATGCATTTTTGACGGACCTAGTGTGCAGTTTCAGAGTTCTCACAAGTGGACAGTAAACGCCTAACGCAGATGCTATATATTTCTGGATTAGTCGGCTTAGCCATTCTCCCATTTGTAAGAGTAACGCTGATTGGTGGACTATTTCTGATGCAATGAGCCGGAGGAGTGAGGGAAAGACAGCAGATAATATACCCTTTCACTTTTTGCGTAGAGGGAAGTCGATCCGGTGACGCTCTTGTAGCGGGAACACGTAGTGGGAGCGAGTGCCCTCGTGCGTGTACACAGAGAGCGAGGAACGAAGTCACTAATCACTACTGCACTGAGAGAGCAGCTCTGTTGCTAGTGTATCGGAGTGTTACTCTACCGAGTCGCTCGCAATTAAGCGTTTGTTCACTGTGTTGGCCACGACACTTAATGTGCAGTGTGAACACAGACAGAGTATCAGTTAGCGCCTGCGAGCAAACATTGAGTGTCATCGCGGTGGACTGTTTATCTGACCGGTGTACCACGCCAATAGTTAGACCAGGGGCAAATAGGAGTCCTTGACTTCATCAAGGCATAGTGAGAGTTCGATTGGCAAAGGGCAATCCAGATAGAAAAAGATAATTTTTTTATTTTTCAGTGGCGAACGATGCAGGCAGCAGTCGTTGCAGCTCTCGATATTGTGCACTACAGCGTAAGCGAGCCCCATCTTTCCTCCATTAGAAATAACATACTTCATTCACGTCACTCCATTACATTTCTCACGTGAAAAATTCAATCGGATAATTTTTCAAGTTGAGTAGGCGCAGCTCTCAGCCATTCTGCCGAATAAATAACATTCTTAAAGAAAAGGGATAAAACAGCTTTTCCACACTTCATATATAAATGTCATTAAGAGGATTCTTATCCATAAGAGGTAACCTCCTAATCTGGAAACAGCCCAGAAATTTGTGTATCAGTTTATAAATAAAAATTTCACTTGATTTTCTTAAATTTTGCAATAAATAATATTTTCCGTTGAAAGGTAACTGATGGATTCCTTTCATGTTAATTTTTTAATACTGTTGTTATTTACGACATACATTCCACTTCTAAACTTACTGTGGTGTTTCTGACTATCTGGGAGGAGACTGAGCAGTGGAACGTGTTACTTTTGCACATAATCAAGAACAGTCTGTCACACTACTACACTTTAAGACACAGTTCATATGTAATTCATGTCACACAGTCTCATACAGAACCTACATCTGCTTTCTTTTATATACTGTATATGATAAGATACTGTCATCCCCCTTCCCTTCTGTGTGAAAGGATGAATGAGCAAATGTTTTTCTAGTTGCATGCTTGATGGTAACAGACAAGCCTGTCTGCTAGAGAACAGTAGGACCAACGTCGGAACAGGCAGCTACGCTTTCTAAAAGCAGGGAGGTTTCTATTCTTAGTATGGTCCTGTCCATCCCTTGTCATGTTGGTATAGGAAGCTGCCTCTCTGGTCACTTCCGTTGGTATCTGTTAAGCATCCTCGGTAGGGGCCCAGGCCAGTCTGTCCACGGCGAGCGTCTGAAATGGTAAGATCTCTGGTTAAGCGCATCTCTGCTAAGTCCGTAAGACAATGGATTTCTTAAGTTCAGCCTAACTGAAAATTTAATCACCTTTATTTCAGGTTTACATCTAAAATATCTAATGTTATCTTAAATTGCAATGCAGTGTAACTCGAGTGTGAAGTTCAGAATATCTTCCAGTAGTTGCTTTGTCACTACTTTGTGAGTCAAATGGAACCACATGTGGATGATCCATAACTCTAACTAAGATCATCAATCTTAAATGCGAATGTGCGTGAGATTATAACGTCTCGTCTTGACAATATTTTTCAATATAGCAACATTTTTTTATGTTCAACCCACGTGGGGTGTACTTTGTGAGACCAGTACCATGTACTTATACAATTGTTTGACCCATCAGGTTAATAGTAAGACGATAGTAACCAGTTCGAGGCTTTTCTTTTGTAATTTGTGTTTCGATTTCATTTATTTTAATTATCAAAATTATTCTGGGGTACACTCTTTGTGTAAACCAAGTTGACCACGTGAAGCATGTAGTGTAATCATCAAAGTAGCCCTCAGCTATTCTTTTCTGGAAGATTTCACAGAGAGAGAGTATGAATTTAGTATACCTGTGTGAGGTAATTTCATGACAGACAGGACTGCGCTACGAACGTAACTTCTTTGGGTGAAAATTGAATCGGTTGGTTGTGGTTTATTTCCTCTTGCATATGTTTCAACGTTCTTCATGTGTTATTTTATGAATGCAGTGTTGTATGCAGTCTCCCAATCTTGGCTCCATATTTGATGTGTTCTGTAAAGATTACAAACTCATATTTTCACAATCCTAAATAAGGCACCAGTTTAGTTATGAATCAAGTTTATTATGCTGAAATTTTAACGGAACAGTGATCAATGTTAAAATAAATGTACAAACATAAACTGATTTATTTCTTTTTATTTAAAATTGTCATTATATATATATATCACTGGTTATTGTAAGATGACTACTAAAAGATTATTGGGAATATGGGAATTTGGTAAGCTAGACTGGATACCTGGTGAAACAGTAGCTCAATAATGCAAGGTTAACATTCCCAGATAGCTCACAGCTTTTAACCCGCTTTTATTGTCTTGAATATCAGCACCGCTTTCAGAACAACTTAATGCATCAACATTACACCGTTCGTTTAACGTTTTTCTTACGCTAACTAGCAATACTCCAGTACCCAAGTATGCCACTTGTTATGTAAGAAAATAGAATATTTTTGTGTCTTACAATGGACGACTCCAGAAGATATTTATTGCTGAAAGTTTTTCAGGCATTTCTTTTTGGTACGTTAGGAGCATCTGTCTGACTTCTGTAGTAGTGTGGGGTGGAAATTGCTTCTTGCAGGAGCCAAAGGGTACTTGTCAGTTCAATCTGTTGTGCAACTCATCAACATAACACCCACACACTGACAGAAAAAGGCGACCCTGCCAGTATAGGTAAGATAGAAGATAGGTAGGTTACCAAGATCGGACAGTGTGAGAATAGGTGACAAATGATAGATAGATACGGCAGGTTGCAATCTTAGTAATAAAAATAATGGGTGTTTAAGAAAGTTTGTTGATATTTATACAATGTTAAGTTAAGTGAGAAGCAAATAGTTGTAATTTTTTTTGACAAAAAGGAATTTTTGTTAATTGGAGAAAAAAATTTTATATTAGGGTGCATTATCACATTGAGAAAATTTCTTTCATGTCTAAAGAGTTATTTGCAAAGATTTAGGATCAGAATACATACAAGTAGCAAGGAAAGCAGAATTGTAGTAAAAAGGTTTTGTGTTATTGTGTTGGAAAATTTTTTGGCTTTTTAGAATATTTGAGTAGCTGTTACGGCATAGGATTATCAGGTGATAGGCGCAGACACAGAGTGACGAAGAGACGCTGAGTGACGCAGTATCAAATAAGTTAGAATTAAGATGTAACATTTTTACTCCCTTTGCAAGCGCACAGGTGAAGATTGGAGACTGTAGCAGAGCAGACAGAATAGCAGCCGAGAATTCACGACGTTGTTGTTGTTGGTTCAACAAACCGGTGAGTGGTCGTACAGTTTTGTAGACAGGGTTGTGGAGTGTTGAAGGAAGTTCCCTGTTAACGAGAGTGCAAGCAAGTTGACAAGATAGGGGAGAATCAACCAGATAAATAGCAAGTAAATGAGCTCCTTGAGAATAGGACAGACGGTCAACCAGAGAATAGGACAGTCGGTGAGCTGCAGAATACGCAGGCTCAGGCAGATTTGGATCGAATTGAGACAGATCAGACAGATGGGAATCGAAGGGATGAGAACACCGAATTTTCAGAATACGAAATTCCGTGTAGGACACATTCTGAGCCAGAAATAGACAGCCCACGCAGGAAATGGCAAAAATTAGCAGCGAAACGTGCTCAGGAAACTCGTTTGTTTGCCCCTTATTCAGAGACAGAATACGCGTCAATACAGCCAATGAACTGGCAGTTAGTAAACGTTCAAAGAGAAGTAGACAGTTAGGAAGAGGGGGAACATGCAGAATACGTCGAACCTCTGGTATACATTCTAAACATGTCTCAGCAACAGGCACAGAATTCTGTGGAGTTACGAGCGCCGCGAAAAGGTACCGTAACAGACGTAACTGTCCCTGTGAACACAAGACATACACAACAGAGAGGGCAGCGTGCGGAGTTGTTTGCGCCACGAAATGGTTCAATGACAAACGCAACTAGTTCAAAAATGTTCAAATGTGTAATCTTATGGGACTTAACTTCTAACATTCTGCGTGGTGTTTGTAGTTCTATGTCGTGTCTCCCTACCACTTTAGCGCAACGACGCTCTGAGCGTGTTTTTTAGGGAATTGACTAGTTTGAACATGGGACCTGTTGCTGGTAAGGAGACGCCAGACCACACATGACATGTAGAGTTCAGAAGAGTTCAGTGACACTAGCGATGATATAAACAAATACTTAATGATTTCAGCGTCAGCTCCACTGCAGTCCCTGTAAAAGAATCTTAATACTAACTAAATTTAGTGGAAGGGGTTCAAGGCTTTCCTATTTTTTATTAGCTGGTAAAATAACGTCGAAAAAGCAGTTAAGTTTTCCATTGGAAATTTTATTCTACTCACAAAACATTGTTTATAAATTGCACTATTGATAAAAGGAAATATTTTAATACAGGATTCTGAAAACTGCGTTCAACAAAAATGTGAACGAATATTCTCTGAGTGGGTTTCCAAGTTCTACAATGGATCGAAGGATGACCTATGCCATATCACATCTATAATCTAGGTTTAAAATAAGTTTCACAAAAGAGAAAACTATCAAAATGGTCTACAGTGACCCTCAATTATCTTTAATAACTTATCTAACTTATCGTAAATTACAGTGGCTGATGTGGCTTCTCAATAACCATATAACAGAAAAATCATCGCATTTCAGATTTTAACTTACGTAGCAAATGTGAATACCATGAGCTATAATTGACGATCGACACTAGTATTACGCAAAAAGGGGGTGTAACATATGAGACTTCTGCAGTTCTGAGTGAAGCCTTATGCGCTCAAAAATGCGGCATCGCGTGCGTTCATTACCTTGTTGGTGTTCATCAGGGGCCGGCGGCCGGCGCAGCTCCATACAGCTCGCCGTCTCTGAAGCAACACTTCCTAACTTCTCCTTACTACAATTTACCGAAGTTGGTTAAAAAAAAAAAAAACTATCTGGCTGTGTTTTCATCTGACCAATCAGGGTCTCAATGTTAACCTTAAGCTCCGTCTACAAAAATTCTGTCTATCCAATGAGAAACGTTATACTTTTCGTGGTGGGGCAATGTTTTTAAAGTTTGCAACGTAACAGAGACGCGAAAAAGTCTCACGCTAAAACTTGCAGCTGGTGTGGCCCTTTTAGTGTTATCGTAAGATCTATACTGTTCTTCTGGAGGGCTCTAGCTTTTAACATGGGCTAGGGGGTCCAGGTGGTTAGCTGGAGACGTGGGTGTCCGTCCCTTATCGTAGGGCCTTCTAGCTTAACATGGTTCTGCTCTCGGCTTCTGTTCTCGTTTCTCCCCTGGGAACTGCATCTGTCTCTCGGTGGGAAGGTATGACATGCATTTAGGCATTCTTGTGTTAGTCTGTGGTATTCCATTTGCTCATTCGTTCCTCGTATTACTTTGGTTAATTTAATGTCACGATTTATTCGGAGCTATGTGACATACTACTGGATTTGCTTATCATGTCAGGGTTTTCATGGAAGGTGTTGGATTTGCCTGACACCTTACATATCACCACTCTTCGAACTTAATTTTTGCACTGAAGTTAGGCAATGATTGAATCGTTGTCTAAGTCAGTCAAAAATTATTCCTTTATCTAAATTTTGTTGCCTACTGTTCAGCCACGTTATTCTGGTTCTATGCTAGTTTGTATTACTAATTTATATTTTTGTATTCTTCCACAGTATTCTCAAAAATACACTCCTGGAAATGGAAAAAAGAACACATTGACACCGGTGTGTCAGACCCACCATACTTGCTCCGGACACTGCGAGGGGGCTGTACAAGCAATGATCACACGCACGGCACAGCGGACACACCAGGAACCGCGGTGTTGGCCGTCGAATGGCGCTAGCTGCGCAGCATTTGTGCACCGCCGCCGTCAGTGTCAGCCAGTTTGCCGTGGCATACGGAGCTCCATCGCAGTCTTTAACGCTGGTAGCATGCCGCGACAGCGTGGACGTGAACCGTATGTGCAGTTGACGGACTTTGAGCGAGGGCGTATAGTGGGCATGCGGGAGGCCGGGTGGACGTACCGCCGAATTGCTCAACACGTGGGGCGTGAGGTCTCCACAGTACATCGATGTTGTCGCCAGTGGTCGGCGGAAGGTGCACGTGCCCGTCGACCTGGGACCGGACCGCAGCGACGCACGGATGCACGCCAAGACCGTAGGATCCTACGCAGTGCCGTAGGGGACCGCACCGCCACTTCCCAGCAAATTAGGGACACTGTTGCTCCTGGGGTATCGGCGAGGACCATTCGCAACCGTCTCCATGAAGCTGGGCTACAGTCCCGCACACCGTTAGGCCGTCTTCCGCTCACGCCCCAACATCGTGCAGCCCGCCTCCAGTGGTGTCGCGACAGGCGTGAATGAAGGGACGAATGGAGACGTGTCGTCTTCAGCGATGAGAGTCGCTTCTGCCTTGGTGCCAATGATGGTCGTATGCGTGTTTGGCGCCGTGCAGGTGAGCGCCACAATCAGGACTGCATACGACCGAGGCACACAGGGCCAACACCCGGCATCATGGTGTGGGGAGCGATCTCCTACACTGGCCGTACACCACTGGTGATCGTGGAAGGGACACTGAATAGTGCACGGTACATCCAAACCGTCATCGAACCCATCGTTCTACCATTCCTAGACCGGGAAGGGAACTTGCTGTTCCAACAGGACAATGCACGTCCGCATGTATCCCGTGCCACGCAACGTGCTCTAGAAGGTGTAAGTCAACTACCCTGGCCAGCAAGATCTCCGGATCTGTCCCCCATTGAGCATGTTTGGGACTGGATGAAGCGTCGTCTCACGCGGTCTGCACGTCCAGCACGAACGCTGGTCCAACTGAGGCGCCAGGTGGAAAAGGCATGGCAAGCCGTTCCACAGGACTACATACAGCATCTCTACGATCGTCTCCATGGGAGAATAGCAGCCTGCATTGCTGTGAAAGGTGGATATACACTGTACTAGTGCCGACATTGTGCATGCTCTGTTGCCTGTGTCTATGTGCCTGTGGTTCTGTCAGTGTGATCATGTGATGTATCTGACCCCGGGAATGTGTCAATAAAGTTTCCCCTTCCTGGGACAATGAATTCACGGTGTTCTTATTTCAATTTCCAGGAGTGTATGTTAATATTGACAAGAGAAGAATATTTTTATGCTATTATTATTAATTTTTAATTATTTTCTTTCTTTATTTAAGTGTGAAGTTTCTTTTTTAAGAATTTTTGTTATCGGAAGTGAGGAGTCGTTCATATCGATTTTCTTAGAAGTATTTTTTTATAAATGTAGTAATTAAGTAAAATCTATTCCTAACACATTTTCTAAATATTATGTACAAGTAAAATGTTTTTGTTTCTAGGCACTCATTTCAACATTGTTACACAAAAAAATTAGAATTATTCCAATAATTGCTTTGACAAAGAAATATACACACAAGTTTTGAGATATTATCCTAACAAATGGTACAAATGTTAAAAGGGAAAACATCCAACAAGATAATTTTTTATTCTTTGTTTTTATAAGGCGAAAATAAGTAAAATATAGTTATTCTTTTATTTTTATGAGGAGAAAATAAGTGGGATATAGTTTTAGTGTTTATTATGCCTTACATTTGTTCTTTATATACTGTCTATTTCAGAACTAATGACTTATTTTTATCGATAGTATATTTTTTACTTAAGTCCATAGTCAATGACTTATTTTGTAATTTATTAGCTGTCTGGTGCGCTTAACTTATTTACTTTTTCACACGTTTCTTTTGCACAATTCCTACATCACATAATTTGATTTCACACATTCACACAATCCTATGAATGTTTAAGCATGAGGTTGGCGAATGTATTTACATGAAGGTGATGGACTTGAGCGAGATGGATGTGGGCAAGTATTTGATGTACAGCTTCGTTCGTCATTCCTTGTTGGCTTTGCAAGTGTGTGTTGCTGTTGTGGAGGTACCATAATGGAATGGAGTGGTGAGTACAGAATCTCGTGGTTTACTGGCTTTGTAAGTGTGAAAGTCATCGTTATGTGTCGCTGAAAGCGGTCGTTTTTCGTTGTAATACTTCGCAGACGACTAGTTTACAATACGATAGGGATTTGGGAAGGTATGTCGTCTATTCTTCACCCATCTTCTTTCTTGGTCTCAATCTTGCGAATCTTCAACTTTTGTTCTTCCTGCCTTTTCTCTGCTTCTTACTTGCTTCTTGGTTCATCTCTGGGCAGGATATGGAAATATTTATTGATAACTAGTCGCTTTGAAGTTCTCCTCTTAGTAACAGTTTGATAAATTGTTTGGGCATGTCATTTTTACTTTGTGGAAGTTTTCTTCAGTTTTGTGCATCAGCGTGCTGTTTAATAGCAGTAGTGCGACTTTTACATATATTTTTTTGCCAGTGGTGTCTTGCCCAAGTGGTCTTCTCATCGGGCCGTTTTTTGCTCGCTCCTCTGAGTCGGGGCATTCCAAGACCCTCTTGGCCTTCTGTGTTCCGCCACTCTGTGGTTCCGTGTTCTGTCCCAGTAGGGTTCGGCCACCCTGTGGTTCAGCAGATTTACAGCCCACTTCGGCTACAAGGGCCCTCTGTTGGTCTCGCTGTCCTTTCCCTTCTCTCAACACTTCTGCCTTGTAGGAATTGTGTCTTGCTAATTATGTCCTTTTCTTTCTTGATACTTGACGCGTTGCAACTTGTGGGTTGTTGCATCTGGTATTTGCTGGAGTTTTTACAATGGTTCTTACAAAAAGTTTCACTTATAATTATCTAACATATGTCTAGTACCTACATTGTTTTACACCTTCTTAAAATGCTTTACATATTTCGGCGCCTGGTGCCCTTTCCATGTTACAATTCTAAGATATTTTGAGTCTTAATGTCTACAAGAATCCTCCAATTCGGTTTTTATTTTTGTGTAGTGTCATGGTGTATAGTATTTTAGTATTTCATGCTGTTAGACTATCTTCGTTTTATCCCTTCACCTCAATCTATGGTACTATTGGTGATATTTTTGTTTTTATTGAAACTACTTTCTTTTTCCCACCTTCCTCTCTCTTCATTCTTCTTTCTCCTGACGATCTTATCTGCAACATAATCTTGAAATATTGTGCTTATTACTTTCCAGTAATAAAATTAATCTTCAAACTTTTTGATATAGCTCACATGGTGAAGTCCTAAGGTTTTGCCTGTTTTTGGGTTCATTGGTTCCACAGCATTATCATGAGCAATTCGGCTAATTACGACAGGTCCTTTGTATGCAGCGTAAAACTTATGTATTTTGTGTTTCTGTTGGCTGGAGAGATGGTGTGCTTTTACAAATACTTTCTGGCCTACTGAGAATGTTCTTTCAATTGCTGTTCTATCTCCTCCTTCTTTTCTTTTAATGGCTGCCTTTCTGATGTTGGAGAGTGCTGTTGCTATGACTTGTTTGTGCCGTCTATTTGGTACAATAGGAAATCCAACATTTTCTCTGGTGATGTTTGGGGGTTTCAATATTTTTAAGTACAGTAACTGGAGGTAGTAGTGTCGTGCTATGTGGCATTTCATTTATTACTTCTTGAAAATCTTTAAGGTATATATCCCAAGTGTTGTGTCTTTTGCCTGCATATAATCGGCATAAAGTGCCTATGTCCTTCATAGATCGTCTGCTGGATTTACGCTAGGTTTGTACTTAGATATGTAGATGGGTTTTATTTTGTGTTGTTTTAACGTGTTCTGCCATTGCACTGATTTGTATTGTGGGCAATTATCTGAAATTATTCGTTTCACTCGACCTACTTGTCTGAGAAAATCTTGTCTAAATGCTTTACTTATAGTAAGACCTGTTGCCCGTTTTAATGGTGTCAAGGTAACATATGTAGAAGTAAGTTCCAAAACGACAAATATGAAAATATATCCGTTTTTGTGCGTGGGAGGGGCCCCGTCAAATCTGTTGCAGCTATTTGTTTTTATTTTTTAGGGATTGTTGGAAACATAGGTGGTTTGGTTTGGAAAGTAACGTGTTTAGCCCTCATACATTTTTTTCATTTGACTAATACTGTTCTAATTCGTCTTTCCATATTAGGAAAATGGCTTGTTTGTTTTATTTTTAAAAAGCATTTCTTTGGTCCAAAGTGGCCATTACTTAAATGTGTATACCATATGTGCTTATTAATTAGTTCATCTGGGATGTAAATTAACCATTCATACGTTGCAACATTTCGTCTAAAAAATATAACATTGTTTTTTACGAGATAGTGCTGTCGAATGTCTGGAAAATCCTTACTTCTCCACTTGTGTTTGATTCCTAGTATTTCGGGATCCCTGTCCTGCTCTTTGCCTATGTTCTTCAATGCTGTCGTAATGTAGTTTTCGAAAGGTACTTGTTTCATATAGTACATTGTAAACTGGTCTTCTGCAGCTTCCAAACCTATGTTATTGGATGCACCCTGTGGACATCGTGATAAAGCACCTGCTAATACATTCGCCGGTCCTGGTATGTGTGTAATAGTGAAGTCAAATTCTTGTAGTATTAAAATCCATCTGGCTGACCTCCCATGAGTTAGTTTGGCGGATGACAGAAATTCTTATGCTTTGTGGTCAGTGTATACTTTTGTTTTTCTTCCGAATAGGAAGTATCGAAAACGTTGGAAGCCCCATACAATGGCCAATGCTTCCAGCTCCGTGACTGAGTAGTTTTTCTCGCTTTTTGTGAGTACACGACTGGCAAATGCAATTGTTCTATATGATATTAGCCCTGCCTGTTCGTATTCTTGGAATAAAACAACTCCTAAACCTGTTTTCGCGCTATCAGTGGCCATACAAAAATTTTGTGTTAGATCAGGATGTGCTAAAATCGGTGCTGTTGTTAGTGCGTTTCTCACTTTTAAAAATTCTTCATTGGCTCGTTGATCCCATACCCATGGCGTGTTTTTTCCAGTCAATGCACATAAGCGTGGTGTTGCGAGAGAGTCGATCCAAATAAATTTTTTATAGAATCCAGTGAGACCTAGAAATCCTCTGAGAGTTTTATTATTATATGGAGTACAGAATTCTTTGATTGCCGTTAGTTTTTCTGGGTCGGGCATTACCCCTTTCTCTGAATTACGTGTCCTAGAAATTTGACCTCTCGCCTTCCAAATTTGGATTTTTGCTCTTTCATGATCTTTAAAAACTGATTTAATGTGTACTTGTGACGTTCCCAGGAGAGTTCTGCTATAATCACATCATCAACATAACAAGTAATTTTTTGTAAAATTTCAGGACTGAGTATAGTATTAAATCCCCTAATAAACGCTGCTGATGATATGTTTAAACCAAATGGCAATCGTTTAAACTGGTAACATCTACCAAATACGATAAATGCTGTAAATTTTCTACATTCTGGGGCCAATTCTATTTGCCAGAAACTACTCTGTAAATCAATTGATGAAAATATCTTAGCACCGTGGAAGTTTCGTATCAATTCCTGATCTGTCTGGAATCAAGCACTAACCTGATGCTCCCATCTCGTTTTTGTACAATATGGAGCGGGCTGTTATATGTGGAGGTAGCTGGTTCAATAATATCGTCATCTAACGTTTTAGGTATCACCTGGAATACTTTATTCCTGTAGCTTAATGGGATTATACAGGGTGGCACTCTCAATGGTTTGTGCTGTTTTACTTCAAACTTGTACTGAAAGTGTTTAATACTGCCAGGTAAAAATACCTCTGCTTTACCTCGTAAAATGCCCTCTAATTCTCTTTTACTGTGTTCCGAAATACCTTGAACTTCTTGCAATTTTTCGTCGATTTCTTTATGCACTTCTAACATGAGTTGAGGCGATCCCCCCTTTTGTGCATACCATTTTAGTTCTTCATCCACTTTATCTCGCGTCATTCTTAATTGTTTGTTTATAACTGGTATTTCTTCTAATTTTAGCTTTTGCTCAAAGAGAAGTGTGACATTCCCGAATGTTACGCTACCTTTCCCCATATCTATTATCGCTCGTCTCTCATTTAAACAATCTACAACTATAATCAAATCTACAGTTAGTTTAAGTATAATCACGAAGTTGGCTTCGATCTTTTGACCTTGACACGAAAGAGTTAACCTTGTTTGTCTCGTAACTTCCGCAGCATTGTTTCTAATAGGACCTCTTCCTGTAATCTTACCTGTTTTCAGAACTGGCAATTCCTCATTGGCATTACACTGCATGGATGAATTTTCTGAGATCGCAGTCAGTTCACTTCCGCTATCAGTTACAATATTGACTGGGATATGCTTTACTATGGCCCTCATAATTGGTTGAATTTGAAAGGGTTGGTTCTGTTCTTCTTCTTCTTCTTGCATCAACGAATCCTCCACTGAATCATACATGAGTCGTTTCAGGAATTTCCCTTGTGAATTCGAACTTTCTGTAGGATAAGCTTCGACTGCTACTTCTCCCTCTTTTATTTCCTCTTCTCTATTTCTTCCATCATTTACGCTTTCTTCAACATCCTCTACTTTTCCCTCATCCTCGTCTAGCTTCTCCTTCTTCGTCGCTACTTCCACATAATCGCATCCAAATGCTCTAATTATCGCTTCATAACTTCCTTAATTATCTTCGTTGGGTTGTGTGCCCACTAGTAACTTATTTTCAACTTCTGTCGACTGCGCATTATCCTCATTGAAATCGCTTTCCCTTGTTTCCATCTCAAATAGCTCTGCAATACTCATTACTTCGTCCTTACCTCCTACATTCGTTGTGCATGCCTCTGGTAATTCATTTTCCTCGTCAGTATTCTCCCAATTAATTTCGTCCCAACACGATATTGTTATTTTCCTGTCTTCGTTTTCATCTGGTCTCTGTGGATTTGTTTCTTCCTTCTTTTCTTCTCGTGATAAGGTATTTACTTCTCTGTTCAAAGTGCTGCAATTGTCCTGGGTCGGTGCGTCATTCCCTTTGGCTTGGGCGCTTAGCTGTCAATTCGAACGTTTTTCGGGGTTTGGTGGTCTTACCTCCACCTCTTCTATCTGTATTCTCTTTTCTTGCTCCGCTTGTTGATACTGGTTTCTTTGTTGATAATTTGTCGGTCTATTGGCGCTCCAATACCCGTTCCGGTTGTCGTTATTCCCTCTGTAATAGTTGTTGCCGTTCCTGAGTGAAATGTAGTTATTGCCGTATTCTCTTCTAAATCCATAACCGGTTCTTTGTTGAAATCTATGGACGTTTCTTGGTGCGAAGTTATAACGTGGTTCGTAATCATTGTTTCTTCGTACTGTGTATTGTGGATTCCACTGCTTTTTGCTTTCGTTTTCACGTGCGCTTCGTCTTTTTCTTGCGTCATCTTCCGAAAATATGAACTCTAGTTCCCTTAGAATACCTTTAAATGCTTCGACGTCATTGCCTCCGCGACCTACTAATGATTGCTGGTATTTCAATGGTAACTTCATCGCGCATAATTTAATCAACTCTCCATCATTGTATGGTACATCTAAGCATTGATTTTTGTTTGCCATTACTTCGAAAAATTTCACAGGACTCTTCTCTCCTGAATTTTCAAAATATGGATTCTGTAATAATTCGTACTTCACTCTGTTCTGTGCTTCGCTGGACTAATATCGTGAGAGAAACTTCTCTCTGAAATCTTCATACGATCGGCATGTCGCTGCAACATTCTGCATGGTTTCTGCGACTGTTCCTGATATGTGTGCACATATAAAGTCTAATTTGTGTGCTAGCGTCCAGTGTTCTGGTAATCCTACTCGGAATTGATCAATAAAAGTTCGTGGATGTAATGAGTTTCCTTCTAGAAAGTGTTGAAATTTTCTGACTGTGAGGAAATGATCGTTGTCGTACTTCGTCATAGTTCCATATGAAATTCGCGATTCTTCGCCACTTTTGTTTCTGATCATTTCTCCCGTCGTTCTTTCCGGTTGTGGTAGATCCATTGGATATTGTCCACTGTAACTTTCGCCTACCCTTGCGTAGTATCGTTGGAGTGGTACGCAGTAATTTTCTTCCATCGGTTGTGAACGTGTAGCTGAATGCATTACACTGTACTCTTCGCAACCTGGCTTTCCATTGTCAGGTATTGGTTAGTTATCTTGTCTGGCTAACCTTGCCGCTTCATTGCACGATCCAAACTGTCTTGAAACATACATTTGTGGTTCTGCATGTGTTTGTGGTGCCGTTTGTTCATCAAGAATTTCGAAACGTGTTTGTTGCGATGCAGGCTGTCTGATTTCACGTATGTTATTTTCCGCCTGTGATTGGAATCGAAAATACATGATATTTTCGTTAATTGCTTGTTTTTCCGGTGCTGTTACAGATACGGATGTAGTTGCAGACTTGTTCGATCCTGTTCACTACACTCTTCAATGGTTTGCAACAACTCTGTTCGCAATTTCTGAGATTGTCGCTACGTTTGCGCTTCTATTTTGACTGTGTGGTTATCATATCTTTTCAGCGCTGCTTTTGTGATACGTTTGCGTAACACACTGTTTTCAACAATTTCACGAGCTGTACCAGCTGCTTGTCTAGTAATTATGTTTATCTGTTTCTCTAGTTTCTTGGCTTCTCCCTGGGTGTTGTTACGTAATGTTTTTATCTCGTCCTGAATGTCATTACGCAATGTTTGTACGTCCGCTTGTACCTTGTCAATGTCTGTCCTCAATTGATTGTGACCCGTTATTAAGTTTCCTATCACTTCCCGAGATTCTTTTGCCTCGTCTTCAATATGACTTAGGTGTAACTGAATTTTATTGTTTTGTTCTTTAATCTCACGCATTATTCTCGTGGTTTCTGCAATTTGTTTCGTCGTTTCTGCATTTTGAATTTTAATTGGTTCGCAATTTCTTTATTTTGTCTTGTCATGGTTTCCGTCATTAATTGTAATAATTCTGCCAGATTGGTGGGTCCTATTGCGTTTTCTTCCGACGTCCTACGCTCTGTGTTTTCGCCCAAGTGTTGGTTGCAACCGATTGCATTGAACAGTGCGGTGACACGTTTCTGCTCAAATTCCTTGTACTCTGTGGTGAGGGAGCTCTGATTACTGGTACTATGGGTTCTACGTATTCAAGACGCAAGTTAGAATCCTCATCGGCTGCCTCTCTACTTTCCTGCTCCTCTCTCGTATGCTGACTTATGTTTTCTATGCCTTGACGTACATTATCCTCGTTATGGTGCGTTATCTGTCCTATTTCTCGCGATATTGCATCGTCTGTTGTACTGTCCTCTATTCTCTGTCCATCTTCATGCTGGGTCTCTACCTCAATTCGGTCAATGTCTTGATCTGCCATTGCTAATCTTTCCGAATCCCTTATTTCCTGTTTTAGAAGCAATTCACGCGCCCTACTTCGCGTCAACATGCGCTCATACGATCTCACGCGTTTCATAAACTTTTTGCACACACGAGTTGACAATCCATTCACTTACTTGTTGGGTCAGAACCAACTAGTCAACGATGTATCCGTCACCTGTGCGCTTGCATTGGAGAGAAAACTTAATTCTAACAATATTAAAATTCATAACTTAATTATACTATTGTCTCTGCTAGAATGTCTCACGTTCTATTGAATACTTTCTATCTATCGCTGCAACTACTGTTTTCGACTATTTATAACTTTAGGAAAAAAAAATTTTGTTACAAAAATTTTTCAACAAGATATTTTTCTAACCTAGTTAGGCATGTGGTCGACCTTCAATCATGGTATTTTACCATCCTGACAGGGTCGCCATTCTCTAACATTCTGCGTGGTGTCTGTTGTTCTCTGTCTTGTCTCCCTACCACTTTTGCACAACAACACTCGGAGCGTGTTTTTTAGGGAATTGACTAGTTTGCACCTGGGACCTGTTGCTGGTAAGGAGACGCCAGACCACACATGACATGTAGAGTTCAGAAGAGTCCAGTGACACTAGCGATGATATAAACAAATACTTAATGATTTCTGCATCAGATACATTGCACTCCCTGTAAAAGAATCTTAATGCTAACTAAATTTAGTGGAAGAGGTTCAAGGCTTTCCTATTTTTAGTTAGCTGGTAAAATAACGTCGAAAAAGCAGTTAAGTTTACCACTGGAAATTTTATTCTACTCACAAAACATTGTTTATAAATTGCACTATTGATAAAAGGAAATGTTTTAATACAGGATGATAAAAACCAACTGCGTTCAACAAAAATGTGAATGAATATTCCCTGAATGGGTTTCTAAGTTCTATAATGGATCCAAGGATGACCTATGCCATATCACATCTATAATCTAGATTTATGTTAAGTTTCATAAAAGAGAAAACTAACAAAATGGTCTACAGTGACCCTCAATTATCTTTAATTACTTATTTAACTTGTCGTAAATTACAGTGGCTGATGTGGCGAGCTTTAATTGACGATCGACACTAGTATTGGGCAAAAAGGGGGTGTAACAGATGAGACTTCTGCAGTTCTGAGTGAAGCCTTATGCACTCAAAAATGCGGCATCGCGTGCGTTCATTACCTTGTCGGTGTTCATCAGGGGGCGGCGGCCGGCGCAGCTCCATACAGCTCGCCGTCTCGGAAGCAATTCTTCCTAACTTCTCCTTACTACAATTTACCGAAGTTGGTTAAAAAAAACTATCTGGCTGTGTTTTCATCTGACCAATCAGGGTCTCAATGTTAACCTTAAGGTCTGCCTACAAAAATTTTGTCTATCCATTGAGAAACGTTATACTTTTCGTGGTGGGGCAATGTTTTTAAAGTTTGCAACGTAACAGAGACGCGAAAAAGCCTCACGCTAAAACTTGCAGCTGGTGTGGCCCTTTTAGTGTTATCGTAAGATCTATACTGTTCTTCTGGAGGGCTCTAGCTTTTAACATGGGCTGGGGGGTGGTCCTGGTGGTTAGCTGGCGACGTGGGTGTCCGTCCCTCATCGTAGGGTCTTCTAGCTTAACACGGTTCTGCTCTCGACTTCTGTTCTCGTTTCTCCCCTGGGAACTGCGTCTGTCTCACGGTGGGAAGGTATGACATGCATTTAGGCATTCTTGTGTTAGTCTGTAATATTCCATTTGCTCATTCGTTACTCGTATTACTTTGGTTAATTTAATGTCACCATTTATTCGGAGCTATGAGAGATAGTACTGGATTTTCTTATCATGTCAGGGTTTTCATGGAAGGTGTTGGATTTGCCTGACACCTTACAAACTGCTAAGGTCATCAGCCCCTAAGCTTACACACTACTTAACCTAATTTATCCTAAGGACAAACATACTCACCCATACCCGAGGGAGGACTCGAACCTCCACCAGGACCAGCCGCACAGTCCATGACTGCAGTGTCTGAGACCGCTCGGCTAAGCCCGTGCGGCAAACGCAACTAGTCCTCGACATAAAGAGTGTAAGTAGGCTGTTTAGGTTTTTTTATTGGTAAGGCCACCTCTGTATGATAATCACTGGCTGTGCTGTGTGCAGTCTGTGGCTGCTTTGCATTGTTGTAATACTCGCCATTGTAGTGTTAGGCAGCTGGCTGTGAACAGCGCGTAGCGTTGCGCAGTTGGAGGTGAGCCGCCAGCAGTGGTGGATGTGGAGAGAGAGATGGCGGAGTTTTGAAATTTGTCATGAACTGCTATATTTATATATGATGATATCAAGGTAAATACATTGTTTGTTCTCTATTAATATCTTTCATTTGCTAACTATCCCTATCAGTAGTTAGTGCCTTCCATAGTTTGAATCTTTTATTTAGCTGGCAGTAGTGGCGCTCGCTGTATTGCAGTAGCTTGAGCAGCGAAGATTTTTGTGAGGTAAGTGATTTTTGAAAGGTATAGTTTAATGTTAGTCAGGGCCATTCTTTTGTAGGGAATTTTGAAAGTCAATTTGCGTTGCGCTAACAAAATATTGTGTGTCAGTTTAAGGACAGTCATGTATAATTGTTGAAAGGGGACGTTTCATATGTCGACCCTTAGCCTAGGATACCTCACTGGAATCTTCTGATTTTTTCTTGTAGTTTGTGTATTTAGTGTAGCTTTTGTTTATTGCTAGCGCGTAATTGTAGAGAGAATCCCCTTTGTAGTTGTAGCCTTTCATTGTTGTACAGTAAAACAGTTGTGGCATGCATATAGATTTGCACCAAGTATTTCGCAGCTACGCTTGCAATTAACTAGATATTATTTTCAGTGCTATGTTAATGTGTTCTACTATTTTTGCACTTCAAATTGTGCTTTTCTGTGTTATCGTGTGAAATATTGTGACAATTATGGCGTGTGAAAAACGTAACACTAGGCTCCAAAGTAAATTGAGAAATGATAGTGACGACGAGCGTAGCTTGCCAGCACCACTGGGTAATGAATTAACTAATGTTCAAAGTAGTAATTTGGTAATTGCGCATAGGGAAATGGAGCGGGCGGCAAACAATGGTGTAGACAGTGAAACAGGTAGTGAACAGGGAAGCGTTATCGACCGATTGGTCGGCAACAGCTCGCCTCAGGAATCGGGAATGACAGAACACAATATTGCAAATACTGCAGACTCAGGTTTTGGGTTCTCACCGTTTTCTCAAATGAGTCAAGACACATTTTCCGCTTGTCAAAATGTGAATGTTGCCGGTGCAAATTCACTGCCGAAAAGCACTGAGGAACATGTTTCAGACACCAGTGCATTGTTATTACAATTAATGCAACAAATGGGACAAAAGCTTGAAAAGTTAGACACAATGGAACAAAATCAGAGACAAACACAGCAAAAGTTAGACACAGTGGAACAAAATCTTCAAAAGTTAGACACAATGGAACAACACCAGAGACAAACACAGAAACAGTTAGACGCAATGGGACAAAATCTTC
Source organism: Schistocerca serialis cubense (assembly GCF_023864345.2). Taxonomy (NCBI): domain Eukaryota; kingdom Metazoa; phylum Arthropoda; class Insecta; order Orthoptera; family Acrididae; genus Schistocerca; species Schistocerca serialis. The sequence continues at coordinate 217,881,706 of NC_064639.1, read as the reverse complement.
AAAAGTTAGACACCACACTTGAACAAACACGTGAAGATTTAACTAGTGAGTTACATAACATTGAATCGAAATGTCAAAAAGTCTGTAATGACATAAAAACACAAATTTGTGAGCATTTTCAACCCATTTTTTCGCGGCATGAAAATGTATTACAGAATCACGAAGCAGCCATAAAAGAACTGCAAACCATTGTTCATGAAAATCACGACACCTTGCAAGCTAAAATTGACTCAGTTGCATCTACCGATTCGGTTACGCAACTTGCAAAAACTCAGGAAAACTTTAAGGACACAGTAGATACTCTGAAACTTGGTTCAGAAAAACACGCTGAGGAAATGTGTTCACTATCGGAGAAAGTAGCCGAACTTTCGGATAAGGTCACTAACTTATCTACAAAGGTAGATGATGATCTGAATGACACAAGACCTGTAGCCTTCACTGACACAGAAGAGTATGAACAAATTAGAAAATTCAAACAGAATCAAAATCAAATCAATACACAGTACAAAAGAGAAATCCGAGAAGTACAAGATCAGCTGACACAGTTAATACAAGATTTACGTATTTCAGAGGATACTCGCGCCCCACTACGGGAAGAGGGACACAGAAATACGGAACAGCCACAAAATAATAACACAGGGCATTTCGGAAGTTATGAAAGAAATTGGCAAGGTGCACCGAATTTTGAAATGTAACCGCCGAAACGACGTAACAATGACCGATATGCGACTCGCCGACATGATGATTTTGACTATAAGCTATTCATTACTACACGTAAATTCAAAACATTTAAGAATTCTGGCAACGACATTCATCCACAAGCATGGCTTCATCAATTCTCGCATTGTTTTCCTCCCAACTGGTCGTTAGAACACAGATTAGAATTTATGTGTGGCTACTTGGAGAATGAACCAGCTGTAAGAATGCGATCGGTAATTCACGATTACCACGGTGAAGGAGAGTTTTACCATGCCTTCCTCTCAGCATATTGGTCTCAAGCCACACAAGATCGAGTAAAACATAGCATCATGATGATGAAACACTTTGAACAATCTGAATTTTCCAGTCTTGTCAAATATTTTGAAGACATGTTGCATAAGAATCAATATCTTTCAAACCCATACAGCCCCTCAGAACTCATCCGCATTTGCTTACTCAAATTGCCTGAACATTTATGACACATTATTTTAGCAGGACGTTGCAAAGACGACATTGACGCATTTCAGGGACTGTTACAAGAACTGGAAATTGACACAGACCGTCGCGGGATGCGAAAACAGGAAAACAATCACTACAGGTCACATACGTCACAATTCCGCGATGACAGAAACAATAACTGGACACGACAAGGCTATTCTTACAATGCAAATCGTGACCAAAACAGACACCACCCATATGACAACCGCTGGCAGGGTAATAATAGTTACAAAGAAAGATCACATTTCCGTAGTAATGAATATGACAGAGACAATCATAGAAACAGACAATATGGTAACCAGAACTGTTATTATCAAGGGAGACAGAATAATTTCAGACGCAACGGTCCAGCGCGCAGTTACGATTCAGGGAGAAATTCTCCACCACATGACCGACAAGAAAGAAACTACAGGAACTACCGACATGACGACAGACGATATAATCATAACGATAGACGTGAATTTCATCAGAACTGGCGGGACTCTAACAGAGCTGGGCCCTCTCGGCAAGGCGAATTTGTAGAAGTTAGGTCTCCTAATCCCAATAACGACGCGCGCCAACAAAGAGGCAGACAATGACTCGCGCCGCAGGCAGCCACCTGCGCCGGCTGGCTCAGGAAAAAATAACATAGACGCTAACATTAAGAAAAATTCCAGTATTCTTTAACGACGTATACCGCATGATAATTGCGTTGAAGTTGAAACGCTGCGCACTAGAAAGAGTAAAGGCTTACACCACATTTCACATGTAAAACCATTTATTTAAAGATAATCTGCTTTTTAACTTTGTCTTTGCCATATAACTTTTCACTTTACATTACTAGTATGCTGTGTTAGACTTAAGAATCTGTTAACATGCAACAATGTTTGAAGTTAAATATCCAGTCAAGAACCAAGAGAACTTATTTAAACAGAAATTACGAATGCATTGTTATAGTGAACAGACGACACAGTGTTGTATTTGTACATTCTTGCTTGTTAGTTGCACGATTACGTAACGACTATCAGGCTTACATACTTAGGACACATACTGGTACTGCTAAGGAGATTTTAATGCAACATTTTGGTTTACTTGAAAATACATTCTGGGTTTAATGTACTTTCTGTGAGATACCAGATGACACAGTAGTTAGTTTATGGGACAGCTACACGATTTATATCACGACGTTACTAATGTGTGACAATTTACATTGTTGCTTTTGCGGAGTATCTGTTTTATATCTGCACAGTTTTTCTGTATTATTCTGGAAAGTAAAACATGTTTTAGTAGTAACTTTTGTGATATAGCTACAATGAGACAGCCTTTTCCGTAGCACAACAATACGTTACAGCACAGTAATTTCTTCATCACAACAATAAGCGTAATAACTAAGATATCTATACGCAAAGCATTTCACTTTTGTTTATCATGAGGTAAGTACATTGGCTTCTGCAGAACTTAGCTTTTGGAGGACGATAACTACGACACTTCCACAGAGATTATCTTACAACAAGACGCACATTTAGCGCTGCAGGACACGCATTTCTGTGATTAATGTTGTACTTAAAACACTTATTTTTAAAGATTTTTGAATTACAAAGAAAGTTTTCCGTGATACATTTCATTCCATTGCTGTAATCTGTAACACCTGAGGGTATAATTACATTAATCCTCAGGGGGGTATAGCCTACTTTGTGTACCATGTGTTTGGCAATCACAAGGAACTCTAGCTAATATGGTATTTGCTTATACAACTTTACACATCGGTACCATATTTCTCTAACACACAAATTACACAGCTATCTGATCATGTAACTGAGAGATAAACTTTTTTTATTACATCAGTGACAGATGTTTACGCAATTACACAGTTGGATAACTTCACACTTATGAAATTGTATTTTGTCTGTACTTTGTGAAATGCTCATACTTTTTCGGAACCATTGTGATACTATGAGAGCTTTGAATGATGTATTTGGTATGGATTCATGATTTTTAAAGTACATTTGTGGCAGATGACCCTTTTGACATGAGCAGAGAATTTTTTTAATTATTGGAGGAAGCTACGACGATTTTGAGATTTGACTGAGGTGTTATGATGTTATTTTTACGGCGAAGATGTGTATTATGCTGCTGAGGTACGTTTATGATTAATAGGCTGAGGCTATATGAGTTATTTGATTATGCTTCATATTTATAATGACGAAATATTGACGAGTGTCGATGGATACGTATATGTGTAATAAGGTAAGGAGTAATGAATAGTGGGTAGGGACTCTTGACTTGTGAAAAAGGATGTTGGAAACCAAGAATCGTACTTTAAGAGTTATGAAATGTGTGTAAATGCGTGAATGTATCACAATGTTGACGAATATTTTATTTGGACACTTATATTTATAGGATTTTCTTTCTACAGATTTGCAACGCTAATTCTTGACCTGTGAAATATTTTTATATGAGACTGCCACTGTAGCGGAAACTGTTGTCATAAATATTTCCGTAAGAAAATTAAGTGACCACCTGCACGTAATGCGTCGTGGGCACCCAGCTGTGTCAGACGCCTGGAGAAAAAGCCATTAGCGCGTGCCTTTCAGAGCACAGGAAAAAAAAAAGGGAGGCCATTATCCTGGCCATTGTCATTCCTTTGTAGAAAGCATCGCAAAAATGACACGGTCGAACTTGAAAACATATGATTATACTAGCTCTTAATTTACGATATTTACTGAAATGCCTAATGAAATGACGGGAAATATTCGTACATCTGCACACCTGATTATGACAAGTGTCTTTCTATGAGAGTTGAGAGCTACTGACTTACGAAATGCCACATGACTATTGAATGATATTTTTATGCTTTGCTTTTCGTAGTTGCTTATTTCACTTGATATCTGGTTTCCAGCTGTGTTGCAGCATTGCTTTTATAAAATAAAATGCATTTGCTAATGTGAACACTTTCTGTCAACAGATCTATTAAATAATTATTTTATGATCCACATTCTTTAAAAAAGGAGCACTTGGAAAGGAAAGAACAATAAGAAGGAACTAGTAACAGTAACACATAATTTTCTTTTCAAGTACATGGTAATATTTCTTTTTACAATCAGTTGTTGTGGTGCACCACTTTAATTACATAGATATTAAGATGTGAATATACATTTCCCTTATCTGCATTGTTGTTTTTACTGTAATATTTTTTCTGCTTGAGCTTTGTCATGTATAGATATAAGTTTTATATTTTTTATATTTTTTATATTTGCTGCTGCTGTTTGCCAGGCATAGTGCTACTGAATTTTAAATTGTGTTACTCTGTTAAGCTAATTTTACTACTGACTTATTTTTCTTGCTACTGTACATTGGCTCATATTAGTTGTAATGTTGCATTGCTTGGTAATTTATATTTACTGTAGCTTGCTTTGCAATTTTCCATTTTTTTTGCATTGCTGTTTGTGTTAATTTGTTATGTGCTGCTGCATTGCCTCGTCCCTTAGTTTAGTATCTGAGCTCAGTAGATTTAAGTTAGCTTAAGAGGAGACTATATAAGAAACTAACTATTATAAATTTATAAGAAATGCATTGAGAAGCTATCAGAAAATGGTCTGGCAAAATAAAAAGGATACTGTACAGTGGAGAAAAACTATTATTGACAGAGGATGTGAACAGAATACAGAAAGCAGAGAGAAAAACTATTTTTGACAGAGGATGTGAACGAAATACAGAAGGCAGGCTTAGATAGGACTTTTGGGAATAATGATGAATGAAGGGAGATCTCCAAGAAGCAAAGAAAGTTTTGTTTGCAAAATACTGCAATGAAACAAACCCTGTCCTTTCCTTTTGTGTTATCCCACTATGTGTTTGGGTACCCTTGTGTATATATGTTCTTCCTGTCTTTATATGTTTACCTCATCAGACTTTTGTTGTAGAATTTTTCTCATACTCAGCTACATGAACTATGATGAGGAATACTGTTATCCTCAAATATAATTTGCGTTAATAATATGTTATTTACTTTGTAAAGATGTTAGACATTATTAATTCTGTTTTGTTTTAATGCTCATGTGTAAAGTTGATGTTTCAAAAGTTATTCTGATCTTTTATGTATTTACTTATGTCATAATTCCTGTAACACTGATGTATATGTTTATTTCTATTCTTTTGTAAAGCCCCTATTACTACAAACGTTATCTGTATTATTATGTTTTTAATGATGTATTTTGTACCTTTGTTATTGTATTTTTATGTTACCAAATTGTAATTGTTACCAGTTCTTCAAATTAAGTAACATTTCACTGCACACGTTTCTGTTGGTCATAGTACATGGACAATATGTGAGAAGTAGGGACTGATAGTGTTTGCACGTGTGTTAATGATTCAGCAAGGGACTGGATAACAGCATTGCTGGATCTAAGGACAATTCCAGAAACTTTGTGAGTGCACAAGTGGTGGTTTATGGACTTGCTATATTGTCCGCAAGACTCTTCGATGGTGATTGTGCACCTGCACATTTGCAACAGATGGCTGCTGGCTGTCTCTACCAGGACTACAGTGGGTCTGCATCTATGATGACCCACCATGCCATTATTTCTACAAGGACTGCAGTGGGTCTGCACCTCTGGTGGCCCACCAATACCGTAATCTCTACCAGGACTACAGTGGGTCTGCTCTGTGATGACCTACCTACCAATACTCTTCAAAATTTCGACTGACTCTGCTGTGGGTTTGCTCTGTTGTGGCCCATTACCTGTCTGCATGTCGAGAGTCAGCACTGTCTTTCCATTGGAAGGACAACACTACTTCTTCAAGACTGCATGGAAATCCACTACTTCCGTGTGCATTTTCTTTTACTGCTCAGACTTTGAGAAAAACACTGCTATTCTCCTGTTATGTACGATTAGGACTGTCTTTATGGACTGTGAGACAATTTTAGCTTTTGACCAACATTGTATCAATAAGTGTGTGCATTTGATTTCTTTGTTATTGTAATTATGAAAAAATTTTTTTCAAATCTGTATTGGCCACTGCCCAATCCAATTTGTAAAATTTTTTGTGGGGAGCATGGGGGCTATGTAAGTAGGCTGTTTAGGTTTTTTTATTGGTAACGCCACCTCTGTATGAAAATCACTGGCTGTGCTGTGTGCAGTCTGTGGCTGCTTTGCATTGTTGTAATACTCGCCATTGTAGTGTTAGGCAGCTGGCTGTGAACAGCGCGTAGCGTTGCGCAGTTGGAGGTGAGCCGCCAGCAGTGGTGGATGTGGAGAGAGAGATGGCGGAGTTTTGAAATTTGTCATGAACTGCTATATTTATATATGATGATATCAAGGTAAATACATTGTTTGTTCTCTATTAATATCTTTCATTTGCTAACTATCCCTATCAGTAGTTAGTGCCTTCCATAGTTTGAATCTTTTATTTAGCTGGCAGTAGTGGCGCTCGCTGTATTGCAGTAGCTTGAGCAGCGAAGATTTTTGTGAGGTAAGTGATTTTTGAAAGGTATAGTTTAATGTTAGTCAGGGCCATTCTTTTGTAGGGAATTTTGAAAGTCAATTTGCGTTGCGCTAACAAAATATTGTGTGTCAGTTTAAGCACAGTCTTGTATAATTGTTGAAAGGGGACGTTTCAAGAGCAACACAGGAAGAACGGCAGACAGCACGGATTGTTGCAGTTATCGAACTTACAAGCGTCACAGCACAGTACAGTAAATGACGTCAGTGTCCGAGTAGAAAACAATAGATCGAAATCACACAGTTCAGAAGAAGGTTGTGTTACAGGACAGGACGCGATCATGGAGATGTTACAAAAAATGAGCGATAGTATAACGACACAAATAGCGAAACAGAATCATGATATTATTACACTGATGACGAAACAGTATCAGGATTTGAAACAGGATAATCAGGAATTGAGACAAGTGATTAAGAAACAGATTCAACAGGTTAAAATCCCGATGGAAGAAGGGACCGCCAGAATTGATAGTCAGATCACTCAGATAAATAAAGACACGAAAGAATCTAGGGAAAGAATTCAGGTACTAACACAAGGTCAGCTGTGATTAGGCACTGACGTGGACAAGGTCCAATTTGACATAGTAAACGCTGACAAAAAAATGGAACGTTTTACGAAAAAGGCCACTCTAACAGCAGTACAAATTTCGGAAGAACAATCGATTCAAAGCAAGGTCGCAAAAGCTGCACTGAAAAAATATGATCATCGGATCAATAAAATAGAAGTTAAAAAGAAAGATCAGTTTGAAAAGCTTCGAACGAAGTCGATACAAACTATCGAAGGAAAGATCGAAACCGATTACACCTGTAGCGAAACAACTGATGCAGTAATTGAGTACATGAACACGCGCCGTCTAAGAAAGTTGAAGTTGAACAAAGACCAGAAGTTACACTTGCGCAGAAGTCAAAACAGAAGGCCGCGACTAAAGTGACACATGACACGTCACAGAACCAGGCACATTGTCTAGAAAACCAGGACGCATACAGTCAGCTGATACCAATGGATAGACAGGCGACTGAACCAATAAACCCGATGACACAGTGTAACAGTAGTACAGGTACATTACCGCGAACGACGAGAGTAGAGACAAACGAACAACACTTTTGTTCACCAATGTTACGATATGATGCCAATATGGGTCAGGAAATTGAGAATATGCAGACAGGCAGTGGACTGTCAGAGAATAGGCAAGACACCACAAGCAGTGGCAGATTATTTGAGTCTATGAATCAGCCACAACCCGGATTTATACAGATCACTTTTTGACAGTTAGAAGATTCTAACATTTCAAGAAAGAAGGTGGTAGCTTGCATGCACGCACCTTCATCGATCAGTTCCAAGTAGGCTTTCCCAAACCATTGGAGCGTGTCTCACAAACTTGACTTCATTTGTGTACACATGTCAAGGACAGTAGCGGAGGTGATGCAAAACATCGCCGCTACCTGCACGTCTTACCTACAGTACAAAATAGCTTCCTCGAAAGATATTGGTCTAAGGAGGCGCTAAATAAAATTAAATACGAGTTACTTCAGATGACTCCATATGAAAACTTAGGGGAGAAAAGCGTTGTAAAATTCTTTGACACAATGGACAAAAATAATCATTGCTTGGATAGACCATACAGTGACGGAGAGCTGATGCGTCTATGTAGAATGATGTTACCAGTGAAGTATCAATAGGCGACGGTAGGAAAAAATGAAAATACCGAGGAATTCAAAGAGGTCTTAAGGGAGCTCGAATACATGTTTAAAGAAAACGAGGCAAAAGAAAAGAGAAAGGAAAGGGAACAGCAAAAGGAGAGGACTAGGAACGAATATTCTAATAATAATAATCTTAATCCTAATAATAATAATTTCAGGCAATTTAACAGCTCAGGACAGTGGCACAATGGAGGTAATTGGCATAGAAACGGGAATCAGAATAACTGGTACCGAAACAGGAATGGTAATGGTCACTCATACAGTGGTGTATATGGGTTTAGGAATCAAAATGCCAACGGTCAAGAGTACTTTGAAAGAGGTCACGATGCCAGAAACAGCAACTGGCGAGACCAGGGCGCGAATAATTATAGAGGAAATCATGGTCCACAGAGACAAGAACACCACAGTAGAAGTAGAAGTTAGGCCACAGAACCCTGAAAAACGTAAAGATTGACGGGAAAATACGGAAGAGGTTAAGTAAACTAACGTCCACCCGTTAACGCAATCAAAACAGAACATTTGTTTCTTCAAAGTAGATAAATCAAAATTAGAAAACACTGACAATGGCCGCAATTCAGACAAACAGGGACTTACGAAAATTTCCGATAAAGAGTCAGCACCACGTAGTACCACAACTTATCCACCAATTACAGTATTAAAAAATATATATCCACCAGAAAAAATAAAAGAAATCATTAAATTTCCAATGATTCCCCGAAAGCAACACAGACAAATCGTCGCTTCTGCCTTACGGAACATTCGCTCATCAGCAATGAGACGTAAGATCACCCAAGACAAGTCTGCCACAAAGAAGCGCTTCACCTTGGGCCAGAAAGTATTCGTGAAGACTCATTACCTTTCACAGAAAATCCAAAATAACTGCCGTAAATTATTTGCAGTCTATAAAGGGCCGATGATAATTTCCAGAATCGCTCACGAAAATGCCGTAGAGCTAACGAACCCAAAAAGAGGTAAGTGTATCGGCATCTACCACGTGAGTCATTTAAAAGCATGCGAATGAAAAGAAGAATAAAAGAAAAGAAAAGAAAAGAAAAGACACAAAGGGGCAAAAGAAATCTTATATCTTATACTAATTACTAAATAAAAGATAATTAAATAATCAACAAATTAACACATTAATTAAAAGAAAGAAAGAGAAATACAAAACAGACTAACAATTTTCTTGTATCACTGAGTACACTGCAACATGCACACAAACAATAAATGATACACAACTAATAAAAGAATGAAGGAGTGGTAGGCATATATATATATATATATATATGCTTTAATTGGAATATCTTTTTGCAACCGCCAAAAAAGTTTTGCATTATGTAGAGTCATAAGTTGTTGCAAATATCAATAATGAACGCCTGTGAAACCAAGAAAAAAAATTTACGCATCAGAGGGACATCGCCACCAAAATCAAGCTCCAGCTCACTCAACACCAGATGCTTCGAGATAGCGACAGAGAGGGTACAGACATTTTGAGAAAGCACTTAGGGCAGTGATGACAACGTGAAGACCAACGCGATACTGGAAATGCAGGGCAACAAGGTTGGACTTCTGGACGACAACGCACAGCCCGCACATTTCATATATCACGATACTGCTACTAAACGGACGAGCATGGGGAGAATCATGATACGACGAGACAGCAATGAAGGTACAAAAAACACTAATATTTACAAACTCATCAAATAATATTTGGAAAGGGCAGTCAGATCCTACAAATCCTATATCTATCCTACATTAAAATTCGCATATTCCTAGTCCAAGAAGAACAGAAGAATGCAAGAAAGAAGAGAAGACCAGAAGACGCAAGACAAAGAAGGGCAGAAGAGAGGAAGATACCTTTCTCTCCTATCCTAAAAATTATTACAAACGTCTTTCCATGAACTTTGAGGCATGATCACCATTGCAACCATCTCTCAAAATATAAATCTTGCATAGTGAAAAGAATGCGAACGAACGTCAAACAGCATATTAATCTTGTACCAACAAACGCTATCAAGAAATGGATTAAGCTAAATGAACATCAGTCTCCCTACCATACACTCCTGGAAATGGAAAAAAGAACACATTGACACCGGTGTGTCAGACCCACCATACTTGCTCCGGACACTGCGAGAGGGCTGTACAAGCAATGATCACACGCACAGCACAGCGGACACACCAGGAACCGCGGTGTTGGCCGTCGAATGGCGCTAGCTGCGCAGCATTTGTGCACCGCCGCCGTCAGTGTCAGCCAGTTTGCCGTGGCATACGGAGCTCCATCGCAGTCTTTAACACTGGTAGCACGCCGCGACAGCGTGGACGTGAACCGTATGTGCAGTTGACGGACTTTGAGCGAGGGCGTATAGTGGGCATGCGGGAGGCCGGGTGGACGTACCGCCGAATTGCTCAACACGTGGGGCGTGAGGTCTCCACAGTACATCGATGTTGTCGCCAGTGGTCGGCGGAAGGTGCACGTGCCCGTCGACCTGGGACCGGACCGCAGCGACGCACGGATGCACGCCAAGACCGTAGGATCCTCTGCAGTGCCGTAGGGGACCGCACCGCCACTTCCCAGCAAATTAGGGACACTGTTGCTCCTGGGGTATCGGCGAGGACCATTCGCAACCGTCTCCATGAAGCTGGGCTACGGTCCCGCACACCGTTAGGCCGTCTTCCGCTCACGCCCCAACATCGTGCAGCCCGCCTCCAGTGGTGTCGCGACAGGCGTGAATGAAGGGACGAATGGAGACGTGTCGTCTTCAGCGATGAGAGTCGCTTCTGCCTTGGTGCCAATGATGGTCGTATGCGTGTTTGGCGCCGTGCAGGTGAGCGCCACAATCAGGACTGCATACGACCGAGGCACACAGGGCCAACACCCGGCATCATGGTGTGGGGAGCGATCTCCTACACTGGCCGTACACCACTGGTGATCGTGGAAGGGACACTGAATAGTGCACGGTACATCCAAACCGTCATCGAACCCATCGTTCTACCATTCCTAGACCGGCAAGGGAACTTGCTGTTCCAACAGGACAATGCACGTCCGCATGTATCCCGTGCCACCCAACGTGCTCTAGAAGGTGTAAGTCAACTACCCTGGCCAGAAAGATCTCCGGATCTGTCCCCCATTGAGCATGTTTGGGACTGGATGAAGCGTCGTCTCACGCGGTCTGCACGTCCAGCACGAACGCTGGTCCAACTGAGGCGCCAGGTGGAAATGGCATGGCAAGCCGTTCCACAGGACTACATCCAGCATCTCTACGATCGTCTCCATGGGATAATAGCAGCCTGCATTGCTGCGAAAGGTGGATATACACTGTACTAGTGCCGACATTGTGCATGCTCTGTTGCCTGTGTCTATGTGCCTGTGGTTCTGTCAGTGTGATCATGTGATGTATCTGACCCCAGGAATGTGTCAATAAAGTTTCCCCTTCCTGGGACAATGAATTCACGGTGTTCTTATTTCAATTTCCAGGAGTGTATATCCGAACTGCCATACCGAACCAGGTGTGGAGTACCAAGACGTCACGGCACGTATAATTGGTGACAGTCGTCGGCAGTCATCAACGTACTACAATCATCGAACTGCCATACAGCACCAGGTGTGACAGTAAAGGAGTACAAGGACATCACTGTACCAGGTGATCAAAAAGTCAGTATAAATTTGAAAACTGAATAAATCACGAAATAATGTAGATAGAAAGGTACAAATTGACACACATGCTTGGAATGGCAGGGGTTTTAATAGAACCAAAAAAAATACAAAAGTTCAAAAAATGTCCGACAGATGGCGCTTCATATGATCAGAATGGCAATAATTAGCATAACAAAGTAATACAAAGAAAAGATGATGTTCTTTACAGGAAATGCTCAATATGTCCACCGTCATTCCTCAACAATAGCTGTAGTCGAGGAATAATGTTGTGAACAGCACTGTAAAGCATGTCCGGAGTTATGGTGAGGCATTGACGCCGGATGTTGTCTTTCAGCATCCCTAGAGATGTCAGTCGGTCACGATACACTTGCGACTTCAGGTAACCCCAAAGCCAATAACCGCACGGACTGAAGTCTGGGTACCTGGGAGGCCAAGCATGCCGAAAGTGGCGGCTGAGCACACGATCATCACCAAACGACGCGCGCAAGAGATCTTTCACGCATCTAGCAATATGGGGTGGAGCGCCATCCTGCATAAACATCGTACGATCCAACAGGTGTTTATCAGCCAGGCTGGGGATGGTGCGATTCTGTAACATATCGACGCATCTCTCACCCGTCACGGTAGCAGTTTCAAAACCAGAATCACGCATTTCCTCGAAGAAAAAAGGCCCGATAACAGTAGATGTGGTAAATCCAATCCATACCGTGACTTTCTCGTCGTGCAATGGAGTTTCCACAACAGTTCTGGGATTTTCGGTAGCCCAAATTTTGCTGTTGTGGGCGTTGACAGACCCTCGGAGCGTGAAATGAGCTTCGTCGGTACACAACACGTTACTCAACCAATCGTCATCTTCCGCCATCTTTTGAAACGCCCACACCGCAAATGCCCTCCGCTCACTAAATCGCAGGTAACAGTTCATGATGCCGATGGATTTTGTACGGATAGCATCGGAGGGTACGCCTAAGTTCCAGCCAAACAGTAGTGTATGGAATGCCGGTGCGACGTGCGACTGCACGAGCGCTGACTTCCCCGTGTATAGACGAACCCGCTACAGTCTCCATTTCTTCCTGAACTGTCTCAGCAGCATTACAGCTTGTGCTCGGTCGGCCACTACGGGATCTATCGTCTAAACAACCCGTGGCTTCGAACTTCGAAATCATTCTCGCCACAGCTGCATTTATCAATGGACCTTTACCCGTTCGAATCCCCTTCCTATGGCGATAGGATCGTAACGCTGAATTAGCACATTCCCCATTCTGATAATACAGCTTCACTAAAAGCGCCTTTTCAGGTAACGTCAACATGCTGCGACTGCTGGCGCATCTGATTCTCTCTCTCATTACAGCTCCTTTTATACACGATTGTCATGCGCCGTCACTGACGTTTTGCTGTCCAGCCCCATCTGTCGGACATATTGTGAACTTTGTTTTTTTTTGTTCTAATAAAACACCATGTCATTCCAAGCATGTGTGGCAATTTTTACCTCTCTATCTACATTATTCCGTCGTTTATTAAGTTTTCAAAATTATCCTGACTTTTTGAGCACCCAGTATATTCAGTAAACCACAGTCACCAACAACCATCGGTTAGAAGTACCACTTCACGATGAGAATGTCAACAAATAAGACCCGGCATCGCATGCTATAGTGCTACTCACATGAATTGTGACACCCATATAAATGAGTCGATGCCTTGCAGTACTTCAATGGGGATCATCAAGCACAGAAATTGACAGAGCAGCACAAAGCAAAATGGCTATTTCCAAGAAAAATAAATCAATAAATAATTTCTATACTAAAACAAGCGTAGATTTATGAAAATTATGTACATCTGTAATATGATATTTTTCTTCTCTTTCTTTGTAAAAGTAATTATTTTTATCATATATGTAAAGTCCATAATTTATAGATACTTTAAAACCTTTTGTAAGGAAACTTAGTATAATTATATAATCTCACAAACTCATGGAAAGTCTATTTCTTTCTTTTATATGTAAAATTAGAAAAGGCTTTATGCAGAATTTTTTTTCTTTAAGTAAAATTCAAAAACACCTTTTTGGGGTAATAATATTAATACCAAGGATAGAATTAAGAGGAAACGCTTCTTCATTCTTACACAATAACAAAAAAACAGAGACACAGAAAAGATAATGCCTAAATAAAAAAACAAAGTAACACAACAGAGCTTTTGCGAACATTTACGCAAAGCCTAAATAAAGAAAAGAGATAACCACACCAAGACATAATACACTGTATACTAACGAGTTTAGATAAAGAAAGGATTGTAAAACAACTTTTGATGAAAAGGAAAAACAGAGACACGTAATGGCAATGGCAAAGGAAACTAATTTTTGTAAAGTCCATTTCTGCCTAGCAACAAAACACAAATTGTATATTTTCAAACTAGAAACAATAGGTATAAAAATAATTACAAAAATTGTTAAGAATGGCTGAGAAAGTTAATTGGAAAATCTGAAAGAGCAGTTTTTGCCTGACTTTGTCAATGTTTTCCTTGGCATTCACAAACCCCAGACAAAAATTTTGTCACAAGGTGGGGGGATATGTAACGTGTCGTGGTCTCCTGGCCTTCATTTCTTACATATTCAGACCTCACCATCGAATTCCGTCTGTCAAGAAGTTTCATTCGAGCCCAAACTCGATAGGGTAGAGTCAATTTTGCATATTTCCATTTAATCGATAAGCAAATCTAATAAATAAATCGCAAGTGCACACCAAGATTAAAAAGTCGAGGCTGGCGTACACAAACATTCAAGACACGATGGCCACAGGGTTTTTTTTTTTTTTTTTTTTTTTTTTTTTGCAGAGGCAACCAGCCCGCTGGAAAGTCCATAGGAGGGTGAGTTAGCATGCAGCTGTGCTGGCTGGCTGCCCGCCCATGGACCAAAACAGTTTTTGCCAGAGAAAAGGGATAATGGCCTGCGTGTTCACCTTAAAAGCAAAACCCGCTGTATTGTTTGGGAAGCCCCTGCATACGCATTTTTTGACGGACCTAGTGCACAGTTTCAGAGTTCTCACAAGTTGACAGTAAATGCCTTACGCAGATGCTATATATTTCTGGATTGGCTGGCTTAGCCATTCTCCCGTTAGTAAGAGTTATGCTGATTGGTGGACTACTTCTGACACAATGAGCTGTAGGAGTGAGGGAAAGACAGTGGATGATATACCCTTTCACTTTTTGCATGGAGGGAAGTCTTTCCGGTGACGCTCTTGTAGTGGCAACACGTAGCGGGAGAGAGTGCGCTCATGCGTGCACGCAGAGAGTGAGGGACAAAGTCTCTACTCAGTACTGCACTGAGAGAGCACCTCTGTAGGTAGTGAATCGAAGTTATACTCTATATTGAGTCACTCGCAATTATGCATTTGTTCACTATGTTGGCCGCGACACTTAACGTGTGGTGTCAACACAGACAGAGTATTAGTTAGTGCCTGTGAGTTAACATTGAGTGTCATCGCGGTGGACTGGTTATCTGACCAGTGTACCATGCCAATAGTTAGACTAGGGGCAAATAGGAGTCCTTGACTGCATCAAGGCATAGTGAGACTTCGATTGGCGAAGGTCTATCCACATAGAAAGAGATAGATTTGTTATTTTTCAGCGGCGAACGACACAGGCAGCAGTCGTCGCAGCTCATGGTATTGTGCACTACAGCGTAAGCGAGCCCCATCTTTCCTCCATTAGAAATAACATACTTCATTCACGTCACTCCATTACATT
Source organism: Schistocerca serialis cubense (assembly GCF_023864345.2). Taxonomy (NCBI): domain Eukaryota; kingdom Metazoa; phylum Arthropoda; class Insecta; order Orthoptera; family Acrididae; genus Schistocerca; species Schistocerca serialis. Next base: position 217,865,941 of record NC_064639.1, on the reverse strand, counting down.
TCTCACGCGAAAAATTCAATCGGATAATTTTTCAAGTTGAGTAGGCCCAGCTCTCAGCCATTCTGCAGAGTAAATAACATTCTTAAAGAAAAGGGATAAAAGAGCTTTCCCACACTTTGTATATAAATGTCATTAACAGGATTCCTATCCATAAGAGGTAACCCCCCATTCTGAAAAGAACCCGGAAATTTGTGTATCAGTTTATAAATAAAAGTAGCACTTGATTTTCTTAAATTTTACAATAAATAATATTTTCTGTTTGTTTAATGTGTTTCTTACACTAACTAGCAATACTCCAGTACCCAAGTATCCCACTAGTTATATAATAAAATAGAATATTCTTGTGTCTTTTCCTTACAGAGGACGACTCCAGAAGATATTTATTGCTGAAAGCTTTTCAGGCATTTCTTTTTGGTACGTTAGGAGCGTCTGTCTGACTTCTGTAGTAGTGTGGAGTGGAAATTGCTTCTTGCAGGAGCCAAAGGGTACCTATCTGAACAATCCGTTGTGCAACTCGTCAACATAACACATACACTGATAGCTTGCTACTCTCTTTTAGAGTCTAGATTTTAATAAAAATGGCAAGGTACTGTTAGAACACAGGAGAAGTTGTGAGATAAATGACAATAGGTTTATTCAATCTTAACATAACAAGACAAAAAAATGACTAAAGAAACGTCGCACAAGCATCTTTATTTGACAAATGCTTTCACTAACGTGGGGTCTATGGTGGATAAAGTGATCAGCTGGGGATCGACACACGACACTAACCAGAACACTAATCGGTCTATCTAACTTCATACGTGAATCCAGAGTATGGCACAACAACTACCCCACAATCAAGCATCTGTACTCTACCATTCCAAAAAGAAAAATATGGTTCGAAACAACTGGTTGCTGAGAAACATATATTGGAGCCCTACGCCTTAGCAGCGAATACTTTACCCTCCTGCTGGTCAGGACGGCACACCATGATGCGTTTGGTGACTGAAGTCATGGACAGCCACAATCTGTTATTAATGGCTTGTGCCAGAAAAACGCAAGTACTCGGTCTCGCATTCGATTAATTCAGAACACAGTATGTTCCTATGAGCCTCTGAAACCCTGGTGGATTCCAGTGTGCAGGTATACCCATTTCCTGGTCTGCCAAACCAATTTGATTCCGTGCCATGACTATGCACGACGGAATATGTCAAATATTTAGACGGCCGACTCAAGATAAATAAGTAGACCCATGTATCACTCGTTGTGTGCGTGATGCTAAAAGCAGTACCTCCGACGGTTCAAAAGGATACTAGCATAGGTTCTAAGTGGTACACTAGCATGGGACAAAGGTGTCACCGTTTAGGTAGAGACTTGCAGTTCTTTACTAGCTAAGCGCCAGTACAAGAGTGACTACTTCTCTTTCTCCTCACATCAGTAGCAAAAGCCCATTTACATCTTAGACTTCCCCCAATTTAGCACAATCACGAGGTGGAGCATGGCATTCGAAGCTTGGAGAGCGCCCCTTGCTCTGCATAAACTGATTTGACCAATCAGAGACTTTAAAGTTAATTTGGAGAAAAGGAAAAATGATCAGCTTTGAGACCTTTTTCCCGCGCATTTCCATGTCTTTTGCTAACAACATGACCAGGACGGAACCGCAACCGTTCCATAAAAAGCTTGTTATTTCCCCTGTTGTGTCCATTTCAAAGATTCCAATGAACAGCCATAAACTTGCTAAGAGCCTTGTGCTTTCATAAATATGTTTTGCTACAAAGTCTGGACGTCTGGGCGCCAGTGACCTGTCACACGGAAATTCACAGAACGCTCACAGTTGTTTTACGGCTTCCAGCCTAAGAAGGGCCCATCTTCTGCTTCATTGCCGGTCTACAATGCACTGACCATTGCAGCGGTGACAATGTGGGAAAAAACGAAATTTGGGGAAAAACGAAAATTTGGGGAAAGACGAAAATTTGGGGAAAGACGAAAATTTGGGGAAAGACGAAAATTTGGGGAAAGACGAAAATTTGGGGAAAGACGAAAATTTGGGGAAAGACGAAAATTTGGGGAAAGACGAAAATTTGGGGAAAGACGAAAATTTGGGGAAAGACGAAAATTTGGGGAAAGACGAAAATTTGGGGAAAGACGAAAATTTGGGGAAAGACGAAAATTTGGGGAAAGACGAAAATTTGGGGAAAGACGAAAATTTGGGGAAAGACGAAAATTTGGGGAAAGACGAAAATTTGGGGAAAGACGAAAATTTGGGGAAAAACGAAAATTTGGGGAAAAACGAAAATTTGGGGAAAAACGAAAATTTGGGAAAAAACGAAAATTTGGGAAAAAACGAAAATTTGGGGAAAAACGAAAATTTGGGGAAAAACGAAAATTTGGGGAAAAACGAAAATTTGGGGAAAAACGAAAATTTGGGGAAAAACGAAAATTTGGGGAAAAACGAAAATTTGGGGAAAAACGAAAAATTTGGGGAAAAACGAAAATTTTGGGGAAAAACGAAAATTTTGGGGAAAAACGAAAATTTTGGGGAAAAACGAAAATGTGGGAAAAAACGAAAATGTGGGAAAAAACGAAAATGTGGGAAAAAACGAAAATGTGGGAAAAAACGAAAATGTGGGAAAAAACGAAAATGTGGGAAAAAACGAAAATGTGGGGGGGGGGGAAAACGGCAACTGTGGGGGGGGGGGAAACGGCAACTGTGGGGGGGGGGAAACGGCAACTGTGGGGGGGGGGGGGGAAACGGCAACTGTGGGGGGGGGGGAAACGGCAACTGTGGGGGGGGGGGGGGGGAACGGCAACTGTGGGGGGGGGGAAACGGCAACTGTGGGGGGGGAACGGCAACTGTGGGGGGGGGGGAAACGGCAACTGTGGGGGGGGGGGAAACGGAAATGTGGGGGGGAAATGGCAAATGAAGGGGGGAATGGCAAATAAAGGGGGGAATGGCAGATAAAGGGGGGAACGGCAAATGAAGAGGGGAACGGCAAATGAAGAGGGGAACGGCAAATGAAGGGGGGGAACGGCAAATGAAGGGGGGGAACGGCAAATGAAGGGTGGAACGGCAAATGAAGGGTGGAACGGCAAATGAAGGGGGGAACGGCAAATGAAGGGGGGGAACGGCAAATGAAGGGGGGAACGGCAAATGAAGGGGGGGAACGGCAAATGAAGGGGGGGAACGGCAAATGAAGGGGGGGAACGGCAAATGAAGGGGGGGAACGGCAAATGAAGGGGGGGAACGGCAAATGAAGGGGGGGAACGGCAAATGAAGGGGGGGGAACGGCAAATGAAGGGGGGAGAACGGCAAATGAAGGGGGGAGAACGGCAAATGAAGGGGGGGGGGAAACGGCAAATGTGGGGGGGGGAAACGGCAAATGTGGGGGGGAAAACGGCAAATGTGGGGGGGAAAACGGCAAATGTGGGGGGGAAAACGGCAAATGTGGGGGGGAAAACGGCAAAAGTGGGGGGGAAAACGGCAAAAGTGGGGGGGAAAACGGCAAAAGTGGGGGGGAAAACGGCAAAAGTGGGGGGGAAAACAGCAAAAGTGGGGGGGAAAACGGCAAATGTGGGGGGGAAAACGGCAAATGTGGGGGGGAAAACGGCAAATGTGGGGGGGAAAACGGCAAATGTGGGGGGGAAAACGGCAAATGTGGGGGGGAAAACGGCAAATGTGGGGGGGAAAACGGCAAATGTGGGGGGGAAAACGGCAAATGTGGGGGGGAAAACGGCAAATGTGGGGGGGAAAACGGCAAATGTGGGGGGGAAAACGGCAAATGTGGGAGGTAAAAACGGCAAATGTGGGAGGTAAAAACGGCAAATGTATTTACCTTAGTAGTGTTGAAAACACACAATATACATAGCAGTTCATGACATCCAGTCGTACAAATTTCAAAACTCCGCCATCTCTCCCCCCACATCCACCACTGCTGGCGGCTCACCTATAATTGCGCAACGCTACGTGCTGTTCACATCCAGCTGCCCAACACTACAATGGCAAACAACAAAGCAAACTAGCCACAGACTGCACACAGCACAGCCAGTGATTTTCATACAGAGTGCTCTGTAACGTTGCCACTAAATAAACATAAACAGCCTACTTACAATGCAAATATGGGAAAAAGGCAAATCTGGGAAAAAGGCAAATCTGGGAAAAAGGCAATTATGGGAAAAAGGCAATTATGGGAAAAAGGCAACTATGGGAAAAAGGCAACTATGGGAAAAGCGCAAATATGGGAAAAGCGCAAATATGGGAAAAGCGCAAATATGGGAAAAGCGCAAATATGGGAAAAGCGCAAATATGGGAAAAGCGCAAATATGGGAAAAGCGCAAATATGGGAAAAGCGCAAATATGGGAAAAGCGCAAATATGGGAAAAGCGCAAATATGGGAAAAGCGCAAATATGGGAAAAGCGCAAATATGGGGAGAAACGCAAATATGGGGAGAAACGCAAATATGGGGAGAAACGCAAATATGGGGAGAAACGCAAATATGGGGAGAAACGCAAATATGGGGAGAAACGCAAATATGGGGAGAAACGCAAATATGGGGAGAAACGCAATTATGGGACAAAAGCAAATATGGGAGAAACGCAAATATGGGAGAAACGCAAATATGACAGAAGAGAAACTTGTATCACAACTTGACAAGAGGAAAAAATCGGTTGGTAGGATATAGTCTGAACCATCAAGGGTTCGCGAAATACGGGGAAAGCGCACACACGGGGAAAGCGCACACGCGGGGAAAAGGCAAACGCGGGGAAAATGCAAACGTGGGAAATTCGCAAATACGAGAAACGCGCAAATACGGGAAACGCGCAAATATGGGGGAAAAAGCATATATGGGCAAACGCAAATATGACAGAATAGAAACTTGATCACAACTTGACAAGAGGAAAAAATCGGCTGGTAGGACATAGTCTGAACCATCAAGGGTTCGCGAAATATAGCACAAACGCAACAGTGGCAAAAAGAACGCAACAGTGGCAAAAAGAACGGCGGGGGAAAAACGCAACTGCGGGGGAAAAACGCAACTGCGGGGGAAACTCGCAACTGCGGGGGAAACTCGCAACTGCGGGGGAAACTCGCAACTGCGGGGGAAACTCGCAACTGCGGGGGAAACTCGCAACTGCGGGGGAAACCCGCAACTGCGGGGGAAACCCGCAACTGCGGGGGAAACCCGCAACTGCGGGGGAAACCCGCAACTGCGGGGGAAACCCGCAACTGCGGGGGAAACCCGCAACTGCGGGGGAAACCCGCAACTGCGGGGGAAACCCGCAACTGGGGGGAAACCCGCAACTGCGGGGGAAACCCGCAACTGTGGGGAAACCCGCAACTGTGGGAAACTCGCAACTGTGGGAAACTCGCAAATATGGGAAACTCGCAAATATGGGAAAAACGCAAATATGGGAAAAACGCAAATATGGGAAAAACGCAAATTTGGGAGAAGAGAAACTTGTAGCACAACCTGACAAGCTCAAAGAATCGGTTGGTAAGACGTAGTCTGAAGCATCAAGGGTTCATGAAATACGGGGAAGGGCACAAGCGTGGCGGCAACGGCTCAAACGTGGGGGCAACGGCGCAAACGTGGGGGGGCAACGGCGCAAACGTGGGGGGGCAATGGCGCAAACGTGGGGGGGCAACGGCGCAAACGTGGGGGGGCAACGGCGCAAACGTGGGGGGCAACGGCGCAAACGTGAGGGAAGGGCGCAAACGTGAGGGAAGGGCGCAAACGTGTGAAAAGGGCGCAAACGTGTGAAAAGGGCGCAAACGTGTGAAAAGGGCGCAAACGTGTGAAAAGGGCGCAAACGTGTGAAAAGGGCGCAAACGTGTGAAAAGGGCGCAAACGTGTGAAAAGGGCGCAAACGTGTGAAAAGGGCGCAAACGTGTGAAAAGGGCGCAAACGTGTGAAAAGGGCGCAAACGTGGGAAAAGCGCAAACGTGGGAAAAGCGCAAACGTGGGAAAAGCGCAAACGTGGGAAAAGCGCAAACGTGGGAAAAGCGCAAATGTGGGAAAAGCGCAAATGTGGGAAAAGCGCAAATGTGGGAAAAGCGCAAATGTGGGAAAAGCGCAAATGTGGGAAAAGCGCAAATGTGGGAAAAGCGCAAATGTGGGAAAAGCGCAAATGTGGGAAAAGCGCAAATGTGGGAAAAGCGCAAATGTGGGGAAAAGCGCAAATGTGGGAAAAGCGCAAATGTGGGAAAAGCGCAAATGTGGGAAAAGCGCAAATGTGGGAAAAGCGCAAATGTGGGAAAAGCGCAAATGTGGGAAAAACGCAAATGTGGGAAAGTGGCAAATGTTGGAGAAACCCAAATGCCAGTCTACCTGGACGTGGCTTTCTGCCTACCGGCACCAACTAATGTGTCTCCACAATGACACAGTGGAAATCGGCCGTCCAGAAATGTTTTCACCGATATTCTGTAGAAAATAACGCGCTTCCGTTGGTCCACCACTGCCTTGCTTTTACTGCAGTCTTTTAAACTGGCACCCTATACCTTTGAATGCAGGTAAGGCTTACCGTTATTACTTCCCTAGAGCACACAAGCAAGAGCATTAACTACTGCTCACCATTTCATCATGATGTATGAAGTCGAACTGCAATAAAGATCATATTTTCTAAGAACATGAAGTGGCATAACACCAAAGCAGAAGTGAGAGTGCTCTGCAATGGCTGCAAAGGCGCCGTGCCCCATCAGACTGCTGCCATTTTTCGTCTCTCTTTATTCTTTATTGTTATTTCATCTACCAGCGTCCAAGAAGAGCTTGGAAGGGGTTGGGGGGGGGGAGGATGAGCTGCCAGCGGTACAGGCAACCCACTCTTCAGCCAATGGACAGTTAAAATAGTAAAGTAGGTGATAAGAAAAAGATAAAGGAGATATATTCACTGAATTTAAAACTTTTTAAAATGGAAGTTTTTGAGATATACGATGGATGACGGTTTGCAGTGATACTTAAAAACAATAATAATAGAAGGTAAAATACTATAAGCGCACAGTTAAAACATTTAAAACACATTGCTGAAACACTTATGTAAAAAAATCACTTTCCTGTCACTAGAAACCGGAAAGATCTGCCACGGAGTAGGTCAGTTATTGGAGGGGAAAAGGTTGGCTGGTGAAGAGGGTAGGAATGTGCTGATATAAGGATGGAGGACTGTTGCATTGCAGCGATGGTGCAGGAGTGGCAGTTGGGATAGAAGAGGGGTGGAGTAGAGGGGGAACTGGTGACACTAATAGTAGTTGGGAAAAGGAGTGGGGGGGGGGGGGGTGAGGAAAGAAAGGCAGAAGGGAAATATAGTGGGTTAAGAAATGTGGGTAGGAGAAGGAGAAGAAGCTCTGATGATGTGGATTGGATGGGATGGACCTATAGCTGGTAGGATTGGTAAAAGTCCGGACAGAGTTCATGACCTGGAACGGGGAGATGGTTTAATTTTCTCTGGGAGAATATGTGAAAGCTATCTAAGTGGAGGGCTGGTGAAATGTGTTGGTAAAGGCGCGGCATCGTATGGGGACTGGAAAGTAGAGGGGGGGAAACGACAGGATTATTGGTGTCGAGGTTCTGGATGGTGTGGTTTGTTTGGAGGTATTCAGTCTGAGTGAGGAGAGGCGGGAATGTAATGAATTAGTAAAGCATCCTCGCGGGGAAAGGTAAACGGATGTGGAAATCGAGGCAGAGTACATGGCACTCGATGATCTGAAGGGACTTGTAGGACTTAGGATAGTTCATTTTTCGTCTGATAACACAGAACTTTTAGGAGTTTTGTCGTAAGTGCACGGCTGAGCACACAATAGTTTGTATACAACATCTGTATTATAAAGTGAACCATCCAAACAAATCACAGTACCTGCCTAACTTGTTGGTGATGGAAGCTGTAATATCACGAATGTATGACCTTACTCTTCTTTCCTCTTTGCCATAAGGCATGAGGGACATGACACTCCTTAAAGAATGTCACTTTTTTTCACTAAATGAAAGCACTCCTCCAGCTTTCTCAGTGACATTGCGTTCTTTATTCCTAGATTAAATATGGGTGCCGCACAATCTATACAGGATATGTTTATACAGGGTGATTCCTTCCACCGTGCACAAACTGTACCGATTGATCGACGAAAAGATACGGATTAAAAAAGCTCTTATGAATTTATGTCCGGTAATGCAAGGTTTCCAAGATGGAGACCATTTATTCAATCATACTTTGTTACAGAGACTGCAATCTAATAAGCGCTGTACTGTGCAGCTACAGTTACAGTATGTGTTGAAAACTGTTTCTATGTGCCTCAAGGCATGCATGTACGCGCCGTAGCATGTTCTGTCTCACACGTTTACATCGGCCACGTTGCGTCCGAACAGTGTCAAAGACAGCATGCATATTTTGCACGTTGTCAGTGGTCAGTGGCCAGTACTACGAATCTCTCCGCATCTATTTCACTAATAACTTAATTAGTTACGAAGAAAAATATTGTATCGCTTTCCTTACCTCACGAGAGCGCGTACTTTTATAGACTATTGTATTGGTGTTGTTACGATAAAGTTCATGACATTAATTCGTTATACATCAGTCCATCCATGAAAATCAATGCAAGACCACTGAACAACTCAACTTTTTTTTGTGACAAATGTCTTTACACGATGATATTCGGCAGGAAGTAAAGCCGTGCTAAGCAGGTGATGACTAGGAGGCTTATAGCCACTTCGTATTTTCTGAAATGCTTCCCGTCAATATTTTGAATTCAGTAGAGGTAGTGGAGCAGCCGAAGCATATGTAGCCCTATCAATGACTTCCCCAATGTCACCATCAGTTGCTTGATGGGTATCCTTCTGCACGGATGAAAAGGGTTCTGGCGAATATGGCATATGCTGTTCACTGAGAGAAGAACCAGAAGGCATTGATGCTAGCGTAGATGAATACGCCGTCCTTGTTATTTCAATATTCTGCAGCCCATTATTTATTGACATATTTGTGTTTTTCTTTCTTTTTACTTGCTATGCATCATTCGAAGGTACTAAGGGTGAAGATCGCTTCTGATAAGATGTTCTTTTATTCATGACGTAAGGGCGTTATGATTTTTAGTTTTGCAATATTTAAATGCTGCCTGTATCTTACCGTCAACTTGTCTTACGTCAAAGAGGTTCCACACCTTTAATCGAGGACGCATTCCACTAACTAAACTGTCCTGTTTGATTGCACAAGATAGCACAGCGTAACGCCAAATGATGCGTGTCAGCATTATCTGGCATTGTATAGATCTGTAAGCTGTAACCCTAGTTCTAGGCGTTTGCGGATACAAGCAGTTCATTACAGTATGATAGCCCCTGATGCATATGCAGTACATGCTGCTGTATGGTATAGCAGGTTGTGTGGCAACTGGGATGAAAATACTGTTCCTGTCATTCATACAGGGTTTCAGCGGTTTAAAACAATACGTTCTTCAATTCAAAGATATTAAACTGTATTTTTAAATATCTGCCCTGAATGCAGATGATGTAAGTTGTGTTGCTTAGCTTAATGCACATGAAACTTTTTCGAGGCTAGTTTTACTCGTACGTTGCCCACCCTGTGTAGATATGATTGTTTCTTCCTGTTGCACTCGCAGATGGGACGTGGATAGAACAACGGCTCATAGGCCTATGAGCAAGCTGTTCTAAGCTTAAATTTGTGTTCGCAGTATTTACGCGATAGATATGTAGCAGACTGGAAAATTTTCATGGTTTTTGCCATGCAATAAGGTTCTTGAAGTTTTCAGTCTACTTTCTCGCGAGGTGAACGTTATCTTTTGTTCATACCTTCGATATCCCGGGCTTTCAGTCATGCTCGATATGGGTCCTATACACTTGAGAATTATAAAAGCATCGGACGTACAAGTGTTTTGTGAAGTCTGTTTTGTGTTCTTCTTTCAGTTAGCCACAGGCTTCCATTTGCTTTACGTACAACTGTGAGCCTCTCATTTCGCAACGCTTTGTATTGTTTCTCCCACATATGTTTATGACATGACTGAATCTATTTGTGACTTGTTAATTCCATAGTCAGAAGATTTGTAGCACTGACATTCTGTGACGTGCATAGGTCGGCAAGTTACCAGTCCTTGCCCCTGGATGACATTTTACTGAGGTCTAACTGGATGTTACTGCAATTTTTACCGGAGAGAATTTCCACAGAGATAATTGAAACATATGCAAAGAGTCTGAGATCGCAGCTAATACTGTCTGCTCAGGCACTAATGTATGACGAACAGGAACAGTTCTTCACACTCCTCTGGAGCACGCCAGATAATACTTCAGTGTCCGTAGCTGATACTGAATCTAACTTGCTGTGTTCAGCTTGCCAGAAAATTTTTATTCCGGTTGTAAAGTTGAATAGGTATTTTTTTTTAGAAGGTGTCAATTTGATATTTAATCGAAAATATTTCGAAATGCCGAAATAATCTGGTTTTCTTTTTCAGGCGTACATAATGGTAAAAATTAAATACAAAAATAAATAGACGTTGAAGAATTCCATCGTCTCATCGTTGGAAATTCTAAAATAATAGCATAACCGATTATTGACCTAAAGTAGATTGCGACACCTACCTACAAACTGTTTGACCTCAACATAAAAGTATATCAAGTGAATTTCAATTTTTTCTTCTACATAAGACATATGTGATATCGGCACAACATTACTGTTTGTTTACTGCTTTCATTCATACTGTACAATCATTCCGAAATTGTATTTTAGGTCCCTGCAAGAAATCCATATTTGAGATACGGAAACCAGTTTAATACGTTACACCGTATTTTGCTATTACTATTTGCGGACCGTTATGAAATAAGAACGTAATACGATAATAAGTTTCATTGGGAACTAACTCATTTGGCTAATTTCAAAATTGTATCATATATTAACAAAGGAAACTGTTGTGTAATATCAGAATTCGATTAAAAGAATATTTTTAAAAGTAACATTCATCATTAGATGCTGGAGGACAAAAGATTATGTTTTACACACGCAACTGTAACCCAAACGCATCAGCTGAATTAAAACTACTAGAATTTAAATCTTAATATTAAATTCTCCACAACGCCAGAAATACTACAATCTCGCAAAATTTAAGACCAATGGTGGAATCAACACGAAAATTCCTCAAATATGAGACACTTTACACAGAAGTTCTCAGTCGTCTTAAATTTCGTAAAAATTTCAAGTACTTTATTTTGCTACAGTGACAAACTTGTGAAGAATAATGATGGACTCCAGTATGGCTGCAACTGCATTCATCTACTCTGAAACAAATGTTCGATCAGATTTAATAAGGAACATAAAAACTCCTTAGTTAATATTAACATAAATTAAAGAGCACCAGACTTCAGAGAACTTAGTTCTATTAATAAATAAATATTTATACTTCATTTTGTGAGATCACATCTCTTAAACTGGCGGGGAGAGGGATGTCTTTAAATATGTATTTGCTAGACGCCAAGCATCACTTCAGAATGAACTGATGTAATGTCAAGTCATACAGAACTACAACCCTCAATTTTTGTGTGTGTATGTTGGCAACAGTATATTCACATGTCCGATGTCAGTCGTGAACATCTTCTGTGAGTTCTTTACGAAGTAGATTCCGAGCTAAGAAGAGAGTTTTGATTTATCGATATTTACACTGCACATAGCCACAAAAACAAAACAGTGCAAGTGAACTTGAGGACCAGATACCTGGAATCCACTGGAGAAATTAAGTTCGTCACTTGACGTTGATGAAACACACAAGGTGGAATTGTGACATGACTGAAAGAGGGATCAGACTTCTTTTTATCGACCCCCGAGCGTAGGTAGAGTCGCGAGAGTTCGTTGGTTTCGCAGTGTCATTGGCAGTCGCGGCCGGGATAGACGGTCTCCTGGCGAGCGAGACAAATTATACGACGTACTTCTCTGAAGAATAACTGAGAAACGTTTACTGATGTATCTTTAGCTTTCTGTAGCTCTGAATTTGGAGAGTGTGATATAACTTCATAATCGACTGTTGATTAGCGAAGCAAGATCGATCATGGCACCTAACAACAAACTCTTCGACCTAACCAAAATTTATACACGGCCTCTCGCTAGTTCCCTTCAGCTTCCGCAGATAATCTGCACAAAGATGAAAACAGCTTACTGGTTCAAAGTTAGGCAAGTCAAGAGACAGACGAAAACAAATCACCACACGATCACATATAGGTCTTTTCCTACCAGCCACGTGAGAGCACTGTAAGCAGCGCACCTGCCCGCGAAAATTGGAAAACCTGCTAATCACTCCATGCCTTCTTGTGGGAAACGTACTTCCCTGTTCCTCCCTTACGGAAGTGATAATTTTTAGACCAGGGTAGATCACTAACCTCTGAACTCATAAATCACTAATGTTATCGGAACAGCGCAGTAGCTCAAGACAGACAAAAATTTCTACTCACTGCAGGGCTCCAACTCAGTTCTCGATTACTACAGTTACCATCAACCCTGGAAATGTGCAAAGTGCTGTTCCCTAGCAGGAATTCATCCAAGTTGATTTCCAACAAGTACCAGAAAAGACCTATTCTCGAAGACGAAGTCACTCGGCTTTAAAGCATCATTGTAGAATCTGAACACTTTAGAGGGATCGGGGGAAGACCAACTCACTAGCATTAGGCTGGGCAAAGTCCTCAGCAGCCAATAGCGCCTACAAAAGCTCATTCGACAAAATGTTAGTCAGCCTCTTAAAACCCACAACTGGCGATTAAAATTGCTACACAACGAAGATGACGTGCTACAGACGCGAAATTTAACCGACAGGAAGAAGATGCTGTGACATGCAAATGATTAGCTTTTCGCGGCATTCACACAAGGTTAGCACTGGTGGCGACACCTACAACGTGCTGACATGGGGAAAGTTTCCAACCGATTTCTCATACACAAACAGTAGTTGACCGGCGTTGCCTGGTGAAACGTTGTTGTGATGCCTCGTGTAAGGAGGAGAAATGCGTAACATCACGTTTCCGACTTTGATAAAGGTCGGATTGTAGCCTATCGCGATTGCGGTTTATCGTATCGCGACATTGCTGCTCGCGTTGGTCGAGATCCAATGACTGTTAGCAGAACATGGAATCGGTGGGTTCAGGAGGATAATACGGAACGCCGTGCTGGATCCCAATGGCCTTGTATCACTAGCAGTCGAGATGACAGGCATCTTATCCGCATGGCTGTAACGGATCGTGCAGCCACGTCTCTATCCCTGAATCAACAGAAGGGGACGTTTGCAAGAAAACAACCATCTGTGCGAAGTTAGAAGACGTTTGCAGCAGCACGGACTGTCAGCTCGGAGACCATGGCTGCAGTTACCCTTGACGCTGCATCACAGACAGGAGCGCCTACGATGGTGTAGTCAACGACGAACCTGGGTGCACGAATGGCAAAACGTCATTTTTTGGATGAATCCAGATTCTGTTTATAGCATCATGATGGTCACATCCGTGTTTGGCGACATCGCGGTGAACGCACATTGGAAGCGTGTATTCGTCATCGCCATACTGGCGTATCAGTCGGCGTGATGGTATGGGGTGCCGTTGGTTACACGTCTCGGTCACCTCTTGTTTGCAATGACGGCACTTTGAGCAGTGGACATTACATTTCAGATGTGTCACAACCCGTGGCTCTATCCTTTATTCGATCCCTGCGAAACCCTACATTTCAGCAGGATAATGCACGACAGCATGTTGCAGGTCCTGTACAGGGCTTTCTGGATACAGAAAATGCTCGACTGCTGCCCTGGCCAGCACATTCTCCAGATATGTCACCAACTGAAAACGTCTGTTCAATGGTGGCCGAGCAACTGGCTCGTCACAATACGCCGATCACTACTCTTGATGAAATGTGGTATCGTGTTGAAGCTGCATGGGGAGCTGTACTTGTACATGTCATCCAAGCTCTGTTTGACTCAATGCCCAGGTGTATCAAGGCCGTTATTACGGCCAAAGGTGGTTTTCCTCAGTACTGATTTCTCAGGATCTATGCACCCAAATTGCGTGAAAATGTAATCACAAGTCAGTTCTAGTTTAATATATTTGTCCAATGAATACCCGTTTATCATCTGCATTGCTTCTTGGCGTAGCAATTTTAATGGCCAGTAGTGTAGCTCACTAAATGCTTTTGAGAGCTGTAGACGGCATATAATTGGTACCAACCGCTCACGTAACCGCTCACTACTGACGTAAATCGTAACAGTCAAGTGGTTTGTGTGTATCAGTTGGTTGTATGTAATCATCGGCGTACGTAAGATGAGTTGACATCGAGACTTTAAAGAATGTAGGAAAGAGCTCCCGTGTTTGAAGGTAACCATGATCACACCGTGATTGAAGTCGCCTGATGTATTGGTCAGTCAGTGCGAACTGTTCAACGTGTCTAGAAGCAATGGTGCAACCATGTAATATGATGTAAGAGCAAAGTCGTAGGAAGTTCGTAACCGTCAGGGACCCATAGAAGATGTCAGGGAGTATTTCTTACAGCAGATGAAACGCAGCATTCAAAACCTTCACAATTTAGTGGCTCTACGGAATGTAATCCCCTATGACAGGATAACACGCCTGAAGAAACTTGTGGACTCTCTTCTTTGCCGAAATGAAGCCATTATGAAAGCGAGTCACGATTACTCGGTACGAACGTGATGTCTCTTGAGCATTACTTCCTTTTGTCCTGTGCACTTAGTAGGACAACTGCAAGCACAAAAAACGGCGGAAATCGTCTATACTAACAATAAAGCTGTAAAATCATCATGACTGTTTGTCTTTGAACACGTTAATCTCCAATACAACTTGACGGATTTCTGTGGATTTTTCACTGATAACTGCAGCTTAGCTTGGGTCAACGTACAGGCTATATTTCATCAAATCGTATCATGGAAAAACTTATCGTAAAAGTTTTACTAATATTTTCTTGTCTGTCTGTTTGAACACGATAATCTTCAAAACTACAAGACGAATTTTCGCGAGGTTTACGGAGGTAACTATAATATAGCTTTGGGCACCGTATTGCCTATATTTTGTCAGTATCGGGTGCGGAAAAAGAACGTTATTCATACATATTACGAAAATGGGTGTACTACATCGCCTCCGAAACCACTAGAACAGTTCCAACCAAATTTGGTACACATACCACTGTATGGAAAGAATCGCTGCGGGGGAGGGGGGAGGGGGAGAGGGGGTAAGAACCACCTATCTATTAAAAGGGGTGGGAGTGAAAGTTTGTTGGTTGGTTGTTTGAGGTTTAAGGGACCAAACAGCAAGGTCATTAGTCCCTTGTTTCAAATATACTCCATTCTGCTAATGGGACATCTCAGAAAAGTCAGACCAATAAAACGGAAAAAGGGAAAAACGTAAAAGGGCAGTCACGTTGTCATTGGTAAAAAAAAAAAAAAATGAGGGAAGTCGGCAAGAGAACGAACCCAACACTATGCTGAAGCAGCATAGGCAAGACCACCTGTGACTTAAAAGGTACAACTGCTATAAAGCAGAAAGTACGTATGGGAATAGAAAGACTAACCAAGCCTTAAAAAAAGGGGGTAAAAACAGAGTAAAAGGGGAAGGAAAGAGGATTCCGGTCAGGGAGGTGAATCGGGAATCTCTGAACACTGCCTACAGTGGGAGACACCCAAACACTCACCGCCCTGCCCCAACACCAGAGAGAGATTAAAAACCTTAAAACTGAGAATAAAAACCACTCTCCCGGAGGAAATCGAGAACCAGAGAGACCATCCGGGAATCGTCAGCCAACATCAAAGGTAAAGTGTGGGGGAGTCTGTACTTAGCAAGCAGAGCCAAAAGAAGGGGGCATTCAACCAAAATGTGGGCCACTGACTGGAAGGGTCCACAACCACATAGCCAGGGGTGGCTCATCACGCAAAAGAAAACCATGGGTCAGCCTGGTATGGCCAATGCGGAGACGACACAGTGTGGTCGAGTCCTTTCGGGAGAGGCGAAAGGAAGAACGCCATGGGCCTGGTGTCACCTTAATTGCACGAAGTTTATTAGGCAGGGGAGTAGCCTCTCAAGAATTGGCCCATGACTGTGCGAAGTGGGATTTGATGTAAAGCCGTAAATCCGCTGCAGGAGGGGTTACAGAAAACGGGGGGTAAGTAACTGCTCCCCCAGCCAAACGATCAGCGAGCTCATTACCCGGGATACCCACATGGCCAGGGACCCAAAGGAAGTCAATGGAACAAGCAGCACGGTGAATACCAGCGAGATGGTCATGGATGGCAGAGACCAAGGGATGGCGCGAAAAACACCGGTCAATAGCAAGAAGGCCACTCATTGAGTCCGTACATATCAAAACGCGGTTGTGTTGGGATTGTTTAATAAAGGTAAGGGCCTGGGAAATTGCCATCAATTCCGCAGTAAACACCCCACATGTAGGTGGCAGCAGATGACTTTCCGTTCCAACAGAGGACGTGAAGGCATACCCAACATGATCAGCAGATTTAGAGCCATGAGTGTAAAAAACAACAGATCCCGAAACTCCCATAAAATTTGGCGGAAAAAGGAACACCACCGGGGGGATGGAATCTTTCGGACCTCGGCGGAGATCCAACCGAATTCGAGGCCGAGGAACTAACCAAGGAGGGGTGGAGGGGAGGGAGCGAGGAATACAGGACAAAGAAGGAAGCTGAAAATCACGGCAAAGAGACGCAAGGCGCAGCCCAACTGATAAACCCGCCCGAGGGCGGGAGTCGGGTGGGCGACGTCCATGGTCTGGGAACAGGATAGAATAGGAAGGATGAGTGGGAGAGGAACGGATAGCGAGTGCATAAGACACCAGAAGCTGGGACCGCCGAACAGAAAGGGGGGGGGGGGGTATCCCACCTTCAACCAGGAGACTATCAACAGGGCTAGTAGGGAAGGCACCGGTGGCCAAACGGATACCACAATGGTGCACTGGATCCAGCACGTGCAGTGTGGAAGGAGCAGCTGAACCATAAACTTGACAACCCAAGCGAGGCAGAACTAGAGCACGATAAAGACAGAGGAGGAGGGAACGGTCCGCACCCCAAGAGGAGTGGGCAAGGAAGCGAAGGACATTGAGTTTACAGAAACATCCTACGTTCAGGAGTCTGATATGGGGCAGCCAAGTGAGCTTGTTGTCGAAAAGAAGACCCAGGAAACGAAACTGTGGAACCACAGGCAATCGTTGTGCAGCGAGATAGAGCTCTGGATCAGGGTGGATCGTAGTACGGCGACAGAAGCGGACCACCCGCGATTTTAAAGGAGAGAATTGAAACCCGAGTGAGAGGGTCCATGCAGAGGCACGCTGTATAGCCACCTGGAGCTGCCGTTCTGCAGATACCATCGAGGAGGAACTAACCCAAATGCAGAAATCATCCACATACAGGGCAGGGGCGACCAAGGGACCGACAGAGGCCACAAGTCCATCGATAGCAATGAGGAAAAGAAGGACACTCAAGACAGAACCCTGTGGGATGCCCGTCTCCTGGGTCCGTCGAGAAGTAAAAGCAGTACCAACTCGAGCTCGGAATGACCGATGGATCAGGAACTGGCGTATAAAAATCGGGAGTGGGCCCCGAAGACCCCACTGATGAAGGGTTAGTAAGATGTGATGGCGCCAGGCCGTGTCATAGGCCTTGCGAAGGTCAAAAAACACTGCAACCAAGTGGCGGCGCTGGGAAAAAGCCTGCCGAACTGCGGATTCCAAGCGAAGTAAATGATCGATTGGAGATCGTCCCTCTCGAAAGCCACACTGGTAAGGGGACAATAGATCCCGAGATTCGAGGACCCAATTTAGCCGACGGGCTACCATCCATTCAAGTAACTTACAAACAACATTGGTCAAACTAATTGGCCGATAGCTGTCAACAGATAGGGGGTTCTTACCAGGCTTAAGGACAGGAACCACAATGCTATCCCTCCACTGAGAAGGGAAGTCACCCTGGAGCCAGATACAGTTAAACACCCGAAGAAGATGTTGCCGTTGTGGAGCACTGAGATGTTGAAGCAGTTGGTTATGAATGGAATCTGGGCCAGGGGCCGTATCATGAGAAGAAGATAGAGCAGAAAGAAATTCCCATTCAGTAAAAGGTTCGTTGTAAGATTCTGACTCAAGTGGTGAAACATAAGGTGGGAGCTTCAGCCTGCTGTTTTTGATGAAGGAAAGCAGCTGGATAGGAGGCTGACGCTGATGCCACTGCAAAATGGGTGGCAAGATGTTCTGCAAGAACTAATGGGTCCGTACAAATGCCATCTGGGAGGTGAAGGCCTGGGAGGGTGGACTGCCGATGGCAACCTTGGAGAGAGCGAAGTGTAGCCCATACCCGTGACAGACGGACAGTGGAACCAAGGGAAGAAACGAATCGTTCCCAACATATCCGCTTGCTCTGTTTGATTAAATAACGGGCTTTAGCGTGAAGGTGTTTAAAGGTAGTACGGCTGGCTACGGATGGGTGCCTCTTAAAGTGTTGCAAAGCTCGACGGCGATCACGGATGGCAATGTCAATAGCCGTACTCCACCACGGGACTTGCCGGCGACGAAATGGTCCAGATGAGCGCGGGACAGCAAGGCTAGCAGCGCGAACAATCGCATCAGACACGTCACGGAGGACGTCATCAATACAACCCGACAAGGAGGGAGAAAACGCGACCTGTGCAGTGTATAGAGGCCAATCGGCGCGTTGGAAAGACCAACGAGGCAACCTGGCCACCGGGGAACGGGAAGGGAGCGTGATAATCAACGGGAAATGGTCACTATCACAAAGGTCGTCGTGTGGCGACCAGTGTAATGAAGGGAGGAGAGAGGGAGAAGAAAGAGAAAGATCAATGGCAGAAAAGGTACCATGACCGGCACTAAAATGAGTAGGGGAGCCATCAGTAAGAAGGCACAGGTCGTGGTCTGCAATAAATTGGTCTATAAGAAGACCTCGTCTAGATGGAAAGGCCCTGCCCCACAAAGTATGATGAGCATTAAAATCCCCAAGGAGGAGGAAGGGAGGAGGAAGTTGCTGAAGAAGGGCGGTTAAGGTAGCAGGTGTAAGAGTCCTGTCAGGAGGGAGATAAAGATTGCAAACTGTGATTGCAGAGTCGGACCCTAACAGCAACCGCCTCCAATGAAGTTTGAAGAGGAATCCACATGCTAGCAATGTCTGTACGGACCAATGTACAAACGCCACCAGAAGCCCGCAGGGGTCCGACCCGATTTCGACAGAAAACACGGAACCCACGGAGGGTCGGTGAGTGAGCATCAGTAAAATGAGATTCCTGGAGAACCACACACGAAAGAAGGGATTTCAATTCCGGAAGGTGACGATAGTATCCATTACAATTCCATTGGAGAACCACAGAACGATGGTTTGAATGGGGGCTGAACACTTTAAATCCAGTCATACCGCCGGGTCCCCACCCGTCACCGACAAGGAGGGGACGACATTCATGAACGACAGGTCAGAATCCGGTTGTGAAGTCGGGGAAGGGACCTCCGGTGACACCAGAGGCTCTTTGTCCCAAGACTTATGTTTCTTCTTCCGTTCAGGCTGAGATCGAGGAGGGCTGTGTGGCATGAAGGAGCCAGCTGCAGCAAGATCAGGAACAGAAAGAGACCGGGCGACCTGGGGGCCGAAAGACCGCGGCTCTCGCGGTCGTCGCGCGGCAGCAGACCTTTGGCCTGGAAGGTGCCAGGAAGGGGCATCCCGGGAGAGGCGCCCTTGACCGGCAGACGCCGAAGGAGTGGGACACTTCTCCGGCTGGGGAGGCGGAGCAGCGCCCATAAGAGAAGGTGTGGGAGCCACAGGGGAGGGGGGGAGGAGAGAGGTCCGGGATGGGGGTAAGGAAGGGGGAGGAAGGGGTGAAGATGTAACCAAGGCGTAACTAGATGTCATGGACATATTTCTTACGGGCCTCTGTGTAGGTTAAACGATCGAGGGACTTATACTCCTGTATCTTTTTTCCTTCTTACATACGGGCCAATCTGGTGAACTTGGAGAATGCCTACCATGACAATTTACACATACAGGAGGGGGAACACAGGGACTCCCCTCATGGAGTGGACGTCCACAGTCACCACAGAGAGGGGCCTGGGAACAGCGGGAAGACATGTGACCAAACCGCAAGCACTTAAAACACCTCATAGGAGGTGGGATGTACGGCCTCACATCACAGCGATAGACCATAATCTTAACTTTCTCAGGAAGGGTATCCCCTTCAAAGGCCAGGATAAAGGCACCAGTATCAATACGATTGTCTTTAGGACCCTTCTGAGCACGACGCCGAAGTTCCTCATCAGTTTGAAGGATGAGGTCCCTGTGAAAAATCACACCTTGTACCATATTTAGAGACTGGTGGGGGTAATGGACACAGGAATTGTGCCAAGATGGGTACAGGCACGAAGTGCCGCAGATTGTGCAGCTGAAGTAGTTTTTATCAGCAACGAACCCGACCGCATCTTGCTCAAGGAGTCCACTTCGCCAAACTTGTCTTCAATGTGTTCAACAAAGAATAAAGGTTTGACACTGGTGAAAGTATCTCCATCAGTCCTGGTGCAAACTAGATAACGGGGGAAAGGTTTTGCCCCTAGACGACGGGCCTAACCCTCTTCCCAGGGGGTAGCCATGGAAGGGAAGGCCGAAGGGGCAAGAGAAGCAGCACTTGAGGAATCAGTTCCACGCAGAGAGACGGCCGCAGAAGAACGGCCAGAGTTCTGGACCCGTATGCGTTTCATTTGCATAGCATCCGCCCTGATACCACCCACTCCGATCAGGGGCTCTTCTCACGGGCGCCACCCAGCCACAGCAAGGGCCGTCTGGCATGGCGGCCATTGCCGGGAGTTCCGGTGCTCCAGGATGACGAGCAACCACTCCAAGGCATGCATGAGGTGGTCACTGCTCAGGTATCAGAAGTGTGATCCCTGTGTGTTCAGGGGGCTCAACCAAAAGGGTACATAGCGACCCCACCACACGGGCTGGCTACCGTGCTGGCTATGCACCCTCGCATCAGACAACGACGTGAAAGAAAAGGTGGAATGTACTAGGAGGGCGCACGTTGGAGACACTAGGTAAGGTGCTCTTCCCCAAATGGCTCACACTACGGAGGAGAAATTTTGTAATGGAGGTCAAACCCCAGAGGGGGACCAAGGAATGCCAAAAGGAGGAGATGATTACGCAACAAAGCCGGAGTGTAAAACCAACAGAACCAAGAGGATAGTGGGGGCCAACATAAGCAAGGACACCAAGAGAGGGAGAGGAGAGGGCGACGGGAAAGGAGCAAGGAGGGGAAAGGAGGGGAAGGGGAAGGAAATGCAGCCCTGGAGAGGAAGAAGGCTGCAATAGCTCGGGGCCCCGTGCTCGCCACGCACGTATCCACAAAAGAGTTGTGGACCCCCCTGGGGGGGGTGGGAGTGAAAAATTAGTGTAGGCCACGATGCGCGAATGTCGAGGTTCTACTTATCTAGTACTTGAGAACGAGAGCAGGTGGTGACTTGCAACAAACTTTGCACCTAGTTTCAAAGCTTTACGAAACTTTTTCTCGCTGACATTCCACAAAATGATGAAAGGAGACATCTTTATCATTTACTACGTTTCAGCTGTTCATTTTCGCATCAGATATGACATTTTAGTTTGTTACTTCTTTGCTACTAATTGTTTCGTCACACATTTCGCAGAAACTTTTCACATATACCACTGAATGTACCTGCAAAATTATATGATTGCACGACACGTAGCACTGAATGTATGAGATCATGAACACTGACTTGTGTGAAGATACGTCACATCACGCATGACGTATATATTTAATATTACTAACCTGATGAAGAGATTCCGATGAAATTTTGGTAACGAGATCGCTTGAACCCTTAGGAAGAAGTAGTCTACTTTAGAAAGTGTATAGTTCAAGATACTTATTGATTTGAAGAATATTACGGGAATTAGGAGAAAATATTCACTCTTTGATAAAGCGATTTACTCTCTGAGTTTTGAACTTTATCACATTTGTGAAAATGACTTCATTGGACGATACGTGCTACGAGATACGATTCAAAGTAATGAGTGTAATCCTTACCAATCTTCAGTCTGTTTAATCCATACTTCCACAGTACTTGTTGTGTAATGTATACGTTGCATAATGTATAGGTAATATAAGTGCTGTCCAGCATTTCAGAACGAGAGCACTTAGTGACTTGCAACAAACGCATGATTTCAAATCTTTACGAAACTTTTTCAAACAGCCTCCACAAAATAATGAAAGGATAAAAGTTTATTGCTTACTACATTTCTGCTGTTCGTGCAATAAAACTGTCGCATCAGGCATGACGTTTAAATTTATTACTTCGTTGTTGTCAACTATATTCGCAACACATTTAGCAGACAGTATCCACATATGCCGCGAAATGTATCTACAAAAGTATATCAGTGTACGACACAGAGAAAGGGGGAAGACGAGATGAACAGAGAAGCGAAAGAAGATGAGGTGGACAGGGAGAGTGGGGAAGTGGAGATGGAGATAGAAAGAGCAGACGGACAGAAAGAGGGGGAGGAGGAGATGGATAAAGAGAGGAGGTAGTAGCACATGGAGAGAGAGAGAGAGAGAGAGAGAGAGAGAGAGAGAGAGACGGCGGGAGAAGATGGACAGAGAGAAGGGGACGGAAGTGGTGGGCAGAGAGAAGGGGTAGAGGAAGATGAACAGAGAGTGGGCAGAGGCGATAGACAGAGAGAGAGAGGGAAGGAAGAGATGGACAAGTAGAACTGAAATAAACACATAGCTGGGCAATTACGGGCACTCAGCTAGTTCTGAATAAGTTTAGCTCCCTCAACTGCATTGCTGTCTATACAAAATCAGTCTTTCATGCAGTATGCGTATCATAGAACAGACATCTTTTATTCTCCCTTGCCAGAATCTATAGTTCTCTTCCTGAGGTGAGTACCTAATAATTTCGATCATCCTGACTGTTAGAGGCAGTGTACTTGATTGCAATATAGAGCTGATAAATGGGATGTCAAATAACGAAAAGCAAAGGGGACAAGCAAGCAGTATGTGCCCTGAGGGTGATTACAGAAATGTGTCTCAGTGCTGGCAAGAACATATAGAACACATAGAAAATGTTGTGGGGAAGGCTAACCAAAGTCTGCGTTTTATTGGCAGGACACTTAGAAAATGTAACAGACCTACTAAGGAGACTGCCTACACTATGCTTGTCCGTCCGTCCTCTTTTAGAATACTGCTGCGCGGTGTGGGATCCTTACCAGATACGACTGACGAAGTACATCGAAAAAGTTCAAAGAAAGGCAGCACGTTTTGTATTGTCGCGAAATATGGGAGAGAGCGTCACAGAAATGACACAGGATTTGGGCTAGACATCGTTAAAAGAAAGGCGTTTTTCGTTGCGACGGAATCTTCTCACGAAATTACAATCACCAACTTTCTCCTCCGAATGCGAAAATATTTTGTTGACACCGACCTACATAGGGAGGAACGATCACCAAGATAAAATAAGGGAAATCAGAGCTCGTACGGAAAGGTATAGGTGTTCATTTTTTTCATTGGAATAATTGAGAATTGTGAAGGTGGTTCGATGAACCCTCTGCCACGCAATGTGATTTGCAGAGTATTCATGTAGATGTAGATAGCTTTTTTCCATCTGGGAATAGCTTCCGATGTTGAAGATTGACAGCAGCTTCTCAAGAAACTGAAAGAAACAGATGCTTGGTGTACTGATATAGTGGATGTTTGAGAGTTACATGGAGAAGTAAGCGCAGTCGTGAAACGTGAATAATACGCCTAATAGTTCAACATTAGAAGAGGATAGAGGCAGGGCTAGGGGTGCGAAGCATCACTCACAATATGTAACACTTTCATACATAAAGCGTTAGTTGAAAAAAGGGAAAAGTTTATAGCAACAATAGTCAAGATACAATGTCAAGCAACAAATACGTCACCCACAGTTTCTCAGATAATATGAGAGCGGATAATGCGCATACATTTGGAGACAACATTATCATGATGCATTGTAAGGTTAAAATCGAAATTAAGCCACTCGTAAGCAAAGTCAAGTCGCACGTCGCTCATTACACAGGATGTTAGAAAGTGACGCAGCCTTCTGGAAGAATGTTTCGTTTCTCTTGCAGGTACGATCATTGTTTAACTTAGGTAGAGAAGAATACGTATTACAAAAGAAAGTATTAATTGTGGCCTAATACATGAGATGTGTCGGTTGTGCCGAGACTTTTGAGGCTGCCAACACAGGAATGTGTAATAAGGGTGCAGCTGTAAGACAAGTCCCGGAGAGCAGGAGACGCAGCAGCCAAACCAAAACTCCGCTACTCTGGCCACAGGCAGGACAATCGGGACCGACCGACTGCCATGTCATCCTCAGCCAGTGGCGTCATTTGGATGCGGTGTGGACGGGCGTTGCCGGCTTTCTTGACAGTGGAGCCGCTACTTCCCAACCAAGCAGCTCCTCGATCCTCATCACGAGCCCGAGTGCAGCACGTTCCGGTCCTCCGACCACGGAGAGATCCATGGCAGAACCCGAAAGTTCACGACGTAGGTCTACCGCACGGCAGTCGCTGAGCGACAGTGGTGGACAGGAAATGTAGCACATGCAGCGAAAATTTCTGACAACGGAAGAGTTGACAGTCGTGCAGTCTGCATGTTCAGTGTTTCTCATTCAGGCGTAACGCTCGTATCACAACAATTCTCGCAACTATGACATCATTTTGACGGCACACACAATATCGACGGCCGCATGATCGGCTATCAACTTTCGTTAGCATTCGATACGGGCCTCTCATAAAATTTCAAGCGCTCATACCGACGATTTACAAAAACAAGTCATTCTTGGAATGATTTATTATAATTATTGCTATAACAAAATGTCACGTAGTGATTTATCGACGGTTAATGCCTTCACGTAAGAATGTTCTCATAGGAGTGAGTTATTATCGTCAACAATTTACAAATTAAGAATAAAACACACTTGTTTTATGATTTGCGGTATGTCGTTTCATTGTAATGCAGCACTGAAAATTTATAAGAAACATCTCAACTTTTCCATTAAATGTCACTTAATAACGCATCCACGATACAAGCCTTCAAGATAGAATATGACAACCAAGACCGGAGTTAAACATCGCATGAATAACGTCGTCTTTCTGGAATCTAAAGTTTTTTGTTAGCATCCCCTTACATAAAATTTTTTTCATGTTAACGTTGTTAAGAAATTTTGTTACTTTCTTATGAACGAAATACAAGTATGTTCTGCAATACTGGATGTTATTTTCATTCAGTCTGATCTGAGAACGAAGTATGAAATAAATATTTAGCGATTTCCTAGGATGAGGTTAGGCAGGAACCTAAGAGGTCACTTTAAGTTGCAGATAACGAAACGAGCAAGAATAAAATTCATATTCTTCCTTCATAAATGTATTTGGCTTTTTATTTCCGAATATGTGCTGCCTTTCGTGTGTATGGTTAGGCAGCAACGTAAGAGAAAAATTTGGAAGTTTGTGGTAAAGTCTTATGGGATCAAACTGCTGAGGTCATCGATCCCTAAGTCTACACACTACTTAATCTAACTTAAATTAACTTACGCTATGAACAACACACACATCCATGCAAGAGGGAGGACTCGAACCTCCGACGGGGAAAGTCCCACGAACCGTGAGAAGGCGCCTATGGGACTTAACTTCTGAGGTCATCAGTCCCCTACAACTTAGTACTTAAACCTAACTAACCTAAGGACATCACACACATCCATGCCCGAGGCACGATTCGAACCTGCCACCGTAACGGTCGCGTGGTTCCAGACTGTAGCGCCTAGAACCGCTCGGCCACTCCGGCCGGCGAACGTAATAGAACAGTTTAAATTGCTGCGAGTGAAACGAGGAGCATTAATTAACATTCATATTCTTGCCTGTCAAAAATCTTTCGCCGTTTATTTAAGAATCTGCGCCGGTTTCCGAGAGTGTCGTTAGACAAGAACCTAAGAGTACAGCTTTAATTACTGCGACTGAAACGAAGAGAAATTAAATTCACATTTCGCTCTTTATTTCCGAATATATGGCGATTTCCGAGGGGTTACACTGGAACCTACGAATACAGCTTTAAATACTGCGACTAAAACGATCTTAAATAAAATTTGTAATTTTTCTTCTCACAAATATTTGTCTCTTTATTTCCGAATATGTAGCAACTTTCGAGTGTGTGGTTAGGCAGGAACCTAAGTGGACAGCTGAAACTTCTGCAAGTGAATTGAGGAGCAATAATATTCATATTCTTCCTTGTCACAAAGTCGATAATCGATCAAGCGGTCGTCGATATTGCGCGTGACGTCTAAATGACACCATGTTCAAATGTGTGTGAAATCTTACGGAAGTTAACTGCTAAGGTCATCAGTCTCTAAGCATACACACTACTTAACCTAAATTATCCTAAGGACAAACACACACACCTATGCCCGAGGGAGGACTCTAACCTCCGCCGGGACCAGCCGCACAGTCCATGGCTGCAGTAAATGACGTCAGGTTTATGGGAATTGTGAAAGGAGCAGTACCCGTCGTTAACTGACTGCTACGCCTTATGTAGCCAGTCTGGCCTCTCTTGCTGGTGCCGACACGACATTGCACAGGTGTTAAAAGATGCACCCGTAGAGAATTCGTGATATTTAGCTGCTTGCTGAGAACAATGGAAAAAGTGTAGTTTTCTGTTGTGGTTCATGTCTGCTGTAATGCCTGATACGAAAGAACTCGATGATTGCTTTTGTCTGATGAGGCATTGTTCCACGTTGATGATTATGACTGACACATTTGGACTAAAAATGGTTCTGAGCACTATGGGACTTAACATCTGTGGTCATCAGTCCCCTAGAACTTAGAACTACTTAAACCTAACTAACCTAAGGACATCACACACATCCATGCCCGAGGCAGGATTCGAACCTGCGATCGTAGCAGTCGCGCGGTTCCGGACTGAAGCGCCTAGAACCACGGGACCACCGCGGCCGGCACATTTGGACTGCAGAAAACCCACATAAGCTGGACGAAGCCCTTGTGCATCAACAAAAAGTGGGTGTTTGGTGTGGAGTATATCGTAGGCGAATATTCATCACTTTTTTTCATGGCGCAGTGAACTGTGAGTGTTACGTACAAATGGTGCAAGAATTTGTAAACATATCCAAAGATCAGTTAGAGAACACGTGATTTCAGGACAGTGCTATGATTCATATAACCAACGACTCTGTGACTTTCTTGGATCAGTGTTTTCATGAACATGTGACTGCAAAGGACCTATGCCCCCCACCCCCGCCCTTGGTCTCATATTCAAAACGTATCCACACCTTACTTATGAAGTGCAAAAAGTAATTCGACAATGTGGTGCTGGAATTCCTCAACAGTAACTGCAACGACTGAATATTTTTGGTTAAGCTAGAACACGACCTTAATGAATACGCATTGAAAATACAAGTTACTGTGACAAGTCTGTAATGTTGGGAACAGTGTACACACCACCGCACACTGAAAGGCTTATCTCGTAATCGTCCGACTACATTCGCCGTACATACATGCACTTTTTTACTCCGTTAGCACAATGTTAGCTTAAAACGTGGTATTCAAAAGACTCACTAAGCATACTTATGAGTGGCAGAATTAAGGCATCAAGTCAGGAATAATGACGTTCTTAGCTGCTATGCAAACTCTGTTACAAATTCTTGACGATGAAGAGCTTCTGAACTGCGACCCATGTGCATCCCCCAGGGGATGGAGTACCTGGATGGAAGATGCGCGAAAGGTGGAGGCGACAAAATTATGGGCCGGGCAGCACGGAATATATAGATTCTGTCACCGAGCAAGAAGATGATCTTCCTAAAACTCTGTAAAATATCAATAATTCCAGACTGATGTTAATTCCTTTCTGCGCCAGGCCAGATTGACTGAACCGACCACTGCTTAATTTTCACTTACGGAATAGTCAGATATCACGAGGCACAGTAACTCTACATCTACACTCCTGGAAATTGAAATAAGAACACCGTGAATTCATTGTCCCAGGAAGGGGAAACTTTATTGACACATTCCTGGGGTCAGATACATCACATGATCACACTGACAGAACCACAGGCACATAGACACAGGCAACAGAGCATGCACAATGTCGGCACTAGTACAGTGTATATCCACCTTTCGCAGCAATGCAGGCTGCTATTCTCCCATGGAGACGATCGTAGAGATGCTGGATGTAGTCCTGTGGAACGGCTTGCCATGCCATTTCCACCTGGCGCCTCAGTTGGACCAGCGTTCGTGCTGGACGTGCAGACCGCGTGAGACGACGCTTCATCCAGTCCCAAACATGCTCAATGGGGGACAGATCCGGAGATCTTGCTGGCCAGGGTAGTTGACTTACACCTTCTAGAGCACGTTGGGTGGCACGGGATACATGCGGACGTGCATTGTCCTGTTGGAACAGCAAGTTCCCTTGCCGGTCTAGGAATGGTAGAGCGATGGGTTCGATGACGGTTTGGATGTACCGTGCACTATTCAGTGTCCCCTCGACGATCACCAGTGGTGTACGACCAGTGTAGGAGATCGCTCCCCACACCATGATGCCGGGTGTTGGCCCTGTGTGCCTCGGTCGTATGCAGTCCTGATTGTGGCGCTCACCTGCACGGCGCCAAACACGCATACGACCATCATTGGCACCAAGGCAGAAGCGACTCTCATCGCTGAAGACGACACGTCTCCATTCGTCCCTCCATTCACGCCTGTCGCGACACCACTGGAGGCGGGCTGCACGATGTTGGGGCGTGAGCGGAAGACAGCCTAACGGTGTGCGGGACCGTAGCCCAGCTTCATGGAGACGGTTGCGAATGGTCCTCGCCGATACCCAGGAGCAACAGTGTCCCTAATTTGCTGGGAAGTGGCGGTGCGGTCCCCTACGGCACTGCGTAGGATCCTACGGTCTTGGCGTGCATCCGTGCGTCGCTGCGGTCCGGTCCCAGGTCGACGGGCACGTGCACCTTCCGCCGACCACTGGCGACAACATCGATGTACTGTGGAGACCTCACGCCCCACGTGTTGAGCAATTCGGCGGTACGTCCACCCGGCCTCCCGCATGCCCACTATACGCCCTCGCTCAAAGTCCGTCAACTGCACATACGGTTCGCGTCCACGCTGTCACGGCATGCTACCAGTGTTAAAGACTGCGATGGAACTCCGTATGCCACGGCAAACTGGCTGACACTGACGGCGGCGGTGCACAAATGCTGCGCAGCTAGCGCCAATCGACGGCCAACACCGCGGTTCCTGGTGTGTCCGCTGTGCCGTGCGTGTGATCATTGCTTGTACAGCCCTCTCGCAGTGTCCGGAGCAAGTATGGTGGGTCTGACACACCGGTGTCAATGTGTTCTTTTTTCCATTTCCAGGAGTGTATTTTCGGATTAAGTGTGAAGTATTAGTTTCAGTAATTCATCATGTTTCTTTGTGAACTTTTATTTCCAGTAGAGTGAAGTGCAGGTTTTCCTTTTATTTAATGAATGTTACGTGAAGTCGGCAGGTACATTTATACCTTGGTTGCGCTGGTTTACTCTTTGTATTATTATACCCACGTGGTGACGGAACATTTGATCATAGGAATTAGGTCAGAATTCGCAGTCAGATGGAAAATCCAGAGCCCCAATAGGACTTTATGTACTGTATCGGTTGCTGTCATCGGAATTGTTTTGTTAGGCCCCTTATTGACAGTTCGCCCGAACCAATTTGCCGGAATCGACTTTCACTGTAAAGTTAGCGCTCAGAAACTAGAGGTTGTATCTGTTGAAATTAAACCCAGGCCTAAATAGAAGAGCCACCACAGTCTGATTACAACGTGAATTAAACGACATTTAAGGTCGTTCTCAGTTACGTGAATCGAGGCCACTTTCAACAACGTTATTAACTTGGAACGAAGCGGGTCTCCGTCTTTATCTTTCGAACAATTATAGTGCATAGTTAGAAGTAACGAATTCTACTCTAGTATGAAGGGCTTGTCAAGTGATTTCGAGGCGAGGTATAATTGAGGTGTCATGAGGAATCATGACGAAATGAACAATTATTTATCTTCCATTCACGCGCGTATCACAAATACAGCATTCTCTATTCAATGGAGGTATAGCACGGTATGTTCACTGCAGTTCTCACATGAATCTCCCAATAAACAACGTTTATTTTATCACATTTCCTTGTTATACCTCACCCCGAATGTACCACAATGAGTATCATTATTCTTTCTGTCCGCGGAAGCATGATTCGTTGTAGCGATGCAGATGTCTACCCTCACACACACACACACACACACACACACACACACACACACACACACACACACACACACACACTCTTAGAGAGTAGTTGCCTTTCCGTGGCTTTTACTAATTTTTCTAATCTTACTGAGGTCATTTTATTCACATCGTAAATATGATAGTTCCCTTCTGTTGATTAATAGTAAAATTCATGCTATTTAAAGTGCTGTGCCTGGATTCGATTACTGGTCACATGATCAGTTTAAACCCACACGCTGATCACTGGAATGGTGTCAGGTGAAAATAGTTGCTCCAAGCTGTGAGCCACATGAGATGTATTACTTTACGGTAAACATTATAATAAAACTTTTATTATTAGATACACACGGCGGATCACAGTTAATGCCGAAAATACTTCACGTGGAAGCAAAGCTTAACAATAAAAAATGCCCCAATAAACAATACTTTGCAAATTACATAACTGATACAACTGTAAATGTATGGTTACGAGCTGCTGCTAACTTCAGCATCAAATGTTATCCTAATTATTACACCGAGGGAGATGACGCACTGATTAGTACACTGGATTCACATTCGGGAGGACGACGGTTCAAATACTCGCACGGCCATCCCGATTTAGGATTTTCGTGATTTTCCTAAATCCCTTCAGGCAAGTGCCGGAACGGTTCCTTTGAAAGGCCACGGCCGACTTCCTTCCCCATCCTTTCCTAATCCTATGGGTCTGATGATGATGCTTGGTCCCCTCCCCAAATCAACCAACCAACTTATTAGTAAAAACGTAATAGGAATATAAACTTTTTATTAAGTCTCAGTCAAATTGGGCTCAAATTTACCCCCTGGTCCACCTTACCTTGCGCAACATTGGAGAATATGGCACATTTTGCTACTGACTGAAAACGGCAGCGAAAGCGCTAAGATGTAACAAAATGGATCGGCAGATCAAAGCCTGTGCCTTGACCACCAACGCCACCGGACGTTTGTCATGTTGTTATTTCTGTCTGCCATCACCTAAAAGATTGAGTGTCGAGCACTCCTGCTGATATGGTTGAAGTAGCGCAGCAGAGAATTGTACAGCCCTGTCAGTATTCACTGAATGATCCGGGGTGTTTAAAAGAAATAATACTCACTGCAGAGATGAGTGCGGTATTATCTCTAAATATGAGCAGACACGTATGCAACTGTACTGTGAATTGCACCATGTAACCAGCTTAAGAAGTGTTGTATTTCTTGTTAAGGTGCGCCTTGGGGAAATTTGAGTCAATTAGATGGTGACTTATTCGAAAAGTCTACTTTTAAAATTCATTTGTACTAATTCGGACAATATTTCATACTGTGTCAGTGTTGGTTCATAACCACAGTTATGTCGCGAATGGCTAATTTGTGGACCCATGAATACTGGAAAATTTTTGCTACTGACATCATATACTTTCGCACGTGTCACTTTTCGCTTTTGGCGCTCGTCTCAGCTAGGGGTACCGAAACTCTTGTGTCGCTTGTATCTTAACGGACCCTACTTTGGCGCAAATTCAGAGGAAAAATTTACGAAACTCGAACATAGTACGTTGAGCTAACGCCGTTGTTCAATGGGTGGCATTTTTAAATTGTATTCGACAGGTTGGTAAAACTTTGCAACTCCATTGATCGAGACTGTGTGACAAGGCAAATCTATTAGAGTAACTTTTGTTACATCCACGTATCAACGTCAAATGTGCGAAAGATCAGCAAAATCGACGACACACTGGATGTAAGCTCCCCTTGATAGTTATTTTTCCATAATCTTGCTTTACATTTTGAACACCCTGTAACATTTAAAGTGCACAGATTCACAGTAATGCTGTCTACTCAAAGGGATATGTCTACCCAGTCGAGGCTGCTGCGTTTCGTTTCCGGAAGATGAAGGCTATGGTTGTGCTATGTTGTGCATGTAGTACCACCCGTCTGACTTCAGAATACGCTATGGGATTTCGTGAAGATGAGGAATTGTGGTTGTGGTGCGTTTTCAGTGTGTAAGCTTATCCTTGTTGTTTTGCGCGCGCGCGTGTGTGTGTGTGTGTGTGTGTGTGTGTGTGTTATTGGTCCCTAAAGCGTGGCGTAAGGGTTACTTTTGGGCGTTTGTGAGAAGCTTCTGGTGGTTCTCGTCCTAAATTTTGAATAGAAAGTGGAGCGAAGTTTGTGTTGCTTCGTAAAATTTGGTGGATTTATCCTGAAAAAGTGTTTATATGGTGGGATGGCCTAAAAGTCTCTTATATGTGTTGGGGGACAGGTACACCAGCACCTGAGATGACACGGAAAACTTTGTTCTGGAGACGCTGCAGTCTTGTTAGTGGTATGTCTGACGTCATAGTTATCACTTGCAAACCATACAAGATGACCGAAAGTGCGAGCTGGCACCAGAGGAGGAGTTTGCACTGAACTGTTAGTCCGTCACCTTTCAGGAGGGGCTACAACCTACAGAAAAGTGCGAAAAAATGTTAAAATGTGTGTAAAATCTTATGGGACTTAACTGCTAAGGTCATCAGTCCCTAAGCTTACACACTACTTAACCTAAATTATCCTAAGGACAAAAAAACACACCCTCGCCCGAGGGAGGACTCGAACCTCCGCCGGGACCAGCCGCACAGTCCATGCTGCAGCGCCACAGACCGCTCGGCTAATCCCGCGCGGCAGAAAAGTCCGCAGCCTTTGTTTGCTGCACTGGTGAGATGCTTGTTCCACGTTAGGCGTCGATCAATCTCAAGGCCCAGGTATGCTACAGTACTCCACCAAATCAATTTCCTGCTGTCAATGGCGAGTTGACGATCAGGGAGCTTGATTTTGGGGGTAAAATACATCGCCTGGAACATTGTGGGGTTGTTCGTTATCTTCCATCGATTACACCACTGCGTAATCTTGTCCAGATGTTGCTGGAGGTTGCGATGTATTTGGAGGAGGCTGCTACTACTTACGTAAATGGCGGTTTTCGGAAGAGATGCAAGAAAGTGTAATCTTTTGCTCAGCTAATTGAAACGTCCGTCCTTGAAGTCGAAACTTATCAGTACCTGCTGCAGGATGAAGTGCCGTACAGCTGACGAGGGACCAATAGGTATTACGTCACACAACTACGTCGCGAGTCAGCGGGCGCCGCCGCCGCGAAGAGAGTGGATCCGCGCATGCGCAGAAGGCCCCTCCAACTTCGCTACAAGAGGCGGTCGCGCACGTGGGTTGTGCAGTCGCTGGTAACCCGGCACAGACAGGCGCCGCTCGACACGCATTGCATTCCACTGACCGCTGCAGCTCTGAGAAGCGTCGCGTTACTACGCTAGTTCCAGGTTAGACATCGTGACTCACGGTTAATACACATAGTCTTCAGATAATGTACTTTTCTTTTTACAGGAGTTCCATTTTATCTCTCCTAATGGCTTTTTTTTTATTTTTTTTATCTGCAATCTCTCTGCCTGTCTGACGGAACTGTGAGTTATACTGAAGAACAGCTTCATAACTCAGCCAGTTCTCAGTTCCAGAAACTGTCAACAGCATATCGTCCTTTTTAAGCTTTTCTGTATTTCCCTTTACCGATCACGAAAACTGACAACGGCCGGGAGAGCTGTGTGCTGACTTCATGCCCCTCCGTACCCACATCTGGTGACGCCTAAGTTCTGAGGACGACACGGCGGCTGGTCGGTACCGTTGGGCCTCCAAGATCTGTTCGGGAAGGTACGATTTCTCTTACATTAGATATTCCATCTGCAGCCATCCCGTCAGAACCAACATCTCAAAATGGTTATTGAACGGCGAGGTAATTTAATGCGCAAGCCCTCGTGACGGAACTTCAAACTTTAAGCAATACGTTTTTATGGCCAGCCAAGTAACTTTTATCGAATGCGGCACATCAAAGTGACACAGATACATGACACAGCTTTCAGCATAGTCATCAAGCCTGTGTAAAGCAAGACAGAAGCCGCTCCATGGTCGTGGAAGCGTTCGTACGCTGCTGTGTGAACGTCCATGTCGTAAGGAAAATTCTTCCTCCCCCCCCCCCCCCCTCTCTCCGCCCCGTCCCGCAGACAGGTTTTTTTTCCTCCATTGTCTGCGTATTGTAGTCTGTGGACGAAGTCTGTGTCCTTCCTTCCAGCTCAGCACCACCATCGACAGTGTGGCCTTGGTTGAATTTTTGTGGCCGGCCGGTGTGGCACAGCGGTTCTAGGCGCTTCAGTCTGGAGCCGAACGTCCGCTACTGTCGAAGTTTCGAATCCTGCCTCGGGCATGAATGTGTGTGGTGTCCTTAGGTTGTTAGGTTTAAGCAGTTCTAGTCCTAGGGGACTGATGACCTCAGAAGTTTGGTCCCATAGTGCTCAGAGCTATCTGAATTTTTGGCACTATTTCACATCGTCTGGATACTACATCGCATTTGGCCTATGCCGTCAAAATTTCACGGTGAATCTGTGTGAAATTTAAACGTTTTGCTCACAGCAAACATACCGTGTCGCGGACTTCGACTCTGTAGTAAATTTCCAGTTGTCAGTACCGCAGCAGAAATGTGTCTACGGGAAAGGCAGAAAACTTAATGTGTTCTGACAATGTGCCCCCCGTGTTGCGCAATGGTCTTAGCGTGTGACGACGTATGAACTTACATTCTGAAGCCCCTACGTATAGCATATAGTACGCTATCGAGAAAGCTGTGAATCAGGCTAGCATTCGAAGCTACAACTGTCGATAGCCACGAGATAGTTGGCCAGACTGCCATCAACAGCTGCGTAAGTAGTTTTACTGCTTCCGGGATCCTTAAAAATGCTATGATGAGTCGCTTCCTGATCTTATGCACCAACAATAGACTATAAAACGATAATTTTATGAGTGGGATTAACATGGAGAAAAGAAAAGATGGCATGATGCCGACTATTTGGCACCGAGTGCACATGAAACTTCCTTTTCTAAAACTGAATTTTTCAGTTATGTTCTAAAAAAAAATGAGTCACAACTTCAGAAAAACTGTAAGTCATTTAGATGCAAGTGCTGTATTATCATGTGGGACGCCTTCGACCAGCAGCAGCACTTACATTTTTAAAAATTTCTTGGTGCTACCTCCATTGAGTTAATTGCATTTTTCTAACGAATTCGCAATGTTTTTTTCTCTCATAAATTAAATTTATATGCGAGTCTGTTTAAAACCCCTTTGTAGCGTAGATGACTTCTTCATTCTACAAATATTTTTTCCCTCTGAACCGGTTTTCTGGTGTTGGGAAATAGAATAACGTGAACCTGGTATATATATATATATATATATATATATATATATATATATATATATATATATATATGCCCGTATCTTCTTACATCTTTTTCAACTCAACATCGAAGTGGCTCACAATATGCGCAGTAAGAGCCACACTCGTGGTCTGGAAAGATGGTGTTCATCACTTTTCGTGCCAATTAATAGTATCAAATTTGTTAACAGACTTCACCACCACCTACTAAAGGTTGTAACCGCGGTTTTGCGTCAAAAAAGTAAGGTGTATCCGTGTTTCGTGTGCAGTCACGTAACGTCGCTATAGCTTTCTTTGATTATTGTTGTTTTGGTCTTCAGTTCGAAGAGTGATTTGATGCAGCTCTAGACGCCAATCTGTTCTGTGCAACTCTCTTCATGTCAGCATAATTTTCTTTTCTCCTCAATTCGATTCAGTATCTACCCATGAGTTTTTAGATCTATCCATCAGATCTTCAGCATTCTTCACTACCACCACATTTCGAAAAGCTTGTGTTCTCTTCTTGTGTGACCTGCTTAACGACTGTTTTTCACTTCTGTACCACGCTACACTCCAGACAATTGCCTTCAGAAAATACTACCCAAACTTAAAATTTAGAGTCGATGTAAAAAAATTTCCCTTTTTCAAATTTGCTTTTCTTGATACTGTAAAACATAATTGCAAAATGTAAA
Source organism: Schistocerca serialis cubense (assembly GCF_023864345.2). NCBI lineage: Eukaryota > Metazoa > Arthropoda > Insecta > Orthoptera > Acrididae > Schistocerca > Schistocerca serialis. The sequence goes on along the minus strand of NC_064639.1, from coordinate 217,829,774 downwards.
CTTTCACGCCCAGAAATGTCACAATTAATAAAATATTCGGGGCTGTTATGCCGTGGTCGGATGGATTTCAAATTAAAACCCGATGTTTCGCTTCCATCTGCGGAGGAGATTTTCGAGGTGCATCGTAGCTTCTTTGTCCATTTCACACACTGGCTCGCCTGATTTTGCCAGCCTGCATTTTATATCGTCTATAGTTCGGCCACTGTCAGTTACTTCGTAATCTAATTCCCTCAGCATCGCCTGATTAATTTGACTACATTCCATTACCCTCATTTTACTTATGGTGATGTTCATCTTATAACCTCTTTTCAAGACCCTTGCATTCGATTCAAGTTGTCTTCCAAGTCCGTTTTTATTGCCGCTAAAGATTTACAACGTCATCAGTAAATCTTAAAATTTTTGTTTTTTCCCCTGGACTTTAATTTCCATTCCAAATTTCTGCTTTGATTCTTTCACAGCTTTCTTTGTGTACAGACTTAATGACATTAGGGGCAGGCATCGACCCCGTCTCTCTCCCGCCTCAGCCACTGCTGCCCTTTTACATCCTTCGACTCATTGCCACTGCAGTCTGGCTTCTGTAGAAGTTGTAAATAACATTTCTCGAATGTATTTTATCCCTGCTGTCTTCAGAATTTCAAAGAGTGCATTCCATTCAGCATTGTCAAAAACTTTCTCTAACCACAACTGCTATGAAAGTAGTTTTGTCTTTGTTAATCTGTCTTCTAAGGTAGTTCCTAAGTTCAATATTGCCTCGCGTGTTCCTTCATTTTTCTGGAATCCAAACTGAAATTCCGAGATGTAAGGTTTTATCACTTTTTTTCATTCTTCTGTAAATATTCATGTCAGCATTTTGTAACCTCTGACTTATTAACCTGATGGTTCGGTAATGTTCACACGTGTCAGCTTCAGCCTTTCGTTGCAAATGGAATTACTTCGTTCTTCTTGGAGTCTAAAGGTACACTTCTGGCCATTAAAATTGCTACACCAATGAAGAAATGCAGATGATAAACAGGTATTCACTGGACAAATATATTATACTAGAACTGACATGTGATTACATTTTCACGCAATTTGGGTTCATAGATCCTGAGAAATCAGTACCCAGGAAAACAACCTCTGGCCGTAATAAGGGCCTTGATACACCTGGGCATTGAGTCAAACAGAGCTTGGATGGCGTGTACAGGTACAGCTGCCCATGCAGCTTCAACACGATACCACAGTTCATCAAGAGTAGTGACTGGCCTATTGTGACGAGCCAGTTGCTTGGCCACCATTGACCAGACGTTTTCATTTGGTGAGAGATCTGGAGAATGTGCTGACCAGTGCATCAGTCGAACATTTTCCGTATCCAGAAAGGCCCGTACAATACTTACAACATGCGATCGTGCATAATCCTGCTGAAATGTAGGGTTTCGCAGGGAACGAATGAAGGGTAGAGCCACGGGTCGTAACACATCTGAAATGTAACGTCCGCTGTTCAAAGTGCCGTCAATGCGAACAAGAAGTGACCGAGACGTGTAACATCACGCCGGGTCATACGCCAGTATGGTGCTGACGAATACACGCTTCCATTGTGCGTTCACCGCGATGTCGCCAAACACGGATGCGACCTTCATGATGCTGTAAACAGAACCTGGATTCATCCGAGAAAATGACGTTTTGCCATTCGTGCACCCAGGTTCGTCGTTGAGTACACCATCGCAGGCGCTCCTGTCTGTGATGCAGCGTCAAAGGCAACCGCAGCCATGGTCTCCTAGCTGATAGTCCATGCTGCTGCAAACGTCGTCGAACTGTTCGTACAGATTGTTGCTGTCTTGCAAACTTCCCCATCTGTTGACTCAGGGATCGAGACGTGGCTGCACGATCCGTCACAGCCATGCGGATAAGATGCCTGTCATCTCGACTGCTAGTGATACGAGGCCGTTGGGATCCAGCACGGCGTTCCGTATTACCCCCTGAACCCACCGATTCCATATTCTGCTAACAGTCATTGGATCTCGACCAACGAGAGCAGCAATGTCGCGATACGATAAACCGGAACCGCGATAGGCTGCAATCCGACCTTTATCAAAGCCGAAAACGTGATGGTACGCATTTCTCCTCCTTACAGCGTTTCACCAGGCAACGCCGGTCACCTGCTGTTTGTGTATGAGAAATCGGTTGGAAACTTTCCTCATTTCAGCACGTTGTAGGTTTCGCCACCGGCGCCAACCTTGTGTGAATGCTCTGAAAAGCTAATCATTTGCATGTCACAGCATCTTCTTTCTGTCGGTTAAAATTCGCGTCTGTAGCCCGTCATATTCGTGGTGTAGCAATTTTAATGGCCAGTAGTGTATTTAGTACTCATCCGGACGCCCTCAGAGTTTCCATTATTCAGGGTCAATTGTCACTTTTCACATTCGAAAAGTTTTATTGAAATTATTTTGTATAAGGGGCTACCAAAAAAGTTTTCGTCTAAGGGGGTTGCTGCAGTGTATGTGCAACGTAGCGCGACTTCGATGCGGGTACATGAGCACCGACGTGTAGGCAAGGGATCAGTGTGGTATTAGTGTCTTTCCGACGTGCGTGCAGTAAATGCGGAATCGTGGACTACGGTGATACTTCTAGAAAATGCGCCCAAGTAGGACCAACGTGCTTGGTAGCCGAAGGACAAACACCGGTAGATATCCATCAAAGAGTGAAAAATGTGTACGAGGCAGCATGTCTGCCGAAAACTGCAGTTGTGGAATGGTGCGCCAAGGGCTGCTGCTGCTTGGTGATAACGCACGTCCCCATATCGCAAGTCTCGTAACGCAGAAGTTACTCTGGCTCAAGCGGGAGACACTAACATCCGCCCTATAGTGCTGATCTCTCTCCATACAATTATCACGCCTTCGGCTCGTCAAAGAGGCTTTGAAGTGTCGACTGTTCTTGTCGGACGAGGATGTGCAGCAGGCAGTTATGGACTTCTTCACGCAGCAGGACACAACAGCGTTTTACCACATGGGCGTCCTCCACCAGGTGCATCGGTGGGCGGCTTGACTAATGGTCATGGAGATCTTTCCTAATTGGTTTGCCGATTCTGGAGTGTACAGCCTTCGAACGGAAACTTTTTAATCGCTTCTTGTAATTCATTTCGATGTACTGATGACTTAACTCAACTGCAAACTGTCTAACAAGGGGAGTCCACGACGTTTGGAACGCGGATTCATTGCAAACTTCGCACACTCGTAGCCCTCCACGAGGAGAACAAAATGTGTAAGCAGCAGCGCGTACTTCTCAAGCGTTATTGAAAAAATCGCAAGATAATTTCGGTCGTCAAATATATACTTGTGCGTGGCCATTTTTATCATGAGGCGGCGGCAGACGAGTGGTTAGCGATCAAGCTCCGTAATCGCTGGATCGATGAATCGAGTCCCGTTCGTCAGTTTTTTTAATTGCTAACACAGTAATTTTCTTTACTATTTATATTACAATTGATGTAATGGGAAAAATACGTGTAATCGCATGAATTTTTATTAAATTTACAATATTATTTGGCAGTCTACAAATTTTTACTATCGCAAATAATATAATATTCATATCTATCAACTAGTAAACGACCAAACGCATGAAGTGATACTGAAAATGTATGCTTGTTCGTGTCTTCAAAATTGTTCGTACTTAATCAAAAGAGAACGAGAAACTGCTTCCCGTGAAGACGCTATTAAAATACAGTCGATACTACATGACCAATTATCAGCGCCGATATTTAAGGAAATGCTGCGTTATGCATGGTTTGCTTCCAAATTATCGTATGAAAGAGAGGTTTTCGAAAATATTAGCGAGGTTTGTTTTTCCAAAGAAAACCTCAAAAGACCTTGCGTATGCGGAAACATAGCATTTATTCAGCTGGTGCCTTTAATTTTATGTTTTCAATGTTTTTACGAAAAATACCGTCCTGAAACTTGTATTCGTGATGTCGAAAGCGACGATTAATTCTACATCTTTCGGAAGCAGTCTGTGCCGGTCAAAACTTGAAGGTAACAAGTCGTTTAGGGCTCCTTCCAGGTATAAGGGATTTCTCAAATCACGGACAAGCGTACATTTTCAGTATCACTTTATGCGTTTGGTCGTTTACTAGTCGATAGTTATGAATATTATATTATTTGTGATAGTAAAAATTTGTAGACTGCCAAATAAAATTGTAAATTTAATAAAAGTTCATCTGATTACACGTATGTTTCCCATTACATCAATTTTAACATAAATAGTAAATAAAATTAATGTGTTAGAAATTTTAAAAAAACCGACGAACGGGACTCGATTCATCGATCCAGCGATTACGGGGCTTGATCGCTAACCACTCGTCTGCCGCCGCTTCATGGTAAAAATGGCCACGCACAGGTATATATTTGACGACTGAAATTATCTTGCGATTTTCTCACTAACGCTTGAGAAGTACGCGCTACTGCTCACACATTTTGTTCTCCTCATGGAGGACTACGAGTGGGCGAAGTTTGCAGTAAATTCGCGTTCCAAACGCCGTGGCCTCCCCTTGTAAAAGGGTTGCTCAGACTGTCTTCTAAATCGTTTGTATAAATTAAGAACAGCAGGGAGCACGTAACTCTACTTTGCGGTGACCCCAGGTATAGCTTCAGTTTCACTAGAGGACTTGTCTTCAGTTACTATGAATTCTTACTTTTGCGACAGGAAATCGAGTACCCAGTCGCTCAGCTGAGACGATTCTCCACAGGTATACAGTCTGATTAGGACTTTACCTCAACAGCTAATTACATACTATCCAAAACGACAGACCGAGCGGGGTGGCTCAGTGGTTAGTACACTGCGCTCGCATTCGGGAGGACGACGGTTCAAATCCGTCTCCGGCCATCCTGACTTAGGTTTTCCATGATTTCCCTAAATCGTTTCATGCAAATGCCAGGATGGTTCCATTGAAAGGGAACGGCCCATTTCCTTCCTCATTCTTCCCTAATCCGAGCTTGTGCTCCGTCTCTAATGACTTCGTTGTCGACGGGACGTTAAACACTAATCTCCTCCTCCTCCTCCTCTTCCCAAAACGACGAATACGTCTTCACAATACAACTGATGCTTCCTTAACCCATCTGCTTGGAAGTACGTCGCTGATTCACCGTATGTGGGTTGTAACTGCGTCGTTGCTGTCTCACCAATTTGTTCAAGCATTTACTGCCACTTAACTCCTATCTTACATAGAGGCATGGTAGAACGCAGCAGTCAACAACGACTTTCAGTTGCGTGCGCTAATAAGAAAAGTGAATTTATAAGAGGCGTCAACTTCTTCTCTGAGTCGCCGTTAGCCACACACTTTGCAAAGCTCTTGTTTTCTTGATGACTTCATACAGGCTTGAGATTTTACATTTACCAGTGATTCTTAAGTTTGTTCGGCAGAATCAATCCGGGTAACGGCTGTTATCGCTACAGCGTGGCACTATCAGTGCTAAGCATATCGCCGTGTCTGCTTACATCGTCGTCTCATTGTCAACGCCGCCGTGTTTTTGTGTAGCAATGTGCACCACTCATAATCTAAATCAAGGAATGTCATCGATAAGCCCTGAGATAGACGCTCTGTCCAAAGACTGAAGTCTGGGATGAACAGGCTCGGCCGGCCGCTGTGGAAGAGCGGTTCTAGGCGCTTCAGTCCGCAACCGCGCTGCTGCTACGGTCGCAGGTTCGAACCCTGCCTCGGGCATGGATGTGTGTGATGCCCTTAAGTTAGTTAGGTTTAAGCAGTTCTAAATCTAGGGGACTGAAGACCTCAGATGTTAAATCACATAGTGCTTAGAGCCATTTGAACCATTTTTGAACAGGCTCGTCTTGAGTCGTCTATACAGACAATCGGGATGATTCTGTTGCATCGTAAACGAGTGAGCAGTCATCCCATAAGAGTATCTCAGAAGGAAGTCGGAGACTGATAGACTGGTGTCTCAGGATTCAATAACTGATGAATGTTGTGGGATCCGACCGCCGCAAGATCCTAGAGCATACTCCAACCTCGGACAATTGGACACTCATTAAGACAAAAATATCCCTCAAAGAATCATCGCGGTTGCAGGAAAAACCGCTGTTGGGAAACGCTTTGCTTTACGCATACATAGTATCATGCAAACAGTAGATGCTTATGTATCGGTAGATTCTGTCTTCCTCTATTTTCGGAAGGCGAACGACAGTCTACCGATCTGTGAACTGGTAGTAAGCAAGGTACGACCGTACTGCGTACGTACAAAAATATGTGATTCTCTTGACGAATTTTTGAGAAGCAGAGAGTAGTGAGTTGTGCTGGGTGGCCCACATTCAACAGAAACGGGAAAGAGCGGTGTTTCGTAAGGAATCGTAGAGCGACCACTTACGTTTCCAATACGAGGGGTAGTCATAAAGCTTTGTGATCTCGAAAAGAAATTAAATTACGAAACAATTTTTTTGTTTGTTTAGATGGACATATAAGCGTTTCTGCTACGCACAGAAATCCCCGCGCCACAGTATCGGCAGGATCCAACCAAAATGGTGCAAAAAGGGGGAAAGGATATTTGCAACGAACAAACAATCTGACTTAATTTCGTTCATTGTTATGAGTGTTGCTGTCGTGACTATCACTTTGGAAAACAAACTGTTTTCAGTCATAAATCGTGATTTTTATCTCAGTGCCGGCCGAAGTGGCCGAGCGGTTCTAGGCGCTACAGTTTGGAACCGCGCGACCGCTACGGTCACAGATTCGAATCCTGCTCGGGCATGGATGTTTGTGATGTCCTTAGGTTAGTTAGGTTTAAGTAGTTCTAAGTTATAGGGGACTGATGACCTCAGAAGTTAAGTCCCATAGTGCTCAGAGCCATTTGAACCAATTTTATTTCAGTACACGATGCACTTCGAAATGGCTCTGAGCACTATGGGACTTGACTTATTTTTTATTTACACGTCAAGTTCCGTAGGACCAAATTGAGGAGCAAATCTCCAAGGTCATGGAACGTGTCAGTACATGAACTTACAACATAAAAGTAATAACAGATAAAAATAAATGTTCATGAACCTGCAAGGAAATCAGTCCATAAGTTTAAGCAAACGCTATCAGCTATACAATGAGAATCAGCTTAATTTTTCAAGGAACTCCTCGACAGAATAGAAGGAGTGACCCATGAGGAAACTCTTCAGTTTCAATTTGAAAGCGCGTGGATTACTGCTAAGATTTTTGAATTCGAGTGGCACCTTATTGAAAAATGGATGCAGCAGTATACTGCACACCTTTTTGCACAAGAGTTAAGGAAGTCCAATCCAAATGGAGGTTTGATTTCTGCCGAGTATTAACCGAGTGAAAACTGCTTTTTATTGGTAACAAGAAACGACAATAATGAATATACATATTGAGAGGCCAATGTCAAAATACCCAGACTCGTGAACAGAGGTCGACTAGAGGTTCGTGAACTCACACCACTTATTGCCCGAACCACCCGTTTCTGAGCCAAAAATATCCTTCAAGAATGGGAAGAGTTACCCCAAAACATAATACCATACGACATAAGTGAATGAAAATAAGCAAAGTAGACTAATTTACGTGTCGAAGTATCACTCACTTTCGATACCGTTCGAATAGTGAAAATGGCAGTATTAAGTCTTTGAACAAGATCCTGAACGTGAGCTTTCCACGACAGCTTACTATCTGAACACCTAGGGATTTGAACTGTTCAGTTTCACTAATCATATGCCCGTTCTGTGAGATTAAAACGTCAGGTTTTGTTGAATTGTGTGTTAGAAACTGTAAAAACTGAGTCTTACTGTGATTTAACGTTAGTTTATTTTCTACAAGCCATGAACTGAGGTCATGTACTGCACTACTTGAAACCGAGTCAATGTTGCACACAACATCCTTTACTACCAAGCTAGTGTCATCAGCAAACAGAAATATTTTAGAATTACCCATAATACTAGAGGGCATATCATTTATATAAATAAGGAACAGGAGCGGCCCCAACACTGATCCCTGGGGCACCCCCCACTTGACAGTACCCCAATCAGATCCCACATCACAGCCGTTATCAACATTGTGAATAATGACCTTTTGCTGCCTGTTGCTAAAGTAAGAGGTGAACCAATTGTGAGCTACTCCCCTTATTCCGTTATGATCCAACTTCTGGAGCAATACTGTGAGATCAACACAGTCAAATGCCTTTGTTAAATCAAAAAATACGCCAAGCGTTCGAAACTTTTTGTTTAGCCCATCCAGTACCTCACAGAGAAAAGAGAATATAGCATTTTCAGTTGTCAAACGACTTCTAAAGCCGAACTGTACATTTCATAGTAAATCGTGTGATATAAAATGATCAATTAACCTTACATACACAGCCTTTTCGATAACTTTTGCAAACACTGATGGCATAGAAATAGGTCTAAAATTATCTACATTATCCCTTTCTCCCTTTTTATAAAGTGGCTTTACTACTGAGTACTTAAATCGCTCAGGAAACAGACCATTCCTAAAGTAAAAATTACAAATATGGCTAAATACAGGACAAACATGTGCAGCACAGTACTTTAATGTTCTACTAGACACTCCATCATAACCATGAGAGTCCTTAGTCTTCAGTGATTTAATTATTGACTCAATCTCCCACTTGTCTGTATCACAGAGGAGTATTTCAGACGTCAATCTCTGAAAGGCATTTGCTAAGAAATTTATATGATTTCCTGTAGAAACTAAATTTTTATTTAATTCACCAGCAATGCTCAGAAAATGGTTGTTAAATACTGTACATATATCTGATTTATCAGTAACAGAGATGTTATTACTGCGAACTGACTTTATATCATCAACCTTGTGCTGCTGACCAGACTCTTCCTTCACAACTGACCATATGGCTTTAATTTTATCCTGTGAATTAGCTATTCTATTTGCATACCACATACTTTTTGCCTTGCTAATAACATTTTTAAGCACCTTACAATACTGTTTGTAATGGGCTACTGTAGCTTGATTGTGACTACTTCTAACATTTTGATATAATTCCCGCTTTGTTCTACATGATATCCTTATCCCACTAGTCAGCCAACCGGGCTGTCCATTACTGCTAGTACCCCGTTTAGAATGTTCTAATGGAAAGCAACTCTCAAAGAACATGAGAAATGTGTTATGGGAAGCATTGTATTAATCTATATTATCGGCGCTATAAACATCTTGCCACTCTTGTTCCTTGACAAGTTTTGAAAAACTCTCTATTGCTGTTGGATTAACTTTCCTACGTAGTTTGTAATTAAATACGACATTGGTTTGAGTACAAAAACCTTTTAGTGTTAAAATTTGTGCATCATGGTCTGAAAGGCCATTCACCCATTTACTAACAGAATGCCCATCTAGTAATGAAGAATGAAAAAAAAATATTGTCTATGACTGTGCTACTGTTCCCCTGCACCCTAGTTGGAAAAAACACGGTTTGCATCAGATCATTTAGGAGATCTACCAACATCACAATCATGTACAAAATTAATATTGAAGTCACCACATACAACTACTTTCTGGTACTTCCTACAAAGTGAATCAAGAACCCTCTCTAGCTTTAGCAAAAATGCTCTGAAGTCGGAGTTAGGGGACCTATAAACAACAACAATTATGAGTTTAGTTTCACTAAATTCAACGAATGCTGCACAACTTTCAAATATCTGTTCAGCGCAGTGTCGTGATACGTCTATGGACTCAATGAAATACTGTTTTTTTACGTACAGAGCCACTCCCCCACCCCGCAAGGAACTCGTCGAGAAACAGCCAGCTGATCTGTAGCCTGGTAAAGGAAGTCTCTGAATTATCAAATTATTTAAGTGGTGCTCTGATATACCAATAATTTCAGAGTTAACATCTATTAGCAGTTCACTAACTTTATCTCTAATACCTCTTATATTTTGATGAAATATGCTAATTCCTTCTCTACTTGGAACCATTACATCCTCTGGAGGTGAGCCCTTAGTTAAAGGCACTTCCTTTAATCAGGTATACCTATCAGCTGACTTCAGTCTAAAAAAGGTGCAGCTCTAACACCAACTACTACAGCAATTTTTCCATGAGTGATACCACCACCACCACCACCACCACCACCACCACCACCACCACCCAGTACACTGTCACCTATAAGCTTAGCCAGCCTCCCCTTCCCATACCTATTAAGGTGCAGGCCATGCCTAGTGAAACCCCATCTACTGATAGACCCAACTGGCACCACTGAGATGTGATCCATGCCCTCCGCCATCAGTGCCCTCCCCAGCCCCACATTAACGCACCTAACAGCCGCATTAAGGTGAGGCCGATCATGACGCTGAAACAGTTGCACGAAATGCATATTAGTGCCACCAGTTTGAGTAGCTATCTTTACAAGGTCACCACCTACATCATATTACCCGTCCCTATCGAGACTGTTCCCTGCTCCACCCACTATCACTACCTGATCCTCCTCCGTAAAATTCTTACATAACTCCCCTATGCTTTCAGTCACCTGAGCCAACCCTGCACTAGGCTTCATAATGCTGGTGACCTGGTACTCACTCCCAAGCACTTCCTGCAACTGTTGGCCCACACCTCTACCGTAGGAACTACCTAGCAGCAGAACCTTCTTTCTGCTAGACTTTGCAACTAACTTAGGTCTCCTAATTGCTGAGGACTGCTGCAAGTTACCTACATCTACGGCTACACGAGGCTCCTCTCCACTCAACTCTGACAGTTGGTCGTATCTATTGCATGTATGCAAAGTAAAACTATCTGAATACCTCCTCTTCCTAGCTACCTTCTTGCCAACTGCCAGTTCCCATTCCCCACCACCCTTCATCCTCCTCAACCTATCTAGTTCCTCCTTTGCGCATTGTAACTGCACCTGAAGGGCACAGATCTTACACTCCTGTTCCTCTATTAAGTTGTTTCTACTACAGATTCTACATTCCCAGGAGAGGATCTCCCTAAAATGACCACTGGCTTCCCCACTGCATTCCCCCCAATGAAAATACTTTGAACAAATCCCACACCGTAATCCACTACTCAAAAACCTACGACAGAGCCCACACTTTTCACTCATGATTAAATTTTACAGTTACTGAAAAAAAACTATACGTCTACGTTACCAAAGTTCAGTTACACCAGTAGAACTATTTAAGAACTAACAATAATTATCTCGATATTCTCTGCCTACGAAGAAAGCAGCTACTTGTATTAATACTACTACAACACAGCCGATACCAATACCAGAAAAACTTCACAAAATTATTAGTTGAAACCAAAAAATTAAAACGACCACTGTAATACTAAGCGAAGTTAAAACACTAAATGAAAATTTTACTGAAATATTTCACTAGAAAGAATAATAAATGTCAGTTGAAAACTAAAGCACGAAATTTACTAAACGACTTCAACACACTGAAAACTCTATAAAACACAGCGAGCGAACGATTACAAAAGTTTGTTAAGTCTTTATTTCGCCACAATCGGCACGCAACACCACTGAAATCTATTAAATTTAATAACTTTATTACAGAGGGCAAATGAGTTTGTCAGTACTTAGCTTATAACCACTACAGCTGCAGTGCACGCCGGAAAATGTAAACACACTACTGACGCGCGAGGCTTAGACGAACGACAAAAGCAGACTCACAAATAATAGACCACTCGAGTCAATAACACAGGAAGAAAGACTGAGATTAATGAAAATCCACTAATAAGTTACTTTTACGGCAAATATTAAAACAAAAAAACTTTAAAATAAGTAAATGCAGTCTAAAATTTATAAAATATTAACGAGCTATTTCAACAGCAGTGCAGCACACGTGACGTCACACCTAGTCAAGATATCTTAGATCATCAGTCCGCTAGAACGTAGAACTACTTAAACCTAACTAACCTAAGGACATCACGCACATCCATGCACGAGGCAGGATTCGAACCTGCGACCGTAGCGGTCACACGGTTCCAGACTGAAGCGCCTAGAACCGCACGGCCACACCGGCCGGCTGGAAATTATTCCTGCAGCTAACATAGCACCATATAATTTCGGCCATAAGGTAGTCCTAGAGACTTTGATGGGTTCCAGAGTGAAGCGCCTATAACCGCTCCGCCACTCCGGCCGGCCATGCACCTCGACTCGTGATGTTCAGGTGCTTGATCAGTCCACTTAATTTTTTTAATTAAATTTGCTACTGCTCCTATTAAGAATACACAGGTTTATTACGAGGTGGCACATTGTGACAACTGGTTTTAGAAAACTAAGACAAAACGAAAAACTGTTCCAGAAGTGGCTACATATTTTTTAAGCTTCTCTGACACCCTTACCTTCCCGAATGAGGTGGCACGATGCCTGAGGCACAGGATTCGTGATGCAGTGCTCAAGACAGTGGACGATCTATTGGGAGCAGAACGGATCAATTTCCTCAACCTGTATCAAGCTTTTTAAAGGTCTTCCATATCGTCTCAGGACCGCTGCTGATTACTTCCGACATCCTCATCCTGCTGAACCAATTCTGCGTCCGTAATTTCCTCGATGAATTCAGGACATTAAACCTTTACGTTATTTGCTTTCCCTTCCTGTTTATTGGCAGATCAGTAATTTAAAATATGTTTACCACTGAAAAAAGGTAGTATAAATAATTAGTATCAAGTATTTTTCTAACTGTTAATCGTTCCCAGGATCTGTGATTGACAAGTTGGAGGCACCCATTGATCTCCATCACACAGACGCCAGACCGTTCCCTCTACCTCAGACCACATGTCTCTGGCCGGTCTCTGGAGACAGCTGAGAAAGTTATCAGACCAAGTGGGCAGATGTCGCTTGTGCTGACGTCAGCGACGACCTGCAGCTGAGTTCAACCAGTTGTCTCCGCTTACGTATGACTGAGAACCCCACAGTTTCCGTCTTTCGGTTACCGGTCCTGCAAGAGCAAGAGAGACAAGGCCTTACGGGTGCATCTCATTCGGCCATTAGGCTGACACGACTTTCCTCGCGGAACTGCTCCAGACCTGGTCACGACCCGCTTGCCTCCAGCAGGTGGCCCCTCGGTGCCAGTCCGCCATCCTGGATCCTTGCCTCGCCTGGCCTGCAACACGAGACCACCCCTCATTCCACCACCGCCGAAATACACAGCGGCTGTTTCAAACAGGTCGACACCTCCCAACGCAGCCATCGGCGAACGGCAACCAACTGAGCCATCACGATCACCCAGCGGCCGCAACTTTTAGTCTTATCTACTCGTGTGCCCAGCGATTACAAACACAGTAAAAGGTAGGGGAATTAAGATAAAAACCACGCAGTGTTTGCCACAAAACAGAAACACTTGAAAAAGTAAACTACCAGAAATCGATGAACTTTAAGTTCTGGTTGCTGCATGTCTCACTGCTAATAACTAATGCTAATGTCTCGGAATCTACAGCACTACATTTTCGAACTGTGTCACATCACAGATGATAAAATTTTTTGTAACAAATTGTCTGTGCACTGCATCTTACGTTACTGTACCTACTCTGCAAGGTGTTCGATGCTCCTTGAAACGATAAGTAACAGAAATAACGGAAACTGTGTATGGGATGGAAAAATACTAGAAAAAAAGGAACAGCAAGGCGGCTTTCCAGACGTCTCAGAATTTTCTGCCAACCCTGTACACACAAATGGGCTTCCCTGCGCACAGTTTTGTCTCATTCAGAAGGAAGTACAACATTTATTGAGCGAACACTAGACGGAAAAGGGATTTGCACTGGATAACATTTGCTTAATAATTGTACAGAAAGGTGTGTCCTAGTCAATAGGTTTCATTTTCAGTAGACTCCTAGCGCAACTCAAAGAAAATGAAGTAATAAACGTCGATTATTCAAATCTAAGTTGAAGTCTTTTGTTGTAGGAAATTCGTATCCTGTATAGGACCTGTTCTTAGCAGGATGTACCTGTTTTCTGTAATACTTTACGTATTTGTCATGTCTCATAAACTTTTCGTGTTTTATTCATTCTTCAGTTTTTCGGTTCTCTAATCATCATTCTATAAACTATTGTGTTCAATTCTGATGTGTAAGTAAATACACTACTGGCCATTAAAATTACTACACCAAGAAGAAATGCAGACGCTAAACGGGTATTCATTGGACAAATATATTATACTAGAACTGACATGTGATTACATTTTCACGCAATTTGGGTGCATAGATCCTGAGAAATCAGTACCCAGAACAACCATCTCTGGCCGTAATAACGGCCTAGATACGCCCGAGCATTGAGTCAAACAGAGCTTGGATGGCGTGTACAGGTACAGCTGCCCATGCAGCTTCAACATGATACCACAGTTCATTAAGAGTAGTGACTGGCCTATTGTGACGAGCCAGTTGCTCGGCCACCATTGACCAGACGTTTTCAGTTGGTGAAAGATCTGGATAATGTGCTGGCTAGGGCAGCAGTAGAACATTTTCTGTATCCAGAAAGGCCCGTACGGGACCTGCAACATGCGGTCGTGCATTATCCTGCTAAAACGTAGGGTTTCGAAGGGATCGAATGAAGGGTAGAGCCACGGGTCGTAACACATCTGAGATGTAATGTCCACTGTTCAAAGTGCCGTCAATGCGAACAAGAGGTGACCGAGACGTGTAGCCAATGGCACCCTATACCGTCACGCCGGTTGATACGCCAGTATGGCGATGACGAATACACGCTTGCAATGTGCGTTCACCGCGATGTCGCCAAACACGGATGCCATCATCATGATGCTGTAAACAGAACCTGGATTCATCCGAAAAAATGACGTTTTGCCATTCGTGCACCCAGGTTCGTCGTTGAGTACACCAACGCAGACGCTCCTGTCTGTGATGCAGCGTCAAGGGTAACCGCAGCAATGGTCTCCGAGCTGATAGTCCATGCTGCTGCAAACGTCGTCGAACTGTTCGTGCAGATGGTTGTTGTCTTGAAAACGTTCCCATCTGATGACTCAGGTATCGAGACGTGACTGCACGATCCGTTACAGCCATGCAGATAAGATGCCTGTCATCTCGACTGCTAGTGATACGAGGCTGTTGGGATCCAGCACGGCGTTCCATATTACCCTCCTGAACCCACCGATACCATATTTTGCTGACAGTCATTGGATCTCGACCAACGCGAGCAGCAATGTCGCGATACGATAAACCGCATTCGCGATAGGCTACAATCCGACCTTAATCAAAGTCGGAAACGTGGTGGTACGCATTTCTCCTACTTACATGAGGCATCACAACAACGTTTCACCAGGCAACGTCGGTCAACTGCTGTTTGTGTATGAGAAATCGGTTGGAAACTTTCCTCATGTCAGCACGTTGTAGGTTTCGCCACCGGCGCCAGCCTTGTGTGAATGCTCTGAAAATCTAATCCTTTGCATATCCCAGCATCTTCTTCCTGTCGGTTGAATCTCGCGTCTGTAGAACGTCATCTTCGTGGTGTAGCAATTTTAATGGCCAGTAGTGTAAATAAAAAGTAACCTAACCCGAGAAACTCTGAAAGACACAATCACAAAAGCAAAATTTGTGTGTGAGATATTTCGATCTTTCGAAATGAAAACACGTGTTAGGCAAGACGATGGCTTATCTCCAATTTTTTTCGACTGCGTTATGGAGAAAACTGCAATAATTTGAAACGAAAAACTGAAAAATCCAAAATATGACCACCCGTGCTAGAGAGAGAGAGAACAAAGGCTTTGCAATAAATGGTCTAGCATATGCGAACGATTTTGCAATATTTTCTAAAAGCCTGAAAGAAGCAGCAGTGCAGACCAATCTTCTGCAAGAGACAGTCAACACCACAGGGCGCAAGAATCTGTGCAGAGAAAATGTAATTTACAACATATATAAAAAGTGATCCAAAATGTTTAATAACTGGTATTGGACAAATAAAAAAAAGTAAAATGATCAAATATTTGGGTGAGACTATTCAAGAAAACGGTTTACAGAAATCTCCTTTAGGGGAAAGGACAAACAAGAATTTTATCACAAGGTAGAAAGCAGTTCAGAAACGGTTACGAAGAGTATATTGCTATTTTTTGACATATTTCGAGAATGGGTGACTATACACTTGCTAAACACATCTTCAGATTTCTTGTTGATGTTGTTGTTGTTGGGGTCTTCAGTCCTGAGACTGGTTTGATGCAGCTCTCCATGCTACTCTATCCTGTGCAAGCTTCTTCATCTCCCAGTACTTACTGTAACCTACATCCTTCTGAATCTGCTTAGTCTCTTGGTCTCCCTCTACGATTTTTACCCTCCACGCTGCCCTCCAATGCTAAATTTGTGATCCTTTGATGCCTCAGAACATGTCCTACCAACCGGTCCCTTCTTCTTGTCAAGTTGTGCCACAAACTCCTCTTCTCCCCTATTCTATTCAATATCTCCTCATTAGTTATGTGATCTACCCGTCTAATCTTCAGCATTCTTCTGTAGCACCACATTTCGAAAGCTTCTATTCTATTCTTGTCCAAACTATTTATCGTCCATGTTTCACTTCCATACATGGCTACACTCCATACAAATACTTTCAGAAACGACTTCCTGACACTTAAATCTATACTCGATGTTAACAAATTTCTCTTCTTCAGAAACGCTTTCCTTGCCATTGCCAGTCTACATTTTATATCCTCTCTACTTCGACCATCATCAGTTATTTTGCTCCCCAAATAGCAAAACTCCTTTATTACTTTAAGTGCCTCATTTCCTAATCCAATTCCCTCAGCATCACCCGACTTAATACGACTACATTCCATTATCCTCGTTTTGCTTTTGTTGATGTTCATCTTATATCCTCCTTCCAAGACACTGTCCATTCCGTTCAACTGCTCTTCCAAGTCCTTTGCTGTCTCTGACGATATTACAATGTCATCGGCAAACCTCAAAGTTTTTATTTCTTCTCCATGGATTTTAATACCTACTCCGAATTTTTCTTTTGTTTCCTTTACTTCTTGCTCAATATACAGATTGATTAACATCGGGGATAGGCTACAACCCTGTCTCACCCCCTTCCCAACCACTCCTTCCCTTTCATGCCTCTCGACTCTTATAACTGCCATCTGGTTTCTGTGCAAATTGTAAATAGCCTTTCGCTCCCTGTATTTTACCCCTGCCACCTTCAGAATTTGAAAGAGAGTATTTCAGTCAACATTGTCAAAAGCTTTCTGTAAGTCTACAAATGCTTCAAACGGAGATTTGCCTTTCCTTAATCTTTCTTCTAAGATAAGACGTAAGGTCAGTATTGCCTCACGTGTTGCAACATTTCTACGGAATCCAAATTGATCTTCCCCGAGGTCGACTTCTACCTGTTTTTCCATTCGTCTGTAAAGAATTCGCGTTAGTATTTTGCAGCTGTGACTTATTAAACCGATAGTTCGGTAATTTTCACATCTGTCAACACCTGCTTTCTTTGGGATTGGAATTATTACATTCTTCCCGAAGCCTGAGGGTATTTCGCCTGTCTCATACATCTTTCTCACCAGATGGTAGAGTTTAGTCATGACTGGATCTCCCAAGGTCGTCAGTAGTTCTAATGGAATGTTGTCTACTCCCGGGGCCTTGTTTCGACTCAGGTCTTTCAGTGCTCTGTCAAACTCTTCACGCAGTATCGTATCTCCCATTTCATCTTCATCTACATCCCCTGCCATTTCCATAATATTGTCCTCAAGTACATCGCCCTTGTATAGACCCTCTATATACTCCTTCCACCTTTCTGATTTCCCTTCTTTGCTTAGAACTGGATTTCCATCTGAGCTCTTGATATTCGTACAAGTGGTTCTCTTTTCTCCAAAGGTCTCTTTAATTTTCCTGTAGGCAGTATCTATCTTACACCTAGTGAGATAAGCCTTTACATCCTTACATTTGTCCTCTAGCCATCCCTGCTTAGCAGTTTTGCACTTCCTGTCGATCTCATTTTTGAGACGTTTGTATTCTTTTTGCCTGCTTCATTTACTGCATTTTTATATTTTCTCCTTTCATCAATTAAATTCAATATTTCTTCTGTTATCTAAGGATTTCTACTAGCCCTTGTCTTTTTACCTACTTGATCGTCTGCTGCCTTCACTACTGCATCCCTCAAAGCTACCCATTCTTCTTCTACTGTATTTCTTTCCCCCATTCCTGTTAATTGTTCCCTTATGCTCTCCCTAAAACTCTCTACAACGTCTGGTTTAGTCAGGTCCCATCTCCTTAAATTCCCACCTTTTTGCAGTTTCTTCAGTTTTAATGTACAGTTCATAATCAACAGATTGTGGTCAGAGTCCACATCTGCCCCTAGAAATGTCTTACAATTTAAAACCTGGTTCCTAAATCTCTGTCTTAGCATTATATAATCTACCTGATACCTTTTAGTATCTCCAGGGTTCTTTCATTTATACAACCTTCTTTCATGATTCTTGAACCAAATACCTATCTAGCTCAAATTCAGACCCTAACCGAAATCTGGACCATCAAACCAGAATTCGCGCTCTCTGACGTCACAACGCAGTTCCTTGCATGCTAACAGTATAAAAATGCCTGTAACAAAATTTCGTCCCGTGCATATTTTCTGTAGGAAATGTACGTCAAAGAAACACAATTTGGTAGCACTGTACCTCCAAGTCCGATAAATACCTCGATTCAATAGGCTGCAACAGTGAGGGGTTGGTTGGTTGGTTGTTTGGGGAAGGAGACCAGACAGCGTGGTCATCGGTCTCATCGGTTTAGGGAAGGATGTGGAAGGAAGGCGGCCGTGCCCTTTCAGAGGAACCATCCCGGCATTTGCCTGGAGTGATTTAGGGAAATCACGGAAAACCTAAATCAGGATGGCCGGACGCGGGATTGAACCGTCGTCCTCCCGAATGCGAGTCCAGTGTGCTAGCCACTGCGCCACCTCGCTCGGTGAGGGGTAGTTAGTGCAGTGGATAGATCTTTGCGGTAGAATTCACGAGTTCGTGAAATGTATTCCGGGGATAGAAGTAAGTTTTTTTTATTTTCAAACTTGAATCAGCACAATAATGCTGCAGCATACACTGTGCCTTAAGCTTAAGTATCATACGACTACAGCGTTTTTACCGTTGAATGTAACAATTACTGGTCAGACCATGTCAGATATGTTCATGTAAACTAATAATCAGTTAAAAACAAAGTACATATTGTAGGACAAGTAACTACAAAACTTACCAACGTGGCGATGTTAAAATGCTTACTACATTCAGTAAGAGCGTCGAATTGTAATATTTCAATTTCACCATCAGTGACAGCATGTCGTTCACAACACATACACCGTCTTTAGAGCAAACGCTAAGACCATCCTAGCTGCATCTCCAAACATTAAGTGAGCCGCTGGATTATGCTTCTCTGAATACTTCCCAACATTTTAACTGCGTCCTGAGTTACAAGAGCAGCAGGGAAATGTGCTACCAATTCTTCCACATTCATCACCGGAACATGACAAATCTAACAGAATATAATAATTAGGTATCTGTGAAGCAGGTTACTAGACCTACTGGTGACACAATGTGCTAATGAAACTTTATGCACGTGAAAGTGGTAAGCATTATCATTGGTAGTACTCGACAGAAGCAGCAGTGGCATGAAGATGTGCTGAAAGCAGGATTCGAATGTATTTGATGAAGTAGTGCGAAACAATACACTTAGACAACGTGACTACAGGATTCGCATGGTTGCAGCAAAACTACCTAGAAATGTTAATTAAATCAAGACCCTAAGCTGCCGACAGGCGTTGATGTACATCAACGGAGACAGTTGAAAAAGTGTGTCCCGAACGGGACTCGAAACCGGGATCTCCTGCTTACATGGCAGACGCTCTATCCATCTGGGCCATCGAGGTCTTGATTTAATTGATCATTTCATTCTAGATAGCTGCACGGGCATGTCCTAAGGAACAGATACAATCTTCGTAAAACTACCTAGCGTAACAGAACAGGGGTAGACCAAACAGGAGAGGGATAGTCAGTTTCTCCCTTTATTTTTGCTTTGGCGGAAGGGGTATAACTGAACAAAACGGAACCAATGGGCCCGAAAGCAAGGAACACAGTAAAAGTATAAAGAAAAATTACGTTTTCAAAAGCAGAATTTAAAAAAAAAAAAGCTCGTGCTCTCGTTTCTGTATTGATATAAATGATTACATGTGGTTTGCGTAAGCTCTGATGTAACTTTAGTATTACGATTAAGAACCCAGAAGTCATATCACGCCCTCTAAAATTAAAATAAATAAATAAATGACTACGAAAAATAACACCTAGACCAAGAATCGAGCTCTCGAACTCGAGTATTCTAACGCACAACGCTATCCGTTGAACAAAGTAGGCGGCATAGTTGATAGCAGTGTCGGAAAACCGCCTCTCTTTGACGTCCGTTTTATACCGAAAATGTGCATGAGATGAAATTTTGTCAGACATTTTTGTATTGTTAGTAAGCAAGGAATCACGCTGCACCGTCAGAGTTCAAGCTGTATATTTCACATACAGTAAGCGGAAGGATGCATACTAGGATCATATAACAGTGTCACGGACAATTAATTTAACCTTTTTCGTCAATTATAAAGAAAGAAAAGGAAAGAGTAGCCTGTAGAAGAACTGACGGGACACGTTAAGAATTTCTTTGACGTAACCAGCTATGCTTGCCAAAAGGTCTGTTTGTCAGCGAACGTTTGTTATCGATTATTGGCTGAATCCCGTGAAGCGAATGATAAGATAGTGGACAGTCAAATTACTGTGTCAGTATCGCAAACTAACAACGTACCGCCCACAAAGTTACACAGACATGGAAGATACAGTGCAGCTGTAATTCGTACTTCGTTGCAGTAAAAAGTTCGGTTCGTAAAAATCGTTTCCCAGAAGCGAGTAAGGCACAGTTTTACCAAATTTGCTCCCCGCACACTGTGACGAAAGCTAGCTTCAAAATAAAAAAATCAGGAAATTAGGCGCTTATGGAAGACAACTGCGAGTGCTAATATTTCATACAGCAGATTAGTGCTCAGGGAATTATGATAAATCTCCTCGAACGTACTCAGCGCGATTAAATTATTAAATTTATTGTCATCATCGAGATTCTAGTTCATTTCCATTAGTATTGGAATGATCATAATGTCTGCGAAAGACTAATTCCTGTACTATAAGCTCACTGGTATTTTTTATAAACTTGGCGTTTTCCGGAGAAATTTCGCCATACTTTTAATAACTTTTGGAATCAATAGATCTTGCCTGAACGAAATATGTGAACATAAAATGGAGAGCTCGCAATAGTTGTCTCTGTGGAATCACATGTTTTCAGTTTTACTGCTATAGCAGTTGCAATAATGTAATTACCAGTAACCCCCCGCCCACCTCCGAATCCTTAAATAATCAGTCTCTCGTGACTAAAACAGCTTCAAAAGTCTGATTACTTTACAAAAGAGTCAGTGTGTTTAATATGTGACATTAAGGATGAAAAACTTGCATAGTTTTAGATACGTAACCCGAATTATGTTTTTTTTCTTAGTTTGATTACTTACTGGATGTATAATCTGGGTAATTTACGCTGCATTTTAAGAAAAGCTAACTACTCGTGTATCTCAATGCCTATGAAGTCATATCTCCTGAACTATGTGTCATACAATGGTATGTTTTTGCAGGTACATTCAGCTGTGTATTTGGATACTGTCTGCAAAATGTGTTGCGAACTGGATTGTTAGTAAATAAGTAACAAATTAAAATTTCAGGCTTGATTCCGAAGTTTTACTGCATGAAAATGCTCTAAGACATATTTTTTCCTTCATTATTTTGTGGGAGGTAGCAGCGAAACATTTTTGAAGTCATGTGTATAGTTTGTCAGAAGTCGGTAAGGACTTTCATTCTAAAATACTAGATGAATATAGTCATTGAAATTTACGCTTCATTAATTAAGCTAGCTCAAGACATATACACAGTTTCCAACATTAGCACTTGGCATATTCTGTTAAACCTTTAACGTAAGGTTATATAGTCTTTATGAATAGGTTATGACAACATTTAAAATTTTCAAATTTCGCCAGTAACTACATGAAATACTGAAAATCAAATGTTTGTTACCTGTGGTAAGCCCTTCGATAGGCGACCTGCAACAAGGATTGGTGAAGGGGTGACCGTTTCAGCCATATAATACTATAGGTTACAGACCTGTTCAGGGAGACGGGAAATGTTGCATGGAAGAGAAAAGGGGGGGGGGTGTTTATAGATACACAAACTCTTGGCTACAGTAAGTAGGTAAAAGTGGGTGAAGGTTTCAGCAGTTCGACAGAGACGAGGATAGATTAGCGTGGAGATGTGCATTAAGCCAGTCGACGTACTCAAGACCACAGCAGTATACTTCGAGTTAGAGTGAGGTAAATCTGTCAACACTCCAAAGATCGGTTTGAACATCAAAGTGGTGTATTAGGCATGGTCGTGTTGGAGCTTGTTTGCGTACCTTTCCTCCGTCCTTTAAACTAACTTGCCGAGCTAGTTAAACGGGGACCTACAGTTTAAGGTGTTCTGCGAACCATGGTGCAACTAGGCATTTTTCATGTGTACAAACATCGCCAGAGAAGATAGAAATGATGAATTACATATAAAAACTCTAGAACTGACTGGGAATCGACTACGACACTTTTTGATTCACAATGTGGCAGTTATCCACTGTGCCACCTTGCAATACAAGGAAGTTGTCTGCAACAGTCCTCGGATGCCGCAGGACGACCGCAGCACAGTGTATAGAGTGTGAAGATGACGCCGACGGACGAAGTGGCCATTGAGCTTGTTGGCGCGCTGCTGGGAGCAGATGCCGGAGGTCAAGGCCGAGTAACACACGTCTGCGGAGCGCCCCGAGAACCGGAGGCGTGCCGGCAGCGGCGCATTCCTCGGCTTCCCAGCAGGCGTAGTTGGCGACGCGTGGCCCGGGACAGGAAGGGCCGTCTCACCAGGTCCCGCAGCAGAGAACACTTGCTCCTTCTGGAATCCATTGCAGGCGTGCTGTTCCGAAACGAACTACAGAAGTAATCAAATTACTGTCAGTGTTGAGGGCTAAGGCAAAAGACAGGCAGCTCCGACGCTCGCGATAATAGATACAAGATTAATCATTCACCATCATTTCCTTAGGTCTTTGTCCCACTTCAACGCGGGGTCGGCCTTATTACTATGGCGATGTTAGTGTCAGAGGGTGACCAGATGCCCTTCCTGTCGCCATCCCATACCTCCTGGGACAGTATTAGAGTACCCCATCGGCCTGCGTCTAGTGTAAGCCATGAAATACACTCCTGAAAATTGAAATAAGAACATCGTGAATTCATTGTCCCAGGAAGGGGAAACTTTATTGACACATTCCTGGGGTCAGATACATCACATGATCACACTGACAGAACCACAGGCACATAGACACAGGCAACAGAGCATGCACAATGTCGGCACTAGTACAGTGTATATCCACCTTTCGCAGCAATGCAGGCTGCTATTCTCCCATGGAGACGATCGTAGAGATGCTGGATGTAGTCCTGTGGAACGGCTTGCCATGCCATTTCCACCTGGCGCCTCAGTTGGACCAGCGTTCGTGCTGGACGTGCAGACCGCGTGAGACGACGCTTCATCCAGTCCCAAACATGCTCAATGGGGGACAGATCCGGAGATCTTGCTGGCCAGGGTAGTTGACTTACACCTTCTAGAGCACGTTGGGTGGCACGGGATACATACGGACGTGCATTGTCCTGTTGGAACAGCAAGTTCCCTTGCCGGTCTACGAATGGTAGAACGATGGGTTCGATGACGGTTTGGATGTACCGTGCACTATTCAGTGTCCCCTCGACGATCACCAGTGGTGTACGGCCAGTGTAGGAGATCGCTCCCCACACCATGATGCCGGGTGTTGGCCCTGTGTGCCTCGGTCGTATGCAGTCCTGATTGTGGCGCTCACCTGCACGGCGCCAAACACGCATACGACCATCATTGGCACCAAGGCAGAAGCGACTCTCATCGCTGAAGACGACACGTCTCCATTCGTCCCTCCATTCACGCCTGTCGCGACACCACTGGAGGCGGGCTGCACGATGTTGGGGCGTGAGCGGAAGACGGCCTAACGGTGTGCGGGACCGTAGCCCAGCTTCATGGAGACGGTTGCGAATGGTCCTCGCCGATACCCCAGGAGCAACAGTGTCCCTAATTTGCTGGGAAGTGGCGGTGCGGTCCCCTACGGCACTGCGTAGGATCCTACGGTCTTGGCGTGCATCCGTGCGTCGCTGCGGTCCGGTCCCAGGTCGACGGGCACGTGCACCTTCCGCCGACCACTGGCGACAACATCGATGTACTGTGGAGACCTCACGCCCCACGTGTTGAGCAATTCGGGGGTACGTCCACCCGGCCTCCCGCATGCCCACTATACGCCCTCGCTCAAAGTCCGTCAACTGCACATACGGTTCACGTCCACGCTGTCGCGGCATGCTACCAGTGTTAAAGACTGCGATGGAGCTCCGTATGCCACGTCAAACTGGCTGACACTGACGGCGGCGGTGCACAAATGCTGCGCAGCTAGCGCCATTCGACGGCCAACACCGCGGTTCCTGGTGTGTCCGCTGTGCCGTGCGTGTGATCATTGCTTGTACAGCCCTCTCGCAGTGTCCGGAGCAAGTATGGTGGGTCTGACACACCGGTGTCAATGTTCTTTTTTCCATTTCCAGGAGTGTAGTACGAACGTACTCAAATGTCTGCAAGTCGAGTAACTGAGGCGGGACGTGGGGACCAGCCCGGTATTCACCTAGCGGGATGTGGAAAACCGCCTAAAAACCACATCCACGGTGGCCGGCACGATGACTCTTGTCGTCAATCCGCCCGACGGATTCGCGGCGCGCCTACCCGAGTCCAGGAAGCAGGGCATCAGCGCCCTCAGCTAACGTGGCGGGTAAGAGACTCAAGATTAATCATGACGCGTTAATGCGAATTGTTGACGTACTAAAAGTATTCAACAATGTGAAATGGGTCAAGAATTTGGAATTATCTGAAAAATAAGTGTAGGCTATAGGGAAAGTTTAGTAATGTGTAACATGTAACAGAACCAAGAAAGCAACAGTAAGAATGAGAGACCAGGAACAAAGCGTTCGGATAGGAAAAAGATGCAAGTCAGGAATGCAGTCTTTGGCCCGTAGTGTTGAAACTGTACATGGAACAATCAATGACGAAAATAAAAGATAGGATCAGGAATGGTATTAAAATTCATGGAAAAAGAATATCAGTGATAAGATTCGATGATGGCATTGCCATCCTCAGAGAAAGCGAGGAAGATCTGCCAAAGAAAAGAAGGTTAGGCTTTAACGTCCCATGGACATCCGTGTCATTAGAGACGGAGCACAAGATCGCATTGTTTCAAGGCTGGGGGAAGAAATTGGCCATATCCTTAATGAAGGAACCATCGCAGCATTTTCCTGGAGCGATTTAGGGAAACCACGGAATACCTAAATCTGAATGGCTGGATTCCTATTTGAACCGTTACCCTCCCGAAGTGTGCTAACCACTGCCCCACCTCGTTCGGAGGATAACAGTGAATATTAAATGGTAGGAACAGTGTACTGGGAAGAGAATATGTACTGAGAGTAAACCGAAGACACACGAAAGTGATGAGAAACAGCAGGAATGAGATCACGACACAGACTACGTCTAGCCATTCTGCTATCTCGGAAGCAAAATGAAGTACGATGGGCAAAGCTAGGCGATAAAAAGCAGACCAACATAGGCAAATAGGACACTCCTCACCTAAGCATTTCTGAGAGTAGAACATTCATGGAAGTGAGTCATGGACTGCGGGAACAGGAAGAAAAAGAATCTAAGCGTTTGAGATGTGGTGCTGCAGAAGGATGTTGACAATCATGGAAGTGAATTATGGACTGCGGGGAAATCGGAAATAAGAGACTCTAAGCATTTGAGATGTGGTGTTACAGAAGGATGTTGAAAATCAGGTGCACTGAATAGATGAGAATTACGCAGAGTCTTCGCAGAATTGGCGAGGAAAGAAATATGTGGAAAACACTGACTGGGAAGAAGAGAAGGATGATGTAACAAGGGATACGACATCAAGGAGTAACTTTCATGGTACTAGAAGGAGCTCTGGAGGGTAAAAATCGTACGGTAAGACAGCGATTGGGATACATTGGACAAATAATTGGGGACGTAGGGTGCAAGTGTTACTCTGAGATGAAGAGGTTGGCACAGGAGAAGATGTCTTGGCGGGCCGCGTCGACCTATTGAAAGAACTGATAACTGCAGTGTTCAGTGAGGTGACAGCATTCATCGGATACCTCCTTTTGCCCGGCGTAGTACAGCAACTGGTCGTAGCATGGACTCAACAATTTGTTGGATGTCCCCTGTAGAGATGTTAAGCCTCGCTGCCTTTATAGCCGTCCGTAATTGCGAAAATGTTGACTGTGGAGGATTTTGTGCACGAACTGACCTCTAGATTACATCCTATTTAGGGCGATCGGGGTGGCCGAATGATTCGCTCGAACTGTCCAAGATGCACTTCAATCGTGAACAATTGTGGCCCGGTGACATGGGGCATTGTCCTCCATAAAAATTTCATCGTTGTTTCGGGACATGAAGTCGATGAATAGCTGCAAATGGTGTCAGTTGTTTCAGTTGGACCAGAGGACCCAGTTCATTCCATGTACTCACAGCCACCATTATGGAGCCACCACCAGTTTGCACAGTGCCTTGTTGACAACTTGGGTCCATGGTATCGTGGGGTCTGCGCTACACTCTAACCCTACCATCAGCTGTTACCAACTGAAACCGGGACTCATCTGGCCATGAAACGGTTTTGCAGTCGTGTAGAGTCCAACTGATATCGTCAGGAGCCCAGGCGAGACGCTGCAGGCTATGTCGTTCTGTTAGCACAGGCACTCGCGTCGGTCGTCTGCTACCATAGCAGATGAACTACAGATTTCGCCACACTCTCCTAACGGATACGTCCGTCGTACGCCCCACATTGATTTTTGCTATTATTTAACGCAGTGTAGCTTGTCTGTTAGCATCGATAGCTCTACGCACACGCGCCGGCCGCGGTGGTCTCGCGGTTCTAGGCGCTCAGTCCGGAACCGCGCGACTGCTGCGGTCGCAGGTTCGAATCCTGCCTCGGGCATGGCTGTGTGTGGTGTCCTTAGGTTAGTTAGGTTTAAGTAGTTCTAAGTTCTAGGGGACTGATGACCACAGATGTTAAGTCCCATAGTGCTCAGAGCAATTTGGACCATTTGGATCTACGCACACGCCACTGCTCGCGGTCTTTTAAGTGAAAACCATCGGCCACTGCGTTGTCCATGGTTAGAGATAATGCCTCAAATTTGGTATTCTCGGCACACTCTTGACGCTAGGGATCTCGGAATACCGAATTCCCTAACGATTTCGGAAATCGTATGGCCCATGCGTCTAGCTCCAAGTCGCATTCCTCGTTCAATTCCTGTCGTGCGGCCATAATAACATCGCTAACCTTTTAATATAAATCACCTGAATAGAAATGACAGCTCCGCGAATGCACTGCCCTTTTATATCTTGTGTACGCACGTATGCATGGCGCTATCCCATGATTTTCTTCACCTCAGTGTAAGCTTATGTAGGCAACGACGTGTCCAACGAGAGGCAACAGAGGTGCTGTCCACCTTTCCCTTTCCCGCCTGTCGTCGCCGGATATCCGTTTTATTGCAGAATAGCTCCAACTCTAGCCTGGAAATGACACAGTTATGAAGTAGAACGCTTCATTTGCTTTAAAAGATTAAAGATTTGTCTGCCATCTCATTAAATAATAAAAGAGGAGGAAAATTATGGTAACGGTAATAAATTAAAAACCTAACAAGAATCCATTTACAGTATACAATAAAAATAGAAAGTAGTTGATGTGCTCCTTCCGTGCACATAATATGCCTCTGTCTCCTCGCAGCACTTGAAAACGGACAAATTAACACGAAAGACATTGTTCTTCAGCTTCAATTTCCCCCATTTAGCACTGTCTGTTCGTAATGCACAAATAGTGGTATGATCCCCGATTACAACATGATTTTTGAGCAAAGTTTCAAAAAATTAGAATTAGTAGGAGAATGATGGTCATTTTTTGTAGTATTCAACCACTTATCACTTTTCGAGAAAAGCGGCGAACGGTGAATGGGCTACCTATTCTCTTATTTGCCTGTTTAATTTAATATTTTTATTCTGTGTATCTTGAAAGAGAGAGTTAAAATTTTTCCGTCTTCGTTCAATTTCCACGTTTATTACAAGAAATAGTAGGGAAAAAAACAGAAAATCTGTTATTTCAGAAACCTGTTATTTTGAGCGGTTTTAACACTGGGGTTAAACTGGCGTGGAAAGAAACCGATGTAACCGCAAACCGGTTGTTTCAGCCGTCACCGCCATCCGTGGCGACCAGATACCCACAGTAGGTTCAACCTGTTGCTTTCCTCTAGTCTCACAAGGGCTCTGTGGCATTTTGCAACGATTTTTGAGGGTTTTGCAGGGACTGATAGAGATTTCAGAGCTGCTTGACAGTCTGAATGAACGTAAATGTTACGATCCTCGTAAGACGTACGTAGATTCCCCTCCGCGCTTATTCTGATAGCGATTATCTCTACCTGGAATACCATGGCCACATTAGAGAGATTGCGCACTCTAATCAGAGCTGTGTCCCGTATGAATCGGCCGCGAAACCTTTGTCTGTTTTCGACCCGTCAGTCGCCGGTCGGGGTGGCCGAGCGGTTCTAGGCGCTTCAGTCTGGAACCGCGCGACCGCTGCGGTCGCAGGTTCGAATCCTGCTTTGGGCATGGGTGTGTGTGATGTCCTTTGGTAAGTTAGGTTTAAGTACTTTTAAGTTCTAGGGGACTGATGACCTCAGCAGTTAAGTCCCATAGTGCTCAGGGCCATTTGAACCATTTTTCCCGTCAGTCGACCGATGTTCTCTAGAAATGTATAGTATTTTGCAAACTCGGCAGATATTTCTGTTAAATTTACAAATATGAGCATAAACTGTCAATCTCTAGATCCAAAACGTAACTTTAATAGCAGAATACGACTATATGACTGGTTCTAAACTCAATACCTACAGTAATGCTAATGACTGTCCTGCGATGTCTGCTAGGGGCTACTATTCTTTGGAGAATATCTGCGATAGTTGCTACGTATCGCTGCAAAATTAATGAGACTTCTCGGCCTTCTTAATCATTACTGCTGAATACGATGTGTAATGCCGACGGATCGTTGGACTTGTTCTGCAGGATGACATAGCGACACTCACAGACGAACCCTTCACGACGTGCTCAAGTGTTTGTTTGACTGAAGGCCTCCCGCGGTGACATCACTCTCACGAATTAGTCGGGGAAACAAACTGTTGTGCAATAGGAAAACATTCCTCACTTACACTGCTCAAATATTGCCTCCTGCGATGCACGTGGGCACAGCTCGGGGAGTGAACTGCAGCTGCCTGTCGTGCCAACGTCAAAATGAGCAAGTAGCTGACGCAGTTATCTGTCGGTATCCGCCTCTCAGACGTACAGTATTCGGCTATCGCTGTAGTCCAAACTGATTTTACATAACAGAAGATGCTGTGTATTGACATTCCTTACTTCACACTTTCTGTTGCTTGAGGTATTGTAGCCGGAAACGTAAATCCTTCGACATCAGAGCACATAGTCAACAGTGCTGTAGACGCTGGCGAGCCGTTGGGTCACTCTTGTGTCACTGAACCAACCTTACGGTGAGTCCGTCACTACGGGGTGTTCATTCCGTTTTAGTTCTCACCCAGTTGTTGCTAGCCACTTCTTCCACACACACTTACTATAGTAATACTCGAGTACAACGCTATTCAGTTCTCTGTCTAGTAACGAAAGTGACATTTTGTGTTGGCTATTTAACTAGGCACAACTGTGTCGGGCCGTGTGCTCCAGTGGTAAAGTACAGAACGTGGGATCGGTTCCTATTCGGACCACTAGCCTTGGCATCTCAAATATGTTAAGATTCGCCAGCAACAACACGTGCTTCGAATCCATGCTAAAATGTAGGGATCCTGTCACTGCTAAGATTATTGGGGTGGCCAAAGCGACGTCCAGGACTTGCACCTGGCCGTAGAGCCACTCGTAATTATTATTATTATTATTATAGATGCAGCTGCACTGTACTGAACGTAAGTAAAGCTAAAACAAGGGCGTGTGGCGAAGTAGACTACTTAAGGTGATGCTGAGGAAATTAGATTAGGAAGTGAGTCATAGAAAGTAGCAGACAGGTTTTCTATTTATGAAGCAAGTGTTGAACAGAAGTAAAGAGAAGTATGGGTCCCAGATTGGTGGGAGCTTTGATACCTAACTCCTTCGTGGGTGATTAGACTTGCTGAAGATTCTGCCAGTACGTCTCAGTCCTTCATCTACCCTCTCTACGATTAGTTTTGTTCGACTTCAAATCGCTCCGATCGCATGCCC
This sequence comes from Schistocerca serialis cubense, assembly GCF_023864345.2. NCBI lineage: Eukaryota > Metazoa > Arthropoda > Insecta > Orthoptera > Acrididae > Schistocerca > Schistocerca serialis. Next base: position 217,799,387 of record NC_064639.1, on the reverse strand, counting down.
TCAGTGCTTGTTTGGAAATGTAATCATGTAATAAGCGGCCCATGCCCAATGTCAATTAATTTCCAATTGAAGAAGCACTAGAGGAAAAGAGAAATCTGGAAAGGAAATTAAAGTAAAGAAGAAGAAATAATGTGTTTGGTGTTTGCCAACGACATTATACGAGGGCGTGCAGAAAAGTAATGTCTCCGAATTTTTTATGTGAAAACTTTTAAAGCTTTTTTAAATAAAACAAGCATTATTAACGTTTACATCTTTGTTGTTCATGTCTGCATATTTGCAGCCCCGTGCCGCTGGAAGGCTCCGAATTGCTGCGTGTGACATGGCGGTGTTAACTACGCAGGCGCCTGAAAAACAGCGTTCTGTAATCGAGTTTCGGATTCGAAGAGTTCGTCCACATATGGAGCACCCTTCCTTTCAGCGTCAGAATGTCAGACCACAAACCAGTGCTGCGCCATCTGCTAGAACCTGGCGCCTTGGGTTCACTGCCATCGATCATCCTCCATACAGTCCCGACTTGGCCCCATCCCATTTTCATCTGTTTCCAAAACTTAAAAACACCTTAGAGGACTTCGTTTTGATAATGAAGAAGCGGTGTAAGCTGAAATGAGGTTGCAGCTCCGACAACAAAATCAAACATTCTACAGTGAAGTTATCAAGAAACTAATCTCTCGATCGGAGAAATGTATTCGTCGCCAGGGTGACTAAGTTGTGCAATAAATATGTAGGCATGAAGAATAAAGGTGAATACTGTTAACAACGTTTGTTTTATTTTAAAAGCTTTAAAAATTTCCACATGAAAAATTCGGAGGCATAACTTTCAAGCACACCCTCGTGATTCTCTCAGAGACAGCAGTGGACTTGGAACAGCAGTTGAACGGAATGGGCAGTGTCTTGAAATGAGGCTATAAGACGAATATCAACAAAAATAAAAACAGTGTAATGGAATGTAGTCGAATTAAATCAGGAAATGGCAGCCGGTGTGGCAGAGCGGTTCTAGGCGCTTCAGTCTGGAACCGCGCGACCGCTACGGTCGCAGATTCGAATCCTGCCTCGGGCATGGATGTGTGTGATGTCCTTAGGTTAGTTAGGTTTAAGTAGTTGTAAGTTCTAGGGGACTGATGACCTCAACTGTTAAATCCCATAGTGCTCAGAGCCATTTGAATCAGAAAATGACACACTTAAAACTGTCCTGGCGGTAGGTTTTGCTATTTGGGCAGAAAAATAACTGACGGATAGGCAAAACAGAGAAGATATAAAATACAGACTAGCTATAGAAATGATAGTGTTTCTGAATAACAGAAATCTGTTAATAGCGTATCTAAATTTATGCGTTAGGAAGCCTTTTCTGGAGCTATTTGTACCGAGTGTAACCTGATACAGAAAAGAAACGTGGACGATGTATAGTTCATACAAGAAGAAAATAGAGCGTTCTTGAACGATGTGCTTCAGAAGATCGTTGAAAACTAGTTTGGTAGATTAAACAGTGAATGAAGAGCTAGTCAGTCGAATTAGCGAAAAAAAATTTATGGAACAACTTGACTAAAGCAAGAAATTAGTTGGCATGACACTTTCTGAGGCATCAAAGATTCCTGAGTTTGATAGTTGGGATGAAGTATGGGAGCTAAAAATTGTAGAGAAGAGAGAGACCAAGGCTTGAAAACAGTATGCAGCGTCAGATGGATGAAGGTTGCAGTAGCTATTCAGGTATGAGGAGGCTTGAACAAGATAGACTAGGATGGAGAGCCACATCAAATTAGTCTTTGGGCTGCAGTCCGCAACAAAATCAACAACAACAACAATAACAACAACTTCAGAATTTCAAAGAGTGTTTTGCATTTACGGCGAGAGAAGAAGTCCTAGGTCCAGCGGAGGATTAACCACCAGACATTGAGATTTGTTGTTTGGGAAGGATCAACTGAAGCACTGAACCACAGGCTTGGAAACGTTTTCAAATACCTGCCAGCACTTAGGCGCTGCCACCAAGGCCGCCTGACGTTCTGGAGGTAGTGGGAGTGTTCCCACTCCTAGAAGAGCACTGGAGTGTATGTGTCACCTACGTGATATTGACGCAACGTCAGTTTAGCGGCCAAACATTACGTGATGTTAGTAGATAGCCTTCTGCTTAGGCGCAGAAACGCACTATGATGACTTGCTGGTTGTTCACGGCCAGTGTCAACACCCGTCGCCTGCATCCTCTAGTCGGTAAATGTGACACTTAAAAAGCGACAGAAACACTTTCAGGGTCGGTTTTTGGGTCCAGGTCTTTCGTATGAATTTGAAACGCGAATACGAGAAGCCTTCCCAAATTAGATGACACACCAACATTCTTTGAAACGAAACTTGAAAAATGGTCAACATCAGTTAGCCCTCAGGTTGCGTATTTGACCTCATACAGGGTGATGAATTCTTCTCGGGTTATTCGTCAGTGGAATACACCGAGAAAGACTGCAATCACATATTCATACAGGGTGTTACAGATAACATACAAAATAATGCGTGAAAGGAATATAGCTTCCTTGATACCTTGTTTGAAGCTGTCTGTGATTGCGGTTCGGTGACTGAACACGATTCTTTACATATCCAAGCAAAAAGAAATCTACTGGTGCTAAGTTGGTTGAGCGTGTGGGCCAGTCCTGAAAATAATGATGTCCTAGCCATTTTCTGGGAAATCTGTTGTTCAGTTTCTAACAATACCACCACTTGCAAAGTAGGTTAGAAATCAGGTTAATAATGTTGCTCACGCAGCATATGTTTGCTTTATCGGGCAACAGCAACGTTATTGACTGAGGATGGTATCGTCAGAATGGAAACAATGAAGTCACTGTAAAAAAGTCATTAATTTTGGCACTTATCTTGAATGGATTCCCACGTAGATTTCGTCGAAGTTGTTATGGCTCATCTTGTTGATTCTAGGGTGATTCCACTTTGACTGCTAGAAGGTCCATATCTGTATTTTAGTAATATTTGAAGACCTAACAAATGCGTTTTTCAGGAAATTCTTAGTGATCAAACAATCCCAGATCAGAACAATGGTATGGTAGAAATAATTATTGACTTGGTGTTCACGATCCACATTTTTATTAAACTTCTTGTAAATTCACATATAATTCTTCTTAATTGTCACATCATCAAGAAAACAGTTTTGTATCAATCTTCATATATTTAATTTCCACTTTAGCCAAACACAACACCTGACTGTTCTTTTACAAAGCGAAATAACAACTTAACTTCTGCAAAGTGAAACAAAGACTGCCCAGGTTACGGTTACAAGTAAGTCAAAGATTATGACAGTCTCACAGAAATGAATACACACAAGAACCATATCACTGTAATATATCGATACATCGGAGTACCTATACATTAAGAAAACCAAATGTGAATATTGTCACAAAAATATGTCTGTTACTTCGTAGAAAAATAGTATGATATTACTGGTATCAAGAACTGGGGTTGGAGTGCCGTAATGGTCAGGTAAATAAAGAACCATTACAAGTTGTTGTCAACATCATGCGCAGAGTGGGCTGTGTGACAATCGTGCTGCAGCTTCTTACGCTCACTAAATGTATAGATTGACATTTTCAAGGAGAGCACCTAAAATTCAGCTGTTCCCTCTAATGACTGCAGACGAATGCCCGAATTGTTCTACCCGCTAGGTCAGCATGTTTTACCTTTTATTTCATTGTCCTATGCCAGCAACTTCATTTTTTCTACTGACCTTGATTTTTAATAACGGAATTAATTAATAAGAAGGCTACTTAACAGTAATTGTCGTACAGCAACATCCCGTTTCTTTTGGTAGGACAGACATCAGATCGGGGAACATGACACACAAACCAACACGTCGTTGAAAAATAAAAAAAAAAAGAAGAAGATGCTGACTTGGAGACAGGGGTCGCTGTTAACATTTCAGTTGAGCAAGTCAGATGACTCACACACGCCTGTTTGTACCTTATGCTGACGGCGGACATGAATAGTTGACCATGGTGCGAAATGATAAAGCTTCGTTGTTCACTTTATCTCCACGTGGTAACGCAAAGGCTTAATCAGTGATTTTGGCCATGGCGCCTAATGATAATCCAGCGTTGTTCATGTTGTCTCGACGGCGTAATGCAAAGGATTAATCTGTGATTTTTTTCCTGTATCCATGAGCAGCCCAGAGCATTCTGCGTTTTATTTGCTCATCTTTACACTTCACTGTGAGGCTACAGTAACATCTTCATATTCCATGAGAATGTTCATTGGTGTCTTAAGATCTTTAACACAAATACCGAGGCGGAGACAGTATTCATGGAACGCCACTTTCACTGTTCAGAGTCATCCTATTTGAATTAATTTCGGACGGTTGCGGTACAACTCTCTTTCACAAGATTGGGTGTGAAAGGTGATTATTTACTAGGTATTTGAATTTTACAATTTCAAAAATTGGATGAAAGAATTATATGTGGGAAACGTAATGTGACGCACATTCGAGTACTAACAAATATCAGTTTTAAAGAATGATATTCAGTCTTTTCAGTCAGATACAGGTAGCGAATATTGTCTGGTTGCTAAAGAAACCACCATAAGCATTAAGTGCACTCATTGCACGCAGCTTGCGTCCTCAACAGCAGAGAAACAAGTGCACGCAAAGTTTTTGCTATCACCTTGGAAAGGAAAAGGAAGGGAAAATAGGTCAGTGTTCCGTCGACGGCGACATCATTAGAGACGAAGACCCAGCTAGGTATGAGGAAGTAAATAGGTCATGTCCTTCCCAAAAGAACTACGCGCCTGTCTGGCTTAAGCAAATTGGTGAAAACCATGGAAAAATCAAAATCTGGATGAGTGGGCGAGGTCTGAACCCCTCACTCCCGCCCCCCCCCCCCCCTCACCGAATAAGAGTGGGAAACCACTGAAGAGTCTCGCTCGGTCCCCACGCTGAAGAACAATGTTTCTCTCTTTATGGAACGCCATTAAAGAAGAAAGCATTTGACACAGTAGCCCACTGCAGAGTGTTAACGAAGGTACGATTGTGTGGAGTAGGTTCCCAGATATGTGAGTGGCTCGAAGACGTCTTAAGTAACTGACACCAGTATGCTGTCCTCAAAGGCACGTGTTCACCAGAGACGAGCGTCTAGTCAGGAGTGCCCTGAAGAAGTGTGATAGGATCGCTATTACTTCCCACATACAATAAATGATTTGGCGGTCAGGATGAGCAGCAATCTGCTGTTTTTTGCGCTGTGGTTTACGGGCAGGTGTCGAAGTTGAGTGACTGTAGGATGCCACAAAATGACTTAGACAAAATTTGCAGTTGATGTGATCAATGGCAGCTGGCTCCTAATGTAGAAAAATGTAAGTTAATGTAAATGAGTAGAGGAAAAGCCGTAATGTTCGGATACAGCATTAATAGTGTCCTTCTTGATACAGCCACGTCGTTTAAATATATGCGTGTACCGTTGCAAAGCGATATGAAATGGAACGAGCATGTGAAAATTGTGGCAGGTAAGCCGAATGGTCGACTTCGGTTTATTGCGAGGATTTTAGCGAAGTTTGGTTAATCTGTGAAGAACACAGCGTAGAGAACGCCAGTGCCACCTGATCCTGAGTGCTGCTCGAGTATTTGGGATTCGCACTAGATCGGATTAAGGAAGACATCGAAGCAATTCAGAGGCGAGCTGCTAGATTTGTTACCGGTAGGTTCGAACAACGCGCAAGTGTTACGGAATTGCGTCGGAAATTCAAATGGGACAGTAGGTTCGAACAACACGCAAGTGTTATGGAAACACGTCGGGAGTTTAAGTGGGAATCTCTGGAGGGAAGACGTCCTTTACGAAGAATGCTATTAAGAAAATGTAGAGAACCGACATTTTAAGCTGACAGCACAACAATCCTGATGCCGCTAACGTATATTTCGCGTAAGGACCACGAAAGTAAGATCCGAGAAATTAGGTCTCATACGGACGCATACAGGGAGACGTACAGGGTACCCTCCGCCACGCACCGTACAGTGGCTTGCAGAGTATGTATGTAGATGTAGACGTAGAATTGTCTGTAAGTGGTACTGAGCGTCTGTCCAGAATGTGGGTTGGCTGCCGACGCTTAGTTTACCCATTCGTTGACACTAATTTGCTCGTAAATGCAGCCATGCAACATTTCGATCTATCCTCAGACAGATGATGACCTGGTATCTGACAAGATGACACAGTGACATTAAGGCACATGCTGGCTGTCTGGACTCACATGCCGAAGAAACGGAGTTCAAATTTCTGTTCAATTATTATGACGTTGCGTGTCCGAGGTGTTGTGTATCAAAATGCTGGAGTGATGGAATCTGCTTAAGAGCCATAGCAATGTGGTAGTTATATACATCGAACACACACCTGTGACACAACTGAATTATTATTCTGTCGTGGCATGGTTTGTAATTCGTAGCCAATTTCGTTCCCAAATTGACAAACGTGTAGTAAGAAACATAACAATAATGAGAATTATCACTCCGTGTATATAGCAGACGATAGTACAAAATCGAACGTTAACATTATTAATAACTCCTATCAGTGAGTTTGCAAGGGGGCTTAACTATTAAGTTTGAAAATAATTTTTAATTTTTGTAGCTGTATGTCCGATTACGCTGTATCTCGTAAACGGTTGGCCCTGACTAGTATTATTACGCACTCTGACTGCATAGAACAACAACAAAGAATGAAATGAAAATTTTCGTCAACACAATTAATTAATTAAGTCCCCAGCAACTATAAAACCTACGAAACCAAAGCACAAGTATAACTGTTCTGTGTGTGGAAGTATGACTCAACGTACACATCTGGCACGGTTCTTCTTCAATTAGGCAAGAAATTTTAAATATCATTTATACTGAAGTAATAAAAAAATGGAAATACTATAATTGCGCAAGAAAACCAGAATTACACTCTAATACAAGAACACAAGCCAGATGCTTTGTTGACTGAACCTGTAATGCTGCATTATTTAAGACATTGAGATAATAAAACAAAAGGAAAAATTTTTTTTCTTTTACCTTCATATATTGACGAAAATCACTCTAATCATTACAATATATCTCCACACCGACTCGCTACTACCACATCTCAACAAGAACTTTTCAGTATCACATCTCAGCAAGCACCTTTCACTAGCACATCTCAACAAGCACTGACTACTACGAGTTCTCCCCACCCACTGCCAGTGGAGGCGGCTGAATAATACTCTTTGGCGCAATCTCTGGCGCTGTGGCTCAGTGTAGCTACCTTTCAAGTTCTCATATGGAATTGTTTTCAGATTTTTTCTGCTACCACCGTTTCTCAAAATACCTATACTGGGTATAATCTCTCTCCATCAAAATATGGTTCTGTTATATCTGACATGGAAGGATAGAAGACCCAAACATTATACCTTCACAGTTCACGAAATTTCCTCACAGATTAAAAAAAAAGTAGTTTTGTCTCACTTTTCCCTTACCAGGTCATCACTTCTTGCGTGCTTATAAGTAAAATAAAGTATCAGACGATTTTTCATCTGTTAATCAGACTAACTTTCTCAATTCCAATCACGTACTTTCAAAGTAATGAAAAGGGGAAACAATAATAAATGCTTGATTTCGATTACAACTGTGAGTGTAATGCAGACTTATACGACAGTCTATGTCTGGCCCACCAAGCGGGAACTGCACACAACCACATTTTACATTTTAAAATTCTGTCCACCACACATAAGCTTATAAATATTTTTGCTATTCCTAACCAACATTATTCCTCACGTTATTACACAGAAAAGTCTTATTTATTTTCATTTAGTAGCTACTACAAAATATCCAGTATATTTTCCTACAGAGATTAGCCGTACATTCCCTCCAGCCGATCTCAGAACAATAAGTAAAATGCGACTTACATTTCATTGCGACAGTCGCACAAAACAGTCATCAATCACACTTGGATACTGTTTTCTTTAGATAGCTTTCCTCCAATATCAAATACGCCACAAGTATTTTTTTATATTAACATGTTTAGCATCAGTAACTAAATATTGTTGAGCAGACTCTAATCAAGTAATTTGATTCAAGTTATAAGAGTTTAAAGTGAACAAGTTGTATTTCATGAGTACAATAGCACTTACCACAGGTCACAGAACACTGAACAATTACCAGTGGTGACAGGAAGAAAGCACGCAGTGTTATGAAAGTCCGAGTGTCAGTAAGAAGGGCCAAGTGAAAAGTATGTCGATCGCACTAAAACGTTATAAACCTCCACATGGACATTGAAAGGTAATCAGCACAACAAGGTGCACTACGCAACAAACACATTATTTGTAAATTTCATTTTTCTTGAATGAGCGCGGCTGCCTTAAATATTAGATATGGGCGGAATTATTGGTGGCATCTGTTGCCCAACGACGGAATTAACGTCGCTTTGCGATGTAATTTCTCATTGTTCTACATCTCAGTTTTGAAAATGACTATCTCTCCCACTTGTGGTTCCGCGTCACATAAAAGTAATAATAGAAAACAGGTGTAAACACAATATTGTCTCACTTATAATTCTGTAGTTAATGGTACGGAAAGTTACGGAATTAAAAATTGTTAGGATACTCTACCGATATACTTGCCGTGTTATTCATCAGACCAAAATAATTCCTTCTGTAATTTATTGTCAATCTGAAAAAAAAAGTGTCTGAGGTCACACTTCCACTCAAAACCCTTCCGAAAGTAAATGACCGCTAAATCGCTTTGGATGAACGTGGGGATGAGTTCTGTAAAAAAGACTACGGTCAGTTTCCTGGCCCATTCTTGCTCAGTTTAAGGGTAGCCGGACGTGCCTATGCTGCCCATGTTAAAATCATTAAGTTTGAGGAACATTTATGAATAGACTACCAAATAGAAAAATTTGAATTTTTTTTACATATAGAGTGGTTTAGTATTGCAGTTATGACAGAGGGATTTTGGAGTATCTTTTCTAGTTTCCTTCCAATTATTTTTTTTATTAATGAACCAAATTTTTTTTAAAATAATTGCTTTATAATTAAACTGAAATGAAACTACTGAACATATTGCCAAATGGCTGTGTTACAATGTAAGTTTGACCACTAGGAGTGCTAATAAAAATTTCATCTCTCTAGTTTGAGTGGATTTTGAGAAAATGTTCCTTATATTCGAAAAATTCTAATTTACGGGAAATGGCTATCAAAATTTCTCAATACATTCCTGCACTATAGGATGGATTATCAGGCTCTTCTTCTTCATCCTCCAAAAGCTTCTTCTTCTGTCTTCTTTTCTGGCCTGTTGTTCCATCATACTTCATATGCCTTTCTCTTCTTTCTGCTCCTCTTATCCTTCCTCTCTCAATATTTCTTACTGCTCGCACAGTGTTCACCCCAGCTGTAAATCCTAATGCCTTTAGAACTACACACTTCACACTGTTCCCTTGGTTGTAGGTTGCTATTTCATCATAAATGCCAAAGTGCAGTGTTTTTATGCTTGCAAACACCCTTTAAGAATCATTTTCCAAATCAAATTGTTTACGCTCTCATTAGGATTCTGCGTCTTTCCATGTAGACATTTGTGTAACAATTCTGGCTGTGCTAAGTCATGAAAAATTGGTTTTATTGTTCCCTCCTGATTCTTGTACATACTGCAAATTATCCGCTTTACACAAGAAGTATAGGGCTAATACTACCAACAACAGGCGCAACACTGAACTAATTCGAAACGGTAAACAGCAAAGATACGATGTTCCGCGCTCTTATTCATTGTAGTATCGCAACTTGGTATTAGTGTTAATTTTCTTTTCCCTACATTCTTCCTCATCTTATATACACGATTATTAAAACGTGGCATCATAACCAGAACAAAAGTGTACGACAATATTAAATGGAGCAAGATGTTCGAAATTCTGAGGAAAATATGAGTAAGCTGTAAGGAAATACGGGTAATATTTGTCGCAGAAAACAATGTAGCCAACCCTTGCACACTCGCTGTATGCGTAACATAAGGCGCTGTATGCGTAACAGACCGAGAAAATCCCAAGCAGTTCGCCAGGAAGTCACGATAGGGTGTTAGATGCTTTCAGCGGCCGCCCATTTCCTCTGCAGGCGTGTGGGAAAACGGTAATAACTCCACTTCTAGGGCGAGTAGAACAATAATTCAAAGTTTACATTAAAAGGAATGTTCCAATTAATTTTTCGTAGCAAAAAAAAAAATCGTAATTTTTTGGATTTGACCACCTCCGGCTCCCCTTAAGGTAACCTGTGTCGCTATTGACAGCGCCATCGATTAGGCGTGAACGTCAGTCCTGTTTTAGTTTTCCTATTTTTCGGTAGGCACTTGAGGCTATTGCCATAATACACTCCTGGAAATTGAAATAAGAACACCGTGATTCATTGTCCCAGGAAGGGGAAACTTTATTGACACATTCCTGGGGTCAGATACATCACATGATCACACTGACAGAACCACAGGCACATAGACACAGGCAACAGAGCATGCACAATGTCGGCACTAGTACATTGTATATCCACCTTTCGCAGCAATGCAGGCTGCTACTCTCCCATGGAGACGATCGTAGAGATGCTGGATGTAGTCCTGTGGAACGGCTTGCCATGCCATTTCCACCTGGCGCCTCAGTTGGACCAGCGTTCGTGCTGGACGTGCAGACCGCGTGAGACGACGCTTCATCCAGTCCCAAACATGCCCAATGGGGGACAGATCCGGAGATCTTGCTGGCCAGGGCAGTTGACGTACACCTTCTAGAGCACGTTGGGTGGCACGGGATACATGCGGACGTGCATTGTCCTGTTGGAACAACAAGTTCCCTTGCCGGTCTAGGAATGGTAGAACGATGGGTTCGATGACGGTTTGGATGTACCGTGCACTATTCAGTGTCCCCTCGACGATCACCAGTGGTGTACGGCCAGTGTAGGAGATCGCTCCCCACACCATGATGCCGGGTGTTGGCCCTGTGTGCCTCGGTCGTATACAGCCCTGATTGTGGCGCTCACCTGCACGGCGCCAAACACGCATACGACCATCATTGGCACCAAGGCAGAAGCGACTCTCATCGCTGAAGACGACACGTCTCCATTCGTCCCTCCATTCACGCCTGTCGCGACACCACTGGAGGCGGGCTGCACGATGTTGGGGCGTGAGCGGAAGACGGCCTAACGGTGTGCGGGACCGTAGCCCAGCTTCATGGAGACGGTTGCGAATGGTCCTCGCCGATACCCCAGGAGCAACAGTGTCCCTAATTTGCTGGGAAGTGGCGGTGTGGTCCCCTACGGCACTGTGTAGGATCCTACGGTCTTGGCGTGCATCCGTGCGTCGCTGCGGTCCGGTCCCAGGTCGACGGGCACGTGCACCTTCCGCCGACCACTGGCGACAACATCGATGTACTGTGGAGACCTCACGCCCCACGTGTTGAGCAATTCGGCGGTACGTCCACCCGGCCTCCCGCATGCCCACTATACGCCCTCGCTCAAAGTCCGTCAACTGCACATACGGTTCACGTCCACGCTATCGCGGCATGCTACCAGTGTTAAAGACTGCGATGGAGCTCCGTATGCCACGGCAAACTGGCTGACACTGACGGCGGCGGTGCACAAATGCTGCGCAGCTAGCGCCATTCGACGGCTAACACCGCGGTTCCTGGTGTGTCCGCTGTGCCGTGCGTGTGATCATTGCTTGTACAGCCCTCTCGCAGTGTCCGGAGCAAGTATGGTGGGTCTGACACACCGGTGTCAATGTGTTCTTTTTTCCATTTCCAGGAGTGCAGTTACTTTAATTGTAGGAACCGCTGAATCCTTCGTGCTTCCTTGTCAGTTTTTCCCTGATTAGTACTTCGAAGTTGACGAAACACTGCATGTTTCTTACCATTCGTCACACATGGCTATTTAGTGAACTCGGTAAAAGAGGTGGGCGGGGAAGTGGCATTATTTGCGGAACGACTAGCGCTCTAAACAGTAATTTTCTACATTTCCAAGCAGTGGACGTGAATAAATGTTTCAGAAAACCAGCTCTTTACAAATGCTTTTTGTGAGCCAGAGTAATGATACTCGTTTCCAGCAATCAGTCACTTACTATCTCGTCCTAGAAAGCAAATAGTTTCTTAGAATAATACAGACGAGTTCACTTCTCTTATTGAAGGTGCACTTCTCAAAAAACGAAGTCGAACCGTTTTCAGTTGCCGAGTTTCCAGAGGCGATAAAATATGATTTGTTGTGTCAGGGGAAATACGCAGGGAAGTGAGTAATTTTTGAATCGTTTGTAGTTAAGTTCAAAATGGTTCAAATGGCTCTGAGCACTATGGGACTTAACATCTGAGGTCATCAGTCCCCTAGACTTAGAACCATTTAAACCTAACTAACCTATGGACATCACAGACATTCTTGACTGAGTCAGGATTCGAACCTGCGACGTAGCGGTCGCACGGTTCCGGACTGAAGCGCCTAGAACCGCTCGGCCACAGCGGCCGGCTGTAGTTAAGTCTTCATTAGCACAAATACTAGTAATGTGATTAAATATTCGTGGAAAGTATCCCCTAAGTACTGGAGACAGAGCGGATTAATTCTTCATACAATTGTAAATGAAATCTAACCTACGTTAACTGAGTCTTCCGTCGCTTCTTGGTAGAACAACATAATAGTAAATGAAAGGCACTGTATTGCTTATTTTCTACATGATTAATTTATTCAGTACCGCTTTTCGGCTTGCAGGGACGTCACCAGATTTTAACTGACTATTGTAGTCATAAAAGTTATAATTATAGTACACAACATTCGAAAAAGATGTTACTTAGCTCGACTGAGTCACAAACGCACAGTAAATGTCGTCTTTGACGGTGTGGTGGTAATGCAATTTAAGAGACAAATAGTGCCCCCTTTAGATTCATTTATTGTTAAATATTTTACCGTTTAAATTGCATTACCACTGCACTGTCAACGATGACATTTACTATGCATTTGTGCCTCAGTCTAGATGAGTAATATATTTTCCGACGTTATTTACAAACAGTGTAACTTCTTTGACGACGATAGTCAGTTAAAGTTTGATGGTGGCCTTGTAAGCCGAAAGCCGGTTAACTGAATAAGTTAATCTTGTGGAACATCTGCAATTTATGGTAACTAACTTCATTATCTCCCTACAGGCAAAGCAATTTTCTTTCAGGTATGTGAGTAAAAATATTATTAACTATCTATCGCTGTCATTTGGAAGAGTAATAAAATGGATAAATTGTAAACCAAGCAAATATAGTACTGTTGTTGCGTAATTCCTTGAGCGAAAGTTACAAACTATTGGACTACTAGTTTCTACTCTAATTTAGTAATATTACACGATATACCATTGGGATTCCGTTATTCTTTGTTATTGATAACAACCGCTATCCATAATGTTCAGCCAGAATGAAACCCCATACGTTCACATGCCACCGACATGATTTAGCCTGCCGGCCGGGGTGGCCGTGCGGTTCTAGGCGCTACTGTCTGGCCCCGCAGGACCGCTACGGTCGCAGGTTCGAATCCTGCCTCGGGCATGGATGTGTGTGATGTCCTTAGGTTAGTTAGGTTTAAGTAGTTCTAAGTTCTAGGGGACTGATGACCTCAGAAGTTAAGTCTCATAGTGCTCAGAGCCATTTGAACCATTTTTGATTTAGCCTGAATCTCATCTTGTTCGTGTAGAGATCTTCCTCAGTACCATGAACCTACTGGGAACTAACAACCTAATCGATGTACATCCTAAATCCTCCAAACAAGCGCTCGTTGTTGAGCCTACAGAAGGAGACACAAACAAAGGAAATCCATGGTTTAACGTTTTGTCGACGACTGAGCACAAGCTCGAATTTGTTTATATAAAGGAACCATCTGTAATCGTTAGAAAGTAGTCACCTTCGCAATCTCCTAAAATGGTTTTAGAGAAACCGCGGGAACCTACACTTGATTTCTCCGGGAGAGGGGATTAGAACTGTCCATTTCTTCGATCACTTCTTTTCCTCGTTCGCTGAGATTACCAGTCTTCAGTGATTGAGTCTAGCCTAGTATGGAATTTATTTCTCGAGGTTTCCAGTCAAAACTGTGAATATTACTTTAGATTTAGCATATGTGTCTCCCTCCCATTCGTGCAGGACAGCGGGTTGAAGAAGAATGACCTACGTTTAGTGACTGATTTTCTCGGGTTGCTCGTTACCTAAGTAACGTGATGACACCGCAATCTATTGTTTCGTGTTGCGATCTTACCATAAACTCTGCAGTGCGTGGAGCACCCATCTGCAGCATTGTCACCGGGTAGCCGAACTTACAGACCCGTCCGTAGAACCTACTCTTCATTCTCAAGGGCTGTGTTAAAATGTTCAAATGCGTGTGAATTCCTAAGGGACCAAACTGCTGAGGTCATCGGTCCCTAGGCTTACACACTACTTAAACTAACTTACTCCAAGAACAACAGACACGCCCATGCCCGAGGGAGGACTCGAACCTCAGGCGAGAGGGGTAGCGCAATCCGTGACATGGCGCCTCAAACCGCGCGGCCACTCCACGCGGCCAACGGCTGTGGAGTCACCCTGTGGAATCCGACAGAGGTAGGCTACTGGTTCATTGCTTCACTTACGAGAACAGTCTTGATTACGCACACCTCTGGGTCTCATTCACTCCTATAACAATTTCCTATTGATAGCCAGCAGCACCGCATAGCCAGTACAGCATAGGTATGCAATTTACTCGTCTTTGAATATATTTTGGTAAAAGTGTCTTTGGGATCTTTCTAGTATGACCTTTAGTATGGAATTCAGTACTACTTGCAACAAACTACTTTCTTTACCTCAGGTCGAAAATAATGCTGTAGTTCAGTGTGAGCTGGATCGTGAGTTGCAGTTTATCCTTAGTTCACATTGAGGAAAACGTCAACAGGATGGCCAGTTGGTTTGCATCCCGTAGACCATTAGCCGACTAAATCGGATTTCGGGACAGAATATAACTGTATTATTTCTGATACGGCAGACAAGTCCATAAGGCCACTGATGCTTTTATGTACAGAGAAGCTCAACAGCTAGAAAAGTGTAGCGAAATACCGGAAGACATGCAGAGCGTCGACGTTAGTGCAAGAATTGTCAGTTTATCCTCAACGTACAGAAATGTAGTGTATTGCGAATACATAGACTGAAAGATTCATTACTGTATCATTACACCACTGCAGAACAATAATTGGAATCAGCCATCCATTAAACGTTTAGGAGCGTGCGTACAGAGCGATTTCAAGTGGAAGAATCACATAAAACTAATAGTTAACGCCTATGTCAGACGGAGATTCACTGAAAGAATGCTCAGCAAGCGTAATCCATCGACGAAGCAGGTAGCTAACAAAACCCTCGTTAGATCAATTGTTGAATATTGCTCATCAGTCCGAAACCCATACCAGACAGAATTGATAGAGGAAATAGAAACTGTCCAAAAGAGAGCAGCACGTTTCGTTAGAGGCTCATTCAGTAAGCTCGATAACATCACAGAGACGCTCATCCACCTCCTGTGGCAGACGCTTCAAGGAAGACATTCTGTTTCACGATTTGCATTTATTTAAAAATTCCGAAGCGTACGTCCGTAGAAGAGTAAACCTCTAAATTGCCTCTTCCTATGTATAGCTCACGAAAAGACATGAAATAAAATTTGAGAGATTCGAGCTAACGCGAAGAGTCATCAACAATTGTTCTTCCAGCACATTAATCGGCAATGGAACAAACAATATTTCAACTGCTCGAAGAAATGGTTCAAATGGCTCTGAGCACTATGTGACTTAACTTCTGAGGTCACCAGTCGCCTAGAACTTAGAACTAATTAAACCTAATTAACCTAAGGACATCACATACATCCATGCCCGAGGCAGGATTCGAACCTGCGACCGTAGTGGTCGCCCGGTTCCAGACTGTAGCGCCTAGAACCGCACGGCCACTCCGGCCGGCCAACTACTCGACTTCATGTTAGTTACAATACTGACATCCGCATTGTGAAAGTGAAAATTATGGATGACGGGAAAGTGCGTCCATGTAGACAGCTGCACTCTTTGTTCCAGCTATGTAGTGGTCATTATCAGAGTGCAGAAATCTCTCTGCCCTTTGTAACAGGCTGGGGCAGCAACTGCCCCCATTTTCATTCTCTTTTCAGCGTTACCTCTTTTCCTCAAATTTAGTTGTGGTAGCTGAAACCGACTCGTTGCGAAGTGAAACTTGCCAATTCGTACCACTACTCTGAACGCAATGCTTTGGTCAGCAACGCTGAAAGACAACTCTTGAAATCATGGAAGAAGCTGAATCCACATATACTTTCATGAGACGAAAAATAAAAGCTTGTTATTAATTTTACCACTGCGACGTTAATGAAATAAATGAATACTAATATTCCAGCGGCAAGTTACAAAAGTGGCAAAGTTAATCGAGTAAAAGTAAATTAAGGCAATTACTTCTATTGATTGAAACTGTATTGCTCACAGTTCTATGTAATCGGAGAGTTCATTTACTTTTGATATCTTCACAGCAGTGATTTCGGCAAATTGATGACAGGCAGCTCCCTACCTGCTCTGATATCATTCGCTGGTAAATTTTTCAGCAGAAGGTCGGCAGCGGGGCAAAGTCAGTACTTTGCAATAACTTAGCGAGATAATAAATCACTGGTTCACATTTATTTTATGAATGACATATTCCCGGCAAACGCTGTAGCTTATGTAAATGGAGTTTTGAACCATCGCTGCTGGTAGTAAAAAGTTATTCCAGTAAGTCTTTAAAGCTGCACGGATATTTTTACAAGATGGTAGCGATCCTTCCTTATGCGACGCGGCAAATAACATCTATCTTCACTTTCGAAACATCTAATCCTCGCGAAATAAGCGTTACGAGCAGAATCAGGCCATAATTCTGGAGTAAGTCCGTAAAATGGCAGCGGACGAAGAGCCCCTGATGTTCGGATGTTGTACACTGGTAGACACACAAGTGACGTCATTATGACGTGTATACGCTGTATCGAAGACGACAAAGGCTGCGTGTCGACTTTTGTGGTGGTTCAAGACGCTGAACTGCGGTAGCTGTTTTTGCTAACGTATTAAAGGAGCAGCTCATTGTATCATCATTTGGTATATTCACTCAAATATTGGAAGTTATTGATGTCTTTATTTTCATTGAAAATGTGAACGTGGCAACTTCTAGTAAAAAAGAGCTCACAATACGTTTTGTCAATGGTAAGTTTGGAAGTCACGGTGGCTCAGCCAGCGGAACAAAGCTAGCCAGTGACAGAAGTCCCGTCTTGGGAACTGCTTGGCATCCAACATTTTTTTGAATGCGAAAATTGCCGCCAAGTAGCAGCGCGCATCGTGATAAGGAGCCCACGTTAAAGTCGACGCAAATAGCGAATGACCTTCACAAATGATTCAGTTGTCAAAATTAAAGGCTGAAATGTCTACCGCAAAGCTTATCCTCCATCATCTTGGGGTTGAAGCTCTTTTTTTCCCGTGTTTGCTTTAACAATACATATGATTTTGGATACGGTCCGCCTAAAACAAAACACAATTTTGTTTTTTAACCCAAACATGTTTTCCTGCAGTTGTAGCATCTACAGTCACTGTAGAAACATAACACATCAGGAAAACCGCGCCATGTGGTAAAAAGCTGTAAAATAAAAGCCCACTGAAGATGCTGCAACTGCAGTGAAACATGTTTGGGTGAAGAAACAAAATTGGGTTTTGCTAAAGGCGTACCCTATCCAAAATCATACATATCCTCCATGTTGTCAACCAGTTACAGTATCATTGAAGAACTGCTTCAGTGTGTCTGAAGTTGTCCAAGTACGGATAGTTTATTAGGAAGGATTATTGAATCTGACCTCCAAAGACACTTGCGAGATTTCCAATCTCACCTGGGAGAGAGACTGGTGTCAGTCTAACCTACTTGCCGTGAGACGTCAGGGGAGTCATTAGTCACATCTAATTCTAAATTTAACTTATCATTTCGTTTTTGTTACTTGATAGGTAAAGCATTTTTACTGATAATAGGTTACTAAAGAGCTTTTTTCTCAAATACCGGTTTCAGGTAACTGTATACAGCTGACAATATTTGCAAATGATTCTTTGTATCAGTAAAATGCAAAGTTTTCTTTACATTACTCATTTGACACTCAACACATTTTAAAATTTGCTTGAGTGCTTTCATTGCAGTTATCAAATGATGACGAATACTGGATTGAACAATTCTGTCTTGAAGTAAAATGGGATAAAGATATTAAAGTACCTGGAAAAATAATCTCATGGCATGCTAAGTCCTCCTAAATCTATTTCGTGTGACAAGGCAGACTACTCTCGTTAAACACATTGTCATTAGTCATGCCCTAAACTTTTAGGATTGTGATGAGTAATGTTAACAAAACTTCGCTGTGATATAATATGTGAAACTAGTCGACAATATAGAGGATATGCTTTGGCGTTAGACATTTCTGTCTTTAATTTTAAGTGATTCATTTCTGAAGGTAATTCCCTACTTGCAATCAGTTTAACGTGGAGTCCTTACCACGCTGCTACTTGGCGGCAATTTTCGCTTTAAAAAATAAGTAAATGAAAATAGGCCGTTAATAGTTTCGAACACGGTACTTCTTTTACGATTAACCTTGATGCAACTGACTGAGCCACTGTGACGTACATACGTTGAGTCCCAAATTTACCATTTACAAAGCGTATTTGGAGCTCTTTTTTTCCAAGAGTGTGCAGAGTTACATTTTTAAAGGAAATAAAGACATCAATAACTTCCAAAATTGCAGCGAATATACCAATTTGGTATACAATGAGCTGGTCCTTTAATTCGTCTGCAAAAATGGCTATCGCAGTTTAGATTCTCGAACGATTACAGAAGTCGATAACCGGCTTCTGTCGTCTTCGATACAGCGTGTACACGTCATAATGACGTCACGCGTGACTTAAACAGCGTGCAATAAGACTCACTTCCGATGTTTCTTCGCCAGACCGCGCCGAACAACTCCTGCTGTCTGCTCCTGCCGACCGACATCTCGCCAACACACAGTGGCAACCCATCGTGTGTGGCGACCTGTTACTTGCTTCAGTCTCACGAAGAACACACGCTCGGGTCCCTTCCATCACTCGCAGCGCCCACCGAGAAACGTGCTCATTGGTCGTCTTTCATCCTTTTTATTTATGTTAGATCCTTTCGTGGTTCAGACTGGTACAAAAAAATAGTAGTTAATTTCTTCGTCGAAACTAAAACATCACAGTCTGATTTATTAGTAAATATAACGTTATAAGAGCTTATATCATAACACACAAGATTCCTATTTGAACTTGTCTCTCAGGTTTTCCGCCAATGACAGGCTTCGTGATTGGTCTTAATGACGATCACCCCACTTTGTATTTGATTCCTGCGTAAACGATTGTAAGGCGTCCATATTTGTATCTTTCAACAGCAACAGCACAGTGCCACATTGATAACATTGGAGAAAAAATATTATGCCAAAATATGACAGAACCATTATAAATGGACAATGGTACACAAAGTTCTCTCCTGCTCACATCATAAGGTGGCTTGAGGAATATAGATACACATGCAGAAGGAGACAAAGGAAATATAACCACGAAACCAAATCACACAAGTGTGTGACGTCTACATGGTACTTTTAACTTTGCGCATATTTGTATCCTTCGAAAGTGTTGTGCCGTATGTGATAAATTATTCATTGGATTGCAACTTAAGCGACGATAGGTAGAGAGTGCTTTGTTAAATCAGAGAAGGACGCTGACAGCATTTTTTCTATAGTTTTCCAGTGCAATATTTTCCCCTCATGCCGGACGCTGTGACCGAGCAGTTGTAGGTGCTTCAGTCCGGAACCGCGCTGCTGCTACGGTCGCAGTTTCGAAGCCTGCCTCGGGTATGGATGTGTGCAATGTCCTTAAGTTAGTTAGGTTTAAGTAGTTCTAAGTCTAGGGGACTGATGACGTCAGATGTTAAGTCCCATAGTGCTTAGAACCATTTGAACCATTTCCCCTCATTTTCACATAACAATCTAGTCTCCAATGGAATAGAACTTCAAATCTCAGGGAGCTGAGTTTATTTCTGCGCATGCCACCAGCTTATCCTTCATACGGTACACTTACAGAACTCTTGTCGAAGAACTTAGGTACTGTTATTAGCATGCGGGATTTCTCAGTCTCACTTCAAACCAAGAACTCGAAATCTTGTTTTACATCTTTATTGTGGTTCTCATATTTGTGATCTCATCGTTGCTGTACATATTCGAACTTTTTAAGACTTTAGGAAGTCACATAAGTCCTTTCTCTTGCATCAGTATTACAAAAAATTATGATTTGATACTAAGTCGTTAAAGTATTAAAGGGATGCTTTCCTTCAAAGAGCAAGGCCGATTTCCTCTCCCATCCATCTGCAAAGCGTGCTTGTGCTCTGTCTCGAATGACCTAATCTTCCATTTTTGTTTTACAAAATGAAGTTTTCCTTTACATCCGCTCTCAAAAGTGTTTAAATTACTGCCGAAAACAAAGAACTGATAGAAGCATAATGTTGGATGCCCTTGTTAGGCCAAGGTCATTTGCAACATAGCGAGATAGGTTGTACGAACGAGAATGGACTAGGGGTCAACGACGTCGTAGTTGGCGGAATAATCCCGGTATTTTCTTAATATCGTCCAGGAAAAATCAAAAGAAACATAACCTGAACTGTTGGATGAGGTTTCTACCCTTCTCCCAGTGTCTCAAATCTGACCATCTTTCTCTGTAATCTCTCCTGGGAAGTACAATAGTAATTAGAAACATACAGACACATCCAAGTATTTCGCTGTCGTTTTTCCCTCCACACACTGTCATTTGCTGCGCTCCAAATGGAATGTTTCACTCGGGGACGACACGCGTCTGTCTTTTTGGAAATAGGAAGACGGTTTCTTGGCAGAGCTTCTAAGCTATCACTGTCCCATCTTCCAAAGTTTTGTTCTTCTTAATAGGTACACGTGTTTTTGGGCGTGGTTAGACCATAGGAGGCGTTTCAAGTTTGTTACAGAGAAGCTAAACGTAGACGATAAAACGAAGAAAACGGATATATTCCACTGGAACTACGTCTCTCTGGACTTTTAAGCGATATCCTACAGAAGGTAAAATAATGAACAAGAATTTACGAAGAGAATTAAAAATGTCCAGTGCAACAGATAGTCTGGGTGCAGAAGGCAGACCATATACCCGTACTTCGGCGAACAGAATCCCTGAAAAGGAGTGGAGATATTGTGGTATGGATAGTAGACACTCTGGATGAACAACAGAATAGGTAACTAATTCCAGTCCTTTAATGAAGATGATGAGCTGGTGGTAGAGTCTACAAGGTCCATAGTTATACAGCCCACGTAATAATTATTTGAAAGGCATGGAAGGCGTTTCAACAATGATTGTGCATTGATCAGCAACGCCTTTTATGATATTGAAGTTGGTTTGTTGTCTGTAGCGAACATCCACATATCTAATGATACTTTCTTGTCGTGTGACTGTGGGCAGCATTAGATACTCGATGTAGTCTTTCTGTTCCTGTACTTACATTCAGCAATGGGGTTCGGAATTACAGCTGAGACTGTCGTGTGCTTATCTGCCTCCCGTGTGTGGCCGTTCATCTCTGCAACCGGCAAAGAATGTGAGACTCTGTGCACAGGAAAATGAATCAGAGGGATTGCGCCACTTTTAACATGGCTGCATGATCGCAGCGTTCCGCTGGGAGAAAGCGCCCACTGCACATCATAATGTGCTGGTCACAGCCACATCCTGCTGTGAAGCGACCGGTTTAGAGCAAGTCCTTCTGCTGTGCGACGGCATGTGGCCGGGAAGCCCCGCTTTTGTTTGAGTAACATAGACTACTACACTGACCTCTGTACGTTGACTGCTGAACTTGGAAACATGTCTGAGCATACGATCATAGACTATGGAATGCACAGCACTTTCATAAAGTCAGGCAGACAGAACGTAGTTTCACTTATTCGTGGGAAGCATATATGACTCTGATGGCAGTCTTGTGTACGGACCGTCGACTCCAGTTCGCTTTGAACTAGTGACATTTAGTGGGCCGGAGTGTTTCCGCTTGCAACACACCAGTGTCAGCTCTAATGCCATTGTCGGCCCCCATTGCAAGGCTGCTACGCTGTGCATAGCATTGTGCCTGCCGGGCTCAAGTACTGAACTGTTCCGAGGGCAAAAATTTCGTCCTGTCCAAGAAAAACCTTAATTCTATCCTAATCAACACAGATTTTTGCTTTGCTTAGAGATATTATAGAAAACTATATGATACATCTATATCCATACTCTGCAAACGATTGTGATGGTAGAGGATACTTCCAGTAGTATCAGTTATTGGGGCTCTTTCCCGATCCATTCATCCATGGAGTGCGTGAAGACACGTTACTGTTATGACCCTGGTCACGCTGCAATTAGTTTAGTCTTGTCTTCGCTATCCTTAAGCGATACGTAGAGAATTGTAATACAGCGTGATTATGATTAAAGTTCCAGTTTCAAAACACTGCAGAAGAAGAGCCACTGCACAGAACGACGACAGGTGTGAACGTAATGTTATCGAAGAAGGGATAACCGTGATGGAAAAAAATAGCTAAAAAGTTGCCAATAGTTGGCGGTGTAAGTGGCAAAATATGCAATACACGAGGATCATTCAATAAGTAATGCCCCACATTTCTTTTACAAATCGATTGATGTACTTAGACAAACGTCATTGTTGGTGCTTCACATTTGATGTCACTTCTGTGCGCCGGAGAAATTTCGAACCGTTCTGGCATATGGCAGAGCCATAATACAGCGCCAAAATGGCGCCTACGTACGACTCACGTTACAAGCAGCGTGCTGTTATTGAATTCTTGTGTGCAGAAAAAGAAACCGTGGTGAACATCCATTAACGTTTGTCTGCAGCGTCTGGCGATGCTGCAGTTGATAGGAGACGGGTAAAGAAAGTTACAGCCTCAGGAAATGCAGAAACAGAGCTCCACGATCAGCCACGCTCCGGACGTCCTGTCACAGCCACTGCTCCAGACACGCTAAATCGTGCGGATGCCATTATTTGTGCCGACCGGCGCATCAGAATTCGACAATTGGCTATACAGTTGCCGGTCATCATTGGAAGTGCGTCTGCTGTGATCGAGACTCTCGGATATATAAAGATGTGTTTACGATGGGTTCCACGATGCTCACTGCGGACCGTAAGATTCAAAGAAAGGCCATTTCATATGAATTGTTGGAGCGTTTTGAGAACGACGGAGAGGCCTTTCTGTCACGAATCGTTACGGGGGACGAACGCTGGGTACACCACTTTGCGCCGGAAACAAAAAGGCAGTCCACTAGCTTGCAGCATCCTCATTCTCCACAAAAGAAGAAATTCAAGACAGCCCCTCTGCTGAAAAAGTCATGGTGACTGCCTTCTCAGATTGTGAAGGCGTCATTCTCGTGGATGTGATGCCAAGAGCTTCAACCATCAATTCAGAGGCATACGTGAAGCCTCTGAATGAACTCAAGAACCGTTTCCGACATGTTCGATCGGACACGAATCGAGCAGAAATCTTGCTCGAACACGATAATGCACGCCCACACACAAGTCTGAGAAACCAGGAACACATGGCCAAATTGGGTTGAACATCATTGCCTCATCCATCCTACAGTCCAGACCTGGCACCCTCAGACTTCCATTTCCTTGGGCCGCTAACAGATTCTCTACGGGGAACACACTTTGAAGATGACGAGAGTGTCAGTTATGCAGTGAAAACATGGCCACGCCTACAGGACAAGAGCTCTTACCAGCAGGAATACATGCTCTTCCTCAACGTTGGCGTACGGCCATAGAACGTGATGGAGACCACGTAGAAAAATAGGACATGGACAAGACATGTTGATGTATATTGTCACCAAATTCTGACCCTTAACAATAAATATGTTCTGAGAAAAAGATGTGGGGCACTGCTTACTGAACGACCCTCGTAAAAGACGCGGGTTACACGGCTGTTCCTAAGTCTGCGTCTGAGACGCTCGACATGACTCATTGCAGGATCGCGCGCTGCTAGTAAAGCTCTTTTACAAGAACGATGACTGTGCACCAGAAGCTTTGCAGACGTTCCAGGCACTGAATGACATGAAAACTGATAATGATCCGATGTCTGCCAAGAGTCGATAGAAAATGATTCCAAAATTCCAAACGACAAATTCTTTTCAAGGGCAATGTGGCAGAGGGAGGAAAGGAAATGGACCGAGTCTGTTGAAGATGTAATTACAGCATTGCAGGAGAGAGGTCGAGGGATGTTGCCCAAACATGCAGTGCACGGGGAATTGCTCAAACTTTGGACATGCTTGTGAGCAGGGTGCATAAAATTCTACGAAACTTTCTGCATTGCTCTCCGTTCAAAACTACCGATGTTCAGGAGTTGCTTCATGCTGATCTGCCCGTAAGCAAACGTTTGTTCTAGAATTTTTTGCTTGCATGGAGGTGGACAATCACAGTCAAATGAAACGGCTGTTGCAGAGGCATTTTGGAAATTCTGGAATCATCAATCGTCATTTCCCTGCAGCCTGGCGGTCCAGATCGACCCATCTCAGTCCACGTGATTTCCGGCTGTGGCGTTATCTGAAAGATGCTGTGTTCAGTGCTGCGATAACGAACGTAGATAATTTGAACGTGCGTATTGCGCAACGCATTCTGAGCGTGATCCCCGAAACAGTCAGATCTGTTGTGGAACATGCTGTTTCTGGATGTCAACTTGTGGCAGAAAACAATGGACAACATCTTGAACATGTCTAGAGCTCGTCTCGCAATAGTTAAAAACCAAATCCATAGTTCCTTTCTATGCGGTTTTTGGTCTCAGGACAGTTAAAAATCGATTTCATTGTTGCCTTTTATGTGGTGTTCGAATCCTGCCTCGGTCATAGATGTGTGTGATGTCCTTAGGTTAGTTAGATTTAAGTAGTTCTAAGTCTATGGGACTGATGACCTCAGGTGTTAAGTACCATAGTGCTTAGAGCCATTTGCATCATTTGAACCTAGTATCCTGCCAGATAACCGACGGCTACCAGCTGCTCTCCCTACGACTGAGGCCACGTGGCCATTCCATTATGTATCCCGACAAACTGCTATAACCAGGCATTTGCATTAGTAGAGCGATTCCAAGTGTGGGTCACTGATACTGTAATCATAGGATGCTACATTTTTTCGTTTCGTGAAGTGCACAGTGATACATTTCCGAAAATTTAAAGCAAGTTGCCATTATTGGCACCACTATGAAATCTGATCAAGATCTGACTGAATAGTTCTGCCGCTTTTCGACACAGTACTTCATTGTACATAACTGTATGGTCTACGCAAAAGTCTTAGTTTACTATTAATAATGTCTGCAAGGTCATGAAATACAAGATGAACAACAAGGGTCCCAGCACACTTCCACGGGGAATGTTTGAAGTTAATTCTACAATATTTGACGACTCTACATCCAGGATAATATGTTCGTCCTCCCTACCAAGAAATCCACAATCTAATCACTAATTTGGATTGGTACCTCATACTCTCGTGTTATTGATAATAAGCGTATGTGTAGTCTTGGGTCAAACGCTTTTCGGAAGTCAAGAAATATTGCCTCTACCGCATTGTCTTGTTCCATGGGTTTCAGGATGTCATGTGAGAAAAGCACGATTGAATTTCACGATTATTTAGTGATTTTTTTTAAAAGCACAGAATTAAAATTCATGCTTGTTAACAGTTGAACATTGAATTAACCAGCAGAAAAATGCTTCTATCGGAGCACAAAAAAAGACGAATGCGGTCTTCTTTAAAAGACTCTGCCTCATTCTGCTGTGCTCAGCACCTTCATAATTTTTTCTAAAAACTTCGGCACGCGGCCGTAACACACTCAAACCCGCTGGTACATCGCTGTGGGTCGCTTGTACCCATCCACTCCCACCTGCCCATTTCGATTCTCACTCACGCACTCAAAGTCATTATCTCTTTAGGTCTCTCTAGCTGTCACTGTCTCCTGCCTCACCGTCACAGTCTCTTTCGTTCTGTCCTACTACTACTGTCTCTTCGCACTGTCAGTGTCTCCCTCTTGTTCTCTCTTACTGCTACTATCTTGTTCATTCCTTCCCACTGTTGCTGTCTCTTGACACTGTCAGTATCTCCAACTTCCCCGTAGTTACTGTCATAGCCTCTGTCTCTCACTATACTGTCTCTCACCCACATCCATTTTCCCCCTCTGTTTATTCCTTTCGCAGTGGCACTTTCTCCACCACTCTTTTCCTAGGATTGTTCTGTCACTATCAATAATGTTCCACTGCCACGTCCCCCTCTTTCTGTCACACTGCCGTTCTCCCTCTCACTCTTTCTGTACCACAACCGCTGTCTGCTATCTTCAATATTTATTACTTTTCCGTCTCTTTCCCACTCACTTTATCCCCTTCTCTCTCAGCACAAAAGACGCAAATATGATCGCATGCTAAAATTTTTGGAAAAATTTTAAAGGTGCTGAGGAAGCTAGAATGAGCTGGTACCCCAGTTTTCCGTCACAGTCTTTTAAACGGGAGCATATTCGCCTTTTTTCTGTTGTGGTAGGAGGATGTTTCCGCTGGTTGCCTTCTTTGCCTGCTATAGTAGGCCATGTCACCAAATACGAAAAGATGTTAATAGGTCAATAATTTTACACCACAGACCTCATTTCAAGTTCATGTGCATCAGTACAACAACATGGGGTCCCCATAATCCTTCTGATGATAAAGATATCAAGATAAGATACACTACTGGCCATTAAAATTGCTACACCAAGACGAAATGCAGATGATAAACGGGTATTCATTGGACAAATGTATTATACTAGAAACTGACATGTGATTACATTTTCACGCAATTTGGGTGCATAGATCCTGAGAAATCACTACCCATAACAACCACCTCTGGCCGTAATAACTGCCTTGATACACCTGGGCATTGAGTCAAACAGAGCTTGGATGGCGTGTACAGGTATAACTGCCGATGCAGCTTCAACACAATACCACAGTTCATCAAGAGTAGTGACTGGCGTATTGTGACGAGACAGTTGCTCGGCCACCGTTGACCAGACGTTTTCAATTGGTGAGAGATCTGGACAATGTGCTGGCCAGGGCAGCAGTCGAACATTTTCTGTATCCAGAAAGGCCCGTACAGGACATGCAACATGCGGTCGTGCATTATCCTGCTAAAACGTAGGGTTTCGAAGGGATCGAATGAAGGGTAGAGCCACGGGTAGTAACACATCTGAGATATAATGTCCACTGTTCAAAGTGCCGCCAATGCGAACAAGAGGTGACCGAGACGTGTAGCCAATGGCACCCTATACCGTCACGCCGGTTGATACGCCAGTTTGGCGATGATGAATACACGCTTGCAATGTGCGTTCACCGCGATGTCGCCAAACACGGATGCGACCATCATGATTCTGTAAACAGAACCTGGATTCATCCGAAAAAATGACGTTTTGCCATTCGTGCAACCAGGTTCGTCGATGCGTACACCATCGCAGGCGCTCCTGTCTGTGATGCAGCGTCAACGGTAACCGCAGCCGTGGTCTACGAGCTGAATGTCCATGCTGCTGCAAACGTCGTCGAACTGTTCGTGCAGATGGTTGTTGTCTTGCAAACGTCCCCATCTGTTGACTTATGGATCGAGACGTGGCTGCACGATCTGTTACAGCCATGCGGATAAGATGCCTGTCATCTCGACAGCTAGTGATACGACGCCTTTGGGATCCAGCACGGCGTTCCATATTACCCTCCTGAACCCACCGATTCCATGTTCTGCTAACAGTCATTGGATTTCGACCAACGCGAGCAGCAATGTTGCGATACGATAAACCACAATCGCGATAGGCTACAGTCCGACCTTTATCAAAGTCGGAAACGTGATGGTACGCATTTCTCCTCCTTACACGAGGCACCACAACATCGTTTCACCAGGCAACGCCGGTCAACTGCTGTTTTTGTATGAGAAATCGGTTGGAAACTTTCCTCATGTCAGCACGTTGCTGGTGTCGCCACCGGCGCCAACCTTGTGTGAATGCTCTGAAAAGCTAATCATTTGCATATCACAGCATATTCTTCCTGTCGGTTAAATTTCGCGTCTGTAACACGTCATCTTCGTGGTGTAGCAATTTTAATGGCCAATAGTGTATCTATAACATATTCATGGTTGTTGGAGATAGGGATCATAGGAATGTACAGTAAAAATTTCAGCCGTCTGCTGCACACTGCCGTCTCGCGGCTCGGCCCTGGACCGAAAAACCATGTCTTTGGGGTATTTCTGGATAAGGCATAAAGATTTTTGAAAGCTGGAGGATGGCACTTCTAGGTAAATGCCTAGAGAATATACCGTTAAAATTTGAGCGATTTTCTGCTGTTAGTTACTTAGATATTCGCTGCCGAAGTAGAAAAAAGGGTGAAAATCGCTTTTTTAAAAGAGTTTTCTCAGGAACCGTCCATGAACTAAACGGTATCTTCATAAGTCCCCTGATATATAAATGGTCCTTAGTCCAAGGGCTATACTAAACACCAGACCCTACATTTCTATCGCCGACATAACCCGAGGTATGAACCACGGAAAAATCCTGTTTGTATGCACGGCTTATCGAAACATAACAACTCCATTTTACGTCGACTGACATAGTGAATGTAATGCAGTACCCTACTTCTAAAAGCTTCGTTGGCAAGTGGGTATTTTGATAACCAACGCAGAAAAAGCTATTTCCGTGCGCAAAAAAGTTTCCGGCATACGATATCATTTGTTTGAAGCTGTTTCCGAGATGGCTAATGTGTTCGTTTCAAAAATACTAACATAACTCTAACTGACAGTTAAAACTAAGAACAGATTTTTGACATTCTTAGAGACAGTGATGAATAAAAAATTATGATCTCTGCTCACCGCGAGGCTGAAAGCCGCCTGGTGGCGTTGCGGGCACGTGACGCGGTAAGGGAAGTACATAAGCAGAGCAGAGAAGATCGAGTAAGCATTCTAGTGACGCTACGGGCAGCACAAGGCGAATTCCACTGACGCAGCGCCGATTGCCATGCCCCTGTGACTGGGAATGGCAACTTGGAAACAGCAAAGCTGGGCGGGCTTTCGCCTGCTACTGTCGTGAAGATCTTTGTAAAGTGATTATAGAACGGTAAAACCAAGAATAGAGGAGCCGTTTATTGTGATCTGAGGCATGCCTGCTCAGGATAGCCGGCGATCTGTGGCAGATCTGATGGCACGGTACAATGTTGTTGCAGGTACAAGCGTTTC
This sequence comes from Schistocerca serialis cubense, assembly GCF_023864345.2. Classification (NCBI taxonomy): domain Eukaryota; kingdom Metazoa; phylum Arthropoda; class Insecta; order Orthoptera; family Acrididae; genus Schistocerca; species Schistocerca serialis. Next base: position 217,770,099 of record NC_064639.1, on the reverse strand, counting down.
GGAGCACACCATTTAACGGACACTGTTGAACATGATGCTCCGTACGCGGTGATCACTACTTTTTATCATGTTGACCCAACAACATCGTCAATCACGACTGCAGTGGTCACGGGACTATCGAGACTGGACCGTGAATCAATGGGAATGTGTCACCTGGTCGGATAAACCAGGTTTCTTATTACGCCAGGTCGATGGTCATGTCCGGACATGCAGTCATCGAGACGAATGCCTGCTCGAATTACGCACCGCAGAACGGACGCAGATTGATGGCGGCATTGTCATGCTGCAGTAGACATTCACCTGTCATTGCATGAGGCCTTTGGCAGTAATCGAAGGTACTGTGAAATCTATGGACTGCATGAATATTATTGCGGGCCATCTGCATCCCTCCATGGTTGATGTCTTGCGCGATGGCGATGGCATCTGCCAACGAAATAACTCTCCATGTCATAAGGCCAGAAAATTACCACAGAGGTTTGAGGCGTACCATAGTCAACCCGATGGAACACCCCTGGCGCACTGTTGGGCTCCAGATACGCACCCACAAACCACCGGGGATCTATGTGACCCGCGCGGAAACGTCTCCGAAAATCTATCAAGGACATGTCGAATACATCACACACAGAACTGCTGCAATATTACATTCCAAAGGTTGACTAGCACACTATTAAGCACGTGGTCATAGTGTTCTTACTCATCATTGTATAACAGACGTGGGATCTAAGAGTCTTAACGTGATTTTTGTAGCAGGTAGAGACTAAAGCAATTTTGTATGGGCGTGGTAAGCGGATCGCTTTGTCAGATGCCTGCAGACAACACTTTACGCTAGTTTAGACCTCAGAACTCAGTTACGAACTTTATTCAGACTGTACGGTCTGAATTCCCGTGGGCGATGAGCTCATTAGAGACGGAACAGTCACTCGGGTTGGGGAAAGATGGGGAGAGACATCGGCGGTGGCCTGTACAGAGACAACAATCCGGTATTTGCATCAAGCGATTTGTGGGGAAACCACGGAAAGATAAAACCTAGGTGGTCGTTAGGAGATTTGAACCGCTGTCCTCCGGAAACAAAGACCCGTACCTTAACCAGGCCTTACCTCGCCTCGCCAGGCCTTACCGGGCCTCCCAGCCTTTCTTGAACCATTACCCAGGAGTGCAATCTGATATTTTCTAGTACCAACACCCTGCAACCACCCTCCTCCCCATCGCCAACTTTAGCGCCTTCACAATGAAAAAGAAAACTCTTTTGACAGTTCTATTCTTAAAATTATGGAAGGTGAATGATATTTAGTTTTTGTGAGTGTTTTAGCAAGCTACGAACTAGCGAGTCAGTGAGACAATTGGTACTGCTTATGTCGAACAACCTTTTTTTGTATTTGAGTTGTTCTCAGTCAGCGTACGACTTAAATAAAGACCCAAATTCATTCACTTCCTTCTTTTTTATTTTCATTGCTATCATAGTCAAAAATCTACTTTCGCATGTATAAATCTTGAATGGACAGTTCTTTTCCACGTGTTTCGTTCTGGAAGTTTGTGTGTGTGTGTGTGTGTGTGTGTGTGTGTGTGTGTGTGTGTGTGTATGTAAGCGTGTCTGTGAGTGTTGTTTTGGAATGAATGTTGAATCGATTCCCGGTGTATCGCGAGAGCTACCTACAATAACTTCTCAGGTAAGAAAGCTCACTATCCAAGTGAGCGTGGGCATTTGGTCCAAAACATTTTTTTCCCTGCACACTCCTCTCCCTAGTGGTAACTGCTTCACCCACACTGTGCACCCCAGTTTAAAGTTAACTAATTTAAAGTGTGTGCCCTGTACTTACTGTTTGTAAATCACTTTGCTGGGCTCCTTACTTCTCCACTGTCAGAAATTGGTGGACTTCAGACTGTCAATGCTTTGTGTCTGACCAATATAATAATATTAATAATAATAATAATAATACTATATAAAGTGCTACAGTAAACTTATGTAGTTACTGTTGTTTCGTACTGACAATTAGTTCATTTATCTGTTTCGATGTGAATAATGACACGATTTCTGGTCTACTGCAGAAACTATTACAATTTGGAGAACAAACTTTAATCAAACATTTGGTATTTGTTGCTTGTATGTCTAACGTTTCCCGTCATAGATGTATGGTAAAAAGCACAAAGTATGTTTTAGTGAGTGGTCTACGTGAGTAGCCTGTAACCTCCTCCGCCTAGTGTCACACATTAATGCTAATAATTGGGAAACAGTAATTATTGATAACTAATATAACCAATATTATCACTTAAAAATGATTTTATTTCGTGATAGACACAAACAAACCCTTTTTATTTTTACCCCTCAGAAAATTTCATTTTACTCCTGAGGGAGTAATTACCCCCTGGTCTACAATATTGGATTGTGTAGTTCTTACTACAAGAAATATCTCGAACAAATTTTCATTTGGTTATCAATCAGATATTTATCCAAATACACGATTTTTTTACTTGCAGTGCAAAAAGAAATAAAACTGTAAGTAGTTCCTTTATAACATCCGTATACAGCGTGTGTGACTTAATTTAATCTTCACTTCTGAGAGTCTGGTTTGCGCCCGAATTCTTAAAACTGTGGTTTTCAGGGCGCATTTTTACAAGCTGTATTAATTTTTCTTTGGTTACAAAAATTACATTGCATCTACCTATCTTTAGGGTAAGCTGACAGTAAAAATTTTCCAAAGTCGTAACCTTCCTTTCCTCGTTTGTAGACAGCATGAGACAACTAAGAACGTTATTCGTTACATCACCTAGAAATGCCGTTAACAATAAAGGTCCTACGACGTATCGTTGAGGTACACCAGACGGTCTTTACGCTGTTGGCGTTGTCCGCGATTAATAATGACGCACAGCCTACTGCCTGATGCGAAGTCTTCAAATCAGTCGCATTGACTGTTATGTCCTAATGCAACATAACAAACTCTAAGACAAATAAAAAGACGCATCACGAACGAATTATCCGAATGGAACGGTAGTCGGTAGGTATGATGTACATATATAGACAAATAAATAATTACAGTTTCAGAAAATATGGATGATTTATTCAAGAAATAGAGCTTCACAAATTGAGCAAGTCAATAACGCGTTGGTCCACCTCTGGCCATATAGTAAGCAGTTATTCGGCTTGGCGTTTTCCATATAGTGTCTAAGGAGTTTATTTTCTCCTAACCTCTTCTCAGCACCTCCCTCTAGTTTCTTTCCGACTGCTTCCAGGCTTCTTTCTTCATTATTTATTGATGTCCACGTCTCTGCCACGTAGAAAGCTACGCTTAGCAAAGAGTAATAGCCACTCTTTTCCTCCGATTTTTGTTCATTTGCTCGCATAGGAGTATCATCCTTGTAGAACACCTCCTTGGCTACCGCCATTCTCGAGCTTATGCCTGTGTCATATTCTAACACCTCCGCTATAATACTTACCTAGTATTTAATTTTGCAGCCGACTGTAGTTTTTGTCCGTCTATTGTTACTTTGGCTTTCTCTCCTTTTCCTCACAGTACTTTGCTTTCGCCTTTTTCTTATTTATTTTCATTCCAAGTTCTTCTCGTTCGTTTCCGATTTAGGTCTTGCACCATTTCATGAAGCAACTTCTTCGATTCCGCTAACACTACCATGTCGTCAGCAAGCCTTATACTTCTGCCTACCACACTCTCTACTCCTTTCCATCGACGCTCGTACTTCCACAGCCGAACTCGTTAACGCACGCCAGTGCGATGCTCTTGATTTGGAGGTAAATCGATTCGAATCCTGGCGCTGGGTGAAATTTTCGCTGCTAGTATGTGGCCTGCTAGGTGAGAAGAGGCGGTGGCATAAAGTTTCTGATCAGCAGTCTTCGCACCACTGTCCTGGATTCTCTTTGCAGTGTCTTACGAAGTGAAAGACATGTGACACTGTTGATAGTGATTTGTGCTTCAGATGGATACGTTAAGATCGGCGGCCCCCTTGCTAATGAGAGGAGTAGGTTATGTGCCGGCACCGGGTTTCACCCGCTCCCTTTTGCCATCCCATAAAACGCAAACATAACACTGCGCTATAGGCGCATGCATTACACTCACTGAGCGAGGTGGCGCAGCGGTTAGCACGCTGGACTTGCATTCAGGAAGACGACGGTTCAAACCCGCGTCCGGCAATCCTGATTCAGGTTTTCCGTGATATCTCTAAATCGCTTCAGGCAAATGTCGGAATGGTTCCTTTGAAAGGGCACGGCCGATTTCCTTCCCTGATCAGAGAGGACCGATAACATCGTTGTTTGGTCTCCTCCCCCAAATCAGCTAATCAACCTTTACACTCACCAGCGCTCTACAAATACATATATGACACAACTCTCACATGTTCGCAAGGAAAGCTGGGCATTGAGCACGGAGGAAGAACGCCTTTTTCGACACGTGGTTGAACCCAGCCTGTTAACATCCTAGTCAATAATTCCATTCGACTTTTGAATTGTACATCTATGCACTCTCCTATGATGTATTCCTGGTCCTCGTGAGGAAAGAATTTCCCCCACTAGTGTTTGGTCAGTAAGAGGAGGCGAGGGGTTAGCGAAAATCTTCTGATCATCAGAGACTTTGCGCTAGTACCATGGATTAAATTCCAAACCTCTTTATAGTGTCTCGTAAAATATGGAGATGTAACATTCGTGATGGTAATTGTAGTGTTGGCAGAAGAGCCAACACTGTGTTGCTAGAGGAGGCCGAAATGCACGCGTTTAATTACACGCTGACTGGCGTGAGGCCGGCCGAAGTGGCCGTGCGGTTAAAGGCGCTGCAGTCTGGAACCGCAAGACCGCTACGGTCGCAGGTTCGAATCCTGCCTCGGGCATGGATGTTTGTGATGTCCTTCGGTTAGTTAGGTTTAACTAGTTCTAAGTTCTAGGGGACTGATGACCACAGCAGTTAAGTCCCATAGTGCTCAGAGCCATTTGAACCATTTGAACTGGCGTGAGGTCTGGAACACTTAAGGGAATTAATAGTAGCAAATAAAGTACGTAGTTGATATAATACTTAACTGTAATCCACAATTGTAGAACATCTCTCGTTAGGGTACATGCTTCACAATATTAATGATCAAATGCTATGGCGCCTTGCTAGGTCGTAGCAAATGACGTAGCTGAAGGCTATGCTAACTATCGTCTCGGCAAATGAGAGCGTATTTGTCAGTGATCCATCTCTGGCTAAGTCGGCTCTACAACTGGGACGAGTGCCAGGACGTCTCTCTAGACCTGCCGTGTGGTGGCGCTCGGTCTGCAATCACTGACAGTGGCGACACGCGGGTCCGACGTATACTAACGGACCGCGGCCGATTTAAAGGCTACCACCTAGCAAGTGTGGTGTCTGGCGGTGACACCACAGTAATCTGTCCCAAGGGGATGTCAATTCCGCCGGTCCCCTTGGTACTATTGGAGAGAAGTATGCTATGAGTCAGCACCAGGTTCATATTCCCCTTTCTGTCATCACGACACAATACAAAAATGACACCACTCTATGCATATGCACCCATCACCGTCACCTACAATCAATGTACACACTATCGTACACCACTTGGAAAGAAAACCCTTCCCGATTAGGTGGTGGGATAGCCCGTCAGGGTCTCCCGCCCAAAATCGCCATATACGTTCTTCTTCTTTTTTTCTTAACCCTCTGTATTTGTCTCGTAATACAAGGGGATCAGCCCTCATGGCTGTATCTCCGATTGCTGAGATCTTGTGCTTGGCGAGGATGGAGACCCAATACTTTGAGGACTGCATGGAGAGCATCCAGCCAACGTTGCATCATCTCCCAATAGGTCTTTTACCATCGACTTTCAACGAAAACCCGCTTTTGCTGTTCTCGCCTCCCGAGCACGGGGTCCCGGGTTCGATTCCCGGCGGGGTCAGGGATTTTCTCTGCCTCGTGATGACTGGGTGTTGTGTGCTGTCCTTAGGTTAGTTAGGTTTAAGTAGTTCTAAGTTCTAGGGGACTGATGACCATAGATGTTGAGTCCCATAGTGCTCAGAGCCATTTGAACCATTTTTTGAACCCGCTTTTGCTATTGCTTGTTGATTTGGTCGAAGTCTGTGACACCGAAGACAACTTTCCCTCATCTTCTCAGTGCTAAGTACCACTCTGCACCACGTGCGGATTCTATCATTGGTTCCATGATCATGAAGTGTCAGGTCAGATCAAGCGAGGCATTATGGTTACTGTGAAGCATTATGGTTAATATCACCGCAAGTCGTAGCTTCTTTTGCTGCAGGCCAACATTCTGCACCACACAGGCATCAGGACGGATTGCAGAGGGTGTATTTTGGATTTCAGTTGGTCCGATGTCATCGTATCATAAAGCACGCCATTCACTGTCCTACGTTTAAACCGTGCATTTCTAACGCAGTTTGTGACGTCGTGAACGAATGAGCCGTCGGCAGCGAATTTTGAACCAAAGCACTTGAGGATATTTGTCTTTGGCAAATCTGTACCGTCTATCTTGGTAATGGCCGTGTTAGCTGCACCTGTTGACAGTTATTCAGGCGTCTTTCTACTGAGGCCTAGTTCGAACTGCTCAAGGCTTTTCGTCCATATTTGGACGTGTCCTTGAGGGTAGTTACCGTCTTCGTCAACCAGAAGAACATGATCAGCAGTGTCCCAGCTACAAATTTCTGAATATCTTTGGTGATCGTGTCCATTACTATGATGAAGGGCTGGGGAGAAAGAACCATGCTACTCTTTGTTTGATTTTAAGACGTGTGTGTCCATTGCAGGAGCAGACATCGTACGATAGGAGGATGGGAGCGCTGCTGAGTTTCCTGTGGGGCGGCGGCAAGGCGACGCCCGCGCTGCCGGAGGTCCCCGACCCCGTGACAGGGCTGACGCCGCGGGAGAAGGACTTCGTGGTCACCACTTGGGGCTCTGTAAAGAAGGACATCTCCAATAATGGCGTCCAGCTCTTCCTCAGGTCAGCCCACCCTGCATACGCTATGACTGTTCAAGGTATTCACAGCTCAGGAAATATTGGTATCACTCATTTTAACCCTTTTACGACCGGTGGTACATAAGCGCTGGAAGCACCGTAGATGGTGTAGAACTGGTACCAAGCAGTAGTGTGACCCTCCACTGCTGGCGTAAGCCGAAGCAGTCAAATGGTGTGTAATGTAAGGTGGCTTGGTTTTTAAAACTGAAAGGTAAGCTTTCCATGCGTCGCAATGATATCTAGGTGCCCTCGAATATAATGACTGGGGAAATTTGTATTGATTGAGACTCAAATCACATTTACTTTGATTTTTTCCGATAAACTTATCGACAAAACGATTGGAAAACAGTGGAAACATTAACAGAATAAGGCCTTGGCATATCTGACATAGAGCTTGCAGGGAAAGATGATGATAATCGCTCAGTCGAATTAATTGTAGTTCTGAAGTTCTCAGTGTTTGTTGTGACATTAATTGAAAAAATATGATAGTAACAGTACATAAGGAAATATCGGGTGATCAAAAAGTCAGTATAAAATTGAAAACTTAATAAACCATGGAATAATGTAGATAGAGAGGAAAAAATTGACACACATGCTTGCAATGACATGGGGTTTTATTAGAACCAAAAAACAAAAACAAAGTTCACAAAATGTCCGACAGATGGCGGTGGACAGCAAAACGTCAGTGACTGCTACCGTGACGGGTGAGAAGTACGCTGATATGTTAGAGAATCGCATCATCCCTAGCTTGGCTGATAAACACCTGTTGGAACGTACGATGTTTATGCAGGATGGCGCTCCACCCCATATTGCTAGACGCGTGAAAGATCTCTTGCGGGCGTCGTTTGGTGATGATCGTGTGCTCAGCCGCCACTTTCGTCATGCTTGGCCTCCCAGGTCCCCACACCTCAGTCCGTGCGATTATTGGCTTTGGGGTTACCTGAAGTCGCAAGTGTATCGTGATCGACCGACATCTCTAGTGATGCTAAAAGACAACATCCGACGCCAGTGCCTTACCATAGCTCCGGACATGCTTTAAAGTGCTGTTCACAACATTATTTATCGACTACAGCTATTGTTGAGGAATGATGGTGGACATATTGAGCATTTCCTGTAAAGAACATCATCTTTACTTTGTCTTACTTTGTTATGCTAATTATTGCTATTCTGATCAGATGAAGCGCAATCTGTCGGACATTTTTTGAACTTTTTATTTTTTTGGTTCTAATAAAACCCCATGTCATTCCAAGCATGTGTGTCAATTTGTACCTCTTTATCTACATTATTCCGTGATTTATTCAGTTTTCAAATTTATACTGACTTTTTGATCACTCGGTACATTGCACCAGTGCTTGAGATGAAAGGAGACTTCATTGGCGTTAAAATACAAGTATTCAGAGTGAAGCCTGAAATAAATGAATTAGTGTGAAATGACTTCAATACCCCTACACATCATGTCGTGGTTGTGTCTCGATCTCTCCACAGTATCGCAGGCGTAGACCGAAGTGGCTTGGGAATCAATCACTGGAGTAACAGACGACCCTTCCCAGCTTTTAAGTGCAGGTCAGCTCGAAATTTCTCTAAGCCAGCTCAGGTGGCATGGCAGACCGGCAGAGTTGACGTTGGCTCTCAGGATGGAAGTCTAGGGGCGGAGGCTCCTGAAGATCGAGAGCGAGAGATGTTTCCTGATCGAAGATTTACTACTAGGAAACATCACATTGCCGTGTTTTGTCCCTCTTACTAAATTCAGATTGTTTGGGCTCTGGGTCTTCTGAGCACTGACTAATACATATTCTCCTTAGAAAATAATAGCCCCATCCTCCAGCAGGTTAACCAACAGTATTTGTCTTACCATCTTCCACTGACAAAGTTCGCTTCACTCTCTCTCTCTGTCTCTCTCTGTGATCAATGAGGCGGTCTTCGTTGAAACCGTCCTATTACTCTTTCTGAACTGTAGTTTATTTACGTTTGCCAATGCTGGCGAATTCTTTACATACGAATGGAAAAACTGGTAGAAGCCGACGTCGGGGAAGATCAGTTTGGATTCCGTAGAAATATTGAAACACGAGAGGCAATACTGACCCTACGACTTGTCCTAGAAGATAGATTAAGGAAAGGCAAACCTAAGTTCCTAGCATTTGTAGACTTAGAGAAAGCTTTTGACAATGTTGACTGGAACACTCTCTTTCAAATTCCAAAGGTGGTAGGGCTAAAATACAGGGAGCGAAAGGCTATTTACAATTTGTACAGAAACCAGATGACACTTATAAGAGTCGAGGGACAAGAAAGGGAAGAACGGAAGCAGTGATTGGGAAGGGAGTGAGACAGGACTGTAGCCTCTCCCCGATGTTATTCAATCTGTATATTGAGCAAGCAGTAAAGAAAACAAAAGAAAAATTCTGAGTACGTATTATAATCCGTAGAGAAGAAATAAAAACTTTGGGGTTTGCCGATGACATTGTAATTCTGTCAGAGACAGCAAAGGACTTGGAAGAGCAGTTGAACGGAATGGACAGTGTCTTGAAAGGAGGATATAAGATGAACATCAACAAAAGCAAAACAAGGATAATGGAATGTAGTCAAATTAAGTCGGATGATGCTGAGGGAATTAGATTAGGAAATGAGATACTTAAAGTAGTAAAGGAGTTTTGCTATTTGGGGAGTAAAATAACTGATGATCGTCGAAGTAGAGAGGACATAAAATGTAGACTGGCAATGGCAAGGAAAGCGTTTCTGAAGAAGAAAAGTTTGTTAACATCGAGTATAGATTTAAGTGTCAGGAAGTCGTTTCTGAAAGTATATGTATGGAGTGTAGCCATGTATGGAAGTGAAACATGGCCGATAAATAGTTTGGACAAGAAGAGAATAGAAGGTTTCGAAATGTGGTGCTACAGAAGAATGCTGAAGATTAGATGGGTAGATCATATAACTAATGAGGAGGTACTGAACAGGTTTGGGTAGAACAGGAGTTTGTGGCACAACTTGACTAGAAGAAGGGATCGGTTGCTAGGATATGTTCTGAGGCATCAAGGGATCACCGATTTAGTATTGAGGGCAGCGTGTAGGGTAAAAATCGTAGAGGGAGACCAAGAGATGAATACACTAAGCAGATTCAGAAGGATGTACGTTGCAGTAGGTACTGGGAGATGAAGAAGCTTGCACAGGATAGAGCAACATGGAGAGCTGCATCAAACCAATCTCAGGACTGAGACCACAACAACAGTTCTTACATTGTGTCAACATTTGTATTTTGGAGACTCAGTACGTTCCCACAACTGCGGGACCCCAATATGTCTTTGAGATGTTTATCTCTGATGTCCAGTGCTTTCTAAGAAACAGTTAACCGTCTACATTTGGGCACATCAGTGTCCTCTGCTAAAAAATGAAACTTCTCACTCCACTCCAAGCTTGTAAAACGCTTTTCCCAGGAGTTTTCACGACTGAAGTTCCTATCTTCGTTCATTCATAGCGAAGGTGGACGTCGCGGTGTGGCACAACAAAAGCGCGACTGATGGCCGATGGGCAATGGACCCTCTCTTCTCCCTCCGCAAGCCTTCTGTGAGTTGGCTCCAGGGATGGTGGCTGACTCTATTGTCCCTGGCAATCTGAGTGCTTCTTCCACTGCTCAGAATGCTTTCAATGTTGTTTCACTTCTACAAACCATGCAAATTCGAATCAAGAGTAAAAGAAGAGTAGGGCTGGATTAGTCAATTACCAACAATCATTAGTACCGCTGTTTATCGCATTCCTCGACCTCAATTCAGTATTTCTATCACATGGTTCTTTCATTATGAATTTGCATACGTAATTGACCGTTTCCAGAAAAAGAGTTGCGTAAAGGTATGTGCCAGTCGATCATAGAAAATGAGGGATGACGTAGAGACGTGATATAATGGCAGGAAAGAGCTCTAGTGTTTGGAAGTGCCCATCTATACACCATGATCGAAGTTGCCCGATTTGTTGGTGTCTCAACGCAGACCGTCCAATGTGTGCCGTAAGAACAGTGGTCGAAGAAAGACCCTAAGCGAGAGGGACCAGGGATGAGTGTCACACTTGTCTTGTACAGCTGCTTTCAACCAGACAGGAATTGTTGCTGTCAGTAAATTTTCACCAGTTTCCGAGCGATCATTGCGAAGTGAACTGCACGCAGTTGACATATGGAGTAGGGAACTTGGCAAAAGGCTATTTCCTATGAAGGCGCGCGCATAAAACTGGACAGCAGCTGACTGCAGGTCATACTGTGGTCCGACAAGTCGCGATTTTCCCTCCTTTCAAATTCTTGGCAGTGAGTGCACTGAGAACCCAATGAAGATTTAACATACAGTGCGTGGAGGGTGTAGTTCTAGCGAGAGGTGGATCTGTGATGTTGCGACGGTATTTTCGGATCACGACTTAGGCCGGCTCATTCAGGTTATCCTGAACGTGAACCAGTATGTATCATTTTTGGTGACCACGTGTTACTCTCTTCTTCTTCTCTGCTGGGTCTGCAGCTTGCATAAGGTCATAATATGACATCTTCTTTATACTTTTGACACAATTAGCTGCTAATTATTTATTTCTTGTTGATTACATAAGCTTATAACAAGCTTTTTTCAGCATATGTGCCACCGCCAAGTGTTCCTGTTGACATCACATTTATATATCGTTTTATTCTACATCTGCGTGATTTTATGTGGTCCTATACTATGCAGGACGTAATTTTTGTATTTGCTATGTTGTTAATATAGATTAAGAATTTATCTTCAATACAAAAGTCACGTTATTTTTTTATAATTGTAAAATGATAAATCCTTCCAATGCTGCTTCATATTTACAAATAAATCACACCCTAGGTAGTCAGGGATATTTCTTGCCAGAGATATTGTGCAATGTGTAGATGTGCGATCTTAATGTTGTCTTTTGTGTTTTGTTTATCGTGTTTTCATATCTCTTCTTTTCTCTTATGTCAATAGAATTTGAGAAACGTGTCTGCGATGGTATCTGCTATGCAATTTCCCATTGGTACCCCACCTTTCTGTGTGTATACTTTCTTACAAAATTCAAAATAATTTTGTGTTGGCGCGAGCTGTAGTAATTTTATGAGTTCTTAAGTGTCAACAGGGGCTGCCTTTCTATAACAGAGGACGTTGTCTTTTATAATTTCTGTTGTCTCAACTACTGGTATGTCTGTATACAAATTTGTTGTATCGAAATTATTATTATCATGATTAATATACTGTAGATATTCTCGCCTTCCAATATGAGATCAGCTGAGTTCATAGGGCTGCACCCATACGTTCCTGTATCGACGGACCCCACTCTGTGTTCGTGTTCTCTAGTTTTGACTTGGGCGTGTATGACCCCAGCTGTTTTTTGCGCCCTAAAGCAAAACAAAACAAAACAAACCCTCAGGTATCCTACCAAATCTCCACTGGCCCGCTAAATTACTCGATCTCAATACCTAAAATACAGCTTGAGACCATCTGTAACACCAAGTGAACCGTAGCAGTGAACATCCCCACAATTTGGGCGATTTACATGGCCTAATCACCAATAAGTGACGTCTCCTGGATGTGGCATACCTGAATATACTTGCGAAAGCTCTTCCTCGCTGACTGAGGACATTATCAACGCCAGTGGTGGGTACACTCAGTTTTAGCGCGGTATCTCCAGGCAATGTCCCACTAATACATCTGCGCTCAGTGTCCACAGTTATAGGGACGTCCCTGTTTTCTGGGATGCTACTATCTGTTCTGGAGTTTAGGAACTACTTGGAACCAACAGGACATTGTATCCGCCTAAAGAACAGATTTTCACTTTATTGTTGTAGTTATGTATCAATTGCACTGTGTACATGCACTTTTCGCTGTTTTCTTTGGTTTCTGCCAGAGATATGGTCAGTTTTAAGATATGTACATGATTTCGTTTCTTGTAACTTTGTTCGGTTCGAAGATGTGACCAGCAGTACGTCTCCTTAAAACACGTCACGATGTAAACATGACGTTCTTAAAAACGTTACACAAAACTAGCCCTGACTTTCCTGTACTACTGCACAGTACAGATATGCGGCGTACATAACTCGTCCACTTGCTGGAGCTGCCATTTCATTCAATTTTGAGTAATTCTGAGCAAGGCTATTCCCTTTCCCTCCCGTGTGAATCTTGTTGATTTCAAGGCACAGTCTTGAGGTAAAGAAAGAGCTCCTGGTCTCAACAGCCGATGTGTCTTCAAAGTTAACAGAGCTTGGCGATTTCCGTTTTAACCACAGCACGTACAAACACTTCTTACTGCAAAAGACGAGCAGATTTAACTAAAGAATTGATTGCACACATTATTTGAGACAACAGCAGCTTGTTGGGTTGGGGTTGATTTCGGGGGAAGAGACCAAACTGCGACGTCATCGGTCTCGTCAGATTAGGGAAGGATGAGGAAGAAAGTCGGCCGTGCCCTTTCAAAGGAACCATCCCGGCATTTGCCTGAAGTGATTTAGGGAAATCACGGAGAACCTAAATCAGGATGACCGGACGCGGGATTGAACCGTCGTCCTCCCGAATGCGAGTCCAGTGTGCTATCCACTGCGCCACCTCGCTCGGTTCCAGCAGCTTGTTAAATCAGATGTAGCTCCGAAAATCTTCTCCCGCCGTTGGCAGCATTTATTTGACATCAGATCCTAGTGCGAGAGCTGGATTTGCAGGAAAATGTGGGATTTTGACTGCTGACATGTGGGAGGCATTGCAGTATGTACCTATCTATTTGCGAGTACTGGTTGATTGACAGGAAACTGATTGACAGCTTTAGTAAAATTGTCATCATTCATTTTTCTCTGGTTCATGAAAATGTTAGTGGTTTCGTTTGTTGATGTAAGGGACGAACCATTTGTCTCTGGCTAGAAAAAGGGCGTATCAATTTTCGATTTATTGATTCTCTTATGGTGATTTTTACCAGGTTCGAAGATGATTCCTTAGGTTAGTGGCATATCAAGGGTGTTTCAAAATTACTTTTACAGACTTTTGAAAGAGGTTCCTCACATAAAACAAGAAAAAAGTGTAGTAAATACGGGTACGAAATGCATACACTAAGAGCAATGACCAGTTATTCATGTTCGATGTTGTAAAACAGATCTGTTCTAGTGCATGCTCTTTGATTTCCGTATTTTGGGATGTGGCAGTGTGGATCAAAATAAGAAAAAATTCAGTAAACATGGACTCTAAAAGGCAATCTTATGAGCTATGAGCACTTCCTCAATAGTGTAAGGTGTCAGGCAAATCCAACACCTTCCATGAAAACCCTGACATAATAAACAAATCCAGTAGTATGTCACATAGCTCCGAATAAATCGTGACGTTAAATTAACCAAAGTAATACGAGTAACGAGTGAGCAAATGGAATACCACAGACTAACTCAAGAATGCCTAAATGCATATCATACCTCCCCACCGGGAGACAGACGCAGTCCCGAGGGGAGGAACGAGAACAGAAGCCGAGAGCAGAACCGTGTTAAGCTGAAGGCCCTACGATAAGGGACGGACATCCACATCGCCAGCTTACCGCTAGGACCACCCCCCAGCCCATGTTAAAAGCCAGAGCCCTCCAGAAGAACAGTATAGATCTTACGATAACACAAAAAGGGCTACCCCAGCTGCAAGTTTTAGCGTGAGACTTTTTTGCGTCTCTGTTACGTCAGGACCACCCCCCAGACCATGTTAAAAGATAGAGCCCTCCAGAAGAACAGTATAGATCTTACGATAACACAAAAAGGGCTACCCCAGCTGCAAGTTTTAGCGTGAGACTTTTTTGCGTCTCTGTTACGTCAGGACCACCCCCCAGACCATGTTAAAAGATAGAGCCCTCCAGAAGAACAGTATAGATCTTACTATAACACTAAAAGGACCACACCAGCTGCAAGTTTTAGCGTGAGACTTTTTCGCGCCTCTGTTACGTTGCAAACTTTAAAAACATTGCCCCACCACGAAAAGTATAACGTTTCTCATTGGATAGACAGAATTTTTGTAGGCGGAGCTTAAGGTTAACATTGAGACCCTGATTGGTCATATGAAAACACAGCCAGATAGTTTTTTTTAAACTAACTTCGGTAAATTCGGTAAATTGTAGTAAGGAGAAGTTAGGAGGGAGTTGCTTCCGAGACGGCGAGGTGAGCGGAGCTGTGCTGTCCGCCGCCCCCTGACGAACACCGACAAGGTAATGAACGCACGCGATGCCGCATAACAGCGCATAAAGTTTCACTCAGAACTGCAGAAGTCTCATCTGTTACATCCCTTTTTTGCGTAATACTAGTGTCGATCGTCAATTAAAGCTCATGGTGTTCACATTTGCCACTTGAAGTAAAAATCTGAAACGTGATGATTTTTCTGTTATATGGTTATTGAGAAGCCACATCAGCCACTGTAATTTACGACAAGTTAGATAAGTAATTAAAGATAATTGAGGGTAACTGTAGACCATTTTGATAGTTTTCTCTCTTGTGAAACTTAATTCAAACCTAGATTATAGATGTGATATGGCATAGGTCATCCTTCGATCCATTGTAGAACTTGGAAACCAACTCAGGGAATATTCGTTCACATTTTTGTTGAATGCAGTTGGTTTTTATCATCCTGTATTAAAACATTTCCTTTTATCGATAGTGCAATTTATAAACAATGTTTTGTGAGTAGAATAAAATTTCCAATGGTAAACTTAACTGCTTTTTCGAAGTTATTTTACCAGCTAACTAAAAATAGGAAAGCCTTGAACCCCTTCCACTAAATTTAGTTAGTATTAAGATTCTTTTACAGGGAGTGCAGTGTATCTGATGCAGAAATCATTAAGTATTAGGTTATATCATCGCTAGTCTCACTGAACTCTTCTGAACTCTACATGTCATGTGTGGTCTGGCGTCTCCTTACCAGAAACAGGTCCCAGGTTCAAACTAGTCAATTCCCTAAAAAACACGCTCAGAGCGTCGTTGCGCGAAAGTGGTAGGGAGACACGATATAGAACAAACAGACACCACGCGGAATGTTAGAATAGAAGAGATGTGTTTCACAATAGCGAAGGTGAAGAGATGCACATAGCTCTTCAGGTAGAGCCTGTGTCTATTAGAACACATGTTTACTACACACTTTTTCTTGTTTTGGTCTAAGGAACTTGTTCCCAAAGCTTGTGAAAGTATTTGTGAAGCCCCCTGTATATATCTCTTAATAAATTATTTCTATGGGTGATAATAATTTGTAAAATAATTAATATTTTTCCTGAGAGAATTCGTCTGACTACAATAATTTTCAGGATTTAGCTATATTTTACGGAAGTCAGTGCAAATGTAAACACTGGAAACCTATGGGAGGATGTAGGGCAGCTGTTCTTTTGTACGGCCCCCTGACGGGATCCCTGCTTCTTTCACAGGTTTTTCGACAAGCTCCCCTCTGCGCAAAAGAGGTTCTCCAGCTTCGCGGACACGCCACGCGGCGAGCTAGCCACGTCCAAGAGGCTGAAGGCGCACGCCAACAGCGTCATGTACTCCATAGACTCCATCGTCTGCAACCTGGACGACCCTGAAGTGCTGGAAGAGATGTTACTGAAGATCGGGAACAATCACGGCCGGCGCAAGGTTCCAGAAGACGAATTCAAGGTTAGCATACTACTCTCAAAATGCAGCTTGTATTGCTGGGTTAATGATGGCGATTATAGACAGTTCTCTGTTCGTGTTATACCACCGTAAATACCGGATGCGTAGGGGAGGATACTTCTGGCACTATTGTCATTATTACTCTCTAAGCCTCCGTATGAGCTCACGGTCATTTAGCGAGAGGTAAGTGGAAAGGAAAATGGTTCTGGAAAGGAAAATGGTTCAAATGCCTCGAAGCACTATGGGACTTAACATTTGAGGTCATCAGTCCCCTAGGCTTAGAACTACTTAAACCTAACTAAAATGGTTCAAATGGCCCTGAGCACTATGGGACTCAACTGCTGAGGTCATTAGTCCGCTAGAACTTAGAACTAGTTAAACCTAACTAACCTAAGGACATCACAAACATCCATGCCCGAGGCAGGATTCGAACCTGCGACCGTAGCGGTCTTGCGGTTCCAGACTGCAGCGCCTTTAACCGCACGGCCACTTCGGCCGGCTAAACCTAACTAACCTAAGGACATCACACACACCCATGCTCGAGGCAGGATTCGAGCCTGCGATGTAGCAGCAGCGTAGCTTCGGACTGAAGCGCCTAGAACCGCTCGGCCACAATGGTCGGCTATATGGAAAGAAGTAATGTATTTCATGACTGTTCTCATATGCCTTCGTAATTTCAACAGTAAACGTGAGCACAGTAGCTATCGCGTAGCATCTGCCACTGGTGTTCCTTTAACATCTCCGTAATGCTCTAGCGTTTACTAAACGAATTCGTGAGCAAATGTGCCGCACTCCTTTGGATCTTCTCTATCGTCTCTCTAAATCTTACCTGGTAAGGATCCCACACCGCTGCGCAAAGTTCAAAAACTGGTCGAACGAGTGTCTGGTAAACAACCAGTAACCCCAACCCGACCCCTCCCAACATCCTCTCCCTCCGCTATCACCGATTCTTTAAATAATCGGAATCACACGCAAAAAACAGGCTTCAAACGTGTGATTACAAATTAGTTAATGCAAACGAGTTAGTGTTGTTGTTGTTGTTGTGGTCTTCAGTCCTGAGACTGGTTTGATGCAGCCCTCCATGCTACTCTATCCTGTGCAAGCTTCCTCATCTCCCAGTACCTACTTCAACCTACATCCTTCTGAATCTGCTGGGTGTATTCATCTCTTGGTCTCCCTCTACAATTTTTACCCTCTACGCTGCCCTCCAATACTAAATTGGTGATCCCTTAATGCCTCAGAACATGTCGTAGAAACCGATCCCTTCTTCTAGTCAAGTTGTGCCACAAACTTCACTTCTCCCCATTCCTATTCAACACCTCCTCATTAGTTATGTGATCTACCCATCTAACCTTCAGCATTCTTCTGTAGCACCAGATTTCGAAAGCTTCTGTTCTCTTCTTGTCTAAACTATTTATCGTCCATGTGTCACTTCCATACATGGCTACACTCCATACAAATACTTTCAGAGACGACTTCCTGACACTTGAATCTATACTCGATGTTAACAAATTTCTCTTCTTCAGAAACACTTTCCTTCCCATTGCCAATCTACATTTTATATCCTCTCTACTTCGACCATCATCAGTTATTTTGCTCCCCAAATAGCAAAACTCCTTTACTACTTTAAGTGTCTCATTTCCTGATCTAATACCCTCAGCATCACCCGACTTAATTTGACTACATTCCATTATCCTCGTTTTGCTTTTGTTGATGTTCATCTTATACCCTCCTTTCGAGACAATATCCATTCCTTTCAACTGCTCTTCCAAGTCCTTTGCTGTCTCTGACAGAATTACAATGCCATCGGCGAACCTTAAAGTTATTATTTCTTCTCCATGGATTTTAATACCTACTCCGAATTTTTCTTTTGATCCTTCACTGCTTGCTCAATATACAGATTGAATAACATCGGGGATAGGCTACAACCCTGTCTCGCTCCCTTCCCAACCACTGCTTCCCTTTTATGCCCCTCTGCTCTTATAACTGCCATTTGGTTTCTATACGAATTGTAAATAGACTTTCTCTCCCTGAATTTTACCCCTGCCACCTTCAGAATTTGAAAGAGAGTATTCCAGTCAACATTGTCAAAAGCTTTCTCTAAGTCTACAAATGCTAGAAACGTACGTTTGCCTTTCCTTAATCTAGCTTCTAAGGTAATTCGTAAGGTCAGTATTGTCTCACGTGTTCCAATATTTCTACGGAATCCAAACTGATCTTCCCCTAGGTCGGCTTCTACTAGTTTTTCCGTTCGTCTGTAAAGAATTCGCGTTAGTATTTTGCAGCCGTGACTTATTAAACTGATAGTTCGGTAATTTTCACATCTGTCAACATCTGCTTTCTTTGGGATTGCAATTATTATATTCTTCTTGAAGTCTGAGGGTATTTCGCCTGTCTCATACACCTTGCTCACCAGATGGTAGAGTTTTGTCAGGACTGGCTCTCCCAAGGCCGTCAGTAATTCTAATGGAATGTTGTCTACTCCCGGGGCCTTGTTTCGACTCAGGTCTTTCAGTGCTCTTTCAAACTCTTCACGCAGTATCATATCTCCCATTTCATCTTCATCTACATCCTCTTCCATTTCCATAATATTGTCCTCAAGTACAGCGCTCTTGTATAGACCCTCTATATACTCCTTCCACATTTCTGATTTCCCTTCTTTGCTTAGAACTGGGTTTCCATCTGAGCTCTTGATATTGATACAAGTGGTTCTCTTTTCTCCAAAGGTCTCTTTAATTTTCCTGTAGGCAGTATTTATTTTACCCTTAGTGAGATAAGCCTCTACATCCTTACATTTATCCTCTAGCCATCCCTGCTTAGCCATTTTGCACTTCCTGTCGATCTCATTTTTGAGACGTTTGTATTCCTTTTTGTCTGCTTCATTTACTGCATTTTTATACTTTCTCCTTTCATCAATTAAATTCAATATTTCTTCTGTTATCCGAGGATGTCTACTAGCCCTCGTCTTTTTACCTGCTTGATCCCCTGCTGCCTTCACTACTTCATCCCTCAAAGCCACCCATTCTTCTTCTACTGTATTTCCTTCCCCCATTCCTGCCATTTGTTCCCTTACGCTCTCCCTGAAACTCTGTACAATCTCTGGTTTAGTCAGTTTATCTAGGTCCCATCTCCTTAAATTCCCACCTTTTTGCAGTTTCTTCAGTTTTAATCCTCAACGAGTCAGTATGTTAAATATTTGGCAGATAAAACCTTGATGGCTGAAGGCGCCAAACACTAGTTATATAGGTTTTATTAGTTGCGGATTATTCTCCCATAGAGTAATGAAAAAGTAAGTATCAAAAGGGATAAACCGAAACAGTGATAACCCTCCTTTATATATTCATGCAAAACTATTTCTAGCGAACAGGCATAGTGTCAAACCGCTTGTTTTAGGCTTGACCACATTATGCCTAACAGTACAGTGATAACTGGAAAGTTGACTGGTTGATTTGGGGGAGGTGACCAAACAGCGCGGTCATCGATACCATCGGATTAGGGAAAGATGCTGAAGGAGGTCGGCCGTGCCCTTTTCAAAGAAACCTTCCCGATATTTGCCTGAAGCGATTTAGGGAAATCATGGAAAACCTAAATCAGGATGGGCGGATGAGGGTTTGAATCGTCGTCCTCCCGAATGCGAGTCCAGTGTGCTAACCACTGCCCCACCTCGCTCGGTAATTACAAAGCCATCAAACCGTGCAAGATAGTACAGTGCTTAGCACTCGCATTCGGGAAGACGACGGTTCAGATCACCGTAGGGCCATCCATATATTGGTTTACCCTCTTTACGCAAAATCGCTTCATGATAATGCGAGGATGATTCTTTTGAAAGGGCAGGACCGGTATCGTACCTCGTCTCTCCTCCTTCCTTAACCCGCGCTTCTTCTCTTTCTATAATGACCACATTATCGAAGGGACGTTAAACACTAATCACCCTCAGTTTTTTTTTTCAAACCCATTCAACTGCAAGTCAACAATATAACTGCGGACAGATTTTAAGATATCAGTTTGGTAATTTGCATGATGGGCATATTTCAAAATACAAATGCATCCAGTTGTACTTTTAATATACTTATAATAATATAATAATACTTTTAACTAACAAAAGCCGTAAGCGAGAAAAAGCTTATAAAAGATTTGAAATTACTTTTAATGTCACTAAGTGCTCTCATTATCAAACACTGGATCATTATAGTCTGGGTAATTTGCTCTCCGTTTTATGCAGAAGCTAGTTTTTCACGCATCTCAGTGTTTATGACATCATATCCTCTGAACTATGCAACGTACAGTGATGTAATTTCGCAGGTATATTCGGTGGTGTATGTGGATACTGCCAGCAAAATGTGCTGCGAATAGTGTTAGTAGCAAAGAAGTAATAAATTAAACAGTAATGCCTCGTGCCGAAATTCTATTATACGAACTTCGAAAATGCGGTAAGCTATAAACTTTTTTTCCCTTCACCATTTTGTGTTAGGTGTCAGCGAGAAAAAGTTTTGAAAATATGTGAAATTATTTGCGAAGTTGTTAGGAGTCACTAAGTGCTACCATCTCAAATATTGCGTGAATACAGTCTGCGTAATTTGTGTGGCGTGAGTTACGCTACCTCAAGACATAAAAACAGTTTCTAGGTTCATATTTGACTTATTGCGCTAAACCTTTAACTTAATATTATTCCTCTTAATGAGTAAAATAACAACATCATAAATTTTTAAATACAGTCAGTAATTATATGAAATACTGAAAATCAAAGGCCGGCCGATGTGGCCGAGCGGTTCTAGGCGCTACAGTCTGGAACCGCGTGACCACTACGGTCGCAGGTTCGAATCCTGCCTCGGGCATGGATGTGTGTGATGTCCTTAGGTTAGTTAGGTTTAAGTAGTTTCTAAGTTCTAGGGGAGTGATGACCTCAGAAGGTAAGTCTCATAGTGCTCAGAGCCATTTGAACCATTTTTGAAAATCAAAACGTTGATGCCCATGGATAATGAATGTTAAGTAGGAAACTTATTACTGGCTTTGAGTGACGGTTTTGTCCGTTTAGTAACATAGATTTGTTTCGTGGGTGAGTAGCATTTTCCTGGGAGTGTTCCAAGGAATTTGCTTCTACTTTAAGTAACTTGTTTGATGCTGTTCTCTAGGTTTTCCTACCCTGTAAAATTCTTTTGCTCCCTTCTTAGCAACCACACCCAACATCCTCTGCAGCTTGTTTCGTGTGTTCTAGCCTTGCCTGTCCCTGTTACTGAGTTAACTATTCCTGCACGTCGTGGCGGATGTTTATAATTAAATGTTCGCTATTTAACACATTATAACACGGAAACTAATTACCTTACGAGTACCAGACTTGGTAGCATTAATGTCAAGAACATGAGGAAGAGAAATAATGCAGAATCAACTGTTGGAACACTTTTAATATGCTGCTACGGTACATCATACCATTACATACCGGTGCCATTACTGCTACAAAAGGGGCTCCATTGGCGCCCATCAGTGTCCAGAAGAGTCTGTAAGTGCAGGACTGCATTCTGCACAGCAGCACGAAGCGTGTCCGTAGGTGTGTTGGCTACCTCTCTTGAGATGCTGCGCTGCTGATCAGTGCATGTGCGAATGTTCCCCTGGTAAACCCAGTCCTTCAGGTAGTGCCACAACCAGAAATAACGGGGAGTGAGATCAGGTGATTGTGCTGGCCAAGCATTTGGAAACCATCGGCTGATAATTCGATCGTGTCCAAATGTGTTTCGGAGAAGCATCTTGCAGGAAAACTGTTGAGTTCAGTGCGTCTCTCTCCTGCAGGGCGGGAATGACATGCTAGCGAAGCACATCGCAGTAACACTGGCCAGTCACACTGCACCTCTTTGGTCCTTCAGGGCCAACTTGTTCAAAAAGGAATGGGCCAATGATGAACGTAGCCGTGAAGCCAAGCCAAGAGAAGGGGGGAAATGATAATGGCACCAGAGATGCTCTCCATACACACCATAAGATGGCTTATGGTATGTAGAATTAGTGATACATGTTAAGGTTCTGACCGCTACACACTGTAGTACATGCTATGGAAAGCATGACAGAAAAAATTTGCAGCGGAACTGTCCAAAACTTATCAGATAAAATCGGAAGTAAAAGGAAAATTAGCACTGATCATCTCGTCGACGACGAGGTGTTTGGAGATGGAGTACAACATCAGGTTGGGAAAGGAACTCGACCGAGCCCTTCCAAGTGAACCATCACGGCATTCGCCTCGAGCAATTTAGGAAAGTACAGAGAAGTTAGATCTGGAGAACCGAAATGAGGATTAGAATCGCCACCCCGTGGAGTGAGAGTCAGGCAACAGGTGATGTAAAGTTTCTACAGACACCTCGCTCGGTCTCAGAACAAATCGAATGCTTTGTGAAAAGCACTGTAAAATATGGTTGTGAATATTGGGAAATAGCATAAAATAATACATCAGAACTAAAAGTAGTACAAGCAGCTCGATCCAAACTTGATTGTGAATTTTTACAGTGAGATCGTAGAAGCAACGAAACAAAATAGAATATTATGCCGACTCAGCATGATATGAGATCGCCAACCTGCCCCGGATGGTACATTAAGTACCGACTGGCCACAGTGCCGTCCTCTAAGGGTGGCGTCATTCATATGCTACATGAAGGGCGTGAGCTCAGTATACCGCTCTCCCGGCTGCTGTGGCGTTTGCCAGACGCTGGAACCACTACTTCTCACCTCAACTGGCGTCACGAGGATGAGTGCACCTCCATCCAGCCCTCACACCAAGGAGAAGTCCCTGGCAGTACCGGGACCTGAACCCGACTCCTCCGCATAGCAGCCAGACACGCTGACCACTTAACTACGGGAGCAGAGAAACTCAGTATGTACTGAAAGGAAACTGAACAAAGTGTACTGTCTCGGCAAAAGAAAGAAATGCTTAGGTACAAGCATAATGCGAATAATTCTTAAAAGTTAACAGCCAGCCGATTTAATCTTTGAGGTCAACGCTAAAACAATTCAGACTTGTACGAAAGAATATTCACACTTTATGCAGGATGTTCAACTTAAAAGAGGTCCCATCACGTAGGTTATTCTGCAGGGTGTTTGGAAATTTCTGTTACAAATCTAGCACTTATTGTGGGAATGAGTACATAATATTAGAAACCCATGTTCGGAAACGTACCGTTTCCGTTTCTACAGTGCGCTGTTAACATACGGCAAGACACTGTTAGAACCTTGTCCAATAGCCAGTGCTCAACAGTGACTGGCACAACTTAGGTGCGCAGGCACAAACAACCCTCCCGCTCCATTTGCAGACGTACCAACAATATAGACATGTATTCACCCATCTCAGAACAATATATGCATTTCAACAACAATAATCATTTAACATAAACTACTGAAAGATGGGGCCCAATACTGTGTAGATACAAGTGCGCAACGGAAAATATGTGACTGTAATGAATGAAGACAATGATGAGATCTTTTTTAACCTAGCGTAATGTTAGCGTTTGTGTGGATGGATGCAGAGAAAACCGAGAGGAATAATTCAAGTGCTAGCGAATAGCCTACTCCTCTCGAATGGCCCCAAAGGCCCTGCGATCTTAACGTAGCAGCAATACGACTGGTTATGGAGGTATCTTCCACAGATGGAGTTATCGCAACATTTGACTCGCAGACACTGCCTTGCTCCAGCTTGACAGTATGCGCCGGAAGTGGGCTTCTATTTGGGCAAAACTACTCAGTAACGTTCACAAAAAAAATTTACCATCTTCTTTGTTGATGCTTCTTTGCTGCGCTTCACAACAATGCTTACATCACCTGCAAATAGGACTCAAAAATAATGCAAATGAAATAATAATAATTAAAAGTAATGGGCCAATGATCGAATCCTTTTCGATTCCCATTGTATTTTCTCGCCAGGAAAATGATGTGGCGTCCCTCTTTATCCTTTGACGACTCACACCTGCTGAAATTTTATCGTTTAAGGATTTTATTATGTTGGTCGGTTGGTCGATTTGAGGAAAGGGACCTAACAGCTAGGTCATCGGTCCCATTCGATTAGGGAAGGATGGGGAAGGAAGTCAGCCGTGCTCTTTCAAAGGAACCATCCCGCCATTTGCCCGAAATGATTTACGGAAATCACGGAAAAAATGGTTCAGATGGCTCTAAGCACTATGGGACTTAACATCTGAGGTCACCAGTTACCTAGACTTACAACTACTTAAACCCAACTAACCTAAGAATATCACACACATCCATGCTCGAAGCAGGATTCGAACCTGCGACCGTAGCAACTGCGCGATTCCGGACTGAAGCGCCTAGAACCGCTAGGCCCCAGCGGCCGGCAAATCTGGGAAGACCTAAATCAGAATGACCGGACGCGGGTTTCACCCGTCGTCCTACAGAATGCTAGTCCAGTGTGCTAACCACTGCACCAACTCGCTCGGTTTTTATTATGTACTCACTAAATGCATAAATAGTTGATTCAGTAGAGTGGCCCTTTTGAGATCCAAAATTACTACTCATGTGTTTGACAAAAAAATTGAATAGAAATATTAGCTTTTCCCTACAAAACCACGTGCGCGCACAATAAACCACACAACTGCCTACAAAAATCGAAATAAGAAAACTGCTCAAAACTCCATACACACGCACTGGAAACGCTTTTGCGGATTCTTTGAGGTTTTCATACTAAGAAAATGACTTTGTGTGTCAGTAAGTATCACCAAATTACAGTCCGCAGCTCGTGGTCGTGCGGTAGCGTTCTCGCTTCCCGCGCCCGGGTTCGGTTCCCGGCGGGGTCAGGGATTTTCTCTACCTCGTGATGACTGGGTGTTGTGTGATGTCCTTAGGTTAGTTAGGTTTAAGTAGTTCTAACTTCTAGGGGACTGATGACCATAGATGTTAAGTGCCATAGTGCTCAGAGCCATTTGAACCAAATTACATCAAAAACAAGTGACACAGTCAGAGAGCACTTTCACCCCCGGTGGTGCCCGACTTGCCCGCTATATCCATGAGTTCTGCCACCCAACACTCTAAAATATTTCACCACTCAGGTCAGGCCCACGAGCACAGTGCGCCCATTCGAATTGGTCACCCCTTTCTTCCACTAACAGTACTCCTATAGAAAGTGCTCCCTCCTGTCAGGAGTACTCGAAATATTGGCATTACTGCTGGCAGAATTTTTGAGGTCAGCAGAAAGTCAAGGGAAAATCTCTCACACTTAATCGAGCCTGAAAGATTACAACGTTCATAATAAGTTGAGAGTATCCCCTATAACTCATTCAACGTTGATTTAGGAAAACCAACCAATCCTTTCTAGTCTGGCAGATAGAACCACACTACAATGGGTCGCTGAAATTCCATCGGACGCTCGTCGCCTGTTGTCGCTAGCGGCTAAAGTGACATTTCCGCGGCACAGCCACATATGGGTCACACTTAAAAGTCAATAAAATCCCTGCACCAAATAAAATCTAAATCGGATGACTGCTTCCACAAACCCTTGTCTCAAGAGGCTCTGAAATGATAAGTTACATGATTATCTGAGAGACTGACGCAGATATTTCTTTTAATTTATCTTTCATGTCACAAATAGTCGCGATTTTCAAACTACAGTCCAAGATGTACCACATAAAGTATAGCATTTCCCTTCATCCTATCCTTTAAGAAGATATCGTAATCACTTCTGAGATAAAACAGTGTAATGAGCCCGTCTGTACAGTAATACTGAGTTGCTTAGCTGTAACTTCGAGCTATGTGTTTTTATAGCGGTAAAATGCTGACTCCGCTTCCTACAGGCTCCAAATATTCTACATGTCTACGTAAACATTTTAGTGTGCAACAAACAAACACACTAAATCCACAGTTTTAATTTCTAAGTGCAACACAACAGGGTAATTCCCCAGCATCGCCGTTGCAGACTCCATTGCTACGACTTTGATGGCCACTTGCACTGACACTGTTGTGTTATTCACAGGTTCTGAAGGATGTGTTGATGCAGCTGCTGAGGGATGCTTTGGACATTCACAAGAGCCCCGTAGGGGAGCAGGCCTGGAGCAAGGCCATTGACGTCATGTACAAGGGCATCTTCAAAGGCATGGCAGAGACCAGAGACAAGTGATAGCTGCGCCCTGGAAGGTGTTAGTCCTAATCTTCTGCAGCAGTTGTCTACCCACTGGTATCACTGCCAGACCGATGGCAGCTCTACTGCACATGGTGCACATTCTGTACAAATTGAAAGCTTTAATCTTGTGTCTGGTGTTAGATTGTAGTCAGAAAACAGTGGCTACACTCAGCTACATCATCAAGGGTGATAAAGTAGGATATTCAGCATGATTCATTTAGAGTACTGAAAACTCTGTCCTAAGAATTGTCAGTGTCCACACTGAAATCAACAGGTATTATTTTTTTTTAAGAAAATGTACAATATCAAATATAGTACCATGATAAACAAGTAACTGGAAGGATGATAGCTTATAAGAAACGAACTGATTCAGTTCATTCATTCTGTATCTGTGGGGAAGCCTGGAGAAAAGACGTAGGTAAACAGATAAAAATGTGGTAAATATAAGTCTACCATTATAAAAATACTTTTGGATAAAGGAGACCCTAGTGACACAACGACATGTATTCACACACGCACTGAAATTGTTTTATTTTTATGATGTAATCACGAATGATGAAATAAAAATCTTTTGAAACAATAACATTTAGTATTTTGTTTTAACAAATGTCCGTATCTCATATCAGACTGTTCATGAACTGTCTGCTATAGATTACGCACCTATGTAAAGTAATCGCTTCTTTCTGTGTCTTATAGCTTGCTAACAAAATACATTTATCTTTAAGTTTGCTATAATGTCTTTTGATATTAATAAGATTTTCCGAAATGCGGACTTTTTCATGTCTTATTTGAACAAAAATGGAAAACTAACCAGCCAACTTTATATATTACTGTCTACCTTCTTTCTGTGTATCTAGCTGTCTTTCTTTTCTTTCTTTCTTTCTTTTGCTACTGCCTTTATCCTGCATTGTGCGCAGGTTCGGCAAGGTTAAGTACGGAAGTGGCATGGTTAATTTTAAGGGGTCGCCGGATGCTCTTCCTGCCGCCTCCCCATACCCCCCGGGACGGAAGTAGTGTACCCCAGCTGTCTGCGTCTAGTGTAAATCGTGAAATAGTGTGAATGTGTTTCAAATGTCTGTGAGTCGTGTAACTGAGGCGGGACGTGGGGACCAGTCCAGTATTCACTTAGTAGGATGTGGAAAACCGCCTAAAACCACATCCAGGCTGGCCGGCACACTGGCTGTCGTCGTTAATTGGCCAGGCGGATTCGATCCAGGGCCGGCGCGCCTACCCGAGTCCAGGAAGCAGCGCGTTAGCGCCCTTGGCTACCCTGGCGGGTTGTATCTAGCTGTCTATTCTTTACATGTATAAATTGAAGTCCCCTGCTCACTTTTGTCTGTGTGTTTGGGCTAATCTCAGAAACTACTGTAGTGATTTCGATGCGGTTTTCACTTATAGGTTGACTTCTTTATCAGGAAGGTTTGTTTGTATAATTTATAAATATTTTGTAAAAATTAGTTAGTTTAAACTGAATTATACTCCCGTTGCAGTGAAAACGATCCCATTGTCATCTAGCAGTGAATGTCAGAAAGTAGGAGCATAGCTCCGTGCAGCACCATGCAACCACCACCAAACTGACAAGTCAGAGTGAGCAAACGCTCCTCTTACATTGATGTACCAACAACGGGAGGAATGTGTTCGGCGTGATGCAGCCCTTTTACGTCCTCATAAACACTGGTCCATTCATGAACTTTTTAAAGAAGTAAGCAGACATGGGCGAGATCTTCTCGACACCTTACAAATAGAGAATGGGATGGGAGTCAGAAATTTCTTGCAGATGATTACAGAAAACTTCGAAAGATTGCAACAGATGGTGGGGGGGGGGGGGATGCATAAAAAAAGAAAACGACAGTTACAGACTGTCAATTTCTGCTTTCCTCAGAGTAATGATCCCAATTTGCACTTATAATTCACTGCACACGCTTCGAACAACAGGCAGTGAGGTACTTAACTTCCAAGCATTTTATGCAATCATTTGAGAATGACTGAATAGTGAAAAAATATTCGAATCCGGAATCTATGACTTTTACTTTTCTCTACGAAAAGTAAAAAATTTTCCAAGGGATGCGACTTTGGTAGGTTTACATTCAAAACGTTCTTTTCAGCAGAGCAGCACGTGATTCAACTTTCAGTTTTTTGCTTCCGTTCATTTAAACCTAGATACGGACAAGCTTCTTTGCGTTGTAATGTGGAAACATATGCCATGACAAGCCCCTGACAAATAATTGCAGCATTGAGACTCAACAACGAACATTACATACTGAGGTTTACAGGAGAAGTACTATCACGTGCTACACATCTAGATTAAGTGCATTATTCTTGAAAGATTAAAACATACTACATACTGTACTGATGTCCCGGTATGTACAACTGATTATGTCACAAGATCCGATGATGACAGCATAGACCTGTCTTAATTGGTCATTCTAGTAAACATAGTAATAAAAAGAATTGCTAGCGATGTTGGCTATCTTCAGTCTTCAAGAATAATGTGACGTTCAGATTGCCCCCAAACTGAAGCAACGTCAAGCATATACAGATTAGGTGCGCCTTCTCTTTTTTTATTTTGTTTTATTTGTGGCCTTTAAACACAATCTTCTCCCACCAGCATACGGTACATGACATGCTGCAAATTAATACACGTGTCCAGTATTACACACACACACATGCACACCACCACCACCACCACCGCCACCACCACCACCAGTACCACCACCTCCACCACCACTGCCACCATCACCACCACCACCATACACATGATCCACATGGAATACGTTGGTTATAAACATATTCATTAAATCATATAACGAATAACCTGGCTGAACTAAAATCAATTAAAGACCCTAACAAACGACCCTGTCTGTATAGGGATTCTGATACGGTTTCCACTAACACATAAGCTGACTGAAGGGGAAAATTTGTTTATGTAATCTATTATTCAATCTGTATATTGAGCAAGCAGTGAAGGAAACAAAAGAAAAATTCGGAGTCGGTGTTAAAATCCATGGAGAAGAAATAAAAACTTTGAGGTTTGACGATGACATTGTAATACTGTCAGAGACAACAAAGGACTTGGAAGAGCAGTTGAACGGAATGGACAATGTCTTGAAAGGAGGATATAAGATGAACATCAACAAAAGCAAAACGAGGATAACGGAATGTAGTCGAATTAAGTCGGGTGATGCTGAGGGTATTAGATCAGGAAATGAGACACTTAAAGTAGTAAAGGAGTTTTGCTATTTGGGGAGCAAAATAACTGATGATGCTCAAAGTACAGAGGATATAAAATGTAGACTGGCAATGGCAACGAAAGCGTTTCTGGAGAAGAGAAATTTGTTAACATCGAGTATAAATTTAAGTGTCAGGAAATGGTTTCTGAAAGTATTTGTATGGAGTGTAGCCACGTATGGAAGGGAAACTTGGACGATAAATAGTTTGGACAAGAAGAGAATAGAAGCTTTTGAAATGTGGTGCTACAGAAGAATGCTGAAGATTAGATGGGTAGACCACGTAACTAATGAGGAGGTATTGAACAGAATTGGGGGGAAGAAGAGTTTGTAGCACAACTTGACTAGAAGAAGGGATCGGTTGGTAGGACATGTTCTGAGGCATCAAGGGATCACCAATTTAGTATTGGAGAGCAGCGTGGAGGGTAAAAATTGTAGGGGAAGACCAAGAGATGAATACACCAAGCAGATTCAGAAGGATGTAGGTTGCAGTAGGTACTGGGAGTTGAAGAAGCTTGCACAGGATAGAGTAGCATGGAGAGCTGCATCAAACCAGTCTCAGTGTGGAAGATCACAACAACAACAATGTATTTCCACTATGCCAGACAAGTCATCCAGCCATTGATACCTGGTGCAACCTGTGCAATGTTGGGGTGGGTCGCTAATTCAGTTACAAATTGTTTTATATTTCTGTCTCACTCTCTCCCTCATCTTCACACAGACA
The DNA here is from genome assembly GCF_023864345.2 of Schistocerca serialis cubense. Lineage (NCBI taxonomy): Eukaryota > Metazoa > Arthropoda > Insecta > Orthoptera > Acrididae > Schistocerca > Schistocerca serialis. Next base: position 217,739,491 of record NC_064639.1, on the reverse strand, counting down.
TGTTCTCTCTCTCTCTCTCTCTCTTTTTCGCACACACAGAGATACACAAACGCAATCATATTCATGATTCCTTGATACTCAGCATATATGCTGTCAACTGATCCCATCTTTTGGTCAAGCTGAGCCATGCAGATCCTTTTTGACTTTGGTCTTACATAGTATGAAGATGCAATAATGTAATTTTCTGTCCACATGTTTTTATGCCTTGTATAGTTGACCATTAGGAATACAGCGTGGTACAACTGTTCCAATTTGTTTCCTGTTCGCGTTTGTTGAGACTATAGCACATTTTCTTCCTTATTGCCAGTCCATTATGTGTAATAATTTGCTTATAAAGTGACTGTCAGTTCTTGTTGTTAGTTTATTGGTTCCACGTTCTGTATAGTACACCTTACAAAAATATAAAACATGTCTCTTGCTTGCATCTGTAATAATGTTTTTCCAGAATTTGTATGGGCAGTGACACCTACAAGTTTATTCCTAAAATCACTTTTATTACCTGTTCATATGTTTAATGCCTCAGGAAGGTGATGAAATGTTTTACTGAGTAAAGATAAGTGAATTTAAACATTTAAGAATATCTACAAGAAATTATATGATGTATACTACAAGTTATTATATATAGATGCATAAAAATATTACAGACCTTAGTGCTTATTCACTGACTTTTTGACATTTGCTATTCATGTAGACTATGAGGCAGAAATGTATGTACCATCTTTATTTTAACTACATGCTAATCCATTTTATGATTTTTACCAGATTATTTTCTTTTATTTCTCATTCTTTGTCTTCGTATATCTTCCGGTAACTTGTTTAAGAGTTTGATCACTAACAAAAATAAATGTTGCTTGTTTAGCAAGATGAAAGGTCGGTTATACTTAAGAAGAACAAGAGTGTACATGATATTAAACTAGGTGAAGATCAGAGCTTTCCTGTTTTCATTTTAAGAGAAGTATTGATACCTAAAATTCCTAAATAGCTGCCTTGTTAGTCTGTTTCACTATTCTGTATTGTTTCCTTATCTTGTAACTTGGTATTTTTCTTCTTTTGTGATTCATGGTCTTTTTGCATTCTAAATGTACCACAGTTTTTTGTTTAGTCCAAAAATCTGCTTTTGTAAGTGATGTATGAAGATGCAATAATGTAATTTTCTGTCCACAAAATTTTTATCCCTTGTATAATTGACCATTAGGAACACAGCATGGTATAACTGTTCCAATTTACTTCCTGTTCACGTTTGTTTGAGACTACAGCTCATTTTCTTCCTTGCTACCGGTCCTTTATGTGTAATAATTTGCTTATAAAGTGACTGTCAGTTCTCATGTTAGTTTATTGGTTCCATGTTCTGTATAGTACATCTTACAAAAATGTAAAACATGTCTCTTGCTCACAACTGTAGTAATGTTTTCCGAGTATTTGTATGGACAGTGACACCTATGAGTTTATTTCTGAAATCTTGCTAAAAGTGTTCGAAGCATGAACTTTCTGCCTCATAGTCATGTCGAGGTAGATTGTGAGCGACAGTGTCTCAAGGAGACTTGCAGCCTTCATTCAAATCTAACTGAAATACTTAACTGTGTTTTCTGAGCCATAATATAACTTTAAACTGATATGGGATAGGGTTTGATTCTCTTTACTGTGAAATTCCACACTTCTATTTAATGACCAGGAATATTTTAGTCAGGAACATGTTCACACACATTGCACCTTGCGTGACTTATTTAGCAGAGATTTATTTAACAATGATTCTGGCAGAAGCTGCGTCATTTCTTTCAGACCAATGTGCAACAAAGGGTTCCATTGCAGCTAGTGACAGAGCAGAGCTGAGATTCGTTATCCAGGTTGCGCAGGTAAGGATTATCATCAGGGCTGTGAAAAACCTTGTTCAGCGGGTTTAAGGAACAGTGAACATTTACACGTCTCTACATACATTCATATTAGTATCAGTAAGCGCACATGGTGGTTCTGTTCGTCAGTCTATATCAAAGTTCTTGAATGTTGAAAAGTTATCAATCACGGATGCTAGTACAAACTTGGTATTGTATTATTGGCTTTACAAAACTTCTTTACCATTCTACATTCAGAGCGCTGCATAGGCGTGTGTTCATATTGAGTCAGCTGTACATTCTACGTCCATGTCACAGTATGCAGGCTACACAGCTTAAAGATTACACAGTAGTCACATCTACAACTTTCATTCTAAATTTCGAAAACATTACACAATTAGAAATGTAAAGCATAAACGATACACATATGTCGCGATATACAGTCTACACAGCAATTGCAGTGAGATTTATTATTACTCTTGAAGAATCAGGTTTGCCAAGATCGCTCGCAATTCTTTTTATTACTGGGCCGGTTTTGGCAGATCTACGCTGTCGTCATCGGATCTGAAAGACTCAAAAAAAAATCGAAGTAAATGTGGCTCAGATGTATACTATTTCATGTACCACTGCGTTCACTGATTCAACATTGGAACGCACCTTGTAATATTATTAGATGCACATCACATAGTGTAATAAAAAATGATAGGGAACATCAGTATATTACAAATAAAATAACACATTATTAAAATGTACAATATGTTGTTCTGATGATCCAGAGTACACGTATCACCTGACACCACAATGGCGACTTAGGTAGCATAATATTTTCACAGATAAGTAAGTATATAGTTGTTTACACAGTCGTGTCCGATATTCGATAAATTTCGATACATGTCTCACACTGCATTTGTCTTCTCTTCAGTCTCATTAAAGTTATTAAGACAATTTACGTGTCAGTTAAAACCACAGATTTAAAATAACACTATACGTTGAAGATATACAATGTACATTTTTAAAGTAAAATTTGCAATGAAATATACTTTCTTATCCATTACACGTAAATCTATAATATACAGTCATTATTTAAAAAATAAGTTACAATTAACCCAGTTCACATTATTCTTCAACACAGAGCCATATCAAAAGTCCTGACATAAAAGGATCATCAAGGTAACAATATGCAAGACAAATATAGTACATAGCCATGGGCCATAAGAAATCACTCCCTGAAATACTATCAAGTTCGAGTAATTGTTTTATACACGCCATATTAAATGAACTACACTAAGTCGTAAGCGCAAGTGATGCAGTGCTCTTGGTCTAACTACAGCGCGTTTATTACAGAATTATTGGTTAACGTAGCAATATAACTGCATAGCGGATTTTTGAAAAATACTGTGAAACTCGTGGTATAGTTCCCGAGCTTTTCATGCGAACATACTGTAAGGGGTCCATAGGCCCTTACTATAACTTTGCACTCGGCACAGGTCGATAGGGCGAACAATCGATTGAGACGTGTTGCGAGAGCGAGTGTCGGGATGCGCCAGTGGTTGGTGGGAATGGGGTGTGTGGAGGCCATTATTGGAGTACAGGATTTTTAACCGAGAAGGGTGTCACCATCGCCGCGGTTAGACCCCAAAACAATAAATTAATACCGGGAAAGTGATGAAGTATCTTTATAAAAGTGATCAGTGACGTTACTAGTGCCGATATTTAGTTTCGCGTCTACCGCGCCGGCCTAACCTTCGATTGCAATGTTGGATGCAGTGATGGATTAGCGTGTGACGACAATGGTAAATGAAGAAAGCCTGTGCTGAGATTACCCGTAATTAGATATGTGTGACGAAGGCAGTGGCTGTCTCCTTTCTGTGTTTTGAGAAGAATATAAGGTCGTAATTAGTAAAACTGTGTTGGTGTTCCTTATTACCATACATTCGGTATTATAGCATTGAACAGAACGAACTGGAAAGTAACAACTTCCGTAGCAGTCAATTCCGATTACCAGCCCCATTAGGTTCACGGTCATGTTAATAATAAATATTGGGCTGGTATTCGATCAGATCAGGTCGGGATAAAAAACGGAGATGTTACAATACACACCCCTTTATGACAAAATCTGACGTGAATTGTGTAATTAAAAGCTTATGTATGCTTGATTGCTCATGGTTTATACTTTCTAGTTTTAGTTTAAGCAGACTTTTTTGGTGCCAAATGCCGATATTTGTCACATAATAACTTCTTAAGACATAAATCAAATTTCTATATGTAATTGATGCGGTGATCGATGTTTATTACAGTACCTTAGATTTTATTCAAGTAAATACAACAATAAATACATCAGGATAGGCATAAATGTGACCGCAAAGAGTTAAAGATTACATTAAAAAGGAGTAGTACTAACGGCAATATTTCACGCATCATAACAACTTGATCTGTGAATGAAAAATCTTTATGTAACAGATGCGATGTAGGATTTTTATGCTTACTGTAGAACTTGAGATTGAGTAAATGCATCATAGCAGACAGATGAGTTACAGTATGTAATTCTTTTTTTACTCGATTATATTCTTAATCTTCCTTGCATGATGTGTTGTTCTTTAGTGGATACAGGAGCGAGGAACAGATGCTGTTCATGAACAAAGAATTCAGATTTATTATACATCTAATATCAAATAGTAAAAATAATACATAACTTTGTTGCAGTAGTTGCAGCGTCAGTCGCTAACAGTAGCTTTGAATGTTGAAACATACACATATACCGCAGATATACAAATCAGTCAGTCTTCAGTACAATAAGTAAGTAGTAAATCACGAGCCCTGGACACCACGACAGTCTGTAAATGTTCAACTGGCAAACACAAAATAAAGGGCTCAGTGCATGAATGTTCGAACCTCATTACTCTCCTGCTGCAGCTCCAGAGAGGGGACACTTGCATCTCGTCGGCAGCGGCGTAATCGTTCGTGGCAGCGCAACTTGCCGCCGTGACGACTGCAGGAAACACGCCGGCGCAACTGGCGGCACACTTACACGAAGGCGCGACCGACCGGATAGCGGCCGAAACCGCAATAATACGTAGAACGAAATTCATATCATGTATAAAGATGATGTGGTGCTACGTGAGAGCGTGTCTATCAAGAGCAACTCGACTTAAAATTTTTCGTAAGAGGATGCGTATGCTCTCATGAAAAGGTTGGGAATTATGCTACGATTTCCACAATATTTTTCAATAATCCCCTACGCAGTTACATTGCCACGTTAACCAATAATTCTTCAATAAAAGAGCTGTACTTATATCACGAGCACCGCATCACTTGCGCTTATGATATAGTTTATTTCATTTTATACGGCGCGAAGAATACAATTACGTGAACCTGACAGTATTCCAGGGAGTGATTTTGTATTGTCTGTGGCTATGGCCTACATTTGTCTTGCATATAATCTCCTTGATGAGCTTTCTCTGTCAGGACCTTTGATATGAATAATGTGAATGATGTTTATTATAAACTTTTTTTTAAAAAAAGAGATCTTATTATAAGTTTCCATGTAATGGAATATTGTGTTTCATCGTAAATTGTACTTTAATAAGTACATTGAATACTTTCAAAACATAGTGTTATATTAAAACTGCCATTTAAAATGTTACAAAAATTGTCTTAAAAATAATTTGAATGAAATTGGAGAGAATACGTAATAGCAGTGTGGCATATGTATTGAAATTTATCTAATATCGGGCACGGCTTTGTAAACAACTGTGTACTTACTTATCTGTGAACATATTATACTAGCTAAGTCGCCATTGTGGTGTCAAGTGATTAGTGTATGCTGGGACATCAGCACAACGTGTTACATGTTTTAATTGCGTGTTATTTTATTTGTGACATGCTGGCGTTATCTGCCATTTTTATCACAATTTGACGCAACATCACTATGTGACTTTCAGTGTTGTAACAAGCATGTGCATTTAATAATGTTACAAGGTACGTTCTAACGTCGTTGAATCAGTGTGCATAGTGGTTACAGGAAATCGTATTATGTTTGAGCCAGTTTCACTTGGGATGCTTCTTTTTTTAACTATCAGATCCGATGATGAAATCGTAAATCTCTCGAAACATCTCATAGTAGCAGTCGTAAAAGGAATCTTCCAGAACAATATCACTTACAGATCGTCCACAACGATTGACATAATGCCAAACATATACTCGTACAATAGATGGTCTAGACCTAGAAGGTTACAAGGTGGCTTGCGGAGTGTAGATGTAGATGAAGATGTCCTTTATCAGAATTAAGCAATTCTCGTGTGGAATGGTTGCAGGAACGAGACGCTCGAGATACCACATTTCAAAAGTTGCTCAGAACTGAACATTCCTTGCTGCACGAAGTTAATGCAGTGCTGTACAGTACTCAGGCTACTTTCTTTGCAGGCATCACTTTCTGCCTCAGAGAATACAGTACCGCACAGAGTTTGTTTAAAGACTGGGACCACTGGAGTTTGAACAGAATTTCTATCACATAATTTGGCATGCACTAACTAATAACATACGTGTGGGCATAATGCGGCTGCAAAGCCGGGAAAAAATCGTGTTAACCTTGTTCATTATAGATGAACAGACTGGTATCAGTCATAAACGTCAACACATTTGGAAAGGTTTTAGATATAAAGATAATATATATCATAAAAATTGGTGTACTGAAATTGGAAGACATATTGAGATTAATTGGAAGAACTCTCAGAAAGTGTAGTTCGTTCGTGAACAACGCATTACGCAAAATTCTCGAGCGGATGAATCGTGAACATAGCTTAACAAGTCAATTTAATGAAAGAGGTAAAGAACATTCTTCAGCACCAACAAGGTACTGAACTCTCGTACTTTTTTAATGATAGCATCACAGTTGACGACATGAATGGTCATCCGAAGGGGAAAAGAGCAGCTCATATTGTCCCTGACTGACCATGCTTGAAAGCTGTAAGTTAATAATAAACAATGCCACTCGTGGCACTCAAATAGAAATATTTATCAAATAAGACTTTAAAGTGCAATGTCACCTGACTTATGCCATTTCTACTATATGATTGTTGGAATGAAGAAATTATACTGAGATTCAGAGACCAGTTATTAAATATAAATGACTAATTGCTAACAGCTCCATGCTAAGCAATTTTAATGAGTCCCAACTACGCATTATTAGTAATAAAAAAGTAACCCCAGAATGCTGACTCAGTTCAGTGATTTAAACTCTGTCTGAATAGACCTCGGATGGCCCAACGGTACCGACTGACCGCCGTCTCATCCTCAGCCGACAGGCATCACTGATTGCGAATATTGAGGGTTACGTGGTCACCACACTGCTCTCCCGGCCGTCGTAAGTTTTCGTGACCGAAGCCACTACTTCTCAGTCAAGTAGCTCTTCAATTTACCTCACATGCGCTGAGTGCACCCCACTTGCCAACAGCGCACGGCGTCCCGCACGGTCACCCATCCAAGTGCTAGCCAAGCCCGAGAGCTCTTAACTTCGATACTCTGATTGGAACCGGCATTATCATGTGCAATGCCGTTGGCTTAGTGTTTCAACTGACAACAAAATTTAACAAGACTGACCTTAAATTCTTGAAAGTATTTTTTTTTTTTTCATTTTAAGTGAAAGGACAGCAGCCATTTGGTTTGGCACTGTTACATCACTGTTGCAAAGTGTAGAAAGTGGCTACATCCGTCCAGCATGTCGAACGAAAGTACGTTTTTCATTCGTTCTCCAGCGTATTGCGTTATATCGGCATACAGCCATGATAATGTTGAGATTTCGATAGTAGCCGTCAACTTTATCCAGCCGCAGCGCGGAGAATTTTCTGAAACGCGTGAAGCATTTGGAGCCTCAGTAACCGTCCATTTCAGTCCTCCTACGAAGAAAGAGAGTTTAATTCAAATTAAAATCACGTTTCTGATCGCAGTTTCGTGTTGCTTAGGTAATAATGAGTACACTTATAGTAGTTACGGTCCTATGAATCAATTTACGCATTAAAATTGAAGCGGGAACGTGTGGGTATCGCCGTTTACATGCCATTCGTGCAGTGAGCCGAATTTTCTGTCACACCCAAGCACTTTCTTCAGATTGTAGGCTGTGGTGACGGTGTAGTAACGATAACTAATAAGTAGACTTGCCGAAAACGTACTTATTCTGCCAAATGAGTAAATGAACAAATGACAAAAATGAAATCAGATCGCAATGTCCATTAACCGGCGATCGCGATAATTGTCTTTGGATAAGAGTTCCACGTAGATTAAAACTGAAGAAACCGCAAAAAGGTGGGAATTTAAGGAGATTGGACCTGCATAAACTGACAGAACTAAAAGTTGTAGAAAATTTCAGAGAGAGCATTAGGGAACGATTGGCAAGAGTGGGGAAAATAAATACAGTAGAAGAAGAATGGGTAGCTTTGAGTAATGAAATAGTGAAGGAAGCATAGGATCAACTAGGTAAAAAGATGAGGGCCAGTAGAAATCCGTGGGTAACAGAAGATATATTGAATTTAATTGAAGAAAGGAGAAAATATAAGAATGCAATAAATGAGGCAGGCAAAAAGGAATACAAACGTCTCAAAAATGAGATCGACAGGAAGTACAAAATGGCTAAGCAGTGATGGCTAGAGAACAAATGTAACGATATAGAAGCATAAATCACTAGGATACGATAGATGCTGCCTACAGGAATATTAAAGAGAGCTTTGGAGAAAAGAGAACCACTTGAATGAATATCAAGAGCTCAGATGGAAACCCAGTTCTAAGCAAAGAAGGGAAGTCAGAAAGGTGGAAGGAGTATATAGAGGTTCTATACAAGGGCGATGTACCTGAGGACAATATTACGGAAATGGAAGATGATGCAGAAGAAGATGAAATGGGATATATGACACTGTGTGAAGAGTTTGACAGAGCACTGAAAGACCTAAGTCGAAACAAGGCCCCGGGAGTAGACAACATTCCATTAGAACGACTGATAGCCTTGGGAGAGCCAGCCCTGAGAAAACTCTATCATCTGGTGAGCAAGATGTATGAGACAAGAGAAATACCCCCAGACTTCAAGAAGAATATAATAATTCCAATCCCAAAGAAAGCAGGTGTTGACAGATGTGAAAATTACCGAACTATCAGTTTAATATGTCACGGCTGCAAAATACTAACGCGAATTCTTTCCAGACGAATGGAAAAACTGGTAGAAGCCGACCTCGGGGTAGATCAGTTTGGATTCCGTAGAAATGTTGGGACACGTGAGGCAATACTTACCCTACGACTTACCTTAGGAGATAGATTAAGGAAAGGCAAACCTATGTTTCTAGCGTTTGTAGACTTAGAGAAAGCTTTTGACAATGTTGACTGGAATACTCTCTTTCAAATTCTGAAGGTGGCAGGGGTAAAATTCAGGGAGAGAAAGTCTATTTACAATTCGTATAGAAACCAAATGGCAGTTATAAGAGTCGAGGGACATGAAAGGGAAGCAGTGGTTGGGAAGGGAGTGAGACAGGGTTGTAGCCTATCCGCGATGTTATTCAATCTGTATAATGAGCAAACAGTAAAGGGAACAAAAGAAAAATTCGGAGTAGGAATTAAAATCCATGGAGACGAAATAAAAACTTTGAGGTTTGTCGATGACGTTGTAATTCTGTTCAGAAAGGGTTCAAATGGCTCTCAGCACTGTGGGACTTAACATCTGAGGTCATCAGTCTCCTATAACTTAGAACTAATTAAACCTAACTAACATAAGGACATCACGCACATCTATGCCCCAGGCACGATTCGAACCTGAGACCGTAGCGGCCGCGCTGTTCCAGACTAAAGCGCCTAGAAGCGCTCGCCCACATCCGCCGGCTGTAATTCTGTCAGAGACAGCAAAGGACCTGGAAGAGCAATTGAATGGAATGGACAGTGTCTTGAGAGGAGGATATAAGATGAACATCAACAAAAGCAAAACGAGGATAATGGAATGTAGTCGAATTAAATCGGGTGATGCTGAAGGAATTAGATTAGGAAATGAGACACTTAAAGTAGTAAATGAGTTTTGTTATTTTGGGAGCAAAATAACTGATGATGGTCGAAGTAGAGGGGGTATAAAATGTAGACTGGCAATGGCAAGGAAAGCGTTTCTGAAGAAGAGAAATTTGATAACATTGAACTGTGAGGAAGTCGTGTCTGAAAGAATTTGTATGGAGTGTTGCCATGTATGGAACTGAAACGCGAACATTACATAGTTTGGACAAGAAGAGAAGAGAAACTTTCGAAATGTGGTGCTACAGAAGAATGCTGAAGATTAGATGGGTAGATCACATAACTAATGAGGAGGTATTGAACAGAACTGGGGAGAAGAGAAATTTGTGGCACAACTGGACTAGAAGAAGGGATCAGTTGGTAGGGCATGTTCTGAGGCATCAAGGGATCACTAATTTAGTATTGGAGGGCAGCGTAGAGGATAAAAGTCGGAGAGGGAGACCAAGAGCCGAATACACTATACAGATTCAGAAGGATGTAGGTTGCAGTAGGTACTGGGAGATGAAGAAGCTTGCACAGGGTAGAGTAGCACGGAGAGCAGCATCAAACAAGTCTCTGGACTGAAGACCACAACAAAAACAACAGTTCCACTCGGCCACCTATCCCGGATGATGTACATTCCTCGGTGACGAGCGCGTCGTCCTATCGCGCGAGAGGGGGATAACAGTGGACGCGTGTCCACGACGAATCGTGATCGGAAAGCGCAGTGTGTTTTGCGGACGCGGCCGGCCGGTGTGGCCGTGCGGTTAAAGGCGCTATAGTCTGGAACCGCGTGACCGCTCCGGTCGCAGGTTCGAATCCTGCCTCGGGCATGGATGTCTGTGATGTCCTTAGGTTGGTTAGGTTTAATTAGTTCTAAGTTCTAGGCGACTGATGACCTCAGCAGTTAAGTCGCATAGTGCTGAGAGCCATTTTTTTTTTTTTTTTTTTTGTGGACGCAACTAAGCGAAAGCGGAAATAACCAGGAAGCGCGCCGGCCGTGGTGGTCTAGCGGTTCTAGACGCGCAGTCCGGAACCGCGCGACTGATACGGTCGCAGGTTCGAATCCTGCCTCGGGCATGGATGTGTGGGATGTCCTTAGGTTAGTTAGGTTTAAGTAGTTCTAAGTTCTAGAGGACTGATGACCACAGTAGTTAATTCCCATAGTGCTCAGAGCCATTTGAACCATTTGAACAGGAAGCGCCAAACAAACTTCCGTACGCGTCTCTGGAGAGCTGCGTTAACCTCGACCAATGTGGTCCGCGGATTGAAGTTATAGACTCTCGAAATACGCGTCTGGCCTGTACAGCGGCTCAGTTCGCACTGCCGTTGCTTTTTTGCTGACCCGCGACCTTGCGCGCCACACGTTGCCACACTTTTGCCTATCTGTGTGTACGCACGCCAGCGGATATCTGACGCAGGTAACTTGGGCCGGCCACGAGCGGCTCAGATCCGCTCACGCATTTTTGCGGCTCAGCTGCGACAAAATCAATTTTCCCCAGCAAACTCATTCGCCGACGGGTCGTATGAGTAGAGAGGACTATCGAATTGTGGGGGTAGAGCAGTTTTCATATTCAGCAATCAAATAATTTAGATAATCCACAAGATGGCGGATATCTGTAGCAGTCTGGATCCATTAATTTGAAACTTTAGCCACGCCAACGAGTCAGGGTACAAGTGCCAGCCGCGTTCGAAGACCTGGAGCCTCCACAGGGTCAGCAAACCCAGGAGCAAGAGCTGACCCTCCAGCCGAAAGGAGCAGGAACCACTTGCATTGCCACTCCCAGTCAAGTTGACGTCTCACTGCCGTGCTGCACACGAGGTTGCGGAACTGTGGGGAGGCGCTCTTCCCGCTCCATTTCGTTGCAGTTCTTGGTCGGGTTGTCTTTGTTGTTAGCAATGGTGCGGAAGTTGCCGCCGTTTTATTGCACGTGTGTTGGCTTCCATCACTTTGGAAGTAATCATGTATACATTCAATTAACTTCAGTCAAGATGTTTCGCTGTGGAACACTCTTGGAAACTGTGCCATAATTAAGATGCAAATATACTATTTACACTGCAAGCGAACGGCATTAAGGTGCTAAGCATTACCGTGTTGCTCCTGTCTATGTATTCGTATTATGTAACTCATTATGGCTAACTAGTTGCTTTCGTGATTATCAACTGCTGAAATTCATTTCATTTTTTATGATTATGACTCTCATCCGAGGCAACGGCCTTGCCGCAGTGGATACAACGCTTCCCGTCAGATCACCGAAGTTAAGCGCTGTCGGGAGTGGCCGGCACTTGGATGGGTGACCATTCGGGCCGCCATGCGCTGCTGCCAGTTTTCGGGGTGCACTCAGCCTCGTGATGCCAATTGAGGAGCTACTCGACCGAATAGTAGCGGCTCCGGTCAAAGAAAACCATCACAACGACCGGGAGAGTGGTGTGCTGACCACACGCCCCTTCTGTACACATCCTCCTCTGAGGATGACACGGCGGTCGAATGGTCCCGATTGGCCACTTGTGGCCTGAAGACGCAGTGCTACTCTCATCGGAGGAGTTGTCTTCCTTTCTCTTTTAATTTCCATTGTTTTTCATTTGTGTTTATTACAGCAAGACGGCATCTTTCCATATAGGCCGTAACTGAAGGTTCGCTAATTTCCATTCTTTGTTATAACACTATCTCGCATTTACGTGTTTTTCACATGATTAATATCTTTGATAGTTTACTGTCTGTTACTGGTCTGTAGTTTCCTCCCTTTCCCCTTCAATAATTCAGTGATTTATCCAAGCAATAAAATCTCCTGCTGTTGATGTTCAAGACTGATGCCTCCACGGCGCAGCGAACAGAAGATTGGCTGGTGAGATTGTTTTTACCTTCTGATAGAGAAATAGCGACAGGCAGTATACCTCATTACCATCCCGTAAACCTAGAGCTCCAAGTCAAATCTAACGCCAGGATGTGCACAATGACGTGTTGAAAATGTCGACTGTGACACCATGTTCTTAGTATTATTACGAAACAAAATTAAATAGTAAGAATTGATTAAGGAGAATTTACTCCTTCACGGAAAGAAAGATTTGAAATCGCAACTATGATTCTCGGTAAGAGATTAATAAGATAAACATTTGTCGCAATGAAAACGAAACGGGTAATGCAAAAGACATTCTACAGCTGTAATGGATACCAAGACACAAATAACGAAAAAAAAACGTATGTATCGTAAAATAACTACATCCAGTATCGTAAAATATTCATCGTCTATTTACCTCAAGAGGAAGTCAACGAAAATATGTCAATGAAGAAAGCTACAAAAAGAAATTAATTTCAAAACACGCAGCAAGCGGAAATTCACATCAGCATTTACCGTCACGTCTCGTCAAAGTAGGCGTCTAGAATTGCAGATTTCTTCTGACCCGGCAGCACAAGACCTGTTACTTGGACATGTGGATGCTGCATCGCTTCGGTTCAGAGAGACACGCTCAACTTCTCTGACAACTTCGCACTGAGTCCGCTCGTTGCTACGCAACTGCTATGCGCAGCAGTTGTTATTTAACAATATCAGCTAGCGCATTCAAGTAATATCTACAGTTGCCTAGCAATGGCCGTTGTGTAGGCATCACCACTGAAGTTTAAGGTGCTAATCATCTTGCATTGCAGAAATGTCGGAATGTTCATCGTTCGCCAGCACACTACTCTAGCCGGTCACTGCAGCGTGTAGTTTTGCCTCAACAAGTAGCACTAAGTTGTTGCTCATACCCAGGATTTAATGGCACTAAGTTGGTTTCAAGAGGATTGGTGATACAGTGACGAAGTGGTAGTGGTTGCTGTGACATCACTTCCTGGTGAGTATTCTGAATTTAATTTTCTTATAAAAGCATTTTCGTTGTTTTAGAGAGATACTAATTTTTTAATCTGTGCAGTGTATGATAAAAAAATACCTCCAGTTCTATTTGGGTGGGAAACCTAATACCTGGGCAGATTACTTGTCTTTTTTATTTGCGCTTAGTAGATTCCTAACACGTTTCTATTAGGTCGCTTTCTTGTCTGTTTGTTTGGTATAAATTTTGTAGTTGGTTTTAAAGTAACTTCCGTATGAGCTAGAGACTTGAAACTTTTAACATGGCTCCGAACTGGATGACAATGCAATATTAATTCGCATTCTTCTCTGGTGGGTGGCAGAGGATTTTTTGTTCACTTTGCTTACAACTATCACTTCCCGACAAGCTAAAGATTTGAAACTTTCAACATAGCTCTGGACTGGCTGACTCTGAATGTGATGTAAAATATTCATCGTTAGATCCATTTCTTTCCAAATAATTGGTTCTCCGGTGCACTGATTACTATAACTTTAGGTGAATCACACTGAAAACACTTCAAACTATTGAAGCAATATTACTGGAACAGTGAGACGACAATGTAAAAACATACAACGACAAGAAACTAATGAATTTAAGTAAAGTTATCAGATAACGAAAAAATAAAAAATTAAAACACTGACCATACTCTCGAACGTTCAGAGCGAATTGAAACAACTCAAAACCATAGCAATCAAGTGGTGTAACTTACAAACACATCACTTCAACTGTCAACACATAAACGTCTTTGCTTCCAGCAAAAAATGCTTGGTGCTAACTATGCACTTTTTCTGCTACTTACGACTTACATCAGTTGAGTGGTTTTCAAACTATTTGGGTCCATGGCTCTCTTGAACTGAACACAAACATCCGCGGCTCCTTTCGCAAATGACATCCAGCCGGAAGGGAGAAAAATAAATTTAAATTTCGAAAAAATTAATAAAGCTAGTTATTTATTTATTAATGTTTTCATAACACGCTCTAATCAGCTGTCAGTGTTATTACATCTTATTCTCGCAACGAAATCAGTGGGAAGCGTGAGCTTGCTTCTTCATATTCTGATCTTCAAATCTCAGCACAAAATTGGGAACTGCGACTCTAATCTCTCTGTCCATATTCATTCGTGATCGGTATTTCATGTTGATGTGAAACACCTGCTTCACATAAGTAGAATGTTACAAAAGGTTTCAAAACTCGCAGAGTGATGACGACGAAATGAACTTCGATTTCAAAGTGCAGTCTGAAGAAAGGTCAATCAATTTCTCTTGTTCTTCAGAGGTAACTGTTGATGGAAGTTCTGTATTGAGCGGCTCTTTGATCCAGCTGTGTTGATTAATTTCTTCTGGAAAGTACCGCAAACAGTGGTCATTGAGTTCGCTTAAACGATCCACAAACACAGACTTCAAATGTCTTCTAAAAGTGTTTCAAGAGCAGGGAGAACGTAACGTCTGTCTTTATTAGCCAACTTTTTTTACCAAAATAGTAGTTTCTGAAAGCTGAAATTATGTCTTAACAGTTGCAGGATGATTTCTCGTTACTTGAATTACAGTGAACTGAGTTTTCGGGACGTTACAAAAATATACCAACATCAAAACAAAGTCACTGTCTACGAACTTCTCGGAACGCAAATATTTACACCGAATAAGGCAAAAGAAATGTTTGTTTCTGAGATCATAAACACTTTTTGGAAACTAAGGCGTGTTTGCTGTCTCCTTAACTGATATGCAAGTTAGGGCGCAGAATCACACCCAAGTAGGTTTATATTGAATCTGCACAAGGTGTGTAACACGATCATATAATGGCCCGGATATAAATCCTAGTGTGATGGCTAGCCTCTCATACAAATCATTCATCAAATTAATTCATCAAAGTTCCCCTCCAAAAATGATGATGGGAAAGAATTCTGGTGAGTGTGACTGCTTAACAGAGAAATGCTGTCCTAAAAACTTACAATTACATTTATTTTTTGTAATGGAGCACAAAATTTATCACGAATTTGTACAAGGAACAATCAGAAACCTATTACAAACGACATTGCATGGAATATAATGTACTTGTCTACTACGAGAAGTAGGAGCAAAGAGAACAGGTGAAATGTATAAATATCGATTAACAAGTGGGTAATCGGATGCAGTACCACGATATCGCCTAAGGAGGCAAAGTGGTTCTATGGATACCACAGCTGGGGAGGCGCAAATCGAATTTTGACAATGTACGAAAAGAAGATTCCTACTTACCGTAAAGATGCCACGTTAATTTGCAGACAGGCACGATTAAAAGACGTTTACACATAAGAATTCTGGCCGGAGGTGCCGGAGTTGGCAGTTATGTGTGAGTGAGGTGTGCTTGCTTATGTGAATGAATGGAGTGTATTTCTCTTCTTCTGACGAAGGCTGTGACTGAAAGATTACGTGTAATTGTACTTCAATTATGCCTGTCTACAACTTAACGTATCATCTTTACGGTAAGCAGTAATCTGTCTTTTCCTACATAGTTGATATTCCTACCTGGAGTTTCCACTGTTTCAAATCGAATTTTGGGCGGCTGAAAAATCAACTGAAACCCTACAGGCCGGAGCTACGTACATTACCGGCAGTACGACACAAGGCGGCGTGCTGATGGCGGCTGATACTCGTGGTCGGCTGATACTCGTGGTCGGCTGTGCTGAATGAAGCTGGAGCTCCACCTTGCACACCAATCGAAGTGCAAACGCACAAGTGAACCTGCGAACGAAATTACTCCGCAGCAAAGGAGGCAAAGTACGCGACCAGTTCCTGCAGCGTCCAGGAAGCAACTCCTCAAATTCTCTTCCACCCTGGACCCTGAGACAGGTGTTCCGCTGTGCCAGGACTCGGCCAGTCGTCCCTAATAAACAAAGCTCTCGTCATTTATGGCCTTGCAATAAATTCGTCTACACTCCCACTATCGTACTCCGTCAACTTAGGTGGCAATACCATTCCTTCCCACCAAATTCTGACGATGACTGCTAACGTGTATTGGTGTAACAGTCCAGCGGCTTATCATAGCCTTCGCTAGGACTTTGCGTGGGAAGCTTTATGGCGACAGGTGCCAACAGAATATGATAACTGGCATGCTACGTGTGGCACCATTCGGCCGGCTGTCACGTGGTCCTCAACGACCATTTCCTCGAAACCTTCCAGACAATAGCACAGCTGTGGCTCTGAGCTGTCGCTTCCCTGCCCAAAGAAGAGGCTTTCGTGAGAAAACTGCCTCCAGTCATTGTAAAAACAGCGTGCTTTCATCCCTGTGGCCCCAGAGACCCGACATCAAAAGCCGCAAACAAGGGGCCGATACACTGTTCTCAATTTCCAATGACTGGATGTCGCCCCACCTTCTGCTATTGTGAGTTTTTGGCCTCCTCACAGCCCAGAAGTCCCCACGTGTCTCCTACATGAAATGAACATAATTACGATATGCATGCGTCCTACTCCCGATAATGTACATGCCGATACATAGCATCCTATTACCTAAAAAAATGGTTCAAATGGCTCTGAGCACTATGGGACTTAACATCTATGGTCATCAGTCCCCTAGAACTTAGAACTACTTAAACCTAACTAACCTAAGGACATCACACAACACCCAGTCATCACGAGGCAGAGAAAATCCTTGACCACGCCGGGAATCGAACCCAAGAACCCGGGCGCGGGAAGCGCCTATTACCTACATTGCATAACAGCGTAATGCGGTAGAGAAATGAGATTAATTTCAATGTATGGAAATAGAGCGAGGGAAAAACGGCTGTCTGTACGCCTCTGCATGAGCCCTAATTTCTCGTATCTCTTCTTCGTGGTCCTTATGCGCGATGTATGTTGGCGGGAGCAGAATCGTTCGGCAGTCGGCTTCAAATGGCGGTTCTCTAAATTTTCTCAATAGTGTTTCTCGAAAAGAACGCCGCCTTCCCTCCAGGGATTCCCAATTGAGTTCCCGAAGCATCTCCGTAACACTAAAGTTTTATTGGAACCTACCGAAACAAATCTAGCAGCCCTCCTCTGAATTGCTTCGATGTCTTCCTTCAATCCAACCTGTAATGGATCCCAAACACTCGAGCAGTACTCAAGAATAGGTCCCACTAGCGTCCTATGTGCGTTCTCCTTTACAGGTGAACCATTCTTTCCTAAAATTCTCCCAGTAACCCGAAGTCGACCATTTGTCTTTCCTACCACAGTTTACAAATGCTCGTTCCACCTCATATTTTATGCAAACGACGTGACTATGTCAAGCAGGACACTAGTAATACTGTATCCGAGCATTACAGGGCTGTTCTTCCTACTCATCCGCATCAACTTAAATTTTTCCACGCTTAGGGCTAGCTGCCATTCTAAGTCGTCTTGTATTTTCCTACGGTCACTCAACTTCGACACCTCACCGTACACTACGGCATCATCAGCAAACAACAGCACACTGCTGCCCACCCTGTCCGCCGAATCATTAAATCATTTATGTATATAGACAACAACAGCAGTCCTATCACACTTCCCTGGGGCACTCCTGATGATATCCTTGTCTCTGGTGAACACTCACCTTTGAGGACAACATACTGGGTTCTATTCTTTAAGAAGTCTTCGAGACACTCACATATCTGTGAACGTATTCCATATGCTCGTATCTACATTAACAGCCTGCAATAGGGCACCGTGTCAAATCTAGAAGTACGGAATCTGCCTGTTGCCTTTCATCCACATTTCTCAGTACATCAAGTGGGAAAAGGGCAAGCTGAGTTTCGTACGAGCGATGCTTTCTAATACCGTGCTGACTCCTGGGCATAAGCTGCTTAGCCTCAAGGAAGTTTATTATACGCGGACCTTGTGCCTAGTAGGTAGCAAGACACATGCTGAACCGACGTGACTGAAAAGCTAATCATTTCTGCAGAACATATTAATGTACTTGTCCTGTGAATATGAACGTCCTACCTCTAGACGTTCAAGGTGTTCTGTTTTTTCTGAACATGAGTGTATTATGAATCTGATTTTGTGGATACAACACGCAAAGAGCGTTCCCCCACTTATTGGTGAGTGGAAATACGCAGAAGACCCTATTTTTTTCTTCACTGCTAAACCACATGCACCAGTAATCACGCATACTGCAAGTGTTGCTGGGTTATGGTTGTGATCAGTCTGTAGTACCAAAATCTTAAAAAGTTTCTACTTTCCGTTTTTCATTATCTGAGTATATAACTTTTGTAGTCGGTGGAATTCTATGAGAGGTACTGAACTATATACACTGAGTATTCTCAAAATTTGATATGAAACCATTTCCTTTGAACCTTCTCTCGATGTTTTCATATATTCCATTAGCTGCCTTTCAGTAAGAGCACTGGTGCCAAATTTTGATTCCTAAACTTGTATCATTTGTAGAAGCGACAAAATTTGCACTTTCCAACAATTGACGTGGGAGATTACGAGGGTTGGAACTTAAAACAGTGGCAACTATTTATTCACAACCGATACAAAAGAGTTTCATGTTTGCACCTGTTGCTGACCTTCAAACTAGGCACCAGCGTTGTGTATAACCCGTTGGCAGCGATATGGAAGGCGTAGTATACCGTTAGCAGAGCCTACTCTGTTGATGGTGCGAATGGTGCCGTCTAAAGTTATAGTGATTCTCGTGTACGACTGTGATGGTGTTATCCTAACGCATTGCGTTCCTCCACGGCAGACCGTCAATGCACAGTATTACTGTTCGTTTTTGGAGCATCACCTGCGAACAGCTTTGTGAAAGAAGCGGCGACACTTTCAGCGCAACCCACCCATCATTTTGCACGACAATGCGCGGGCGCATACAGCGCAAGCTGTGGCTGCTCTGTTCGGTCGATGGGTCTGGGAAGTACTGTACCATCCACCATACTCCCCGGACTTAAATTCTTCTGACTTTGATTTGATTCCGAAGATGAGGAACCACTTCGTGGCATTCGCTTCAGAACTGTTCCAGAGATTCGACAGGCAGTAGACCGCTCCATTGCCACCATCAACAGAACAGGCTCTGCTAACGGTATACTAAGCATTCCACATAGCTGTCAACGGGTTCTACACAACACTGGTGACTACTTTGAAGGACAGTAACAGGCGCAAACATGTAACTCTTCTCTATCGGTTGTGAATAAATAGTTGCCACTATTTAAGTTCCAACCCTCGTATTTATGTGTATCATAGATAGCAGAGGACCCATTATAAATGACTGTTTTCACTACCATAGTCTGAGAGGTTAAACGTAAAATCAAATTGAAAATGGTCTTGTAAATAACCAAATTGTACTAAATATCAAATTACTTTTTGATGTAATGTATGTATGAAAACCCTAATATTAACATTAGGTGTGATAGGCCCCTGTTGGGTCGTGTAAAGCTTTATGTTTTAGTTTTCTGGGATTCCATGTAATTCTCATTTTTTCATCGGGAATTCTTTTTATTTCTTCAGCCCACTTTGTTCATGCTTTTGTCGCAATATCGTCCTACGGCAGCATTTCCCAGCTGTCAGTTTTCTATCTCTACGAAATTCTGTCCAAGAATTCCATGAAATTTTTATGGGCTCTTTGTAGTTGTATTTCAATTCGTTGAATTCAGAGTATAATTTTCAGCTGAAAAATTCCCACGCATGTTTTTTTATTAATTGATTGATTGATTGGATTTATTTTAATTCTGAAGTTCACCAGTTTTGTACTGATGGATAGACCTTTCGCCATATCAAATGGATTTGATGGAGCTGTTGTGCTTCCAATCACGAGTAGGCAGTGCCTCTATATTAGTAAATTACATTGTTGCAATGTTTTCTCAAGTCGGCAATAAAACATGACTAGTCAGGAACGAATTTCGTTGATGAAGATTCAAAACAACATTTGTCAAGCAAGGACAGGTCATTAACCAGAGAAAGTGGAAAGGAGCGGAAGATTACTTGTAGGCGAAAAGACTAGTGAATTATACTCCTTGAAAAGGACATCCATCAAACTGGGATATACTCCCTTCGTAATTCAGCTGCCATTTAATAAGCCAGATTCACCCTAACCTTATGCTTCCTAGTGCAGTTTGACCGGCCGCTGTGGCCGAGCGCTTCTAGGTACTTCAGTCCGGAACCACGCAGCTGCTACGGTCGCAGGTTCGAATCCTGCCTCGGGCATGTAAGTGTGTGATGTCCTCAGGTTGGTTAGGTTTACGTAGTTTTAAGTCTAGGGGAGTGATGACCTCAGATGGTAAGTTCCGTAGTGCTTAGAGCCATTTGAACCATTTTGAACCTAGTGCAGTTTGATTTCTTAATAAATTCTATGGACAATATTCTGTCAGTGAAGGACTGTACCATCGAACAAATGATACATGTCTGCTTTCGTGGATATATTAAAATCGAGCACTTGCTACAGCACTGGAGCGCAAACAATTTAAGTTCACAAATAATTCCTACGAATCGCGTGCGGCTGCCGTCAGACCTGGCTTGAGACCATTCGTTCTGCTCAAGAAAATATGTTGAGCATAATCACGAAATCCTAAGTACGGTGACTAAAGAAAAAAAAATCTAGTCGCCATTCCAAAAACTAAGTTGAAAACATAAAAATTTTCACTTGCGGGATTTAGCTACGTAACTCCCATGATAATTGAATTTAATTACTGCGTAGATTACCAACATTATGAAACGAAAACAACTAACCGAATTGCCAGACAAAATATTTTATACTAAGTGCGCTCGGGAACAGCACGTGTTACTCACAACATCATCAGACCCCAACTTGCTGTTATCACCTCCCTCTGAAACGTCTCAGACACTCTGCTCTTGTGCAAACCCTCAGAGTGGGATTGGCTGTCATCACAACAAACTATTCCCAGTTCCAAACACTTAGTCCAAGTGGGTCCGAGCTAAATCTGCCAGTGCCTTTTGTTCAGTCTCGCACGAGTTTACCAAACAAAATTTCGAAAGACTGGTCAGTGGAAAATTCCACAGTCCGTACGTTCTTCTGACTTACTAACCGCAAGACGTACTTTTAAAAAGAGCTGGACACGCTGTCTCTAGTCTGGTCACACCACGAGTCAGCTTTGAAAGTTAAAATTCAACAGACTTTCTCATGCTTGTGCAACAAGAGGCGAACAATGTGTACTGCCTCTACGATCCCACACGCACTCCCAGTTAACCACTCATTCATACATCAGGGAGGTAATTCTGATTATGTTATGGATAAAGGGTAATATAGGATGCTGATACAAGATAAAATGAAATGAAATCAATAAAGTTGGCTCCCCACATAATCCTTCTCCCACACGTGGATATATGGTAAACAAATAGAGGAACATGCATCTGCTTACTAGGTGAAGCCATATTAATAATACCAAATAATACTTTCCTGAGAGGTGGCTGAGACAGACGTCGTCTACAGTCATCTGCTGTAAGGTTGGCTAATTCTTCTATTGCAACGGCCTAGCATATCAGAGGTGTGTGTCGGACGGGACTTGAACCCGGGACCTTTGCCTTTCACAGACCGCGCTACTGAAGCACGACTCACTATCCGTTCTCACAGGCTTACTTTCGCCAGTAACTCACCAGCTGTCTTACGAACTTCATAGAAGTCAACCTGCGAAACTTGGAGGACTAGCAACCCTGAACGAAATTTTCTATCTTTTCCATGATTTTGTTCTGTATTCATCGTCTGTCCTGTTCTATATATATCGTTATATATTTGGCTGATAAAGCAATAAGGAATTTGTACAAGAAGTGTGAATGTTAAAGGATTACAGAAGTTCGAGCAATCACAGACTACGACTATACGACTAGTAATGCAATCCAAAATCAAAATAGATATAAAGCTAAAAAGAATCAAATTTACCGGGCGAGAAACGTAGATTAATAGCATTTATTTTAGAACTGGAGTTATATCAGAGCAAATTATTCAGCAAGTCCACGATCACATAAAATGAAAATATGTCAACATAGGCGAAATGAACAATTATTTAAGAAGGTATTTAAGCAAAAAGCGATGGATGTTGCAAGTATGAGCGAGTAAAAAGAACAGAAAACCTCAACGTAACAATTAAAGAGAAGACTTATTTATAGTACACTGTGACATGCAGATGTTACAATTAGCAACAGTAACCAAAACCATTTGAAAATACCCCTAGAAGAGATGAGACGATAGAATAAAAATTTAATGAAGGAAACAACTGAAAACAAGAAGATATGAAGAAAATCAGACAGAAACTCACGTTGGGAAGACTTTAGACTTCGTCAGTTAAAATGACAAATGGCACGAAAACCTGTCCATTCATTCTAAGACAGCTTTTAATGAGATGAATAAGAAATACAAACAGCTCGCATTGAAAAAAATAACATTCAGGAAGGATTCCCAGGTGACATGTATAAAGCCATTCGAGCCATACAACATCCATTAGACTTCAAGAGGACAGTGGAAAATCCGTAACTGATAGAGGAATCCTTAGCAGCTCTTGAGAAATTTTTCATGTTGCTCAGTTGGGAAAACAAAGAAAGAAAACCTGTAAACCACCTGCGATTTGCTGATGACACTGTGCAATTTGTCTTTCGGGCAAGCTAACTAATTGAAAAATATGCAGGTATAAGCAGGCAAGAAAATAATTTATAATGAGACTAAAATAATGTGAAAAGAACTCACCAGAAAGAAAATGGTACGAATTAAATACCGTCATAGAGTAAGTTGGTTAGTTTTTGTATCTAGGGGATATGAAGACAACAACTAGATGGGCATCAAAATAAATAAACGAAAGAGTAAAATGATCTGAAATCATTTTGCTAAAGTAAACAGATATTTCGAAATTAACCTTTCGATGTGTCTGAAATGTTGAGTTTACAACTACTAGGTTTGACTTATCTTAGTGAGACATCAGTAAACGCCCTCATCCTCGATTCTTTACAGAATCGAAGTGCCATGTATAAAACGTCATACCTCTCGAACTATTGTCGTGCTCTGTACAGTGATACAATTTTGCACGTACATTCCACATCATATGCGCATATTTCCTGCAAAACATGTTGCTAATAGATGTAGTAGAACGGAAGTAATAAATTGAACACTCATACCTGATGTTGAAGTTTACTGCATGAACATCAAAAATGAACTTTTTTTGCTTCCATTATTTTGTGTAAGGAGGAAGGGAGGGAGGCTGTCAACGAGAAAAAGTTTCGAAAAGGTTTGAATTATACGCAAAGTTTGTTGGAAGTCGCTAACAGCTCTTACTCTCAAATTCTGAATAACAGTAATACTTGAATTATTGTGTAAAACCTACAACGTAACATTATATCTTTTAATGAGTAGATTATAACAACATCTGAACGTTTTCTGTTCGGTCAATAATTAAATGAAGTACTGAAAATCAAATTTTTGTTGCTCTTGAAAGCCTAGGAAATCCGCAGCTGGAACTGCATATCTACAGTTCATCACGCGTCGTGGAGTGTTTTAGCCTTTTAGTAATACAGACAGACATATAATGCTAAAACTGTACAAAAACTAAGGGTTGAGCAGATGGAACTGCCTATCTATAGTTCATCGCGCGTCGTGGACTGTTTTAGCCTTTTAGTAATACAGACAGACATATATTGCGAAAACTGTACAAAAACTAAGGGTTGATCAGCGATCGATCAGTGTGGGGATTATTAGGAGAGATACTAAAACAGACTCGATTTCTGAATGGTCCAAGGAGGTACACTGTTGAATTACAAGGTATAAGAAATAACTGAGGCGACGACATATTGCAAAATTGTAGATGTTACTGTAAAAACATTCAGGAGTAGTATGAATGTGTATGGCTGGAAACCTTAATGTAAGAAGTTGAATGGGATATTTTTCCAGCAGTTGGTATCAAATAATTCATAATGATGACCATATGATAAGCTAGTCACGAAAGTAAGGTACCAACGCTTTTCCACTCGCGAACTTCCACAGCAAGAAAATAACACAGAGTTGAAGAAAAAGCCCTCACAATAGCATTTAAGCACAACTAAAGTGTATTCTGCAGGAAGAATACAGTTCAGTGTTGTAACTTTGTAACTACCATGTACAACAGTTTGCTTTATTAACTAACTATAGTATATGCAGTCAGGTCACAATTTGCAAACGATCTGCAAAGTACATCACAAAGTTTAAATATTTCACACTTTCTATCTGTTCATCACACGATACTGTAGTACTCCCAGAAAGAAAGATCATGTTGAAAGCCTACAGTCGTACTGAAAAATATTACAAAACGTTCAACTGAAATTTTGAAGTAAGTTTTAAACTGATTTTAAACAATTTCGAGTCATGGTTCCCTGATATGCAATATGAATCGTAAAATTCTAACAATAATGGTAGTATTTTCGTAAGCACACAGAGTGTTTAATTTAAAAGTTTATGAAATAAACGTATTAATGGGTTTTGACCAGTAATGCTGTTGCATTAATGCATGACTGTGTAATGAGTTTCATCTTGATGCCAAATGAGCAAGACAATGTATTTGCCATCTGTAACAAACATTCAGAATAAGAAGGTTCAACTTGTAACAAACAATGACAAAATTTGTGGTGAGGAGATTGATGTGATCATGGAGTCCCTCTGAACTACATGCATCAGCATACTCCGTCTCGGCGACTTACCTGGTAGCTATAAACGCTACTAAAGACAACAGGAAACAACATGCTTGTGACACTAACCATTACCAATGATGTAATGACGACTTAGTAAATTCCACTTTCCAATTACTCTGTAGTACTATATATTTGATAGCGACGCTGGTTTGGTCACAGTGCATACATATTTGCTTTAAAAACTGATGTTTCCACTATCACAAAAAAGAAAAATCTACCAAATATGCATATGTAGTCAATATATTGTACTCCCCTATTCTCAGTACACACAATAATTTTATAAGCTCACTCCTTCAAATATCAAAGAAATGACACAAATTGCTGCAGTTTTGAAGACATAAATCATACAAATAATTTTCCATTGATAAATCTAGCAGAGGAAATCTCCTTAGTGTAAACAGTAAGTTAAATGAATAGAACTTTATTTAGTAGAAATCTATCGTACACCGAAAACCATAAGCCCCAAAATGAAGTAAAAGAACTGAATAAATAACCTTGTGCTTTGGTGCATACTACATGTACATCATGACATTAGTATCAATATATTGATTAAACATTTCATCTTGATAACGGTAGATATTACTCACTCCCATGTATGAAATTTCCGTCACCTAACGATGCCGTATTTGAACAGACCTTCTGACTTCACTTACGCAGATAAAATAAAATTGATCCAAATGGAAACCTATTAATCGAAAAATCTAATAACACTACATGTCCACAATACAGTCATACATCTTTATTTTTGATCTAGGCAAAAGAAAAAGAAACATAACAGAACAACTGGAAGCATTATGAATTGACAGTATGACAACTTTCGAGACTCAAAACAATCGAAGGTTTACAGGATATTAAACTGAAATAACTGAGAACCAAATTAACACAAGTAGTTTTTGAATTATAATGCTTTATTTCAAAAACAAAAACAAAAAAACAGAAAACTTACATAGAAACTTTTTCTGTAAAACTCGAATGTTCATATTAGCTCTTCATACAGCTACATTCAACTGATCTGCCCAAACTCCCTGTATTGTTTTGACAGGATATGCGTTTAAATGCGTACGTTTCAAGGCGTAAACAACTTTTGATAATTATTCTCATACAATTTTGAACAAAAATAAGTTAAATTTTTTGTTAGATGATCGCCAAGTGATTTTCCAAACTGATCTCAAAGAAGATACATAAGTTTTAACGTCCTGTGTAACATTTCCTTAAGAAAAACAGCGACATGAATCTGATTCCACTGAAGTTTCTGAACGGATTTTTTCCAACCTTAAAGTTGTTTTCATGAAGTATTTACACTATAACTGAAAAATTTACAAAAATTACTGGTGAAGTAAAAGGGACAGCATTTATCACTGTATTTGTAGCTATGCATGAGCATTGTTTGCTGTCTTTGAAGAATTGTTTCCGGTTGCAGTGCAAACATCTCGCAATGCATTTAGAGTACAAACAAATAAATAAAGTTAAGAAAAGGAACAAGTTGCTGTGAAGCTGTTTTATTTGTATAGCACTCGAAGTAATGCATGCGATTAACAGGGCACAACTGATACTCTTCTTACATAAATTATTGAAAATAAGCTATCCATTCTCTTTTCAAGTTTTACATACTGATGCAATAGTACTAGTGGTATATAATGAAAATTAGTTGTATTAATATTTGTTGCTCCAGTTCAATGTAAGACATTAAAAATGAATCGATGGAATTACTAAGAGCAACGAAGAACGTAAACTTTTTATGAAGTAATACAACCAGTTTCTACACCTAACTTGGAGACCTGAGAGGACTACAGTGCTATAGTAGCTATAGTTCTTATCACACTGCCTCCTTGAGCAAATTAGGACATAGGGGTTTGTTTGCTAAATGCTGTCGTCTATGAATATCCAAAATTAAATACATACACTATTGTAGATAAATTTGTTATTTATAAAAACAAACGGACTTGATGTACACAGATGATTTGGAGAAGGAAGGGTTCAACATTCTGCCGACGAGAAGGTCGTTAGATACGGAACACAAATAGAGGTTGGTAGGGGTAGGTAATGATATCGTCCGTGTCCTTTTCATAGGATTTAAGAAAACTACGAAAAAACCTGAATCTGGGTCGCTGTCTCCAGAACGCAAATCTACTTTCTTGACTGAATTCCAACTTCACACCCAACACGAGCTACACAAAACTGACGATGATCTATGTCACAAAATGCACGTCATTTGTGGAGCTGGGAAACTCAAATTTACTACTCAATAAGAACTTTCATTAATGGTGTGCTTCCAGGTATTCGGTCGAGTTGTTGTTTCCATTTTACGTAAAATGTTTCGAAGACAGACGCAGTCATCTTCTTCAGGTGCTGCTAGTTTTGCTGGTATGTGTACCCGCTTCCTGGGCTACAACCAGAATGTGACCTATTGTCGTTCTCGCGTCGTTATTTATGGCCGAGTTCAACTACCAACCTCTCGCAAGACGTTCTTTGAGACCCCTTTGTTTTCCAGAGCTCCCTCTGATGTTTGTTGAAACGCGCGTTAGCTCAGCAGGTCCCAGCTCTGGTGGATGTGATGGCCGGCGAGATCTTAATAAAGTGAGTGCCTGCGCCAAGCCTTGTTTAAATTGAAATATCCATCTCGGTGTTTAGATTTTCCGACGTATTTATTTCTACAGACTGAGTAATTACGCTGTCCCAAATACACTACGATATTGGTCTCCTTGTATTTCATTTCATGATTGTGTTCGAGACAGTGCTCCGCGACAGTTAATTGTTTCGTTGTTACAGTCGGGTGTGCCACATGTTTCTTGCACCTCTCCTCAACTGTCTTAACAGTCTGCCACAGGGAATATATGCCACTTTCGTGTGGGATAACGATTCCAGGAAAACCTTATAAGCTGGAACAGAGGTTTCAGATGGTTCAAATGGCTCTGAGCGCTATGGGACTTAACATCGGAGGTCATCAGTCCCCTAGAACTTAGAACTACTTAAACCGAACCAACCTAAGGACATCACATACATGCATGCCCGAGGCAGGATTCGAACCTGCGACCGTAGCGGTCGCGCGGTTCCAGACTGGAGCGCCTAGAACCGCGCGGCCACACCGGCCGGCAACAGAGGTTTCAATTTAATCCTTTGGTTCACATTTCCACTGCAGTGTACAGCTGTTAATGATCGCATATTTGGCCTTTTCAATCAATCTTGAGGCCGAAAATGTACGCAGCCAACTCCAGTGGATATTCCCCACTGGTGTTGGGCCGTGCGTGCAGCTGCAACCTCAAGAGTGACTGAAAGTGCCAAACAAGCGACCATTAATAGTTGTACACTGCAGTGGACATGTACACCACAGTTAAATTATAACCTCCATTCCAACCTACTAGGTTTTCCTGGAATCGTTACTCCATGCGACTGTGGAATGTATTCTCTGTGACAGAGTATTAGGACAGTTGAGAAGAGAGGTAAAAAAAAAAAAAAATCTGTGATACATCCGACTGAAACAGCGAAGCAAATAACTGTAGCTGAGCCCAGCCTCAAATGCAATCACGAAATTAAATGCGAGGAATCCAGTACCCTGGTGTTTCTAGGACAGCGTAATTAATGAGTCTGTCAAAACAAAGACGTTGAAAAACCTAATCAACCGAGGAGGAGAGCTCAGAGTCAGGAACTCAGTTTATTAAAATCTCGCCAGACGTGACGTCTGGCAGAGCCTGTAAACGCTGAGAGAATGTGCGTTTCAAAAATATCAGTGCAAGCTCTGGAAATGAGTAGAGTAACAAAGGCCATGTTTGGGGGGGGGGGGGAGGAGGCGTCGGTAATTGAACTCAGCCATAAATAGCGACGCGAGAATAACAGCAGTTCACAGTCTGGTTGTAGTCCAGGCAGCGAGTACACATAACAGCACAACTGCAGCGCATGAAGAAGAGATACCGCCTCGATAGCTGTACGATTAACACGACAGCTTGCTGACCAAAGGGTCCGGGTTCAATCCCTGGCTGGATCAGAGTTTTCTCCGCTCAGGGACTGGATGTTGTGTTGTCCTTACATCGTAACTGACAAGAAAATTGTCTTCAATATGCTATCGTATCGTCCTTCCATTACTGAGACGGCCGAATGTACGCGACCTGAAAGTCAATAAACTGAAGGGGAAAAAAAGACGGCATGGTCTGTTGTCGAAATGTTGTGCACAAAATGGATTCAGTTATTCGGATGAGCAATCGGAAGTACAGCATTACTAAATCACGCCGAGAAAACCTGAGATACCACAAAATCTATAATGTTAGGACAGTTTCAGCCAGAAATTGGTCTCAAGCTACTGCGTCACTCGTTGACTCACTGGTGGTGTCTCCACCCAGCAAAACAGCGTAGTGGGAAGGAAGATGGGGCCGTGCCACTACCGACACCGACCCGCGTCGAGTGGCAGGAACAATATGGAGGGCGCACACTTGGCTGCTGCAGCTGCGGCCGCACCTGAGCGGAATCGGCTGCTAGCGCTCGGCCGGCAGCGAGCGCGTCGAGTCCATGTTGGGCACCTGGATGTAGTCCCAGTCGAGCTCCTGCTCAGGGTCCATCTCCTTGTAGGGCGAGCGCACGAAGCAGCCTCTGAAGGCGCCCAGTAGGTTGCGCAAGCCCCCACGCAGGCCTGAAATCTTACCCACCACCCACCGCCGAGGTTTCCCGTGGTGTTCCTCCATCGCCCGTGGTTACCTTCGAAGCTGTGCCCCGCCAACGGCGATAGCTCACTCTTGACTGCGAAAATAGTCACTTCCTCGCTCACAATCTGTACATCTTCTTTCGACACAGACAGCGACGATATTGCATCACCAAGGCGTCACTCGAACAGCTGGTCAGCCCAGAAAAAGTTTCTATTTCTCTACTGTTCACAGTTCCAACCCTAGAGTCGCCTAAGTTTGCTCCATTACCTTCGCGACGTCCAGTCTCTCACATGCACGGTTCTGGCACCAACGATTTGCACCTTTCCAGCACCTTCGTGCATCCCTGTTTATGCACCGTTTTGTTACGACTCCTGCACTTCTTTCATGAAAATTTAACAGCAATCACAGTTTTGGAATGAGCCTCCGTGTCACTAATCACCTTGCACTCGCATTTGCGCCGTGTTGCTCTCGTACAGCAGGCAAACTCACTGTCCGCTGCTGGCACGTACGCCCTGGCACCCTGAGGCGCGCAGTACCGCTGACGTATCTGTACTAACAGCACTGAGCGAGCCGAGCGTCTATGCTCGTTTCTTAGAGCGCGGCCGCTAATCTTGTTGTAGCCTTTGTGACGCACCGGAGGTCGCCTGTCTTATTAGCGGAACGGCTCGAGTCTTGCGGAAAGTTTTATGAGCGGCGGCACCATCTAGGGAGCGATAACGGATTATTGGCTGGAACGGTATGGCGATCCTTGGGGAAAAGGTGTTTCTGTCAGAGAACTAGAAGTAACCTGAAACTTCCTGGCATATTAAAACTGTGTGCCGGACAGAGACTCGAACTTGGGACCTTTGCCTTTCACGGGCAAGTGCTCTACCAACTGAACTACCCAAGCACGACTCACGCCCCGTCCTCACAGCTTTACTTCTGCCAGTATCTTCTCTCCTACCTTCCAAACTTTACAGAAGCTCTCTCGCGAACAACTTTGCAGAAGCTCTCCTGCGAACCTTGCAGAACTAGCACTCCTGAAAGAAAGGATATTGCGGAGACATGGCTTAGCCACAGCTTGGGGGATGTTTCCAGAATGAGATTTTCACTCTGCAGCGGAGTGTGCGCTGATATGAAACTTCCTGGCAGATTAAAACTGTGTGCCGGACCGAGACTCGAACTCGGGACCTTTGCCTTTCACGGGCAAGTGCTCTACCAACTGAGCTACCCAAGCACGACTCACGCCCCGTCCCCACAGCTTTACTTCTGCGAGAATCTCGTCTCCTACCTTCCAAACTTTACAGCTCTCTTGCGAACCTTGCAGAACTAGCACTCCTGATAGAAAGGATACTGCGGAGACATGGCTTAGCCACACACAGCTTTAATCTGCCAGGAAGTTTCATATCAGCGCACACTCCACTGCAGAGTGAAAATCTCATTCCGGAAATATCCACCAGGCTGTGGCTAAGCCATGTCTCCGCAGTATCCTTTCTTTCAGGAGTGCTGGTTCTGCAAGGTTCGCAGGAGAGCTTCCGTAAAGTTTGGAAGGTAGGAGACGAGATACTGGCAGAAGTAAAGCTGTGAGGACGGGGCGTGTGTCGTGCTTGGGTAGCTCAGTTGCTAGAGCACTTTCCCGCGAAAGGCAAAGGTCCCGAGTTCGAGTCTCGGACAGGTACACAGGTTTAATCTGCCAGGAAGTTTCATATCAGCGCACACTCCGCTGCAGAGTGAAAATCTCATTCTAGAAGAAACCTGTCGTCTGTACCACAGATTAGTTTGTACAGGGTGTTTCAGAATAACATTCTAAAAATTTGAGGACGGCTATCTTACACCAAAACGAGAAAAGAATGTTCGTAAACATGGGCTCTTAAGTTCATACTTCGAGAGTTATGGGCACTTGTTCATCACCGCTACTCTGAAACATACACTGATCAGCCAGGACATTATGACCAACGACCTCCTATCGATATAAACACCTACAGGTGATAGCAGCTTCACCTGGCGAGGAATGACTACTAATCAGACA
Organism: Schistocerca serialis cubense; assembly: GCF_023864345.2. Classification (NCBI taxonomy): domain Eukaryota; kingdom Metazoa; phylum Arthropoda; class Insecta; order Orthoptera; family Acrididae; genus Schistocerca; species Schistocerca serialis. Next base: position 217,707,573 of record NC_064639.1, on the reverse strand, counting down.
CACTCACAGTGCATGTAGTATTATATTAGTGATTGTGCTGTTCGTGTGTGGAGTGGGAAAGGCGCAAAATCTCTCTGAATGTGGCTGAGGGCAGATTGTGATGACGCGGAGGATCGGCACGAGCATTTCGGAAACTGCACGACTTGACGCGTTTCGAGGATTGCTGTGATGAGTGTCTTCAAGACTTGGCGAAACCAAGTCCAGACATCATGCGGTTGGGCGGCCATCCCTCATTACAGATGTCGGACGTCATAGGCTGGGCAGACTGGTAAAACAGGACAGGCGGCGAACTGTGGTGGATTCGACATCAGACTTTAATGCTAGGCAGAGTACAAGTACGACTGAACGTACAGTGCACTGAACACTCCTAACGATGGGCCTCTGGATCCGACGACCTGTGCATGTGCCAATTTTAACACCATGACATTGGCAGCTACGACTGACATGGGCATGTGACCATCGGCACTGAACGTTGAGCCACTGGCGAAAAGTTGCACGATCTCATGAATCCCAATACCTTCTTCAGCATGCCGATGGGAGTGCGTGAACCTCTCGTCTTCCAGGGGAACAGCTCCTTGAGGCCTGTACTGCAGGGCGGAGACAAGCTGGCGGAGGTTCCATTTTGCTCTGGGGAACATTTACGTGGGCATGCATGGGTCCAGTGGAGCTCGTGTAAGGCACCTTGACGGCCAGGGAGTATCGTACACTAGTTGCAGACCACGTACACCTCTTCAGGACGATTATGTTTCCCGACGGCAGTAGTATTTTTCAGCAAGATAATACGCCATGTCAGAAGGCCAGGCGTGTGATAGAGTGGTTGGCGGAACACAGTGGCGAGTTCCAGTTGATGTGGTAGCCGCCAACTCGCCAGATCTGAACCCGATCGAACACATCTGGGATGTCACTGAACGTGGCGTCAGAGCTCATAGCTCCCCTTCCCTGAATTTACAGGAATTAGGTGACTAGCGTGTGCAGATATGGTGCCAACTCCCTCCAGTAACCTAGCAAGGCCTCATTCCTTCCATGCCATGACGTGTCGCCTCTGTCATCCGTGCCAAAGGCGGACATACTGGCTATTAGGTAGGTTATCATAATGTCTTGGCAGATCAGTGGTCTACTGAAGAAGTGCACTTTAGAACCCTTTTTTACTGGACATTGTTTTCCTGTTTTGTTCCATACTACCTCCTTTCGAAATATGGAAAGCTAAAAGTTTGCAGTGGAAGAGAAATGTTTCACTGTATCGAGAAAGAACAAGTGATCATAGCTCTTATGGCATGCATTTTAGAGCCCATGGTTACTGGACATTATTTTCTTGTTTTGATGTAAGAAACCTGTCTCCGAATTTTTAAAACGTCATTCTAAAACACAAAAGATACTTTACAGGCGAAGAGACGAACTGCGACCTCCTGCACGTCTGAATGGCGTTCGATACTGTAGTATACAGGATGTTCTAAAAAGAATGCCGTGACGCTGGAGAAGTGCTACAGTAAAACTGTGCAAAATAATGAAACGGGCGTCAAATTGAAGGGGAAACTACCAAACAATTACCAGTAGGACTCGCGCTATGTGGGTATCGTACAAATTTAATTATGTAAGTAAATTATTGGCAGGCTCTGGCCTTGTTCTTAATGTTAATGACGTCATATCTCCTGAACTACGTGTCCTACACTGATATAATTCTCTGGTACATTCAGCCAGTTGTACGGATACTGTGAGCAAAATGTGTTACTAATGGAGTTTGTAGCAAGGAAGTAATAAATTTAAACTCTCTGCACAAAGCAGTAGTTTTTCACGCATGGCATTATTTATGACGTCATATCTCCTGAACTATGTGTTTATTTATTTATTTATTGATACTTCGATTTCCATAGGACCAAATTGAGGAGCAAATCTCCAAGGTCATGGAACATGTCAGTACATGAAATTACAGCATAAAAGTAATAACAGATAAAAATAAAATATTTATGAACCCAAAAAAAATTGAGCCATAAGTTTAAGTATATGCAATCGACAATACAACATAAGAATCAGCTTAATTTTTCAAGGAACTCCTCAACAGAATGGAAGAAGTGACCCATGAGGAAACTCTTCAGTTTCAATTTGAAAGCGCGTGGATTACTGCTAAGATTTTTGAATTCTTGTGATAGCTTATTGGAAAAGGATGCAGCGGTATACTGCACAACTTTCTGCACAAGAGTCAAGGAAGTCCGATCCAAATACAGGTTTTGATTTCAGTCGAGTATTAACTGAATGAAGGCTGCTTATTCTTGGGAATTAACTTATACTGTTAACAAGAAACGACAGTAAAGAATGTATATATATCGAGAGGCCAATGTCATAATACCCAGACTAGTGAACAGGTGTCGACAAAAAGTTCACAAACTTACACCACTTACTGCCCGAACTACCCATTTCTGAGCCAAAAATATCCTTTTAGGATGGGAAGAGTTACCCCAAAATATGATACCATCACACATAAGCGAATGAAAATACACAAAGCAGACTAATTTTCGTGTCAAACAATCACTTACGTCAGATACCGTTCCAATAGTAAAAATGGCAGCACCTTTCCTGAATTGTGGGCTTTCCACGACAGTTTACTATGTGTCTGAACAGCTAGAAATTAGAACCGTTCAGTTTAATTAATCATATGCTCATTCTGTGAAATTAAAACATCGTGTTTTGTTGAATTGTATGTTAGAAACTGTAAAACCTGAGTCTTACTGTGATTTAGCGTTAGTTTATTTTCTACAAGCCATGAATTTATCTCATGAACTGCGCTATTTGAATCTGAGCCAATGTTGCAAACAACATCCTTTACTACCACGCTAGTGTCATCCGCAAACAGAAATATTTTAGAGTTTGAGACAAATGGTTCAAATGGCTCTGAGCACCATGCGACTTAACTTCTGAGGTCATCAGTCGCCTAGAACTTAGGACTACTTAAACCTAACTAACCTAAGGACATCACACACATCCATGCCCGAGGCAGGATTCGAACCTGCGAGCGTAGCGGTCGCTCGGTTCCAGACTGTAGCGCCTAGAACCGCACGGCCACTCCGGCCGGCTGTTTGAGACATTGCAGGACACTCTCACTTCTGATACAGTGTCATGCTGCTTAATGTGCTTAGGGGAGATGATCTTTATTATTTGGTTGGATACAATCTGACTTCATTTATATGATGAAATGGTTGGCAGTAGTTAACGCTCTCGCTTGTGTGCTCTAGTGAAGGAATAGTGGTAAGCTTTACCTGTGTTCAAAGGAAGAGGGTGCTGAGTTAATTGACTGCAGTAAAAGCGTATGGCGGCTGAGGGCGGAGAAGAGCGTTTGTTCTGCGGAACCTGGGTGAAAATGTTTGCGGACTGCCAAGTCCATCACTCTCGTTGTGCAGACATTGCCTGGCAATAAAGCAATAAAGTTAGGTAGGAAGCTGATGAGACAGCTAATTTCTGCGAATTTCTGTGGGACAGGTCAGTGGCGCCCAGGTCTCCAGGCTCTGTTACAAAAAATATTTGTGAAGGCAAGAGGCTTTTAGCTAGCTTATGGCCATTCTTTGGAAAGATCGAAATGGACGCAACAGGTGAGATAACGATCTTTTTATGGAGGGCTGTGGTTCCATCCAGGTAATGCTTTTAGCAAAGACATGGTGTAAAAGCTTGGGAAAGCGGCTGCAAAGTTGAATCTTTTTTCCTTTCCTCCCAATTAATATGAAGTCGCTGGTTGGTCAAATCTGTGTATGCAGAGCAAGGGGCGGTCTCCCAGCTTCGAATGCCGTGCTCTAGCTAGTGATTGGCTTGTGATAAAGTGGGAGTAGTCTAAGACGCAAATGTGCTATGCTACCGAGCTGGGAAGGAAAGCTGAAAGAGAAGTGCACTCTTGTACTGGCGCATAGTCATATCACGGAGTCAAATTAGTTTGGCAGACCAGCAAACAGGACCACCTGCACCACTGAAATCCACAGGGGTTTCAGAGGCTCATAGGGAAGTATCTGCATTCCGAATCAGCTGAACGCGAGACTGCGTACTTGCATTTTTTTGGGTGTGGGCCATTAATAACAGATTGCTGCCGTCCATGACTGCAGTTGCCGAGGGCATCGTGGTGTGACGCCCTGACCGGCAGAAGGGTAAAGTATTCGCTGCTATGGTGTAGAGCTCCAATATCTGCTTCTCAGCACCCTGTTCTTTGGAACCATATTTCTCTTGATGGAACAGTAGAGTACAGATGCTTGATAGTAGCAGACCGCGGATTCACATGTACGAAGTCAGGTAAAGTGATTAGTTCTGGTTAGTGTCGTGTGTTGAACCCCAGCTGATCACTTTGCTCATCATAGACCGCATATCATTGAAAGTGTTTGTCAAATAAAAAATGTTTGTATGGCATCTCTTTAGACATCTTTTGTCATGTGATGTTAAGAATGAATAAATCAGTTGTTATTTAGACCACAACTCCTCCCAGTGTTCTGATTAACATTACATTTGCCATTTTATTAAAGTATTGATTGCAACTGAAAGATGGATGCTTGCAAGTTTTCTGTAATACTAGAGGGCATATCATTTATATAAATAAGGAACAGCGTGGTTCCAACACTGATCCCTGGGGCACAGCCATTTGATTGTACCCCACTCAGACCCCACATCACAGCCATTCTCAACACTGTAAAGAATGACCTTTTGCTGCCTGCTGTTAATGTAAGAGGTGAACCAATTGTGACTTACTCCCCGTAATCTGTAATGGTCCAACTTCTGGAGCAATTATTTGTGATCAACACAATCAAACGCCTCAGTTAAATCAAAAAATATTCCTAGCGTTCGAAACCTTTTGTTTAACCCATCCAGTACCTCACAGAGAAAAGAGAATATACCATTTTCAGTTGTTAAATGACTTCTAAAGCCGAACTGTACATCTGATAGCAAATTATGTGATATAAAATGACCAATTTTCCTTTTCAATAACTTTAGCAAACACTGATAGCATAGAAATAAGTCTGAAGTTGTCTACATCCACCTTTTCTCCCTTTTTAGAAAGCAGCTTTAATACAGTACTTTAATTGTTCGGGAAAATTTACAAACATGACTAAGTACAGGGCTAACATGTGCACCACAGTACTTTAATATTCTGCAAGGCCCCTCCATCATATCCGTGAGATTCCTTAGTCTTCAGTGATTTAATTATTTACTCAATCTCCCCCTTGTCTGTATCACATAGGAATATTTCAGACATCAATATATAAAAAAAAGCGTTTGCCAAGAGAGAAATATGATTCCCTGTAGAAACTAGATTTTTATTTAATTCACCAGTAATCCTCAGAAAATGATTGTTAAATACTGTACATATATCTGATTTATCCGTAAGAGAAACATTTTTACTACGAACTGACTTTATATTGTCGACCTTATGCTGCAGACCAGACAATTCCTTCACAACTGACCATATGGTTTTAATCTTATCCAGTGAATTAGCTATTTTATTTGCGTACCACATACTCTTTGCCTTCCTAATAACACTTTTAAGCACCTTACCATACTGTTTGTCGTAGAATAATATAATATTGCAGACACATTTAGCTGCTTTTGTTGACATTGTACACGAAATTTATTGCAAATAGTGTTAGTAGCAAAGAAGTAATAAATTTAAACGTCATTCATGATGCGGCAGTTTTTCACACATCTAATTATTTATGACGTCATATCTCCTAAACTACATGGCATCCACTTATATAATTTTGCACCTACATTCAGTGGTATATGTGCATACTGTCTGTAAAATGTGTTGCGAATACAATTAGTAGTAAAGAAGCAATGGGAAGCAATAAATTATAACGTCATGCCTGATGCATTACTCTTACTGCGTGGGCAGTAGAAGAGTAGTAAGCGATAAATATTTTTCCTTTCATCATTTTGTAAGGGTTGTCAGCAAGAAAGGAATTTCGTAAACGTTTGAAATTGCTGCAAGTCGCCAAGCGCTGTCATTCTCAAATAAGGATGACTAAAGTCTGGGGCCGGCCTGTGTGACCGAGCGGTTCTAGGCGCTTCAGTCTGGAACCGCGCGGCCGCTACGGTCGCAGGTTCGAATCCTGCCTCGGGTATGGATGTGTGTGGGGTCCTTAGGATAGTTAGGTTTAAGTATTTCTCAGTTCTAGGGGACTGATGACCTCGACGTTAAGTCCCATAGTGCTCAGAGCCATTTGAACCTTTTTTTTTTATAAGTCTGGAAATTCATGCGTCACTGGCCACGCTCCGTTTTCACCACAAGCCCCAACGCTCAGATATGTTGGTGGTTCTAACCCCCACAGCGATTGTAGCCTGATAGTAAGGTATACGAGGTACGTATACCACGTTTGGTTGAAATCCGTTACGTGGTTTAGGAGGCGAGGTGGAACACAAACACACACAACACAACACACACACACACACACACACACAAACACACACACACACATTTTTATAATATTTATCGATGATGACAGTTTCGTGTGGATCACTGACAGATGTGGAACATACACACACGCACACACATTTTTATAATATGTATCGATGATGACAGCTTCGTATGGGTCACTGGAGTGGTGCAAGTTTTTTTACTGGACGCCACTTCGGCGACTAGCGTGTCCCTAACATTTATCCAACCGGCGAAAAGGAGCCTACAGTTTAACGTGGAATCCGAACCACGTGCTGTTTCTGGTGACACCTCACATCATTGAGAGGTGAAGCCTGAAAATCGTCGTCATATTTCGAAATGCATCCATCAACCATCTGTCGAACTATACATCGACATCTTCTGTAGTCATCCGCAAGACTTTCCTGAATCCAATTGAAGAAGACCGTGCCCATGTTTTCATAATCTTTAAAAGATCTGAATCTCTTTCTCGCCTTTGGAGATACATTTATCTGTCTCCTGTATAATGTGAATGTTTCTAAACGAATATCTCCATACGTTAATTCTTCGTAGTTCAGCCAATTTGCCACGAACTGTTTATAAATTCTATTCGAAAACCTTCCTCGTAAATCAGTCAACTATTGAACAAAACCGTATAAAAATCTCTGCAGTAGTGCCTGAGATTAGGCCAGAGATATAAACAGGAACGCGCAGGAATCTTTATTTTACAGATGCGTAGAGAAAGGAGACTTAGTGAAATATTTATTATTTAATCACTGCAACATGACTACATCTGATATTTTATGTTTGCATGCTGTAATATTTTTCTTTTATATTTTTGGTGGATGACGAATGCAGTGTAAGTTTCTAACAGCAAAAAATATTTTTTATGTGACACGAAAAAATTAATAAATTTAGCTTTTTTCCTTTACTTCTACTGTAAAACCTTGCTTCTTGCCAAATTTCATGATTCTAGACAAATCGAAAGTATCCTGTTTCTGTCCAGCCCGGCGTTTCCGCCTTACGCGAACGGTCGCCGTAACCGCCTAAGTTATCCGAGCACGTACCCCGTCCGACCCAAATCTCCAGACGCTGCACGCTGTACAGTAGCGCGGCTATCCGTTAATCCACTCGCTCGCAGCCTAACTGTATTCCCATAAGGATTCCACTACTGTTGTGCATCCGCACTGAAGTATCCTAACGCTGTTAAGGGGACTGCTCGCGTAAAGCGGGAAATCCGGGTTCGACGTCCGGTCCGGCACAGATTTTCATCTGTAGCCGCCGAGTTCGCTCAATGGCCCACTGAAGACAAATGTTGGATACTTCGTTCGTCATGTACTGCTGCTCGAATCAGTGGTATCTGTTATTTCCAATATGAATGTCCGAAAGAACACACACTGTCTTAATATATTTATTTTATCTTCAGTGTGACAGTGTTTCAGTAGAGCTTGTTCGAAATCCTGGAATTCTTTTTGGAACACCCTGTTCAATGTTGTACGACAACTCCCCATCCTACACTACTGGCCATTAAAATTGCTACACCACGAAGATGACGTGCTACAGACGAGAAACTTCACCGACAGGAAGGAGAAGCTGTGATATGCAAATGATTAGCTTTTCAGAGCATTCACACAAGGTTGGCGCCGGTGGCGACGCCTACAACGTTCTGACATGAGGAAAGTTTCCAACCGATTTCCCATACACAAACAGCAGTTGACCGGCGTTGCCTGGTGAAACGTTGTTGTGATGCCTCGTGTACGCAGGAGAAATGCGTACCATCACGTTTCCGACTTTGATAAAGGTCGGATTGTAGCCTATCACGATTGCTGTTTATCGCACCGCGACATTGCTGCTCGCGTTGGTCGAGATCCAATGACTGTTAGCAGGATATGGAATCGGTGGGTTCAGGACGGTAATACGGAACGCCGTGTTGGATACCATCGGCCTCGTATCACTACCAGTCGAGATGACAGGCATCTTATCTGCATGGCTGTAAGGGATTGTGCAGCCATGTCTCGATCCCTGAGTCAACAGATGGGGACGTTTGTAAGACAACAACTATCTGCACGAACGCTTCGACGACTTTTGCAGCGGCATGGACTGTCAGCTCGGAGACCATGGCTGCGGTTACCCTTGACGCTGCATCACAGACAGGAGCGCCTGCGATGGTGTACTCAACGACGAACCTGGGTGCAAGAATGGAAAAAACGTCATTTTTTCGGATGAATAAAGGTTCTGTTTACAGCATCATGATGGTCGCATCCGTGTTTGGCGATACCGCGGTGAACGCATATTGGAAGCGTGTATTCGTCATCGCCATATTGGGGTATCACCCGGCGTGAAGGTATGGGGTGCCTTGGGTTACACGTCTCGGTCACCTCTTATTCGCATCAACGACACTTTGAGCAGTGGACGTTACATTTCAGATGTGTTACGACCCATGGATCTACCCTGCATTTCAGCAGGATAATGCATGACCGCATGTTGCAGGTCCTGTACGGGCCTTTCTGGGTACAGAAAATGTTCCACTGCTGCCCTGACCAGCACATTCTCCAGATATCTCACCAATTGTAAACGTCTTGTCAATGGTGGCCGAGCAACTGACTCGTCACAATACGCCAGTCGCTACTCTTGATGAACTGTGGTATCGTGTTGAAGCTGCATGGGCAGCTATACCTGTACACGCCATCCAAGCTCTGTTTGACTCAATGCCCAGGCGAATCAAGGCCGTTATTACGGCCAGAGGTGGTTGTTCTGGGTACTTATTTCTCAGGATCTATGCACCCAAATTGCGTGAAAATGTAATCACATGTGAGTTCTTGTATAACATATTTGTCCAATGAATGCCCTTTTATCATCTGCATTTCTTCTTGGTGTAGCAATTTCAATGGCCAGTAGTGTATATTCCTTGAAAAATCGAACTCCCATCTATTAAAACAGCTTCAGTCGTCTGAAAAGTTTTCAAATGAGTTAGTGTGTTAAACATTTGCCGTTAAGCACGCAAAACCTTTATCGACTGAAGTTTTCCGAATAACCAACGAACATTTAGTAAGCAATCAACTGTTTTCCTTTCATTATTTTGTGCAACTTTAAGCGAGAAAAGGTTAGAAAAAGATTTGAAATTATGTTAAAGTTCATTCGAAGTCGCTAGGTGCTCTCAATCTCAAATACTGGATGAGAATAGACTGGCTAATTTGCGGGCTGTGAGTTACGCTGCCTGAAGGCATGCATATTCAGAGTTTCTAACTTGAGTACTGTACTTATTATAATAAACCTTTAACGTAAGATTATACGTCTTAATGAATAGATTAAGACAACATTTTAAATTCTAAAATTTTGTCAATAATCATGTGAAGTACCGAAAGCCAAATTTTGTTGCCACTGGAAACCGTTACATAGATGACCTGCAATTAGACCTAGGTGACCGGATGGCCATTTTAGCTGATCAGTAATACAAATATACGAGTATACGGAGTATGTTTGTAAATATATGGTTCTGACCGACAATTTTTGACTGTTTCAGCACAATACGTTGCACTGGACGGCGAATGGTGAACACGAAGGGAATATACTTCTAGTGTGCCCCAAATAAGTGTAGCAATACCTCTAATGTTCTCAGTATACATAAAATATTTTTCGGATAGAGTCAGCAGAACTTCTGGTACATTCCATCACACAGTTGTTGGCTACAAGAAAGTGTCGGCGTTGGCAACCGTAGGGAAATGCAGAAAAACTTACAAAATATTTCGAGCTGGCGTAGTGAGTGGCGTCTCTCTTTAAATGTGGATAAATGAAACATGGTACCAACAATAAAAACGGAAAGAATTTGTTAGTGTCGGATTATAAAGTTAGTGATGTACTTATTGAGCCTTTTACATTTTTTTAACATCTTGAAACTCTGGCACCCCTTGGAACTTTGTCCCTTGACGGTAACGATAATTTTTGAACGCGGTTAGCCCTGCAATGTACTACAGTGTTATTAAACGTGGTCCCTTTGAAACGCAATCTAACTGTAGCAATAGCATTTCGCAAGTGGCAGAACTATCGCAAGTGCAGCTAGAGGCTGTTCTGAAGAGTTTCAGAAGGATTTAGGCTCAAATATAGACTACAAACATTTTACTACAAACTTTCATACTGTATTAAGCCGTGCGTTTTAGACTCAACTTGTGCAGGACACATGTGGTTATCACTTGTAACCTACAATGCATGAAGGGACCTATTAATCTGATGGAGAAAGTGAATCCGCTGACGCCGTTTCTGCAGCTGCATGGCTCAAAGATCTTCATCACTTATCCTTACCTGCAATTCTCCGAAAATATTAAGAAATAAAATAACAAGTGTGGTGGAGCATGAAGATCACGGAGCGTAAGTGAATGGGGTATGGGATTGGGTTGTTTGGGGAAGGAGACCAGACAGCGAGGTCATCGGTGTCATCGGATTAGGGAAGGAAATAGGCCGTGCCCTTTCAAAGGAACCATCCCGAAATTGGCTGGAGCGATTTAGGAAAATCACGGAAAACTTAAATCAGGATGGCCGGACGCGGGATTGAACCGTCGTCCTCCCGAATGCGAGTCGAGTGTGCTGGCCACTGCGCCACCTCGCTCGGTGAATGGGGTATGTTTCCATAAAGCGACTGTAAATTTTTGTTTCAGTAGGTGAGGGATACATGGTCTGAATCACAGACGAAAGTAAGTATGTAGAGTAATGAAATCACGAACGCCAGAAATACTGAAGGAGATTATAATGATCGAAATGAAACTACAGAATGAATTACGTGTCATGGCGAATAACATTAGTGGTATAAATGAACTTCAACATCACAACTTTACAGCCGGCCGAAGTGGCCGCGCGGTTCTGGCGCTGCAGTCTGGAACCGCGAGACCGCTACGGTCGCAGGTTCGAATCCTGCCTCGGGCATGGATGTGTGTGATGTCCTTAGGTTAGTTAGGTTTAACTAGTTCTAAGTTCTAGGGGACTGATGACCTTAGAAGTTAAGTCCCATAGTGCTCAGAGCCATTTGAACCATTTGAACAACTTTACATCATCACACAAGGATGAATCAAAATAAATTCACAAAGTTTCATATCACGATTTTGCGAATGAGAGACATTAAAAACCATTCGTATCCACGAATGTTTGAATCAAAATCGTGTACTGGAAAGCACGTGCTCTGGTGAAACCTGGTGAGCCGGCCGGGGTGGCTGAGCGGTTCTAGGCGCTTCAGTCTGGAACCGCGTGACCGCTACGGTCGCAGGTTCGAATCCCGCCTCGGGCAAGGATGTGTGTGATGTCCTTAGGTTAGTTAGGTTTAAGTAGTTCTAAGTTCTAGGGGACTGATGACTTTAGAAGTTAAGTCCCATAGTGCTCAGAGCCATTTGAGCCATTTGAAACCTGGTGAAACTGAATGGCGCAGAAATGTCATTAAGCTTCCGCAGTAATTCGAATGAATGTTCAATTGAGTTAGATTTTGCACAGCTTTTGAATCATGTGTAAATTCCAGCAACGAACATGAAATGAGGATTTACTAAGCAAGCTGCGACCTCGCTAGTTCCTGTGATACAGCAGCTTGAATGCGCCCGTCTCGATACATACAAGACAAGTGTCTGTACCACAACGAATCTATGAAGAACTAGCAACAAGAGTAAGGTATGTTCTCAGTTACGTCATCCGTAACAGAAATTTTGGGGGCCTGCCAACTGATTGGCCGTCACAGGTCCAAGCTCTGCGTGCGAACCAATATATTCCACGCGTTGCTTTGCAGAGAGAGGCTTCGCTGGAGACGAATTATTCTCTGAGGGAACAAGTGAGTGGGGTGTGGCGTGCGACTGCACATAATATGAGACAAAGGCCACGACAGCAGCTGTGTTTCAATCTACGGTTCTGGAATGGAACGAAAATGTGACTCTAGTATTAGGGAAGGCGAACGGAAGGCGAAAATTTGTTGATAGGGTTGTGGAGAAGTGCAGTCTATCAGTAAGCGACGTTAATGCGACCAAATGCAGAGTAAGGCTCTAGCTTTGAAGACCTTCACAAGTAGGCATGACAGCACGCATAGAATGCCTTCAGAGAAGCAATGATCATTACAAAAAAAAATGGCTCTGAGCACTATGGGACTCAACTGCTGAGGTCATTAGTCCCCTAGAACTTAGAACTAGTTAAACCTAACTAACCTAAGGACATCACAAACATCCATGCCCGAGGCAGGATTCGAACCTGCGACCGTAGCGGTCTTGCGGTTCCAGACTGCAGCGCCTTTAACCGCACGGCCACTTCGGCCGGCAATGATCATTACAGTTCATGAGAAAGTGGCATGGAGACTCTCAGAAACTTATGTAGAGAACTTTGAAAGAAAGGCAAAGAAGTTGCCCCGAAATCATCTTTGATACAGGTAACTTCATATTACTGTATTTTTGCGCAGCTAGCTACAAACGCGAAGGTCCGAGATTCGATTTTCAGTGAATTGAGAAGTCCTGCAATGAGCCCACTTCGTCTCGTGATCGAAAGACACGCGTCACGTTAAGAGACACCAAACTCCATTTGGTAAAATTTAGAACACCGTTATTCAAAAAAGACTATGCAACAGTTGTGTTGCCTCCATCATTGATGTCACGTAGGAAACTCGGGTACTGCACGAGCACACTAAGAAGACTCCCGGCAAGGGGGCTGATGGAAATAACTACGTAGTACAGTCTCATGAATATGATCACCCTCTATATTCGACGTCAGCGTGCAGTAACCACTCACAGACAGCAGGTGGCAGCACTAGCAGTGAAAGTTATATAAAGTGCGACGGGAGGGACGCGGAAAACAGTGCAGTCGTTGTCATAATGTCGAAACGGAACGATTTATCTGATGGCCATGGTCATTGGCCTTTGGGCCAAGAGAGCAAGCGTTTCCGAAACTGCTAAGTTTGTAAACTGTTCGCGCGCCGCCGTTTTAAAGTATTCCGTACATGGTAAAATGGCGCTATCGAAAACGGGCACGAAGGTAACTGTGGCGCACCATGGGCCTTAGAGTACAGGGATGAAAGATGGCTGCGAAGATGTATACGGCCGAATAGAAATGCAACTGTTGAGCAACTGACAGCCCAGATGAATCAAGGTGCTACCAACAGTGTCTCCTAAATGACCGATCAGCGAAGATTGCTCTCTAGGGGTCTCTGCAGCAGGAAGGAAGATTGGGGTTAACGTCCTGTTGAAATCGAGGTCATTTCTGCAGCCAGCGCCTGGTTCATGCCCCCATGCTTCCGCTTTTCATCGGCGACGAAGGTTGGAATTTGTACCCCATTACTGCAGTTGGTCTTGCACTGAGTGACAATAGCTGGCCTTTTCAGATAAAGCACGTTTCATACTCCGTCGCACAGATGGCCGTTGGAGTGTGCGGCATGACACGTCTGAAAGCATACAGGGAGGGAGCCTTATGGACTGAGGAATTATTTCGTGGCATTCCCTGGGTGATGTCGTCACTCTGGAAACCGTAATGGATCAAAACCAGTATATATGTACCTTTGGGGACAGTTCCACAGCTACAAACAGTTCGTTTTCCTTCACTACATTAGCGTGTACTATCAGGACAAAGACAAGTGTCACAGGGCACGCAGTGTGCGCATGTGTTTTGAAGAGCACCAGGATGACTTTATCGTACTTCACTGGTCACGAAACGCCCCGGATTCAAACCCAACCAAGACACTGTGTGACCACCTCTATCAGGCTCTTCGCATCGTGGATCCTCAACCAAGTAAGCTAGAGCAACCGGTCACGGCATTGGAGTCAACATGGCTCCACATCTTCCATAACCTTATTGACTCCCTTCCAGCACGTCTCGCAGCATTCGCAGGTACTGCCTATGTTAGCAGAAAACGATGTGTTTAAAGTGTCTAAAAGTCTATAAATAAGATGGTTTCGAAACCCAGTCAATCAACACATTTCAGTGATCGTACCTCCACTTATCAGTTCTGTTTTCATAGGCGTACTTACAGTAAACACAGTATTGTTCGCCGGCTACAAATGGCAGAGACAAGAACTCAGTCAATGTCGCTCGATGTTGTCAATCTATTTCTACTTATTCTGTAAGTCCCATCAGCCACCCTATCGAATGTCTAGTTACAGTGCGTCTATAGCTGGGGTGGATCAAGTCTACAATGGCGGTGTTGAGTTGAGCAGGAGGTTTGTAGTCAGGATGATGAACGGTTACTCTAGGAAACAGCATTACTGTATTTCTTTCATCATAAGAATAAACCTAATGCAAACAAACACAGGCACGATGATTGGTCAACAGCCGTAGCACACGTACACCGATGTTGTTATACACTCATGGAAGGAGGCCCTACTTATGTTAGATATCTTATTAGTACGTTAGTGTAAATGAATCTTTAAGATATTCTAATGTATTAACAGACATCAATGCAGTTTTTGTTTCAAAAATCATGTACAGTCACAGTCTCTGTAATTGCTAGTTGTGCTCTGATTGTCGCGCTGTTAATACGTACTGTTAAAATGGCTGCATCCTGGTCCCAAGTGAAACACGCACGTGGAACACTTTAAAAATGGCGAGAAACAGGTTGTTCATGTCTTTTACAGGTTTACAGAGAAATTTGGGTTTGAAGTTTTCCAATGATGTTCAGTACATAATGTTAAAGCGTTGTTGTTAATGAGATGCTTAGTTAAACCAGTAGCGTTGGAGTATGGCAACAGTTTGTTCAGTGCATCGCTTGTTCGAATCTCAGTGCAGTCTTCCATTTTTTCGACTTTGTTTTGTTAAGTTCAAATACTTACATTATCTAGATACAACAATTTATCAGATCTGTGCTATTTAACACATATTTAATCATCATCCTTTCAAATTATATATCACATGCTAAATTCCAAAAGTCATTGCGAATGTGAATTCTTAGTTTCGATGCTTTATAGAAGACTGTTGATAAAGATAGTTTAAATTAAAAACACATTACAAATTAAATTCTTGAGACAAAAATGAAACATCAAATACTCTTTATTAGGATTATGTCCATTTGTTTTAAGCCACAGACGTAGTCTTATACGAATCAAAGTGATAAGCGTCTTAGAAACATGGAAAACAGTTGTCACGGCATCGAGTACACCGTACTAATGCTTCGTTTTTACGCTTACTACCGTACCTCTGCATCTGAACCCAGTAAAATTGATTTGGATTCAAGTTAAGGGAATTGTCGCGAAAAATGACAAGATATTTATGCTGCCAGACGTACTGGAACTAAAGTAACAAGCTTTGTCACACATCAGCACCGAAAGCTGGCGAGAAGCAAAACAGCACACCAGAAAAGAAGAGAGGAAAATGTGGCGCTTGGGTGGCTTCGTGGGTTCAGTTGCTGGTCACAGTTCAATTACTGAAATGTTTTCCACGGCTTCGGATATGGAAGAATTTCAGAGATAACCACAAGACTAACTGTACCTTCAGTGGCTTCTGTATTTACCTGTACGGCGGAATCCCCACACATAGCACATGCAGAAAAATTAACCAGTGTTTAAGTTAGGAATTTTCATCACTCTTGTTTTTAATTGCAATATTATGTTAGCTGAGAACAATTCGTGTTATGGTTCCCGCCTAGATCCCATAAGAAGTGCATTGTTGGAGTTTTGTCATATATTATTTCATTCTGTTTACAAATTAAATAACATTCGAAGCTGTATTGTTTATCTGCTCGTCTTTTTTACGTGTTAAGTGCATCTATTCACATCACTCCAGGTTAGTTGGGCCAGCTGGCTGGCCAGTGCCCTAAAAGTTAAATGGCCCATTAAAGCTGTTTTACCGTATTGTCGCTGAGTCAAAATGGTTCAAATGGCTCTGAGCACTATGGGACTTAACATCTATGGTCATCAGTCCCCTAGAACTTAGAACTACTTAAACCTAAATAACCTAAAGACAGCACACAACACCCAGCCATCACGAGGCAGAGAAAATCCCTGACCCCGCCGGGAATCGAACCCGGGAACCCGGGCGTGGGAGTCGCTGAGTCGCTGTGCGTGTAATGCACGGCATGAAATGGATCCTTATTATCGTACTTCGCAATATCGCCACACATTTTACTGAAGAACAAACTACGACACTCATAGCGAAGCTCCGCTGTGCCGATGCCACCTTGGACGCGTTCTGCATCAGCGAGTGCGGAGGAGCTGAAGCAAGCAAGTGGGCAGCAGCCAACTATGATGCCAACGGCTGGGGAGGAGTGTTAACTTGCAGAGTTAACAGAATCATGTGTAACCTCTCGACATGGCACTGCACCTCAAGGAAGGGCACACAGGAAGACGCAGAAACCCAAATTGATTCTCATTGAGGGAGTCGCCCTAAGCAGGTCATGGAGGAAAATGAAAAGCCAGATGTCTAATACCATAGGTTAAGTATGCAATCAACGAATCTTATGGTTTAAACAGACTGTTCTTCAGGAAAATGTAATGTACAGCAGAATTATTAGTTGGGAAATGTATGTTGGGTCCTTGTAGAATCACCTTTGCGAGTGGAGGCGTAGGTGGTTAAGTGACTGCACCATCCTAGTCTCGAACAGCTGCCGTCCAGGGCAGAAGACTGGACTGCAGCTGAATTGAGCCTGGAAGTGGCTCACCAGCTGGAACGCGCTAAGTCCTCGGATGTGGATTTAGGGCCAGCAGTGGGCTTACAGGTGGTGGAGGTCAAGTCTCGTGCTGGCTGCTTGCAGAACCATGTCGCCCCATTGACTAGTGTAGACCTTCTCTTTTAGATAATGCTGCCAGACTGCGACCCCTTGGCTGAAAATGATGGCTGCATGTAGTGGTTCGGTGCCTACTTGTTTTGCCAAAGCACCTCTTCCAACCATATTCGCTAAAACGCACTCCTTACGTTGGAAGTGTCGTAACCGGCCTGTCGTCCTGCCTCTGTGTTGCGTCATCGTTATTGTGGTACCGGCCCCTGGCCTGGCCAGCAATGTGGGCATCAAATGGTGGCGTTGCTATAGCTGACCTAGCAGTGTTTTGGTCGGCTCCGTGTTCTCCTGCTTCTATGGCATTTTGCGACAGCTGTGACAGCAGCACTGGAAGACACAGGTGGCATTACACACATCCCCTTCCCACCCCGCACCCCTAATGGTAGATCAGGTCTCCAGATATTAGCTCAAGGTAATCCTACAAGGACCCAACATACATTTCCCAACTAATAATTCTGCTGTACATTACATTTTCCTGAAGAACAGTCTGTTTAAACCGTAAGATTCGTTGATTGCATACTTAACCTATGGTATTAGACATCTGGCTTTTCATTTTCCTCCATGACCTGCCGCAAGCAGGCGGTCAGTGTCCTGCTGCGGCGCCAGTGGCCGGGCAGGAATGCTGACGACCGAAGTCCACTGTAGCATGTGTACCATGTGGGCACGGTTCTGCAGCTCAAGGCAAGGCATGCAGGAAAGCGAGGAAACCTGCTGTGATTCTCGTACAGGTAGACAGTCCTCAACAGTGCGGCCGCCCCTTGCAAGCAGAGGCACACAGCGTCAGTATACCTTGAGAGGTGGCATGAGCCCCCTCTCATATTTCTATCTTACGATTTTCGTCTCTAATTGCATGCGGTGAAAAGTTGCTGTTCCTTCACACGCGGACTTCCCACGCAGCGTCTCTCGTCACCCGGGTGGTCCGGTGACTGGGCGGGCTCTGCTGCATCTGGAAAGGGTTAAGCCGACGGGTGTGAGGAAGTCGAGTGAATGCTTTGCAGACGCCGACATTGTCAAGAGACACGCCCGCCGGGGCCTGTTGTAGCGGCTGGGCTAGAGGTTCCGTTACTTTGCAGAAACTTAGCGAAAACACTTTCTGGCGGGCTACCAGCGAGGCGTGGGAATGACTTGTGTACCCGGGCAGTTGTGGCGGGAAAATTCCCGCGCTTTCTGCAAAATAGTAACTGTGATTGGCTTGCTCAGGGCATAGCTCCGTGACGTAGCAAAATCAGCGCAGAAATTGGCGCCAAGAATCTCCATTGGTGGAATGGTAGTGCTCCGGCAATGGGGTGGAATTTTCCGCCGGTTTTCGAGTTGCTGATTGGAACGTTTAACCACGGCCACTGTCGTGGGGCGGGAATGTTGTGTGTTCGGCCTGTACGGGTGCTCTATGTAGTCGGCTCTTGCCTTTCGGTCGAGGACGTCGAAGCAACCAGCCGTCGCCTCCGGTACGCCAGATCGTGTTCTGGCAGTTAAGAAGACAGTTTGGTAATGTACGTCCGCAGCACCGGCAGATAGGGATTTTCCTAGGTGATAATCAGAGCTCAGCAGAGCGCGCCTGTTCGTCTTTTTCTAACTTTGTTCTGTCTTGAGTAGCAGCAATTAATGTTGGGTTAGCTGTGTGTCTCTCTTAAGATTTGAGTGGAAAGGAATTGGCTCCACATACCACTTCGTCATAAACCTCACAATCTAGTTTAGGGACAACTTATCCTTCACAGCGTTTGTTTGTGTATCCAATTTGAGCCAATTTGATGTATTATAAATTAGAATTCATGTGTTTTTGTTTATTATTTTGTGTTTAGTCTTAATAAATCATAGTGTTATTTTGGACAGAACTTTCATTCTGTTAATCGGTAGAGCAACCCATCATTTCTCACTACGTTTATGAAACCTTCCTTTATTTAACTTATTTATCAAATTAAATTATTGCAGGTGCCAAACTCTTTTCTACTCCACTTGCAGGGTTGATTACAGTCAGTTCGCGTATATTTTTTAATCCTTGTGCAACAGCAAAAATCGGAGTTAGAATAGGTTGGGCATAGAGCATCATTTACATATGTAGATTCTAGAATTTAGTGTTAAATACACTGCTAGCCCCGGCACCTCGCAACCTGCCCAGGCATAGATGGTTGAGCGGATGCACTGACCTACTCATGGACGGCTGCCCTCCAGGGCAGAGGGCTCGCTACGGCTGAAGTGAGTCCAGAGGTGGGACACTGACTGGAAGGTACTAAGTTCTCAGCAGTGGACTTACAGACAGCAATGCTCCCATAGTTGGTGGAGGCAAAGTCTTGTGGTTGCTGCTTGCAGAACCATGTCCCCCCCTTCACTCGCGTGGACCTCGCCTCATAGATGGTTCTGCCAGAATCAAGCCCCCTTTACTGAAAGCGTTGAGTATTTATACTGGTTCGGTGTCTACTTGTTTTGACGAAGCACCGCTTTCAACCACGAATGCCAAAACAGACGCTTAGCTTGGAGGTGTAGTAACCGGCCAACCGGCCTGCCAGTGCCACAGTCGTTATTGCAGCGCCGGACCCCCAGTGTGGGTATCGCACGCTGGCGTTGCTGCATCTGACGTAGCGGTGTTTTGGTCGACTCTGCACTCGTCTGCTGCTATGCTGATATGCTTACGTATCTACTTTCCCTTATTATTTCGCCTCCTCCCTTCAGAAGATTTATTAATTTATTGTCCTGGCCATTAGTTGATTATATTCATTATAAGCGACATTGAAGTTACGTATTTCAAAATCTGGCTCTATAATTCAGGTCGCCAAGCATCAGATTAGTTTTGTAATATTTTTTTTTCACGGAGTAACATTAGGAGTAAGTGCACTATTGTTCATATCCATTGTCACGTAGTAGGGCCAACATGTGAGACTGCAAGCAGGCCAATTCTAAGTCGCGTGTAAATACAGGCATAGGGATATTAATGGCGTCATTTCTAGCGAAGTACAGTTCCGAAGTGTATTATTTATGTATACAGTTATGCACGAAATTCCGTACCATCATTTATCTAATTCAATGTACAATCTGTAACACAGTGTATGATGAAGATTATGTTTCAACGAAGTGTATATAATCTTCCAACAACTGGACAACCCTTAAATCTATAGGCGCCGTATTAGCTCGGAAGTTACAGTTTTTTTCCAAATTTAAGAGTGGAGCTAGGACTCCTTCATAGCACGTTATATCTGAAATTCTAATAGAATGTTTGGGTAGCTGTCTCATTCCTGTATTGTCATTAGATTTGCAATCAATTTTAGCTGAATTTTTATTTCATCACTATTCTCACCAAATTTTGGAAGAATCCTTATTTGAGTTTCGAGGACCTTATCAACAGACTTCAACGAACCATGGGCTACATACAGAGCATCAGTGTTTTTAAGAACATATGAATTTTAACCCATTGCTCGTGAGTTATGTGGATGACACCTGCATAACATACTGAGAGTAATTAACAGTTGAACAAAAGTTACATTTTATTAGAAGTACTTGTGTATAGCTATACTACAGATGTTCAGATTACCTAGTCCATACCCTCTAACATGCCTGATACCTTCACATTAATGACTTCCCAATTCTTTCAAGCAAGGCACGGTATTGTATCATGTGGTCCATTTATCAGCTCAGTACTGTGAGAGGCGGAATAAAATGTGACACATTTTTAACGTGCCCCCAAAGGAAAAGGGAAATCAAGGCGAATGTGCTAGCCATATAATATATTCCGCTCAGCGTGTCCAACATCACCAAAAGTCAACAACGAGAGTGGGCCCAAAATAAATTGTCCCTGCATAGAGGGTATGGTAGGGGAGGGGACAATGGCAGTTGCGGGGGCTGCGTTCCGAGTGGCCATCATACGGTAGAGGAGATGCGTGCTAACAGGGAAGCAGTCAGTAGTATTACAAAATCGGCAAATAAACAACTGAAATACCATTGTGCGATCAGAGATCTCTCAGTCACAACCAGCCATGACCTGAAGTCATACCCATTGGCTCCCCAGACGATGATGACGGAAGTAACACCACTGTGCCTCCCCTAAACATTACAAAGATTGGACCCCACCCCAGGTCGCAATCAAATTCCCCGACGATGATCGTCTGTGGTTGTAATGAACAGCGTTTCATTCCTGAAAGCTACGCATCGCCATTCTTCAGCAGTCTATGGTTCACTGTCATGGCATAACTCCAGACACAGCCATTTGTGACGTGTTAATAATTCCTGTAGTATTTCTGCTGATAGTCTCTGACCGATGATGTGGCATGTCACAGTACTTGTTCTCGGATGGCATGCACAGATGTAAATAGATTACCAAGTGCTTGGTGCACAATACGCAGATCCACCCCTCTGACGGCCAGACTTGATCGTCTGGAACCTTGACAACGAATATGCCTGCTCTCATGTTCCTGTGGAGATCAACGTCAGGCCCCTGCAATATCAGAATTCCTGACAAATCTGGACATTTCAAGTTTCGACCAGCCGCATGGAGACCCACAGTAACACCTCTCTCAAACTCTGTCGGGTGCCAGTAAAGCTGTCTCACTCAAGTATGTGGCATCCAAATGTCTTTCGAAGAGACCACTCAACGCCTATCGCTTTTCGCAACCCTTATGTAACTTACGAGCCTGGTAACAACTCTAAATACGTACAACACAACACGATTCTACTTGTTACAGAGAATCGTATATCAAATCATTCACATACCCGCTAATGATGTTTATGTCTGCAAAGTTACATTGACATCTGACCATGCCTCTTGGGTACTTGGACTCGCATTCGGGAGGACGACGGTGCAAACCCGTCTCCAGCCATCCGTATTTAGCTTTCCTGTGATTTTCCTAAATCGCTCCAGGAAAATGCCAGGCTGGTTCCTTTGAAAGGGGACGGCCGAGATCCTTCGCCATGCTTGACACAACCGGATATTGTGCTCTATCTCTAATAACTGCAGAAGGCAATCAGTGAATCTCATTAAGAGAGGCGCGCCTTCATAAGCAGGTGGGCAGTTTTCGTGAAAGTGGGGCTGCGGTCTGTTTCGTGCTTTTATGGGCAGAACTATAGTCTGGCCTATCTAAGGCCATGGGACGCTGTGTCACCACTGCTATCCCCAGAGTACAGTCGAGTATGGCACTTCTGCCTCTTTTTTTTTTCAGGGACATCAAACCAGTGCCGCCCAGTAAGCGTCAGAGAGACTGTCGCCTTTGATCCAAAAATTTGGTCATCCTGTCGAACAGAGTGGCCCCAACACTATTCTCTGGGCGAAGAGGTCGATAAACCGAGAAGCCACTGCCCCAGCCGGCATCAGCCTCGTGCTGTTTGATGTATGTATTACATGCCAAGTACGGGAAGTGTTGCGTTCACCTGTTTTTTCGTAAAATAAGCTGTATTATCGTCTGTTACATTGGCATCAGCACTGTTCGATGCGTACTCTGAGCAACTTGCTACTTACTTGTTCTGACACTTGAGTTGGCCATTTGACTATAATTTGTGATTTTGTATCATTAACTTTGAATTCGCGAACTACTCAGATAAGGATAACTTGTTACATTTTCTCCACGCTGTCTTCCATGCAATTTTGTTCCTTCCCATAGCGTTAGGATCATTTATGAATGAATTCAGTTCATATTTTTAGAAAACTTTTCTCTCTGTCAATTACTTACGAATTATGTCCAGCAATTAGAGTAAATAAAATTTCTTAGACTAGATTTAAATTACGAGATCCTTCAAATCGTCCTATAGTTTTTCCGCGGTTAGGCGACTCACTAATAACAAACGTAACCTGTTGCGTACCTAACCTTATTGATCTCACAGTAACGGCGTTATTGTTGTGCACAGTAGCCAAACCCAAACCCAACGATCAGACTTTTATCGTTCAGTGAAGATAAACAGTATTGTACTCGTTCGTCTTATTTGACTATAAATCTGTTTATTGACTACGAAAACCTGTGTTGATTTTCCCTAGGATTGTAAGTTTTCTGGTGCTGTTTCATGACTTTTTGGCTAGCGACCTTGCATTGTTCAGACACAATAAGCAACACCATTTTATAACAATGTCATACCATAATTCAGGTACACGGCTAACTGCCCAAACAGGTATCAAAAACTTTCACTAGTCATAACGGAGAATGGCAATATATTTAAACCATAGTCAGCACCGGCTACAGGTCGCGTCTCACCAAATGCTAATGCAACAATTTGTCTTGTGTTCAGAGAAGGTCGTCATCTGCAAAGACATTAACAGACTACCCATTCTCCCTTTCTGCAATGTGAGTTGGTGACATCTGTTGGCGTCGTGGCCACTACAAGTCTTTGTCAGCATACGTGAACATCATAAACAAATGCACGCCGTATGAGATAATAATGCCTCTTTCCTTCTTAATAACCTGTGTCAACACTGATTTTGTTTTGAACTGTAAGTGTGTCATAACTTTTTTTCTTTAATGGACTTTCTTCACAACTGACGGCACACTTCCTTTTCTCGCTTGTTTTTTTGTTTGCTAATTCATATGCGAATGTGCTTTGGACTGCCGTGTTACTCAGGTGAAATACCCGTATATTTACTAGTTTAACTCTTCAACCTGTCATTGTTAGCAGCAATTTTTTTCTCTTTATTAAATTTCCATTTTAATTCTTGTGTAACTATTGGTTCAAATGGCTCTGAGAACTATGGGACTTAACATCTCCGGTAATCAGTCCCCTAGAACTTAGAACTACTTAAACCTAACTAACCTAAGGACATCACACACATCCATGCCCGAGGCAGGATTCGAACCTGCGGCCGTAGCGGTCGCGCGGTTCCAGACTGAAGCGCCTAGAACCGCTCGGCCACACCGGCCGGCTTGTGTAACTATTAATTGTAATCATGCTATAAGGTTAATTATTTTCATGTTGTGTGTGGTTAGATTTCCATTTCGTTCTTGGGGACTGAAGTTCAAAAATGTGGTGGAATCTCTCAAGTTATCTAGAAGCGCAGACATTCCACACAATTTTTTGTAAGTGAGAGGGGAAATTAGACGAATCTTCTTTTTGCTTCGATTCATTTACACATTAACGTGACGCTGCTTTGTCAAATCCAAAGAGGCGCACATGTTTATTCACTGAGATGACCAAAGCCATGGGATACCTCCCAGTATCGCTTCGGAACTTCTTTGGTGCGGCGCAGTGCAGCATCTCGACGTGGCAGGGGACTTCCAACAAGTCGTTGGAAGTCCCCTGCAGAAATATTGAGCCGTGCTGCATCTATAGACAGCCTTAACGGCGAAAGTATTGCTGGTCCACGATTATGTGCACGAATTGAGCTCGCGTGTATGTCCCATAAATGTTTGGTGGGATTCATGTCGGGCGAACTGGTTGGCCAAATCATTCACTCGAATTGACTAGAATATTCTTTAAACCAGTCGCAAACAATTGTGGTCCGATGACATGGCACATTGTCATCCACAAAAATTCCATTCTTTGCGAACAAGTAGCATAAACACAGCCCACACCATTATGGAATCACCACTAGCTGCGCAGTGCCTTGTTGACAACTTGGGTCCATGGTTTCGTGAGGTCTGCGCCAATCTCGAATCCAACCATCAGCTCTTACCAACTGATGTCGCGACTCATCTGATCAGGCCACCATTTTCCAGTCGTCTAGGGTCCGACCGATATGGTCACAGGCCCAAGCGATACCTTGCAGGCGATGTCGTGCTGCTTGCGAAGGCACTCGAATCGGTCATCTGCTGCCGTAGCCCATTAATGTCAAATTTCTTCGCAATGCCCCAACGAATACATTCATCGTACGTCCCACATTGATTTCTGCGATTAGTTCATGCAGCGTTACTTGTCTGTTAGCACTGAAAGCTCTACGAAAACGCCAATGCTCTCCGTCGTTCAGTGATGGCCGTGGGCCACTGCGTTGTCCGTGCTGAGAGGTAATGCCTGAAATTTGGTATTCTCGGACTTCTTCTGAGATTCTGGATCTCGGAATATTGAATTTTCTAATGATTTTCGAAACGGAATGTCCCATGCGTCTAGCTCCAGTTCCATTACGCGTTCGGAGTCTGTTAAACCCCGTCGTTGCGGCCATAATTACGTCGGAAACCCGGAAATCCTTCACACGTGAATCACCTGAACACAAATTACAGCTCCACCAATGCACTGCCCTTTTATACCTTGTGCACGTGATGCTAACACCATCTGTATACGTGCATGTCACTGTCCCATGACTTTCATCACCTCCGTGTAAGCTGACGTAGACAAGGAAGTAAGTATCCAATCAGAAGAAAAGGGGTTGCTGTCCACCTACCCCTTCCCCGCCTAGAAAACCGGACTCGCATCCTGCATGTCATTTCTGTCACCTCAGTGTGCACACATGTACCGATGCTGCTTTGTCACGCATCTTGTGAAAGGCTCTTTGGTTGCGGCAGCCTAACAGACTATTTATCTCCACTATCGGTTTACTGGATCTGAGCTTCTACATTTTCTGTTGCTTTTTAATAAGTAAAATTTAATCACGATTTTGAGGATTAAAAGACTGACGACAGATTTCAAAAACAAAGAAAATTTTCCAGAATGTGATTTTCACTCTGCAGCGGAGTGTGCGCTGATATGAAACTTCCTGGCAGATTAAAACTGTGTGCCCGACCGAGACTCGAACTTTGCCTTTCGCGGGCAGAAGTAAAGCTGTGAGTACCGGGCGTGAGTCGTGCTTCGGTAGCTCAGTTGGTAGAGCACTTGCCCGCGAAAGGCAAAGGTCCCGAGTTCGAGTCTCGATCGGGCACACCGTTTTAATCTGCCAGGGAGTTTCAAAGAAAATTTTATTTCCTTTATTTCCCAATGTCAAGGAACGTAGTTGCCGCAGAAAAAGCCCCTGAAGGCAGGAATTACCAGTCTAGCGCCTGTGCTATTGTGAGCAGGTTTGGTGACCGTACGGGTTGGGTAAATGGGAGGCTAGAGGGCAAAAAGGAGTTATGCCTCGGAAAGGTAGGTTTCCGGGTTGACCTCCACTTTCGGCACATAGTTTTAGATCGTCAAAGATCTTGAACAGACTGTAATCCACTTGGGGTAACATAGCTTTGTCCTATTCCACCGTCGCTGTATCATGTAGATGCACAATCTGAAAGTAAAATTGGTTTCCTCTTCATACGATACGGACAAGGAAAACCTGCAATGACACGATAGCGTGGGGAACACCAGTGACGCACTCTTTTAATACGTCAGTTAGGTTAGCCGCCGACCTTTCATTTTCCAACATGTGAAGCAACGAACTGCAGTCTCAGGTGCGTTAACCACTGAACCACTTTGCAAATTCGAGTTTTCGCCCGCTGTCCAATGCTTCCGCATCAGCGAATAGTCGGCAGACAGTAAAACACGGAATTTTTCAAGAGACGGCCCTGAACAGATCACATAATCAAACGTTGATGAGTTGTCATCACTCCTACAAAGATTTCTAAATTAGTAGTCACTTTGCAACAGGTGGCGCGCGAATCGTTTCAACAATGAAACTTTGGTGCTGTGTTGTGGGCATACCCGTCAAGATTTCTCAGTTAGTACTTTCATTTTACAACAGGTGGCGCGCGAGTCGTTTCAAGAAATTACGTGGATTTCATACAGTTCAACGGCAGTCTGTGTGTTTTTGGTGTGCTATAGCGAACGGATGACATAATTGAAAGGAAGCAAATACAAATAGCGACATTTTAGTTCGTGTTGACAACAAATGGTGTCGACTGTGAAATTCATATTGCTGCTCGATATCGTATAACAGATATCGCACGCATTTTCTTTCCTTTTCCCTTCAAACATGGCACATAATTATACAAATCAGTGGCTCAGTGCATCTGCTATATTAGCAGCTAAAAACAAAGATGCCAAAGCCGCCAGTTTCAACATTTAAAACGAAATGCCAGACGAAGGGACAGCATATTAGTCTGTCGATACTGAATGAATCAAGGCGAAGTTGTCGATTGGATAATCGAATTCCTGAATTCACTTGAACTGTCAGGCACACCGCAGTACGTTTTAACACTGAAGATTGTCGTGCCTATCATTGTTCTCCATAAATCCACCATGACTTTTCAACTGTTCCAGGCTTTCAGTGAAAACGATAATGAACAGTATCATCGAAGCTACATTTTTTAATGGAATATTTTACTGGAAGAAGATATACTGTTGCCACGCATCCCAATGATTTGATAGATATGCCACTCGAATTCACACATTTGCAGTTTCCGTTGCGATTCGCGTTTGCATCGATCACCAACAAAGCAAAGGGACAATCGCTATTAAGTATGTGGACTAAATTTGGCGCTCAAACGGACAGTTGTATGTGACCTGCTCACACGTCGGAAAACCTGACTTTTTCGTGCACGCACCAGACGGAAAAAAACAAGAAATATTGTGTATCCAAAAGCACTTCAACAAACGGAATTGAAACATAAACATTTTTTTTTCTTTGAGTGGCATTGCAACACATAAGATTTCACACACATTTGAACACATTTGAACACATTTGTATTCATTACAAAGTACAATTTTAAAAAATTTGGTACTTGAAATATGAAATTTTAGAACAGGTTACCAGAAAGACGGCTGAATATTAAGTATCAAACAAACATATAAAGTTTTTCAGTACGTCGCATCTTGCAGCTCTCAAATATTGAAAACAAGACATTTTTAAATGTTTAACACCAGAACTGCTAATTATTTATTGACTGACTAATTTCGGGCTTTGCCCATTTTCACAAGCCACGTGTTTTGTATTTGGGATAAATTTGATATGGACAGTTCTGTTTATGTCAACACACTTAAATGTAACTCAGATCTGCATTTAAGGAAATCTTACACCTTATTCTAGTATGAGCTTCTTTGTGATACTTTCATTATCCAGCATGATCTGATCCACGAGATAGTGATATTTTATACACAGTGGAGAGTGGCACACTGTGTATTGCGGTGTGAACATACTCTCCATTGTATACAGATATCTTTTCGGAAATAATTCCCTGTCTGGCATCAGATGTATTCGATATAGATCTACTAGCCAACAGTGACATATGTAAGTTTGATATAAAATGGCGTTGTCACGTGGATCAGATCATGTTAGATAATGAAGGCACTACGATTAGGTGTAACTACAATTGTCAAATCCATTAAACGCTAGTTTGAGCTACATTCAAGTGTGATGACATAAACAGAACTGTCCACATTAAACTCATTGTAAATAAAAAATATGTGGCTTGTGAAAACAGGCAAAGGCCGGAACTATCAACTAATAAATAATTAGCAGTTCTGGTGATAAAATTTAAAAAGTCTTTTCTTGAATACCCATTAAACTCTATACGCCCCAGTCACAGTCACCTATGCTGCCAAAATAGCAACGTCCACACTTAGTGAGGGAAGGAAAGGTTGTGGGCGAATCCATGACGGACCCCATCGTCGGACCTCCGGCCAACAATGTGATACGAATTTACGTATATCGTAATCCGGATAGAGCCTCAGTTTATTCATTACACTGTCGACTGGTCAGAATTGACATCAGTCAACTCCTAGAAATACCTGGTTGTACCAATTCGTGGTGATATGAAACGGAGTTCACACATAATCTTAATTGTAGTTAAAACAGGCAGCACAAATCAATTCACTGATGGGATGCATCTACATCTATATATGTCTGCATCTATATGACTACTCTGCAATTCACACTTAATTGCCAGGCAGAGGGTTCTTCGAATCACCTTCAGTACCCTTTCATTCTCTAACAACCTGTGTGATTTTCCTAAATCGCTCCAGGCAAATTCTGGGATGGTTCCTTTCAAAGGGCACGGCCGACTTCCTTCCCCGTCCTTCCCTAATCCGATGAGACCGATGACCTCGCTGTTTGGTCTCCTTCCCCAAAACAACCAACCAATCTAACAACCTGTGGGAAAAGTGAACACTTAAATCTTTGAGTGCGGGCTCTGATTTCTCTTCTTTTATTACGATGATCATTTCTTCCTGTGTACATTACCGAGAATAAAATATTTTCACATTCATAGGAGAAAGCTGGTGATCGAACTTTAGTGAAAATATCTCGCAGCAACGAAAACCGCACGGAATGCGATACAGACCCGGCTTTCGGAAACCTAAATCGTCTTTAAAAATTACAATGAAGACTTTCTATCTTACGTTAGTTGAAAGGAGCGAAACGCACTGCATGCCATGTTTCTGTATGAGTATTTCGATCTTTCAGGATATCGCGCCAGCGTAAGCTGCACGAGCGGTTCTTGGCTTCGCGTCCTCTCTCTCAGTCTCAACCTCCTTCTCACGCGTTCTTAATTTTGAAGCCCGTCCAACTCGACGATCTGAGTACCGCTTCCTTGGAATACTTTTTGTAGAAGTTACAGTTCTTCGGCGAAGCTCTTCTTGTCTGAATATGCCAGAGCTCTTTGGACCTGAGTCTTCAGCACCGAATTTCTTTGTGGCGGATGGTGATGGCTCGAGACGTTCTGATACAGGTCTAGGTTTTCCGTGTACGATGTGACGGGAACCCGTCCCATTTTGCTCTTAGCTAAGACACCGAGAAAAGGTAGCTGGCCCTGTTTTTTGTACGTCCACCATGAATTTTATTTTACGGTGGATAGAGTTTGAATGTTCCAGGAACTGTCCAACTTTTTCCGCTACATGTGTTCACGTCTCATACTTGTCAACCACGTACCGACAGACTCCAGGCTGGGACGAGAAATGTGAGGAACTGTATAATGCCTACCAAAGCAGCGGTGACAGAAACAGCAGATGAACTCATACACTACCTCCGCTCCAAAGCGCAAGCGACACGACCTCCGTCGACAAGGACTGTCGGCCTACAACTCGATTCCGTTCACCCCAAACTGCTCCCCGAAATTGTTTACGACTTAGGCCCTTCATCCAGTTACAATCAGGAGCAGAATGTAAACAGGCACTTTAACTGACCATTTCTTGCACCCACTTATAGCGCTTCTATAATGTGCTGCTTGTAATACATCCTAACTTATTAAAAATGCATGTGATGAATAAAAGGGAAAACTGTTGCACTTTAATTTCCCTAAACTTTATGAAAAATATAAAAAGAGAATGGTTACTTTTATTGTTTAAACCTTTGTTTTGATCGTTCTTTAAGCTTCATATGAGGTTCATATAAGTTGGATTATACAACACTGTTCAAAGATGGTTGTCCATTCCACGTAACAGTACACTTAGTTAAAGATGAGCATCTCACAATATTTACTATTGCTTAAAGATGTAGCTAGTTTCCTACGAGTGTGACGACGAATATTCTCTTAAACAGCATATTAAATATGAGAACATGAGCTTTCTTATTTTCAGGGTAAATGTGGTTTCTGTATGTATGGCAGCTGATGATCTAGAAAACATTTATAAGTAGATGAAAATATTAAAATAAAATGAGCTGCGTCGTTGTTTAACATACGCGGTGGGCTGCGTCCTGGTGCACCTAAAATAATTTAAAATTCTGACCCTATGTGCTTTTTACGCTTGCACATTTTACTTCTCTTGATTAATGAAGCCAGCTTTTAGCGAATATGTGGGCGCAATGCCCGGCTTTACGTGAATTTAGAGAATGTTGCAGCAATGGCTGCCAACAATTAACGTACATATGCTACACTGAAAATGGCAATAACTCGGGGGAAGTGTGCATTATACACATATGAACATTAAATAAAGTCGGTTATTTTATGTTAACGAACAATGATTATATTCTGAGATAACAAACCGAAATTATTACATCACAGACCTTTCCATCCACGTAGTAAGATGCTGGGGTACAAGTTTGCGTCTTATATATCCAAGGACTCGAACAGCATAAGTGTTAATAGTATCACAGTCTTTACACAACTAGTGTTAACAATAAACATTGTATTTTCTTTGATTCTGTTGCGTCGCAGATACGACTATTATCTTAGTTTATTGGATTTTGTGCTTTTGTCACTTCGTGTCTTTATTTAACACCTTTTCCATTTCCAGGCGAAAATACACTGGCCATTTCCTGCTCCCACTTACAGCGCTTCTATGATGTGCTGCTTACGGGCAGGACTTACGGAGGTTTGTCTGCCATGAACGCTGCGAAATACCGGCTGCCCAGGGAAAATTATTCGCCCTTAGAATGCGTCTAGTCGTCTCCGACCATTACCCATTTAGGAAAATTAAGTAAAGACCGGCCCAGCATCTTCTGACCAAGCAAAAGACCCATTCCTGGTGTAGCCGGAAACTGACCGATATTACTACAATGGTGATCAGAGCTAGCACATATAGTTGGTCAGGAAATGATACGTTAGCAATGCACTATCGTTAAGTTTAAGTTTCCATTTTCAGTTTGTGGTCAGGTCTGTGAGTAGGTCGTACGGACACGCCAGTCCAATGCGTCATCGGTTTCCTCACACTTCTTTCTAATGCCGCTCCAAGGTCGTCTGGTTACGCTAAAACCGATGCGCCACCTTGCAGTGTCTGAGGAACGGACTGGACTGCTCCCTTCCATCTCCCTCTCTCCCGCTGTATTAGTTCCCGTGCAAGACGCTGCTCGCAGCACTTCCATGTTGCGGGTAACGCCTTTTCCTACGTAAGTGTAATTTTCAATACGGATATAAAAAGAAGGCAAGCACGTCAAGCATGCTTAGCTGCAAATAAGCACACTGATAGGGGAAACATCTTTGTATTTTCTCAAAGTTTGTATTTTCTGTATTTTTTGTTGCAGTATGCGGAACATGGACTTCAGCACATTGTGTAGCTAAAAAAAAACTGCACATTTTTCTGTACTCGATATACAGGGCTATTACAAATGATTGAAGCGATTTCATAAATTCACTGTAGCTCCATTCATTGACATATGGTCACGACACACTACAGATACGTAGAAAAACTCATAAAGTTTTGTTCGGCTGAAGCCGCACTTCAGGTTTCTGCCGCCAGAGCGCTCGAGAGCGCAGTGAGACAAAATGGCGACAGGAGCCGAGAAAGCGTATGTCGTGCTTGAAATGCACTCACATCAGTCAGTCATAACAGTGCAACGACACTTCAGGACGAAGTTCAACAAAGATCCACCAACTGCTAACTCCATTCGGCGATGGTATACGCAGTTTAAAGCTTCTGGATGCCTCTGTAAGGGGAAATCAGCGGGTCGGCCTGCAGTGAGCGAAGAAACGGTTGAACGCGTGCGGGCAAGTTTCTCGCGTAGCCCGCGGAAGTCGACGAATAAAGCAAGCAGGGAGCTAAACGCACCACAGCCGACGGTTTGGAAAATCTTACGGAAAAGGCTAAAGCAGAAGCCTTACCGTTTACAATTGCTACAAGCCCTGACACCCGATGACAAAGTCAAACGCTTTGAATTTTCGGCGCGGTTGCAACAGCTCGTGGAAGAGGATGCGTTCAGTGCGAAACTTGTTTTCAATGATGAAGCAACATTTTTTCTTAATGGTGAAGTGAACAGACACAATGTGCGAATCTGGGCGGTAGAGAATCCTCACGCATTCGTGCAGCAAATTCGCAATTCACCAAAAGTTAACGTGTTTTGTGCAATCTCACGGTTTAAAGTTTACGGCCCCTTTTTCTTCTGCGAAAAAAAACGTTACAGGACACGTGTATCTGGACATGCTGGAAAATTGGCTCATGCCACAACTGGAGACCGACAGCGCCGACTTCATCTTTCAACAGGATGGTGCTCCACCGCACTTCCATCGTGATGTTCGGCATTTCTTTAACAGGAGATTGGAAAACCGGTGGATCGGTCGTCGTGGAGATCATGATTAGCAATTCATGTCATGGCCTCCACGCTCTCCCGACTTAACCCCATGTGATTTCTTTATGTGGGGTTATGTGAAAGATTCAGTGTTTAAACCTCCTCTACCAAGAAACGTGCCATAACTGCGAGCTCACATCAACGATGCTTTCGAACTCATTGATGGGGACATGCTGCGCCGAGTGTGGGAGGAACTTGATTATCGGCTTGATGTCTGCCGAATCACTAAAGGGGCACATATCGAACATTTGTGAATGCCTAAAAAACTTTTTGAGTTTTTGTATGTGTGTGCAAAGCATTGTGAAAATATCTCAAATAATAAAGTTATTGTAGAGCTGTGAAATCGCTTCAATCATTTGTAATAACCCTGTATATTGTCGTCCAGATTGAAAACTATTAAATGTATATATGTACAGTTCAATGTCCCTTATCATGCATAGCTGTAAACCAGAAGCCATCTGGACGTTGTGTATCTACAGGGGGTGCACACGAATTTGGAAACACCATGCCTATTACAGTGCAGGAAGCTCTGGTATTCAGAACAGCTGTCAGTCGTTTGGGAATGGGTAAATGCAGGTCCTGTACAGTTTTTAAGGGAATCTTATACCGCTCTTCCAGATAAATAATGGCAATTTCAGAAAACGATGATGGAGGTCGACAGCGATCACGCACCCTTCCCTCTGAAGTAGGTCACAAAGGCTCAATAAAGCTGAGATATGATGACTGTGGTGGCCAGGAGCGATGCGACAATTCATCCTCGTGCTCACAAAACTAGTGCTGAGCGATGCAAGCATCTGCATCACTGATGAGTAATTTTGAAATTGCAGCCCGCCCTGCAATTCCCTGCTTATGGAGATCCCTCTGCGTTGTTTTGGTACAGACAGGGTTCTCGAGCGCGACATTCAGTTCTGCAGTGTCTTTTGTAGCTGTCGTCCCCTTAGTTTTTGTCACAAACCTTTTCAGTGACCGTCTGTCACGATAACTCAACACCCACTTTCGTTCACGTGATGTTTTCCCGCTTTCCCTTCTGCAGTATGAATCTTCGATACGATACCTGTTGAAACACCAAACGCTTCGCCTCCCTTGATTACAAAAGCACCAAGAATCGACCCACGCTCAAATTCACTTACCTCCGACATAATGCACTCGCAACTAAAAACAACATCGTTCTGTCCACGACTGACACTTGTGGCGTATTGAGGACATTGCACAGGTGAGGTTCGTGGTCAAATGCAACAGCGCAACCTACAGGTTTACCTAGTATCTGCATTTATGTCCAAGCATAATTTTCTCGAGGTGTTTTTTTCCCCAGCTCCTGTACGAGGTGCGATAATAGAGTTATGAGACTGATGTGAAAAAATGTTGCTTACCGTTTTAATCAAGTTTAGTGTTGTCTCCTTCAAAGTAGTTCCCTTCTGATTGCACACACTTTTTCCAGCGCTTCTGTCATTGATGGTAACATTTCTGGAACTCTTCTTCTGTAATATCCTCCAAGACCCTCGTCACAGCTTTTTGGACACCTTATGTTGTTTGAAAATGGTATCCCTTGACCGCCGTTTTGACTATTGGAAATAGAAAAAAATTGCGCGGAGCGATATCTGGTGAATAAGGTGGCTGTGGTAGTACTGAAATTTGTTTTGAGGTTAAAACTTGTTGTACTGACAGAGCAGTATGGGATGGCGCATTATCGTGATGCAGAATCCAATTATCACCAATGTTGGCACGGACACGAAGAACTCTTTTTATGAAGTCTATCTAAAATTTCTTTGTACTAATATTGGTTAACTGTTTGTCCAGGAGGCACCCACTCTCTATGAACAATTCCCTTGGAATCAAAGAATCACTTTTGACTTTGGCATGCGAGCTTTTTTTGGTCTTGATGATCCCTTTGAGCACCATTGCGAACTTTGGCGTTTTGTCTGTGGATCGTACTGAAAAAACCAACTTTCATCACCAGTGATAATACAGCTCAAAAATTCTGGATTGATTTCCGTTTGCTCTAACAGATCGGCTGCCACATTTTTCCGTGTTTCTCGCTGTTGTGGTGTGAGATTTTTGGGGACCATTTTTGCACAAATCTTTGTCATACCAAGATCTTTAGTTATTATTAGACGAACTGTTTCTCGATTGATGTTCAGTTCTTCTGCAATCATTTTCATGGATAATCTTCGATCAGATTGTATGAGTTCACGCACCCTGGCCAATTTGACATCTGTCCATGAGGTTGATGGTCGTCCACTGCGGTCTTCATCTTCAACATTCGTTCTGCCTTCACTAAACATTTTACGCCAACGAAAAACTTGAGCTCTTGACATAACCTCCTCTCCAGAAGCCTTCTGAAGCTTACCGTACGTTTTCACCCAATTTAACGCAAAAAGAAATGACATACCATTGCGCAGTATTATGTGGTTCCATTTCCGTGACGAGAGACATAAACACATGTTAACTTATTGCAGCACAAGTCATGACTGAGCAGTTGCATCTATGTGCCGCTTGGACTAGAAGCAGCTTATAGACCAAGGTCAAAGATATTGTGCCTACGCAAGGCTGCAGGGTTGCCACATCTTACAAAGAAAATCAGTCTCATTACTTTATTGTCGCACCTCATATATCTCCTTTTCTGACATACTGTTGTTACTGAAACATTTTTTTTTTCTTACAGTGCTGTAGAACATCTAAAACAAGATTTATTTCAGTCTATTGAGTGCGTATCTGTGGTCCTTCACTCTGACTTCCACAATCGATGTTCCTTACATTAAAATTCGTGGTGCTTTTGCACTATGTATTTCCAAAGCGTTAGTGCGGCGTCCCAGCATTTCTCAGCCAATTTTGAAGAACATTTGTCCCTCATCACAGACATTACAGCGAAGTTAATAATGAATAAGCCTAGAAGACACTGTGACTTTTACCCCGGATTCTCGGCAAGATTTGTTTATACCGTCATGGTCGGCGTGAGTTTGACACTACAAATCCCATGTTACCCAAGAGATTTGGGGACACATATATCTTTTCCTTACAATCTGTTCAAAGTCGATGTTAGATAACTTCTTCTTCCAGGTTCGATACAGCAACTTCGCTGTATACACTGATAGAAAAAAACCGTAACACAAAGAAGGAGTTGTGCGACGTAAACGAAAGTTGGTAGACGTATTTCTACATCGGAAAGTTTGAAAGATGATTTCTATTCAATTTCAAGTGGCTAACAGCGCCACTGTGAGGATGCAAACCAGATTTGCTTTAAATATGCGCTGTAACGGTCGTGAGCATATGTTACCCTTGAGACTGGACGGGATGAGTTGATGTTAGTCAAGAATGCCTTTAAGGCGACAAACACGCCATTATAAATACCTCACTGAGTCTGAACAAGGTCGTGTAACAGGGTTACGAGGAGCTGGATGTTCCTTCTGCAATGCTGCAGAAAAACTTGGCAGGAATGCAGCCACTGTACATGATTGCTGGTAGCGGTGGACAAGAGAATGTACGGTCGCAAGAAAACCGGACTCCGAACGGCCACGTGGCACTACCGAGAGGGAAGACCATCGTATTCGGCGTACTGCATCGTAATGCATCTGCAGCAGCAGTTTGTGCAACAGTTGACACTACAGTGACACGACAAACTGTTACCAATGGTTACTCTAAGGACAGTTCCGAGCCAGACGCCCTGTAACGAGCATTCCACTGACCCCAAACCACCGCCGTTTGCGACTTCAGCGGTGTCAAGCGAGAGCTCATGGGCTGGCAGGCTGGAGGTCTGTTTTGTTTTCTGATGAAAACTTGTTCTGCTTTGATGGCAGTGACGGCTGTGTGCTGATTAGAGGGAGGCCAGTTGAGGGTCTGCTACCAACCCATCTGTGTGCTAGACACACTGGACGTACACCCGGAGATATGATCGGGGTGCAATTTCGTGGTGGTCCCAGGCGCCCTGACTACAAATTTGTACGTCAGTCTGGTGATTCGACCTATTGTGGTGCCATTCATGAACAGCTTTCTAGGGTGTGTTCTCCAACAGGATGATGTTCGCCCACATACCGCCATTGTAACCCAGCATGCTCTACAGAAAGTGCATCTACATACATACTCCGCAATCCACCATACGGTGCGTGGCGGAGGGTACCTCGTACCACAACTAGCATCTTCTCTCCCTGTTCCACTCCCAAACAGAACGGGGGAAAAATCACTGCCTATATGCCTCTGTACGAGCCCTAATCTCTCTTATCCTATCTTTGTGGTCTTTCCGCGAAATATAAATTGGCGGCAGTAAAATTGTACTGCAGTCAGCCTCAAATGCTGGTTCTCTAAATTTCCTCAGTAGCGATTCACGAAAAGAACGCCTCCTTTCCTTCAGAGACTCCCACCCGAGTTCCTGAAATATTTCCGTAACACTCGCGTGATGATCAAACCTACCAGTAACAAATCTAGCAGCCCGCCTCTGAATTGCTTCTATGTCCTCCCTCAATCCGACCTGATAGGGATCCCAAACGCTCGAGCAGTACTCAAGGATAGGTCGTATTAGTGTTTTATAAGCGGTCTCCTTTACAGATGAACCACATCTTCCCAAAATTCTACTAATGAACCGAAGACGACTATCCGCCAACCCCACAACTTCCATTACATGTTTGTCCCACTTCATATCGCTCTGCAGTGTTACGCCCAAATATTTAATCGACGCGACTGTATCAAGCGCTACACTACTAATGGAATATTCAAACATTACGGGATTCTTTTTCCTATTCATCTGCATTAATTTACATTTATCTATATTTAGAGTTAGCTGCCATTCTTTACACCAATCACAAATCCTGTCCAAGTCATCCTGTATCCTCCTACAGTCACTCAACGGCGACACCTTCCCGTACACCACAGCATCATCAGCAAACAGCCGCACATTGCTATCCACCCTATCCAAAAGATCATTTATGTAGATAGAAAACAACAGCGGACCTACCACACTTCCCTGGGGCACTCCAGACGATACCCTCACCTCCGATGAACAGTCACTATCGAGGACAACGTACTGGGTTCTATTACTTAAGAAGTCTTCGAGCCACTCACATATTTGGGAATCAATCCCATATGCTCGTACCTTAGTTAGGAGTCTGCAGTGGGGCATCGAGTCAAACGCTTTCCGGAAGTCAAGGAATATGGCATCCGTCTGATACCCTTCATCCATGGTTCGCGAGATATCATGTGAAAAAAGGGCGAGTTGCGTTTCGCAGGAGCGATGCTTTCTAAAGTCGTGCCGACGCATCGACAGCAACTTCTCTGTCTCAAGGAAATTCATTATATTCGAACTGAGAATATGTTCGAGAATCCTGCAACAAACCGACGTTAAGGATATTGGTCAGTAATTTTGAGGATCCGTCCTTCTACCCCTCTTATATACCCTGCGCTTTTTTCCAGTCGCTCGGGACTTTACGTTGGGCAAGAGATTCGCGATAAATGCAAGCTAAGTAAGGAGCCAACGCAGTAGATTACTCTCTGTAAAAGCGAATTGGAACTGGTGATTTATTTATTTTCAATCCATTCAGCTGCTTCACAACCCCAGGGATGTCTATCATTATGTCCTCCATACGGGAATCTATACGAGACTTAAACGTCGGTATGTTTGTACGATCCACCTGCGTGAAAGATTTCTCAAATGCTAAATTTAAAATTTCAGCTTTCGTTTTGCTGTCTTCCGTTGCCAGGTCAGACTGATCAGTGAGTGACTGGATGGAAGCCTTCGACCCGCTTACCGATTTTACATACGACCAAAATTTCTTTGGGTTTTCAGCAAGAGCTTTTGCTAAGGTATGACGGTAGCAGTGGTTATATGCTTCGCGCATCGCTCTTTTTACAGCAGCACGAATCTCTACTAACTTTTGCCTGCCCTCATTCTCCCGATCTTTCTTGTACCGCGAGTGCAACTGTCTTTGCTTCCTGAGCATTCTCCGAATTGCGCTGTTAAACCACGGTGGGTCTTTTCCGTCCGTAACCCACTTTTTCGGCACATTCTTGTCCAATGCGTGATTTACAATGTGTTTAAAATTTGCCCATCGTACCGGAAGTAAATGAAATCGATTCATTTACTAAGTGGGATGCTAACAAGTGCTTATCTGCTCTTTCTAGTAAGAATACTCTCCTAGCCTTCTTGACCGATTTTATAACTTTTGTAACCATAGTCGTAATGACAACATCATGATCACTAATCCTTGTCTCAACACTGACACCATCGATGAGGTCTGGTCTGTTCGTGGCTACCAGATCTAAAATATTTCCATTACGCGTTGGCTGTCGACTTAGCTGCTCAAGACAGTTTTCGGATAATGTGTTCAAAAGTAATTCACACGACGGCTTGGCTGTACCACCTGTAATGAATCCATAGACATCCCAGTCTATACTAGGTAGGTTGAAGTCACCTCCGCCTAATATAGCATGATCAGGGTACTTCTGCGATACAGAGAGTAGACTCCCTTTGAATGATTCTAGAACTGTCACGGTGGAACCTGGTGTCCGGTAATAAAACCTAACAATTAACTTTATTTCTCCTAGCCCTGTTAAACGTGAACAGATAACTTCACAATCACACCCTACTTCGACCTCAGTAGACACAACATTTTTGTCAACTGCAATGAAGACACCAACTCCTACGGTGTCTAATCTGTCTTTTCGATACACGTTCCAATCTCACTAAATATCTCAGAACTTCCTATCTCAGGGTTCAGCCAGGTCTCATTCCCTAGAATAATTTGCGCGCCACACGCTTCAAAATGGCTCTGAGCACTATGGGACTTAACTACTGTGGTCATCAGTCCCCTAGAACTTAGAACTACTTAAACCTAACTAACCTAAGGACATCACACACATCCATGCCCGAGGCAGGATTCGAACCTGCGACCGTAGTGGTCACGCGGTTCCAGACTGTAGCGCCTAGAACCGCACGGCCACCCCGGCCGGCCGCCACACGCTTCCTGGAGGGCAGTAAATTCAGGAACTTTATTCCGAACACTCTGAAAATTTACTGCTATTATCTTGATAGCTGAAGTGTCTTTACACTGAGCGCGTCCTGATTTCCCTGCCTGCACGTCGACTGGTGAGTGTTCATCAGGACACCTTGCACTACTGCCTAGCCTAAAAAAAACCCATGTGCACGCCACAAGTACTCTGCTACCCGAGTAGCCGCTTCCTCTGTGTAGTGCACCCCTGACCTGCTCGATCACCAGATGTGGCACCAATCGAGCACATATTTGGCATCATCGGACGACATCTGCAGCATCATCCACAGACAGCGTAACAGTACCTGTACTCACTGACCAAGTGCAACAGGTGTGGAACTCCATCCCACAAACTGACATTTGGCATCTGTACAACACAATGCATGCTCGTCTGCATGCTTGAACTCGACATTCTGGCAGTTACACCGGTTATTAATATATAAGCGTTTTAAATTGCAAAGGCTTATCTCGTGCTTACACTGATCTGTGATCTTACAATATTAATCGCTTAAATATGTCGCCTAGACCAAAGCATTCCCGAAATTTGATTACTCTGGGTTAATTACGAGGGTTGGAACTTTAATAGTGGCAACTATTTATTTACAGCTCGTACAAAATATATACGTGTTTCAATGTATTTCTGATCTTCAAAGTAGTCACCAGCATTGTGTACAAGCCGTTGCCAGCGATGTGGAAATCGTAGGATACTCCCAGTTGTGTTGACAGTTTGGGCGGCGCGGTCTATTGCCCGACGAATTTGTAGCAGTTCTGAAGCGAATGCCGTGAAGTGTTTCCTTCAGTTTAGAAATCGAGCTGAAGTCACGAGTGCTTAAGTCAGGGGAGTGCAGTAGGTGGTATAGCACTTAGATGCCCCATCAGTCAAACAATTCAGTAACAACTTGCATTGTACGTGCTTGAGCATTGTCGTGCAAAATGATGGTCAGGTCCTGCAGAAAGTGTCATCACTTCTGTCTCTAAGCTGGTCGTAGACAGTGTTCCAAAAATGAATAGCAGAGAGACAGAAGTGATGACACTTTCTGCAAGACCTGACCATCATTTTGGAGGACAATGCTCAAGCACGAACAGTGCAAGCTGTCACTGATTTGTTTGACTGACGGGGGTGCTAAGTGCTATACTACCTACTGCACTCCCCTGACTTAAGCCCTCGTGAGTTCAACTCGATTTCTGAACTGAAGGAAACACTTCACGGCATTCGCTTCAGAAATGCTACAAATTCGTCGGGCAATAGACCGCGCCGCCCAAACTGTCAACACAACTGGCACTGCAAAGAGTATCCTACGACTTCCACATTGCTGGTAACGGGTTATACACAATGCTGGTGACTACTTTGAAGGTCAGTAGAACTTTGAAACACGTATCTATTTTGTACGAGCTGTAAATAAATAGTTGCCACTATTAAAGTTCCAACCATTGTTTTTTTGGTGTTGAGATTTTTTCCGTCAGTGTATTTATATAACGAATTTGAAAAAGAATAAGAGCATAAAATTTTAAATGCCGTGAATTTCAATTAAAATTCTTCGTTTCTTATTTTTTAGTTCCTCTCCACTGATGTTAGACGTTTTTTATTCTTTCTGAATTTAACATATACATCATCACCTACAACATGGCCGATAGATTACGCTAACATGATCCAAAAATTTCAGTTACGCTATGGAAGCCACCATCGCCTGTATCTGTGATTTGAGTCGCTTGAAAAAAGTTAGCCTCGTTCGTCTTTGAGTTTTATTCAGACCTCCCACGCCCTGCTCACACAGCCAGGTCTCACTTCCGCCTGTGATCTTCACCACCCGTATGCCAATCGGAAGAGTTTACATAAGATATACGGCAGAGACAGACCAATAAATTTACTATCCA
Source organism: Schistocerca serialis cubense (assembly GCF_023864345.2). Lineage (NCBI taxonomy): Eukaryota > Metazoa > Arthropoda > Insecta > Orthoptera > Acrididae > Schistocerca > Schistocerca serialis. The sequence goes on along the minus strand of NC_064639.1, from coordinate 217,665,895 downwards.
AGAGTCTATTTCTGACGCCCGATGGTGCAAATTTATCAACTGAGTACTCGACTTGCGTTCGTACAGTGGATCTTGAGTCGTGCAGTCGGCGATTTGTATTCTGAGCCTTTAAGACTCAGTATCCTTAGAGCTCATGTTCATGTTATTGACAGAGAGTGGGTGTGTTTGTTTATATCAAAGTCTATCGATTTCAAGGCTGGTTTATTGTTTGACATTGTAAACGAAATGCTTTTTTGTGGTATTAGAAAGTATTAAAAAGTAATCCGGTATTTCTTACTAAAAACCGACAGCTTAATTAGGAAACTCTTACAGAACAATGAAATTAGATGGGTAGGACTTAGTTAAGTACAGCTTGCTTTACGAATGTCTGAGAATTGCAATAGCAACCAGAGGGAGGTGCATACGCAAATTACTCATACTGGATGCATGTACATATTAATCTAACTGGCTAAACGCTTGGTAGGATGTAGAGAGCACTGCGAAGTACCAGAGGCGCACGCCTAGGTGGACCACCAACGCATACTCTACAAGGGCACAAAAATATAAAAATTTTCCACAAATGTATGTAATCATCTTATTTATGTAAGCACGATCTCGAATGGCTGATTGGGTGGAATTCCAGTAGAGAACTTATTCATAACCTGACACTGGCCGGTGGCCGAAAATCAATCCAATGTCACAAATTTCGGAAAGAAGAATTAATGTATAACAGACAAGCATACAAGTATTCACTGAATTCGGGGGAAAAAGATCCATCCATCATACAGGACCAGAAGAAGGTAGCTCTGAACTGATGGGCAGGTGGCTAGAAATCAATTCGTTTACATAAATTAAGAAACCATGAAATAATCATAAAAACACGACCGTTTGGATATACGCAGAAATACCAAGCAGGGGCAAAAAATGCCCGTACATTTTCCGTTTATTAAAAAAATAATAACAAATATCCTTCTAAGTCTATGGGACTTTTTCAGTTTGTCTTTCACTTTATTAAATACTATGCAGTACATTTATACGATCAAAATTTTAGAATTTGGAAATAAAACCTACAACTTTTATGATGAAGGGCATATTTTGCCGCAGGTTGGTACTACCCGTGATCATAATTCAAACTGTGTCCAAATCTCGTTTGGCAACTTTGGCATGCAGTAACTGCTGTAGGTCATTCAGAAAACAGCTGTTCCTTCACGTAAATTTAAGTCTGCTTCTTCATAACCTTTACTTACTGTCTCCATACTCATATTCGCAAACTTCTTTGGGTGAGCAGTTTGTCGCTACCTGTGTAACAGTCATTCAGAATCAACCACTTTGTATATGTGGGGGTAAATATCGTCTGTAAAAGATAGTATTCTCTGCAACTGAAGAGGGTATCTTGAAAGTTCTCAATATAACGTCACCTATATCTGTATTTGTGCATATATTTTTATTTATGTTTTTGAAACTTTTTGTCAAAGGCAAAAATATATTATTCCATTATTACATCAAAGAGTGAATAGAAATTTTGTACAGCCTGTATATTCAATGATGAACTTCAATTTTCTCGTTTATGCAAACTTTCGTTGTCCAAATTCTGACCACTGTTGCTTGTTATACCTTTTACCTGAGAAAAATAACATATTAACTTAAACATTTTTGGACACACTGTATGTTCCATACATTGCGGTTTTAGTTACAACATTAATGAGCATTTTTAAACTGATCTCACATTGGAAACAAAATCACTTAAGATAAATATATATTACTTGATTTATAGCCTGTGTAACATTGACAAATTCTGGCCTTCTTTGTGTTCAAAGTACCCTGAAATAACTTGTGCTCGTCGGGGTATTCATTGAGCTCAGGGGAAAAAGACCCGTTCATTGAACATGGGAAATAACTTTGACCTAAGAGACACATGTCGGGCTTGGGGTCAAATATCAGTAAGTTTACAGAAAGAAGACACCACTAAAAATTGGAGAAAAGAAATAGGTGGAATGTACTTTGCGGATAACAAGAGCATGAAAACCTTTTCAAGGAATATACATCTTTACACTACGAAGACTGTGACAAGACTACAGGTTCAACGGTCATTCTCTCAAGACAAACCGAGACACACAGAACTCTGTGAAACGTATAATCCCCCCCCCCCCCCCCAAATAAATAAATAAATACATAAATAGATAAATAAATAAATCATAATTGCCAAAATTCTTGAAAGCTATACAATATCACACCAAGAAATTGTTCTGGTTAATTGCAAACATAAACTGACACAATTTAACACAGTACTTTGTCCATAACATCAAAGCAAAAGTAGCAAAGCTCGTCTGCAACTTACAGGCCGTAATCGAACAGTTCTGAGTCCCTTGTTCCTTCCGGAGTGCGCCTCTTACGCGGGTGAATGGAAGGGGGGGGGGGGGGACGCGTTGCCAACCTCTGCACCTGTATTCAGCGGAATGGTACATCTGCTCCCTGTGACTGATTGGGTCTTACCTCGAGCGGTCGAAAGGTTAGGTTGCCACACGAGCCTACGAGTCTATAAAATCCTCTGAATACGTTAAAGCGTACATCAACCCGCTCGTAACTCCCAGTTACGTATGCTCACAGACACTACACACAAGGGGAAGGTGAGGACAAAAATGGACTGCATAAAAGGAAAAAGTACATAAACACACGGACGGCCTTACCAGAGGTTATGCAACTGATATTGCACTGAAACGATAGAAATGAGAAAAAAATGGACATAAACTTGTGGCTGTCGACAAGTTGAAGCACAACGTGCTCTAAAGTTTTATGAAAGCGGGTCTCACTGACCTCTTTCAGTCTTCATAATAGTATACCCAGCTGATTAGTGGCTCACCATTTTCTTTGCCCCATACAGAGTCAATGCACTTTTCATAAACTGATGTCAATATAACTGTTAACCATCTCATGTTATAAAAATATAGAAGTCCCTTAGCAGTTTAAAATCAGTTTCCCCGTTTCTTGACGAGGCCACATCTATTTAGATTTAGTTTTGTTATGAATGTTCCAGTGGAGCACATAATTCGACTTGTTTTTGTTACTGAAGTCACGGAAATCAGTATTATAATTTAATGTTGTTTTTCTTCTTAACACAGCATTGTTAATTTTACATATTTTATCGATATTGCGAATATTAAAAAATGAAAGCAATATCATTATTTACTCAAATTCAACGTGTATCTAAAATGTGGTGTAATACACAGTTTCATTAATTTACTTGAATCTTATCTGAGTTCTACAGGTCTACCATGTATTTCGCATGCTCTGCACACCAAACTCACAATTTTTTGTAAATACAGAAAATTTAAAAGTATGTGTTTCGCGAAATATTATACGTATTTGTCTTCCATACGAACTTAACAATTACTTGTAACAGATATGGTCACTGTCCAATTTTGCCAAGCCTCAGCCAGAAATGAACAGCTTTTCAAGATGTCAGATTTAATTACAAAAGTGGTAGCAAACACTGTTGTAAATTCGTAAGAGAACTTCCTTTTTTTGAAAAATGTTAGAGAGCATAAAGTGAGTTTTACACGCTTCGATGAGTTTAAACCCCAACGACAATGATCTGATTCGTATTTTCCTGTTTGCGGCATTTCTTTGCCGCCATTTGAGCTTAAAAGAACCATCGAACTGTCCGATACCCGGCCAATTTCATCACAACGTAGCGGAGAAAAGCTATATTTGTCCGCGACATTGGTACATGGCAGTAAACACGACTCCTAATTTTCTTTTTATTGACTTTTGGTCTGAAGGCCATACAGCCATGTCTCGGTGTTTTAGAAATTTTGTAGGATTTTGGTTTGACAGTTAATACGTTACTGGTATGATGGAGAGCTGCTATATTAGTTGGTGACGGTTAATGAGATCTGATTAACTATTGTATGAAACCAGTTTGCTGGTTTGCGTGCACTTCACACTCGGAAGAAAGGAAAAAAGAGCGACTGATATCTCTTGCTGTTACTCCATCACATTCACAATAACGATTGCCGGTGAAGATGGCTCGGGAATTATTGATGATTAAATCTTATGCAACTTATGAAACTTATAAACCTTTTAAGCGGCTTAACTGTATGGAATCAAGGCTTTGAAAGAATGATTGGCTGTATTTGTCCATAATATTTAGTTTTACTGCTTATCGATTGTTGATATCCGTCTTCCCATTGCTCCCTTGTTCTATACAATGTAGTCTTATGGCGGTAGTATGATTTTTTTAAATGTGCCGTTTTTGAGCGACGTTCTTCCCAAAGTCACTGACTATTTCATTACATGTAATGTTAGCGTGTCCCTTGGTCCATCCCACATAAATTTTACCTTCATCCCGAGACTTTAATTTTCTTGCTTACTTGGATAATGTTCATTACCAGGTCTCTGAGTTCATCGTCAGCTCCTGCTGCACTACTGGACTGGTCGTAAACTCACAGTTTCTTGCCTGGTAACGAGAATCGCCTTGCAGCTCTACTGTCTAATGTTACGTATACGTAATACATCACCAGCAATAGCTTACGAAAAGCTGAACATTGTGCTTCGAAGGATTCACTGATGAAACCGTCTGCAACCGCAGCAGCCAGTGAAGGTTATATTCTGCGAGAAGAGAATCTGGCGGGGGACTTCCTGCAGTGACTCAGCCAGAGCGGTCTCTGGAGGAAGAGTGCGCGCACAGGGCGGTGTTAAAACAGCTGCCTCATGCAGCGTTACTTCACGGGAGTCCGGGGGCTCGCGCGGGAATCGGCCGCCGCGGTTTCGTCAGCCGTGACGCAGCAGCCGCAGGCCGGGGCCGGCCGCTGGAAACCGTCAGCTGGCGCCACGCCCCCAGAACAGGGCTGACGAAACGGCTGGAAACCGGGGCATCGCCTCTGCTACCGCCGTATTGCAGTCCTGCCCTGGTACTCCGGCCCTTGTGGGGGGAGGGGGGGAGGGGGAGGTCTCAAACATATATCGGCTTCGCAGAAAACGAGGACGAGGAGGTAGAGTTTGTAAATTTTCTCATAGTCTGAAGCCATTCTCAATCACAAAATGTTCAATATTTACGCACCTTTCCCGTATAGCATACGAATATTCGCCTGTCTGTTGTACAGACAGACGTATCTTGTTACACTGCCTTGATGAAATCGACTTTCGCTATATCAGTGGCGGATACAGAAAAACCTCAAGAAGGGGCGCTAAAAATACGCTACTGGCCATTAATTTTTGCTACACCACGAAGATGACGTGCTACAGACGCGAAATTTATCCGACAGGAAGAAGATGCTGTGATTGCAAATGATTAGCTTTTTAGAGCATTCACACAAGGTTGGCGCCGGTGGCGACACCTACAACGTGCTGACATGAGGAAAGTTTCCAACCGATTCCTCATACACAAACAGCAGTTGACCGGCGTTGCCTGGTGAAACGTTGTTGTGGTGCCTCGTGTAAGGAGGAGAAATGCGTACCATCACGTTTCTGACTTTGATAAAGGTCGGGTTGTAGCCTATTGCGATTGCGGTTTATCGTATCGCGACATTGCTGCTCGCGTTGGTCGAGATCCAATAACTGTTAGCAGAATATGGAATCGGTGGGTTCAGGATCCCAACGGCCTTGTATCACTGGCAGTCGAGATGACAGGTATCTTATCCGCATGGCTGTAACGGATCGTGCAGCCACGTCTCGATCCCTGAGTCAACAGATGGGGACGTTGCAAGACAACAACCATCTGCACGAACAGTTCGACGACGTTTGCAGCAGCATGGACTATCAGCTCGGAGACCATGGCTGCGGTTCCCCGTGACGCTGCAACACAGACAGGAGCGCCTGCGATGGTGTACTCGACGACGAACCTGGGTGCACGAATGGCAAAACATCATTTTTTCGGATGAATCCAGGTTCTGTTTACTGCATCGTGATGGTCGCATCCGTGTTTGGCGACGTCGCGGTGAACGGACATTGGAAGCGTGTATTTGTCATCACCATACTGGCGTATCATCCGGCGTGATGGTATGGGGTGTCATTGGTTACGTCTCGGTCACCTCTTGTTCGCATTGACGGCACTTTGAACAGTGGACGTTACATTTCAGATGTGTTACGACCCGTGGCTCTACCCTTCATTCGATCCCTGCGAAACCATACATTTCAGCAGGATGATGCACGACCGCATGTTGCAGGTCCTGTACGTGCCTTTCTGCATACAGAAAATGTTCGACTGCTGCCCTGGCCAGCACATTCTCCAGATCTCTCACCAATTGAAAACGTCTGGTCAATGGTAGTCGAGCAACTGGCTCGTCACAATACGCCAGTCACTACTCTTGATGAACTGTGGTATCGAGTTGAAGCTGCATGGGCAGCTGTACCTGTACACGCCATCCAAGCTCTGATTGACTCAATGCCCAGGCGTGTCAAGGCCGTTATTATGGCCAGATGTGGTTGTTCTGGGTACTGATTTCTTAGGATCTATGCACCCAAATTGCGTGAAAATGTAATCACATGTCAGTCAAGTATAATGTATTTGTCCAATGAAATCCCGTTTATCATCTGCATTTCTTCTTGGTGTAGCAATTTTAATGGCCAGTAATGTACCTTGAGCTACTTTTACTTTTACCGTAATAAATAATTATCAAGTCAGATCCAAAGTTTAAGACAGTTTTATTTAAACTGATTATACTCATATACAAGACAAAGCCATCTTATGATATAAAAGTTGTGGTTCTCTTCCTTAAATGATGAATTCTATGCGCCTATTGTTGCTGGCAAATTGGTTAATTACATCGTCAATAGGATCATCGATGTCCGGGTGAGTTTTCAACAGAGCTAAGCCACTGAGTCGATCCTCCTTCATTATCGACCTCAGCCATGTTCTTGTACGCCGCAGTGTTGAAAAATTTCTTTCTACTGTAGCAATAGATGCAGGTAGACAAGTCCGCAGCTCGTGGTCGTGCGTAGCGTTCTCGCTTCCCACGCCCGGGTTCCCGGGTTCGATTCCCGGCGGGGTCAGGGATTTTCTCTGCCTCGTGATGACTGGGTGTTGTGTGATGTCCTTAGGTTAGTTAGGTTTAAGTAGTTCTAAGTTCTAGGGGACTGATGACCGTAGATGTTAAGTCCCATTGTGCTCAGAGCCATTTGAACCAGGTAGACAAGCAAATATTTTGTACAGAGTGTGAAAAGTAGGATAGGCAGATCTAGGACAAACAGACAACGGTTGCACAACACAGTCACGTTTATGCTCGTTTGCTTATACTGAAGAGTTTGTCCCATTAGTCTCTTTTTAATCACAAAGAGTGATTCTTCTTCAAAGAACGGCAGTTCAGTTAAGCACTGATTCAATTTTTGTGCCAGATCATTACGATCATGTTTCAGTAGTTATGATGGCAAAAGTATGTTGAATTTTAAATGATAAATATACAGTAGAATATTCGCAACTTTTTTTTGAACAACTGCCAGATAGATTAACGTATCGAGGTCACTAGAATGGCTGCGACTTTTCACATAGGAAAGTACAACTATCCGATAACTCGGTTCAGTCGAGTTGACTGACGAAAGAAACGAACGAATAGCGTGCTGGCTCATTGGAGGGGATGGCGCGGGTGCCAATGAGGGAGGCCCAGCAAGAGGTGGCGGGGGGGGGGGGGGGGGGCGGAGGCCGCACGCTCCCATATGTATCCCATACTGATACAGTGTGTTCTGCCCCTACCGATGTCATCTTATGCAACCAGCAATTCTATCTCTGGCCTTCGAAAACCACGCTTGAGATTTTCATATTCTCTCGCTCACTGCGTGCAAACTATTACTGCTACAGAAAAGAATGAACAGGACCTTTTTGAAGAAAATTTAATGTCGTTAAATTTTTTACTGGGGTACATTTCCGCGGGAGGTTACGGTTTTCGAGTTATTCAAGAAAAATATACAGAAGTGACTTTCAAACGTGCCTCCACCACCGCACTCATCCCTCACCAATCAGGATTTCTAGTATGTTGTTCAACTTTTTTTAAACGTTACCCTAAAACTAACTACATTGACAGTTCGATCCTAACTCAAGCATTAAAAGCACAGTAGCTACGTAGCCAGAAAGCCTCACTAATACAACGATGTAATTGTTAATTTTATGCTGTCAAAAGTAACAAAAATCTTCTGTACAATTTATACAAATGTCAATTATACAATGTGTAAATTCTCGACCAAGCCGTGGCGTAATAAGGTCAGTCAATGAAGATCAAAAAGTTCAAATGTCAGAAACAAATTCGCGTTGTCGCAAATTGTTGTACACTTGTAGGAGGGAGTGCCATGAACAACATCTTAGAAGTCGTGACCGTTTGGGCTGAGTGACGGCTTGGGCGGGGGAGGGGGTGCGTTTGTATGTCACTTTTATAGGTTTATCTTGAATAACTCGAAAACTACGACCTCTAGTGTAAACGCATTCCGGTGAAAAATTTAACTGCATTAAATTTTATACAAAAAGGTTCATTTTTCTTTAGGACTAATAGTTTGCACGTAGCGAGCTAGAGAATATGAAAATCTCTCGTGGTTTTTGAAGGCCAGATATAACATTGCGTGTTGCATAAAACGACCGTGATAGGGGCAGCTGAATCACCCTCTGTATATTATCTGATCAGTCCGCCCCCGGTAGCTGAGTGGTCAGCGCGACAGAATGTCAATCCAAAGGGTCCGGGTTCGATTCCCGGCTGGCTCGGAGATTTTCTCCGCTCAGGGACTGGGTGTTGTGTTGTCCTAATCGTCATCATTTCATCCCCATCGACGCGCAAGTCGCCGAAATGGCGTCAAATCCAAAGGCCTGCACCCGGTGAACGGTCTACCCGACGAGAGGACCTCGTCACACGACATTTACATCTGATCAGTATCTACAATGAGGTGTCTCAATGTCTATGGAGGAATGGAAGCCCATTCTTCCTCAAGAGTCGTAATCAGAGAAAGTAGTGTTCTTGTACACTGGGGTGCCGAATGAAGTCGGCGCTCTAACTGACCCAAATATGCTCCACTGGGTTCACGTCGGGACTCTGGGTAGGCCAGTCCATTTCAGAAATATTACTGTTCACAAGGCATTGCCTCACATATGCTGCTTTTGACAGGAAGCAATGCCTTGCTGGTACACTCATCATCTCCGAACTGTTGCTCTCGTGCCGGCCGTTGGTGGCCGAGCGGTACTAGGCGCTTCAGTCTGGACCCGCACGACCACTAAGGTCGCAGGTTCGAATCCTGCCTCGGGCATGGATGTGTGTTATGTCCTTATGTTAGTTAGGTTTAAGTAGTTCTAAGTTCTAGGGGATGTTAAGTCCCATAGTGCTCAGAGCCATTTGAATTTTGTCCTGTATACACAGTACACAGTGCAGTAAGTGCTCGTGTCATTGCACATTTAGCATCTTCTTAATAATTAATAAGGGGACCAGACATTAACCACGAGAAACACCACCGTACCGCAACACCGCCCCCTCCGTACTCCACACTCCACACGTGATGGCACGTAACGTGCTCGTGTCATTGCACATTTAGCATCTTCTTAATAATTAATAAGGGGACCAGACATTAACCACGAGAAACACCACCGTACCGCAACACCGCCCCCTCCGTACTCCACACTCCACACGTGATGGCACGTAACGTTCTCCAGTCATTCCCCAAACTGAAACCTTTCCATCGGGTGGCTACAGAGTACAGCGTGATTCAGCAATCGGAATCGCTCGTTTCCAGTCGTCCAGTGGGGTAGCTCTTTACGCCACCTCAAGCAATGCTCAGCATTAACTACAGAAATATGTACCGTAAGAGGAGCTACCGGGCCATTGTAAGACTTTCTTTTAACAACCTTAGAACAGTCATTTCGGCAGCTGGACTGTTAGTAGTACCTTGGAACTCACAAGTGATTTCATTTCATGCGATCTGTTGTAACCACCCTCCACAAAGCTGTCTGTAGTCGTATGGTCCTTGTCCACAAGTACACGAGGTCTGGCTGGTCTTGTTTACCTGTGGTTGCTCCATCGCGTTTACATTTCCCCATCACATAACGAAGAGTCGACTGGGGAGCTTTAGAAGGGCCCAAGTGTTCCTGATGAATCTGTTACTCGATTGACATCCACATTACCTATTCCGCTGTTACTGCTTCTCTGCTGACAACAGAATACTCCGCGTTCGTTTCATATTGGAGAGTCCATGTGTCGTAACATCACCTGGTCAATTCTGTATTACCTAGATATATCCGGATGCTTTTGATGACCTTCTTGGAGGCAACATACATGTAATAACGCGATATGTTTAGTATATTGCACCTACTCGTGTATGAGGATGCTTCCACGATGCTTAAATTGATTCTTGATTCTGTATTTATGTAATTTGGATATATTTGTACACCATGCTACTTCTATATATACACTATTGGCCATTAAAATTGCTGCACCACGATGATGACGTGCTACAGACGCGAAATTTAACCGACAGGAAGAAGATGCTGTGATTACAAATGATTAGCTTTTCAGAGCATTCACACAAGGTTGGCGCCGGTGGCAACACCTACAACGTGCTGACATGAGGAAAGTTTCTAACCGATTTCTCATACACAAACAGCAGTTGACCGCCGTTGCCTGGTGAAACGTTGCTGTGATGCCTCATGTGAGGAGGAGAAATGCCTACCATCACGTTTCCGACTTTGATTAAGGTTGGATTGTAGCCTATCGCGAATGCGGTTTGTCGTATTGCGACATTGCTGCTCGCGTCGGTCGAGATCTAATGACTGTTAGCAGAATATGGAATCGGTGGGTTCAGGAGGGTAAAGCGGAACGCCGTGCTGGATCCCAACGGCCTCGTATCACTAGCAGTCGAGGTGACAGGCATCTTATCCGTATGGCTGTAACGGATCGTGCAGCCACGTCTCGATCCCTGAGTCAACAGATGGGGACGTTGCAAGACAACAACCATCTGCACGAACAGTTCGACGACGTTTGCAGCAGCATGGACTATCAGCTCGGAGACCATGGCTGCGGTTACCCTTGACGCTGCATCACAGACAGGAGCGCCTGCGATGGTGTACTCAACGACGAATCTGTGTGCACGAATGGCAAAACGTCATTTTTTTCGGATGCATCCAGGTCCTGCTTACAGCATCGTGATGGTCGCATCCGTGTTTGGCGACATCGCGATGAACGCACATTGGAAGCGTGTATTCGTCATCGCCATACTGGCGTATCACCTGGCGTGATGGTATGAGGTGCCATTGGTTACGCGTCTCGGTCACCTCTTGTTCGCATTGACGGCACTTTGAACAGTGGACGTTACATTTCAGATGTGTTACGACCCGTGGCTCTACCCATCATTCGATCCCTGCGAAACCCTACATTTCACCAGGATAATGCACGACCGCATGTTGCAGGTCCTGTACGTGCCTTTCTGGATGCAGGAAATGTTCGACTGCTGCCCTGGCCAGCACATTCTCCAGATCTCCCACCAATTGAAAACGTCTGGTCAATGGTGGCCGAGCAACTAGCTCGTCACAATACGCAAGTCACTACTCTTGATGAACTGTGGTATCGTGTTGAAGCTGCATGGGCAGCTGTACCTGTACACACCATCCAAGCTCTGTTTGACTCAATGTCCAGGCGTGCCAAGGCAGTTATTACGACCAGAGGTGGTTGTTCTGGGTACTGATTTCTCAGGATCTGTGCACCCAAATTGCGTGAAAATGTAATCACATGTCAGTTCTAGTATAATATATTTGTCCAATGAATACCCGTTTATCATCTGCATTTCTTCTTCGTGTAGCAATTTTAATGGCCAGTAGTTCTTTGAACTGCACTAGAAATGTTTTATTTGCCAAAACCGGCTTTCGGATTTATAACCCTTCGTCAGTGACATCTGATACAGAGGAACAACAACTGTTCATGTATCTGTTTCTGCAAAAAAATGGTAATGTACATTTTTCATTTCACAGCAGTAATATAAGTCAACGGATATTACGTACGTCTCTAGTAACGGCACGCTTGTCAGTTAAGGATTTCAAATATGTCCAGTAACATAGTACGCTGTCTGTCATCCATGTTACTGCTCTCAAATCTAAGGCAGTGTAAATTCTTGATAAGGTTTGACAAAACTTTCAAATACATGGTGTTCGGAAATTTCCGCTACAAACCTCTAGAAGTTGTAGAGGGGAGTGAGTAGATAATATTTTGAACTGTAACCCATGTCCGAAAACGTACCGTTTCCGTGCTACAATTACGGGAAAAGATGTTGGCAACGCGACCACTTGTGCAAGTAATTGATTAGACATGACCCAATAGATCACTTGTTTTACATTTCCTCTCATTAATAGCCAGAGAAATTGCTTGTATGATCTTTGATGGGTTCTCTTCGATGCGATGCAGTACAGCCTCTCCTTGGAGCAACACAGTCAAGCCTGCTGACGGTGAAGGTACCCTTCCTCGAAATCGTTGCGTAACGGTTACGCGATAGAGTCGGACGTTGTGGAGAAGAATATTAATAAAGGCGACGAGCAGCTCTTCCACTACCTTGAGCATCGCCGTTCAGAAGGGTCATGCAGGTGTTTAACGCAAACGTGTACTCGAGCATGTTGCTCTAACACTCCCAGACACCCGAATGAGGCTCGAACCAGGTCAGGGAGGAAGGACTTACGTCAAATGACATCAGCCGATCCAACGTAACCGCCTCCCTCCAAGACTACCCTGATGCATGCCTACCAAGGTTTGGGAAATAAAACATTTCTCCTGCAGTTAATGATCTATAGGAAATGTCTTTTTACAAGTATCTGAAAGCTGCGGAGCACCATTCACGATTTTTACCTCTGTATGTATATTTTTAGGTCTCAAATTCGTCATTATTGACTGTAATTATTAACTTGTCTGATAAGCAGTTGTGGTCTGTAACTGGAATTAAGAACTATAGAATTATGTTTTCTAATTTTTTTCCAAGAAAAACCCAGCCTAATGTACAATTAGTTTTATCTGGTCATTCGACTTAAGGTCGCTGCGGATGATTACTCCTAGATACTTTCGGTGGTTACTGTCCCCTGTGATTTTTCGCCAATAGCATTTTCAAAAAGTAATGGATTTCTTCGTCGATTTACAAGCAGTATGTTACATTTATGACAGCTCAGGGTCAATTACCATTCCCTGCTTCAAACATCGATCTCCGAAAGAACTTTCTGCATTTCGCTGCAGTTTCTGGCGTTGCAACCTTCCTACAGATAACAATATTCTCTTCAAATATTCTCATATCGCTTCTTACGTTACTCATTAGATGATATACGTGTACTGTAAACAGTAATGGCCTTACAGCGCTACCAAAATTACCCTTACGTTTGTAGATTTCGTCCCGTTGAGTAGTATTTGTTGAGTTCTATCAGCAAGGAAGTCCCTAATCGAGCCACTAATATGATACGATACTCGCTAAGTACGGAACTGCATCGAACATCCTCCGGAAGGCAAGAAACACATCATCACCCTCTGTGCCTTTAGCGATGGCGCTCTGTATTTCATGAGCGAGCAGAGCGAGCTGAGTTACGCAGGTTCAATGTTTACGGAGTTGATATCTATAGGGCGTAGTTTCGTTCTCCAAAAATGTCATAATGCGTGAGCATAAAACAGTGCTTGATTATACAACAGATTGACGTCGGCGACAGGTACTTATACTTATGACCATCTATCCTATGGCCCTTCTTGGAAACGGGAATGACTTATGCTTATTTACAGTGGTTTGGCATCCTTCATTGCTACAGCACTTGAGTGTAGGGACGTTTTGGTGGGAACCCTACAATAGTACACAAAACAATTATTATTTACTTACAGATTTCGACTATGTTCGTGAACTTACTATTCTGGTTTCTGTGATATTGCATTGCTGTCTTATTTATGCAGTCTGAGCATTCTGATTCTGTTTTAACGCAGTGGCTGTAGATTATTTCAGATGGATATGCCTCTACCATCCTCTTCTTTGCAAGCTAGCACTCCCACTCCGCCTCTAATGGCCCAATGACAAAGTGACGATAAACTTGAAACCTTATCTCTTAGTTCCCTTCCTTCACTTCCACTAAAACGACTGTGTGCGAGTGCTGTGTGACATTAATAATGTATACTGCTTCCCCAAAAACAACTATTTCAAGTTGCTGTTGTTATGGTCTTCAGTCCTGAGACTGGTTTGATGCAGCTCTCCATGCTACTCTATCCTGTGCAAGCTTCTTCATCTCCCAGTACCTACTGCAACCTACATCCTTCTGAATCTGCTTAGTGTACTCATCTCTTGGTCTCCCTCCACGATTTTTACCCTCCACGCTGCCCTCCAATACTAAATAGGTGATCCCTTGATGCTTCAGAACATGTCCCTTCTTCCAGTCAAGTTGTGCCACAAACTCCTCTTCTCCCCAATTCTATTCAGTACCTCCTCATTAGTTATGAGATCTACCCATATAATCTTCAGCATTCTTCTGTAGCACCACATTTCGAAAGCTTCTATTCTCTTCTTGTCCAAACTATTTATCGTCCATGTTTCACTTCCATACATGGCTACACTCCATACAAATACTTTCAGAAATGACTTCCTGACACTTAAATCTATACTCGATGTTAACAAATTTCTCTCCTTCAGAAACGCTTTCCTTGCCATTGCCAGTCTACATTTTATATCCTCTCTACTTCTATTTCAGGTAAATTGCTCCAATTACAGCAGATACATCTTCACGCTTAAGGGTGAGGCCCATGCAAACTTGAACTTCTACCAACGTTGTGGTATTGTCCGAAGATCACGGCACCATACCAAAGCCGGCAATGCACATCAGTACCACAGACGTACATCGATAACACAGAGATTAACGATGTCTCACTTCAATCCGCAACGATGAATGGGAGAGGCTGAAGTAGACACATCCTCTCTCACAGTACATCAGTGTGCTCACGCAGAGGTCAATATAGAACTGAGTATGGAGAAGCTCTGGCCCAGTTCGTGACCTCCACTGAAGCAGCCAACATCATCGAGTAGGACCATTGTAAGTCAAGTCTTCGACGGAAATGTACTTTTGTGAATGTTAAACATTGTAGTTCAAGAGAAGAGTTTGTTAATTGCTGCATCGAGTCATCCACTAACAGTCAATGGCAGTTATAAATTATCAAGCAGCCCAGGGGAAAAGGATTATTTCAAGTTAAGTAAATCTTCTCATCAATCATGTAATATGGTGAACTAATGTTTCATCTGTGATAGATCCGATGAGCTATCTCCCGAAGTATAAAAATAAAACAGGCGTTATGGTAAAACAAGCGGACTGGTTTGCCCGTTTAAACACAAAAGTTGACCAGTGGAAGTGTCTGAGACTCAGTACTGCAGCGGCTGCCTCTCCAGTCTGTAATGTAGGTACTTACCTTCTCGCGCGCAGAAAATTATAACAAATATGATGTTCAAGAAAGAAAGATTAACAGATCATGGATACAGGAGAGTTATGAATTTGTAAAAGAGGTGGTCTGTGGCAGTAATCGTATGATAAATATAGCGTTTGCTTTTTTTTACACTGTATTGACAAAATAATAACAGGATAAATATTACTAAAGGGCATGGGAAGTAGCTGTTGAGGTATATCGATTAGACACATATGTGTTCAGCGACCTGAACTGATGGATCAGATTGGATTGATTTGGGGGAAGAGACCAAATAGCGAGGTCATCGGTCTCAGGGGATTAGGAAAGGAAGTGAGCCGTGCCCTCTCAAAGGAACTATCCTCGCATTTGCCTGAAGCAATACAGGGAAATCACGGAAAACCTAAATCAGGACGGCCGGACGCGGGGTTAAACTGTCGTCCTCCCGAATGCGAGTCCAGTGTGCTAACCTCTGCGCCATCTCGCTTGGTCCTGAATTGATAACTTGTCCTTCAGCTGTATAAAATAAGATTAGCACATGAAACAATATGACAGAACTGGTCGGTTTGGGACCATTCTTCCGCTGGATTTATACAGGAGGTAGACAAGATACAACGAAGAGCGGCGCGTTTCGTTACGTGGCCGTTTAGTGAGCGCATTAGTGTGTTACGGAGATGCTCAGTAATCTACGGTGGTAGACGCTACAAAAGACGCGTTGTACATCACTGAGAGAGATACTGCTGAAATTCCGAGAGCATCCAGTCCAAGAAGAGTCGGGCAACATGTTACTTCAAGCCACATACGTCTCGCGAAACGACCACGACCCGAAATTAAAGAGTTCATTAGAAGATTTATCGAGAGCCGTTCTTCGCTCGCACAGCTCGCTAATGGGACATGGTAGGGGTTTGGGGGAACGAAAGTGGTACAAAAATTTGCCTCCGCCACTCTAAGTAATGTGGTCGTGGAGTACAGATGCAGAGGTAGAAATACAAAAACATTCTCTTTGAAAAGCATTTCATAAATACAGGTACAAAATATTTACCACGAAGACAATTAAAGAAACTATACATGCCAAAATTTTTGTTGGGAAAGGCAGAGTGAGGATTGTGGCAGACGGTTCCCCACTTTTCTGTCAGAGACTTTTAAAGAGAAAAATATTCTCTTATTTGCGCTCCGACATAAGCATTTTTCCTCTCCTTCCCTTCCTTATTACAGCAGAATGTACTGCTTACATAAAACGAATTTAGTAGGTGAGTAAAGTTTTGAGAGTTCATTTATAAACTTCCACATACATATATATACTTCGACACATATAAACAACAAACAAGTACGCATAATATAAGGGTAACACAAAATCGTTTGCTTTACTTTTCTTCTGGATAATTCGCTCATTGATCGCAGTTCAGCGGAACTTCCGATTAATATCTTAAAAAATTTAAAATGTTCCTGGAAATGTTTTACTGAATTCGCAGTGATTCCAGCCTTAGAAAATTTTTGGCAATCATTGTAAGTTCTTTTCAAGAATGTTGAGTCTCTTTTCTAGCCCGTTTTTGTCACTACAGATCCGGTTTGAGAGTATTTCTATAGGTGCGAAGTGCTCATTAAACAGCGACAGTGCACGATAAAGTCTTACTAGTAACAAATACTGAATAAAAACATAGTCTGATGACTTCAGAACCTTCGCGATGATCCTGGAACCCTTACCACGTGTTCACTACGTCAGTTAGAACTACATTTACGCCTAGGACCAGTTGCGCAAATGGATGTCCACTGAGTGGCAATAGATGGCCTTTCCATATTAATAACGTTTTATGCTCCATCAGACAGACGACGTTGATGTGAACGGCATGAAGCGTCTGAAAGCAAACTCCCTGCAAACGAGAGAGAGTGCTATGGTTTGCGGAATGTTTTCGTGCCCTTCCCTTGGTGATTTTGTCACTCTGGAAGGCACAACGATGATCCAAATATCCATCTGTCGTTGAGGGCGTTTCCTACACCCGCCAGGTTAGCCGAGAGCGCTAATGCGCTGCTTCCTGGATGCTGACAGGCGCGCCGCCCCCGGATCGAATCCGCCCGCCGGATTACCGACGAGGACCGGTGTGCCGGCCAGCCTGGATGTGGTTTTTAGGCAGTCTTCCACATCCCTCTAGTTGAATACCGGGCTGGTCCCCACGTCCCGCCTCTGTTACACGGCTCACAGACATTTGAAACACATCCGCACTTCTCCATGATTTACACTAGATGCAGACAGATGGGGTACTCTAATTCCGTCCTAGGGGGTACGGGGTGGCGGCAGGAAGGGCATCCGGTCATCCCTTCAACTTAACACGCCAAATCCGATTTAACCACGCCAACCCCGCGCAACATGCGGGACAAAGGCGCAAGCGATAGCGATAGTTGAGGGCGTTTTCAACCCTTACTCGCAGTTTTTGTTTTCCTCGGCACAATAACATCTACCAGCAGGGCAATGCAATGTGTCACACAGCTCATAGTGTATGTGCGTGGTTCGAAGAGCACCAGCATGAGATTACTGTACTTCCCTAGCCACGGAACTCCCCGTATTTAAACCAAATCGAGAATCTGTGCGACCACCACGATCTTGCTGTTCGCGCCATGGATCCGCAACCCAGGAACCCAGTACAGCTGGACATGCACTGGCATCGGCATAGCTCCACATCCCTCTTGGTATTTTCCAAAACCTCATTGATTCTCTTCTCGCACGTCTCGCGCTGCAAAAGGTGGTTATTCACGCTTTTCACAGGTGGTCACATTAATATGACTGGACATTGTAATTGGGGATGCTAGGTGGAAGTGCTATTGCCACAAGAGAGAAAATCGTTACCAGTCGCATCAGACGAGTCAGAAGAGTAATGAGTAAAAGAAAAAACATTGACTCGTATTCAGAAGGACGGCGGCTCCTATCCACTTTTTGGGATCCACGTTTAAGTTTTAATGTGATTCCCGTACATCACATACTGATAAATCGAACACAGGGACCAGAGAAACACTAAATTCGTTTCTCTGATACTGTTGTCTTATCAACATCTAATCATTACTATGCTAGGATGCACTGAAAGGCCACAGAAATTCAGAATCACAAAAACAACTTTAACAGAAAGGATCGATATTAGACAAGTTGGCGACTTTAGTGCTAGATAAAAAGCGGCGCCAACTATTCCCCACCACAAGCTTCAAAACATGTGTCGGCGCGACTCCGCTATTTTAGGCAACGGTCTGATGACTTCACGAATCGACTGTTGTGTGGATACATTTAAAACGTTCGGGTTTCTGGGCGTCTTTTCGACTGTAACTGCATTCTGACCCGTTAAAGCCTCTGAAGATGTCTCGAACATAGGAAGACGAAACGTTAGGCTGAAAATCATGTCTTGGACCACGGCATAACGGCCGTGAGACAAAAATCACCAAGAAATGAAATTCCAGTCGGGAATGTCTACATTCTATGAGAATATATTATGTTCGTAATTCACTGAACAATGGTTTCAGTAAAAGAGTGAATTTATATGAAAATGTGGTTAATTAACGTATTTTCAGTGGCTTTACGCTGTGCAAGTCTTACACCGCTGCGTGAAGCGGAGACAAAAACTTTGTTTCAGCATTCTGTGCCCGATTATTTTGCTAACAACGTCCGCAGCTGTGGAATATTTTTTTAAATGCTGTCAGATGCTAAACACACGGCTCCAGTTATAACTCTGATACGATGTTGTTGTTGTTGTTGAGGTCTTCAGTCCTGAGACTTGTTTGATGCAGCTCTCCATGGTACTCTATCTTGTGAAAGCTTCTTCATCTCCCAGTACCTACTGCAACCTACATCCTTCTGAATCTGCTTAGTGTATTCATCTCTTGGTCTCCCTCTACGATTTTTACCCTCCACGCTGCCCTCCAATACTAAATTGATGATCCCTTGATGTCTCAGAACATGTCCCTTCTTCTAGTCAAGTTGTTCCACAAACTCCTCTTCTCCCCAATTCTGTTCAATAGCCGGCCGTGGTGGCCGAGCGGTTCTAGGCGCTACAGTCTGGAACCGCGCGACCGCTACGGTCACAGGTTCGAATACTGCCTCAGACATGGATGTGTGTGATGTCCTTAGGTCAGTTAGGTTTAAGTAGTTCTAAGTTCTAGGGGACTCATGACCTCAGAAGTTAAGTCCCATAGTGCTCGGAGCCATTTGAACCAATCTATTTAATACCTCCTCATTAGTTGGGATGGTTCCTCTGCAAGGGCACGGCCGACTTCCTTCCCAATCCTTCCTTAATCCGATGAGACCGATGACCACGCTGTCTGGTCTCCTTCCCCAAACCAACCAACCAACCTCCTCATTAGTTATGTGATCTACCCATCTAATCTTCAGCATTCTTCTGTAACACCACATTTCGAAAGCTTCTATTCTCTTCTTGTCCAAACTATTTATCGTCCATGTTTCACTTCCATACATGGCTACACTCCATACAAATACTTTCAGAAATGACTTCCTGGCACTTAAATCTATACTCGATGTTAACAAATTTCTTTTCTCACAAACGCTTTCCTTGCCATTGCCAGTCTACATTTTATATCCTCTCTACTTCGACCATCCTCAGTTATTTTGCTCCCCAAATAGCAAAACTCCTTTACTACTTTAAGTGTCTCATTTCCTAATCTAATTCCCTCAGCATCACCCGACTTAATTCGGCTACATTCCATTATCCTCGTTTTGCTTTTGTTGATGTTCATCTTATATCCTCCTTTCAAGACACTGTCCATTCCGTTCAACTGCTCTTCCAAGTCCTCTGCTGTCTCTGACAGAATTACAATGTCATCGGCTAACCTCAACGTTTTTATTTCTTCTCCATGGACTTTAATACCTACTCCGAGTTTGTCTTTTGTTTCCTTTACTGCTTGCTCAATATACAGATTGAATAACATCGGGGAGAGGCTACAACCCTGTCTCACTCCCTTCCCAACCACTGCTTCCCTTTCATGTCCTTCGACTCTTATAACTGCCATCTGGTTTCTGTACAAATTGTAAATAGCCTTACGCTCCCTGTATTTTACCTCTGCGACCTTCAGAATTTGAAAGAGAGTATGCCAGTCAACATTGTCAAAAGTTTTCTCTAAGTCTACAAATGCTAGAAACGTACGTTTGCCTTTCCTTAATCTATTTTCTAAGATAAGTCGTAGGGTCAGAATTGCCTCACGTGTTCCAACATTTCTACGGAGTCCAAACTGATCTTTCCCGAAGTTGGCTTCTACCAGTTTTTTCATTCACTCTGATACGATAACTCAAACTTTATAAGTGGGTTTTACTTTAGGCCCGTTATTGCTGTGGTTCATCCTAGCAAAATTGTAAAACGAACAAACGCTTAGGCGCGACAGCAGCGCACGGCATTGGAGGCAAATATTAAGACATTTTTAAATAAATTGGCGCCTCATTAAAAGAAAGCGAGCGCGACAGCGTCAAGAGCTGTAGTACATTGATAATGGAACCATCTACGAGGTGATGATGTAACTGAAGGACTGGGAAACTAAGTTGTAATCTATTCACCGGAAATATGTACGCTTCTGACCCACTGACAAGCAAGTTTTGTCGTTAACTAGCAGTTACATCAGCCTTATCGTTTTCCTAGTGAAGCCAACATGATTAAGCTCACAGAACGCTTCCCCCACACTCACATACAAACACTTCCCTTGCATCACGCTCTGTCAAATGATGGCACTCGTCCAGGAATTGGATGCCACTGATAAGAACGCAGCGGGCGGTGACGCCTCGCTTCCTCTATGACCGCAGACAGGAAGCGGCGTTCATTAAGCGTGGCCGATTATACCACACGGCACGTTGTTGTGTCCTGTCTTTCTTAGTATCTGTCGCCGAAACTGCACCGTCACTGCGGCTCGTGAACTCAGCCAGAATACTGATTTGGTTACACTGAAACGTCTTAAGCCAGTTGACTTGGGGGTCTTCCTCTGTGGGGAACCACTGGCGGCTAGTTCTCGGACGCTGCCGGCTGAAATGGCGTAATGGTTAAAATAAGGAATTTTTCTGGAAACAGCAGTTCAACTGCTACATTTTCTTGTTTTCATTTTATTCTGGTTTAAATTTAATACTTTGCAGCCACATTCATGTTCACAGTCCCATTCTCAAACGCTCATTCTTGTAATTAGCCAAGCTGTCAGGCTGCAACCTGGCATCGAAACTGGCCACACACAGCTTCTTCCTTAAACATACTCCTTTTAAGACAATGAAGTAGATCAGCACGTGAACAGCAGTTTAGAATTTTCTATTTTACCTGGTGGCGAGGCTGTGGTACTAAAATATTAAAATTTTGCTCAACTGCGTAAAATTCGTGACAAGATAAAAAGTTTTACCATGTTTGATACAATTATTGAAGCAGTTGTGCCCAGCGACTGTATTTATTTCAAATAGTAATGGTACGGCAATTAATCGCAAATAAAGTTTGTTGTATATCCGGATTTCGGTGACGCGTGGCCATCTTCAGCGCTAAAGAACCAGTCATAATAAGGTCACATACATGCCTTATTAAATGTACAGTTGTGTAAGCTATAAATGCCAGTCAGTCATAAAATACTTTCCAGTGAATGTAAGTTAACACATTGAAACAACTCATATATGCACATAGCTCCTACTGGACTATTCTTGTCGAAGGCTGAATTCACACTGAGAGCGCTGTTTAGTTACAAGACACCTGGCTTTAGTGCACGTCATACTAGAGAGCGTATATAGAGGGAGAGAGTGGCCAATGGTGATAGCGTCGCTGATTGGCTGAGAGCCGAGGACGCCATATTTTTACCAAACTGACGCTGACTTGGTACAAGTATAAATAGAACCTGTGTGTGATTCTGTACTATTGGTTCTTTTCAACGCTTCGAACGCCAATTCCATTGTACAATTATATTCAGGTTGTAATACGGTAGGTATTAAAGGACTTTTGCCTGTTCTCTGTCGATTCTATTTACGTAAATTACCTTACAGTCACTCTGTTGGTCCTATCTATGACGATACTTTTAGAACTTCACAGCAATTTTAGAGGCAAAATTTTTATTTAAAGTGGTTTACTGACTGTCACTAATAATATGAATTACAAAATCATTAAGGACAGTCAAGAGGAGTGCCTGGTTGCTCCACTGCTGGGCCGGCCCTTGTGGCCGAGCGGTTCTAGGCGCTTCAGTCTGGAACCGAGCGATCGCTACGGTCGCAGGTTCGAATCCTGCCCCTGGCATGGATGTGTGTGATGTCCTTAGGTTAGTTAGGTTTAAGTAGTTCTAAGTTCTAGGGGACTGATGATCTCTGATGTTAAGTCCCATAGTGCTCAGAGCCATTTGAACCATTTCACTGCTGGGTGCAAAAACCGTAGTGAAGATGGATGTATGATGTTCGTTGCAATCCGTCGTGAGTTGGAATCCTGATCAATTCGGGTTTTCATTAAACGTTATTTTCTAGACATTTAATGGTTCTTGAGTGACACGATGTGTTCTAACCTGTATACGGAACCCTAAGTCTACGTACTTTCAACTGGCGACTCGCACTTGGCTCTGCAGTCTTGGCTATTCACATTCCTGTAATTTATAACTATCGTGTGGATATTCAGTTACCTATCTGAATTACTTTCTGCTGTTGCAGCAGAGTACGTAAGTATTGATATTCTTCCGATATTCTGTGGTACGGAGTTCCTAAAAGTGTGTACAGACTGACGTGTTTTGCCAGCATAAGAAAATATTATAAGATCGACACACACTTAAAATGCATTATGTTGGCTAGGAAAGAGACAAGAGTTTACCAATTTCAGCGATGAATATCCGCACGGAAAAATCTGAAATACTATCATGTACTCTGAGATACATTAAATGAAACTCCTTCTTCTTATTAATCAGTTGTCAATGTTTATATATCATCATAAAATACAGCTGTTAAAATTCAGAAGACATGCACACGGCTTCACGATACTTCCATTTGCTCACAAATTTATTAGGCCTATATAAACATAGACGAATGGAATTTGTTTTAATCATGTACCGAGTATTTCGCTAGAAGCTCTGCTTTGGTCTCATGCGTCAAACACGTGCCTTAATTTACTCGTGAAGTCGCTAGCTTCCTGCTTGCGTTGCTACCTAATTGCACGTCCCGCGCAATCTGGTAAAAACATGACGGCCACGGGCCGATTGGCCACACTCTAGGCTCCTACGTCATACAAATCTACAGCACCCTCTTTACACATGTGATGGCTTGACAAGATGTATTAACTTCATTTCATAATTCGCATGTTTTATCATTTTGTTTATTATTTTATACTTTTTTAAAGGTTTGGTATATAAACCAAAAAAGGTGGTTGAAACAATAAGCAGCGACTAATTTTATAGTTGTTGTTGTTGTTGTGGTCTTCAGTCCTGAGACTGGTTTGATGCAGCTCTCCATGCTACTCCATCCTGTGCAAGCTTCTTCATCTCCCAGTACCTACTGCAACCTACATCCTTCTGAATCTGCTTAGTGTATTCATCTCTTCGCCTCCCTCTACGATTTTTACCCTCTACGCTGCCCTCCAATACTAAATTGGTGATCCCTTGATGACTCAGAACATGTCCTACCAACCGATCCCTTCTTCTGGTCAAGTTGTGCCACAAACTTCTCTTCTCCCCAATCCTATTCAATACTTCCTCATTAGTTATGTGAACTACCCATCTAATCTTCAGCATTCTTCTGTAGCACCACATTTCAAAAGCTTCTATTCTCTTCTTGTCCAAACTATTTATCGTCCATGTTTCGCTTCCATACATGGCTACACTCCATACAAATACTTTCAGAAATGACTTCCTGACACTTAAATCTACACTCGATGTAAACAAATTTCTCTTCTTCAGAAACGCTTTCCTTGCCATTGCCAGTCTACTTCGACCATCATCAGTTATTTTGCTCCCCAAATAGCAAAACTCCTTTACTACTTTAAGTCTCTCATTTCCTAATCTAATTCCCTCAGCATCACCCGACCTAATTCGACTACATTCCATTATCCTCGTTTTGCTTTTGTTGATGTTCATCTTATATCCTCCTTTCAAGACACTGTCCATTCCATTCAACTGCTCTTCCAAGTCCTCTGCTGTCTCTGACAGAATTACAATGTCATCGGCGAACCTCAAAGTTTTTATTTCTTCTCCATGGATTTTAATACCTACTCCGAATTTTTCTTTTGTTTCCTTTACTGCTTGCTCAATATACAGATTGAATAACATCGTGGAGAGGCTACAACCCTGTCTTACTCCCTTCCCAACCACTGCTTCCCTTTCATGTCCCTCGACTCTTATAACTGCCATCTGGTTTTTGTACAAACTGTAAATAGCCTTTCGCTCCCTGTATTTTACCCCTGCCACCTTTAGGATTTGAAAGAGAGTATTCCAGTCAACATTGTCAAAAGCTTTCTCTATGTCTACAAATGCTAGAAACGTAGGTTTGCCTTTCCTTAATCTTTCTTCTAAGATAAGTCGTAAGGTCAGTATTGCCTCACGTGTTCCAGTATTTCTACGGAATCCAAACTGATCTTCCCCGAGGTCGGCTTCCACCAGTTTTTCCATTTGTCTGTAAAGAATTCGTGTTAGTATTTTGCAGCTGTGGCTTATTAAACTGATTGTTCGGTAATTTTCACATCTGTCAACACCTGCTTTCTTTGGGATTGGAATTATTATATTCTTCTTGAAGTCTGAGGGTATTTCGCCTGTTTCATACATCTTGCTCACCAGACGGTAGAGTTTTGTCAGGACT
The DNA here is from genome assembly GCF_023864345.2 of Schistocerca serialis cubense. NCBI lineage: Eukaryota > Metazoa > Arthropoda > Insecta > Orthoptera > Acrididae > Schistocerca > Schistocerca serialis. Next base: position 217,640,800 of record NC_064639.1, on the reverse strand, counting down.
GGCTCTCCCAAGGCCATCAGTAGTTCCAATGGAATGTTGTCTACTCCGGGGGCCTTGTTTCGACTCAGGTCTTTCAGTGCTCTCTCAAACTCTTCACGCAGTAACGTATCTCCCATTTCATCTTCATCTACATCCTCTTTCATTTCCATAATATTGTCCTCAAGTACATCGCCCTTGTATAGACCCTCTATATATTCCTTCCACCTTTCCGCTTTCCCTGCTTTGCTTAGAACTGGGTTTCCATCTGAGCTCTTTATGTTTTATATTTTATAGTTACACGTGATAAAATGGAAATGAGAGTATGGCACTGTTGGCCGGGAGGCCCCATCCGAGGAAGTTCGGCCGGCAAGTTCAAGTCTTAATTCAGACGACGCCACATTGGGCGACTTGAGTGCCGGTGACGAGGATGAAATGATGATGAGGACAACACAACACCCAGTTCACGAGCGGAGAAAATCTCCAACCGGGCCGGGAATTGAACGCGGGCCCGCTTGCACGGGAGGCAAGCACGTTGACACCCAGCTAAGCAGGCGGACGATATACGTGGTGATAATGCGTGACTTCGGGGTTATCGATGCACACTTTGCAATTGAACATTGTTTAAAAGTGCAAAACATTCTCTTAAACATAACTAACTGAATGACGTTTTTTTATAAAACCGTGTTTCTTACTAAACACAGCTTAAGTTCAATTCCTTCAACTTTTGACGAAGTTATAATCGCCGACTTTCTCTTCTGAATGTGAAAATATTTTATTGACGCCAGCCTACTTACGGAAAAACGATTATCAAAATAAAATAAGAGAAATCAGAGGTCGTATGAAAAGATGTAAGTGTTCCTATTTCCCACGCGGTGTTCGAGAGTGGAACAGCAGAGAAATAGTCTCAAGGTGGTTCGATCAACCATTTGCCAATCACTTAAGTTTTTAACTGTAGAGTAATCATGTAGATGCACGTGTAGAATTCGGTAATCGGTTGCTTTTAGAGGCCACTAATTCAGCAGATCTACTGGCAGAGAGCTTCAGAGACAAATAGTTCAAATGGCTCTGAGCACTATGGGACTAATATCTGAGGTCATCAGTCCCCTACTTAAACCTAACTAACCTAAGAACATCACACACATCCAAGCCCGAGGCAGGATTCGAACCTGCAACCGTAGCAGCAGCGCGGCTCCGGACTGAAGCGACTAGAACGGCTCAGCCACAACGGCCGGCCTTCAGAGACACCTTGCACAATATGGTGATTAAGTTTGCTGATCTTGTTACCATAACAGGAGAGAATTCAATTTGGCAGTTACAGAATAGGAGAGCCATGCGATCGAAGCTGGTGCCGAGCAGGGATTCGTGTGAGATTATTCTCGATGTCTTGTCCGAAAATTGCTTGGAGCGGCCAGAAAACCAACTCGTTAAGGTCACGTCTTTGATCACTTAGAAATAAACAGATCTGATTTCTTTCGAATCATTTAACGTACAAGGGGACATCAGTCGTCCTAAGTCTGTGATAGCATCGGTGATAATGGGGGTTGCAAGAAAAATTAAGAAATGTAGGAAAATATTTTTACCTAGCAAGACAGACAGGATACAAACTGCAGAGTATCCGAGAAGACAACATCGAATTTTCAATGCTCAGGACGAAGATGTGGAACAGAAATAGATCAAATTAAAAGTGTTGTTCAATATGTCTTGGGCAAGTATGTGCCGAGTAAGATTTTAAGGGGGCAAAAGACCAACAGTGGTTTAATAGGCATGGCAGATATTTGCTAAGAAAGCAAAGAGCTTCATCAGAAATTTAAGCGATGGCAAAGCCTAGCTGACAAACTAAAGCTGAACAAAGTGATAATGACCGTAAAGAAAACACTGGCATAAGCTTTCAATAAATCTGAAACTAAAATTTAGCCAACAAATCTGACCAAAACCCCTAACAAAGAACCCCTTGAGTGCGAGGTTTACGGCATTCGACGTCCAACAAATTGTCTAGCAAGCAGCCACAATATTGGCTGCTAATGGCAAGAGGAGACGGGACTGGAGGTGTCCAATGATGAGCACAACTTGAGGCTACGGAGCGTAGCTGAACTGCTTAGTCGACGAGTACCTCACATTGTACAGTGCTAGTGGTGTTGATACAAAGCAGAGCAATGGTGACGATAAACACAGCAAACAGAGAATCATATCTACAACAACGGATGCCGAAGTTGACATTTCAACAAAGGGAAACCCAACGAGTTTCGCAGAATGGAAAAGAAGTGTCAGATAAAATATTAGCATTTCTTCAAGATGAGTCAGTGGAATGTGTGGTATCGTGTACGCTCGACTGTGTGGACAATGTATATGAGGAGTACAATGATGACGGTACTTGCTTAACAAGTGATGATTGAAACAGGTGCTCAGCCATGTAGGTCATCGTCCTGGTCCGAAAGGGAGCCACAAATCCCGTCTCCTGTGAAGTGTAGTAAAGGACAGTCGTTCTCCAAGGAGCGGATACTAAACAGAAGTACGTGGAATATTATCGGCAGCATTATAAAAAAAACAATTACGAACATATTTCGAATAAGTCCGCAGCAATGTGACCATGTAGTGCATAAGAAAAACTACGGATATTCAGGGAGGACAAGACGCTCTTGTTACAAGAACTGGTGTTTGTACGTTTCATGGATACTCGACACAATTTACGTTATGCACATCAAATTGCGAGCGACCTAGATTACAGTGGTTTCAAGCGAAGCAATGGATGGCTGCAAAAGTCAAGAGTCGTACAGAATTCGAAGACGTAAGATAATGAAATTTCAAACAAAGCCTCAACTTGACGATGCACAGAAAACTGCGGAATCGTCCTGAAAATTGCAGATGAGATAAACAAAATAATCCCACCGTTGAGTAAGGTATTTGTTTTGAACTCCGACCAATCGGGATTTGAAGAGGAAATGCGTGTGTAAGGAACCCCTGAGACTGGAGGTACTAGGAGAGTTACATGAAGTTCAACTAACATCAGTGCCTTAAAATCATTCGTATACAATTATGCCACTATTAATCCGTAAGATGAACTGGCTGTAAAGTTATTTACTGAGCTGCGAGGAGTTGGAGGTGCTCTACCCTTTACGATTCTTTCTCGTGTGCGTGATCTTGCAATGGCGGTAAGGAATATTTACGTCACAGCAAGCAAGAGTGGGAAAAAGGGCATAAGAGAGCTACAACTATGGTATAGGCACTGCTTTTAGCCAACAGTTGGTCAAAATACCTGGTTTTTGCTTGATTCCTGGTCTGCGTGTAAAAATATGCTCCTTTAGAGCAAACTATCCTTCCTAAAAACATATTATCGCACTGTATGAAGCTGTCCCAGAAAAGACTCTAGGAGTTATAATAAATGAAAATCTAACTAGAAATGAGCACGTAACTGCACAGAAACACTCGTTCCCATCAGAGCGAAATTTGTTGTGACCCACTTCATCGCTCAGTCATTTCCTCGAAGTCCTTTTCTGCAGCAGGAACCTGACTCTGGAATAACCACTCTCATTGTGTTAGAGATCTGAATAGCATTTTCGATTTCAAAAGACAATTAATGACGTGTCTAGAAGCAACAATAATGACTACCATTGTTCTTATATCCACTCGTTACCCTCGTTCACCCTTCTTTCCGACCACATTTTTCTCATTTCCAAAAGTTCTTAGCTGATGGAATCTACTTAAATTTCCCTTTCCTAGAACTCGGTATACCACAGACTAACTACATTGAACTCTCACGTATTGTTTTATATGCTACTACCATCATCATCTTCGTTATTATTACTGATATTGTTATCTCGCTTTTAACAGATGCTTGATTATAAGAGATGTGTTGGCATTAAAATCAATTCCATTCCGCTGCAGAGTGAAAATCTCATTCTGGAAACATCCCCCAGGCTGTGGCTAAGCCATGTCTCCGCAATATCCTTTCTTTCAGGAGTGCTAGTTCTGCAGGTTCGCAGGAGAGCTTCTGTAAAGTTTGGAAGGTAGGAGACGAGGTACTGGCAGAAGTAAAGCTGTGAGTACCGGCCGTGAGTCGTGCTTCGAGAGCTCAGTTGGTAGAGCACTTGCCCGCGAAAGGCAAAGGTCCCGAGTTCGAGTCTCGGTCGGGCACACAGTTTTAATCTGCCAGGAAGTTTCATTAAAATCAATTGTTCGCCATCGCAGAATGGCGATCGCTTGCTGGCGGGGCTACTGGAGGTGTGATGGGCGGGCTCCGTGGGAGGTCACAGCTGTCCTTGTAGACAAACAACTCACGGTCAGGTTAGAATTCATTTATCTGTCTTTTGTTCTGAGGGATGCCAGCGTCATGTTTTACTGTATCTGTAGCTTTTGTCGGCGTCGACAACGCTGCCCGCCCAGCCACGTGCTTGTCTGGGACGCATTGTACTGAAGATTCTGCAACCAAATCGGTGGGATTCTGCTCCAAGGTCTGCGGTTACTTTAGGTGGAGGGCTTCCTGTTTTCCAAGCACAAGACGCTTGAAAAAGCCTGTGTCACCCCGTAGGTGGAGGGAGGGTGGGAGGGGGAGGGATGAGGGGAGGCAAGAGGGCCTCTAATTTTCGGCAGTTTGTGATTCTACATCAAGGAGAATGCATAATGAGCTACCGCTTCATCTGAAATCTTTTAGGACAACAATTTTCCCAAGTACATGTGTTAGTTTATGACCCATTCATTATGAGTGCTGGTTTTTTCACGTCAAATCTCGATGTGTAATTAGAACAGTGATGCATTTTCCATCAGTTGTGGTAGTATGTGTTGGCTTCGATTACCTGGACTGCAGGGTGATTGTCGAGCCAGTGTCTGTGTCTGACGCAAACAGCAATAGATACCTCTCGTCAGTTGAAAATATTACCTGAAAAAAAAGAAGAAGAAGATAGTGCTGAGCCGTGGTAAAAACTGCTGTTCTGAAGAGCGCGCCGCAGCGCGTAGCGTGAAGCAGTCGCCCTCCGTTTCTGGCCCTGGCACCGCTGTGGCAATAACAGCTTTGGTGTCTCCCTCTGGTGGGAAAGGTTGCCTGTTCACATGCATTTAAGGGGCGCTATGAGCTCGCCAGTCAGTCTGGGTCAATCTCTCGTCCCCAGCTTGCTAGTCTGTCTCTCGTCCGCATTTGTTAGGCAGTTAGTGCCTGTCTGTCGTCCGGAGAGCTAGTATGTCTGTCGTTCGGATCAACCTTCAAAGCCGGCAAATGAGAGTCTTTCCACTCCGCCAGTAAGTGAACTCAACGAGTGGTCGCCCGGTCAGGACTTAGTTCCTGCACCTGAGTCTGCACGTTAGGCCGCCAGTCTGCTCGAGTTTGCTCGGGCAATGGTCATTGGCAGTTGGATCAATCGGTTGGCCGGTCGCGCACTGAGACACAAGATGACTTGTCCGTCTTGAGCGTCGGCGCATGTGAGGTCGCCACGTGAGTCCAGTGGGCCGCGCCGTATAGCGAGGGGTAGTGGCTTCGCGGTCGACACGAGAGGAACAGGAGTCAACCCACGACATCGGTCTGGCCGGTGCGAGCTGCGACGCCGTGAGACGGGAGATCGGCGCGCCTTCCTGCGTCCGTTGAAGGGGTTGGCAGCGGACGCTTCGGGAGAGCGATTTTGGGGGTGCTGCGCCAGGTCTTCTCGAGAAATCGCAGTTTATTGGAAGTTGTGATTGGTGATATGTTGTTTTATTTACTCTCGTTAAATTCTACTAGTTTTCTTGGTGAGGTCACCAGCCGTTTTGCTTTGGGGTCGTCCCACCATTCTTCTCCGTTTGCCCACCCGCGGGAAGGTGGTTGTTTATAAAGTGGGTGGTCCGTTTTTCCCTTGTGGAGTAGGGGCGGGTTAGAGCAAGCTGCGGTTCGGGTTGTTCGGTAATCTCCCTATCTATCTACCATACGTTAGTAGCTGCCTCTGTCATGTTTGTCGGATTTGGTGTGTTAACGAATTTATTGCTTGGAATGTAATGGCCTAATTCCTGAAATATGTTTTGATCTTGCCTATCATCTTGAGAGGCTGTATCTGTGTACTGCAGAGCATCTTAACTTGTTCGGCCAACCTTGCAGAATTTTATATAAGATTGCATTTCATGGGCTTTTATTTAAATGATAATTTTAGTATATAAAGTTGCCTCCCTTTCACCGTAAGACTTTTCTTAGAAGTTAAAATGAAGTTGCACCTTCAGTGGCAAAGTGTTCTGTACGATTTCCATCCCTCCTACGGGGGTGCATAGTGTGTGTGCTTGTGTAAATTGTTAAAACCTTTAGTTTAAAGTAATCTGGTGTGTTGCAGATTTGCACCAGTGTAGTCTTTCAGAGGCTGTTGTGAGCGGTCGTAACTACGGCCGTGTCAAAAGGGAGTGGCAAGGTTCTCTACCCGAAAACTCATACAGTCAAAACTTGTTTCTATCTGCCTCTGAATAAATTGTAACTTGATATTTAGAGAGTGCTTTCTGATTATAATTTTAAATCTGTTTCTTTTAAAAAATGCTTTTAGGCACTATTAAAATGAATAAAATTCCCATTTGTCAAAAGGAATTTGCTTATGATTTCATTAGTTACTCCCTGGCAACTACTTCCATGCTTACATAGTGTGATTAAATGTTTTAATGTTCTTGATGAATCGCTAGTAAATAAAATAAATTCTTAAGAATATTCTTTGAAAATAAATCACGGTTCAAGTACCCTAAACCCCGGCCTTTTTCCTGTCAGCTTGCAAATGAAGAGTAGAGTTTGAACACGTCTGCCATTAGTTTCTAGTCATAGTGTGAAATTTTTTCCGGCATGACAACACTGATTGTATGGCGTCGTCAGTTTTTGAGATGTATTGCGATTTTAAGCAGTTCTTGTGTACAGCTATGCATATAGTTGTGTAATTACGCCCAATATTTATGAGTAATTACGTAATTAGGACCGATCTCTACTTTAGTTTCTCAGCCAAAACGAATAAAGTACACTAACTTAACCCTCCTCTCCCGCATCTGGACAGTTTCCATGTGTTGGCGGTGTACTTGGGCTTTCTGTCCAGAAGGACGAGGGTTCGAGTCCCGGAAAGGGCACTACCATTTTTAATTTACCGCCACTTCCCAGGTGGGGGGACGTCACTCAGCCCTGGGACGAAAAAATTCCCACCAAAATTCCCACAAAAATTCGAAATTTCCGGAAGTAGGGTAGGTGCGGAGAGGGGGAGGGGTGTGGAGGGGGACGGAGGATGCGGGAGTCTAGCACTTGTAATGTTAGTGGAGCACATTGCTTACTACACTTGTGCTTTAACGTGAGATTATTGCTAACCGCTTCCCCTCCCGGTTTAAAGAAAAATTTACAGTAGCGAAAAGAAGGGGGAGCAACAGGCCGAGCTTAACCATCAAAGTGGATGGTACAGAGTTTACTGTAATACGTAGCATAATGAACAGAAAACATAAGTGAGCCTACTATCAGCCAACCTTACGGCAATACTTGTACATTTGAGTTTAAGCATTGGCGCTTCTAATTCTGTTTGAGTCATTGACTTTTTTGTGATTGGTGTTTAATTTGGGTAGTGAAAGAATTAGTTGGCGACTTAATGCCTATTTTCTTTTACATGAATGCAGTTAAAATGAGGGTGAAAACATTCCATCTTGAAACATCATTGTTAACAATATCGGCTAAGCATACGGTAATTTCACTATCGTCCTCATGGATGATGTTGTATTATTTCATGACGCATCAAAACGTGACATTTTTGTGGCAAAACAAAGTTACTCTATTCTTACTTGGGCTGGTCTTGCATTCTTTCACGATGCTGCAACACCCTCCCCCCCCCCCCCCTCCCAATCCCCCTCCACCCCTTCCCAGCTCTTGCTGTCGTCGGCTATCTGTTATTGAACTGACACAACATTTAACTGTTGGACGTGCCCACGTAGAGAAAGAATTGTGGAATGCAGGTTATGCATTAGTGCAGTTTCGACTCCATGCTACAATGAAAGTTTGAAAATATCGCCGAGAGTGGGATACGATCTGGACGAAAACTATGTAGTACCTTTGTATTTTATTAGTTCTTTAATTGTGGTGCGTGCTTACACAGCTACAATCGAACCAAACGAGTATGCTAAGAAACACTTATTTCCAGTATAATATATACAGTTATATCGTAGGTTGGTTCACAGACAGTTCACAAGATAACAAATATTTACGAGCCCACAAGATGGATTTGCAGAAGCACTGAACTGGAAAATCTCATGTCTCAGAAACGAAACGTTGGTATCTTTGAAAGGAAAAGCAGAGATTAAATAATTTTGCACAAGTCGTTAATGATACTGGGAAGGAGAAAGCTATTGGCAGCTGTTCGCATAGCAACACTCTCATTAACAACAACCATTGATCATCTAGGATTCTTAACAAATAAGGAGAGTCAAGAAAACACTGTGAGATTTCACAGAATCAAATGATGTGTTCTCCTCAAACTTGTTGCTGCACCATGTGTATGTGATGCTTTATTATATCATATTAGCAACGAACACTACTCATTACTTATTGACGAGAGTACCCATATCTTTTTACTTGTGTCAGATATTACAGCAAGGAAAAACGGACAGTAACTGTAGACTTTCTTGGGTTACTAGAGGCTGAGAAAGCATCGGCAGTGATTTTACATAAAGTACTTAAATTGTGTCTGCAGGAGTTACAATTGGATATAAATAAAATTCTGGGAATGGGGACGTAAAGTGCTGTCAATTTATGACCGGTATGGAAATCAGTTATCACTCTGTTCCAAACAGATAATGAAAAAATCTAATTAATTTAGCGTACACGTCAGTGAGCTGGCAATGCTGCATTACAAACTTCTGAAGTGCTTCCTACAAACCTAGATTTCAACTGCAAGGATATTTACAATGTGTTTCATTTCAGCCCGTTACGGAAATTAGAATGCTAAAGGTTATTTAAAATTTTCAATAACAGGGAGAAAACGTTTCACAATTTTATACAGCTAAGCACAGCCAGGTGCCTAGGTAAGTATAATTAATAAACATAATATTCGAACACTGTGAAGAACTGAAAACGTATTTTCATACTGTGGTAGATAAAGAAAAATGCTTTGATAATAAGACTATTGACCTAAGCGCAGAATGTTATCTTGTGTTGTCAAAAATTAAGCTCAAAGACAGTAAGTTGCTTCAATTGCAGATCCAATATATTAGAATATCAAGTTACCAACTCCTGAAAACGCTGCCCACAGACTTGAATCATATTAAGAAACTCCAGCATTTCAGTCCTATGATATGCTTGTTACTAACATAAAAAATGAATTTCAAGGGTTCCCAATCGTTGGTATTTACATAACAAATGACATGGATTTCGTTGAGAATCAGTATAACTCCACTGATCAAGTTAACTGGGATGAGGTTTAAGGATGCGACATTTTGACAATTTCGTACGAATTTTGGCCATCTGCTTTACACCATAAAAATGCTGGATACTATTTAATTTTCAATGTGCTGGTTGCATTAGCGTTATTGTTCACGTCACTAGCTGTATCTCACGCTGTAATGGAAAGTGTATTCATCATTGTGAAACCAATAAAAACAAACGTCAGAAAAAGAATGGGAACAGAAATACCCAGTGCACTGTTACGAATTTAAGTCCACCTCATCTCAGAGTCTTGTGATAATTTTGTATGTACCAAAACAACTGTTTGAAAGTTTCAGTAACTCAGTTTATTCAACAACAATAGTGAACAAGATGAAATTAATTCTTTGATGATCGACGTTATGCATAAGAATATCCCTTGTGTAAGTTTGTTATAATGATTCACGGACCATATCATGTTGTAAGTGTTACGAGTTCTCAAATTAACGAATATGATAATCAGATGTAACTGTATCTGAATTTAGAAACTACTGTACTTTCTAGATTCTCACTGTTTCGTTTACAATATGACTATATTTTGACTGGCTTCATAGCTCAGTCGGCAGTGCACCTGGTTTCAATTCCCAGCTGCACTCGACAAATGTTCCCTTGAAAAAAAAAAAAAAAGTTTTTCTGTATGTCTGGTCTGGCTTGTGTAAATGTAAGTGTGCTGGCTTGTGTGTTGCCGGTTTCTAAATGCTGAACTTATTTCAGGATTATTGCTGTCGAGTCATTTGAGAATTCAGTTTAGAGTTAGCACAAATGTGTTAAACGATTAAAATTGAGAATTTTTTTATTTTTATTGATCAAAAAGGTGATATTTTGGCTAATTTTCGTTCAACAATTGGCTATAGAGAAATGGAAAATTTTGGCATCCCTGGATAGTGCCGCCGAATGGTAATGCTAATCGAGTTGTACAGAGCGTGGTAATTTTTCCACTAACGCTTTGATGCAATGTTGTTCGAATATTGTGAAGAATTGGATTTCTATAGAAATGTACTGTATTCGCTGATTAACTTGAAGTGTTGTTGTTCGCAGTGTTTATGTACACGTTTACATAAATTATTATCAAGATATTAGTGACTATATCACTTGCTTGCAATACTAAATAAACTCCGTCTGAACAGGCCGCGGAAGGACCGACGGTTCCGACCGACCACTGTGTCATCCATAGCCGATAGGCGTCTCTAGATACGGATGTGGAGAGGCACGTGGTCAGCACACGGCTCTCTCAGCCGTTGTCAGTTCTCGTGGCCGAAGCCACTACTCCTCAGTCAAGTAGCTCCTCAATTGTCCTCACGAGTCAGGAGTGCAACCCTTTTGACAACAGCGCTCGCCAATTCTAGATCGCAAAAAAAAACTGAACTTAGCTGTGCAATAGTGAATAAACAGGAATTACTTCTGGCCACACGTCTATTATTAACATTTGTAAAGTTTGAAGTGCCTTGGCTATTTTTATTGCAAGATTTTCAGAATATGAGCGAGTGTACCTTCGAGTTTGTGATACGTTATCCAGAACTAGCCTTGATACCTACGTAGATAACACTTCCGGATACTATCTCTTGTATTGTGGATAGTGAACGGTTATAGCCAGCCTACAGTCAAAGGTGAGTGTCTAATGTAAGCTGTGTTGTGCTCTCGTTAGAAATGAGTGAGTATACAAATGCAGCATGCATGTTTTATTTCATAATGTACAGGTACAGGCAATGCGGTCAAATATCATAAAAAAGCAATAATTACATACGGTAAAGTACGAAAGGCGATTGCAAATAGTGTATTATGTTCAGTAGTTTATTGTCTTAATGATTTGAAATAATGAATTCTTTGACAACTACATGAAAAGACTAGGAATTAAAGTAATTGAAATTAAAACGCAATTTTACGAAATTAATTCGCATTTTGCGGATGCAGACTGACATAAGCAGTTTGTAACACATGAAAACTTGTATCAGACAGGCACTCGAACCTGAATCGCGAGCGATAGCCTTAACTACTTTTTTATTTCACTTTTTTGAATTGTTCTTTCGACTATGCATTTTAAATTATTTTGTGACCATGGATCAAGAAGACCAAGACCACAATGAAAATAATTTCTTTCCACATGGCGCATGACTTAAATGCCCGTGAAGACGTTGAAGGGAACCATGTAGTATTATATGTCAAGAAGAAGACATCATATTCACCTGTGTCCTCTTTATTTACATGCAGGCAGGACACCAAAACAGACTAAAGCATAAAAGAGAGATCCTTTATTGTTGAAATGCCAATCAGACTAGGCTGTCTGAGCAAGCCTCCAGGACCGAACCAAACTTCCATGTGTCACGGAGTCCACATGCATGAATGCCTGAAGAACATGTGAAGATGCGGACGATGTATAAACACACACGTTGTAAACATCCTAAAAATAGTATGTATTCTCAAAACTGCTGACTGTACTGTCATTTATTTTATATTTTGGGTGTACTAGGTAATGTAAATTTTTGTTTACGTCATTGCAAATCCACGAGTGCACAAAACATACATGTATTTTTGAAGGAAACGTCTGTAATGTTCAATAATTTCGTGTCAGTTGACAAAGACGTTAGTGGAAAAACAGGTCGTGACACATATTTTGTGCAACTGGATCAACTATTAATTCACAATACTAAAAGAACTGTCAAAAAACTAGTGGAGGAACACAAGGGCAACTGTAGAAGGGTAGAAACAGGCAGATCAACTATTGCGGAACATACTTCACAGCTAGGAGGCCACCAGAATCGAATGAATAAGACTCTGGCATTGGCAGCCAGAAGTAGATGCTATGAAAAGTATAGAGAGAGGCTATAGAGATTGCTAAACAACCAAATAAATTTAACTGGAAGCAGGAGATTGTAAAACCGAATGTTACCTTGATTCCAGTGTTGAAAAATATGTGCACCAGTCTTCCACGATGGGGTGATAGCAACAGCGAACGACAGCAACAGACAATGGGCAACTGCACTCCATTTTTCAAAACATTTAAATCACACCTCTGCATAAGAACAGGCGGAAACGGAATTCCACTTCAGTCAGCAGCGAGCCTGGGTGCGCACGAGATCTTCGAAGAAGCTACAGCCCCACTTTGCCTCCACAGGTGGGTATTAAACGTTGGTTTTCAACAAGAAAATTCTTCCGACCCTGTCATAATGCTGTTGAATACTGAATAAGTGTGACTGTTTGTCCTCTCTCCACTAGCGTGGTTCTGCATCAGGTTGGTCTTACTTGCATACTGCTTTGTGCACGAAATGTTGAGATATACCTCGGTTGTCGCTATAAGAGTCCATGCACCGCGAAGCTTACGATTGTAGTAAAGATTGCAGCGTGATAAACATTAATTGTCTGTGCATAATTTTGGAGACCTGCTCGCCTATTCTGGGGACATGAGTAAGAAAACTCCGCATAATAAGTATGCCCAGATACCTCCTTCCTTTTAACGGGGCCCATCGAGTAGTCAGGACAGATTTTTTAAATATAGGGTGGCAGGTGTGTTGTTTTATTTGCCGCCAAGTCCAGCAGTGGACAGCGGTGAATGGGAAGTCGGGCAACCGGAAGAGTAATCAGCAGCGCGCTAGAAGAGGTGAGGAACGTAGAGCGGGTGCCGGCGAGCGGCTGCTAATGCCGTGGAGAGGACACTTAGCGCCAGCGCCGGGTCGTGGTTACATGGCGGCCGCGGCGGCGCCTCTGCGTCCTGGTTCCCTGTCTGCCAGAATGTGAGCCGGCGTGCACTGGCGTAATCCTGCAGTTGAACTACGCATAATGGCAGACCCTGTTTTGTTTCGTGAAACTTCTACTTCTGTATTTCATGTTCTAGTTCAAATGGTTCAAATGGCTCTGAGCACTGTGGGACTTAACATCTGAGGTCATCAGTCCCCTAGAACTTAGAACTACTTAAACCTGACTAACCTAAGGACATCACACACATCCATGCCCGAGGCAGGAGTCGAACCTGCGGTCGTAGCGGTCGCGCGGTTCCAGACTGTAGCGCCTAGAACCTCTCGGCCACCCTGGCCGGCCATGTTCTAGTCAAAATGACTGTTCCGACTATACATTCACATTTGTTCTCATCTTTCCCTAGGTCTCCCACGATTGTCTCTGTTTGCGCTCTGTCTTCATTCCTTCTATTAATATGTTCTTTCCATTTTTTCTGTAATTATTAACCCTTTCTCCAGCACTGTAAACATTAAGTTCTGTTCTTATATCTTCGTTACGTATTCTATCTGATCTTGAGCCTCCTTTCACCTCCCTTCAAATACTCATTTCCACTGTTTGCATCTTACTCATTTCCATCCGTGAAGTCACCCAGGTCTCCCTCCCAAATATTGAAACAGGCGTTGCTTTTACAGTATAAATTTTGATTCTGACAACTCTGGCGTTAGGAACTTGCTTATTAATATTAGTGATGCTGTAACTGTTGGTTGGTAATATTGAAACGTCCCCTTTGAAAAATTAATGAATTACTGTGCTGATAAACCTCTTACATTGTTTGATTTTCAAACAGCTGAGCAGAACTGAACGCACTCAGACATTTCGCTCTTTGCCTATTCAACACTAAACTGACACACAATATTTTTAGCGCAACGCAATCTGACTTTCAATAATCCCTACAAAAGAATGACCCTGACTAACATTAACCCATACCTTTCACAAATCACTTACCTCACAAAAATCTTCGTTACTCGAACTACTGGAATACAGCGAGCGCCACTACTGCCAGCTACATAAAAGATTCAAACTACTGAGGGCACTAACTACTGATAGGCATAGTTAGCATCATCATCATCATCATCATCATCATTTAAGACTGATTATGCCTTTCAGCGTTCAGTCTGGAGCATAGTCCCCCTTATAAAATTCCTCCATGATCCCCTATTAAGTGCTAACATTGGTGCCTCTTCTGACGTTAAGCCTATTACTCAAAAATCATTCTTAACCGAATCCCGGTACCTTCTCCTTGGTCTTCCCGACTCCTCCAACCCTCTACTGCTGAACCCATGAGTCTCTTGGGTAGCCTTGCTTCTCCCATGCGTGTAACATGACCCCACCATCTAAGCCTGTTCGCCCTGACTGGTACATCTATAGAGTCCATTCCCAGTTTTTCTTTGATTTCCTCATTGTGGACACCCTCCTGCCATTGTTCCCATCTACTAGTACCTGCAATCATCCTAGCTACTTTCATATCCGTAACCTCAACCTTGTTGATAAGGTAACCTGAATCCACCCAGCTTTCGCTCCCATAGAACAAAGTTGGTCGAAAGATTGAACGGTGCACAGATAACTTAGTCTTGGTACCGACTTCCTTCTTGCAGAAGAGAGTAGATCGTAGCTGAGCGCTCACTGCATTAGCTTTGCTACACCTCGCTTCCAGTTCTTTCACTATGTTGCCATCCTGTGAGAATATGCATCCTAAGTACTTGAAACTGTCCACCTGTTCTAACTTTGTTCCTCCTATTTGGCACTCAATCCGTTTATATTTCTTTCCCACTGACATTACTTTCGCTTTGGAGATGCTAATCTTCATACCATAGTCCTTACATTTCTGATCTAGCTCTGAAATATTACTTTGCAAACTTTCAATCGAATCCGCCATCACAACTAAGTCATCCTCATATGCAAGACTGCTTATTTTGTGTTCACATATCTTAATCTCACCCAGCCAGTCTATTGTTTTCAACATATGATCCATAACTAATATGAACAACAGTGGAGGCAGGTTACAGCCTTGTCTTATCCCTGAAACTACTCTGAACCATGGACTCAATTTACCGTCAACTCTAACTGCTGCCTGACTATCTATGTAAAGACCTTTAATTGCTTGCAAAATTTGCCTCCTATTCCATAATCACGTAGAACAGATAATAACTTCCTCCTAGGAACCCGGTCATATGCCTTTTCCAGATCTATAAAACATAGATACAATTCCTTGTTCCACTCATAACACTTCTCCATTATTTGCCGTAAGCTAAAGATCTGGTCCTGACAACCTCTAAGAGGCCTAAACCCACACTGATTTTCATACAATTTGTCCTCAACTAATACTCGCACTTTCCTTTCAACAATACCTGAGAAGATTTTACCCACAACGCTGATCAAAGAGATGCCTCTGTAGTTGTTACAATCTTTTCTGTTTCCATGTTTAAAGATTGGTGTGATTACAGCTTTCGTCCAGTCTGATGGACCTGTCCCGACTCCCACGCCATTTCAATTACCCTGTGTAGCCATTTAAGACCTGACATTCCACTGTATTTGATGAGTTCCGACTTAATTTCATCCACCCCAGCCGCTTTATTGCACTGCAATCTATTGACCATTTTCTCCACTTCCTCCAATGTGATCCTATTTCCATCATCATTCCTGTCCCATCGTACATCGAAATCTGAAACATTACTGATCGTATTTTAACCTACATTGAGCAACTCTTCAAAATATTCCCTCCATCTGCCCAAGACATCAACAAGATTCACCAGCAGCTTTCCTGACCTATCCAAAATACTTGTCATTTCCTTCTTACCTCCCTTTCGAAGACTGCTAATAACATTCCAGAATGGTTTCCAGCAGCTTGACCCAAGGGTCTCCAACCTGTTTCCAAAGTCTTCCCAAGATTTCTTCTTGGATGCTGTAATTATCTGTTTGGCTTTGTTTCTTTCTTCAACATAACTTTCTCTGTCTACCTGAGTTCTAGTATGTAGCCATTTTTGATATGCCTTCTTTTTCCTTTTACAGGCTGCCTTGACTGTGTCATTCCACCAAGCTGTTTGCTTCATCCTACCTTTACACACTACTGTTCCAAGCCACTTCTAGTACTGTGTCCCTGTACCTTGTCCATTCCTTTTCCAGTGACTGCAATTGACTACATTCAACTAACTGGCACCTTTCTGAGATCACTGTTACGTACTTGTGCCTGATTTCCTTATCCTGAAGTTTCTCCACTCTTATCCTCCTACACATGGACCTGACCTCCTGCACTTTCGGCCTCACAATACCAATTTCACTGCAGATTAAATAGTGATCAGTGTCATCAAAGAATTCCCTGAATACACGTGTGTCCCTCACAGCCTTCCTGAATTCCTGATCTGTTATTATATAGTCAATGACAGATCTGGTTCCCCTGCCTTCCCAAGTATACCGGTGAATGTTTTTATGTTTAAAAAAGGAGTTTGTGATTAGCAAATGAAAGATTTTGATAGAGAACAAACAATGTATTTACCTTAATAGTGTTCAAAATTCGTAATATATATAGCAGTTCATGACATTCAGTCTTACAAATTTACTGTCTCTGATGGACACACGTCCAGATCATCCGCTCTCAAAACTCCGCCATTTCTCTCCCCACATCCACCACTGCTGGCGGCTCACCTCCAACTGCGCAGCGCTACGCGCTTTTCACATCCAGCTGCCCAACACTACAACAGCAAACAACAATGCAAACCAGCCACAGACAGCACACAGCACAGCCAGTGATTTTCATACAGAGCGCTACGTGGCGTTACCAATATAAAATCCTAAATAGCCTACTTACAATATTTACTGACAAAATGCAACCCAACGCAAGATTGCGTACTTACGGCTATCCTGTGTGGCCATTTTTAGTACGACTTAAAAAGAGTGAGAGATTATTAACTGATCACCGATGCTTCGGTTCTCGATTTTGTTCAGGAGACGTACAGATTGATTACACGAATAATTGACCTTTTGACCTGGATTGCCTTCACGCAATCAGAATCTTCGATGAAAATACCTAAGGGACCTATTTGAATAAACAAATGGAAATGAAAGCAAATTAGTGGACTTTTGTAAGAGAAAGATTAACAGATCGGAAGTTGAACACATTAGTGGTCTCCGAAATACAATCGACACACCGCGATAAAGAGCGAACCTGTAACAAAGCTCATATACAATTTGATCATCATTTTTGGTGAGTGAAAGAAAAGAATAAGAAGAAAATTACTGAATCGTAAAATTTTAATAGATTTCGAGCAAATTGGCTTTAAACTTCTAGACATTGACAAATACACAATAAATGCATGACTTACATCTGATATTTCTTTTGTACGTGGCGCAGTCCAATAATCGCTGCTTTGTCAGTCCATTCCTTCTTAAAATTAAATGTCCTTGCGTGTGCGTAAGTACATTGTATCCACACCCGAGTTACCGAAATGTTTTTTCATCGTTTCACATAGTTTTTACCCCCCTGCGGGTCCGGGGGTTTGAATAGGCCCGAGGTCTTCCTGCCTGTCGTAAGAGGCGACTAAAAGGAGTCCATCCCCTCAAGGGGGTAGTTAGCGCCTGCGTCCGGAGACGGACGGTCCCACGACCTATATTTGTGGTCTTTTTGGTTTTTCACTTCTCGTTTCTTCCTTCTTTGGTTGGTTCCTTTCTTTGTTCTTCTCCATCTCACTGTCTTCCTTACTCTTTCCCTTGCCTTCTTCTCCTTGCCTTCTTCTCCTTGCCTTCTTCTCCTTGCCTTCCCCCTGCAGGTCCGGGGTAAGAATAGGCCCGAGGTATTCCTGCCTGTCGTAAGAGGTGACTAAAAGGAGTTTCAACCGTTTCGGCCTTCCATGTGATGGTCCCCCTTGGGGTTTGACCTCCATTTTTCAAAATTCTACAGAAGTACGAGCCTTTTGGGGAAGGACACCTTATGTGGTATACCACTGGTCCTAAGTGCACTAAGACCTTGGCACTCAGCATTGTACCAGCGTTGTAACCATGCCCGCTATTCCTCAAATTGGGCCTAAACGCCTGATGGGTTGTACAAGTTACGCCCATAGTGCGTCCCCATCTGCACCTGCGATCATGATGGACTTTACATGGCACCAGAAATCCAGCACGGTAGCCAGCCCATTGTGGTGGGGTCGTCATGTACCCTCTAGGTTGTAGCCCCCTGACAACACAGGGATCGTACTGCCGATACCTGAGCTGCACCCTCCCCACGTCGGCCAAGGAGTAGATGCCCGTCTCCTTGGGGCATCAGGACTCCCGGCAACGGTCATCCTGCCAGGTGGCCCTTGCTGAGGCTAGGTGGCGCCCGTGGGGAGAGCCCCTGGTCGGAGTGGGTGGTATCGGGACGGACGTTTCGCAGATGAAACGTCAACACGTATCAGGTCGCTCTGCGGCCGAGTCTTTCAAAAGAAAAGGTACCGTTTCTAGTTCTGGCTCTCCTGCCCTTTCCCCCTTGGCCACTCCCTGGGAGGAGGGACAGGCCCGCCGGCTTGGGGCGAAGTACTTCCCCCGCTATTTGGTCTGTTCTCGAACCGATGGGGGGACGTTCGCCACCTCCAAGCCCATGTTCTTTGTTCAGCACATTGAGGACATCTTCAGGGAAATTGAGGCTCTCAGCAAGATGCGTTCAGGGTCCGTTCTTATCAAGACCACCTCCGCCACACAGTCGGCAGCGCTCCAGGCGTGCGACCGCCTAGGGGACATCCCAGTGTCCATTGTCCCGCATCTGGCACTAAATCGGATGCAGGGGGTTATTTTTCATCGTGACCTCCTGCTACAATCTGATGAGGAGCTCAGGGCCAACCTGGGGCGCCGAGGCGTGCATTTCGTCCAGCGAGTCCAGCGCGGCCCCAAAGACCGTCGCATCGACACCGGGGCCTTTATCCTCGCCTTCGAGGGGGACGTTCTCCCGGAGAAGGTAAAGGTGATGTGCTACCGGTGCGATGTGCGACCTTACGTCCCGCCTCCTATGCGCTGTTTTCAGTGTCTGCGCTTTGGGCACATGTCGTCATGGTGTGAGGCTGAGCCCCTTTGTGGCGATTGCGGACGTCCTCTTCGTGAGGAACATACATGCACCCCACCACCTCGGTGCATTAATTGCCCTGGCCTCCATTCGCCTAGATCCTCAGACTGCCCCGCATATCAGAAGGAGAAGAAGATACAGGAACTCAAAACTTTGGATCGGCTCTCTTATTCTGAGGCCAGGAAGAAGTACGACCACCTCCATCCCGTGCCGTTGACCACTTCGTTTGCCTCAGTTGTGTCCACTCCTTCCGCGGTATCCTCACCCCTATCCTGTCCCCCCTCCGCCTCCTCCACCCATCAGGGGGCTATGCCTCCGCCTCCCAAATCCCTCCCTTCCAAATCCTCCTCCCCGTGGCCCCCGCCCCCTCTGCCCCGGGGGCCACCCTTTCTCCTCCTCCTCTCCCCCCGCCACCTGAGAAGCGATCCTCTTCTCAGGTGTCCATCGGGGAAACGTTCCGGACCCCAGCTTCCGAGGTCCGGCGTTCCAAAACGGACCCCGCACGTGAGGACCTTCTTCGGCTCCAGCCCACCATCCCTGTGCCTCCTCGGCCTTCCAAGAAGGCCTCAAAGAAGAAGTCTCTATCCTCCTCTCCACCCCGGCGCGTTTCGTCTGACGCTCCATCCGTGAGTCGCTGCTCCCGGCCGTCCTCAGTTTCGCCGGGATGCTCTGCTGCCAGGCGCTCAGCTGGCCTCTTGTCGGCAAATGATACTGCCCCTCCTACACAACCAGAGACAGCGGCCGTAGCTGGCGATGAGTCGATGTAACCAGATCCCCTTCCGGCGGTTGTAGCGTTGTTCCCTCGCAACCTGGCCCTCCGCGGCCGTCGAGGTGACCAGCTCTTCCCCGTCTCGTTCCCCCAACTTTTTGACTAGCGATGGCGTTGTTTCATTGGAACATAAGAGGTATTCGATCTAATCAGGAGGAATTACAACTGCTCCTCTGCCTGCACTGTCCACTCGTCCTTGGTCTCCAGGAAACCAAGTTGCGCCCGACTGACCGCATTGCCTTTACCCACTATACCTTGGAGCGGTATGACCTCACCCCTGTGGACGGTATCCCAGCTCATGGGGGGGTCATGTTGCTCGTTTGGGACGATGTTTATTACCATCCCATCCCATTGACCACCCCACTCCAAGCAATAGCTGTCCGCATTACTCTTTCTGCTTTTACTTTTTCAGTTTGTACCATCTACACTCCACCGTCATCTGCTGTTAGTCGGGCTGACATGATGCACCTGATCGTTCAGCTTCCCCCGCCGTTTTTATTGTTTGGCGACTTCAATGCCCATCATCCCCTTTGGGGCTCTCCTGCATCCTGTCAAAGAGGCTCACTCTTGGCAGATGTCTTCAACCATCTCCATCTTGTCTGCCTCAATACCGGCGCCCCGACTTTCCTCTCGGACTCTACTCATACCTACTCCCACTTGGACCTCTCGATCTGTTCTACCACTCTTGCCCGTCAGTTCGAGTGGTATGTCCTTTCTGACACCTATTCGAGCGACCACTTCCCCTGTGTCGTTAGTCTCCTGCACCACACCCCATCCCCACGTCCTTCGAGCTGGAACATACCGAAAGCTGACTGGGGACTTTACTCCTCCCTGGCGACCTTTCCGGACCACGATTTTCCCAGTTGTGACAGTCAGGTCGAATACCTCACGGCTGTTATCATCAATGCTGCCGAACGTTCCATTCCTCGTACTACCTCTTCTTCACGTCGCGTTTCCGTCCCCTGGTGGAACGAGGCTTGTAGGGACGCTATCCGTGCTCGACGACGTGCTTTACGCACCTTTCGCCGCCATCCTACGTTGGCGAATTGTATTGAATACAAAAGACTCCGAGCGCAATGCCGTAGAGTCATCAAAGAACGCAAAAAAGCTTGTTGGGCCTCTTTCACCAGCTCTTTTAACAGTTTTACTCCCTCTTCCGTCGTTTGGGATGGCCTGCGCCGGCTGTCGGGCATTAAGGCCCACTCCTCGGTACCTGGCCTGACCTCAGGTAATGAGGTCCTTGTTGATCCTGTGGCTGTCTCCAACGCCTTTGGCCGCTTTTTCGCGGAGGTTTCAAGCTCCGCCCATTACCACCCTGCCTTCCTTCCCAGGAAAGAGGCAGAAGAGGCTCGGCGACCTTCCTTCCACTCGCTGAATCTGGAAACTTATAATGCCCCCTTTACTATGCGGGAACTCGAACGTGCGCTTGCACTGTCCCGGTCCTCTGCTCCGGGGCCAGATGCTGTTCACGTTCAGATGCTGGCACACCTTTCTCCGGCGGGCAAAAGCTTCCTTCTTCGTACCTACAATCGCGTCTGGACCGAAGGTCAGGTCCCCATGTGTTGGCGTGATGCTGTCGTTGTTCCTATACCCAAACCCGGGAAGGATAGACACCTTCCTTCTAGTTATCGCCCCATTTCTCTTACAAGCTGTGTCTGTAAGGTGATGGAGCGCATGGTTAATGCTCGGTTAGTCTGGATTCTTGAATCTCGACGGCTACTTACTAATGTCCAATGCGGCTTTCGTTGCCGCTGCTCCGCTGTTGACCACCTTGTGACCTTGTCGACATTCATCATGAACAACTTTTTGCGAAGGCGCCAAACGGTAGCCGTGTTCTTCGACTTGGAGAAGGCTTATGATACCTGTTGGAGAGGAGGTATCCTCCGCACTATGCACGGGTGGGGCCTACGCGGTCGCCTGCCCCTTTTTATTGATTCCTTTTTAATGGATCCAAAGTTTAGGGTATGTGTGGGTTCCGTATTGTCCGACGTCTTCCTCCAGGAGAACGGAGTGTCTCAGGGCTCCCCCTTGAGCGTAGCCCTTTTTGCCATCGCGATCAATCCAATTATGGATTGCATTCCACCTAATGTCTCAGGCTCTGTCTTTGTCGATGACTTCGCGATCTACTGCAGTGCCCAGAGAATATGCCTCCTGGAGCGCTGCCTTCAGCGTTGTCTAGACAGCCTCTACTCATGGAGCGTGGCAAATGGCTTCCGGTTCTCTGAAGAGAAGATGGTTTGTATCAACTTTTGGCGATATAAAGCGTTCCTTCCGCCATCCTTACATCTCGGTCCCGTTGTTCTCCCATTCGCGGAAACAACTAAGTTTCTAGGGCTCACGTTGGACAGGAAACTGTGTTGGTCTCCACATGTCTCTTATTTGGCGGACCGTTGTACATGTTCCCTTAATGTCCTCAGAGTTCTTAGCGGTTCATCTTGGGGAGCGGATCGCACTGTCCTGCTTCACTTGTATCGGTCCATAGTCCGATCGAAGCTGGATTATGGGAGCTTCGTCTACTCGTCCGCTCGGCCATCCCTCTTACGCCGGCTCAACTCCATCCACCATCGGGGGATACGTCTTGCGACTGGAGCCTTCTACACTAGTCCTGTCGCGAGTCTTTATGCTGAAGCTGCCGAGTTACCACTGACCTACCGGCGCGACGTACTGCTGTGTCGGTATGCCTGCCGGTTGTTGTCTATGCCCGACCACCCCGCTTACCAGTCCTTCTTCGCCGATTCTCTCGACCGTCAGTACGGGTTGTATGTCTCTGCCCTGCTGCCCCCAGGAGTCCGCTTCCGTCGCCTGCTTCGACAATTGGATTTTGCCCTCCCTACCACCTTCAGAGAGGGTGAGAGCCCGACACCACATTGGCTTCAGGCTCCGGTTCATTTTTATCTTGACCTCAGCTCACTCTCAAAGGAGGGTACTCCGGCTGCAGTGTATTGCTCACGGTTTGTCGAACTTCGTGCTCGACTTGCCAGTCACACCTTTATTTACACCGATGGCTCCAAAACTGACGATGGTGTCGGCTGTGCCTTTGTCGTCGGGGCCGCCACCTTTAAATACCGGCTCCTCGACCAATGTTCGAGCTTTACGGCCGAGCTTTTTGCTCTCCATCAGGCCGTTCAGTATGCCCGCCGCCACCGCCATTCATCGTATGTACTCTGCTCTGACTCACTCAGTGCTCTTCAGAGCCTTGGAGCTCCCTATCCGGTCCATCCCTTGATTCAACGGATACAGCAGTCCCTCCATTCTTTCGCTGCTAATGGTTCTCCTGTCAGCTTTCTATGGGTTCCCGGACATGTAGGAGTGCCTGGGAATGAGGCTGCGGATGCTGCAGCCAAGGCTGCAGTCCTCCTGCCTCGGCCAGCCTCCCATTGTGTCCCGTTATCTGACGTTCGTGGGGATGTGTGTAAGAGGCTTGTGTCGTTGTGGTGGGATGCTTGGTCATCCCTCCAAGGAAACAAGCTCTGGGCAGTCAAACCGCTCCCAACTGCTTGGACAACCTCCTCCCAACCATCTCGGCGAGAGGAGGTCCTTCTGACCAGGTTGCAGATTGGGCATTGCCGGTTTAGCCACCGCTACCTGCTCTCCGGTGACCCAGCCCCGCAGTGCCCTTGTGGTCAGGCATTAACAGTGTGCCATGTTTTATTGTCGTGTCCCCGTTTTAGTCAATTTCGTGTTGTCCTGTCCCTGCCATCTACTTTTCCAGATGTTTTAGCTGATGATGCTCGAGCAGCTGCTCGTATTCTGCGTTTTATAACTTTAAATGGCTTGTCCAAAGACATTTAACCTTTTTACTTATTTTATCTGCATTCTTGTCAGGTCCTTCTGGTGTCCCCCCCTTCCCCTTGAGTTTTACTAGATTCCATGTGCTCTAACAACAGTGACTGGGCGCTAATGACCTCAGCAGTTGAGCGCCCTTAAACCCCACAAAAAAAAAATTCTCCTTGCCTTCTTCTCCTTGCCTTCTTCTCCTTGCCTTCTTCTCCTTGCCTTCTTTTCCTTGCCTTCTTTTCCTTGCCTTCTTTTCCTTGCCTTCTTCTCCTTGCCTTCTCTGGTCTCCGCTTCGGCGTTTGAGTCAGTCTGTCCTCTCTCTCTTCCTTTTCCTCTTCTTCCTTCCTCCCTGTGCGCGCCTGAAGGCTGACCCACGCGTTCGCACGGGTAGTCGGTGATGGGGTAACGCGTAATTCCCCACCCTGGGTAGACAAGTAAGGCACGAACGTACCCCCTGGTAAAGGCCAGGCCCAGGGAGGGGTGACTGCCTGAGCTGATACCTTCTGACCATGCCGATTGGTCCCTCCGTCTGTTTCTCGGGAGGTGTGACCTGAGGTGTAAACATTCACCTAAGGTGGGAGTGCCCTCTGAGAGGGTCCCCATAAGGAAGGAGCGCGCCATCGGAGATGCTGGCAATCATGGGGGATTCCTCCGCAATGGATTTCTCTTCTTCTCTCTCGACTTCTGCCCACAAACGGAAACATGACCAGCCCCCAGTGACAAAAGTACTACCGCCTACCCCACAGTTCCTCGTCATTTCTCGATCTGAGGACGGAAAGGATTTTTCCTCTGTCAACCCTTTCGTTATCCAGAAGGGCGTAGATGCCATAGCCGGTACTGTTAAGTCTTGTACGAGGTTGCGTAATGGTACCTTGTTACTAGAAACTGAGAGCGCCTTTCAGGCACAGAAACTGCTTCGAGCCACACTCCTGTACACGTTCCCTGTCCGGGTGGAGGCTCACCGAACTTTGAATTCGTCTCGTGGTGTGGTCTCTACTAGATCCCTCGACGGATTGACTGACGAGGAGATTCAGTCTTTCCTCGCTGAGCAGGGCGTGACGGCTGTCCATAGGGTCATGAAAAAGGTCAACTATGACCTTGTACCGACCCGGACACTTTTCTTGACCTTTGATAGTGTTAAGCTGCCATCGCGCATCAAAGCGGGCTACGAGGTTATTTCTGTTCGCCCCTATATCCCGACACCTACGCGCTGCTACCAGTGTCAGCGTTTCAATCTCACTCGACAGTCTTGTTCCAATGCGGCTAAATGTGTCACTTGTGGCAGGGATGCCCATGAGGGTGACTGTCCACCTCTGTCTCCTCGTTGTGTGAACTGTCAGGGTGACCATGCAGCATCCTCCCGCGACTGTCCCGTCTATAAGGAAGAACGCTGTATCCAAGAAATTCGGGTCAAAGAGAAAGTGTCCACCTCGGCTGCTCGCAAGCTATTGGCTAGTAGGAAGCCCACGCTGCTCCCAGCGGGGAAATACAGTACTGTCCTCGCCTCTCCTCGGACTACCAGGGAGGTGGCAACCCAGACATGCGATCTGACCTTCAGCACCACGGTCGTCCGTTCGGCCAGTGCTAAGATCGCGCGGTCGACGTCTCCTCTTCCTCCCATCACCCCACAGACACCAGCCCCTTCATCAGCTTCTGCTAAGACGAAGACCCAGAAGTCAGATGCACGGGCCTTCAAGAAGGAACCGTCCCGTGCAGACTTCCTACGTACCTCGACCTCCCAGCCATCGACCGGTACTTCCACCAAACGACCTTCTAAGAAGGCTCATAGGAAACACAGTTCTCCTTCTCCGCCATGGCGCATTTCTTCTCTTGCGCCACCCAGCGGTTGCCGCCCCAGGCCGTCATCCGTTTCGCCTGGCCGCACCGCTGGTAGCCGAATATCTGGCCGTTCACCGGCGGAGGAAGCTCCCCCTCCCGGCCATCTTCCCAAGATGGCCGATGAACCTATAGAACCAATGGACGATGACTGTCCGCCTACTGATAGCGGCGGCAGTGCTCGCTCGAAGCCAGGCCCTCAGCGGCCTTCGAGGTGACCCCTTCTTTTATCTTCCTTTTCTTCTTACGATGGCACTTATTCACTGGAATATTCGCAGCATTCGCTCCAACCGAGAGGACTTGAAGTTGCTGCTCCGCTTGCACCGGCCGCTCGTCGTAGCCCTCCAGGAAACGAAGCTATGCCCATGCGATCAAATTGCCTTGGCACACTACACCTCTGTGCGTTTTGACCCACCCCCTGTGGTAGGTATCCCAGCTCATGGAGGGGTTATGTTGCTGGTCCGGGATGATATTTACTACGATCCCATCACGTTGCACACCGGCTTGCAGGCAGTTGCCATCCGAATTACTCTCCCCACTTTTACATTTTCCATTTGTACCGTTTACACTCCATCGTCGTCTGCCGTTACCAGGGCAGACATGATTCAACTTATTGCTCAGCTACCTGCACCATTTTTGTTAACTGGAGACTTCAATGCCCACCATCCCCTTTGGGGCTCTCCAGCATCCTGCCTGAGGGGCTCCCTGTTAGCAGACCTTTTCAACCAGCTCAATCTTGTCTGCCTCAATACTGGCGCCCCTACTTTTCTTTCGGACACATCTCACACCTATTCCCATTTAGACCTCTCTATATGTACTACCCAACTTGCACGCCGGTTCGAGTGGTATGCACTTTCTGATACATATTCGAGCGACCGCTTCCCGTGTGTTATCCATCTCCTGCAGCATACCCCCTCTCCGTGCTCATCTAGTTGGACCATCTCCAAAGCAGACTGGGGGCTCTTCTCTTCCAGGGCGACCTTTCAGGATCAAACCTTCACAAGCTGCGATCGTCAGGTCGCACACCTCACGGAAGTCATTCTCACTGCTGCTGAATATTCCATCCCTCACCCTACTTCTTCTCCACGTCGCGTACCGGTCCCCTTGTGGACCGCAGCATGTAGAGACGCTTTACGTGCTCGTCGACGTGCTTTACGCACCTTTAAACGCCACCCTACAGTGGCGAATTGTATCAATTATAAACGATTACGTGCACAGTGTCGTCGTATTATTAAAGAAAGCAAGAAAGCCAGCTGGGCTGCTTTCACAAACACCTTCAACAGTTTTACTCCTTCTTCTGTTGTCTGGAGTAGCCTGCGCCGGCTATCTGGCACTAAGGTCCACTCACCAGTTTCTGGCTTGATGGTCGCGAATGACGTCCTTGTGGCCCCTGAGGATGTCTCCAATGCCTTTGGCCGCTTTTTCGCAGAGGTTTCGAGCTCCGCTCATTACCACCCTGCCTTCCTCCCCCGCAAACAGGCAGAGGAGGCTAGGCCACCTAACTTCCGCTCCTCGAATCGTGAAAGTTATAATGCCCCATTCACCATGCGGGAACTCGAAAACGCACTTGGCCGGTCACGGTCCTCCGCTCCAGGACCTGATTCTATTCATATTCAGATGCTGAAGAACCTTTCTCCTGCGGGTAAAGGTTTTCTTCTTCGTACTTACAATCGCATCTGGATTGAGGGACATGTTCCCGCATGCTGGCGCGAGTCTATTGTTGTCCCGATCCCTAAGCCGGGGAAGGACAAGCACTTGCCTTCCAGTTATCGACCCATCTCGCTTACCAGCTGTGTCTGTAAAGTGATGGAGCGAATGGTTCACTCTCGTTTGGTTTGGCTGCTCGAGTCTCGACGCCTACTTACCAATGTACAATGTGGATTTCGTAGGCGCCGCTCTGCTGTTGACCATCTGGTTACCTTGTCGACCTTCATTATGAATAACTTCTTGCGGAAGCGCCCGACCGCAGCTGTGTTCTTTGATTTGGAGAAGGCTTACGACGCCTGTTGGAGGGCGGGCATTCTCCGCACCATGCATACATGGGGCCTTCGCGGTCGCCTTCCTCTTTTTATTCGTTCCTTTTTAATGGATCGACAGTTCAGGGTACGTGTGGGTTCTGTCCTGTCAGACACCTTTCGCCAGGAGAATGGGGTGCCACAGGGCTCAGTTTTGAGCGTTGCTCTCTTCGCCATAGCGATCAATCCAATAATGGATTGTCTCCCAGCTGATGTATCAGGCTCCCTTTTCGTGGACGATTTTACCATCTATTGCAGCGCGCAGCGTACGTGTTTCCTGGAGCGCTGTCTTCAGCGTTCTCTTGACCGTCTTTACTCCTGGAGTGTCGCCAATGGCTTCCGTTTTTCTGCCGAGAAGTCGGTCTGTATTAACTTCTGGCGTTACAAAGAGTTTCTCCCACCATCCTTACGACTCGGTCCCGTTGCTCTCCCATTCGAGGAGACAACAAAATTTTTAGGTCTTACATTTGACAGGAAACTTAGCTGGTCTCCACATGTATCATATTTGGCTGCCCGTAGTACCCGTTCTCTAATGTCCTCCGTGTTCTCAGTGGTATGTCGTGGGGAGCGGATCGAACCGTCCTACTTCGTCTATATCGGTCGATCGTCCGCTCCAAGCTGGATTATGGGAGCTTCGTATACTCCTCTGCACGGCCATCCATCTTACGCCGCCTCAACTCCATACAACATCGGGGTTTACGACTTGCGATCGGAGCGTTTTATACTAGTCCCGTCGAGAGTCTTCATGCTGACGCTGGTGAATTGCCACTCACCTACCGGCGCGATATACTGCTATGTCGGTATGCCTGTCGACTACTGTCAATGCCCGACCACCCGTCTTATCGTTCCTTTTTTGACGACTCTCTCGACCGTCAATAAGGGTTGTATGTCTCTGCCCTGCTACCCCCTGGAGTTCGCTTTCGTCGCCTCCTTCAACACCTTAATTTTTCACTCCCTGCAACCTTTAGAGTGGGCGAGAGCCACACGCCACCTTGGCTCCAGGCTCAGGTTCGCGTTCACCTTGACCTCAGCTCGCTCACAAAGGAGATTACCCCCGGTTCAGTCTACCACTCCCGTTTTGTCGAACTTCGTTCGAAGTTCATTAATATGACCTTCATTTATACAGATGCCTCTAAGACCAATGACGGGGTCGGGTGTTCTTTTATTGTCGGGGCACAAAGTTTCAAATACCGGCTCCATGGCCATTGTTCGGTCTTCACAGCTGAGCTCTTTGCCCTCTACCAGGCTGTTCTTTACATCTGCCGCCACCGACATTCTGCTTATGCCGTCTGCTCCGATTCCCTGAGCGCCATCCAGAGCCTCAGTGATCCGTACCTGGTTCACCCTTTCGTGCACCGGATCCAACGCTCTCTTCAGCAGCTGGTGGACGTCGGTTCTCCGGTTAGCTTTATGTGGGTTCCTGGCCATGTCGGTATCCCTGGGAATGAAGCTGCAGATGCCGCGGCCAAGGCTGCGGTCCTCCAGCCTCGGACAGCTTCTTGTTGTGTCCCTTCATCGGATTGTAGCAGGGTCATTTGTCGGCGCATTTTATCGCTGTGGCATGCCGATTGGGCTGCACTTAGAGACAACAAGCTTCGGGCCGTGAAACCTCTTCCCGCGGCTTGGACGTCCTCCTCACGCCCTTCTCGGCGGGAGGAGGTAGTTTTGGCCCGGTTACGAATTGGACACTGCCGGTTCAGCCATCGCCATCTGCTGACGGCTGCGCCGGCACCGTTCTGCCCATGTGGGCAATTGCTGACGGTCCGCCACATTTTAACGTCCTGTCCGGATTTTAACACACTGCGTCTTGATCTTGGCCTGCCATGTACTCTCGATGCCATTTTAGTGGATGACCCACGAGCAGCTGCTCGCGTTCTTCATTTTATCAACTTAACAACCCTCTCTAATGACATTTGATTATGCTGTTTTTTAATCCTATGCCTGTCAGTCTGTCTTTTATCGTGTTTTCCGTTTCGTTGCTGTTTTAAACTTGTGACTCGCGGTGCATTCCTAACGTAGTCTGGGCGCTAATGACCGTTGAAGTTGTGCGCCCTAAAACCACAAAAAAAACATAGTTTTTACACGAAATAAAAATACAACTTGTAGCAATGCTATGTAGTACGTCTTAACATGTCGGCGACCAAAAGTACAAGGGATAATGAAGTCTCTAGAATATTTCTTAACAGAAGATAGGTTGTCCTTTCTTCTGTTTCGCAGCTTCTTGTTATCAAACGCTGCGGCAATGATTTTAAACGCTGGACGCGCGTTTTGGTATAGATGCACATATAAAAAAAATTTCATCTCTTTACTCTCGCGCTGTGATGCTTAGCATCTTTACGAACTACAGCTCGTTGGCTGTCCTTTTCTTTAATGACAAATGTCTCGCATGCAAAGTAGCTGAAATCCAATAATATTACACAACGTAGTCAGCGTTCTGTTTACAGTACCACACGTGAGGGGCTGAGAGTGCACGTGGTACAAGTGACATTTCACAATACAATGCTATAAATGCGCATTTGAAACGATAAAGTGTTGATCTCTTCAGAGTGAAAGAAGTGCAAGAGATTTCCTGCAGAGTGCTACACTCTGTGATGATATAGTTTAATTTCTACACCAATGCCTGTATTGAATCCCCTATACTCAAATACCTAGAACATCTTCGCAAATACTACAGATTCTATAAGCTCGAAAATCAAAACGAAAGATGTTTCAAAGAGTATCATACGAATTCACAAGAATGAAGATAGACACTTTTTGCAACTTTCAAGTCACGCATTCCACTATAATTTTACTTTTTTTCCCCTTAGAGGAACAATCCATCTTTTCAAGGGTGTATATTTTACACGGATGTCTATACAATCCTGGGGTGCATTTAAAAATTACATTTAGGACCAAAGTTTTGATTTATCGTTCACCATCGTGTAATATGCTTTCCACCGCCCGCACGACAAATATCTAGACGATAGGCAGACTCGAACAATACTTTTGCGATCATTCGCTGGGGTTGCTAAGCGACGTCACTCATACTTGCGGGAATTGCAGTCTCGGAGACGGAATCATTCACCAACCCCCCCCCCCCCCCCGGAATTATCGCGTGCCATCACATCAGAGGACCTTGGAGACCTATGGTGCAATGCGAGACCCGTACGCTCCTTACGGCCGATCAATAGTTGAGACACCTCGTTATTAACATTGGATCTCACTTGCAGGTCCCAGCAAGGAGGTGCTCAGTCCTGCGGAAAAATAAATTCTCGCAGGTATCACAAAATCCAGGTCTCCAGTTCATTGGGGTACATGAATTCTGCAATCGTCTTTTCCACAAAAATGAATGGGGGACACATTTTTTTTTTTATGGAACAATCGGAAAACATATGTCGTTTTCGAAAATCTCGTGTTGGACTATGATATGTGGCTTCCGTCTTACCCATATACTCATTTTTTCTGTCATCTGTCTTTCTATGCCCAGAATGAATTCACAAAACTTTATACGGTCTTGTTTATCGCCATAACGAAGATCGTGTAGGAACTGAATCCTGCATGGCTTGGAACGAACGTTGCCGCGAAACACTTCAGACAAAAGGAATGGCTAACTATGGGTTGGTAGGGCGACTGAGTACTATGTACAAAATTCTGTAGAATATGCTCTACGTCTGCGTGAGCACACAGAGGTGTCACTGTGGGAGGAAGGGTGGTGAGGAGACGGTAAGGGGGTATGATGCCTGGTGGCTTTGTGCTTACACAAATACCCAGTGTCTGCAAACTGTTGGAGACATCGTCATAAGCTTCGAACTGTAGGAGACATGGTGCCTTCCTCGACAAAAAATCACTCTGCACCGTTGCAACTGAATTGCTCCTGATGAAACAGTGAACGCAGAACGCCTTTTGTTGCTATACTATAACTACACTCCTGGAAATGGAAAAAAGAACACATTGACACCGGTGTGTCAGACCCACCATACTTGCTCCGGACACTGCGAGAGGGCTGTACAAGCAATGATCACACGCACGGCACAGCGGACACACCAGGAACCGCGGTGTTGGCCGTCGAATGGCGCTAGCTGCGCAGCATTTGTGCACCGCCGCCGTCAGTGTCAGCCAGTTTGCCGTGGCATATGGAGCTCCATCGCAGTCTTTAACACTGGTAGCATGCCGCGACAGCGTGGACGTGAACCGTATGTGCAGTTGATGGACTTTGAGCGAGGGCGTATAGTGGGCATGCGGGAGGCCGGGTGGACGTACCGCCGAATTGCTCAACACGTGGGGCGTGAGGTCTCCACAGTACATCGATGTTGTCGCCAGTGGTCGGCGGAAGGTGCACGTGCCCGTCGACCTGGGACCGGACCGCAGCGACGCACGGATGCACGCCAAGACCGTAGGATCCTACGCAGTGCCGTAGGGGACCGCACCGCCACTTCCCAGCAAGTTAGGGACACTGTTGCTCCTGGGGTATCGGCGAGGACCATTCGCAACCGTCTCCATGAAGCTGGGCTACGGTCCCGCACACCGTTAGGCCGTCATCCGCTCACGCCCCAACATCGTGCAGCCCGCCTCCAGTGGTGTCGCGACAGGCGTGAATGGAGGGACAAATGGAGACGTGTCGTCTTCAGCGATGAGAGTCGCTTCTGCCTTGGTGCCAATGGTGGTCGTATGCGTGTTTGGCGCCGTGCAGG
Source organism: Schistocerca serialis cubense (assembly GCF_023864345.2). Taxonomy (NCBI): domain Eukaryota; kingdom Metazoa; phylum Arthropoda; class Insecta; order Orthoptera; family Acrididae; genus Schistocerca; species Schistocerca serialis. Next base: position 217,608,624 of record NC_064639.1, on the reverse strand, counting down.
TGAGCGCCACAATCAGGACTGCATACGACCGAGGCACACAGGGCTAACACCCGGCATCATGGTGTGGGGAGCGATCTCCTACACTGGCCGTACACCACTGGTAATCGTCGAGGGGACACTGAATAGTGCACGGTACATCCAAACCGTCATCGAACCCATCGTTCTACCATTCCTAGACCGGCAAGGGAACTTGCTGTTCCAACAGGACAATGCACGTCCGCATGTATCCCGTGCCACCCAACGTGCTCTAGAAGGTGTAAGTCAACTACCCTGGCCAGCAAGATCTCCGGATCTGTCCCCCATTGAGCATGTTTGGGACTGGATGAAGCGTCGTCTCACGCGGTCTGCACGTCCAGCACGAACGCTGGTCCAACTGAGGCGCCAGGTGGAAATGGCATGGCAAGCCGCTCCACAGGACTACATCCAGCATCTCTACGATCGTCTCCATGGGAGAATAGCAGCCTGCATTGCTGCGAAAGGTGGATATACACTGTACTAATGCCGACATTGTGCATGCTCTGTTGCCTGTGTCTATGTGCCTGTGGTTCTGTCAGTGTGATCATGTGATGTATCTGACCCCAGGAATGTGTCAATAAAGTTTCCCCTTCCTGGGACAATGAATTCACGGTGTTCTTATTTCAATTTCCAGGAGTGTATCTAGACTGGAAGTACACTGGGTAATGAAGGAGAGAGCGAGCAAGACAGATGAACCAACCAGACTCTGCCAACGACTGCATGAACTGGAGACTTACAACGGGCACCAAGCTAAACATTTGGTGTAGATGCGTAAGTTAAATACTATCCTAAATTTCTACCTTCGTTCTTGTGGATACTTTCTTGTAGAATTGAGTGCGTCTTTCCGAGACACGCTGTACCGCTGTCTCCTGCAACGGTACAAAACGACAGCTACCTTGGTTTGAGTAACATATCGAAAATACCAACCAAATACAGGAATTACGTATTGATATAGACCATCTTGATACCCCAGTAACTAATGACATCAACTTAGAAACACTTCTCCAACAATGCCCAAACGCCGTGTGTGTATATCGACAGGTCCATTCACGATGACTCCGTTGGCCGTGCCTGTGCGCATACAAAAAATAAAAAGAGTGAGCTATTTCGCCTAGCGATAAAGGCATAACCATACGCAGCGGATCTCTTAGCCGGTGAAAGAGCGCTAAATACAGCATGACGATCCAAACAGTCTCAGACCAATGACAATGGACTCGCTCTTGGTATTGTGAACATTAACATCCATTGGTAAAGACATAAGGGATTGCTTTCGAGAAGCTGCTACTGTATCATATATTTGTAGAAACACTACTGAAATATCTTTTGTGCTGTATGTACCCTACCTAGGGCATTCCTTCATTATGGAGAATACGAAGGCTGATCAACAGGCAACGCAGCACAGAATGCAATACAAGAGAGATGCATTCCAGCTGTTGAACTAATTGATGTATCACAGACACAAAGAAGCGAATGAAACAAGGTTTTGGATCTTCTCCTGGTACAGACAAGTCCATCCACCTGAAATTACTCAACCCTCTACATTCAAGATTGCTGCCAAACCTATACGATCATACCCTCTTCTCCCTCCACCTCCAAGCCCTCCACATCCACAGGAAACTTCTTTTCCCCAAAGCAGAACCAGTCCACCATCAATGATCCTTTCCTTAGAGCAAGGCGCCACTGCCCCTCCCAACCTCCCATTCACCATAAACCCACCGTCGATCCTTCGTTTTCCAGACCCCACTTACTGACCACACTTCTCAGTCTATTGCCATTGCCCCCTTTCCCTCTTCTCTCCGATCAGACGTAACCGGCCGTCCCTGCGTATTGTTCCTCATCCCTATATCCTTCTTCCCTAAACTTACAGCACTCACTAGTACTAGGCAAAGACCTTCATAGACTTGTGACCTCCATGACTGTGTGAAGCAGCATCTACATCTACATCAAGGTAGCAGTTACAGCATCGCTACAAGCGTGTTTTAGTAACACGGCCAAATGGAATAATTCTGTATTATATCTTTTTAAACTGCTATCAACCTGTCCACATTATGTAGAGGAATGAAATAAATAATAAAGAAAAAAGGTATCCCTTCCTAACAGTCCTGCAGACTGTGCAACGCCCTTCTCGACGACGTTGCGTATCCTCAGCCTAGGACTAATTTCAGCAGCTCGCTCTTCCTAAAACCCAATAAACTGATCACTAAAATCTCGCCCCATGTTTCCATTATCCTAACGTCTGTGTTCAGCGCGTGCCTTGAATTAATTATGGGCCGACGTTACAACAAATATCAAAATAAGTGCGTAGTCCGTCTGCCAGGTGCCGATTCCGTCACTTCCGTCACTTTTGGAGATGACCAGCATCTGAATTTTATTCATTTCCTTTCATAAAAGCTCAACAGTCAAAAATGTGTCATTTTTCTATGCATTTCCCTCAAGAAAACTTCCGTCTGCGAATGTCATTCCAATTCCTGTCTTAGATCACAAAATGTATGCACTTCCAGTGCGCTATGTTCACCTAGTCACGATGTCGCTTAGGTCTCTGTTTACGTCAGTATCAGCAATGATGATACTCGTCCCTAGCAACCCATCACACTTTTGAATAAAGGTTCTGTTCTGTCTCCATCTTGTACTTTCACTGCAGTGAGATATTTTTAAAGGCTCACTACCAATGCAAAGTTCCCTTCAGTTTCATCTCAACCATTTATCCTGGTGTAATCATAATACAGACTCAATTACATCCCCAAAACCCAGTCAACAGGTCCTCATTTTTACCTTAAAGTTTAGAACTGTTCTATTCCACTTATTACACAGTACAATACCTTTGACCAATACTTGAATCTAAACCATCTTATGAGCTCACTTGCGACGTCTTCAACAGAAAGACCGCAATAGACTGAAGCTACTAAACCTAAACAGCGGTACCTTTAATACTGTCCGCTGGTTTTCTTAACAAGAAAAATTCTACAAAACCCTTAGATCCTTGTGTACCATGCAATCCACTTCACTTTACTTATCTACCCTTACGCCTTATCAAATTCATGTCCTCTCCCAATATTAATTTTGCACATTTTACATTTCGCATTAAATTGATACCAGCTGTAAGCTTATTTGCCCGTCGCTTACATGGAAGACCGCAAACCTTCTTTCCTTCCCGTCTGGGCAAGCTGTGCAGTGACTAGAGTACGTGTAAAACTAACTGGGACAGGGAAGTCCAGAATGAGATTTTTACTCTGCAACGGAGTATGCGCTGATATGAAACTTCCTGGAAGATTAAAACTGTGTGCCGAACCGAAACTCGAACGCGGGACCTTTGCCTTTCGCGGGCAAGTGCTCTACCAACTGAGCTACCCAAGCTGTGAGGACGGGGCGTGAGTCGTGCTCGGGTAGCTCAGTTGGTAGAGCACTTGCCCGCGAAAGGCAAAGGTCCCGAGTTCGAGTCTCGATCCGACACACAGTTTAAATCTGCCAGGAAGTTTTACAAAAAAAGGCGATAATTCGATTGTAATACTGGCATTTTAATTTGACATCCCCCACAACTGACCAAATTTACAAAAAAAGTGAATTTCCTTATCCACCCACACACTCCTGAGAATGGCACATTAACAATTTGCAATTACGCACCCCTATTACCGGCAGCTACGTTGGTAAATACTCGGCACCTCGCAGGGATAACTACCAGATCAAGACTATTAGGTAAGTTGTTGGAAGTGGTTGAGCGTTGGTGAAAATCTCGCTTCTGGGCACAGAAAGAGCTCTAACCACAGAACTCTGCACGGAACACGTGCTGGTGCAGTACTGCGATACAGACCGTATATCTCCCTTCGAAGACGATGGCCAAGATGCCGTCTCCAAGTACGTACCGATCGATGGCTGAATGCTAAGTCGACTCTCTCCACAATTCTCCCGTTTCCCCACGCGTACGAAAACGCGGCGGAAGAAATCTCAGTTTCGGCCGATGCCGAAAGATCTATCATCGCCGAAATCTCTCCAAAGGCATTTATGAGATCTACCCAATGATCGAGTAGGTCATAACGCCCCTAGGCATACGAAATTCCCGTCTTGGCCACGTGTTGCCTAGTGCAGGTGGCTCCGGATGCCGGGCTATCCCCAAAATCGCCGTATTGTCCCGCGTTTCCGGTGACCGCTACCTGCCGCCCACGGCGGCCTGGCGAGCTGCGGCCATCTGCAGACTTTACATTCCACAGTTATCAACTTTCGACGCTTTTCACCAACACTTTTAGTGGCTCAATCATGCAAACTGCTCGATAGTGCCTCATATTTATCATAATTCAATAGAGTCATGATCTGATGCCCTTGCCAGTCCCTTTATTATTAATACTACTGTTGGTAAGCTAACGTGTAAGTGCCCATGTCCTGGCACCTTACACAGTTACATACACAATTCTGGTTCTGTCATAACTTTACCAATACATCCTTCCATTCTTACTCCATCATTCTCTCCACTTCTCTTTCCTGAAGGAAATTCAAACAACTGCTACCGTCACACTCCGTAATTCGTTCTAACAAAACCCATTCTATCAGGTACTACAGATTTCTCTTTCCCGTCTCAGCGCTGGGGTTTCACTCTGCTCCTTCCGGTTATCCTATTAGGGCTCTATATCCATGCCTAAACTACTCATCCGTATCTCCCTCCAACCAATACGTTATGACATCCATGTTTCCTTATCAAACAGTATTCCCGCTCCATTCAAGGTCTCTCAGTCTCGAATGAACGTGTATTACATACTCACAAATCCCCATTGCTTTCATTCTTCACTTTATCTTGTAATACCATCATTGTGGTACTCTATTGTAAAACTGTTAATAAATCGTTTCGCATAACATTTAAATCGTACACCAACACTTATATCTTCTTCCAGTTGTGAAAATAGGTATACTTTTATTCAAGTTCAGCAGTTTTGATACACATATTTAATTGTATTAAAACATGTGGCTGAAGAGTGGATTTTACCACCAACATTCACTCAATCCTCCAGCGCAACACACGCAAAGAGAATCATTTTGTGATTATCTCTAAGACCCAACCATATATTGACATGCATGTGTCGGTTAGAAATACCGACCTGTTTCTTACAAGGGAACCTCCCCATCGCCCCCCCCCCCCCCTCAGTTTTAGTTATAAGTTGACACAGTGGATAGGCCTTGAAAAAATGAACACAGATCAATCGAGAAAACAGGAAGAAGTTGTGTGGAACTATGAAAAAAATAAGCAAAATATACAAACTGAGTAGTCCATGGGCAAGATAGGCAACATCAAGCATACTGTGAGCTCAGCAGCACTGAGGTCCCGTGGTTAGCGTGAGCAGCTGCGGAACGAGAGGTCCTTGGTTCAAGTCTTCCCTCGAGCGAAAAGTTTACTTTCTTTATTTTCGCAAAGTTACGACCTGTCCGTTCGTTCACGGACGTCTCTGTTCACTGTAATAAGTTTAGTGTCTGTGTATTGCGACCGCACCGTAAAACCGTGCGATTAATAGACGAAAGGACGAGCCTCTCCAATGGGAACCGAAAACATTTGATCGCAAGGTCATAGGTCAACCGATTCCTCCAGAGGTAAACATGTCTGATATATTCTGTACGACACTGCTGACGGCATGTGCGTCACATGACAGGAATATGTTGTCGACCCACCTAACTTGTACACTTGGCGAATGGGTAAAAAGATTCTTCTACCTTGCCCGATTTAGGTTTTCTTGTGGATGTGATAATCACTCCCAAAAACGTGATGAAAACATAAGAGTTTGTCACATAAACTGCAACAAATGAATGCAACAGTTTCACAGTCGCACAGTTTTCCCTGTGCTCTGTCAAAACAGATGTTTTTAACATTTTCAAATTTTTCTGTGTGTAGACCGTCAAATCCTGCATATGCCCAAGCAAATATAAACATGTCCTGGAATTCTGGAGAGCGAAATTGATTATGTGTGAGTGCCTGAACTTTGATAATTGTCTGAAAATAAAAAATTAAAATTTTCAGTCGAAGGAAGGCTTGAACCAAAGACCTCTCATTCCGCAGTTGCTCACCTTAACCACGTGACCACGACGCTCCTGAGCTATAAGTGTACCTGATGTTGCATATCATGCATATGGACACTCAGTTTGTATATTTTGCTTATTTTTTTCGTAGTTCCACACAACTTCTTCCTATTTTCTGGATTGATCTGTGTTCAGTTTTTCAAGGCCTATCCACTGTGCCAACTTATAACTAAATCTGAGGGGTGTACGATGGGAAGGTTCCCTTGTTAGCTGTGTGTAACCTCATCTGCTGACAGGCCCTTCAGTTGGTTCACACTCTCTAGCAAGGGCAAGATGCCAGCAGAAGTCACATCATCTGGTCTGACTCTTTCAGATACGAAGTTCTACGTGGAAACTACTCCGTACATCAGCAGACTTTATATTATTGTGGTTCGACATTAATGGTGCAACCATATGTTTCACGCATGATATAACGTTGCTGAACTGAATATCATTAATATATATGCTAAGGCAATAGATACATTGCCTGTGACTATCCATTTCAGGAAGAGCTGGTAGCAGCAAAAATATTTGGTTCTGCAGTTCTAGAGTTTTGAATACGACAAAGTTAAAAATTAAAAAGTATGGTAAACATGATAAATATCTTTAGCTTAAACTAGCAATCCTCATGAGATGATTAATGATCTCAGTGGTGATGGATTTGATACTACAACGCAGAGGATGTTTATTTTATAGCAGCAGTCGCTATACTGCAGGTAGTGTGCCTGGGGGGCTTTATGATCAACTTGGGGTAAACAGTAGAAATGGCATGGGTCTAGGACTGTCAGAATTAAATGGGAAATGTGGAATATGAGAACAGCTGATGAGACAGTGTCTGTTGGAGAAGAGAACCGTCAGATGAGAAGAACTCAGATAGAGGAAGAGGTTCTGGCTGTCCTTATACTGCAGATTGGGAACAGCAGCAATGAAGATCCCATGAAAGGCAATATGGGACCGAAATTACGTAAGGTTATCTACATGGCAGAAAGTGAACTTGGACTGTTTATGTGTATATGGGTGCTGTCCTTTAGTTGAAATACGGAATGGGTAGCTAGAGTGATTTGTTGTGGTCACTCAGAGGGATTGGTAATTTGGTGAACACTGTTTACCTGCAGCAGTGAGAGTAGGTGTAATGACACAGTTAATTCAAGACATTAACATATGTGTAGGGAAAACAGTTTCAAAATGTGGAGGCACATTATTTTCTTTCTTTTATTTGTCATTTTGGTTTAACAAGTAGTGAATGAGTATAGTTCAGGCAGGATATATGAGGGTAACTATAATGCCACTCATTACCTGTAATGATAATTATGTATCAGAAGTCCATGAAAACTGTCCAGATTCAGGTGTTTAAAAGAAGGGGTTGTTCAAAGAGAAAGTACATGAAATTCGAGATATTAGTCAGGGTCAAAGAAGTGAGTAATATAATATATTGGTTAACAGTAAGAAAGTATTTTCCAATGAAAGTGGGAGATTGAAAAAAATTGAATGTAAATAGAATATAAAACTCCATCTCAAGTTTTTGTAAAAAAACGTAATTGGATTAAAATAGTCAACAAAAGTGGTTGATTGAAGAAACTGATCACAGTAGGGTTCACACTCATCATTTGGTTGGCGAGAAGAAGGCTCCAGGCCACGCAATACTGCTTCCCACTTTTCATTTCTGGTCTGCCATTTTTCTTTTGCTATCCTTACATTCTGTTAAAGCTGTCTTATACTGCCACTGCTATCTCTCGTGTAAAAAGATTTTAGCGATGTTGATGATGTAATACATGATGAATGGAGCAGCTGAATGTTTCCTATGTTTTACTTAACAGTATATAATCGATATTTGTTGTATCAGTTAATTTTTCAATATGAAGCTAAAATTTTTCATAAAATGTAGTACTGATTTTATTCATGTTCCTACACATATTTCAAGATGATAGATGTGATTATTTTGTACATGCACTTTTAAGTATTCATTTTACTTACACCTAGGATTATTTACTCATTTCATTAATATATGATTTATGAATGGATCAGTGATTTGGGAAAGAGCCCGTGATGTGGAAACAAGGTTAATGAACTAATGGATATCCTACACTAAGCATACATATAATTACTGTCACTGTAATGAATGACACGATTTTATCCAGTATGTGTCAAGTTTCAGATATGTTCAATTAGTCCAATAGTATAAATATTTCATTGCATGCAAAAGAAATGTGTTCTGTATGTGATTACTAACTTTACAATTATTATTTAGAAGTGAATAATAGGAGACAGTGAAATAGAAAGAACAGAATAGTTTTTGAGGAGAACAATTTTAATTAATTTAAAGTACATTTAGGAGTAATTGCACTTTGTATAGGATTATGGTATGGTACTATTAATATGATCTACTCTGTGAGTCTATTTATGCTGAGGGGCATTAACTCTTATAATTAGTTTATGGTGGGCCATGATGATTATTTTTTCTGTGTGTTGATATGAGTAAAAAATAATATGAGTATTATTTGAACTGTTTGTAATATTGTAAACATTATATTAAACTAAATAGAAAGAATTTAATATTGAAGACTTCTACAGCTATTCAAAGAAGGATGCGTAATTGAAGTGCCAAACTGTGGATGATAGTGTCGGATAACTCTACTGGAAAGTGATCCTGCTTCTACTCTGAAATGTGACAAAAGTGCCAAGTATCTGGGGGTTAACGATTTTCATTTTTTTGTTCTTTGTCGCTATTAACATACATGAATTTTAATCAGTTCTACAGCGATACGATTTCCATTCATATTCATAACTAATCATTTTGCTGTGTTTAATGAGAAATGTACCACATAGTTAATATCTTTTACATTTATTTCATTGAGTAGTAACGAGAATTTTGCTATGTTTGATAAGAAATGTATCACATAGTTAATATATTTTATATTTATTTTATTGTGTAGTAACAAGAATAATATTTGTCAGACAATACAAACAAATACACATTTCTGGGGCACCTGAAAACTATGAAAGATAAGTGCTGATTCACTTTACCCAGTATCTACTCTTTGTATCACATCAAGTTTAGTATTGTGATATTAAATTATTAAAGAAATCTTTATATAAATAGTATCTATCAATTATATGTGTAATCTGTCTCTCACAATATGAAGAAGATCATACATCATCTTCTTTGATAAGGCAGCTGTACAGCTTGTTGGGCTGTCTGAGGCAGTTCAACCAGTGTTTTCGTTTGGAAATCAATGCTACACTAGAGAGGCATACATAATAACAGAGTTAAAGCAAGATGTTAGCATACATTTAAGACACACAATTTTAAAACATAGAGCCACAACATACTTCTCTGTCTTTTAGTTGTCATTTGGTTTAAAAATTAGTATGAAGCATTTCTATATACACACAAACATTCTGTAAATGTAACAAGTAAAGCCATCTCTGAATGGTGCAGAGAACTAGTTGTGTAAATGTTTTCGTACATTTGGTCTGTGCAGAGTTATAATGTTGTTTATTATTATTTGTATGCCACATTTTCTAACATGTCAAAAAAGAGTATCAGTCTGTAGTCGGTGGCTGACAGTCAGTCTGTGTGAATGGAGCAGTGTCTGTGCTTTTCACTGATAAATTATTTTACAGCTCATCATCATAAAGCAGCAGCAGTCATTATTTGAAAGATAAAATTCAAATAATTATAGTTTTGGGACAAAATTCATGTAAAGTCACTTCAGGGAAAATTTTTATAATATCTGAAACGTCATTGCAGTAACGCAGCAGGTTTCATTAGTAATGTGTTAACATTTGTATTAATAGTGATTTGTTTACTGCATGATTAGTAAGGTAATCTCTGTGTGCGCTTATTTAGGTGCATAATGGTGCTTGGAGGAAGGCATGTGAATTAATACATGTGTAGCGGCAGTCTTTTTAGATGGCACAAGAAGAGAGTAATCATATGAAATTACATACTGATAACAGCAATCTGCAATGGAGGAACTAGGGGAGAACGTGATAAAACGTCAATGTGTCACTAAATTCACAATGTCCACTGCAACAGTCCAGATAAGTTCAAAGATAATTTTGTGAAGTGCAACTTGTTAATGAATATTTCTGTACTTCTTTCGACATAAATTCATTAAAAGATATTTAATTTTGTTCATAAATTATTCTACAGCCTATCACCATAAAGCAGCAGCAGTCAATATTTGAAAGGTGAAGCTGAGTTAACTATAATTTTGGCACTAAAGTCGTATAAAGTCACTTGACGGAAAAAAAATACGTCAGAAGTCTTTTCAGCAATAAGGTAGGTTTCATGAGGAGTGTGGTGATATGTGTATTAATACTGATGTTGTTTGATGCGTGGTTAGTAAGGCTATCTGTATGAGTGGGAGTGTGCGTGCTTATTTATTAATATTAGGAGATATTAGCAATACCTATGCCAACATTACAATTATTGTCAACATTTTATTCCTGTCGAAATTCAATTTCATATTTTGTGCCCATAGAAATAAAATATCATTACCAGTTGCACTTAAACATTTTTGTTGTAACACAGCATTGTGGGTACGATGATAACGGTCATTTTTCCTCATTAAAGAGAGAAATAAAATAGTAGACACCGAAGGTTACGTTACGCGGAACCTAAGGAGTAGTTTGGATGGACTGTTGTATAGTCAGGATGGATGGAAATGGTAATTCAGAATTGGTGAAAGAGGGCTTGGCCATGCATTTATAGGATCATCTTGGGTGGGCTAGGCTGCAGATATTACTTAGAAAAAAGGAAAGAAAGATTAGTGCTTACATTTCGTCGACATCAAGGTCATTAGAGACGGAGCACAAGCTCGGATTAGGGAAGGATGGGGATGGAGATCGGCCGTGCCTTTTTCGAAGGCACCATACCGGCATTTGCTTTAAGCGATTTAGGGAAATAACAGAAAGTGTAGATCTGGATAACTGCACTGGGATCTGAACCGTCGTCTTTCAGAGTATATGTCCAATGTGGTAACCACTACGTCATCTCGCCTGTTGGTATTACACTGGTGTATAAAATTAAAGCAATAAACTGAAATCTTGCAAGGTTTCGTTTATTTTGGCACAAAACAGTACAAACAGCTTATACGAGGGTGAGTCAAATGAAAATCTTAAATATTTTTTTGAATATTATTTATTTTGCAGAAGTGGTACAAAGCTGTATCACTTTTCAACATAATGTCCCCCACGCTCAATGCAAGTCGTTCAGCGCTTACAAAGTGCATAAATTCCTTTAGAAAAAAATTATTTTGGTAGTCCGCGCAACCACTCATGCACCGCGTGGCGTACCTCTTCATCAGAACGGAACTTCTTTCCTGCCATTGCGTCTTTGAGTGGTCCAAACATATGGAAATCACTTGGTGATGAGGAATGGCGCCATTCCTTGCTCGCTCTCTTCGTTTGCTGTTGGTGGAAGTGAACCCAGGTTTCGTCCCCCGTAACGATTCTTGCAAGGAAGCCATCACCTTCTCGTTCAAAGCGCCGAAGAAGTTCTCCACAAGCATCAACACGTCGTTCTCTCATTTCAGGAGGCAGCTGTCGTGGCACCCATCTTGCAGACACTTTGTGAAACTAGCACATCATGCACAATGTGGTGTGCTGTCCCATGACTAATCTGTAAACGTGCTGCAGTACCATTCAGTGTCACTCGGCGGTTTTCCTTCACTATAGCTTCAACTGCTGCAATGTTCTGTAGAGTCACAACTCGTTGTGCCTGACCTGGACGAGGAGCATCTGCCACTGAAGTCACACCATTTGCGAACTTCCTACTCCATTCGTAGACTTGCTGCTGTGACAAACATGCATCACCGTACTGAACCTTCATTCGTCGATGAATTTCAATAGGTTTCACACCTTCACTACACAAAAATCGGATAATAGAACGCTGTTCTTCCCTGGTGCAAGTTGCAAGTGGGGTGGCCATCTTTATACTGATCTGCGACGCTATGTGTGCATTTGCACTATGCTGCCACGTACAGGCCGTGCAGTACTAAGGCGGTACTGTTGTGCCCTTAGAGCCAAATAACGGTCCTCTCTTTCTGATGTCACACGTGGTCGGCCCTGCTCTGGTCTTCGGGATACAGTTTCGGTGTTTATAATCTGTCACCTCATCCGACAACCAACAGAACGATTCACTTTAAGCCATCGGGACACACCAGTTTGTGACTGTCCTGCTTTCATTCTTCCTGCGGCTCTCGACTGCAGAGGGACTGTTACAAGCGTCTTTTCTGTGCCATACTGCACCATCTGTGACTGTGTACATATTGTGGATGTGTGACTACCCGCCAAATACTAACCCATTTGACACGAGCTATGACGTTATCGTCAGCGTGGTTGATCGGAATGCCATCTTCTGTGCAAGACACAGGTCGTACGGACATCTGTTGATAGAATATATAATTTTATCATGAATTAGTCACAGGACGGGGAAACAGCGAATTGTTGCTTTAATTTTGGACACCAGTGTACATACAGGGAGTGAATGCAGATTGGGACATTGTTTCAGATGAGTGGCTATTCAGTGGGAGCAAGTAGGAGATATTTTTTGTAGTCTTTACTGAGGTGGTCGTTATAGGTTAATCGATTGAGACATCTGTATACTTGTGTTTGGGATCAGGACGTCTCAGTGTGTTGTCTGATGCCGGCCGTTGTGGCCGAGCGGTTCTAGGCGCTTCAGTCCGGAACCGCGCTACTGCTAGGGTCGCAGGTTCGAATCCTGCCTCGGGCATGGCTGTGTGTGATGTCCTTAGGTTAGTTAGGTTTAAGTAGTTCTAGGGGACTGATGACCTCAGAAGTAGTTCCTGATAATGGCCACGAAAGACAGAGAGAAATGCGCGTTGGGTCATATTATAAGATATAACGATATTGCACAAGATTGCTTTCTGGAAGAAAAATCAACAACAGCGGAACACTGCACCTTACTCCTACAGTCTATAACAACTTGAGATCACGTTATAGTTGATTCGACAGTTGAACTATGTGATAAGATTTTTTGATCGACAATAGGCTATGGAGTGCCGAACTGGGTGGAAAATATTGAATGTGTTTCGAAATAAGTTCGCGGATTACATTTATAGTACACTACTGGCCATTAAAATTGCTACAAAACGAAGATGACGTGCTACAGACGCGAAATTTAACCGACAGGAAGAAGATACTGTCATATGCAAATGATTAGCTTTTCAGAGCATTCACACAATGTTGGCGACGGTGGCGACACCTACAACGTGCTGACATGAGGAAAGTGTCCAACCGATTTCTCATACACAAACAGCAGTTGACCGGAGTTGCCTGGTGAAACGTTGTTGTGATGCCTCGTGTAAGGAGGAGAAATGCGTACCATCACGTTTCCGACTTTGATAAAGGTCGGATTGTAGCCTATCGCGATTGCGGTTTATCGTATCGCGAAACTGCTGCTCGCGTTGGTCGAGATCCAATGACTGTTAGCAGAATATGGAATCGGTGGGTTCAGGAGGGTAATACGGAACGCCGTGCTGGATCCCAACAGCCTCGTATCACTACCAGTCGAGATGACAGGCATCTTATCCGCATGGCTGTAACGGATCGTGCAGCCACGTCTCGATCCCTGAGTTAACAGACAGGGACGTTAGCAAGAAAATAACCATCTGTACGAACAGTTCGACGACGTTTGCAGCAGCATCGACTACCAGCTCGGAGATCATGGCTGCGGTTACCCTTGACGCTGCATCACAGACAGGAGCGCCTGCGATGGTGTAATCAACAACGAACCTGCGTGCGCGAATGGCAAAATGTCATTTTTCCGGATGAATCCAGGTTCTGTTTACAGCATCATGATGGTCGCATCCGTGTTTGGCGACATCGCGGTGAACGCACATTGGAAGCGAGTATTCGTCATCGTCATACTGGCGTATCACCCGGCATGATGGTATAGGGTACCATTGGTTACACGTCTCGGTCACCTCTTGTTCGCATTGACGACACTTTGAACAGTGGACGTTACATTTCAGATGTGTTACGACCCGTGGCTCTACCCTTCATTCGATCCTTTCCAAACCCTACATTTCAGCAGGATAATGCACGGCCGCATGTATGTAAGTCCTATACAGGCCTTTCTGGATACAGAAAATGTTCGACTGCTGCCCTGGCCAGCACATTCTCCAGATCCCTCATCAATGTATAACGTCTGGTCAATGGTGGCCGAGCAACTGGCTCGTCACAATACGCCAGTCACTGCTCTTGATGAACTGTGGAACTGTGGTATCGTGTTGAAGCTGCATGGGCAGCTGTACCTGTACACGCCATCCAAGCTTTGTTTGACTCAATGCCCAGGCGTATCAAGGTCGTTATTACGGCCAGAGGTGGTTGTTCTGGGTACTGATTTCTCAGGATTTATGCACCCAAATTGCGTGAAAATGTAATCATATGTCAGTTCTTGTATAATATATTTGTCCAATGAATACCCGTTTATCATCTGCATTTCTTCTTGGTGTAGCAATTTTAATGGGCAGTAGTGTACCTTCGTCGTGCATCAATCGACCTATTGGTCAAAGGCATATCCTAATCTCTAAAGTAGTTCCTGATATTGGCCACAAAATACAGAGAGAAATGCGCGTTGGGGTACATTATAATATATAACGATCTTGAACAACATACCTTCCTTGCAGAAAAATCAACAACAGCGTAACAGTACACCTTACCCCTACAGTTTATAACAACTTGAGATCACGTTATAGTTGAATCGACAGTTTAACTATGTAATCGAATTTTTTCCGTTCGACATAAGCCTATGGAGAGCAGAACTGGGTGGAAAATATTGAATATGTTTCGAAATAAGTTTGCGGATTACATTTATAGTAATATGGTCCGTTCCTTTTTACTGCCCGAGTCGGAAATTGAAAAACGTCAGCGGTGAGACGGGAATCGAGGAGCCGTCAGCGACTACCTGTAGCCTCTGGCCGCTGATACGCCGCCGAGATTGGCCAGAGCTGGGCAGCCGGCTTCATTTCCGCGGCGTATTCTCGTCCCAGAGGCGCGCACGCTCCTGTGGCGTAGTGTTCAGGGCGCTGGCTCCCGAGACAGGGAGGTAAGCCATACCAGAGTCCAACCTGGACGGTGGATTTACCGACCGTGTGCTGGTACACCGATCAGCCTCACTGTGGTATTTAGACGGTTTTCCACGCTCGTTTCGTCAAATTCTGGGCTGGTTCCCAAATTCTGCTTCAGTGGATACGATTCACAAACATTTAAAGTACGTAAGATAGTACACAGAACACAGTTTATACTACTCAAGTTTCCCACCATGAAGCAAGCCAGACGTGGTTAACATCGTGGCTGGTGCACGCTTAGAAACGAGCTGGTGCATCACACGCCGGCCGCGGTGACCGTGCGGTTCTAGGCGCTCCAGTCCGGAGCCGCGCTGCTGCTACGGTCGCAGGTTCGAATCCTGCCTCGGGCATGGATGTGTGTGATGTCCTTAGGTTAGTTAGGTTTAAGTAGTTCTAACTTCTAGGGGACTGATGACCACAGCAGTTGAGTCCCATAGTGCTCAGAGCCATTTGAACCATTTTTTTTTATTTTTTATTTTTTTTTGCATCATACGGAACGTGTTCCTGAACATGCCTGGCGATGGCAGCGCTCTCCAGAGGCAGTTGTTGGCTGTATCTGTTCTCAAATCACGTAGTTTGTGTGCAAAAATGGATGGACATAAATACCGCACATTTCCTTCCTTTGTCCGTAACCTCATCATGTTGTTCTGTCTGTACATAAATAAAATCTTCAGTATCTGTGAACGTGTTATAAGGCTCAAAGGAAAGTTCCATGTTCAGTTAATAATGGCATCAGGTTATCAAAGCTCCATTACAACTAGTAAGATACAAATTTACAATAGTCTTGTAAATAAGATAAAAAATTATTTCATCACTCTCACTTTTTAGTAAATTGCTGAGGTCATTCGTACTATATCACAGCTTGTGATCAGTACGAGAATTTAAAGAATATGTAAAGTACAAAGCTTTGAACAACAACGTGCAAAATATACTACTGCAAGCAGTAGTGCAAGTTCTCCCCCCCCCCTCCCCCCCTTCACACTCTCTCTCTCTCTCTCTCTCTCTCTCTCTCTCTCTCCCTCTCTCTCTTTGAGTGACCGCTGCTCTTTGATGCAGCCCAAGACGTATTCTTATCATGTCCCAACTCCTTCACCTTAGAGTAGCACTTACACCTTACGTCCTCAATTAATTGCTGGATGTATTTCAGTCTCTGTCTTTCCCTAGAGGTTTTATTCCTACAGTTTCCTCGAGTACCATGGACGTA
Organism: Schistocerca serialis cubense; assembly: GCF_023864345.2. Classification (NCBI taxonomy): domain Eukaryota; kingdom Metazoa; phylum Arthropoda; class Insecta; order Orthoptera; family Acrididae; genus Schistocerca; species Schistocerca serialis. Next base: position 217,592,274 of record NC_064639.1, on the reverse strand, counting down.
ATTTCCTGATGTCTTGACACAGATTGTATCATCGTGTCCATTCCTCTTCGCAGTGTTTTTAGTTCCTGTCACCACCGATTCTGCCGATAACCTCTTCATTCCTTACCTCACCACTCCACCTAATTTTCAACATTCTTCTCTAGCACCACATCTCAAACGCTTCGTTTCTTTTCTGTTCCGGTTTTCCATTTTCCATGGTTCGCTACTATTCAATGCTGTGTTCCAAACGTACATTCTCAGAAATTTTATTCTCAAATTAAGGTCAACGTTTGACAGTATCAGATTCTGTTGGAGAGGAATGCGCTCTTTACCTATCCTGATCTGTTATTTATGTCCTTCTTGCTTCCCCTATTAGGGATTATTTTGCTGCCAAGGTACCGAAGTTACTTAATTTCGAGTATTTCGTGATCACCAATTGTGATGTTATGTTTCTCGCTACACTCATTTTTGCTACTTCTCATTACTTTTATCTTTTTCTGGTTTATTCGCAATCTGTATCACGCACTCACTCGACGGTTCCATCTATTCGACAGATCCTCTAATTATTCTTCACCTTCACTGACAATAGCAATCAACGAATCTCATCATTGAGATCCTATCACCCTTAATTTACTTCCGTCATTTCCTCTTCGATGTACAGGTTGGACAGTAGTGGCGATGGACTCATCCCTGTCTTACACCCTTTCTGATCCTAGCACTTCTTTCTTGGCCTATCAGTCTTATTGTTTCCTCTTGATTCTTGTACATATCGTATATTACCCTTATTTTGCTATAGCTTGCTCCTATTTGTCTCAGGATTTCGAACATCTTGCACTGTTTTATAGTGATGAAAGCTTCTTCTATGACGACCAATGCTGTGAGCGTAATCTGATTTTTCTTCAGTTTTGCTTCCATTGTCAAGTGTAACGTCAGGATTGACTCTCTGGTGCCTTTATCTTTCCTAGGGCCAAAGCTATCGTCATTTAACACATCCTCAATTTTCTTTCCTATTCTACGACGTATTATTCCTGTCAGCAACTTGGACACACGAGCTGTTATACTGATGTGCAGCAGTTTTCGCACTTATATCCCTTTGCTAACTTCTAAATTATGCGGATGACATTTTTCCAAAAGTCTGATGGCCTCACAGACTTTACACACCAATTTGGATAACCATTTTGTTGCCTCTTTCGTCTCTGGTTTTAGAAGTTCCGATGAAATGTCAACTAATCATTCCCCCTTATTTGATCTCAAGTCTTTCAGAGCTCTATTAAATCTAATTCTGATAGCGGAACCCCTATGTCCTCCTTATCTACTCCATTTCTTCTTCTGTCTCCCCCATAGATGCAGTCAATATACTCTTTCCACATATCCTTGGTACCCTCTGCGTTTAACAGTGGACTCCTCAATGCACTCTTAATGTTACCAATGTTATTCTTAATTTCACCGAAGGTTGTTTTAAACTTTCTGTATGCTGAATCAGTCAATCTGACGATCATTTCTTTTTCGATTTGTTGACGTTTTTCCTATAGCCATTGCGCCTCGTCTGCCCTGTTCTTCCTATTTGTTTCATTCCCAACTGATTTATATTTCCATATTTCCCGTCTTCCCCTGAACATTTTTGTACTTTCTTCCTTCATCGAGCAGCTGAAGCATTTTTTCTGTTTCCAGGAGCACTTGGCAGTTACTTTCCCAGTACCTATGTGTGTCTTGTGGTTTAGGAAACCGGACGTGTATTTGCTATCATGAGGTATATAAATCAATCATGTACGGCCCTGATGTTACACCTACTAGGGTGGCTAACCTCTCATATAGTTTATTCGTTAAATTAATTGATCAAAGTTCCCCTCCAAAAATGATGATAGAAAAGGATTCTGCTGAGAGTGACTGTTAAGCAGATAACTGCTACCCTAAAAATTTACATTTACATTTACTTTCCTCAAATGGAACATAAAATCGATCATGAATTTCTACAAGGAACAATCACGTATATTAACGTAAACCAAACATGTAAACAGTCTTCAGTTGTTAGAGGTGTTAGCAAGAACCTAGTACGAACGACACTGTAAGGAATCTAGTGTGCTTCTCTACTTCGGGGAGCAACGAGAACAAGTGAAATGTATAATATCGATAAACAAGTGGGTAATCACGTGCAGTACCACGATACCACCTAAGGAGGTAAAGTGATTCTACGGAGACCACCGCTGAGAAACCAGTTTTTGGCAGCAGAAAAATCAACTGAATCCCTGCAGGCCGGAGCAGCGTATATTACAAACAGTACACTCTGCAAGGCGGCGTGCTGTTTCCTCCTGTTGTGAAGCTTGAGCAGAGTATTCGCTATAGCCATCTAAAATTTATTACAAAATGGTTCAAATGGCTCTGAGCACTATGGGGCTTAACATCTGAGGTCATCAGTTCCCTAGAACTTAGAACTACTTAAACCTAACTAACCTAAGGACATCACACACATCCATGCGCGAGGCAGGATTCGAACCTGCGACCGTAACGGTCACGCGGTTCCAGACTGAATCGCCTAGAACCACTCGGCCACACCGGCCGGCAAAATTTATTGCAAAACTCAATTAGTCTTGCTCCTCTCTCATTCCTACTTTCAAGCTCTTATTCTCTCGCAACCCTTTTTCTATTCCTTTCTTTACAAGCGCGTTCCAGTCCCCCATGATTCTTAGATTTTCATCTCCTTTTACATACTGAATTACTTGTTCATTATCCTCATACACTTTCTCAATCTCGTGGCACTGTGCTTTCGAGGTCGGCATGTCCACCTGAACTGTCGTCGGAATTGGCTTGCTGTCGAATCTGATCAGAACAGCTCGGTCACTGAAATGTTTTCGATAGGTCAGTCTCTGCCTTACGTCAGACCAAAAGTCCTTATCTTCTTTTCAGCTCATTTCACTGCCCCCCATCACAATTTGACTGAAGCTCTGGATTTCTCTTTTCAGATTTTCTGGCTTTCATACTGCATTCACTTCTGACACTCCATGCTCTCTCTCGTAGAATATTATCCCTTCATTGGTTAATCAGTCTTTTCCTCATGATCACCTCCCCCTTGGCAGTCCCCTTCCGAAGATACGAATGGGCACTAATATGCAATATTTTGCCAATGGAGAGAGCACCATGATACTTTTTCTCTCATAGATAAAATAAAAACAAAGAAATTCTACAATATTACTGTTACATTTCCTGTACTTCACGTAAGTGTGTGTGTGTGTGTGTGTGTGTGTGTGTGTGTGTGTGTGTGTGTGTGTGTGTGTTAAGTACTGAACTGCGCAGGCAGTGGCGTAGGGAGCAGTCTTGTAATTTTGTTGCATTTTCGTGGTATGTTTACAAAATCGAACACACTCATTCGTCAGAGAGAGCGCTCTCATATTTATAGGACATCGAGTATTACAGAAGATAGTTCTATTAAGCTAATATGAAATTCCAAGAATCCTTCACAGAGTTCCGAAGTGAATAAAAACATATTTGGATATAAATGGACGCAGACCACCAAAACCTGACTACGTCACTACGCACCACTATTCGCTACAAGTCGTGTTACATCCGGCCGTGTCTGTTACTTTAAGATCAACTGAAGGCAATGATCGCCAATACGTTATTTACTGACATATAATTATAAGAAATTGTACCGAGAACAACGCGTTTTGAATAAATCCTCAACATGCCGTTTTCTTGAAACGGCGTATCTTCAGAAAATACAAATTGTAATACTAAAACAACCAAATATCGCAATTCTTTAAATACTAGTATCACGTTTCTCGTTATTTTATCACAAGAAATCGCTATATCTGAAAACAACAAAATCCAGTATAACGTCTCCAAAGTTTTGCTTGTAACGTAAACCCCATTTTGCGTCTTACTGGTCCAGAATCCTGTCCCCGAAACAAAAATTTTACTTGTCTTATTCAATCGTTCACGCTACGGAATGCTATGGAATGTGAAATTCCACACTATGACGTCACAAACTCGACTAGTTCCTCGTCCACAACACTTTTTCGTCCCATGTGAGGACGGCCTTAGGTTACCTTGTCCACTGTGACGTCAGGAAGGACACTCGGCTTCAAAGTTAAATAACAAAACAAATTTTTCCATGTCCTGAAAAAGCAGTCCCCATACCAGAAGGAATAAACGGTAGGGAAAAGAATAAGAATATTCTCCTTCTGAGCTCCATTGGATGGTAGGCGGATATTTCGCCTTCCTCTGATTGGGTTGATCGTATCTGCAGACTATTATCTTTAGGATTGAACTTAAAAATGCATTAGGTTGTCACTAGCGTCAGAGCACCGCCAGAGAGGAAAGAGAACAGTTTTGTTAAATTGCTAGAGTGGCTGTATGAGAGAATGTGGATGTCCATCCGCCATCATGTAAGGTCACCTTGGACTAAGTCCTTCCATCCTCGTAGCAGAGGCCGCTCACGCGCTCGACTCGAAGTACCGGTTGATCGCTAGTATTTGGCCCACAAGCAACAGAGCGATCAGAGGAAGGCATCAGACGCAACCTGTATTAGGATCTTGCCCAGAAAATGTGAGAACCCTGCATCTGCATCACTGATATTTGTAGGCTGTAAATCTGAGAACAACGTCCCCGCTGCTTTAGGTTCCTTTTGCATTTCACCTCCTTTAACGCTCGCACCAAGCAATAGTCTTTTCTCCAGCGAACTGTAACTCGGCCCGTTGTTAGCGGTGGTTGCAGTAAGCGGGGAGAGGTCTTAGGACTTGCTTCGCGGTAAGGTGTGGTGGGTCGTGCGGAGTGGGAAGAGAAGCTCTGCCTCCAACCGCACGAAACAACAATGTGCACGACGGAGGTATTGGTCAGTTAAATGCTGTGGGTTATAGAAACTGAGATTGCTGTCTGTATTGGAATTTCAAATAAACGCTCAGCATTCATTTTTGAAACAATCGCTATCGAAAAGTGCAACAACACACACCACAGCAATAACACAGCTCAGCGACACAGCTGTTGACACTGACGAATAGTTTGCTGTAGGCTACAGCTGGCAACGAACATATCAAACCCGCTATGGCACGAAGTCTCCTGACCGCTAAGTGTTACCGATCGGAACCAGAGAGTCCATGCGTAACGTGAAGAACCTTTATTCAAAAACGAGGACATGATAACACTATATTAATTACGTATAATATGAATTAATCAAGATTAGATTGCAGTTGGAGACACATTTGTTTTATATTTGTCAGCGGAGGAAATATTACTCAAAACGTCGGGTCTAGTTTTCAAGTAGGAGTGGAGCTTATCACCTGACTTGTTGATGTTAGTCTTGATCAAAAAATGGTTCAAATGGCTCTGAGCACTATGGGACTCAACTTCTGAGGTCATTAGTCCCCTAGAACTTAGAACAAGTTAAACCTAACTAACCTAAGAACATCACACACATCCATGCCAGAGGCACGATTCGAACCTGCGACCGTAGCGGTCGTGCGATTCCAGACTGTAGCGCCTAGAACCGCTCGGCCACCCCGGCCGGAGTCTTGATCAAAGTATTCTTTACTACTCTTATAAAATCCAGCGTCTGCAGTTTCTGCACACTGAACAACAGCGTCAGTTCCTAGTAAATTTGTTATTAGATTACGGACAGCGTGAGGAAGAAAAAGCGAACTCCCTTTACGTGCCAAGTTATCTCTGAGACGCTTAAATTCCTTTGTAGATTCTACAGCAGACACGCACTGTGGCTCAATTTTTAACACCGTTTGATAGAAAATGCGTGCCAGTGCATGCAGAAAGTATAACCATAATCCAGAGGTAGGATTTCCCTAAACTTTTAAAAAATATCTGGGCATTTATCGATGCTTTCAAGCGCCGGCAGCAATGCGAACCACCTGGTTTTGCTGTAGCCCAGCAGTTTCTGACACTCTATATCACTGGAATCACAGAACTCTTTGCCGGCCGTTGTGGCCGAGAGGTTCTAGGCGCTTCAGTCTGGAACCGCGCGAACGCTACGGTTGCAGGTTCGAATCCTGCCTCGGGCATGGATGTGTGTGACGTCCTTAGGTTAGTTAGGTTTAAGTAGTTCTAAGTTCTAGGGGACTGATGACCCCAGATGTTAAGTCCCATAGTGATCGGAGCCATTTGACCCAGTTTTGAACAGAACTCTTTGAGAACCTCCACTCGAACGCTGTAGATGTAAAAAAAAAGAGTAAATTTTTACTATAATAAATTCTGAAGCTGTTTTGATCGCGTTGTGAACTATATGGTCTCTACATCCAGTCGCAATGAGTCGCCTTCCGAATGATATGTTCAATTTTGCGTAAACATTATTACGCCCTTTTCTATTCTTCCCTCCAACATTGAAAGTAATATTACCACCACAAAATGCCACAATTTTCTTATTTAAATCATTGCACGATAGTACCTCCTTCAAACAATCGATAACAATGCCCGATGTTTCACCACGCTGCTCTCGAAACTCTAAAACCTGACTTTCAAACTTTCATACGATAAAAAATATCGAATCAAAACAGCGAATAATTTTATTGAGCCATTATTTGAAGCATCCGTTAGCAAAGATATGCAGTGGGCCTCACATAAATGTTCTTTTAATTCACCCAACACCATAGGTCAGCACATTCACAACAACAGCCTAGGACTATTTATCTAAATTTTTTCACAATGCATGTTTGAATTAAATTAGAGGCACAGTCATTTGAGCGTAAGGTGTGGTTTTCTTGAACTGTGTGATACGCCCATGAACCTTCTGCTGCAGCTACACCTAAATCCTTTGATGTCGCAGATCGGTTCTTTCAAAAAAACGACCTGGAAGGGGAAGTAGCAGCTTGGTCGGAAAGCCAGTGTTTTTCGATTTTAAATGTTTCTCAGTATCGCTGACACCACCTTGACCAACACTAAAATCAATACGACACCTTTCTCAGTGTACCTGAGAGCCCGCGGCCCACCGAACGTTGGCTGGAGTGAGGAAGCACGCTTCTGACGTTTGAGCTAAGTACAGCTATTGACATGGTACACACGTACCGTTTATTTTACATTTTATGCGAGTCTTTTGCCCTTTTGGGCGTTCTGTATTAATGGTGGACCGTGCCTCTTTAGGCAGTTCGTAGTTTTAGTGTGCTCCGAAGAAGGCGTGGTTATCCGCGCCGAAACCTAGACCAACATCCGGTTTCGATTTGCAATCGAGGCGGATACTTTATATTTATTAAAAACGTGACCTTTGGATAGCACAGTCACAGAAAGTAAATGTGTAACACATTCTTCGAATACAGTCAGAACTGTAGTATCAAGAAAAGTCATCGGATCAAGATGCTGCAAAGAAGTATACAGCGAACCTGAAAGCACTGAAGACAGAGTTTGAACACCTATTTTTAGATTTCAAGCCAGTGGAAACTTTCTAGCTTTCACAGCTCAATCTATCGAAAAACCAGATGTGGAAGATATTTCACGTCCAATGAGCAGTCTTTTCTAGTGAGTCTGAACTTGAAGAAGAAGTAATTAGCTTTCCAGATGAAATTTCCTCAAAGTCAGAATACAGTGTAAAAATCTATCCTAACATTGTACAAGTGGCATTCTATGTTTTATCGTTTTTTGGACCAACGTCTTTATATCAGGCAGTTTTCAACGATGAAAACTGTGAAATTGAAGTGTTGTTATAAACTTAACGTATTCACCAGATTATAATAGACTGCCAATGATATGCAAAGCCAGGTATCTCACTAAACTTTTGCAACAATATTTTAATTTTTTTCACGTATGTAATACGAAGTAGCAGGCCTAAAACTTTTTTTTTTGAGAGAAAATTACCTTTTACGTATTGTGTGTAACTGAAATGATTACTTTTGGATATAATGGTGTTTTGCGCTTAAACATTTATGACTTTATGAATCAGTAGATCTCTAAATGAACTCAGTTGCATGTAGTATGCCTCAAGCCTAAAGAGGTTGAGCACTGCTGGCTAGACTATGACGTATCCGATTCACACGACCGGGAGACACGTTTCCATTGATCAACTGCCCAGTCTTGATGATACGGTACTCACTGCAGTCGTAATTGACGACTTCGTTGTGTCAACAAGGTAACACACACGGGTCGTCTGCTGTAGAACCCAATATCCATAAAGTGAGCTGGACGGTGTGCTCCCTAACGCTTACACCTGCACAGTCACTGTACTCTGTCCGCATATCTGGCACATATCGCTGCCTACCCTGCTTTACAAAGCAGGCCATCCTCTGATCTCCACGTTCTGTGAATAGGCGTGGAAGTCCAACACCTTGTCGCCTAGTACTTTCACTAATTTTGAGTAGATACGTGCAGCCATCCAGCTTCGTCCTTTCCGAGACGCCCGTTCTTGAGCGTCAAACCATGACAATCTGCCGTTAGTCAAAGTCGCTTATGACAATGGATTCACCTATTTATGGTCTGTATCTTGTGGTTTGAATGATTTCCGATTCATTTCCATTTCACTTGTAAACCCTGATTACCGCGTTACGTGCACAAAACGCCAGCAGGCGGCATTCAGTTCCATGGCGGGTACTGGTCATTGTCAAGAAAATGGTATTGTACAAAAACAGCTCATTTAAAAGCATACTTCGGACGAAGGTTTGGAAAATCGACTCATAAAGCCTCAGCGATCGACCAGTCAATCGCAGTTGACAGATTGAGAACTTCTGATTCAGGCGAACGGCAGTACCAGGGCAAAGAGAGCATCGCCCCACGTTGCTCTGTTGCCAGATTTATTCAATATGGCGGATGCAAGATAGTGGCGATAGATGTGGCAACATCGCAATAACGTCATGATGGGAAGTTCAGATTTTGGCGGGAGAATATGTCAATTGGACTATCTCCACTAACCTAATGATCAAAACACGATCCTGTCACACTGACTCAGCTTAGCCTGTTTCTACATGGGTTGCAGAGTGTGCTAGATACAGCTCTCTCCGACTTCAATTTAGACTTAAATTGGAACGTTCATATGCGCAAAGGTGCAGAAATGGCAGGGCATGGTCTTAGTAGCAGTTGCAATATGCATAGGGACCACCTAAAACCACATTGTAATTTGGCTGTAGCAGGCACATCTGAAAAAGGTGACTCGTTTCGAGATATGAGAGTGCCACGAATATGATTCACTGGTGGATGTAAGCATTAAAAGACTTCTCCATAGGATCCAACGTAAGTATGTGGTCGAATGGAAGGACTTGATTCCAAATTGCAGGCAGAATTTCTACCATAAAGCATAACACTAGAGACCTGAAAAGCCAGTGTATATTTCTTATGACCTCAATTAGCATGCCATCTACTGTATGTGATCATTGTCAATCAACCATCGCCTATAACCCAGTAGATACACCGCAGAACCTCTGACATGACATCAAAACAGTATGCATTACAAATACTGGGGAAATAAATATCTAGTCGCAGCATGGATGGGGTGGGGGGTGGGGGTTCAAATACCGGCTGCATACCATGTTCCTTAGCCGAATCACTTTCCAAATTCAGTGATTTTATTGCGAGCTTACACTGTCAGCGACGTGTAACCACAGTGTTGGTCTTTTAATATACACTCCAGCGATCACCATCTACACTCCTGGAAATGCAAAAAAGAACACATTGGCACCGGTGTGTCAGACCCACCATACTTGCTCCGGACACTGCGAGAGGGCTGTACAAGCAATGATCACAAGCACGGCACAGCGGACACACCAGGAACCGCGGTGTTGGCCGTCGAATGGCGCTAGCTGCGCAGCATTTGTGCACCGCCGCCGTCAGTGTCAGCCAGTTTGCCGTGGCATACGGAGCTCCATCGCAGTCTTTAACACTGGTAGCATGCCGCGACAGCGTGGACGTGAACCGTATGTGCAGTTGACGGACTTTGAGCGAGGTCGTATAGTGGGCATGCGGGAGGCCGGGTGGACGTACCGCCGAATTGCTCAACACGTGGGGCGTGAGGTCTCCACAGTACATCGATGTTGTCGCCAGTGGTCGGCGGAAGGTGCACGTGCCCGTCGACCTGGGACCGAACCGCAGCGACGCACAGATGCACGCCAAGACCGTAGGATCCTACGCAGTGCCGTAGGGGACCGCACCGCCACTTCCCAGCAAATTAGGGACACTGTTGCTCCTGGGGTATCGGCGAGGACCATTCGCAACCGTCTCCATGAAGCTGGGCTACGGTCCCGCACACCGTTAGGCCGTCTTCCGCTCACGCCCCAACATCGTGCAGCCCGCCTCCAGTGGTGTCGCGACAGGCGTGAATGGAGGGACGAATGGAGACGTGTCGTCTTCAGCGATGAGAGTCGCTTCTGCCTTGGTGCCAATGATGGTCGTATGCGTGTTTGGCGCCGTGCAGGTGAGCGCCACAATCAGGACTGCATACGACCGAGGCACACAGGGCCAACACCCGGCATCATGGTGTGGGGAGCGATCTCCTACACTGGCCGCACACCACTGGTGATCGTCGAGGGGACACTGAGTAGTGCACAGTACATCCAAACCGTCATCGAACCCATCGTTCTACCATTCCTAGACCGGCAAGGGAACTTGCTGTTCCAACAGGACAATGCACGTCCGCATGTATCCCGTGCCACCCAACGTGCTCTAGAAGGTGTAAGTCAACTACCCTGGCCAGCAAGATCTCCGGATCTGTCCCCCATTGAGCATGTTTGGGACTGGATGAAGCGTCGTCTCACGCGGTCTGCACGTCCAGCACGAACGCTGGTCCAACTGAGGCGCCAGGTGGAAATGGCATGGCAAGCCGTTCCACAGGACTACATCCAGCATCTCTACGATCGTCTCCATGGGAGAATAGCTGCCTGCATTGCTGCGAAAGGTGGATATACACCGTACTAGTGCCGACATTGTGCATGCTCTGTTGCCTGTGTCTATGTGCCTGTGGTTCTGTCAGTGTGATCATGTGATGTATCTGACCCCAGGAATGTGTTAATAAAGTTTCCCCTTCCTGGGACAATGAATTCACGGTGTTCTTATTTCAATTTCCAGGAGTGTATATTCAGTGTCGTGGTATTTGTATGGAAAACCACTTCATTCGGAGGCAATGCCATACCTAGATTTACAAGGCTTGTATAGCTTTTAACACTGACTTCATTAGTGATACTTGTGAGCATCTGTAGAACCAAGACCTTTTGTGATGGTAATGTCATCGCGATCGTGTTTTTAACAGCTGGTAGCTTTTAAGACGATTACACCTCTCTTTCTAAGACACAGTGGTACCACTCACAAGAAAAACTTATGAGACTTGTTCACCCATGCTGACTTTCACTCAGTATTGTTTCGTATCCCCCGCCCTCAGTTATTGGCGAAGTCTTATACTTAGTAGAAGGGGATAGGTGACAGATTTGCCTTGAGCATCAGGCTTATAAAGTAAGTGTGAGTGTATTCCGATATGTTCAAAGACAGTGGATATGTCCTATCATAAGGAAAGGTATGGATTTAACTGAAAACTGCGACAGCCACAAAGGAAATAAAGGGGTTCTTTTTACTTGGAAAATTGTGTCAAGTGATGAGAGTGGTACAGATATTTCTATTTCCAGAGCCACAGTCGTCAACAGGGGGAATTTCCTATACTTCACTCGCTGTTGAATGTTCTCTGATTGAGGCTGCAATCGTAATATTAAATTGTAAGTACAGCGATCAGATATATATGTGGCCAGTTTCCTAAGCACGTGGCACATGGCATCGGTGGCCTGTGGCAGGAACAATTCATCCTTCTGGCTTATGGCAGGAGCTGTCCAAATGGAAAGGCCGGTTTGGGTACAGGAATTTAGCTGACTTAGCCATGTAGTCCTCTGAATGGCTGAATAGCGAACAAATACTCAATATGTGTTGGACAGCCTTCATGATCGCTTGTGTTCTCTATGGAAATTTGAGAAGATTCAATATGGATGTGTGTTTGCGCTGGAGAATTATTCCCTCCCATGTAAACTAACTGGTTGATTGCTTCTGCTCATTTCCTATCTTTGTTTGGTTGAGAGAACATCGATTGTGGTGTGTGTTGTGTGCATTTAGCAGGTGAAAGACGGGTGGAAGACACGTTTGCTGGTTTTCTAGACATGAGAAATACCTTAGCTGACTTTCTAAGCAATATTGCCATGTGCTTGATATCGAGAAGCATCGCGTAAATGGTGTGCTATTCTGGTGTACCATGTAAAAATATATGAGTTCTTATAATCACAGAGGGTGGAGATAAGCGTAGGAAGAAAGCAGGTCGGGGTCAGAAAGAGTAACGCCTTTGTGCCGAGTTACCTCTGTCCGCTGTGGGTGCTCTGGCCACGCGCCACGACAGTGTATGTGCATGGACAAAGGACTTGTGACCGTCGGCTGTGGTGGATGACCGAACGACCTCGTGGGAAATATCTAGTGCTGCAAGGAGTATATACAGTGCATATGCTAATGCTAGCTCTCTTCATGGTTTATGTACAGGTGTCTGGTGGTCGATGGTTATGTCCAGGATGCAGAAGTGGTGATTTTGTATGGCGCAGGATATGAATTGTGTGCTTACTACATCGATATGGTATGTGGTGATATAGCCGGATTGGAGGCTGGTTTCACGCTGAGATATTCAAACTTGCCTCGACAGCAGCAGAGCAGTGTAATTGAGGAAGTGTCTTTGCGCATTTTACGATCTGTAGACCACTTTTGCAGGTTTTACTGTTAGTGCAATATGGCACTCTGTACAAAATAGTTTTGCCACTGAAAGCCTCACCTGCAGAAAAAAAATGGCGGACAGTGTTCCCACACCGGCAGCAGCAGCAGTTTGACATACAAATTCAGTAAGAGTCAGTCAGACTGCCCCATTCAATCACAAAACGTCCTTATTGCAGCGTATAGGGGCCTCTACAGACTGATTTGAACAAGATGAGGGAAAGGCATCTTAAGAAAGTTCTGAGAATAACATGATGCTTCTTTGTCCAGGTGTTCAAAGACAAGTTGAAGCAGACTATCTGTCTATGGTGGGATGCTGTCCCTCATTCCCTATCGTTACATTAGGACATCTCCAGATCAGCAGCTGCAGGACATCGAAAACTCCAGCCATTTTCCTCTTCTGTAGGACTGTGCTTCGAATTCTGTTTGCGTAATTGTTCTGATTTTCACCTCTGTGCTTAGACAGTGCTCTCTTTCCAAACAAGAAGAATGCTTTTATGATTAATTGTGTTTTCACAAGCATGCACAGACATGATGAAGGCTTTTAGTGGTGAGAACAAGGACGAACAATTACCATTTCTTAGCTGTATGTTGAAAGCAGGACGTTACGATTTCCAGGAAGGGTAACGAACGATGGACGGGCTGTCCCATTAGGTTTGTTAGGAAGACTGCATCCTGTGTTATTCTGGCATATTCTCATAACCAGTTTCTGAAAGCATTGCAAAAGATTTCTATAGCGCATCCAGAGGGAGACTTGGCTGTTATTTACATAGGCATGATATGTCAGTACAACACTGACAATATTGTAGCTGTGCCTGCGAGGGTGAGTCGCTATGCAAACATCTTGCTTGGCAGTTACGCAGGCACTGGACCCACAGGTACAAAGGCGATGTGTCAGCCACAGTGGCTAGGCATCTCGCTTGTGGGACAGGCTGGAGTGATGTCACTCCTGACGCACATACGGTCATCATTCCGCCTTGAACCTCTGTAGGGAACAGAACGCTGATATGTTACGCTCGAATTTCTTAACAATAGTTCGAAAGCGTTTTTACATGCAATGATTGTTTATGCACTGCATTGTTTCGACTGTTTAAGCGTTGTGAGCGTGTTTGCAGTGCGTTATACATGCATTATTTTTTGACAATTTTATGCATAGTGAACATGTCTGTACATCAGTGTACTGCATTATTTTGTGGACGTGTCTGTGGGCTGTGCAATGCATTATAATGACAGATTAAAATTATTGAGCGTGTTTGTAGAGCATTTTACGTGCATTATTTTGACAATTTACGAGTTGTTTGCGGTCTGTACATCAGTGTTCTGCATTATTTCTGTAATTTACGAGCAGTTTGCAGGTCTGTAGGCTGTTTATTGTGATCCCAAGCACGCCAGGGCGAGTATTTTGTATCAGAGTGATAAATAAACTATGTGAAATCCTTCCCCAAATAAATTGTTCCAACTTCCCACTGAAAATAAATAAAGTACGCTCCTATCTCTCCAGCACAGACTGATTCCTTTTCCCCCCAATTCCAAGGAAGAGGTGGTGGTTGGATGACTTAGATTGGTGGAGGTACCTCAAGTGACCTGTTTTCCAACCAATATTTTCCCACCGTTTTCTTGGGGGGGGGGGGGGGGGGGGTTAGGAAGGGAGGTGGTTATGTTAGTGGAGGTAGCCCGATTGACATATTTTCCCGCCAAAATATGCACTCTCCACCATGACGTCATTGCGACATTGTCATATCTATCACTGCTATCTTGCGTCCGTCATCTTGAATAAATTTGGTAAAAATGAAACATGGCTTGATGCTCTCTTTACCCTACATCTAATGGCTTTTCAAACATGCACCACTCCATGTACTGAGGCCATTGACGGTTGTAATGTGCTACAGGTCGCATACACTGTGGTTGCCAGGATCCTGTGGTAATAATCGAAGGGACCATGATGGCTGCTATGTGGTACATGAACATTATTGTCAACTACCTGCGTCCCTTCACACATGTCTTCCCGGAAGTTGATGGCATCTTCCAGCAGGAGTGTCACGAGGCACTGTCATGCTAAAATGGTTTGAGTAACGTGATAGTGAGGTCATGTTGATGCCTTGCCAACAAAATTCGCCTGATATGAACCCAATGGAATACATCTGGGATGCTATTGGGTGCCATTCCGCGTCCAGAAACCACTGGCCCGTGATTTGTGGTAATTGCGTGACTTGATCTTGTCATATACCTCCGGGAACTTACACAGGACTCATGAAATCCATGGCACGCAGAATCGCTGCTGTATAGCGTTCCAGAAGTGGACCAACACGCTATTTGAGCAGCAGTCATAATGTTTTGGCTCCTTAGTGTGTGTGTGCGTGTATGTGTGTGTGTGTGTGTGTGTGTGTGTGTGTGAACCTTAATGTATCAACAGCTGTGGCAACGGAACAAGCATATAATTACCAGCAGAAAAATGCTCCTATCAGAGCACAAAAAACGCAAAAACGTTCCGTTTATTTAAAGGGCTCTTAGCTGAAAAGTGGAGTACTAGGTGCCTCATTCTACCTTGCTCAGCATCTTTAAAAATCTTCCCAGAAATTTTGGTATGCGAACATACTCACGCTTTTTTTAACATGCAACTCACCTCAAACAGCTAATTCACATTGTGCTACATCGTCATTACCTCTTTGTGTATCTCTGTCATCGTCTCCTGCGTCACAGGCGCAGTCCCCTTCGTTCTGTCCTACTACTACAGTCTCCTATCACTGTCACTCTATTACTGCTAATATCTCATTCCTTCCTTCCTACTTCTGTTGTCTCTTCTCACCGTCTCGATCTCTTACTTCCTGGTTGTGATTATCATATACTCTGTCTTTCATTATCACTGGCTCTCACCACTTACACATTCTCTTTATTCCTACCCTGCCGGCACTGTTTCCTTCACCCTTTTCCTGCCACTGTGCTCCTCTCTTCCTCTGACTCTGCCATTGTCTCCTTCGCTCTTTCTATATTACAGCTATTGTATACTGTCTTCCAGTACGTATTACCTTTTCGTCTGTTTCCCACCGCTATTGTCGTCTTCTCTCTCATCACAGAAAAGTGTGAATGTGTTTGCGCACCACAAAATTGGCGAAAATTTTTAAAGCTGCTAAGAAAGTTAGAAAGTGGCAGCTGATGCCCTTTTCAGAGTCTTTTAAATAAACAAGAACATATTCACATCTTTTGTGCTCCAGCTGGAGCATTTTTCGGCTGGTTCTCTTCTTTTCCCTCCTGCAACAGGGCATATAACTCATATGAAAAGATATGTATTGGTCAGTAAAAATTTAGATAGTTTACTTATATGAAACTGAAATAAGCAAAGCTAATTTTACACCTTGGAACGGATTTTACGTGCAAAAAAAATTTGCATGTGCTTCAGTACTACAAAATGTGGTTCCCAGATGATAACGACACACTTTAAAGCACATTTTTCCTTGCTACGTCACTTTATAAAGTACGCTTTCTCCTCACGCCTGATTTTACATGCGTATTTTACGTGTACAAGTAGGGTAATTTTGAACCTTTATACCTCCGAAACGGATAAATATAGGAAGAAAATTTTCAAGGTTGCTGGAAAGTGGGATTTCAGGAACACATCGTAAAAATTACAGCCATTAGCTTCGTGTAGCTGTCTCAGAAACCGCGGCTAGACTCTAGCACCCAAAAAACAAGTTCTCGGGGTATTTTACGACAACGGTAAATATTTTTGAAAGCAGGTAGAATGCTCTTCTAGATAAATGCGAAGAGAATACACCGTTAAAATTTGAGCATTTTATTATTTAGATTTCGTCTCGTACCATATTTAACCTTTAAAAGTAAAGTAATTTTGAACCACTTATCTAGGAAATGGATAATGATATCAAGAACATTTCCAAGGTTGTTCGAGATCAAATCAAAAGAATATACCATAAAAATTTCAGCCACTTCCTGTGATTCCGGTTGGCTTTTGGTCCTCTGGCAACGGCGAAAATATAGTGAAAAAATCCTTCTTTTAGGTTTTCCGAGGACCCGTCCGTGAACTAATGGTGCCTTCGTGACTCTCATCGAGTCCACCGTAGACCGCATCAAACGAAAAAAGTCCGCCTGCTTAGCTGGGTGGTTACGCGCTTGTCACCCATGCAGCGGGCACGGGTTCGATTCCCGGCCAGGTTGAGGATTTTCTCCGCTCGTGGACTGGGTGTTGTGTTGTCCCTATCACCATTTCATCCTCATCACCGGCACGCAAGTCAGCCAATGTAGCGCCGACGGAAATAAGACTTGCACTCGACGGCCGAACTTGCCCGAATTGGGCTTCCCGGCCAACAAAGCCATACGCTCATTTCACTTCATTTCCAACGCAAAAAGAACTAACCGACTTTTTCCATTTACCTAAGCAGGAGGAAGTGTGTAATATTCATACTTTGGCCCTCTACTGTAGGATAGTACGATCCTTCCGTTCGACTTAAAAATGGTCGCTAGCCCAAGGGCTATCCAAAACAGTTGACCCTACCCCTCTAATAAAAAACAGAACCCGAGGTATGAGCACCGGAAAACCCCGTTTTTATGCTCGGAGTTTTGGAACATATTCTACATTTATATCTACTTAGATACTCTGCAAATAAATGTATGGCGAAGGCTTCATCGAATCACCTTCACAATAATTCTCTGCGATGTATGAGACAGGCGAAATACCTTCAGACTTCAAGAAGAATATAATAATTCCAATCCCAAAGAAAGCAGGTGTTGACAGATGTGAAAATTACCGAACTATCAGTTTAATAAGTCACAGCTGCAAAATACTAACGCGAATTCCTTACAGACGAATGGAAAAACTGGTAGAAGCTGACCTCGGGGAAGATCAGTTAGGATTCCGTAGAAATATTGGAACACGTGAGGCAATACTGACCCTGCGACTTATCTTAGAAGAAAGGTTAAGGAAAGGCAAACCTACGTTTCTAGCATTTGTAGACTTGGAGAAAGCTTTTCACAGTGTTGACTGGAATACACTCTTTCAAATTCTAAAGGTAGCAGGGGTAAAATACAGGGAGAGAAAAGCCATTTACAATTTGTACAGAAACCATATGGCAGTTACAAGAGTCGAGGGACATAAAAGGGAAGCAGTCGTTGTGAAGGGAGTGAGACAGGGTTGTAGCCTCTCCCCGGTGTTATTCAAACTGTATATTGAGCAAGAAGTAAAGGACACAAAAGAAAAATTCGTAGTAGGTATTCAAATCAATGGAGAAGAAATTAAAACTTTGAGGTTCGCCAATGACATTGTAATTCTGTCAGAGACAGAAAAGGACTTGGAAGAGCAGTTCAACGGAATGGACAGTATCTTGAAAGGAGGATATAAGATGAACGTCAACAAAACCAAAACGAGGATAGTGAAATGTAGTCGAATTATGTCGGATGATGCTGAGGGAATTAGATTAGGAAATGAGACACTTAAAGTAGTAAAGGAGTTTTACTATTTGAGGAGCAAAATAACTAATGATGGTCGAAGTAGAGAGGATATAAGATATAGACTGGCCATGACAAGGAAAGCGTTTCTGAAGAAGAGAAATTTGTTAACATCGAGTATAGATTTGAGTGTCAGGAAGTCGTTTCTGAAAGTATTTGTATGGAGTTTAGCCATGTGCGGAAGTGAAATATGGACGATAAATAGTTTGGACAAGAAGAGAATAGAAGCTTTCGAAATGTGATGCTATAGAAGCATGCTGAATATTAGATGGGTAGATCACATAACTAAAGAGGAAGCATTGAATAGAATTGGGGAGAAGAGGAGTTTGTGGCACAACTTGACTAGAAGAAGGGACCGGTTGGTAGGACATGTTCTGAGGCATCAAGGGATCACCAGTTTAGTATTGGAGAGCAGCGTGGAGGTTAAAAACCGTAGAGGGAGACCAAGAGATGAATACACTAAGCAGATTCAGAAGGATGCAGGCTGCAGTAGGTACTGAGAGATGAAGAAGCTTGCACAGGATAGAGTAGCATGGAGAGCTGCATCAAACCAGTCTCAGGACTGAAGACCACAACAACAACAACTCCACCCTGGAACAGCACACGGAAAAAACGAACACCTACATCTTTCCGTGTGAGCTATGTTTTCCCTTATTTTATTACGGTGATCGTTTTTACCAATGTAAGTTGGCATCAACAAAATATTTTCGAATTCACAGGAGGAAATTGGTGATTGAAATTTCATGAGAAGATCCCGCCGCAACGAGAAACGCCTTCGTTTTAATGATTTCCACCCCAAATCCTATATCATGTCCGTGACACTCTGTCCCTATTTCTCGCTAGCACTAAACAAGCTGCCTTCTTTGATCTTATTCTATGTACTCCGTTAATCCTATCTGATAAGGATCCCACACCAGTACTCCAAAAGAGGACGGACATGCGTAGTGTAGTCGATTTGTCGCATCCCCTAAGTGTTCTGCCATAAAAATGCAAGTCTATTGTTCATCTTTTCCACAAAGTTTTCTATGTGTTCTTTCTAATTCAATTTAAGTTGTCGCAAAAAAATGGTTCAAATGGCTCTGAGCACTATGCGTCTTAACTTCTAAGGTCATCAGTCGCCTAGAACTTAGAACTAATTAAAGCTAACTAACCTAAGGACATCACACACATCCATGCCCCTAGGAAGGATTCGAACCTGCGACCGTAGCGGTCGCTCGGCTCCAGACTGTAGCGCCTAGAACCGCACGGCCACTACGGCCGGCTAAGTTGTCGCATGCATAACGATTTTACGACGGGCAAAATATGACAAATGTTTTCTGATTATCGTAGTAATTCCTAGTTTCCGCTGTGTGTTTGACAATGTTGTGAGTTTAACTTGACGAGCCGCACGGAACCGTTTGTTTCGAGGCAGGGACGCGCGCGCTATTTGTGTCAGCCAGCGATGTTATTTAGTTTGGCTGGCCGCGGAGCCTCGCGGCCTGTCAGCCCCTGAGAAGCGCCAGCGGAGCGACCGCGGCTGCCTCTCATCGTCGATGACAACCTCCCGCTCCGCATTCATAGCGTCGGCTGTCCCTTCCCGGTCCAGCCGAGGCCGGGCCAGACACACAGGCTGACAAATGGGCGCGTCGGACAGCCGCTTTGCGCCGCCACGCGGGGGGTCGCCTGCTGTGGCCGCGTCAGCCGCAGACGTCCGCTGGAGGCGGCTGCCCACCCCAGCTGTCCCACTGGGGCGGGCGCTCGGCTCGTCCGTCAACCAGGAAACAGTTGCCCTCGGCGAAGTTAGCTGCAGCCGGTATCTGTCTGAGTTCCGCAATTTGTCTGGAAGGGTGACGTCGAAGGCAATAAGGGTGTTCGGAAATTCGCTTTAAAAAGTCTAGACTTGTAGAGGTGAGCGAGTGCGTAATACACTACTGGCAATTAAAAGTGCTACACCACGAAGATGACGTGCTACAGACGCGAAATTTAAGCGACAGAAAGAACATGCTGTGATATGCAAATGATTAGCTTTTCAGAGCATTCACACAAGGCTGGCGCCGGTGGCGACACCTACAACGTGCTGTCATGAGGAAAGTTTCCAACCGATTTCTCATACGCAAACAGCAGTTGACCGGCGTTGCCTGGTGAAACGTTGTTGTGATGTCGCGTGTAAGGAGGAGAAATGCGTACCATCACGTTTCCGACTTTGATAAAGGTTGGATTGTAGCCTGTCGCGGTTGTGGTTTGTCGTATCGCGACATTGCAGCTCGCGTTAGTCGAGATCCAATGACTTGTTAGCAGAATATTGAATCGGTGGTTTCAGGAGGGTAATACGGAACGCCGTGCTGGATCCCAACGGCCTCGTATCACTAGCAGTCGAAATGACAGGCATCTTATCCGTATGGCTGTAGCGGATCGTGCAGCCACGTCTCGATACCTGAGCCAACAGATGGGAATGTTTGCATGACGACAACCATCTGCACGAACGGTTCGACGGCGTTTGCAGCAGCATGGACTATCAGCTCGGACACCATGGCTGCGGTTACCCTTGATGCTGCATCACAGACAGGAGCGCCTGCGATGGTGTACTCGACGACGAACCTGGGTGCGCGAATGCAAAACGTCATTTTTTCGGATGAATCCAGGTTCCGTTTACAGCATCATGATGGTCGCATCCGTGCCTGGCGACATCGCGGTGAACGCACATTGGAAGCGTGTATTCGTCATCGCCATACTGGCGTATCACCCGGCGTGATTGTACGGGGTGCCATTGGTTACACGTCTCGGTCACCTCTTGTTCGCATTGACGGCACTTTGAACAGTGGAAGTTACATTTCAGATGTGTTACGACCCGTGGCTCTACCCTTCATTCGATCCCTGTGAAACCATACATTTCAGCAGGATAATGCACGACCGCATGTTACTGCTCCTGTACGGGGATTTCTGGATACAGAAAAAGTTCGACTGCTGCCCTGGCCAGCACATTCTCCAGATCTTTCACCAGTTGAAAACTTCTGGTCAATGGTGGCCGAGCAACTGGCTCGTCACAATACGCCAGTCACTACTCTTGATGAACTGTGTGTCGTGTTGAAGCTACATGGGCAGCTGTACCTGTACACGCCATCCAAGCTCTGTTTGACTCAATGCCCAGGCGTATCAAGGCCGTTATTACGTCCAGAGGTGGTTGTTGTGGGTATTGATTTCTCAGGATCTATGTACCCAAATTGAGTGAAAATGTAATCACATGTCAGTTCTAGTATAATGTATTTATCCAATGAATACCCGTTTATCATCTGCATTTCTTCTTGGTGCAGCAGTTTTAACGGCCAGTAGTGTATTCTGAATAGGAACCCATCTCCAGAAACATCATGGAACGATGCCACAGAGAGACAAAGTTACAGACCGCGGCGCCTGTAAATGTATGTACGCATGCAGGGTGATTTCGTGATGATAGCGAGGAGGTGCAGAGGTTAGCACATAGGACTCGCATAAGGGAGGAAGGCGGCTAAAACCTGCGTCCAGCTATCCAGATTTATGTTTTCCGTGATTTCCCTAAATCGCCCCAGGTAAATGATAGGATGGATCGTTTGTGAAAGGGTTCGGCCGATTTCCTTACCCATCCCTGACATAATCCGATATTGTGCTCTGTTACTAATGACCTCGAAGTCGACGGGACGTTTACTCAACCTCTCTTCCTCCCTGTCTTCCGTGACGATGTTACAAATTTTCTAGGATGATGGAGAAGGATAAATGTATCAGTTTCAGGCAAGGGCCCCTCTACGATAAGCGAACGAATCGAAAGTTATAAGCGAAAACCGTTCTGGTATCGCTGACGGTGGTGTACATATACTGGTACTGTCTTTGCTATGGATGAAAACAAAAAAAAAAAAAAGTCCAGTAAGCATTGGCTCTAAAATGAATATCTGGGGAGCTATGAGC
The DNA here is from genome assembly GCF_023864345.2 of Schistocerca serialis cubense. Taxonomy (NCBI): domain Eukaryota; kingdom Metazoa; phylum Arthropoda; class Insecta; order Orthoptera; family Acrididae; genus Schistocerca; species Schistocerca serialis. Next base: position 217,570,284 of record NC_064639.1, on the reverse strand, counting down.
ACTTGTTCATCTTCGCTACAGTGAATCACATCTCCTCTATTGAACAAGTACTGCTCACAGCTCTCAAGGTATGGATTTTAGAGCCTACGTTTATTAGAATTTTTTCTTGTTTTCGTCCACACTGTCACCCCTGAAAGCTGCCTAAACCACAGTCTTAAGATGCCCGTACACGAGCAAACGTGTTTGACAAAATCGCTCTTATGTAGCCACAGATTTAGCAAGCAAGCCCATACACGTTCAAACAATGTTTTGTCAGCTTAACCTCACTTGAAGCAGACGCTGATGGTGTTCGTCAGTATTCTGACAGTGACAACGGACACAAATGCAGACAAACCAGTCCTGGCATTGTGTTTAAATAATAAGAAGAAAACAGGGCTCTCATCTAAGGAATCTCTTAAAATGAGAGAGTTACCCATGAAAGTCTGCTAAAGGAAATATTACTCTCAGAACGGGATGACTACGTCACCTTTCTGCGGATTGACAGTGAAACGTTTAATAACTTGTTCAGCGTTACTTCGCCCTCGCATTGAAAAAGAAGACACAAGTACCCCGAAATTTATACCTGTCTTCTTGGTCTTCTAATGACAGTTCATTAAAATACCACCACATGGGAACCTATACCCCAAATCACCGGTGACAGAACCGGAGAACTTCGATTTCTTTTATTTCATTCCACTCCACTTGTATGTTACTATAGGCGTAAAATATTGATTATGTTCATTAGATTTGATTCAGCTTTCGTTCCGTAGACCCAAAGAATGAGATTTTTGTCGTGGTGTGGAACGTGTCAAAAAGTGTAACACAAAAAACATAAAACATTTCAATGTAATCCTTACCACCCTGGCCATTTGTCAGGAGATAATCAAAATAAGTGAATACATTACAGTAAATTGGAACTGCTAATATTTACAGAATTAATATGCTGTCATAATGAAACATTTTTATGCACTTTTAATAAATTTATTACACACAGAATACCTAAACTTGACTGTTGTGACCAAGTGCTATCAAAACTGAAATCTAAAAGACACTTTTACATAAGTTGCTCTAACAATCACTGTTAAAATATTCATCTATAGAGTAGGAGGAGCTGCCTATCAGAAAGTGTTTCATACTCCGTTTTAACCGTGCTTTATTTGAAAGCAAATTTTTAATGATTGCTGGCAATTTATTGAAAATGTATCTCCCTGAATATTGGACCCCTTTTTGGACCAAGCTAAGTGATTTTAGGTCTTTATATAGATTGTTCTTATTCCTAGTATTGATATTATGTATTGAGCTACTCGCTGGAAATAGAGATATAAGACTTGCAACAAATTTCATTAAGCTAAAATATACTGAGAAGCCGTAGTTAGAATAAAAAGTTCCTTGAACAGGTTTCTACATGATGTTCTTGAATTTACACCACAAATGATTCTTACTGCACGCTTCTGCACGCTTAAAACTTTTGCTCGAATACTAATCGCTACAGACAACAAACGATCAATTTGAACTATGCACTGATCGAAAAAAGACCAGAATGGGCCAGAAGACATGGCAAAGCAATTTTTTTACACGATAATGCACCTACACACAAAGCAAAACTGGTTCAGGATACAATCAAAACACTTGGCTAGGAGCTGCTACCCCACCAGCCGTATTCACCAGACTTGGCCCCTTCCGACTACCATTTGTTTTCATCAGTGGGACCCGCATTGGCTGAGGAATACTTTGATTCTTAAGAAGAAGTCGAAAATTGGGTGTCTGGTTGGTTTGCTTCAAAAGACGAACATTTCTATTGGCGTGGTGTCCACAAATTGCCAGAAAGGTAGTCAAAAGTATAGAAAGCAATGGTCAGTACTTTGAATAAAATGTTTTTACTTTTCAATTCAAAATTAGTGTTTCATTTTCACAAAAAAACGCTCATTTCATACCAGTACACCTGGTAATCACGTAACTTACAGTATACGATAACGTAAACAAATCCTAGCCCCAAAACTCGCGCCTGTAAAATGTTTTATTTTTCCGGAATATATCCTAAAATGTGAAATCTTCAATTAATATCTTACAATAGGTATTAATTTACATATTTATGATGTAATATTGCCTTAATTAATTGTTATTACACAGTTAACCTCTTCATGCGTAATATAAGGCTGGAAAGGATGTGACACTTTACTATTTTAGAAACTTCAGTGCTATTTTGTTCTTATACTTGATTGTACTTTTCATAGTTGTGGAAAATCACGATACAATCAGATAAATTACAATAAAACTCTTTTACACTAAACATACACTATGTGATCAAAAGTATCCGGACACCTGGCTTAATATGACTTACAAGTTCGTGGCGCCCTCCATAGGTAATGCTGGAATTCAGTATGGTGTAGGCCCACCCTTAACCTTGATGACAGCTTCCACTCTCGCAGGCTTACGTTCAATCAGGTGCTGGAAGGTTTCTAGGGGAATGACAGCCCATTCTTCACGGAGTGCTGCACTGAGGAGAGGTATCGATGTCGGTCGGTGAGGCCTGGCATGAAGTCGGCGTTCCAAAACATTCCAAACGTGTTCTGTAGGATTCAGGTCTGGACTCTGTGCAGGCCAGTCCATTACAGGGATGTTATTGTCCTGTAACCATTCAGCCACAGAGGCCGCGCATTATGATCAGGTGCTCTATCGTGTAGAAAGATGCAATCGCCATCCCCAAATTGCTCTCCAACAGTGGGAAGCAAGAAGGTGCTTAAAGCATCAATGTATGCCTGTGCTGTAATAGTGCCACGCAAAACAACAAGGGATGCAAGTCCCCTCAGTCATACCATCTCAAGATAGTATACTCAGTGATAAAACAAAGCAATAGGCTTTTACCAGAAATATTGACCCTTAGACAATGTGTCTAATAGTATATTTTAAATACGACAGTATGCCATCTTAGGCACTGTATAACAAAACATTTGATAATGGCACTTTAAAGCCGAAATCATCATTGTGTAAAAGTAACACTGCAAATAAAAAACAGTCTAATGGCGGAACTGACTTTAAAGAAATATATTATGACTGTGGCCTCACATTATGAAAAAATTATTAAATATGAGTTTATTGCATCTGTAGACTTAGAGAAAGCTTCTGGCAATGTTGACTAGACAACAAGCTCTGAAATTTTGGTGGTGGCAGGGGTAAAATACAGGGAACGAAAGGTTTAGTAACGACTTATGCGGAAACCACACCCCCGTTGTAAGAGTCGAAGGACACGCAAAAGGAAGCAGTAACTGACAAGGGAGTGAGGTTGAACTATATCGTTGGTGTTATTCATTCTGTACATTAAACAAGCAGTAAAGGAAACCAAGGAGAAATTTAGAAACGGAGTTAATGTGTAAGGACTGTCAAGTTTGCCAGTGAGATTGTAATTCTGTCAGAGTCAGCAAAGGACTTGGAAGTGCAGTTGAGCAGAAGGGACTGTAAGTGAGGCGCTGCTGACGGAATATGAGTAGGGAAGGAGACATTCAAAAGTAGTAGATGAATTTTGCTCTTTGTGCAACAAAATAATTGATAATAGCCGAAGTAGAGAGGATATAAAATGCAGACTGGCTATAGCATGCAAAGCATTTCTGAAAACGAGAAATTTTTTAATTTCTACAAGGAGTGATAAAAGAGTTTACGATCGAAATCCCTACAGTCGATAATCGATGTGGCAATCAGGTAAAATCGCCGTGAACTTTGAAGCAATCATCCCGCCGACTCACCAAGTTGGAGACGCACGTTTGCTAAAACACAGTGTCTGGCTGCATGAAGAAGTTCGTAACTACCAGCTGCACATTCTCATCCGACAGGAATCGTTGACCCTTCAAGGCCTGGTTTAACGGGCTGAAGGCGTGATAATCGCAGAAGTAGAGGTCAGGACTATAGGGCTTGTGCTCAAGTGTCTACCACTTGAGTTGACGTAACTTCAGCGTTACGTCAATTACGGTACGGGGACGTGCTTATTATGAAACAGCAGTACCCCTGTCGTAGTGTTCCCGGAGGTTTCGGTGATTTTAGAAAAACGTGCTGCCCCATACACATTTTTCATTCTCCGGTGGATGTCCACCGGTATTTGTCCTTTGACAGCCAAGAAAAGTATAAGAGCACGTTAGTCCTGTTTGGACGCATTTGGTTTCACGTTTCCGCATTTACCACGCGCACGTCGGAAAGACACGAATACCGCACTCATCGCTTAGCTACATATCGATGCTTACATGCCGGCCTCGGAGTCGTGCTACATTGCATTTAATCTGCAGGAACGCGCTAAAACGGAAACTTTATGAACATCTCTGTAACATAAATTTAAATGTTAATAAGTCATTTCTGAACGTCTTTGAGTGGAGAGAAGACTTGTACAGAAGTGAAAGCATTGTCGGTAAGCAGTTTAGACGAGATAGGAACAGAAACTTTTGAAATGCAGAGGTACATAAAAATACGGAAAATTAGAGGAGGTAGATTGAGTAACTAATGAGGAGGTACTGCATCAGACTTCGAAAGAAAGCTATTTATGGTAAAACTTGACTAAAGGAAGGGATCGGTTGGTAAGGCAACAATGAATAAATAATTTTGTGGCTGAGAGAAGAGAGGGTGGTAAAAATTATAGAGATAATATAGTAACCTGATTTAAAGTGACGTAGGCTGCAGTAGTTATTAAGAGATAAAGAGGCTTGCACAGGATAGAGTATCTGGGAGTACCGCAGCGCGAATCCAGTCTTCAGATGTTATGAACATATTTATAGCCAAAGGGCTCGCAAGACAATGTATACGAAATTACCGAGTTAGCTGGTGGTGTGTTGACGATCTGCTTTTCTATACGCGAGGAACCTGGTTGAAATACTTATCTGATCATTATGGTTGATGGGTTACTGTTTATATTGTGCATCACGACAGTAGAGACAGTGACAAAGGCCGATTGGTCTCCTTATGTAAAAAAAACCGGCCACATACTCTACCTCCCCTTATATAAAGAAACCGTGTTTGTTTAGAACTTAATTAATTACACATAACTGTCATTCTAATTACCGCAATCAATGGCCAAGATGGTCGCTTAGTAGTCTACAGTTACCCAAATATCCTAGACTAATCTTATTACCCAAAAATGTTGGTCTCCCCTCCATCATTTCTGTAGTGTGCTCCTACTGGTCCAGCTCCTACCATTACTGCTCTTAGAGTTCATTCGAATGTAACTCTCCCTCATTACTATTATTATTGTTTGCCATTTAGTATCATTCTCTTCCCACTCCTACAGTGATGCAAACTCCTCATGATAATGCAGTCGACCAACCTAATTTATGGGATCCATTCGATTTTCTGCAACGCCTGCCTGGTTTATTGGACTTCAGGTTTCCGCCACCTGTTACGTCCAACTTAAGGCCTCTAGTACAGCAGAAGCAGTGGTCCACCAGTGAAATATCACAGAAGGATACAAAATAATTCTTCTTGTGTGATCGTGCGTTTCCACTGACGCCGACTTCAGAGTAACAACCCGTGCGGTTACAATAGAATACTTCATGTAATAAAGCGTTTCTATTCAAAGTTATGTACAGCCTAAACGTGCGAAGGAATGAGTGTATAGTCGTGTCCACGTTAGTGATGGAAACAGCTGGATGAAAACAATTGATTCATTCAGTTGTTAGAAAACAATCGACTCATTCAGTTGTAGTTTTAAGTATCAGTTGAATTATTCATTTTGAATGAAACCAGTCTGTGGGACCAACCGAATGAAACAATTATTCATGTAGTCAGACTATTCATTAATTCTTTTGAGTGAAACCAGTGTATAGGAGTAGCCGAATGAAAACAATCGATTCACACCATACTGAATTCCAGCATTACCGATGGAGGGCGCCACGAACTTGTAAGTAATTTTCAGCCAGGTTCCGGATACTTTTGATCACACAGTGTATATCTCGCAAAAAGACCACGAATGCAAAAATTAGGGAGACTCTAGCTCACATGGAAGATCAGCAGTCTCCGTTTTTAACTGCAAAACATATGCGACTGAACAGATAAACAAGTATCCTCCTCCACACAGCAGACTCGAAAGTGAGTTAATATTGCAGTGTCATCCAGTTATAAGCTATATATATATATTGCAACTCATTTTGAACTAACTTTCCAGTAGGCTAACATTTGAAATTTTCAACTACCAGAAGCACTATACGCAGCCGAGACCGCAGTAGTACAAGGACAGGCACGAATCAAACAGATAGAGAAGATGAAACGAAAAATACTCGGGAAAATATTAGGGGAGAAGCAAAAAGACAGGCTATGGACAAATAGGCCAGCTGAAGAACTATACGAACGCAGAGAAATGGATGATTGAAGTAAGAAGTGACATGGAACAACTCAGCATCACTCAGGAAACAATACAAAACAAAACACTCCTTAGGAACCTGATCAGAAGAAACAAACTACAAGAGACACCATGCAACAAACGAACACAATGGATCGAAAAGAGACGACAAGAACACAGCCATAGGACGAAGGAGCACTGGCCGAACAAGAAAAAAGAGAAGCCGAAGAGAACACAGGACCTAAAGTTGACCAAAGAACGGAAGCAGAAACACAACACACGAATGAGGAAAGTTTGGGCAAAATGTAAAGAGCAAACAACAGTGAAATGGACATGAAGTTTAGTCTAAACGCGCTCTTCAAGGACATAACACAAATAATAATAATTTTATATATATGTATGTGTGTGTTGTGTGCGTGTGTGTGTGTTTGTTTGTTTGTATGTGTGTGTAAATAAATAGTGCAGCAGCAGATATTGAACTTTTAGAACCAACCAAAAATTTATATTTAATATCACAAGTACGAAAATTTGCATTTAAGTAAGTACATACATTTCGAAAATAGTTTAAGTGTAGAAATACACGATTTATTCCCATCACCTTTTAATAAGATACCTTATATGTCTGTAAAAAGTTGTCAGTCCTAATTATGGTTGGTATATAACCGGAAAGTCTGAAAAAGTATGTAATTAAAATCACTCAAACACGGAGACTGGGTGAAAACATCCATATAACGGCCGCAACCGACAGAGACTTGTGTCGATCGGTTGTCTCGCATTGAATGAAAGCACTCAGCCGCGGTCAGTGAGTGAAAAAATTCATTAACTGCCTCAACTAACTAACTAATCGATTGTTAAAAACAGTCGGTTGTCCAATCACTAGTGCACATCCTTTGGTCATCAGCTCAACACTCTAATAGGATTTTCAAACACTCAGTTTAGCAGCAAGAATGTTGTTCTCATCATATGAGTGGTGGCAACTATATTGGAATTTGTCAAAGGTGACTTCTAACTTCTAAACCTACATCTACATCTACATGATTACTCTGCAATTCAGAATTAAGTGCTTGGCAGAGGGTTCATAGAACCACTTTCAAGCTATTTCCCTACCGCTCCAAGGATGGCCTCGACGAGCTGTGTAGGAAAGACCCCGGAGCGCATGGTTAACTGTCTCCTGGTCTGGTTGTTAGAGACCAGGCAACTACTTAGCCGCTCTCATTGTGGATTCCAGAGGTTTCGGACCACTATCGACAACCTGGCCCACTAGAGGCCGCTATTCATCAAGCTTTCATATGTAAACATCATAATCTCGGTATATTCTTCGATATCAGTGGGACGTACGAACTTGGAAACATAATATTCTCGTGCAGCTCTATCAATGGGGCTTTCAAGGCCACCTCTCCATTTTCATTTGGTCTGTCCTGTCTAAGTGCTTTTTTTAGGTTTCGAGTTGGTGACTTTCAGTCGGATCGTTTTGAGCGGGAGAATGGTGTTCCTTAGGGCAGTTGGACTCTCTTTGCCGTAGTGTTAAACTGTAAGCGACATGACAGCTGCAACTTACAGTGCAGAGGTTAGAGGACTGGGCTGCTAAGACAAGAATTCAGATTTCTGTTCGTTTTCATAGTTCTCGTCGTACTTCTAATTTACCTGACTTGCATATGAGGTAAATCATTGTACATTTTAAAGATTCAGTTAGGTTTTTGGGCCTCAGTTTTGACTGCAAACTGTCGACGTTACCACACCTGTCAGACCTGGAAACCAGAACGCAGAAGGCACTGAATATCGTAAAGCGCCCTAGCCACAGGTCTTGGAGAGCAGACAGGGCGCGTCTGCTCCTGTTTTATAGGGCTTTTATACGTTCATGGCTAGACTATGGATGCACAGTGTATGGGTCAGCGAGGCCTTTTAGCCTGAAGATTATTGATGTTACCCACTGTAAGGGGATAGTGCTGGCCATGGGTACTTACAGGACCAGCCCCACCTCGCTGATTGGTCTCCTCCCCCTCGTCAACCAACCAACAGGACCACCCCCATACACAGTCTCAGCGCTGAGGCTAGGGATCCACCACTTACCGTCCGGGGGCAGTTCCTCATGGTACATCAAGCATGTAAGTTCCTCACAGCTCCGACTTCACCAGATACCATACTTTTGCTCAGACACCTGTGGAACGCCTTTTTCTCCAAGCGTCCACGAGCAACAATACAAGGCAACCTATGCAATCTATGCTGGAGTCACTTGGTGTGGAGGATGTACATCTCGAAATCCAGGGTTTTAATGCCTGCCGCCTTGGTTATTGTAGAGGCGCAGTGTAATTTTAGATTTGGTACAGTACAGGAGAGATTGCACTCCTCCTGCCGTTTTTTAATGCGATAGTTTCTGACATTTTATGTGAGCACCACAACTCTGTAGCTGTCTTTACGGTTGGGCCTAAACAGGGGGACTCTGTTGACTGCTCTGCTGTTTTCCCGGATTGCGTCCTTAAGGTCCGACTGTCTCGTGACTTTACTGTCTTCGTTACAGGATTATATGCGATCTTGTGGGCACTGGAGCAGATGACACGTTCTTCCAATGTTAAACTTCTTGTCTGATCCGATTCTCCGAGTGCTCTTCACTCTCTACGACGTTTGTACCCAGCAGATAACGTAGTCCTGAATATCCAGAATGCCCTCCCCTAACGAATATGAAAGGAGATGTCTTTCTGCTGGGTACCAGGGCACATTGATATTGTGGGGAACGAAAAGGCAGATGTAGCTGCCAAGGAGGCATGTTGCAATGCTCGGTTAGTTCGGTGTGCCATCCCTGGGAATGCTATCGCCTCGCTGTTGAGACAGGACCCCGCCTCAATCGGAGGATGAATGGCTGGAAGTGGCAGATAGTAAGCTCCTGTTAGTAAAGCCCCCACTGTAGCTGTGGCGTACCTCCTTACAGCCACGCCGACAGCACGAGATGCTCCTTACTGTCTTCGCATAGGGCACGGTCCTATGATGTTTGGCTTCTTGCTCCGGGGAGAAGACCCTCCATTGTGTGGTGCTTGTGGCATACAGATCAGCTTGCACCACATTTTATTAGATTGTGTTTTATTTTCCGACTGGCGGGCAGCGGTGGATTTGCCGACGGATCTGCCTTCTATCTTAAGTGACGTTCACATGAATGTGGTGAGGGTTTTAAGGTTTTGTGATTTGTCTAACACTTTTCCGAAAATTTTAGGGAGATGTTTTTAATGTGTTAACAGAGTGACTGGCATCCCCTAATTTTTATAAGCGGTCAGCGAGTCACATTTCCCTGTGTTCCTCTCTCGTTCTATTTCTATTTTAATTCCATGTACAGCACCTTTTACCGTTTCTCTTTTGTGAGCGTGTGAGTTGGAGTGATTATGTGGTGGGAGTGAGTACATGGATATTATTTTATCGGTCCCCCCTCACTGCATGATAATATTTCCCACAGTAGTTTCTTGTAATATGTGTAGGGCGTTGAGACCCCCCCCCCCCCCCTACCATGAACCAGGGCTTCCAATTATCTAGCAATTCCTGATTCTTCACAGAGAGATGGTCTTCCGCTTTGTTCTTCGCCATTCAGGCTCACTTGACCACACAGGAAGTTTCGTGCCACCTAACTACTGTGACGCCTTGTATATAGTTGCAGTGCTGTTCACCTCCAAATTCAGAAAACAAATTACCACGCAGTACCCCCCCCCCCCCCTCATGAACCATGAACCTTGTCGTTGGTGGGGAGGCTTGCGTGCCTCAGCGATACAGATAGCCGTACCGTAGGTGCAACCACAACGGAGGGGTATCTGTTGAGAGGCCAGACAAACGTGTGGTTCCTGAAGAGAGGCAGCAGCCTTTTCAGTAGTTGCAGGGGCAACAGTCTGGATGATTGACTGATCTGGCCTTGTAGCACTAACCAAAACGGCCTTGCTGTGCTAGTACTGCGAACGGCTGAAAGCAAGGGGAAACTACAGCCGTAATTTTTCCCGGCGGCATACAGCTTTACTGTGTGGTAAAATAGCCCCCATTCGGATGTCCGGGCGGGGACTACTAAGGAGGACATCGATATCATGAGAAGAAAACTAGCGTTCTACGGATCGGAGCATGGAATGTCAGATCCCTTAAACGGGCAGGTACGTTAGAAAATTTAAAAAGAGGAATGGATAGGTTAATGTTAGATATAGTGGAAATTAGTGAAGTTTGGTGGCAGGAAGAGCAAGACTTCTGGTCAGATGAATACAGGTTTATGAATACAAAATCAAATAGAGGTAATGCAGGAGTAGCTTTCATAATGAATAAAAAAAAAACAAGAGCACGGGTAAGCTACTACGAACAGCATAGTGAGCGAATTATTGTAGCCAAGACAGACACGGAGCTCACGCCTACCATAATAGTACAACAAGTTTATACGCCAACTAGCTCAGCAGATGATGAAGAAATTGAAGAAGAGTATGATGCGATAAAAGAGATTATTCAGATAGTCATGGGAGATGAAAATTTAATAGTCATGGTGGACTGGAATTCAATAGTAGAGAAAGGCAGAGAAGGAAAAATAGTAGGTGAATATGGAATGGGGGTAAGGAATGAAAGAGGAGCCACCTCGTAGAATTTTGCGCAGAGTGTAACTTAATCATAGGTAACACATGGTTTAAGAATCATGAAAGAAGACTGTATGCGTGAAAGAGGTGTGGAGACATTGAAAGATTTAACATAGATTATATAATGGTAAGACAGAGATTTGGGAGTCAAGTTTTAAATTTAAAGACATTTCCGGGGACAGATTTGAATTCTGACCACAATTTATTGCTTTTGACGCTGTAGATTAGAACTGAAGAAATTGCAAAAAGGTAGGAATTTAAGGAGATGGGACGCGGATAAACTGAAAGAACCAGAAGTTGTAGAGAGTTTCAGAGAGAGTATTAGGGAACGGTTGACAAATACAGGTGAAAGGAATACAGTAGAGATGAAATAGTGAAGGCACCAGAGGATCAAGTAGGTAAAAAGATGAGGGCTAGTAGCAATCCTTGGGTAACAGAATAAATACTGAATTTAATTGATGAAAGGAAAAAATATAAAAACGCGGTAAATGAAGCAGGCAAAAAGGAATACAAACGTCTCAAAAATGAGATTGACAGGAAGTGCAAAATGGCTAAACAAGAATGGCTAGAGACCAAATGCAAGGATGTAGAGGCATACATCACTAGGGGTAAGCTAGATATTGCCCACAGGAGAATTAAAGAGACCTTTGGAGAAAAGAGATCCACCTTTATGAATATCAAGTCTCAGATGAAAAACCAGTCATAAGCAAAGAAGGGAAAGCACAAAGGTGGAAGCAGTATATAGAGGGTCTATATAAGGGCGATGCTGTTGAGGGCAATATTATGGAAATGGAAGAGGACGTAGATGAAGATGAAATCGGAGATACGATACTGCGTGAAGAATTTGGCAGAGCACTGAAAGATCTAAGTCAAAACAAGGCCCCGGGAGTAGACAACATTCCATTAGAACTACTGATAGTCTTCGGAGAACCAGCCGTGACAAAACTCTACCATCTGGGGAACGAGATGTATGAAGCAGGCGAAATGCCCTCAGATTTCAAGAAGAATATAATAATTCCAATCCCAAAGGAAACAGGTGGGACGCAGATGTGAAAATTACCGAACTATTAGTTTAATAAGTCATGGCTGCAAAATACTAACATGGATTTTTTACAGGCGAATGGAAAAACTGGTAGAAGCTGACCTCGGGGAAGATCAGTTTGGTTTCCATGGAAATGTTGGAACACGCGAAGTAATTCTGACCCTATGACTTATCTTAGAAGATAGATTAAGGAAAGGTAAACAGACGTTTATAGCATTTGTACACTTAGAGAAAGCTTTTGACAATGTTGACTGGAATACTCTCTTTCAAATTCTGAAGGTGGTAGGGGTACAATACAGGAAGCGAAAGGCTATTTGCAATTTGTACAAAAACAAGACTGCAGTTATAAGAGTCTAAGGACACGAAAGGGAAGCAGAGGTTGAGAAAGGAGTGAGACAGGGTTGTAGCCTACCCCCGATGTTATTCAATCTATATATTGAGCAGTCAGTAAAATAAACAAAAGAAAAATTTGCAGTAGGAAGTAAAATCCATGGAGAAGAAATAAAAACATTGAGGTTTGCCCATGACATTGTAATTCTGTCGGAAACAGCAAAGGACTTAGAAGAGCAGTTGGACGGAATGGACAGTGTCTTGAAAGGAGGATATAAGATGGACATCAACAAAAGCAAAATGAGGATAATGGAATGTACTCGAATTAAATGAGGTGATGCTGAAGGAATTAGATTAGAAAATGAGACACTGAAAGTAGTAGATGAGTTTTGCTATTTGGGGAGCAAAATAACTGATGATGTTCGAAGTACAGAGGATATAAAATGTAAACTGGCTATGGCAAGGAAGGTGTTTCTGAAGAAGAGAAATTTGTTAACATCGAATATAGATTTAAGTGACAGTAATTCTTTTCTGAAAGTATTTGTATGTAGTGCAGCCGTGTATGGAAGTGAAACATGGACGATAAATAGTTTAGACAAGAAGCGAATAGAAGCTTTCGAAATGTGGCGCTACAGAAGAACGCTGAAGATTAGATGGGAAGATCACGTAACTAACGAGGACGTACTGAACAGAATTAGGAAGAAGAGGAATTTGTGGCACGACCTGACCAAAAGAAGGGATCGGTTGCTAGGACACGTTCTGAGGCATCAAGGGATCACCAATTTAGTATTGGAGGAAAGCGTGGAGGGCAAAAACCGTAGAGGGAGACCAAGAGATGAATACACTAAGCATATTCGAAAGGATGTAGGTTGGAGCAGTTACTTGGAGATGAAGAAGCTTGCACAGGATAGAGTAGCGTGGAGAGCTGTATCAAACCGGTCGCTGGACTGAAGACTACAACAACAACAGGACGTTGATAACCTCGGTACTGAGAGCCCATAAGTTCCAAACACACACACACACACACACACACACACACACACACACTACTGTCCCTCTGTCGAACAAATTTAATGAGAAGATCCTGCTGCTATGCAAAACGTCTTTGTTTTAATTATTGTCACCCCAATTCACATATAATATCCTTGGCGCTCTCTGCCCTATTTCGCGATAGCACAAAACGAACTGCCCTTCTTTGAACTTTTTCGATGTCCTCTGTCGATTCCATCTGATACGGATTCCATACTGCACAGCAGTACACCAGAAGAGGACGTACAAGGGCAGTGTAGGCAGTCTCCTTAGTAGACCTGTTGCATTTTCTCAGTGTTCTGCCAATAAATCGTAGTCTTTGGTTTGCTTTCCTCACAACGTTAAATACGTGATCGCTCCAACTTAAGTTATTCATAATTGTAATCCCTTAGTACTTAGCTGAATATACAGCCTTTAGATTTGTGTAATTTATGATGTAACAAAAATTTAGCAGATTCGTTTGGTACTCATATGGATGACTTCACAATTACATGGCCCCTGTATCTATCTTCACATTTATGCGCAGCCTAAATGTGAGTGAGAGTAAACGTGTAGTTGTGTACATGTCCTCTCGTCATGAGTTCAGCACTTTAATAGTGTTTCAAAATCCTCAGTTTAGCGGCAAGAATGTTGCTCCCACCGTATGAGTGGTGACAACTAAGTCAGAATTTTTCAAAGCTTTTATGGTCGACAGTTAAATCGTCCTATGGTACTGGGATGTCACAGGGTGTCTGTTTGTAACCATCCAAAAACAATTAAAATGTAGAACTATGAGGATAACTTATAGAAGATTCATTTCCAGGAAGAAACATTCAGAAATGCGGTTTAGGTTGGTACAACCATCCAGTGTGCTGTGAATGACTGTGTCAGGTGTTCAGATTATGTGTATGGATTTTTTTGGGTATGTGAGGTATGCTCTTTCAAAGCTCATTAGTGAGAGTACTTTGGAGGATGTTTCCACCAAATTTTTTGATGTGTGTTGATGTGTGTTATATACGTTAGACGTATGTTACATACCCTACTATGATATCTGAAATAATAAAGGAGAAAATAAATGACTTTAAATTTTTTTGTTTTATTTCAAGTAAAAATGCACCATCACTCTAGTTCAGTCACTAGTGTACTTTCACTAAGAAAATTAGAGTGCCTCCATTACCAATGGACTCAATGTTATAATGGCTACGTATTTTTACATGCAATGGCACTACCCGAATGTGGGACAGAGATTTCTGCCAATAAAAAGAACAAGAGATAGTTACATGCATTTGATAATTTCTGGTTTATTCACTATGTATACTGTACAATTTTTTTCTTTCTTTTGCACGGGGATACATAGCACGAACTAGAAAGTACAGAGCTACATTTTTCTTTGTATATGTCTTAACCACTAGACACTAATGACCAGAAAAAATTACAGAAATAAACTTTCTACCATTTTTATATACAGGGCGGTCCGTTGATCGTGACCGGGCCAAATATCTCACGATATAAGCACCAAACGAAAAACCTACAAAGAATGAAACTTGCCTAACTTGAAGGGGGAAACCAGATGGTGCTATGGCTGGCCCGCTAGATGGCGCTACCATAGGTCAAACGAATATCAACTGCGTTTTCTTAAATAGAAACGCCCATTTTTATTACATATTCGGATGGTACGTAAAGAAATATGAATGTTTTAGTTGGACCACTTTTTTCGCTTTGTGATAGATGGCGCTGTAATAGTCACAAACATATGTCTCACAATTTTAGACGAACAGTTGGTAACAGGTATGTTTTTTAAATTAAAATACAGAACGTAGGTACGTTTGAACATTTTATTTCGGTTGTTTCAATGTGATACATGTACCTTTGTGAACTTATCATTACTGATAACGCATGCTGTTACAGCGTGATTACCTGTAAACACCACATTAATGCAATAAATGCTGATAATGATGTCCGTCAACCTCAATGCATTTGGCAATACGTTGAACGACATTCCTCTCAACAGCGAGTAGTTCGCCTCCCGTAATGTTCGCACATGCATTGACAATGCGCTGACGCATGTTGTCAGGCGTTGTCGGTGGATCACGATAGCGAATATCCTTCAACTTTCCCCACAGAACGAAATCCGAGGACGTCAGATTCGGTGAACGTGCGGGCCATGGTATGGTGCTTCGACGACCAATCCATCTGTCATGAAATATGCTATCCAATACCGCTTCAACCGCACGCGAGCTATGTGCCGGACTTCCATCATGTTGGAAGTACATCGCCATTCTGTCATGCAGTGAAACATCTTTTAGTAACATCGGTAGAACTTTACGTAGGAAATCAGCATACATTGCACCATTTAGATTGCCATCGATAAAATGGGGGCCAATTATCCTTCCTCCCATAATACCGAGCCGGCCAGGGTGGCCGAGCTGATCTAGGCGCTACACTCTGGACCGCGCGACCGCTACGGTCACTAGTTCGAATTCTGACTCGGGCATGGATGTGTGTGATGTCCTTAGGTTAGTTAGGTTTAAGTAGTTCTAAGTTCTAGGGGACTGATGACCTCAGAAGTTAAGTCCCGTGGTGCTCAGAGCCATTTTGAACCATAATGCCGCACCATACATTAACTCTTCAAGGTCGCTGATGTTCCACTTGTCGCAGCCATCGTGCATTTACCGTTGCCCAATAATGCATATTATGCCGGTTTACGTTACCGCTGGTAGTGAATGACGCTTCGTCGCTAAGTAGAACGCATGCAAAAGATCTGTCATCGTCCCGTAATTTCTCTTGTGCCCAGTGGCAGAACTGTACACGACGTTCAAAGTCATCGCCATGCAATTCCTGGTGCATAGAAATATGGTACGGGTGCAGTCGCTGTTGATGTAGCATTATCAACATCGACGTTTTTGAAATTTCCGATTCTCTCGTAATTTGTCTGCTACTGACGTGGGGATTAGCCGCGACAGCAGCTAAAACACCTACTTGGGAATCATCATTTGTTGCAGGTCGTGGTTGACGTTTCACATGTGGCTGAACACTTTCTGTTTCCTTAAATTACGTAACTATCCGGCGAACGGTCCGGACACTTGGATGATGTCCAGGAAACCAAGCAGCATAAATAGCACACGCCCGTTGGGCATTTTGACCACAATAGCCATACCTCAACACGATATCGATCTTTTCCGCAATTAGTGAACGGTCCATTTTAACACGGGTAAGGTATCACGAAGCAAATGCTGTCCGCACTGGCGGAATGTCACGTGATACCACGTACTTATACGCAATGGACTATTACAGCGCCATCTATCACAAAGCGAAAAAAGTGGTCCAACTAAAACATTCATATTTCTTTACGTACTACACGAATATGTAATAAAAATGGGGGGTTCCTATTTTTAAAAAACGCAGTTGATATCCGTTTGACCTATGGGAGCGCCATCCAGCGGGTCAACCATAGTGCCATCTGGTTTCCCCCTTCAAGCTAGACGAGTTTCGTTCTTTGTAGTTTTTTCGTTTGACGCTTATTTCGTGAGATATTTGGCCCGGTCACTATCAATGGACCACCCTGTATACCTTAATAACTATAAATATTTTTACAGTGCTGGTGCATACCCCATGGCAGTCTAAATTAACACTTAACCCACGAAATGTCTCTCAGACCGCACAAGAATTTTCGAACTCACTCCCCAAGGTAAATTCTGGTGGAGTGTTTCTGATCTACACCTACCCTTCTTAAATCGCCAACGCTACAGTATTTCATTGCCAGTTGCATTATCGCCTTCTTTGCTTGTTGCTGACACATGTTGCTGACATGTGCTGGTGTCTCCTAGACGTTTTTTCTTGGTATATCACAAAATGTGTTCGCAAGACTGTGTTAGTTTTAACGATTGTAAGTTTGATTAAGTTAGCAATTGGTGAAGAGAAGAACAAGTCAGGGATATAGATCAAGAAATAAACGAAAAAGACGAAGATTTTGCAAAAGCCAGTGATCACGTTTCTGCTGGTGAATGAGAATATCATTCTGAGGAAGAAGTTCAGGACAATGGTACTGGGCATCTTCCCATTTCTCCAACACAATTCTTAAAGTGTAACTGAACATCAAATGTGTTCTGACTGGTGGTAAAGGAAAATGTAGATCCCAGCGGTGAATGTCAGTGTTGCAGATTTTCTTTTTGTTCTATCGAGTGCAGTTTTTATGTACAAGTTTAAACCCTGGAATTTAGTTTTAAGTATAAATTTACCTATTACAGAGATACTGTACTTATTCAGAATGTAAAATTCGGTTCTGTAACAGTTTCTTTATGTATACTGTTTAAAAAACAGCACAAAAATATATTATTTTCTATGACGAAGGGTAAACCACTGCAGGCTTTATTTATGCAATAAAACCAATGACGAATAGTTAAACAACACTGAAATAACTATCAAGATAAATATTACATGACTTAAATGAAAATTTTCAAATGATCTATCCCCTACATTTCAACTGAAACATGAGGATCACAGAGACCACACCTCTTAGTCAATATTACAGGAAAGTCACCTTTTGAGTTAAGTTAAGGGTTAAATGTTATCATTCTTTTTTGATATAATATTAGAGTTTATCTTTTCTGAGGATCAAGATTAGAATAGGAATCTGAGCATCCAAATTCCAAGGCCCAGCGCCTGCCACTAGGCCACCCTTCAGCAGCAAATGTGAAAAATGTGACTATGTACTCTAAAGAACCTTAGATAGAACATTTCACAAAGTTCTTTGTTACTCAGCGATCATGACTGATTGCCATGATTACCTGCGTAGAAAGGCCTAATCTCATACGAATGTGAGGCTCTCTTTCCTTGGTGGACGACAGTTTCAGACTCAGCTTTCCATCTGTGTTCTATGTTTCACTAAATCAGGCATTGTTTCATATTCTTGATGGCTCATCGTATATCATCGACTAATCTCTTACGCAACTTTAGTAGTAAGTATGCACTAAACTGGCGGTATTCACTTATTGATTCATCCGTGAACCATCCCCAATTCTGCAGACAACTTAAGTACAAGTAGATATAGCGATGTATGTTTTGACCGCCCATGTGATTCCCACATTATGCATATTGTTGGTCCTGGTACTGAGTGATAATTCTTACCTCATCATTATTATTGAATATCTCCAAAGCAAAAAAATTGTGTGAAGTATATTCCCAGTGAATGAGTTGCTCGTCATGTTGAACTGGAGCTGTTACATTGCGTTGCATGGCTTCATGGATATCAATCTGAGAAACTTGTAATTCTTTGACGTTATCACACTGTGTTCCAGACAGCATGATGTAGTGATAGCTTTGTGAGTCAGTTTTACACTTCGCAAGCTTTCTATTTTCTTTTATAATCTGGACTTTAATAAAAATTGCAAAGGTAATGCTAATCGGAACACAGGGAGGGGTTGTGATCTAAATAACAATAGATTTATTCATTATTAACATCACAAGACAAAAAATGGCTAAAGAAACGTCACACAAACATTTTTATTTGACAAACGCTTTCATTAATATGGGGTGTATGGTGGACAAAGTGATCACCTGGGGATCGACACACGGCACTAACAAGAACACTAATCGCTTTATCTGACTTCATACATGTGAATCCGGGGTATGGCCCAAAAATTACACTACTATAAAAGATCGATACTCTACTATTCCAAAAAGAAAAATATGGTTCGAAAGAACGGGGTGCTGAGAAACATATACTGGAGCCGTACGCCACAGCAGCGAATACTTTACCCTTCTGCTGGTCAGGGCGGCATACCACGATGCGTTCGGCGACTGAAGTCATGGACGGCAGCAATTTGTTATTTATGGCACACGCCCGAAAGATGCAAGTACTCAGTCTCGATTTCGCCTAATTCAAAACGCAGGTACTTCCCTATGAGCCTCTGAAACCCCAGTGGATTCAAGTGTGCAGGGGTTCCAGTTTGCTGGTCTGCCAAACCAATTTCACTCTATCCCACGACTGTACGTGACGGAATATGTCAAATGTTCAGACAGCCAACTCAAGACAAATAAGTACACCCACGCACCACTCAATATGTGCATGATGCTGGAAGGAGTACCTCTGACGGTTCAAAAGGTGACTGATACAGGCTCTAAGTGGCACACTAGCAAAGGACACAAGTCTCACCGTTTAGGTAGAGACCTGCAGTTCTTTACTAGCGAAGTGCCAGTGCAAGAGTGCCTACTTCTCCTTCTCTCCGTTCTCCTCGCCAGCTCAATGGAAAAAGCCCATTTACGTCTTAGACTATTCCCACTTCAGCACAAGCCAATCACGAGCTCGAGAGACGCATTCGAAGATGGGAGACTGCCCCTTGCTCTGCATACCGAGATTTGACCAATCAGAAACTTTAAAGTTAATTGGGAGAAAAGAAAAAAAAGATTCGGCTTCGCAACCTCTTTCCCACACGTTTGCGCCATGCCTTTTCCTAACAACATGCCCAGAATGGAACCACAGCCCACCATAAAAAGATCGTTATCCCCCCCTGTTGCGTCCATTTCAAAGTTTCCGAAGAAGGGCCATAAACTCGCTAAAAGCCTCGTGTCTTTACAAATATGTTTTGTAACAGAGTCTGGGCGTCTGGGCGCCAGTGACCTGTCCCACGAAAATTCGCAGAAAGCTCATTGTCGTCTCATCAAACTTCCTGCCTAACAAGGCCCCATCCTCTGCTTTTTTGCCGGTCAACAATGCGCTGCCCATTGCAGCGGCGACTTCTCGGCGCTAGTCAGCCTACCTGGACGCGACCGACGACCGACCGGCGCCATCCAAACGTGTCTGCACAATGGGACTGCAGAACTCCGCTGTCCAGAAATGTTTTTCCCCAGGTTCCGCAAAAAAAAAAAAAAAAAAAAAACGCATTCCCCTCGGCCCACAATCGCCATATGCTTTTACTGCAGTCGTTGTAGCGAAATGCAGGAAGATCTGCAGCGGATAGGCACTTGGTGCAGGGAGTGGCAACTGACCCTTAACATAGACAAATGTAATGTATTGCGAATACATAGAAAGAAGGATCCTTTATTGTTTGATTATATGATAGCGGAACAAACACTGGTAGCAGTTACTTCTGTAAAATATCTGGGAGTATGCGTGCGGAACGATTTGAAGTGGAATGATCATATAAAATTAATTGTTGGTAAGGCGGGTACCAGGTTGAGATTCATTGGGAGAGTGCTTAGAAAATGTAGCCCATCAACAAAGGAGGTGGTTTACAAAACACTCGTTCGACCTATACTTGAGTATTGCTCATCAGTGTGGGATCCGTACCAGATCGGTCTGACGGAGGAGATAGAGAAGATCCAAAGAAGAGCGGCGCGTTTCGTCACAGGGTTATTTGGTAACCGTGATAGCGTTACGGAGATGTTTAATAAACCCAAGTGGCAGACTCTGCAAGAGAGGCGCTCTGCATCGCGGTGTAGCTTGCTCGCCAGGTTTCGAGAGGGTGCGTTTCTGGATGAGGTATCGAATATATTGCTTCCCCCTACTTATACCTCCCGAGGAGATCACGAATGTAAAATTAGAGAGATTAGAGCGCGCACGGGGGCTTTCAGACAGTCGTTCTTCCCGCGAACCATACGCGACTGGAACAGGAAAGGGAGGTAATGACAGTGGCACGTAAAGTGCCCTCCGCCACACACCGTTGGGTGGCTTGCGGAGTATAAATGTAGATGTAGATGTAGGTGTAGATGTAGATGTAAAATGGGCACCCTATTCCTTTGAATGCAGGTATAATTTACTGCTATTCCTTCACTAGCGCACACAAGCATGAGCATTAACTACTGACCACCATTTCATCATGATGTATGTAGTCAGATCATAATAAAGATCATCTTCCCTAAGAAAATTAAGCGGCATGACACTGAACCAGAAGTGAGAGTGCCCTACAATCTCTCAACTTCACGCCCGTGCTGCTTCAAGTGGAGGTGTATAGCTATCTCTTGACTATGAAAATCGACTGAATCGACCTCGTGTTTAGATTCTATGAATCAATCAGTAATTCGTCACAGTAATAGATTCGACATGGATTGTGCTAACAGGTAATTTATCCACAGATGGTACCGATTCGTAAATTTTTGGGATTTATTGTCTAAAACTTGATTCCTTGAGATACCTACCAGTCGTCCTGTTGAATCCTTCTGAGTAAAGTCCATTGTCTGCTCTGTCGATTTTATATCTGATTCAAATGTGGTAATGTTTGCACATAACTCAAACCATTCTACTATTGGTTTTATATATGCATTTAAATCGTCAATATGGTATGATCCAGAGGATATTTCTACAACTTTACCACTCCCTAGATGTAGTTTATCGTTCACTTTAGTGACATTAGGAATGCTGTTGCATGTTTCAAGACCAGTTAATGCCGTACTCCATTTTCCCTTACTTAATTGGAGGGAAGTAATTTGCTCTTATAATTGAGGATCGTTGTTTTAAAGTTAAGGTGTATAACATCACATCTAAACCTCAACTAACACACTGATGTACACGTTGCTTGCTTTTAAGCAGTCATCAAGAGAAATATAATGCACAGAGATATGAATCAAAGGCCTTTGTAGCGCTGAAAATTGTAGAATACATGGTTGGTCTAAGTAAATAACATCACATTCTTCTACTGGGAGTAATCGCCATATGAGTGGAAGTACACTCCTGGAAATTGAAATAAGAACACCGTGAATTCATTGTCCCAGGAAGGGCTTTATTGACACTTTCCTGGGGTCAGATACATCACATGATCACACTGACAGAACCACAGGCACATAGACACAGGCAACAGAGCATGCACAATGTCGGCACTAGTACAGTGTATATCCACCTTTCGCAGCAATGCAGGCTGCTATTCTCCCATGGAGACGATCGTAGAGATGCTGGATGTAGTCCTGTGGAACGGCTTGCCATGCCATTTCCACCTGGCGCCTCAGTTGGACCAGCGTTCCTGCTGGACGTGCAGACCGCGTGAGACGACGCTTCATCCAGTCCCAAACATGCTCAATGGGGGACAGATCCGGAGATCTTGCTGGCCAGGGTAGTTGACTTACACCTTCTAGAGCACGTTGGGTGGCACGGGATACATGCGGACGTGCATTGTCCTGTTGGAACAGCAAGTTCCCTTGCCGGTCTAGGAATGGTAGAACGATGGGTTCGATGACCGTTTGGATGTACCGTGCACTATTCAGTGTCCCCTCGACGATCACCAGTGGTGTACGGCCAGTGTAGGAGATCGCTCCCCACACCATGATGCCGGGTGTTGGCCCTGTGTGCCTCGGTCGTATGCAGTCCTGATTGTGGCGCTCACCTGCACGGCGCCAAACACGCATACGACCATCATTGGCACCAAGGCAGAAGCGACTCTCATCGCTGAAGACGACACGTCTCCATTCGTCCCTCCATTCACGCCTGTCGCGACACCACTGGAGGCGGGCTGCACGATGTTGGGACGTGAGCGGAAGACGGGCCTAACGGTGTGCGGGACCGTAGCCCAGCTTCATGGAGACGGTTGCGAATGGTCCTCGCCGATACCCCAGGAGCAACAGTGTCCCTAATTTGCTGGGAAGTGGCGGTGCGGTCCCCTACAGCACTGCGTAGGATCCTACGGTCTTGGCGTGCATCCGTGCGTCGCTGCGGTCCGGTCCCAGGTCGACGGGCACGTGCACCTTCCGCCGACCACTGGCGACAACATCGATGTACTGTGGAGACCTCACACCCCACGTGTTGAGCAATTCGGCGGTACGTCCACCCGGCCTCCCGCATGCCCACTATACGCCCTCGCTCAAAGTCCGTCAACTGCACATACGGTTCACGTCCACGCTGTCGCGGCATGCTACCAGTGTTAAAGACTGCGATGGAGCTCCGTATGCCACGGCAAACTGGCTGACACTGACGGCGGCGGTGCACAAATGCTGCGCAGCTAGCGCCATTCGACGGCCTACACCGCGGTTCCTGGTGTGTCCGCTGTGCCGTGCGTGTGATCATTGCTTGTACAGCCCTCTCGCAGTGTCCGGAGCAAGTATGGTGGGTCTGACACACCGGTGTCAATGTGTTCTTTTTTCCATTTCCAGGAGTGTAGTACACAATACTCCTGTTTTTCTTAACATATGCAACCCAGTGAGTCCCAAACCATCGTGGAACATCTAGGTACACAATGCTGCCTTCTTAACACTTTCACATTGTCTTTAGGAGTGTATCTCTCATAAACACTCCACATAATCTTGGACTGCGGAATTTTTTGAGAAATTTAAGCAGATCTGTATTTGTAAGCGGTGTATCAGGTATTACAGCTATGAGCTTATTTTTCCTCCTAAACAGTCCAAGCCCTTTTCTGTATGGCTTTAAATAAAGTTCTTTTCCAATAGTGACAGATTCCGTAAGTCTTTGCCCCCTGAAGCTTCTGTTCTGCACTTTGTGCATTCTACATGGTCTGCACTGTGGCTGCAGTGCCTCTGTCCTAAGACCCGAAAGTTAAAAATGGGGTAATTCCGCATGATGCATTGTATATTGATAGAACCCTGACTGTTTTAACTCGTCTTCCTTTTCTTACTTCTTTTTACTTTTAACCACCAAATATAATGACTGGATACAATTTTTAATCATCCTACAGGTTTCTTCTTCTGGTTCTTAAATGGGTGACAAGCAGCATTCATATCTACCTGAAATTTACCCCAGTACTAAATTTAAGTTTGGCAATCATTGCTGTATCAACTGAAAAAGCCACAATTCATTGCACTATGCCGACAGCTCTTCTTCCACATACTTGCTTGGCTTTATCAGCTGAAATTCGATCTGCAATGTGACAGTCTAATACCTTTATTTCCAGTATGTGCAGAATCATGTTCCTTTCACTTCAGCTAGGAAATTATTATGCATCAGTTGCTCTTGCAGCTTTGTTCCAGGTCCACAATAATTGTATCCAGGGATGTGTAATTCAACAGCTAAGCTGTCAAGGATACTGTTTTTATCTTGTATGGCGCACATACCAATACACGCGTTTTATACTGCATGCTTGTAGGGTTTCTGCACATTATTAATGGCCACGTTTTTAGAGCCCACCCAGCTGGTTTGAGAGGTTCGAAATTCAAGGCATTTAACTAAAGTCTTGCTCCCTCAATGTCTTATGACATGCTCTATGAGAAA
The DNA here is from genome assembly GCF_023864345.2 of Schistocerca serialis cubense. Classification (NCBI taxonomy): domain Eukaryota; kingdom Metazoa; phylum Arthropoda; class Insecta; order Orthoptera; family Acrididae; genus Schistocerca; species Schistocerca serialis. Next base: position 217,545,880 of record NC_064639.1, on the reverse strand, counting down.
TTCGTCAGGTTTAAAGTTTCTTCTATGTAGAATTCTTCTGTGTAGAAACAACCAAGAATTTCTTCACATTTACTATTCTTTAAGATGCAAGTTATTTGGTTTGATATTTTGGAAATTGTTAATATCTGTGTGGACCAGTTAACAGGTGAGATTTCCTATGGTGCGTGGTGACGTTTGGACAAGGTGAAGCAGTCACAAAGGAGTGTCTTTTCTAAGAGATTTTTGAAGCAATTTACACATTCAACTGTTTACACTTCTTTAATATTAAACTCTAAGTTAGTGTAGACAAACTACCAAACAACTAAGAGGCAGAGCTGAAATAGCATTCCAGCGGAAAATACAGGCTGTTTCATATAAATTTCTGTAACATAATGAATGAAAATTAGTTTTTTGCCTCATTGTCTTTCTTTTACATGAATGATAATTTAGTTCTTCTATATTTCCGTTTGAATTCTTAGATTGTACACTGATAAAACTCTTCCTCATTTTCAGGTAAATTTAGTTTCATGAGCTTCTTTATTTGTACACAGTATACACAGTTTCGAGAGTCCTTGTTGTCCTTGGAGGTTACTGCATTCGCGGTTGCGATGTTCGGGAAAACAGTGTCTGGCACTTGCACTTGTTATGGGTATAAAAAGTTTAGTGCATGCGGAGGATACAAACCAGTACTGAGGAAGAGGAGAGAGATTTGGTTTAATGTCCCATCAACAACAAGGTAATTAGAGATTGTGCAGAAGCTTGGATTTTGGAAGGATGGGGTAGGAAACTGGCCATTTTTTTTTTCAAAGGAAACATCCCAGCATTTTCCTGGAGCTATAGTATTCCCTTTTCTTATTGGAAATGACCATTCAGCGTATGTATTAGGATTTGTTAATTGTGATAATTACGAGTATTGGGCGACAGTAGTCGACCAACGATTGCATACCTATTGTAAATCTTTAAGACTCCCTGTGCACATGGAACACCCCATGAATGTTGAGCCGGATTGTGTATATATATGAAGTGCGGTCGATACCGAATTGTGAGGAGAAAGAGTGACAAAAATGATAGTAATCATCACGAGATGGCTGGTGAGTCTCCAATTCAAAGATATCATCTACTCATTTTATTCATCATGGAGTCAGTTTTTACGTGCTACTGATTCTGTAGGAAGTTGGATGCTGCGGACGCGCCTGCAGCATGGTCGACGCTGTTTCACACTTGGCTACCAGAGCTGTCCAGCTTCACTGCTTGGGCCCGTATTGCACATTACGGAGTTCTTCCGACCATAAATCAGTCTTCATTTACCGATTCTACTGATGCACCTAGAGATTCTGTAGACCAAAATAAACTGAATTAAAAACTAAATCTAATATTCATGACAACAGGCAACATAATAAGAGATAATTCAGAGTGATTTAGAAAAATCATGGAAAACTTAAATCTGAATGGCCAGATGTGTATTTGAACCGTTGTCCTCCAGAATGTGAGTCCAGTGTGCTAACCACTGTGTCACCTTGTTTTCTTATTGGTAACGCCACGTAGCGCTCTGTATGAAAAATCACTGGCTGTGCTGTGTGCAGTCTGTGGCTAGTTTGCATTGTTGTCTGCCATTGTAGTGTTGGGCAGCTGGATGTTAACAGCGCGTAGCGTTGCGCAGTTGGAGGTGAGCCGCCAGCAGTGGTGGATGTGGGGAGAGAGATGGCGGAGTTTTGAAATTTGTAAGACTGGATGTCATGAACTGCTATGTATATTATGACTTTTCAACACTATTAAGGTCCAGTAAATAACCATTTTATAATCTACTTCAAAAAAACGAGGGAGCACAAAAAGACATTTCCCTTCACAGGAATTGCATACATAATTTTTGTCAATGACTGGGTAACTTATTTAGTAGTGTAAGTTGAAGTGATGCATCACCCTGGTGTTAAGATGTGACATAGGTATTAAACATGGCCATTTTTACTGTAATATTTCTTCTGCTTGAGCTTTCTATGTTTAGATATAAGTTATTGCATTTGCTGCTGCTTGCTTTTCCAATTTCCATTTTTTTTTTTTTTTGTCATTGCTGTTTGTCTCAATTGTTCTGTGCTGCTGCATTGCCTCGTCCCTTAGTTTAGCATCTGAGCTCAGTAGATTTAAGTTAGCTTAAGAGGGGGTAGTCTATATAAGAGAATGAGTTGCGATGAATTGGAAGAAATGCATTGGGAAGTTATACGAAAAAAGTACAGAAAGCAGGTATAGGTAAGATTTTCTTGGAAATAAATGATGAGGTAAGATAATGGAAAATAAATGATGAAGTAAGAAATATGTGAACATATAATACAGAGAGCATGCTTGGATAGGATTTTTTTGGTAGAAACAAATGTTGAAATAAGACGAAAGATCTATGGAATGAAGTTTTGGGTTGGACTGCAGTACCAAACGTTACATTGAAAACAAACCCTGTCCAGTATTTTTGTGTTATTACACAATGTGAATTTGTGTTTTTCCTGTCTTTGTGTGTTTAGCTGATGTTGTTATGTTGTAGAATTTTTCTAATACTATGTTATTTACTTTGTAAAGATGTTTAAACATTATTTGTTCTGTTTTGTTTTAATGCTCATGTGTGAAGTTGATGTTTCGAAAGTTATTCTGATCTTTTATGTATGTACTCATGTCATAATTCCTGTGACACTGATGTATATGTTATTTCGATTCTTTTGTAAAGCCTGTACTACAAATGTTATCTGTATTGTTATGTTCTTTAATGATGTATTTTGTACCTTTGTAATTGTATTTTTATGTTATAAAATTGTAATTGGCACCAGTTCATCATATTACTAACTTGTAAGTTCCATTTCACTGCACACGTTTCTGTTGGTCATAGTATATGGACAGTATGTGAGAAGTAGGGACTGTTAGTGTTTGCACGTGTGTTAATAATTCAGCAAGGGACTGGATAATAGCATTGCTGGTTCTAAGGACAATTCCAAAAACGTTGTGAGTGAACAAGTGGTGGTTATGGACTTGCTATATTATCCTCAAGATTCTTCAATGGTGATTGTGCACCTGCACGGTCACAACAGATGGCTGCTGGCCATCTCTACAAGGACTACAGTGGGTCTGCATCTTTGATGACCCACCAATACCATTATATACCATTATTTCTACAAGGACTACAGTGGGTCTGCACCTCTGGTGGCCCACCAGTACCACAATCTCTACCAGGACTACAGTGGGTCTGCACCTCTGGTGGCCCACCAATACCGTAATCTCTACCAGGACTACAGTGGGTCAACTCTGTGATGACCTGCCTACCAATATTCTTCAAAACTTCGAATGACTCTGCTGTAGGTTTGCTCTGTTGGGACCCATTACTTGTCTGCATGTCGAGAGTCAGCACTGTCTTTCCGTTGGAAGGACAATACCACTTCTTCAAGACTGCATGGAAATCCACTTCTTCCGTGTGCATTGTCTTTTACTGCTCAGCCTTTGAGAAAAAAACTTCAATTTTACTGTGATGAATGATCAGAACTGTCTTTATGGACAGTGAGAAAATTTTAGCTGTTGACCAACATTGCATCAATAAGTGTGTGCATTTGATATCTTTGTTATTGTAATTATGAAAAATTTTATCAAATCATTATTGGCCACTGCCCAAAACAATTTGTAAAATTTTTTGTGGGGAGCATGGGGGCTATGTAAGTAGGCTGTTTAGGTTTTCTTATTGGTAACGCCACGTAGCGCTCTGTATGAAAAATCACTGGCTGTGCTGTGTGCAGTCTGTGGCTAGTTTGCATTGTTGTCTGCCATTGTAGTGTTGGGCAGCTGAATGTTAACAGCGCGTAGCATTGCGCAGTTGGAGGTGAGCCGCCAGCAATGGTGGATGTGGGGAGAGAGATGGCGGAGTTTTGAAATTTGTAAGACTGGATGTCAATTACGACTATTAAGGTAAATACATTGTTTGTTCTCTATCAAAATCTTTCATTTGTTAACTATGCCTATCAGTAGTTAGTGCCTTCCGTAGTTTGAATCTTTTATTTAGCTGGCACTAGTGGCGCTCGCTGTATTGCAGTAGTTCGAGTAACGAAGATTTTTGTGAGGTAAGTGATTTGTGAAAGGTATAAGTTAATGTTAGTCAGGGCCATTCTTTTGTAGAGATTTTTGAAAGTGAGATTGCGTTGCGCTAAAAAAAAAAAAAAAAAAAAAAAAAAAAAATATTGTGTGTCAGTTTAAGCACAGTCATGTATAATTGTTCCAAAGGGGACGTTTCAACCTCGATCAGTCAACATAGTACTAATCAAGGAACGGAAGAAACTGCTGCGCTTCCATAGAAAAGTATTTCTCCATCGATTATGACACAGTTAATTCGCTTCTGAGGCGACCAAAATCAAAATATTGGCCACAGCTCCCTTTTAGCGAGTTAAAAGAGCCCTCAGGAAAATTTCTTTTATTTTGCTCTGCAATGCATAATAATCGTAGAAACTTGAGTTTTTCAACCTCTGCAAACCGTACCTCCTACTGCTGATTTATAACGTCTTAAATTTTGTAGTATAGACGTCAATAGTAGGTTCTGAAGTCGGGGTCTTCATAACAACGTTGGGCCATTCACAGATTTCTCTACAACTGGGCCAAACTGTATCAAATACCATTTCTTTTCTGGTGAATGTACAATTTAGTTTCTGCTGTCTTAGCCACACAGACTTTACATCCAGGATTTTAGTTTGCAGAATGTCAAGAACAGTATCGGTCATCCCAAATATCCGCAGTACGAACTGAAACTGGAATGCTGAAAATACACTCCTGGAAATGGAAAAAAGAACACATTGACACCGGTGTGTCAGACCCACCATACTTGCTCCGGACACTGCGAGAGGGCTGTACAAGCAATGATCACACGCACGGCACAGCGGACACACCAGGAACCGCGGTGTTGGCCGTCGAATGGCGCTAGCTGCGCAGCATTTGTGCACCGCCGCCGTCAGTGTCAGCCAGTTTGCCGTGGCATACGGAGCTCCATCGCAGTCTTTAACACTGGTAGCATGCCGCGACAGCGTGGACGTGAACCGTATGTGCAGTTGACGGACTTTGAGCGAGGGCGTATAGTGGGCATGTGGGAGGCCGGGTGGACGTACCGCCGAATTGCTCAACACGTGGGGCGTGAGGTCTCCACAGTACATCGATGTTGTCACCAGTGGTCGGCGGAAGGTGCAAGTGCCCGTCGACCTGGGACCAGACCGCAGCGACGCACGGATGCACGCCAAGACCGTAGGATCCTACGCAGTGCCGTAGGGGACCGCACCGCCACTTCCCAGCAAATTAGGGACACTGTTGCTCCTGGGGTATCGGCGAGGACCATTCGCAACCGTCTCCATGAAGCTGGGCTACGGTCCCGCACACCGTTAGGCCGTCTTCCGCTCACGCCCCAACATCGTGCAGCCCGCCTCCAGTGGTGTCGCGACAGGCGTGAATGGAGGGACGAATGGAGACGTGTCGTCTTCAGCGATGAGAGTCGCTTCTGCCTTGGTGCCAATGATGGTCGTATGCGTGTTTGGCGCCGTGCAGGTGAGCGCCACAATCAGGACTGCATACGACCGAGGCACACAGGGCCAACACCCGGCATCATGGTGTGGGGAGCGATCTCCTACACTGGCCGTACACCACTGGCGATCGTCGAGGGGACACTGAATAGTGCACGGTACATCCAAACCGTCATCGAACCCATCGTTCTACCATTCCTAGACCGGCAAGGGAACTTGCTGTTCCAACAGGACAATGCACGTCCGCATGTATCCCGTGCCACCCAACGTGCTCTAGAAGGTGTAAGTCAACTACCCTGGCCAGCAAGATCTCCGGACCTGTCCCCCATTGTGCATGTTTGGGACTGGATGAAGCGTCGTCTCACGTGGTCTGCACGTCCAGCACGAACGCTGGTCCAACTGAGGCGCCAGGTGGAAATGGCATGGCAAGCCGTTCCACAGGACTACATCCAGCATCTCTACGATCGTCTCCATGGGAGAATAGCACCCTGCATTGCTGCGAAAGGTGGATATACACTGTACTAGTGCCGACATTGTGCATGCTCTGTTGCCTGTGTCTACGTGCCTGTGGTTCTGTCAGTGTGATCATGTGATGTATCTGACCCCAGTAATGTGTCAATAAAGTTTCCCCTTCCTGGGACAATGAATTCACGGTGTTCTTATTTCAATTTCCAGGAGTGTATTACTGAAACCTCAAGCTTCGTGGAATGTATCACTGTACCTTCCGACAGGATTGTCAAAAATGTTGTCAGACAGTTTTAAAAGATCGTAAATATATCCTTTCATTGTTTCGACTAGCCTTACTTCATAGTTGCAGCGCGTGGAGCACAGTTTTAGATTTTATTTTATTATTTATTTATTTATTTATTTATTTGGCAACCGTGTTCAGCGGAGCAGTTTCCTTTCTGGAATTAGAGAAAAAGGTTGCAAAACTAGTTACTCCCATGAAAAATGTGTTGCATTCCTTTGTAGAGGATACGGATTGGGGAAGCACTAGGTTTAACCTGTGAGCAAGACAGTCTATGAAAATTGCATCAGGATATTTGTCCTTTACTCTCTTACGGATGCCATTCAATTCTCCAGGTAACGCAGCAACACAGTCGTAGTTTGTGCCACTAGTTTTGAACCACATTCACGCTTTTCCAGTATAAGGCACACATGATTTTCCAGAACAGTTGGCTATGGTTTGCACTTACATCAACAAAACCAATAAATCTTTTTCGAACTTCACCCTAACAGACACGTACCTCAGTAAAGTAAGGAGCTGAGAGGGCTTCGATATTTCACTGATTTCATCACAACGATTGCAGTGAAGGGTGCACTGCTTATCTCTTTCTTGACTTGTTTCAGCAGAATTATAGCAGCAGAATCTATTAGGTCATTGTCAATGTGACTGGACAGTTCAGAGAATACTGTTGCCATGTGTAGATGGTGGCCCAACGTTTCGTCGTATTTCCTTAGGATCAATTCGAATTCAACATATTTTCCCTGATTTGTGGAATGTTCATTTTCGGCATGAACCTGAAACGGAACTTCTTGCTTAGCGAAAAAGATCTCTACATAAATCAAACACTGCATAATTTTTCTGTTTTGTTTTACAGTTTCATTGTGTTTAAAGAAATTTAATACTCGCTGTTGATCCAACTGGGAATCAATTCTTAATGTACCAAAAGCAGCGAAGAAAATATTTCAGCCCATACGTAGACACTCGAATAATTTTAATAGTATTTGTCATATTAAAATGATTATTTGCAAGACTACTGTGATATAAAATGGTATTGTATACTTAAAACCGTGATACAAAGTAAGAGGGGGCCTGATGACCCTAATCAGATCAGGTTAAATAAATAAATAAAATATATGCGACTGTGCTTTCTCATGATGACTTGCAGCTTTCAGTAGATTATTCATGTCATCAGATCCTGAGGAATATTATAAACAGTTTTCATTTTTAAAAAAGTAAACATGGATCACAACATAATTTCTATGTCTTTTTACATCTAGATAACCACTTTACTTTATTGTAGTGTTTGGTACTGAAATGTCGAGCATACCCTTCTGGTATTGTTTTTGTATTAGGCGATGTAGGAGTTGATCTTCCACGTGCCAGTGTTTTTTCTTCTCTTCAAATGACCGTTTTCCAAAAGCCTCTGTCTGAAGACTACCCAGTATGCACCCAAACTTCTTCATGCTCTCTCTGCTCTCTCTACTTGCAGCCATCACCTTCCTTTTTCACAAAGACAATCTTTTCAGTTGCAGACTGAGTCTTGAGCGGTCATTCTCTCACTACTTCTGAGCGCCTAAGACTAAATGGAAAGAAAGAATTTGCAAATGAGACGTGAATTTCAGGTTTAAATACACATTTATATTGACAGGTAGACTCATGTATTATATACTTACAGGAAATTACGCAATGTTCTTTGGTAATGAAAACACACATAACTAAAAATTATCCATAAAGCTACCGATAACTGGGAATGTTGGAACGCTCTAGAAAACTTGTTCCCTAACTCGAATACAACTGTGCCCATCTGAGGTGCTGCAGAACAACAAGGCGGCAATACTAATAATACAATAACAAAGTTCTTAAACTAGACTATCAGACTACAGCCGAAATGCTGTGTGTTTTACAAAGTGATTTTTGATATATTGTTACTGCTGTTTGTTCATAATGGTAAGAACAGTTTCAAATGCACTGCAACCATTATACCGTTAACCCTTAGTTGTGTGGGCTACTAACGTAGCTTCCGTGAAGACTAATGACTACCTTCCCACTCTAGACAGGAACAGACATGTCTCAGACCTAGCAGCTTCCTGTAGAGGGGTGAAATTTAAGCCAGTCTAGGTCTGACCTTCAGTGAGCCAACTTGTGCTCTTTGAAAATGAAATTGCTACAGTCATAATCCACAGACCTAATTTTGTTCCTCTTTGGAATGCACCTGCAGAAGGTTAAAGCACTCAATGGCACAACAGTATTGCATATAAAACTGTTCTAAAACAAATTTAAAAGTTTCCCTGGGGGATTAAGTGATATAATTGTTTCTGAGTAAAATTTAAGGGAATGCCTCATTCCCTTCATACCATGGAATACCTGCCACCGATGATTTCTCAGTTGCTGTATTTTGAAATACACACCAAATTTTCTACATTAAATTTCTGCTTGTGTGGATCCAGCATTTTAATGTGATTGTATACTGCGTTTAGAAGCTCATTATCATGAATATCAGAATGTTTAATTTTGATAATGTGATGTCAAGAGCAGCTACATTGTGCAATTATTTGTGGAAGAATATTAAGCCAGTGGTATGATCCCCAAAGATTAAACTCAATCCACATATAGTTTGTTATGGTTATTTTCAAATGTTCCACAATATTTGCTTTCAGTGGGAGAATGTCGAGTAGTGGTGTATTCTGTAGTGATCCATTATTATTCTGAAATACTTATTGACAGTTAGGGGCCAGAGAAATACAAAATACAAATCCGTAACCATTAGAATATATTGCAAACTTTTATTAATTCATGAACATTACTTCATATCTATTAGATCTACCTACAATTAATCATCCAAACCACATATAATAACATGCCTAGGTGGGACTGTTTTTTACACTGGTTTATGGAGCTCTCAGACTGCTGTTTCCAAATATAGTCAATAATGCATTTTTATCGAAGCTTCAAAATGACATATGATTTCTCTCATGTGAGTGCTACTCCCTGTGGTGGACAATGCTGTGAGCCATAACTTTTCTATGATTTTGTTAGGGTTGTCATAGTATATGTACTCCAGAGGTCGATTGTTCATTATTTTCAGCTGAATGTCAATTCCTTCACTCCTACTATTAACAGGTTCTAATATTGGCCTAATAATATTGCGTTTACTTAAACTTAGGGCTTGACTTTTTCGGGTTCTTACATATTTTATTTTTATCTGTTATTACTTTTATGTTGTAATTTCATGTACTGACACGTTCCATGACTTTGGAAATTTGCTCCTCAATTTGATACTACGGAGCTTGGTGTGTAAATAAATAAATAATAATTTGGGAACGAGTGGTCGATCTTCTTCTTCTTCTGGGTTTGAGTGTCATTGCTGAACCAGTCACTTACTACAAAGCCCTTGTGACGAGCTATTTTATCCACTGAGCCATAGTGATGACAACGGAATGTTACAGAAAGAAAGCAACACATATGGTCCTTACAGAAGTGATAGTTGGAATGTCATATTAAAGAGTCATGCCTCTAGAGATACAGCACATTTTGTTTCCCTGATTTCGAAATGACGATTGTTTATTGTCACCATTACTCCTATTTTTTTAAATTGTTACATCAGAATCTGTTAATTGTCCAACATTATACCCATGGTGGAGGGTATTTGATGCCTCATAACTCTGCCCCCATCATGATATATTAGTGACTACACCATCAAGCAAATTTAAGAATTGCAGAGAAATACTGTGTAATGATGACCACTATGCTACGATGGAGCACTGACTATTCTTCCTGTTAGTACCTGTTAGCGAATAAATGTCGAATAACCAGGTAAAATCGTTTTATTCATAACAAGAAACAAACCAATGCTTTCCATCACATTAAAGATATAATGAACTGTATTTTGCTGCACTGACAGCAGCTACTAATTGCAAATATTTGCCAAATTATACACTAAAATGTGCACGATTAACATTACGAGGGATATGCTGTAATTCCAATTACTACAATAGTGGTTGCATTGTTAATAGGTGTCTGGATACTTTTGGTCAGAATATAGGTTGCCCATCGATAAAATGGGGCAAATCCGCTTGAATAACTGTCATTCGGCAGGATGAGGAATGATGATTATGCCCCCACTGCAGGCATAGATTGAAGGCATGACCCATGATTGCTTAATCTTCTGACAACAACATCAGTTAGTGGTGGCAGGAGGTGCACTGTCCAGCCAATGTGTGAGGTGATAGAACAAGTTGCCTACAATGGTGGTCCCCAGCCTAAAAAATGGCTTCTGTTGGTGTTTGATCAGTGGAGCCAATTGGGCTCGACTGGTATTTTGTTTTAGTTAGATAAAACATGTCTTTCCTAGTAGCAGCATGGGTGTGGGATATCAGTATAATTTAGTGATGTACATACCTGTCTCTAAAAACGCTCGTACTTGGATTGCTTAGCGGTATCTACAAGTACACTATACTCTTGTATTGGTCTCCTCTAAGACATCCTGAAGGTGATATCATAGTGTGCTTTTTAACACACATAGCTACCAGGTTAGTATATATGTGACTGATGTTAAGTATTAGTTCTATTAGTTCCCAAGGCCATAGTAAGCTCTCAATTGTTTAAAAATTGTGAAACTGTAGATAGCAATGGAAGAAAATGGTCATACGTTGTAGAAATACCATTTAGATGCTGCAAATGGCAAAAAACGAAATTGAGTTATGGGTTAAGGCACATTTCAAGTGTGCATATAGGCAGAATGTAAATGAGGTGGGACAGGTGGGAGGAAAATCCATATTATTGGGTAATAAATCGTTATAATTAGGTTATAAATGATGGAGATAAAAGCGACAAAGCATTCATAATGGTGATAAAAGTGATATATATTTAATTACACTAACTGGAGAATTAATTATGACAGATAACTAATTAATCAATAAATAATGGTGACAAAAGTTACAGATAATAAATAATTATAACTGAAATATTTTTACACAAGATAAAGATGCTAGGCCAAGTGGCTACTTCGGGAGAACAATGGACTCCTGCTCTCAGAGAGGGCTTTGATTTGCAACTTTGAAAGAGACAGTTACCTCAGGACACTGGTCCCTACACTTGAACTTTCACCTTGCTGTTAAGGAGAACAATGCGCCGTTTGCTTTGAAACTTACTCATGTGATCTTCTAAGTCCTTTGGCATCTCCAACAGAATCGCAAGTCACTGGTGAAACCTACAGTTTTTATGTCTTCTCCTTGAGCTTTACCTAACTTTCCTTATTTATCTCCATTTTCCGTTATTGCCTTCAATACTCTGAGTGAAGAAGTTGGGAGAAAAGGCTACAACAACCCCGTCTCATTTCCTTCTTAACTACTGCCTACCTTTCATGCCCTTCGAATCTTATACCTGCACTCCCATTACTCTGCAACTTGTGGCCAATTTTAAGTGCCGTTTATTTTATCCCCGCTATCTTCAGTATTTCGAAGAGTGAATTGCAGTTAAATTTATCAAAAGCTTCCTATAAATCAACAAATACTATAAATTTACGTTTGCTTTTCTCTTTCTATCGTATAAGACAAGGGTGTCAAACTCGTGAGCTGCAAGCTGCACGCAGCACTTAAACTTATTTTTGTGGCCTGTGCCACCAGTATAACGGTATGGAAATATCACATCATCTTAAACGCGCAGATGCACAAGACCCGATCAGCAGTGAATATTTTGGTGGGCGATTCTCATACGTCAGCCTCAAAGAGTATAAGAGGAGCTTCCACTTGGGTGTTTTGCAGACACCTCTCTTCAGAATGCACTGTTGTTGGTTCCTTGGAACAATAGGGTTTGTTTTGAAATCCGAAGAGTGCACTGCTGTGGATTCAAGCACAAATAATTGACCGATTTAGGACAATGTCTTTGTCGGTGAAACTGTGTCGCTTTGCTCCCTATAAGGTCTGTTCGACACATACCGATATATGTTGGTAGTCTTTTGTCTAATGACGTTGTGATCTTTCCCACTAATGCCAACAGCGGCGTTCAAACAGTTGTGGTACTGTAGCTGTATGGTGAACTGGTGTTCATTATTAATTAATAAAGTAATTAGCGGGGAGGCTATTCTCACCCATCAGGCCCCCATTCCTTACTTGTGCTTTTTGCTATACTAACTGACAAAGCCCGGGTATCTATTTCGCCAACCACCTATTAGAAACAACAAAAAATGAAATGTGTCTGTAGAGAAGTATCGAAAAAATTTCATTTCCATGTATTCTTGAAAACACTTTTGAAATTATGAATCAATCATGCAAAAAAATACGCATAATGTATAAATGTACAAGTGCAGTATCCAAATTACGGTACATGACCCCGGACAGTTCCTCTCCGCTGGACACAGCTGCTGCGCGTGTTAGCAACGCGAGTCTGTAAACGTCTCTATTGCAATGCCTCCACATTGCTCTATAAACAGCTTTCAGTTTCGCCTACAACCGTTTGCGCTTCGTAGTCGAAAGCTGTCAAAAGCGATGCCAAATGCCGGGTATTTCTTGAAGTTGATTCGATTGTAGGAATGTCTTAGTAGTAAAGAAATAATGTATTAAAACTTCATGCATGATGCGGTATATTTTTGCTTATCTCAGTATTTATGACGTCATATCTCCTGAACTATGTATGGTACCATGATAAGTGGATACTGCCTCAGAAATTTATTGCAGTTAGCAGCATTAAAATAATACACTTAAACGTCATATATGATGCGGCAGTTTTTCACGTGTCTCTTTTTTTATGGTTTTATATCTCCTGAACTACGGTGAGTAGGTAGATCTTAAAAACACAGCCATTGTTGCCTGACAGTAAGGAATACATGCACCTTGTTTGGTTGAAATCGGCCCAGTAGTTTATGAGAAGTGAAACATACACACAGACACACACAGACACATACACACACACACACACACACACACACATACACACACACACACACACACACACACACACACACACACACATACATACATACATCCAGAACTCCTGAAGATAGACGTTGACTGTGAATATTGTATCACAGACACAGTCCCTTTGTTCACAGATGTCGCTAAACCCGCCTAAGGATGTAAACAACCATGCATGAGCAGCGCCTATTAGACGGAAGGAGTCCAAGGGCAGATCAGTTCCTGTCGTTCCACCACGAAGGAGGTACATGGTTCGTGTTGTCTGTAGTTCAACCTGTGCACAATAGGCTGCATGATGAGCAACTTCAGTCTCAACGTCCATGGCAACCACGACACCATGCAGCGCGGTACAGATGGGCCCAATAACATGCTGAATGGACCGCTCAGAATTGGCATCACGTTCTCTTCACCGATGAGTGTCGCATATGCCTTCAACCAGACAAATGTCGGAGACGTGTTTGGAGGCAACTCGGTCAGGCTGAACACTTTAGACACACTGTCCAGCGAGTGCAGCAAGATGGAGGTTCCCTGGTGCTTTGGGGTGGCATGTTGCCTGACAGTAAGGAATTAAGGAATACATGTACCTTGTTTGGTTGAAATCGGCCCAGTAGTTTATGAGAAGTGAAACATATACACAGTCACACACACACACACACACACACACACACACACACACACACACACACACACACACATACATACACACAAACACACACATACATACATACATACATCCAGAACTCCTGAAGATCGACGTTGACTGTGAATATTGTATCACAGACACAGTCCCTTTGTTCACAGATGTCGCTAAACCCGCCTAAGGATGTAAACAACCATGCATGAGCAGCGCCTATTAGACGGAAGGAGTCCGAGGGCAGATCAGTTCCTGTCGTTCCACCACGAAGGAGGTACATGGTTCGTGTTGTCTGTAGTTCAACCTGTGCACAATAGGCTGCATGATGCGCAACTTCAGTCTCAACGTCCATGGCAACCACGACACCATGCAGCGCGGTACAGATGGGCCCAATAACATGCTGAATGGACCGCTCAGGATTGGCATCACGTTCTCTTCACCGATGAGTGTCGCATATGCCTTCAACCAGACAAATGTCGGAGACGTGTTTGGAGGCAACCCGGTCAGGCTGAACACTTTAGACACACTGTCCAGCGAGTGCAGCAAGATGGAGGTTCCCTGGTGCTTTGGGGTGGCATTATGTGGGGGCGACGTACGCCGTTGGTTGTCATGGAAAACGCCGTAACGGCTGTATGATACGTGAATGCCATCCTCCATATTGGCAGCATATTGGCGAGCCATTCGTCTTCATGGACGACAACTCGCTTCCCCCTCGTGCACATCTTGTGAATGGCTTCCTTCATGGTAACGACATTGCTCGATTAGAGTGACCAGCATGTTTTCCAGACATGAACCCTATCGAAAACGCCTGGGATAGATTGAAAAAGGCTGTTTATCGATTTACGCAGAATCGCCGTTGAGAAGTGGGACAATCTGGATCAACAGTGCCTTGATGAACTTGTGGATAGTATGCCACGACGAAAACAGGCATGCATCAATGTAAGAGGACGTGCTACTGGGTATTAGAGGTTCCGGTGTGTACAGCAGTCTGGACCACCACCTCTAAAGGTCTCGCTGTATCGTGGTACAACATCCAACGTGTGGTTTTCATGAGCAATAAATAGGGTGGAAATGATGTTTATGTTGATCTCTATTACAATTTTCTGTACAGGTACCGGTACTATCGGAACCGAGATGATGCGAAACTTTTTTTGATGTGTGTGTGTTTACATTTTTCTGAATAAATTTATATTGCTATTAAAAATGAATTTGAAGTGTTTTGGTAGTTTGACAGTGTTCAGACCTGCTTTTCTCTACTGACTGCGTATTGCTACAGCACTGCGACAGCTACCTCCTTTAGGTACAAACTGTCTCTTACTTTGGAAAACTGCAGACAAGTGTAGATATGTTAAAAGCTATAAGCACAACACGCATTCATGTTAGGAAGCCACTGTAACTGTAATTTATTTCGGTATGTAGCTGTAACGATGTTGTTCCGTGGGATCTTGACGTACTTGTACAGACATAAAGGAGTATTTCGGTCGTTCCTAAATGCCCGACACGTAGCAATAAAGCACTGCTTTTCGTTCTCGTATCACAAAAACAAACTTCCCTCAACAAAGTTCCCATAAAATTTCGATTCAGAGTGGCGCTTCTTAAAATAAAGTGTGTCTTCCTTGTTTTATAAACAGTATGGACGTAGCAAAATACACAACGTCCAAAGGGCAGTAGTCGAGCTCCGCTGTCCATGAATTCTCTGCTTAGACTATGTTGCCGCTCGTCAGAGCGGGCAGGGGACCGCTAATAATGTAAGACAATTGTTAACAACAAAGTAACAAAACGGAAAACCAAAAGGCGATCTTTTCCAAAACATGTTTACGCTCAGGTGAACAATATTTTCAGGTACTATCGCGAAATCTATTTGTGAAATCCAGCTAATTTCTTCGTAAGAAGGTGATACCATGAACTCTCTTGTAGTTGATGTACAATAGCTGATGAACTCGTAAGAAATATCATCCTTCACCAGAGTAAAACTCTTCAAATATAGCTATATCGACACTGTCATTATAACAATAAGGTCTGTTACCGTACTGTGAACATTAAGATGTCATTGATACCGACATGTTGTCGAAGCTGTTTATCTTCCAGCAGGCCGCGGTGGCCGAGCGGTTCTAGGCCTTCAGTCCGGAACCACGCGGCTGCTACGGTCGCAGATTCGAATCCTGCCCCGGGAATGGATGTGAGTGATGTCCTTAGGTTAGTTAGGTTTAAGTAGTTCTAAGTCTAGGGGACTGATGATCTCAGATGTTAAGTCCCTTAGTGCTTAGAGCCAATTTGTTTACCTTCCGTTTAGGTATTGCAATACGGAGGAAATACAGATTAAAGAATGCCAGCATATTTGAAATATTGCACATTACATATGATCTACGAGCTGTTCGCATTAACAATTGCTTGTAGTGACTACGTCAGAAGTGTAGAAAGAGGATATGTCCCATTATCTAAGAAATGAACGTGAAACGCATTTCTGTGCCAAAAATACTTCCCTGTCATTTACTCGCAATTCATTGGCAAGCGTTATCCCACCTTCTCGGTGAAATATTCAGCCTCACGCTGACAACAGAGAGCCCCTTGTAAAAAAAATAAATAAAGAAAGAAAGAACTTGTGTGTCATTTTAATACTACAGGTAAGACAAGGAACAAAGTCCTACGTCTTGCAGCTAATGTCGAATTCATTGAGCTATCTGAGAATTTCTCGGGTGAGGTAGTGGAACGAACTTCTCTCCAGTGGGGAAGGATTGTTACTAATATGCTATGTTGATCCTACTCATTTACCAGCGCTCTGTGAGTGGAAAAAAGACCTTATGAGAGTGTTCTACCAGCTGATAAAATGGATAGTCCTGGGTCTATTCCGGAAGAGCAGGATGAAATATCGACCCGGGGGAGCGATTTATTTTAAATACACGGAAGACGCTAGATGCATGAATACCCACGACAGTGCGTGGAAGTGCAAATAGAAGTTTGAAGTAGCAATTCGTAAACCAGTTTACAGCAATTCGTTAGTATAGTGGGAATATTATAATGTGGCTGTCGACCTCTAGTATAAACAAACGAGTATGTTTACCGGCCGGGAGTAGGTTGTAGTGGTGATGATGGTGCGGGGAGGGGTGGGGGGGGGGGAGGGGGGGTGAAGGAGCGGTGCGAGGCAACTAGCCCTGCCTCCCTATTCTCGCAGAGCTGGCAGTCTGCCTACGCCTGTCTTTCGCGCACCTGCGAAAGCAGAGATGGCACAGTAGTCATTGAGAATCGCCGATCTCTTCTGTTGTCATAGGGTGGATCTCGATAGCCATGATGGACCTTACTCCTTTCAAAATTAGAAAGGAAAACAGCGCAAAGCAAAACAAAGCATTTTATAGTGGCAACCGCAGAATTACTTGTTGAGGTTGGCTGTGTCGTAAATGTAGTAGCTGAGGTCCGATCTCTACTAATATCTTAGGCAAGCTTAGATCAACACTCCCTCCTCCTCCCCCCCCCCCTCCACATATACGTACAACTAACACTGCCACATTAAAGTGTCATATAAGAGGACGGTCACAGTCAAAACAAATAACACCCAGGAATGTAGTTGAGGTGTCGCAGAGATCGCTGCGCGTAGTGCAGTCCACAGATACTTTGAGTCAGCAGCGTTATGGGCGCTGAACACTAAAACCGAACTGGTATGACAGCAGCGGCAGTTTTCTAACGACTGCATGACATCACGCTGGCTGTTTCCAGCGTTACGATTCACTTTTTCCTTTTTTCGTAGTAACGTACAAGGAAAGAAACCTAGCTTTATACACAGCGAGTGCACGATACACCTATTCGCAATATACAGGATGTTTGGCTGTTGTAGGGACACTGTAACAAGCAAATAATCCTCATAAGCTGAGCTCGAGAAAAGCAATGATTTCCTAGATACCATGTGTGCGCAAGTGCAGTCTTGCCAACCAATGTTACGACATTATCCATATCTAAGGCTACGTTTATTTCGAGGCACCGCAAGCGAGGCGTAAATTACAGTGTTACATCGCTCTCGTTAGACTTTATCAGCGTTCTAGATACTTAAGTAGTGGTGAAAAGCGTTTGGACAACAACGATATCGATCGTGACTCACACCACCATAGCCCCCACATCTCACGATTTGAAATCATTGGATTTTGTGTGTGTGTGTGTGTGTGTGTGTGTGTGTGTGTGTGTGTGTGCATGTGTGTGTGTGCGTGTGTTTGTATTTGTGTGTGTGTCGGGATATTCAAAACCTTTGGTGAATTCCATGGAGTCGATAAACTCCGAGGGTGTAGTGTGGATGTTTGTCAGTGCATTCGGAATATGCCTGGAATTTTTGAATGTATATGGGCGTCGATGATGAAACGCGCTCAGGTCTGCCCTCACACGAACGGTCATGTGGAACACTTGGTGTAATGTACATGTATTTGTAGTCGAGTGCATATCTGCATTTGGATCCTCAGGGACTATATTATAAGGTATTCATGTGCTCAGTCATAGCACATCGTATCCATTGATTTCCGGACCTATGTTTGTTGGGATTGTGTTCGTCTGTCATTGTCCTTTTCTCGCACTTTTGTACTATAATAGTCGAAAACCTTGTACATTTATGTATCGATGGCTAAAACTTTGAGCTGAAGATAGATTTAGCTGATAACTTAAGTCAGAGTTTATTAACATAAGCGTTCTTCTAAAAAGCGGAGTGAAATGTTCATCATAAACTGGGTTACTCCGCTGTTAGTAATTTGCAAATGTTGGAACAGATATCTCATTCGTATTCAGTAGCACATTTTGAGTTTCAAACAATGTGTATCATAGTGACGTCTTACTACAGAAACAATAGGACCTTCGAAGTTAAGAATAACTAGAGAATGAAGAGAGGAAACGCTAGAATTCACTCTCGATCATCATGAAGCTTTACCAAGAAATTCGAGTTCGTCTGTTGGTTAGGCAACAAGCGCTTCTTTTTTCAAATAGGTACGTGGTTTATAGAGAAAGAAAACAGTACGAGGCCTGTTCAGAAAGTAAGCTCCGATTGATTGCCAAATTGAAACCACAGTGAACATCAGAAATGTTTTACTTGTAACAATTAGCTACACCTTTCAGCTACTTCTCTACGTAGTCGCCGTTCTTAGACTTTTGTCATAGCGTTGTACCAACTTTTCAATAGCCTCATCATAGAAGGCAGCCGTCAGTGCTTTCCGCCAATTCTCCACGCTGGCCTACACCTCGTTGTCTGTGTCAAAATGTTGTCTTCAAAGACAGCGGTTCATGAGACCAGAGATGAAACTCAGGGGGAGACAACTGCGGACTGCATTGTGGGTAATCTCACATTTCCATTTGAAAAAGATGCAGGAGCATCTTCATTGCCCCTGCAGAATGCGGCTGAGAATTGTCTTGAAGAAGAAACAGCACGACAGTTATGTAATGTTAGCTGCATAGCTTCAGGCGAAATTTCTCACCAGGCCCTCGTACTTGGCGGCAGACACTATTTTCTAGACATCTTTACGCACTCACTGCGAGCTCAGAAATGAGAAGAGCGACGTGATGCTAACTGGGGTTATACTAGAGACATTACCCAACACATCTGTGCAAAGCTTTATCGGATTTTCGCAGTCGTTTCCATTTCGCGACCGATCGGAGCTTACTTTCTGAACGCCCCTCGTATTTTTCTACTTACGTATTTGTCGTATGGTGACAGGAGAAAATAACAGAGAACTACACTACTGGCCATTAAAATTGCTACACCAGGAAGAAATGCAGATGATAAATGGGTATTCATTGGACAAATATATTATACTAGAACTGGGATGTGATTACATTTTCACGCAGTTTGGGTGCATACATCCTGAGAGGTCAGTACCCAGAACAACCACCTCTGGCAGTGATATCCGCCTTGATACGCCTGGACATTGAGTCAAACAGAGATTGGATGGCGTATACAGGTACAGCTGCCCATGCAGCTTCAACACGATACCACAGTTCATCATGAGTAGTGACTGGCGTATCATGACGAACCAATTGCTCGGCGACCATTGACCAGACGTTTTCAATTGGTGAGAGATCTGGAGAATGTGCTGGCCAGGGCAGCAGTCGAACATTTTCTGTATCCAGAAAGGCCCGTACAGGACCTGCAACATGCGGTCCTGCATTATCCTGCTGAAATGTAGGGTTTCGCAGGGATCGAATGAGGTTCGTAACACATCTAAAATGTAACGTCCACTGTTCAAAGTGCCGTCAATGCGAAGAAGAGGTGACCTAGGCGTGTAACCAATGGCACCCCATACCATCACGCCGGGTGATACGCCAGTATGGCGATGACAAATACACGCTTCCAATTTGTGTTCACCACAATATCGCCAAACACGGATGCGACCATCATGATGCTGTAAACAGAACCTGGATTCATCCGAAAAAATGACGTTTTGCCATCCGTGAACCCAGGTTCGTCGTTGAGTACACCTTCGCAGGCGCTCCTATCTGTGATACAGTGTCAAGGGTAACTGCAGCCATGGTCTCCGAGCTGATAGTCCATGCTGCTGCAAACGTCGTCGAACTGTTCGTGCAGATGGTTGTTGTCTTGCAAACTTCCCCATCTGTTGACTCAGGGATCGAGACGTGGCTGCACGATCCGTTACAGCCATTCGGATAAGATGCCTGTCATCTCGATTGCTAGTGATACAAGGCCGTTGGGATCCAGCACGGCGTTCCATATTACCCTCCTGAACCCACCCATTCCATATTCTGCTAACAGACATTGAATCTCGACCAACGCGAGCAGCACTGTCGCGATACGTTAAACCGCAATCGCGATAGGCTACAATCCGACCTTTATCAAAGTCGGAAACGTGATGGTATGCATTTCTTCTCCTTGCACGAGGCATCACAACAACGTTTCACCAGGCAACGCCGGTCACCTGCTGTTTTTGTATGAGAAATCGGTCGGAAACTTTCCTCATGTCAGCACGTTGTAGGTGTCGCCACCGGCGGCATTCTTGTGTGAATGCTCTGAAAAGCTAATCATTTGCATATCACAGCGTCTTCTTCCTGTCGGTTAAATTTCGCGATATCTCATACACAAACAGCAGTTGACCGGCGTTGCCTGGTGAAACGTTGTTGTGATGCCTCGTGTAAGGAGGAGAAATGCGTACCATCACGTTTCCGACTTTGATAAAGGTCGGATTGTAGCCTGTCGCGATTGCGGTTTATCGTATCACGACACTGCTGCTCGCGTTTGTCGAGATCCAATGACTGTTAGCAGGATATGGAATCAGTGGGTTCAGAAGGGTAATATGGAACGCCGAGCTGGATCCCAACGGCCTTGTATCACTAGCAGTCGAGATGACAGGCATCTTATCCGCATGGCTATAACGGATCGTGCAGCCACGTCTCGATCCCTGAGTCAACAGATGGGGACGTTTGCAAGACAACAACCATCTGCACGAACAGTTCGACGACGTTTGCAGTAGCATGGACTATCAGCTCGGAGACCATGGCTACAGTTACCCTAGACGCTGCATCAGAGATAGGAGCGCCTGCGATGGTGTACTCGACGACGAACCTGGGTGCACGAATGGCAAAACATCATTTTTTCGGATGAATCCTGTTTACAGTATCATGAAGGTCGCATCCGTGTTTGGCGACATCGCGGTGAACGCACATTGGAAGCGTGTATTCGTCATTGCAATACTGGCGTATCACCCGGCGTGATGGTATGGGGTGCCCTGGGTTACACGTCTCGGTCACCTCTTGTTCACAATGACGACACTTTGATCAGTGGACGTTACATTTCAGATGTGTTACGACCCGTGGCTCTACCCTTCATTTGATCCCTGCGAAACTTTACATTTCAGCAGGATAATGCACGACCCCATGTTGCAGGCCCTGTACGGGCCTTTCTGGATACAGAAAATGTTCGACTGCTGCCCTGGCCAGCACATTCTCCTTATCTCTCACCAATTGAAAACGTCTGGCTAATGGTGGCCGAGCAACTGGCTCGTCACAATACGCCAGTCACTACTCTTGATGAACTGTGGTATCGTGTTGAAGCTGCATGGGCAGCTGTACCTGTACACACGATGCAAGCTCTGTTTGACTCAATGCCCAGGCGTATGAAGACCGTTATTACGGCCACAGGTGGTTGCTTTGGGTACTGATTTCTCAGGATCTATGCACCCAAACTGCGTGAAAATGTAATCACATGTCAGTTCCAGTATAATATATTTGTCCAGTGAACACCCGTTTATCATCTGCATTTCTTCTTGGTGTAGCAATTGTAATGGCCAGTAGTGTATATCTCAGTCACTGGGGTTCTGATAATGAAATTTATGAATGAATTGTTTATTATTCTTGACTATACGTTCAGCAATGACGGTGATCTCCTTACTGATATTGCTGGAACATTACTAAGAATCGGTGTCAATGCGTGTTTGTGGGACGAATGAGGCGCATTACCTTACTGAGCTGTATGTCAGTTATTTTAGTGTGAGCACTGTTTAACCAGATGGAACAGTACTATTCTGTTATTCCGCAAGTTAGTATGAGAGAGCTAACGCTGATGATCTGTTGCAACTGCACCACATGCATTTCCTGTTAACTTCTGGAGTAGGTCAATATTGTTCCGTGTTTTCATTTTAGTTGCCACACTCCGGAGATGGATTTTGTACCTGAAGACATGTTTAGTGTCACATTTAAGAATATTGGAATGTTGCAAAGTGTCTATTTAGAGAACATCGAGCTGTCTAAAACGTCCTTCAGGACAGACTACGGAGAAAAGATAACCGAAGAGGACCTTCTCAGGACCCTTCCGTTCGTAAGATTGTACATTCAGTACCATCTGAACATAGAAGGGATAAGTGGAGCAAACAGCACATTAGCTACACAGTGGATAAAGACCGCCGCTGTGACTTCAGCACTTAAAGCCACTTGTTACGAGAGGAGAGGCTAGACAACCGATTACACCATACACCCGCAAACAGACAAGCTCTGAGTCACTGCGGTCGAACGCTGTCTAGACGTGTGCAATACTTTGTCACGGATATGACACTTCACATTATGCTGTTTCACACATGTACTACAAAGTGCTGATAATTTGCATCAGTATTCTGGTTTTTTTTTTTTAAAGGCAACATCGTTAACTTGCGTTGGTAGATCAACACCCCACAAGGTACCCCCCCCCCCCCCACGTCGGGCCCCCCACCCCCACCCTCCCGGTTTCACTCGCGATCCCGCGATTTCTTAAAGACTCGAGCACCCATGTACGAGACAGCTTCAACCGTCAAACAGTGGATGAGTATTGTCTGGGTACTTTGCGCTCTCTTTTAAGAACAGCTACGTCTTCACGCATCTGAATGTTTATAACGCCATATCAGCTGTACCATATGTCTTATAATAACAGAATTGGACAAATACATTATGTGAAGGGGACGACTTGTTCGATGACGTGTTGCAAGAAGAAACGGGAGTCGACACGGGGCAGAGGTAGGGGACCCAGTACTAGAATCAGAATTTAAAAGAGCTTTGGAAGACTTAATCTCAAATAAGGGAGAAGGGATGGATAACATCCCATTGAAATGTCTGAACTCATTGAGAGAAGTGACAATAGAGCGACTATTCACGTTGGTGTGCAGAATGTATGGGACTGGCGATATACGACCTGAGTTTCGGAAAAAATATCATCCACACAACTCCCAAGATTGCAAGAGCCGACAAGTGCCAGAATTATCGAACACTTTGTTTAAAATTTCTTGTACCCAATTGCTGACATGAATAATACACAAAAGAATGGAAAAGAAAACTGCGGATTAGTTAGATGACGATCAGTTTGGCTTTAGGGAAGGTAAAGGCACCAGTGAGTCAGTTCTGACGTTGCCATTAATAATGGAAACAAGACTGGGGATAAATCAAGACACGTCCACAGGATTTTCGATCTGGCAAAAGCGTTAGAAAGTGTCAAATGGTGCAAATGTTCAATATTGTGAGAAAAATAGGAGTAAGCTGAAGGGAAAGACGGTTAATATACAGCGTCTACAAGAACCAAGAGGGAACAATAAGACTGGAAGACCAAGAACGAAGTGCTCGCATTAAAAGGGGTGTAAGGCAGGGATGTATGCTTTCGCTCTCCTGTTCAATCAGAACATCGAAAAAGCGATAATGGCAATAAAAGAAAGGTTCGGGAGTGGAATTAAAACTCAAGGTGAAACGACATCAATGATGCGATTCGTTGATGACATTCCTATCCTCAGTGCACGCCAAGAAGGATTAAAGGATGTGTTGAATGCGATGGACAGTGTAATGAGTACACAATACGGACTAGGGGTAAATCGAAGAAAGCCGAAAGTAATGGGTGCAAGCTTGCTACTTCCTTTTGTAATCAAGACTTTAATAAACATAGCAAAGGTAATGTTAATCGGAACACAGGGAGGCGTTGTGATCTAAATAACAACAGATTTATTCATTATTAACATCACAAGCCAAAGTGAATGGCTAAAGAAACGTCACACAAACATTTTTATTAGACAGACGCTTTGACCAATACTGGGTCTATGGTGGATAAAGTGATCAGCTGGTGATCCACACACAACACTAACCAGAACACTAATCGCGTTATCTGACTTCATAAACGTGAATGCAGGGTATGCCCCTAAAACTACCCCACAATCAAGTATCTAAAACTCTACTATTCCAAAAAGAAAAATATGGTTCGAAAGAACAGGATGCTGAGACACATATATTGGAACCCTACGCCGTAGCAGCGAATACTTTAACCTTCTGCCGGTCAGGGCGGCACACCACGAGGCGTGGACGGCAGTAATCTGTTATTAATGTCGCGCGCCCGAAAAATGCAAGTACACAGTCTCGATTTCGGTTAATTCGAAACGCAGGTACTTCCCTATGAGCCTCTGAAACCCTGGTGGATTCCAGTGTGCAGGGAGACCCGTTTGCTAGTCTGCCAAACCAATTTCACTCTCTCCCACGACTATGCGTGACGGAATATGTCAAATGTTTAGACAGCCAACTCAAGACAAATAAGCACACCCACGCATCACTCATTGGGTGCGTAATGCTGGAAGCAGTACCTCTGACGGTTCAGAAGGTGACTGGTACAGGCTCTAAGTGGCACACTAACAAAGGACATAAGTCTCACCATTTAGGTAGAGACCTGCAGTTCT
Organism: Schistocerca serialis cubense; assembly: GCF_023864345.2. NCBI lineage: Eukaryota > Metazoa > Arthropoda > Insecta > Orthoptera > Acrididae > Schistocerca > Schistocerca serialis. The sequence continues at coordinate 217,520,957 of NC_064639.1, read as the reverse complement.
TCACTAGTGAAGCGTCAGGAGAGTGCCTACTTCTCTTTCTCTCCACTTTCCTCGCCAGCTCGGTGGAAAAAGCCCATTTACATCTTAGACCACTCCCACTTTAGCACAAGCCAACCACGAGCTGGAGCGCCGCATTCGAAGATGGGAGACTGTCCCTTGCTCTGCATACCCAGATTTGACCAATCAGAGACTTTAAAGTTAACTGGGAGAAAAGAAAAAAACAAGATTCAGATTCGCAACTTCTTTCCCACACGTTTACGCTATGCGTTTTCCTAACAACATGCCCAGAATGGAACCACAGCCCTCCATAAAAAAGATCGTTATCTCCCCTGTTGCGTCCATTTCAAATTTTCCAAGGAACGGCCATAAACTCGCTAAAAGCCTCGTGCTTTCACAAATATGTTTTGTACCAGAGTCTGGACGTCTGGGTGCCAGTGACCTGTCCCACGGAAATTCGCAGAAAGCTCATTGTCGTCTCATCGAGTTCCTGCCTAACAAGGGCTCATCCTCTGCTGTATTACCGGTCTCCTATGTGCTGCCCTCTGCAGTAGCGACTTCTTGGCGTTAGTCAGCCTACCTGGATGTGGATGCCGACCGACCGGCGCCATCCAACGTGTCTTCACAATGAGACCGTGGAACTCGGTAGTCCGGCCCATCCTCTGTGTTATTGCTGGTCTTCAGTGCTTTGCCCATTGTAGCGGCGTTTCCTCGGCGCTAGTCAGCCTACTTGGGAGCTGTCCCCAACCGACCAGCACCATCCTATGTGTCTGCACAATGAGACTGCGGAACTCGGCCGTCCGCTGATATTTTCACCCGGGTTCCATAGAAGAAAACGCTCCCCTCGGCCCTCAGTCATCGTACACTTTTACTGCAGTCGTTTAAAACGGCACCCTATTCCTTTGAAAGCAGGTAAAGCTTACCGCTTTTCCTTCACTAGACCACAAAAGTAAGAGGGTTAACTACTGCTCACCATTTCATCATGATGTATAAAGTCAGATCGTAATAAAGATCATCTTCCCTTAGAATATTAAGCGACATGACACCAAATCGGAAGTGAGAGTGCCCTGCAATTTCTCGTGGGAAGTGGCAGAAATGAGAACAGCGAGAAACTTAATATCTGAATTGGTGGTCATGAAGTAGATAAAGTTAAGGAATTCTGCTACCTAGTCAGCAAAATGACCCATGATGAATGTAGCAAGGAGGACGTCAAAAGCAGACTATCACTCGCAAAAAGGTCATTCGAAGGCAAAGATAAATCTACCAGTAGCAAACATAGACCTCAAGCTGAGGAATAAATTTCTGAGAATGGACTGTGGGAAAACGGAAACGGAAGAAAATAGAAGAATCTGAGATAAGGTGCTACAGAAGACTTGAAAATTAGGTGGACTAATAAGTAAGGAATGAGGAGGTTCTCCAGAAAATCGACAGGGAATGTATGGAAAACACTGACAAGAATGAGGGACAGTATGATGGGACATATGTTAAGAAATCGGGGGATAACTCCCATGATACTAGAGAGAGGTGTAAAGGGTAAAAATTGTAAGGGAAGACAGAGATTGGAATATATCCAGCAAATAATTGAGAGTGTAGGTTGCAATTGCTACTCTGAGATGAAAAGTTTGGCATATGAGAGGAATTCAAGACGGGCCTCATCAACCAATAGGAAGACTATTGACTGTAAAAAGGTGGATTCTGTCTGCTAAATTTGTTGCGAATAGAACTAGCAGTAAAGAAGAAATAAATTAAAATGTTATGCTTGATGCTGAAATTTTACTACGTGAACAACAAAAACGTAGTAATCAATAAACTTTTCTCCTTCCATCATTTTTGACGGAGAGGGAGGCGGGGCAACGAGGGCATTCAACGAGAAAAAGTTTCTTGGAAATGGTTTGAAGATATATGTAATGTTTGCTGAAAATTGCTAAGTGTTTTCATTTTCAAACAATGGATGAATACACTCTGGGTAATTTGCGTGTCGGGAGTTATGCTGCCTCAAGACACATACACGATTCCTAACTTAAATACTTTACTTATTATGTTAAACCTTTAACTCAAGGTTTTGGTTCTTGGTGAGTAGATTATGACATCATTTTAATCTTTTATTTGGTAATGTTTATCTCAAGCAACATGTTCTTTCTTATTGTCTTGTGGACAGCCTTCACGAATACGGGCCACTTCTTGTCAATGTTTTTGTGTGTCAGCACTCCATGAACATGATTCATCATGTTGTTGCTCTAATTGTAGGCAAAAGAGGCGCGCAGAAGTCGTTTGTTTGAGTGCATGTAACGTTTAGCTGTGAGCTCTAAATTCTTATATGGTTTACATGGTAGAACTTTGAAAAGCCAAGTGTATCTGCAATTCATTTGTAGAAAAACGTCTGCCTTTGTAATATGAGGTGTCGTTTGTGGTTTATGCCCAAATTTGAAGAACAGAGAAAAGACAAAATATACACGTTGCTTTAGAGCAACATTGGCAATAACAGTAATTGAAAAATAACATCACAGCTAATAAATATACAGGGTGGCGCACGAAATGTGTTACCATTTTGTTTTTGAATATAAACTTTATTGTCAATACAATCTGCAAGGAACATATATTACAATGAAGAGTCGTCCATGGAGATTTGTTCTAAATCAGCACATGCTCAATATGTCCACCATTTCGTTTCCTAATCTCCTTCAAACGAACACTGAAGTTAGTGATTACCTTACGGCACATGTCTTGCGTAATTTCACTGCAAGCTTGAAGAATAAGTCTTCTGAGCGCCATTAAATCACGTAGACGTTTCGGGAAAATTTTTTCCTTTAGGTACCCCCAAAGAAAAAAGTCACATGGATGGAGGTCTGGACTGCTGGTGGGCCAATTTTGTCCGTCATTGAATCGACCTGGAAACCTGAGTGAAATGATCCGCATGTCGAAATGCTAGTGTAAAAACTCCAACACAGTGTTTGCAGTATGTGGCCTTGCTCCATCTTGCATGAACCACTGCGTGTTGAAGGGCAAGGTAGTAGTAAGAAGCTGTGGAATGAAGCTATTGCGAAGCATGCTCAAATAACGCTCGCTGTTCACAGTTTCTTCAAAGAAAAATGGTCCAATAAGTCTGTGACTGGAAATTGCTGCCCACGCTGTAATCCTCGGAGCATGATGTTGTCGTTCATGAAGCACTTGTGGGTTTTCAGTGGCCCAAAAGCGTACATTTTGTTTGTTAACCACACCGTCTAAATGAAAATGCGCCTCGTCTGAAAACCAAACGTTGTTGAGAGTTTCTTCCCTATCCTCCGCCCACTGAGCAAACAGTAGTCTCTGCTGCTTGTTTTCTTCAGTGAGCTTCTGTGCACAGGTCATCTTGTACGGGTACATATGGAGCTCACTTTTAAGAATGCGTTGAACGGAGCGTCTGGATATTCCCAGTTGCACTGCTGCCTTCCTACACAACTTCCCGTAACTTCTCTGTGCAGCAACCCGTACCGCTTCAATATTCTCTAGCGAACAGGCTTAGGCCGAGGTCGCTTCGCTTCCAATACTGTTCCTTCCTGTACAAATTTATCGTACTACCAGTGGATGGTCTTCTTGCAAGGGACCCATCGTGTGTTAAAACGTTGTCGAAAACGCCTCTGAGTCACAACAAGGCTTTTCGTTTCATGAAAAAGTAACACAATTGCCGATCGTTGCTGTGTCGTCAGTCTTCCATTGTCAGCCATTCGTGCTTACTAGTCTCCTAGCGGCAGTATCGTGAATTACACGTCATTTCGTAACTCATTTGTTTTTCCAAGCTCTGCTGGTACTGCTGTAGAGATCCCATTGGGATATCCAATGTGCGTCGTAAATTGTGAAAGAAACAATTGGTAACACATTTCGTGCGCCACCCTGTATTTGTTTGCAGCAAAAATGAAGATGAATCCAGTGAGTTTTTATGGAAAAAGGAAGTGTAAAGCCACTATATTTCTTCCTTTGGGCCCTTTGCTTTCTGACTGCGACAGTTGAAGCTCGGGACTAGATATTCTAGCGAATAGTTCTAATGAAGATCCGGTTTACCAGCCTCAAATTTCACGGATTAATCAGTTGGTAATTGTAGCAGAAACTGATTCTGAAGATGATGAAGTAACAACAGACGAAGTAATACCACATCACCAATGTGACATAAGTAGCACAGAGGGACCCTCCACCTCCTCCAAAAGTAGAGCTCCCCAGAAAGTCATTTTAAATGGGTGAAGCAAGACCTTACGTGTGTGTATTCAGATCTGTCTCATGAATTACGCGAATCGTGCAGTGGAACTCATTTACAATATTTCAGAAAACTATTTGACTCTGAGATAATAAAAATGATTGTTGATCAGACAAACCTATATTCTGTGCAGCAGACATTGTCATCACTGAATACAAATGTAAATGAAATGGAGCAGTTAATTGGCATGCTAATTTACATGAGTGTAATAAATTTGCCTTCATATACCGATTACTGTGCTCAGTCTATCAATACAGAAAAAAATCTCCAGTGTTGTGAGTTTAAAAAGATTTCAGGAACTCCGCAGATACATTCACTTCTCGAATAATGAAAATTCTGCCAGTTCTATCGACAGGTTGGTGAAAATTAGACCCGTTCTGGATGCTGTAGTAAGCAAGTGTCGAAACCTTGATGGAGAAAATGAATAGTCAATCGATGAAATTATGGTTCTGTATAAAGGTACCAGGACTGACAATCTACGCAGTATATTCAGAACAAACCCCACAAGTGGGGCATCAAGATTTTTGTACGATCAAGAGTGTCTGGAACTGTATGCAGTTATATTCCATATACCTGTAAAGGTACGATTACGGACTTATCAGAAGAGGAAAAGAAATTTGGAACTGGTGGCCAAGGTTTAATTCTGCTGTGTAAGACAATAGCTCAGCCGCTCAACTCAAGAGTGTACTTTGTCAATTTGTTTTCCACACTGGAACTGTTAATTTTCCTGAAGAATAAAATGAACATAGATTCTTTGGGAACAGTACGTAGGAGTCGTATAAACTATTGCCCACTTGAACCAGAGAACTCACTACTGAAGCGAGGTCGGGGAAGGTTGGATGAAAATTGAGCAATAATCGTAGTTAGGTGGACAGATAACACTGTGCGACTATGAAAATGTAAATTGAATGAAAATAGCCAATTCCTATCAATTCTGATGTGCTGATCGCGAATATCTCAAAGAAAATTCAGAATTACCTCTAGTTTTCGTTTTATATTGTTTTATTATAGTGAAATAATTATATATTGATTCTTATTTTAAGTTTAAAACCAAATATTATAATGGTTTGTCAAAGTCATAATAACTAGCAACAATGGATTATATTATTGTCCCTGGTCTTACCTGTGTGCAATATTTTTGATATAAACAGTTTGATACCAGTTTTAGTGATCTTTTGTCTCCCTCCTCTTCAACTTCAGTGACTTCATTAATGCATGTAATAATTTTTGCACATTTGTTTCCCGTTAACTACCAGTTGTTCAAGTTGACTGCTATTGATGTGAACAAAAATGCCACGAGTTTGTGTTAACAGTGCTGACACATTTTTCTATGTGTGTGGAAAAGTGACATTTGCTTCACAAAAGCAGAAAATAACTCCATTGATTAAAAAAGCTTACAGTTGTTATTTTGATTGCAAAATATGTGATCAGGATAAACCCTGAGCTCCACATGTCATCTGCAACACTTGAGGCAGCAACCTCAGGAATTGGATGCATGGGATGAACGTTCAATGCCCTTTGCAGCGCCCTTGATCTGCCGTGAGCCACTAACCATGTCAGTGACTGCTACGGTTCCTCCTATCAAGAAGGGAATATGTAAGAAGAAGAAGCAGACAGTGATCTATCGTAACATTCCATATGACGTACGTCCGATTCTACATGTGGAAGGACTGCCAATACCTGAACCACTGACAGTATACGAGATTACTTCTGATGGGGATTCTCAATGTCCTGAACCATGTACATCACAAGACCCATAGTTTCTTCCAAATATATCATCAACTCATGAGCCACAATTCGCTATCAAGCCTGAGTTTTAACAGACAAGATGTAATGCGAGGGCATTGTTTTAGTTCTCTTCTCAACTTATGAATGTGAATGAAAGGAACAATAATTAATCATGTGCAGTAGAACAGTGTATTGCAGGAAGAATGTCGAGCCTGCACTTTGAAAATTTTGCGAAGAGAACTTGCCGCTGGGGCTTTCATGTATATGTACCATACAGGGTGATACAGCTGGCCCTACTTATGGGTTTTATCCAACCCGCAACGCCTTCAAAAACCACGCGCATATTCCAGAATTTGCATCAAGCCTTAAGGTGTTAGGTAGAAAATTTTAGAGGTGTAACATTTACACCACTTGCTCAATTATATCCAGCACCTATTAGTGGCTTCCTCAGGGGATGCGCCTTAACGTAGCACTGTCCGTGCGGGCGAGGAGGTTTGCGTGCTCCTGATCCGGAGGGCTATGCCGGCGGTAGCATAGCTACCAGTAGGGTCACCCATGCCGGACAAGCCGAAGGGGAGGAGCCAGACCAAGTGCGTCCCACAACGACCTATCGAAAACCTGTCTCCCATCCTTTTCCTATCCCTAGCCCATCCTTTTTCTTTTCCTTTCCATTTCTCCCACTTAACCGATGCTGGCGGTTAAACCACGTATAGGGGTGCAGAGGAAATGCCAAGCCCATATGCCGAACATCTGGTAAACCGTCAGTGCCTGGGCGATAAGGTGTCAGCCTCACCAAGGCAGCCGGCCGGAGTGGCCGAGCGGTTCTAGGCGCTACAGTCTGAAACCGCGCGACCGCTACGGTCGCAGGTTCGAATCCTGCCTCGGGCATGGATGTGTGTGATGTCCTTAGGTTAATTAGGTTTAAGTAGTTCTAGGGGACTGATGACCTCAGAAGTTAAGCCCCTTAGTGCTCAGAGCCATTTGAACCATTTTTGAACCACCAAGGCAATCTGAAGCGGTGGGCCCATCACCCGCTCTTCTTAAATAATCTGATTACTGAAACCGAGACGAGAATACAAAACCGGATGGATAAACTAGTGATGACCTTTGGCATGAAAGGAAAACGAAAATTGGCTTTTGGAATATAGGAACCTTGAGTGAGAGTAGCAAGCTGAAACAAGTGACCAGAGAAATGAATAACTAAAATGGAACTAGAATGGGCATACATTGAGGAAACCAGATGGAGCTGTTGAAAGGGTGGCGTTGGATTGCAACCCTCAAGGAGTTAAGAAACGTGGTTGTCCCAAACAGATCTACAAAAGGACGGTCGAGAGAGAAGCTGCAGAGGATGGGAAAACCTGAAGTGAAGAGACTTGCTAGATATCGTACCAGGTGGAGGCATTTCGTCACGGCGCTATGTTCCAGAGGGAACGACAGGAACTAAGTAAGTAAGTAACCTATTAGTAGACATTAACCGTTTCGGGGCGGAGCGCGTTTCCCCACAGCGGAGCAATTCGGTGGCGCTGTGCGGGTTCCATATCCCTTACGTTTGTTTCATTGCTTATAAAATCTACAGTTTTTGACTTATCGATGTAATTATTTTTGTAAATGAAGCTTAAAAGACGCTGTTTACTCTCATACTATTCTCATTATTCCATATCGCGCACTTTTTGACTTGGCGGTGGTCTTAAAATGGAAAAAAATGAAAATTCTGATTTTTTTTACTTTTTTTTTAGTTGAGAGGTGAAACATTGAATTAGACATATTAAAATTAATTGTATCTTTTTCTTTAAAGTTTTAGCTTTAAAACGACATATAAAACACATTTTTATCTCATATGGGACGTCCGTGGGAAGAAAAATAAAAAGACCATTTTGAGGGATGAAAAATTTAATTTGTGTCAATAAACTACAACATTTCGTAAAATATGCTTAAAACAAACTTTACAACTCTGGCATATCGATTTTTCTATAGGAATCCATATTTTACAAGTACTTTCGGTACTCTGCTACTTTGTGATACCTGTTGAAGCACTCAGGCACATGAAGAGAAGGGTTGGACGGACAATTTTCGCAAAAAGGGGGACCGTTTTCGCCCTCCTGGCATGGAGCGATCACTGCAGACGACACAGTCACTCTGTTTTCCGTGTCCATTCCTGCGATAGCATGCTACAGGCCGTCCATCCTGTGTAGGTCACCATACTCAGAGCGGGGCCTCTTCCTCGATGGGTTGGTTGTGCCTTGACGCCGCCCACAAGCTCCTGGACGAGACTCTTCCGAAACTGCAAATGACTCTTTGGTGTCTCTCCTCTTTTCTTTGCTAAAATGGCATATAGCAAGAAAGCAATGACGATCCCCACCTGAAATTAGCCAGAACATTTATCCTTTTGTCAGGATCCCGTGTCGATACTCCAAGCCAGTCGCTATATACAGCGCTGAGTGTGTGACGCGACAATCGGGCCACGTATACGGGCCTCGCGTCCCTTAGCGACTACCGCGTCGGGCCACGTAAACGGGTCTCGCGTCCCGAAAGGGTTAATACGGAGTGTGTCGACATCTACCTTTACGACGGCTTGAACTCATGTGGGAATATTTTCACTGAGGTACCTGAATGCCTGTGAAGGAATTGTAGCACATTTTTCCTCAACAAGCGAAACCAGAGAAGATAGTGATGTTGGACACTGCGGTCTGGAGTTGACCTCAACGTTCTGACTCACCCCAGAGGTGTTCCATTTGGTTCCGGCCGGGACTCTGGGCAGTCCACTCCACAAACCACTGCGTAACAGATGCTGCTTTATGACAGGGTGCCCTGTCATGCTGATAAAAACATTCATCTGCTCTGCTCTATGCAATACGTAATGCTGTAAAGTGTGTTTGTATCCTTCCGCGTATACCATTCCCTTAAGTGTAATAACAGGACGACACCTAACCATGAAAACAACCTTGTGCCGTAACACCACTTCCTCCGTACGTCCCTGTTGGTACTAAAAATGACGATAGGTAACGTCCTCCAGACATTCGCCAAAGCCAAACCCTTACATCGGACTGCTACAGCGTATAGCGTGATTCATCACTCTGAATCACTCTTTCCAGTCATCCACTGTTCAGTGGTGTCGCTCTTTACATCATATCAAGTGTTGCTCTGCGCTGATTGCAGAAATGTGCAGCCTATGAGGAGCTGCTCGACCATTTTACCGCATTCTTTCTAGCTCTCTGTTCGCAGTCAGTTGCTAGCTGGACTTCTGATAGCACTTTGTAACTCACGACTGATTTCTTCCGCTGATTTCACACAATTTTTTACAACAACCCTCCGCAATGCTCGACGGTCCCTGTCTGTCAGCACTGATGTATTCCTGATTTTGCTTTAGCTGTGGTTCTTCCTTCGTTCTTCCACTTCGCAAATACAACATTCGACCTCGGCAGCTTTAGAAGAGTTGAGATATCCTAGATGGGTTTCTTATTCAGGTGACATCCAACGATCAGTCCTCGTTCGAAGTCTCTGAGCTCTTCTAATCGAACCATTCTGCTGTTACAGCTTCCCTGCTGACAACACAATACTTGCCGCCTCCTTTCGCACTGGAGGGTCCTCCTCTCGTGACATCTGGTGATAATTCGGCGTTCCCGGGGGTGTCCGCATACTTTTGATCAGATAGTGTATACCCGAGGTTTTCCTGCACTCCTGGCGGTACTATCAAAGCTGCCCACTCGCCCCCTTGAAACAACCTTACTGCAACTTTTTCTACGCGGATTTAGAAAATTTTACAATTCTGTTAGAAGCATATTGAAAGTGAAACTTAAATTACCTATATTGATAGAAAATAATGCACGCAACAAATTTAATGTATTGTTCTACTAAACAAATTACATAAACTTTCTGAGGAAATGGAAAGTAAAATAAAATCTATATCTTATCTTTTTAGTATGATGTATAACATTCATTTATCATCCAGAACATTATAACCACCTGCCTACTATCGGTATAAACCCATCCACGCAATAGCAGCGTCATCTGGTGACGAATGACTGCTAGTCAGACACGCGCGGTCCACGTAGTATCACTAAGCGGGCTGACCTGTGTAGTATGAGAAAGGCGCGCGATCATCTGAGTTTGACCGAGGACAGATTGTGGAGGCCCAGAGACTTGTTTGGTGTTGGAGCAGTGCTGTGTTGAGTGTCTTCAGCGCGTGGCGAAACCAAGGTGAAACCACGTCCTGACGTCGTGGGGTTGGGCGGCCAACCCTCATTACAGATGTCGGACGTCATAGGCTGGGCAGACTGGTAAAAGAGGGCAGGCGGCGAACTGTGGTGGAACTAACATCAGATTTTAATGCTGGGAATAGTAAAAATGTGTCTGAACACGCAGTGCACCGAACATTCCTGACGATGAGCCTCCGCAGCTGATGATCCATGCATGTGCCAATGTTAGCACCACGACATCGGCAACTAAGACCTAAATGGACACGTGACCATCAGCATTGGACTTGGATGCATTGGCAGAGCGTTGCATGGTCTAATGAATTCCGATACCTTCTTCATCATGCCGATGGGAGGGCCCGAATCCTTCATCTTTCAGGGGAACAGCTCCTTGATAACTGTACTGCAGGACAGAGACAAGGTGGCGGCTCCATTATGCTCTGCGGAACATTCACGTGGGCATCCATGGGTCCAGTGTAGATCTTACATGACACCATGACGGTCAAGGATTATCGTACACTGGCTGCAGACCGCATATACCCCTTCATGATGATCATGTCTGCAGACAAAAGATGCGTTTTTCAGCAAGATAATGCTCCATGCCACAAGGTCAGGAGTGTGATGGAGTGGTTCGATGAACACAGTGGCCAGTACCAGTTGATGTTCTGACCCCCCAACTAGCCAGATCAGAACCGGATGTGAATGAACGTGGCGTCAAAGCTTATGACCCCCTCCTCGGAATTTACCGGGATAAGGTGATTTGTGTGTGCAGATCTGGTGGCAACTCCCTACGGCGACATACCAATGCGTCATTTCTAGCATACCACGACGCCTCGCAGCTATTATCCATGCGAATCGTGGACATACCACCTATTAGGTAGTGGTCATAATATTCTCGTTGATCAGTGTACAAGAGACATTACTTGCTACTCATGAATTATTAATAGTGCATGAGCTATTAAAAATAAAAGAATAAGGTACATAATTAGAAGATGAAAAATATCCCGTTTCAGAAACTGTGTTTTTATAATTCTGCTTTTCATTTCCTTGCTGTGTTTGAAGAAGAAACACTGATTTTGTCAATGAAGTCGAAAGTACCAGATGCAACGTTTTCTGTCGACAGAATGACTAATTTGACAGTCTGTTTTCAACAACATCCGACCTCTGTGTTTTTTTAATAATTTTTAATTTGTTGAACTGCATTCACGAGATTCTGCAGTCACTGACATGATTATAAATATCCTCAAAGCTATTTTCACATTTGGATAAGCATTTCTTAGCCGTTACTTTGAAAACAATTTCAAAATATATAAACAGGAAACTATGTTGATGCTCCTCATCAGCTCTTTCACCTGCATTTTAAGCATTCGTTAACTAACCCTGTTGTATCAATATCTTTGCTAATATTTGCTACTCAAATCAGCTGAACGTTTTCCACGATAAGAGTCTGGGCTTTCATTTACGGCGTTTTCTGACAGGAATTTAAAGTAAGATGAAGTAGTATGATAAATGTGATGTGTCTTTTCCATTGAACTTATTATTCCATTAAATACTTTGAATCACTCTAGCTCAAACAGTGTCCTATCACAAATCGAGCATGTCTCGAATTCAGACACTTCTCCAGCACCATCTTCACAACCTTCAATCTTTTAAAAGCAAACTACTTTGGATGGACGTAGAATCACAAACATGTTTGGCTTTAGCCGCGTGTGTCTACAATCAAAGTGGATGTGTAATCTTTTTCGTCAAACCAGACAGAAACTCGATACATCAATGCCAGCACCTTTCCAGTGCAGAGATTTGTTAACACTTTTCAGTTTTATTGATGCATTAGACTACGTCTATAAGAAACACACAAAATTACAAAACCAAAATAAATGAACAAACAGAGAACAAATTCTATAGTGATTACAGTAGATTTGAAGTTGGGTAGCTCGTTAAGTGTTAAATGTAGTTTCGTAGTAGTAGAAGTAGTCAGAAGTGTCAGAAATAAATAATTGATATATAATTTATTACTATCCAAGGAAATTGTTTTGTATGGCCTCAGATAATTGGCTGTTAATTATAAAGAAAACCATCTAGTATCGCACTTCCCTTTAGACTTATTTTATGACAGCAGTGTACCGTTGTTCGTGGACCAGCGAAGAGTCCCTAGTGATTGGAAGAAAGCGCAGGACATTCTGGTTCTCAGGATGGGTCGTCGAATAGGAGCTCAAAACTGTCTGATTTCGGTCTCTTGTAGAATTTTGAGACATATTTTATGCTCCCGTATTATGATATTTCTGGAGACTAAAATTCACTTCTGTAGTAATCTACATGGTTCCTAAAACAACGATACTGTGAAACTCAGCCCGCTTTGTTCCTCCGCGAGACCCAGAATGAGGCAGATACCAACGCTCATGCGATGGCGCGCTATTTGATTTCTGGACGGCGTTCTATAGATTTCCTTACTGCTTTCTAATGAATAAAATAGGAGAGTACGCAATATCAGACCAGCTGTTTGACTGGACTGAAGAGTTTCCAACAAACAGAACACAGTTCGTCATTCTCAACGGAAAGAATTCTTCATACGTAAAAGTGACTTCAGGCGTATCCCAAGCGAGTGTTATAGGGTCATTTCTTTTCGTAATATGTAAATGGTCTAGCAGACAACACTCAGACTTTCAGGAGGCTTTTCGCGGATGATGGTGCTGTGTACAAAGAAGTCGTAACGCTACAAATTTGCACCGAAATGCAAGAAGAAGACCTGCGGGGGCTCGATGCTTAGTGCAGGGACTGACACGTGGCCCTCAGCGTATAAAATGAAACGTATTGAGTATAAATAGGCAGAAAGACACATTACTGTATGATGACACGATTTCATTGCAGCCACTGGAAGCAGTCAAATCCCCTAATTATTTAGGAGCAATTAAAGCGGAAAGACTACGTAAACTAATCGCAGGTAAGTCAGGTGCCAGAATGAGATCACTGGAAGAAACATCAGGAAGTGTTGTCCACCCACAGAGCAGGTAACTTACAAAACCCTCGTCCGAATAATACCTGAATCGAATAAAACTCTGTGGTTCCAGAAACCTTTTCAAGTTCCAAACAGCTATGATGTATGTATGCTGATTGAAGCGACAAGTGAAAATTTGTACCAAGGCAGGGATTCGAAGCTGGGTCTTCTGCTTACTGGGCAGATGATGACGACGTTTGGTTTGTGGGGCAGATGCGTTGACCACTACACAACCTTTTGACAGTAGCTTTTACAACTGCGCGGACTGCCCTGGCACTGAGGCGTGAATAGGACTTTAAACTGAGGAGAGAGGCGTGCTGGGATAGTCCATGCAGTCGTGCAGGCCATGGTGCCAGAGTGGCATAGTGGGTGGTGAATCTGCGTAGTGAGCAGGAGACCAGGCTTCGAATCCTGGCCTTGGTAAATTTTCATTCGTCGCTTCAGTCTGCATATATACGCAATGAAAGTTGGTCCTCAGTCTGGGACCCGCAACAGTTAGGACTGAAAGGGGAAACAGAGAACATCCAAAGGAGGACAGCGAGTTTGTTAAAGTGCCATGTAGCAAGCACGAAAGCGTCACGGAGACGATCACCCAACTACAGATGTTGCAAGAGAGGCGTTGTGTATCACAGAGCGGTTTACTGTTAAAATTCCGAGAGAGTACGTTCCTGCAAGAGTCAACCAATATGTTGCTTCCTTCTGATTATACGTCCAGAAAAGACCATGAACGTAAAATTAGAGAGATTCGAGCTTACCAAGAATCATTATTCTCGCGAACCATCTGCGACTGGAACAGGAAAGGGGGCAAGTGACAGAGGTACATAAAGTACCCTCCACCTCAAACTGTAAGGTGGCTTGCGGAGTGTAGATGTAGATGGAGATGTAGGTCCAGTAATATCACCCTTCTCAAAACAGACCACCTGAAGTAGTTGAAACCTGCAATACTTTTCCAAAAAACCTGATCATTAGACCTGACATTTCCGCAGCACGCCAACGAGATTTAAACTGTGTGCTGTACAAGGCAGAAATTTAGCAAAGTCTTTTCTTTTCCTATTTGTGCTTGAACGCCATCATATTTTCCAGCCAAGTTCGAGCTATTATCGAAGCCTTGACCATAAAAATTGTGGATATGTACGTTATCAGTGATGTTATGCAACATTTCCAGTCTTCCAATCGCTTGCGATGAAGTCTTATGACTCCAGATGCTTTGGCAACGCAGCTTTCGAATAACGGAGAGCATGCATTTTGCTTACACGAGAATCCCATTTATATGAATATTGTATCTCTGTTTACAGGCACAGTGTTTAACAACTCCTGTATCAATATTAATCAGTGGCAAAAGGTTTGGACACGACTTCATTTTTTATACACAACAGATCACACCAATTAAAACTTGGCAGCAAGTCTGCAGACGGCTCCAGTACCGCTTATGTGTGGACAATGGGTCTGTGGCCAGGTGTGTGGTTCGGCTACATGGGCTCCATACGTGGACCGCTACCTGCTCACCGAGACCTCTAACTGGAATGCCATACTCCTTTAGCATGGTAGCACGCGACTGGATGTATGGCAGGAAAAGTCCACCAGACGGTCACCAGTGGCCACCCACAGATGAACCAGTCCAGTGGACTGGTCCGTCTGACGACAGAGGATCTTTGCAAAGATTACTCTGGCCCCCATATTGTTGGCTCGTATGACTATGCCTGGTCAAAACTTTCGGTTATTCAAGTATCGTTCACACCTTTTTCGAGAGCAACTGCAATACTTGACCTTAGGACTTGACTTCTTTATAAGTGTGTCGTTCCATTGCACTACTCAATAGTATGACTTCGACAGATCTGTTGTCCACATAGGATGTCATTCAGGTACATCCTGACGTCTCGTGAAGAGAAGCGCCATTATCCAGAATGAATTTTCACTCTGAAGAGAAATGTGCAGCGATCTGAAACTTATTGGCAAATTAAAACTGTGTGCTGGACCAGAACTCGAACCTAGGACCTTTGCCTTTGGAGGGCAAGTTCTGTACCGTCTGAGCTATTCAAGCACAGCTCACGACACGCACTCTCAATTTCACGCTCCCCCCTACCTGTATTCCTATCTTCCAGTCTTCCTCCACAATATCCTTTCTTCTAGGAGTGATAATACCACAAGGTACCCAGCAGAACTTCTGAAATCTGCAATGTAGGAGAATAGGTACTGGTGGAAATGAAGCTGTGAGGATGGGTCGTGAGTCGTGGTTAATAGCTCATAAGGTAAAGGACTTGCCTTCGAAGAGAATGGTCCCAGGCTCTAGTTCCGACCTGGAATATAATTTTGATCTGCCAGGTAGTTTCAGAACACCGTGATATTGTAGTAACCTGTAGTAGCTCTCAACTGAACGTCGTTCTTTCAAGCATATTGCGACATACTTGGACACTTATGCCCCTCTGAAAGAAGGATGGACACATGGAACCTCATGACTGTACCACGTACGAAATCCCAACTGATTTACTTAATTGCCCAAGTGAAAGTGTGGAAACTAATATATACAATCGCGGTGAGTTACAGTACCAAAAAATATGGTTCAAATGGCTATGAGCACTGTGGGACTTAACGTCCGAGGTTGCGAGGTGCCGGGTCCAGCAGTGTATTTAACACTAGATTCTTCTAGAATCTTCATATGGAAATGATGCTCTAGGCCCCCCGTTTTCTAACTCCAATATTTGCTGTTGCACATGGATTAAGAAGAAACGCGAACTGACTGTAATCGACCCTGCAAATGGAGTAGAAAAGAGTTTCGCACCTGCAATAATTTAATTTGATACAAATTAATTTGATAAAGGAAAGATTCATTAACGTAGTGAGAAATGAAAAGGTTGCTTTACCGATCCACAGAATGAAAGTTCTGTCCAAAATAACAATTTGATTTATTATGACTAAACTCAAAATAATAATCAAAATACATCAAACATTTACAATATGTCAAATTGGAGACTCAAATGCTGTGAAGGTGAAGTTGTCCATAAACTAGCTTGTGGCGTTTATGACCAAGTGGTATGTGGAGCCAATTCCTTGCAACTCAAATCTTAAGAGAAACACCCAGCCAAACCAACATTAATTGCTGCTACAGTAGTGAGAACTCAGGCAATGAACATCCAAGACAGAACCACGTAAGAAAAGATGCGAACAGGCGCGCTCTGCTGAGGTCTGATTATCACAGAGCAAATTCTCTAATCTGCCGGTGTTGCGGACATACGTTACCAAGCTGCCTTCTTAACTGCAAGGACACAATCTGGCGTACCGTAAGCGATGGCTGGTTGCTTCGACGTCCCGTCGTGGTGATGATAATGTCGCGAGTATAGCCCGAAACAAATTATCCTGGTCTGGTTGTTCGAGACTAAAGACTTCCTATCAATACAAATGCGCCTCTGAGTGAGACGAAAAAGGCTCGCCACACAATCACTAACGGTACAGTGACTGATTTTAACAAGCGAAGTCACACAGTAACTCCTATACAGTCAACTATAGCCAAAACTGCTCAAGACGGACAACATAGGCCACTTGTATGCAGAACGCTCAGTTGCCAACTGTGCTCGGAAAATTACGTTGAAGTCGAAACTTCAGCAACTTCGTCAAACAGTTACAATTAAATGAAAGGCAGGTTGTCCAGAGCAGCGAGAGCTCAGTCTTGTAACCTACTCTGACTGAAAGGCGAGAGCCGACTCTCTCAAGAGCACCCGTACAAGCCGAACACAGAACATTCCCGCCCCCACGACAGTGGCTGTGGTTAAACATTCCAATCAGCAACTCTAAAACCGGCGGAAAATTTCACTCTATTGCCGATGCACTACTATTCCACCAACAGAGATACTTGGCGGCAATTTCTGCGCCGATTTTGCTACGTCACAGAGCTATCACCTGAGCAAGCCAATCACAGTTACGATTTTGCAGAAAACGCGAGAATTTTCCTGCCAAGACTGCCTGGGAACACAAGTCATTCCCACGCCTCGGTGGTAGCCCACCAGAAAGTGTTTTCACTAAGTTTCTGCGAAGTAACGGAATCTCTAGCCCAGCCGCTCCGTCAGGCCCCTGTGGGCGTGTCGCCCCTGCTCTTATGACAATGTCGGCGTCTGGAAAGCATCCACTCGACTCCCTCACACCCATAAGCTTAACCCTTTCAAGACCAGCAGAACCCGCCTGTCACCGGACCACCCGGGTGACGAGAGACGCTGCGTGGGCAATCCGCGTGTGAAGGAATAACAACTTTTCACCGCATGCAATTAGAGAGGAAAATCGAATTACTCAGAGTAAGATAGAAATATGAGAGGGGGGGTCATGCCACTTCTCAAAGTCATCAGTCCCCTAGAACTTAGAACTACTTAAACGCCGGCCGAAGTGGCCGTGCGGCTAAAGGCGCTGCAGTCTGGAACCGCAAGACCGCTACGGTCGCAGGTTCGAATCCTGCCTCGGGCATGGATGTTTGTGATGTCCTTAGGTTAGTTAGGTTTAACTAGTTCTAAGTTCTAGGGGACTAATGACCTCAGCCGTTGAGTCCCATAGTGCTCAGAGCCATTTGAACGATTTTGAACAACTTAAACCTAACTAACCTAAGGACATCTCACATAGCCATGCCCGCGGCAGGATTCGAACCTGCGACCGTAGCGGTCACGCGGTTCCAGACTGAAGCGCCTAGAGCCGCTCAGCCACACCGGCCGGCACTTACAGTACCATCCATTTTAATTACTCCAGCAGATCAGATATCTTTCCTCAGCCTAGAGAGGTGCACCTAAAACCACTTGCAGTACTCAGCCTACGTTAGGCACAGTGCTCCGTGCTGCTGTATTATGCTATCCAGTCTTGATCGTTTAACGCCACTCTCCTGGACAGAACGCATTGCACGGACGTGTGCTAGCGTCGCCATACCACAGCGCTGGCAGCTGGACATGTAATAGTCGTGGAAATGACAGTCTTGCTTCTGCACGCCATAAACAGTACCATCAACTTCAAACCGTCTCCAATACAGACAGTTTGATAGCTTACTGTGCCGTGCGCTCGCGTTTAATTTTGCGTAATTCCCGCGGATCTGGAATCCCTCTGGCTGTAAGAGCACATCGAGCGTTACTGTCGCCGGTAGAGGGCAGGTTGGAGGAAAGGTAGTAAAAGGCTGCGGCGACCTGGAGAAGAGGAGAGTCTGACACGGGGACAGAGAGCGCAAGTGAGGCGGCGCGTTGTTGTGGCCAAGCGTCTGCCGTGGCCCGCTGGCAAGAGTAACACAACTGTTGTGCCTTTGCTCACTGCGGGTTTGGCGGGGCCGAGTGTCGGTCGCAGTCGTGAACATTGCTCGTTAAAAGCTGCTTCGGCAGGACGCGTAGTATTCGGCGTGCCCTCTGCTACTGAAGTTGCAACCAGTTTGTGTCCATTGTGGTACCGGGTTGGAGTCAGGTCTGACCTTTGCAAGTACTGGACGCGGTGGCGTCTGCTGGGTGATACCCGTGGGTTTCCGCCTACGAATAATTTTAATCTTCGTTGATCCATTATGGATCGTGGTACGACGGCTGGCATGAACTTCTTGATGCAATAATTTTCCCAACAGCCGTATGTATTGAGTAGAATCCCGCTAGCAAACGCTGATATCGAAAAAGAAAAAGAGTATACTAAAAGATATAACGGTAAAAAATGGACACAAACCTGAGATTATTGATAAGATTCATAGTAAAGTTCTCAAAAAGAAATCCAATTTACTGCACGAAATTACTCTATCCCGGAATGAAAGCAATAAAAAGATACATTCTAGCTTGGAATTCTTAAGTCCTATCTCTTACAGAGTCGCGCAAAAGTTCCGTAAAAACAATATAGAATTAGGCTTTACCAATAAAAAACACATTCGCAAACACACTCACTCATTCTATTGAAAAACACGACCCCCTTATGAGACCTGGAGTTTACAAAATTAAATGTAGTGACTGCGACGGAATATATGTTGGTCAGACTGGAAGGACATTTAAAGAAAGGTTCCGTGAACACACAGCTTTTCATACTACGAAGAACTCCACCTTTAAAGAACATTTGCGAAAAACGAAACATACGATCACAAATATCCATGATAATTTAGAAATACTACATACTGTCGATAAAGGAGAAACGATGGATATACTTCAAGAGTTGGAAATTTACATCCATGTAAAGCAAAAGGATAAAAATCTGTTGAATGAGCAAACCGAATTTAAAAATAATTTCTTTTTCGAAATTTTTCACAACCTATTACCCTGATATCAAGAACATTTAATAGTCACTGGATACGTTAGCCTCCCCATAGCTTGATTTATAATGCGTCGTCCTCACTAGAGTTCCACTAGAAACGACTATACTATTACCGCTTCCTACCAGCAACGTTGCCTATACCCTTTGACTCTGTGGTTTCATCTTTGACCATACATCGATGTTTGCAAACCGCCTCAGTTTGTGTCGCCTGGCCACCGAGAGCTGTTGCAGGACGGTATGTCGAGCATAAAACGTAGTGTGTTGACGTCTTATTTACCCCACTGTTTTGTATTTTAGAATTGATTCACGGATCCAGTTATATGGCTCCTTCCGTGTATAGCGGTTTTACGACTATGACGAGTGGTGAGTGATATATTTTACTCTGTAACACCCTAATTACGAACTTCTTTGATTATGCATCATAATATTGCAGTGGTATTAGAGAAGGTGCTCGAAACGTTATAAGTAGCATGAGAGTTAAAGCACTTTGTATAAATATCTCACCCGATACAATAATTTTAGATGTTGATTCTTCATACAGCTTTTTCGTAATGTTACCGCGTCCAATTACTTCCGACGCCTCACTGGTATATTGGGCAATAGGGTTTCGCAATATTTGCATTTTGTCTGTCAACCTCTCCCTACATGAATCGTAGTAAATGTGTGCACTAACTTATAATATCATGGCAACGCCAATGTAGATATAAGTGACAGGATGCACAAAATAATTTTAGTAATTTAGACTAAGGTGTAGGTAGCCATTGACACCTAAGATAAGGAGTTGTTATCCGAAGTTCACATATTTTACATTTTTCGTTTTGACTTGTATATGATGAGTGTTTGTGATTGGTTCACATCAGATTTGTGTTATTTGAACTTAATCGAACCACTGCGTTCCCATCGAATTACTTGGCCTCTGATACATTTGAAGCCAGTGAGTTTTTACACCTATTTGGTAACGTTAGATATGATATTTTAGACTTACTTCTGATAACATTTCCCGGTTAGGTATCTGTATAATCTTACTACAGTTTAGATATAAGGGGGTTTTACCACAGTGAGTATGTGGTTAGCTGGTACTTAGGATGGATTAACAGTTTTACAGACACAGCGTTATAGGTGTTACGCTGTCAAGATTTAAAGATATCGGGACGCATAAATATGCAGTGACATATATTTTAACTTTGGTCCAGGTCATCTGTGATGTACCAGCAAAATTACTTATATTTTCATAGATACTGTTAGGTCAATGTTGCCATACATCTTCAAATGAGACTCTTATAATACTTGTGTACTGATGATCATAGGATTGTAGTATAATACTTCGGAATTTTGTGTACTATACTTAGATGCTATTTTGATATCTGCCAATATAAGGCTCTTATGGTCAATACTACATTCCCCCCCCCCCCCACACCCCCATGGAAGTTGTCCACTGCCATAACTTGCAAATGTGTCCAAGTCCAACATCATTTCCTAACCCTTTTGGATTACTGTACTGTTCACCTATCGATGCACTCTTAAGTTGTCACTTAACCAATTTTACACTTGATGCAACATCGCATTCCCTGACACTTAGCTAATAGGTATATGTCCTTTATTGTTTGATTTTAGCTAGTCAAATATTTTGACCAGTTTTTAGGTACCATGACATTTTGACACATGCAGATAGTTTCCGACTCATTAAGGTCATTAGACAGAATATGATGACACTGGATGATGTACTTAAGATCTGGATAATCATCTCATACGCTACTACACCTGGCCTTAAATGTTCAAAATGGCTCTGAGCACTATGGGACTCAACTGCTGAGGTCATTAGTCCCCTAGAAGTTAGAACTAGTTAAACCTAACTAACCTAAGGACATCACAAACATCCATGCCCGGGGCATGATTCTAACCTGCGATCGTAGCGGTCTTGCGGTTCCAGACTGCAGCGCCTTTAACCGCACGGCCACTTCGGCCGGCCACCTGGCCTTAATGCAACCTGAGAATGATTCGACATGGTTATAAGTGATACCCTTAGTCTTAGGGATGGTATAAATTTCATTTTGAGATTTATGTTCAGACATAAGTTTCTCATTTTCTTCTTTTCCTTTTATTCTATCGATTCTACTTGGTATAATCCTGCATAATTGTATAGGACTTATATGTAGGGAGATAGACATTTTTGATATACAGAGACTGAGAATCTTCTTTGTAACCTTGACTATATGAGGCAGCTACTGGCGTTGCATTAATCCACTCAGCACGATGTGGGCTTGTCCTACATAAGGGTCCTAATGAAGTGCCTACGATGACCAGGTGTTTGATGATTTTATAGTACGACTGCATTGGTTTACTTCGTGAATGCAACTGGGTTTTAAGACAAACTCTTCTATGCTTTTTATCGTTAATACTGCGGCAGCTGTTTGTCGTATCACACATAATACAACCTAGACCACACATATATAACCTGTATTCTGACATGGTTGTCACACTTTCTTGTATTTTAATTTATTTTATTGTCATCTATATTAGTTAATTATTATATTACAAAAAAATTCTTCCACTGTTCCACTGGACATACGATTCTATGCAGTACATTTGATGTGTTGCATGGTCTATTACAGCTGTGTGGAATGGTTTTATGAATAATAGCGTATACATATGTTCATATATCATGCTATATTCGAGTAAAACAATGAAAACTATTAACAACAGTATGACATTGGCAGAAGCATATGTGCCCTGATGTTACAAATTGTTTTAGTGCTATACAATATGTCTTTTTGAGCCACTTAAATAGTTAACATGATACCTGCCGATTGTTAACGTATGTTCAATATTTTTTATAATGGTACATTTCTTCTGCTCATTTTACAGGGGCCTGAAGATGGCATCAATATAATGCTGGAACTGGTACCACATAGAAGTTCATAAAATAAAATAAAGTTCTACAATACATACGGCTATTGGGAAAATTATTACATCAAGAAGACGAGTAATTTTCGTTAAATCCTTCTCTCGGTGCTCTCTAAGCAAGCGTTTGTCAATGGGGGCTGGATTTTACAAGAAATCACGGTGAGCATCCGATTAGCGTGCACGTCACTTGGTGTCGCGTGGTGGCTATTTTGACTCCGTATCCTGGCTGTCCGTTGTTATATATATAAATGTGTTTCTTATGAAAGTTTTACATGGTACTACTTGAGTTCAGTTCTGTCAATGTGTGCGGGCTTGTGGCTGTCACTATTCCAAACTGATTTTAGAATCTAAGTGTAAAGAATGCAGATGTAATTCTTCTGATTTACGAACTGCAGCCTTTTCAGTAGTTGCAGGGGCAACAGTCTGGATGATTGACTGATCTGGCCTTGTAACATTGACCAAAACGGCCTTGCTTTGCTGGTACTGCGAACGGCTGAAAGCAATGGGAAACTACAGCCGTAATTTTTTCCGAGGACATGCAGCTTTACTGTATGATTAAATGATGATGGCGTCCTCTTGGGTAAAATATTCCCGACGTAAAATAGTCCCCCATTCGGATCTCCGGGCGGGGACTACTCAAGAGGACGTCGTTATCAGGAGAAAGAAAACTGGCGTTATACGGATCGGA
This sequence comes from Schistocerca serialis cubense, assembly GCF_023864345.2. Lineage (NCBI taxonomy): Eukaryota > Metazoa > Arthropoda > Insecta > Orthoptera > Acrididae > Schistocerca > Schistocerca serialis. The sequence continues at coordinate 217,497,987 of NC_064639.1, read as the reverse complement.
GAGTGGAATGTCAGATCCCTTAATCGGGCAGGTAGGTTAGAAAATTTAAAAAGGGAAATGGATAGGTTAAAGTTAGATATAGTGGGAATTAGTTAAATTCGGTGGCAGGAGGAACAAGACTTTTGGTCAGGTGATTACAGGGTTATAAATACAAAATCAAATAGGGGTAATGCAGCAGTAGGTTTAATAATGAATAAAAAAATAGTAGTGCGGGTTAGCTACTACAAACAGCATAGTGAACGCATTATTGTGGCCAAGATAGACACAAAGCCCATGCCTACTACAGTAGTACAAGTTTATATGCCAACTAGCTCTGCAGATGATGAAGAAATGATGAAATGTATGACGAGATAAAAGAAATTATTCAGGTACTGAAGGGAGACGAAAATTTAATAGTCATGGGTGACTGGAATTCGTCAGTAGGAAAAGTGAGAGAAGGAAACATAGTAGGTGAATATGGATTGGGGGGAAGAAATGAAAGAGGAAGCCGCCTTGTAGAATTTTGCACAGAGCATAACTTAATCATTGCTAACACTTGGTTCAAGAATCATAAAAGAAGGTTGTATACCTGGAAGAATCCTGGAGATACTAAAAGGTATCAGATAGAGTATATAATGGTAAGACAGAGATTTAGGAACCAGGTTTTAAATTGTAAGACATTTCCAGGGGCAGATGTGGATTCTGACCACAATCTATTGGTTATGAACTGCAGATTGAAACTGAAGAAACTGCAAAAAGGTGGGAATTACAGGAGATGGGACCTGGATAAACTGAAAGAACCAGAGGTTGCAGAGAGTTTCAGGGAGAGCATAAGGGAACAATTGACAGGGATGGGGGAAAGAAATACAGTAGAAGAAGAATGGGTAGCTTTGAGGGATGAAGTAGTGAAGGCAGCAGACGATCAAGTAGGTAAAAAGACGAGGGCTAATAGAAATCCTTGGGTAACAGAAGAAATATTGAATTTAATTGATGAAAGGAGAAAATATAAAAATGCAATAAATGGAGCAGGCAAAAAGGAATACAAACGTCTCAAAAATGATATCGACAGGAAGTGCAAAATGGCTAAGCAGGGATGGCTAGAGGACAAATGTAAGGATGCAGAGGCTTGTCTCACTAGGGGTAAGATAGATACTGTCTACAGGAAAATTAAAGAGACCTTTGGAGAGAAGAGAACCACTTATATGAATATCAAGAGCTCAGATGGCAACCCAGTTCTAAGCAAGGAAGGGAAGGCAGAAAGGTGGAAGGAGTATATAGAGGGTTTATACAAGGGCGATGTACTTGAGGACAATATTATGGAAATGGAAGAGGATGTAGATGAAGACGAAATGGGAGATATGATATTGCGTGAAGAGTTTGATAGGGCACTGTAAGACCTGAGTCGAAACAAGGCCCCCGGCCTAGACAACATTCCATTGGAACTACTGATGGCCTTGGGAGAGCCAGTTCTGACAAAACTCTACCATCTGGTGAGCAAGATATATGAGACAGGCGAAATACCCTCAGACTTCAAGAAGAATATAATAATTCCAATCCCAAAGAAAGCAGGTGTTGACAGATGTGAAAATTACCGAACTATCTGTTTAATAAGTCACAACTGCAAAATACTAACGCGAATTCTTTACAGACGAATGGAAAAACTGGTAGAAGCGGACCTCGGGGAAGATCAGTTTGGATTCCGTAGAAATGTTGGAACACGTGAGGCAATACTAAACTTACGACTTATCTTAGAAGAAAGGTTAAGAAAAGACAAACCTACGTTTCTAGCATTTGTAGACTTAGAGAAAGCTTTTGACAATGTTAACTGGAATACTCTCTTTCAAATTCTGAAGGTGGCAGGGGTAAAATACAGGGAGCGAAAGGCTATTTACAATTTGTATAGAAACCAGATGGCAGTTATAAGAGTCGAGGGGCATGAAAGGGAAGCAGTGGTTGGGAAAGGAGTGAGACAGGGTTGTAGCCTCTCCCCGATGTTATTCAATCTGTATATTGAGCAAGCAGTGAAGGAAACAAAAGAAAAATTCGGAGTAGGTATTAAAATTCATGGAGAAGAAATAAAAACTTTGAGGTTCGCCGATGACATTGTAATTCTGTCAGAGACAGCAAAGGACTTGGAAGAGCAGTTGAATGGAATGGACAGTGTCTTGAAAGGAGGATATAAGATGAACATCAACAAAAGCAAAACGAGGTTAATGGAATGTAGTCGAATTAAGTCGGGTGATGCTGAGGGAATTAGATTAGAAAATGAGACACTTAAAGTAGTAAAGGAGTTTTGCTATTTAGGGAGTAAAATAACTGATGATGGTCGAAGTAGAGAGGATATAAAATGTAGACTGGCAATGGCAAGGAAAGCGTTTCTGGAGAAGAGAAATTTGTTAACATCGAGTATAGATTTAAGTGTCAGGAAGTCGTTTCTGAAAGTATTTGTATGGAGTGTAGCCATGTATGGAAGTGAAACATGGACGATAACTAGTTTGGACAAGAAGAGAATAGAAGCTTTCGAAATGTGGTGCTACAGAAGAATGCTGAAGATAAGGTGGGTACATCACGTGACTAATGAGGGGGTATTGAATAGGATTGGGGAGAAGAGAAGTTTGTGGCACAGCTTGACTAGAAGAAGGGATCGGTTGGTAGGACATGTTTTGAGGCACCAAGGGATCCCAAATTTAGCATTGGAGGGCAGCATGGAGGGTAAAAATCGTAGAGGGAGACCAAGAGATGAATACACTAAGCAGATTCAGAAGGATGTAGGTTGCAGTAGGTACTGGGAGATGAAGAAGCTTGCACAGGATAGAGTAGCATGGAGAGCTGCGTCAAACCAGTCTCAGGACTGAAGACCACAACAACAACAACAACTTTATAGTCAGTGAAAATTGTTTAATCTATCTACCTTACTTCTGAGGCATGTCTATTGTTACCTGTTGGCTAGTGTCACGAGCTCGAGCTGTTTACTAAATTGTTTGCATTTACCAAAAAAATGAAAACTAAAGGAAAATTTTATGCCTCAGTAGCCAAAGTCAAAGTTTCCCGCATAATGTTCGTACTTTTATGCATTTGTAGTATAATTTTTATTAAATAATTAACGAGTTGTCTCTGAGTTACATGATAGGTGATTGTACCTATTGTTAACTGTGATCTAGTTAAAGATGCCTGTGTACCATGACTGAAATTTTTAATGAAGGTTTCTAGTACTGTGGCAGCGGCAACCGCCGTCCTACGTTAATAGAGAAGGAGGAATTATTGCTACTGCCGTTGCCTCTGCCACCGCCTCTATCATCATAAATTTGAACCACATTTGTCAGTCATTTTGGCTACTTCGAAGGCAATGGCGTTTTGATAATTGCTGGCAATAGCCGATGGTGGAGATCTGTGACATATTCATTTGATAATGTGTTTTGCTGTTTGTAATGTAAACGTATTTTTACTTCCTTTAATATTGTTTACTAAAAGGAAGTGATATAAATACTGTGACCGTTTTGAGGTGTTATTGAAATTAAGTCTTTTCAGTTCTGGATGCAATTCGTTCATGTTATTCTTGGACTTTTACTTCTTTCAAATAAACTCATTAGTGTTTTAGAAACGTTAATAAATTCATTATGGCTGAGAACCTGTCCGCTCAACACCAGCTCCCTACCGCATTTCAGTTACAGACAGAGATGCAATCTTCTTAATGTTACATTCTTCTGGAACCACATCACTACAACCTTGTGTCGGTCAACCAAAAACTGTCATTGTAGCTACGCTTGGCGAACTGTCTTCTGCTTGAAGCTTGTAGCAATTACTCTAACATTCGCCATTGGACGTGGAAGTATTATACTACATCACGAGGAGTGGTAACTGCATTTCATTTTTTTCTACAGAAATGTAATATCAAAGAATGAATATACGTCCTTTTAGTTCCCTCCTAGAACCAAACTTTCATTTTCGATGATCAGACTGAGCAATTTGTCGTCTAGCAATGTTTTCACAAACTACCGCAGTGCGTAAGCCATACTCAGACGTGTCTGAAAATACCAATTATTCTTTGGGTTTTGCACCCACCGTCAAAAAGTATGGGTACCCTTCGTTTCAGTGTTGCACCAAACTAAGCCGAGCTTAAAATTGCACTTTACGTAACTGTTTGTTTGCAGTGTGCGTCAAACGACAGTTCTCAACAGCTGCTTGTTTTGGAGCGACTCCAAAACAAACGAAATTCGTATATTCCGAGACTTCAGAGAAAAGAACGTGACAGTTCTTAGAAGTCACGCGCGACGAGTGCTGGCAGATCCAGTTTGCAGAATATCGGTATGTGGGTATTGGCAGTTTGGAAAATTTGTGGGGCAAGAACCTATAAGGGAAAAGCAAATGAAAACGAGACAGATGGAAAAAAGTAAGTAAGCTATTTAGTATGTCAAAAGCGATCGACGTGATTATTAGTATATTCATCCCACTCTGAAATACGATAGTAAATGCCTTCACGGAAAAAAAACGTTTGTTGCTGCCTGCAAAACCATGACTGTATAAGGCGTGCATCTCTTCGTCCGAAGGGAATCAAGCGACACGAATGTCTTGCTTCTTCTTCTTCTTCTTCCCTCGCTTGAGCCTTTATCCCACAGTTTCGCTTGGTTGGCATTGATAGAATCGGATTTGGCAAGGTTAGTGTTAAGGGATGGCCGGATGCCCTTCCTGCCGCCACCCCGTAACCCCAGGGACGGAATCAGTGTACCCCAGCTGTCTGCGTCTAGTGTAACCCATGGAATAGTGTGAAAGTGTTAAGATGTCTGCGAGTCGTGTAACTGAGGCGGGACGTGGGGACCAGCCCGGTATTCACCTAGTGGGATGTGGAAACAAGCCTAAAAACCATATCCAGGCTGGCCGGCACACAGGCGCACGTCGCTAATCCGCCGGGCGGATTAAAAAATTGGTTCAAATGGCTCTGAGCACTATGGGACTTAAAATCTTAAGTCATCAGTCCCCTAGAACTTAGAACTACTTATACCTAACTAACCTAAGGATATCACACAAATCCATGCCCGAGGCAGGATTCTAACCTGCGACCGTAGCAGTCCGTGCGGTTACGGACTGAAGCGCCTAGAGCCGCTCGGCCACCACGGCCGGCTCGGGCGGATTCGATCCGGAGCCGGCGTGCCTACCCGTGTCCAGGAAGTAGTGCATTAAAGGCTCTCGGCTAATTTGTGGAAATCGCATATGGCGATATCGGGAGTCGAGTCTGTATGGAAGATGTGTCCGAGTTTCTTAGCGAAACTTCCGCAACGTAGTCGAAATGACTTTGGCAACAAGTGGGCGGGCCTCTGAAGAAAAGATATTCGTGGCCGTCCATTTGCCTCGAACGAAGAGGTGCAAGCTTTGGTGCAACGCCTGGGTACATGTAGCCACTGAGTGTCTTGTCTCACAGTGGGATAAATGTATAACCAGTGATGTCGACTACTTTTGAAATAATAAACAGGTTACTTACTTTTTATGGTTCCATCCCTCAAATTGGAAATTTGTGGTAAGGTCTTATGGGACCAAATTGCTGTGGTCAACGGTCCCTAAGCCTACGCACTACTTAACCTAACTTAAAAAGCTAACTTACGCTAAGGAGAACACCCCCCCCCCCTACACACACACACCCATACACCCAAGCCCGAGGGAGGACTCGAACCTCCGACGGGGGTGGGTGGGAGGGGGGGGGGAGAGGGGGAGCTGCGCCCCGTGCCTCAATTTGTAAAAATACAACCGTTATAGGATCACTTGGTTGCCTGTCTGCCTGACTGTCTGTCCGATTGTTAACAAACAAGTTCAAATTTATGTCACATATTAAGGTCTATGGTACCTTGGCAGCGTAATAAATTTAAGCTTCTGAGTCAATTCAACAAAAAATTCGGCCGTCATATGTTTTGAAACTCGCAAACCAACTCATCAAAAGCTGTAGCGTACTTCCCGTTGACGTAGAATCATGAAATCTGGCAAGAGGAAAGGTTTCACAGTACAAATAAAGCAAAAAATTTGAACATTGTTAAAATGTAATTGTATCGATACTGACCTTATGACTTATCTTAGTAGATAGATTAATGAAAGACAAACCTACCTTTCTAGCACTTGTAGACTTAGAGAAGGCTTTTGACAATGTTGACAGGAATTCTCTCTTTCAAATTCTGAAGGTGGCAGGGATCAAATACAGAGAGCGAAAAGCTATTTACGATTTGTACAGAAACTAGATGGCAGTTATAGGAGTCGATGGGCATGAAATGGAAGCGGTGGTTGAGAAATGAGTGAGACAGGGTTGTAGCCTATCCCCGATGTTATTCAATCTGTATATTGAGGAAGCAGTAAAGGAAACAAAAGAAAAATTGGGAGTAGGAATTAAAATCCAGGGAGAAGAAATAAAAACTTTGAGGTTTGCCGATGACATTATAATTCTGTCAGAGACAGCAAAGGACCTGGAAGAGCAGTTGAACGGAATGGGGAGTTTCTTGAAAGGAGGACATAAGATGAACATCAACAAAAGCAAAACAAGGATAATGGAATTTAATCTAATTAAATCAGGTGATGCTGAGAGAATTAGGTTAGGAAATGAGAAACTTAAAGCAGTAGATGACTTTAGCTATTTTGGGAGCAAAATAACTGATGATGGTAGAAGTAGAGAGGATATAAATTGTAGACTGGGAATGTGAAGGAAAGCGGTTTTGAAGCAGAGAAATTTGCTAACATCCTCAGCAAGGTATTTAACCATTGATAATCACTTCTCAATATACATTATCAACACACTTCGGATATGCGCGCGTGGGAATTTTCCTCGTCGGCCAACCTCAGTCATTTTGCGGTTATTTTGGCTGAACGCAAGCACAATCGAAATATCAATATCGGTTACAAATGGCTATGTGAGCACGAGCGGCAACAGAAACCGTTTTTGGCGGATGTAACCACAAAGTCAGTCAGATACCCCTGCGCTAGTACAGTCAGGATGATAAGGAAATCGTGGAATCGCCGGCCTTTGGTAACCTGCCCTCCAAAAACAGCGGCGTGTCAGTAATAAAACAATAATGGTAGCCACGCGTGTGAGTGTTTTGAAAATTTAAACGTCGAGCATGCGCCGAGGCGCCCCTTTATTTCATCGGCTGAACGCAACCTCCTGGCGCATCCGTATTTCTTGGTTAACGCATCGGCGTGTTTGGAAACTAATTTCAGAACTTTCGAGTACTCTAACATTTTTGAAGTGAAGGTGCATTATATTTCATATTATCACCTATATCTAAAATTCGGGCCATTTTTTTCGTCCCACGTCAGGCCTACAGGCCATGCATGATACGATAAAATATCGTGACATCCCTCGCAAATCGGAACATCTGACGATGTTTCACAAGACGCAGCTGCATCCCAGCTGTAAGCGTTCCATATCTAACGAGGCACAAGTTTCTTGTTAAAATGGAAATTCGTTAAACATTATAGTGCTGGCAATGTTTTACGACTTGAGTAGGCGTGATTTGCTAATAGAGGTGGGAAAACGATACTCGCATTCGAACGGGCTCGAAATTCTCGATACGCAGCAGAGATCGATATGGTATAGAGACTGTTCCAACAACCACGTGGCATTTGACTCCCACGTAGCGAGTACAAGCAATGCACGAGAAAGTAAGGGCTAGCCACAACGAGAAGCTGCATCTCTGCTTGAAAATTAACAGTTTTGAAAAAAGAAAACTAGGAGGAAAGAGCAGTAAATCCTATCACCATGCAAACTCATATTGTATTTGAACAGTTTTGAAATAAGAGTTCTCATTCAGTAGTTACGTACATAAAGCATTTACTTGTATAAAATACTTACAGTGATTTTTAAGTATAGCTAATAGTCAAAGGCGAAAATGTTGTCATTAAAAATATTACTTACGTCTCAACTCAGAACAATATTTTATTTGGTTATTTGAGACTCAAATTATTTACCAGGGGAGCTGCAAATGACTCAAATGACTATTTCAGTACTTGCTCAGATATTAAAATGACGGGTAAAAATCTACAATCTATTAATCAGTATGGAAACAAGATGGCGCCTTTCGAAATAAATAAGAAAACTGACACAGAATTAATTGCCTGATACACGAAATAAATCATACTAAACTGATCGTAATTGCAGCTGTGAGAATATGAGTAAATTACAGCGGCAAGACTCGTCACGGTCACACAAACAGATGCCACCAGATCGCGAGACGCGAAAGCTCGAGAATTGAACTGAATGTCTGTTGCGATATGATTTTGCATATGACCTGCACCCTAGAACACAATGCCGTCATTGTTCTCTCTTATTTTTATTATTAAAATCCATTGTACATTAATAACACCAAGTCAAATCGTGATATAGTTTCTACAGAAGTCACTACACCCCGAGTTTTCTCTAATTATGACGCAAACTGCTTAACCGTTTTAATCGTGCTCAGGCACAGCACTGCTATAGTCCATGTAAGTGGATCAGGAGGTCACGTCGCAAGTGGAGGGAGGCGGAATTTCGATAAACATTGTTATTTTGAATAGCAGGAATATCAAAAGTGAAACAAACATAAACAATATGTAGGCAGTGTAAATGGATGAGATAAAGAATATTAATTCAGACATATTATAAAAATGTGTGTATGTCTGTGTGTGTGTGTGTGTGTGTGTGTGTGTGTGTGTGTGTGTGTTCCACATATCCTCCTAGACCACTAAACCACTTTCAACCAAACTTTGTACACATAACTCTTACTGTCAGGCAACAATATCTGTGGGGGTAAGAACCACCTACCTATCATAATTCAGGACATACTACGTCATAAACTATGAGATGCACGAAAAATTGCCGCTCCATGCGTACCGGTACGTTTAAATTTATTACTTCTATGCTAAAAACTCTATTCAGAATAAATTTCCCAAACAGTATCCATATACGCCGCTAAATGCGCCTATAAAATTATATTAGAGTACTACGCATAGTTCAGGAGATACGACGTCATGGACATTGAGATGCGTGAAAAACTGGCGCACTGTTCACGATGTCTAACTTTATTACTTCTTTGTCACTGCCTCTATTCGCAACATATTTCACAGAAATTGTCCACATATGCTGGTTAATGTATATACAGAATTATATCACTGTATGATTATGACGTCATAAACCTCGAGATGCGTCAAAAACTGCCGCATCATGCATGACGTTTAGATGTATTACTTCTTCGTAAAAAAAAATAGCACTGTAGATATGCGAAGCAGCAGTGCCCAACGTACAAAAACTGTCCGGGATCATCTAAACCCGAACATACTGCAGAGGTACATATAAGGTAAGAATAAACGAATGGAAGATGTTCTCCTTGGTCACAGGTCAAACACGTTTCTCTATGGTAGACATGCTGTATTTCTACAGTAACATCCCGCGCGTAGTGGCCGCGCAGTTTGACGTCCCATGTCACGGAGGCGCGGCGTCCCCCGCCGGAGCTTCGAGTCCTCCCTCGCGCATGGGTATGTGTGTTGTTCGTAGCATAAGTTAGTTTAAGTAGTGTGTAAATCTAGGGACCGGTGACCTCAGCAGTTTGCTCCCTTAGGGTTTCACACACATTTGAACATTTTATACTAATAATTGACGTTTACATGTTAACATGCGAAGGTAAAGGTGACCTTCGTGGATTTCGATTTCACACAAACTGTATTGCAGAGGGACTCGAATGAGCTCAACAGTTAAAGCAATTGCTGCACGGATTAAAAACGTGGACGAAAAAAAAAAATCGTATCTCGCAGCAGTCCAAAGCAAAGTTACTACAGCATTTCCCTATGTTTTGCAGCTTGATGTTTTGTATACGAACTGCGGCTACAGTAAAAGTTCAATTACAACATCTACAGCAACTGCGGTACTCCTAGCAGCAAATAATCGTAAACCTTCCTGAACTGGAAGCCGCCTCACAACGTACAGCTCCCCGCGTCTACCAAATAGCTACGTAAATACATTTTGAAATGTCGAGAGGCCATGGAATTGGAATATTTTCGGTATTACACTACAAACCTGGTTAATTTTTTTGTTTCCGTTTCCAGTAGAAAATTAGCAGAACGAATACCAGGGCCATGCCGGGTTTGTCAGCTTGTTAGAGATAATTGGGAGGGACAGATGGTTGGTTGATTTGGGGGAGAGGACCAGACAGCGAGGTCGTCGGTCACATCGGATTAGGGAAGGATGGGGAAGTAAGTCGGCCGTGCCCTTTCAGAGGAGCCATCCCGGAACTTGACTGAAGCGATTTAGGGAAATCAAGGAAAACCTAAATCAGAATGGTTGGACTCGGGTTTTTCCCCTTGTCCTCCCGAATGTAAGTCCTGTAAGAGATGGCAATAAGGACTTACTAAGAAAGTGGCATTCGGATTTAAAGTGGCTCAAGTGTTAAAGTTAACAATCATGTGTGAATGAAAAGAAATAGCAATTGTCCTTTATGATGTTTCAACTATACTGTAGTAATTTTCACACGGAAATTTTCGTAATGGTGCTGAACAGATTGAAAATATTGCAGAAGTAGTGACGCGGGCAAGTGTGAAGTGAAGCTCGTTAGGGTTGCAATTTTGCTTCTAATAAACAGTGACTAAAATTACTTATGTCACCAGTGTGCGTTTACGGAATATAAATAACGTGCCCACTGCCAATTATTAAGGTAAAATGAACAACAATCAAACCATATTTTAGAAAACTGAAACAGGGACGTGGCTTGCTGACACCGCTCTTAAACTCACCTTGTTTTAATAAATAAACGAATACCGTCTGGATCACATCGTTTTATTTAACGACGACCGGTTTCTATCCGCGCTCATGTGATCTTCACGTCTGGATTGGAAAAACCCTGTTTTCCTATAAGTGAGTTCTTCACGGTCGACTAAATAATTTTCGGTTTCCTGAAACTAAGGTGGCTGCCGCAACTAACCAATGAAAGTAATGTCACTAAACTGCTACATCACTCACCCAACTAACAGCTATCTAACAGCTTCCATAGGCAACAAAAATGTGACCATCAGCATTTCATATAATTATTGACCGAATTTGAGAATTTATAATTCTGTGATAAGCTACTCTTTAAAAGACACGAGGGTTGAATGAAAAGTAATGCCTCCACCTTCGTTAATTGGGCTTGGGTGAGAATACTTTAATAAATCAAGCAAAGAAGTAATCCTTAGAATGTGATCTTTGATTACCAATATTCACTTTTCCATGTAACCGGCAGCCAATTAGGTACATTTCAGCCAACGATGAAAAAATTTTCTGAAGCCGTCACGGAAGAAAATGGTTCAAATGGCTCCAAGAACTATAAGACTTAACATCTGAGGTCATCAGTCCCCTAGACTTAGAACTACTTAAACCTAACTAACCTAAGAACACCACACAAATCCATGCCCTAGGCAGGATTCGAACCGGCGACCGTAGCAGCAGCGCGGTTCCGGACTGAAGTGCCTAGAACCGCTCGGCCACAACGGCCGGCGTCACGGAAGAAGTCGACACTCTGTTTCCGCAACCACAGCTCACAATTCTCTCAACGTCTTCATCAGAAGCATGATGATGTCCCCACAGATCGTCTTCCATTGTCGGCAACAGATGGAAGTCAGACGGTGCTAAATCGGGACTTCGTGGAGAATGCCGTACGGTGGTGAGATTTAGTCTCTAAAGTTCTGCTGTGGTGGCAGGTGAAGTGTGTGATTTGGCACTGCCATGGTTCAGGAAAACATTTCCCTCTTCCTTTCGGACCCTTGTTAGCCGTCGTTTCAGAGTTCGCAGCGTTGTCATGTAACGTTCTGAATTTATTGTTGTTCCACGATCAAGGAAATCAACACTTTACTTGTGAAACTCGGTGGTTGCTGTCACAGGACGTCCAACTCTTTGTTTGTCACGCAGGTCAGATGTTCCCGCCTCAACATCTTTAAACTTACTCGCCCAACGACGCACAGTGCTCACACCAACACAGTCACCATAAACTGCTTTCATTCTCTGATGAATCTCATTTGGGGTGACACCTTCTGCTGTCAACAATTCAATGAATGAACGTTGCTTAAACCGCATTGACCGACCGTCTGAGCAGGGTTCCATACTTTACACTGTAACAACGCAACCGTTCAATGGTAAGGCTTCCCGCCAACTGGAGCTGTAGAGAAGAGGCTACGGAACAAGCCAATACCTGCAGCATACCAATGCTGCCAACTGTTGAAGAGTTACGAAGGTGGAGGCATTACTTTTCAGTCAGTCCTCGTATAATCTTACGTCAAATGGTTAACACGACAAGTCGAGTATTAGAGATAGAAACCCTACATATGTTGGGGCAGCGCAACTCACGGAGCGCAGATTACACAATGTTCATCCACTTGCTGAGAATGAGAACACTTAGCGACTTGCAACAAGCTTTACACATAACTTCAAGCCTTTCACATACGTTTTCTCGCTGATCTTCTGGAGTATCTAGATACCAACTCCACGACATAGGCCTCTTCCAAACATTTCCATTTCCATCTTTGCTGGACGGTCTGGATCCAGTATTTTCTCCATTTCGCTGGAGGACGTCCGGTACTTTTCTTTGAATCCTTCGGCTGTGAGTGCATTGGTGTTTGGGTCAATCTGAATTTTCATTGGCCATGTGTCCTGCCCAGCACCACTTCAGTATCACTATTAGCTCGACAACGTCATAGACCTCCGTTCTTCCCCGTTCCCGACCTTTTGTTTCAATGTCATTCCAAACGATGCTCTTTCTATTGCTCTTTGACAGAACCGGAGCAGATTCGGGTTACTTGTGTCATCGTTTAGAGCCTGTATGTCGTTTCTGACAGGATGCATGTGTCGTAAATTATCCTTTTTAAATTTATAATGATAGTCGATTTACGGAGAATTAAGCTTACGTTTGTCGCGTGCCATCCAGGTAAGGGCAATTCGCCGAGTGATCTGTGCTGTCTGGTCGTCTTTCCCGAGTTGAATTTCATGTCGGAGATAAATGTGTTCATTAACTGCATCCACAGTATGGGTTTCGATGGAGACCGTGATACTGACAGAGCTCATGACTTTGAGATTTTGGAGATTCATTTTGAGCCCTACAGATCGGGAAGCATCTTTGAGTTCTCAGATCATTGTTGACAGTTCGTTTTTGTCGCTGAATGATCTCATCTGTAAAGAGAAGTTGGATGAGACGTTTTCCATTTATGATGATACCTTTCTGTCCCCAGGACAGAGATCTGAAAACATCTTCCAGAGCCAAGGTGAATGACTTTGGCGAGATTGTCTCTCCTGGTCTCACGCTTCTTCTCACGAGCATCTTTCCGGTGATCCAATCTTCCTCTATTTTCACATGTAGAGTGGAATTCTCGAAAATGTAGCGGATTAAATTAGTATATCTGGTCATCGCCCTCACTACCAACCAGGTTTCGATCGCGTCGAATGCCTTCTGGTAGTCTGTAAAGATCATTTGAAGTGGTGTGTTATACTCCATTCGTTTCTCTATAAGAGAGCGGACTTCTTGAACATGATCAATCGTACTGAAACCTTTTCATCCCACCTGTTCGACTTGCTGCTAAAAGTCAAATTTCTGACTCAAGCGGTTCGGAAGGATATATAATATTATTATTATTGACGTTAATTCCCCGTTAAGGAGAGGGCTAAAACACAATCAATTTTCATGGCAGATTTTTCTGTCTCTTTCTTTTTTCTTCCCCAAAACCTCTGATATATTCACTGTTTTTTTCCACTCTTCTGTCCGCTTCTTTCATGTTTTCTTTTCTTTGGGCGTTTGTTGAAATTTCTGTTTTCTGATTTTTTTTCTCTGTATTTTTCCCTGTCTGTCATGTCTTCAGTGGAGATGTTCAGTTTCTTGAGGTCTTCCATGGTTTACGTTACCCAGTTAGTTTTCACTGTATTAGTTGTCAATATGTTAAAAATATTTTGGTCAACCTATTTCCGTTCATCCTATGTGTGTGTCCGTAGAACTTTGCCCTTCTTTCTCTGATGTTGTTAGTAATTGCCTCTGTCTGTTCGTACAGTTCTTTTGTCAGTCTCTTTATTCAGATCCCCTTTTTCTGAACTGGTCCGTAGTTCTTTCTCAGCTTTTTCCTCTATTGTTTTTCCATCTTCTTAATTTTTGTTCTTCCCTTGATTACTGTTGTTTCTGAGGCATACAAGGCCTCTGGTAAGACTACTATACGGTAGTGTCTTAATTCGGCGTTGATGGAAATACGTCTTTAGTCGTAATGGTGCCATGTAAGCTCGTATGCTTTTTGCAGTCTTGTGATCCTTTCTTCATTGGATATTGCGTCCAGTCCTCTTTTATGTACAGTCTCTCCCAAGAATTTGAAACTATCTACTTGTGTTATCTTTCCATACTTTCTTATCAGTGGATGTCCGTCTGTTGATTTTGTATCCATGTATTGCATCTTTTCTTATGAGATTTGTAGTCCTGTTTTGGTATGTAGTGTCTCTAGTGCTTCCTTGGCTTCTCTGTTATTTGTTATGATGGCCATATCATCGGCAAAGGCCAGACATTTTATGTTGACGGTTCTATCCTTTTGTGTCTCCTCATCTTTATCCCATTTACTCTTTTGTCCCGTGTCCTGATTTTATATATATATATATATATATATATATATATATATATATATATATATATATATATATATATACGTCAGCGTCAGTTATGACGTTTTAGTTTTTACTTCTTTACTACCAGTTCTATTTGCAACACATTTTCACTCACATATGTAACTGAATAAATCTGTGAAATTATATCACTATACGACATATATAGAAGTATAAATAAGGGAGTTAGATTCTTTAAACCATCGCTGTTGAGGGGGAATGGGGGGGGGGATTAGTGGGATAACAAGAAATGCATGGAAGGTTACTGGAGATGGTTCCTTTCACATTCCATAGCTGATTAGGTACTCGTTCTTCGCCACTGAGCTGCTGTTCAATTTGTAATGACGTCACTGCCGACGAGACGCTAGACCTATAAACAATTTTTTGCACCACAGAAATTCCTACGGACGACTTCTGACAACGAAAGCAGATCGATCCAAGTTACCTACACGGCTAGATAAGGGGCGGAAGTGAGTGGTAAGCAGCCCGCGCGGCTGGCCTCCGCTGGTGCTAAGGTATGCTGAGTGCGTTTTAGCGACTCCCTTTGGAAGTATAGCGTAGCGGTAGACACACTACCAATGCGGAGGCTACTCCAGACGGCGGGAGCTGCATACCGATTCCGTTTGCAGTCGGCTGCGGCCGTCCTCGGAGATCGAAGATCCGTGTTTGTGTACGTGTGTCACGCGAGAAGTGCGCTTCCGGTCCGCACTCACTCAACAAGGAAACAGATATTCAATATTAATACGTTTGTATTTTAAGTTTCTGGAGTGATTTGATGTTCCCAGAACGAAATCTTCACTCTGCAGCGGAGACTGCGCTGATAGGAAACCTCCTGGTGGATTAACACTGTGCACCGGACCGAGACTCGAACTGGGGACCTTTGCCTTTCGCGGGAGAGTGCTCTACTATAACATCAATCTTTGATTTGATATTATCCTCCATCTTTTCCAATCTTGCGCTCATCTTTTCTTCTCTCCTTAACTGCTAGACCTATTATTTCCTGTACTCTGCATCTTTGCCTGCCCTTACTATTTTCCCTCTTATGTTGTTGTGGTCTTCAGTCCAAAGACTGTTTGCTGCAACTCGCAATGCTGCTCTATCCTGTGTAAGCCTCTCCCTCTCCGAGTAACAACTGCAGCTTACATCCTTCGGAACCTGCATAGTGTATTCATCTCTTGGCCTCCCTCTACGAATTTTACCCTCCACGCTTCCCTCCAATACTAAATTCGTGATCCCTTGATGCCTCAGAACGTGCCCTACCAACCGATCCCTTCTTCTAGTGAAGTTGTGCCACAAATTCCTCTTCTCCCCAATTCTACTCAGTACCTTCTCACTAGTTACGTGATCTATTCATCTAATCTTCACCATTCTTCTGTAGTACCACATTTCTTCTTGTCTAAACTGTTTATCATCCATGTTTCACTTCCACACATGGCTAAACTCCATACAAATGCTTTCAGAAAAGACTTCCCGACACTTAAAGCTATACTGGGTATTAACAAATTTTTTTTCTTCAGAAAAGCTTTCCTTCCCAACGCCAATGTACATTTTATATCCTCTCTACCTCGACCAGCCTCAGTTATTTTGCGCCCAAAACAGCAAAACTCATCTACTACTTTAAGTATCGCATTTCCTAATATAATACCCTCAGCATCACCTGATTTAATTCGACTACCTTCCATTATCCTTGTTTTGCTTTTGTTTATGTTCATCTTATATCCTTTCAAGACACTGTCCATTCCGTCCAACTGTTCTTCCAAGTCCTTTGCTGTCTTTGACAGAATTATGTCATTGGCAATCCTCAAGGCTATTACTTCTTCTCCCTAGATTTTAATTCCTACTCCAAATTTTTCTTTTGTTTCCTTTACTGCTTCCTCAATATACAGAAGGAATAACATCGGGGATAGGCTACAACCCTGTCTCACTCCCTTCTCAACCACTGCTTCCCTTTCGTGCCTCTCCAATCTCGTTTCTGTAAAAATTGTAAATAACTTTTCGCTTCCTCTATTTTATTCCTGCCACCTTCAGAATTTGAAAGAGAGTATTCCAGTCAACATTGTCAAAAGTTTTCTCTAAGTCTACAAATGCTATAACCGTAGGTTTGCCTTTCGTCAGCCTGCCTTCTAATATAAATCGTAGGGACAGTATCGCCTCGCGTGTTCCTATATGTCTACGTAATCCAAACTGATCATCCCCGAGGTCGGCTTCTACCAGTTTTTCCATTCTCCTGTAACGAATTCGTGTTAGTATTAACTTATTAAACTGGTAGTTCGATAATTTTCACACATGTCAGCACCTTCTTTCTTTGGAATTACAATTATTATATTCTTTGCTCATCAGATGGAAGAGTTTGTCATGTCCGGCTTTCCCAAGGCCATCAGTAGTTCTAACGGAATGTTTTCTACTCCTGGGGCCTTGTTTCGACTTAGGTCTTTCAGTGCTCTGTCGAATTCTTCACGCAGTATCATTTCTCCCATCACGTCTTCATCTACGTCCTCTGCCATTTCCATAATATTGCCCTGAGGTAAATCGCCCTTGCATACACCCTCTATATACTCCTTCCACCTTTCTGCTTTCCTTTTTTTGGTTAGGACAGGTTTTCCACCTGAGCTCATGGTATTCATATAGGTGGTTTTCTTTTTTCCAAAGGTCTCTTTAATTTTCCTATAGGCGGCATCTATCTTAACCCTAGTGATATGTGCATCTACATCCTTACATTTGTCCTTTAGCAATTCCTGTTCGGCCATTTTACACTTCCAGTCGATCTCATTTTTGAGACATTTGTATTCCTTTTCGCCTCTTTCATTTACTGTATTTTTTTACTTTCTCCTTTCATCAATTAAATTCAACATTTCTTGTGCTAACCAAGGATTTCCACTAGCATTCGTCTTTTTACCTAATTGATCCTCTGCTGCCTTCACTATTTCATCTCTCAAAGCTACCCATTCTTCTTCTACTGCATTCCTTCCCCCTGTTCTTGTCAGTCGTTCCACAATGCTCCCTCTGAAACTCTCTGCAACCTCTGGTTCTTTCAGTTTATCCAGGTCCCTTCCATTAGAATCCCCTTTTGCGGTTTCTTCAGTTTTGATCTTCAGTTCATAACCGATAAATTGTAGTCAGAATCTACATCTACCCCTGGAAATTTCTTACAATTTAAAATCTGATTTTAAATCCCTGTCTTACCATTATACAGTCAATCTGAAACCTTCCGATGTCTCCAGGTCTCCTCCGCGTATACAGCCGTCTTTCATGATTCTTAAACCAAGTGTGACCTATGATTAAGTTATGCTCTGTACAGAATTCTACCAGACGGCTTCCTCTTTCATTCTTTACCCCAGTCCATATTCACCTACTACTCTTCCTTTTCCTACCACCGAATTCCAGTCCCCTATGACTATTAACTTTTCGTCTCCCTTAACTACCTGAATAATTTGTTTTATCTCATCATACACTTCTCAAATCTCTCGAGCATCTGAAGAGCTAGTTGGCATATAAACTTGGACTACTGCGGTAGGCGTGTGCCTTGAATCTAACTTGGCTACAATAATGCTTTCACTGTGCTGTTCGTAGTAGCTTCATTCATTATGAATCCTAGTCCTGCATTATCCCTACACTACTGACCATTAAAATTGCTACACCAAAAAGAAATGCAGGTGATAAACGGGTATTCATTGGACAAATATATTATACTAGAAATGACATGTGATTATATTTTCACACAATTTGGGTGGATAGATCCTGAGAAATCAGTACCCAGAACAAACACCTCTGGCCGTAATAACGGCCTTAACACGCCTGGGCATTGAGTCAAACAGAGCTTGGATGGCGTGTACAGGTGCATCTGCCCAGGCAGCTTCAACACGATTCCACGGTTCATCAAGAGTAGTGACTGACGTATTGAGACGAGCCAGTTGCTCGGCCACCATTGACCACACGTTTTCAATTGGTGAGAGATCTGGAGAATGTGCTGGTCAGGGCAGTAGTCGAACATTTTCTGTATCCAGAACGGCCCGTACAGGACCTGCAACATGCGGTCGTTCATTGTCCTGCTGAAATGTAGGGTTTCACAGGGATCGAATGAAGGGTAGAGCCACGGGTCGTAACACATCTTAAATGCAACGTCCACTGTTCAAAGTGCCGTCAGTGCCAACAAGAGGTGACCGAGACGTGTAACCAATGGCACCCCATACCATCACGCCGGGTAGTACACCAGTACGGCGATGACGAATACACGCTTCCAATGTACGTTCACCGAGATGTCGCCAAACACCGACGCTGTAAACAGAACCTGGATTCATACGAAAAAATGACGTTTTGCCATTCGTGCGCCCAAGTTCGTCGTTGAGTACACCATCGCAGGCGCTCCTGTCTCTGATGCAGCGTCAAGGGTAACCGCAGTCATGGTCTCCGAGCTGATAGTTCATGCTGCTGCAAACGTCGTCGAACTATTCGTGCAGATGGTTGGTTGTTGTCTTGCAAACGTCCCCATCTGTTGACTTAGGGATCGAGCCGTGGCTGCACGCTCCGTTACAGCCATACGGATAAGATGCCTGTCATCTCGACTGCTAGTGATACCAGGCCGTTGGGATCCAGCACGGCATTCCGTATTACCCTCCTGAACCCACCGATTCCATATTCTGCTGACAGTCATTGGATCTCGACCAACGCAAGCAGCAATGTCGCGCTACGATAAACCGCAATCGCGATAGGCTACAATCCGACCTGTATCAAAGTCGGAAACGTGATGGTACGCATTTCTTCTCCTTACACGAGGCATCACAACAACGTTTCACCGGGCAACGCCGGTGAACTACTGTTTGTGTATGAGAAATCGGTTGGAAACTTTCCTCATGTCAGCTGGCCGTTGTGGCCGAGCGGTTCTAGGCGCTACAGTCTGGAACCGTGCGACCGCTGCGGTCGCAGGTTCGAATCCTGCCTCGGGCATGGATGTGTGTGATGTCCGTAGGTTAGTTAGGTTTAAGTAGTTCTAAGTTCTAGGGGACTGATGACCTCAGAAGTTAAGTCCTATAGTGCTCAGAGCCATTTGATTTTTTCCTCATGTCAGCACGTTGTAGGTGTCGCCACCGGCGCCAGCCTTGTGTGAATGCTCTGAAAAGCTAATCATTTGCATATCACAGCATCTTCTTCCTGTCAGTTAAATTTCGCGTCTGTGGCACGCAATCCTCGTGGTGTAGCAATTTTAATGGTCAGTAGTGTATTTGATTTTTTTCTTTCTAATGACACGAATTATTTACGGAAGAATGGAAAACGTCGGATAGAAGCCGACCTCGAGGAAAATCAATTTCGGTTCCGACTACATGTAGGAACACACGTGACACTACTGAACCTATGACTAACCTTAGAAGGTAGGCTAAAGAAAAGAAACCCAATGTTTATAGTTTGGGTAGATTTAGAGAAAACGTTTGATGATGTTGACTGTAATTCACTCTTTGAAGTTGTTAAGGTAGGCTTAAAAAGTACAGAGAGCGCAGGGTTATTTAAACTTATATAGAAACGACACTGTAACTATAACAGTCGAAGGATATGAAAGGGAAACAATGATTGAGAGGAAGCGAGAAAGATTGTGGCCAATCGCCGATATTATTCAGTTATACAGTGGGAAGCAGTACAGGAAGCCAAGAAGAAATTTTGAAAGGGAACTGAAGTTCAGGGGAAAGAAATATAAATTTTGCGGTTTGTCGATGACATTGTTATTGTGTCAGAGACGACAAAGGACTCGCAGAAGAAACTGAACGGAATGGATAGTGTCTCGAAAAGAGGTTATAAGATGAAAATCAACAACAGTACAACTAGGACAATGGAATGTCCCCCACGGGGTAGCCGCACGGTCTAGGGCGCCTTGCCACGGTTCGCGCGGCTCCCCACGTCGGTGGTTCGAGATCTCCCTCGGGCATGGGTGTGTGTGTTGTCCTTAGCGTAAGTTGGTCTAAGTTAGATTAAATAGTGTGTAAGCCTAGGGACCGATGACCCCAGCAGTTTGGTCCCATAGGAACTTACCACCCCCACCCCCACCACCACAACAGAGTGTAGTAGCATTAAATGGAGCAATGCTCACGGTATTAGATTAGGAAATGAGACACTAAAAGTAGTAGATGAGTTATGCTGTTTGAGCAGCAAAATGATTAAGCGATGATTGAAACAGAGAGCACATAATACAGATAGGCAACAACAAGAAAAGTATTTCTGAAAAAGAACAATTTATTAACATCTAATACAAAATTTAAATATTAGCGAGTCTTTTCTGAAAGTAGTGTAACCTTCTGGAAAGGGTCTTCCACAGAATTTCCTTTTCAGTATTTCTTCATTTCGCTCTTTATTTGTTCACACCGCGTTTAAAATGTCTCTGCTTTCTTCTTCATCGGATTTCTTTCACTTTCGTACAGCGTTGTGCACACGTACACTAAAATGGACTTTTTTCTTCATTCCATACCAGTATTACAAATCATTAGATCCTTTTCATTAAAGAAATTTTTCTTCACAAAGTCAGCTTCATATTTACCTTGCTTCAATCAGCCTGTGTCATCTTCCTTCCTGGACGGTCACGGTATTAAATTCCGACCACCTAAGGAAATTAAAGAGACACTGCGACCAGCAATAGATAGCCATTTTTCCGATGTTCCTGGAATTTATACAATACATTGTGGACGAGCTCACAGTTACGTTGCTCAGACAATGCGACCGATTTCAGAACGCTGCACACAGACGGATGCCACGTTTAATTTCACGATTTCGACAAATCTGCTGTTGCCGAACACAACCTCATAACAAATATACGATTATGTTTGACAAAACGGAAATATTATTCCATATATCTCCCTACTGGGATTCTGTCATCAAAGAAGCCGTTGAGATCTGAATATGTAACAACTTTAACCAGAAAAGTGGCTACACTCTTCGTGGTACGTAGAAACGGGAGATTGATGCTGAAAGGCAACACAGACAAAAGGCTACCAATGTTCTTCAGTCATAGTCGTCAATATAATCTTTGGTCGCAAGTGGAAGTTTAGTCATTTCTTGACGTCTCCATCAGATAATTCAGCCATCTGAACAAAGTACCTACCGGCCTCCTGACGATAACGACGAAGGAGGTCGTCGAAAGCTTAAGGTTGAATTCAAATCTGATGAGGCAAGAACTGCGTGAAGCCATACAAGTCTTCTTCACCTACGTGATTGATTTGTTTGCCCTTAAGGCAAATTCTGTGCTGAGTACACCGTTCATTTCACTCGACAGTCTTCACTCCTCAGTCTTATATACATGCGACTGGAGTGGATATGTCGTCGGCAAGCCTTAACACTGATACATTTTCCCCTCCCACTTTTCTTCTTGCGCCAAAGTTTTCTTCCTCTTCCTGTACTGCCTCATCTGAATATGCGTTAAACAACCGTAGTGGCATGCTGAAACAACGTCTTACATACTTCTTAAATACGACTTAATTCAAACAAACGATGACTTATGATCTCTGCCCCGGCAGCATCTACACTATTTGATCAAAAGTATCCGGACATCTGGTTGAAAATTACTTACCAGTTCGTGGCGCCCTCCATCGGTGATGCTGGAATGCAGTGTGGTGTTGGCCCACCCTTAGCCTTGATGACAGCTTCCACTGTCGCAGGCATACGTTCAATCAGGTGCTGGAAGGTTTCATGGGGAATGGCAGCCCATTCTACACGGAGTGCTGCACTGAGGAGAAGTAGCGATGTCTGTCGGTGAGGCCTGGCACGAAGTCGGCCTCCCAAAACATCCCAAAGGTGTTCTATAGGCTTAGATCAGGACTCTGTGCAGGCCAGTCCGTTGCAGGAATGTTATTGTCGTGTAACCACTCCGCCACAGGCCGTGCATTATGAACAGTTGCTCGATCGTGTTGAAAGATGCAGTCGCCATCCCCGAATTGCTCTTCAACAGTGGGAAGCAAGAAGGTGCTTAAAACATCAATGTAGGCCTGTGCTGTGATAGTGCCACGCAAAACAACAACGGGTGCAAGCCCCCTCCATGAAAAACACGACCACGCCGTAACACCACCGCCTCCGAATTTTACTGTTGTCACTACACACGCTGGTACATGACGTTCACCGGGCATTCGCCATACCCACACCCACCCATCGGATCGCCACAATGTGCACCGTGATTCGTCACTCCACACAACGTTTTTCCACTGTTCAATCGTCCAATGTTTGCGCTCCGCCGGCCGTGGTGGCCAAGCGGTTCTAGGCGCTTCAGTCCGGAACCGCGCGACTGCTACGGTCGCAGGTTCGAATCCTGCCTCGGGCATGGATGTGTGTGATGTCGTTAGGTTAGTTAGGTTTAAGTAGTTCTAAGTTCTAGGCGACTGATGACCTCAGATGTTAAGTCCCATAGTGCTCAGAGCCATTTGAACCATTTGCGCTCCTTACACCAAGCGAGGCGTCGTTTGGCATTTACCGGCGTGATACGTGGCTTATCAGCAGCCGCTCGACCATAAAATCCAAGTTTTCTCACCTCCCGCCTAACTATCATAGTACTTGCAGTGGATCCTGACGTAGTTTGGAGTTCCTGTGTCATGCATGGTCTGGATAAATGTCTACGTATTACACATTACGACCTTCTTCAATTGTCGGCGGTCTCTGTCAGTCAACAGACGAGATCGGCCTGTAAGCTTTTGTGCTGCACGTGTCCCTTCACGCTTCCACTTCACTATCACATCGGAAACAGAGAACGTAGGAATGATTAGGAGTTGGAAATCTCGCTTACATCCGTATGACACAAGTGACACCCAGTCGCCTGACCACGTTTGAAGTCCGTGAGTTCCGCGAAGAGCCCCATTCTGCTCTCTCACGATGTCTAATGACTACTGATATGGAGCACCTAACAGTAGGTGGCAGCACAATGTACCTAATACGAAAAACGCATGTTTTTGGGGGTGTCCGATACTTTTGATCACATAGTGTAGGTGTGTCAGTGGTCCAGTATGGAAATTCACAATTTACTTCTAAATAAATTTCAAAATATTTGAGGACAGCTCACACATTTACGTACTGATGCCGATGTAATTTGTTACTATGTACATTGTTCGGAATTTCATCACTTGAAAATGGCCACAGAGGCCGAAATTAGGTGACTGCTCAAAACGTTTAGATTTTTCTCTGATAATTACAGATACATGAAGAAAAAAGAGGTAATGTGATAATTGTGTTGTTTTTCTGTAAGAAGCTAGGTAGAAAAAGTTTCAGTTTTCCTGCTGGCAGCCGAGACGCTAGACTTTACTTGGTATTGGTTTGTATACCATGTAAGGAGACCGTATTTCCGGAAATCTTCAATGTCACCTCTCATTTTATTAACGGACAAATAATTAAGACTTTTGTACTGCTATGAATATTTAAATTCACGCTGACTGACCAGCGATTTCTTGTAGCAAATTGATGATAAAAAGCAGCATTAAGGAAAGGAAACTGTTTGGAAGAACATTGTACTCGTCGGCAAATAACGTTGGAAAGCATCGCGTGGGACGCAGGGCGATAACAGGTGGAGTGCATGCTCAGGTAGCTTCGCGACACAAGAGAATGGCGAGTAGAGCGGCCTCAGATGGATGTAAAAGCAAACGACGGCGAAGGATATTAGAGTGCTGTAGAAATATTGAGTTAATTGACAACTTCCGAAAGAATACTGAAGACACAACAGAGGAGTGACTATCACATAAGCAAAATAATTTGAAAGTTTTTATCCGACAAATTGTTGAACATCGTGACACAATGTGGTGCAGTCGGTGCTAATTACGTACATTAACAAAAGATGTTGTAAAACAAAGTATAAATAATAAGTTATAACTTAAACGCAATAACTGTAGATCGCTTATTTCAGTCAATCATTTGCCTACGAATCAGCGTCAAAAAAAGATCGATATACTCAAGCAAAGCTCACCATCACCTTGAAGATACGGCAGAAAATTTCTCGAGAAAAAATTCGGGAATTTCAATGATCAACGTTAAAGTCTGGATGTCTCAGATCCTCTCACTAACACTTCATAGCAGTCATGTTACATCACATAAAAGGATGTAAATTCCGTCTGGCAAATAAATATTTAAAATGACATTTAATAGCTCAAAAGCAGTAAAATTCAGTGGCTAATTACAAGAACTCCCAATCAACCAATACACGCTTTTTTGAAAGAATATTTAGTTGTTTTTGAAACACACTCTGATCAGCTCGAAGACATGTAACAAATTCGAGTCGGTTGTCCTTAGGATCACCACAAAGAACACAGCCGACAACTTTAAAATCGAAGGTAACGCATCTAAAAACCCGGCTGTGATTAGCCGATACTGCTTATATGTAATAACTCTTCAAGCTATTCTTCAGTACTCTTGTCATGAACGGGAGTCATTCCGAAAGAAATGCACAATGTTTTTTCTTTTTAAATATACAATACCTTTCACATTCTTACAGTATGTTGATATATCCCTGCGAGACAAAATGTCGTTTCTCTACATAATCTCCATTCTTTTCTTACGGCGTCATGGTATTAAAGCCTGTATACCTCCACGTTAGAAGTCAAGCACAGCACATTTGAGTCACTGTTTATGAGCCTTCAAAACGGAGTCATCATATTCAACTCTCGTTTTGTAACGGGATTCCTCAAGTTCAGCGAAGGGGTGGTTATAATACGGCGCCAGATCAGGGCTGTAGAATGGGTTTTTCAGTGTTCTCCACCCAAGCTTTGTAATCTTGGCTGTGATTTTCTCACTGACGTGTGGCCGTGTGTTATCATGCAACAGCAAAACACTGAGCTTTTTGCCGATGTTGTCGAGTGCGATACATTCTAGCATGAAGTTGTTTAAGTCTTACCACAAACTGGTTCGAATTTATAATGGTTGCGTGTGGCATGATGTTCACAAGCAACAGTCCTTCTGAATAGAAAATGTAGTCATCACTTCCGATTGTGTGCAGTTCTGAATTTTTTCTCCTTTGGCGAGTTTGCATGAAACCATTCCATCGATTGGCATTCCGTCTCCGGCTCAAAGTTTGGCGCAAAAATTGTTTCATCTGCCGACAGAATTCTAGCAAGGAAGTCATCTCCAGAATTCTCGAACTATTCCAAACGTTCTTCCGTTTTTCTTTGTGGGCGTCCGTCGACATTCTCGGAACTCACCTGACGGAAACTATTTTTAAACTTCAGTGTCTCAATATTCTATAAACATTCGCTTCTGCTTCCACTCGGATCCACAATTCATTCACTACTATGCGTTTGTCATCCAAACTCAGACTGTGAATTCGCTACACATTGTCAGGAATCAGTACAGTGATGGGTCTGCCTCTGCACGGAGTTCCGGAGTATTGGCGTGCCCACTGTCACCAGATAATTAATCTAACTGTACTGCGATAAAAAGCGTCTTCCCCATACACTTGTGAATATTTACCATGCCTCGTTCTCCTCCCGGTCATCAATGCCACCCAATCACTTCATTTCATTTCAACGTTAATCATGGCAACACATGCTGCAAACTGACTCATTCCAAACCACTGCGATAAAAGAATCGTTCAGGTGATTTATGGAACATGAAAATAACTAATTAATTATTACGACAGTCAAGTGTTATCCTGCCTATGCTGTTAGCGTCGCACATCAAGACTCGAAAAATAAAGCAAGATACCGCTACGAGGCTATACTTTGTTTCCTGTAGCCCACACTTTCCACAACCAGTAGATGGCTATTTTCAAAGAATGCCACCAAAACACGGAAAGGCGCAACCTCCTCCAGCACTCGGCGCCGCAGTGCACACCGACCAGACACCAGTGTGTGCAGTAGTGCAGGTAGCTTGCTGCCCCAGAGGTCGAGCGTTCCGCCCTCCTTTCTAAGAATTCACAACCCGGAATAGCCGGTCCTTGCCCCCAGCCAGTCCCATTTGGCCGTCACATTCCCTGCTCGCCGTTTCAAGTCCAACGAGCTGTTGATTTTCAAGTGCACCAGAAACTTCCACAACCCACTGAGCCCATCACCGTGTTAATAAAGTAAAGAAACGACAGTTACTTAGAACACCGTACTCTCAGTCACACACCAATAAACGTTGTCATATGGGTACACTCTGTTGTCAGCCTCTAAATTACAAAGTCTTACTCAGTTTTGATGAAAAGGGCATGTAGAACTGGCAGCTACGTGATACCTTACCATTCAACAGTGGCCGGCAAGTAACACAGACCTGTCGGAGCTCGGTTAAAGGTGAGCACAGCTCGATACATGATGTAGCACAGGTGCTCATTAGGACTAATAATACACACATCAAAAAAAGTTTTGCATCACCTCGGTTCCGAGAGTTCCGGAACCTGAACAGAAAATTGGAATAGAGGTCAACATAAACATCATTCCCGTCCTTTTTATAGCACATGGAAACCACACATTGCATGTTGTACCACCATACAGCGAGACCTTCAGAGGTGGTGGTCCAGATTGCCGTACACACCGGTACCTCTAATACACAGTAGCAAGTCCTCTTGCATTGATGCATGCCTGTATTCGTCGTGGCATACTATCCACAAGTTCCTAAAGGCACTGTTGGTCCAGAATGTCCAACTCCTCAACGGAGATCGGTGTAGATCCCTTAGGGATTTTAGTGAGACTCGTCGTCCATAAACAGCCCTTTTCAATCCATCCCAGGCATGTTCGATAGGGTTCAGGTCTGGAGAACTTGCTGGCCACTCTAGTCGAGCGATGTCGTTATCCTGAAGGAAGTCATTCACATGATGTGTACGATGGGGACGCGAATTGTCGTCCATGAAGACGAATGCCTTGCCAATACGCTGCCGATATGGTTGCACTATCGGTCGGAGTATGGCGTTCACATATCGTCAGCCGTAAACGGCGCCTTGCAGGACCACCAGCGGCGTACTTCGGCCCCATATAATTCCACCCCAAAACGGCAGGGAACCTCCACCTTGCTGCAGCCGGCCGGTGTGGCCGTGCGGTTCTAGGCGCTTCAGTCTGGAACAACGTGACCGCTACGGTCGCAGGTTCGAATCCTGCCTCGGGCATGGATGTGTGTGATGTCCTTAGGGTAGTTAGGTTTAAGTAGTTCTAAGTTCTAGGGGACTGATGACCATAGATGTTAAGTCCCATAGTGCTCAGAGCCATTTGAACCATTTGAACCTTGCTGCACTCGCTGTACAGTGTGTCTAAGGCGTTCAATGTGACTGGGTTGCCTCCAGACACGTCTCCGACGATTTTCTGGTCGAAGGCATATGCGACACTCATCGCTGAAGAGAACGTGATGCCAATCCTGAACGGTCCCATCTGTACCGCGCTCCATGGTGTCGTGGTTGCAAAGATGGACCTCGACGTGGACGTCGGGAGTGAAGTTGCGCACAACGCAGCCTGTTGCGCACGGATTTGAGTCGTAATACTACGTGCTGTGGCTGCACGAAAAGCATCATTCAACGTGGTGGTATTGCTGTCAGGGTTCCTCGAAGCGATAATCCTTAGGTAGCGGTCATCCACTGCAGTGTAGCCCTTGGGCGGCCTGAGCGAAGCATGTCATCGACATTTTCTGTCTCTATGTATCTCTTCCATGTTCGAACAACGTCGCTTTAGTTCACTCCGAGACGCCTAGACACTTCCCTTGTTGAGAGCCCTTCCTGCCACAAAGTAACAATGCGGACGCGATCGAACCGTGGTGCTGACCGTCTAGGCATGGTTGTATTACAGACAACACGAGCCGTGTAACTTTCTCGTGGTGGAATGACTGGAACCGATCGGCTGTCGGACCCCGTCCGTCTAATAGGCGCTGCTCACGCATGGTGGCCGAGCATGTTGTGGCCGAGCGATTCTAGGCGATTCACTCCGGAACCGCGCGGTCGCTACGGTCGCAGGTTCGAATCCTTCCTCGGGCATGGATGTGTGTGATATCCTTAGGTTAGTTAAGTAGTTCTAAATTGTAGGGGACTGATGGCCTCAGATGTTTAAGTCCCATAGTGCTCAGAGCCTGGTCGGCCGGTGTGGCCGTGCGGTTAAAGGCGCTTCAGTCTGGAACCGCGTGACCGCTACGGTCGCAGGTTCGAATCCTGCCTCGGGCATGGATGTGTGTGATGTCCTTAGGTTAGTTAGGTTTAATTAGTTCTAAGTTCTAGGCGACTGATGACCTCAGAAGTTAAGTCGCATAGTGCTCAGAGCCATTTGAACCATTTGCTCAGAGCCATTTGAACCATTTACGGGGTTAGTGACATCTCTGAATAGTCAAAGGGACTGTTTGTGTGATACAATACCCACAGTCAATGTCCGTCCTCAGGAGTTCTGGGAACCGGGGTGATGCAAAAATTTTTGATGTGTGTATTTGACGTGGTGGTAGAGACAACAGCAAGTGATCGCAGTATTGCTCGCAAACGCGAGCCACAAAAGGAACATCATGTACATAACTCTCAAGATAATAAATGTTTTTACTCGATTTGTGTATCCCGTGGCTCACATGAATAACTACTTCTAATTCAACTTCTTTTACCAATATTTTTTTCATTAGATCGGTGTGCTGTTCTTTCTGAACTTCTGACCACTTTTTGCTCCAGTTTACTTTTTTGGTTTACGCTGGAGATGAGAATCTAGATCCTTCTTTCGAAACATATCTCTGTTCAGGATTTCATATTCTTCAGCCTTCCTCTGTTTTAGGTCATATGTGTCGTAGCATTTTTCTTCCTTTGTTTCTCATGTTTTTTGTGTCAAATACAAGCTTTCGGCTGTGTATAAACATTCATGTTGTATGACTGCAGCATAGTGCTGTAAGTTTGCTTCAGAAGAGATGGAACTGTTATTGTAGGGAAAAAGAATTGCACTCTGGATTATTTCAGACTTACCCCTCTAGCCAGCCCTCCATTTTTAAACGATATGTTTCACTTTTCAAGTACTGGAGTCTTTCTCTGCAATTACAGAAATACTCCAAAAAAGTAACGATTATCCAAATATGGAACAAAGTTCCAAGGTACATGTTCATGTACCTAGGAACAAATATTCTGTTGAATTTTAAAATTTTTGCAATCGAGAAAATTTTATCAATATAGTAGTAGTCTGTGGGTTACATTATTACTCAGTTACACAACTATAATTAGTAAGTGCAATCTGTTAAGCAGAAATATTACCAAAAACCAGTTACAAGTTAAATACGTATTGAAAAAGAAGCTATTGGAAACTAAGACATATTTCCATTTTCAAGGCAGGTAAAATCGCTAAGACGTTAGTGAAGTAGAGAAACTCAATTCATTTGTAGATATCACAGGTTTCATGGCAGAAGACCTGTGTTTCAAGATATAAGATATAAGCATACGTACATGATTTAACGAGTTCTAAAAACATAAAGAATTTTACTCATCATAAAATTCTTTAACTGAAGGATTAACAAAAACTTCCAAATAGCTTAGGTATATTATACAGCACTTAAATGTGCACATCCCAAAAAATTACAGTTGCTCAACAAAACACACCATGTCTCACAACAGCAGAAACAGTACAAAATACCGCAGACTGCTCATGCCGGTCTCAAACTTGCATTCCTTTATGAGATACTTGACTGAAACACTGTCCAGGAAACCTCATGTGTTTTTACTCGCACTATACTCAGGGTACTACGCTCTGTCCAAGGCATCTTTAGTCAGCGGAAAGACCAGTGCAACTTCTTGCACTGACTTTACTAACCTTCATGTCATAGTCGTATATCTTTATTATGCGAACAAAATATTTAAATTTAGTGGCTTTTTAAAATTTTCCCTTAATTTCAGTTCATAAAATTTGGAGCATATTTCATAGTTTTCATGTAGTGTGAGTAGGTAGACATGGAGAGAATGGGAACGAAGGATGTCACCCAGTGACGTCCTCATGAGTCGTCGAATGTCTGCTTCCCCCATCAATTTCCCTATGTTTAAAATCGTGGGAAATTCAAAAACTGTCGGCGAATTCAAATTTTGGCAGGGTTTTTCCCCACTTCTACGATGTCACTGTGGACGTAGGGCTATAAATTGGGGGGAAATTCAGAAATCCAAGATGGCGCATTATAGTGCTAGCTTACCTGGAATATTGGCACAGGCTCTATGACGTCAGAATGCAAGAGAGCTGATCGGGGCATTCTGGTGCAGCTCGATAACGTTATTGAAAATCAGTGCGAAGGCAGGGTTCCTACGACGGTGATATACAATGCCTGAAGCACATATGTATCGACTTTATTATGAAAGTAGTAGATGCGTATAAGACATAAACATGCATGACGAAATTACATAGTTTCATTCACAACACAAGTAACACAACAAGGCGTTTGCATTCCCTGGGTAGAAAGTGGTGTAAAGAAAATTGGAATAAAGATAATTTCTGTGATGTTGTGTTAGTGCATTGTCAGTACTTCGTTTAACCTCTGTTCTTCCTAATTACGTCAAAATTCGCTTCAGCATTGATTTTGTTAGGGTTTGTAGCTCTTGCAGTGACATTGTCTCCAAATCTTTTCGAGTTGCTCTTTTCAGCTCATACACGGCCTCAGATAGTCTTCCATTGCGACAAACATGCGTTGTTAGCATTCCCCAAGGGTTTTCCAAGGGATCCAAATCCAGCTACGTCGAGGCCAGGGTAAGCCATCGATATCTTTATCTTAAAACATGTTTTTGGTTTGCGGAAACCTGGGCGAATGCATTATCTTGTTGAAACATTAGACTTTCGTCCCCTGCATTCTCATAGATTCTAATTCATTCTGTCTGTAGAACCTCGGTGTACATATTAGAATTTATTCTAGTCATCACCCACGCAATGTGTGATTTACCTTCAGTGCAGAATGCTGCCCAAAAGCTTCCACTACCAAAATTTATGCTCATTTTTACCTGCTGTTCTGTCTGGAGATCATACCAGTCATATTGAAATTCATCCGGACCATTTAAATTAAACTTTTTTTCACACTGTTCTCGAGTCCGTGATATATGTTTCTCAGTTAACTCCTGTCTGGCCTGTTTATGTTCGGATGTTAGAGCAGGTTTCTGCAGTCATTTCTTGAATGCAAGATGTTTTCATTTGACAAAATTTGTCGTACACGTCTGGCAGTTACTGGCAACTGTAAATCAGCAACAAGTTGAAAAAATAACGATTCGTGGCCCTTGCTTTGTGAAAACGTCACCGTTTACGAGCCTCAGATAATTTTCTTATTTGCCTATATTTTTCGTTCTGTCCACATCGTGCGTGGATCTAGCGAAATTATACGTCACTGTACTTGAATGGTTCAACTTCTTGGCGATTTGACAACTGGAGAGCCCCCTTTCCGGTTTTGTTTTTTCATCACATTATAAATGTTTTCCACGTGGTTATGTCACAGTCGTGGTCTATGTACACAATTCGCACTGTCACTAACGGTGTCTTGTTTCCTATCTGCAGGAAAGACACGTACACGCACACTAACACCGCACAGGGCCGACTGCCTTTATGCCGATTTCCATCGCCTGCCAACTGAATTGTTGATTTCTTGTTATATGCTGAACTACTGACATCAAATGCGATGCCATTTGACTGCATTTGTCAGTATATTGAACCTAACGCTCTTGCATATACGAGATTTTCTCATAAATATCCATACCTTTATACTGATTTCCACTACTATAGCCGACCGCTGCGGCCGAGCGGTTCTAGGTGCTTCAGTCCGGAAGGGTGCTGCTGCTACGGTCGCAGGTTCGAATCCTACCTCGGATATGGATGTGTGTGATGTCCTTAGGTTGGTTAGGTTTAAGTAGTTCTAAGTTCTAGGGGACTGATGAGCTCAGATGTTAGTCCCATAGTGCTTAGAGCCAACCACTACTATACAGGGTGTTACAAAATTGTACGGCCAAACTTTCAGGAAACATTCCTCACACACAAATAAAGAAAATATGTTATGTGGACATGTGTCCGGAAACGCTTAATTTCCATGTTAGAGCTCATTTTAGTTTCGTGAGTATGTTCTTCCACCTACACTCAATGGAGCATGATATCATGATTTCATATGGGATACTCTACCTGTGCTGCTAGAACATGTGCCTTTACAAGTACGACACAACATGTGGTTCATGCACGATGGAGCTCCTGCACATTTCAGTCGAAGTGTTCGTACGCTCCTCAACAACAGATTCGGTGACCGATGGATTGGTAGAGGCGGACCAATTCCATGGCCTCCGCGCTCTCCTGACCTCAACCCTCTTGACTTTCATTTATGGGGGCATTTGAAAGCTCTTGTCTACGCAACCCTGGTACCAAATGTAGAGACTCTTCGTTCTCGTATTGTGGACGGCTGTGATACAATACGCCATTCTCCAGGGCTGCATCAGCGCATCAGGGATTCTGTGCGACGGAGGGTGGATGTATGTATCCTCGCTAACGGAGGACATTTTGAAAATTTCCTGTAACAAAGTGTTTGAAGTCACGCTTGTATGTTCTGTTGCTGTGTGTTTCCATTCCATGATTAATGTGATCTGAAGAGAAGTAATAAAATGAGCTCTAACATGGAAAGTAAGCGTTTCCGGACACATGTCCAGAAAACATATTTTCTTTCTTTGTGTGTGAGGAATGTTTCCTGAAAGTTTGGCCGTACCTTTTTGTAACACCCTGTATATCGTCAGAGTATGGTGAGACAAAGAGAAGTGACTTACCTGTAGAGACCTGTAGGGCGATTTATAGCAGTCAGGTCAACGTGTAATTCCTGTACTACGGGAAATAATTCCCCTCTGACGTCACTATTGAAACAGTTGTTTATGTTTGGCCAGCACGTAAGTCTTACATGATTGTAAGCCTACGCATTCCCGTAAGTTACAGGTGAAACTGTATGCTATGTAGTAAGAACAATTGCCTATTTATTTAAACAAACTCCGGGGAGGTGAAACTCAGCGCCGCCGCCCTCCACGCTGCCCCTGAAGTCGGCCACTGCACCATCTGCAGTAGCCCACTAGGGGCCTAGTCGACGTGCACCACTGGCATCAGCAGAAGGATGGGCGGGGCTGAGCCATCAGCCGCAGGAGTCGCCGCGCCACATGAAACACACGTGGGCGTTAGCCACGAGTCAGTCCTCCGTCCACCAGTGACAGCTCTGTGCACAAAGACCCACGCGCGTACTGTCGATTCAACTGCCTAACGCGAAGTGGAGGATAGAATATCAGTTCTTCACCAGTCGTATGCTGCCTATGATAGTGCTACAGCCTCAGCCCATATGACCCGAATTAAAATGGCAATAAACTTGAAAAATCAAGAGATGCATTTTCCTCCTGAGGTGGAAAAGTGGTGCAGTGGCACTGAAAAAAAAAAAGAACACGGGTAAACTCCAAGGAGTGAAGCGAGCTATTCGAGATCCAGCCCGTTAAAGAGGCAAAGTTCTATTCAGCTGTTCATCAGACAAACTTATAGTGAGGGAGATGGGGGATCCCAATTGGAAATAAATGGGAGAGGCTTACTAGCTCCTGCGTATGCATTACAACCAAGGGAAACTTCCCTAAAACTTTAGTCGGAACTGAGGATTGGAACCTCATTAATTTATTTCTGGAACATCGTCCTTCGTTGAGTACGTTGTCCCAACCAAAAATCAAACGTTTTGTGTGTAAATAGTCCATTAAGTGCAATACGTTTAAGACACTCGCTTCCTAAGAAACTGCATTTAGCAACAGTCACACTGTAAGGTGGCTATAATTTCGCACCTTACAAGCACTCATCTGCATACTTTGCCGTGATCTACAACCACAATTAGGTATCATTTGATAGGTTGTACATCGTATATATGACTATTCAAAGCGACTGTCATTGTCACGTACGCCTTGTAAATAATTGTTAACGCTTTTGCATGAAAGGCGACGGAGTGCCTTTATTATCAAAACAGTGTAATGAATGATTGCCTATACTAGTAGAGGTTGGAACGCCAGTGGAGATGAAACGGCAGGTGGAACTCAAGCCCTGGGTGGAAGGCCCGCATAGGTGTGTTGGTCCTGCTTAAACACAGGAAGTAGCAAGACGGACGCTGGAGCGCCTGAGCACTGGAGCACAATAGATTCGCGGCCGGCCGGTGATGTAGTCAGACCGGAAAGAGAACCGGGAACTCTGCAGATCTTGGACGCAGCTGAGAGGAACGAGGAAGCGTCATCTCGGAAATCACGCAGGCTGTGTTATTTCCAAGGATTTTTACTCAGAGGCGTATCATTGTACGATTATAGGTATTTCCTCGCAAACTTTCCGCTCTGCACGACAAAAGACTTGGTTTCGAGAATATGATTCGCCTTCTGCAGCTACGAGGGAGGGGGGCCGAGTGTTGCTGGGAAGCCAGCGGTGGAGAGGAAGGCTCTTCCGTTTTTGAGCGCCCATTTGTGACGGTCGCTCAGTATCAGCTTTGTTGGTACAGGTGGTCTTGCTGTCTTTGCTCTCAGGAGAGTTTATAGTTAGAACGGTTAAGCACTGTACTGTTGCGAAATTATACGATTCTGGACTTCGCCTCTGGGTTCGAAGTCGTCGTTGAGTACGCAGCGTTCAGTGATTGAGAGCACTTCTTCTGCCTATACTTACGTTGAGATGTTATTTTAACTCGGGCCTTGTGGTTAGGAGTTCGGGTTTCTCGTCTGTAGAACACAGAGAGGGGAAGACAGTATTAGAGTATATTAGTCAGACGACCGCCTTCTGCCATCCTAGTGTTTTAAACAGTTTTATTTTGTGGCTGGACTTCTTCCATCGTCGCAGACGTGTACGAGAACCATCACTCAGACGAACCAGACGCAGTACATACGGTGACATTGCTAACTTCTTCGGCTTATTAGGGCTATAAAGCTAAACAGCTGTGATCACGCTAGTTTGTTTCCACTGAGGTTCCACACCACCGTAGATCATCTTTGAAAGTAGTGTCTTCCAGTGTTTGGTACATAGATGATTGAGCTGTGGTGGCTCATGTCGATAGTGCCACGGGGACGTGGTGGAAGACGGTTGTCGGGTTGACGCAGCGAGTATGAGACCGGACCTATCGCATGGCGGTATAAAAGTTGGCTCTGAACGGAAGGCGCCGTAGCAAGCAGCGGGAAGCGGGCGTGCTGTAATTTGTGTGAAGGAGTAACGATTTTTACATTGGATGTCCCAGTGGTTCCCGAGTGTTGCGGTGGCTGCTTTCGGAGAAGAGAATTGGTAAGAGCTTGTGTCTACGCTCTTTTCTGTACGATGTTGCTGCCTGCCGTTATAAACGGGTGAAAATCAGGCGCTTGTATTGGCTATACGGGAACTGGTGATGTAAAATTACACTTGTGATTGAGTCTCACTTGTACTGTGACAATTTAGAGGCGAAAACTGTGGTGGTTTCATTAGGTCTGGTTCTTTGCTGTGCAACTAAGGGAGTCAGTTATTTGAGGTAACTGAGGGAGCACCATTATTTTGGTCTAAGTGATATGTCCTCCACGTTCTGTCTATGGCTTTGCGAATAGAAATCGTGGAGGAGTACACGTGTGAGTAATTTGCTATTGTATTGATGGTTATGTTGTTAAGACTGTTCTCTGGTGTGTTAAATCACGCGCTAATTTGTAGCCAATCTAAGCAGAAGTTACCATTGCTACTTGCTTATGTGCTACTGTCCTTATGATTGGCGTTGTTTGTCTTTGGATTGTGGGTGTGCTCACGTTTAAAAAAAATTACAACTACTATTCATAAGGGTTGTCTAGTAAGGAAATTGCTTAAGCTTTAATCATGCTGGTCTGTTTGCCTATCACGTTGGCTTTCTATGCAGTAACTGAAGGAATGTGT
The DNA here is from genome assembly GCF_023864345.2 of Schistocerca serialis cubense. Classification (NCBI taxonomy): domain Eukaryota; kingdom Metazoa; phylum Arthropoda; class Insecta; order Orthoptera; family Acrididae; genus Schistocerca; species Schistocerca serialis. Next base: position 217,461,684 of record NC_064639.1, on the reverse strand, counting down.
ATGGTGGTTCAAGATTGTTGGCTGACTAGTATTTGAAATGGTGTTGAGGTTAAGGGCGAGATGAGCATCCCGCAAACCCGCACGCTGCGCGTGGTTAAATGTTCCGCTATTGGAGAGCCGGCTCTCTGTTCTTGGATTTTGTGGGGATGCGTGATGAGTGCATCGCTGTAGTTTTTCGTGTGCTAAATTGCGGGGTGTCGGTGCCGTCCTAGGGCTAGACTTGTGATGTATGTTAAGTTGAACGGGAATTAACTGTACCAAACTTACAAGAGCTTTTAGTTTGTTTTAGGTCTGTACATGGAATGATGTTGATATTTTGTCGATTGCGGCAATAACTTCCCGTGTGGGGAGATCCTCTGAGGGACTTGTATTGTACTGTTGCAGTGCAGTCCATCTGAAACGTGCTGCTTAAAACTTGGGACTGCAGCTCTCTGTTGTTATATATTACTGTTTAATCTTAAATGTCTTGGATGTAATATGGTTGTTGAGGATTATGTAATTAATTTTGATCGCTGGTTCCTTAAAGGAAGTATTTCGTTTTAAAATATGTGCTCGGACAGAGCCTATTTAAATATGATTTTTACTCTTTCTAGTCTTGCTTTCTTAAAAGGCTTTCAGTTAAATGTTTGCTATTTGCCTGTTTAAATGTTTGAGTGACTTAAAGGAAAAGAATATTATTTTGTAATTTGTACTGATTGTTCCTTTTGGGTAATACCTGACTTACGTGTTCAATAAATGAGTGTCTAGTCAATGGTGATGCACTGTTCTATTGCTACCCTACCCCTTCCACTCCACAGCCTATTGAGCTGCTTTGTGTCGAAATTGTGTTCAGAACACCCCTCTGACCTGGCACCTCAATGATGTCAGTCATTTCGCGTTATTTATGTCAGATCTCGTGGCCATAAAAAGCGGCAGAGTTGGACAATTGATCAGCAATATTTAGTCACGAAATATAGACAACTGTAACATAAAGGGTTGTTTTTTTTTTAATCTACAATACGTGTATAATGAGAAACAACGATTTAGTAGTATTAGCTGCCTTAATCATTCATTTATGTTGAGGTTGTAATTTATATGTTAAGGAGCATTAAGATATCCTAAGATCTGCCTCGGGAGTAGTCAGATAGAGCCAAATCATCATTTTAGCGTTCAATATTTTCCGTTGAGCACATGCATTTTACACTCGCCTGGAGTAGTGTCTGCGTGCCGTTTTCAGTGAGAGCCAGAGATGCCCCGAAGTGCTTGACATCATCAACCTCCAGCCAACCGTCATCCCTTGCCACCTAAAAAAAGACGGGAACTGGCGAGAAACAATATGGAGAAATCGCAGCCCATCAATTGACTTGGTTCAAATGGCTCGAAGCACTATGGGACTTAACTTCTGTGGTCATCAGTCCCCTAGAACTTAGAATTACTTAAACCTAACTAACCTAAGGACACCACACACATCCATGCCCGAGGCAGGATTCGAACCTGCGACCGTAGCAGTCGCGCGGTTCCGGACTGAGCGCCTAGAACCGCTAGACCACCGCGGCCGGCTCAATTGACTGAGTATGTCCTCTTTACTGTATAGAAGACTTATTAAATTCAAAAAGTATAGACAAGGAGATTCTGTCTTCCATTTAATCATCTGGGGAGATTTCTTACTCTTTTCAGTTCAACAGTTAATATAAAAACGGTCTTAAAGGAAAAAATAAAATGGAAGGAGGTGCTGGCTCCTGACTAGCTTACATCAACGTAGGTTCTAAGAGCCCATCTAGAGACAAGAGAAGTCAGAAAGCGATACTTGTTATGTGTCCTTATGAGCAGCAGCCTTGCAGATTCTTCGTCAGTGATAAGTTTGCGTGTAGTGATGAGCAGCTTTGGTGAGATGCTTCACATCCATTACTTTGCTCGAAGGCGATGTGTCTCCGTATCAGTCTGTTGCGCAGTCATTTTAACTAAAGGAATTACACTGAAGCGCCAAAGAAACTGGTATAGGCATGCGTATTCATATACAGAAATATATAAATAGGCAGAATACGGCGCTGCGGTCGGCAACGTCTATATAAGACAACAAGTGTCTCGCGCAGTTGTTAAATCGGTTACTGCTGCAACAATGGCAGGTTATCAACATTTAAATGAGTTTGAACGTGGTGTTGTAGTCGTCGCACGACAGATGGGACATAGCATCTCCGAAGCAGCGACGAAAAGGGGATTTTCCATTACGACCATTTCACGAGTGTGCCGTGAATATCAGGGCTCCGGTAAAACATCAAATCTCTGATATCTCTGCGGCCAGAAAAAGATTCTGCAAGAACGGGTCCAACGACGACTGAAGAGAATCTTTCAGCGTGGCAGAAGTGCAACACTTCCGCATATTGCTGCAGACTTCAATACTGGGCCCATCACCCAAGTGCCAGCGTGCGAACCATTCAAAGAAACATCATCGATATGGGCTTTCGGAGCCGAAGGCCCACTCGTGTACCCTTGATGACTGCACGACACAAAGCTTTACGCCCCGCCTGGGCCCGTCAGCACCGACATTGGGCTGTTGATGACTGGAAACATGTTGCTGGGCGGACGGATGGACGTGTACGGGTATGGAGACAACCTCATGAATCCATGGACCCTGCATGTCAGCAGGGGACTGTTCAAGTTAGTGGAGGCTCTGTAATGGTGTGGGACGTGTGCAGTTAGAGTGGTATGAGACCCCTGATACGTCTGGATATGGCTCTGACAGGTGACACGTACGTAAGCATTCTGTCAGATCACCTGCATCCATTCATGTCCATTGTGCTTGCCGACGGACTTGGGCAATTCCAGTACGACAATGCAACACCACACACGTCCAATATTGCTACAGAGTGGCTCCGGGAACACTCTTCTGAATTTAAACACTTCCGCTTGCCACTAAACCCTCCAGATACGAAGATTATCTGTGATACCTTGCAACGTACTGTTCAGGAGAGATCTCCACCCCCTCGTGCTCTTACGGATTTATGGACAGCCCTGCAGAATTCATGGTGCCAATTCCCTCCAGCACTACTACAGACATTATTGGGGTCCATGCCACGTCGTGTTGCGGCACTTCTGCGTGCTCGCGGGGGGAGGGGAGGGGGCACTACACGATGTTAGGCAGGTGTGCCAGTTTCTGGGCTCTTCAGTGTAGTATAGTATTTAAATTGTACTTCAACACAGCAGTTCTTTTTTGAGACGCTACACCAAAGTCATTGAGATTAGTTATTTTAAAAACAAACGCGCGTTTGTACTCGAATCCTATTGTGATGTTAGGAAGAAGAGCGACTGGACTGGTGAGTGTTTTGACAGCCAGGAAGATGGGCGCCCGAGCCAGACAGACGTCAGTAAGGCGCACAAGCTTTGCGGTTTCATCAGTAGGTAGCGTCTCGCTTTGAGCCTTAGTGTTTGGTGGACACTCAGAGTATGAGAATTATCACGACCGCAGGACAGACAGAAACAGGCTCTGGCCGCGCGGTCGGGAAAACCAGACCGTTGGTATGAAGCATGGAGGGATAGCCGCTATGGCTGAATTCCATGTATAGAACAAACGTCAAATAAGACTAAATCCAATGGAACCCTAACCCAATTAATAACAATGAAGCCAGTAACACTGCTGCAAAGAAAAAATTAAAATGAGTGTGCGTTTGAAAAGGCGCCTTCGATACGCATTATAATTTTTAAGTTACTTCATGTTAAATATTTTACGTATTAAATGAATTTTAAAAATTAATATCTCGAAAATGCCTTAATGATTGTTACAAATGCATTGTCTATGGATAGGTCTCCTTGAGCACAATCGTACTATTACAGTAGGGCTTTTTGAAGTATTACCTGTTTTGCATTACAGGTCGGACTGTACATTCTGCTTGTAAAAACATGAAATTTTACATAAATAGTAAATGAATCGTTAAAAGTAGCGTCAGAGTTACGATGTGTACCACAAATACGGAAGTGACAATGTATTCCGTGGTAACTGTTTATATTTATTAGTTGGGTTGGGTTGTTCGGGGGAAGAGACCAAACAGCGAGGCCATCGGTCTCATCGGATTAGGGAAAGACGGGGAAGGAAGTCGGCCGTGCCCTTTCAAAGGAACCATCCCGGCATTTGCCTGGAGCGATTTAGGGAAATCACGGAAAACCTAAATCAGGATGGCCGGACTCGGGATTGAACCATCATCCTCCCGAATGCGAGTCCAGTGTGCTAACCACTGCGCCACCTCGCTCGGTTATTTATTAGTAACAAAGCAATGTCAAAACCATTATTTGTAAAATAAGCTATTTCAGTTCGAGAAACACTAAGAACAGAGATTGAAAGCAATAGAAATTTATGTGCAAATCCATATATGATACATGTATATAACATTAAATTATAGTTTTTAAATATGTTTCGGTAGTCGGAAGTGTGTGCACTTGACTCACATCAAGCAAGGGCTTAAATAGTGACAGCCATCTTGACATGGGACGCTTGGAATTAGTGCTGCTGTTGGGATTGAGATCTGGAACAGGGAGTCCATAGCAGCAGCAGTTGGTTGACTCTTGAGTGTGTCAAAGGTATTCTGAAAATTGAGTCATAGACTTGTATTACTCGTGTGTATCGCTGGCAAGTACTTAGATAATTTCACATCAGGCCAACTAGTCTGAACTCTAAAACTTCATTGCAGTTATTTTTGTGAACGATGCACGCTCATAGTTCATAATTGTGGAACATTAACGTTCATCTTGCGCAGAAGGAACACTAATTATTTTCCATCATTTACCGACAGTTTACACGAGCGTGTGATACTGTTTTGTTTCGTTTAAGTTCTCATTCAGACGTACATTAAGTCTACGAAAAACGGTTACGTAGCTTTTGATGTATGTATGGCATAGCGAATGAATAAAATAAATTTTGTTGAAATTGAAAATGCTGTGAGTAGTGAACATTATTTCCGCTGGATTTTTTAGGGTTAATGTGGCGTTTACGTTGGCTGACCCCTGGACTGTAGCCAACACTTAAAAATGCAACCATGCATTCTGAGGCCCTATAAACAGTGACTTATTAATTTACAATTTATCATTCACGCAGATGCTTGTGGGGGCTTACGAGCTAGAAGTTTGTTGGCCAATATTTTGTGGAATCAGAAAGAAAGACTCAAGTGAGGCTGCTTCAATGATGTAGGTTTTGATATTATTCCATTCTGTATCAGTGTCTTCATTGACTGGTAACGAAGCAAGCTTTTCTTGGAGTCTGTACTGATGAAGTTTCCTAATACCATATTCCGACAGGAGATGTACTTTGAACAACTCTTGTTGTGGCTTCTTTTGGAGTTTCTTTGCCTTCTTTCACCTTGCTAGTAACCTTATCTTACTGCCTAGAAGGAAGTGGTCACTACCTATATCGCTTCCTCTAGAAACACGTATATCTTGCATAAAATTCTTCATTTTATCATTATGTAATCAGTCATAGACCTTAATCCTCGTGCAGTCCATACAAACTTCTGACTGTCTTTCTTTCTGTAAAATGTGTTAGTAGTTTTAAAATTGTTGAAGGAGGCCTATTGTTATTATTGGAACATTAGCGCATTTTTATATTGCAATAAAAACTCCACAAAAGTGGAAATGTAAAAAGAAATATTTAACAGTAACACTATACTGGGATGCGCATGTTCCAGTAATACTGCTAACTGAAAAATGCTCCATTCAATATACAGCAAACAGCACTATTTAATCTGCAAACATCTAGCAGCCCTTAGATTTATATCACCTGATCATTCATACAACATGGTATTAATGTTTTCGTTCCCGGGTTCTTGTGCGCACGTACTGTTATGTGCCCGTATTGTTATGCGCTCTAATATTAATAAATCTGCAACTACATGCATAGTGCATATCTGTAGTGCCGGTGTTAATGTGGTGTTCTGTATGTCAGTGAATATAAAGTGCTAAATATAAGTAAAGTAAAGGCACAGTATAACCAGAAATTTCGTGCTGAATGGCTACGCTATTGTAAATTCGCAAACTGGCTGGTAAGAATACAAGGCGATGACAAAAAAGCATGATGTAAATTAATTGTAGTACTTTGTTAACCACGTTATGCCGACGTAGTAAGCCACACTGACACATAAAAACACTATTTCCTAGATAAGACAAACAAAAATACCTTCGAGAACCGTGAAAGAATCTTCAAAAGTGAATCAAGCTGAGGGTTCCCTTGCGTTGTTTCTTTCCAACTACTGTGCGATCATATCATGTGATCTCTTAAGTGATTTTTGCAAGAGTAAATTCATAGCCAGAGATATTGCCAGAAAACTTCAAATGCATAGGACAAGGTGTAGTGCAATTATACCGTACAACATGTACTAAGGCCTTATTTTGTGGAAAATTTGTGGCAAGATATCGGTTACAGCATGTACAGCATTCTAACAGATGAATCAACAGACATTAGCGTGACCAAATTATTAGGAATAACACTATATATTGCAGTTCATTCCAACATTTATGAAATCAGCCGACCTCGAGCTTTATAATGCACAGTCCATTGTAACAGCAATTAATGCCAAGCTTCAGGAATTCATATTGGATCTAACACAGCGCACGGCATAGGCACAGACAATGAGAATGTAGTGGTAGGCGTTAACAATGGTGTCCATCAAATTTTGAAAAAAGAGACATTCCGCGTTTGATCCTTATAAAATGTGTATGTCACTCAGTTCAGCTTGCCACTTCTGCTGCGGGTGAAACGCTGCCAAGAAATATTGACGTCTTAGTTAGTGAAACATGTATTTGGGTTGTACATTCATCAACTGCCCAACAGTTGTATCGCGATGTTTATCAGACAATCAATGAAGGAGCAAAACTCCCAAAGTTCCAAACACATGTGACACGGGATGGTTTTTCATACAGCCTGCGGTAACCAAGAATTGCAGACCAGTGGTCAGAACTTGGAATGTACTTTGAAATAATGCGAGTGAAAGACAAGTGTTACACTGGAGAAATGTTTCATGCAATGTTTTCTGATAAATACAGGTTGGTGTATTTAATATTTTTAAACGCGATTCTTTCAGATTTGTAGATGGTTAATAAACATTTTGTATCCAACACAGGGGATCTGTACAAGCTGTTAAATGACCACCCTGTGCTGATACAGTCATTAAAAAAAAGTAGTTGCCCCACGTATCCTGTGCAAGGAAAATTAAATTTAGACTTTGAAAAGCACTCAGATCCCAGACCATATCTAGGATATGAATTAGGAAAAAACGTTGATGAACTGAAAAAATCTCAATTACACCTAGAACAAGAACACGCCATTCGTCAGAGATGCTGCCAGTTTGTCTGCGAATTAATAATTCAGTTGTTCCAAAGACTTCCATACAACACTGACATTTTTAGAAGAACGAGAAAGAAGAAATAAAGTTGCCGCAATTATGAACTGTCAACAGGAGTGCTGAAGCGGATAGGAATTTTACGGCGTATAAAGCACCTGAATGTACTTCATCCGCTACTGTCTCTGCCTCCGGTACTGACGTTGATGATTCCGAGCTGTTTGTCTCATATTTTTGGTTACTCAGCGTACTCAATGCTTAAAAAATAACAGTATAAAGGTTTAGTTAAGCAAACGACAAAAAGTCAAGTGGTTTTTGATGGTTTTGAATAAGCTTTTTAATGAGAAATCCCATTTGATTGTTGGCAACACAAACCTGCTAGTGAGTGTATCTCTACGTGCGAAAAGATTAGTTGCAATCTCAAATAAAAAAAGTGCTGCCACTCTTAGAAATAGTAAAAAGAGAAATGAGTGGTGCATACAGTATCCCACCATAGTATTCCAGGGTTGAAAGTACTGTACAATCATGGCCACATGGTTCGAAGTAATATTATCATTTTGAATTCAAAAGCGCTAACGGTTAATTTTCCCACGAAAAAGCCGGCCGTTGGTGGCCGAGCGGTTCTAGGCGCTTCAGTGTGGAACCGCACGACCGCTACGGTCGCAGGTTCGAATCCTGCCTCAGGCATGGATGTGTGTGATGTCCTTAGGTTAGTTAGGTGTAAGTAGTTCTAAGTTCTAGGGCACTGACGACCTTATATGTTAAGTCTCATAGTGCTCAAACCCATTCGAACCCACGAAAAATGATATGGTAGTTGCGGGGCTCTTGACAGTGAGTGGCCCATAGCATATGCTACGTGACCTATATTGAGAAAGCGACTGCTTTGCACAGAAATATCATCTTTACAGCTGAAGTCCAAGTGCCGGACCTTCAGTTACCACCTCGACTCACAAATCATGTAATCTGATGAAATCTGTGGTGCATTTATGATGCTGTGTTGCATTTACAATGAGGTGACAAAAGAACATAAGAACGTATTGGCGGCAGTACCGCGCACACGAGGTATAAAAGGGCAGTGCACTGGCGGAACTGACCTTTTGTACTCAGGTGATTCATGTGAAAAGGTTTCCGATATGATTATGGCCGCACGACGGTAATCAGACTTTGAGCGCGGAATTGTAGTTGGAGGCAGTTATAGCTGGAGATTTTTGTAATCTTTGTAATTGTTGTGAATTATCTAAAGTTTTGCATTAATTTTTTATGTTTCATGTGCGGAAAGGCCGGCGCAACGAACGGAGACAGCATCTTCACTGGCGGGGCCAGAGAGAAAATTGCTGGCCAGTATACGTCGCGGGTCGACAGCCAGAGAGCAACAGAAGATCCTGAAACCGAGTTGTTGCGTCGTGCTTCTAAAAACTGAAAAAAAAAGAATTTGTAATGTTTCTACAACAATGACGTCATAGAAAGTTTAATCATGTTGTAAATGTTCAGTCCTATCTTGTCAAGGCTCAGGTTCACGTCTATATGTAGGAAGATAACAAACTAGTGGATGCTACTAAAGTTTAAATACGTGTTCCGAGAATTTATTTATGAAGAATTATCTTAATGAATTACGAATTTATTTGACAAGATTATTAATTTTGACAACGTTCATCGCGAGTTTGAGTCTTGAAAGTTTATTCAATGTGGTTCTAATATTTATTAAAGCAGATAACTTGGCTTAATATAATTTCTGAGAAGAAACAAACGACATCTAAATTGAAAAAAGTTTGCGCAAACCAATTGGACTGATTGACGTAATTCTGCGCATACGACTCAAATGATGATGTTTTACAGTTTCGTTCAAGAACCATTCAGAGACAATTTAAAAAGAATTTAAATAAGTTTGAAGTGTGTTGTAACTAACGTAGGTGACGAAGTCTGCACACGGTCATATGTCAAAAGAAAATCATTTATACAAGACAGTCACGTCGTTACACTACAACATTACCTCTCACCAACGACACGGCAGTGGCCGACGGCCTTCACTTAACGACCGGGAGCAGTGGCATTTGCGTGGTGTTGTCAGTGGTAACAGAGAAGCAACACTGCGTGAAATAACCGCACAGATCAATGTGGGACGTAACCACGAACGTATGCGTTACAACAAGGCGGCGAAATTTGGCGTTAATGGGCTATGGCAGCAGATGACATTGCCTGCAGCGCTTCTCCTGGGATCGTGGCCATATCGGTTGGTCCCTAGAGGACTGGAAAAACCGTGGTCTGGTCAGATGAGTCTCGATTTCAGTAGGTAAGAGCTGATGGTAGGTTTCGAGTGTGGCACAGACCCCACGAAGCCATGGACCCAAGTTGTCAACAATGCACTGTGCAAGGTGGTGGTGGATCCTTAATGGTGTGAGCTGTGTTTACATGGAATGGACTGGGTCCACTAGTCCAACTGAATCAAGTAAAACCATTTGCAGTTATTCAAGGGCTTCATGTCACTGAACAACGATAGAATTTTTATGGATGACGATGTGCTGTGTTACTGGGCCGCAGTTTGCTCGCGATTGGTTTTGAAGAACAGTCTGGACATTTCGAGCGGTTGATTTGGCCACCCAGATCGCCCAACATGAATTCCATCGAACATTTACGGGGCCGAGAGGCCAGTTCGTGCACAAACCCTGCACCGGCTATAGAGGCGTGCTCCGTCGAGTTGCTGCAATACGCAGGGTGAAAGGAAGTCCGACACGATATTACCAGCTTTCCCATGACTTTTGTCACTTCAGTGTATACATTGTTTATTTATTTGCTTATTTAGGATGACCAGATTAGGGCCTTCAGGCCCTCTCTTACATCTGACCAGGAACAACACATACAGATATATTACCAAAACATTCATGAAAATGATAATCTTAGAGATGATAAGAAGCGTAATAATAGTAATAATAATGATAATAATTACAATAAGAAAGGATGAAGAACAAAAAAATTGGAATGGCAGTAATAGTGGCTGTTAGGAGAGGACTTGATTTAAGTAAATACTCTGTAAGCGAGGAAAAGGGAAAAATTGTAGGGGGAGGGGGATTGAAGAGTGTGGGCTGCAGACTGGTATGTGGGTGAGATAGCTATTGCGAGAGGTGAGCCATTAGCTGCTTTTTGAAACCTGGAAGTGATTTAATTTCTCTGATATTTTGAGGAAGATTGTTCCAAAGTCGAGTTCCGGATACAGAAAACGATTTAGAAATCATGACGGTGTTGTGTGGTGGTACTGAGTGGATCTTACTTAGTTGGGAACGAGTATTTCTGTTGTGCTGTTCAGATAGTAAAGTAATGGCCAAAGATAAGTAAGAGGGAGTCTGATGATTGAGAAGACGATGGAGTAAACATAAAGTATGGTAGTCCCTACGTTTATCAGCACGTAGCCACGATAATTGTTCATAGGCTGGAGTTATATGATCGAAAAAACGAACGTCACAAATATATCGTAGGCAAGCATTCATCGCCAGTTCAAGCCTGCAAGAGTTTTCGTACGAAAGTCCTTGAAGAATGGCATCGCCATAGTCGAGAATAGGGAATGTTAGAGGTTCTAAGAGCATCTTCTTAAGCTAGGATGGAAATACATTTTTATATTCCTGTAGACAATGAAGGGATGCAGATACTTTCTTACAGACTGCAGTAGTGTGTTCAGTCCAGTCTAAGTGGTGGTCCAGGATTATCCCCAAGTTCTTTGCAGAAGGAGAAATAGTTATTTCGGTGCCATTTAAAATTAATCATGGAAGAGATTCTCTGTGCTGTGTTGTAATAAGTCTTTTGTGGGCGACTAAGATTGGTTGCTTTTTGGAAGGATTTAGTTTCAGACCTAAGTTCTGCGACCATTCTGATAAAGCAAGTAAGTCAGCATTTACATGATCGATGGCTGTGTGCAGTTTTGTTGGACTTGCTCTGACATATAACTGAAGGTCATTAGCGTATAGCCGGCCGAAGTGGCCGTGCGGTTAAAGGCGCTGCAGTCTGGAACCGCAAGACCGCTACGGTCGCAGGTTCGAATCCTGCCTCGGGCATGGATGTTTGTGATGTCCTTAGGTTAGTTAGGTTTAACTAGTTCTAAGTTCTAGGGGACTAATGACCTCAGCAGTTGAGTCCCATAGTGCTCAGAGCCATTTGAACCATCATTAGCGTATACGTGGTATCTGCAGTGGGAGAGAATAGCTGGCATATCATTAAATACACTACTGGCCATTAAAATTGCTACACCACGAAGATGACATGCTACAGACGCGAAATTTAATCGACAGGAAGAAGATACTGTCATACTCAAATGATTCAGAGCATTCACACAAGGTTGGCGCCAGTGGCGACACCTACAACGTGCTGACATGAGGAAAGTTTCCAACCGATTTCTCATACTCAAACAGCAGTTCACCGGCGTTGCCTGGTGAAACGTTGTTGTGATGCCTCGTGTAAGGAGGAGAAACGCGTATCATCACGTTTCTGACTTTCATAAAGGTAGGATTGTAGCCTATCGCGATTGCGGTTTATCGTATCGCGACATTGCTGCTCGCGTTGGTCGAGATCCAATGACTGTTAGCAGAATATGGAATCGGTGGGTTCAGGAGGGTAATACGGAACGTCGTGCTGGATCCCAACGGCCTCGTATCACTAGCCGTCGAGATGACAGGCATCTTATCTGCATGGCTGTAACGGATCGTGCAGCCACGTCTCGATCCCTGAGTCAACAGATGGGGACGTTTGCAAGACAACAACCATCTGCACGAACAGTTCGACGACGTTTCCAGCAGCTCGGAGACCATGGCTCCGGTTACCCTTGACGCTGCATCACAGATAGGAGCGCCTACGATGGTGTTCTCAACGACGAACCTGGGTGCACGAATGGCAAAAGGTCAGTTTTTCGGATGAGTACAGGTTCTGTTTACAGCATCATTGGTTACACGTCTCGGTCACCTCTTGCGGCACTTCGAACAGTGGAATTTACATTTCAGATGTGTTACGACCCGTAGCTCCACCCTTCATTCAATCCCTGCGAAACCCTACATTTCAGCATGATAATGCATGACCGCATGTTGCAGGTCGTGTACGGGCCTTTCTGTATACAGAAAATGTTCGACTGTTGCCCTGGCCAGCACATTCTCCAAATCTCTCACCAACTGAAAACGTCTGGTCAATGGTGGCCGAGCAACTGGCACGTCACAATACGCCAGTCACTACTCTTGATGAACTGTGGTATCGTGTTGAAGCTGCATGGGCAGCTGAACCTTTATACGCCGTCCAAGCTTTGTTTGACTCAATGCCCAGGCGTATCAAGGCCGTTATTACGGCCAGATGTGGTTGTTCTGGGTACTCCTTTCTCAGGATCTATGCACCCAAATTGTGTGAAAATGTAATCACATGAAGCCGGCCGAAGTGGCCGTGCGGTTAAAGGCGCTGCAGTCTGGAACCGCAAGACCGCTACGGTCGCAGGTTCGAATCCTGCCTCGGGCATGGATGTTTGTGATGTCCTTAGGTTAGTTAGGTTTAAGTAGTTCTAAGTTCTAGGGGACTAATGATCTCAGCAGTTGAGTCCCATAGTGCTCAGAGCCATTTGAACCATTTTTTGTAATCACATGTCAGATCCAGTATAATATATTTGTCCAATGAATACCCGTTTATCATCTGCATTTCTTCTTGGTATAGCAATTTTAATGGCCAGTAGTGTATAATGAGGAAAGCAATGGGCCCAATATTGATCCTTGTGTGACCCCTGATACAACATCCTTCCACGCGATCTTTTAGTACCTACCATTACACACTGCTGGCGGGATGCCAGGTATGAGTGGAACCACTGTACAGCGCTTGATGAAAAATTTTGACGTGTCATTTCAGCAAACAGAATGTCAATGTCAACAGTGTCGAAAGCTTTGCTGAAGTCCAGGAAGCATGTAATAGTAGCCTGCAGTTTGTCCATGGCATTAATTCGTCAGTCGTCAGTTGTTGTGCTGCGATTTTGCTGGAAACGAGATTAGTATACGTCTAAGAGGTTATTCAGTGTTAAATAATTGGTAACCTTGACGTGGACTATGCATTCTAACGCCTTGGACAGTGCTGGTGTCAGTAATGTAGGACGGATACTTTCCATGCTGGCGAATGCCTCGGCACGTTTGTCACCTCAACGTCTGCTTGCGTGGCACTCCTTTGTTTACGGCGGAAGCTGTCAACAGACAGGTGCGCGCGGTGTGATCGGATCGCGCCAACACGTGGCTCGGCCACCTCACGCTCCGCATTGCTCCATGGGGCTGCGTGCCGGTGCAGATTCGGAAGCGTCAGCACGTGGCCGGCGCTTTGGCGCGTCTGTCGTGCGCATGCGCCGGGCGAACAAAAGAGAAGGGGAGGGCGGCGCGAAGCCAGTCCGACAGCGGCTTTCAGCGCGCGCACTCATACACGCAACGCAGCCACGGGCCCGCGATTTTCCACGCAAGGTAAGCCATCACCTCTGCTACTCCCTCTCTAGGAACGGTACTCCACGATTCTAACAAATTTTTTCCTGTTCTGTGTGCAAAAATGGTGTTAATTTTCAGCTTCTGTGCCACAGGAAGAAAATCTTACGATTCAGCGTAACGAACGCATTAACATCGAGCCAAAACGATTCGGATGGGGAAGAAATCGACTGTGGCCTCGTTATCCCCAAGGTCTTCGCAGAAGTAGAAAAGGTTATGTCGGTGCCATATAAAACTAAGCATGGCACAGGAAGGAAATCTTATGATTTAGCATAACGAACGCATTAAGATCGAGCCAAAACGAAGAAGACCTCGCTCCGAATATCAGTAACTACCGTTTCGAGATTCATAACCGCAGTTTGGAAGACGATCTCACGTTCATTCAGTGGACATTCGTGGAAGTGCCAACGTTAGTGTCAACAGTTAGTGATTATGAACCGTCTCTAGTCGCAACAACGTTTACATTTTTTTACGATTTCCAATCAATTTCATAATTAAAACTTTTCAGTCAAGGACCCAACATCACCAATTCCTCGTCTTCAATGAAGACTGCCTTTAACCGTCGTGAACAAAGCTGAACACGAACCACGTCAACCGTCGTGGAGACTTGAAATTCATTCGTCTCAATGTTCTCCGGAAGCCCGCAAGTGTTTCTTTACTGATTTATATAATAAATATACTTTTATACTTAGCACGAGATGTTTCAGGAGTTAATTCGTCGTCTGAAACGCAAATATTTATGTTGGTATTGTACGTGATTTGTACACAGTCAAAGAGGCGCACATCTTAAAACCACAGTGCGAGAAGGTAATCAGAGCAGCACACACGCAGGCATCACATATAATATCAATGTAAGTAGCTGAACCTGAAATTGGGAATTAAATCCTGAAAACGCGTCGTTCCGTGAATGAAAAAACTTAACTGGTGCAGTGTATTATTACATGGCACAGAAAATAAGCGTTTCCTAGGGCGTCGTATGGCATCAGAACCTTAATTTAACATTTACTGCGTTATTCATTAATAATCAACAGTTTTTATAGCCTCTCTATAATGCTTGCTTTGCGTCTAAGAAACGTTTCGCAGCGTAGAATATTACGGAATTATTCATTCGCTTTAATACTACAAAACTGAAAATAAACAGTTTTTCTTTCTTTTTTCTGTGCAATCACTATAAGCCGTTTGTTCAGAAAGGCAGCATTTTCTGAACTATTTTTCTCAGTTTGACATCTTGAGTACATTATACGAGGCTGTGTGATTGTCTTCTAGGATATAACAAAAAATGTATGCTACTATCGTCATCTACAGGCGTAATCTGCAAATCCTGTGAAGTACATGACGGAGGGCACTTGCTATAACACCAGTTATTAGGGCTTTTACCCGTTCCATTCATAATATTTGGGGTGCGGAAAGGATGGATGCTTAAACACCTCCGCGCGCGCTGTACTTGATCTAGAATTCTCGAACCCTATAGAAGCGATTCGTAGGGGAGTGTAGTTATTTCGAGATCCATCACTTAAAGCTGGTCCTTGAAACTTACGAAGTAATCTTCCACGGGATAGTTACGTCAAGCTTCAAGCGTTTGCCTGTCCATGTTTATCGGCATCTCCGTGACGTTTTTCCCGTGGGTCAAACAAATCTGTGATCAACTGTGTTGCCCTTATCTGTATAATTTACGTTCAATAAGTATGCTCTGTTAGTTCTATATTGTACGGGTCCTATACCTCTTGAGCATTATTCTAGGATCGGTCACAACGAGCCGCTTGAAGCAATTTCCTTTGTAAACCATTCTACTGTTTTACCTACGGCTGAGGCTATGTTATCGTTCTGTTTAATATCCGTAAAAACTGTCACACTCGGGTATTTGTAAGAGATGACCGATTTCAATTGTGACTTATTGATATAGTCATAGGATACTATGTTTTTTCGTTTTGTGAAGTCCAAAATTTTACATTTCTGAACATTTAAAGCAAGTTGGCTATCTTTGTAGCATCGTTTTGTTCGTTCATTAATCTTAAAGTTGGTCTGATGCAGTTTTCTAGGCATAAGTTTCCCTAACCATCCTCTTCAATTCGGCAAAACTGCTGAATCCCTCACCATCAACGGTCTGCCTAATATCTAGGCCTCGTCTTCTGATTCTTTCCTTCCAATATCCCTTCAAGAACTGGTTTCAAGAACATCTCATATAATTCTACATGCCCATTCACTGTATCTCTTAGTTTAATTATGCTCTTTGTAAACCATATTTTTCTCATTGGTTCGTTACAGGATGTAGTCATTCCTTACTTCATCGGTCTACCTGATCTTTAACAGTCCCTGTACAGCCACATTACTATGGTTTCTAGTCGTCTTATGCCCCGTCTTCCACCTTCGTCGATGTTCCGCACTCATACAGATCTGTGCTACGAACATAGCTTTTCATGACTTTTACTGTATCGAAATCCAAATTTCACGCGCAAAGCAATCTTAGACCTGTCTTTTATTTATGAAATAATTTTTACTTCTTCAGTCATTTTTTGCTAATATTTAGTAGCACGACACGTTTTGGCAGCACAGTGCGACCATCACTTGCATCGCATAAAATCTGTGGAAAAACGGTCTAGATCGCGATGGTTACTTTATTTAAAATGACCGGTTTAGTCTTAGGCAACCTTCAGAATAGCACCGTCAGCTGAAGCTGAGGATGTCCAGGACAGACAGTAGACCTCAGTCAGCGGTTTCAGCGACTGTGTTCTACAGACAGTTGACAACCTCAAGTTCAGCTGATGGTGCTGTTCTGAAGATGGCCTAAGACTAGGCCGAAACCAGTCATTTTAAATAAAATAACCAACGCGATCTAGACTGTTTTTTTTTCAGTGGTGATATACAGCTTACAAGATCGCTGACTCGCAAAAATTTTAATGCATTAATGTGAAGTGTGATGAGATTTATTTGCTGGATGGGCAAGTGAGGTTATGTACAGAAATTTAACCCTGTACAGAAAGGATAATTTATTTCTGTGTATACCTGAAGAGGGTTGTATGTTTAGATCATTTCATTGCTGACTTAGCTTGCATTCTGCTGGTAATTTATTTGTCTGGCACACAAAGCACAGTAATAAACACTTCGTCACTTCATACTTTCACATTAAGATGTTTGTATTCCAAAGAATATTAAATGCTAAGATCAGCTTATTTCAGTTGCTATCATAATACAGACAATGAAAACACATTCGTTTTTACAAAAGCATGTCTTGGCACATATTAAATATTATGATTATTTGGTTTATCTTGGTTATGAAAACAATAGTTTTTTTTAGTTTTTAGATGATCATTCGCAGTATTTTGGAATGGGTGGCCAGTGTCCTTAATGTAGGTATAGTAAGCACTTACATGTTTGTTGCATCTTCCTTCGGAAGTATCTCCCAGTTCGGTCTACATGGAGGGCTCTGCATGTACTACACATTATTTTGTAATTGCCTGATTGTGTGTGTTCATCTGTTTATCAGTAAAAAATGACTGAAGCAATGAAAATTAAGTTACAAATTTATGATACAGTCCTTGACCTCAAGCAATTTCAGAAAACATGAATCAATTGTAACTGTCTAATTTTCTTGTTGTGGATTTTGTGTTCGTCTTCTTCTTCTTTTCTAATTTATGTACAAAATTGCACGGCTAGTTATAGTTCCATTCAAGCTCCACTGTAGTGGGCTGGTTTCTATTTACGTAAAAGAAAAGAAAATACAAAAGCGCAGCACTTTGGGCTGTAACATGTGAGGTTCCTTCCAAAATAGCCCGAGCACTCGACAGTCATAAACAGCTGACGCTGGCTGGACCCGTTTTAACGCACCGATCTGATTATAACTTGTTTTATGGCGCTTCAGCCAAACGCAGCAGGGCAAAATAGCCGCTAACAGGCAGATCTCTGCAATCGGCAAATGACAGCCCATTGGAATAATGCTGCCATTTCAGAAATCTATCCGTCTGCTGATGTAGGACTACGAGGCACATAATGAATGCTCCATGATAAAAATGCGTTTGGTAGTTTCTTTTCCTAGCATTATCCCATAAAGTTGATTTCTTTTTTAGACGGTAATACGACTACTAAATACAGATGTTCGATGGTTGAATTATCAAGCTACAAGAAACGATATACATCACTGCAAAATAACTGTGATAAAATATCAGGATTTCGTGATAAGAGCAGTTGAAACAGTGGTAAAGCGGAGCAAGTTATACAAATTTTTAATGAGCTCTGGTGTGAGCCCGTCACAGTAAGAAAGAGAGAGAGAGAGAGACGACAGGTTGAAATTTTAAGTTGTGCATGCGAGGTACAACTACACATGTTCGCGTGCAGACGCTGAAAATACCCGCATGTTATCATTCTGACATTAAATGCAATTGTTGAAGAAATGTACATTTGTAGTTTCTCCTCTGGTAACGTTTCTTACAAACCACGTCTCTTTACTCCTTAAATTGTCTGCTCATTTCATCTTCGCACAAAAATCCGTCTCGGAGACATTGCCTGTGTGTATTATATTTCAAAAGGTTCCCTGTCAGACTCTCGGACATAGTGTTGTGATACAATACATACTTTCATTTCCCAACCTACTACAGTATCAATATGGAAAAAGTATTTTTCTAGTGACAATGTGTTAGTCCAAATTTGGCTAAGACGACGAGAACGGGTTTACTGAATTACGAAAGGTAATTCTTGGAAAACAGGTAATGGTGTGATGTTTAAAAGATTTTATTTCCTTAGCAATACTGGATTTCTGTGCCAGTAAGGGCTTCGTAATCACAAACTCCTTTTTTAAACATAAGAACATTCACTGGTATACTTGGGAAGGCAGGGGAACCAGATCTGTCATTGACTATATAATAACAGATCACGAATTCAGGAAGGCTGTGAGGGACACACTTGTATTCAGGGGATTCTTTGATGACACTGATCATTATTTAATCTGCAGTGAAATTGGGATTTGAGGCCGAAAGTGCAGGAGGTCAGGTCCATTTGTAGGAGGGTAAGAGTGGAGAAACTTCAGGATAAGGAAATCAGGCACAAGTACATAACAGCGATCTTAGAAAGGTACCAGTTAGTTGAATGTAGTCAATTACAGTCATTGGAAAAGGAATGGACAAGGTACAGGGACACAGTACTAGAAGTGGCTAAAGAATGTCTTGGAACAGTAGTGTGTAAAAGTAGGATGAAGCAAACAGCTTGGTGGAATGATACAGTCAAGGAAGCCTGTAAAAGGAAAAAGAAGGCCTATCAAAAATGGCTACAAACCAGAACCCAGGTAGACAGAGAAAGTTATGTTGAAGAAAGAAACAAAGCCAAACAGATAATTACAGCATCCAAGAAGAAATCGTGGGAAGACTTTGGAAACAGGTTGGAGACTATGGGTCAAGCTGCTGGAAAACCATTCTGGAGTGTAATTAGCAGTCTTCGAAAGGGAGGTAAGAAGGGAATGACAAGTATTTTGGACAGGTCAGGAAAACTGCTGGTGAATCCTGTGGATGCCTTGGGTAGATGGAGGGAATATTTTGAAGAGTTGCTCAATGTAGGTGAAAATGCGATCAGTAATGTTTCAGATTTCGAGGTAGAACGGGATAGGGATGATGATGGAAATAGGATCACATTTGAGGAAGTGGAAAAAATGGTCAATAGATTGCAGTGCAATAAAGCGGCTGGGGTGGATGAAATTAAGTCGGAACTGATCAAGTACAGTGGAATGTCAGGTCTTAAATGGCTACACAGGATAATTGAAATGGCCTGGGAGTCGGGACAGGTTCCATCAGACTGGACAAAAGCAGTAATCACACCAACCTTTAAACATGGAAACAGAAAAGATTGTAACAACTATAGAGGTATCTCTTTAATCAGCGTTGTGGGTAAAATCTTCTCAGGTATTGTTGAAAGGAAACTGTGAGTATTAGTTGAGGACCAATTGGATGAAAATCAGTGTGGGTTTAGGCCTCTTAGAGGTTGTCAGGACCAGATCTTTAGCTTATGGCAAATAATGGAGAAGTGTTATGAGTGGAACAGGGAATTGTATCTATGCTTTATAGATCTAGAAAAGGCATATGACCGGGTTCCTAGGAGGAAGTTATTGTCTGTTCTACAAGATTATGGAATAGGAGGCAAACTTTTGCAAGCAATTAAAGGTCTTTACATGGATAGTCAGGCAGCAGTTAGAGTTGACGGTAAATTGAGTTCATGGTTCAGAGTAGTTTCAGGGGTCAGACAAGGCTGCAACCTGTCTCCACTGTCGTTCATATTATTTATGGATCACATGTTGAAAACAATAGACTGGCTGGGTGAGATTAAGATATGTGAACACAAAATAAGCAGTCTTGCATATGCGGATGACTTAGTTGTGATGGCAGATTCGATTGAAAGTTTGCAAAGTAATATTTCAGGGCTAGATCAGAAATGTAAGGACTATGGTGTGAAGATTAGCATCTCCAAAACGAAAGTAATGTCAGTGGTAAAGAAATATAAATGGATTGAGTGCCAAATAGGAGGAACAAAGTTAGAACAGGTGGACAGTTTCAAGTACTTAGGATGCATATTCTCACAGGATGGCAACATAGTGAAAGAACTGGAAGCGAGGTGTAGCAAAGCTAATGCAGTGAGTGCTCAGCTACGATCTACTCACTTCTGCAAGAAGGAAGTCAGTACCAAGACTAAGTTATCTGTGCACCGTTCAATCTTTCGACCAACTTTGTTGTATGGGAGCGAAAGCTGGGTGGATTCAGGTTACCTTATCAACAAGATTGAGGTTGCGGATATGAAAGTAGCTAGGATGATTGCAGGTACTAGTAGATGGGAACAATGGCAGGAGGGTGTCCACAATGAGGAAATCAAAGAAAAACTGGGAAAACAAACTGTATAGATGTAGCAGTCAGGGCGAACAGGCTTAGATGGTGGGGTCATGTTACACGCATGGGAGAAGCAAGGTTACCCAAGAGACTCATGGATTCAGCAGTAGAGGGTAGGAGGAGTCGGGGCAGACCGAGGAGAAGGTACCTGGATTCGATTAAGAATGATTTTGAAGTAATAGGTTTAACATCAGAAGAGACACCAACGTTAGCACTGAATAGGGGATCATGGAGGAACTGTATAAGGGGGGCTGTGCTCCAGACTGAACGCTGAAAGGCATAATCAGTCTTAAATGATGATGATGATGATGATGATGAGCAATACTGGCATAGGTGAATCGTAATGTTCATTATGCGACAAGGTGAAACCTTACCGTCGTCCTGCTAGACCTTCAGTCGAGTAAAGCAGTTTCTTTTATTTTTCCAAAACCAAATTAAGATCACCGTATTTATTATGAGTTGCCGAAAAGAAATTAGCTCAGCATTAAATTAATTTTATTTTCTGCATTATAAGCGTGACCTCATCAAACGCTATTAGTGTGTTGATGTGAGTCGATCCACCGTCGTACATACGACAGCAAATGAGTCACACTGTAGAGGGTGAGCCGCACATGCTGTACTGTTCTCTACACTCACACAGCATGGACTCTACATTGTAGTTCAACTTCCCATCTTGTGACGCCGAAGCGCTGTCTGTTAAGGGCCTTCCAGACCGTCAGATCCTTTATGTGTCCGAGAGAAATATCCGGTTTCAGCCACTTGTCTTATTCTGGAGGACGACTGTTCACAACCCCGATCGACAATTCACATTTAGCTTTCCCCTGATTTTCATGCGCTGCTTCAGGCAAACGACGGGATGGTTCCTTTTAAAAGACCACCGTCCAATTACATTCTCCATCCTCCCCCAGTCCGAGTTTGTGCGCCGTCTCTAATGATGTTGTTGTCGACGGGACGTTAAATTCTAAATCGTCATCATCATCGTCGTCTTTTTCAAGATTAGGCCCTTTGGCTTGTTCTGCATCAGAATTGTTCGCGTGGTCTCTTTAACGGGCCTCTTACATTTCTGTTTCCTACTGGGTTGTAAAGCATTGCACTCGTAGCTTTAAATGTCCTAACAGACATACGTTGAACATGGTCTTTCCATTTGTCTGTATTTTTCAGTTATAGTTTTAATCGGTTCTACATTCAGTTCTTGTTTCTTTCATGGTCCAGAATGACTGTCCCGCAACAAAGCGAAGAAAGTTCGTCTCTGATGATTAGATTTGTCGTAATTGATCTGCCAGTACAGTCCAACATTCACTACCATACATCAGTAAAGGCAACGCTATAAATTTGTAAAGTTTAATTAATGTTTCTATCCATGTTGTAATGTACAGGGCTATTACAAATGATTGAAGCGATTTCATAAATTCACTGTAGCTCCATTCATTGACATATAGTCACGACACACTACAGATACGTAGGAAAACTCAAAAAGTTTTGCTCGGCTGAAGCCGCACTTCAGGTCTCTGCCGCCAGAGCGCTCGAGAGCGCAGTGAGACAAAATGGCGACAGGAGCCGAGAAAGCGTATGTCGTGCTTGAAATGCACTCACATCAGTCGGTCATAACAGTGCAACGACACTTCAGGACGAAGTTCAACAAAGATCCACCAACTGTTAACTCCATTCGCCGATGGTATGCGCAGTTTAAAGCTTCTGGATGCCTCTATAAGGGGAAATCAACGGGTCGGCCTGCAGTGAGCGAAGAAACGGTTGAGCGCGTGCGGGCAAGTTTCACGCGTAGCCCGCGGAAGTCGACGAATAAAGCAACCAGGGAGCTAAATGTACCACGGCCGACGGTTTGGAAAATCTTACGGAAAAGGCTAAAGCAGAAGCCTTACCGTTTACAATTGCTACAAGCCCTGACACCCGATGACAAAGTCAAACGCTTTGAATTTTCGGCGCGATTGCAACAGCTCATGGAAAAGGAGACGTTCAGTGCGAAACTTGTTTTTAGTGATGAAGCAACATTTTTTCTTAATGGTGAAGTGAACAGACACAATGTGCGAATCTGGGCGGTAGAGAATCCTCACGCATTCGTGCAGCAAATTCGCAATTCACCAAAAGTTAACGTGTTTTGTGCAATCTCACGGTTTAAAGTTTACGGCCCCTTTTTCTTCTGCGAAAAAAACGTCACAGGACACGTGTATCTGGACATGCTGGAAAATTGGCTCATGCCACAACTGGAGACCGACAGCGCCGACTTCATCTTTCAACAGGATGGTGCTCCACCGCACTTCCATCATGATGTTCGGCATTTCTTAAACAGGAGATTGGAAAACCGATGGATCGGTCGTGGTGGAGATCATGATCAGCAATTCATGTCATGGCCTCCACGCTCTCCCGTCTTAACCCCATGCGATTTCTTTCTGTGGGGTTATGTGAAAGATTCAGTGCTTAAACCTCCTCTACCAAGAAACGTGCCAGAACTGCGAGCTCGCATCAACGATGCTTTCGAACTCATTGATGGGGACATGCTGCGCCGAGTGTGGGAGGAACTTGATTATCGGCTTGATGTCTGCCGAATCACTAAAGGGGCACATATCGAACATTTGTGAACGCCTAAAAAAACTTTTTGAGTTTTTGTATGTTTGTGCAAAGCATTGTGAAAATATCTCAAATAATAAAGTTATTGTAGAGCTGTGAAATCGCTTCAATCATTTGTAATAACCCTGTACATTGTATAGTATTGCAACAAATTCTGAATCTGTCCAGTGTTAGCTCTGCATCATCTAACGTGAGAAATTTACAACGGCGAGCACACTAAAGTTTTCCCTGACTAGCTTTAGTGCGATGTGTCACCAAGGAAAAACGTTTTTTCGTGGAACTTGAGAATCGCTGAACTTCTGAACACGACTTTCAGTAGTTTAAAATGCATGCCGCAATTAAGTTTTGTATTTAAGTTGTGCGCCCAGATGAGCTTCGTCTAATTTACAAAGCATTTTTAGCGGACGCCAGATCACCGTCTAATTAATTATTTGTAAGCCAAGCAGCTTTCCCTCATGTAGCAAACTGGATGAAAATCTACAGCTCTTCTCGTTCTTACTGTTTTCGAAATACGGTATTGTAATTGCCATTCTCAGAAAAGAGAATTTACAGTGCTGTATTTCAACACCACTGACCACGAGGAAAACTGCAAGCTTCCAACCAGTTTGCTGCATGAAAGAATGCTGTTTGGCTTACAAATATTGAATTAGACCCTGATCTGACACCCACTGAAGATGCCTTGTAAATAAGGCGAAACGCATCTAGGTGCAAAAGTTGAAGAGAAAAACTTAATGTGCAGCATGCAAAAGAAATTTTACTTTTAAACTACTGTAATTTATATGCAGCTGCTGCGGCTCCCAGGTTGATGCCATATTTCTCGACTTTCGGAAGGTGTTCGACTCAGTTCCGCACTGTCGCTTGCTACAAAAAGTGCGCGTTTACGGTCTGTCCGATTACATATGCGATTGGATAGAAAGTTTTCTAACAGACGGGGAGCAGTATGTCGTCCTGAACGGGGTGACTTCAACAGAAACAAACGTAGGTGTGCCCAGGGCAGCGTAATAGGTCCTCTGCTTTTTACGATTTACATAAACGATCTGGATGATGGTATTGACAGCGGCCTACAGACTGTTTGCCGATGATGCTGTAGTGTACAGGAAAATAGTATCACACGTAAGTTGTGAACAAATCAATGAGGATTTGCAGAAAATAAATGCGTGGTGTAATGACTGGCAGTTATCTCTCAATATTAGTAAGTGTAACCTACTACGTATAACAAGGCGAAAATCCCCATTAATGTACGAGTACAAAATAAATGCCCAGTCTTTGGAAGCGGCAACGTTCGTCAAGTATGTGGGTGTGACTATTCGAAATGATTTCAAATGGAATGATCAGATTACACGAGTAACCGGTAAGGCGAACTCTAGATTGCGGTTTATTGGTAGGATCCTGAAGCGATGCAGTCCTTCAACAAAGGAAATAGATTACAATACGTTAGTTCCTCCAGTCTTGGAGTATTGTTCGTCTGTATGGGACCCCTACCAGTTGGGTGTGATTCAAGAGATTGAGAAGGTCCGAAGAAGAGCGGCAAGATTCGTACTGGCACATTTAGCCATCGCGAGAGCGTTACAAATCTCAAAGAAAGTTTGAAGTGGGACACACTTGCAGATAGACGGCGCGCTAAACAGAAGGGGCTGCTCACTAAATTCCGAAATCCGATCTTCACCGAGGATGTAGAGCATATACACTCCTGGAAATTGAAATAAGAACACCGTGAATTCATTGTCCCAGGAAGGGGAAACTTCATTGACACATTCCTGGGGTCAGATACATTACATGATCACACTGACAGAACCACAGGCACATAGACACAGGCAACAGAGCATGCACAATGTCGGCACTAGTACCGTGTATATCCACCTTTCGCAGCATTGCAGGCTGCTATTCTCCCATGGAGACGATCGTAGAGATGCTGGATGTAGTCCTGTGGAACGGCTTGCCGTGCCATTTCCACCTGGCACCTCAGTTGGACCATCGTTCGTGCTGGACGTGCAGACCGCGTGAGACGACGCTTCATCCAGTCCCAAACATGCTCAATGGGGGACAGATCCGGAGATCTTGCTGGCCAGGGTAGTTGACTTACACCTTCTAGAGCACGTTGGGTGGCACGGGATACATGCGGACGTGCATTGTCCTGTTGGAACAGCAAGTTCCCTTGCCGGTCTAGGAATGGTAGAACGATGGGTTCGATGACGGTTTGGATGTACCGTGCACTATTCAGTGTCCCCTCGACGATCACCAGTGGTGTACGGCCAGTGTAGGAGATCGCTCCCCACACCATGATGCCGGGTGTTGGCCCTGTGTGCCTCGGTCGTATGCAGTCCTGATTGTGGCGCTCACCTGCACGGCGCCAAACACGCATACGACCATCATTGGCACCAAGGCAGAAGCGACTCTCATCGCTGAAGACGACACGTCTCCATTCGTCCCTCCATTCACGCCTGTCGCGACACCACTGGAGGCGGGCTGCACGATGTTGGGGCGTGAGCGGAAGACGGCCTAACGGTGTGCGGGACCGTAGCCCAGCTTCATGGAGACGGTTGCGAATGGTCCTCGCCGATACCCCAGGAGCAACAGTGTCCCTAATTTGCTGGGAAGTGGCGGTGCGGTCCCCTACGGTACTGCGTAGGATCCTACGGTCTTGGCGTGCATCCGTGCGTCGCTGCGGTCCGGTCCCAGGTCGACGGGCACGTGCACCTTCCGCCGACCACTGGCGACAACATTGATGTACTGTGGAGACCTCACGCCGCACGTGTTGAGCAATTCGGCGGTACGTCCACCCGGCCTCCCGCATGCCCACTATACGCCCTCGCTCAAAGTCCGTCAACTGCACATACGGTTCACGTCCACGCTGTCGCGGCATGCTACCAGTGTTAAAGACTGCGATGGAGCTCCGTATGCCACGGCAAACTGGCTGACACTGACGGCGGTGGTGCACAAATGCTGCGCAGCTAGCGCCATTCGACGGCCATCATACACATCCATGCCCGTGGCAGGATTCGAACCTGCGACCCTAGTGGTCGCGCGGTTCCAGACTGTAGCGCCTAGAACCGCTCGGTCACCCCGGCCGGATATGTGTAACTTACAGAATAAAGATGTAGAACGTTAATGACGTTTATTTTCTTTAAAAAGCTTTAAAAGTTTTCACATAAAAATTCGGAGCATTCGCTTGCATAGTGAAATACTGTCCGACCAAAGCTGAACAAAAATTCAATCTCATCTTGATAAGTTTTCAAAGGCTGCTTTGAAAATATGTTGGTAACTTGGTATAAATGCTCAGAAATGTAAAATTTTGCAGTTCACAAAGCGAACAAAACTTGTATCCCGTGACTACAGTATCAATGAGCCACAACTGGTATCGGTCAACTCATTCAAATACCCGGGTGAGCACTTTATAAGGAACTGAAGTACAATGGTCACATAGGATCAGTCTTAGCTGAAGTAGGCGGTGGACTTGGATTCATTGGTAGGACACTGGTAAACTTCAATGAGTCTACCAAGGGGATTCGTTACAAAAGACCTTTACGACCCATCCTAGAATAAGAATGTCGAACCCATACCAAACAGGACTAATAGAGGATGTGGGACGTATACAAAGAAAAGCAGCCTGAATGATCACAAGTTCGTTTGGCCGAGGGGAAAGCTTGACGGAAAATGCTGGAAAGCATGAACTGCCGGACATCTGAATGCCGATGCCAATTGTCCCGCGAAAGCCTACTTACAGAGTTTCAGGAAACAGTACTAATAAGGAATATAGGGATATACAACAGCCCTCTATGTCTCTCTCTGGTAGGAACGACAAAGTTCTGCAGCGCTAACAGAAGCGTTGAAGCAGTCATTCTTCCCACGCTCCTTACGTAAGTGGGACAGGAATAAACTCACGTGATGCAATTTGATGCATCCCCTGCCACGCACTTCACAGAGGTGTGCAGACTGTACATGTAGAAGTACGCCCAACGATTTAGTCAGTACTCCGGTAGGTAATGACACACGTCATGTTACTGAGTCAAGGAAGTCGCTAAAGGCGTATCTGAGTCGATCGCCGCAGCTAAACGCACTGCCTGCGGAAGGCTCTGGCGCCGTTTCCCGCTTGCAGCGGCGTGTTCGAGAGCAGCCTTGTCAACAGCTCAACGAAGGTCAATAGACGAGAGTAGCGCGCCAGTCGTCATCTGCTGCGCCCTGGGTGCACCGAGCGACGGTGGAGTTCTGTTTCTTGTGCTCCATTCCCAACTACTGGCGGCTCATCACATCATTGCTACAAACTACGAGTTTCGCAGCTGACTCCTGTGTTAGTAGAGTCAACGGAACGCAAGTCACATGTGCTTTATTTCAGTAAACACAACCCGTCATCTTGAAGTTTTATAATCCGTCGGCATAATGTCCTGTCTTCAAAGGTGATCAAAAAAGAAAATGAGCATCAGGGGAAATTCGAGAATCCCACACTACATCTACATCTACATATATACTCCGCTAGCCACCAAGCGGCGTGTGGCGGAGGGCACACTTCGCGCCAAAGTCATATTTCCCCCCCTCTGTTCCACGCGGACCGCACGAGGGAAAAACGACTGTCTGAACGCCTCAGTATGAGCTCTTATTTCCCTTATCTTTGAATGCTGATCATTACGCGATTTGAAAGTTGGTGGTAATAATATATGCTCTACATCCTCGGTGAAGATTGGATTTCGGAATTTAGTGAGCAGCCCCTTCTGTTTAGCGCGTCATCTGCAAGTGTGTCCCACTTCAAACTTTCTATGAGATTTGTAACGCTCTAGCGATTAAATGAACCAGTCACGAATCTTGCCGCTCTTCTTTGGACCTTCTCAATTTCTTGAATCAGACCCAACTGGTAAGGGTCCCATACAGACGAACAATACTCTAAGACTGGACGAACTAACGTATTGTAAACTATTTCCTTTGTTGAGGGACTGCATCGCTTCAGGATTCTACCAATAAACCGCAATCTAGAGGTCGCCTTACCCGTTTCTTGTGTAATCTGATCATTTCGAATATGCACACCCGGATACTTGACTGATGTTACCGGCCGGCCGGAGTGGCCGAGCGGTTCTAGGCGCTACAGTCTCGAACCACGCCACCGCTACGGTTGCAGGTTCGAATCTTGCCTCGGGCATGGATGTGTGTGATGTCCATAGGTTAGTTAGGTTTAAGCAGTTCTAAGTTCTAGGGGACTGATGACCTCAGAAGTTAAGTCCAATAGTGCTCAGAGCCATTTGAACCTTTTGATGTTACCGCTTCCAACGATTGATTGATCATTTATTTTGTACTCATACATGAATGGGGATTTTCGCTTTGTTATACGCAGTAGGTTACACTTACTAATATTGAGAGATAACTGCCAGTCATTACACCACGCATTTATTTTCTGCAAATCCTCATTGGATCTCGACCAACGTGAGCAGCAATGCCGCGATACGATAAACCGCATTCGCGACAGGCTACAATCCTACCTTTATGAAAGTCAGAAACGTGATGGTACGTATTTCTCCTCCTTACACGAGGCATCACAACATTTCACCAGGTAACGCGGTTAACTGCTGTTTGTGCATGAGAAATCGGTTGGAAACTTTCCTCATGTCATCACGTTGTAGGTGTCGCCACCGGCGCCAACCTTGTATGAATGCTCTGAAAAGCTAATCATTTGCATATCACAGCATCTTCTTCTTGTCGGTTAAATTTCGCGTCTGTAGCACGTCATCTTCGTGGTGTAGCAATTTCAATGGCCAGTAGCGTAACTCATGCATCCAAGTTGAGGACAAGAAAAATGTACAGAAGACTGGAAAAAAAATTGAGCAGCTCTGATTGACAGTTAGATTGTCTTCAGGAAAGGTAAAGGTACCAGAGAGGCAATTCTAACGTTACGTTTGATGATGGAAGAAACACTCAAGAAAAATCAAGACAGGTTCATAGGATTTGTCGACCAGGAAAAACCTCCCGACAATGTAAAACGGTGCAGGATGTTCGAAACAGCACCTCCTATAGAGGAAAGCCTGCGCGCCCGCTCAGTGACGTCACGCACGTAGTCTGGTGCCGGTGCTCGCAGTCCGTTTGGCCACAGCAATAGACTGTTACGGGAACCGTACGAGGAAAATTCGTAAAGAAATCTGACATACCTCTCTCATGAATTACAAGATTTCCTTTCTCAAATGACCCAGTTCTTTTGTCTGTAACTTATTTCTGCATACCTTTTAGCCCCGACGTAAAAAGTGGCTGTAATAACTTTCATTATCTGAGGCATCAAAACTCCCAAATGAATGGACCCATTTCATTGTAGTTTATTTTAAAGGTGCTTTAATGGGGATTGTCACGACTTGTTTGATGGCAGTCTGGTTAGCCGTTCAAAGATCGTCAGCTACACAAAGTGCAAGTGTTTGCCACCAGTGTGCTCTTTCCCAATACCATTCCTAAACTGTAAGTGCTGTAGTATAAATTGTAAATCTCGAAAAGGCCAATCTAAACGTCTGCAACGGTATACATTTATCTTTTATGGCTGACCACCATTCACCATTCTTCCGTTTTGCAGTTCCTGTGTAAGACGATTTTTAATGACAAAAATTTTGATTGAAAGCCATCCGCGAAAGATTCTCGTATGCTCTCGCGGACTTTCTTTTAGGGGTTTTGTTCTGTTTTTTAAGTTAAATATTGCATCACTTTGACGCAGGTCTAATAATGTGGACGGCACTTTGCAAAGTAGCACACTGGCAGCTAACATTTTACGGACACTGTTATTGCCGCTGTTTATTCCTTATGTAGCAAAATCCATTTTAAAACCTGATTGGATGATATACCTGTTAATTAAAAAAAGAAACACGAAAATTGGGCAAATAGTGTTCGAATTATAACACCCCCTATAGAGAGGCACTGGTAATAAGCAATAGTATGAGTCGTTTCAAAAACTAACACTGCCCTGAAAGACTTGTTCTACATATGTTTTAGTCCACCATTTCAGCAACCTTGTATTCATGCTTTTTTTTTAAATTTAAAGAAATTTCTCCTGTTAATATTTTTTAAGTGAAATGCAGTTCTAATGAATGATATGATATCTCTTCTCAGTTTGTGCACCTTTCCCTAAGAAAGTTTCTTTCCATTAAGAAAATCTCACTGACCTGAGATGAGTATGTAATGGTATTGCCATAAAGTTTTGGTATGCCAATACAAATTTCAATGAATTCTCTTTTCCCAGCAAGTTAACTAAATTTCCATTATGTATTGAAATTACAAGAGGTCTCAAAATACAGATTACCAGGTTAGAATTTCGCTGCTCTAAACTGAATACCTTTGAAGAAAGAATGTTTCTGTACTAAGAAGTATATACTTTGAAACAAACTGTTTGCATGAATTGCACATAAATAAATTTCAACTACAAAGTAAACTTTCATTTCATCTGTTGAGAAGTTTTATGACGTGATGTGACCTGTGATGAAATAATTGTGAAAAATGAACACTTACCTTCATTTGGCATCACATTTGGGCTGCACTCACCAGTGGCTTAGATACTTCATCCTTCCGTAAGTTTGGGGAAAGGGGTGGGGGTGGTGGTTCAGCTCTATGTAGTTGCAATACTTTAACAGATCATCATTCCAAAATATATATACTGGTAATTGTTTAAAAGTGGAAAACAAGTTTCATCTACTGACCATGCTGATATGAATGAATGCAAATTAAGTAAAAAAAATTCTGTGTATGAATGAATTTATTTATTTCTTTTGTTCATCTTCCATACACTCTTGTCAATAATCACTAACACATGGAATGAGAAAAATTTTAGATTATAGTGGTTCACAATAGAAAATTATAGATGTACAGCATGAATAGATGTACAGCATGAATACTATGTAGTGACAAAATAATTAAGACTTATGGACACCAAGGCCAAACATTAACAATAACCACATTCTTGAGACTTAAGTTTCATAATTTTAGGAATAATAATGATAAATTTTGAACAACATTAATGATTAAATTGCTATTTTATAATCTCCAGGGTAGTAATGGAAGGTCTTTAAGTGGGACACTAAAAGAATGCAAATAAAACACTGCACCATAAAGTTTTGTGTAGGAAGAATGCATATGAAAGCACTGTAGTAGAAAAATGGCGATGCATATAGACATTATATTAGGTCACCCTGTAAATTGCAAGTAATTACCAACTGTAAGTGTATGTTATGTGGCAAAAATGTGTCAAGTGGTGTTGGAATATGATCTGGTTACATTAATTAGATTAGGTGAGTGAAAAGCAATTGTGACAGGCTTAAGCTTTTTTAATATTCTTTTATAAACAAATATATTCAAAAAGCCAACAGAAGGGCATACCTGAGAGTCCACCTCAGATATTTTTCTCTTCAGCAAAGATGAGCTAACAAGAAGGCACTTTATGGCACAGAGCAAGCATCTATTTAAAGAGCTCAGTAATTAGTCAACCTGAGAATTAGTGGCACTCAATAGTGCTTGTAACAGAAGTGAGAGCTGTTCCACAATTACATTACTATTAGATGAGGAGACCTGCCAATCATTATACACAAAGAAGGCCATGAAAGTACTGCAAAGCCCTCCCCTAACGGCTTCTCCATTTGTATTAGTAGTAAAATATATGCAAACATGATCTACATAAGAAAATGTTGAGAAAACAACAGTTATAACAACTGCAGAGAAAGTAGTAAACTCAGAAAGAGAGAGGCAATTGTCACAGCATGCACATCTTCACTCATAACAGTGACAGTAGTAGAAGACAGAGGAACACCACAAACACTACGTGAAATCGAAATTTGTCTACCTAAAGAATCCATAAATACTATAGTAGCCTTTTCAACAGTAACAATTAATGAATCATTACAAATTGGCAGATTTCTCACATGTATCACAAGCTAAAGTAATAACTTCAGTATACAAAGAAAAGTGTTGCAGAGAATGTAGAGAACTATAGAGCAATTTTGCTCTTGTCTCCCATTTATCACCAAAACAAAGTAACCTTGTTTGCAAAAAAAGTGGAGTCTGCTATAGCACAGTTTGTGTAAGTTTTTCTCAAAATAATAAAGGAAGGTGATCAAAATGGCATTGTCTTGTCATTGTCAAAGGCATGTGCCATGTTGGGCCACATAACTTTATTACACAAATTAGAAATACTATGAATAAGGCATGCAGCAAAGAAGTGGTTTAAGTCATACTCGGAAAAGCAAGCGAATTGATTTTTAGGTTTCACATACTATAAAAGATTACTATTGGTCCTCTCTGCCTGCCACACCCCCTCCCCTCCCTCCTGTATGTATCATTCACCACCCAACTTCAACTGAGAAAAAATTAATGTAAGATTCTTTATATTAAAGATTAATTTCTTTGATAAAAATTTCACGGTAGGCTATTAGTGTTGATAGCTGTTAGCAGCTGTATATTAAAATATTTATACAAACTCTCAGCCATAAATTACAATTTGGTAAGTTTGACTAGTTTCAGATTAACCTGACTAGTTCAGCTTAAGAGGCATTTGTTGATGTGGCAATATTACTGATGACAGGTTTTGTATTAATGATTTAAAAAGAATCTAAGATAAAGATTTCAAAGTTATGTTGTAAGAGTTTGCAGTTTTCGCCGAGTGTTTTTTGAAATTTTTTTTCCATTAACCTTTTTACAGTAGTTGTTTAAAAATATATTGACACCAACATGTTCGTTTATTGGCAACTCCTTTTCAATCACAATTTCATTAAGGCAACTCTCACATTTCAGCTTCTTAATCACTGCATGAGCACAGTAGCCTGCAATGAAAGTTAAAGACGTTGCAATATCTTTCACTGAAAGAACATCGTCTTGAGTTACACTGACTTCTATGTCTAATGTGTCTGTTTCTTCAACTTCAGAAAACATAAAATTTTTTATGGCCCCTACTGTGATATTGCCATAGGAAGGAGAACATAAAACTAAAGGCATTACACTTTGAATTCGAAGCTTCTTTTCTGCTTCATAGACTTGTGTCACTGAAACATTGTATTGGGAACCTGCAAGCTGTCTATACTTTCCAAAACGCCGCTCAAGCACATCTGTTTGTAGCTTGGCTGTCAGTAAATAGCTCATACCTAGCTCTTCAGTACAGTATCGAGCAATCTCTACAACGGCATATGTTGTATGCTGAATAGCAAAAAATGTTTCTTTTGTGAGAAACCCACTTGACAAACCTTTTGCTTTCCACACATCAAGCCAGTCTAGAAAATCTAGCAAAAATTGCATAGAAACGTTATCAGTTGTCAACGGATCCATATAAGGATTCTGTTTGTGTTTCCCTTTAAACACTGATTTCACATTCATGACATCAAACCATTTTGTTATTATTCGAATGTATTCTGCTGTTGATGGTGCATGTCTCAAATCAAATTTATCACTAGCTACCTCAAGGCCCTCTGACACATGTCGATTGAATATCTGCAGCACTAATTTCATGCTCTGTTTTTCTAATGATGTAGGGCAAAGTGATTTGAGAGACAATGTGTGACAATATTTTACTAAAGAACTGGAATCTATGTCATAAATCTGTTTCAGTGTTTTAAAAGAAGCTACAGAAAACTTATTTTCTTCCACTTCTTTTCTAACTGGAAACTGAGGATAAAACATATCTTTACCATCATTTTTTTGGTTCAGCCACACATTTCTTATGCATTTAGCAATGTGCATGGCATCAATTAAAAAGAAAAGTGGGCGATTAGGATCAGATGGATGTTTAAAAACTATATTAACAGCTTTATCCAGAGAAAACATTGACATGGTTTTGCTATTGATTTTGTTGTTGTCAGTTACCACACAAAAAACCCTATAGCCTATTAGTTCAAGGCCATTTATTATGGCCAGTAGCACATCGTATAATGCATTAGATGAAATGGTTTTCACCGGTAAAATGTGAACAACATCCCTGTACAAAGACTTGACACTCTGCAACATAAATACAAATGCTGAATTTGCAGCACATTCAGAGTTATATGACATGCCCAAAACACTACCTCCTTTATATTCCAAATAAGAATTTAGATGAATTTCATCTACACTCAAAACAACATTGACATCATCGCTGTTCAAGTATTGAAATTTCTGTCTTGCATAGGACAGGAAATTACTTCCCCCAAGCCTTTCATGAGATGGATTCACATTAAATTTGCTGCAGATCCTACGCAGAGTGCTTGGATGTGGCATTTTCATTAATGAGCTGCTACGTAAAAAATTGTAAGCATGAGATGAAATTGAAAATAGCAAACAACACAGTATCATAAATGTAGAACTAAACCTATGATTAAATTTCTTTACATTTATGAGACTAACTTGTTCATATATAAAGTCTACCATCTCCTTTTCACTCTCCTGTAAACTGTCTTTCAGCACTCCTAGACTGTCTTTCACTATCTCTACAATACTATCTATAGAAGTTTCTGAGTGCCCACAATCTGTGTCTGAAAACTCCTGCAGTACACTGACAATTTCATGGATATTGGTTACAATTACAGGAAAAGATCTTTTTCCTAATGTCTTAATTTGTACATCTTTCTTAAACAATGAAACATTTAAATTACTATCTATAACGACAGAATGTGTGATTAATGGGGCTGGATTTCTCATTATCTTTAAAAAACAAACAAAATCACTGTGTTTTTCGATCACACTCCACTCGTTGGGCAAATCCACTTCCTTCGTACGCAACATCAACTCTTCTAAAGAACTGAAGCTGAAAGTGTTTTCGTAGTCCTTCTGTGATGCTAAACTATATTGTAACGCTGCAGCTAACTGCTCATTTTCAAGCCTTTGCTTTTTCTCCTCTGGCCCTTCACGTCTACTTTCTTCCTTTGAAAGGTAGGAAGGACAGTTTGGGAGTAGTGATGGAACTGCATCTGGTCTCAAACGTGGTTTGAGAAGGGGGGCTCTTAATAACTGACCAGTCCTTTCATCCACAATTTGTGTTTCCCAAATAACATCATCCTTGTGGAAGTGAACATGACATACCTGTAATTAAAAATGAATAAAAAATGAAAAAGGTGCTTACAACTGAATGTGATGACAATATTAATAGTGTGAAAACAATTTATGAATATAAAGTTAGTTTCTAGTTCTAAAATACAAATAGACTCCCAACTAAAATGCAGAAGAATACTCAAGTGATAAATGTGGCCATGGCATAGTAACTCTATAAAACAATAACACTACAATATCAAAACACATGCAGTTACATGTCATGGCAACAAGCTCTTAAAGAGATGGTGAAATGAAGAAAGTACTTTCCCCATCAAAAATTACAAACATTGACTAATGTTTGTAGCATAATTCAATAACAGTGACAATTTTTTTTATAAGTTAGCCTTGAAGCTCATATTTACAAGAGGGGTGGGATTTTTGCTTAATGTCTTGCTCTATTCCCCCCCACCCCCCACCCCCACCCCACACACACACCTCGGACACAAGAAAGCATGATGACACCAAACTCACACAGGTGTAATCCAAGAAGCAACTGTGACACAGTAACAGAGTAATACAAAGTAATTGTCAACACTGTGTAACCTTTAGAACTATGAAATACTTAAAGGTAGTGCTTTTTATCAGATAGACACTGTTTTGCTTTTGATATCAGTTCATAACTTACATAAAAACTGACAGTATGATGAA
The DNA here is from genome assembly GCF_023864345.2 of Schistocerca serialis cubense. Taxonomy (NCBI): domain Eukaryota; kingdom Metazoa; phylum Arthropoda; class Insecta; order Orthoptera; family Acrididae; genus Schistocerca; species Schistocerca serialis. The sequence continues at coordinate 217,425,819 of NC_064639.1, read as the reverse complement.
CTAATACATTGCCACTTATGTGCTACCTATTAGGCTAAACATGAGCACACAATTGCTTTCAAGTACTTTAGCTGTGTATCTATAAGACAGCTGTGTAGGCCACTGGCATGTATCTGAAATTCCAGACCCAGAAAGTAAGAATTTGTAAAATCCACAAGTATTTTTTATATGTTTTCACAGTTTCTCCCTTTGCATTTTGTGATGGCCTGTTAATCCATTCATGTACTCATTCATTTTTCCTGTCTATGGTTCACTGTTAAGTCTAAAGCCTACTATATTCCCTAATAGTAACATTCCTTGCAATGACTTCAAATTCCCACCAATAATTTATTAAAAACAAGCGACTGAGACACTGTTTTTACTTCATTTTCAATTTCTGGGTACACCACATGCCTGTTCAAAAACAAGTAAACTTCCTAAAGACTTTTACAGCAAAAAGAAACACTAAATACAGAAGCAGAATACATCGAAAATCGTCTGTATCTTAAGTGCACGTACTTTATTATAAACCGACTTTTATTCCTAACAACAGGCAGCATAAACAGTAATTATAAAGATATACTGAGATATTTAACTACGTAAGTATGACTGTGCTTAGGCTATACTGGTTGAACTTGCAGAATACAGAATTCATATAACCTATACCAGCTAAACTGTAGAATTGCCAGGGCAAGAAAACGAAACGCTATTTTCTTCGGCACTTATTCAGTTAAGATCTGATATATTAGTCAAAATGTCGCTGACCTTCCTTACTGCATAAGTGCCTATTCTTTGTTAGCACACTTAACCTCTTTTAAGAAATAAACAAAACAAATACTTACTCTTGAACTTGAAGAAGGAGTGAAGTTATCTCTGTGAATACTTGACAACCATTTCTTTCTCATTGCTTCATCCTCCGGAAATTTAAACACGGTTACTTTTGGTCCACCGTCGTAATTTCCTCTACAATTCGGCACACAACAACGATACGGCATTTTGCAGGCAACGAAATTTTCACAGGCAAGAAAAACAGATCACCAGTTTAGTGCACAGAAACTAAACAACCAAATCACGTACACTAACGCAGGAACACCATTCACTATAATAGTAAACTGACGCGAAACTCGCCGAACGACTATTCACAAGCACTGTTCCGTGAAACTGTTGAAGAAAGGACTATGTGTGTAGCCATCTTGTGACGTCACGCACTACGTAGACAGGCTTTCTTTTACAGGGGGTGCTGTTCGAAATGCTGAGAAAATTCGGGGTGAGTTACAAAGATATGGTGAGATACAATATGTGCAAGAACCAAGACGGAAGAATAAAAGTGCAAGACCAAGTTCAAAGTTCTCGGATTAAAAAGGATGTAAGACAGGGGTGTAGTCTTTCGCCCCTACTGTTCAGTCTATACATCGAAGGGGCAGTGACGGAAATGAAAGAAAGATTCAAGAGTGGAGTTAAAATTCAAGGTGAAAAGTTGTCAATGATAAGATTTGGTGATGACAGGGGTACGCCCAGTGAAAGTGAAGAAGAATTACAGGATTTGTTGAATGGAATGAACTGTCTAATAAGTACAGAATATGGAGTGAGAGTAAATCGAAGAAAGACGAAAGATAGCAATGAGAAGTGGCAGAAATGAGAATAGTGAGAAACTTAACATCAAAATCAGTGATTACGAAGTAGACGGAGTTAAGGAATTCTGCTACCTAGGTAGCAAAATAACCCATGAATGACAGAGCGAGGAGGGCATAAAAAGCAGACTAGTACTGGCAAAAAGGGCATTCCTGACCAAGTGAAGTCAGTCAGTATGTTTGGCGCACAGCGTTGCATGGTTGTGAAAAATGGCCTGTGGGAAAATCAGAACAGGAGAGGATCGAAGCATTTGGGATGTGGTACTACAGAAGAATGTTGAAAATTAGGTGGACTGATAAAGTAAGGAATGAGGAGCTTCTCCGCAGAATAGGAGAGGGAAGGAATATATGGGAAACACAGACAAGAAGACGGGACAGAATTGTAGGCCATCAGTTAGGTCATCAGGGAATAACTTTTATGGCACTAGAGGTAGCTGTAGAAAGTAAAAACTGTAGAGGAAGACAGAGACTGGAATACATCCGGCAAATAACTAAGGCCTTAGGTTGCAAGTGCTACTCAGAGATGGGAAGGTTGGCAGAGGAATTCGTGGAGGGCTGCATCAAACCAGTCGGAAGGGTGATGAATCGCAAAGAGGTCTCATTTTTTATGTCCTCTTTGCTTCGTCTGTTGTACATTATCTTGCTTTCAAGACAGCATAATTGCTTCACTTCTTGTGCTTCGTGGCCCCTAAATTTTGGTGGTAAGTTTCTCACTAATCTGATTTCTGCTACTCCTCATTATTTGTCCGTCTTAGTGGCTCAGCAGTCAGCGTTCAGCAGTCAGCGTGTCTGACTGCTAGGCCGGACACTCGGGTTTAATTCCGGTGCTGCCACGGATTTCTCCTTGGTGGAGGGATTAGAACGGGGGTGCAATCAGCCTCGTGATGCCAATTGAGGAGCTACTTTAGCGGGGATTAGTGGCTCCAGCGTCTGAGAAACTGACAACGGACAGGATAGTGGGGTGCTAAACCCATGATCCTCCACATCGCACCTGAATGACGCCGCTGGCAGAGGATAAAACGATGACCTGTCACCACTAAATGGCCCGACAGGGGTAGTAGACATAACTTTAGCTTTAACCGTAGCTCATTACTTTCGTCTTTCTCCAGTTTATTCTCAGCTCATACTCTGTGTTCATTAGATTGTTTATTCCATTCGAAAGGTCCTGTAATTCTTCCCCGCTTCCACTGAGGATAGCAATTTCAGCGCACCCTCAATTGATCCTGTGTTTCATTTCCGTCATAGCGTTTTTGTTATCAGATTGAATAGAAGGAGAGAAAGACTGTTTCCCAGCCTTACACCCTTTTTAATCCGAACACTCCGTTCTTTGTCTTCCTTGCTACGGAGCGTCAAATATGTGTCTGTGTTGAGTGGATGATGTGAAGCTTCCTTGTACAGTGTGATGTTGCGTTTGTATTGTTATGTATGAAGGGAAGGGAGAGGGTGAAACCCCGATGCCTGCACACTGCCCTACTCCTGTCCAATCGCGCTAATGGGACCACCGAACTTCACATCTCCATAGGATTTATGGGTCACCATTAACACCCTCCCCCCCCCACCGCCCCCCCCCCTCCTCCCCACCGTCGGAGGTTCGAGTCCTCCCTTGGGGATGGGAAAGTCTGGTAGTCAAGCACTGTATGCCAGCACTTCTCATATCATTGCCTCGCGGTGATATTTCTTCCAGCAAAAAGTTTCGAACAAGCTGCCTCACAAGTCGTGCGCCACAGCACAAACGGTTACAGAAGCAGATTTGGTCTTTAGCACTGTTAACCAAATCAGTTGGGTGACGGCGAGGAAGAGAATCCACCGCTGCGTAGGTGAAACTGCAGTTCCAGCTGTCTCCAGTAGTTATTTCTACAGGGATAAGTCAATAAGTATCTGCAAGCAGTTTTTGTAATTTATTACAGCAAAACTACAGGATTTTTATTGATATCACTTTTCAACATAGTCACCCTGCCTTTCAACGCATTTAGTCCGCCGTTGCACAGGTTTTCAAATACCCTCTGCAAAAGAGGGTTCTTATTAGCGAAGGAAGCCACGTATGCACTGCTTCTTTCTACATGGTAAACAGACGGGGCGAGATCTGAACTGTGAGCAGGATGCGCTAACACCTCGAAACACAGCGTGTGAAGAGTTTGAGCGGCGTGGGCGGCATTATGTGGACGCGCATTGTCACCCAACAAAGTAACTCCTGCGACAACCGACCTCTGCTTTTATTGCGGTTTGCAAGCTTCCATGTTGTTTGGTAGCATATCGCAGCAAAGTTCACTGTTTACCGTTGGCCTGTTTTTCGGGTTATGTTCCGGGACTGGCCCTTGTGAATCCTCAAAAAGCTGTGAGCATCACTTTCCCTGCAGAAAGTTGACTCTTGAATTCCTTTTTGACTGAGATTCGGGGTGCTTCCGTTCCATGCTCTGGCGTTTGCTCCCTGGTTACGAAGTGATGATTCGTTTCAGAAACGTTCCACCTTCGTTAGCAAGACAGCGCAGTAGATGTTAATGGAGTTCCACATGGTTACGCTTGTCCTCTTCGTCGACTTGTTTCGGAACCCATCCCGCACAGACTTTGCGAAAGTTCTGCATCTAAATCTACATGGATACTCTGCAAATCACATTTAAGTGCCTGGCAAAGGGTTCATCGAACCACCTTCACAATGCTGTATTATTCCAATCTCGTATAGCGCGCGGAAAGAATGAACACCTATATCTTTCCGTACGAGGTCTGATTTCCCTTATTTTATCGTGGTGATCGTTCCTCCCTATGTAGGTCGGTGTCAACAAAATATTTTTGCATTCGGAGGAGAAAGTTGATGATTGGAACTTCGTGAGAAGATTCCGTAGCAACGAAAAACGCCTTTCTTTTAATAATATCCAGCCCAAATCCTGTATCATTTCTGTGACACTCTCTCCCATATTTCGCGGTAATACAAAAGGTGCTGCCTTTCTTTGAACTTTTTCAATGTACTCGGTCAGTCCTATCTGGAAAGGATCCCACACCCTGCAGCAGTATCCTAAAAGAGGACGGACAAGCGTAGTGTAGGCAGTCTCCTTAGTAGGTCTGTTACATTTTCTAAGTGTGCTGCCAATAAAACGCAGCCTTTGGTTACCCCTCCCCACAACATTTTCTATGTGTTCTTTCCAAGTTAAGTTGACGTAATTGTAATACCTAGGTATTTAGTTGAATTTACGGATTTTAGATTAGACTGATTTATCGTGTAACCGAAGTTTAACGAGTTCCTTTCAGCACTCCTGTGGATGACCTCACACTTTTCGTTATTTAGGGTCAACTGACACTTTTCGCACCATTCAGATATCTTTTCTAAATCGTTTTGCAGTTTGTTTTGATCTTCTGATGACTTTATTAGTCGATAAACGACAGCGTCATCTGCAAACAACCGAAGACGGGTGCTCAGATTGTTTCCCAAATCGTTTATATAGATAAGGAGCAGCAAAAGGCCTATAACACTACCTTGGGGAACGCCAGAAATCACTTCTGTTTTACTCGATGACTTCCCGTCAGTTACTACGAACTGTCACTTCTCTGACACGAAATCATAAATCCAGTCACATAACTGCGGACGATATTCCATAAGCACGCAATTTCACTACGAGCCGCTTGTGTGGTACAGTGTCAAAAGCCTTCCGGAAATCCAGAAATACGGAATCGATCTGAAATCGCTTGTCAATAGTACTCAACACTTCGTGTGAATAAAGAGCTAGTTGTATTTCACAGGAACGATGTTTTCTAAATCCATGTTGACTGTGTGTCAATGGACCGTTTTCTTCGAGGTAATTCATAATTCTCTAACAGAATATATGTTCTAAAATTCTGCTGCATATCAACGTTAACGATATGGGCCTGTAATTTAGTGGATTACTCCTACTACCTTTCTTGAATATTGGTGTGACCTGTGCAACTTTCCAGTCTTTGGGTACGGATCTTTCGTCGAGCGAACGGTTGTATATGATTGTTAAGTATGGAGCTAATGCATCAGCATACTCCGAAAGGAACCTAATTGGTATACAGTCTGAACCAGAAGACTTGCTTTTATTAAATGATTTAATTTGCTTCACTACTCCGAGGATATTTACTTCTACGTAACTCATGTTGGCAGCTGTTCTAGATTCGAATTCTGGAATATTTAGTTCGCGTTCTTTTGTGAAGGCGTTTCGGAAGGCTATGTTTAGTAACTCTGCTTTGGCAGCACTGTCTTCGATAGTATCTCCATTGCTATCGCGCAGAGAAGGCATTGATTGTTTCTTACCGCTAACATATTTCACATACGACCAGAATCTCTTTGGATTTTCTGCTAGGTTTCGAGACAAAGTTTCGTTGTGGAAACTGTTATAGGCATCTCGCAATGAAGTCCGCGCTAAATTTCGAGCTTCTGTAGAAGACCGCCAATCTTGGGGATTTTGCGTATGTTTAAATTTGGCATATTTGTTTCGTTGTTTCTGCATAATTCCATGTGCAGAATCATGACTAATCTGCATGTGGTTTGCTGCATCATCAAGAGTCACTCGCCTGTTACTAAGAATCAAGGCAGGAAGTTGTTCAGTATTGGCGTCATTTGTGGCTGTAGCTGGACACCCCGCTTTTTCCTCATTTTTCGCAGTCGTTCACTTTTGAACACTTCAGCCCACTCGGAAATAGTGTTCCACAGACCTCAGCCGGCGCGCAGCAAAATTATGCTACGCAGCGGAGGCCACGGGCATTGTCGTCCGGGCAGCACCCTGTGGAGGTGAGGCTGCTTGGAATTTTTGGTCTACACTTTGGTGTTATCTTTCATTTACTTTTAGCACTTGCACTTGTTTTTTAAAGAAAAATACATTAATTTGTAAATGGAAATGACCGTATGGCATTGTTGGCCGGGAGGCCTCATTCGGGGGAGTTCGGCCGCCCTATTGAAAGTCCTTTTGAGGTGACGCCACATCGACGACTTGCGAGTCAATGATGGTGAAAACGATGACGAAGGACACACAACACCCAGTCCCGTGCCGGGAATGGAACCTGGGTCTCCGGCGTGGTAGGCGTAACGCTACCGCTACGCTACAGAGGCGGAAACATGAATTTGGAAACAGCAGATTATAAATTTATGGCATAATTTTTAAAAAATAAAAGGAAAACAGGAAAGAGTAGATCTAAATGTACCCTCGCGGACACCAACCGGTAAAGGGACTTCGTATTGAGCTTCAAGTCTAGCGTCCCCGTGCCCATTTTAGTTCATGTGTGTAATAACAACTACTACTAACACAGCATCGCACAGGGACGCTGGATTTGAAGTTCAATACCAAGTCCCGTTCCCCGGTTGCTGTTGGTGAAGGGCCGGCCCTGGTGGCCGAGCGGTTCTAGGCGCTACAGTCTGGAACCGCGCGACCGCTACAGTCGCAGGTTCGAATCCTACCTCGGGCATGGATGTGTGTGATGTCCTTAGGTTAGTTAGGTTTAAGTAGTTCTAAGTTATGGGGGACTGATGACCTTAGAAGTTAAGTCCCATAGGGCTCAGAGCCATTTGAACCATTTGTTGGTGAAAGGACATCTACATTTACTCTTTCCTGTTTTCTTTTTATTCTCGTCTTAAATTATGCCATGAATGTATAATTTCCTATTTTCAAATTCATGCATGTTTCTTCAAAAAATGTGTGTAATTGCTGTAAGTAAATAAAAGAGCAGACAAAAGAATTCCGCGGAGCTCCACCTCCCCGTGGTGGTGCATGGGCAACAGTGCCCGTGACTTCAATTGCGTTGCATAATTGTGCTGCGCGGTTGGTAGCCATGGGTACTGGCTAAGAGGTCTGTGTGGAACACTACGGCCTGCATAAAATAATAAGATGGTCTGCATAAAGTAATAAGATGGCAGCATGAGAAAAAAAATGCAGCGAAAACACTTCGCTGAGACAAAACATTGTCTCCGCAAGTCTTCTATGAATTGCTTCTTCAGACCACAAAAACACATTACGGAACGCTGTTCGCCTATGGTACAAACCGAGAGTGGCGCGGCCGTCTTTAGCTCGCAACAGAATGGTTCAAATGGCTCTGAGCACTATGGGACTCAACTGCTGTGGTCATCAGTCCCCTAGAACTTATAACTACTTAAACCTAACTAACCTAAGGACATCACACACATCCATGCCCGAGGCAGGATTCGAACCTGCGACCGTAGCAGTCGCACGGTTCCGGACTGCGCGCCTAGAACCGCGAGACCACCGCGGCCGGCGCTCGCAACAGAGCAAAGCGGAGTGGCGTAATAATTTTGCAACCTATCACAGACCAAGACAATGGTGCCATCTAGCTGCTGGTGAGCACAAAAAGCCGTCGAGCCAACTTAAAGACAGTTACAGCAAAACTGAGTATAGTGATTGACTGACCCCGTAGGAACTGTGGAAATGCACGTGTCATGATGTTTTTGGAAACGGAAAATCCCCACACCGGTAGCAATTAACATACATTCCGCAAACAGGGTACTCTGAAATTTTCAGGTCCCTTGTGTTCTTAGATAGGCTCAGGATTTTCCTCGAGATGTGTCTTTCTCTTCTCGATTACATCCTTTTTATTCATAGCAAGGAATTCTGCGGTATATAAGGCCTCCGGTAGTATTACTGTGCAGTGATGTCGTACCTTGGCATTAACTAACATGTCCGGCCCGATAGAGCCGGCACGGTAGCTCAGCGTGTTCGGTCACAGGGTTAGCTGCCCTCTGTAATAAAAAAACTGAGTTAATCGATCAACAACGAAATTAAATGGATGTCGTAAGACATCCGCCCAGAGCAGATGCAACGAGCCAAAGCGAACAAAATAAATAAATAAATAAATAATTAAAAAAAAAGAAAAAAAGATGGCTGAGTGGTCAGCGTGTCGGATTGCCGTCCTACGGGCCCGGGTTCGATTCCAGGCTGCGTCGGCGACTTTCTCCACTCAGGGACTGGATGTGGTGTTGTTTTCATCATCATTTTATCTCCATCCGGCGCGCAGGTCGCCCAGTGTGGCGCTGAATATAATAAGACCCACACCGACGCGGCCGGACCTGCCCCGTAAGGGGCCTGCCGGCCAATGACGCCAAACGCTCATTTCATTTACATTAATTAATTTTACATTTTGTTTATTATTTCTCGTATGACTTAGATCATAATACATGTAAATTGATATCAGAATAAAATCAACATGGTTCAAGGGCACGCGTACAATTTATGTACCAAACTTAGCTACAAATTAACATCCAAACACCGGATGTAACTAATCGCCTCATCCGTTGCTACAAAGAAATATGCGAAGGGCCCCTTGCAGGCTCGATCTGAACATTCTTCCACTATGTGGCAGGTTATTTGCTTTTCGGGTCCACAGACACATTTTGGATCGACATCCTCTCCCGTTTACGGAGGACGCCGGCACCTCTCCAATGGCCACTGCGTATTCGGTTTAACGTCTTCCACACTTACGTGATTGGTTGAGGCTAGGAGGCTTTTCTGTGATGGTGAAACTTTGACGGTTTGGCGGGCAGTGCAATTGCTAGTGTTATTTCCACAGACTGTGAGCGTCAAAGTTAAGAGTTCATCAGTTCTTTAGCAGTGACTAGCATTGGTCTGCTTGATTTCAGGTCAGCAATGTCATTATGTATGGTTGGCTGAGGGTTGTTCCTGATCTTCTGGTACTCTCTAATATGAGTCTTTTAACACATTATCTGAGTTGGCCGGCCGGAGTGGCCGAGCGGTTCTAGGCGCTACATCTGGAACCGCGTGACCGCTACGTCGCAGGTTCGAATCCTGCCCCGGGCATGGATGTGTGTGATGTCCTTAGGTTAGTTAGGTTTAAGTAGTTCTAAGTTCTATGGGACTGATGACCTTAGAAGTTAAGTCCCATAGTGCTCAGAGCCATTTGAACCATTTTTTTATCTGCGTTGATGGTATGTGGTTGAAGGAGGGCAGCCATGCAGTAGCGGTGGACTTCATTATGCCACTGACATCTCCTTAAGATCGTTTAGTACTATGTCAAATCTTGTTCGCATGCGATCTGTGAATCCATACTGGGGCACATATCCCGTCACCGAATAAATGGGTCCAATTGCTGTGTGAAGCATATTTGCTTTGCAGCCCCAAGAAGTGCCGCACAGTTTGTGGATGATGTCAGTCATCCATCTCATTTTACCTGCGCCCTACGTTTACATCTGCATTTAGATGCATACCCCGCAAGCCACCGTACGTTGGGTGGCGAAGGGTACGTTGTACCACTGCTAGTTACTTCCCTTCCCGTTCAAAAAATGGCTCTGAGCGCTATGCGACTTAACTTCTAAGGTCATCAGTCGCCTAGAACTTAGAACTACTTAAAGCTAACTACCCTAAGGACATCACACACATCCATGCCCGAGGCAGGATTCGAACCTGCGACCGGAGGGGTCGCTCGGCTCCAGACTGTAGCGCCTAGAACCGCACGGCCACTCCGGCCGGCCCCTCCCGTTCCACTCGCAAGCAGAGCGAGGGAAAAACGAACGTCAATATGCCTCCGCAGACAGCCTAATTTATATTATGTTCGCGGTCCTTACGCGAAATGTTCGTTGGCGGCAGTAGAATCGTGCTGCAGTCAGCTTCAGATACCGGTTCCCTAAATTTCCTCAGTAGCGTTCCTTGAAAAGAACGACGCCTTCCCTCCAGGGATTTCCATTCAAGTTCCCGAAGCATATCCATAATACTTGCGTGTTCACCGAACCTACCAGTAACAAATCTAGGAGACCGTCTCTAAATTGCTTCGATTCCTTTAATACGACCTAGTGGGATCCCAGCAGTATTCAAGAATGGGTCGCACAAGTGATCTATATGTGATCTCCTTTACAGATGAAGCACACTTTCTTTTTGTCAGGTGCTCCTAGTAAGATCGCGTCCTGCTCAGCAGGACTTCTAGATATTAAAGGTTACTATTCACGTTATACGCGGCGTTGACATGATGACACAGAGTTTCAAGGATGACGGGCAAGAGTAGACGTACAAATTTGAGATAATGAACAGTGGTACAGAAACGATTCAGCGGAATTATTGTTGGTCTTATGAAAGGTCAATTACTGTAATAATTTTATTTATTTGAATGGCATGTAAAAGCTGTTGCGTTCACAACAATTACAAAAAGCGGCGTCACCCAACTTTAAACAAGGCTTTTTACTCGATCCCAGAGGGAGAAGTGAAGGGAAAAAGACAAAATGACCAAGAAACGGAATCATGTATTGCTGTCCATCGTTCGCTGAACGCCTGGAGCAGCTGAAAAGTGAGTAAAACGTATAACGTAAACTGGAGTTTTATCATACTAGAAATACATACGTGGACAAAAATTAAGTCGGATATATGCCGACAACGTGGGGAGTACGTATGTCTCTCAGGCGGTGTGCAATGGTGCATTTGTGCGAGGAGGAAGTAGACAGTGGGCTGTGGATCCCACAAGTTTATGCCCACTTACAGTCTCACTGCAGAACTTTATTGGTGATTCTTAATCTGTGTAGTGTGAAAATTCTAGCGTCTAATGCATTATGACCGCGGGAGTACATACGCAGTCAAGCGAATATCGACCATACTGTTCTGCAGAGCCCATTGACGCAACGCGACACGAGGTCTAAAGTCAGCAGTCAGCATTCTGTGAATGGTAGATATACTACCGCCTCAGCGCAATTGATGGAGTGACTGGAAACTCCTCATCTACACGCGCGATCACAGCTTATTCCAACTCAGGTATCCGTACAGTTGGCTTTCCACCTCGGTCGCTGTTTTATGGTGGCATGGACACTGTTTCCCTCAGCCGATGGTACTGTCTTGGAAAGATCGTGTCCTTAAAGGCGCTACAGTCTGGAACCGCGCGACCGCTACGGTCGCAGGTTCGAATCCTGCCTCGGGCATGGATGTGTGTGATGTTCTTAGGTTAGTTAGGTTTAAGTAGTTCTAAGTTCTAGGGGACTGATGACCTTAGAAGTTAAGTCCCATAGTGCTCGGAGCCATTTGAACCATTTTGAGATCGTGTCCCTCAGGTGTCTCCATCGTGTGTCCCAATACAACCTTCCATCTTCCCTACAGTTCCTATTTGCTTTCTCGTACACGAAAATCACATCCGGTAATTCCGTAATCGTGTACGTTCAAGAAGTGTAGAATTTTTTTCTTTTATGACAGTCCGTGATCACAAAACTGGCCTGAGAGTATCGATTCCAGTCAATGGTGATCATCTTCAGATCTGCTTCAGACGTGTCATAATATAATAAAGCCGTATCAGACGAAGTGAGCTGGTCACGGAACAGGACCGCCTCATCTCGTTTTATTGTGTGAGGGTATGTTTTAAACGGATCTGAGGAGAATGATCGAAATCTGTAGTCTGAGGGCAATTTTTGTAATCATAGACTGGAATAAAAGGAACAAATTCAACACTGCACTAGGGCTGATTCACTTTTCATTTGAAGTTTTAAGACTGACCAATCTTGTAGACCTTGTAGGATTGACCAAGTCACTGTGCACATAAGACCACCTCGAGTGCGTTAGTGGAGTTCACAGCGTACACCGCTGATGGCATATAGTTTACCTTACAATGTTAGCAGATACGCATACACAGTGTAAGATAATTAATAGCGAAAACTGGCAAGTGTAGAAGTGTACGATAATAGAACCAAAACCGGTCTATTATACTCCGATCCGCAAGCGAGCCGTTTGAGGGATGACTGCGAATGTGTAGTTATAAGTTGCTACCGACGTCACTATCAAATATTGTCGTATTTAGTATGGAAGTGAAACATGGACGATAAATAGTTTGGACAAGAAGAGAATAGAAGCTTTCGAAATGTGGTGCTACAGAAGAATGCTGAAGATTAGATGGGTAGATCACATAACTAATGAGGAAGTATTGAATAGGATTGGGGAGAAGAGAAGTTTGTGGCACAACTTGACCAGAAGAAGGGATCGGTTGGTAGGACATGTTCTGAGGCATCAAGGGATCACCAATTTAGTATTGGAGGGCAGCGTGGAGGGAAAAAATCGTAGAGGGAGACCAAGAGATGAATACACTAAGCAGATTCAGAAGGATGTAGGTTGCAGTAGGTCCTGGGAGATGAAAAAGCTTGCACAGGATAGAGTAGCATGGAGAGCTGCATCAAACCAGTCTCAGGACTGAAGACCACAACAACAACATAGTACAAACGTATTTGAAAAATAAACTTTTCGGTTAAGACACCATTTAGTTGGGCTCATATTACATCTCTGTCCCATGGCAACAGATAATCACAGATGTATGACGGGGCACATTTTGCTGCTGATGTAAGCCGACATCGAGCGCGCCAGTAAGGTCCAGGATGGAGGTCGACGAGGGACTGTACCTTGGCCTCCAAGATAACCTGACCTCAAGCCTCTGGGTTTTTTTGTCTGGGGTCATTTCTAAAGTGAGGTGTACAGCACTCCCGTTGATAAGGTCGAAGAGCTGGAACAACGAATTGTACAGTCTTGTCAAGATTTAGAGATGATCCGGACAACTGGAATACTTCCTTTGACAAATACGAGTATACAGGAAATTGTAACTCGTCACATGCAGCAGTACTGATTTCCTGTTCAAGTAGGCCATGGATAAAATTTGAGCTCTATTTCAGGGGAACTTAATCGAACAGTTTATATTTCAAATACCGTTTGTAGTAAATAGGATAGTGCTTTATACTCAAGTGAGTGGCAGCTTGTAACCAGTTATTCGGATCCATCTCCTCTTGGATCTTTTGCTTGTATTACCACAACTTTCATCCGTGTCAGATTTTGCTAGGGTTATTCCATGTCAAATCGCCTAATTTCGGAACATTTTCCTGCTCATCCATGACGGATTTCGAGGAATTTTATTCAAATATTCGCATATGTCCCCAGTGAATACTAATTAAGTTTAATTGGTCGAGATATACAGTGGTCACATAGAAATAATGCATGCTGATCATGAAACTTAATACGCAATAGCTCGGCAGCACGAGGATGTGGAATAAAAAAATTTATTCACCTACTATTTTCCACTAGTCTACAAATTCGTCGAAGAGGTGATGATTTTTGTGAAAAGGTGAAAATATGGTATATTCGACACCTCTTTTGCAAATACCGTTTTCTCTTAAAGTTTCAAAATCAGTCTCATTGGGAACAACATGTCTCACTCCCTCTTCCCCCCCCCCCCCCCTTTCCCCAGAATAATTTTCAACATGAGCTAACAATGTTACATAAATTGAAGCAAAGTAGCCAGAAAAATCGCACTGCGAAGAAAGTTTTAACTTTAGATTCTTATACCTCGTTGATTAAAGACATTATAAACTTGAAACTTTGGACACAACGACTTAGTAACATAAGATTTTCCATTATAAAATGTCGTTCGCGTACTGCTCTCCAAATTTCTACAAACTCCAGGAAATACACTGTGGCCTCAAGGAGCAGCTAGTGGTAAATGAGGGAAAGTGTGTTTGGGAGAGGAGGCAGTGGGGGTGGTTGAGGGGGACAAAGGCTCGAGTACAGAAATGAAAAGAGCTGCACTGGATAGACCAGCGTGGAGTGCTGCATCAAACCAGTCTTTGTACTGAAGGATTACAACAACGTATCTCGCGAAATCTTAAAAATTCGACCTCATGCAAAGGTTTACTTGCCGACAGTCTACCAACGAACCTTGCGCGGATGTAACAGTATAGTGGAGGGAGGGGGAGGGGGTGTGGGAGCGGATGATTGTGGTGGTACACTAAGAACCTTAGGAGAAAAGGTAAGGTGGATTGCATTTTGTAGATATAGAAAAGGTCAAAACGGAACGACTGAGAGTTTAATACGGCTTCCTACGGTTATGAACCCCATTTTACAACTGCAGTCTCTCGTTCCGTGCTTTGCCATTTTTGTTGGGATCTGACTGGGCTACCTTTTTCGTTTATAGTTCTTAATGAACGCACCTGGTCTTGTTTTTCATTTAAAATTTAACACAAAGGCAAAGTAACAATAAAAACGAAAGCAGACACAGTGATGGGGATGAAATTTATCTGTGAACGTCATTTAAAAATAGTCAACTAGGTGATATCATTAACATAATCACATGACTGACAATGGAATGTTACGTGACCGACGATGTCGCGTATCCTGAAGATGATTTTTCCTTTGTTTCTTCGCTCAATCTGTTGCTTCCGCTGTATCAGACGTCGGTCCTAGTTCTTGGACTTGCCCTGCTAAGTGACGTAATTACCACATGCTGTGATATGATCTCGTGATTAGTGGCTGCGGGATACGAGCGAGCCGCAGGAGAGAGGACAAGCTCCGAGTAAACTGATGGTACCGTTCCTCTCAAAAGACTTCATTCAAGGAACAAAACCACTGGAAAACAAAAGCAGTATACTTATCCTGAATGCAAGGCAGAGCCTCAACTGTTGTTTACTTTCCACGACGAGGAGGCAACGAAGGAAGTTTACTTCCAGGACGGGAATAAATCTGCAGGGGAGGGGTTGGTAAGAGCCATAGATCTCCTTATCTAAGCAAAGGTGACATGATTAATAAAGTGGACCACAAATTTGGAATAGTTCGCTGACGGAAAAAACTGCAACACCAAGAAGAAGTTTTTAGGCGTATTTATACATCTAAAAGATGATGTTTATTCAGATTTTGCGACAGTCACATAAAAGTGACTCTATTAGCGCTACAATGAGGATGCAAAGCAGATTTTCTTTAAATATACGCTGTAACGGTCGTGGGCGTTAGTTACATTTGAGATTGAACGTGATGAGTTGATGTTTGACAAGAATGCCTTTAAGGCGACAACGACGCCAGTATCAACACCTCACTGAACGAGGTCGTATCATAGGCCTACGAGAAGCTGGGTGGACTTTCTGCGATATTGCAGTAAGGCCTGGCAGGAATGTAGCCACTGTACATGATCACTGGCAGCGGTGGTCACGGGAAAGTCTGGTGGCAAGACGACCGGGCTCGCCTATCGTATTGCATCTGCTGTAGCAATGTGAGCAGCAGTTGGCACCACAGTGACACAGCGAAGTGTTGCAAATCGGTTACGTCAAGGATAGCTCCGAACCAGACGTCCTATATCGTGCATTCCACTGACCACAAAATCATCGCTATTTGTGACTTCAGTTGTGTCAAGCGAGAGCTCATTAGAAGGAATGGTGGAGGTCTGTTGTGTTTTCTGATAAAAGCTGGTTCTGTTACGGTGCCAGTGATGGCCGTGTTTTGGTTAGGAGGAGGTCAGTTGAGGGCCTGCAACCAACCTGCATGCCAGACACACTGGATCTACTGCTGGAGTTATGCTCTGGGGTGCGAGTTCGTATGGCAGCAGGGGCACTCTCGTAGTTATCCCACGCACCCTGACTGCAAATTTGCACGTCAGTCCGGTGAGTCGACCTGTCGCGCTGAACATTCCAGGGTCACACGTGACACCATATCTCATGAAGTCTAATTACGTTAACTACCGAGAGTTACACTGATCTCTTGTTCCCATAAAGAATTTATCAAATATTAAGACATATTTTTTCTGTATTTGTTTGAATATTTCAAGTGAAACCGCTATTCTCATACTGAATAATCATTTAAGATCTTTTCTAATTGCATTTGATTGCTGCCACAGTATGATACTTTACTTCGGCGAGTGACGCTGGCGATATCGATTAGTTTACAAAATTAATTGTGGTTTGTTTGTGCCTCCCTCCATGAAGAGCACATCTGGCAATTAGTATCGTCATCTGTTTTTCTCCGACCCTTGGTTGCTCTTTGCCGCAGTGATGGGTCATCCCCTGAGCGCTGGTATCTCAGCGTCGCTCTATGGTCAGTACTGTACATTTCTCCGTTTAATTTTACTTTAGTACTGAAAGAGAGGAAAGTAAAATATATTTCCCTTTAAGGATACTGTTTTGCGCACACACAAACACACACACACACACACACACACACACAGGCCTCAGGTAATAGTTCCGTTATCTCTGCGTCACAGCCATACGGTTCCAGAGTCCTTACACTTTTATTTGTAGCCTTTTATCGCAACAGATAAACTTTTTTCCCCTAAAGCAGCTCCTTCCTTGCACTCCTTGTCGTCCTAAGCTATTTCATTGCTCCCTTTATAGTCAAAAAATGGCTCTGAGCACTATGGGACTTAACATCTGAAGTCATCAATCCCCTAGAACTTAGAACTACTTAAACCTAACTAACCTAAGGACTTGTGTGAGGACGGGGCGTGAGTCGTGCTTGGGTAGCTCAGTTGGTAGAGCACTTGCCCGCGAAAGGCAAAGGTCCCGAGTTCGAGTCTCGGTCCGTCACACAGTTTTAATCTGCCAGTAAGTTTCATATCAGCGCACACTCCGCTGCAGAGTGGAAATCTCATTCTAAGGACATCACACACATCCATGGCCGAGGCAGGATTCGAACCTGCGACCGTAGCGGTCGCGCGGTTCCAGACTGAAGCGCCTAGAACCGCTCGGTCACACCAGCCGGCTCCCTTTATAATCATTTCTTTGCTTTCAAGAGCAGAGTTTTCCGCTGCTTCTATTAAAGCTGTAGGATAATCTTTGGGCAATATTACTTACATCCTTTCACACTGTCAATTTCAATTATTGCCTGCTAGTACTTTCATTATTAGACGTTTATCGTTCTGTTCGTAACTGTAACGCGTTCTTTTTGCCTTGCTTTTCATAGATAGCTTGTTCAATCATGATTCTATTGGGAAACCTACGTTTCCCTCTTATAGCTGACTTTTTCATTTGCTTCGACCACCTTCTGCAAGTCTGAATTGTTGTCACGCTACATTACTTCTCTAGCTTCACCTCACTTTTTTTTCGATCATGCATATCCTTCTTGTTTGGCAGCTACGTTGCTCTTAATTCTGCTCATTAACGTCTAGCCTTCGTTATTGATTTCTAGTACCTTTTCATGCAGTGGGACGTTTATCCTGCGAGGGGAATCTCGTGATTACCAGTTCTCTTCATACGAAATATTCTATGTTTCATATTTATTAGTGCCAGACAGCATCGTCTAAGTATGTTCCCTCTGTTTTATTCGCATCTATATTCATTTAACATTTTACGGTCTTATGCTCTCATTATTGTTGATCAGGGTGTGTTTTCCAACAGGATAACGCTCGTCCACATACGGCTGTTCTAGCTCAACATGCTCTACGGAGTGTCGGAATGTTGCCTTGGCCTGCTCGATCACCAGATCTGTGTCCAGTCAGCACATATGCGACATAATCGGATAACAACTCCAGCGTCATCTTCAAACAGCATTAAGTCTCCCTGTATTTACTGACCAAGTGCAACAGGCATGGAACTCCATACCACAAAGTGACATCCAGTACCAGAACAACACAACGTGCTATCAATGTACCAGCATTTCAAGTTTGCAGTGACTTATCTCACGCTTACATTAACCAGTGATCTTGCAAAGCCAATCACTTAAATATGTTACACAGACAGATGTATTCCCGAAATGTCATTACTGTACATTTATTATCATTTGGTGTTGCGTTTTTTCCCCGACAGTGTTTATGTGTTGTCGACAAAGAAAGCTGAGGAGAAAGAGACGACGAGTAATATTAAAGAGTACAGCAAGTTGCTGAACAACAGTACTGGATCCAGAATGAGATATTCACTCTGCAGCGGAGTGTGCGCTGATATGAAACTTCCTGGCAGATTAAAACTGTGTGTCGGACCGTGACTCGAACTCGGGACCTTTGCCTTTCTCGGGCAAGGTTCGCAGCAGAGCTTCTGCAAAGTTTGGAAGGTAGGAGACGAGGTACTGGCAGAAGTGAAGCTGTGAGGATGGGGCGTGAGTCGTGCTTGGGTAGCTTAGTTGGTAGAGCACTTGCAGGCGAAAGGCAAAGGTCCCGAGTTCGAGTCACGGTCCGGCACACAGTTTTAATCTGCCAGGAAGTTTCAACAGTACTGGATGTTGCACAACACTAGCGGAAGTAAAAGATTTTCTCTGTCTGAGTTTAAAGTCGGTGGGAGTAAGGACGACGTCAGAAACTGTTTGCGCCAAATAAAATCTTCAATAGAAATACTCTATTGAATTCAAAGTTTCCTTCCTCAAATATGATAGCACTGTATGAACTGAATACGAAGACAGTAGGATTCCAGAGAAGGACAACTGAAAGCATTTAAAATCTCACGTAGCGGAAGTATGTTAACAATTAAATAGCGAGATACAGAAGTGGCCCACTTGTAGTAGTAAGCTGGGAGAAGTCTAGAGGAAGCCTGTATGAGAAAGGGAATAGGTTAGCGGAACTTCCGCTGAGGCATCCAGGAAACTGTGGACGATACCACACAAAGAAGCATTAAGAATAGGAAACGTTCAGAAATGAAGTGAGACTTAAGAAAGCATTAGCTTTACCACTATCACTATACGTAAGCGTAACGAGAGTTGGCTGACTTCGAAGAATACGTTTATATTGCTTCATAGCGCAAAATTGAAACGTTAAAGAGAGATAATAGGATACAGAAGAGAGTACAAGAGATTTAACGACAGTATAATAGTAAACTAAATCTGAAGGACGTAAATATAATAGACCAAGTCTTAAGAAGAAACTTTGCCAACACGATGAATCAACGGAAGATTCCAGACCAGGAAATAATCTGCCATTATCGATCAGCTGTATGAAGGCATTTAGGAAGACGATACAAGGGTGACGGAAATGCTGTGGACTCGAAACAAGCAAACACCTAAAGCATCAAGTGATAGAGAAGAAGTAGTGTTATAAGACGTGTGAGACGATGGCTAGTATTATAACTTACAGGATGTTCAGTCCTCATTTTATCCATCTCATTATCAGTGAAGAAGTTCTCACTTCAGCGATAGATGTGTCCTTGACACAATCTATGTATTTATTTTTATTTTTCAATTGTTGGCGTACGACGCACCAATTCCACTGTATGGCAATATATAGCACGTCTGTGCTACCATACGTCATACGTCACTATGTTTATTTTATCAATTAGAAATGATTGGTGAAAGCTTGGGCTTGTTTTGTTTGTTGTGGAAGAGTATATATTGCTGCCAGTCACGATTTTCATGTCTCTGTTTTCTGCACGACGCATTTCGGGAAGTGAGTCCAAGTATCAAGATGATTTTTGAACACTGGTGCATTGCCTGGAATGCAGGGTGTTCAGAAATTCTCGTTACAAACTTCTAGGACTTGTAGAGGGGAGTGAGTACACAGTATTTTGAATGGGAACTCATGTCCGGAAATGTACCTATTTCCATGCTACGACGGTTTCAATTCAGATGTTTAACTTATCCACTTCTGCTTGAGGAATTGAAATACGTGTGACGCAGTACAATTATCACGAAACAATTCGAAAGGAAACGTAATGAAACATCCATTTCTCACTTAAGCACATTTGTTTGTACTGACATTTAAACATTATGTTTACATTATTCCAAAACAGTAAGCACTATGGGACTTAACATCTATGGTCATCAGTCCCCTAGAACTTAGAACTACTTAAACCTAACTAACCTAAGGACATCACACAACACCCAGTCATCACGAGGTAGAGAAGAACCCAGCATACTGTGCGTACAGAACAGTACCGATGTATTACAACATCAGGTGACCGCCTGACGTAGTACACGTCATCCTGCCTACCCCACTGCATACCAGGATAAGCAAATCAGAGACTTTTCTCTTCCCTTCAGAGGACGCGGGCGCTTCACACATCTGAACTGAAACCGTCGTAGAACGGAAACGGTACGTTTCCGCAGATGGGTTCCTAGTCAAAATATTGTGTACTCACTCCCCTCCGCAAGTCATAGAAGTTTGCAATAAGAATTTCCGAGTATCCTGTATAAACATGCGCGATTTGTTATTACTGATTTATTTTTCGTTATAGATACTGGTGAATTTGGAAATAGCTTTTATTTACGATTTCTTATTGTGTTCTTACACAGAAATACACACATGTTATACGTCACTTACACAAATGATTCAAATGGCTCTGAGCACTATGAGACTTAACTTCTAAGGTCATCAGTCCCCTAAAACATAAACCTAACTAACCTAAGGAAATCACACACATCCATGCCCGAGGCTGGATTCAAACCTGCGACCGTAGCAGTCGCGCGGTTCCAGACTGTAGTGCCTAGAACCGCTCGGTCACCCCGGCCGGCTCACTTACACAGCTGGCAGCCCATGTTACAAGTTTAAAAAAAAATGCAATGACAAACTGTCTCAAAGATAAGTTGCACATTGTAAACAGAGACATGATGCTACACATCGTCATCAGGGTGTATGTACTATTATTTAGTCCAGAGAGTATTATCCGTAAATACTCTACACCAACTGTACAAATGATGTATTCTATATACGAGTTTTTGTATATGATGACAACAATGAATACATATGCAAAGATTACTTCCAAATTAGCGCATTTTTATATTATAGTAAAGGTACCTGGCTCGTGCGACAATTCACGCAAGGAAAACTCTACAGCTAAAAATGTAACATAAGAAAAACGTCCTTAATAATGGAAATTATTTTCTGAAATGCATCCTGCAGAAAGTAAAGAAATGAAAATCTTGACTGGTTGCAGCGAATGTTAACAACAAGCAAAACGTTGATGTGTTATTGCATAAAATATAACTGATTTGAAACATATTCATGCAAATGTGTTAGAAGCGTGACTGGTAACCTACAAATAGTGATTTTTGAATTACAGTACACAATACATTGTAACTAAGGCTCCAGTATCACTGCTTAAAACATTTATTGATTACTACGACAGCTGTTTCGGAAGATTTCCATTTTCAAGTATGTGTACGTTGTCATATTTATATATGTATATATACTATTTACATAGACCATGTAAACATAAAGCATCTATGGTGTAAATTGTCAAAAAATTACAGGAACTATCTACAACATTATATCAAAATATTACGCCACACTGCATAAAAACAGCACAAAATCGACGTGAAATATATATTTTAGAATTTCACGTGAAATTTGAGAACAGTCACGAGACACAGCCACACCAGATGTTATATATACGTCAGGGTAACGTAGACGTGTTTTAAAATGGAAATCTTCCGAAACAGCTGTCGTAATAATCAGTAAATGTTTTAAGCAGTGATACTGGAACCGTACTTACAACGTCCTTTCAAGACATATATTAAATGCAGGCCCAATCATCGAGAAACTAATGGGAAAACAATACGTTGTCATGGACGGCGATCTTCATGAAAGACAAAGTTATCGTCAGTAGTGCCCCAGGGAAGTGTGACAGGACCGATCTTGTTCTCTGTACATGTAAACGACATGACGGAGAATACGGGCAGGAGTCCGCGATTGTTTGCTAATGACGCTGTAACGTACGGCAAAGTGATTTCTTTGAGTGACTGCAGGAGGATACAGAGTGACGTACGCAGAACTTCTATTTCGAGAGATGAATGGCAGCTTGTTCTAAATGTGGGATAGTTTAAGTTAATGCAGGCAAGTTGGCCAAACAATCCTAAATGTTCTGATACAGTATTAATAGTGTCCTTCTTGACGCAGTGACGTAGATTAAATATTAAATATCAAAAATGGCTCTGAGCACCATGAGACTCAACTGCTGTGGTCATCAGTCCCCTAGAACTTAGAACTACTTAAACCTAACTAACCTAAGGACATCACACACATCCATGCCCGAGGCAGGATTCGAACCTGCGACCGTAGCAGTCGCACGGTTCCGGACTTCGCGCCTAGAACCGCGAGACCACCGCGGCCGGCTATTAAATATCCAGGCTTAACGCTACATAGGTATGTGAAGTGGAAAGAACACGGAAGGTCGGTTGTGAGAAGGCCAATGGTCAATTTCGGTTTACTGGGAGACTTCTACGAAACTGTAGTTCATATATAAAGGAGACCGCGCACGGTATATTGTATGACCCATACTTCGGTACTACACGAGTGTCTGGGATCCTCACCAGTTCAGATTAAAAAGGAAGACATGGAAGAAATTCAGAGGAACGCGGTTAGATTTTTCAGCGATAGATTCGACCAACGCGGAAATGCTCCGTTAACTCAAATGGAAATTTCTGGAATGAAGAAGGCGTTTCCCATTCGTGCTTCACAAGAACAGTACGTTCGATCAGCACGCGAGTGTTGCGGAAATGCTTCTTGAAAGCAAATGGGAATCCCCGAAGGGAAGAAGTTCTTTCGCAAAACAGTATTGGGAAAGTTTAGAAACCCGGCATTTGCGACAGCCTGCGGTACGATCCTACGGACGTCAACACACATCTCGCGAAATGACCGCAAAGACGAGGTGAGAGAAATCAGGGCTCGTACGGAAGCATATAGGTAGTCGTTTTCCCGAGCTCCATTTGCGAGTGGAACGGGAAGGAGAATTACTAAATAGCATGGTACAAGGTACCCTCGGCCATGCTCTATATGGTGGCTTGCGGTCTATCTATTTAAATACAGGTGTAGGTGCGAATGTTATCTGTACAACATGTGACTTAAACAAGGAAAGAACCCGAGATTGTCTTCGGTGTTTATTTTCTTAAATTTCGTTATCTTGTGGTGGTTTTAGCGACGAAGCTTTCAGTTCGATCAGCATGGAAGAAGAAGCATTGTGCGGTGTTCAGTGGTGGGTGAAAGTAACGACCACATCTGCGACACGTGGCTTGTTGCTTTTCTTTTCCGTTAAAACGCAGCGCGACCGGCCAAATCCCATTTGCTCGGCGCTCTATCGCGTTAAGAGAGCCGCCACGGGTGTCTGTCGTGGTTGAGTTATTTCGTTACACTACTCCGGCAGGGCTGCGAAACGGTGCGTGATTTTACCACGCCTTCTACGCAGATTCAGCGTCTCTGACTCTCAGCGTGTGCACGTATGGTGGGTAAAGGGGTGGGAGAGAGAGAGAAAGAGAGAGAGAGAGAATGAAAGAGGTGTAGGCCGAAAGTTATTCGGTGCTATTTATCACAAAAATCAGCACTGGCAAGTAAACACTGCTCCTTCACATGTGGACACGAACCGGTACGTATTTCAAATGATATGATGGTTCGGCCGTCTTTATGTAAATCAGGTACATCATGTTTAAACTGTGATTACATTATGGTAATTTTTTGTAAAGGGTAGGAAAAATAAAACTGGCCTGGAAAATAAATCATGCTCCTTAAGATAGGCAACATAACTTACATTATTGTCGTGTGTTGTAAGTTGGGTTCTGGTGTGCAAAACTTAAGGACGAAAGAAACTTTCATTTGATTTGTCACTGCTGGGTAACATACTTTGATCAAACTTAGTCCATACTTACAGGGCTTGCTGAAAAGGAATGTTTCCGTATGTTTTATGTGAAAATTTTTGAAACTTTGTAAATAAAATAAACGTTATTTACATTCTACATACTTATTCTTCATGTCTACATATTTATTTCTCAACAAGACGCCGTGGCGACGAACACATTTCTCCCAACGAGAGACCAGTTTGTTGATACTGTGTCCTGGATTGATACCGTCTCCTGGATTTCCGGAAGGCTTTTAACACTGTACCACACAAGCAGCTCGTAGTAAAATTGCGTGCTTATGGAATATAGTCTCAGTTATGTGACTGGATTTGTCATTTCCTGTCAGAGAGGCCACAGTTCGTAGTACCTGACGGAAAGTCATCGAGTAAAACAGAAGTGATTTCTGGCGTTCCCCAAGGTAGTGTTATAGGCCTTTTGCTGTTCCTTATCTACATAAACGATTTGGGAGACAATCTGAGCAGCCGTCTTCGGTTGTTTGCGGATGACGCTGTCGTTTATCGAGTAATAAAATCATCAGAAGATCAAAACAAATTGCAAAACGATTTAGAAAAAAATATCTGAATGGTGCAAGTAGTGGCAGTTGACCCTAAATGACGAAAAGTGTGAGGTCACCCACATGAGTACTAAAAGGAACTCGTTAAACTTCGGTTACACGATAGATCAGTCTAATCTAAATGCCGTAAATTCAACTAAATACCTAGGCATTACAATTACGAACAACTTAAATTAGGAAGAACACATAGAAAATGTTGTGGGGAAGGCTAACCAAAGGCTGCGTTTTATTGGCAGGACATTTAGAAAATGTAACATACCCACTAAGGAGACTGCCTACACAACGCTTGTCCGCCCTCTTTTAGAATACTGCTGCGCGGTGTGGGAGCCTTACCAGGTAGGACTGACGGAGTACATAGAAAAACTTCAAAGAATGGCAGCACTACGTTGAAGGTTAGTAAAACTACGAAACACGTATCTATTTTGTACGAGCTGTAAATAAATAGTTGCCACTATTACAGTTCCAACTCTCTTACGTACGGTATCTCGGTCGTTGAGGCATGGAGGCTGCGCCACCAGTGGCAAGGTCTATGGTTCGAGGGGTGAGGGGTGGGGGAGGGAAGGGGGGACGCCAAGTTCTACGTTACAATTGGAAGCCCTCTAGAGGCAGAAGCCTGCAAATGTGTAGACATGAAGCATGAAGATGTAGAATGTTAATGACATTTGTTCTACGTAAAAACGTATAAGACTTTTCACACATATAAAATTCGGTGGCATTACTTTTCAGTGCGCCCTCGTAGAAAGAACTATTACAGTACAGTAAAGAAGTAACTGAAAGAAATACGCCATGAGACGAACGGAAAGAATACTTTTAATAAAGACAATAATTACGATACGCCGAAGTCACTGCAATTTATGGCGGCCTCTTGGAAATAACAAAAGGCGGGATGAAGTTCTTAAAAGGGTTTGTGATCACCGCAGACTGCAATGTGTGCTTTGCAACGTGCTCCCGTGTTGATCACAAGATTTGTGAGTACGTCTTGTGGCAAGGCGTTCCTCCACACCCGCGCTAAAGAACTAGTGGATGGTCGTTGGCGCATGTGGACGTGCTGTAATACGTTCCCGCAATAAATCACATACGTGCTCGATGGGAATTTAGTAGGGCGACGAGGCAGGCCTTGCCACTCGCCGAACACCGTCTAGTTCCAAGGGCTCCCCCACCTCCGCTGTTCTCTGCAGTCGCGCATTGTCGTCCATAAAAATGCCGTCAGGGCCAAATGCTGTCCCAAAGGGACTCACATGGAGAAATAGAGTGTCACAGTAACGTTGACCGGTGAATGTACCGTGTTCAAGGACTTGAAGGCCAGTAAGGCCGCACACCGCAACATCTGGCCCAACAAAACGATCATGTTCGACGATAATACAATTATAAAATAATGTAAATATCTGACATTGTCAGCTGGAGAGCGATCATGAATTCAACGCTAAAGAAAGCTTCAGATGCGAAGTTTTTATTGCCTTTTTCGCATTTAGGTACACTGTATTCAGTGCATCTACATGCAATCAAGGCAATAAAAACTTCATATCTGAAGCTTTCTTTGCGTGTTCGACAACGTTTCTGTCCCCCGCTCTCGCCATATGAGGGTATGTCCAGTACTGTGATGGCCATACCAGTCTCTCAGCAACCCATGACCAGATGTCTTCAGGAACGTGCTGGCGAGGGCAACAGTCAGTTCGAGGTAGACCAACGTAGCACGGCCAACACGAGCTCTTGCGTTATGTTGTTGAAATATAACGTCAAGGAGACCTAGAAGGTAAGACACTGCCTCCCGTCTTAACGTGTCAGGTGTGTAACAGCCGCTGCCCAAATTACAGGCTACGCAAACTGATCACGTTCTGTTCTCAATGCCATACTCAGTGCCACGTGGCAATATCGTGCGAGGTGCTGGGCCCGTATGACGATGAATGCAAGAGGCAACGTTCGTTCTCCTCAGAGCCTCCGGACGCGGATATGTCCATTGCGATGCTGTACACAGAATCAGGAATCGTCTGAAAAGGCGACGTGGTGCCACTCTCTCGTGCAGTCTCGTCGTTGGGCGCACCGCTGTCGGGGCGCCTCTCTCTTCTTCCGCGTTAAGGGAAGCCGCTACCGTGATCGCCGGTGACAGTTCGTGGTGACCCACAAGTCCCCGGAATGTCCATGGTAAGTTCCTGTCTTTCTTCACACAAGCTGATTTCCTGACTCGTGGCACGGGGTGTGGCTCTACGACCGTGCACAGCCGAGCGAACAGTAGGACTGTTAATATTTTTAAAAATGTCGGGAATCCGATAAATCGATATTTAAACGATATCATTTGCCTTGCGACGTAGTGAAGTAATGTGTCGATACATCGACAGAAAAATGTCGACGTCCCTGCCTTTACAATGTGCAACCGCTATTTTATCGGCTGCACATTGTAAATATACTGCCAGTTTTAGAGTGTATATTTAAATATTGATTATTATTAGGTATTCTGTTCATCAACAAGCCAGCAGCCTGCTTATCCGCCTTAGAACAGGGGTCTCCTACCTACGGCCCGCGGGCCGAAACCAGCCCTACATTTACAATCGTTCCCATCCTGTAAACCTGGAGTAATAATGACGTTTTATATTGTATTCTTTGAAGACAGATATTGCTTCATTGCAAATAATACACATTGGTTTGTTGCTTGACTCCACCACGAAATATTGACATCCCCACTGCTCTTTAAAAATTCTACATTCACTGTCAACCTTTCGTTTCTTTTCCATATTTGTACGAAACTTCACAAAAGATTGTAACCTGAAAATAAAATTATGCTATTTAATACAAATAAAACTAGGGAGTAGTCTGCCTAAATAAAATGCAATGAATTTATTTTTAAAGTACTTTAATTACTAAATTAAATACTCACGATTACACTGTAGTTCCACTAAAAATACTCAAGTCGTGCTATACGTATTTAGATTTTCAGATTTTCCTTGTCTCTTCGAATTCAGACTTTGAAGTGTCCCACACTTCGTCGTCTCACCGTCTCACCTACTAGTACAGCGCATAAAAAAAAAGAAAAACTCGTGAGACACTCGCAACATAGACACAATCACGCAACAGAACTATCAGATATATGCTCTGGTTGTGCTACTCGCTACAAGACTACATAACTAAACGTATTGTTGCGCCGCTTGAAATAACAATGCGTTGACATACTCTACCTCTGTTAGGTCTTGCAGTAATAGTGTTGCTAACAATGATTTTGAGATTTCGTTAACCTTGCAGGACGCTTTCGTGAAGAATGTGCAGTGACATACTTTTTTGTCGGTGAAATACGCCAGAATAAAATACGCCAGAATTTCGGTCAGGTACGTCCACCAATCAAAATTATGTAATTAAATAAAAATCGTAGTTCGTTTCAGTGCTAGCTATTCCCACAACATTAGATTTTTGCGATTTCATGTTCCTTTAGCCTTACATTACGGTGATCATGGAGTGTTAGGGTGCTTTAATCCCACTAGGTAGATCTTGGCCTTTATGACTTCGTGGAGGAGTCATTGTGGCCCGCGGACTAAAAAGTTTGGAGACCCCTGCCTTAGAGTAAGAACTGAAACGAAAACGATGCACGTTCACGCTTGGCGCTAAGCACTTTGCTAGCTGTGGTAACTGGATGTACAAGTAAGTTGCACAATAAACGATGACCGATGAGCCCTTCCTTCAGTTTCGGCAGATATCGGATTTGTCCGGAACACTTCATTCCGACTTCCCTGTTTTTTCAATTGTGTCAGCGCTAGCGAGCCAGCAGTTTTGGTGTCAAAATTGCGTGGTGAAGCCAAACGATGCTGTTTCTGTTGGGTAGCGCCGAGCACCGATTACGTCAGCATTTCCCCCACACGTTTCCACCCGTCGTAAAGATCAATCTTGTCATTTAGATTTTTGTTCATCATTTTCAACAACTGTTTTGAAGAATGCCGATGTTAAGGAATAGCACACTAGTTGTGTTAAAAATGTTTTTTAACGCAGCAAGTGAGCTATTTCTTCACATCGGAAATCTTGTTATTTCGTTCACCCTACCACCCCTCGTCTTGTTTTGTGCAACATATACTTGCTTCACACAGTCAACGAGAAAGACCAGACGTAATGAAAGCTCAAAAAATAGTAAGACTCCTTCATGCACTGAAAGTAAAATTGTATAAAATTAAAAAAAAAAACTTCAAATATTTACCGAAAAATATGAAAAAATATAATATAAAATAAAAATATCGGCAATCAAACTGATATTTTGATATCGATGTATCGGGGGTGCAGTACAGCTTTTACATATTGATATTTCGGAAAAATATCGATATAACAATGTTTTATCAACAGCTCTAACGAACAGTACCGTCAAATGGGGTCAAATTGACTGCTGGGGTGAAGTTGACCGAATAGTTTAAAAAGACATTTCTTGTTGAATAATTACCCATTGTAGTTGAAAATACTTTTAACTTAGTTAGTATATTTACTGTTCGAAAGTGACAGTGGCTAAATGTGTAGTATTCCGAATCTCTATCAGAACACTAATCTTTTTCAGAAGGACTGATTTTTTTTAACTTTTTTATGAGATAAAACTTTTATTCGTATGGCAGACCTAAAACAACTCATCTCTCTAGGTCTCGTGTACGAGGATGGTTTCGTAAGCCTGGTAAATTTCCATGAAAGAGTGGAACATTTTTGTTGTGCCTTCCTGGTTGGTAGGCTCGATTATTCCAAGGCTCGTAGAAAAAAATTCAAATTTGTACAGCGTACAGTTCTTAAGTGGTCAGTGTGTTGACTGAGACTGGAAATGGAGGAAACAGTTTCGCTTGAAGTGTTGGACTGCCGCGCAAGTCAAAACAGACTTGAATGAAGTTCACGCAAGCTCTGCACCATCACTGATGACCATTTACTTTTGGATTAATGAATTTAAAAATCATCAGACAAGCACCAATGTCAAGCGCACTCCGGCCGTCCAGTTGAGATCTTTACAAAGAAAACCAGTGACAAAATCCATGACATGGTAATGCAAAACTGCCGAATAAAAAGTAGTGAGATTGCTGAGACTGCAAGCATCTCAACTGAAAGAGTGCATAATATCCTGTACGGAGAACTGGCTCTGAAGAAGCTGTGTACGAGGTGGGTTCCGCGATTGCTAACAATCGACCAAAAGCGCAGCCTACACAACGTTTTAACACAATGTCTGGCGATGTTTAATCGCAATGCGCAAGATTTTTTGCGTCGATTTGTAACTATCGATGAAATCTGGATCCATCATTACACACCACGGTCAAAACGGCAGTCAAAATGTGCAAAAGATATTGAAAGTGAACCGAAGAAGGCAAAGGCTATTTTGTCAGCTGACAAAGATGACGGCTACTGTGTTTTTGGGATTCCCAAGGAATAATCCTCATAGATTATCTGGAAAAATGCAGAACCATAACTGGACCATATTATCCTTGGTGAATTGCACGAGTTGGGCT
Organism: Schistocerca serialis cubense; assembly: GCF_023864345.2. NCBI lineage: Eukaryota > Metazoa > Arthropoda > Insecta > Orthoptera > Acrididae > Schistocerca > Schistocerca serialis. The sequence goes on along the minus strand of NC_064639.1, from coordinate 217,395,986 downwards.
TTGAATTGGTTCCATATTCACCTGAATTAGCCCCGAGTGCCTTCTTCCTGTATCCTAACTTGAAGCTATCGCTTGCTGGGAAGAAATTTTCATCAAATAAGAAAATGATAGTCGCAGTCAATGAGTATTTTGCATTGTGTGACAGAACCTATTTTTCTGTTGGGATAATAAAGCTGGAGAACCGCTGGACCAAGTGCATATCCCTCAAAGGAGACTATGTCGAGAAGAAAGGTGAGTTGTTTGCGAGACAAACAATTTTTCTTACTCTTCTACCAGACGTATCAACCCATTCTCGTATGACACACATTTACTCTTCAGAATGACAACTGAAGAAATATAGTCTGGATGTCTTAGGAGTGTGTGTCACAGAAATTTTGAACGGAAAATTAAGCTTTAACAAGGCTAACTAAGTGTATAAAGCCGGCCGGAGTGGCCGTGCGGTTCTAGGCGCTACAGTCTGGAGCCGGGCGACCGCTACGATCGCAGGTTCGAATCCTGCCTCGGGCATGGATGTGTGTGATGTCTTTAGGTTAGTTAGGTTTAATTAATTCTAATTTCTAGGCGACTGATGATCTCAGAAGTTAAGTCGCATAGTGCTCAGAGCCATTTGAACCATTTTAAGTGTATAAAATTCCCAAAGGATCTGTTGTAAATATGGTCCATGGTCATCATGGTAAAGCAGAAGGTGGTCAGCCAGTTGTTACCGCTAAAGAAGTAGTGTGTGTGTTTCTTTTAATTTCATAAAGCAAATCTGTGATAACTTTTTTTATCCTTAACCTTTCTTTACATGTTACTCTGAACTTGGTAATAAAATTCAGTTATCCTGCCAAATTTATTTTTCAATTATTCGTAAAGTTTCTGAACAATTAAAGTCACCATAGAGGCATAAAAGATCCGCGATTATCACCGGTGTCCTCTCGGCCGAAGGTGCACAAGGACATGGCCCTTCTGAACTCATGGATTACATGCTCGGATGACTATGTTGGGAACCTAACCAGCGTATGCAGCAGTATCATAGAACGCTAAACCGCAGTCTCGATATACTAGTCTACGATACTCCCGCCGTCGAATTGCGACCCGTACTGGTATTCTCCCTCATACACGAAGCATGTGGCGATATTCTTACAAATAAACAACATTCAAATGTGATTTCTGATTGAGAAACCCACCGTGCTATCTTTTCAAACACAGAGAATGTAGACGTTACTTCTACCTACTTTCTGCAGTTGCGCCGAAATGCTAATGATATGCATTTCCCAGCATTTAGTCGACTTGTACCGTATCGTTTTCTGGCCGTCCTTGGGTACTAGCCTTGACCAGTGTTGTAGTTGCCTCAGCCAATTTCCAGCTGCAGGTGGAGGGAGTTTTTCAGTTTTTGTTCCCGCTGAAAAAGATGTGCCTGCCAAACATGTGACAATCGGAGCTGACTAGGCTGACCTTAGGGGCGAGTATATTCCCCATGACGGTCGCTGTTTTCCGATACCCGTTCCAGAAACTTCTAGTAGTCCCGCGAGGATGCAGCGCCTTTCAGAAGCGCTATAAACAGGAACGGGAAACGGCCAATGAAAATGCCTGCATTCCCCTCCAGATTCGGATGAGCTGGAAAGACTGAATGCGAAATAAATCCAAAATTTGGCTGGCAGTGCTGGGGGATGTAGAAGTCATTTGCCTTCTGGGGCAGAGTTTTCATGTACTTTCGGAATGTGGAGTAGGTGATCCTTCGTGATCAACTTACTCATTGCGATACGCAAGACAAATTCGAGGTGCATTACCGGGTGCGGGCATGGAATTCTGCCTAGGCTCCTTCCTGATCTGCTCGGCGAGTGTTGTGAATTAGTGAGTGGGGAATCTTTCGGTAAAAAGGACAGCTGAGCAGAGTGTGGAGTCATCAACTAGCCGGAGTTGGTGTTTGATAAGAGTGACGGACATGGCTGGGGTTGATTCGTGCCAAACTTCTTGTTCTTAATGTGTCGATGACAGGAATTTAAATGAAGTATCGAGCCTCAGCAAGCTGCGCTACATCTTCATCTATACTCCGCAGGCCTCCTTACGATGTGTGGCGGAGGGTACTTTGTACACCAGTGTCGCTTGTCCTTGTCTCCTATTCCAGTCGCGTATGGTTGCGGGAAGAACGGTTGCCGGCAAGCCTCTGAGTTTGCTCGAATCACTAATTTTGTCTTGGTGGTCTTTTCGCGAGATTTATTTAGGAGGAAGCAATATATTGGTTGACTCTTCTAGGAATGTACGCTTTCGGAACTGTAAGAGTAGACCATAACGTGATGCAAAACGCCTCCGTTGCACCGTCTGCCTTTGGAGTTGGCTGATCGTTTACGTGACGCATTCACGCTTACTAAATGAATCTGTAACGAAACATGCTGCTCTCTGTTTTCTCTATCAGTCCTACATGGTACAGATTCCATACTGACTAGCAATATTCAAATATTTGTCGAACGAGTGTCCTCTAAGCTACTTCTTTGTCGATGGACTACATTTCCTGAGGATTCTTCCAGTGAACCTCAGTCTAGTATCTTCCTTACTTGCGATTAATTTCATTTAATTGTTCTACTTCAGACTGCTCCACACACATAATGCTAGATACTTAATGGAAGCAACTGTTTCCAGTGATTATACTGCAATTTTGTAATCGTACAAGGAAGGGTATTTCCTTTTGTTCGAAATACATTACATTTATGTTGGGGTCAGTTGCCACTCCTTGCATTAAGCGTCGATCCCCTGCACCTCGTCCTGCCTTTCGCTGCAATTTTGTAGCGTCGCGATGTCTCTCTATACAAAAGCTTTAACCGTGAAAAGCCTCACGCAACTTCTGGCGTTATCTACTACGTTTTTTATATGCAGTATATTGTGAAAAGTAATGGCCTTATGACACTTCCATGGGGGCCGTCTTCCGCTCACGCCCCAACATCGTGCAGCCCGCCTCCAGTGGTGTCGCGACAGGCGCGAATGGAGGGACGAATGGAGACGTGTCGTCTTCAGCGATGAGAGTCGCTTCTGCCTTGGTGCCAATGATGGTCGTATGCGTGTTTGGCGCCGTGCAGGTGAGCGCCACAATCAGGACTGCATACGACCGAGGCACACGGGGCCAACACCCGGCATCATGGTGTGGGGAGCGATCTCCTACACTGGCCGTACACCACTGGTGATCGTCGAGGGGACACTGAATAGTGCACGGTACATCCAAACCGTCATCGAACCCATCGTTCTACCATTCCTAGACCGGCAAGGGAACTTGCTGTTCCAACAGGACAATGCACGTCCGCATGTATCCCGTGCCACCCAACGTGCTCTAGAAGGTGTAAGTCAACTACCCTGGCCAGCAAGATCTCCGGATCTGTCCCCCATTGAGCATGTTTGGGACTGGATGAAGCGTCGTCTCACGCGGTCTGCACGTCCAGCACGAACGCTGGTCCAACTGAGGCGCCATGTGGAAATGGCATGGCAAGCCGTTCCACAGGACTACATCCAGCATCTCTACGATCGTCTCCATGGGAGAATAGCAGCCTGCATTGCTGCGAAAGGTGGATATACACTGTACTAGTGCCGACATTGTGCATGCTCTGTTGCCTGTGTCTATGTGCCTGTGGTTCTGTCAGTGTGATCATGTGATGTATCTGACCCCAGGAATGTGTCAATAAAGTTTCCCCTTCCTGGGACAATGAATTCACGGTGTTCTTATTTCAATTTCCAGGAGTGTACGTTTCCGTCTGGAGACTTTTCTCCATTCGGTGTGAGATACCGCGTTCAGTTTACTAGAAACTCTTCAGTCGAACTACACAGTTGGTCTCATGTTCCATACGCTGTTATTTTGTTCATTAGGCGGCAGAGCGTAACTGTATCGAATGCCTTATAGAAGTCAAGGAACATGGCGTCTATCTGTACGCCTGTATCTGCTGCTTTCTGTGTCTCGTGATCGAACAGAATGCGCTGCGTTTCACACGATTGTTGTTTTCGAAATTCGTGTTGGCTCCTAGAGAGCAGACTTTCGGGCTCCAGAAACGTCATACGCGAGAATACAACATGTTCCAAAATTCTACGACAGACCGACGTCAGAGATATGGGTCTATAATTCTGTGTGTCTGTTTGATGACCCTTCTTGAAAACGAGAATGACCTGTGCTTTTTTCCAGTCACTAGGAACGCTTCGTTCGTCTACGGTCCAGCAGTACACTGCTGCTATAAGATGGGCAAGTAATTTCGCATATTTTGCGTGGAATCGAACTGGCATCCCATCAGGTCCAGTGGCCTCCCCTCTGCTGAGCGATTTCAGCTGCTTTTCTTGCACTTGTCCAGTTTCGATGTCTGTCATTTTGTCGTTCGTGCAACGATTTAAAGGAGAACCTACATGTGATTTCCCCTGTGAAACAGTTTTGGACAAACACATTTCGTATTTCGACCTTCTCTGTGCCATTCTCTCAGTGCCATTGTGGTCACAGAGTGTGTGCACAGATGGCTTCAATCTGTTTACTGATTTAACCTAACATCAGATTTCATAGGATTTTCTTTAAAGTTGGTAGCTACAATTTTACTATCGTTTTCGTTGAACGCTTCGTGCATAGCCCGTCTTACAATAATTTTGGCTTCGTTGTTGCTGATGCCAGCAACGGTGTCTAGTGTAAACCGGGCAGTCGGGGAAGTGGCTCATCCTTTGCCTAGCACCATACGCATGGAATACGTCTTGATTATCGCAGAGGCCCCATTTTTAACATGGCAGTTTTACTTAGGGCAGTTACCACTCGAAGACGACTAGGTAATCTCCATGTTGGCAATGGCTCCTCTTTTTCTTATACGCACGAGCTCTGTCCTAGGAGCGTTTAAGCGTCTCTTCTGCCTTCCACTACAATAAACGGGCAACACTTCACCTGCTGCAAATACGTTGAGCAACAGGTTCATGCCCGTGAACTGGATGTCTGTCACCGGTTTTGACTCTTATCCTTTCGGATTTCGCTGTTACTAATTGACTGATGTCGCGTGGTGCTGTTCCGACCACGACTTGTATCTCCTCGATTGGAATTGCTATGAAACATATTGTCACCTGGCCGAATGTTCGGTGAAGAGCAATGTCAACCTGTTTCGGTTGGCAGGATTGGTTTCATCCAGGAGGAGCATATTCCTCCGTCTAGTAGCACAAGGTACATGTGGACTTGCCCTCCAGCTTGTGCTTTTGTTTTCTTAAGATAAAGTTTCGTGCTGCGACCTTCATTCTGACACTGTCACATTCCCCCGTAAATGTCAGGCTCCTATCAAAGCTGAACCCGAGGTATTTAAGAGCAGAACTGTAACCAAAAGCAGTGCCTAACCATGAGAGTTTTAACTTGTAGTTGGTTATTCATGGAACGAGATGTTTTTGTCCAATCTTTCACTTTGACCTGTGTTCCTGTTCTATTGTTGTGAGGGTTATTTGTGAGATACGCTAGTGGTCAGTTGGAGGCGCCGTATGAACTGTTAGCGGTGTACGTATTCCGGTCAATTGGTCTGATAGCGGAACCTCTGTAAAAGTACAGGGCGATGAATGCTTAACGCAACCGCCTGGCGTACATTTCGGGGAGTATATATCCCCACTGTTGCGAAGCTTTTGTTTGTATTGCATTGTTGTGCAGGTAGCGTGCATCTGTGTCGGAATACAGTGTACTGAGTGAAAGTGTTTCAAGTGAAATGGCGTCGTACAAGTATTCTATTCGCTAAAGAATATTCATGTATGATTCCTACGTGGGTACAGAATCAGCACATGCCGTGAGGAGATTATTTCAAGAGCAATTTCCTGATGTTCAGGTTCCTAATCCAGGTGCGAGTCATCGACTGATAAAAAAAAAATTCGTGTAACTGGAAGTTTTCTTGACAAAAGACATAGGCAACCATATACAGTTGCTCTCGAAACGACTCCCAGAAAATCCGTTCTAGGCCTTTCTCAGCAAATGGGAATTTGCTATGGCTCTGATCAAGCGGCTGCAAAGTTACTGGAGTTATAGCCTTTTAAAATAACTGCGATGCAAGAGCTTTAACCGGGCGACTGCAGTTTTGTGATGGATTTTGGATAGGGTGAATGACAGAGAAATTGACCCTTCATCTAACTTTCTTTTTGGACGAATCATGTCAATTCACAGAACGACCATTACTGGAGTTATCAAAAGCGTAACGTAAAACGTACACGAGAAACTCCTGCATAATTGTGTGGTGCGCTATTAGCGGTGAGAGAGTAATAGGCCCTATTTTTTCTAGAAAACAATTAACAGCGAGAGATATGCGGAAAACATTTTGCGGCCTTTTTTTTCAATTAGCTGAGAGAGAACTTGCTTTTGCAACCTCCCAGCAAGACTCTGTGACAGCACATTCTCATTACGGAAATTCCTGAGGTGTTTCTAGATATTTATCACTAGTAATAACATGTGGCCTCCTCGTTCTCCCGATTTAAATCCCTGCGATTATTATGTCTGGGGGGGGGGGGGGGGGGGACATTAAAAGAGAAAGTGCACAAGTAAAACGTACACACTTTAGATGAGGTAGTTATGAAAGTATCAATAGAAAACTATATTTCAAAAGACGAATTGTAAAAATGTAATAATGTTTTACTGTGTTTGTACAACCATGCCATTTTCTGCATGTTTTAGATTAAAAACCTCCACTGATGATGGTGATATTTATCGCCGAAACTAGTTTGGGATAATAAAGAAATAAACGAATAACAAGGTGTTTTGCATCAAGGCAGACTCGGTTTCTGAGATTACTGTTGTTCTACGCAAACACGGACCAAATGGAAGAGTCCCAAGATAATATTATTGTTACTTTAGATGAGCTTAAAACTACCATTCGTCAAGAAATTCCTGCCATTTTTCAGAGGGAACAGCATAATGTAATGAGCGATTTCTTAAGTATGCGTCAGAAATGCTTGAACAACGAAGGAGGGCAGTTGCAGCGTCTCTCTGCTTAACAAACGTGTGTAATTTACTTTTCTTTTTAAGTGTTTATGTTATGTATGTTAGAAATAACTGAGGCGACCAGTCGTCCTGTATTTACTGCGGATCTCCTGCCACCCACGCCGCGGGCACGGCAGCCGGCCGCAAGCCGCGAAAGCGGTTGCGTTAACGATTGATCCCCCTGTAGTTGGATTGCTACAGGGCTCTATTATTAACACTGGACTACTGAGGAGTTTTACCCTGTCTCGCGGGTCAAAGCGAGGCTCACGACCTTTATTTAGAGGAACTGACAGTGTAGTAAAGTACTGGACTGATCCGTGTCCGCCAGTAAATGTTTTCAATTAAATTCGCGGAGCAGTACGTGACGTAATTTGTCAGGCGCGCTGCACATCGCCGAGAGGACGACGATGCAGGTTGCGGTCGTGGGCGTGTCTTCGCTCAACGCCACGTAAGCTCCGAGCTGCGGACAGAAGGGACAATTCGCACTTCACGCGAGTGTGACGTGTATGGCATTTTGCTTCAAGGCGTTGCAATCTTAATGACCCGCGATGTAAACGGTCATAGAGAACGTTACACGCAACGTACGATGAGGTGATAAAAGTCATGGGATACCCCAAATATCGTGTCGGACCTCCTTTTGCGCGGCGTAGTGCAGCAAGTCGATGTGTGCATGGACTCAACAAGTCGATGGAAGTGCACTGCAGAAATATTGAGCCATGTTGCCTCTATAACTGTGCATAATTGCGAAAGTGTTGCCGATGCAGGATTTTCTGCGCAAACTGACCTCTCGATTATGTCCCGTAAATGTTCGATGGTATTTATGTCTGGCAATCTGGGTGGCCAAATCATTCGCTGGATTTGTACAGAATGTTCTTCAAACCAGTCACGAACCATTGTGAGCCAGTGACATCTCGCTATGTCATCCATAAAAATTCCATTATTGTTTGGCAACAGGTAGTCCGCGAATAACTGAAAATGCTGTCCAGGTGCCAAATATAACCATTTCTAGTCAATGACAGGTTCAGTTCGACCAGAGGACCCAGTGCATTCCATGTAAACACAGTTCAAATGTTCAAATGTGTGTGGAATTCTATGGGACTTAACTGCTAAGGTCATCAGTCCCTAAGCTTACACACTACTTAACCTTAATTATCCTAAGGACAAACACACACACCCATGCCCGATGGAGGACTCGAACCTCCGCCGGGACCAGCCGCACAGTCCATGACTGCAGTGCCTTATACCGCTCGGCTAATCCCGCGCGGCTGTAAACACAGTCCTCACCATTATGGAGGCACCACTAACTTGCACAGTCCCCTCTTAAGAACTTGAGTCCATGGCTTCGTGAAGTCTACTCGAACTCTATTACCATCTCGTAGCAACTGAAACCGAGAGTCCAGTGGTGTAGGGTCCAACCGGTATGGTCACTAGCACAGGAGAGGCGCTGCACGTGATGTGCTGTTAGCAGAGGCACTCGTGTCGGTCGTTGCTGCCATAGCCCATTAACGCCAAATTTCGCCGCACTCTCCTAACGCACACGTTCGTCGTACGTCCCACATTGATTTGTGCTGTTATTTCACCCAATGTTGCTTCTCTGTTAGCACTGACAAATCTACGCAGACGCCGCTACTCCTGATCGTTAAGTGAATGCCGTGGTGAGAGGCAATGCCTGAAATTTGGTATTCTGTATACAATCTTGACACTGTCTATCTCGGAATATTGAATTTCCTAACGATTTCCGAAATGGAATGTCCCATGTGTCTAGCTCCGACTACCGTTCCGCGTGTTAAGTCTGTTAGTTCCAGTCGTGTGACCATAATAACGTCGGATACCTTTTCACATGAATCACCCGAGTACAAATGACAACTGCACCAAAGCACTGCCTTTTTATATAGGGTGGTCCATTGATAGTAATCGGGCCAAATATCTCACGAAATAAGCGTCAAACGAAAGAACTACAAAGAACGAAACTTGTCTAGCTTTAAGTGGGAAACCAGATGCCGCTACGGTTGGCCCGCTAGATGGCATTGCCATAGGTCAAACAGATATTAACTGCGTTGTTTTAAATAGGAACCCCATTTTTAATTACATATTCGTGTAGTACGTAAAGAAATATGAATGTTTTAGTTGGACCACTTTTTTCGCTTTATGATAGATGGCGCTGTAATAGTCACAGACATATGGTTCACAATTTTAGACGAACAATTGGTAAAAAAAAAAAAAAAGGGGGTCAAATGGCTCTGAGCACTATGGGACTTAACTGCTGAGGTCATCAGTCCCCTATAACTTAGAACTACTTAAACCTAACTAACCTAAGGACATCACACACATCCATGCCCGAGGCAGGATTCGAACCTGCGACCGTAGCGGTCGCGCAGTTCCAGACTGTAGCGCCTAGAACCGCTCGGCCACTCCGGCCGGCAGTTGTTAATAGGTAGGTTTTTTAAATTAAAATACAGAACGCGGGAACGTTTGAACATTTTATTTCGGTTGTTCCAATGTGAAGTTATCATTTCTGAGAACGCATGCTGTTACAGCGTGATTACCTGTAAATACCACATTAATGCAATGAATGCTCAAAATGATGTTCATCAACGTCAGTCCATTTGGCAATACGTGTAACAACATTCCTCTCAACAGCGAGTAGTTCGCCTTCCGTAATGTTCGCACATACATTGACAATGCGCTGACGCATGTTGTCAGGCGTTGTCGGTGGATCACGATAGCAAATATCCTTCAACTTTCCCACAGAAAGAAATCCGGGGACGTCAGATCCAGTGAACGTGCGGATCACGGTATGGTGCTTCGACGACCAATCCACCTGTCATGAAATATGTTATTCAATACTGCTTCAAGCGCACGCGAGCTATGTGCCAAACATCCATCATGTTGGAAGTACATCGCCATTATGTCATGCATTGAAACATCTTGTAGTAACATCGGTAGAACTTTACGTAGGAAATCAGCATACATTGCACCATTTAGATTGCCATCGATAAAATGGGGGCCAGTCAACCTTCCTCCCATAATGCCGCACCATACATTAACCCGCCAAGGTCGCTGATGTACCACTTGTCGCAGCCATCGTGGATTTTCCGTTGCCCAATAGTGCATATTATGCCGGTTGCCGTTACCGCTGTTAGTGAATGACGCTTCTTCGCTAAATGGATCGCGTCCAAAAAATCTGTCATCATCCTGTAATTTCTCTTGTGCCCAGTGGCAGAACTGTACACGACGTTCAAAGTCGTCGCCATGCAATTCCTGGTGCATAGAAATATGGTATGGGTGCAATCGATGTTGATGTAGCATTCTCAACACCGACGTTTTTGAGATTCCCGATTCTCGCGCAGTTTGTCTGCTACTGATGTGCGGATTGGCCGCGACAGCAGCTAAAACACCTACTTGGGCATCATCCTTTGTTGCAGGTCGTGGTTGATGTTTCACATGTGGCTGAACACTTCCTGTTTCCTTAAATAACGTAACTATCCGGCGAACGGTCCGGACACTTGCATGATGTCGTCCAGGATACCGCGCAGCATACATAGCACACGCCCGTTGGGCAGTTTGATCACAATAGCCATACTTCAACACAATATTGATCTTTTCCGCAATTGGTAAACGGTCCATTTTAACACGGGTAATGTATCACGAAGCAAATACCGCCCGCACTGGCGGAATTTTACGTGATACCACGTACTTACACGTTTGTGACAATTACAGTGTCATCTATCACAAAGCGAAAAAAGAGGTCCAACTAAAACATTCATTTTTCTTCACGTACTACACGAATATGTAATTAAAAATGGGGTTCCTATTTAAAAAAAAACGCAGTTGATATCCGTTTGACCTATGGTAGCGCCATCTAGTGGGCCAACCAAAACGCCATCTGGTTTCCCCCTTCAAGGTAGACGAGTTTCGTTCTTTGTAGTTTTTTCATTTGATGCTTATTTCGTGAGATATTTGGCACCGTCACTTTCAATGGACCACCCTGTATACCTCGCGTACGCGATACTACGCGATCTGTATTTGGGCATATTGCCATCTCATGACTGCCGCCACCGCAGTGTGTGTTGCCAGACATTTGGCAGCGCAGTCTCACAAAGGACACTTGCGGCGCAGAATCTTAAGCTCAGAGCTGCAGCTGAAACCGTTTTGGGGCTGATACGCAAGGCGGTGCACGCAGCAGGAGTTACATAATGTAACGAGCGGAGCCAGGCAGGAGGAGCGAGGCTGCACCAAGGCCGGCAGCCGTGGCTGTTTACCGGCCGCTGTTTGCCTGCCGCAGATAAGCCAGCCAGACCGCGACCCTTGTCTGCGACATGTGACCTGTCCCACATACAGGGGCAGGACGGAACCAGCCGGCTGCCTTTCGCAGCACATCGAGGCGATTCCCAGAGTTCAGTTCCCGCCCGCCACCATAAACACGCGTGTCCACTAGCATGTAACTTCTGCAACCACACTACTGGCCATTAATATTGCTACACCAAGAAGAAATGCAGATGATAAACTGGTATTCATTGGACATATATATTATACTAGAACTGACATGTGATTACATTTTCACGCAATTTGGGTGCATAGATCCTGAGATATCAGTACCCAGAACAACCACCTCCGGCGTAATAACGGCCTTGATGCGCCTGGGCAGTGAGTCAAACAGAGCTTGGGTGGCGTGTACAGGTACAGCTGCCCATGCAGCTTCAACACGATACCACAGTTCATTAAGAGTAGTGACTGGCGCATTGTGACGAGCCAGTTGCTCGGCCACCATTGACCAGACGTTTTCAATTGGTGGGAGATCTGGAGAATGTGCTGGCCAGGGCAGCAGTCGAACATTTTCTGTACCCAGAAAGGCCCGTACAGGACCTGCAACATGCGGTCGTGCATTATCCTGCTGAAATGTAGGGTTGTGCAGGGATCGAATGAAGGGTAGAGCCACGGATCGTAACACATCTGAAATGTAACGTCCACTGTTCAAAGTGCAGTCAGTGCCAACAAAAGGTGACCAAGATGTGTAACCAATGGCACCCCATACCATCACGCCGGGTGATACGCCAGTATGGCGATGACGAATACACGCTTCCAATGTGCGTTCACCGCGATGTCGCCAAACATGGATGCGACCATCATGATGCTGTAAACAGAACCTGGATTCATCCGAAAAAATGACGTTTTGCCATTCGTGCACCCAGGTTCGTCGTTGAGTACACCATCGCAGGCGCTCCTGTGTGTGATGCAGCGTCACGGGTAACCGCAGCCATGGTCTCCGAGCTGAAAGTCCATGCTGATGCAAACGTCGTCGATCTGTTCGTGCAGATGGTTGTTGCCTTGCAAACGTCCCCATCCGATGACTCAGGGATCGAGACATGGCTGCACGATCCGTTACAGCCATGCGGGTAAGATGCCTGTCATCTCGACTGCTAGTGATACGAGGCCTTTGGGATCCAGCACGGCGTCCCATATTACCCTCCTGAACCCACCGATTCCATATTCTGCTATCAGTCATTGGATCTCCACCAACGCGAGCAGCAATGTCGCGATACGATAAACCGCATCCGCGATAGGCTACGATCCAACCTTTATCAAAGCCAGAAACGTGATGGTACACATTTCTCCTCCTTAGACGAGGCATCACAACTACGTTTCACCAGGCAACGCCGGTCAACTGCTGTTTGTGTATGAGAAATCGGTTGGAAACTTTCCTCATGTCAGCACGTTGTAGGTGTCGCCACCGGCGCCAGTCTTGTGTGAATGCTCTGGAAAGCTAATCATATTGCATATCACAGCATCTTCTTCCTGTTGGTTAAATTTCGGATCTGTAGCACGTCATCTTCGTGATGTAGCAATTTTAATGGCCAGTAGTGTACTTGCTGACGTGTTGACTTTAGAACAAAAAATTACCAGGTTAATTTTAAAATGTAGGCCCAACTGTTTTTCACAGTGCAAAACCATTATACTGACTCGTCTCGAAGCAGCATGCCTTCATCATAAAATTATTGTACAAGAGTTGTGAAAAAGCAACAAAGATAAAAATACACGATAGTCGCTCATTAAGTAACGTAACACTTTTCTTTCTCGGCCAGTGTCGATTGAAAATATGCGGGATTTGTTGTGGGTCATAGTGAAATATTCCCGCTTCAGCCTCTATTGTTTCATGATGTTCTCAAAGGTGGCGGCGCTTTACGTAGGATTCAAAATGGCATCTGTAACGCAGGTGCGTTCCAAGCAGAGAGCTGTCTATTGACGGAAAACCAGAGAATCACATATATTCCTAGGCGATTGCACGATGTCTACTGAGACCTGGCAGTGAACAAAAGCACGGTGAGTCGCTGGGCGAGGCGTCTGATATCATCTCAACAAGGTCGCGCACACCTGTCCGATCTCCCGTTTGCCGGCCAGCCCCACAGAGCTGTGACTCCTGCAATGTTGGAATGTGCAGACATTCGAGGCGATCGACGGATCACAATCAAACACCTCGCTGCACGACTGGACGTCTTTGTTGATAGTCCTGACACACTCGTCCACAAGTTAGAGTACAGAAAGATGTTTGCCCATTGAGTTGCTCGCCACCTAACCGAAGACCATAAAGAGCAACGAAGGACCCTATGTGCGGAATTGCTTATGCGTTATAGGGCTGATCGCGACAATTTCTTTGTCGAACAACATTACAGGCGATGCAACAGGGGTTCATCTCTTCGAACCGGAAACAGTACGGCAATCCATGTAATGGCGCCACACTACCTGCCTTCCGAAGAGAAAGTTCAAAGCCGCCCCATCAGCTGGTAAACTCATGGCGACAGCCTTCTGGGATTCTGAAGGGTTCATTCTGTTTGATGTCCTCCCAAATTACGCAACGAGGAGGGAGTACTATGTTGTTGTTGTTGCGGTCTTCATTCCTGAGACTGGTTTGATGCAGCTCTCCATGCTACCCTATCTTGTGCAAGCTTCTTCATCTCCCAGTACCTACTGCAACCTACATCCTTCTGAATGTGCTTATTGTCTTCATCTCATAGTCCTTCTCTACGATTTTTACCCTCCACGTTGCCCTCCAATGCTAAATTTGAGATCCCTTGATGCCTCAGAACATGTCCTACCAACCGGTCCCTTCTTCTTGTCAAGTTGTGCCACAAACTTCTCTTCTCCCTAATTCTATTTAATACCTCCTCATTAGTTACGTGATCAACGCATCTAATCTTCAGCATTCTTCTGTAGCACCACATTTCGAAAGCTTCTATTCTCTTCTTGTCCAAACTATTTATCGTCCATGTTTCACTGCCATACATGGGTTCACTCCATACAAATACTTTCAGAAACGGCTTCCTGACATTTAAATCTATACTCGATGTTAACAAATTTCTCTTCTTCAGAAACGCTTTCCTTGCCATATGCCAGTAATATGGTGTATTGTAATCCTAAGTGAAACCAATCTACTTTCGGAAAAAACGTGTTGCTTTACTTATTGAGTGCACCTCGTAAATAAAAATATTAAAATTCGCGTTCCTTTCCTTTGTAGCGTTGTCTTTGTAAAATCATTCGTCCAATCCACGGAAGTGAGGCTGTCTGTACCTACTAAGGAGATCGATGACCTCTTTATCTGGCTAGGTTATAAAAGTCATTGTTTTGGTCAGGCAAAATTTTATTGAAATTAATTATTCACACAATAACAAATTCAGCCTTCAGTTGCAAGGTAAATTATTTTTTAGTTTACCTAGGTTTCGATGCCAATAATGGTATCTTCTTCAGAATGTATAAATTAACCCATACGGACACATACTAAACATTGAATACATCATCAATCTAATGATTTCATAATAAGGAAAATGGTGATACATACAAAAATTAAATTATTTTGAGGGCCAAACGTTGGCCATGTCACAGAATAAAACTAATACAGAATAAAGATGCATAATCATAAGATTGTGTCTGTCAGTACTAAAAACAACAAGAAAAACGTAGACGGAGCTATGCCAGGCCAGGAATAACGGTCACACGTAAGCAACAAGGAAACCAGGCGTCGCGAGCAGTTCCGCGGCGAGGCTCGGCCAGCGGTCAAGCGCATGCGCAAGCGCCAGAGACAAGCTGTCTGAAAGTTACGTAGCGCAATGTAAATTATAAACAAAATGTCACAGGAAACAGTCCTGCAAATGGACAAGTGCCTACCTATTGTACAGTACGTCAAACAATTTTCCTAAGAACTAGCTACTAAGTCAGAGCAAGAAAATTTACATTCAAATATTATAATAAAGAGGGCGAAACCCCACTACAGTAACTAATAACTTAGTATGGGAGACACAGGTGTGCGAAGCATGAAATATCTTGAACATAAAACAGGCAAATTAAGAAACATCTTTGCAGTTGGTGTAAGTAGCAGTATAATACAAAATATATGGAGACACAAAATACAAGCTCACTATAATAAAAGGGCAAAGCAGATAGGAAACAGCATCGGCCATTCGTAGCGGACCGTGGGTCAACCCCACTGGAGCAAAGGTTGAAATCCTTCGAAATAATTTCTATTTTTTAGTTGCTGCCGATCATTAAGTAAATATTCTCTATCAATAATAAGATGTTTAAAAATTTTCAGTTCTTCAAAGTTGTCTAACTTACATCCTTTGACTACATTACGCAAAAGATCTGCATGTTTTAGAGGCTTGGGAGCAGGGGCCATTTGGACAAGATGCTCAGTAAATGTAGATCCTCGTGTTCCATCACCGCTTTTAGTCGGCAGATGCTCTTTAAACCTAACAGACAGGGCCCTGCCTGTCTGGCCAGTGTAATAACAGGAACATTCAGCACAAGTGATCTTATATACACCTGACAGAGACGATTTATCAGTACCTTTATCAAGAGAATGGACTACATTCTTTTTAAGGTTGTTGGTGGTAGAGTAAGAAACTTTACACTCCAGGTTTTTTAGTAAACGACCTATCTCATAGGATACGTTACCTATAAAGGGAACTGACATGTATTTCGTTGCCCGATCTTGATTGTGGGTACCTCACTTCGAAAGGGTGGTAGTCTTCCTTCGTGTTTTTTCGTTAAACAACTGTCTCGCTATACTGGGATTATATCCATTATTCTGACCGATGTTTTCGAGGACGAGGACCTTAATTACCGTTTTCGGGTTTTCATCGGTACTTTGACGAAATGTGCAAAGCACTATCACTCTTTGGTTCACCGACATTATGGACACGAGCGCCTTGCTCATTCCAGTGCACAGTAGTTGGCGCTCGGGCGTTAGGTGGCTGCAGGGGACGGACCGAGTGACAACCGGTTGGTGCGCGCGAACGTCTAATAGCTGTACTTTCAGAGGGACGAGACTGTTTACTATCAGAATTGTGGCTCAAATTTTCGCGTAGGATCAATTTCCGGGGTGATATCTTGCAACAGCGCGTTTTCCTTCTTAAATTATGGGGTCAATTTGGAGATGTTTTCTTGCTAGTGGAGTTGTTTTGTCATTGCTTTCCTCTGACCTCATCTGAACGTCAAGGATGTCTTGTAAGATTTCGTCCCGCACTGCGTCTTGTATTTCATCGGACATTAGGGGTATCAAATTTAAGTAAAGCAATCGCAAAATATTTAGATGGAGGGGTGGTCGAGGAAGGTGGTGGGGGAAGGGGTTGCGTTCGGGATGGATTTTACATAACGGCCAATAAGAAAAAGTTAAGACCTTTTGGCACGTGCCTAGTACCAATCCCATGTACCTGTTTCGAACCTGTTCTTTATTTTTATTATTACAGTTTAATTCATGGTAGTATGCACATTATTTACGAGTATATTCAGTAATTAAGAAGGAGCAAAGTACGTCCGTATAGTTACTGTTTATTTGGCAAGTATTTAATCTCTAACAGCTTGTAATATATCCATGATAAAGAGCTCATTTCAATGAGTATCGTTCTTTTCATTTTAAGTCGTAGCGTGATATCGATAAGCTCAATTTATCATTTTCGTATTCAGAAGTTTAGACAAGTCATAATAGGTACATCTTTGAAGTAAAGTTTGTATGATAAAGATTGCGTATGAACGTGTCGCATCCAAAACTTCTTCTAATTACAATGTAAAATTAAAATGTCAGAAAGTAATGATTTCATTTTTTTAAATTAATTCTAATCGTATAAATCCAAATTATTGTAATAAGTATATAATAAGGGAGCCTTAAAACAAAAATTATTATTATTTGTCAATTCACAAAAATCGCATTTTGCTATCTCTTCCTATATAAGTCGTATCTTTGATTTGTTTTCTATAGAGAATTTATGGAGAGAGCGGTTGTATCGCAAATACGTCAAGCGCTATGTAAAGTTGTGCCTGATCAAGCAGATTACAAGGATATGGTAAAGTGCAGTTATACAATTTCTAATGTCAGTTGATCGAAGAATGAGAATAAATTAAAGTATTATTCAATATCATATGTGGTATTAATTCAGAATTTCCTAGTGCCATATTTTGTATGCAAAATCCAAATAATCCAGGCACCTAACGGAATAACTACAGTCAACAACCGTCGAGAGTATCGATTCAAAAAGATAACTAAAACTTATGTTTCGATTCCAGCTCTTGAATAATTATAAATGCATTGCAACAAACCCCTTAGTTTGGAGTCAACTGCGATTACAGTCAAAATCTGTATAAGTTCTGTAGTAGAGAACAATGAGAGCAGGACCGTTTCAAGAACCATTACACTCTGGTTAGTGCCATTTCGGAAATTTCCCCACGTAAGATCACTAAAGTTTAGATGAAATATTTTGTAGGACAATTGCTGCTCCTTATCATTCTCGCACAATTGCTAAACTTATCACTTGAGCCACTGCTTTAATACTGAACGATACTTCCTTAACAACACCCTGTTTCCATCTTCTGTATTATCTATTATAATTATTCCCCTCATCACATTTACACTGGTTACCTGTCGTCTACATTAGTTTTACTAATGTTCAACGTAATACTGTTCCTAAAATTGTTGCCTAGCTCCACTAGAGTTCTGATCCAACTGACCCTTGAAAACTGCACGCGTCCCGATCGCATGTCAGCATGACAATGCTTAACATATGTCCGTCTCCCAAAGAACTTAGGCCTCGTAAATATGGCACGCTTATGATTTGTATCGTGTGGATAATTGTAGTGAATCTCTTCACAGTGAAGTGTTGGATTCGTGTTGTTATGGATCAAGGTAAGGGAGAAGGAGCAACACAGTGCCGTCAAATCTCCTATTCCTGTCGAATAACACAAAGGGCACCACAGAGATTAACGTCCCCATCTGACAGACTGATCAGCATCAACAATGGCACATGTCATAATTCCATGAGACGCTAGGGAGAGGTTTGGAAAATCCAGGACATTGGCTCCAAGTCTAGTGTTGATTTAACCTAATCACCATCTTTAGGTTAACGCTAGGAAATCTGTATTAACCTTTTTCAAAGCCCGCCCGGTTAGCCGTGCGGTCTAACGCACGGCTTTTCGGATTCGGAAGGAGCGCCTGGTCCCCGGCACGAATCCGCCCGGCGGACTTGTGTCGAGGTTCGGTGAGCCGGCCAGTCTGTGGATGGTTTTTAGGCGGTTTTCCATCTACCTCGGCGAATGGGGGCTGGTTCCCCTTATTCCGCCTCAGCTACGGTATGTCGGCGATTGCTGCGCAAACAAGTTCCCCACGTACGCGTACCCAACCATTGGTCTACCACGCAAACATAGGGGTTACACTCGTCTGGTGTGAGCCGTTCCCTGGGGGAGTCCACCGGGGGCCGAACGGCATAATAACCCTGAAAGAGTGGTTCGGTTTGGGGCGGCGGAGGGGTGAAGTGGACTGCGGTAGTCGTCGTGGGGTTGTAAACCACTGAGGCTGCGGCGGGGACGGAGCCTCTCCGTCGTTTCTAGGCCCCCAGCTAACATACAATATATAAAATACAACCCTTTCAAAGGAGGGATAGTTTTTCGGTATACAATTCGCTGCCAGACTGTCCAGTACTGTACAACCAACAACATGCACATATAAATTTAATAATATAAGACTTTTTGCTGAAAATTCAGTCTTTTTTATGGTGTGTGTGAAGCTGTGTTGCAGTGTGTTTTTTGTTTGAGAAACATAGTTTTATGCTTCCCCTTCGGAATAAATTGGCAATTTTTTTGAGATTGAAGCTGGATGCCGTCATACTTCGGAATACATTGTACAGGGTTCTTGGACATATGACTGAGTACAAATGGTACTTACGTATAATTAAGAAAAGTTACAGCATTGCTGATAGAAACAACAGCCTGTTTCTCATTTTACAATAGGACAACGGCGACAATCAATTAACATGTGATATGCAGAAAAATGAATTGTAATAGAAAGTTAACCTAGAAACCATCTGAACCTGAATTAGTCTGGTTTGGTACGACTCGTAGAATGAGACATAAGTAAGTTTATAGAAATAGTGACTAGTCAGTTTTTATTCGGGTATTATGAATTAATTATGTTATTAGAAAATAGCAATCGTCTGCTATACACATTCGTGATTAGTGACAGCCACTTCTGTAAAGAAATTTCCAGCATTTTAACAGTACTGTACAAAGACAGAGTTCATGGGTCAAGATCTGAACTGACGTTCATATCCCGCAAAAGAAATAAACTGGCCATTATCCGTGTAATGCAATGCAGAAACGTCGAGTCTGAGTTCGTGCTGCAGACATTTTTATTTTGTCAGAGGTGACCTCCAGTCTACCTTGCGGTTTCGTCGTTGGCTGTCGCAACTTACTTCTCACCAGCGCAGGTGACTCGACAGTAAAACGCCTCGTGAAGAACCCAAAAAAACCTAGATATCGGATCGATATTAATTTTACACTTCGTTCGATGTGCAGTTTTTCCAACTTGTTCGACATAATGCATCACTTTTTATACGTGGTGCTCTTTCAACCTTTGGATATTTCCTTCTTTTAGCATCCTCAGCTGTGCATATTGCCCGTCCATTTAGCCACACATTGCTCCCTACATTGCAGAATCAGCTACGTCCTGATGAGCCAAAACGTTATGACCATATACTGAACAGCATGTTGGATCGGAGTACAGCAGCGATTCTGCATGGCATGAATTCGACAAGTTCTTGATAGGTTTCCGGAGGTATGTACTAGCAGATGGCTTCGCAAAGGTCACTTAGTTCCCGCAAATTACGGGCCGATGGTTCGTGGCAGCGTAGATGGCTCCTGATAGTATCCCAAATGTCATCCCTCAGTGTCGTATCAGGGGAATTTGGTGGTCACTTCATCGAAGTGAGACCACTGTCATGCTCCTCAAACCATTGCAGCACGATTCTGGCCTTGTAACACGGACAGTTATCCCCCAGGGTGGTGCCATCGCCGTCGGGGAAGACTTCAAGCATGAAGGGAGACAGGTAATACTTTTTAATGTTCACGCAGTCCACAGCAGTCAAGGTGCCTCCGGTTACTGACACTGATCCGTTGGAAGCCCAACTGCATGTCTACCAAACCACAATGCTGCTCCCAACAGCCCATGTTCGTACTAGGCGCCCAGTCCGGAACCGCGCGACTGCTACGGTCGCAGGTTCGAATCCTGCCTCGGGCATGGATGTATGTGATGTCCTTAGGTTAGTTAGGTTTAAGTAGTTCTAAGTTCTAGGGGACTGATGACCACAGCTGTTAACTCCCATACGCGAAAGAACTTGCCCCCCTTCTAACAGCCGTGTACCGCAAGTCTCTAGAGGAACGGAGGGTTCCAAATGATTGGAAAAGAGCCCAGATACTCCCAGTCTTCAAGAACGGTCATCGAGCAGATGCGCAAAACTATAGACCTATATCTCTTACGTCGATCTCTTGTAGAATTTTAGAACATGTTTTTTGCTCGCGTATCATGTCATTTCTGGAAACCCAGAATCTACTATGTAGGAATCAACATGGATTCCGGAAACAGCGATCGTGTGAGACCCAACTCGCCTTATTTGTTCATGAGACCCAGAAAATATTAGATACAGGCTCCCAGGTAGATGCTATTTTTCTTGACTTCCGGAAGGCGTTCGATACAGTTCCGCACTGTCGCCTGATAAACAAAGTAAGAGCCTACGGAATATCAGACCAGCTGTGTGGCTGGATTGAAGAGTTTTTAGCAAACAGAACACAGCATGTTGTTATCAATGGAGAGACGTCTACAGACGTTAAAGTAACCTCTGGCGTGCCACAGGGGAGTGTTATGGGACCATTGCTTTTCACAATATACGCTCCTGGAAATTGAAATAAGAACACCGTGAATTCATTGTCCCAGGAAGGGGAAACTTTATTGACACATTCCTGGGGTCAGATACATCACATGATCACACTGACAGAACCACAGGCACATAGACACAGGCAACAGAGCATGCACAATGTCGGCACTAGTACAGTGTATATCCACCTTTCGCAGCAATGCAGGCTGCTATTCTCCCATGGAGACGATCGTAGAGATGCTGGATGTAGTCCTGTGGAACGGCTTGCCATGCCATTTCCACCTGGCGCCTCAGTTGGACCAGCGTTCGTGCTGCACGTGCAGATCGCGTGAGACGACGCTTCATCCAGTCCCAAACATGCTCAATGGGGGACAGATCCGGGGATCTTGCTGGCCAGGGTAGTTGACTTACACCTTCTAGAGCACGTTGGGTGGCACGGGATACATGCGGACGTGCATTGTCCTGTTGGAACA
Organism: Schistocerca serialis cubense; assembly: GCF_023864345.2. Classification (NCBI taxonomy): domain Eukaryota; kingdom Metazoa; phylum Arthropoda; class Insecta; order Orthoptera; family Acrididae; genus Schistocerca; species Schistocerca serialis. Next base: position 217,374,396 of record NC_064639.1, on the reverse strand, counting down.
GCAAGTTCCCTTGCCGGTCTAGGAATGGTAGAACGATGGGTTCGATGACGGTTTGGATGTACCGTGCACTATTCAGTGTCCCCTCGACGATCACCAGTGGTGTACGGCCAGTGTAGGAGATCGCTCCCCACACCATGATGCCAGGTGTTGGCCCTGTGTGCCTCGGTCGTATGCAGTCCTGATTGTGGCGCTCACCTGCACGGCGCCAAACACGCATACGACCATCATTGGTGCCAAGGCAGAAGCGACTCTCATCGCTGAAGACGACACGTCTCCATTCGTCCCTCCATTCACGCCTGTCGCGACACCACTGGAGGCGGGCTGCACGATGTTGGGGCGTGAGTGGAAGACGGCCTAACGGTGTGCGGGACCGTAGCCCAGCTTCATGGAGACGGTTGCGAATGGTCCTTGCCGATACCCCAGGAGCAACAGTGTCCCTAATTTGCTGGGAAGTGGCGGTGCGGTTCCCTACGGCACTGCGTAGGATCCTACGGTCTTGGCGTGCATCCGTGCGTCGCTGCGGTCCGGTCCCAGGTCGACGGGCACGTGCACCTTCCGCCGACCACTGGCGACAACATCGATGTACTGTGGAGACCTCACGCCCCACGTGTTGAGCAATTCGGCGGTACGTCCACCCGGCCTCCCGCATGCCCACTATACGCCCTCGCTCAAAGTCCGTCAACTGCACATACGGTTCACGTCCACGCTGTCGCGGCATGCTACCAGTGTTAAAGACTGCGATGGAGCTCCGTATGCCACGGCAAACTGGCTGACACTGACGGCGGCGGTGCACAAATGCTGCGCAGCTAGCGCCATTCGACGGCCAACACCGCGGTTCCTGGTGTGTCCGCTGTGCCGTGCGTGTGATCATTGCTTGTACAGCCCTCTCGCAGTGTCCGGAGCAAGTATGGTGGGTCTGACACACCGGTGTCAATGTGTTCTTTTTTCCATTTCCAGGAGTGTATATAAATGACTTAGTAGATAGTGTCGGAAGTTCCATGCGGCTTTTCGCGGATGATGCTGTAGTATACAGAGAAGTTGCAGCATTTGAAAATTGTAGCGAAATGCAGGAAGATCTGCAGCGGATAGGCACTTGGTGCAGGGAGTGGCAACTGACCCTTAACATAGACAAATGTAATGTATTGCGAATACATAGAAAGAAGGATCCTTTATTGTATGATTATATGATAGCGGAACAAACACTGGTAGCAGTTACTTCTGTAAAATATCTGGGAGTATGCGTGCGGAACGATTTGAAGTGGAATGATCATATAAAATTAATTGTTGGTAAGGCGGGTACCAGGTTGAGATTCATTGGGAGAGTGCTTAGAAAATGTAGTCCATCAACAAAGGAGGTGGCTTACAAAACACTCGTTCGACCTATACTTGAGTATTGCTCATCAGTGTGGGATCCGTACCAGATCGGTCTGACGGAGGAGATAGAGAAGATCCAAAGAAGAGCGATTCGTTTCGTCACAGGGTTATTTGGTAACCGTGATAGCATTACGGAGATGTTTAATAAACTCAAGTGGCAGACTCTGCAAGAGAGGCGCTCTGCATCGCGGTGTAGCTTGCTCGCCAGGTTTCGAGAGGGTGCGTTTCTGGATGAGGTATCGAATATATTGCTTCCCCCTACTTATACCTCCCGAGGAGATCACGAATGTAAAATTAGAGCGCGCACGGAGGCTTTCAGACAGTCGTTCTTCCCGCGAACCATACGCGACTGGAACAGGAAAGGGAGGTAATGACAGTGGCACGTAAAGTGCCCTCCGCCACACACCGTTGGGTGGCTTGCGGAGTATCAATGTAGATGTAGATGTAGTGCTCAGAGCCATTTTGAACCATGTTAATGGCGCGGCGCATGTGTGGAGCGGCCATTTCATGAGTAGCTGTGTATCCAGACACGTCCATCGATATGCTGTAACAAGAAACGTGATTCAACCGAACAGGCGACACGTTTCCGTTGATCTACGCTACATTCCCGATGATTTCGTGCCCAATGCAATCGTGGTTGACGGCGTCGTTGGGTCATATGGGAACTCTTATGAGTCGTCTGCTGCAGGGCCCCATGTTCAGCAGTGTTCGCTGAACTGTGTGCTCTGAAACACTTGCGCCTGCACGATTTGTTGTAGTCTTCAGCTGAAGAATTGGTTAGATGGTGTTTACCTCGTTAGTCTCCTCTGTGGCCGGCCGCGGTGGTCTCGCGGTTCTAGGCGCGCAGTCCGGAACCGTGTGACTGCTACGGTCGCAGGCTCGAATCCTGCCTCGGGCATGGATGTGTGTGATGTCCTTAGGTTAGTTAGGTTTAAGTAGTTCTAAGTTCTAGGGGACTGATGACCACAGCAGTTGAGTCCCATAGTGCTCAGAGCCATTTGATTTTCTCCTCTGTGCAAGTGTAAATAATTTGTTTGAAGTACAGGGGACTCATCGATATAAATAGTGTGCTAGAGATACATATAACGTGACAAACAAAGAACACAAAAAATACAATCTGAATTTACAAAAATCATTTCACATTTGTGTTATGATGACGTCGAACGAATCGTCGCTAATGTGAATGACTGGTGGCCAATGCTGAATAGAAACATACAAATCTGTTCTTTGCATATACAGCAGGTTTGTCAGTGAAGTCCATAAGGAGCTGGCTGCGTGGTCTGGGTCTACAACGACTAAAATAATTAGAAGCCGTTGGTAAAAAAATAAAATATTGTACTTAACTGGTGGTACAGGAGTCTTCATAGTCAGGAGGAATATAATTACAAACAGAGAGCTGTAGAGGCATCACATAGGCCATACTTTAATTAAGCGCCTTGTTAGGCTATACTACTTTCCTACTTGACGTCCCGAGCAAGAGTGGCCGAGCGTACGTTAGAGACTTGTTGCAAGCCGCGGAGCGGCGCTAATCTCGACTCGCGGGTCGAGCGATACTAGTACGCACCGCGGTCGATAAATGCAACGCGTAATAAGTGTGGTATCGAACGTTGATACCACAATTTGTTTGCACTAGAACGGCACGTAATTTTAACTTCAGTTCCATATCGTGAGAGTTATTCATTTTTAATATACACTCCTGGCCATTAAAATTGCTACACCACGAAGGTGACGTGCTACAGACGCGAAATTTAACCATCAGGAAGAAGATGCTGTGATATGCAAATTCTCCAGATCTCTCACAAATTGAAAACGTCTGGTCAATGGTGGGCGAGCAACTGGCTCGTCACAATTCTCCAATCACTACTCTTGATGAACTGTGGTATTGTGTTGAAGCTGCATGGGCAGCCGTACGTGTACACTCCATCCAAGCTCTGTTTGACTAAATGCCCAGACGTATCAAGGCCGTTATTACGGCCGGAGTTGGTTATTCTGGGTACTGATATCTCAGGATCTATGCACCCAAATTGCATGAAAATGTAATCACATCTCAGTTCTAGTATAATATATTTGTCCAATGAATACCCGTTTATCATCTGCATTTCTTCTTGGTGTAGCAGTTCTAATGGGCAGTAGTGTATTAACACTCTTCCGCCGATTTTTTGTTTAACAACGAAATTCGCCAAACAGCCGTGCAGCTGAGAAGTTATTTAATTTTCGCTACCAGTTCGGCAATTCATTAGGCCATCTTCAGGCTCCATATGCACCTCTAAAAAATAATCGATATAGGCATAGTGGGGCCATATGGTTCTGGATGTAGTGAATTCGTAGCTCAAGTGCTTCCTTCGAAGACTTGACTGGGTTGCAGTCTTCGAAGGAACCACTTGAGCTACGAATTCACTACATCCAGAACCATATGGCCCCACTATGCTAATATCGATTATTTGTGAGAGGTACATATGGGGCCTGAAGATGGCATAATGAATTGGCCGAAACTGGTAGCGAAAACAAAATAACATCTCAATTGCACGGCTGTTTATCGAATTTCATTGTTACACTGCTGGCCATTAAAATTGCTACACCACGAAGATGACGTGCTACAGACGCGAAATTTAACCGACAGGAAGAAGATGCTGTGATATGCAATATGATTAGCTTTTCAGAGCATTCACACAAGGTTGGCGCCGGTGGCGACACCTACAACGTGCTGACATGAGGAAAATTTCCAACCGATTTCTCATACACAAACAGCAGTTGACCGGCGTTGCCTGGTGAAACGTAGTTGTGATGCCTCGTGTAAGGAGAAGAAATGCGTACCATCACGTTTCTGACTTTCATAAAGGTCGGATTGTAGCCTATCGGGATTGCGGTTTATCGAATCGCGACACTGTTGCTCGCGTCGGTCGAGATCCAATGACTGCTAGCAGAATATGGAATCAGTGGGTTCAGGAGGGTAATATGGGACGCCGTGCTGGATCTCAACGGCCTCGTATCACTAGCAGTCGAGATGACAGGTATCTTATCCGCATGGCTGTAACGGATCGTGCAGCCACGTCTCGATCCCTGAGTCAACAGATGGGGACGTTCACAAGACATCTGCACAAGACCATCTGCACTAACAGTTCGACGACGTTTGCAGCAGCATGGACTTTCAGCTCGGAGACCATGCCTGCGGTTACCCTTGACGCTGCATCACAGACAGGAGCGCCTGCGATGGTGTACTCAACGACGAATCTGGGTCATCGAATGGCAAAACGTCATTTTTTTCGGATGAATCCAGGTTCTGTTTACAGCATCGTGTTGCTCGCATCCGTGTTTGGCGACATTGCGGTGAACGCACATTGGAAGCGTGTATTCGTCATCGCCACACCCGGCGTCATGGTATGGGGTGCCATTGGTTACACGTCTCGGTCACTTCTTGTTCGCATTGACGGCACTTTGAAAAGTGGACGTTACATTTGAGATGTGTTACGACCCGTGGCTCTACCCTTCATTCGATCCCTGCGAAACCCTACATTTCAACAGCATAATGCACGACCGCATGTTGCAGGTCCTGTACGGTCCTTTCTGGATACAGAAAATGTTCGACTGCTGCCCTGCCCAGCACATTCTCCATATCTCTCACCAACTGAAAACGTCTTGTCAATCAATGGTGGGCGAGCAACTGGGTCGTCACATTACGCCAGTCACTACTCTTGATGAACTGTGGTATCGTGTTGAAGCTGCATGGGCAGCTGTACCCGTACACGCCATCCAAGTTCTGTTTGACTCAATGCCCAGGCGTATCAAGGCCGTTATTACGGCCAGAGGTGGTTGTTCTGGGTACTGATTTCTCAGGATCTATGCACCCAAATTGCGTGAAAATGTAATCATATGTGAGTTCTAGTATAATATATTTGTCCAATGAATACCCGTTTATCATCTGCATTTCCTATTGGTGTAGCAATTTTAGTGGCCGGTAGTGTAAATATTTGACCAGCCGCTGTCTCATGTCCGCAGTGGATCAACAGAAATTCTTCCGCCCATTGTGTTAAGCGTAGGACGACCAACACGGTTCTCGTCAGTCCGAAGTATCTCCCCTTGCAGCGGGTGTCTCCCTACTGAGCCAGCGTCTCGAGGCGTCAGACGGGGGGCTTTGCCAGCGCGCATCTGCGGTACGCGGGGACCACCGAGGCATCTCGCAGGCATGTGGCGGCCGCGCCCTCGCGTTCCGGGGAGGCCCGCAGGAACGCGGTCACAGGGCTCGTTTCCCGATAGCGACGGATTCCCGCCGTTACTTTCAATAATTCAGCTGGCCGCCGGTCGCGTCCGCGTCGGCGGATCGCGGCCTGCCCGCTGGTCGATAGCGTAATCTGCCGCTAACAGCATTACACTCGTCGCCGAAGCGCTCCGCCTCCGTCTTGCCCCGCCGCGGAAAAACTTAGGCTGCTTGTCGCTCCGGCCCAAAAGCAGTAGGCAGCTGCACTGTTCACCTTCTGCGCAATTCGCATTAAATTTCACTACCGCTACTGAACGGTTACACTAACGAGGAAACAGCACAACAATCAGAGTTTTGTAATTGTTTTATATTTGTGGAGCTTGAATTTCGGAACTCACATATCTGTCACGCAAAACAGATCAGCCAACCACTGAAAAATTGTCGAGAAAATCAACTTTGAAGTTTATGACCATTTTTAATACGCTAATGTAACGTCTCTTCTTCTCGAGATTCAGCATTGCTGCGGGGTTAAATGCTCGTGTGCCCCTTAGGGATTTATTTCTGGCCGATGCTAGGTGCTTATTCTACTAATATTTCCGTGAAGCGTAAAATACTTGAAGATTAAATATATTTGCAATTGCCAATATGGACAACCAACAGCTGTAGAATGGAATGATGACAATGAAAATTTGTGCCGGGCCGAGACTCGAATCAGGATTGCCCGCTTATCGCGACCGGTCGCCTTACCAGATGTCTATCCGTGCATGACTCATGGCCACACCCAAACTTCGATATGTCGTCAACCACGCGTCAGCAACCTGTACTCGTTCATCAATTATGTGTATTCCCGTACAAAGTGAGACATTTTACTCTAAAATGGCTTGCTCGGTGTCGGCGGATAAATACATCTACACTCATGCTCATAAATTAAGGATAATTGCAGAATGTGGTGCCACACAACGTGGCACTACACAAAACTGGCGCTAATAGCATAGGCACATAGGGAACAAACACGACACAGATCTGTAAGTCCACGGTATTGGTGATACGTTGAGAAAACCGTCCCGAAACACATGTGCTACAAAACGCCACTGTTTCCTGCGCATGTTCCCCGACATCAATATGGGATATGATCACCATGCACAGGTACACAGACCGCACAACGGGTTGGCATACTCTGGATCAGGTGGTAGAGCAGCCGCTGGGGTATAGCCTCCTATTCTTGCACCGATGCCTGTCGGAGCTCCTGGAATGTCGTAGGGTTTTGAAGACGTGCAGCGATACGTCGACTGAGAGCATCCCAGACGTGCTTGACGGGGTTTAGGTCTGGAGAACAGGCAGGCCATTCCATTCACCTGATATGTTTCAAAGTACTCCTCCACGATGGCAACTTGGTGGGGCCGTGCGTTATCATCCATCGGGAGGAAGGTGGGACTCACTGCACCCCTGAAAAGGCCGACATACTGGTGCAAAATGACGTCCCGATACACCTGACCTGTCAAAGTTTCTCTGTCAAAGACATGCAGGGGTGTACGTGCACCAATTATAATCCCACTCCACACCATCAAAACACGACCTCCATACAGGTCGCTTTCAAGGACATTAAGGGGTTGGTATCTGCTTCCTGATCCACGCCAGGTGAAAACCCGGCGAGAATCACTGTTCAGACTATACCCGGACTCGTCCGTGAACATAACCTAGGACCACTGTTCCAATGACCAAGTACTGTGTTCTTGAAACCAGGCTTTACGGGCTCTTCTGTGACCAGGAGTCAGTGGAATTCACCTTGCAGGTCTCCGGGCGAATAAACCATGTCTGTTCAGTCGCCTGTAGACTGTGTGTCTGGAAACAACTGTTCCAGTGGCTGTGGTAAGGTCCCAAGCAGGGCTACCTCCTTGGCCGTCTGCGGGCACTGATGGTGAGATATCGGTCTTCCTGTGGTGTTGTACACTGTGGACGTCCCGTACTGTAGCGCCTGGATACGTTCCCTGTCTGCTGGAATCGTTGTCATAATCTTGGGATCACACTTTGTGGCACACAGAGCGCCCGTGCTTACGACCTGCTGTGTTTGAACAGCCTCCTGTCACCCTAGTATTCTACCACTCATAACGTCATCAATATGTGTTCTTTGAGCCATTTTCAAACACACAGTCACCATTTGCACGGCTGAAAACGTCTGCTGACTTACTCGCATCACCGTACTCTGACATGAACCAACACACCTCTGCGTATGTGGACTGCAGCCAGCGCCACCGTGCAACGACCGCAGGTCAAATGCACCGCATGGCCATACCCCGAGTTGATTTAAATCCGCAAACCGCCCACCAGAGCGTTGTTTCGCCATGTATCAGCATTATCCTTAATTTATGAGCATTAGTGTACATCTACATAGATACTCCGCAAGGCGCCATAAGGTGCGTGGCGGAGGGTACCCTTTATCACTACTTGCCATTTCCCCTCCTGTTCTAGTCGTAAATAGAGCGAGGGAAAACGATTGTCTGTACGCCTCCGTATGAACCCTAATTTCTCGTATCTTATGTTCGTCGTCCTTACGCGCAATGTGTGTTGTCGGGAGCAGAATCGTTCGGCAGTTAGCTTCAAATGCCGCTTCTCTAAATTTTCTTAATAATATTTGCCGAAAAGAACGGCGCCTACCCTCCAGGGATTCGCATTTGAATTCCCGAAGCATCTCCGTGATACTTATGTTTTGGTCCACCCTACCGTTAACAAATTTAGCAGCCCTTCAATACGACCTGGTACGGATCCCAAACACTCGAGCAGTACTCAAGAATAAGACGCATCAGCGCCCTATATACGTTCTCCTAGTCTTTCTAACCACAGTTTTCACATGCTCGTTCCACCTCATATCGCTTTGCATCGTTACGCCCAGCTGGAAATTTTGTCAAAGTCCTCCTGTATCTTCCTACAGTCACTCAACTTCCACACCTTACCGTACACCAAGGCATCATCAGCAAACAACCGCAGACTGCTGCCCATCATGTCCGCGAAATCATATATGTATACAGAGAACAACAGCGGTCCTACCACACTTCCCTGGGGCACTCCAGAGACCCTCGTCTCTGATGAACACTCGCCGTCGAGGTCAACATACTGGGTTCTGATATTTAAGAAGTCTTCGTGGATGGAAATCGAATCTGGGTCACCAAGTGATAGATGAGCATTTTACGACAGACCCATGTGGCCTTGCAGTAGAGTATCGGAAAACTTCAAAGTCGATTTTCTAGAGAATTTTTGAGAGTTCCATTGAACAGCTCTGGCTGATATTTTAGTTGTGACCAATACATATATACACTACTGGCCATTAAAATTGCTACACCAAGAAGAAATGCAGATGATAAACGGGTATTCATTGGACAAATATATTATACTAGAACTGACATGTGATTACATTTTCACGCAATTTGGGTGCATATATCCTGAGAAATCAGTGCCCAGAACAACCACCTCTGGCCGTAATAACGGCCTTGATACGCCTGGGCATTGAGTTAAACAGAGCTTGGATGGCGTGTACAGATACAGCTGCCCATGCAGCTTCAACGCGATACCACACTTCATCAAGAGTAGTGACTGGCGTATTGTGACGAGCCAGTTGCTCGGCCACCATTGACCAGACGTTTTCAATTGGTGAGAGATCTGGAGAATGTGCTGGCCAAGGCAGCAGTCGAACATTTTCTGTATCCAGAAAGGCCCGTACAGGACCTGCAACATGTGGTCGTGCATTATCCTGCTGAAATGTTGGGTTTCGCTGAGATCGAATGAAGGGTAGAGCCACGGGTCGTAACACATCTGAAATGTAACGTCCACTGTTCAAAGTGCCGTCAATGCGAACAAGAGGTGACCGAGACGTGTAACCAATGGCAACCCATTCCATCACGCCGTGTGATACGCCAGTATGGCGATGACGCATACACGCTTCCAATGTGTGTTCACCGCGATGTCGCCAAACACGGATGCGACCATCATGATGCCATAAACAGAACCTGGGTTCATCCGAAAAATGACGTTTTGCCATTCGTGCACCCAGCTTCGTCGTTGACTACACCATCGCAGGCGCTCCTGTCTGTGATGCAGCGTCACAGGTAACCGCAGCCGTGGTCTCCTAACTGATAGTCCGTGCTGTTGCAAACGTCGTCGAACTGTTCGTACAGATGGTTGTTCTCTTGCAAACGTCCCCACATGTTGACTCGGGGATCGAAACGTGGCTGCACGATCCGTTACAGCCATGCGGATAAGATGCCTGTCATCTCGACTGCTAGTGATACGAGGCCGTTGGGATCCAGCACGGTTTTCCGTATTACCCTCCTGAACCCACCGATTCCACATTCTGCTAACAGTCATTGGATCTCGAGCAACGCGAGCAGCAATGTTGCGGTACGATAAACCGCAATCGCGATAGCCTACAATCCGAACTTTATTAAAGTCCGAAACGTGATGGTACGTATTTCTCCTCCTTACACGAGGCATTACAACAACGTTTCACCAGGCAATGCCGGTCTACTGCTGTTTGTTTATGAGAAATCGGTTGGAAGCATTCCTCAAGTCAGCACGTTGTAGGCGTCGCCACTGGCGCCAACCTTGTGTGAAAGCTCTGAAAAGCTAATCGTTTGCATATCACTCCATCTTCTTCTTGTCGGTTAAATTTCGCGTCTGTAGCACGTCACCTTCGTGGTATAGCAATTTTAATGGCCAGTGTGGTGTCACTATCAACGCACGTAACGCAGCGTTCGCGGGAAAAAAATCTCAGTACACAGACGAATGGGCGGCGCGTTTGAAAGGTAGATTGCACCCGTGTGCTGTTCATTTGAACGCCCTCTTCCGCCGTTACAAGACGTATTTTCTGTTTCTGTTATTTTTCTTTGTTGGGTGTTGTGAAAAATCAGTGAAACCGGTGGCGGTATTATTGACATCGAGCTACGAATACGAACCGACGACGAAAAAAAAAAATAAAAAAAAAAAAAGAAAGAATAGCATTCTGCGTCGGAATTGCGAAGAAGTAAAAGTTTGAGACGCTGAACTTGGAAAGACTTAGTTTTTGATCTTCTGTGATGAAAATTACTCAAGGGAAGAAAAGAAGAAAGACATAGGCAAGAAAAACTTTATTGTTAACAGGTACACTTTCGTTAATATCAAACTATATGCATGTTCAAGTTTACCTTCATTAACAGAATAGTTGGTAAATTAGCCCGAACGTTATCCGCTGATGAAATACGTCGTCCACTGTGCATAGCATTATACTTGTGAGATTCCCTTCTAAGATGTCTTCATGTTTAAATGCATATCGCATTCGAACACAGCTCTGAAATATTGTAGTCTCTTTTACAGTGTATTCGGCAAAATCCACACTGACATCTAATGAGCGATGTCGTGTTCTCCATTTATTACACGCTGTACCGAAACTACGCTTGAGTATACCTACGTGATAAAGCTAGCTGATAGGTAACTTTTTTTTTATTTCAGTTGCTTTCCGCCGTAGGGACTCACTAAATTTTCTGTCATCCAAAATGCTTAACCGTCCACCATCACGAAAGTAAGTGGCACGCCATTGTTTTCTGTTAAAGATATTTTTTTCGCTGTAACCAAAGATTTTCCGTAAGCGCGAAAGGCTACCAAGATAAAGCGATAGTCACATAGCACGAACAGGACTAGAGGCAAAAAATGTTTATAAGTGACGTCTGTTCTGTGTTTCCTATTCTGTAAAAGTTTACAATCAACACTCCGATGCAATGCGGGAAATTTGCATACTGTTCATATCGTTATTTTTCTCCATGTGGTGTTAGTATTATCACAATGTATTTTAAATTAATGCAGATATGTTTGCGCAATTGATGAATTACTCCATATACATCCCATTTTCCAATAGCTCCGCCACTGCACATCCGCTTGCAAGATCTATGAAACCGGAACAGGCTGCGAGAGATTGTTATTGCGGCGACTGACGATCTCTACCGCTCGTTACCCTAACTTTCGACTTCGATCCCGCGATAGCGTGGGTCGACGCGCGTTGCATCTGGACATAATCAATTTTCGCAATGTACATCTGTCGTATCTTAGCTCTTGCACTTGTCACGAATCTCAGTTCCATTAATGGTTTGAAAGAGAGATATATTGTTTGTGATAAATACAATCCCTAAGGGAGTGCAATAAGGGATAAGAAAATATTTCGTTACATTAAAACAAAATTTTAAAGCTATATTTATGAAGATTTTTATTTCATTTCTCGGTTATATATAAATAACTATTTGTTAGGCGATAAAACTTGCTATAGAAACGTCTACAGAAGAAAACAAAAGGCATGATTAACAAAAACTTTGGATTCCAGCATCCAGAATCGCTTTTTGGTCAGAAGTATATTCGGAAAAGACCATTCTTATATGGCCTTAATTAGCGTGAAAACATTTGAAGGCTTTGGAATATGCAGACAACATAAAAATTCGATAAATAAAAACAAAACAAAAATCTCTGCACGCCATACAGCCTAAGCGAGGGAAGCAGCGGGCGCTAAACTAGTCTGTCTTATTTTTGTATCAGAGTGTGTGCGTACGGAGCGATTTAAAGTAGACCGAGAACGTAGGATAAACGCAGGAAAATAAGATGCCAAACTGAGATTCATTGGAAGAACGTTAGTCCATTCACGATGGAGGTGGCATAATAAATCCTCGCTCGACAGAAACCTGACCATTGTTCATCAGTCTTGAACCGGATCTAACGACTGGCAGCTAGTTTCGTCATAGGTTGATTTAGTAAGCATGGAAGCATCACGGACATGCTAGTCAACTCCAGTGGCATATGCCACAAGAGAGGAGTCGTGCATCACAGGGAGCTTTACAGTAAAAATTCAGAGTATGTACGTTCCAAGAAGGGTTAGATAATATAAGGGGCCGTCAGATTAAAACGAGACAAATGAAAAAAAAACTTAGTAAGTTGTTTATTATTTCAAGAGTAATCGCCATAACTGTTACTACATGTATCCCACTACGAGACAAGACTGTCAATGCCTTCGTGTGGCTCTCCTGCCGGCATCTTTCCAAGGTTGTTTCGAGTACGCTGCAGAAGTTACGCTGCGAAGTCCTTACACATTCTCCGTACAAATCTGATAGTCTACTGGCCATTAAAATTGCTACACCAAGAAGAAATGCAGATGATAAACGGGTATTCATTGGACAAATATACACTCCTGGAAATGGAAAAAAGAACACATTGACATCGGTGTGTCAGACCCACCATACTTGCTCCGGACACTGCGAGAGGGCTGTACAAGCAATGATCACACGCACGGCACAGCGGACACATCAGGAACCGCGGTGTTGGCCGTCGAATGGCGCTAGCTGCGCAGCATTTGTGCACCGCCGCCGTCAGTGTCAGCCAGTTTGCCGTGGCATACGGAGCTCCATCGCAGTCTTTAACACTGGTAGCATGCCGCGACAGCGTGGACGTGAACCGTATGTGCAGTTGACGGACTTTGAGCGGGGGCGTATAGTGGGCATGCGGGAGGCCGGGTGGACGTACCGCCGAATTGCTCAACACGTGGGGCGTGAGGTCTCCACAGTACATCGATGTTGTCGCCAGTGGTCGGCGGAAGGTGCACGTGCCCGTCGACCTGGGACCGGACCGCAGCGACGCACGGATGCACGCCAAGACCGTAGGATCCTACACAGTGCCGTAGGGGACCGCACCGCCACTTCCCAGCTAATTAGGGACACTGTTGCTCCTGGGGTATCGGCGAGGACCATTCGCAACAGTCTCCATGAAGCTGGGCTACGGTCCCGCACACCGTTAGGCCGTCTTCCGCTCACGCCCCAACATCGTGCAGCCCGCCTCCAGTGGTGTCGCGACAGGCGTGAATGGAGGGACGAATGGAGACGTGTCGACTTCAGCGATGAGAGTCGCTTCTGCCTTGGTGCCAATGATGGTCGTATGCGTGTTTGGCGCCGTGCAGGTGAGCGCCACAATCAGGACTGCATACGACCGAGGCACACAGGGCCAACACCCGGCATCATGGTGTGGGGAGCGATCTCCTACACTGGCCGTACACCACTGGTGATCGTCGAGGGGACACTGAATAGTGCACGGTACATCCAAACCGTCATCGAACCCATCGTTCTACCATTCCTAGACCGGCAAGGGAACTTGCTGTTCCAACAGGACAATGCACGTCCGCATGTATCCCGTGCCACCCAACGTGCTCTAGAAGGTGTAAGTCAACTACCCTGGCCAGCAAGATCTCCGGATCTGTCCCCCATTGAGCATGTTTGGGACTGGATGAAGCGTCGTCTCACGCGGTCTGCACGTCCAGCACGAACGCTGGTCCAACTGAGGCGCCAGGTGGAAATGGCATGGCAAGCCGTTCCACAGGACTACATCCAGCATCTCTACGATCGTCTCCATGGGAGAATAGCAGCCTGCATTGCTGCGAAAGGTGGATATACACTGTAAATGGCTCAAATGGCTCTGAGCATTATGGGACTTAACATCAGTGGTCATCAGTCCCCTAGAACTTAGAACTACTTAAACCTAACTAACCTAAGGACATCACACACATCCATGCCCGAGGCAGGATTCGAACCTGCGACCGTAGCAGTCGCGCAGCTCCGGACTGAGCGCCTAGAACCGCGAGACCACCGCGGCCGGCGGATATACACTGTACTAGTGCCGACATTGTGCATGCTCTGTTGCCTGTGTCTATGTGCCTGTGGTTCTGTCAGTGTGATCATGTGATGTATCTGACCCCAGGAATGTGTCAATAAAGTTTCCCCTTCCTGGGACAATGAATTCACGGTGTTCTTATTTCAATTTCCAGGAGTGTATTATACTAGAACTCAAATATGATTACATTTTCACGCAGTTTGGGTGCATAGATCCTGAGAAATCAGTACCCAGAACAACCAACTCTGGCCGTAATAACGGCCTTCATACGCCTGAGCATCAAGTCAAACAGAACTTGGATGGCGTGCACAGGTGCAGCTGCCCATGCAGCTTCAACACGATACCACAGTTCATCAAGAGTAGTGACTGGCGTATTGTGACGAGCCAATTGCTCGGCCACCATTGACCAGACGTTTTCAATTGGTGAGAGATCTGGAGAATGTGCTGGCCAGGGCAGCAGTCGAACATTTTCTGTAACCAGAAAAACCCGTACAGGACCTGCAACATGCGGTCGTGCATTATGCTGTTGAAATGTAGGGTTTCGCTGGGATCGAATGAAGGGTAGAGCCACGGGTAGTAACACATCTGAAATGTAACGTTCACTGTTCAAAGTGCCGTCAATGAGAACAAGAGGTGACCGAGACGTGTAACCAATGACACCCCATACCTTCACGCCGGGTGATACGCCAGTATGGCGATGACGAATACACGCTTCCTATGTGCGTTCACCGCAATGTCGCCAAACACGGATGCGAGCAACACGATGCTGTAAACAGAACCTGAATTCATACGAAAAAATGACGTTTTGCCATTCGTGCACCCAGGTTCGTCGTTGAGTACACCATCGCAGGCATTCCTGTCTGTGATGGAGCGTCAAGGGTACCGACAGCCGTGGTCTCCGAGCTGATAGTCCATGCTGCTGCAAACGTCGTCGAACTGTTCGTGCAGATGGTTGTTGTCTTGCAAACGTCCCCATCTGTTGGCTCAGGGATCGAGACGCGGTTGCACGATCCATTACAGCCATGCGGATAAGATGCCTGTCATCTCGACTGCTAGTGATACGAGGCCGTTGGGATCTAGCACGGCGTTCCGTATTGCCCTCCTGAACCCACCGATTCCATGTTCTGCTAACAGTCTTTGGATCTCGACCAACGCGAGCAGCAATGTCGCGATACGATAAACCGCAATCGCGATAGGCTACAATCCAACCTTTATCAAAGTCGGAAACGTGATGGTACGCATTTCTCCTCCTTACACGAGGCATCACAACAACGTTTCACCAGGCAACGCCGGTCAAGTGCTCTTTGCGTATGAGAAATCGGTTGGAAACTTTCCTCATGTCAGCACGTTGTAGGTGTCGCCACCGGCGCCAACCTTGTGCGAATGCTCTGAAAAGCTGATCATTTGCATATCACAGCATCTTCTTCCTGTCGGTTAAATTTCGCGCCTGTAGCACGTCATCTTCGTGGTGTAGCAATTTTAATGGCCAGTAGTGTATGCTGCTCGATGTTCTCCCCCATGGCGTAATGATCAATCTGAAGTGTATTGTGTTATCCCCAGGAAATTGAATAAACGATTTCGGCGTGTTCTTCGCCACAAAAATGAAAACTAACTTCTCCTTCTCCATGACAATGCAGAGCCTCGCACAAGTCTGCGCACCCGAGAGGAGCTCAGAAAACCTCATTGGACTGTTATTCCTCATCCACAGGGGCATACAGGCACCTCGCAGTAAGGTGCCGTAAAGCCGTCGTGTTGAACGGAGACTGTGTTGAAAAAGAGTGGGGAATAAAATGATGTACTCGGATCCTGAAAGAAAGAAGAACATGTTGCATTAATTGCTGAACGCGGCTCATATTTACAGCTATAATCATAATTTTGATATAGTCCATCTGTCTCGTTTTCATATTATTGCCCCTTATACGTAACTAATTGCTTCGTATATCTCACAAAAAGTTCACAGAGTAAAAATTAGAGACACTCACAGGGGGACTTACCAACAGTCGTCTTCCCGCGCCGCTCTCGCGGCCTGAACAGGAAAGGGGGTCAGTGACAGTTGTACCGAAAGTACCCTCCGCCACTCACCACAATTTTGGTTGCGAAGTATATGTTTACGTGCATTTTTTTCCTTATTGTTCTTGCACATTACTGACTGCGGAGGCAGTAGAAACTTTCTACTGTCAGGTGGTTATCTGCACTTTCTTAATAGTGAATCCCTCCTAAGCTTCTAGTCTGTTCTTGCGTAGCATTCGCGTAACACCACCTCACCGATCGGACCGTAACAAATCAAGCAGCACGCTTCTAAATTGCTACGATGCCTTTATATTATCCGGCCCAGTGGGAATCACTCCAGCACTACTGAGGAATGTATCGCGCAAACGTTTCGTATTCAGTCTCCTTTACAGGTTCGGTAGTTTCATCAACAACTTACAGAAGAATGGAAAAGACAGTTCAGGGGATCTATTAGCTGACGATCAGCTTAGCTTTGGGAAAGTAAAGGCGCCAGACTAGCTCCCCCACCTCGGAATGACTTAACCTCAACAAATCACGACTCGGTTCATGATAAATGTGGTGTCACCGCCAGACACCACACTTGCTAGGTGGTAGACTTTAAATCGGCCGCGGTCCGCTAGTATACGTCGGACCCGCGTGTCGCCACTATCAGTGATTGCAGACCGAGCGCCGCCACACGGCAGGTCTAGAGAGATTTCCTAGCACTCGCCCAGTTGTACACCCAACTTTGCTAGGAAAGTTTCACTGACAAATACGCTCTCATTTGCCGAGACGATAGTTAGCATAGCCTTCAGCTACGTCATTTGCTACGACCTAGCAAGGCGCCATTACCAGTTTATACTGAGATTGTAACATGTACCGTCAAGAGCGATGTACACCAATTGTGGATTAAAGTTAAGTATTACATCAACTACGTACTTTATTTGCTACTAAAAATTCCCTTAGCTGTTCCAGACCTCACGCCAGTCTGCGTGAGCTTAAAAGCGTGCATTTCGGCCTCCTCTAGCAACACGGTGTTGGCTCTTCTGCCAACACTTCAATAAACTCTTACATCTGTCCGTTAAATAAAAAATAAGGGAAATAATAATGAAGTGCAGCGCTTAATGCAAATTTCTTGTTTGGATGCTTACTAGAAAGAAGTGTAGGAATTTTTTTTGTGCATATTTAGCGCTGCACATATGATGTCGACTCGTCCCTACCAGTTTTACAGTCGCTATTATCGATCATTTAGCTTACAGGGATGGTACAAGGGAAGAAGAATGTTATTTTTATATTGCAGTTTTCCTCAATAGGTGACAGAATATGTTTTCTTCCAGTAACGCATCCAGTAATTGGCAAAGACTGCCTGCCTTATTTCTGCGGATTAAGAATGGTAACTACGTCTGCCTCAGCCCAAGTGACTGCGCAAAATATTGTTCTTGTCGTTATTGCACTGGCCTTATTGACCAGAACTGAAAAAGTTTTCGGAAAGTACTCCACTTCCCTGTTAGGACGCAGTTAGTATTTGGAGGTATGATCGTTTCTTGTCGTGTAGGGCGGTGTGACAACCGGATGCCCACACAAGACCCCGAGCGAGCTTATCGCTGGACCCACGGAGAGTGTTTACCCGACCTATGAGCCCCATTTGCGTAATGCCTCTCGAGATGTAAATGACGACGCCGCTTCCGAGTAAGGATCACCATCACGTCTGTCGCACTAAGAGCCAAGGAGAGAAACTCTCAGGACAAAGATTCTACCTGTGGAGAAATCCAAAACAGAAACATCACTTAGTTTGAAGGTTTTCACTAACCGCTGTTGTACTGCGGAAACGCTTGACAGCAATGTAGCCATTATAACTGATTGCTGGCGGCAGTGGTCACGAGAATGCAATGTTGCAAAAAGACTTGGCTCGGGACGGCCGTGTGGCATACCGAAAGGGAAGACCATCGTGTTCTGAGTGTGGCTCTGGCGCATCGTGCTGCATCTGCTGCTGCAGTTGGCACCACAGTGACACAACGAACTGTTACTTCACAGTGACAAAACGAACGGTTACTTCAGAAACAGCTCCGAGCAAGACACCCTGTGCCGTGCATGCCACTGACACCAAACCACTTCCATTTCCGACTTCACTGATGCGAAGCGAGAGCTAATTGGAGGGCAGGGAGGAGGTCTATCGTATTTTCTGATGAAAGCTGGTTCTGCCTCGGTGCCAGTGATGGCCGTGTGTTGGTTAGAAGCAGGCCAGTTGAGGGCCTGCAACCAACCTGTGTGCGTGCTACACACACTGGACCTGGAATCTACACCTACATCTACATCCATACTCCGCAAGCCACCTGACGGTGCGTGGCGAAGGGTACTTTGAGTACCTCTATCGGTTCTCCCTTCTATTTCAGTCTCTTATTGTTCGTGGAAAGAAAGATTGCCGCTATGCCCCTGTGTGAGCTCTAATCTCTCTGATTTTATCCCCATTGTCTCTTCGAGAGATATACGTGGGAGGGAGCAATATACTGCTTGACTCCTCGGTGATGGTATGTTCTCGAAACTTCAACAAAAGCCCGTACCGAGCTACTGAGAGTCTCTCTTGCAGAGTCTTCCACTGGAGTTTATCTGTCATCTCCGTAACGCTTTCGCGATTACTAAATGATCCTGTAACGAAGCACGCTGCACTCCGTTGGATCTTCTCTATCTTTTCTATCAACCCTATCTGGTAAGCATCCCACACCGGTGAGCAGTATTCAAGCAGTGGGCGAACAAGTGTACTGTAACCTACTTCCTTTGTTTTCGGATTGCATTTCCTTATGATTCTTCCAATGAATCTCAGTCTGGCATCTGCTTTACCGACGATTACTTTTATATGGTCAGTCCATTGTAAATCACTCCTAATGCCTACTCCCAGATAATTTATGGAATTAACTGCTTCCAGTTGCTGACCTGCTACATTGTAGCTAAATGATAAAGGATCTTTCTTTCTATGTATTCGCAACACATTACCCTTGTCTGCACTGAGATTCATTTGTCATTCCCTGCACCATGCGTCAATTCGTTGCAGATCCTCCTGCATTTTAGTACAATTTTCCATTGTTACAGCCTCTCGATATACTACAGCATCATCCGCAAAAAGCCTCAGTGAACTTCCGATGTTATCCACAAGGTCATTCATGTATATTGTGAATAGCAACGGTCCTACGACACTCCCCTGCGGCACACCTGAAATCACTCTTACTTCGGAAGACTTCTCTCCATTGAGAATAACATGCCGCGTTCTGTTATCTAGGAACTGTACAATCAAATTTTGGTCTGCTGTGCGGTTTCGTACGACAGAGGGAGCAGTCTCACGGTTGTCCCACGAACCCTGACTGCAAATTTGTACGTCAGTGTGGTGATTCGACCTGTTGTGCTGCCATTCATGAACGGCATACCAGGGTGTGTTTTCCAATAGGATAGCCGGCCGCTGTGGCCGAGCGGTCCTAGGCGTTTCAGTCCGGAACCGAGCTTCTGCTACGGTCGCAGGTTCGAATCCTGCCTCGGGCATGGATGTGTGTGCTGTCCTTAGGTTAGGTAGGTTTAAGTAGTTCTAAGCCTAGGGGACTGATGACCACAGATGTTAAGTCCCATAGTACTTAGAGCCATTTGAACCAATAAAATGGTTCAAATGGCTCTGAGCACTATGGGACTCAACTGCTGAGGTCATTAGTCCCCTAGAACTTAGAACTAGTTAAACCTAACTAACCTAAGGACATCACAAACATCCATGCCCGAGGCAGGATTCGAACCTGCGACCGTAGTGGTCTTGCGGTTCCAGACTGCAGCGCCTTTAACCGCACGGCCACTTCGGCCGGCATTTGAACCAATAGGATAACGCTCGCCCATATAGCGCTTTTGTAATCCACATACTGTACAGAGTGTCGAAATGTTGCCTTGGCCTGCTCTATCATCATATCTGTCTCCAATCGAGCACATATGGGACATCATCAAACGATAACTCCATCGTCATCTTCAAACAGCATTAGCCATCGGTGTAGTGACCAACGAAGAGCAACACGCACAGAACTCCACCCCACAAACTGGCATCCGACACCTGTACTTCACGATGCATGCACATTTACATGCTTGCATTTAATTTTCTATTTGTTACACTGGTTACTAATGCACCAACATTTCACATTTGTAATGGATTATCTCACTCTTACATTAACCTGTAATATTGTAATGCTGACCACTTACCTACGTTACCTTAGACAAATGTATTTCTGAAACTTCATTACTCTGCTTTAATTATTTTTTGACGCTGCAATTTTCTTCCGTTATTATATTTGGATAGCTAAAACTGTAGGCACTTTTTCTGTTGAAAATTCCGACTGACAATAAGAAAAGGAATTGATTGACTGCGGCTCAATTTCTCGTGCTTTCTGTAGCACTCACACTTGTCTTTCTACTTATACGCTTTTAAGATAATTTGGGTCCAGAGCGATCATTATGTCACCATAGCCAGATTATCCAGTTCTTCCTTTTACACACACTAAAAACAGCACATTTGCAAGAGTAATAGAAAGGGGGCATTAAGGTCAGTGACTAAAAGCATCGTGGTGCGGTCCCAATTCGAGTCACGTACTGATCATGAAATTTCTGAACCGTAATAAATATATGTTATTAGCTAAAGGAGTAATTTATCTGTTGTTCCCAGAACCGTATCGGTAGGTAGTAATCCCGCGCTCCCAATTCCTTAACACGTTCAGCCGGCGCTGCGAATTTTTTTTGTCGCTGTGGGGCGGCGCGAGTATCAGCGCCTTCCTTCATCTGGCGAAGCTGCTTTTCCTGTTTCTTGCCGTGGGTCGGCGGTCGTCTTAAAACTCCCTATGTTACTAGTTTAATATATTGACTTTCTATTTTTAGAACTACGAGAGATCACATACAACAATTTTACATTAAACTAATCATAAATTATTTGAAATCTCATTTCTTTTGAAAAGCTCCCTCGCTGAAGGGTGATGCAACGTATATTCAAAGCCCGTCGTTGCGCCTAAGTGATAGGCAATACATCACACGTTGTTGTATTATTGCTTGCACAACTGGTAAAGTCGAGCGTGAACCACTGGCGTACACAACATGCCACGGGATGATACAGCGTGAGCCGTCGCTGTTTCACGATGCCCCATGGGAAAATCTAGCATGAACCACCGGTGGTACACGCCACCGTATGGGAAGATCTAGCGTGAGCCACCAGTGGTTCATGCCGGCCAATGGGAAGATCTAGTGTGAGCCACCGGTAGGACATGCTGACCCATGGGAAGATCTAGCGTGTGCCACCGGTGGTACATGCTGCCCCACGGGAAGATCTAGCGTGAACCACCGGTGATTCATGCCGCCCCATGGGAAGATCTAGCGTGAGTCACCGGTGGTTCATGCTGTCCCATGGTAAGATCTAGTGTGAGCCACCGGTGGTTCATGCTGCCCCATGGGAAGTTCTAGTGTGAGCCGCCGGTGGTACATGCTGTCCCATGGAAAGATCTAGTGTGAGCCACCAGTGGTTCACACCATCCCATGGGAAGACCTAGCATTAGCCATCGGTGGTACATGCCACCCCATGGGAAGATCTAGCGTGAGCCACCAGTGGTTCAAGCCACCCCATGGGAAGATCTAGCATGAGCCACTGTGGTTCATGCTGCCCCATGGGAAGATCTAGTATCAGCCACCAGTGGTTCACACCATCCCATGGGAAGATTTAGCGTGAGCCACCAGTGGTTCATGCCGCCCCACGGGAAGATTTGGCGTGAGCGACCGGTGGTACATGCTGCTCCATGGGAAGATCTAGCGTGAGCCACCGGTGGTTCATGCTGCCCTATAGGAAGATCTAGCGTGAGCCACCAGTGGTACATGCTGCCCCATGGGAAAATCTAGTGTGAGCCACCAGTGGTTCACACCATCCCATGGGAAGATCTAGCGTGAGCCACCGGTGGTACATGCTGCCCTATGGGAAGTTCTAGCATGAGCCATTGGTCGTTCACGCCGCCCCATGGGAAGATATAGCATGTGCCACCAGTGGTGCATGCTGTCCTATGGGAAGATCTAGTGTGAGCCACCACTGGTTCACGCCGCCCCATGGGAAGATCTAGCGTGAGGCACCGGCGGTACACGCCGGCGTGAACGTGTTGAAGAATCGAACTCTCATGTTTATGATGTCAAATCTCCTGACCTCTGTGTCGCACGGTGATATACTTTTGCAGGTACATTCAGGGGTATATGTAGACACTGTCTGCAAAATGAGTTGTGAATGAAGTTAGTACTAAAGCAGTAATAAACTAAAACGTCATACCTGTTGGTGATGTTTTAGTGCATGAATGGCAAAAATATTGTAAGTGATAAATTTTTTCCCATTCATTATTTTGTATGAGTGAAAGAGAGAAAAAGTTTCGAAAAGGTGTGAATCTATGGGTAAAGTTTGTTAGAGGAAGCTGAGTGCTCTCGTTCTCAAATACTGGATGAGTATAATCTGGGCAATTTGCACTACGCTGCTTCACGGCATGTACAGAGTTTTCTAAATGTAATACCCATCTTACTGTGTTAAACCATTAACGAAAAATTGTACAATGAGTGGATTATGACACCTTTTTAAACTTTTAATTTCGATGAATAATTATATGAAATACTGAAACGCAAATTTTTGCTGTCCCTTGAAGCCATTAGATAGGCAACCCTCACTGGTTGCTGTTTAGTGATACAGATGGATGAACGTGAAATGTTACTTTTGGTGGCGTTAGTCTGGGAAATCTGCACGTGCGCCTCGTTCTGGTTTCTGAGCACAGCAGCACGCATCATCGCGCCAGGGCGACTATGTCAGAAGAACAGTCATTGCCGATCAACTCAAATTAAGACTGCTGTTACACAAGTCCAACCGCCGTCGTACGTTTGACAGTGACTTAGTAAAATCTTCTGGGTGATGACGCCTTGCCATTTTTCTCTCCTACACCTTCAATAACTCGACTTTTCGACGCCTATGCTAGGATCTTGTTTAGGAGTTTTCACAATTCGTGCCATGTTGGATTAAGTCGACAGATCGAGTGACTGTCAAGTTTACCCTTCTCATCCCATGAGAATATGTCCCGAAATTTCTGGAGGACATAAATGCGCCGGAAGTCTTTGTGCACTTGTCGATGGTATTTTCAGCCTAGTCTAGGTCCTCACTTAAAGTGGCATCCAATATCTTCACGGTTTTCTGGTACGGTATTGGGATACTGACGGGAGGAAGAGAGAGCACTTGTTCGGGTAATTCAGTGCTAATTAATTCCAGAAGAGACACTAAAATTACTTACGACTTTTTCGCATTCAGTTTAAGTTTGAAGCTTTGCGACCATACGAACATACGTCCTTGTTCGAAAGGACGATTGCAGTATATGGTGAGCTGTCTGGTAGTTAAGCGAAGCTATAGGTTATCGGCACAGCAATTATATGTACACGATAGAACCAAAGAGAAGTAATCGGTATAGCAGGAGGAGCGGTCGATATTCAGCGATATGACAGGAACAACAATAGGAAGCAAAAAAGTCTACTGAGCATGGACTCTAAAATACATTCCTTAAGAGCTATGAGCACTTCTTCGTCGTCTATAGTTTGAACCAAATCTCTTCTAATGAAAGCTCTTTGCTTTCCATATTTTGAGAGTAGATGTTATGGGTCACAACAAGAAAAAAAGTCTATTAAACATGGCCTCTCAAAGTGCATACCTTAAGAACTACGAAGACTTATTCATCTTCACTAGTGTGAAACACATCTCTTCTAGTGAAAAAAATTATTGTAGTTCTTGAGGTATGCATTTTGTAGAACAAGTTTACTATACTTTTTTGCTACCCCCAAAAATATGAAAAGAAAAGAGATTGCATTAGAAATAATTATTTCTTCACTGTATCGAAGATGAAGAAGTGCTCATAGCTGTTAAGGCATGCATTTTAGGGCCCGAGTTAGTAGACTCCTTTGCTTCTAATGGACCTTCCTGTCACATGCCTGAATACTGACCACTTCCCCCGGGACACCCCATATATTACTAAACGGCAGAAACGGTCACCCAATACCAGTCGTAGGTTGTCTATTTAATGGCTTCCAGTAGCAACAAAAAAAATGTGATTTTGAGTAGTTCGTAAATTACTGACCGAATTAAAAAATAGAAAGTTCTATCATCTACCCATTAAGAGGTACAATTTTACGTTAAAAGTTATAGTTATAACACAGTAAGTTCAAATGTTCAAATGTGTGTGAAATCTTATGGGACTTAACTGCTAAAGTCATCAGTCCCTAAGCTTACACACTACTTTACCTAAATTATCCTAAGGACAAACACAGACACCCATGTCCGAGGGAGTACTCGAACCTCCGCCGGGACCAGCCGCACCATCAACACAGTAAGTGAAATATTTAAAGTATATATATATATATATATATATATATATATATATATATATATGTGTGTGTGTGTGTGTGTGTGTGTGTGTGTGTGCCTGTGTGTGTGTGTGTGTGTCGTGAGGCAGCATAACTGCCGCGCGGGGTAGCCGGCAGCTGTTCTGAATGCCAATGGCTTTCCGGGTAGTGTGTTGTGTCTTCGGTGTTTCTATATTTTTGTCTACTCCTTTTCCTGCGTTATTATATCATTGTACGAAATATAATTCAGAAGAAATGACGTCATAAACAATGAGACCCATGAAAAACTAGCGTTTCTTAAAACGGATCTGTTCATAAATGAGAGTTGATCCTATCTTAGGACAGTAGAGAGCCTAGGACTGATGCCAATGGCACTGCTGAGTGAACTCGCCTCCAGTACGCAATACGACCTTTTATTTCTACAGCCAACACACTGCTGTGTGTTTATAAAGTAGTTTTCATACCACTTCTCTGCCCTACCTGATAATTCTAGATGTCTCACTTTGTGAACAGTATGTCAAAGTTGACGATATCAAACGCTTTGCTGGTGTCTTAACGACAATATTGTGGTCTCACGGTTATCCGTGGCGTATTTCTCGCATATTGTAGGACTGCATTGCGAATAAAAGAGGCTTGCCAATTTACTAAAATTGTTCTGTGAGACAATGTATGATCACATTCGTACGGAATTTTGCAACCTACATAATTCAATGACGGAAAAAGCAGCACAAAAAATAATTAATGTAGAGTAATGAAACTTCGAGAATACATTTGTCTTATATTTCAGTGGTTAATATTGCAAGATCACAGGTTAATATAAGCACAAGATTAGCCACTGCAAATGTGAAATGCTGATTCATTAATAATCGGTCTAACAACCAGAATATTGAATGCAAGCATTGTAATGTACGGGTGCCGGATGTCAGTTTGTAGCATCGAGTGACATGCCTGTTGCACTCGGTCGGTCGGTACAGGGACGGTTAATGCTGTTTGAGGATGACGCTGGAGATGTAGTTCGACTGGAGGCAGGTCTGGTGATCAAGCAGGCCAAGGAAACATGTCGACACTCTGTAGAGCTTGTTGGACTACAACAGCGAAATGAGGGCGAGCGTTATCCCGTTGGAAAACGCCCCCTCAAATGCTGTTCATTAATGGCAGCACAGCTTGTAGAATTACCAGACTGACGTACAAGTTTGCAATCAGGGTTCGTGGGATAGCCACGGGAGTTCTCCTGCTATCATACGAAATCGCACCCAGACCATAATTTCAGATGTAGGTTCTAACAACCCTACCACAACAAAGGTCAAAATTTAATAACGATTGTGGTGTTGCTCACGCTGCTAAATACTGCATTTTCGGGCAACAACAAAGTTATTATGTGGCAGGTGTCATTAGAGCACAGTTAATAAAGTCATTTCATGTAATAATGAATAAACTAGGCACTCATCTTTTCGTGTTTCCCACGCTGGTCTCGTTGTAAAATCATGGCTCAATCGTCGAAAATCTAGGTGGTGATGATTCCAAGCTCGGATGCAAAGAAGCCTAGGTTTTATTTTGCTATATTCCAAAGTTTTATAGATGTGTTTCACAAACCATTCTTGAAGATTAAACCTTTGAAACTTAGCACAATGGTGATGTAAAAAATAATCAGCACTCCGAATTTAAGTTACACTTCCTTTTTTATTGCTTTTTTTGCAGTATCACGTAACACACAAAACATCACTTCACAATACAAAACATACCTGAAAACATCTTCCTCACTGTTAAAGTTCACATTTTATAACCTGACTACAATACGCGTCTTTCCAACATGACGTCCAAGACTTGACTTTCTCAAGTTCCGACTCTCTAACAAAAAACTAATCGCTTACGCGCCCAAAATTCAGAGTTACAAATACGTCAAAGATCATAGTGACAAAAGAAAGAATATACATAAGAATAATATCATTGCAATACAAACATATCGATGTATCAAAGTACCTCTACATTAATGAAAGCAAATCTGAATGTTGTCTCAGAAATATGTTAACTACTGTACAGAAATACAGTAGAATATTGCTGGTATCGAGAGGTTGAGTTGAGGTGCCGTAATGGTTACGTAATTCAAGTACCATTACAAGGTCCAGAGTATCTAGCACACGTTGTTTGCAGGCCTTTAATTCACCTCGCTCTAACCAACGCGCGGCCGTTACTGGCACCGACGCAGCAACAGCTTTCATCAGGAAACACAACAGATTTTCTCCCTGCCGTCCAGTGAGCTCTCGCATGACACCACTGAAACCGGAAATGGCAGTGAGTTGGTGTCAGTGCCGTGCACGCTACAGGACGTCTGGCTCGGTGCTGTCCTTCAAGTAACCGATTTGTAACAGATCGTTATGTCACTGTGATGTCAACTGCTGATCAAACTGCTGATGCAGCTGCGGTAAGATGCGCCAGAGCCATACGCCGAACACGATGGCCTTCCCTCTCGATAGCGCTCCGTAGCCGTCCAAAGCACGGTCCTCTTGCCACCGTACATTCTCGTGACCACCTCTAGCAGGAGTCATGTACAGTGGCCGCATTCATGGCAAATCTTCTTGCAATATTACAGAAGGGGCATCCAGCTTTTCGTAACCCAATTAGGCGACCACGTTCAAACTCCGTCAAGTATTGATAATGGACTCTTTGTCGCCTTAAAGGCATTCTTCACTAGCATCAACTCACCACGTCCAGTCTCAAATGTAATTAACGCTCACGAGCGTTACAGCGTCCAATTTGCAGCCTCATAGTGGAGCTGCTAGCGCCACTCTTATGTGACTGGCGCGAAATTGTAAGAGACGTCATCTTTCAGATGTAGAAATATGCTGTTTATGTGACACAGCTCTTTCTTGTTGTTGTCATTCGTGACGTCACTTGTGACGTCCGTTGGTATTCGTTACGTCACATACAAAAAAATTATTACACATATATTTTATATATTTTTATTTTTAATTTATCAGCATAATTTTTCTCTCAGGGATATTGTCTTTTCTTATCACTTTTACTTACGTGCATAAGTAAATATGAAACGGGTTCTTGAAGGGCCGCTGTTATTCATGTACAAACTTTAGATTTTGAACGTGATGACTAAAATATAGTTGCCGTTAACTGAATTGAATGTAATTTTGTTAATTTCTATTTATTGATTACAAAGCAAGGCTTGAGAGAATTTCGATTGTTGCCGTGGAGCGGCCAAGATAAAACTTACTGAACTCATGGAATCTGTATAGTTTAAAAACATGAACTTTAACGTAAATTAATTATCTGTTGAAATTTAAAAAGGTTCTTATAACGAAATCTCTCGCATTTACAGTTACTGTTAACATTGAAAAATAAATTAATACTTCGCCGCGTAATGGCCGACCAGAGGCTGCATAAGAAGATGAGGTTCTCGCAGCGCAAATTATTGAAAAAATGCTTATTAAAAATAGTTAGCCACTGCGAGCATTTGAGGTGACAACTATTACAAATAAATTCATTTTTTAATCATAATAACGAGTTTATTTAAGCAGAAATACGAATAACTTACATAAAATATGTGTAGCCGCTCAATGGCTGCCTTCCGTATAGCGAAACAAAACAGTGTGTGTCCCACAAAATACGTCCTTCCTCCTCCGCCGTAGAATCGCGTCTCTTTCGATCCTTTTTTATTTTCATAGACATTAAATAAAGATGCTATCGCTGCATATCAGTTGTTTCAAGAACATTTACTATATCTTTTACACTAATTATATTCATAAAATACGTAAATTACGATGTACAACCGCTAAAAATGTCAATATTTGTGTGACGCACCGTCACACATTTTTTTCCGGCAGTGTATATACATATGGGAACCTTCATTTGAAAATTACATATTTTTCTACTGTATCATCTTTGTGTATGTTATCCGGCAAGCCGATGCAGCAGTCGAGATTCCTGGAAAGTATCTGATACGACATTGATTTCTAGTCTTCGGCTGGTCACAACGCCTTCCTTGTCTGCATTCTCGACGGGCCGCTTCGTCAGGCCACAGAACTCACCTGACTGAACCGTGTCACGCCATCGCCGGTTATGAATTATCGAAAAAGTCTGGAAAGTACTGAGAAGACGGCGAGAGAGTACGTGCAGAAGATGTTCCTACGCCCTCCATGCAGGCGAAACACCAGTATTCTGGTTCGTCACGGCATAACCTCATTACGGGAGTCACTTTCTGGGAAACAGCGCCCTTCAAGGCCACATTGCTGCACGATCGTCCATTACGACTGTACTCGTAGGTTTCAATTCCTTGATCGTCGGAGGAAATTACAGGCTTCCGTACGTTATCAGCAGAGCAACTTGCGTACAAATGTTCCGTGGAAAAAGCAAGGTATTCTGCCGTATGTAGACTAAGGAATGGACAAGTGAAGTACTGAAAAAAAAATATTTATGCAGGTGTTACAATTTCGCGTCAGGTAACACTGTAGCGTAATGCATTGTAGAAGTATACATGGTATCTATTAGTCTTGATCCTCCTCAAACGAATTTTGTCCAGAAGAAAAAAAAAATGTATGAAGCAAATATAGTTTAGCTACCAGGGGAATATTAAAACGAAAATGATTGCCTTTCTCGTTATTCGTTACCAAGATTTAAACAGCTATTCTTTAAATAGCACCTTTAATTTTTGTCCGATGAACCACTTCCTCTCATCAAGACCTCTTCAAAAACGCATCGTAGTGTATCATCCAAATAACGCGACAATATTAAAAACGTAACGCAAAACCGTTTTTAACTTCCTTATACTAGCACTCATTCTAAGCACCCGAGGTAACGTAACTCATCCACTTGCTGGAGTTGATAGTAAACAGATGGAAACACAAGGAAAATGCTAACTTACATTTGCATTTGCCATTGATGAGTAGCATTTCTATCTTCTCCTCGTTCGTGTGCATTGTACTCACCCAAACCTTCAACTGAGTACGGTTGATTAAATTATTGGTGTTCATTTTCGTTGTGTTTCCGTTTGTTTACTGCCAACTCCAGCAAGCTGATGAGTTACATTACCCCAGGTACTTGCATTATTACAGGAACGTCAAAGTCACTTTTGGTTGCGGTTTTAATATCGTCATGTTTATGTGAATGGTACACTGTGATACGTTTTTGAACAGGACTTGGGGAAAGGAAGTGGGTTACCGAACCAAAAAATATATGATGCTATTAAGGCGTGCTGCTTTCCATAGCATCACAACGAACGAAGTTACAACTAAGGCAGCCATGCTGGTTAATGTTCCTCTGGTAGCTAAACAACATTTGCATGATGTATTTTTTATTTTGCTTCTGGACAAAAATAAATATCTGATGAAAGGTGAATACCGA
This sequence comes from Schistocerca serialis cubense, assembly GCF_023864345.2. NCBI lineage: Eukaryota > Metazoa > Arthropoda > Insecta > Orthoptera > Acrididae > Schistocerca > Schistocerca serialis. The sequence continues at coordinate 217,344,413 of NC_064639.1, read as the reverse complement.
TGTCAACCACATGAAGACATGAAGGTAGTGAAATAATTCAGTGCCGACAAGTGGAAACTTGTGCCGGACCAGAACTCGAACAAGGGTTTCTCGCTGTTCATGAGTGGTTGCCTTAACGCGTCAGCAATCCAAGCACGCTTCACGGTCGACGTCTTCGAAAGGCCAGACACTGAAGAGTCAAATAAACTGGTACAACAGTCTAATATCCTGTGCCCCCCCCCCCCCCCCCCCCCCGCAAGCAAGCAGAAGTGCCGCAACACGACGTGGCATAGACATGACTAAAGTTTGAAGTAGTGCTGGAGGGCTGCAGGGCTGTCAATAAATCTGTAAGAGTTGGAGATCTCTTCTGAACAGCACATTGCAAGCCATCCCAGATATGCTTAATAATGTTCATATCTGGGAAGTCTGGTGGCCAGCAGAAGTGTTTAAGCTCAGATCAGTGTTCCTGGAGTCACTCTGTAGCTATTATGGACGAGTAGGTTGTCGCATTGTCCTGCTGGAAATGTCGGAATGCACAATGAACATGAATGGATGCAGCTGATTCAAAATGGTTCATATGGCTCTGAGCACTATGGGACTTAAGATCTGAGGTCACTAACCTAAGGACATCACACACATCCATGCCCAAGGCAGGATTCGAACCTGCGACCGTAGCAGTCGCGCGGTTCGGGACTGAAGCGCCTAGAACCACTCGGCCACAGGGGCCGGCGGATGCAGCTGATCAGACAGGATGCTCACGTACGTGTCACCTGTCAGAGTCGTATCTAGACATATCAGGGGACCCACATCACTCCCCAACTGCACACGCCCCACACCATTACAGAGTCTACACCAGCCTGAACAGTCCCCTGCTGACATGCAGGGTCCATCGGTTCATGAGGATGTCTCCACACCCGTACTCGTCCATCCCCTCGATGCAATTTGAAATGAGACTTGTCAGACCAGGCAACCTGTTTCCAGTCATCTACAGTCCAATATCGGAGTTGACAGGCCCAGGCGAGGCGTAAAGCTTTGTGTCGTGCGATCATCAAGGGTATACGAGAGGGCCCACGGCTCCGAAAGCCCATATCGATGATGTTTCGTTGAATGGTTCGCACGTTGACACTTGTTGACGGCCGGCCGAAGTGGCCGTGCGGTTAAAGGCGCTGCAGTCTGGAACCGCAAGACCGCTACGGTCGCAGGTTCGAATCCTGCCTCGGGCATGGATGTTTGTGATGTCCTTAGGTTAGTTAGGTTTAACTAGTTCTAAGTTCTAGGGGACTAATGACCACGGCAGTTGAGTCCCATAGTGCTCAGAGCCATTTTTTGAACTTGTTGACGGCCCAGCATCGAAATCTGCAGCAATTTACGGAAGGGTTGCAGTTCTGTCACGTTGAACGATTCTCTTCAGTCGTCGTTGGTCTCGTTCATGCAGGATCTTTTTCCGGTCGCAGCGATGTCAGAGATTTGACGTTTTACCGGATTCCTGATATTCGAGGTACACTCGTGGAAGGGTCGTACGGGAAATTCCCCACTCATCGCTACCTTGGAGATGCTGTGTTCCACCGCTCGTGCACCGACTATATCACCACGCTCAAACTCACTTAAATCTTAATTGCCTGCCACTGTAGCAGCAGTAAGCGATCTAACAACTGCGCCAGACACTTGTCTTTTACAGGCTTTGTCGACCGCAGCGCCGTATTCTGCCTGTTACGTACCTCTGTATTTGAAAACGCTTGCCTATACCAGTTTCTCTGTCGCTTCATTGTTATAGAAATATCTATTTGTCTTGACGGCGTTTCATAATATACCTTCCGTGTGGATGCACCCTAGGTCCGACCTCTTGAGGAAATCATGCGAGATGCTGCGAGCAATGAGGATGGTGGACATGGAAGCAAATTGAGAATTTCAGCATGCTAGGGTAGCTGAAGTGGCTAAGGCGACCGCTAGCGTAAAGCGGGAAATCCGAATTCGAGTCCTGGTCCGGCCCAAATTTTCACTTGTCGCCATTGAAATGTTTCAATACCTTTATGAGGCTGACTTAGGTCTTTCTCTTTCATCAGGTATGTAAACGGCCGCAGATTAATCAATGTGTGGTATTTGTTCTTTCGGACATGTGAGAAAGAACAGTCACTACACACATAAGAGTGACAGCGAGATGAGGGATACCCCAAATACGATACTTTTCTTGCTTATATGACGATAACGACGTTACTGTCAGTTCCCATGCTCAGCCAATAAATAAATAAACAATAATAATAGTAATATACATTTAAAAGCAAAGTATCCGGAAGGGAGACGATATAATGCATTTCGCCGGCCGGAGTGGCCGTGCGGTTCTAGACGCTACAGTCTGGAACCGAGCGACCACTACGGTCGCAGGTTCGAATCCTGCCTCGGGCATGGATGTGTGTGATGTCCTTAGGCTAGTTAGGTTTAATTAGTTCTAAGGTCTAGGCGACTGATGACCTCAGAAGTTAAGTCGCATAGTGCTCAGAGCCATATAATGCGTTTCGAAATGGCGATGTTCTTACTGGGCTGTATTGGGTCCTGATAGCATATGGAAAATACTTCGATGTATACTTTAGAAACTGAGCACGACCAGTGGGGTCATTCGGGAGACCCGTATTGTCATCTGTTTTTGAAAAGGAGTTATTATTTTCCGGTACATGGGAATCCAGTATCAAAACGGAAGTCACTAACGCATGCCGGTACAGTGGTAAGCGACTTGTAAGCAGTCAGCTCGTAGGTGGATAGTGAAAGAAATTTTTATCATAAGTGTTTGATACGAAAGGGAACAGTCCCTGACCATCGATATCTTGCTCCAGGGTCCAATATCACTAGGGAGGGTCTCATTGACACATGCTTGATGACTATCTGTCCGACTGAGGAGAAACTTGCTCGGCACTCACCTTGGTACTATTGCAGACTAGCATCCTATCTGGTAGCACCAGATTTCACACTGTTTCTGTTTTTCGTTTCCAAACGACGCCTCCCTCCCTCCCCCCCCCCCCCCCCCAAAAAAAAAGACACATCATTACATTAGCCTCCAAGGCACACACAACAATTGAAGGGATGTAGCTTCACACTTGACTCATGGCACTGAGGAAAGATGCAAGAATCCACCTCTGAATCTGAGCAGGTCTAAAGAAAACCAGTGGAAGTGTATCATAATGTTCAGGTTTGAAAATATAGACATTTAGTGTGGTCAGTATTGGGCGAAACCAACTTCAGAGAGTATATCTGAAACTAATTAAAAGTATATTTCTATATCTGATTTGTTTTTTTCAGTATTACGCCTGGCTCGGAGTTTACAGTCAAACGAAATTTGCAGCTCTTGTTTTCTGTATTGGACATCCGATTGACTGTCAGGCCTGTATTCCAATGGTTCGCGGTTTTATTCGCCGTTGGTCTACTTTTTGTGTTATTTAAAGTGATTTTTATATCAGGACTTAATTTATGTGTGTTAAAAGAAACAGGTTCCGCTGTGGTACGGGTTCTTTCCTGTAATTTTGTGCGTGATGTGATGGTTAATTCGATGCGGGCAGAGTCTCTGCACTGGCAACTGAACTCAGCATCTTGTTGAGGTCGTCCACATAAATGCTTACACCACTGCTTATTGGAAGCATCCTTTATTTCAAAAGCAGAAAGATACAATTAAAACTGCACTGTTATCGAACTTTCAGCATTGGTTACCTTCCCTATGTGATTCAGCTCAGTTACTTTTATACCGTATAATTATTAGCTATGGAACGTGTTGACTATTTTGGTGATGCGTCTCTTCGTTCGGTAGTCCTATAATCATTATTATGGCACGGGTTCACTATTTTGGTAATTCATCTCTACAAGTAGCTTTCATGCCGTCTACTGACCATCACAGCGTCAGAGATCGACAAAATGATGACATTGGCCGGAAAAAGATAAAGGAAAATCCCAAAGAGAGAAGAATACGATGTCCATAAAAAAATAAAATCAGGAATCAGTAGTAATATTATTCATTGTTTTGTACATAGCAGCATTCTGATTGGAGTAGGTGTGTATTTAAAATTCTGTATTGGACAGGTTATTCTGGCTTACGGATTCTAAATAAAGGATGCTTTTATTCATGTCTAAGAACGTCCTAGAACTTCAATACGTTTATCCATTATAAATGCAGAAGGAAGGACGGCGCTTTGTTTGTGTTCTTGCTTGTGATCAGGGCATTCCCTTACGGAATTGTGAAGGGAATCGATTCTCTCGTGCTTGGTGGTATTTGTCAGCTTTTTACTCAACGTCAAACAGATATTAGTTAAAATAAAAGTGATTAACCACCAATATTATCTCTCTCCATTTCTCTCCACCCCACACTCGTCCCTCTGTCTCCTCTACTCTTTCTCCCATTCATTCCGTAACTACTTAAAAAACTGGTAAGGTGACATTCTAGTAATGAAAAGCGTGTGCACGGCATTGCATATACTGAAACTGATGAGTGTTGAGATACAGTCGAATTTTTGTGGAATGTGGTGCTTGTTATTTTGCAGAATAACCCTACAAACTGATCACATAAACTGCTTCCAAGAAGGTACGGCTATAAGAAATATTTCTCTAAAATACGTCAAATTCAAATTATTTGTTGATAACAGAAAAAGGCCTTGTTAACTGTTCGACTTACGGTTTGCATAAATGTGTTTTACAAGACACCCATAAAGCGAAAGTACAGAGAAATCAGAGGAGCGAATGTCTCACAAAGTCACATGTAAGGGACAGCAAATTTTGGTATTGCATTCATTAATGAAACACAGCGGATTACATCAAGCTAGAGTGATGCAATAAAGTAGATCGTGATTAGTCAATCCTAGGTTGTGAACGCAACCATCACAGGCAAAGCCAGAGATATACTTAACACCAGGCCAATATTAATTTGACCCGTTGGACAGCCTTTTTCCCGGAGTAGTGCAACAACTCGACGATGCAGGGACTTAACAAGCCGTTGGAAGTCTCGTACAGAAATATGAGCCTTCCTGCCTCTACAGTCGTCCAAACTGCGTAAATGTTGCCGGAGCAGGATTTTTGAGCACGAACTGACCTCTCAATTATGTTCCATAAGTATTCGATGGGATTCAAGTCGGGCGATGTAAGTGGCCAAATCAATCGCTCGAATTGTGCAGCATTTTCTTCAAATCGATCGCGAACATTTGTGGACCGGTGACTTGACATCGTTGGTTCGGAACATGAATGGCTGGAAATGGTCTCCAAGTAGCCGGACATAAACATTTACAGTCAATAATCTGTTCAGTTGGACCAGAGGAAGAAGTCCATTCCATGTAAACACAGCCCACACCATTATGGAACCACCACCAAATTGCAGAATGCTTCGTTGACAACTTGGGTCCATGGCTTCGTGGGGTCTACACAACACTCTAACCCTACCGTCACCTTAAACCAATTGAAATCGCGACTCATCTGACCAGGCTACGGTTTTCTAGTCGTCTAGAATCCAACCGAGATGGTCACGAGCCCCCAAGAGACGCTGCAGGCGACGCCGTGCTGTTAGAAAAGGCACTAGCGACGGACGTAGCTGCATAGGCCATTAACGCCAAATTTCACCGCACTATCGTAAAGGATACGTTCGTCTCACGTCCAATATTGATTTCTGCTAACAGCAGGAAGCTGCTTGTCTGTTAGTACCGACAACTCTACGCATACGCCGCTGCTCTCGGTTGTTAAGAGAAGACCGTCGGCCACTGCGTTGTCTGTGGTGAGAGGTAATGCCTGAAATTTGATATTCTCGGCTCTCTCTTCACACTGTGGATCTCGGAATACTCAGTTCTCCAACGATTTCCGAAATGAAATGTTCCATTCTGCTTTCAAAGTCTTTATTACCGTCATGCGCCCATAATCACCTCGGAAACCTTTTCACGTGAACCTCACGAGTCCAAATGACAGCTCCGCCAATGCACCGCCCTTTTACTACCACCATATACAGGGTGTTACAAAAAGGTACGGCCAAACTTTCAGGAAACATTCCTCACACACAAAGAAAGAAAATATGTTATTTGGACATGTGTCCGGAAACGCTTACTTTCCATGTTAGAGCTCATTTTATTACTTCACTTCAAATCACATTAATCATGGAATGGAAACACACAGCAACAGAACGTATCAGCGTGACTTCAAACACCTTGTTACAGGAAATGTTCAAAATGTCCCCCCGTTAGCGAGGATACGTGCATCCACCCTCCGTCGCAAGGAATCCCGGATGCGCTGATGCAACCGTGGAGAATGGCATATTCTATCACAGCCGTCCACAATGCGAGCACGAAGAGTCTCTACATTTGGTACCGGGGTTGCGTAGACAAGAGCTTTCAAATGTCCCCATAAATAAAAGTCAAGAGGGTTGAGGTCAGGAGAGCGTGGAGGCCATGGAATTTGTCCGCCTCTACTAATCCATCGGTCACCGAATCTGTTGTTGAAAAGCGTACCAACACTTCGACTAAAATGTGCAGGAGCTCCATCGTGCATGAACCACATGTTGTACTTGTAAAGGCACATGTTCTAGCAGCACAGGTAGAGTATCCCGTACGAAATCATGGCGCTGAATCGAGGAACTACAGGACATACTGACGAAACTAAAATGAGCTCAAAATGGAAATTAAGCGTTTCCGGACACATGTCCATATAACATCATTTCTTTATTTGTGTGTGAAGAATGTTTCCTGAAAGTTTGGCCGTACCTTTTTGTAACGCCCTGTATACAGGGTGGTCCATTGATAGTGACCGGGCCAAATACCTCACGAAATAAGCATCAAACGAAAAAACTACAAAGAACGAATCTCGTCTAGCTTGAAGGGGGAAACCAGATGGTGCTATGGTTGGCCCGCTAGATGGCGCTGCCATATGTCAAACGGATATTTTTTTTTAAAATAGGAACCGCCATTTTTTATTACATATTCGTGTAGTATGTAAAGAAATATGAATATTTTAGTTGGACCACTTTTTTCGCTTTGTGATAGATGGCGCTGTAATAGTCACAAATGTATAAGTACGTGGTATCACGTAACATTCCGCCAGTGCGGACGGTATTTGCTTCGTGATACATTACCCGTGTTAAAATGGACCGTTTACCAGTTGCGGAAAAGGTCGATATCTTGTTGATGTATGGCTATTGTGATCAAAATGCCCAACGGGCGTGTGCTATTTATGCTGCTCGGTATCCTGGACGACATCATCCAAGTGCCCTGACCGTTGGCCGGATAGTTACGTTATTTAAGGAAACAGGAAGTGTTAAACCACATGTGAAACGTCAACCACGACCTGCAACAAATGAAGATGCCCAAGTAGGTGTTGCTGCTGTCGCGGCTAATCCGCACATCAGTAGCAGACCAACTCCGCGAGAATCGGGAATCTAAATAACGTCGGTGTTGAGAATGCTACGTCAACATCGATTGCACCAGTACCATGTTCCTATACACCAGGAATTGGATGGCAACGACTTTGAACGTCGTGTACAGTTCTGCCACTGGGCACAAGAGAAATTACGGGACGATGACAGATTTTTTTCACGCGTTCTATTTAGCGACGAAGCGTTATTCACCAACAGCGGTAACGTAAACCGGCATAATATGCACTACTGCGCAACGGAAAATCCAAGATGGCTGCGACAAGTGGAACATCAGCGATCTTGGCGGGTTAATGTATGGTGCGGCATTATGGGAGGAAGGATAATTGGCCCCTATTTTATCGATGGCAGTCTAAATGGTGCAATGTATGCTGATTTCCTATGTAATGTTCTACCGATGTTACTACAAGAAGTTTCACGGCATGACAGAATGGCGATGTACTTTCAACATGATGGATGTCTGGCACATAGCTCGCGTGCGGTTGAAGCGGTATTTAATAGCATACTTCATGACAGGTGGATTGGTCGTCGGAGCACCATACCATGGCCCGCACGTTCACCGGATCTGACGTCCCCGGATTTCTTTCTGTGGGAAAGTTGAAGGATATTTGCTATCGTGATCCACCGACAACGCCTGACAACATTCGTCAGCACATTGTCAATGTATGTGCGAACATTACGGAAGGCGAACTACTCGCTGTTGAGAGGAATGTCGTTACACTTATTGCCAAATGCATTGAGGTTCACGGACATCATTTTGAGCATTTATTACATTAATGTGGTATTTACAGGTAATCACGCTGTAACAGCGCGCGTTCTCGGACATGATAAGTTCCCAAAGGTACATGTATCACATTGGAACAACGTAAATAAAATGTTCAAACGTACCTACGTTCCGTATTTAATTTAAAAAACCTACCTGTTACCAACTGTTCGTCTAAAATTGTGAGCAATATGTTTGTGGCTATTACTGCGCCATCTATCACAAGGCGAAAAAAGTGGGCCAACTAAAACATTCATATTTCTTTACGTACTACCTGAATATGTAATAAAAATGGGGATTCCTACTAAAAAACGCAGTTGATATCCGTTTGACCTATGGCAGCGCCTTCTAGCGGGCCAACCATAGCGCCATCTGGTTTCCCCCTTCAAGCTAGACAAGTTTCGTTCTTTGTAGTTTTTTCGTTTGCCGCTTATTTCGTGAGATATTTGATGACTTTCGTCACCTCAGTATAGTCCACTGTTACGAAACAAGTACAGTACTAAGTCCAAGACCGAGTCCATATATTTACATGTAAGTCCAAGTCGCACTTCGCAGACCGCGGTGGTCACGCGGTTCTAGGTGCTGCAGTCCGGAACCGCGCGACTGCTACGGTCGCAGGTTCGAATCCTGCTTCGGGCATGGATGTGTGCGATGTCCTTAGTTAGGTTTAAGTAGTTGTAAGTTCTAGGGGACTGATGACCTCAGATGTTAAGTCCCATAGTGCTCAGAGCCATTTGAACCATTTTTGTACCATCCAAGTCGCATTCACCGTGATTCACAACCATTGTAGAACTAATCTGTGTGCCAAACGACACCACACCGAGTTGTGTTTGGGGAGGGGGGTTACTAGCGGTAGCACATCCTCTCTTCCCCCAGCAAGATTTAAAATATATAAACATGATTTAAAGACAATAAAACATGTTAAATTATATATGGTTTCTAAGTTATATACGAGGGTTAGAAGTTAAATAGTGGCAACTATTTATTCACAACCGATGCAAAAGAGTTACATGTTTGCACCTGTTACTGTCCTTCAAAGTAGCCACCAGCGTTGTGTAGAACCCGTTACCAGCGATGTGGAAGGCGTAGTATACCGTTAGCAGAGCCTGTTCTGTTGATGGTGTGAATGGAGCGGTCTAAACTTATGGTGGTTCTCGTGTACGACTGTGACGGTGTTACCCTAACGCATTACGTTCCTCCACGGCAGACGGTCAGTGCATAGTATTACTGTTCTTTTTGGAGCATCACCTGTGACCAGCTTTGCGAAAGAATCGGCGGCACTTCCTGCGCAACCCACCCATCATCTTGCACGAAAATGCACGGGCGTATACAGCGCAAGCTGTGGCTGCTCTGTTCGTTCGATGGGACTGGGAAGTACTGTACCATCCACCATACTCTCCGGACTTAGTTCTTGTGACTTTTATTTGATATCGAAGATGAAGGAACCACTTCGTGGTATTCGCTTCAGAACTGTTCCAGAGATTCGACAGGCAGTAGACCGCTCCATTCGCACCATCAACAGAACAGGCTCTGCTAACGGTATACTGCGCCTTCCCCATCGCTGGCAACGGTTTCTACACAACGCTGGTGACTACTTTGAAAGACAGTAACAGGTGCAAACATGTAACTTTTTTGTATCGGTTGTGAATAAATAGTTGCCACTATTTAAGTTCCAACCCTCGTATATCGATATCTTTGAGTTTTCCGTAAAACATATTTTTTATGAATATGTAAATAAAACATATCTTCCACTGGTGTATGTCACTGTTGGCGATTATGGTGGAGCAAGACTTGGGACTACTAGGGATTAGGAATAGAAGAAAAATTGGATTTGTTTTGAAAAAGAAGTCAGTACTAGATGACGAGGGTTTTTTTGGTGGACATTGTTCTGAAAACAATGTCAGGTAGAAGGTATAGAAAAGAGGGCCCCAAACGAAGCTGTTTGAAAGAGAGGGAGGAAAGTGTGAGAAAAAGTGAGCCATGGCAAGAAGAGGGCGAGGAGAGTTCTGTTACTATGGAGTAATGGAATTTTGTGTTTCAGTGGAGGGAATTAGTAAAAATGTAGATGGAATAGCAAGTGAAGCGTGTGGAGGTGCAATGCTGGCAGATTTAAATACACAGGAAGCTTCAAGACAGCACACAGTGCGTCGCAGAGTGGAAGATTCTTTACGGAAACAGACCAGAAGGCTGACCCAAAACAATTACCGCACAGTATTCGTTCTTCTAGGGATGCTAGTCCCGCTGGGTATTCACGAAAACTTTGAAGTTTGCGAAGTGGGAAAGTGTTGTTGGCCAAAGTGAATCTGTTAACGTTGGTCGTTAGTTGTGCTTAGTGGCAACTGTTGCAATTCTGCTGTTTAACTTCACTAATTTACATTTAAAAGCAGCTGATACAATATATCAACAATACAACACACCATATAAAATATGTTCATATGTTCTGCAGAATCCGCCCCCTCCCCCCCCCCCCCCCCCCTCCTTAAATCCGTGAATAAGAGCGCGCAGCCTGCGAAGATGCGGAGCGGGGGCAGAAGAAAAAGGAGTAGCGCAAATGTTCTGCAAGAAGCAGTAAAAATCCATATGGTCTTTTTTTTTCAATATTCTTGGGGATACATAGCTGTACATTGGTACTGTCTCTACTTTGTTTACAACTTCAGTTTTTTAATTAATTAATTCTTTCCTTTGTGTAAATAATAGAAATAAACAAAGGCGATAGCTCAGTCGGTAAACACATTTGCGATGAAAGACAAGGCTTCAGGTTCGATTCCAAGTGCAGTACGCAGTTCTAATAATGTATGAAGTTCCAAAACAGCGCACACTTCCGTGCAGACTGAAAGATTCGTTCTGGTTGAACTGTTAACATTATCACTCACAGGGTGAATCGACAGGAAACAGCATTGTCGTCACAACTCGTTAATTTGTATTGGTATGAGTCTAACAGTCATTTCAGAGGTAATTTTCTGGAGTGTTCTTCTTCAACGTTTCACGTTCTTCTACCACGGTGCTGTGTTGCAGGGATCGCAGTTGGCCTTATTGATGAGTACGTCTAAACACTTCCCTACGTAGTGCTACTAAGTTGTAAATGGCGATAACATGTTTGCCACCCAGCTGTGAATCTTCAGTTATTGTAACTCACATTGGGTTGTCACTGCAGAAGCTGATAATCGAATCATGTTGACACGTGTGGGGTATTAACTCACCGGTGTTTTCGCTCATTCTATTCAGCAGTCTCAGATTTCAAAAACAGTTGCTTTCCGCGCCTGTTTATTCTTGGTTGATGACCTCTTGTCGTGTATGCTTTCGTCTCTGCATATGCAGTTCACCTCAACACTCCGGTGGTAGTTGATTCACTTGCTCCATCCAAAGGCCCCACAACCATTTGCTGCCACTGGAAGATTGAGTGGCCTCCGTTTTTGTCGCTCTTACGGCTGTCTTACTGCTCAGCCATAAACACCTCATCGTTTGATGTACATCTGACTAGGCTTCTCTCGCCCAAAAACAAACAGTAACGTAAGAATGGTCAGTGTTACCTTCTCACAAAATTCTGTCTCGTCGTTTGATGCACATCTGACTAGGCTTCTCTCGCCCAAAAACAAACGGTAACGTAGGGCGGCCGCGGTGGTCTAGCGGTTCTAGGCGCGCAGTCCGGAACCGCGCGACTGCTACGGTCGCAGGTTCGAATCCTGCCTCGGTCATGGATGTGTGTGATGTCCTTAGGTTAGTTAGGTTTACGTAGTTCTAAGTTCTAGGGGACTGATGACCACAGCTGTTAAGTCCCATAGTGCTCAGAGCCATTTGAACCAAACGGTAACGTAAGAATGGTCAGTGTTACCTTCTCGTAAAATTCTCTCTTGTGAAACATAGGTATGTTCGTTATTCTTATTTATGCCTATACCTACATGTACATTTACGTGATTACTCTGCAATTCACAGTTAAGAGCCTGGCAGAGGATTCACCGGACCACCTTCAAGTTATTTCTCTACTATTCCACTCCCTAGGAGCACGCGGGAAAAACGAGTACATAAATCCTTCTGTGCGAGTCTGATTATTCTTGACGTTGATGATCCATCCACAGAGTATGGTCATAGATCTTGGTAACTACTTTAACGCTCTTCGTGGGAAGCATTGCGAAATTCAACTCGCACTTTTCTCACATGGCATCCTGAAAGCTACGGATCAAGGCACTCAGGTAGATACAGTATCTCCTGATTTCCGGAATCCATTTGGCTCAGTAACACACCTACGTTTTCTATCGAAAGTACGATCATATGGGGCATCATGCATGTTTGTGACTGGATTAAGGATCTCTTGATAGGAAGAACGAGGCATGAATGGAGATTCGGTCACAGATGTACAGATAGCTTTAGTTGTGCCTAGGGGAGTATGTTGTGACACTTGCTGTTCATGTTGAATGTTTATGACCTTGGAGGCAGTAGCAGTAGTAACATCAGAATTTTCACAGATGATGCAGTTATCTATAATTTGAAACTTCCTGGTAGATTAAAACTGTGTGCTGGACCAAGACTCGAACTCGGGACCTTTGCCTTTCGCGGGCAAGTGCTCTACCAACTGAGCTACCCAAGCACGACTCACGCCCCGTCATCACAGCTTTACTTCTGCCAGTATCTCGTCTCCTACCTTCCAAACTTTACAGAAGCTCTCCTGCGAACACTGCAGAACTAGCACTCCTGAAAGAAAGGATATGGCGGAGACATGGCTTAGCCACAGCCTGGGGGATGTTTCCAGAATGAGGTTTTCATTCTGCAGCTGAGTGTGCGCTGATATGAAACTTCCTGACAGATTAAAACTGTGTGCCGGACCGAGATCTGGTAGAACACTTGCCCGCGAAAGGCAAAGGTCCCGAGTTTGAGTCTCGGTCCGGCACACAGTTTTAATCTGCCAGGAAGTTTCATATCAGCGCACACTCCGCTGCAGAGTGAAAATCTCATTCTGGGTGTCTATAATTTAGCCCGCGAAAGGCAAAGGTCCCGAGTTCGAGTCTCGCTCCGGCACACAGTATTAATCTGCCAGGAAGTTTCATATCAGCGCACACTCCGCTGCAGAGTGAAAATCTCATTCTGGGTGTCTGTAACTTACTTTTTGAAAAATGCTGGATATGGATAAGATTCCAAAATGGTGGAAAGTTAGGCAACTTGCTTTAAATCTCCAGATGTATAAAAGTGTGCACTCCACAAAAAAGTAGCATCCTATGACTACAATATCAAAGAATCAGAATTGGAATCGATGAACTCATACGATCACATGAGTGTAACAGCTTACAGGGGTACGAAATGATACAATCACATGGGCTTAATCGTAGGTAAAGCAGGTGGCAGACTTCGTTTCATTGGTAGAATGCTAGGGAAATGCATGCAGTCTATGAAGGAGATTGGTAACAAAATTCCGAGGGAACCGCTACCAAATATGATTAACAGGGGATGTTGAACGTATACGAAGAGGGGCACCACGAATGGCCACATGCTAGTTTGACCCATGGGAGAATGTCACGGAGATGGTGGAGAACTGGCAGACTCCTGATTATGTATCTAGAAATACACTAATACTCCTTATGTATCGGTCGCCTAGGGTTCTCGAGAACAAGATTAGACAAATTGCAGAACGCAGAGAGGCGTTTAAACAATCATTTTTCGCGCACTCCGTACGTGATTGGAACGGGAAGCAGCCCTAATAGCTGGTGCAGTGGTAAGTACCCTTGCCACCCACTTCACAGTGATTTGTACAACATGGCTGTGTATATAGATGTAGATTATCACACATGCACAGGGGTAACCCTTTTTTTGTGTAATAGTTTATAGCAGTGTCTAAAACCTGTCACATGAACAGGCAAATGAAATTTTAAAATATATTGGAAGTCCCAGCGTTTAACTATAGCTGCGAAATATGGGTCCCGAATGCCAAAGACAGCATCCCAATCCAAGCCACAGAGAAGAAGTTTCTACATCAAAGGTGGTAGAAAATTAGATTCCATCCAATATGAAGACATAAGAAGCGAATTCAGTATCTACTCAGTACTAGAATCGAAGAATACAAGCGAATATGGGTCAAACACTTTCTTCGAATGGACAACGAATGTCTGTCGCAACATCGGCAGAAGATGTTTCGAAAGATTGCAGAAGAGCCCCGTAGACTCAAAGTCGTGAAATACTTGATACTTTTTGTAATACGCAGCTCTGGGGACCTAGTACTGGTCTTCGTCGACTTAAGCTACTATTCGGTCGAGTATTGTTTGACATATTAATAGAATCTGGAGTGGGCTCAAAAACATTAGGAATTATCAAGCAAATTCCAACGCGGACACATTGAAAAGTAAGTTTCAAGAGAAATCTTCAAAGAGTTTTTAGCTGAAACCGGTTTTTATCTTCAACTGCATGTTAGAGAAGATAATCCGAGAATGGGAAAAGGAATTAGCCGGGAAAGGCCTACTGAAGGGTCAACTGCCTTGCATTCGCCAGTGACCTGGGATCCAGTCAAGGAACACAAGAGACTGCTGTGGAACAGAATCATCACGCTGAATGGATAAGCAGAAAAAGCTGGCCTACTTATTTCTTTGGAGAAAACAAAGCACATACACAACAGAAGAACAGCACCTTATCACCTAAAACAGACTGCGGCAAAACAAAAAGAGTGGACAGTTTGAGATAGCTTGGTGCAATAGTACAGATGAAAACTAGTGAAAGAAGGCCAACGAAAGCGGAAGAGAGAAGATGGCAGCTGCTTTTCGTGGAACGCATGTTCCATACAGGACGAAGGAAATCTCAATAAAAGCTAAACTCAGGCACTATAACATGGTGATCACCCCCTAAGGTCTGTACGCAAGTGAGCGCCCCAGGAGGACAGGAAATACTGAATTGAGAAAACCCAGAAGTTTGAGCGAAAAATACTTCGGAAAATAATTGTCCTTTGATAACAAGTATGCTAGTGAAACATGGACTGAGGGAAAATCAGAACAGAAGAGAATCGAAGTATTTGAGATGTGGTGCTACAAACGAATGTTGAAAATTAGCTGTGCTGATAAGGTAAGGAATGACGAAGTTCTGCGCAGAATCGGAGAGGCAAGGGAATGTGGAAAACACTGACAAGGAGAAGGGACAGAATGATAGGTTATCTGTTAAGATATCAGGGAATAACTTCAATGGTACTACAGGGAGTTGCAGAGGGTAGAAACTGTAGATGAAGACAGAGATTGGAATACATCCAGCAGATAATTGCAAGTGCTACTCTGAGTTGAAGAGTGACACAGGAGAGGAATTCGTGGCGGGCAGCATCAAACTAGTCAGAAGACTGATGATTCAAGCAAAGTAAAAAAATAACAGTCGGACAGTATAGACTACGAGGAAGAGGAGAGTGACGTAGGAGTAATGAACAAGGGATGAAGTCAATAAGGAAACGACGACCAAAAATCTACGTACTTCCGTACGGGACAGATGCGACCCGACTAATGAAGCACATTTTTAATGTACTGAACAGCAGACCTGAAGTTATGTTAAGTGACTCAAGGCAGTAAGGAAGGGGCTCCTGAGTATTGAATTGCATCAGGAAGGCAATTCTAACCGATCAAAGTACAGATCACTGATGGACACCTTTAAAGGCTTCCACGATAATCAGATGCAGATTATCGATTGGAGAGAGGGGAGAAGGCAGAGAACCAAAGAAATAACGCAATGCTTTGGAGCTGCAAAACAGGCTTCCAAAAATGCCTTATAATTACTTTATTTGCTGTCTAATTGTCCTAAGAATATAGAGCATCCACTTCGTCCCCGATGTAGTACAAAGCGCGGTGTCGCAGATTGTAGCTACTCTGTCACCCAACATGTCGATTCACTGGCATTCCACGATAGAAGTTCCTTATATACGTTTCAACTAACGATCACAGTCTCATTTAACAATAATAATATTAAGGAGTCTTAAGCGATTGGGGTATCGTCAGGAATAAGGGGACTCGTGTGATGGTATGAGAGCGTGCGCTTGACAGAGTCCGTATAACATGGAAGCCCCTGCGATGACACCGTACTGGAAAGCTTACGACGTGCATCCTCCAGCACGTGTATGTGTGCGAGCGCGTGTGAAAATGGTTATCGCCCTTGTCGACATTTATAGGCAAATCGATACTTCCTGAGATTGCTTTCGTGCAGGCGGATAGCTTTTGTTATTGGCTATAAGGTCGTAGAGTGGTTTTCTGTAGGCCAGTGATGAAAGATTCGGGAATGTGGTTAAAGAGGCACAGCTTTCGATAGTATATTTCGGTTTGTGTCATTTATTCGCGGAGTTTGTAAAACGTTCAAGCTGCAATAAAGCAAGCAACCACAATTATCAAAAAAGCAGATGGGTAATCGCTGTTTACAGTTCGAAGTACCAATTCGACGGTCTTTCGTTTTTGGAACGAGACTAGAATGATTTCTCTTAGTCGTGGTCTGAAACTGGTATTTTTTATTTTTTGTAGATTTGATTTTCGAAAAGGCCTCATGAATGTCGTGATCGCCTTCTTCTCATGTTGCATTAGCGTCGTTTAGTGGACCATAATACTCTCCAGTGGGTCTCGCGAATTAGGTGGTCGAGGTAACAGAACAGTTAAAAAATCTCCTACTGCTTAGCCGACCGGCGTGGCTGAGCGGTTCTAGGCGCTTCAGTCTCCGAGCGAACTATAATAATGGCTAAAGCTTTACATACACGTCAAGCAAACGAGCAGTCAGTCCCTTGGTATAGAATAGCCTACGTTGCATGAAAATTGACAAACTAGCAAGCAGACACATGTATTTGCATACTTTCTCGACCGTTCAGACAGCAGAAGTACAAATACTCACCCACTCATCTAGATCTGTGATTTACTTGGTTTCCTAGATCGTTCCAGAAGAATGCTTACATGATTGTTTCAAAAAAGGGCAATTTCATCCTTCATTCTCCTTAAACAGAACAAATACTCCCTCTCAAATCAATGTCTAAACCTTACTTCCTTCGTAGCAGAGGGCGCCAGTTTCAAATTTTCATTTCGAAAATTTAAATTTTTATGTCTTTCTACATTACTTTAGACGGGTGGCAGGATGCTTTCGTAAGACATAGCTGGTTACATTTTCAGTTTTCTCCAACTGAGAAATTGTTCTATCGCTAGTGACCTCCGTGTTTTTGGTTCAAATGGCTCTGAGCACTATGTGACTTAACTGCTGTGGTCATCGGTCTCCGTGTTTTTCAGACGTCTTTATGTAACTGAAGAAGTGCCCGCGAAAGTGTAAGTCGTGATCCTGCTTTAATTTCGTCATGCTTACAGTGAGCACCAAGTGAAAGAAACTGTCAGAATTTGGATGCTCTGCCAGAAGAATCAGAGAATAGTTGCGACTCGGATGGTGGGAGTACAGGAAGCACAGCTCCTGTTTAAAAGTACCAGACTGCGTCACGTACTAATTCTTTGAGAACTGCCGGACGAGAGATACTATTGAAACTTTGTGGTACTTAAAATAATGATTTTAATGGACCTCTCAATTTTTAAAACAGTGCCAAATTATCCTGTTATTGTACCTCTTCCAGATTCGTAGAAACAAAGAACATTATCTTTAATTGACACCCGATGTTCTACTTCTTAAATTTTGTTTTCAGTCACCCTTTTATGTAGTGCCTGTAATTATAAACGTTTTCACGAAGTTATTTTCGTTTCAGATTCCCAGTGGTCCAGCCCAAGTTCTCCTCGAGAACATTTCGTTTATCGCCGCTACTTATCTTTCGTCACAAAGACTTCACGAACCTGGTAAGTAACGAAAGTTTAAGCTATGCACTCAAGCGGAACGTCTGTCATTTATGCCTAATAAAAAGTAGTTCAGTTGTTGTAATCTTCTGCGTCTTCATTTACACTCACAGCGAAGAGCAACAAACGTCTTTTTTTGCTTCGTCCCACGTCAGCGCAGGGTCGGCATGGTTATATACGGATTTTGCATGGTTTAAGAGGTGGCCAGACGCCCTTCCTATGACTTCCTGGGATGGAATGCTTGCATGTAGTGTTGTTCGTGTGCAAGTGAGCGAAAGTTTTCTAAATGTCTGCGAAACGTGTAAATGAGGTGAGACTTGGGTACCAGACCAATATTCACATAGTGGAATGTGGAAAACCGCCTGAAATCCACATCCAGGCTTGCCGGCACACCGACCCTCGTCGTTCATTCGCCGGGCACAATCGATCCGGAACCGGCGCAACTCCTCGTCCCGGAAGCGGCGTGCTAACGCACACGGCTACCCGGCCGGATGAAGTGCATCAAATATAATGGAAAATAATTACTGGATTGTCAACTTTCAAGCAGTGACGTATCAGTTAACATGTCTTTCACGCTTTTGCCCGATGGCCAACAACTGTAATATTCCGTGTATGGGACATCGAAGTGACTAATTGAATTCCCTCTCTCTCGCTCACGAACTAAAGCAGTTAGACTTTTTATACCAATTAATATCGCTCGTTTGTGACACGAATGGTACCGTTCTGACTTGAAACTAGGTGTTCAGTGCTGATTTGGATTTGCGTCTGATTATGGCTGCGTGCCAAAAGACGTTATGTAAATGTGTTTAACTAAGATGCAGTCTAGATGTATATTGGAATAAAGCGCACAAAAATTGTCACAGACTCTTAAATCACATCTGTTTTGCCACTTGTGCGATGAAACATGAAAAGAAAAATTAACGGAGGACATTGGAAAAGTCGAAAGAAGGGCAGTTCGGATTGTATTATCGCGAAATAGGGGAGCGATAGTGTCGCGGATAGGATAAGCGAGTTAGTGTGGCCGTCATTTAAACAAAGGCGTTTTTCCTTTCGGCGAGATTTTTTCACAAAATTTCAAACACCAGTTTTCTCCTCAGAATGAGAAAATTTTTATTGACGCCAACCTGCTTAGGGGGAAAGAACAATCGTAATGAAATAAGAGAAATTAGAGCTCGTAGGGAGAAATGTAAGTTTTCCTTTCTCCCTCGCGCCGTTCGTGAGTGGAACGGTAGAGAAATAGTCTGAAGGTGGTACGATGAAACCTTTGCCAGGCACTGTGAATTGCACAGCAGTCATATAGAAGTATACTTAGATGTAGATGTAAATGAAAAACAGGCTTGGGATGTTACGGAACCATTTTTCCCTAAAGGATAATTCGGCACAAGCAGCAGTCGCAAAATGGCGGATAAAATAACATGGATATGCCAACACCGGCGAATTAACCGTTGCTAGTCTTTTACACAGGAAAAAACATGAGTGTGATGTAAAGATGGTTTTCCAAGCTGGTTTAGTCAAATGCTGGGCTACTTCTCAAACTTCGCCTAAGAAAATATGATGTTACCCTTAGGCGATAACACACAGACCAAAGTCAGCACTATTCACATATAGATGGCGCACGTCATTTCTGTCCCTTATGAACCATGGACCTTGACGTTGGTGGGGAGGCTTGCGTGCCTCAGCGATACAGATAGCCGTACCGTAGGTACAACCACAACGGAGGGGTATCTGTTGAGAGGCCAGACGAACGTGTGGTTCCTGAAGAGGGGCAGCAACCTTTTCAGTAGTTGCAAGGGCAACAGTCTGGATGATTGACTGATCTGGCCTTGTAACAATAACCAAAACGGCCTTGCTGTGCTGGTACTGCGAACGGCTGAAAGCAAGGGGAAACTACGGCCGTAATTTTTCCCGAGGGCATGCAGCTTTACTGTATGATTAAATGATGATGGCGTCCTCTTGGGTAAAATATTCCGGAGGTAAAATAGTCCCCCATTCGGATCTCCGGGCGGGGACTACTCAAGAGGACGTCGTTATCAGGAGAAAGAAAACTGGCGTTCTACGGATCGGAGCGTGGAATGTCAGGTCCCTTAATCGGGCAGGTAGGTTAGAAAATTTTAAAAGGGAAATGGATAGGTTAAAGTTAGATATAGTGGGAATTAGTGAAGTTCGGTGGCAGGAGGAACAAGACTTCTGGTCAGGTGACTACAGGGTTATAAACACAAAGTCAAATACGGGTAATGCAGGAGTAAGTTCAATAATGAATAGGAAAATAGAAACGCGGGTAAGCTACTACAAACAGCTTAGTGAACGCATTATTGTGGCCAAGATAGATACGAAGCCCACACCTACTACAGTAGTACAAGTTTATATGCCAACTAGCTCTGCAGATGACGAAGAAATTGAAGAAATGTATGATGAAATAAAAGAAATTATTCAGGTAGTGAAGGGAGACGAAAATTTAATAGCCATGGGTGACTGGAATTCGAGTGTAGGAAAAGGGAGAGAAGGAAACGTAGTAAGTGAATATGGATTGGGGCTAAGATATGAAAGAGGAAGCCGCCTGGTAGAATTTTGCACAGAGGACAACTTAATCATAGCTAACACTTGGTTTAAGAATCATGATAGAAGGTTGTATACATGGAAGAATCCTGGAGATACAAAAAGGTATCACATAGATTATATAATGGTAAGACAGAGATTTAGGAACCAGGTTTTAAATTGTAAGACATTTCCAGGGGCAGATGCGGACTCTGACCACAATCTATTGGTTATGACCTGTAGATTAAAACTGAAGAAACTACAAAAAGTTGGGAATTTAAGGAGATGGGACCTGGATAAACTGAAAGAACCAGAGGTTGCACAGAGTTTCAGGGAGAGCATAAGGGAACAATTGACAGGAATGGGGGAAAGAAATACAGTAGAAGAAGAATGGGTAGCTTTGAGGGATGTAGTAGTGAAGGCAGCAGAGGATCAAGTAGGTAAAAAGACGAGGGCTAGTAGAAATCCTTGGGTAACAGAAGAAATATTGAATTTAATTGATGAAAGGAGAAAATATAAAAATGCAGTAAATGAAGCAGCCAAAAACGAATACAAACGTCTCAAAAATGAGATCGACAGGAAGTGCAAAATGGCTAAGCGGGGATGGCTAGAGGACAGATGTAAGGATGTCGAGGCTTATCTCACTAGGGGTAAGATAGATACTGCCTACAGGAAAATTAAAGAGACCTTTGGAGATAAGAGAACCACTTGTATGAACATCAAGAGCTCAGATGGAAACCCAGTTCTAAGCAAAGAAGGGAAAGCAGAAAGATGGAATGAGTATATAGAGGGTCTATACAAGGGCGATGTACTTGAGGACAATATTATGGAAATGGAAGAGGATGTAGATGAAGATGAAATGGGAGATACGATACTGCGTGAAGAATTTGACAGAGCACTGACAGACCTGAGTCGAAACAAGGCCCCGGCGTAGACAACATTCCATTGGAACTACTGACGGCCTTGGGAGAGCCAGTCCTGACAAAACTCTACCATCTGGTGAGCAAGATGTATGAAACAGGCGAAATACCCTCAGACTTCAAGAAGAATATAATAATTCCAATCCCAAAGAAAGCAGGAGTTGACAGATGTGAGAATTACCGAACAATCAGTTTAATAAGCCACAGCTGCAAAATACTAACACGAATTCTTTACAGACGAATGGAAAAACTAGTAGAAGCCGACCTCGGGGAAGATCAGTTTGGATTCCGTAGAAATATTGGAACACGTGAGGCAATACTGACACTACGACTTATCTTAGAAGAAAGATTAAGGAAAGGCAAACCTACGTTTCTAGCATTTGTAGACTTAGAGAAAGCTTTTGACAATGTTGACTGGAATACTCTCTTTCAAATTCTATAGGTGGCAGGGGTAAAATACTGGGAGCGAAAGGCTATTTACAATTTGTACAGAAACCAGATGGCAGTTATAAGACTCGAGGGCCATGAAAGGGAAGCAGTGGTTGGGCAAGCAGTAAAGCAAACAAAAGAAAAATTCGGAGTAGGTATTAAAATCCAGGGAGAAGAAATAAAAACTTTGAGGTTCGCTGATGACATTGTAATTCTGTCAGAGACAGCAAAGGACTTGGAAGAGCAGTTGAACGGAATGGATGGTGTCTTGAAGGGAGGATATAAGATGAACATCAACAAAAGCAAAACGAGGATAATGGAATGTAGTCGAATTAAGTCGGGTGATGTTGAGGGTATTAGATTAGGAAATGAGGCACTTAAAGTAGTAAAGGAGTTTTGCTATTTGGGGAGCAAAATAACTGATGATGGTCGAAGTAGAGAGGATATAAAATGTAGACTGGCAATGGCAAGGAAAGCGTTTCTGAAGAAGAGAAATTTGTTAACATCGAGTATAGATTTAAGTGTCAGGAAGTCATTTATGAAAGTATTTGTATGGAGTGTAGCCATGTATGGAAGTGAAACATGGACGGTAAATAGTTTGGACAAGAAGAGAATAGAAGCTTTCGAAATGTGGTGCTACAGAAGAATGCTGAAGATTAAATGGGTAGATCGCATAACTAATGAAGAGGTACTGAATAGGATTGGGGAGAAGAGGAGTTTATGGCACAACTTGACCAGAAGAAGGGATCGGTTTGTAGGACATGTTCTGAGGCATCAAGGGATCACCAATTTAGTATTGGAGGGCAGCGTGGAGGGTAAAAATCGTAGGGGGAGACCAAGAGATGAATACACTAGGCAGATTCAAAAGGATGTAGGTTGCAGTAGGTACTGGGAGATGAAGAAGCTTGCACAGGATAGAGTAGCATGGAGAACTGCATCAAACCAGTCTCAGGACTGAAGACGACAACAACAACAACATGTTAACTTGATGACTGTGGCGACGGGAAGGGTGCACGCCGACATATTTATAATAACATAATTTTTACCCAATCATGAAAACAGCGCAGGATCAGAGAGAGAGAGAGAGAGAACGATGCTGCTACCTCACAACAACTCCCAGAGAATGTTCTGCAACACATGGCAGGTCACATTGTCTTGGAGAACTATCGCCAGAAAATCTCATGAGTTGCGAAGATTTGGTCTCTTTCACCTTACAGCAGGTAGCAAGTCACTTTCAAGATGTAGCACATAGTCGGCAGTCTACTTATTTTATGCCACATTACGCGCTGAGCAACTGTTGGGATTCATACAGACAGCTTTCAGTGTAAAGGAACCGTCTGCCATGTTTTTTGGAAGCTGTTTCTTACTCAGAGCGAAACGCCTGCGACCAGCTTTGCAAACAGCGTCTATGATAGAGTTGCTTCACCACAAGCTACTTACAATCCCTTCCAAAAGAAGAGTTAAACAAGAAAGTCATAGTCAGCGGAAGCTCAGTTATTCGTCATAATCATCATCATTATCGTCATCGTCGTAAGCCGTTTGGCAGTCAATGATGGATGAAGGACTCCTACAGGCATATCTATGCCATACACAATCATATTCATCCTGCATTTATTCTTGCGTCATCTATTCACTTCCGTAAAGCGTCTTTTTTTTTTCCTCCAATTCTGGAACACCTACACTCGACCTACCATCCATTCCCCTGGCTACTTTTCCCAACCACTTCCTTTCTCATTTCCACTTCAGTCTGTTCTCTGATCCTTTGTGTTTTTATGATTCTCTTAGCAATTTCCAACCTTAATTTCTCTACTGGCAGTACACGTTAACGGTAAAAACCTCTGTTTGAAACGCAATACTCCAATTTTATTTTAAATGTTATGACCTTATTCCTGCAGATATTACTACTTTCTCTACAATAATACCATCATTTATACTGAAAGTGCAGTACATATGGGGGTCGCAGTTAGATCCAAACGTGTCGGAAAAAATCACAAAGTTCTGTAAAATCTACTGACCTGCTGTATTCGCTCAAAGTACAGGGTGACACACGGGAGACGGACGGTTTTGAACTGCGTAGTACTGAGGGCGCGGTGGTGGGAGGTGGTCGTGGTGGGGATAGTTCCGATCCACACAAGACGCCATTTCATTTACTCAGTCACTATGGAGCAGTGGGACTTGCAACGTCGAGTGTTCTTCGATGACAGTTTCGTGAAAAATGGTGAGTCTATTATTGCTACACAGCGATTGTTTCGTGCGCGGTTTAATGTCGGTCGACATGGAGCTGTTCCGAGCCGTAACACAATCCTCAGATGGATGGAGAACTTCAGATAACTGGAAACATAATGGATAAGAAGCATCCTGGGCCGAGATCAGAGTAACGACATCAGAAAATGTTGAAAGGGTAAGGCAAACGGCAGTCAGAAGCCCAGGACGGTCAGCTAGACGTAATGCTAGCGAGTTACGAAACAATCGTGAATTGGTTAGACAAATTTTGCATAAAGAATTAAAACTCCATCCCTACAAAATGCTCATTGTCCAACAACTTAAGGAAACTGATTTTGCTGTACGAGAAGACTTCGCTTACAGAATGCAAGTGATTTTGGGATCGAATGAAAATTAAATTTTATTGATGAGTCATGAAGCTCATTTTCATTTAAATGGGACCGTGAATAAGCAGAACCTACGTTACTGGGCTCCAGAGCAGCCACACTTGATCCACCAGCGTCCTCTACACTCAGAAAAAGTAACAGTCTGGTATGCTCTTGGCTCTGTTGGCATTATTGGACCTTATTTTCTTGAAGAGAATGGGGCCACAGTTACTGTTAATTCAGTTCGTTACATTCGTATGCTTGAAACGTTCTTGAAACCAGAACTAAGAACACCACGAATCCCTTTAAAACGCGTTTGGTTCCAGCAGGATGGGGCAACATCGCACACTGCAAACACTTCAATGACACTTCTTAGACGCATGTTTCCTGGCCGGATTATCTCACGTTTTGGCAATGTTCCTTGGCCTCCCAGGTCTCCCGACTTGTCAGTATGTGACTTTTTTCTTTGGGGGTACCTTAAGAACGGTGTCTATAGCCACAAACCACGAAATTTGGGCGAGTTGAAAAATATAATGATTCAAGAAATTGCTGCCATCCCTGCAGAGGTTTTAGTCCGTGTGATGGAGGATTTTGAGAAGAGACTTCAGTCCTTTTTTCTAAATGATGGACATCACCATGACGACATTATTTTTCACAAATAACTTTGTTAACTAAAATGGCAAATAATGAGCTTTCACTTTGTGTAAATAAACATGCATTAATTTTAAAGTTGGTTGAGTATTATTTCAATAAAAACGGTCCGTCTCCCGTGTGTCACCTTGTACAAGCTGATCAAAATAAAACTGGCCCAGAAAATACACTCTAAGACACAAGGAAAACGACGCACCATCAAGGAATTATCCGAATGAGACGGAAATCGATAGGTGTGATGTACACGCACAGACAAAAAAATGATTGGAGTTTCAGAAGAATTGGATGATTTATTCAAGAGAAACAGCTTCACAAATTAAGCAAGGCAGTGACGCATTGGTCCACCTCTGGCCCTTTAGAAAGCAGTTTTTCGACTTGGCATTGATCGACGAGGGATACCATGCCAAATTTTGTCCAATTGGCGCGTTAGATCGTCAATATCCAGAGCTGGTTGGATAGCCCTACCCATAATGCTCCAAACGTTCTCAGTTGGAAAGACATGTGACGACCTCGCTGGACAAGGACGGAGACAAGCAGTAGAAATACTTTTCTGTGCGGACGTACATTATCTTGTTGAAATGTAAGCCTAGGCTGTCTTGCCATGGAGGGCAGTAAAACGGGGCGTAGGATATCATCGGCATACCAAGGGTGCCGCGTTTGATGACCAAAGGGGTCCTGCTATTAAATAGAATGGCATCACAGACCTTCACTTCTAGTTAACAGACCGTATGGCGGCTGACAGGTTGGTTTCCCACCGCTGTCCGGGGCTCCTCCAGACACGGCATCGCTGATCACTGGTGCTCAGTTCGAAGGGGGCCTCATCACAGGGGACAGTCCTACCCCAGCCAGTGAGATTCCAGTGCCAGATGACTAGAGAAGACGTCCTGGACAGCGGTGGAATACCAACTTGACTCTCGACCGCCATACGGCCTGACGGTCTAGGGTGCTATTTTATTTCATAACAGGGCCCCTTTGCTTGTTATCCCTGGCTCCCTAACAGCACAGTGGTATGTCGATGTTATTCTACGCCCCGTTTTGTTGCCCTTCATGACATGGCATGCTGAGCTTACATTTCAGCACTATAATGCTCTTCCGCACACGTGGAGAGTTTTTGTTGCTTGCCTTCGTGCTTGCCAAACCCTACCTTGATCAGCAAGGTTGCCGGACCTCTCCCCAGTTGAGAACGTTTCGACCATTATGGACAGGCCCCTCCAACTAGTTCAGGATTTTGACGCTCTAACGCGCCAGTTGGACAAAATTTTGCAACATAATCTTCAGGAGGACATTCAGCAACTCTATCAGTCAATGGAAAGTCGAATAACTGCTTACTAAAGAGCCAGAGATGGACCAATGGCCGGCCATTGTGGCCGAGTGGTTCTAGGCGCTTCAGTCCGGAATCGCGCTGCTGCTACGGTCGCAGGTTCGAATCCTGCCTCGGGTATGAATGTGTGTGCTGTCCTTGGGTTAGTTAAGTTTAAGTAGTTCTAAGTCTAGGGGACTGATGACCTCAGATGTTAAGTCCCATAGTGCTCAGAGCCATATGAACCATTTTGTGGACCAACGCGTCATAGACTTGCTAATTTTGTGGAGCTGTTTCTCTTGAATGGATCATCAAATTCTTCTGAAACTTCATTCACTTTTTTGTCTGTACACGTACATCACATCTACCGATTTCCGTCCCATTCGGATAATTCCTTGGTGGTGGGTCTTTTTTTCCCTTAGGAGCGTAAGTTCGGTTGCTTCTTCTAATAAGCATGAAATATTTTCTGGGCGAGTTTTATTTTGCCCGCCCTGTAGTTTTCCCAGTCCACTGAAAGGTGAGACGACAATTTTCATCGGATTCTGTTGGCTGAAATGGAATTCAACAATTTGTGACTGGGATCTTTAGGCTCAGACAGTCTATTTCCTGACATAGCCGACATTCCAAGACTGAGTCCAGTTAATTTATTTATGAAGTTTACCTTGTCAAAAAGAGCAAACTCACAATCATTACAGAGTCATGTGTTCACATCGATAGGCGATCTACATTCGAGTATGCGCTTTTACGCGATACAGGTAGTGTAAGCACACACTCAGTTCGAGTATGAGCGTATGCTAGGCACAATTATGCACTATTTCCCGTTAAACGTTGTACTGATTCTTTAAGTTATTGATCTGCTGATGACACACTGCTGAAACACGTAATTAAAAGAAAGTGTTATCGAGCACAAAAACTTTTGTGTAAAAAGTTAATTAGTAACTGGGTCATGTTAGTTTGAATGAACACAGTTTCGCTGCCCTGTCGCTGGTAGGCTGTCGTTTTATAGCGGTAGCTCCACAATAGTGCAGCTACGACTATGTTTGTTTGGATTCGACGTCCTGTACCTTGCTCTGGCGTTATCAGGTTGGTCCTCTCCATCCTGTGGAAATCGTCTCCTATTTGTTGATTACAGCACAGCGTCTGTTAAATTACATATGCCTTCGAAGGTTATGCAACAGAACCATTTTCCATTGTCAACCTTTTTCAGTCACCGTCGGTATTGTCAGCATCCAAGTCTGGGTTCTTACCATGAATCCCTTGAGTGCGAGGTCGCAAAAGGCCAATACAGTTTACGGCATTCAACGCCCAACATATTGTCTACCATACAACTACAATACCGACTGCTAATGGCAACAGGGGGTGGGACTAGATGTATCCAATGGTGTAACATCGTGGAGGCTACGGTGCATAGTTGAGCTGCTTAGTCGACAATTTACTCACAACAGTGCTCCAGCGCTAGCGGTCATTATACAAAGTAGAACAATGGCAGCGATAAACAAAGCAAACACTGCGTTTTATGTACAACAACAATTCCCGAAGTTGACAATTCATCAGAAACGAACAGAAGAACTTTCGCAAACTGAAAAAGAAGTGGCAAATGAAATATTAGCGGTTCAGCAAGATGATTCAGTGGAATATGCGGTGTCTTTTACGGCTGACTGTGCGGACAATGTAGATCAGGAGTACAATGATGACGATACGTGCTTAACAAATGAAAGTGATTCTGAAACAGTTGTCGAGGCATGTAGTTCATCATCCTTGTCGGGCAGGGAGCCACAAATCCTGTCTCCAGTGAAACGGAGTAAAGGGCAATCGTTGTCCAAGGAGCGGGTACTAAACATAATTACGTACATGGAAGATCATCCGCAGCATAGTAAAAGCCAATTATGAGCAGATTTTGAATAAGTCAGCAGATATATGACCGTATAGTGTATAAGAAAAACTATGGATATTCAAGGGAGGACAAGGTACAGTTGCTGCAAAATCTGGTATTTGTTCGTTTCAAGGCTGCTCGATACAATTTACAAGATGTGCGTGGTAGTGACTTACTACGTTATGCATATCCAATTGTCCGCGACATAGATTATGCTGATTTCAAGAGAAGCAGTGGGTGGTCCTATAACTTCAAACTTTGCTACAGAACTGGAAGACGTAAGATTTCAAACAAAGCGTCAACTTGACGATGCACGGGAAACTGCGGAATTGGCCCGAAAATTTGTCGACGAGATAAACAAACTTATCCCATCGTCCAGTAAGGAATTTGTTTTCGACTCCAACCATTCGGGATTTGTAGAGGAAATGCAAATGATAGGTACCCTAGAAATTAGAGGTACCAAGAGAGTTGCATCAAGATCAACTATCATCAGCGTCTTAACGCATTTTTATACAATTATGCCGACCAACAATCTAGGTCGTAAATGTGCTGGAAACTTATTTACTTGCTGGGAGAAGGTGTTCTGCCTTCTGCGATTCTTTCCCGTGTGCGTTATCTTCCAACAGCAGGAGGGAATGTTTACGTCACAGCAAGCAAGAGTTGGCAAATTGGCATAAGAGAACTACAAGTATGGTGTTAGCACTGCTTTTGGCCAATAGCCGGTCAAGATAACTTCCTTTTGCTTCATTCCTGATCTGCGCATAAAAATGTACTCCTTTAGAGCAAAATATCCGTACTGAAAATGTTGTGACATTGCAGATCATACTAGCCGGACCCACTGGACAAATTCAACCTCTGGATGTTTGTTTTTTCCGTGTCTATAAAGCATCTTATTGCACTGTCTGCAGTTACGCATTCTTATGGCACTACCTGCAGTTACACCTTAAAGGATAGCCAAATTCCACGACAGACTATTTCGCATTCGGTTGCATGCCATCACAATCCATCAGTTCTCATCACACCGTTACACCAATATGTGCATTCTTTAACAGTGGATACCTAGCTGAACAACCTGCACGATTTCTGTGTCCCAAGGAGTTCGCCTTCGATCCTGATGGTGCGGAACTTTGTGATCACTGTGGCTCAAATGGCTCTGAGCACTATGGGACTTAACTTCTAAGGTCA
Source organism: Schistocerca serialis cubense (assembly GCF_023864345.2). Classification (NCBI taxonomy): domain Eukaryota; kingdom Metazoa; phylum Arthropoda; class Insecta; order Orthoptera; family Acrididae; genus Schistocerca; species Schistocerca serialis. The sequence goes on along the minus strand of NC_064639.1, from coordinate 217,315,057 downwards.
TCAGTCCCCTAGAACTTAGAACTACTTAAACCTAACTAACCTAAGGACAACACACACATCCATGCCCGAGGCAGGATTCGTACCTGCGACCGTAGCGGTCCTGCGGTTCCAGACTGTAGCGCCTAGAACCGCACGGCCACCCTGCCGGCTGATCACTGTGTCGGGCCAGTTTTCATTCGGTGTTCATGGTGCAAGTTGAGGCAAGTTAATGGTTTGTTTTCAACATTTTTCCATTGTTGATTAGACGATGACCGGTTTCAGTCTGTATTGACCATCCTCAGATCTTTTGTACACCATGTCCTAAAGTGATACGGCCATAATGGCAAAACATATAAATATAATCAGCATAGCATCGTCACATAGATCTAAAATGGCTATTCTACACCATATTTTAGATCCATGTGACGATGCTATGCTGATTATATTTATATGTTTTGACGATGCCATTATGGCCGTATCACTTTAGGACATGGTGTAAGAAAAAAAAAAAAATCTGAGGATGGTCAATACAGACTGAAACCGGTCATCGTCTAAAGAAATCATATTGTGATCAGAGACTGAAATAAAAAAGCATTTTACAGTCCTCTTAAATGACCGTCCGTCACGATCACTCAGCGCACTATTTCTGACGTGACACAGAAAGGATTGAGGGACCAATGACCTGGTAGTTTGGTCCCTTTAATCCCATCAGTTCATCCATAAATCTTCAATGAAATGCGTCTTGAAACACAAAAACAGTGGTCTGTTTTGGTTAGAAGCACTAAAAATTTGCTAATGTGCGAATTCACTGTGCGCCGACATAATACATTCACAAATTCACAAAACACTGTTCTGACCACGACTGACACAATGTACTCGTATATATTTTTGGGAATTGTGGTAAGTTGCTATGGCACCAAACTGCTGAGGTCATCGGTCCCTAGGCTTGCGCACTACTTAATCTGACTTAAACCAACTTCCGCTAAGGACAAGACACACACCCATGCCCGAGGGAGCACTCGAAACTCCGACGGAGGAGGGGCGGGGGGGGGGGGGGGGGGGAGACCGCTCGAACCGTGACAAGACGCTCGCCCTAGACCGCACGGCTACCTCGCGCGGCTGTTGGCTAGTGTCTGCATTTATATTCAAGGATGCATTCCCCGCGGGTTTCCATAAGTTATCCATCCTCTGTATAACAAAAATGGCTCTGAGCACTATGGGATTAACTTCTGAGGTCATCTGTCCCCTAGAACTTAGAACTAATTAAACCTAACTAACCTAAGGACATCACACACATCCATGCCCGAGGCAGGATTCGAACCTGCGACCGTGCGATCGTAGCGGTCGCGCGGTTCCAGACTGTAGCGCCTAGATTCGCTCGGCTACCCCGGCCGGTTCTCTGTATAACAGTGGTGATTACGGGCGCTGAGAATGTTGCGGACGTCCATAGTCAAAATTCAGTACACGATATAATGAATGTTTCCTTGGATAGACACACATTGTATGCGAAAGAAGGACAAACTGTTGGACTTCGGCTGATGCATGCAGAAAAAAGTTTCCACTAAATTATAGCAGTCTGTTATTGATGGCGTGGCTTCTTTCTATTCTGAAGATCATTTTTGTTTTCTTTTGTGGCGACATTACTTCCTGTTTAACTCGGTGAAGTTAAGGCTGGTCAGTTTTGCCAGACTCCTTGCCGATATAGCTCATTTTCCCATTCCTACGTGGATAACGTTGAGAAGACCCGGTTGCTTCAGTTTACCGGATCTTACCGTGTTTGCCTTGTCGTGAAAATTACGATTGAACATTCGACTGTCTGCAATTTCTATAATCGCCAGGAGGAAATCAGAAATGATCAAACTAACAACGACCCGAAGGTATCATCCAATAATGAGACAATTTTAAAAGCAAGAGAAAAATTTCAGCAGTCTATGCTGAATCCAAGTTCTAAAGATGTCGTATCCAGGAGCCTCATTAGGAACGCATTAAAGTTAAGATAAGATCCATCACTTACCAGAAATTTGGAGGTGGAATGCCGTTGCCCTCCTCTGACGCTTGAGCTAAATTACCTAGCCGGTTGAAAGTGGAACCACAGTTTAACGTGGTCTCCAAACCACGTTGCTAATCGGCGTTTTCGTATCTATAAAGTTTGAGACGGAAGAAATGATAACACACACAGAAATGCTAGATTGACGATTTACCGAGCGGTCTAAGGCGCTGCAGTCATGGACTGTGCGGCTGGTCCCGGCGGAGGTTCGAGTCCTCCCTCGGGCATGGATGTGTGTGTTTGTCCTTAGGATAATTTAGCTTAAGTAGTGTGTAAGCTTAGGGACTGATGACCTTAGCAGTTAAGTCCCATAAGATTTCACACACATTTGAACATTTTTTGACGATTTATTTACATATAAATACTCAGCAAGTCGGTTTTTGAAATTAATAAGATTTACTGTAGCATTAATTAGTTTTCGAGCCGCTGCAGGCTCAGCATCAAATGGAGGTGTTACAGGAACGTTATTTTCTGGGCTGTGTGCAACAAAACGCTGTAATCGTGGTGCTGGAGGAAATATTACTCACAAGTGTTTTGCTCTTCACTACTTATATTATCCTGGCCACAAAGAGAAAAGCTCTGTCACATATCGTAGTACCTCATTCACTCTCTAATTATTCTGTAAATATTTCGGTCTAGTTCAACAGCTTTCGTGCAACATTTCAATCTATATTACATGTAGGTTGCCAATATATGAGTAATAACACGACTGCAGCTACCCAGATTCACTTGTATCTATTATCTATACTTGTAAGTATTTATTCTGTACTATACTGCATCTCGGGCCAAGGACCATGATGTGGCCGAGTGTGACATCTATCGCATTCATATTCTTTGTACTTACATTCAGTGTTTACTGACTGTGAATAAGTGTAAAACCAAGGGCACCTTAATACTGTATATGTGTATGTATAAACTGAAAATATACATAATGCGAACGGCTTTTCCATGGATATCACGAGGCAGTGAGCTCTAAGTACCCAAAACGTAACAACCTTTTCGTTTCATAAACTTTTCTTTGCCGATAAATAAATTACCGACATTTCCGCCAGCACCACGACCTCGGCATCTAGCTGCACATGGTTCAGAAAATAATGATCCTGTAACAGCTGCATCGGATGATGAGCCTGCAGTAGCTGGAAAGCTGGTTACTGGCACACTATATCTTAATAATTTCAAAAAGCAAGTTGTTGTATGTTATACGCAAATAAGCCACCAGTTTAAATTACAGTTGCAGTTCATCACCATAATGGATATACTGAAGAAAAAAATCGTAGAACTACCTGGTATCGAAACACTGACCTTTGATCTAGTCATCTGGCTCATAATCACTGAACCACAAATGGTTCCATTTATTGTATTTTCCCATGACTATGCATTTAATACATATCCTAGATGATAATATAATCTGTTCCTCAGTCACAAAGCTAATATGTTTTGTGTATTTGTTACGTATGTGACGTCTGTCCTTTCGGACATGTACGAAAAAACAGACACCACATATGGGCCAGCACAGCTGTTCCAAGCGCCATCTACGTCAGGCGGATGGTGCATTATCTGAAGATCGCCTACTACTAGAGGCCGAAACCGGTCATATTTATGTCAAATGACTATGCGATCGATACTGTTTAGTATTAATTTTACATGTGTAATTAATTAAGGCGATAACCACCAATGATCCCTTCAGTGTTGATGTATACCAAGCTCGTACTCTCACGGGGATTGGCGAGATGCCGCGACTAGAGAGGCTAATGAGCAGGGGCTCTACAGCAGCAGTGTGCGGCATAAGCTGAGATGTCGTATCCAGACGGGAGGCGTGCTACGGTAGTGCGTGCGGTTGTGCTGACGGCTGTGTCCGGATGGCGTAGTGGTCAGCGCATCTGCCTAGTAAGCAGGAGATTCAGGTTCGAACCCCAGTCCGGCACAAATTTTCAATTCTTCCCATTGATTTAATCAATCCCCATTACCAGCTAATGTCCTTCATTCATTTGAGTCTTGTTAACATTTATTTTACCCAGTGTACTTCTCGACCCTTAATCGTCAGGTGGAAAGACTCTTGAACGAGAGTAAGTCAATTATTATCCGCAATTTAGTTATATTTTTGTTTATTTTGGCAGAGATGTCGTTTTACGTTGATGACGCATGTTTAGCTTATTTGTTGTTATATCTTTGCAATTTTCAAGATGATAGGTTAGTTTCGTTATCGTTGACGTGATTTTAATAATGGCTGCTCCTCTGTCTATTTGCACCAAAGACTAGCAACGTTCAATGATTCATAAAGTTTGTGCAAGATGGGCCCCTAAACAACTCACACAGTTGCATAAACAAACGCGCTTGGACATCTGCAAAAACCATTTGGATCGCTATGGTAACGAAGGGGACAACTTCTTAGACAGGATCATTACTGGTGACGAAACATGGATGTATCATTACGAGCCGGAGAGTAAACGGCAGAGTATGGAATGGAAACATCCAAATTCGCCGTGTAAGAAAAAGTTCAAGACCCAACCGTCCGCAGGAAAACTGATGCTTACGGTTTTTCGGGACGCACAAGGTCCAGTACTGGAACATTATGGGGAAAGGGGTATGACAATAAACAGTGTACGTTACAGTGAGATGCTAAAGCCTGCAATTCGAAGCAAACGCCGAGGATTGCTGTCAAAAGGTGTTGTGTTGTTGCACGACAATGCCCGTCCGCATACTGCTGCCCACACTGCTGAAACGCTCCAGAAACACAAATTTGAAGTACTGGATCATCCTCCATATAGTCCCGATCTTGCACCTTCTGCCTATCACTCAACCAGGCATTAAGGGGCCGTTGATTTGCCTCGGACAAAGCAGTGAAAGAAGCGATGCATTCCTGGCTCGCAGCTCAGCCGACGATCTTCTTTTATGAGGACATCAGGAAGCTTGTACAGCGATGGACCACGTGCGTTGAGACGCAAGGAGACTTTGTCGAAAAAGATGTTCTTGTCAGTTTCCTATTTGATTAAAATAAATTTTTATAACTACTTTGTGGATAATAATTGACTTACCCTCGTTCATAATCGATCTCAGTGGAAAGCACTGGCGATTTATTGCAGTAGCAAGTGAAGTAAATTGCGTGATGAACGTAATTTTTACATCTGTACAACTACCAGGTGTACCGGTATGAAATGAGCGTTAAGATACAGATGTGTCGATAGGGAACATTTGTTGTGAACGAGTCTCAATTTTCTTTGTTTGGTTGGTATGACATCTGTCAAAGATATTTAGTATACATCAAGTCATGGAACAAACGACATCATATGTTCAAAATGGTTCAAATGGCTCTGAGCACTATGGGACTTAACATCTGTGGTCATCAGTCCCCTAGAACTTAGAACTACTTAAACCTAACCAACCTAAGGACATCACACACATCGATGCCCGAGGCAGGATTCGAACCTGCGACCGTAGCAGTCTCGCGGTTCCGGACTGCGCGCCTAGAACCGCTAGATCACCGCGGCCGGCATCATATGTTAACAATGTCGAATTTTGTACCAGAAAGTGATGATTTGCGGAAAGCATTAATTTTTTGTTTTCATTTGAAAAAAAGTGGTGCAGAGACGTATCGAATGCTTGTCGAGGCATATGGTGATCATGCTCTATCAGAAGCAACATGCAAAAGATGGTTTCAACGGTTCCCGAATAATGATTTTGACGTAAGAAATGAAGAACGTGGAAGACCACCAAAAAAGTTCGAAGACGCCGAATTGCAAGCAATATTGGTTGAAGATGATACTTTGAGTCAGAAGCAAATGGCAGCAATGCTAAGTGTTGCGCAACATACAATTTCTGACCGTTAGAAAGCTATGGGAAAGATCCAAAAGTGTGCCACATGAATTGAATGAAAGACAGATGGAAAACAGAAAAACCACTTGTCAAATTTTGCTTCAAAGACAAGAAAGAAAATCAGTTTTGCATCGAATTGTTACTGGCGATGAAAAAATGGATTTATTTTAAGAATCCTAAACGGGAAAAATCTTGGGTTAATCCGGGACAACCATCAACATCGACTGCAAAACCAGATCGATTCGGCAAGAAGACAATGCTCTGTGTTTGGTGGGATCAGAAAGGTGTGGTGAATCATGAGCTTCTAACACCCTGTGAAACTGTGAATACTAATTGCTACAGACAACAAATGATCAATTTGAACTATGCATTGATCGAAAAAAGACCAGAAAACGTGGCAAAGTAATTTTTTTACACGACATTGCATCTGCACACAAAGCAAATCTGGTTCAGAATACAATCAAAACACTTGGCTGGGAGCTGCTACCCCACCCGCCGTATTCACTAGACTTGGCCCCTTCCGACTACCATTTGTTTTCATCAATGGGACACGCATTGGCTGAGGAACACTTCGATTCCTACGAAGAAGTCGAAAATTGGGTGTCTGATTGGTTTGGCGTGGTGTCCACAAATTGCCAGAAAGGTGATCAAAATGTATAGAAAGCAATGGTCAGTACTTTGAATAAAATGTTTTTACTTTTCAATTCAAAATTAGTGTTTCATTTTCACAAAAACGCTCATTTCATACCGGTAGACCTGGTATGTGTACAAGAATACTGTGGCTACCTCAGTTTGATGTTGGAAACGAAGTTTCTGGCGACGATATCCTATTAGAAAAGTTCTCGGTGTTCTTGTCATGTCAAATTAGAATAAAACTCGAGTCTCTCCCCGCGATAATGGTCGTGTAACCTTGAAAATATGTGGTAAACGAAATTTAAAGAATCTGGACTGCGCCGCCATTCATCTTCAGAGCTAATTTCTTATCAGTTATAAGCAAAACCTAAAACTACCCTACTGGCCATTACAGTTGCTACACCAAGAAGAAATGCAGATGTTAAACGGGTATTCATTGGACAAATATATTATACTAGAACTGACATGTGATTACATTTTCACGCAATTTGGGTGCATAGATCCTGAGAAATCAGTACCCAGAACAATCAGCTCTGACCGTAATAACGGCCTTGATACGCCTGGGCATTGAGTCAAACAGAACTTGGATGGCGTGTACAGGTACAGCTGCCCACGCAACTTCAGCACGATACCACAGTTCATCAAGAGTAGTGACTGGCGTATTGTGACGAACCAGTTGCTCAGCCACCATTGACCAGACGTTTTCAATTGGTGAGAGATCTGGAGAATGTGCTGACCAGGGCAGCAGTAGAACATTTTGTGTATCCAGAAAGGCCCGTACAGGACCTGCAACATATGGTCATCCATTATCCTGCTGAAATGTAGGGTTTCGCAGGGATCGAATGAAGGCTAGAGCCACGGGTCGTATCACATCTGAAATGTGTCGTACACTGTTCAAAGTGCCATCAATGCGAACAAGAGGTGACCGAGACGTGTAACCAATGGCACCCCATACCATCACGCCGAGTGATACGCCAGTATGGCGACGACGAATACACGCTTCCAATGTGCGTTCACCGCGATGTCGCCAAACACGGATGCGACCATCATGATGCTGTAAACAGAACCTGGATTCATCCGAAAAAAATGACGTTTTGCCATTCGTGCACCCAGGTTCGTCGATGAGTACACCATCGCAGGCGCTCCTGTCTGTGATGCAGCGTCAAGGGTAACCGCAGCCATGGTCTCCGAGCTGATAGTCCATGCTGCTGCAAACGTCGTCGAACTATTCGTGCCGATGGTTGTTGTCTTGCAAACGTCCCCATCTGTTGACTCAGGGATCGAGACGTGGCTGCACGATACGTTACAGCCATGCAGATAAGATGCCTGTCATCTCGACTGCTAGTGATACGAGGCCGTTGGGATCCTGCACGGCGTTCCGTATTACCCTCCTGAACCCACCGATTCCATATTCTGCTAACAGTCATTGGATCTCCACCAACGCGAGCAGGAATGTCGCGATACGATAAACCGCAATCGCGATAGGCTACAATCCGACGTTTATCAAAGTCGGAAACGTGATGGTACGCATTTCTCCTCCTTACACGAGGCATCACAACAACGTTACACCAGGCAACGCCGGTCAACTGTTGTTTGTGTATGAGAAATCGGTTGGAAACTTTCCTCATGTCAGCACGTTGTAGGTATCGCCACCGGCGCCAATCTTGTGTGAATGCTCTGAAAAGCTAATCATTTGCATATCACAGCATCTTCTTCCTGTCGGTTAAACTTCGCGTCTGTAGCACGTCATATTCGTGGTGCAGCAATTTTAATGGCCAGTAGTGTATTAATAACATAGTTGAAATTACAGAGTTTATATCAAGTCTCTCTGTCATTTGTCATGTATAACCAAATTCTACAGCGGCCATAGTAGAGGGGATAAAAAATTTCGGGACAGCGTTTCTGAAAAAGGGAAGCTCGTTAGCGTCGATTATAAATGTAAAATAGTTAGGAAGGCGCTCCTGAAGGTGCGGCGTCCTATCGACTGCCGGTGCTGCTGTGGCGGCGGCGGCCATGTTGTCGGCTGGAGAGTCCTCTCTCGTCTGGTCTTATCGCGGCCACCTGGGCCGGCCTCGCCGCCAGCCGGTGCTTCATTAGGCGTGTCGTCGCCAGCCCACCTCCACCTGCCCCGCGCCACCGCTGTTTGATTCCCCTCGCTCTTCTTAAAAGTCTTTATGCTGCCGGATAAAGGTCGAATTCCGCAAAAAAAAAAAAAGATCTCCAGCAAAACGTAAGACTTATGTCATACAAGTCTAAATACTTTTGCAGGAAGTGCCTCCTTACCCTAAAAATGATTGAGGAGTGACGTCTTCACACTGCCAAAGGCTGTTGTTATCAGTAATGTTTACGTACGACTGGTTTTAATCACTGATAATCACTTGGTCGATACCATTAATCCTCCCTCCAGCGATTCTTTAAAACAAACGAGCTCCCATATAAAGCTGGTTTGACACGCAACTCATTGCTTATGACGTCATATCTCCTGAGCTGTGTGTCGTACAATGATTCAATTTTGCAGGCACATTCAGTAGTATATGAGGATACTTCTGCTAAATCTTTGAGGATAGATTTAGAAATAAAGACGTTTTGCATTAAAACTTAATGTGTGATGCTGCAGTTTTACTACGTGAACAGCGAAAATGTAATAAGTGAAAAACTTCTTTTTTCTTTCTGATCTCTCAGGTTTTCTCGGTGCGTTTCAGGATGCACTGCACGTGCTGCGAGTTTTGCTGATATGTGTACCCGCTCTCCGATTCCAGAAAAACTCACAGCACCTGAAGAAGACATCCGAGAAAAACCCAGGAATTTTTTCGTCCTGGAGAAAACCGGGAAAAACCCGGGAATTTTTTAGAATTCCGGGAACTTTTCCTTGTTTTAGTAACCATTTAAATTTTTGTGATTTTGACTGGTAAGAACCAATACTCTAACGAAGGATATTACTGTCTCCCGCTTCTGCAGAATAATGCTGCAGTATTAAAAAAAAAAAAAAAAAAGAGAGAAAAAAACGAGAATAAAACTGAAGTCGCAAAGGAAATGCGCTATATACAACAACAAAACACAGTGCTCATACAAGCGTCTGCCAACCAAAGTGTATCAAAGGCTTTAGGAAGAATATGCAGTGCTTCCTAACAACAAATTGCCTCCGATGAGCGTGACATGACAGCTGTTTACATATGATTCATTTGAGCAGTTGCGGGCGGGCTCTTGCGCATGCGCAGTTGAGTCGCCTATGAGTAGTACCTTCTCCCGCTTCTGCTACAGATGTGTAACTGGGCGCCACTATCTAAATTGCTCCGGTTCGGAGATATCGTAGATCCAGGGCTGATGCACAGAGCAGTCTGAGTTGTAGTGGGGAGGTGGGTAGTCTCCACATGACCTTTGTTTACGTTTAGTGATTTTGCTGTTTCCTGTTCGTTTATTGCTCTCACATTAAATGAAAACAAAACGGATTTCTGTAGCCGGGAGCTACCAAATGAATTAAAATACGTTCGCATAGTTACGGAAGGCTAAAACATGTTGTTAGTTTCAGGTTTTATTTCCACTTTTCCGACAGTGAAGCATTAATCACTTTGCAGAACAGTGAAGTTATTTTTGTCGGTTTGCTAAACAGATTTGGCTTTTATTAATATTTTGCGCTGAGGCAGTCAATCTATTTGAAACGAAGTGTTTAATAGCACACTGTTAGCTAGTTTCAACTGTTCGCTGCATTTCAAGTGCACGTTTTCCATCTTCTAGTTCGTATGGCATTATGCCATAGTAAAGAACCAAACACGAGATAATATAGTTCTGGAACTCAAGAAAATTTACATCCGAATCTGGACATATGATTGTGCACTTTAAGCCGAATTATGCACTTTAGTATGGTTCACGAAATTCCCATGTTCCTGAAGTATCCTTTGATGTCTTGTTTCTTTTATGACATAATGCAAGATCTTTTAATATTTTACACGTATGAACATGCGGGCTTTCTGCGTCATCGTAGCTACGCAGGCGTAGTGACGCCTGTTATCTGGCGCTCTCTGGCAAACGCTGAAACGAACCAGTTTATAAGAGGTCACGGGAAAATATTGCGAATGGTGGTTTGAAAAGTGTTACTTTCAAAGTAAATTTCCTTTTACGCAAGATGAACTACGTGCGAGAATGTACGATGAATTTCTTAAATCACAGAGCGTTTGACTCTGATTTAAAAATCAACTCTGTAAGGACGACCTGGCACATTTGTGTGATGTATCTTAAAGTGTAACACGTCCAAAATGATCAGCATTATATGTGGAAGCTTAGCTTCTCTTGCAGCTTATTAATCTTCGAGACCAATATTATTTGTGAAAGCTTTGTTTTTCTTCAAGCAAAAAAATGGTTCAAATGGCTCTGAGCACTATGGGACTCAACTGCTGAGGTCATTAGTCCCCTAGAACTTAGAACTAGTTAAACCTAACTAACCTAAGGACATCAAAAACATCCATGCCCGAGGCAGGATTCGAACCTGCTACCGTAGCGGTCTTGCGGTTCCAGACTGCAGCGCCTTTAACCGCACGGCCACTTCGGCCGGCTCTTCAAGCAAAACTATGTATATTAATTTAAACCATTAACTATTCTTTTTGTGTTCGCGCTACTTAAGAGTGATCTTGCTATTGGTTGACTACACTACATGTCCTGTGCTGTCATCAGCTGCCGAGATCACGTGACATGAGCTGTGACTGGCTTACAAAAGCGCGTCGCAGCCTCGATTTCATTGCTTCGGAAAATAACATGCGTTGTTTGGTGGAATTCGAATTTATACCTCCGTAAAACGAAGAAATGCAGCGTACATGTTACTGCACATCAGACATCTTTCCAAAACGTGTTTTTTTCCCCTGGGTTTCGTTTTCTAAAGTGCCGGCAAATTCTACGTCTGTATAGAAAACCATAAACATTCTAAGGATATATAAGTTTTACAGTGCCGAGGAAAAGTAAACTGTCATTTAACACGGAAAAGGTGTATTTTCAACCGGAAAATCCGGGAAAAATCCAGGAATTTTTTTTCCTTGTCCACGTATACACCCTGAGACAGCTTGGTCGGTCGTCGAAATATTGTGCATAAAATGGAAATCACAACTCAGCAAAACATCTGCAAGCGGACGGTTTTTTGAACTGTCTGTGTAATGTTGAAGTACTCCGGTGGCCATGTAGATTCCCAGGTATGTGGCCAAAAAAACATGTGTGGAGTCGTCAACTCCGTCGCAGTGCGAACTAGTGTCCAGGATATCGAGGACCAGACAGCAGTTGAGTGGCAGCTTGACCCAGGAGGTGATACAACTGCTTTATGACACCCTTCCAAGCAGAACTAGTGCATTTATCCAGGGCAGAAGGGGTGCAACATCATTCTGCAGATGAGATGATACTGCGAAGTTCGTTGTAAAGTTGGCTCGATATTGTAATCACTGAAATGAGGTGAAGTTTCATTTCGTTTCCCGCTCCTACTTGGGTGTATCGCTTTTTTTTGTCAGACAGTGTAAAAAATGCTTTAAATTTCGTTTGAAAGAAAAAAAGACGTTGATTCTAACTACATTCATCATAGTTTTGCTGCACAATTCTAATACAAGCACAATGTTAACGCAGATCTCGCTATTGGTAACAAGCGCGCTGCAGGGCACACCTAAACGTGAGCCACAGCCAGTTTAGAATTATGGCGCTCACTTACCTATAGTATGTATCGTTGCAACCAGATTAACATTTTCCGTCAATTCGCAGATCCTCTTTATTCTAACAACTCTCTGACGTGCAAATTCCTCGCAGGCTGTGAATACATGAAATAATAGCAATGTAATTACTATATACGGTATAGTTACTAAATATAAACTAATAAGAGTAATTATAATTACCTATATACTAAACGGCTGAAAGTCATCCGATCCCAGTTGCAAGTAGTTTATCTAACGGCTTCCAGGGCAGCAAAAATCTGATTTTAAGTATTTCATGTGGTTACTGACCGAGTTTAAAAATTTAATATGCTGCCATAACCTACTGATTAAGAGATCTGCATTTACGTTAAAGGTTTAACACAATAAATAAAGTATTAATAGTTAGAAACTGTTTATGTATCTTGACGCAATTAACCCACGGCGCGCAAATTACTCACACCTTATTCATCCAGTAGTTCAGAACGAGAGCACTTAGTTACTTCCAAGGGCATGTATGTGCAACTGTGAAGTGATGGCATAGAGTACTTTCCATTGTACAAGTTATTAGTTCTTCTACCCGTTGCATTCACGTATAGAGCGCACAAAGAATGACTAAATGTTTTGCCTTTATGTGTGCTGTAATTAATCTAATCTTGTCCTCACGATCCCCACAAGAGCGCTTCTTGTGGGGGGGAGGGGGGGGGGGTTGTAGTATATTCCAGAGTCATCATATAAAGCCGGTCCCTAAAACGTTGTACGTAGTCTTTCTCGAGAGACAAGTTTGTTTGCATGGCCATCCTCCACGGCAAACACAGAAACATTTGTTTTGTAAATAAAACAGCCTTTTCTTCCTACAGCTGTAATTTATTTCTCCGAGACACGTTTCGCTTTGTTTTACTCCAAGACTTCTTCAGTGGGATCTACAGGGTGTTTCAAAAATGACCGGTATATTTGAAACGGCAATAAAAATTAAACGAGCAGCAATAGAAATACACCGTTTGTTGCAATATGCTTGGGACAACAGTACATTTTCAGGCGAACAAACATTCGAAATTACAGTAGTTACAATTTTCAACAACAGATGGCGCTGCAAGTGATGTGAAAGATATAGAAGACAACGCAGTCTGTGGGTGCGCCATTCTGTACGTCGTCTTTCTGCTGTAAGCGTGTGCTGTTCACAACGTGCAAGTGTGCTATAGACAACATGGTTTATTCCTTAGAACAGAGGATTTTTCTGGTGTTGGAATTCCACCGCCTAGAACACAGCGTTGTTGCAACAAGACGAAGTTTTCAATGGAGGTTTAATGTAACCAAAGTACCGAAAAGCGATACAATAAAGGATCTGTTTGAAAAATTTCAACGGACTGGGAACGTGACGCATGAACGTGCTGGAAAGATAAGGCGACCGCGTGCGGCAACGACAGAGGGCAACGCGCAGATAGTGCAGCAGGTGATCCAACAGCGGCCTCGGGTTTCCGTTCGCCGTGTTGCAGCTGCGGTCCAAATGACGCCAACATCCACGTATCGTCTCATGTGCCAGAGTTTACAGCTCTATCCATACAAAATTCAAAAGCGGCAATCCCTCAGCGCCGCTACCATTGCTACACGAGAGACATTCGCTAACGATATAGTGCACAGTATTGATGACGGCGATATGCATGTGGGCAGCATTTGGTTTACTGACGAAGCTTATTTTTACCTGGACGGCTTCGTCAATAAACAGAACTGGCGCATATGGGGAACCGAAAAGCCCCATGTTGCAGTCCCATCGTCCCTGCATCCTCAAAAAGTACTGGTCTGGGCCGCCATTTCTTCCAAAGGAATCATTGGCCCATTTTTCAGTTCCAAAACGATTACTGCATCACGCTATCTGGACATTCTTCGTGAATTTGTGGCGGTACAAACTGCCTTAGACGACACTGCGAACACCTCGTGGTTTATGCAAGATGGTGCCCGGTCACATCGCACGGCCGACGTCTTTAATTTCCTGAATGAATATTTCGATGATCGTGTGATTGCTTTGGGCTATCCGAAACATACAGGAGGCGGCGTGAATTGGCCTCCCTATTCGCCAGACATGAACCCCTGTGACTTCTTTCTGTGGGGACACTTGAAAGACCAGGTGTACCGCCAGAATCCAGAAACAATTGAACAGCTGAAGCAGTACATCTCATCTGCTTGTGAAGCCATTCCGCCAGACACGTTGTCAAAGGTTTCGGGTAATTTCATTCAGAGACTACGCCATATTATTGCTACGCATGGTGGATATGTGGAAAATATCGTACTTTAGAGTTTCCCAGACCGCAGCGCCATCTGTTGTTGAAAATTGTAACTACTGTAATTTCGAAAGTTTGTCTGCCTGAAAATGTACTGTTGTTCCAAGCATATTGCAACAAACGGTGTATCTTTATCGCTGCTCGTTTAGTTTTCATTGCCGTTTCAAATATACCGGTCATTTTTGAAACACCCTGTAGAACGATACAGTTTTGTTTTGATATGTGTTATTTTTAGATTATGAAACAGTTCACGTCGCACTTTTTCTGTGAATAACGAATTACAGTTTGTTGGCATCTGCGTTTCCTCTCATCTGGTCTGGAAGTCACAGTACCACTTCATTTTCGAAACGTAAGCACATTTTTATATTCTGAACTTTTTCTTTCACACTGTTCATTGGTTACTGCACCCTGCAGAAACACCAAACGTGTCCGCGAACTGTAACTGACGGCCTTCCACACCTTGAAGTCTGCGACGGAGCCTGTGTGTCGCCGAATGCACGCCTGAATAGGCACAGCAGGTCTACGCCATACACGTGTACGCCCCGCACTCGCTAATAGACAGTAGCACCTCTCATCACTAACGACAATAGAACGCCATTCCACTCTCCAGTGGACACTTCCATGACACCGGAGTAACCATGCTAACTGGTGTCGTGGTGTCACACTGGCCAAAGGCACACGTGATCTTAGTTCCGCTCCAAGCAGACGGTTCCCAATGCTCTCTGATGACGCAGGAAGTGCAACAAGTGCCAGATTTCGTTGCTGGATGATGTTTAGTCGTCCACCGCTGTCCACACAATGTGTCGATCTTGATGTGTGTCCCTACTAGGCGGACGTCCAGAACCTGCTCTGAGGGTGTGGGAATGCTTCACAGACCAGTACTGAAAACAGCTACATACCACCGACACATTTTGCCCAACATTTGCAGCAATCCTTCGACTCGTCCATCCAGCTACCTGCAGGCCCCCAGTGTGGTCCCATTCAAAGGCCAAAGCTGTTCAAAAAGAGTATGTACTTGTCGGTGGGGCAAGCACTGTTCAGCTCTAAACTCCGCACAGCTATTTCCTACAGACTCAAAGCCGAGGACGCGCCGACTGGCGTTCTGAGTGCCATCTGATCGTCGAAGACCGTGACAAATGAAGTACTAACACTGCAACCCCTCAGTATACCCTTCATATTACACCCAAGTGTCAGTGGACTCAGTCCTTGAGAGTGCTGCATTCTTTGTTTCTGACCACGCTCTTGAGGGAGTCGATGAAGGTACGACTGATTCGGACGCTTAAACCACTTTTAGAAAGGAAAAAATCGCTACATAGGAAACACTCCATTTCGATTGTCTGCCTGGTAAAAACTGAATACCGTGCGTAGCATGGCATAGGCAAACTTCCACGCACAATGTCGAAACGAACGACCAACGGTAGAGTGGACAGGATACCGCTACTACGTGTCTGTCCTAGGAATGCGGCAACAGATGAGAACCCTGTTGTCTCATAGCTTTCAAGATATCATAATTTCACATTAGCACTCCGTCTGTGCACGAGTAAAATATAGCTTAATCATGACACTGAGGCGTCAACATCTCAAAAGTTGTTGAAACTGAATCATTCCTAAAAGCTGATTGTAAAACTGTAAAATTGCTCAGCTGGTTCTAGCAATGCTATTACGTATCCTCAAAACAGCTGATCCCATTTGGACACAGAATGTCGAGTCATGTACGATGTGAGCGATAGCGACGGAAGGGTCGTGAACTACGAGGAAGATACGGGCTCGAGCAAAACATTCTGCGTCATGGGCATGTAAGCAGATGTGTTGATAACCAGTCCATTACTCAAAATATTTGGCAATAACAGAGTGCAGATCTACGAAGAAGGATCTCTGTATACGTACAATCTAAAAAAAAAAAAGAAACGACGCATCACGAAGAAACTATCCGAATGAGACGGAAATCGGTATGATGACCATACACAGACAAATAAATGATTACAATGTCAGAAAAAATTCAATGATTTACTTAAGAAAAAGAACTTCAAAAAATGGAGCAAGTCAGTAACGCGTTGGTCCACTTCTGGTCCTTATGCTTGGCGTTGACTGATAAGAGTTGTTGAATGTCCTCCTGAAGGGTATCAGGCAAATTCCGTCCAAGTACCGCTGTGCTTTAAGTACTAACGTATGGATATTTTCTTGCGGTAGTACCTGTTTCGTGGAAGACTTAAAGATAAACACGACTGGCGGAAGCATCGTTAACGGCGCACATGGGAAGGCGTTCGCCAGACACAGATGTCTTTCGTGAACTCTAGTCAGAAACAGTATCTGACAAACACGCTAGTAATAATTATCATTCCCTTGCTAATGTGACATGCAGGGGGATTAACTGACGACAGGGCGTCTCTTAATTAAAATTGATCGTTCATTTTAGTTTCGACCTTTTTATTTGTGGCTGATCTCCTAGTTTCCATGCCACCTCATTTTAGTAAGATTTCTTCACAATAGTGTGTAGTAACAAAAGCGGAATTATCCTCGAGTGCAGAACCGACCAGACGCTAACGTGTCTGGGTTTGAGGAGCTCGCGGCGTCTTACAACCAGTAAGATTTTCGTTGACACGCAGGCTGCCCTAACTAATAGCGTGGCACCTATGCACTCAACACTCAAGTACATTGACGCTAACATCCTACCGATACAAATTACAATCCTTCAGATCTACGTTTCATTCAAAGAAAAGTAGTCTTCCATTAACGCTTATAATAAGTTGGAATTAATTAACATTTTTAATATACCACCAAGCGTGCCACCTTCCACACGTTGTTCAGATAGCCCGCAAGGCAACAGGTGTCACATATTAATGAAAAATACATCTCTATACTGAATTGAGAACTTTTAAATGGCTTGTTGAGAAAACAGTTCTAGAAAAAAAAATTGATTACACTTTCTGGTTTCCAGGGTTAAAATAGTAGAAAAAGTAAAAAAAATGTATGGGTCAAGAAAAAAATGCCGCACTTCGCGGTAGGCATGCGATTCCTCATCCTAATTCAAGACAAATGTGTGTCTAGCAAAATCTGCTCCCGCCATTAGGTTTAACAGAAAAGTGATTTAAAAAACGAGGCTCCGACAACGGCCTAACTGCGTGCAGCGTGGAGAAAACAGAAAGCGTGAACCCTGCGCTCTGCTATAGTTGTCCCATTAGCTGAGTGAGACGAGGCAATACCGTGGGAAACGGATAAGGAGATCGACGAAGTTCGAATCGCGTTCGCGCTACACATTTTCTTTTTCCAGTTAAATGATCAGATTGTACCCAGTTTACATGTACACAATTGCAGTATCTTGTGTATTTCTTTCTGCTACTGATACCTTTACTTAAACATTAAGACATAACATGAACTTCTTACAGATGTAAACGACCACTTTATTTCGCCCATGACACAAATCAAGCCAACAAAAAATAATAGTGGATAAAGTCACATCGTCTGTATCCAATGCAGCACAAAAAATACAATAGGTAGGCTACACTGTATTGCGCATTTTCTAAGCCCAGTAATTCCATTTGACGTCCCCCACAGCGCCGGTACGAACATGTACAAGCAACATTCATTTTAGAGAAGATTTCAAAGCGACCACCTTGCATTTGCAAGCACTTCGCTACTCGCTAGACCTTATTTTGATGGACCTTAATAACATATCTGCTTCCACCATTGCCGAAGCGTCACACACACGAGCTGTCAGACCGCGTACTATGAAACTGTTCCTTTAAATGTCCCCAAAAATAAAAATCTATTGGATTAAGGTCCGTGGAACGTGGAGATCAGAACACTGGACCTCCACGACTAACCCATTTCCCTGAAAACGCTTCGTTTAAATACTCATAGTAAGGCACATTCATTCCAAAGTGAGGCGGTGCACTATCATGCTGAAAACATAAACGTCCCCGAACACTAACGTAAGCAGAACGTCTTCTAATGCGCCTGACAAATTATTGTAAAGAAACGTACGATGTAGGAACGCATTCAACTTGTCAGCCCACAGGTTTATGCCAAAGGGTGCCTGAAAGCCACGCTCACTGGTGACATGTGCGTTGTGTCTCGACCAATGATAGCGGTTGTGGAGGTTGAAAATACCTCCACGAGTGAAGCTAGATTCCCCAGTCCATATCACGTCAGTTATAAAATGTTTGTTCTACTTGGTGCAAAAGCCATTCATTCAGGTGTGCTCTTCCAATGCGGTCTTCTGGCCGCTGGTGTTGAGTTAACCTTTTGATCATATGGATGCAGTTCATCTTACAACACTTCAACAACCAGTGTTTGAGATATTTGGAACTGCCTTGCAATATCACGGGTACTTCACCGAGGTGATTGGTGAATGGTTTCAAGAATCGGAGATTACCGGTTTCCCTAAGGCGTTGCTACAGACGACGAAAAATATTCTAATCAGGAAGGTGCCTCTACAACTGAATTTTTTATAAATAAACAATACACCCTTGAATTTCCTGTCGTGAGATCCTTCCTCTCCACCCCAGAGCCGCCAATTTGGGGTAGGGGAAGGGAGGGGGAGAGGGGATGTAAATAGATAGGGGATTTACCAGAGGGGGAGGGGTTAATTAATTGATCAATTCAATATAGTCAGTCAAATTGATAAGAGTGAGAGGGGGCTATTCGAATAACTCAGACCAGAAAGTGTACCTGTACCAGCGAGAGGGAGGGGGTGGGTTGGAGGTTTCCTGAGGGGGAGGGGGCGGAACAATAGGTTAAGGACCTATCAATCAAAAGGCTGGATTATCCCCAGGGGGACTTAATCCTCTTAGCAGAACAATAATTAGTGACCTGTCAATCAAAGGAGAACAATAGGTTTGCCCTTGAGTGCACAGCTGCCCCTGAGGTAGGCAACCCGCACTTATAAACTGCTTCAAAACGTACTTTGTCCCCCTACTCCCCCTGTCACATGACAGCCTATTGTCGTGTGACAGTATGATGTCTTGCTTATAAACGACGAGAACTAGGGAACGGATGTCTAAGAAATAAAAAAAAATTAAAAAAAATAAGGAACCTGAGGAGGATTCAAGCCCTAGCTCGATGGTAGACGTGAGTTTCATGTTCCTGCAGTGTACTCTGTGAGCTATGACAGCTGTGGTTATACATGTGGTACACGTTTCATACATGTCTTTACAAAATGCGCCCACTCTAATTTTGCTAGACGAATGTTTGTCTGCAATCTGGATAAGGAATCGCATGCCGTCCTCAAACTGTGACATTTTTTTCTTCACCCTGTATGTAATGTAAATGGGAGACGGCGTCCGTGTCTATGGCGTAGCCGCAGGCCTGTCTCTGCCGCGGGGCGCTCCCTCTGGTGGTCGCTGCTTCGGTGTTGCCCCGTAAGCCGAACAGTCGTCCGGTAAACGCCGCCGTGGACAAAGGGGCCGCGCCTAAAGGCATCCCTCACTGATTTTCTGTCACAGTGCACGTGTTCCAGTTGACCGAAACCGACGTAGCATCTAAATTTTGCTGATGAATTGGACTGGTTACTCTCATAACCGATACAATCAGGTACGCTCTGGTACAAGATGGCAACGTTCTATACTGCAGATTAATTACGTTATTTTTTATCTGCCGATCTAAGTGTGGTTGATGTGAGCTGATATTAGTCATATAAAATATCAAAGCATACTATAATTAATCGTATGTGTCAACCGAAACATGTTGTCGCTGTTGCTGTTGTGGTCTTCAGTCCTGAGACTGATTTGATGCAGCTCTCCATGCTACTCTATCCTGTGCAAGCTTCTTCATCTCCCAGTACCTATTACAGCCTCCATCCTTCTGAATCTGCTTAGTGTATTCATCTCTTGGTCTCCCTCTACGATTTTTACCCTCCACGCTGCCCTCCAGTAGCAAATTGGTGATCTTCTGTAGCACCACATTTCGAAAGCTTCTATTCTCTTCTTGTATAAACTATTTATCGTCCACGTTTCACTTCCATACATGGCTACACTCCATACAAATACTTTCAGAAACGACTTCCTGACACTTAAATCTATACTCGATGTTAACAAATTTCTCTTCTTCAGAAACGCTTTCCTTGCCATTGCCAGTCTACATTTGATATCCTCTCTACTTCGACCATCATCAGTTATTTTGTTCCCCAAATAGCAAAACTCCTTTACTACTTTGTCTCATTTCCTAATCTAATTCCCTCAGCATCACCCGACTTAATTCGACTACATTCCATTATCCTCGTTTTGCTTTTGTTGATGTTCATCTTATACCCTCCTTTCAAAGCACTGCCCATTCCGTTCAACTGCTGTTCCAAGTCCTTTGCTGACTCTGACAGAATTACGATGTCATCGGCGAACCTCAAAGTTTTTATTTCTTTTCCATGGATTTTAATACCTACTCTGAACTTTTCTTTTGTTTCCTTTACTGCTTGCTCATACAGATTGAATAGCATCGGGGAGAAGCTACAACCCTGTCTCACTCCCATCCCAACCACTGCTTCCCTTTCATGTCCCTTGACTCTTACAACTGTCATCTGCTTTGTGTACAAATTGTAAATAGCCTTTCGCTCCCTGTATTTTACCCCTGCCGCCTTCAGAAATTGAAAGAGGGTATTCCATTCAACATTCATTCTCACATATTTGTGGGAAACTGAGAAAAACTGTCTAAATTGCATTGCAGCTATGGGCATCTTTATTGGCATTGGTATCTTGTATGCTGCAGATATGACAGTCAGACAAGAGACTAATTACATTACCAAAATATAAGAAACTTAATCATTAAAAGCTTTTTTAAAAAATACATGTAAAAACATCGAAATCGCGCACTCTTTTTTGTTCATATTAAAATCTAGATTGGATACAATGTAACACGTACAGTTCTACATTTCGCAATACTAACGCACCATTCTACAACGCTAATCTGTGTTTGACGGTCCATTCATTAGTCGTTGGCTATTCTTTACAGTACACTTAACATGGCAGAGAATGTTGGGGTTTTTCCACGTCCTTGTTCGTATTGGACTTAACTGGAATCTTTTCGGGTGGATGAGCTAGTTTCGCTAGCGCAGTCAGTGGACAGCTTTCAAGGTCAGGAAGAAAAATGTGGCAACCATTCCATTGATCGTTGTAGAAGCTTTAATATAACCATTTCTTGCATTATCAGAAACAAAATATGAAAAAGTGTTAATAGAGAATGTCACCTCCCGTCTTCCAGTACTTTGAGTTTCTTCAGATAATCCTGTCTTCTTGCAGTACACCTGCCACCTCGACCTGAAGCCTAGTATTTCTGTAGCAGCAAACCCCTCTAACAAAAAATTTACCTGGCTTCGAACTTGTAAGATTCACCTCTGCGACGTTATGCACTGTAAACAATCTTTTTTTTTTACTTAGTTTCCTTTTGATAATGCCGAATTTGCTTCCGCAGGGTGAAAAACTATCCACTCAGTGAAAATTAATGTTGAAGCCTATTGAATCTCGCGGTATCTGTTAGGTGCACCAGAGATCTACTAAGAGTGATTCTTATTCTCACCTTAGGAGTCGTCTGAGAATAGGTGAAGTTTGCTGTATTCTTGTGGTATATCTTTCATATAAATCGTTTATAAATGTTATTTGAGTTGGAGTCTTCTTGCCTTCACCCTCATGGTAGACGTATACCGTATGTGTAACAATCTTTATATTGTGTATGCAAAATACACTGGCAGGGGAGCATGTGGAATGTATTACATAATATCTTCAGCACGCTATGTAAGCTTTAGTCCCAAAGGGGCACAAGTAACGTCTGATGCCTCTTTACTTTTAAATAGGCATGAGTCATTGACCAATGCCCCTATAAAAGTATTGTTTTTCGGAATCCTGTAATATGTACGCTGACGGACTGATAGTCCTTTAATGTAGTTTGTGCCATTACGTATGTAATATCTGTAGCAACAGCAAATTCGAAATCAAATTACATACTAGATGCTCTTTCAAAAATATAAAATTGAATTGTATCTTGTTTGAAAAGCTGCATACATCAAAGTGCTCCGGCGAAGGTGTCAGTGAGTTGTTAGTTGTCAGACCTGGAGACCTTTACGTAATCTTCCTGTTGTGTCTAATCGTTTCGAAACCATTGTTACCAACTAAGCATGGCCCGGAAATATGACACAGTGTGTTGGGCATACTTAATGTTTAACGGATGTTGCGGATATCATCTCCGACATAACAGTAGTGGGTCAAACAGCTGCGCATAACAGGATGGCCTGAACAGTTTGAAGGCATTGTCTGTAATATTTTTCAGCACAGAAGGCAGCTGCTTTCGTTACGAAAGGGAGTAAATTGGGCTGTTAAGTGTATTTAGACCTCGCAACTTTTGTATGACAACATAAGTGTACTTTTCTCCGCGAAGAGGTTCCCTATTCTGCTACAGACTGGATGAGACGTAGTCCAGGTTAGATATCGTGCTTTATATTATGAACAACAGTTTTCATGTCACTGAATGTGTAATGTGACTTAGCGACGCGATACGGTATCCACTTGGTGCCGATTACAGGAAGACTTGTCGCTCATCAAGCGTTTGTAAATCACTCAAGGACCGGCAACAGGTTCAAATGGCTCTCAGCACTATGGGACTTAACATCTAAGGTCATCAGTCCCCTAGAACGTAAAACTACTTACACATAACTAACCTAAAGACATCACACACATCCATGCCCGAGGCAAGATTCGAACCTGCGACCGTAGCGGTCGCGCGGTTCCAGACTGAAGCGCCTAGAACCGCTCGGTCACATCGGGTTGCATCTTTCCAGTCTACAGTTGCAAGTTTCAACAATGTACGGTCATTATAAGCCACTGGAAGATTGGCATTCGCAAGCTCCGCCTGCTATTAAGTTGCTGCCAGCCATAGAATCGAAATGGAAGGATTTTTATGTGCATTTTTTTTCCGATTTGAAATAGCGGCGCCGGCCGAAGTGGCCGTGCGGTTAAAGGCGCTGCAGTCTGGAACCGCAAGACCGCTACGGTCGCAGGTTCGAATCCTGCCTCGGGCATGGCTGTTTGTGATGTCCTTCGGTTAGTTAGGTTTAACTAGTTCTAAGTTCTAGGGGACTAATGACCTCAGCAGTCGAGTCCCATAGTGCTCAGAGCCATTTTTTTTGAAATAGCGGCAGCAGCTGCTGCTGCTGCTGCTCGACCACAAAAGATATGTCCTCCATTGCCAACTAGTGCTGTGCATTTGGACGTATTTATCAAGATATTTTGTATCTAAATTTGGTGAGTCATCAAAATACTATGACCATGGAAGGAGAAGATTCTCCAGATACAATTTTTTCACTTTTACTGGAGCCACAGTTGCAATGTATTATTCAAATGATATGCTTTTTGCTAGGTCTTGCGTTGCGATAATCAATTTATTCCACTTCTGATGACAGTTTGTAGCCGTTTTCAAGTGTTTTGAAACGCCATAGCGGATGATCTAATTAAAACGCCACAATCGATGCGGCAAATAAAAAGTGATACAGGTACCAATTTGTTTTGTTGTTGTTGTGTTCTTCAGTCCTGAGACTGGTTTGATACAGCTCTCCATGCTAATCTATCCTGTCCAAGCTCCGTCATCTCCCAGTACCTACTGCAACCTACATCCTTCTGAATCTGCTCAGTATATTCATCTCTTGGTCTCCCTCTACGATTTTTACCCTCCACGCTGCCCACCAATGCCAAATTTGTGATCCCTTGATGCCTCAAAACATGTCCTACCAACGGATCCCTTCTTCTAGTCAAGTTGTGCCACAAACTTCTCTTCTCCCCAATCCTATTCAGTACCTCCTCATTAGTTACGTGATCTACCCACCTAATCTTCAACATTTTTCTGTAGCACCACATTTCGAAAGCTTCTATTCTCTTCTTGTGCAAACTATTTATTGTCCATGTTTCACTTCCATACATGGCTATACTCCATACAAATACTTTCAGAAACGACTTCCTGACACTTAAATCTATACTCGATGTTAACAAATTTCTCTTCTTCAGAAACCCTTTCCTTGCCATTGCCAGTCTACATTTTATATCCTCTCTACTTCGACCATCATCAGTTATTTTGCTCCCCAAATAGCAAAACTCCTTTACTACTTTAAGTGCCTCATTTTCTAATCTAATACCCTCAACATCACCCGACTTAATTCGACTACATTCCATTATCCTCGTTTTGCTTTTGTTGATGTTCATCTTATATCCTCCCTTCAAGACACCATCCATTCCGTTCAACTGCTCTTCCAAGTCCTTTGCTGTCTCTGACAGAATTACAGTGTCATCGGCGAACCTCAAAGTTTTTATTTCTTCTCCCTGGATTTTAATACCTACTCCAAATTTTTCTTTTGTTTCCTTTACTGCTTGCTCAATATACAGACCGAATAACATCGGGGATAGGCTACAACCCTGTCTCACTCCCTTCCCAACCACTGCTTCCCTTTCATGCCCCTCGACTCTTATAACTGCCATCTGGTTTCTGCACAAATTGTAAATAGCCTTTCGCTCCTTGTATTTTATCCCTGCCAACTTTAGAATTTGAAAGAGAGTATTCCAGTTAACATTGTCAAAAGCTTTCTCTCTACAAATGCTAGAAACGTAGGTTTTCCTTTCCATAATCTTTCTTCTAAGATAAGTCGTAAGGTCATTATTGCCTCACGTGTTCCAACACTACTACGGAATCCAATCTGATCTTCCCCAAGGTCGGCTTCTACAAGTTTTGCCATTCGTCTGTAAATAATTCGCGTTAGTATTTTGCAGCTGTGACTTGTTAAACAGATAGTTCGGTAATTTTCACATCTGTCAACACCTGCTTTCTTTGGGATTGGAATTATTATATTCTTCTTGAAGTCTGAGGGTATTTCGCCTGTATCGTATATCTTGCTTATCAGATGGTAGAGTTTTGTCAGGACTGGCTCTCCCAAAGCCGTCAGTAGTTCTAATGGAATGTTGTCTACTCCCGGGGCCTTGTTTCGACTCGGGTCTTTCAGTGCTCTGTCAAACTCTTCACGCAGTATCGTATCTCCCATTTCATCTGCATCTACATCCTCTTCCATTTCCATAATATTGTCTTCAAGTGCATCGCCCTTGTATAGACTCTCTATATACTCCTTCCACCTTTCTGCTTTCCCCTCTTTGCTCTTGATATTCATACAAGTGGCTCTCTATTCTCCAAAGGTCTCTTTAATTTTCTTGTAGGCTGTATCTGTCTTACCCCTAGTGAGATAAGCCTCTACGTCCTTACCTTTGTCCTCTAGCCATCCCTGCTTAGCCATTTTGCACTTCCTGTCGATCTCATTTTTGAGACGTTTGTAGTCCTTTTTGCAGGCCTCGTTTACTGCATTTTTGTATTTTCTCCTTTCATCAATTAAATTCAAATGGTTCAAATGGCTCTGAGCACTATGGGACTTAACAGCTGTGGTCATCAGTCCCCTAGAACTTAGAACTACTTAAACCTAACCAACCTAAGGACATCACACACGTCCATGCCCGAGGCAGGATTCGAACCTGCGACCGTAGCAGTCGCGCGGTTCCGGACTACGCGCCTAGAACCGCGAGACCACCGCGGCCGGCTCAATTAAATTCAATATTTCTTCTGTTACCCAAGGATATCTACTAGCCCTCGTCTTTTTACCTACTTGATCCTCTGCTGCTTTCACTACTTCATCCCTCAGAGCTACCCATTCGTCTTCTACTGGATTTCTGTCCCCCATTCCTGTAAATTATTCCCTTATGCTGTCCCTGAAACTCTGTACAACCTCTGGTTTAACCAGTTTATCAAGGTCCCATCTCGTTAAATTCCCACCTTTTTGCAGTTTCTTCAGTTTTAATCTACGGTTCATAACCAATAGATTGTGGTCAGAGTCCACATCTGCCCCTGGAAATGCCCTACAATTTAAAACCTGGTTCCTAAATCTCCGTCTTACCATTATATAATCTATCTGATACCTTTTAGTATCTCCAGGATTCTTCCATGTATACAACCTTCTTTTATGACTCTTGAACCAAGTGTTAGCTATGATTAAGTTATGCTCTGTGCAAAATTCTACCCGGCGGCTTCCTCTTTAATTTCTTAGCCCCAATCCATATTCATCTACTATGTTGCCTTCTCTCCCTTTTCCTACTGTCGAATTCGTCACCCATGGCTATTAAATTTTCGTCTCCCTTCACTACCTGAATAATTTCTTTTATCTCATCATACATTTCTTCAATTTCTTCGTCATCCGCAGAGCTAGTTGGCATATAAACTTGTACTACTGTAGTAGGCATGGGCTTCGTATCTATCTTGGCCACTATAATACGTTCACTATGCTGTTTGTAGTAGCCTACCCGCACTCCTATTTTTTATTCATTATTAAACCTACGCCTGCATTGCCCCTATTTGATTTTATATTTATAACCCTGTATTCACCTGACAAGAAATCGTGTTCCCCCTGCCACCGAACTTCTCTAATTCCCACTATATCTAACGTTAACCTATCCATTTCCCTTTTTAAATTTTCTAACCTACCTGCCCGATTAAGAGATCTGACATTCCACGCTCCGATCCGTAGAATGCCAGTTTTCTTTCTCCTGATAACGACGTCCTCTTGAGTAGTCCCCGCCAGGAGATCCGAATGGGGGACTATTTTACCTCCGGAATATTTTACCCAAGAGGACGCCATCATCATTTAAGCATACAGTAAAGCTGCATGCCCTCGGGAAGAATTACGGCTGTAGTTTCCCCTTGCTTTCGGCCGTTCGCAGTACCACAACAGCAAGGCCGTTTTGGTTAACGTTACAAGACCAGATCAGTCAATCATCCAGACTGTTGCCCCTGCAACTATTGAAAAGGCTGCTGCCCCTCTTCAGGAACCACACGTTTGTCTGGCCTCTCAACAGATACCCCTCCGTTGTGGTTGCACCTACGGCACGGCTATCTGTATCGTTGAGGCACGCAAGCCTCCCCACCAACGGCAAGGTCCATGGTTCATTGGGGGGGGGGGGGGGGGGTACTAATTTGTATTCCAATAAAACTTCCAAAAAAGTAAAAATGAACACCTGACTAGCATGTGATGTACTGAAGTCTCCTATATTTGTCTACGCAGCAACCTTTCAAGCCATTCCCAATACGTTCACAAATTCACAAGCAGTATCAATCGAATCAGATCTTGATTCTATACTCTAACCAATGGGTTTTAACATCGAGTTTTGACAACAGTAAGTGATTAATTATTTAATGACGACGTTCGAATTACCTGCGATTTTGAAATAGAATAATATTGCCTCGATTTTTATTTTATATCTATTAATAATTATTTTATGACTGAACATTAATAATGTAAATATATATCGGAAAAAAAATTGGAAATTTGTGGTAAGTTCCTATGGGACCAAACTGCTGAGATCTTCGGTCCCTAGGCTTACACACTACTTAATCTAACTTAAGCTGAGGACAACAAAATACACACACAAACACAACCACACGCGCGCGTGCACGCGCGCTCGCTCCCGAGGGAGGATTCGATCCTCCGACGGGGGGAGCCGCGCGAACCGTGGCAAGGCGCCCCAGACCACGCGGCTATTGGAAAGATACAGAACAGACACTGCGCACCCTGCAAGACACTTCGGTTTTCTTTACCAAACCATTTTTCAGCACTTCTTGTGCTGTTTACAGTCGGATATTTTTGTTGTTTAGTCTTACAAGAGACTAACAAGTTATTTTTATGCCTGTAACTTTACAACTGTGGGCGTAGAAATAACAGGTTAGCATTATGTAACACTGAAGAATAAAAAAATTCCACTTGAAATAGCGCAATAAATGCTGAAAATGGTTGGATAAAGAAAAACAGTCGTGCACAACGCGGAATATCACAGTAGTTTTTCTAAGCAAGCACGGAAACTAAGAGCATCACCATCCAGAAACATGGGTAGTTAGATGTATATTTTGGGATGTTCTAAATTCTTAGCTAAGTTTAGTAGGGTTGGATTTTCTTCTCTTCAACAGGCATACTTTGCATCATCCATTATAGCCTATCATTAGCGTTTCCTCTAGAGCGTACATCTACATGCACGCCGCAAACGAATAGCCAACATCGGCTAGAATGTCTCAACCTACTTGCCGATTTACAACTCACAGCCTGAAGAAAATCTTAAAGAAATCTTGCGCTGACTGCGAGCAAGTGCGGTTGGGAAAATCCTCAAGGACCAACCCACAGGCGTTTTGCTTGGGAATTGCCTCTGCGCGTGTATGGCACTGGGAGGAAACAGAGGTCGTGCAGCAGCGGCACGTGGCCCCCTGGGCGGGATCGGAGGGCTATCTTACCTCACTTGTTGGCTAAGACACTCCAGTAACGATATACCCTGTAGATCTCATAAAAACTGTTCTCCATCTGTGAAAGGTGCGTCTTCCATACTCCTTCGTTAAACTTTATGACTATACGCGTTTCGGCTCCATTAAATCTTTACCATTCCCTCCAAGTCCGAGAACGCCACGCACCCCATCTCGTCTTCCGTATACCCTATCTGATCAGGACATTAGTGTGAGCTGTGTCCACCTGTCACCTTCTTGGCGGCTTGAACTCTGCTGGGAATACTTCGAAGGATGCGTCTGAGTGACTTCAGAGGAAGGGCAGCCCAATCTCCCTCAAGACCCGGAACAAGAGAAGGTAGTGTTGTTGGACAGTGGGCTCTGGAGCGAAATCGACGTTTTGACTCATCCCAGGAGTGTTCCTTCGGGTTCAGATCAGGACTCGTGGCAGACCATTTTCCATAAACTATTGTCACAGATGCTGCTTTGTCATTCTGATAAAAAGATCTATAGTCTCCTCTCTGTTCCTTTACTGTACTTATTACACAGTACTATCAGATGTGCTTACGTTCTTCCGTTTTTAGCATTTCATCGAGCACAGTAATGGGACCACGCCCTAACCACAAAAAACGTGCCCTTACCGCAACACCACCTGCGTACTTCATGTTGACACTACACAAGTTGGCACGTAACGTTCTTCTGGCGTTCGTCAAACCAAAACCCTTCCATTGGACTGCCATAGCACTCCGTCTTCAGGCCACGAGTGGCCTACCGAGACCATCCGACCGCCGTGTCATCCTCGGCGGAGGATGAGCACAGGGGGGGCGTGGGGTCAGCCCACCACTCTGCCGGTCGTCATGATGGTATTCTTGACCGAAGCCGCTAGTATTCAGTCGAGCAGCACCTCAATTGGCAACAGCGCATGGCGACCTGGATGGTCACCCATCCAAGTGCCGACCACGCCCGACAGCGCCTAACTTCTGTGATCTCACGAGAACCGGTGTATCCACTGCGGCAAGGCCGTTGCCCATTGGACTGCCATAGGGTCTATCGTGATTAACCACTCCAAATAACTCGTTTCCAGTCATTCAACATCAACCTGTACACCGCCTCGGACGTCGCTTAGCATTGTGTGGTTTATGAGAAGCTGTTCAACGGTTACATCCTATCCCTTTCTAACTCCGTACGCACAATCATTGTGCAAGCTAGGGTGCTGGTAGCACTCTGGAACTCACGAATGATTCCTTTCCATGGTTTGATGCAATTTTTTTACCACCTCCCCGGCAGCACTGGACAGTCGCTGTCCTCAGTACATGAGGTCTACCTGGTCTTGGTTCAGCTGCGGTCGTCCCTTCACGTTTCCACTTCAGTCGCATCAACAGCAGCCGACTTGGGCAGCTTTATTTAGAATGGATGAAATGTCACTGATGGATCTGTTGCTCAAGTGACATCCAACAGGTGCTCCACTTTCGAAATCACTGAGACCTCCTGACCGACCCCTTCTGCTATTCCTGCTTCTCTACTGACACCACAACACACCCCACCTCCTTTTATAAAGGCATTGCCGCCTCTCTAACATCTGGTCGTCAATATAGCGTTACATAGGGACGTCCGGGTACTCCTGATCAGATAGTGTACGTCTGACTGGAAAGTAGCACAGGTCACACCAATATTCAAGAAAGGAAATAGGAGTAACCCATTGAATTACAGCCCCATATCACTGACCTCAATTTGCAGTAGGATTTTGGAGCATACACTGTACTCGATCATTATAAATCACCGTGAAGAAAATGACTTTTTGATACATAACCAACACGGATTCAGAAAATATCGTTCTTGTGCAACACAGCTGGCATTTATTCCCATGAAGTGATGAGTGCTGTCGATAAGGGATCTCAGATCGATTCCATATTCCTAGATTTCCAAAAGGCTTTTGATACCGTTCCTCACAAGAGACTATTAATCAAATTGAGTGCATATGGAGTATCAGTTGTGTGACTGGATTCGTGATATCCTCTCAGAGAGGTCACAGTTAGTAGTCATAGACGGTAAATCATCGAGTAGAACGGAAGTGATATCTGGCGTTCCGCAAGAATGTGTCGTAGGCCCTCTGCTGTTCCTGTTTTATATAAATGAACTAGATGATAATCTGAGCAGCCCCTTAGTTTGTTTGCGGATGACGCTGTAATTTACTGTCTAGTAAAATAATCAGACGATCAATTCCAATTACAAAATGATCTAGAGAGAATTTCTGTATGGTGCGAAAAGTGGCAATTAGCACTAAACAAAGAAAAGTGCGAGGTCATCCAGATGGGTACTAAAAGAAATCCGATAAATTTTGGGTATACGATAAATCGGACAAATCCAAGGGCTGTCAATTCGACTAGATACCTTGGAATTACCATTACGAGCAACTTAAATTGGAAAGACTAAATAGATAATATTGTGGGGAAGGCGAAACAAAGACTGCGTTTTGTTGGCAGAACACTTAGAAGATGCGACAAACCCACTAAAGAGACAGCCTGCATTACACCTGTCCGTCCTCTGCTGGAATATTGCTGCGCGGTATGGGATCCTTACCAGGTAGGATTGACGGGGGACTTCGAAAAAGTGCAAAGAAGGGCAGCTCGTTTCGTGTTATCGGGCAATAGGGGTGAGTGTATCACTGATAGTTGGGGTGGCAGTCACTGAAACAAAGGCGGTTTTCTTTGCGGCGAGATCTATTGACGAAATTTCAATCACCAACTTACTCTTCCGAATGCAATATTTTGTCGACACCCAGCTACGTGGGGAGAAATGATCATCATAATAAAATGAGAGAAATCAGAGCTCGAACGGAAAGATTTAGGTGTTCCTTTTTCCCCACTCACCATTCGGGAGTGGAATGGTAGAGAAGTAGTATGAAAATGGTTCGATGAACCCTCTGCCAGGCACTTACGTGTGAATTGCAGAGTAAGCATGTAGATGTAGATCTACACACCACAAAGGACGATTTATGTATGAACATGTTAATGTTGCCTCTTTTTCCCTTCCGTTACCCTACATTTCTCACAAAACCTGGCACAAACCACTTAATTTCATTACAGATTATTAACACTCGTACTTAGCTATGCTTGATCCTACACAATCCCCCAACCTTACATTTACAGTCTGTACGCATCCTATCCTAATGAAATTTTAGCAACCTCCCCCTACCTGATGACGAAATCCGGCTACAGATGTACACATCCTTGTAGCCTTAACAGAATACCCTTACTTCTCCAAGTCAGCGAATAACTTCTCATCACTTTCCTGCTTTCTCTTTCCAACTCGATCTTTTGTATCCCACAGTCCTCCAAAATGCACCCCGATAAAAACTCTTGTGGAGGACTCGATACTGCTAGGAATTTTTTCTTGCTGGGTGGTTTGGAATGGGAACGGCTCAGTCTCGTGATGCCAGCTGTGGTGTTACTTGAATGAGAAGCAGCAGTTCCAAGATCAGGAAACCCAACAACGGCTGGGGAGCTGTGTGCTGACCTGACATCCCTCCATCCGAATGACACCATGTAGCAGAGACTGACAGCGGTCAGACGACATCGCGGCGTCGTGTGAGCCTGATTGATACCTCTAACAAGGAGAGGTCCGCAGCGGTGCGATAGACTTCTTGAAGCTATCTATACGGTCATGCAGGTTAAGACCCTAGGTATCACGCACTGCAGCCATTCACCCTGGTGGGTCTTCCTTTGCGAGTAATTGACGAAAAAAATTCGGAATTTTATGTGTCACTCAATAGCGTTAAAAAAGTTGCATCATATGTCGCATGGTTGTGTGGTATAGTGGATAGGAATGCAGCTTCACGTGCAGGAGGTTGCGGGTTCGATTCTCGTGAGATGCGGACTTTTTTATTTTTAAATCTCTTCGAAATGACATTTTTTATTCAATTACTTACTTTAAACGTATTTTTTTTTATTTCTATTCCTCTGTCACATTTTAATCACAGTATGAACTTTTTCATTTGTTTCATTTTTTCTTTATATCATTCTTTTTCCAATCGAAATTTTTGTGAATATAAAGTTAATTATATTTATCTGCTATAATATTCAGTTATTTTCAAGTTCTGATCTACCAGTTAAGAAAACAAAAGATGGAATAATCTATTTTTATTTGTGCAATGGTGAGGAAGGTGTATTTTTGTTAACAGATGTGCAATTTTTTTTGCACGGTGATCGTCACACAAACATTTCAAATACAACCTTAATACCTATTGCGCTATGGACAAAACAATTCAGGTGAAAATTTAAATTGAAGACGGTAAAACGAAATTCAAGCAAAATAAGAAGTAGATATAATGAACGCAATAACGTGGACGAAAAACAGGGTGATAAAACAAAAGAAATTAAATTAAAATTAATACATAAAATTAACAACGCCTAAACAGCGATTTCAGGTGGAGAAAGAATAACGGGAAGAAAACTGAGAGCAAATGAAATAGTTAGCATTATGATTGAAATAATGTGACAAAGGAATAGAATTAAAAAATTACGTTTAAATCAATTAATTGAATAAAAATAATGATCAAAGTGACTTCGATAGATTTCTTTGCACCTCACGAGAGTCGAGCCCACAACCTCCTGCACTTGAAGCGGCTATCCTGTCCGCTACATCACACAACCAGGCAGTATATAATGGAACTTTTTTTAACGCTATTGAATGTCACGCAAAATTCAGAATTTTTTTTCGTCCGTTGCTCGCAAACGAGGTACCAGCAGGATGAATGGGTGCAGTGTGTGATACGTGGGTTCTTAATCTACGTCACCGCATAGTTAGTTTCAAAAAGTCAATTGCATCGCTGTAGACCTCTCCTTGTAAGCGATACTCAGCCTCTCTTCATGTCCTTGCCACCATGTCTTCCGTCATCAACCGTACAGCATATCGTAAGAATCTGCACGTCAGGGATTGTGGAACTGAGCGTTTATCCTTAGCGTACCTCTACAAAAAAGGTCGAGAAAGGTCATTTGTGGTGGTGGTGGTGGTGGTGGTGGTGGTGGTGGTGGTGGTGGTGGTGGTGGTGGTGGTGGTGGACCGTCTCTACCGATCCATCTGTCCGGAGAGGTTTCATCCAGAAACTGGCGAACAAATAACCATCAGTGTGGCGGTCCACCATTTTGTTGAAACGCTTCCTATGGTTGAAATTCTTGTAACTGAGGAGCACCCCCTAGGGGGTCCACAACTCTTATGTGGATACTTGCATGGCGAACATGGGGCCCTGAGCTATTGCAGCCTTCTTTCTCTCCAGGGCTGCATTTCCTTCCCCTTCCCCTCCTTTCCCCTCCTTGCTCCTTTCCCCTCGCCCTCTCCTCTCCCTCTCCTGGTGTCCTTGCTTATGTTGGCCCCTGCTATCCTCCTGTTTCTATTGGTTTTACAGTTTGGCTTTGTTGTGTAATCACCTCCTCCTTTTGACATTCCCTGGTCCCCCTCTGGGGTTTGACCTCCATTACTAAACTTCTCTTCCGAAGTGTGAGCCATTTGGGGAAGAGCACCTTACCTAGTGTCTCCGACGTGTACTCTCCTAGTACATTCCACCTTTTCTTTCACGTCGTTGTCTGATGCTAGGGTGCATAGCCAGCACGGTAGCCAGCCCGTGTGGTGGGGTCCCTATGTACCCTTTTGGTTGAGCCCCCTGAACACACAGGGATCACACTTCTGATACCTGAGCTGCGACCTCCTCATGCAAGCCTCTGAGTGGTTGCTCGTCATCCTGGAGCATCGGAACTCCCGGCAATGGCCGCTGTGCCAGACCGGCCTTGCTGTGGCTGGGTGGCGCCCGTGAGGAGAGCCCCTGATCAGAGTGGGTGGTATCAGGGCTGACGCTATGCAAATGAAACGCATACGGGTCCAGAACTCTGGTCGTTCTTCTGCGGCCGTCTCTCTGCGTGGAACTGACTCTTCGAGTGCTGCTTCTCATGCCCCTTTGGCCTTCCCTTCCACGGCTACCCCCTGGGAAGAGGGTCAGGGCCGTCGGCTAGGGGCGAAACCTTTCCCCCGTTATCTAGTTTGCACCACGACTGATGGGGATACTTTCAACAACACCAAATCTTTATTCTTTGTGGAACACATTGGAGACAAGTTTGGCGAAGTGGACTCCCTTAGCAAGATGCGGTCGGGTTCGTTGCTGATGAAAACTGCTTCAGCTGCCCAATCTGCGGCCCTTCGTGCCTGTACCCATCTTGGCACAATTCCTGTGTCCATTACCCCCCACCAGTCTCTAAATATGGTTCAAGGTGTGATTTTTCACAGGGACCTCATCCTTCAAACTGATGAGGAACTTCGGCACAATCTCGGACGGCGGATTGTTCACTTTGTTCGGCGTGTTCAGAAGGGTCCTAAGGACAATCGCATTGATACTGGTGCCTTTATCCTGGCCTTTGAAGGGGATACCCTCCCTGAGAAAGTTAAGATTATGGTTTATCGATGTGATGTGAAGCCGTACGTCCCACCTCCTATGAGGTGTTCTAAGTGCTTGAGTTTTGGACACATGTTTTCCCACTTTTCCCAGGCACCTCTCTGTGGTGACTGTGGGCGTCCACTCCATGAAGGGAGTCCCTGTGTTCCCCCTTCTGTGTGTGTAAATTGTCATGTCAGTCATTCTCCACGTTCACCAGATAGCCCAATATATAAGAAGGAAAAGAAAATACAGGAGTATAAGTCCTTTGATTGTTCAACCTACACTGAGGCTCGTAAGAAGTATGCACGTCTTCACCCTGTGTCCATGATGTCTAGTTATGCTTTAGTTACATCTTCACCCCTTCCTCTCCCTTCCTTACCCCAGTCCCAGACCCCTCTCCTCCCCCCCTCCCCTGCAGCTCCCACACCTTCTCCTCCGGGCGCTGCTACCCCTCCCCAGCCGGAGAAGTGTCCCATTTCTTCGGCGTCTACCGGTCAAGGGCGTCCCTCCCGGTATACCCCTTCCCGGCACCTTCCAGGCCAAAGGTCTGCTGCCACGCGACGACCGCGAGAGCCGCGGTCTGTCGGCCCCCAGGTCGCCCGGTCTCTTTCTGTTCCCGATCTTGCTGCAGCTGGCTCCTTTATGCCACACAGCCCTCCTAGATCTCAGCCTGAAAAGAAGAAGAAACATAAGTCTCGGGACAAAGAGCCTCTGGTGTCACCGGAGGTCCCATCCCCGACTTCACAACCGGATTCTGACCTGTCGTTCATGGATGTCGCCCCCTCCTTGTCGGTGACGAGTGGGGACCCTGCAGTACGACTGGCTTTAGTGTGTTCAGCCCCCATTTAAATCATCGTTCTGTGGTCTCCAATGGAATTGTAATGGATACTATCGTCACCTTCCGGAACTGAAATCCCTTATTTCGTCTTACTCTGCAGCTTGTGTGGTTCTACAGGAATCTCATTTTATGATGCTCACTCACCGACCCTCCGTGGGTTCCGTGTTTTCTGTCTAAATCTGGTCGGACCCCTGCGGGCTTCTGGTGGCGTTTGTACGTTGGTCCGTACAGACATTGCTAGCACATGGATTCCTCTTCAAACTACATTGGAAGCGGTTGCTGTTAGGGTCCACCTGGACTCTGCAGTCGCAGTTTGCAATCTTTATCTCCTTCCTGACAGGACTCTTACACATGCTGCCTTAACTGCCCTTCTTCAGAAACTTCCTCCTCCTTTTCTTCTCCTTGGGGATTTTAATGCTCATCATCCCTTGTGGGGCAGTGCCTTTCCATCTAGACGAGGTCTTCTCATAGACCAGTTTATTGCAGACCACGACTTGTGCCTTCTTAATGATGGCTCCCACACTCATTTTAGTGCCACTCATGGTACCTTTTCTGCCACTGATCTTTCTCTTTCTTCTCCCTCTCTCCTCCCTTCATTACACTGGTCGCCACACAACGACCTTTGTGATAGTGACCATTTCCCGTTGATTCTCTCTTTCCCTTGCCGCTCCCCGATCAACAGGTTACCTCGTTGGTCTTTTCAACGCGCCGATTGGCCTCTATAGACTGCACAGGTCGTGTTTTCTTCCTCTTTGTCTGGTTGTATTGATGATGTCCTACGTGACGTGCCTGACGCGATTGTTCGCGCTGCTAGCCTTGCTGTCCCGCGCTCATCTGGACCATTTCGTCGCCGGCAAGTCCCGTACGGCCATTGCACATTGCCATCTGTTATCGCCGTCGAGCTTTGCAACACTTTAAGAGGCACCCATCCATAGCCAGCCTTACTACATTTAAACGCCTCCACGCCAAAGCCCGTTATTTAATCAAACAGAGCAAGTTCTACTGTCCCTCTGTCACGGGTATGGGCTACACTTCGCTCTCTCCAAGGTTGCCATCGGCAGTCCACCCTCCCAGGCCTTCACCTCCCAGATGGCCTTTGTACGGACCCATTAGTTCTTGCAGAAAATCTCGCGACCCATTTTGCAGTGGCACCAGCATCAGCCTCCTATCCAGCTGCTTTCCTTCACCAGAAACAGCGGGCTGAAGCTTCCACCTTATGTTTTACCCCTTGTGAGTCAGAATCTTACTTTTACTGAATGGTAATTTCCTTCTGCTCTATCTTCTTCTCATGATACGGCCCCTGGCCCAGATTCCATTCATAACCAACTGCTTCAACATCTCAGTGCTCCACAATGGCATCATCATCTTCGGGTGTTTAAGCGTATCTGGCTCCAGGGTGACTTCCCTTCTCAGCGGAGGGATAGCATCGTGGTTCCTGTTCTT
The DNA here is from genome assembly GCF_023864345.2 of Schistocerca serialis cubense. Classification (NCBI taxonomy): domain Eukaryota; kingdom Metazoa; phylum Arthropoda; class Insecta; order Orthoptera; family Acrididae; genus Schistocerca; species Schistocerca serialis. The sequence continues at coordinate 217,277,679 of NC_064639.1, read as the reverse complement.
AAGCCTGGTCAGAACCCCTTATCTGTTGACAGCTATCGGCCAATTAGTCTGACCAATGTTGTTTGTAAGTTACTTGAACGGATAGTAGCCTGTCAGCTCAATTGGGTCCTCGAATCTCGGGATCTATTGTCCCCTTACCAGTGTGGCTTCCGAGAGGGACGGTCTCCAATCGATCATTTACTTCGCTTGGAATCCGCAGTTCGGCAGGCTTTTTCCCAGCGCCGCCATTTGGTTGCAGTGTTTTTTGACCTTTGCAAGGCCTATGATACGGCCTGGCGCCATCTCACCTTACTTACCCTTCGTCAGTGGGGTCTTCAGGGCCCACTCCCGATTTTTATCCGCCAGTTCCTGTTCCATCGGTCATTCAGGGTTCGAGTTGGTACTGTTTTTAGTTCTCCACGGACCCAGGAGACAGGCATCCCACGGGGTTCTGTCTTGAGTGTCCTTCTTTTCCTCATTGCTATCGATGGACTTCTGGCCTCTGTCGGTCCTTTGGTCGCCCCTGCCCTGTATGTGGATGATTTCTGCATTTGGGTTAGTTCCTCTTCGATGGCATCTGCAGAGTGGCAGCTCCAGGGAGCTATACGGCGTGCCTCTGCATAGGCCCTCTCCCACGGGTTTCAATTCTCTCCTCTAAAATCGCGGGTGATTCACTTCTGTCGCCATACTACGATCCACCCTGATCCAGAGCTCTATCTCGATGCACAACGATTGCCTGGGTCTTCTTTTCGACAACAAGCTCACTTGGATGCCCCATATCAGACTTCTGAAGGTAGGATGTTTCTGTAAACTCAGTGTCCTTCGCTTCCTTGCCCACTCCTCTTGGGGTGCGGACCGTTCCCTCCTTCTCCGTCTTTATCGTGCTCTAGTTCTGTCTCGCTTGGACTATGGTTGTCAAGTTTATGGTTCAGCTGCTCGTTCCACACTGCACGTGCTCGATCCAGTCTACCATCGTGGTATCCGTTTGGCCACCGGTGCCTTCCCTACTAGCCCTGTTGATAGTCTCCTGGTTGAAGCTGGGATCCCTCCCCTTTCTGTTCGGCGGTCCCAGCTTCTGGTGTCTTATGCACTCGCTATCCGTTCCTCTCCCACTCATCCTTCCTATTCTATCCTGTTCCCAGACCATGGACGTCGCCCACCCGATTCCCGCCCTCGGGCGGGTTTACCGGTTGGGCTCCGCCTTGCGTCTCTTTGCCGTGATTTTCAGATTCCTTCTTTGTCCTGTCTTCCTCGCTCCCTTCCCTCCACCAACCCCTTGGTTAGTTCCTCGGCCTCGAATTCGGATGGATCTCCGCCGAGGTCCGAAAGATTCCATCCCCCCGATGGTGTTCAGTTCCTTTTTCCGCCAAATTTTATGGGAGTTTCGGGATGCTGTTTTTTTACTCTGATAGCTCTAAATCTGCTGATCATGTGGGGTATGCCTTCACGTCCTCTGTTGGAACGGAAAATCATCTGCTGCCACCTACATGTGGGGTGTTTACTGAGGATTTGATGGCTATTTCTCAGGCCCTTACCTTTATTAAACAGTCCCAACACAACCGCGTTTTGTTATGTACGGACTCAATGAGTGGCCTTCTTGCTATTGACCGGTGTTTTTCGCGCCATCCTTTGGTCTCTGCCATCCATGACCATCTTGCTGATATTCACCGTGCTGCTTGTTCCATTGACCTCCTTTGGGTCCCTGGCCATGTGGGTATCCCGGGTAATGAGCTCGCTGATCGTTTGGCTGGGGGAACAGTCACTTACCCCCCCGTTTTCTGTAAACCCTCCTGCAGCGGATTTACGGCTTCACATCAAATCCCACTTCGCACAGTCATGGGCCAACTCTTGGGAGGCTACTCCCCTGTCTAATAAACTTCGTGCGATTAAGGTGACACCAGGCCCGTGGCGTTGTTCCTTTCGCCTCTCCCGAAAGGACTCGACCACAGTGTTTCGTCTCCGCATTGGCCATACTAGGCTGACCCATGGTTTTCTTTTGCGTGATGAGCCACCCCCACTTTGGGGTTGTGGAGCCTTCCAGTCAGTAGCCCACATTTTGGTTGAATGCCCCCTTCTTTTGGCTCTGCGTGCTAAGTACAGACTCCCCCACACTTTACCTTTGATGTTGGCTGACGATTCCCGGATGGTCTCTCTGGTTCACGGTTTCCTCTGGGAAAGTGGTTTTTATTCTCAGTTTTAAGGTTTTTAATCTCTCTCTGGGGTTGGGGCAGGGCGGTGAGTGTTTGGGTATCTCCCGCTGTAAGCCGTGTTTGGAGATTCCCGACTCACCTCCGTGACCGAGATCCTCTTTTCTTCCCCATTTACTCTGTTTTTACCCTTTTTTTTAAGGCTTGGTTAGTCTTTCTATTCCCATACGTACTTTCTACATTATAGCAGTTGTACCTTTTAAGTCACAGGTTGTCTTGCCTATGCTGCTTCAGCGTAGTGTTAGGTTCGTTCTCTTGCCGACTTCCCTCAGTTTGTTTTTACCATTGACAACATGACTGCCCTTTTACGTTTTTAGCCTTTTCCCTTTTATTGTTCTGACTTTCCTGAGATGTCACACTAGCCGAATGGACCACATTTGAAACAAGGGACTGATGACCTTGCTGTTTTGTCCCTTAAACCCCACACAACCAACCAACCAACCAACCAACCAACCAACCAACCAACTGAGGAGAAACGTAATAAAGTCCAAAGAAACTCTTGCCGTCATTGTAGGCCGATTGAAAAAGAACGTTCCAGTAATTTTGTTGTGCATTAAGCGCTGTCCCTTATCTTTTTGTTGTGCATTAAGCCACGCCACACCTTTCGTGCTGTCCGATATCTGGTGTACCGCAATATGTGGGTCCTCTGACTCCCAGATCCGGACATTTTTTACGTTCCAGGAAAATGTGGAAAGTCGCTTTGTTGAAAAAATACTACTTTATTAAGGTAGTCATTGTCTGCATCCATTCGTTCCAGCATGTTCGTTGCAAACTCAGCACGCCTGTGCCCATCATATGGCTGCAAAGTTTACAGGAAGTGCATACTGTATGCGTGGAAATACCGCAGGTTCGATGATTCATAGTTTTGTCTTTCGAAACCATCTATACTGTAAGTAGGAACATTTCTCTGCTTGCTCACACACGACTAATGACAGATGGTTCGCGGAAATGATACACGAAACTTTAGCAGAAAACGTAATACGGAGCATTGCATGACCCTTGTTTCGGAGAGCTTCAACTTCAGACAGTCAGCAGATGTGATTTTTGTATCTTCGTAGAATGGTGGCTGTAGATCCCCGGATACGTGGCGCACTGCCATGTGCACAATGTGTAGAAATCATTGCCGTAGAACGTCGCAACCTCTGTCTTATACACGCAGTATTTCAAGATTTTCTGAGAACAGTAAGACATGACCGACCTTATTACAGCGGTACCTGTGCTGTGAGATATGACGGCGTCACTTCCGTAAGAGAATAATAAAGATAACGAAACAAAGCTGGCTTATCACTCCTGGAAGTGTAAGGAGAAACTAAAATAGTGAACGAGCACTCGAAATTTAATTACCGTAGCATAAATCTACAGCTCACAAAACTTTTTACTGTTGTACTTTTGGATTACCTTTTCAGCGGCGTGCCCATAATTTCCGTATCACTCATTGAAAACTAGCTCGTTATAAAATTTTAAATAAACTCACTACATTTGAAATACAATTACCTTTCACCAGCGCCTGTACTTCGTAAACAATAATTTTGACACCTTTTGGGTTTAGTGTATCTCAAAGGAAAGAAAATTACCGCTGGTAAATAATGTGTAAGAGCAGAGCAGTAGTTCCGAAGTGAAATGTACGTAGAGGCCCAGCAGATCAATGAAACATACGAGAAAGATCATAGTGCGTATTTACCTAACTACTATTTTGGAACTTAAGGGTCGTAACCACACACGAGAAATCCACGCCTCATTCTTATCTTTTAAACTTAACTGGTACATGTTTGAATGTGTTCGTGTCTAACACAGATACGAGTTAATGCTACCCATATCTTTGGCTCCAGCGAATACATAATATTACGTCGACGTTCTCGTGGTCTAGTGGCTAGCGTTGCTGCCTCTGGATCATAGGGTCCCGGAATCGATTCCCGGCTGGGTTGGGGATTGGGTGTTCGTGTTGTCCTTATCATTTCATCATCATTTGTGACAGTGACTAGATTGGACTGTGGGAAAAGAATATGGACTGTGTAAAAATTGGGACTTCGTACGTGCGCTGATGACCGCACAGTTGAGCGCCCCACAAACCAAACATCATCATCACGTCGACGTTCTGGTTATACCAACAGAAATGGCAGAAGCAATTTTAAACTTACTATAAACGCCCCCTCGATCTAGGTGGTCAAAGTCGGATCGCTGACTCAGCTGAACTGGGAAGGGATGTTGTTTAAGGGACCATCCCAACATTTGCATGAAAGGAAGCCACAGGAAAGTGGCACAAAATACTGTTGATCCGTTCCTCGGATAAGCACGCAAATCGCTAAGGACCCTGCCTCGAGCGCTGTTTTTCACACTTCCCTTTTTTTCACTGTTAATAGACAACACAAACAATCCATCAAGCTTTGCTCTCTATTTTAGTCATCCACAAAAAATAACTTGTATTAAATATACAAAATTCACGTTCCGCACTGGTAATACTCGTATATCCAGTGGGTGAGAGCTAAGAAATAAATTTTCAATCTATAATTTAAAATCATATTCACCAAGATAAACTACTGAATGAACAACAAAAATCTCTAAATCTCCAAATGCTATAAACATGGGTTTGCCTTTCTTCAATATATCATCTAAGGTAACCCACATGATCTATGTGGCCTCGCGTATTGCCACATATTTCTGGACTGCGGAGTGATCTTCCCCGAGGTCGGTTTCTACAATTTATTCCATTCTTCTGTAAATAATTTTTGGCGGTATTTCGCAGCCATGGGTTATGGCTTACGAAACTGATAGCTCCTAATGTTCAAGCCTATCAACACCTGCCTTCTTTGGCATTGGTATTATTAAATTTTTTTCGAAATCTGAAGGTATTTCACCAGTCTCATCCTGCACACCAGCTGGAACAATTTTGTCATGGCGGCCTCTCCCAAGGACCTCACTAATTCTAAGGGAATTCCATGTACTCTAGAGGCCTTATTTCGACTTAAGTCTTCCAGTACTCTGTCAGATTCTCCTTGCAGTATCGTATCTCCCCTCTCACCTTAAACTACGTCCTCTGAACTTTCTTTAATATTGCCTAGACGTTCATTTTCCTTGTATAGCCCTTTTGTATATTCTTCCAACTTTCTGCTTTCCCTTCTTTGCTTAGTACTCTAGCGACGATACCAGCCGTAAACAAGGAAGTCCACTGACATAAGCGACTTTGAGGGCAGACTGTCATGGTCCTGGGAACGAACATACGGAAACTGCGAAGTTGGGAGTTCTTAAAAAATGGCTCTGAGCACTATGGGACTCAACTGCTGTGGTCATCAGTCCCCTAGAACTTAGAACTACTTAAACCTAACTAACCTAAGGACATCACACACACCCATGCCCGAGGCAGGATTCGAACCTGCGACCGTAGCAGCAGCGCGGCTCCGGACTGGAGCGCCTAGAACCGCACGGCCACCGCGGCCGGCTGGGAGTTCTTACTCGTGCATGTGGAAAGTGTTCGAAGGATGTCGAAACCACGAGTAGACGATGGATGTAGATTATGTTATTTTAATAAATACAGCAACCAGCCATTTTATCTATTTTTTTAGTTAGTGCGCGTTTCGGGCTTTCATCCATCTTCGGTTATCGTAATACATATTTGACTCTTCAATCAGTACATAGTTACAAGTGAAGCCTGACATGGTCAGGGGGGAAAGACCGGCAGTCTTAATGTGGTTTATGAACCTGGCTTGCTCACGGCGACGTTTTCAACAACGTACTGCTGCTGTTCTGGTACTTACGAATGCATGTCATTGCATGACTACAGCATATTTTGAAGGATCTGAAGGTAGTTGTATATAGCAACCGAAACTTTGTGATAGGAAGATTGCAGTTTAGGCATTAAAAAATTTTACTTTAATTTTTTCATTTAATAAAGATAGTTAAAATATCGACAGCATCGTGGTTGCTACAGCTGACTGTGAAAAATAACAATTTTGTTTAGTTACTACACTTCGCGAATTTCATGTTTACGATATATTGCTTTTTAGGTGTACTTACTTTCTACTTTGTTCATTGTTTTTCAGATTTTTCCGTTTGTGAGTGTGGCACAAACACTTGCTTTACTTCTGTTTTGCGCAAAAACAGCCCAGTATCCGTCATGTTGCCGACAGACATATTAGTTTACATCTGAAAAATACATATGGTCAAATATTATATTTTGCTTACAGTTTCTGCTATGGTCATAACTACACATTTCTTGCAGGTTCTGCATGACTAAAAAGTAACTGAAATTGTTTAGCATGAATGCGCTGAGTACTCTATATGGTTGTTAAATGCGCGCATTCGTGCCTGTTTAATTAGATTATATGGAATATTATAAAAATAATATAGTACATTTTATATAGACGAATTAATTAATTTTTCTATATAAAATGACTATATTTTTATTCTCATAGTATTCCATATAATTAAACAGTCACTACTGCCCTTATTTAACAACCATTCATGCAAAACAATTTCAGTTCTGTTTAGCCATACAGAACCTGTGAGCAAGATATAATCTTCGACTATATGTATTTTTCGGATGTAAATGAAGATGTCTGTCGGCAGCGTGGTGGATACTGGACAGTTTATGTGCAAAATGCCTGTGGCACATCGATAAATGAAAAAAAACAAACGGAAAAACAATAAGCAGAGTAGAAAGTAAGTACACCTAAACAGGAAAATATCACAAATATAAAACTGGCGTAGCCGGCCAGTGTGGCCAAGCGGTGCTGATGGAGTACGGTGCTGATGCAGGCATTAGCTTTCCGGAGTACACCATTCAGCGCACATTTTTTAACATGGGACTCTGCAAAAGAAGACCCCTACATATTCCCATGCTGACCCAACGTCATAGTTGATCAATGGAAATATGCCGCCTCATTGGCTGAATTTCTTGTGACATCAGGTAGTTGCTCTGTAGTGGAGGACTCCAGTAAGCGCAGTATGTTATTTTCCATGAATGTGACTGTGGCAGGCGGTTGGCGTAGTGATTCGGTGTGCACGTCATGTTTCAGAATGTGCCTTTTAGCGTTACTTATGACCATTAGTCATTTTTGAATCGAGACAACGGCACGTTACAGCCACTTTAAGAGAATCAATTGTGGAGACTGTCGGTGGATTTTCGAAGCCCCCTGAAGATGTTCATTTAGAACGAAACCGGTTGTGGAGTAACAAACGGACTTGGTAGTTGTGACTGACACTTCGTACAGAATTATGTAGCTTATACAGGAGAAGACGGACGTATTTTTTAATGGAGGTCTTGACTTACTCGCCAGCGCTAAGGGTTCCGCTGCACTCGAACCAAGCCGCATGACACATCCACGGAATTCGCATAATCGGGAAGCGGTGAGCAAGCGGAAGTACCAGCAGGAGGTAAGGGAAAGCGCCGCCTGTTGTCCGAAAGGAAGTGTCTCCTGCCACAGACCCGCCTATTCGCTGCGTCGTCCTGGCATTTCCTACCTTGCCGTCTACACTAGCGACCACAACCGGTACAGCTGACCTCTAAGAATTACGCGACGGTGATCACTTCGCGGAAGCGGGCGGCGAGATAACGCATAGTATAAAAGACTGACGGAAAAAATACCATCACCAAGGAGGAGTTGAGCGAGACAAACTAAATTTAGTAGGCGTGTTTCTAAATCTGAAAGATGATGTCTATTGAAATTCCGCACCTGTCGGGTAAGAGTGGCGCTACTAGTGCCGCTATGAGGATGCAAATCAGGTTTGCTATAAATACGCGCTATGCCGGTCGTGAGCGTTAGTTACCTTTGAGATTGGACGTGGTGAGTTGATGTTAATCTAGACTGCCTTTAAAGTGACAATGACACCATTATCTGTCTCACTGAGTTTGAACGAGGTCGTGCAGTATGCTATGAGAAGCTGGATGTTCCTTGTGCACTATTGCAAAAAGACTTGGCAGAAATGTAGCCACTGTACAAATTGCTGGCAGCGGTTGTTACCAGAATGCACGGTCGCATGGCAACGGGGCAGTACCGAAAGGGAAGGCCATCGTGTTCTGCACGTGGCTATGACGCGTCGTACTGCGTCTGCAGCAGCGATTTGAGCAGCACTTGGCACTACAGAGACACAACGAACTTTTACAAATCGGACACTTCAAGGACAGCTTCGGGCCAGACATCTTGTAGCGTGCATCGCATGGTAGAATTTTGGGAAGATGTGATTCATCTGTGAAGGAGACCGCTTATAAAACACTAATACCACCTACTCTTTAGTACTGCTCGAGCGTTTGGGATCCCTATCAGGTCGGATTGAGGGAGGACATAGAAGCAATTCAGAGGCGGGCTGCTATATTTGTTACTGGTAGGTTTGATCATCACGCGAGTGTTACGGAAATGCTTCAGGTACTCGGGTGGGAGTCTCTGGAGGAAAGGAGGCGTTCTTTTCGTGAATCGCTACTGAGGAAATTCAGAGAACCAGCATTTGACGCTGACCGCAGTAAAATTTTACTGCCGTCAAAACTTACATTTCGTGGAAAGACCACAAAGATAAGAAAGATTTGGGCTCGTACAGAGGCATATAGGTAGTCATTTTTCCCTCGTTCTGTTTGGGGTAGAACAGGGAGAGAAGATGCTAGTTGTGGTACGAGGTATCCTCCGCCACGCACCGTATGGTGGATTGCGGAGTACGTATGTAGATGCAGACCTCAAACCATCGCCATTTGCGACTTCAGGACTGTCAAGCGAGAGCTCATTGAAGGGCAGGATGGAAGTCTGTTGTGTTTTCTGGCGAAAGTTGGTTCTGCCACGGCGCAAGTGATGTCCGTGTGTTGGTTAGGAAGAGGCCTGCATGCTGGACACATTGATCCCAAACTTGGAGTTATGATCTGGGATGCGATCGCGTATGACAACAGGAATACTCTTGCGGCTATCCCACGCACCCTGACTGCAAATTTATACGTCAGTCTGGGAATTCGGCCTGCTGTTGCTGCCTTTCGCGAACCTCACCCCAGGGTGTATTTTTCAATAGGATAACGCTCGCCCACATACAGCTGTCGTAACCCAACTTGCTTTACAGAGTGTCGACATGTTGCCTTGGCCTGCTCGATCACCTGATTTGTCTCCAGTCGAGCACGTACGGGACATTATCGGACAACTCCAGCTCATCCTCCAACAGCATTAACCGTCCTTGTATTGACCTACCAAATGCAACAGACAGCTGACATCTGTCACCTGTACCACACAATGCATCAACGTTTTCACGCTTGCGTTCAGCATTAAAGCGGTTATACCGCTTATTAATGTACCACCATTCCAAATTTGCAAAGACTTATCTCGCGCTTACATTAACCTGTGATCTTGCAGTGTTAATCACTTACACATGTTACCAAGACAAATATATTTCCGAAATTCCATTACTCTATATTAATTATACTTTAGTGTTATGTTTTTTCTGTCAGTCCATAAAACACCTGCCACTTAAACCGAGCAGGAAACGGTGTAAGTAGGCTGTTTAGGTTCTTATATTGGTAACGCCACCGCCACGTAGCGCTCTGTATGAAAATCACTGGCTGTGCTGTGTGCAGTCTGTGGCTGGGTGGCATTGTTGGATTTTGCTATTGTAGTGTTGGTCAGTCGGGTGTTAACAGCGCGTAGCGTTGCGCAGTTGGAGGCGAGCCGCCAGCAGCAGTGGTGGATGTGGGGAGAGAGATGGCGGAGTTTTGAGAGCGGATGATCTGGACGTGTGTCCATCAGAGACAGTAAATTTGTAAGACTGGATGTCATGAACTGCTATATATTATGACCTTTGAACACTACTAAGGTAAGTACATTGTTTGTTCTCTATCGAAATCTTTCGTTTGCTAACTATGCCTATCAGTAGTTAGTGCCTTCAGTAGTTTGAATCTTTTATTTAGCTGGCAGTAGTGGCGCTCGCTGTATTGCAGTAGGTCGAGTAACGAAGATTTTTGTGAGGTAAGTGATTTGTGAAAGGTATAGGTTATTGTTAGTCAGGGCCATTCTTTTGTAGGGATTTTTGAAAGTCAGATTGCGTTGCGCTAAAAATATTGTGTGTCAGTTTAGTGCTGATCAGAATAAGTAAAGAGCGAAATGTCTGAGTACGTTCAGTTTTGCTCAGCTGTTTGAAAATCAAATAACGTAAGGGGTTTACCGACACAGTAACTCACTAACTTTTCTAAGGGGACGTATCAACGGGAAGTTGAGAAACTGTTATCGCGATCGAGATAACTGGTTAGGAGCTATTAGTAGCACAATAAGACGAATCTGCCTGTTGATTTGGCCCCGTGTGGTGAAGACATGTTACAGTATGTAGCATATAATTATGCAGCATAGTATTGGGAAAAAGATGTTGACTTGGGATAATATTTACTGTAAATAGTGTTGTCACTGATGGGCCATAAAGCATTACAATATCAAAATTTTTACGTATGAGAAGTTCAATACTAATTAATTCTTTCCACTCCTTGCCGGCTTATTACTAAAGAAGGCACATACTAATAAATGTGAAAATATCGGATAGTTGTTCTGACAAGGAACCCTTGTAATGTATTGGCCTTAATAATAGACAGAAGGATACAAAGAAAAACCAAAGACGTAATGGCTGACGACTGATGTCTGACTAGTCAGCATCAAATATTCCGCGATAAGAACGAAGATGTGGAACAAAAATAGAAAAAAATCGAAAGCATCGTTCAATACGCCGTAGACAAATATGTTACTATCAAGTTCTTAACGCTTTGGATTGATCCGCCGCAGTTAAACAGCCATGTTGGAAAACTGCTCCGTAAACAAAGCAAGCTTCAACTCAAACTAAAAAAAAGTTAAAACTTAGCTGATGAACAAAAACTGAATGAAAGGAAAATGATCGTAAGGAGAGAAGCGCTCATTGGCTTTGAAAGTAAAATTTTGTCAACCGATCTGAGTAAAAACCCTAAGAGGTTTTTGTCTTACATAAAAACAGCAAGCGGTTCGAAATCATCTGTTCATTCGCTAAGACCACACTGGCTCCGAAACAGAAAATAAGAGAGAGGACCGAAATAGAGAGTTCGGTCTTCCGTAATTGTTTCAACGCCGATGATTAATAACATAGTGCCTCCTTTCAATCATCATATGATCGTCGAAATGGCAGATATCGAAACAAGCGATCACGGAATAGAAAAGCAACTACAATCGCTTAGTAGTGGAAAAGAATCGATACCAGATCAGATGCCTGTCAGATTCTACAAAGAGTATGCGAAAGATCTTGCGCCCATTCTAGGAACAGTTTATTGTAGATCGCTGGAGTAACGAAGGATACCTAAAGACTGAAAAAAAGCGCAGGCCTTTTCCGTTTTTAAGAAGGACCATAGGACAGCTGCACACAAATACAGACTTATATCATTCACGTCAATCTCTTGTAAAATTATGGAACATGGTTTTTGATCAAGAATTATGTTTTTGGAGAATGAAAAACTCCTCAATAAAAACCAACGTGGAATCCGCAAACAGAGATCTTGCGAAACTCAACTCATTCTGTTCCTCCAAGAGACCCATAGCGCTGAAGACAATGGCGCTCAGGTTGATGCCGTGTTCCTTGACCTCAGGCCGGCTGTTGTGGCCGAGCGGTTCTAGGCGCTTCAGTCTGGAACCGCGCTGCTGCTACGGTCGCAGGTTCGAATCCTGCCACGGGTATGGATGTGTGTGACGTCCTTAGGTTAGTTAGGTTTAATGGTTCTAAGTCTAGGGGACTGATGAGCTCAGATGTTAAGTCCCATAGTGCTTAGAGCTATTTGAATTATTCTGAACCTTTACTTCAGGAAGGCGTTTGACACCGTCCCACACTATCGTTCAGTGAAAAAATACGAGCTTGTCGATTATCGGATCAGATTTGTGATTGAATTGAAAATTTCTTTGCAGACAGAACTCAACACGTTGCTCTTAACGGAACAAAGTCGCCAGATATAAAGTTAATTTCTGGAGTATCCCAAGGAAGCGTGATGGGAGTGTTAATGTTTACTATGTATATAAATGCTGTAGTGGAAAGCGTCGGATGATCTTAAAGGCTGTTAGCAGATGATGTGGTTTTCTGTAAGCAAGTAGCAACGCCAGAAGACAGTACCGGTTTGCAGAATGACCTGCAGAGGATTGATGAATGGTACAGGCTCTGGCAGTTGAGTATGAACGTAAATAAATATAACACATAGCGCATCCATAGGAAAAGAAAGCCACTACTGTAAAACTACACTGTCGATGACAAACTGCTATATAATAGTATCTACCGTAAAATATCTAGGAGTAGCTATCGAGAGCAACATTAAGTGGAACGACTACATACAACAAATAGTAGGAAAAGCAGACGCCATACTGGGATTCACAGGAAGGATCTTAAGGAAATGTAACTCATCCACGAAGGAAGTGGCTTAAAAGCCGCTTGTTCGACATACGCTTGACTACTGATAATCCACGTGGAATCCTTAACAAGTAGGACTGATGGAAGAGATAGAGAAGATCCAACGAAAGGCGCGTTTCGTCACGAGATAGTTTAATCGGCATAAGACTGTTACGCAGACGCTCAGCTAACACTATTGGCAGTTTGCTTGATACCTTCATTACTAGATGGACCTGTATTAAAATGAATGCATATCATTTAACATTTTTAGCAAAAAGAAATATCGCTTTTTTGAAACATTCACATGGAAGAAGATACGTAAAAAGAGAATACAATTTTCACGTTTTCCAACACGTTACCCATTAGATTTGTTCCCATTCCTCGTTTAAGTTTTTCACAATATTTCTAAAAAAAGCCAGTCCTGTCCTACAGCTAAAAAGTATCTCGGTTATAAAATTTCCATGAGTTCGACGTTGTTTGGTTTGAACTGGAGAATTCCGCCTGTAACATTCTCTCTTGTCCGCTTCTGCTCTCTGCTGACAGTTATTAATTTCTCGCCACATTGTCCATAGAGTGCGACTCCATCTTCTAATACATCTTTTGGAAATTCGTGCCCATGTAGTCACACATCGAAGAAAAAACCTAATGTTATTTATAATATCTCGGAATATTTTTTCGTAATTAGTTTCCTTTACGTTACAAAACAGGCAGTAGGAAAGGAAAAAGAAAGAGAAGAAATTACGTTGGGTGTATAAAGGGCAGCCAAACGAAAACGATATAGACAGAAAAGGCTGTTTATTATTTCAAAACTAATCGCCATAATTGTTACTACATTTATTCCACTCTAAGACAATACGGTCAGTGTCTTCAGGGAACAATGTTTGCCATTGCGTACGAAACCGTGACTGCACATTTTCGTTCGAAGCAAATCTAGGGTCACGAATGTTTTTCCTTCAGGGAAATGACATGTGGTCCAAGCCACATATTGCCAAGGTTGTTTAGAGTACGCTGCCGAAGTTTAATTAGGAAACCCGAGTACAATCATATTTCCGTAGGCAACCACAAAAATTTTTCCATGAAGGCACTGACTGTCCTATCTCACTGGAGGATAACTGTGTTAACAGTTATTGCGATTACTTTATAAGTAACAAAGTTTGCTTCTTTTTTTTTCCAAGCTTTCACGTTTCCATTCGACTGACCCTTACAGCTATGTCAGGAAAAGGAGGCTATGCCCAGACATAATCTTTGGATCACTGAGAGATGGGTACTTTGGGTGCATGCAGATGCGAGGTGATGCAGCATTTTTCTACAGAAGCCAAGTGACGTTGCTCCTTAGGAATCTAGAAGTGTGAGTCGAAACCACAATGCTGTTGCGCGTCACTTTCCCATCGGGTTAACGGACGTAGCGTTGCTCCCAAGGAACCGGTGTCGGAGCTCCAAGGCCAACTGCAATGTGGCAGCACGAGTTTCCGCTTAAAACGCCAGAGGCTTACCTACTGGATCTGACAGTCGGTCATGTTTCCTCAGGAACTATACTCTGTTCAAAATTACTTCAAGATTGACCGGTACGCAGCGACAGCCGCTGCAATTACCAAACTTCCACCGCCATCACTGTAACATATTCCGCCTGCACTATGCTTCATGTTGAGGCAGCTTAGTTCTCTGCGGTCGTTCGTTGCACTTCGTGATTTTGTTTTTCATTTCTCACGGTTGCACGAGCTGTTTTATTTGTTCTGTGATACTCAACAGTATCAGAAGTATGTTCGTCAAATAGTCGACATCGTGTTAGGTTTCCTGCTCTTTTCGTGTGTCCATTCTTGTATAGGCACTAGAGGTGCACAGTACAAGTTTCCAATTGACTGTATGTCACAGATGTGCATTTCATTGTACACAACTTCTTTTGCTGCAGCTGTACGTGACTTTGGTGTGTGGGTAACTGGGGAATTGCTGGAGCTACATAGGGTGACAATAGAGGGGTGTTGGCGAGGTATGGGGAAGTGGTTGTGGTATTAGGTGCAGAGTGTGTGTGTGTGTGTGTGTGTGTGTGTGTGTGTGTGTGTGCGTGTGTGTGTGTGTGAGAGAGAGAGAGAGAGAGAGAGAGAGAGAGAGAGAGAGAGAGAGATTGATTTTTAACTTTTTTCCCCTGTCTGTTAATAGCGTAGTATAGTGGTCATTTTCTTCTAGCAGTTGGACCCACGAAAGGAATAGGAAATACAGATGTGGTAAATGCCAACCCTATAACTGTCAATAGTAAGTTAACGTAAATGTGCTGCCAGGAAAGTAGTCATCTTTCACTTCTTAGAGCATCGATGATGCGTAATACAAATAAGTGAAACATGTTTGGATAAAAACAAAGTTCACATACATTTACAAAAAAGACGGGTAATGTCTGTTCTTGTCTGCACGATAAACATATATTATTAATCAGTTACATCCATTATGGAGGACTGCAACTGTCAACCAGAATGAAATAAATGGATATTTATGTGTCAGTCACGAAGTATTATTTCTGATCGTAACTTTCACACTTGAAAAAGCGTGCCGATATGAAACATCAGGAAAATATGCGATAGCCGCTGTGATATTGCTAGCTCATAAAAATATTGTAAAGGAAAATATCATCCGAAAAATCTGAAAAAGGAAGTATGTATTTATTGGAGAAACGTAACTGCAACGGTATAATCATGGAAGTTGTCAAAGAATCGTTGACGTAAAAGAAAAAGTGAGGCTTTACGATCGTGTTTTGTTACTGTCTTCTTGAGATGGTCTTCTCGCTTGTTCTGCTCGTTCTGCTTGCGTGAGCTGAACAAAACTGTTGATTTGTGTGTCAAAATGAAACAGTTTATATAAAATGATAGCAAAATGTGTGAGGTACGCAAATGTTTGAATGTTAATCAATCATTACATATCATTACATACAATAATCCAAGCCAGTTTTAAGCTAAGATGACTTAGCAACGAAGATGTCCGATGCGCCTCCCTTATGGGCAACACGAGAGTAATAGTGTAACAAATGGCGACATAATAAACCACACAAGGAAACACAAGAAGGCTAATGGTAAAGGTCGAACTTTATAACATTTGAATTTGCGAACGTTGGATAGTGTGGGTGCGTCAACGAACCGGTGTGCAGAGTGTCTCGAGATAGGTGACGCAATATCGCCTCGTAATTTTACATAAAATTATGAACATTATATTATTAGCACTAACATAATTTACTTATATATATGTATGAATATCTTGTCCTTGTTTGGTCGTCAATTTTATTTTAATAATATATTATACCACACATATCAAAGACATAGGTCACGACTTTGAAAACGTTAGTGATGACCTCGAGATACTGCACACTATAAATAAAGTCATAAAATGAATCTTCCTGAAAATCTTCAAATTTACATCGTTAGGAAGAAAGCAGGCCAAACTTTACTTCATGACCATTCTGAAAGCAAAGAAAACAATTTCTATAAAAGTTTATACACAATATTTGATGGATTTTAAGGTATTTAACTGACCCCCTTAGGTCTATCGTGAGTGTAATTATTTCCTCAAACATATCTTACCTCCCAATGAAGCCATAAATGTTACCAAGTAGACAATAACTGTATAATTCTGTACATATTAAAATAACTATCTTATAGACTATTAGCTTACATTCTTAAACATTACAATCCAGACAATACGTTTAGAGCCTTTTTCATTTATTTGCACACTTCCACGATTTAATAGTTACATTTTATTTTCATTGTGATGTTAAACAGAACTTTCTAACAAACGAATTGTGCTACATTCAGGAGTAGTTCAATCAGTTCCCACTGTTAGATCTATACAAAAAATTCTCCTCGTCACTGTACCAAAATAACACATGAAATGAACATTCATGTCTTCAGCTTGCTATGATACTGTTACGTAAACTCTTCGGCTAAAAATGTAACTTCTTTGCCACATAAAAACAATATTGTGTGACTGGTGTACAGTGAGAAACACACAGTGAATTGCAGCAGAAGGATTCAGGAACTGCACTGCTTTCTTGCACTGTAACTATAATTTCTTTAAGCCACCTACTACATCTCATCTATAAGTCATGTGGCTAATGGTCATTATATTATTAAAATTGTGCAAGCCACAACTTAATCTGCTGGGCACCTCACATACTGTTGCGTGAAATCCCCAATCCTTACCTCTCAATACACGCATATATGACGCCTTCCACCTTTTGATGATGGTCAACCATCTAAACCTACAGTGGATCAAATAAAACTTCCTGACTGATGTAGAAATAAATATTTCTTTATCTTTATGCGTGTACCGTCTGTGAATTGTATGCATAAGCATTTACTTGCGTTTTTTTCTGGATATGTATTTGTCTGACTTCAGTAGTAAACACGACACCATCACTATAGACTTTAACATTCTGTTGTGTACATTCCAGAGATTATGTGCAAAAATGACTTATTTCAGTTGCTAAGGTAGTACAAACTATGAAAATACCAACTTTTTTATATAAGCTGAATTGTGTCATGATACATCTTAAATACTGAGAGTTAATATTTCTTGATTATTCAGTAATATTCAGACCTTTTTTTCAGTTTACTCCTAATATTAATACAACAAGCAATCCATGATGGTGACGTCTTTGAATAAATTTACATCGTTACTTTCTAGTTTATCATGTGGCAACCTGTTGTTAACATGTACTATAAACAGTTACAGAAATTTCTAGTTTCTTATAAAAGTCTATTTTCATGGTAATATATGTTCATTTTGCGGTTTATTTGCGATGTCCTGGTATGGCTGGCCAGTGTGGCTGTGCTGATTTAGTATAACTGTCTGTGGGGTAGGCATTTGTGTGTTCACTGCATCTCTTTTCGAAATCTGTCAGCTTAGCCTAAATAGACGGCTTTAAAGATACTACACTATTTCCTCGTGCGTCATGGGCGCGCGCGCGCGGACGCGCGCGCGCGTGTGTGTGTGTGTGTGTGTTTTGAAAAGCAGATGTTAATGTTCTGAGGTCTGAAAATATCTGGTATTTTATGGGACAATTTATTCGTGAATGTTATCCAATCAGTAGGCTTACTTATTATTTTTTGGTAGCTGTTAGTTTATTATTATGTAAAAAGATATTTTGATTTTTGTACTTACAAACTGAAATAAGTTTATCTTACCAGTTAACTGTCTGGAATGTAAACATCTGAATGTGAAAGTGTTAACTGATGATGTTGTATTTGTTACTGCGCTCTGTGTGACAGACAAATACATATTCAGCAAAGATGTAAGTAAAGACATGAGTGAGAGTTGGTTTAAACGTACAGCTAAGTCAAGGTATACAATGAAGTAAATGTTTCTGTACAGGGCTAAATTTCAGTAAAGAACGTCACTGTCACAGCAAATAAACATCACAATTCAGATTAAAGTACATATATCTGTAATGCACTTGATAAGAGTATGCTACCGAAACGCTTCGTGCTAATAAATATTAGTAAATACGACTGGAGCGGTGAAAATTACTTCAAAAAAATGGTTCAAATGGCTCTGAGCACTATGGGACTCAACTGCTGTGGTCATAAGTCCCCTAGAACTTAGAACTACTTAAACCTAACTAACCTAAGGACAGCACACAACACCCAGCCATCACGAGGCAGAGAAAATCCCTGACCCCGCCGGGAATCGAACCCGGGAACCAAAATTACTTCCTAAATTTGTAAAATTGCCGCTGACTTCAGCTACTACCATACAACATGTACAGACGTAAATATATATTTTTTTAAATTATGATATTAAATAGACTAGAGCATGGCGCGCTCTAGCCACTTCCGAATTACTGCACACCTCCTCCGATACGCCTCCCAGAGAACTAGGCGCACCGCGACAAGGGGTAGTACGGCTCTGTAGAAGCCGCTGGCGCCAGTCAGAAGGAATGCGATAAGAGTCTGCTGGCGGCTGCTTCCTGCGCTGTCACGGCTAGCGAGCCATCGCGACGCTGCGCCAGTCGATAGCTTCCCGACGGGCTTCTTCCTTCCTTTGCGCGCTGGTTGCCCGGCCTCCTCGGCGGGCGGGCCGCATACTGCATTCCTTAACCAGGTCTCTTCCACCCGAGGAATCCGACGAGTACTCAGTCCGTGCTACTGCCGCGCGAGGCGGTGAAGGCCAGTGGGCACCTTGATAATATGCTGAAGAGATATACGACCACAATTGCCATCGTAACTCTGATAAATGGATGGGAACTTCGAAGATCGGCTGAACGGAATGGATAGTGAGTAGTACAAGGCCGAGTATGATATTGCTGTTGTGTTGGCAGAAGAGCCAACACCGTGTTACTAGTGGAGGCAGAAATGCACGCGTTTTAGCTCACGCAGGCTGGCGTGAGGAGGGAAGAACTATACTGACGTGAGGTCTGGAACATGACAAGGAATTAGAATTGAGAAGGCGGACGTAATTAGTTTGATACTTAACTTTAATCCATTAATGATGAACGTCGCTCTTGACGGTACATGAGTCACAATATCTGTTCAGAAGACATAGTAACTGAATATGGCGCCTTGCTAGGTCGTAGCAAATGACGTAGCTGAAGACTATGCTAAACTGTCGTCTCTGCAAATGAGAGCGTATGTAGTCAGTGAACCATCGCTAGCAAAGTCGGCTGTACAACTGGGGGAGTGCTAGGAAGTCTCTCTAGACTAGACCTGCCGTGTGGCGGCGCTCGGTCTGCAATCACTGATGGGGGCGACACGCGGGTCCGACGTATACCAACGGACCGCGGCCGATTTAAAGGCTACCACCTAGCAAGTGTGGTGTCTGGCGGTGACACCACAATTGCAGCGCTTGTGTTGTCAATAAGAACGATACAAGTTCCTTCGACATCTGAGTACGAGTAGACGTTGTGATACCGGAAAGACGACATATGGAAATTCTGCGTCTGACAGTGGATCGTGCGCGGATAGCCAAAGCGGTTAATGGGGAAAGTATGAGAAAATGCACAGGTACACACAAGCTAATGTAGCTTTTACTGTATGAGAGAGAACTGAATCAAATTTTGTACATGTTATTATGTTATTGGCTGTAATTTGAATTTTTTGTCAAATAACTTGATTAGGACAGTGCTATACTTTTAGAACACATACTGTGACAAGAGGAACATTTTCTCAATGGTTACCTGACGTATCTATTTCAGAATGTGGCACGTTATTCTTAGTAACTAAACAAACAAATATGAGTACCAGTTTTTAATGTCAGTCTCAGAACTCTCGCAACAATATTTTTTTTGATTTACGTGTGATACGAAGCAATTTTTACTTAACAACAATTTAAATAAATTTGACAGTAATGAATTTTGAAACAGTTTTGCAGCTGAGGAAGTTGTGTTATGATATGTACAAAGTCTGTGGCAAATTTCGCTTTTTTATCTGCAATGGCTTAGTAGAAAATGTTCCTTATACACTGAAAAATGATACTTGGGGAAAATGAAAAAAAAATTTACTAATGTTTATGTCAGGAAGAAGTACCTTAATGTCGGCTGTAACCATACATTTGGATGTTTTGGCCTTCAAGTAGCTCTTTTCTTCTAGCCTGATCCTTCTGTTGTGCTCTTTGGACAATATACTTACCGACATTTCAGAACCCTCACTGAACCCCAGACAAACATCTTACGAGAAAATTTTAAGTGTGCCTTCTGCACATGCTCCACCAACCAGTCGAACAGAACGCACTCCCCCCTCTCCACCTCTCCCCCCATCGTCTCTTAAACCGCCAGTTTCTCAGATTGTACGCATACACCATACCCTCTGAGCATGGGACTCATACAGCAGAAAATATACATTTACAATAATTATATAAATTAGAATTTACACATCTTACGTATCACAGTATAATAATTCCTTCCCTTGTCGGGATGAAATAAATAAACAAAGCAACGTGCGATTTTGGTGACCGGATTCACCATTCTTACACCACTAGATTACTACTGGAAAGAAATAATTACAAACTACACGAATTTTTCTGCTGAGCATTTGAATTAATGCTCTATGTTTGTTGGACAGAAGACGTTTATTTTAATGCAAGTATAGAAGATAATTTACTGAAGGTGGTGTTCTTCGGCAGCAACAACCAGTCCCACTTTTCGGGTAAGAAAGACCATGGTGCATAGACCGAAACAAATGGTAACTGGAAGGGGGGCGATATCTGATGATAATGTTGAGAGGGGGAGGGGTCGTAGCTTACAGTTTGGCATTGTCATGAAGCTGAATGACTTTGCCATGTCTGAGCATAATGCGGGCATCCGGCCATCCCTAACACTAACACTGCCAAATCCGTTGTAACCACGCCGACCCTGCTATCGCTGCGGGACTATGGCGTAAGCGAGAGAAAGAAAACACGCCGGGAAAATCCGCCACTTCCGGTATTAATATATTGGCAAGTGATGCCACAAATGTTAAATGTCTTGTCCACGTCGAGCTCCGGGCAGCTTGGTCTGGGACGTGACCTACGCACACGCCCTGGCTCGGCGGCCGCCACGCCGGCCACTGCTGCGGCGGGCAGCGGGCAGTTGTTTTGGCCAGCTGCGGCGACCTTCTGCCGCAAGTGGGCAGCGCCGGCCGGCGGCCATTAGCGCTTCCTGTCTGGACCCACTCCAGCGCTCGCGCCCCCTTCCCCAGCCTCCTCCTCCACGCACGGCGTTTGCCCATTCTCGGCTCCCTACAATTGATTCCAGCATCGCACTGCGGCGATATCGCGACGCGAGAGTCTACCGTACAGCAGGCCACTCAGAAGAATGCCTATGACGCCGGGTATTGGGGAAACTAAACGCAGAGAAAACATAGGAAACAGCAGTGCCTAGACACTGATATTTCGTATTTGTCCTCCAATATCAGGCCCTCGACTCTAAAAGGGTATGTTCTTCCTGGACGGGAATATACGTGCGCGTGCGGGTTGTGACACTTGAACGATGACATATGGAAGTTTAGGTCTGGCTGTAATTCGTGTTCGGATGACCGAAGCTATTAAGGCGACCGTTCACGTAAATCCTGTTCGAGTCCCAGTCCGGCACAAATTTTCGTTGTCATTCCAATGCATAGCTGAAGGTCGTTCATATCCACCATTGCGAATACATTTCCTGTATATAGAGAATAAGTTCAGAGGCTGTTGCATGTTGTTTAGCGGCTTCCTGCAGTGCCACGCCCTACAGTTAAGTCATATTTTATGTGGTCATTCTGCAGTAGTTGTGACCTTTTTTCTTCTTCGTTTTCTTTCTTGAGTCGAGCTCGTCATATGCTCAGGTCACTAACATATCTGGAAAAAAGGCTGAAGACTGACGTGTGTACTTTTACATGTGTTCTGCAACGTGTTGTATTTCGTGTACATTTTCGCATTAGTTTACTTGTGGAGTAAAGCCGCGCGGGATTAGCCGAGCGGTCTTGGGTGCTGCAGTCATGGGCTGTGCAGCTGGTCCCGGCGGAGGTTCGAGTCCCCCCTCGGGAATGGGAGTGTGTCTTTTTCCTTAGGATATTTTAGGTTAAGTAGTGTGTAAGCTTAGGGACTGATGACCTTAGCAGTTAAGTCCCATAAGATCTCAACACATTTAAACATTTTTGTGGAGCAAAGCTTGTTTCCTCAATTTTCTCCTTGTCATATGGCTTTCACAGAATTTTTTGACGTCAAAGGCTAGCAGTATACTTCGTAACATTTTTGGAACTGCGGGACCGTAAGGTCATAAGTTGTTATTGAAAACTTTGTTGATGGATGGAAAGTGTGATGAATTAATTCATTTCCTGTGTATGTTATGCAGTAATTATTTCAGTTTTTGACGGTCGCAACAGGCAGCTGCCCGATAATTGTTTTTTTTTCTATTTTCTGTTAAATTTTAAATGAAGTATACCTTCACGCTAGAAAATACAGAGTACAGCAACAAAAGCCTGTAATTTCCTTTTCGCAGACAGCAAATTTAAATTATAACTTCAAATTATAATGGGAGCTCTTTGTGAGCAAAGTAAAAAGTGTAGACTGTAAATTACTGTATGAAATAATCTATGTAGGACATAGTGGATATAAAAATGAAAAAGCTGGCATACTATGCTTACTTTCATTCCATAATGTCATATGGGATTATTTTTTGGGGGTAATTCATCAATCCAAGCTAAAGTTTTCCGGGCACAAAAACGTGCAGTAAGAGTTATATGTGGTGTGAACTCGAGAACATCCTCCAGAAGCCTGTTTAGGGAACTAGAGGTACTAACTACTGCTTCCCAATATATTTATTGTTTAATGAAATTATATCACATTTTCAAACCAACAACTCAATTCATGGAATCAATACTAGAAATAAGAATAATCTTCACAAGGATTTAAAGTCACTTAGTCTTGTACAAAAAGGTGTGCATAATTCAGGAACACATATTTTCAATTTTTCTCAGTAGAACCAACTGATTTGTGTGTATATATTTTATATAAGTACAAAATAACATCTGCACAATTTCAGTGCAGTTATGTATTCATTCTAAATAAGTATTATAGTAGTTGTATTACACGTTTATTACTTAATAAATAAGTAACTTTTTTTATTTTAAATTCAGTGCATTAATATTTGTAAAATGACCATTTCATATAGCGTTCATAAAAATGACGATCATTCCACTTGGGACCTGTGGAAAGATACGTTAGCTTATTTGTTTTAGTTATAAATATTTGTCATGTATTGTTGTTTTTATGACATGTTCTATATCCTGGAGGACCTCCTCACTACGGATCAATTGGAATGGAAGTAAATCTAATCTAGTTGGTCTTTTGAACATGGGCCGTCATTTTGCAAAACTTGGATTTGTGTAATGAGTATAGGATGACTCGATTAAGGAGAAAGACAGCTTGGCTAGGTCGTGGCTTCACTATTAATTTTATAAACTTACTATCAGCCAACAACAACGTTGCGTATTCGACTGACTGGGTGGCTTAGGTCGCGTTGTACCTGATCCGTGACTTGGAATTTCCTTATTTGACCCATGTAAAAAAAAAAACCGTTTACCTAACTTATTTTAAATACAAACACAAATTTAATCACACGCTACTTACAATTCATGGGAAAGCAAACTTTTCCTGTAATGTTTCTCCCTGAACTGTGTTCTCCAAAACTGTGGACTACACACACCTGCTGATTTTGCAATTTTTCTCCGTTGGATATAACTTATGTATAGTAAAGCGCGTATTAAACCACCACTATTATGACCATAAACTAAGTTTTAGAGACAGTGTCTTATCGTTCTGAACGTGACGCAATCGGTCGTTTGGGACAAAAGTAATTTTATGAATGTGTTACATCCATTGCTGAAAGACGATATATATCAAGTATTCGTCCCTTGTAATCAAGCGCAGTTTCCTTTCTCGCTATAATTGTTGAATACTGATAGCTCGATGTTTTTCGTAGTTACTTCGCACATCTACCACTATCCTGTACCTTGCCCATTTGTTTTGACTACATACAAAATGGCAGCAGGCTGCTAAATTCGCTTCATTGTTGTCGCGCTGTTGCCCCTCTATGGTATCTCTTTGAGGAAAACTATCCCTCCTCTCAGCTCTGCCCCAACGGTTAGCGACAGTGGCCGCTCGAAAAGTAGTTCCCTACGAGTACAGTTCGTCAGACTTCCTGTGCGGGCTGCTGTGGCCGAGCGATTCTAGGCGCTTCAGTCCGGAACCGCGCTGCTGCTACGGCCGCAGGTTCGAATCCTGCCTCGGGCTTGGATATGTGTGATGTCCTCAGGTTAGTTAGGTTTAAGCAGTTTAGGGGACTGATGACCTCAGATGTTAAGTCCCATAGTGCTTAGAGCCATTCAGCCTTCCTGTGTCGTATTTAGTGAAGAATAGTAAATATTTTAGGAGGTGGTAGTACAGACTAATTTTAGTGATGAAAATAAGACTTTATCGTTTATTGGCCCAGAGCTGTAACTGGATTCAGGACCTTCTACTACACACAACTCAATACGTTATTTTTAATTATATGAAATGGACAGAAGTTGAGATAATTACTGAAGTACCCCAACGGAGTGTTGTAGTGGCCTTACTGCTTACAATATACAGAGTGGTTATAATTAAACTTTTGCTACTTGAATCGGTGTAAACGGAAAATTATTTACCGTATGAGTACCTAGCTTTATTGCAGTGATGTTCATGTTCAGATTATACGTCGCAGGATTAGCGTTCTTAGTAGAGTCAGTGCCATGTCTTCCCTTAGGCGCCGGTAATGGTATGGCGACGCAGGGATGAAACACAAGCATCTTTGTCCAGTACAGTTACAGTCAACATGGGTCTGGACGAGGTGAGCAGGGCTTTACTCGTAAAGCTGCTTTATGAAAACAGCAGCAATAATGCTGCAGCTTCTCCCGAGTATAGGCGCATTAACGGAATACGGAGAGGTCTTCTTTCCGCACCTAAGTTGAAGAACATGATTCGGAATTAACTGGCGATTTGTGAACTACTGCTGGCAGAGACCGTCGGGCAATTGTGCCACAGATTTTTGAAAAAATTGATGTTGCCCCGATATTGCGATGCTAGAGGCAATGTGTGATCTTCAAGCAGTGGACGCGCTGTGTCAAGAAACCTGAACGTTCCACGGTACACCGTTGTTCCGGGCAGCATTAGAGAAATCTCTAGTGCAGTTTCAGGCTATCTTGTATGCAGACGGTCATCACATTTAGGAGCATCTGTAACCTGGAATATAAAAAATGGTATGCAGGTAACATGTTGCAATCTCACGTGGAAATTAAAATGTATCTTTCAATTGTTTATTCGTTATTTCCTTGGCCGGCCGTAGTGGCCGAGCGGTTCTAGGCGCTTCAGTTTGGAACCGCGCGACCGCTACGGTCGCAGGTTCGAATCCTGCCTCGGGCATGTGTGTGATGCCCTTAGGTTAGTTAGGGTTAAGTAGTTCTAAGTTCTAGGGGACTGATGACCTCAGATGGTGAGTCCCACAGTGCTCAGAGCCATTTTTTCGTTATTTCCTTACTAATGTTTTCACAAAGTTTCATTGTCATACGTCCAGGAGATATTTCGGTCGATGCTGTTGTCTGTGGAGAAATTGCAACGCTGGAACACTGACTACCCGCAGAGGATCGATGACTAGCAGAGGAACTGGCATTTGATCTCGAACGTAAATAAATGTAACACATTGTACATAAATAGGTGAAGAAGTCCATCACTGTTCGATTTGCGCTATTGGAGAAAAATCAGTTGAGCAGTAACAACCGTAAAATATCAAGGAGTGACAGTCCAAAGTGACTTAAAGTGAATGGCCACATAAAAGAAATTGTAGGAAAAGCAGTATAGCGTTTGAGTTACACTGCAAGGTTCTTAAGAAGATGGAATTAATCCACGAAAGGAATGGTTTACAAAACACTCATTTGGTGGATTCATGAGTCTTCAGCAGTCTGGGATCCTTACCAAGAAGGACAGGACAGAGAGACAACAAAAGAGGATGAAGAGCGCCAAGTTTCGTCACTGGCTCGTTCGGTAAACGCGAGACAGTTGTAGAGATGCTCAACTAACGCCAGTGGCAGGCACGTTGGGTGTGAAGGGTAAGGTTATGGTTGAAATACAACTGACTTGCTCCCACATATATCTCGCGAAATGATACGACGAAAAATCCGAGAAATTCGATCTCATACGGAAGTTCGCGACAATCTCTCCTGTAATAATTGGCAATCAATGCTGTACAATCGCAATAAAGTCATAAGATGTTGAATTGACTTTTATATTAGAACATGTTACGCGTTTCGGGATTACACCCATCTTCAGGCGTCACAAACTTCAGCTCCTTCCTAACCAACCAAGCGTACAGCCTTGACAACTCAAAGAAAGTGTGGAATAACATGTGACTGCGACACAAGCAGTCTGAAGCAGAGCGTATATGTCATATATTGTTCAACACTTTGAGTTGTCAAAGCTGTACGCCTGCTTGGTTAGGAAGGAGTTGAAGTTTGTAATGTCTGACAATAGGTGTAATCCCGAAACGCGTAACATGTTCTAATAACAAAGTCAATTGAATATCTCACGACTTTATTGCGATTGTAGAGCATAGGTTGCCAATTATCAACATAAAAATGATCGCAGGCCTCAGGCGGGATTGTATGTCCTGTATATCAATCTCTCCTTTCACACACCATTCGCGAAGGGAACAGAGAAGGCAGACAATAATAGTGGTACCAGGGGTATCTTCTGCCACTCACCGTAAGGTAGCTTACAGAGTACAGATGTAGATTAGAGTAAGACATACCACATTACTTGTGTCCAGTTGTTGTTCATTATGGAGATACAGCTGGTTACATTGGTAAGTTTTAGTTTCGCGTGTTGGCACTCCAGTTCCTTCTTGATTTACTTATCGATTATCAGTTTTGTTCCGGAATTCAAGCTATTGAGTTGTGCTTGAGTTTACGTAACTGAGCTTCGAAACGTTTCTAGCCGATTCTACTGCATCGTTTAGCTCTTTTTAGTACCAGTGATTTCCGCCTCAGACCACCATTTCGCATGAAAGCACCGGTCCTACTCCACAACAAATGCATATAGTGGCACAATGAGGTACTTCTACGAAGGTAGTGTATTGTAGCAGTCATTTACAACGTTCAAAGCAACAGTCGGTGCTGCTTTATAGTAGGAAATTGTGACTTTTTTTTTTAGTAGTGATCATACTGAGAACATTCACAATAAAAGGAAGTATATAAAGAGTTACTGTAACATAAATTTGAAATGAAACCACTTGTGTAGTATGTACTTCTAATATAAATTCATTACATTTTAGGCAGATATTTCTTGTTATTTAGGACTACAATTTGTTTAAGGTATTATGAGTTCCTAGATGTGGGACTGGCTAGGAAAAAGGCGAAATTACTTCAACTACATCACATGAAATGATTAAGACTGTAACAGAGTGGTTCCAAAGTCAACTCACCTCCTTAAAACAATTTACTGTTCATTTTTGCCAATTTCTTCTTGCATTCGTTGCTTACTATGCTAATAAAAGTTAATTTTGTGAAAAATTATAAAATATTTTTCATATTGTTGGGAGTCAAAGGGTTAAGCACGCCAGACGTATTTACAAATGCTGAGTAAGCCGATATGGATTCGTGTACTTGTTTTTTAGTGGAAACATTGCTGCTGTTTGTAGAGAAAACGGTTTCTTAACCTCGGAGTACCAAAATCAATAGTGTTTCCTCGTGTTTTCATTAAACTACGGGAGACGAGTGCAGTGCGCGGCAGTCATTTTACATCCGAACGTACAAATGAACAATGTGTGAATGAAATAGAAGACATTTTCCTGCCGATAGAACGTAGCCCTAAAAGTAGCGCACGTGTCAGTGTTCGGCGTTTAAGAATATGGCGGACATTAACGTATGTACGGCCTCTATCCTTAACATTTACAGCGGATCCAACACCTTCGATGAGGACATGAAATAGACAATTGGATTTTTGTTAGTGGCTAATTGCAAATCACCGGGTAAACTCTTTAACACTGTTTAATGATGAACCCACTATCATTCGTGGCGGCCTCAGAAGCAGTCCGACGAAAACACACATGCCCTTGTAAACGCATATTTTCACGAACACTTCTCTGAAATTGTTTGTTGCCGTTTGATTGTTGATTGGGCGAGTTGTGTTACCGCGTCCGGTTATCTAGACATTCTAGAAAACGATCTTCCGTGGCTGCAAGGATAAGTTCAATCTTTTAGCGTGACAGGGTGTCTACTCATTCTAGTCGTTAGGCGACACATAATCGAAACCTAACATCCCCTGGAAGACGAATCGGCAGAAATTGTCACGTATCGTTGCTACCAAGAACCTTACCCGTTTATACTTTTGTATGCTGCGTTGGTTTAAAGTCAAATTCTACAAAGAAAAAGTCAAGATAAGAGACGAATTGATCGTTCGGATTGTGAATAATGTCGCCCACATAAAAGAACGCCAAGACAACCTCGGAAGAACTACACTTCGTGTCAATCTCTTATATATAAAGGCAATGTCCTGACTGAACCACCACCACCACCACCCAGCCCACACCGCTAAGGATAGAAACTTGAAGTTTGGGGAGGGTATGGATCCCATACTGTAGGCATCTTTTAACAAGGGATTGTCCAAAATTCCACTTGTAAGGGGGTGAAATAGGAGGTGAAAGACTTTTTTGAAAGTATGTCGCTATTAACGTAATTTTGACGCTAGAACTACGAAAACTGGTGCTTGGTTTCTCAGTCAGAAAATAAAACATACATGTTTCAACCACTAATGGGGTAAAATAGAGGGTGAAAGCTTTTTGGAAAATAATTACTTAAGAACTATTAGAGGGTTTTTACGACAACATATACGACAAATAGTATTTCTTCTAGGTTAGAAATAAAAAAAGAGTTTTTCACTGTTTCTGGAAATTCAACCCCTAAGGGGGTGCAATAGAGGACAAAAATTTTTAAGAAATTGTTTCGTTACATTAGAAAACTTTTGAAGCCAAGTTTATGAAACTTGGTATTTCACTTGCCGGTCAGATGTAAAGAAATATTCGTTAGGGGATGGAAGTTGCTATAGAAATACCTCCACAACAACGCAAAAACTTTGGACTCCATCTAGCAGAATAGCTTCTTGGACAGAAGTACATTTGGAAAAGACTATGCTTATATGGCCTTAATTAGCGTGAAAAGCTTAGGAGGTGTTGCAACTTGTGAATATAATAATTATATTAAACAAAAACAGAAAAATCTCTGTGGGCCATACAGTCTAGCAGCGGGTGCTAACCTAGCAGAACATACTCCGTCCATCAGTACAACATAATAGAAGTTGGAGGGAATAATGTGTATTGATAAAGGGAATGTGTCCACTTCCATAGTTACCTTAGTTATTCAAAAAGAAAAGCCATACTTCACTGAGGGGAAAAAACATTCATTGCATATTGCCACTATTTTTAAAATAATCTCAGCAATAGTATGTATAACATCTGTAGACGTATTTCATTGCTGTACGATCTTCTCTGGTGCAGCCAATGACTAGCTGACGTCACGTCAGATGCAAACACGTGTCGGGCATCGTAAGTTAAGTCTAGCTCATCCTCGCCGGCCGGAGTGGCCGGTCGGTTCTAGGCGCTACAGTCTGGATCCGCGCGACCGCTACGGTCGCATGTTCGAATCCTGCCTCGGGCATGGATGTGTGTGATATCCTTAGGTTAATTAGGTTTAAGTAGTTCAAAGTTCTAGGGGACTGATGACCTCAGAAGTTAAGTCCCATAGTGCTCAGAGCCATTTGAACCTAGCTCATCTTCAGCGTGTCATACGTCAATGATGCAGATCCCTATGCTGTAATGTATAAAGCGAAACCTTTCATCAAGTAAGTGAAATGTAAAGAACTCGTATGTAATGCAAAACGTTTTGGAAACAAAATCAAGAATGTTCTGTCATATTACCGGTCAAATATGTGAAATTTGTGCGAGAAATTCGCCCTGTAGTCTGATATTGGGCCCACGGCGAAATAAATTATTCGTTAAAAAAGTGTACCTTATTGCAAGTTTTCTTAATTCAGTGATATATACGAAAACCATTATGGATAAAATAATGCCACTTGGCTTTTTGCACTAGGAACTGTGAAACCAATCCACATACTTCGCCGTGTGTATGAGATTCACGGCCTCGATGCCATGAGTGACAGCGATGTGCGTAAGTGGGTCAGATTGTTGGAGGACGGCTGGACTAATGACCGTGATGAGTGCGCTCCAGAGGACCGTCTGTAGGCACCGGCGATTTGGTGAGCACGTGCAAAAAGTTCACTACCACTGTACCTTCTTCCGTGACACTGGGGAAATTTTTGGCGTTCTACTCAGAATAACCATAACTTTTCTTACATGTAAAATATATGAAATGTATTCGTGCTTGCGAATACGAACACCCATTAGCTGTATAAGGGTATGACGACAGTGAAAATACGTTCCGGACCGGTACTCCAACCCGGATTTCCCGCTTCATGCGAGCGGTCGCCTTAAGCGCTTTGGCATCCGTACACGAGTCGCGACCAGACCAAAACTTCCATATAAGAAACTCATTTCCGAAAGGTACCACATCCGAAAAATTGAAAAACGGGATAACAGGTGGCAGCACTACTTAGAACCATCATTCAGTCCGGAACCGCGCGACTGCTACGGTCGCAGGTTCGAATGCTGCCTCGGGCATGGATGTATGTGATGTCCTTAGGTTAGTTAGGTTTAAGTTGTTCTAATTTCTAGGGGACTGATGACCTCAGATGTTAAATCCCATACTGCTCACAGCCATTTGAATTTTAGAACCATTACGGTGTGCATGTAATGAGAACTGCTACGTATGCCAAAAAACGTACCGGATCCGATATATATTTCACCGTAACACTTGCTGTTCATGGCGAAGAGTACCAAATCCAGTCTTATTTCGTTTCCAAGAAATACGAGATCCCGACAGCCAGTTGTTGCTCGTCTTGGTAATGATGTCACAAACAAAATGGCCTGCATTTGTTTACATGACGCCGTACTTTGTAAGAACATGACTGACGTTTTTTCGTGCACAGTGTGAGTTTTAAATTATAGAGTCATATGTATGAGACGAATTCTGTGAATCACCAACAGAAACTCCAGAACAACAGTTACCAGTTAACACAATTTCCTGCCAAGAGGTGCCGGCCGCGGTGGTCTCGCGGTTCTAGGCGCGCAGTCCGGAACCGTGCGACTGCTACGGTCGCAGGTTCGAATCCTGCCTCGGGCATGGATGTGTGTGATGTCCTTAGGTTAGTTAGGTTGAAGTAGTTCTAAGTTCTAGGGGACTAATGACCACAGCAGTTGAGTCCCATAGTGCTCAGAGCCATTTGAACCATTTGAACCTGCCAAGAGGTAACAAATCAATTCTTATTTATGCAGTAATAATTAAACAAACAAACATTTAACAGAAATACTTGGCGTAATGTTTCTCAACATCTGCCTGAATATAACAGCGAAGCTACAAAACATATTCTGATGCTACTGTGGTTGTGAAACTTTTTTTTTCTCTCTAGAGTTAAATTATGTTTTATGAGACCAGAATGAGATTTTCACTCTGCAGCGGAGTTGCGCTGATATGAAACTTCCTGGCAGATTAAAATTGTGTGTCGGACTGAGACTCGAACTTGAGACCTTTGCCTTTTCGCGGGCAAGTGATGTACCAACTGAGCTACCCAAGCACGACTCACGCCCCCGTCCTCACAGCTTTACTTCTGCCAGTATCTCGTCTCGTCCCTGGGTCACAATCTGTACTCGTTCACACATTAAGTAATTCCCGTGCAGGGGAGGACACTTACATTGAAAGTCGCTGCGTGGTATCGGCGGATAAATACGATACTGCAGTGCCTGTATTGCATTAGGTGGCTGCAATGTCCCTTCAAACATGCATGCATGAGTGAGCGCGCGCGCTCGCCCCTCCCCCCCCCCCCTCTCCCCCCTCCCCCCCTCTCTCCCCCCTCCCCCCCTCTCCCCCCCCTCCCCCCCCCCCCACACACACACACTATTTTTTTCAAATTTGGAGTTAGTGTTTAGTAGTTTGTTCTGGTAATGCATGACGATAATCAGATAAAATCTGATGATGGCCTTGTAAACCAAAAACTGATTAACGAAATAAATTACCACTTTAGAACGTCCACAATATTGTGCTTTGCACTCGCAAATTTCGCCATCGGCGTTGCCGCACTGGTAACACCGGTTTCCGTCATCACCGAAGTTATGCGGTGTCGGGCAGAGCTCTAGCACAATCCGGTCTGCCGAGCGCTGTTGGCAAGCGGGGTGCATTCAGCCCTTTTGAGGCAAACTGAGGAGCTACTCGATTGAGAAGTAGCGGTTCCGGTCCCGTAAACTGACATACGGCTGGGAGAGCGGTGTGCTGACCACATACCTCTCCATATCCGCATCCAGTGGCGCCTGTGGGCTGAGGATGACACTCGGTCGGTCGGTACCGTTAGGCCTTCCAGGGCCTGTTTGGGCGGAGTTTTTGTGAGTTTCAAACTTTCTAACTACGACATAATTACTGGGCACCAGGCCTGGCAGCCCACAGACATTTCTTGAATAACAGTCTTCTCAGGCGCAATACAGCTTCACCAGTATTTTACTTATTGGCACCTGGACATATTTCAGGATAAGCTATCAGCAGTAAGATAAAAAAATATGCAGGTGTATAGACGTTCTGGTGCAAGTATTCTTAACTGTCGTTCATTGAGAAACGAGACAATTTGTCATGTATTTTTTGTGGAGCTATTCAGTAGTTCGTTCTGTGGTAAAAGAAAATTAAAATCAAATGACAGTGTGAGTTACTGAACACGTGTACGCTGTTAGATACGAGGGAAATTGGTTTGTCAGTATACGACAGTTGAGTACTAGTTGTATGAGGGCGTCTGTATGTAACCGCCGTTAATTCTGTGCATTTTTACCTCTGGCTGCTGTAATGGGTTTCACCGCAACATGTCCATGTGGTATTAGACAAAATATTGGTGCAGTTATATGATGTCTGTGAAGATGTCATGATGCATCAGTTTTGCCCCCTTTTCAACCAGAGTCCGCCACATGTGAGAAATACAGTATTGTTTTTAAGAATAACGTTGCGGTGTTCCTTCTCTGAAATACATGAAATGTGAACAGTCTAGTTTTTGTTTAGTAGTAGCAAGGGAGAAACCATGGATATTTTTGGAATTCTGTTATGAATCAGTAGAAGACTTAAGAGAAAAAGTATTGATTTTTACATTGGTACGATAATATTTGTGAGGAATGCATTACAGGTAATGGTTAAGTTAGTTTTATTTGTGGTAGCGTTTTGATGATGTTGGTTCGTTAGACATCCAGATCAAAAATATTTTTCGTTTTTTATTAGCATTAATGATAATTGAGAGAGAAATGGATTTAAAAATTAGATTTTGGAATTTAGTTTAAGGAGTGATTATACATGTGAAGTTCAGTTTTTGTAAGTTCAATTTTTGTAGTTGTTGGATTATTGTTACCCTGACTTCAGAGAAATCTTAAGGATTTTGGAAGTTTCATTAAATGTTACTAAGTCCAAGGAAATTAAATAGGAATTGAGTTCATTTAAACCAAGTTATTGTCCACATCCTAAGAGTAAATTAATTTTCAATTATTTAAAAACCATTATCAAAAAATTATGAACCCAGAACGATAGCAATGTTTTGTGAGTACGCGTTCACCTCTGCGTACCTCTGTAGTTAGATTTTGCAGCTCTGTTAATCGAGATGCGCTGTAGCCACGAGAGCAGTTTGCACCCAGGTAGGACAAATTGTGTAGAGAACAGATTCTTTCTGAAAGTAAATTTCACAGGCACTAACTTTACTTCTAAAGTCAGTTTTCTTTAATCTTAGTTCATGGTCAGACTTTATGACTGCGGTAAGTTTCAGATGGGGCATGATTTTCTCAAGGTTCTCTCAGTTATTTTATCGATGCTTTCTCGCAGTTCAATTTTGTTACCAACAGTTTGCGTCACTCACTAAAACTGATCGAAAGGGAAACTTTGGAATACGAACAACCATGCGTGCGAGGGCAGCACTCTACAGATGAAACGATGTAAATACGATAAAACAACTTTACAGTCCGTATAACAATACAAATTAAATTAACAGTCACAATAAAATAACGTTAATACAAGGCAAGAATACTGGAAAACAGCTTGACGAGTTATTACACATGGAAGGTGGTGCAAGAACAGAGTGAAAGACAATTATAACAGGCTGTACGTAAGCTAAATTGTACACCAGAATTTCTGTTACTCTAAGATAGATGTACATATTATAAAACAGCAGTATATGTGGAGAACATATAAAATCACAAAATAAAAAAAACACGGGAAAAATTTGAGGAATAAAATGGAACATTCCGTGTGGGAAGAACTGGAGACGTGTGATAATTACGTGAAGTTTAGAAAAGTCTGAGGCTACGATCATGTTTAGCTAAATTTTTCAATACTAATGCAAATTATTATCGGAAATTGAAGAAGAATATTACAAGACAGAACATCTTAAATTTACCCATTTTTATTGCCAACTGGCCTAAATAACGGGTCGCAAAAGTTCATAAATTGTTTTTCCTTAAATTTAATTTTCTCTCGAGAACTCAGGTTTCATCACTTAGCAACTTTAATGCCGAGTTTCACAGACTTTTTTTTCATATTGACATTTTTTTCCTGTGTTCTGTTTATATCATAGAGTGATTAGTGTAACTATTCGTTTCACACCCATTTTCTAACCCCCTTCCTTTCAAAAGGTTTTTCGTTTATTTTTCTATTCGTTTGGGAAACGGGCCCATCTTACCGCCCAAACGATTTAGAATTGTTAATACACTCTTGCTGATACTGTATATTACATGTCATCGCACAGTTTGCTGTAGATTTATTCATGTTACGTAGTTTCAACACTTCGTAATGCGTACGACACAGAATAGCCTTCATTGTTGCGTTAATTCCAATGGTACTAAAATTATCACATAATGTTACGTAATTTTTATGTCTCTGGAAACGGGATTACAAATAGGTCTCCTTCCTTCACAAATTATGACATTACACGAACGTAATATCACATAAGAACTCCAAAAGGTAATAGTGTATCTTTTATTCATAGGAGTGACAGAACCACTATTAAACCTGAACACAGTAATTCGACGTTAGTTTACAACGGAAGGAGCTATTTTGCGTTCCCTCTTGAGCCCTGATGGTAGGCGCTAAATTATCGTGATGGTCCATAAAAGCTGCTTTATTCCAACGCAAAGTAAAGCTTGGCTACCAAAAATACCACCGTTGTACAGTGCAATTCGTGCAACGTTAAACAGCGAATGCGTTTGAGAAGTTGTTAGAAAACTGCTGACGTTCTTGAGATCATCCAGTCGTTTATTTAGAAAACACTACATCTAAGAAGAAAAGTTACTACAATAGAATTCATTTAAAACTTTATAGAACACGGCGAAAATATTGCATACACTAAGCAATAGATAATGAAAGATTCTTATTGTTATTTTATGAATGATGGATCTTGTTGAACTCGGTGGCCGTTAATTCACATAAGGATTGTTGATGGAAAATGAACCAGCCACAAACACTCCTTAAAAAGCTTTTATTGCCATTGCCGATTTTGGGCTATGATCCCTATCTTCAGATGACTACACTTGTAATGCAGGGTGTTTCAAATATGACCGGTATATTTGAAACGGCAATAAAAACTAAACGAGCAGCGATAGAAATACACCGTTTGTTGCAATATGCTTGGGACAACAGCAAATTTTCAGGCGGACAAACTTTCGAAATTACAGTAGTTACAATTTTCAACAACAGATGGCGCTGCAAGCGATGTGAAAGAAACAGAAGACAACGCAGTCTGTGGGTGCGCCATTCTGTACGTCGTCTTTCTGCTGTAAGCGTGTGCTGTTCACAACGTGCAAGTGTGCTGTGGACAACATGGTTTATTCCTTAGAACAGAGGATTTTTCTGGTGTTGGAATTCCACCGCCTAGAACACAGTGTTGTTGCAACAAGACGAAGTTTTCAACGGAGGTTTAATGTAACCAAAGGACCGAAAAGCGATACAATAAAGGATCTGTTGGAAAAATTTCAACGGACTGGGAACGTGACGGATGAACGTGCTGGAAAGGTAGGGCGACCGCGTACGGCAACCACAGAGGGCAACGCACAGCTAGTGCAGCAGGTGATCCAACAGCGGCCTCGGGTTTCCGTTCGCCGTGTTGCAGCTGCGGTCCAAATGACGCCAATGTCCATGTATCGTCTCATGCGCCAGAGTTTACACCTCTATCCATACAAAATTCAAACGCGGCAACCCCTCAGCGCCGCTACCATTGCTGCACGAGAGACATTCGCTAACGATGTAGTGCACAGGATTGATGACGGCGATATGCATGTGGCAGCATTTGGTTTACTGATGAAGCTTATTTTTACCTGGACGGCTTCGTCAATAAACAGAACTGGCGCATATGGGGAACCAAAAAGCCCCATGTTGCAGTCCCATCATCCCTGCATCCTCAAAAAGTACTGGTCTGGGCCGCCATTTCTTCCAAAGGAATCATTGGCCCATTTTTCAGATCCGAAACGATTACTGCATCACGCTATCTGGACATTCTTCGTGAATTTGTGGCGCTACAAACTGCCTTAGACGACACTGCGAACACCTCGTGGTTTATGCAAGATGGTGCCCGGCCACATCGCACGGCCGACGTCTTTAATTTCCTGAATGAATATTTCGATGATCGTGTGATTGCTTTGGGCTATCCGAAACGTAGAGGAGGCGGCGTGGATTGGCCTCCCTATTCGCCAGACATGAACCCCTGTGACTTCTTTCTGTGGGGACACTTGAAAGACCAGGCGTACCGCCAGAATCCAGAAACAATTGAACAGCTGAAGCAGTAAATCTCATCTGCATCTGAAGCCATTCCGCCAGACACGTTGTCAAAGGTTATGGGTAATTTCATTCAAAGACTACGCCATATTATTGCTACGCATGGTGGATATGTGGAAAATATCGTACTATAGAGTTTCCCAGACCGCAGCGCCATCTGTTGTTGAAAATTGTAACTACTGTAATTTCGAAAGTTTGTCTGCCTGAAAATGTACTGTTGTCCCAAGCATATTGCAACAAACGGTGTATTTCTATCGCTGCTCGTTTAGTTTTTACTGCCGTTTCAAATATACCGGTCATTTTTGAAACACCCTGTACGTTCGCCAGCAGCAAGTCGTCCGCATCTGCACTGTATTAGCTGATTAGCGTAGTATGCTGTGTGGATGGTTTTAATAATGCAGAAAAATATGCTACGCACTTACGTAATGTTACATGCAGTTGCTCACAGATTTCCGTCGTGAAGTATAACGTGGCCTGCCCGCAAGCTCCGACCTGTGTTGTTCCCTGGCGTAAAGAATATAGCAAACTTTTCGAGAGCTACGGTCTTTGCTGGCAGAGAAATGTGGTTAACCTACTTGAGACAGAGGGATGGCAGATATTTATGTGAGCAGCTAGAGTTACCAGGGGTCAGGCTATAGCCGGCCGTGTCCGGCATTTTACGGTCGTGTCTGGTCAAATATGCAAATGTCCGGCTTTTGCTAGGCTTTACGGCGGGTAAGTAAAGAACACACAACTAAAGGCCGTTGCAAGCCAGTGATTTAAGTGTAAAGAGAAGTAAGGAGATATAGCGAACTCGAAACAAGGCCCCAGGAGTAGACCCCCTCGCCTGTATGTGGAGTAAGAGTCAACGGGCTTGTCCGTAAAATGTGACCTATATTCGCGAATCAACATATGATACATCTAATGTGCATAAGATGCGTTACCATTCCAACAAAAAGGCATTTCGCATGGATACAAGGTGAATCAGAACTCCACCGACAAATGTTCGGAAGTTGTCCAAGGATATTTTTCGAGTATTTTGGCACAAGGGTGCCTGAACACACTGGAATTTTTTCTGTGGAGTTCTAGCTCATCTTGCATTATAGGTGATAGGTATTGTAAGTATCTTCCTCTCCCACTCCTAGCGTTACGTGTGCCCGTCCTCTATATGTGACATAAAGCGTGAGAACAGTTCTTTATAACAATAAGTCTGCATCAGCATCTATACTGTGCACCCCACTGTGACGTACATGGCAGGGGTACTTTTCATTGCTAAGGTTTCTTATCGTTCCGTTCACATATGGAGTGCAGAAAGAGAGATTACTTAAACGCCTCAGTGGGTGCTGTAATTAGTCTAAACTGGTCTCAGTGTCCCTATGGGATCAATACGTAGGTGGTTGTCCTACATTCCTAGATCCATATTTTAATGCTGGTACTTGAAACTGACTAGGCATTCGCGAGATGGTTACCCTCCACATTCATGCGTCTGCCAGTTCAGTTTAATTAGCATCTCCGTGACTCTCTCCCACTGGTCAAACAAACCTCTGACCTTTCGTGTTGCCTTTCTCTTGCCCGTTGAATATCCCATGCTAGTCCTATTTAGTACTGGTCCCGCACACTTGAGCAATATTCTAGGATTGGTCCCACGAATGTATTGTATGCAGTCTCCTCTGCGTAGTGACTGCCTTTCCTTAACATCCTACCAATGAACTGATGTCTGCCCCTGCTTTACCAGCCACTGAGCCTATGTGATCCTTCCATTTGATACCTCTAAAATCTGTTACGTCAGGTATTCGTATGAGTTGACCGATTTCAGCTGTTACTCGTAGATATTGTACTCATAGGACACCAAGTTGTTATCGTTTTGTGGAGGGCATAATTTTGCATTTCTGAACATTTAAAACAAGTTATCAAGCTTTTCACCACTTAGAAATCTTATGGAAGATCTGACTGCATATTTGTGCAGTTTTCTTTCAGACAATATCTCTTTATAGATAATATCAATCGTGAAAAGTCTGACGTTGCTAACATATTGTCAGCAAGGTTATTACCGTACAACATTAACAACAGGGGTCCCATCACAATTATGTGAGGGGAGGGGGGGGGGGGGGGGCAAACTCGGAGTTATTCTTACATCTATCGAAGTTGTTGAAGACTCTCCGCCCAAGATCACTTCCTGGGTCCTCCCTACCAAAAAATCCAGTTACAAATTTCCCTTGGTACCCCGTACGGTCGTACTTTTGATAGTAAGCGGAGATGTGGTACGGAATCAAATACTTTTCGGAAATGGAGAAATACTGCATCCACCTGACTGTTAGATATTTCAGGATATCGTGTGAAAAAACTGCGCGTTGGGTTTCATATGGTCGATGTTTACGTTTGAGCTCAAAATATGTTCTACAATTCAACAACAAATGGATCTCAATGATACTAGACGTTAGTTCCGTGGTCCACTTCTTATATATGTTTTTTGTGTATGGGTGTGGCCAGCGCATTCTTCGAACCACTGGGCACCATTTTATGTTCGATGGATCTATGGTAAGTTGTGGTTAAAAGGGGTAACTCAGACGTAACTCCGGTATTGAATATGATAGGAATTCCTTTGGGTTCTGCAGCAGCTTCGTTAAATTTTAGCGGTTTCAGCTGTTTCTCAACACCACTAACATTAATACCTACATCACTTCTCTTTGAAATCGTGCGAGAATTAAGTAGGAGTGACATTCCTGGATAATTCTGCATATAATTGTCGTTATTACTTAGTTGTGTATCAAAATAATCTTAGCCTTGGTCCACGATAGTGGGATTGAAGCATAGTGCAGGCAGGAAGTAAATACTTTTGCCAAGTGATTTATTGTTACCTCTCCTGCCAGTTTGAGGATGTCAACGCTGAGCTCATCATCACCCGGCACTGTTCCCTTCTTCATGCTATCTAGAGCACACTTGACTTCCGATGGGAGTATATATGGAACACTATGTATATCATTTAAATTAGATATACTCAAATTTTCCCCTGGATTGCTATACAAATTGCTATAAAAGTCTCTGATGAACTTCAAAACCGCCTCCTTTTCAGTGATCCGACTGTCATTTCCATCGAGTGCGATAATCTGCTTTTTACCGATTGTGAGTTTGCGTTTGGCTGACTTTAAACTTGTCTTGTTCTCCAAGCTTGCTCGTAAGGTGTCTTCAGTGAATTTCTGTATGTCAGTTTTCATTTCTCTTCGCACTGCCTTACATAGTTCGGAATACGCAACCATGTCGCAATCGGTTTGGATTTTCATTTCTCTCCTCTGTTGTAAAAGGGTTTCAGTTTTGGCACTGAATTTCTTTGGTTGTTTATTTTTTTGGCATAGGCCACCGACTTCTTGTGCACTTGAAACAATCATTTCCGCCAAATCCTGTCAGCTTGCTCTCAATTTTGTACAAAATTTTCACAAAGATCTTGCTAAACCGAATTAGTTCCACACTAGACTCAGCCCAACCTAAAGAACAAGCTGGATTCCGAAGCAATTTTAGCACTATTGACCACATTCTGACCGTTAGTGAAGTGATAAGCAGAGCGAATGAACACCAACTGCCTCTCTGCATTGCCTTTGTTGACTTTGAAAAGGCATTTGACTCCGTTAGCCACGTAGCTGTCCTCCAAGCTTTGAGTGAGCAAGGAGTGGGAGCAGCATACATTGAAGTGCTCAGGAAAATGTACGAGAATTCTTCAGCTTATGTTAACATCGGCGAATCAACTCAAGAATTTCGCATCATGAGGGGTGTCAAGCGAGGCGATCCCATCTCCCCAAAACTGTTCTTTGCTGTATTGGGAATGGCTATGTCAAAGCTGAGCTGGGAAGGTAAGGGAATTAGAATTAATGGAAGAAGGCTTACCAACTTGAGATTTGCTGATGATATTGCCTTACTGGCCAAAGACTTCGCAGAGCTCCAAAACTTAGTTACTGATCTTGCAACGGAATGTCAGCTGGTTGGCTTGAAGATGAACCTTTCCAAAACAAAAGTAATACCCAACAAATGGGTCCCAGCTGGAGATGTGAAAGTCAAGGACAGTCTACTAGAAGAGGTCAGTGAATATGTCTACCTTGGCCAGATTATAAATATGAAGGGAGACATAAGGCCAGAAATCTATCGACGCATCAAGCTTGGCTGGCAAGCATTTGGGAAGAATTCAAAAGTATTAAGATCAAAAATGCCAGTAAATCTGAAGAAAGCAGTATTTGATCAATGCATTCTTCCTGTGATGACGTATGGCTGCGAGACATGGACACTGAACTCATTCACAAAAGGGAAACTTAGGACAGCACAGAGAGCCATGGAGAGATCAATGCTGGGCTATACAAGAAAGGACAGGAAAAGGGCACATGAAATCCGGTCTGTGACAAAGGTTAATGACATCTTAGAGAGAGTAGGTTCCTTGAAATGGCAGTGGGCTGGCCACGTTGCAAGAAGAAAAGACAACAGATGGACGAAGCTAGTACTGGAGTGTAGTCCGAGAGAGCACCGGAGGCCTAGAGGAAGACCACCAGACAGATGGGACAAAGACATCAAGAAGATCGCTGGTAACACCTGGCAGAGAACTGCCCAAGACCGTCCCACTTGGAGAAGACTTCTGAAAGCCTACCTGAATCCACGACTCGAAGAGGCCACATCATCTAATGATTGAATTGGCTGATGATGATGATGATGATGATGATGATGATGATGATGATGATGATGATGATTACTTAGTTGAAGATGCATATACATTACGAGGGGCGTTTGAAAAGTCCGTGCAAAAATAAAAACGACTTAAGTGTTTGGGGTAAACCTTTTTTTTTATTTTTCGACTTTTAGACTTACACACTTCGTCCAACGCTGTTCTAATTTGTTGAAGAAATTGTCCAAGTCTGCAAAATAGCTATTAGTTGCTGCAATCACTTCCTCGTTTGAATAAAATCTTTGTCCCGCCAGCCATTTCTTCAAATTGGGGAACAAATAGTAGTCCAAGGGAGCCAAGTCTGGAGAATAGGGGAGATGTGAAACTAGTTGGAATCCTATTTCCATTAATTTTGCGACCACAACTGCTGAGATGTGTGCTGGTGCATTGTCGTGATGGAAAGGACTTTTTTGCGGTCCAATCGCCGGCGTTTTTCTTGCAGCTCGGTTTTCAAACGGTCCAGTAACAATGAATAATATTCGCCTGTAATCCTGTAATCGTTTTACCCTTTCCCCAGATAGTCGATGAAGATTATCCCTTGGGAATCCCAAAAGACAGTCGCCATAACCTTTCCGGCCGAAGGAATGGTC
Source organism: Schistocerca serialis cubense (assembly GCF_023864345.2). Classification (NCBI taxonomy): domain Eukaryota; kingdom Metazoa; phylum Arthropoda; class Insecta; order Orthoptera; family Acrididae; genus Schistocerca; species Schistocerca serialis. The sequence goes on along the minus strand of NC_064639.1, from coordinate 217,235,492 downwards.
TTCGCCGTTTTTGATGCAGATACTCCCTTGGTAACCCATTATTTAGATTGTTGTTTGGTCTCAGGAGTATAGTAATGTATCCATGTTTCATCCACAGAGACGAAACAACGCTTAAAGTCCTGCGGATTCTTCGTGAACAGCACCAAACCATACTTGCAAACTTCGCACGATTCTGTTTTTGGTCAAGCGTGAGCAATCGCGGAACCCATCTTGCGGATAGCTTACTCATGTCCAAATGTTTATGCAAAATGTTATGTACCCGTTCATTCGAGATGCCCACAGCACTATCAATCTCACGCACCTTAACTCTTCTGTCATCCATCACCATATCATGGATTTTATCAATGATTTATGAAGTCGTAACCTTCTCAGGGCGTCCAGAACGTTCAGCATCACTTGTGCCCATATGACCACTCGGAAAATTTTGAAACCACTTATAAACTGTTCTAATCTAAGGTTCAGAGTCACCGTAACGTTTGCCAGGCTTCTCTTTAGTCTCCTGAGGCGTTTTGCCTTTCATAAAGTGATGTTTAATCACCACACGAAATTCTTTTTTGTACATTTTTTGACAATCACTCGACTTCCTTGATTCACAAGAATGCCAAACACAAAGAAATAGACCAATATGGCTGAAACTTGGTGTGTGTTCTTTCCAAAGATGCTACTAACATGACCTCGATAGGCGCCGGTGGTGCCATTCTCGGACTTTGCACGGACTTTTCAAACACTCATCCCTCCCCCTCCCCCCCTTCCCCCCTCCCCCCCCCGCGTATATCAAAACTTAAGTAACAAAACAACAAAATTTTAAGGTGACAACGCATAACGATTTTTCATAATAGGACAGAGTATCTATGCACGGTAATGTTATCGAAATTGCCCTAAAACGGAGCTACTAAATCCGGTTTTTCGAAAATCCTTCACCAAAGAAGTCGAAGTAAATATTCCAGACTTCAAATCAAGAACTGCTGTCAACATGATTAACTTAGTAGGTATGTTTAATGCAGCGAAACAAATCAATTAATAAAAGAATGTCTTCTGGTCCAGATTGTATGCTAAGTAGGTTCCTTTCAAAGTATGCTGATGTAATACCTCCATATTTAGCGATTGTATACAACCGCTCGCTCGACGAAGGATCCATATAAAAAAAAAAAAAAATACCGGAAAGCTGCTCGGGTCACACCAACACTGAAGAAAGGAAATAGGAGTAATCCGCTGCCTTACAGACCCATGTCACGGACGTCGAGTTCCAGTAGGATTTTGGATGAATCACCTCCAAGAAAAGTATCTGTTGACTGACAGCACGGATTAAGCCTAATCGGTCTTGTAAAATACAACTAGCTCCTTATTCACGCTAAGTAATGAGTACTATCGACGGGGGGTCTCAAACAGATTCCATATTTCTATATTTCGAGAAGGCTTTTGCCACCGTTCGTCACAAGCGACTTCTAATGAAATTGCGGGCCTATTGAGTATCGTCTCAATTGTGCGACTGGATTAATGATTTCCTGTCAGAAAGGTCACAGTTCGTAGTAACTGACGAGGAATCATTGAGTAAAACAAAAGTTCTGGTAGGTTCTTCAAAAATGGTTCAAATGGCTCTGAGCACTATGGGACTCAACTGCTGAGGTCATAAGTCCCCTAGAACTTAGAACTAACCTAACTAACCTAAGGACATCAGACACATTCATGCCCGAGGCAGGATTCGAACCTGCGACCGTAGCGGTCGCGCGGTTCCAGACTGTAGCGCGAGAACCGCTCGGCCATCAGCGGCCGGCTCTGGTAGGTTCTGATTTAGGAGACAATCTCAGCAGCCCTCTTACATTGTTTGCAGGGTAGTTATGTAGATGTAGATATAAATGCAGATATGAAAGAAGGAAAAGTAGGATACAAACGTTAAAACAAATAGAACCAGTGTCATATGCCCATGTAGTCGTAGAGCGTTATGTAGACAATTGGTGGCGCCCTTGCTCTTCTTCCAGCAGGAGGATATTTTATTCACGTCGGTCATTTGCATAGAGGCGTCGACGCGGCTCGGATAGGGCCGCGCAGCTCCCCACTGTGGCCGGAGGGAGCGGGCGAGCAAGGACCCATGGTGCAGGCAGGCTGCGACGTAGTGAGCAGGTAGTTTCCAGGTAAACAGGGTGCAGATGTCGCAGATTCGTGGCTGGGTGCAAATTTCACTTGATGCAGTTTTCATATATCCGACTTTTATCACCTCAGTGTATATTCGTCATGTCCCACAGATGTTCTGTGGGACTCATGTCGGGCGATCCGGTTGGCCAAACCATTCCCTCTAATTGTCCAAAATGTTATTCAAAACCAGTCACGAACAACTGCGGCCCGATAACATGGCGCATTGTCACCCACAAAAATTTCATCTTTGTATGGGAACATAAAGTGCATGACTGGCTGCAATTGGTCACCAAGTAGCCGAACGTAACCATTTCGAGTCAGTGATCGGTTCAGTTAGACTAGAGGACCCAGTCTACTTCATGTAAATACAGCCCACACCATTATGGAGCCACCATAAGCTTGCACAGTGTCTTGTTGACAACCTGGGTCAATGGCTTTGTGGGGTCTATACCACATTCGAACCCTACCATCACCTCTTACCTGGTGAAATCGGGACGTATCTGACCAGGACACTATTTTCCGGTCGTTTAAGGTCCAATTCATATGGTCACGAGCCTAGGAGAGGCGCTGCAGGCGATGTCTTGCTGTTAGCAAAGGCAGTCGCGTCGGTCGTCCGCTGCCAAAGCACATTAAAGCCAAAATTCGCCACACTGTCCTAATGGAAACGTCCGTCATACGTCCCACATTGATTTCTGCACTTATTTCACACAGTGTTGCTAGTCTGTTAGCACTGACAACTAGCAAACGCCGCTGCTCTCGGTCGTAAAGACCATCGGCCACTGCGTTGTTCATGGTGAGACGTAATGCCTGAGATTTGGTGTTCTCACAATCTCTTCGACATTGTGATTCTCGAAATGTTGAATTCCCTAACGATTTCCGAAATGGAATGTCCCATGCATCTGGCTCCCAGTACCATTCCGCGTTCATCAAAGTTTGTTAGTTCCCGTCATGCCGCCATAACCACGTCGCAAAACTTTTCACATTACTCACCTGAGTGCAAATGGCAGCTCCGCCCATGAATTGCCCTTTTATATCTTGGATGCGCAGTACTATCGCCATCTGTCTATGTTTATATCGCTATCTGATGATATCTGTCACCTCAGTGTAACCTCCTTGATAGAAGAGATTCACACAGTAACGTAAACGAAGCTCACCACTTTGATCTGCCAGAGGAGATAGGACGCTCTGTGATCAAGCAGTCGGGCAACCTCAGGCGAAGGTGTCTGGCAACTCCTTGTCAGTACTGCTGTGAACGCAGCCCGACGTTCCCCAGCCCAAGCTTTTGCTCCGTTGCTAATGATCTCATGGCCGACAGGAAGTTAAATATGAGTCGTCTTCTCCTCATTCACTCCCCCTCCCTCCCCAAAAAAAAATCAATCTCTCACTCCCCCCCCTCTTTCCCCCTCCCCCCTAGCTCAAAAACACACACACACACACACACACACACACAGACAGAGAGAGAGAGAGAGAGAGAGAGAGAGAGAGAGAATGAACAAACGATAAATACTGGCCGGGTGTTGTCACAATGGCTGCGCTTTCGCTGTTAGTAGCTTGGGTGCAGTAGTGTAACAGGCCAACCGCAACAGGCAGTGCTGTGCTGGCACAAGCCGGCAGCGCGGCGGCTGAATGGGCTGTCTGATTGCGAGGCAGAAGGGCACAATGGCCTCGCCTGCCTGCCTGCCACGCAAAATGCCGCCGCCAGAAGAGGAGGCTGCTGACCACCGCAGGCGGGTTCGAACCCGCGATACTCCACTTCTAAACTGCTCGCTTCGCGCTATTGGCAGCTCCCCTCTATTGTCTCAGCCGACAACCATCCGTATCCCTATAGTTAGCTGAACGACAACGGCGCCACACAAGTTATCTGCGACTCAGCGAGGCACGCGCTTTTGTGTGTGTGTGTGTGTGTGTGTGTGTGCAAGCGAGCGAGCGCGCGCGGGGGGGGGGGGGGGGGGGAATCGATTGCAAGTGTACGTGCGGGCAAGGTACGGTTATTCTATTTACCTGGGCGCATCAGTCGGTTCTGCTGCCTGCTTCCACGTAAAGCTTGCCACACTTTCACAATGCATAAGGCAGTCGAAAAAATTAATAAGATTTAAATAATGTATGGCAAATTTCTCCAAATTGTTAAAGCAGTGTGAACGCAAGATATTGTTTACAGATGACGCATCGTTTACTATACAGGGTGTTAGGGGTATGCGTACCGATTTTGTGATAGGATGTGCCCACTTCAGTGTGTTAATTCCTTTTTCTCTGCGTCTGAGAGTCTTCCCGCAAACACAGCACATAATTTAGTACCTGACGTTTTCTGCGTGGTCGTAACTACACCACGATGTGGACTATGCATGTCAGTGCCGACTATCAATTTCGCGTCGACACTACAATACTTGACCTGCTGCCCAGAGTAAAATAAAAGTTAACGCCTTGCTTGTGCCACGCATACTTGGAGATATTAACCAACCTAAAAACATGCTACCCACAACAGCTACAATTATTTGTCTGCATAAGAAGTAAATGCCGATTTATTGTTGTTCAGTGTCCGCAGCTCATAGTCTTACGGTAGCGTTTTCGCTTCCCGCGCACGGGGTCCCGGGTTCGATTCCCGACGGGGTGAGGGATTTTCTCTGCCTCGAGATGACTGGGTTTTGTGTGTCTTCCATTATCATATCATCATCATTGACTCGCCGAAGTGGCGTCAACTAAAAAGGACTTGCAATACGGCGGCCGAACTCCCCCCGCATGGGGCCTCCCGGCCAACAATGCCATACGATCATTTCATTTCAATGTTGCCCAGTACACTGTCCTCAGTCGCCAACCAAAATGTCTGTACTTATACCCCAAGACCCCGTACAATCATGGGAAAATCAGTCGACGCAAGTAGCACTAATGAACCGTTAGATAAACAACGATGTTGGTATGTTAACTGTGGTGCACGCTTTTCGAGAACAGAATTACCGGTCCTGTTTTGTTGGTGGAACACTAAATATCCATAAGCAGGCCTATCTACAGTTCTTGACAGATGCGTTGCCGCAGCTATTGGAAGACATCCTACTGGATTTAAAGCAGTTTAAGTGTGGCGTCAACACGACGGCTGACACCCCATCAAGCATAGGTAACGATTATTTTTTCTTGGATCGGTCGTTCGGGAAACTCACAATGGCGTACACATTTCGCTATGGACTTATATTTGTGCGGAAAAATGAAACAAGAGGGCTACAAGAAAATGCCTTATATGACTTTCCTAGGTAGCGGTTAAGTCCAGATGAAATTCAAAGGGCAGCATTGTCTGTCTGGATTCGCCTTACGTCATTTAGCATTGCTCAAAGCCAAAATTTTGAGTGCATGATAGGACTACCAAAATAATAAACACAGGAACAGTTCAGTCAGGAAGTTGCGTGTCTGCGTACATTTGAACAAGTAGTGCCGACGTTTGTGGGCACTATTCTCTTGATTGTGGAGGCAGTGGTTCTTGCGATGCTGTTCTCTTGTTGCTATTGGATGAAATTAAAAAAAATTGTTCAAATGGCTCTAAGCACTATGGGACTTAACATCTGAGGTCATCAATGCCTTAGACTTAGAACTACTTGAACCTAACTAACCTAAGGACATCACACACATCCATGCCCGAGGGAGGATTCGAACCTGCGACCGTAGCAGCAGCGCGGTTCCGGACTGAAGCGCCTAGAACCGCTCGGCCACAACGGCCGGCGATGAAACTCCACGTACGTTAAGTCGTTGAAGTTCTCTTCGAAGGCTGTTTCCAATGCTACAGTAAAAAATTATATGGTTCCATTAAAAAAGTCGGCGTCATAAGTTGGCAGCCATAACGGTTAAAAAGTACTTACGTACGTCAATACATACACTACATCGTCCGGTACAACTCAACGAAAACCGCAGTTCGATGTATTTACTCGATCTGAATATATTTGGGATGGCTTGTGCTTAGTTGCTTCATCCTATACAAGCGTGCGTCTGAAAAATTTCTGTTCACATTTTACAGGCTTTCCGGGCGAAGTATACAGACTCATTTGTTCACATTTCAGTACTTATTAATGTTTATAACTTTACTTGTCAAACGATGTACACTGGAGCTCAAATGCTTTTGTGCATGATGGTACGCTTCAATGTGGGCACCATTTGCAGCTCGACAGATATCGAAACGGCACTCCACTTCTCGTCACACGTTCATTGGCATGACAGGTGTTATGGTCTCTACTGTGGCGTAGATCCGATGTCTTAAATCAACAGATCTCAAATCTTTGTTCTGTAAACAACGCCCTTCTTGGACTGAAATGCAGCGGAGTCAGATCGAGAGACTGAGGGGCCAGGCAGTGGGGCCCACTCTTAAGATCTAACGTTCAGGAACAGTCTCATTGGGCACACGTGGTAACATCCATACGATAGTGGGGTGGGGGACCATCCTGTCCGAAAATGACATCGGGAAGTATCTGTGGAACTGCACAGTTCGCGAACATGTCGAGATAGATGTGCTCTGTTACTGTTCACTGTACACTCAGAACAAAAAACAAAACAAAAAAAAGATCGATCATGCCATGTTCATTTAATCACAACCACACATTAACTTTTGGTGTGTCTCGTACTCAATCGATTCTCCTGCAGTCTCACTTCTCCATATTCGACAATTACGAGGCACGTTTTTTTTAAGTAAGTACCGTTTTGAAATTTAAAAAAGACGTGCTAAGATATCTCAATAATTTTATTTTTACATGAATGCCTGTACCTTACTCTACTTTTCTACATAATTTCCGTCAATATTGACGCACTTGTCATAACATTGTACCAGTTTTTGAATACCCTCCTCATAGAAGCCTGCCGCCTTACTTGTTAACCACTGCATCACCACTGTTTTGACTTCGTCATCGTCTTGAAGACGCTGACCGCCCAGGTGTTTCTTCAAGTGCAGGAACAGATGGTAGTCACTGGGCGCAAGATTGGGGCTGTACGGAGGATGGTCTAGAATTTCCCATCGAAAAGATGTGATGAGATCTTCGTTCTGATTCGCCACATGCGGGCAGCGAAACGATGCCCTTGCTCAACTTCCATGGACTGTTCCTTTGATTCTGATGTAACGTAGGCCACCCATGTTTCATCGTCCGTAACAGTTTGGCTTAAGAAATAATCACCGTCGTTGTGGTACCGCTCAAGGAAAGTCAACGCACTGTCTAAACGTTTGGTTTTCTGCACATCTCTCAACATTTTCGGCATCCAACACGCGCACAATTCAAGTGCTCGGTTACAGTGCCATACAAAACACTACGAGAAACATTAGGAAAGTCATCCCGCAAGGAGGAAGTCGTAAATCGTCTGTTTTCTCTCACTTTATTGTCCACTTCCTGCACCAAACTTTCATTAACGACCGAAGGACGCCCACTCCGTTGTTCATCATGCATATTTGTGCGGCCATCTTTAAATGCTCTCACCCACTTTCTTACCATTCCATCACTCATAATGTTTTCTCCGTAAACTGCTCAGATCTCACGATGAATATCGATCGCTTTTAGGCCTTTAGCACTTAACAGCCCGTACTTCACAGTCGGCGGGGTACTTCACAGTCGGCGGGACTCTATCGGAGGCATCTTAGACACTCAGTACACAACGTAAACAAGGAAGAATCAGACTGTAATGGCGTCCGTGCGTAGATTAAGGTACAGGCTTTCACGTAAAAATAAAATTGAGATATCTTTGCACGTCTATTTTTAATTTCAAAACGGTACTTAAAAAACATGCCTCGTACATCGGTTAACTTTGCCACTGACATGGAAGGTAGATTAATCACTGAACAGCACAGCATTGAGGAAGTCGCTGTTTCCGTCTATACCCCCGATGCAACGTTTCAACAACAAAATCACATCGTCAGCGCTGATCCTCAGTCTTAAGATGATGCAAAAGTAGAAGCTTGTAAGCAAGCAACCGGAGACGTTTGTGTCTTACACCGTCGGGTTGGAGACGGCTAATCCCCTATTAGACTGTCGAATAAATTTACAGGGGCCCCTAGCGAATGCTTCGAGTATACGTTCTGTAAACTCTCCATTCACACGTGATCTAGGATGTTTTGCAGCATTTGAAATCAAGCTTCCCGTTGCTCTAACTGTTCTGTCCCACTGATAAATGATTTACGTGTCGGAAGATGCACGTTCCATTCTCTTTTTTCACGTCGCTGAACACTGTAACTTCTCTGAATGAAAATGTTTGTTGTTAACTAAGCCTGGACTGTTTCCTAGTCTTACGTTTCGTGTGCCTGTGTTGTCCTGAACAATACAATGGATGTAATTACGAAACGCTATCTGATGAGTTTCCAAATAACTGAGACCGTATAATTGTGTACTTCTATTGCAATTAGCTTCAACCAAATTATTTAGAAAACCTAAAGCTGGAAATTGTATAAGCTGTCCTGTCAAACTCTGTGTTGTGAACAGTGCTACAACGTTGACGTCACAATACATGACTTTCAAAACTAACAGAATGAAAAATGCTACATAAAATTACAAATCGTATTTTAAAAGAATAAATAACCAAATTGTTTCTATTACAATTCCCTGTAAATTTACATGCGTAAACTGACCAAGACCGTACCAAACATTAGATAACAGATACGCAAACGTAACACCACACTGTAATAAAGACTGTTTGACAAGGAAATGTAATTAGAACTGAAATTTCCTAATCGTGATCATAATTTTGAAGTGCAATGCTACTCCGTGAATGATCTTACCATGTTCCGACTGTTATGTAAAAGGGTGCCCAACAAATTTTCTTGGCTTGCCTATGGCAACGGAAGTTTGGTGCCGCTCAAAACGGTGAACATAAAAATACTGCGCAGCACCAAACCAGCTAAATAGAAGAAAACTACTCGCAGTGCAGTGCAAGAACGTGCAGCTATTCCAAGCAGATTAATTTTTGACTTCAGCCACTACGTTCTGCAGAGTGCAATGCAGCGACGCACAATAGAAAATCCAATATTTTTCTGAGGAGACGGTGGAGGATATATATAGACTTGCTAAATGACTGAAAGAAGACGAAGTTTTAAAATACTACATTGTGAATACTGAAAATCGTTCAACAGTTACAAACATCTTCGCAAGAAGTATTTTTTATTAAAAGTGACTCTGTCAAGTAATTAATTAATAGACTGGTAAAGGAGGAGTAAAACTTATAGATTCTGAGGGCAAGCCACTTGAAGTAACTTTCACGAATTACGTCTGAACAATGAAACTAACAAATCCGAACTAATACAGAAAAAATACTTTCCGTTTTCCAAATACATCATTAGTTACCAGCAGGCAAACAGTCCAGCAATCTTACATGAGAATCTTCACTTATCAAGTTGATCTGTACCAAATAATATTTGCAAACTTCCAGCACCCTCTGTATCTCTCAGTGCTCTGCGAACTACACTGAAGTGCCAAAGAAGCTAATAAAGGCATGCGTATTCAAAATACAGAGATATGTAAACAGGCAGGATATGACGCTGCAGTCGGCAACGCCTACATAAGACAAGTGTCTGGCGCAGTTCTTAGATATCTCTTACTGCTGCTACAATGGCAGCTTATCAAGATTTAAATGATTTTTAACGTGATCTTATAGTCGGCGAACGATCGATGGGACACAGCATCTCCGAGGTAGCGATGAAGTGGAGATGATTTTCCCGTACGACCATTTCACGAGTGTACCATGAATATCAGGAATCCGGTAAAACATCAAATCTCGGACACGCTGCGACCGGAAAAAGATCCTGCAAGAACGTGACCAACGATGACTCAAGAGAATCGTTCAACGCGACGGAAGTGCAGTACTGAAGCAGATTCCAATGCTGGGCCATTAATAAGTGTCACCGTGCGAACTATTCAACGAAACATCATCAGTATTGGCTTTCTGAGCCGAAGGCCCACTCGTGTACCCTTGATGACTGCACGACACAAAGTTTTACGCCTTGCCTGGGCCCGCCAACACCGACAATGGGCTGTGGACGACTGGAACCATGTTGCCTGGTCGGACGAGTCTCGTTTCAGATTGTATCGAGCGGATGGACGTGAACTGGTATGGGGACAACCTCATGAATCCATGGACACTGCATGTCAGCAGGAGACTGTTCAAGCTGGTGGAGGCTCTGTAATGGTGTGGGGCTTGTGCAATTGGAGTGGTATGGGACCTCTTATACATCTAGATACAACATTGTCAGATGACAAGTTCGTAACCATCCTGTCTGATCACCTGTATCCATTCATGTCCATTGTGCATTCCGTCGGACTTGGGCAATTCCAGCAGGACAATGCGACATCCCACACGTCCAGAATTGCTACACAGTGGCTCCGGGAACACTCTTCTGAGTTCAGACACTTCCGATGGCCACTAAAGTCTCCACACATGAACATTAATGAGCATACCTGGAATGCCTTGCAACGCGCTGTTCAGGAAATCTCCATCGCCTCGTAGTCTTACGGATTTATGAACAGCCCTGCAGGATTCATGATGTCAGTTTTCTCCACCAGTACTTCAGACATTAGTCGAGTCCACGCCACGTCGTGTTGCTGCACTTCTGAGAGCTCGCGGGGGCCACACAAGATATGAGGCAGGTGTACCAGTTTGTTTGGCTCTTCAGTATATTTCCAGACCGCTCAGCAGTGTGACCAACACTCGACTAACTAGCCTCTCACGGAATGCTACTAGCAACCAGAGATCACATTGCTTAGACCCCCTGTGCTGCAAGAAATCGACTGCTGCAAACTTCAGTTTGAAAAATATCCAATATACAGCTATGAAATGATACATCGTATTAAACAGAGCTTACATAAATTTTCTTGAATGCAAAAAAGAAGCTATAAAGCTTATAGCATGTGTTTCAGATTGTAACTCAGCTAATCATAGCAAACACAGCACCTTTCGTTGTGGCGTTCAAGTACTGACTGTCAGGAGCGCTCTGCCTGCTCACAGTAGACATTTGTGCGCATGCTCGCACATGCGGTATACGACTCAGCGTTGTTCATGAAATGTGAGGATCGCATCTTAGAGTGTCTCTGTCGATTGCGTATTCATCCAACAACATAAAATGTCGAGTTCTTACGTTATCACCATATGTTTGTGTGTACCTCTAGGCCGGACACCCTCCGTTAGTGTCAATAGGATCCACTATGTAAAAGTCCAGTTTGTTGGAAGATTATAATTGATGAGATGGCTGTTTCCAGCTGTATGAGTATCGTGACGCAGTGGTTGCTCTAAGCAGCGAGACTGACGCGAAGGTTGTAACGTCCCCTTAGAAAAATTATGAATGAAGTTTGGAAGGTAGGAGACGAGGTACTGGCAGAAGTAAAGCTGTGAGTACCGGGCGTGAATTGTGCTTCGGTAGCTCAGTTGGTAGAGCACTTGCCCGCGAAAGGCAAAGGTCCCGAGTTCGAGTCTTGGTCGGGCGCACAGTTTTAATCTGCCAGGAAGTTTCATATCAGCGCACACTCCGCTGCAGAGTGAAAATCTCATTCTGGAAACATCCCCCAGGCTGTGGCTAAGCCATGTCTCCGCCATATCCTTTCTTTCAGGAGTGCTAGTTCTGCAAGGTTCGCAGGAGAGCTTCTGTAAAGTTTGGAAGGTAGGAGACGAGGTACTGGCAGAAGTAAAGCTGTGAGTACCGGGCGTGAGTCGTGCTTCGGTAGCTCAGTTGGTAGAGCATTTGCCCGCGAAAGGCAAAGGTCCCGAGTTCGAGTCTCGGTCGGGCACACATTTTTAATCTGCCAGGAAGTTTTATGAATGACTGTGCTGGTAAACCTCTTCCGTTATTAGATTTTCAAACAGCTGAGCAAAATTGAACGTGCTCAGACATTTCTCTCTTTACTTGTTTTGATCAACACTAAACTGACACACAATATTTTTAGCGCAACGCAATCTCACTTTCAGTAATCTCTAAAATAGAACGGTCCTGACCAAGAATAATAACCTATACCTCTTTCATTTCACTTACCTCACAAAAATCTTCGTTACTGGAACTACTGCAATATAGCGAGCGCCAATACTGCCAGCTAAATAAAAGATTCTAACTACTGAAGGCGCTAACTACTGATAGGAATAGCTGGCAAATGAAAGATTTTGGTAGAGAAGAAAAAATGTATTTACCTTAATAGTGTTGAAAAGTTTATATATATATATGTTCACATGTGTGTGAAATCTTATGGGACTTAACTGCTAGGGTCATCAGTCCCTAAACTTACACACTACTTAACCTACATTATCCTAAGGACAAACACACACACCCATGCCCGAGGGAGGACTCGAACCTCCGCCGAGACCAGCCGCACGGTCCATGACTGCAACGCCTTAGACCGCTCGGCTAATCCCGCGCGGCTTATATATATAATCAGTTATTCAATCTGTATATTGAGCAATCAGTAAAGGAAACAAAAGAAAAATTCGGAGTAGGTATTAAAATCCATGGAGAAGAAATAAAAACTTTGAGGTTCGCCAATGACATTGTAATTCTGTCAGAGACAGCAAAGGAAGAGCAGTTGAATGGAATGGACAGCGTCTTGAAAGGAGAATACAAGATGAACATCAACAAAAGTAAAACGAGGATAATGGAATGTAGTCGAATTAAGTCGGGTGATGCTGAGGGAATTAGATTAGGAAATGAGACACTTAAAGTAGTAAAGGAGTTTTGCTATTTGGGGAGCAAAATAACTGATGATGGTTGAAGTAGAGAGGATATAAATTGTAGACTGGCAATGGCAAGGGAAGCGTTTCTGAAGAAGAGAAATTTGTTAACATCGAGTATAGATTTAAGTGTCAGGGAATCGCTTCTGAAAGTATTTGTATGGAGTGTAGCCATGTATGGAAGCGAAACATGGACAAGAAGAGAATAGAAGCTTTCGAAATGTGGTGCTATAGAAGAATGCTGAAGATTAGATGGGTAGATCACATAACTAATGAGGAGGTATTGAATAGAATTGGGGAGAAGAGGAGTTTGTGGCACAACTTGACATGAAGAAGGGACCGGTTGGTAGGACACGTTCTGAGGCATCATGGGATCACAAATTTAGCATTGGAGGGCAGCGTGGAGGGTAAAAATCGTAGAGGGAGAACAAGAGATGAGTACACTAAGCAGATTCAGAAGGATGTAGGTTGCAGTAAGTACCGGGAGATGAAGCAGCTTGCACAGGATAGAGAGGCATGGAGAGCTGCATCAAACCAGTCTCAGGACTGAAGACCACAACAACAACTGACATCCAGTCTTACAAATTTCTTTTTTCTGACGGACACACGTGCAGATCGTCCGCTCTCAAAATGCTGCCATCTCCCCCCCCCCCCCCCCCCCCCCCCCCCACATCCACCACTTCTGGCGGCTCACCTCCAACTGCGCAACGCTACGCGCTGTTCACATCCAACTGCCCAACACTACAGTAGCGAATATTCCAACAACGCCAATCAGCCACAGACTGCACACAGCACAGTCAGTGATTTTCATACAGAGCGCCACGTGGCGTTACCAACAGAAAAACCTAAACAGCCTATTTACAAGGTGAGAGTACGGCTGGCTTCTGTCAAAGCGACCACCGCCAGAGCGGGGTTGCGGCTGTCGGCGGCCAAGCGAAAGGAAGCCATAGAGGGGCGCGCAGCACCTCCAGGTGAGCCGGCGTATTTGGACAGCTGATGGCGGACGCGCTCTTGAGCTTCCCAAACAGGACGACTCTAGCTTATCTCTAATGCGAGCCGCGACGTTACCGTCGCCACACAAGACATCCTTCCGCTCCCTATATACTGCTCCCACGTGCTGTGCTTAAGCTGCTACTTCACACCCATCTTATCCGAACGAAAGACGCCCGGTAGACTTTTTAACCCTAAGACGCATTTATGGTGTGTTAAAAACGTAGCGTTTATTACAACTGACAGACACAAACAAAAATGAAAAAAAGGATACATTGCTCTAGATCTTACAAAAATTGAAAGTGTATCATGACGTATCTATGCTTTGCAAGACGAGGCCGTTTGTTCCTCCTGAACAAACTGACTATATTTATATTTTATGATCTGACACATCTGTAAACACTATGAGGCGAAGCGCCGTATACCGAACCTGCCTTGGAGGCGGTCAAGTGGGAGATGTGCTTCAGAGCTGGATAGTGACAGATGGTGACGCGAGACTGAACGCGCACGTAGTTTATGTATCAGCCGATAGAGGACAATATTAGATAGGGGGACTGTGATTTTAGTTTCGATTCTGCCCACTAGAGTGCACTAAAGAAATAGAATGTTTTTCATAAACTGTTCTAGTCTTTTCATAAAGTGTTGTTATGTCTTTTTGTGTATGTAAAATGCTATAAATGTGTTTTAGCACTATGAATGATGCGTGAGTGTGATTTAAGGTTAATATGAAGATAATTGTTTAACGAATTATGTAGTGGTATTTAGTGTGGGATCATTTCGAAGAAGTATGGATATGGACAAAGGGGATTTTTGTGGAATAGATTTGTAAAGTAAGTTTATGGTAAAGGGAAAGTTAATTCAGGTATAAATAACGATAGTAAATAACTTTATGCATAAGCAAAACTTCAGCATATTAGATAATTACGTCAGTAAAAAGTGCAGTCGTTAGGTTTACTATTTTGCGATTGTTTATTGCTGAAAAGCGCAGATTGACGAGGGAGAATGTTGTTTTGCTATTGGCTCTTGAGTAAACCGACCAATGGTAAAGCAATATTCTTCGCGCGCCTTTCTCTGCTGGTAGAGCTAGCTGCTGCGTAGAAAGGCCTTGTCTGCTAAGACTACGATGCTCTGTTGCCTCATTGGATGACGGTTTCGGACACAGGTTTCCATCAGCAGTTCATTTTTGTCGTGGAACCCTGTAAAAATCTCGATTGTTTTTCTGTATACGGGAGAAAAATAAACTGTAGATGGAGACCTGTGTTCGAAACCGTCTTCAGCCTGTTCTCAATTTGTTCCTCAAGCCACCCTCAACAACCCTTTAATTTTATCGCAATATTTCTGGGACACCCTGTATATATCTCTTATTTTTGACAGCATAATTCGAATTGACTTACATTTTCTTTTTTACGACATGCCAAAGAAACTTGTGAGTAAAATTCATGTAATTATCCAATTATGCCACCGTGGTAATCGGCACAAAAATTTATATCTGCAACTGTCGTGCAGTATCTCGATTTGTGAGCGTTTGGATATGACAGTAATCGGATGTTGAATGGCATGGGAACGTGAAGGCAGGCTTGCTCATCGTCAAGGTTCCGATCGACCGTGCCTGACCACCAAGTAGGAGGAGCATAATATTCTGCACCAACAACATTGTAGCCCCTTTTTCTGCATCTGTCATCCCATATAAAATAATGGACCCCTGTAAAACTCTGCGTCGACCTCACCATTGCTAAGACACTAACACCAGCACATATGGAGGCTATTGTCACTACAACAACACAAAGGGTTGCGTCTAGAGTGGTGCCGCCATTGAGAATCATAGATTGCTGATGAATGGGTGGCAGCGTGTTAAGCTACGAATCAGTGTTCTGCATGCCTTGGATGGCCACCGTTGGTGACAATAGTGGTGGCCCGGGGAGAAGCGCCATTCCTGCCATGTCTTTGGAAAGGTACAGCTGTGTTATTCCTGACGTCGTAGTGTTGGAGCCATCAGGTGTGACTTCAATGTAATTGATGGTGACAGAGGGAACTAACGGCACAGCGACATTTCAGGGACAGTCAGATCCAACGCCAACCCCCTCTCTTCCGTCCACCACCACTCCTCAGGGTACCAAGCATCATCAGGTGGACTTAGTTTCATGCCCTTTATGTGAGTCAAACAGCAGCACCAGCAGCAGGAGGTCATTCATACTTTGTTTTGTTTTTGCAATTTGTATCCGAGTATTGCACGCAATAGCATTGTATGCAAGCACCCTGTTTCTGTTGCTGTTTAGAATTCGCGGACAATTCGTTACGA
Source organism: Schistocerca serialis cubense (assembly GCF_023864345.2). Classification (NCBI taxonomy): domain Eukaryota; kingdom Metazoa; phylum Arthropoda; class Insecta; order Orthoptera; family Acrididae; genus Schistocerca; species Schistocerca serialis. The sequence continues at coordinate 217,219,417 of NC_064639.1, read as the reverse complement.
TTTTGTCGATTTTCTCCCAGTATTCCGCAAACACCTTCTTTTCTACACGACGCACGTAAATATGGGGCGGTAAATGTCAAACAGTTAGAACAATGTAATAAATACATTCTTTCTACAAACCACGTTCACATTGCACTGTAAGGAATTTATCCCTATGTTAAAAAGCAATGGCTGCAAAAGAAGTGTTTGACATTGAAAGATTATGGTAATTATCAGCAGGAATGCTCGAACAGTCCACAGGTGTACTGCCGGTCCACAGTGTCCAACGGGCACAATATTTCGGCGATCAGACATGTCGCCATCGTCAGGTGCGCTGACGAACTGAGCTCCTGAGGGCGGGCGGCCGTCTTGAATCCCCTCTCCCTGCGGGGCGTTCTCTCCGCGGTCCGCGCCCGCGGCCGCGCGTCGGCGGTCGCTGAGAGGCTGGCGTCGGCGTCAGTGGTGGCGTCGGTGTAACTGCCTCGTCCGTCCTGCTCGCCCATTAGTTTTCGTTGCTGAATCTCTTTTTAATTAGACTCAATGCTGGTTCCCATACCTTGCTAAGGTTACAGTCGCAATCTCGGCTAATGAGTCCGTCCCTGGTACGAATTTCGATAGCATCTCTAACGACGCTGTTCCAGTATTTAGACGTCTGTGCCAAGACCCTGGTATGTTGGTAGTCCATTTCGTGACTTTCGGACAAACAGTGCTCTGCGACCGCTGACTTGTTGGGGTACCTAAGTCGAGTATGCCTCTCATGTTCTCGGCAACGATCTTCGATGGTGCGCACTGTCTGTCCAATATATGTCTTCTCACACTGTAACACTCTGGCATATGCCGACCTTCCGCAAATCGAGATCGTCTTTGCCGCTTTCCCAGTAATGCTCGTGTTTTATAGGGTGGGCAAAAGACAGTTCCTACACGGTGTTTCCTCAAGACGGCCGCCTGCCCTCAGGAGCTCAGTTCATCAGAACACCTGACGATGGCGACATGTCTGATGGCCGAAATATTGTGCCTGTTGGACACTATGGACCGGCAATACAGTCGTGAACTGTTCGAGCAAGAAATACGCCAGGAGAAACTGAACTGCAGAAACATTCCAGCTGATGTGATTCTTCAAACAATTTTTCGTAACAACCTCTGAGGATAAGAACTAGGAGAACTATGCACTTTATTTAAAAACAAGCAAAGCCTGAGGGAGGACTTCTCTATCTGTCCACAAACTCTCTTGTTGGATAGCTACAGTGGACAGCTTCTATGCCCACAATACGGCTCACACTTCTTAAAGGCCCAGTCCACCACTGGCTCCGCCGATACCCGTGGCAGATCACTCCTACAGTTTCTTCACATCTAAAGATGCAACCAGAATCTTCGAGATGATTTTAATAGTGAGACGCTGGGTGAGGAAATGCTTGCACAGGAGGGAGAAGGCGTTGGCCGTTAGTCTGAGTGCCCGTTGTATGTACTGCCGATACTTGCCATTGGACAGGCACTGTCTGCCGCAGAGACCAGCAGTCCTCATACAAAAGCTAACCCTCAGAGGTAATGCTTATCAGTACGTGTTACAGAATTTGCTCCCATTTTATCTGAACGCCTTCTAATGGGCATTGATATAAGAATTGTCTGCTGGTCGAATCGCATGCCGTATTTAAAAAGAAAATCGTGGTTGGCAGGTTTGAGACGTGCGCATGGGGCTCACAATGCCTGGCGTTTCATTTCGAGATATTTTGGTGTAATATGTCATCTAAGAATCAAATCATGAATAAACAGAAACGTTTCGGCATTGCTTAATGTGTTCCGTCTTCTAAATAACATCTCTAGACAGGCTTTCTCCCTCCAGCTGTCACCCTGACATATTCTCTTCTGTAGCAAGACCTGTACAGTACTTATTTTCATCGACTGGGAGATCATACATGGCTCGCCAAGTCCGGTAATGTCTACAGCGCAGCAGAGGGCTCAAGTACATGAACACCCACCCCCTCCTCATACTCTCACTCCAGAGCAGGGGATTCGGGAGGTCGTCAGTTCAATCCCGCGTCCGGCCATCCTGATCTAGGTTTTCCGTGATTTCCCTAGATCACTTCAGGCAAATGCCGGGATGGTTCCTTTGCAAGGGCACTGCCAATTTCTTTCCCCATCGTTTCCTAATCCGAGCTTGTGCTCCATCTCTAATGACCTCGTTGTCGACGGGACGTTGAACACTGATCTCCTCCTGAGCAGCGGCAGCCGCCGAGCGGAGAGGACGCGCAGCAGCAGCAGCAGCAGCAGCAGTACTTGTCTGATAAACAGTAAATTGCACTTCTGGCCATTAAAATTTCTGCACCACGAAGGTGACGTGCTACAGACGCGAAATTTAACCGACAGGAAAAAGATGCTGTGATACCCAAATGATTAGCTTTTCAGAGCATTCACACAAGGTTGGCAACGGTAGCGACACCTACAGCGTGCTGACATGAGGAAAGTTTCCAACCGATTTCTCATACACAAACAGCAGTTGACCGGCGTTGCCTGGTGAAACGTTGTTGTGATGCATCGTGTAAGGAGGAGAAATGCGTACCATCACGTTTCCGACTTTGATAACGGTCGGATTGTAGCCTATCGCGATTGCGGTTTATCGTATCGCGACATTGCTGCTCGCGTTCGTCGAGGTCCAATGACTGTTAGCAGAATATGGAATCGGTGGCTTCAGGAGGGTAGTACGGAAAGCCGTGCTGGATCCCAACGGCCTCGTGTCACTAGCAGTCGAGATGACAGGCATCTTATCCGCATGACTGTAACGGATCGTGCAGCCACGTCTCGATTCCTGAGTCAACAGATGAGGATGTTTGCAAGACGACAACCATCTGCACGAACAGTTCGACGGCGTTTGCAGCAGCGTGGACTATCAGCCTTGACGCTGCATCACAGACAGGAGCACCTATGATGGTGTACTCAACGACGAACCTGGGTGCACGAATGGCAAAACGTCATTTTTTCGGATGAATCCAGGTTCTGTTTACAGCATCATGATGGTCGCATCCGTGTTTGGCGACATCGCGGTGAACGCACATTGGAAGCGTGTATTCGTCATCGCCATACTGGCGTATCACCCTGCGTGATGGTATGGGGTGCCATTGGTTACACGTCTCGGTCACCTCTTGTTCGCATTGACGGCACTTTGAACAGTGGACGTTACATTTCAGATGTGTTACGACCCGAGGCTATACCCTTCATTCGAACCCTGCGAAACCCTACATTTCTGCAAGATAATGCAGGACCGTATGTTGCAGGTCATGTACGGGCCTTTCTGGATACAGAAAATGTTCGACTGCTGCCCTGGCCAGCACATTCTCCAGATCTCTCACCAATTGAAAACGGGTGGTCAATGGTGGCCGAGCAAGTGGCTCGTCACAATACGCCAGTCACTACACTTGATGAACTGTGGTATCGTGTTAAGCTGCATGGGCAGCCTGTACCTGTACACGCCATACAAGCTCTGTTTGACTCAATGCCCAGGCGTATCAAGGCCGTTATTACGGCCAGAGGTGGTTGTTCTGGGTACTGATTTCTCAGGATCTATGCACCCAAATTGCGTGAAAATGTAATCACATGTCAGTTGTAGTATAGTATATTTGTCCAATGAATACCCGTTTATCATCTGTATGCAGCAATTTTAATGGGCAGTAGTGTAATTTAATCTTTTTCTTTTTCCGCTTGCTTCTGCAAAGAAGAGAACTATACGTGTGTATTTTACTGTGCAGACTTGTGGTTATAAATTTTTTTTTTTTTTATTTTATTTTTTTTTTTTTTTTTTTGCGTGAGTCTTGTGAATATTCTTGCGCAGGGCGGCTTCCTAGTTTAAATTTTACCGTCGCAAGAAACTCCGTCATGCCAGTAAGCTTTGATTTTATGCTAGTAGAGAGCACACAGTTTAGATCAGTGCATTCTATTTTGAATATTTATCTCGCGCAGCAACGTTTCGGTAAACAGGATTTCTTATAACAGGTATCTGTAAATACATCAACTTCAGGAGACTGATTTATTTCTGTTTAATAGCTTGCTGTCTCAGATTGCAGAGAGAAATCTGCACAGCAACTTTTAGTGTCACTTTACTCTCCGTTGGTATATTTTATATACATTTCAATCTCAGTAGCGCCATTTGAGACCTTACATCTATTTTATACACAGTACGATATGGCTAGGGGCTGTGCTTGTGCCGGCCAGTGTGACCGAGCGGTTCTGGGCGCTTCAGTCTGGAACCGCGCGACCGCTACGGTCGCAGGTTCGAATCCTGCCCCAGGCATGGATGTGTGTGATGTCCTTAGGTTAGTTAGGTTTAAGTAGTTCTAGGGGACTGATGACCTCAGATGTTAAGTCCCATAGTGCTCAGAGCCATTTGAACCATTTTTTAACTGTGCTTGTTGTGAGCGGAGACAAGCAGAGTTGGCTGCTGTCCGTAAACAGCTGGAATCTGCGTTGGCTACCGTCGACAAGCTTCTAGCTAATGCTCAAAGTTGCGGTGACATCGCGGCGCCAATGAGGAGACCTGCGATATCTTTGGTGCCACTGGAATCCGCTGGTGACCCGGACGTCCCTGCGGTTTGCGATACGCAACGTATTACCGGTCGGTCCTCACTCCAGATTGGGTGGCAGACAGTGAAGGGTTCGCGTGTCACTGGGCGGAGGGCGAAAGAGGGAGCGGGCCGTGCGCCTGGCTCCCTACGTATTAGCAACAGGTACGAGGTGCTACTCAGCGTTGATAATAACTCTGAGCCAGCACGGGATGCCTCTCCTGTTAAGCCAGCGGTCGATTTTCCTGCCCAGTCCGGACAAGTACAGAGGGTGGGTATGCTTGTCACAGGGAGCTCCAATATCAGGCGGAGCCCCTCAGGGAGATAGCAGGCAAGGCGTGAAAGAATGCTAGCGTGCATTCGGTATGTTTGCCGGGAGGTCTCATCCGTGATGTGGAGGAGGCCCTGTCGGCGGCTATCGAGCGCACTGAGTGCAATCGGCTGAATGAAGTAGTACATGTCGGCACGAATGGCGCCTGCCGCTTGGGTTCTGAGGCCATCCTCGGCTCCTTTCGGCGGTTGGCTGATTTATTGAAGGCAAGTAGCAACGCACACGGGATGCAGGCTAAGCTGTATATTTATAGTATCGTGCCCAGGGTTGATCGCAGTACTCTTGTTTGGAGCAGAGTGGAAGGTCTAAACCTGACTCTGCGACGGGACAGGATATGAATTTCCCGACCTCCGCTATCGGGTGCAGAATTGTAGGGTTCCCCTGATAGGTCAGGCGTACACTATACGCTGGAAGCGGCTACTAGGGCAGCGGAGTGCGTGTAGCGTGCACATGGTTTTTTTTTTAGGTTAAAGAACCCCTCCCTTGGGATCAAAGACTATTTGCCTGTTAAATGAGCCACAGCGACCACAGAAAATCTTGGTCCTCGTACATAAGAGATTCGATTAATATAATTTTAGTAAACTGCAGGAGCATCTAAGGAAAGGTCCCAGGATTAGTATCGCTTGTTGTTGTTGTTGTTGTTGTTGTGGTGGTCATCAGTCCTGTTACTGGTTTGATGCAGCTCTCCATGCTACCCTATCCTGTGCAAACTTCATCTCCCAGTACTTACTGCAACCTACATCCTTCTGAATCTGTTTAGTGTATTCATCTTTTGGTCTCCCTCTACGATTTTTACCCTCCACGCTGCCCTCCAAAGCTAAATTTGTGATCCCTTGATGCCTCAGAACATGTCCTACCAACTGGTCCCTTCTTCTTGTCAAGCTGTGCCACAAACTCCTCTCCAATTCTATTCGATACCTCCTCATTAGTTATGTGATCTACCCATCTAATCTTCAGCATTCTTCTGTAGCACCACATTTCGAAAGCTTCTATTCTCTTCTTGTTCAAACTATTTATCGTCCATGTTTCACGTCCATACATGGCTACACTCCATACAAATACTTTCATAAACGACTTCCTGACACTTAAATCTATACTCGATGTTAACAAATTTCTCTTCTTCAGAAACGCTTCCCTTGCCATTGCCAGTCTACATTTTATATCCTCTCTACTTCAACCATCAGTTATTTTGCTCCCCAAATAGCAAAACTCCTTTACTACTTTAAGTGTCTCATTTCCTAATCTAATTCCCTCAGCATCACCCGACTTAATTCGAATACATTCCATTATCCTCGTTTTGCTTTTGTTGATGTTCATCTTGTATCCTCCTTTCAAGACGCTGTCCATTCCGTTCAACGGCTCTTCCAAGTCCTTTGCTGTCTCTGACAGAATTACAATGTCATCGGCGAACTTCAAAGTTTTTATTTCTTCTCCGTGGATTTTAATACCTACTCCGAATTTTTCTTTTGTTTCCTTTACCGCTTGCTCAATACACAGACTGAATAACATCGGGAGAGGCTAAAACCCTGTCTCACTCCCTTCCCAACCACTGTTTCCCTTTCATGCCCCTCGACTCTTACAGCTGCCATCTGGTTTCTGTACAAATTGTAAATAGCCTTTCGCTCTCTGTATTATTGAAGGTTATAACGCACAGATGCAATTGGAAACATAAAGCCGGTTGAAAACAGATACCAATGACAATGAAATCTAAAGTTCAGATTGGAATGTTTATCGTAAGGATAGGTTAGTCGCCAATGGTGGCGGCGTGTTTATTGCAGTAAAAAATTCGATAAAATCTAGAGAGGTTATCACGGATTCCGAATGTGAATTAATCTGGGTGATACTGAGTATCAAAGAACGGTCAAAAATGGTGATCGGATGATTTTATAGACCACCTCGGTCAGGATCTGTTGTTGTAGAGCTCTTCAGACAGTACTTGCAGAATATCATTAGCAATTTTCCTGTTCATGCCGTTGTAGTAGGGGGTGACTTCAAGTTGCCATTTATAGATTGGGAGTATGATGCCATAAAAACTGGTGCCAGAGACAGGGATCCATGTGGCATTGTTCTGGATGTCTTGTCCGAAAATTCCCTCGAGCAGACAGAGAACCAACTCGTTAGGGTAACGTCTTAGACGTCCTGGCAACAATCAGGCCTGAACTTATCGAATCAGTTAACATAGAGGAAGTTACCAGCGATACGAGGCCGTGACAGCCTCTATAACGACGGGTCGTACAAGGTATTTAAAGAAAGGTAGGAAGTTATATTTGCTCACCAAGGGTGACAGGATACAAATTTTTCATAATACCTCAGCAGTCAGCAAAAAATATTCGTTGTTGAGGACGAAGATGTGGAGAACAAATGGAAAAAATTCAAAGGCATCGTTCAATATGCCCTAGACAAGAATGTTCCGAGTAAGATTTTAAGGGACGGGAAAGATTCATCATGGTTTAATAGCCGTGTTAGAAAAGCGCTACATAAACAAAGAGCACTTCATCTCAGATTCAAGAGAAGTATAAACGTAGCTGACAAAAGCTGAACGGAGCGAAAGTGAGTGTAAGGAGAGCAATGAGAAAAGCGTTCAATTATTCTGAAAGTAAGACGTTGTCAAAGGACCTGAGTAAAAACCCAAAGAGATTTTGGTCGTATGTGAAATCAGTAAGTGGGTCAAAATCATCTGTTCATTCTCTCAGCGACCACACCTGCACCGAAACGGAAGATAAGAGAGAAGGCCGAGATACTGAATTCGGTCTTCCGAAGTTGTTTCACCGCGGAAGATAGTGACACTGTCCCTTCTTTCAATCGTCGTACGAACGTCGAAATGGCAGATACTGATATAACCGATCGCGGAATTGAAAGCTACAATCGCTTAGTAGTAGAAAGACGTCAGCACGAGATGAGATACCTATAAGATTCTATAAAGATTATGCGAAATAACTTGCTCCTCTTCTAGCAATAATTTATCGTAGATCGCCTGAACAACGAACGGTACCTTACGACTGGAAAAATGCGCAGGTCATTTCCGTTTTTAAGAAAGGCCGTAAGATAGATCCACAGAATTATAGACCTATATCGTTGACGTCAATCTGTTATAGAATTATGTAACATGTTTTACTATCAAGAATTATGACGTTTTTGGAAAAATCAACATGTATTCTGCAGACAGAGATCCTGCGAAACTCATCTCGCTCTGTTCCTCCATGAGATCCACAGCGCAGTAGACAGCAGCGATCAGGTTGATGCGGTGTTCCTTGCTTTCAGTAAGGCATCTTACACCATCCCGCATTGCCGTTTAATGAAAAAAATATGAGCTTACGGAGTATCGGAGCAGACTTGCGACTGGATCCAAGACTTTCTTGCAGATAGAACTCAACACGACAGGTGTAAAGGTAGTATCCGGAGTACCACAAGAAAGCGTGATAGGACCGTTGTTGTTTACAGTATATATATAAATGATCTAGTAGAAAGCGCCGGATGCTCTTTAAGGCTATTTGCACACGATGCAGTTGTCTGTATCAAAGTAGCAACGCCAGAAGATAGCAAGAATTTGCAGAACGACTTGCAGAGAATTGATAAATGGTGCAGGCTCTGGCAGTTGGCTCAAAAAATGGCTCTGAGCACTATGGGACTTAACATCTATTGTCATCAGTCCCCTAGAACTTAGAACTACCTAAACCTAACTAACCTAAGGACAGCACACAACACCCAGTCATCACGAGGCAGAGAAAATCCCTGACCCCGCCGGGAATCGAACCCGGGAATCCGGGCGTGGGAAGCGAGAACGCTACCGCACGACCACGAGCTGCGGACTCTGGCAGTTGACCCTGAACATAAACCTCAAGTGGATGACCACATAAAACAGATATTGGTAAAAGCAGACATCAGACTCAGATGCATCGGAAGAATCTTAAGGAAATGTAACTCATCCACGAAAGAAGTGGCTTCTAAGGCGCTTGTTTGCCCGATTCTTGAGTATCGTTCATCTATCTGGGATCCGTATCAGGTAAGACTGATAGAGGAGATAGAGAAGATCCAACGAAGAGCGGCGAGTTCCGTCACGGAATCGTTTAGCTGGCGAGAGAGCGTTACGGAGATGCTAAACAAACTAATCTGGCAGACGTTACAAGGGAGGCGTTATGCATCACAGAGAGATTTACGAGTACTATTGAAATTTCGGGACAGCACTTTTCAGGAGGAGTCGGACAACATATTACTTCCCCCAACATACAACTCGCGTATTGACCACGAGGAGAAAATTCGAGAAATTAGAACCAATACAGATGCTTACCGATAATCATTCTTCCTACGCACTAAACGCGAGTGGAACAGGGTTCGAGGAAGCAGATAGTGGTACTGAAGGTACCCTCCAGCACACACCATTAGGTGGCTTATGGAGTATGATACAGAAGTAGATGAAGATATGCGTATGCCTTCTAGCATCATCCCACACCACATCACGCTGGAGCAATCAATACGTGTTCTCGCATAAGCCTAAGACACTTCCACTTTATGTACACTATGTGATCAAAAGTATTTGGATACCCCCAAAAACATATGTTTTTCATATTAGGTGCATTGTTCTGTCACCTACTGCCAGGTACTCCATATCACCGACCTCAGTAGTCATTAGACTTCGTGAGAGAGCAGAATGGGGCCCTCCGCGAAACTCACGGACTTCGAACGTGGTCAGGTGATTGGCTGTCACTTGTGTCATACGTCTGTTCGCGAGATTTCCACACTCCTAAACATCCGTAGGTCCACTGTTTCCGATGTGATAGTGTAGTGGAAACGTGAAGGGACACGTAAAGCGCGAAAGCGTACAGGCTCACCCCGTCTGTTGAATGACACAGACCGCCGACAGTTGAAGAGGGTCGTAAATTATAATGGGCAGACATCTATCCAGACCATCACACAGGAATTCCAAACTGCAACAGGATCCACGACAATAACATCCTTGTAATTCACTGGCCTGCACAGAGTCCTGACATGAATCCTATAGAACACCTCTCTGGGACGTTTTGGAACGCCGATATCGTGCCAGGCCTCACCGACCGACATCGATACCTCTCATCAGTGCAGCACTCCGTGAAGGATGGGCTGCCATTCCCCAAGAAACCTTCCAGCACCTCATTGAACGTATGCCTGCGAGAGTGGAAGCTGTCATCAAGGCTAAGGGTGGGCCAACAACATAGTGAATTCCAGCATAACCGATGGAGGGCGTCACGAACTTGTAAGTCATTTTCAGCTAGATGTCCGTATACTTTTGATCGCATAGTGTATATCTTCGTTTCTGGTTTATTTATCAAACAGAATGTTTTGTTGTGAAGCAGCATGCTGCCTGAACTTGGGTGTTGGTTGCCATGTTCGTTATATGCTAGTGACGTTCATATGGGATACAAACAAATGCAAGGTCACTCCATAAATATTGTTTAAGTGATAATAAGTTCGACTTGCTCATACAAGTGCTAAATTGTTTATAGCCATCTTGGAACCACTAGACTCACCAGTGGGAAACATTCACTGTAAATCGTTTAGTTAGTAATACACACTATCATCACGTCACGAACTGTGTGTTTACGGAACTGTGATAGGAATTCTCGCAAGACTGAATTTTGTAACGAGTTTCTACTTATTACCAATTTTGTGTGGTTTTGGCTGGTTATTTTTCTTCGTTTCTGCCAAACACTAGCGAGTTTGATGTGTTCAGTACTCAAATGAAACATCTGTCAGTATCGTGAAGTAAACTTAGACAGTGGTCTGAATCCTGACATCTCCGAATGTGTCAAACATTGTGGCATCTCAAACTCTATGAAACATCATATACACCCTCCTTTTTTTCTGTATATTTTTGTTAAAGTGATAGCCATAGCTGAGGAACGATCCAGGTCATTGCAATCAGAGTTCGATTTCACCTCCCTTTTGTTCTGTGCATTTCGTTGTACATCGGTTTGTTCAATACAGCAAAGTCGTTTGAAGGACACAAATAATGTTTTTAAGAAGATGTATCTGCAGCCAAATATGCGAGTAACTGTGCAATGAATAAGTTTTTCTTTTTCAGTAGCAAAAATTGCCAACAAAATACGTACATTTTTCGTACTTGGCCTATGGTTCCCGCAATTTGTTAAGCTTTATCCATCGCTCTTTCAGTCAACGAAGTACATACAAAGCAGACGCTTGCTTTTCGAGCTGGTTGTAGAATCATAAACTCTCCGTAATTATCGTCTTTACTCGCTGTGGAGCTGACCGCTGTGTGTCTCAACAACAACGGCCTGGTGAGGTTCTACAAAGGATCGCAGTTCTCGCATGTCGAGACACAGGTGGGGATTGCACTGTTGACAATTCTAAACGACAGTTGCAGTAAGTGCATGTGCGAGCTTTCTGCTTGAAGAAAGTGTATATCCTACAAATTGTGTCTCTGGCTTTCTTCTGCAGAATCTATCACCTACCACCACCATCAGCGATGACAGTTCGCAACAAAAGTGAAAGAAATTTACTAAACAGTTCCCTACGATCACGTTTAATGCTCGCATTAGCTACGGCATTAACAGCAGAGCGCTCACAATACAACTGAACACTCATTGGCTTTCGGAGAATGCGTGACGTTGGTGCACAGTACAAGCATAAACTCAACCGCCTTCTTTCGTGATTCCAACCGTATTATATAGCATCGCGCCGGCCAGAGAATCGATGTCAGCCATATGTGTGTGATGCAATGCTAGCTCTGCCATGCACAACTCTAATTGTTTAAATTCCAGAAGTATAATTATGTGACAGCCGCTATCTTCATCGGTCGCCCGTCAACATGCGCACGTACGCTGTGTTAATCGCTCAGTTGCTCCAGTTGTTTTAGTGAGGTGGACGCTGCACTTGTTTAAATTGCTTAGTGAAAATTCTACAGTTAATGGGCTATATTTGCTGTTGTTGTGTTGTTGTTCGTTGTTGTTGTTCGTTGCCGCTCCACGTCCCATCGCTACGAGATACTTCGACGTCATTGCGATAGCACTATTAAACATTACGCCACACGACGTCATGTGAACAGAGAAACTTCTGCCTTCTAGGCCAAGTGTCTGTCTAGAAGGGCTGGTAGTGACTTCATATGGGAGTTGGAGGGGTGGGGGAGTGTAATTATTATCCACCAATTTCATGGTCGAACTGAGAAAATTCACTTTCTGCAGTGACCACTATGTAGACGCGACGTTAAAATATAACGTCGTCCCCAAATCTCCCTCTCTTGCTTCTCTCATGGAAGCAAGAAGCTGTGTGTTGCAGTCTCGCGAGACCCTACCAAGGGATGTAAGCAATTGACGGGGTAGTTCTTCCGAAACTGCTGTCATACCTGTTACCCATGTCTAATGATCCTGTCGTTGATGGGACATAGAATTTTTATTTTCCATCAGAAAACCTTACTTCCAAGACGAGAGGCTGCAAACGCTAGCACGGTGACCCTCGACCCACATGTAGCCAGTTCGAATCATCGCCAGCGAAAAAATTTCATCACTGTTATTTGACCTACAAATGAAGTTGTAGGGTATACAGTCCCTGATTAAAAAGACTGTGAAGGTATGTCCTGCATTAAATTACAAACCACTCAACATTGTTTGATGGGGTTAGGACAGATGATATTATTGGCAGGAATGTAGGACGGAAACTGGACTCCTACTACACAGGTAATTAGGAATTGTGCGGGCACTGGATTTCGCCCTCTCAGTTGCTTATTGTTTTTATCTACAATAGAGAGACCGCACTGCACTCCAAACACAAATATACAAATTCTCTATAAATAAAGAGAGAAAACTGTTAAGTTGGAATATCATCCATGTACTGTTAAACAATAGACTACAGAAAGTAGACTGATTGACAGCTGTGTAGTATGTTTAGCAATTCACACATGCTTTTTACGACTGTTGTTATGAATTCTTAGGTATTTTTCGCGGCTACCACCGTTCGACCATCGTAACGTGGTAATCGCGTACTGTGAAATCTCCCTGAAATTTTTCGTGAATGATTCTAACGCTAGTGGTCACCAAGCTCTAAACGTACTCCTGCGCGACTTGTTTATTGTGTTGCACTTCATTAACCTTTCATAACATGCAGTATTTGTGCTTAAGCGACGTATACAAAGGAAGGATACTGTGTGTGATCACACTGTGCAATAATCTACATCTACATCCATACTCCGCAAACCACCCGATGGTGTGTGGCGGAGGGTACTTTGAGTACCTGGCCGGCCGGAGTGGCTGTGCGGTTCTAGGCGCTACAGTCTGGAACCGAGCGACCGCTACGGTCGCAGGTTCGAATCCTGCCTCGGGCATGGATGTGTGTGATGTCCTTAGGTTAGTTAGGTTTAATTAGTTCTAAGTTCTAGGCGACTGATGACCTCAGATGTTAAGCCGCATAGTGCTCAGAGCCATTTTTGAGTACCTCTATCGGTTCTCCTATTCCAGTCTCGTATTGTTCGTGGAAAGAAAGATTGTCGGTATGCCTCTGTGTGGTCTCTAATCCCTCTGATTTTATCCTCATGGTCTCTTCGCGAGATATACGTAGGAGGGAGCAATATACTAATTGACTCATCGGTGAAGGTATGTTCTCGAAACTTCAACAAAAGCCCGTATCGAGCTACTGAGCGTCTCTCCTGCAGTCTTCCACTGGAGTTTATCTATCATCTCCGTAACGCTTTCGCTATTACTAAATGATCCTGTAACGAAGCGCGCTACTCTCCGTTGGATCTTTCTCTCTCTTCTATCAACCCTATCTGGCACGGATCCCACACTGGTGAGCGATACTCAAGCAGTGGGCGAACAAGTGTACTGTAACCTACTTCCTTTGTTTTTGGATTGCATTTCCTTAGGATTCTTCCAATGAATCTCAGTCTGGCATCTGCTTTACCGACGATCAACTTTATATGATCACTCCTAATGCCTACTCCCAGATAATGTATGGAATTAACTGCTTCCAGTTGCTGACATGCTATATTGTAGCTGAATGATAAAGGAACTTTCTTTCTATGTATTCGCAGCACATTACACTTGTCTACATTGAGATTCAATTGCCATTCCCTGCACCATGCGTCAATTCGTTGCAGATCCTCCTGCATTTCAGTACAATTTTCCATTGTTACAACCTCTCGTTATGCCACAACGTCATCCACAAAAAGCCTCAGTGAACTTCCGATGCCATCCACAAGGTCATTTATGTATATTGTGAATAGAAACGGTCCTACGACACTCCCCTGCGGCACACCTGAAATCACTCTTACTTCGGAAGACTTCTCTCCATTGAGAATGACATGCTGCGTTCTGCTATCTAGGAACTCTTCAATCCAGTCACACACAATTGGTCTGATAATGGCATGTTTCATAAAATTGCTTTCGTATAATTTACTAGTAATAGGAAATGTTCTTATTCCTTACTTCAAAAGAAATACGGTGTAGCAGGGTTTATTTTATTACGCGGTTTTTGTTTGCCATTCCTTTCGCCAATAGCTCATACACTGATGGAAAAAAAATCGCAACACAAGGAGTTGTGTGACGTAAACAGAAGTTGGTAGGCGTGTTTCTACATCTGAAAGGTGACATCCGTTCACGTTTCGCGGCACATCGAAATCGGGTTTGCTTCAAACACACACTGTAAAGATCGGGAGCGTTACTTGCCTTTGAGATTGGACGAGGTGAGTTGACATTAGTCAAGAGTGCCTTCAAGGCGACAAAGAACCCGTTGTCAACGCCTCACTGAGTTTGAACGAGGTCGTGTTTAATAGGGCTACGAAAAGCTGAATGTTCCTTCCGCGATATTGCAGATAGACTTGGCAGTAATGTAGCCACTTGTAAGTAGGCTGTTTAGGTTTTTTGAATGGTAACGCCACGTAGCGCTCTGTATGAAAATCACTGGCTGTGCTGTGTGCAGTGTTCTCAAATTTGCGAAGAGATATAAAGCAAATGCTCCTGAAATAAACTGCATATTGAAACAGTGTAACACTCCTTCCCTATGCACAATTACCAAATTACTACTTTGAACATAAGTTAATTCATTACACGGTGGCGCTAACACACTGCTTTCGTTTTCACTGTCATTTCTCAGTTTACTTTGGAGCCTAGTATTACGTTTTTCACACGCCATTATTGTCACAATATTTCACACGATAACACAGAAAGCACCATTTGAAGAGCAAAATAAGAAAACACATTAACATAGCATTGAAAATAATATCTCGTTAATTGCAAGCGCAGCTGCGAAATACTTGGTGCAAATCTACATGCATGCCACAACTGTTTTACTGTACAAGAATGAA
The DNA here is from genome assembly GCF_023864345.2 of Schistocerca serialis cubense. Lineage (NCBI taxonomy): Eukaryota > Metazoa > Arthropoda > Insecta > Orthoptera > Acrididae > Schistocerca > Schistocerca serialis. The sequence continues at coordinate 217,204,269 of NC_064639.1, read as the reverse complement.
AAACTGCAACTACAAAGGAAATTCTCTCTACAATTACGTGCTAGCAATAAACAAAGGCTGCACTAATTGCACAAACTACAAGAAAAAAATCAGAAGATTCCAGTGAGGTATCCTAGGCTAAGGGTCGACATATGAAACGTCCCCTTCGAAAAATTTTATGAATTACTGTGCTGATAAACCTCTTACATTATTTGCTTTTCAAACAGCTGAGCAAAACTGAACGTACTCAAACATTCACTAAAGTGACACACAATATTTTTAGCGCAACGCAATCTACCTTTCAAAAATCCCTACAAAAGAATGGCCCTGACTAACATTAACCTATACCTTTCACAAATCACTTACCTCACCAAAAATCTTCGTTACTCGAACTACTGAAATACAGCGAGCGCCACTACTGCCAGCTAAATAAAAGATTCAAACTACTGAAGGCACTAACTACTAATAGGCATAGCAAATGAAAGATTTTGATAGAGAACAAACAATGTATTTACCTCAATAGTGTTCAAAAGTCTTTATATAGCAGTTCATGACATCCAGTCTTACAAATTTCAAAACTCCGCCATCTCTCTCCCCACATCCACCACTGCTGGCGGCTCACCTCCAACTGTGCAACGCTACGCGCTGTTAACAGCCAACTGCCCAACACTACAATGGCAAATTCCAACAATGCCACCCAGCCACAGACTGCACACAGCACAGCCAGTGATTTTCATACAGAGCGTTACGTGGCGTTACCATTCAAAAAGCCTAAACAGCCTACTTACACACTGTACATGCATGCTGGCAGCCGTGGTAACGAGAACATACAGTCGCAAGAAGACTGGGCTACGGACGGCCACGTGGCACTACGGAAGGGGAAGAGCACCGTGTTCGGCTTATGGCTCCGGCGCATCGTACTGCATCTGCAGGAGCAGTTTGAGCGGCAGCTGGTACCACAGTGACACAACAAACTGTTCCTAGTCGGTTAATTCAAGGACAGCTCCGAGCCAGATGCCCTGTAACGCACATTCCACTGACTTCAAACCACCGCCATTTACGACTTCAGTTGCGTCAAATGAGAGCTTACTGGAGGGACGGTAGAGGTCTGCTGTGTTTTCTGATGAAAGCTGGTTCTTCCTCGGTGCCAGTGATGGCTGTGTGATGGCGAGAGGGAGACTAGCTGAAGGCCTGCAACCAACCTGTCCGCGAGCTACACACACTGGGCCTATATCTGGAGTTACGGTCTGGGGTGTAATTTCATATGACAGCGCGAGCACTCTCATGGCTATCCCACGTACCCTGACTGCAAATTCGTACGTCAGTCTGGTGATTCGACCTGTTGTGCTGCTATTCGTGAACAGCATGCCAGGGGGTGTTTCCCAACAGAAAATCCTAGGAAGTTCTGGTCTTACGTTAAATCAGTAAGTGGCTCGAAACAGCATATACAGACACTCCGGGATGATGATGGCATTGAAACAGAGGATGACACCCGTAAAGCTGAAATACTAAACACCTTTTTCCAAAGCTGTTTCACAGAGGAAGACCGCGCTGCAGTTCCTTCTCTAAATCCTCGCACAAACGGAAAAAATGGCTGACATCGAAATATGGGTCCAAGGAATAGAAAAGCAACTGGAATCACTCAACAGAGGAAAGTCCACTGGACCTGAAGGGATACCAGTTCGATTCTACACAGAGTACGCGAAAGAACTTGCCCCCCTTCTAACAGCCGTGTACCGCAAGTCTCTAGAGGAACGGAAGGTTCCAAATGATTGGCAAAGAACACAGGTAGGCCCAGTCTTCAAGAAGGGTCGTCGAGCAGATGCGCAAAACTATAGACCTATATCTCTGACGTCGATCTGTTGTAGAATTTTAGAACATGTTTTTTGCTCGCGTATCATGTTGTTTCTGGAAACCCAGAATCTACTCTGTAGTAATCAACATGGATACCGGAAACAGCGATCGCGTGAGATTCAACTCGCTTTATTTGTTCATGAGACCCAAAAAATATTAGATACAGGCTCCCAGGTAGATGCTATTTTCCTGGACTTCAGGAAGGCGTTCGATACAGATCCGCACTGTCGCCTGATAAACAAAGTAAGAGCCTACGGAATATCAGACCAGCTGTGTGACTGGATTGAAGAGTTGGTAGCAAACAGAACACAGCATGTTGTTCTCAATGGAGAGACGTCTACAGACGTTAAAGTAACCTCTGGCCTGCCACAGGGGAATGTTATGGGACCATTGCTTTTCACAATATATATATATATATATATATATATATATATATATATATATATGCATAATCGACTTTTCGTCACCAAACGAAAGAATCAGCACCATCACAGTGAAATCAGCCAATAAATCCTACACAATAATCAACGCACATGCACCAACTAATGACTACAACAGGAAAAACCCGGACGAGAGAGAGATGACTCTGAGCACTATGGGACTTAACATCTATGGTCATCAGTCCCCTAGAACTTAGAACTACTTAAACCTAACTAACCTAAGGACAGCACACAACACCCAGTCATCACGAGGCAGAGAAAATCCCCGACCCCGCCGGGAATCGAACCCGGGACCCCGGGCGTGGGAAGCGAGAACGCTACCGCACGACCACGAGCTGCGGACAAAACCCGGACGAAATTGATGACTTCTGGACGGCAATGGAAGAAACTATCAGAAAAATTCCTGCACATAGAGTCAAAATAATACTGGGAGACTTCAACGCCAAACTCGGAAAAGAAAAGATATACAGACATATCACAGGAAAACATACTCCACACAAGGACACCAACAAAAACGGAAAACATCTGATAGACTTTTGCAAAAGCCACGACCTCGCCATTATGTCAACAAAATTCAAGAAACCAACACGAAAACTTACCACATGGAAATTCCCCAGCGGAAAGCAAGAACTACAAATCGACCACGTAATAGTGCAGAAAGACTCACAAAAAAAAAATTTTGAACATAGACACCCGTAAAGGCTACTTCGACTCAGACCACCACCTACTACAGATCAGGATTCGTCTTTTGCCCAAGAAAAAGCTCCAGAAGAACAAAATTGTGAGACCAGATCCAGAATACGTTACTTTAAACCAGACACAAATATTACACAAAATTAAAATGGAGAAAACGACAGACTGGACACAACTTTCACGAAGAATCCGAGAGGCCATGAAACTAGCACAAGCACCACGAACACGGAAACACCGTTGGTGGAACCACACATGTGACCAAGCTATTGACCAACGAATCAGTGCATGGAAAAAATTTAGTTGCCATAAATCCCAAGAGAATAGGATGAACTTCTTGAAAACACAGAAGCAATCAAGCAAAATCATTCGCAGTGAAAAACGACAGTATGACAAACGGCGACTGACAGAGATCGAATCAGACTTCATGAAGAACAATACAAGAAACTTCTACAGAACGTTCAGAGAAAATATGACTGGATATCAACCACCCAACTTGTGCTTCAGAAGACCGGATGGAACCCTAGAAACCAATACCAAAAACAATTGTGACATTCTGGCAAAGTACTTTGAAAAACTGCTCAACACGGACCCCCCCCCCCCCCCCCCCCCATGGAAGAAATGATGACAGAAACGAGCACATACAATCCAGATAGTGAACCTCCAACTCTAGAAGAAGTTAAAGAAATAATAAAGTCACTCAAGAATCGTAGAGCACCGGGAGAAGATGGCATCATCGCGCAAATCTGGAAGTTACAAGACCCAGAACTCACCAAAGACATCCACAAGATCTTGGAAGACATCTGGAAGACCATGAAAATTCCTGACGACTGGAAAACTGCCCTGATACACCCACTACACAAAAAAGGTGACAAGACTAACCCGAACAACTACAGAGGAATATCCCTACTACCGGTCACATACAAGATCCTCTCTAAAGCTTTACTGAACAGACTAGAATGCCAAACCGACCACTTGATTGGGGAATACCAAGCAGGCTTCCGTAAAGGGCGGTCTTGTGCGGAACAAATTTGGAACCTGAAAATGATTTTACAACACAAACAGAACCTGATCATTACCTTTGTTGACTTCAAAAAGGCGTACGACTCTATCGACCGGAAAACTCTCTTCAAAATTCTAGCAGAATACAAAGTAGACAACAAAACACGGGCTATCATAGAGCAAACTTTAACCAACACGACCTCCAAAGTAAAGTTCTGTGGGGAACTATCAGAGCCCTTTGAAATTCGCACAGGTGTCCGACAAGGCGATGGCCTCTCACCTCTCCTTTTCAATCTGGTGTTAGATAAGGTCATAAAAGAATGGGAAACATCACAACAGGGGATAACCTTAGGAAACCTACAGATTAAATGCCTGGCTTTTGCAGACGATTTGGCGATTGTCACGAAAGGTATAAAGGAAACAAAAGACGCTATTGAAAAACTGCACGAAATCGCTTCCAAAACTGGACTACAGATCTCTTACGAAAAGACACAGTTTATGAGCACAAAGAAACTCTCATCTCTGAACACAAAGTATGGCACGATTTACAAAACAGCAAACTTCAAATACCTCGGTGAAACACTACAAATGAGTGGACATAAGAGACTCAAATGAAGAAAGAAAGACTAAACTGGACAAGGCATACAAAGTAGTGTGGAATCATTACAACAAGAAGTCTACCTCACAAAAAGCCAAATTACGCCATTACGACACGGTGGTGCTCCCCGAGGCACTATATGCAGCAGAGACCACACTAATCCGAGGGCATACACGTATCAGACAATTAGAAAAAGTAGAACGGAAAATACTTAGGAAAATATTTGGCGCAACTAACAACAATGGAATATGGATCAAGAAACCTACAGAGGAACTGTACAAACATACGGAGACAATCACAGAAAAGATTAGAAAACGCAGACTATAATTCTATGGACACCTATACAGAATGCCATCACACAGGCTGACCAAACAGATCTTTGACTGGGTAACCACTAGAAACAACAAATGGGTGGCAGAGGTAGAAAACGACCTGAACCAGCTCAACATAACAGCAGACACAATAAACGACAGAATAAAGTTCAGAAACATCATTAAGAAAAGTAAACTACATGAGATACAATGCGACAAACGAACAGGCATAAAATGGACCGAAAAACGCAAGCAAGATCACAGCCAGAAGATGAAAGAAATATGGGCAACCAAAAAGGCAATCAAGATGAAGCCGAAGACACGAAGCCGACAAGAAGCATGGACAGAGGACCGGAAACAGAAACACAGCGAGCGAATGAGGGAAGTTTGGGCAGCAAGGAAGGCAGCAAAAGGAACTGGCCATGTAGTTTAGTCCAAATGCGCTCTTTAAGGGTAAAACACCAATAATAATATATATATGACCTAGTAGATAGTGTCGGAACTTCCATGCGGCTTTTCGCGAATGATGCTGTAGTATACAGAGAAGTTGCGGCATTAAAAAATTGTAGCGAAATGCAGGAAGATCTGCAGCGGATAGGCACTTGGTGCAGGGAGTGGCAACTGACCCTTAACACAGAAACATGTAATGTATTGCGAATACATAGAAAGAAAGATCCTTCATTGTATGATATATGATAGTGGAACAAACACTGGTAGCAGTTACTTCTGTAAAATATCTGGGAGTACGCGTGCGGAACGATTTGAAGTGGAATGATCACATAAAATTAATTGTTGGTAAGGCGGGTACCAGGTTGAGATTCATTGGGGGAGTCCTTAGAAAATGTAGTCCATCAACAAAGGAGGTGGCTTGCAAAACACTCGTTCGACCTATACTTGAGTATTGCTCATCAGTGTGGGATCCGTACCAGGTCAGGTTGACAGAGGTGATAGAGAAGATCCAAAGAAGAGCGGCGAGTTTCGTCACAGGGTTATTTGGTAAGCGTGATAGTGTTACGGAGATGTTTAACAAACTCAAGCGGCAGACTCTGCAAGAGAGGCGCTCTGCATCGCGGTGTAGCTTGCTGTCCAGGTTTCGAGACGGTGCGTTTCTGGATGAGATATCGAATATATTGCTTCCCCCTACTTATACCTCCCGAGGAGATAACGAATGTAAAATTAGAGAGATTCGAGCGCGCACGGAGGCTTTCTGGCAGTCGCTCTTCCCGCGAACCATACGCGACTGGAACAGAAAAGGGAGGTAATAACAGTGGCACGTAAAGTGCCCTCCGCCACACACCGTTGGGTGGCTTGCGGAGTATAAATGTAGATGTAGATAACGCTCGCCCACATACCGTAGTTGTAACCAACATATTCTGCAGAGCGCCAACATGTTGCCTTGGCCTTCTTGGTCACTAGATCTGTCTCCAGTCGAGCACGTTCATTAGACAACTCCAGCGTCATCTACAAACAGCAGTGACCGTTCCTGTACTGACCAAGTACAACATTCATGGAACTCCATCCCACAAACTGACATCCGGCACCTGTGCAACAGAACACATACACGTTTGCAACATACTGGCGGTTGCAACGGTTATTAATGTACTAGGATTTCGTATTTGCAATGATTTATCTCGCACTTACATTAACCTTCGATATTGCAGTGTTAATCACCTAAATATGTCACCTCGACAAATATATTCCCTGAACTTACTGTACATTAATTACTTTTTGGTGTTGCGATTTTTTTCGTCAGTGTATTATGGCTGCATACTTTATCCTGCGTCATACTTGTTATGGCACGACGCCCGTTGGAAGATTATGGAAGTCTGTAATTACACTGCCGCACAGAGTTGTTAAGAAAGTTATTCCTGCTGCGGATATAGTTTCACCGCTTATTATTCATCGTCAGAAACCTGCAGTAAAAGCTGTGGTCTCTATAAATACTTTGTAAGTACCATCCTGTGTAATGTCTAATGTCTTTTAAGTTGAAGACTTTTCCTAGTAGAGTAAAGTACCTTTGCAAAGCGTCGTAAAGATTTGATTAGTCGTGTTGAGTTTACGAGCAGTCGACGGCTGAGGAAGGTGGTGTACGTAATCTCATGGACATGGCGACTGTTACCGGTACAAAAGAAACGGGCAAGCAGAGGACAGTGAAACAAGCCAATAATCCCTCTAAACGTGTGCCTGGAAACCACTCATTTCCGTGACACAAAGTATGCGCAGGTACAGTGATGTCAAATTTTCAACACCGTTAATATCTAGGGCTACACTTATTTCGATACAACGCGAAGTGAGGCATATATTACAAAGCGACAAGAAGCCCTCGTTTGATTTTATCATCGTTTCCAATACGTAAGAGTGCCTCGAAATTATTGGTAAAGAGCGTTTCGACAACAAACGAATCGAACATGGCTCGCCTGTACCATGGCCTTTCAGGTCCCCCGACTTTTATATATATATTTTTCTTCATTTAATAAAAAGCCATTGATCATGTCTGTATCAATTTTTTTCCTTCGAACTGGGATACTATGGACTACAAGTTAACAATCAATTTAATTTTCCATTTTTCGCTGTTATTGGTCTGTCACCTTTGATATCTTGCCAATATCTCCATCAGTCAATTCCTTCTTTCGTCGTCTGACAGAGGCTAACTTCGTATTTTGAGTTTTACTGCCAATTTAAAACCCCGGTAGTTTTCACCATTTGTCTAAATTAACTCTTATCCAAGACTTCTGTTCTTTAGGATTCTCATTTAAGATCTTTATCACACTCTCAGAACTATCCCAGTCTTACGAAATTACAGATTTTGTTGGATGACCCTAGGACATTCTGAAGATGCGTTCACGAAACAAAAACCTTTTCTTTCTAATCCACAATGGTACAGTCCTATCTTTCTGTATAGTTCCCCAGTTGATCTCAAACATTTGTGCCCATTAATCCGTCAGTAGCCTGAAATCTTTCTTAATATCCTGCGTTCTCTTTTGACTAGTATATCGACTGGTCCCCCTCTATTCATAGTCAGTCTCCGAAGGATACTACTGCCTGGAAGGAACAATGGGATCCTTATCCTTACAAACAAATTTTGTTTTCATAAGATCAGTAATTAAAATGGAAAATGTATCAATTTCTTGAAAAATTTTGATTCAATATTTGTTAATTAACCTTAGATTTGTTAATAAATATGGAATTGAGATAACAGTAGTGAGCAACTTCACAATTAAAAAACTATTACACTACACACATAGCTGCCGCCGAGTACGTTAATAAGTTAAAAATGTTTCGTAAGTTTAATCTTCAAAGGAAATTTTTTTCGAGAGTTTTTTATCATTCTGTCGCATTTATTCAGGAAATTGATGTTTGGGCACTGAAATTCAAATCGTATAAAAATTATGTAAATACAAGTGCATCGCATCGTAAGGTTCCTTTCCAAAATCAATCTCAGAATTATTGATACTTTGGTGCCCTTTCCCTTCTTGCAACAAAACTGACCTTCGGCCAAAACGTCTTCAGTGTTTCTTTACAGTCTTCTACGGGTTATTAGTAAGCATTTGACAAATATGATTGTCGGATTAATTATGTTTCTACATTCGTCCTCGAGTTACTGTTGTGGTAATGTGATGATGATACTTACCTGGAAATCTGTTGGTAAGCCACTCTTTTCATAAATTTTTTTGCACCGACTCAAATGACCTCTTAGTTCCTACACTTCCCATATGGTTCAGTGCTCTATCAAACTACGGCCACATTACTGGATTACCGATTTCTTCCGCATGAACTACCTCTTCTGTCTCAATTTTGGGACATTTTTTCTCCACCACAGAGATCAACTCCAGCCGTCTGCCTGCCCTTCCTTCTGCATAAGGTCCCCCTAAGTTAATACCTTTACATTTTAACTCTGACTAGTTATCTTTATCTTTCAGCAAGTGTGGCGACTTTCCAGGCAGTCTTATCTGTGGCTTCCATTCGAATTTAGTCTGTTTTACGCTTTGTGCTAATTTCATTCCCAACAACCATACTGCTGCTTTGTCAGTTGTATGATTCAAATTTACGCACGTTATCTACATTTTGTGGTCAGCGAAAGTATTATGAAATTTATAAAAAAAATTTGTGTGCTGCAATAAGTTTACACCTATATTTATAAGCACGCCGTGTTTTGGCAGCAGGCTGCCACCTTCTGGTACTTCAATTAGGTGAGCATCACTGTTTTTAACATACCACAATCCAAAAGAATCAGTGATAAACAACTACGTAATTATAATTGAATAGTTTATTACAATTAAAAATTAATTTTTTAATGTACCACTTTCTAAAGGAATCTGTAATTAAAAATTAGTGTACGTCTAAGTGTAAAGCACCTGATGATGGCAGCATGCTGCCAAAACAGGGTATGCTAATAAATATTAGTGAAAATTGACTGCAATACGTAAATTATTTTCATATTGTAAGAGTCTTTCATTTTGTTCTTTTACCCATCAACATCAGCTATCCACGGCTTCTTTGCCTTTCTTTGACTACATATGTTTTCTTGTCCTGTCTTAGTTATTTCCGTCTCCATCAAAAGCATTTCACTGCTCTCCTACTGAATTACTTTTTAAGATTTTGGTTAGGCCATTGGTAACTGATTCACACAATTTCCACTTCATCTCATACTGTCGTATATTTTCATTTATTGTACATCATCCTCTTCAGTGTCGTTACGCCTCTTCATACACACCGTTTCCGTAATTAATAGTCGTAAAACAGCGATAAAAAATAAACCAAAATGTATGAAGGAAGCTTGATCACATCCGCACCCACAGACACTTTGTCGTTGAGTGGGCTGCTTACGACTACGACGAAGCCTTGGCAGGAAACATAAACACAGGCTCCCGCTTCTCACACACTCTTAAGCACTTTTGTAGGGTGACAGAGGTCGCTACGCTTGTAAAATAAACACCACTGCATAGCTTCTAATGTTCCCGACGTGCGCTGCCTCGCTAAGCTCATCTGCACAACACAAGGACAGGAAGAAGTTAGTCAATCCCATCGACGGGGAGGCCTCGAAAAGCGGAGAATAGGGAGGGACATAGGCCTCATTCTTTTCAGAGGAGCCGGCGGTTTGGGGAATCAACGGAAAACTTGAATCTTAATGGGCGCCCCCCTCCCTAGGCGTCCCGATTCATGCCGCACCGATGCGACTCCGATGTCCAAGGCCCTTACTATTGCCTCTTTTCGCTCGGTCAAAGCAGTTAAAAGTTTTATGTGGAGCAGCAGGTGTGCACCGCTCACAGTTACCACAAAACGCAGCCACATGCATCAGCATTACAGATATACAGTCATTTGTAGCCACATATTACACTAAAAGTATGACAATGCCCTCACAGGCTTTTCTACTAGCAGTTGTTCACATACGACTAAGCGTTTGGTACGTGCAGTTGTCGCTCACGAACAGCCATCATCATACCATCATCATAATATTCAGTTTTAGTTTAGGCATCCTTGCCTGTTCCAATTTCAAGTGGAATGCAGCTGATCTTTCCATCTTCTCTTAGGACACCCAACATTTCTTTGCCCTTCAGATGCATATTTTTATATTAATTTAGATATTCGTTCTTCTGACATCCTTCGCATGTGTTTCTCATTTCTTTCTGTATTCCTCTATTTTCTGAAGTATGTTTTTCACACTCGTTTCATTTCTTATTTCACTATTTTTATCCGATCCATGAGTTTGTAACCAGTTAAATACCTTAGGAGTCTCATCTCTTCTGCTTCAGTCCTCCTCCTTTGACTGACGGTTAGCGTTTTTTGAGGAGTGTGTACCTACCAACTGCCGTAATTTTTCCAGTGCGTATTCTTCGTCATTGTTTGTAATATGATACCTCTCATCCCAGGTATTTGAAAGTATTCGTTTGTTCTAGCAGTTTATTGTGAATTATTATTTGTGCTCATAATTGCTCCTTATCATGGAATACCATTTTCTTAGTCTTCCCTTTAGATACTGTCGTATTATAATCATTTGCTATCTTGTGCAAGGGCGGAATTGTTCTGTGTAGTTTATCTTCTCAGTTGACAAAGATTTTTCTATCATCTGTAAACAGGAGCGTATTTATAAGTTTATTATTAAGCTTATAATGGTGCACGGCTTTATTCTGCCATGTCTTTATGGCGTTGTCTATGTATATATTAAAAAATGTAGGGTCTCTCTCATTGAGAGATGTTTCTTCCAAATGGACCTCGTTCTTGTACTTTGATTTCGGTGTGTATGTACATTGAATTAACCTTATTAGTTGCTGGGGCCGGCCGCGGTGGCCGTCCGGTTCTAAGCACTTCAGTCCGGAACCGCGTGACTGCCACGGTCGCAGGTTCGAATCCTGCCTCGGGCATGGATGTGTGTGACGTCCTTAGGTTAGTTAGGTTTAAGCAGTTCTAAGTTCTAGGGGACTGATAACCTCAGATGTTGAGTCCCATAGAGCTCAGAGCCATTTGAACCATTAGTTGCTGGGGTATACCATTCTTTCTTAAAATGTCCCATAATTTAACTCTATTATGTGAGATGATGGTATTCTCTGCGTTTTTCAATAATTTGGCAAACTGCAAAACACTGTGTAAGAAAGATCTTTCCATCCGAAACCGATTCTATTCTTCAGCAAGAAATGTTCCCGAAAGTAGCTTTAGTCTATTTGTTATTAGTTTCGCGTACATCTTGTATCCAGAGTTCAGCAAAATTATACCTTAACAACTGTCACTTACGTGCGATCCCATTTTTTAAAATAATACTGCTGTTTGCCAGTGCTCTGGTATGTTGCTGTTTCCAACAAGTAATTCCGAAATTCAATAGTTTTACGAATAATGATTCCGAAGCATATTTAAAAAATTCAACGTTTCGTTTTTCTTCTCCTGGGGATTTTCTATTCATAGATGTTGTTAAAGCAACCTTTAGTTCTTACAGTGATATAAGAACAACATTCTCGTCAGTAACTGCAGTTTTCGCATTTTCCTCATCACCTGTTCATAGATTTTGAAAGTAATCCAGACTCTCATTTTCCGAAATGGGGTAACTTGAACCATCTCTCTTTCATCTTTATGAAGTTGTCTCAGCATCCTAAAGGCTTTAGTCTGTTTCGTATGTACATCACATTGCATTTCACTCAGAAAAATATCCCAGCTTTGTTTTATTTTTCTTGTCTGCTTTTTGACGGCTGCTTGTGTCGCTTATACTCCACGTAGTCTTCTTGTTTCTTTGATTATGAATATCTCAGGTAGGCCTGTATTTTACATTTTATGATATTTGCTAGTCCTCTTTTTAATAGATTTTCATCTGTTTCCCTAAAACTTCACCAGCAGCTATATGTATTATTCTTACTATTTTTTCCATTCTTCCTTAATGTTCTGCCATTGTTGCATTTGTTTATTACTTCATCTAATCATTTTCTGTATAGCCGTGTAATGCTTGGAGCTAAGGTGTTCTGTAGACTACTACTCAAGTTTCGAACAGCCGTCTTGTCATCCTAATACGTCAGTGATACATAGAGCTGTCGACCATGGGGATTAGGTGGCTAGCACACCTAGATTGTTATGACACAGCTGCAACATTTCCCCTGCAGCCTCAGTTCGGTGGGCTTTTAGAATGCGTGTGAACATCAGCAGAACCTAGCGGGCGACGACCTTTGTGATGAAACTTACTGGCAGATTAAAACTGTGTGCCGGACCGAGACTCGAACTCGGGAGTCCCCGAGCTCGAGTCTCGGTCGGGCACACAGTTTTAATCTGTCACGAAGTTTCATATCAGCGCACACTCCGCTGCAGAGTGAAAATCTCATTCTGGACCTTTGTGATGTTCAAATCAGTGTTGTTAGGAAGTCACTGCAAATGAGTCATGCAACCCATGACACAAATATCATACTACCACCGAAAATATCATACATTTTTATTTTTCAGTCTGTCACCCTTCTACCATCTCGCCCTACGCTTATACACTGAAGAGTGAAAGAAACTGGTATAGACATGCGTATTCAAATACAGAGATACGTAAACAGGCAGAATACGACGATGTGGTCGGCAACGACTGTGCAAGACAACAAGTGTATGGAGCAGTTGTTTGATCGGTTCCTGCTGCTAGAATGCCAGGTTATCAAGATTTAAGTGAGTTTGGACGTGGTGTTTATAGTCGGCGCACGAGCCATCGGACACAGCTTCTCCGAGGTAGCGATGAAATACGACCATTTCACGAATGTACCGTGAATGTCAGGAATCCGGTAAAACATCAAATATCCGACATCGCTGCGGCCGGAAAAAGATCCTGCAAGAACGTGACCAACGACGGCTGAAGGTATCGTTCAGCGTGACAGAAGTGCAACCCTTCAGCAAATTGCTGCAGATTTCATTTCGGGCGATCAACAAGTGTCAGCGTGCGAACCATTCAACGAAACACCATCGATATGGGTTTTCGAAGCCGAAGGCCCACTCATGTACCCTTGATAACTGCACGACACAAAGCTTCACGCCTCACGTGGGCCTGTCAACACCGACATTGGACTGTTGATGACTGGAAACATATTTCCCCTTCGGACGAGTCTCCTTTCAAATTGTGTCGAGCGGATGGACATGTACGGGTATGAAGACAACCTCATGAATCCATGGACCCTGCATGTCAGCAGGGGACCCCTGATATGTCTAGAAAATATTATGACGGGTGACACGTACGTAAGCATCCTGTCTGGTCACCTGCATCCATTCATGTCCACTGTGCATTCCGATGGACTTGAACAATTCCAGCAGGACAATGCGATACCCAACACGTCCAGAACTGCTACAGGAACGCTCTTCTGAGCTACCAAACTCCCCAGACACGAACATTATTGAGCATATCTTGGTGCTTTGCAACGTGCTGTTCAGAAAAGCTTCCACCACCTCGTACTCTTATGGATTTATGGACATCCCTGCAGGATTCGTGTTGTCAATTCGCTCTTGCACTACTTAAGACATTAGTCGAGTCCATACCACGTCGTGCTGCGACACTTCTGCGAGCTTGCGGGAGCCCTACACGGTATTAGGCAGGTGTAACATTTCTTTGGCGTGAGAATGGATAAATTGTCCTTTGTCTTGCATTAATGTGATCTTCTACATTGTTAACGTTGATCTTGTATCAGAAGAATCCAGTAAGACTCTATCGTCAGCGTGTAGAGAGAGCTGCAGAAAGGTTTTAATGATAGGTCTCCCTCTTGTCGTAGACTGTCCAGCATCGTCAAATGTCTGTGGAGAAATCGTGCAAAAGTTTTCGTGTGAGAGCCTTGCCATAGGCATTTACATCCTCACCCAAGGATTTCAGGGCTGGGACGTATCTACTGCATTCTATGAATGTTGTATTAATTAAAGTGGAATGGGTTGCAGTGCTTCTAAGTACCGTAGTCTTAAGTGAGCTGTATTATGCCTTCGCCGTCTCGATACTTTGCCTGAAGAATTCTCTTAGTGTCTAATAAGTCGAAGGAATTACCATAGTGACATACACCATTTGTTTGCGGTCGCCTATTAGATATCCTCTTCATAACATGTACTTATTAATAGTAGCTAGTACATCTTTCAAACTGTTCACAAAAACTGGGCCAGCTCTCAGTGTCTCCAGAGAAGAGTTCGAACTTAATAGACGACAGCTTAATTGTTGTAACACAAGTGGATGATTTTGACAATGATTTCTTAATGTGCTCCGTTTAAATGGTGAATACCTGACATCACAAAAACGTCTTTCAGTTATCAATGAGAGAATGGGCTTCTAAGGCAGCATTACGTCAGTGTAAAGAAATTTTAAAAGACAGTGGCTTCAAATATGATAAGAAGAGCGTTTATTGTTGAAAAAATGCCATAGGCGCATTAGGAATCACATCCCTCTTAAAGACGCACGATACAAGAGGAGGAGGTACTTCAACAATGTATTAGAAAAAAGCAGTGGACGCAACGTCAAGACGTAGAGTAAGGTTTTTCTCGTGACGATTGATAGAAGTCGTTTTTAAAATGTGCTATTCCCCTCACAGATCTGAACGTATCTTATGATGTACCGCAGGCAAATGAACCTGATTATTGTCCGCAGCATCACGGTTCGGCGACGTGGACTTCTGTTTTCCCGCTCTGTGCTGCCGCGCATCGGCAGATCTTATCCCCTCCCACGCTACCCTGCCGCTCCGCCTCTATGCGCGGAAGCGCCATCCTACGTGACGCTGGTTAAGCTGTGTGTCATCTGAAATTCTTCACTCGCGAGTATTCCACTGTTTCAAGTAAGCAAAGATTGACTACAGGCCGTGACAAAGCGACTCGCTGATAGCGAGCTATGTTAGTGCCGGCGCCGTGCGACAATTGACGAGCGAATTTTGAATTAAATGGGCTCATCTGTGTGATCCTTATGGTTCAGACAAGGCACTTCTTAATGGTTCTCTAATGGTAATAGTAGGCACTGCGGGCCGTCTGAATTATCTTCTCAGCCTACGAAGAGTGGTGATATCTCCCCTTTAACTGCGTGTCATATCTTTTGTGGTGTTGCAGTAGCTTTGTCTTATGCTAGTAACAAGAAGGCGGCAGTGTATCATCCTACAAATTCCCCCCCCCCCCCCCCCCACCCCAGGGTTTCGGTTCCAGAGTCAAGGAGAACTTTTGTTCCATATTTACTCTCCGTCACACACCATACCCTGGATTTCGGGATACAAATGCCAGTCTTAATAACAACAGTTGACATTATTGGCTACTGAGCATGAAGAGCTTGCCTTGCTGCAACCAAAACCTCTGTTCCCAATTTTTTTCTATGATTGTATGCTGAGACAGGCACGACACCATTTAACCAAACTTGAATTTCCCCGTGAGCTGATATAGACGGCGCTGTTTTCGGGTCGCTTTTCCTGCTACTAACTGCCAAAGCAGTTGTCATATTGGCCGAGGTGGACAGATACGCGCAGCCTGTGTCGAGTCTTTCACATTATTCCACTGGACAGTAACCAACAGCCGACACCGGGCGTGATTGATTTAATGCTGAGAACTTCGATGTGTCAGGTACGCGGCCATAGAATGTTCTTGGGAAACTCCTTTGGCAGTTAATACCAGGAAAAGCGACCCCAAAAACGTCGCCAAGGTGGCAGCACTGACGTGCATACTCTCGAGAGACAGGGAGGGGAGAGAGTGGCATCGTATACTCCAGTATTCTTAAAAGTATAAAGCTGCCACACGCTAGAGCCTATACGTGAATCTGCGCAACACAATTAAACATAGAGCGGCACTCTTCATTGGCAACACTCGTCAGATATTATCTCTTTTCTAGCATTTATTCACAGAATTAATAAATATGAATCTATTTTTCGTCTAAATAAGGCGCAGGCCACTTACATTTTTTGCCTCATATTTTCATTATAATTTAATGACGTTCGTCGTTTTTTTCTTTTTTTTTCTTTTGCAACTGTCATCCCGATCTTACCTGATAATTCGTTAATTCTGGCAGATCTGAGAAACGAATTCCTACAGAGTAGGTGGGCTTGGCTGTCTAGCTGGCAGAGCGCTGGACTCCAGCCCCTGGAAGTCCTTGTTTCAATCCCAGATAGAAGGACGGAATTTCCCTCATTCCAGTTCCTCCAGATTGGCCTCAGGTCCACTCAGCCTACTGCAACGTGAGTACTGGGGATCTTTTCCGGGGGTAACAGACGGCCAGAACAATGGGTCCGCCACCCTTTCCCGTCTAGTATCTTGGCGAAAGAAACGATGCAATACCTTGAATTCAGGCAAGAATATTTTTCACAAGAGGAGGCGGCGAATGGGGGGCGATGATCGGAAAACGTGTCGAATGGTGATGTAGGTTAAAGTACCAGCTATCTCACAGTGAGCCTTCGTACAGGAGATACCATCTTCGGTAACCGTACGACAGCAGTTTACTCGCCATACGTTAAAATTATGCATGCACTAAATATGGCGAGATAGCTGAGCGTGTATAGAGTCACATTTGCACGCTGTAAGTCATTAGTTTAATGTAAGTGGAACGATGAGTTCCTTATTTTTGTCAGCGTCGAAATGGATTGATGTATGTGACCAAAAATGAGGGAGAAGACTACGGAATTTCAAATGCACTTGTTGATGGCTGCAAAATTAATACATCCAGAACGAATCTAAATTTCAGTTAGATGCTGGTTTATAGCTGCAAAAATAACATACGGAAAACCAATGCTGCACTATGTTAATGACATAAATTTCCCCTTAAATTTATACAAAATGTAATGCAGCTGTGACAAGATGTCTTTCATACAATGTTTGTAGTGTGAGAATAATACTTGTTACAAATATTTCTATGACGACTATCGGTCTAAAAATTATAAATCGCAACATTTACTTAAATAAAAATGTAAATGTTCGTTTGTTCAGAATTTTTAATCCACGAAAGTTCTTCACCAATTGCTTTGAAATTTTGACACAGTGTTGCATTCGAATACGCACGTGTTTTTATATACCTCTTTCTTAAAAGTATTTGATATATAAATAAATATTTAATATATAAAGAGGAAACTTATCAAAATTCTCGAAGTACTCAACTGATTCACTTGAAATTTTTACATGTTCCTGTGATAAACGGTTGGACACGTATAGGCTATACATTTTTGATATATGGTATATAATATATAAATATATATGTAAAATATAAAATAGTGAAGAAAGTTGTATTTATGGAAAGTTGTATTTACGGCTTATTGACTTATGATGAGGACACGACTACAGAATCTGACATTGCAATAATAGTAAACAAGGTTCAAGCTCAGAGAGAGGGAGAAAGAGGAGACAGACAGAGGGGTGATTGGAAGTGGATGTAGAAAGTGGAGAGATGGAGAGACAGACGGGAAGGAGGAGGAGAGAGAGGGGGTAGGAGGAGGAGGAGAGAGAGGGGGAGGGGGAGGAGGAGGTGGTGAGGGAGAGAGGGAGGGGGAGGAGGAGGTGGTGAGGGAGAGAGGGAGGGGGAGGAGGAGGTGGTGAGGGAGAGAGGGAGGGGGGGAAGGAGGAGGTGATATGGAGAGAGGGAGGGAGAGAGGGAGAGAGAGAGAAGGAGGGGGAGAGAGAAGGAGGGGGAGAGAGAAGGAGGGGGAGAGAGGAGGAGGGGGAGAGAGAGAGAGAGAGAGAGAGAGAGAGAGAGAGAGAGAGAGAGAGAGAGAGAGGGGGGGGGGGGGAGGGAGGGAGAGAGAGGGAGAGAGGCGGTGAAGAAGATTAGGGCGTATTTCCAAATCCAGTACATATTACAAATGTGTTTAGTAAAGAGCGTAGTAAAGCAGTGAATTAACAAAGAAAAAGACAGAAGAAACGCTAAATTCGAATTTAGTAAGATCGAAAGCGCGCCCCCACGGAGTATCAGATTGAAACTTACAAACTACATCATCGCGCTGTTTAGTAAAACGCGATTGTTTTAACAAATGGTAACTAAATTCATCTCTTAGATATAGGTTTCAGGAAGGACCGTCGCTGTGAACGGTGTTAAAGCAAGACACCGGGCATGAAAGACCACAGGACCATTCACTCCATTTTCCGACCTCACACCTTCCCCTTGTTAGCTTCCGCGTAACCTCGAATCATGTTCTGTATGGCATAAGCTGTAAAGTTCTCGTATGGTTGGTATTTCTTGTGTCGTCCAGAATATCGCAGGACCTGTTTCCTAACAACACATTTATATTTGATGTGGACACTTTACTAATTTTTCTTTGAAGTAAATTTTTAAATTCCACGCACCGTTTCCCGTCTACCGCTCTTTGCACACCAATGACGCGCTCAGCTTTAATGTTTTTCTTGCATCTTTCGACACGTTTTCCGTCTTTGCTGTCACTGCTTTCTCCTTCTGATCACCGATAACATTCAACTTCGTTAACAAGCAGCTTGCGCTGTCGGGTAGCAACGCGCACTATTTTAACTGCCAGGTATGCGGTTCGCTTTACTGAGTAAAACGTGTACTTGCGGTCCGTTGTTGTTCAAAGCAATCTGATTCTTTTCCGTTGAGTCATCACAGTCAACAATTTTCACTGCAGCATTAAGAAGCGGTTCATTCCTTTACTACACAACCTGATCAAAAGTATCTTGACACCTATCAGCAGACGTTAATACGAGGTGTGCCAACCGTCGTATTTATGACGGTTTGAATTCTTCTGCAGACATTTGAATGTATCTGAGTGTCTGTGGAGGAATGGCACCCTTTTCAGCCCTTCTTCCTCAAGAATCGAAACCAGAGAAGGTAGTGATGTTGGACTTCTGACTCATCACTGATGTGTTCATTGGGTTCAGGTCGGGACTCTGGGTAGGCCGGTTGATTTGTGGACTGTTACTGTACACTGATGTGTTCATTGGGTTCAGGTCGGGACTCTGGGTAGGCCGGTTGATTTGTGGACTGTTACTGTACACAAACCGGTGCCCCACAGAAGCTGCTTTCTGACATAATGCACTGTCATGTTGATACAACAATCAGTCATCGTCTTCGAACTGTTCCGCCACTGTACGCAGCACACGATGCTGTAAAATGTGTTCATATCGTTCCGCTTTTAGCCTTTTTTTGGGTGCAATAAGTGGACCACACCCTAACCAATTTACGGTTGACCCTACACACGATGGAGGTCCAGGCATTCGCCAAACCCAACCCTTTCCTTCTCATAGCCACATGGTGATCCATCACGCCAAATAACTCGTTTCCAATCACCCCTATCCATTGGCGTCACGTTTTAGACCACCTCATGCGTCGCCTAGCATTGACTGCCTTATGAGGAGCTGTTTGATTGTTGTATCCCATCCTTTTTATCTGTCTACGCACAGTCATTGTGCTAGTGCTATCTGGACTACTGGTAGCACTTTGGAGCTCATGAGTGATTTCTTCCGCTGATTTCATGTGCTTTTTTCAACCACCCGCCGCAATGCTCAAGGTCTCAGTCAGTATATGATGGCTGTCTGGTGTACGTATAGCTGTGGTTGTTCCTCCCTCCTAATTGGGAACTGCATTTCACCTTGAGGAGTTCATCTCTCCTAGCTTCCACTTGGCATGTGAACACCACAAGCTCCGGGGATCCTAACTGCATTTCACCTTGAGGGGTTCATCTCTCTTAGCTTCCACTTGGCATGTGAACACCACACGCTCAAGGGATCCTAAACACCACAACCAGACAATGCTGATGGTCTCACTCCTATTCTGTGGCGTATTGGGGTTAAAGGCCGTGTTGTGTCATAAAATGAGCAATGCCTCTGCTGAGGACAATGAGGGCGATGCAGTTCGTTTGTCGTCTCTGACGCTCGGAAGGAGACTGTATACCTGGCGTCCGGAATTTCCTCTGTCCCAGTCCCGCTGCCACTCGTCGAGTGTCCAGTCTCAAAAGCGCTAACTTATTAGTCATACTGAAACCTGTAATTTCTTGTACATTGTTACTTGCGCCACAACAAATTTGCTGCGGCAAGGTATCGTACTGTGATGTCAGTGGGACATAGTCCCAGAGTGACTCGCTGGTACCAGTCGTTTGTCTCGGTGTCTCACTCCTGACACTGTCGCTGTGCAGGTCATGGGCGGCCTGATGAGCTACCTGTGGGGCGGATCCGCGGCGGCGGCCGACGACGACGACCCGGCGCTCGACGTGCCGGACCCGGTGCTGGGCGTGACGCCGCGCGAGAAGCGCATGGTCACCGACTGCTGGGACATCGTGCGCCAGGACGCCAAGGGCAACGGCACCGAGCTGCTGCTGCTGTGAGTACCACCCACGCCATTCTCGTTTGCTAGTGCAGTCATCAATCAAAGCAGTAGTCGAGGCAGGATTACATCCCATCCCTTGTCTTGTTCAATCTGTAAACCGAATAAGCAGTCAAGGAAACCAAGGAGATTTGGAAAAGGGAATTAAAGTTCATGAACAAGAAATTGAAAAAAAGTTTAAAAAGCTTTGAGCTCTGCCGACGACCACAGAAGTTAAGTCCCATAGTGCTCAGAGCCATTTGAACCATTTTAAGCAGGAAGGTGGTTGAGTATGCTTTGCCTGGTGCTACTCTGCCACCTTCCTGCCTGTGGTGCGGTTCTGCTACCTCCGTCGTTTTAAATATGGACTGCCGCTTTTATCGCGCTATTTGTTTACAACTTGACGTGAATGATAGGTAGTGGCTCTAAGGCAGTTACCTTTCGGTGATGACTTGTTAAAAAGAATCTTTACCTTTATTTGAAGGCACAGTGTCAGTTGCTTCGAAAGAACAGACACCACGCAGATCCATCAGCTGTGAAACACTAAATGTAAATTAAAGGGGGATCACTGCTATCATCTGCAGCGGGACATTACGCGAAATCAGGGGCGACGAGCGAAAATGTGTACCGGACCGGCATTCGAATACGGGATCTCCTGCTTACTAGGCAAGTGCGGTAACCACTGCTCCATCCGGGACATAACGTCATCCAAAACTGCACGGACTGTCTCGACACATTCACGGCTTATGCACACCCCCATCCAGTGACAACGAGGCTATGTGTGTTGTGGTTGTACTTGAAGTGCCCTTCTGGATTCGAAATGCGCTAGGGGTTTTCTTGAAATGAGGGATTGCGATTGTGTGCATGTTTTCTGTGTGAAGGCTTGTGTTTGGTGTTTTATGTATGTGTTATTGGTCTCTAAAGAGGCGTGTAAGGGTTAATTTTGGGCGTTTATGAGAAGCTTCTGGTGGTTCGTTTCCTAAATTTTGTATGAGAAAGTGGGGCGAAGTTTGTGTTCTTTCGTAAAATTTTGTGGATTTTTTCTTGAATAAATGTGTAGGTAGTGGGTTGGCCTAGGAGGTCACTTATGTGTGTGTTAGGGACGTATCTGCCCGCGCCAGAATGACACGGAAAACTTTGATCTGGAGACGTTGCAGTCGGGAAAGTGCCATGTCTGACGCCATAGACCACACTTCCAAGCCCTACAGGATGACTGGAAGTATAAGCTGGCGCCAGAAGAGCAGTTTGCATTGAATGGTAATACCATCGCCTTTCAGGAGTGGATATATAGCCTACAGAAGAGGGCGCAGCTCTTGTTTGCAGCGGTAATGAGGTACCTGTTCCATGTTAGGCGGCGATCTATTTCGACCCTCAGGTATATGATTGAGTTTCTCCAAGTTAGCTCTCGGCCGTCAATTGTGACTTGGCGATCCGGGAGTTTGATTTTAGGGGTGAAACAGATCGCTTGGCACTTTGCAGGATTGATTTTAATTTTCAAGCGGTTGCACCACTGGGTTATTTTGTTGAGATGTTGCTGAAGGTGGCAGTGTATGAGGAGGAGGCTGCGACTGCCTCTGTAAATGGCGGTGTCGTCCTCATAGAGAGCAATCTCTCCGCCAGTCTGCCTAGGGATGTCATTCAGCCCAAAGAGCGCCACCTATCCGCAGTCCCTGTTAATTATACTCCTTTTCGCTATTTAGAGATTCCCACAGGAGTCGGCAGGTAAGCAGGAGATCCCGGGTTCGAATCTCGGTCCGGTACGCATTTTCGCTAGTCGCCGCTGATTCCGCTTAATGTCCCGCTGCAGCTGATAGCAGAGATCCCCATTCAATTTACATATTGAATCTTTACCACTTGAGGATGCGTCTTTTAGTGGAGCGAAACCGGTCATAACTTGTAATAAAAATTATTCTACAGCCAGTGTGGATTATTTCCTTCAAGATGTGGAAGTTTAGCTGCGGTTGCCGCAATTCAAAATCACATGCTCAAAATTATGAGACAATCAACACTAGTAAAACAACGGTAATGAAATGTAATGGAATTACATTACAGGGAAGTAGATTACGAAATGAGAAACTAACAGTAATGGATAAGTTTTGATATTTGGGCAGCAAAATAGATGACGATGGCTGAAAAAGAGCGGATATAAAATTCAGATTGTCAACAGCAAGAAAAGCGAAGTTTTTGATAGACGAATTATCTGACAGTCATGACTGCAGATCATTCTGATCTTGATCAAATGAAGAAGATGAATTACATTTTCTTTAGGGTGAATCTTTCAGCTATGTCTAAAAGTATTGCTTTATTTACTGTCGATTTCGCCACTACAGTGCACCATCTCTTGGTCCCTCTATGATAAACTGAGTAACATGCTGACGACCGGGTAAGAGCCATAATGCACCTCAGTAGAGGGCACTATCAAATCTATCTCCACGATGATGAATTCCTTCCTTCCTGTTTTGTAGTGACAGAATCAGCACATCAACTAGATGCCAGCAGCAGGAAGGAAGGAATTCATCACCACCGTACATCGACCTGACTATTATGGTGGCTACCCGGGTACTCTCATGATTGGCCGATTTAGTATCATACAAAGGTCTGAAGATGGAGCATTGTAGCACCGAAAACAGTGCATAAAACAACACCTCTAAACGAAGCTGAAGGATGCATCCATACTACAATAAACTATGAATCTTATATATATATATATATATATATATATATATATATATATATATATATATATATATATATATATATATAGACTAAAGTTCAGTCTTGATCACACCATTTATGAATTATGAAACTTGGTATGAAAATTAAATTTAATAAAACTTGCCTCATGGAACACATCATACCAAAATATGCTATAATCAATATCCAATCCAAATCTAGTAATGTAACATATGTACAACAAAAGAGTAGTATCTTATGGATTAAATCTGAAATTAGAGAAGCTTTTAAGATAAAAGATCTTTTAAATGTCGAAATGTATAGTCTACATTTAGTGCTAAGTAATGAACTCTCACCTTTGATTTTTTTTCTATTTTACTAAGCAGCATTGATGAGAAAATAGACTTTTTACGTAAAGCGATTACCCAAAGACATCAGAGAAAATTTGATTTACTCGTAGCTAAACAACAAAATAAGCTTTTAGAAAAGGTCAACAATATACATCAATTTTATCCAAGGACAATGAATCTTACAGATATTCAGTTCACAAAGTCCTAAATGTCGCTAGTCTATCCTGTGTAAACCTCTTCATCTCACCATAACTACGGCAACCTGCCTACCGCAGTAGTCAAGCCATGGTCTCCCCCTACAGTTTTTACTCCCCCCTCCCTCCATTTCCTGATCCCTTCTTTTAGGCAAGAAGCGATATAAATTTCTTTTTTCTTCAATTCCATCAGTAGAAATGGTCAAGCTAGGAATATACAATAGTCTCTTGTTCGTTGTTCCCTTAGGGATCGCAGAGGCAAAATCAGATTAATTACAGCACGGACATGGGCAATTAGAGTGTCATTTTTCTCGCAATCCATACGCGAAGAGAGAGGGACAAAATAAATTGTGGTACAATGGGAAGTATGCACTGAAATATGGCATATAGTACTATAGTCATGTGTATGCTAGTTGCTACTGTAGAACTACCTTAACAAAGGTGATGCACAGTAAACACTAACAAAGATCTTATCACAATTAGTGCAGATAAACCTGCTGAATTGGCAGCTGTTAACTAGCAAAGTTATACATCCATAAGAAGTTAATCATTCTGTACATGTATCTAGTCGTAATGTGTACACTTTCTTCAGTTAATTAACTGAAGTCCTTGACTTCCCCTAGAACTAACATAGTAATATGTGGAGACATGAACCTTAAAGCAGGTGTTGAGGGTGAACACTATTGGTGTCGCACAAATGGTGAACATGCTATGAATGCATTATAAAGTTACAGATATTGATAGGAAAAGTTGTGAAGTACTTACAAGAAATCTTGGCCTATCTGATCATTACTGCCACATAATAAAGCTAGACAGGCTTTAAAAAAAATAATAAAATAAAAAAAACTGCAGGCCTATGAATGGATCTTCTCAGACATTGACAGATCAAACGTGGGATGTAGATGTCAAGTTCTCTACATTCTGCTCATCGTTTAAATTAATTTTCGAGATAAACTTTCGAAAAATAGTAACTTAAGCAACAGCAGCTAAGTAACTGTGGGTATTAGAAAGTCCTCCCACTTACTTAAATGTCTCAGTGTTTTGCAAAATCAGAACACAACTCACAGTTCCTTGATTACTAACGCAAGTACAAAAAGGTATACAGAAGGATATTGATTACTGCAAAAAGAAATCATTCAGTGACAATAATGTATAATGCAGAAAATAAAAGCAAAGTAGTTTTGGATGTCATAGAACATGGAAGTGGGGAAAAAGAGAGAAAAATATAATAACATACACATCAAAAATGGAGTAGATAAACACAATCTTCAGGAATAGCAAATTTTGTTAGCGATTATTCCCTTGGTGTTGCAGAGTAGTTGCGACAAAATATTCCTAAAACACTTGTAACACCCACAATGAGTTACACGACAATAATAAGTCAGTTGTTTCTCCCAATGGAGCTTGAAGTGAGGAAGACAATACAGTTGTTAAAAAGGAAGTCGGCAGGCACAGATGATGTGCTAATGTCTGTTCCCAAGGTGTGTATTGGCAACATACAAACGCCATCAATAAGCATAATAAGAGGCCCTACAATTCAGCTATTTCTCCAAGGTACATGATGTGTTCCTTTACTAAAGAAAGGTAATGTGATGAATAAAGGAAACTGCAGGCCAGTTACCGAGTGGGGTAGCGCAGTAGTCAGCACATTGGACTCCTCGCATCAAGGAGGACGACGGTTCAAACCCGCCTCCGGCCATCCTTATTTAGGTTTTCAGTGATTTCCCTAAATCGCTTAAAGCAAATGCCAGGATGGTTCTTCGAAAGGACACGGCTGCTGTCCCTCACTCTCCTTCCCTAATCCGAGCTTGTGCTCCGTCTCTAATGACCTAGTTGTCGACGGGACGTTAAACACTCTTCTCCTACTCCTCCTCTGCAGGCCTGTTTCACTACTGCATTCGTTCTCTAAAATAATTGACTCAGTCATGAAAGAATAATGAATTACACGAACAGATACAACCTCTTTTAGCGAAGCACAGTGTGGTTTTCGAAGTGGGAGAAGTACAATCTCGGCCATTACAGAGCTCACGAAAATGATATTGGAAGCTCTTGACGAGGGTGACTGTGTTACAGATGTATTCTTATTTTTGTTCATAAGTTTCTGACCCTACTAAATAAGCCAGAAGCTTGTTTAGGTATAGCACACAAGTGGCTCCAATCTCACAGGATGCAAAATGCAGTGATAGTTCACATGTCAGCTGATAATAAATGTTAAGTAAAACAGTTATCAGACAACCGTAGTGTATTGGATCCAGTTGTGCTCTTAATATACAGGGTGGTCAGAAACAGTCTGAAAAGCTTGTAATTGTGTTGCAAGGTAAGTTGTGCAGAGGATTAGTTATTTAGAAAATGCTTCGAGGCGTTGAGCGGTTTCCGAGTTAATAAACATTAAACTTTAGCGTATCACGCCACTGCGCGCGCACAGATACAAGTGGCTCGCCAGAGACGGTTTCGCCAAACGTGTGCTTCGCTTGCTTTTCTAAAACCGAACAGGATAGCGATACAACAGTTCGTTCAGATGGTTCAAATGGCTCTGAACACTATGCGGCTTAACATCTGAGGTCATCAGTCCCCTAGAACTTAGAACTACTTAAACCTAACTAACCTAAGGACATCACACACATCCATGCCCGAGGCAGGACTCGAACCTGCGACCGTAGCGGTCGCGCGGTTTCAGACTGAAGCGCCTAGAACCGGTCGGCCACACCGGCCGGCTACAACAGTTTGTCATGGGATGGAACGATCGAACCCGAGCCAAACCTGAGCAGTCTCGTACGCTATCAACTGACTAACTGTATCTGGAGGGCCGCTTGACTTTGCGCGCGCAATGGCCCGATCGACTAAGTTCAATCCTAATTAATTCGGAAACAGTTTTTTAGCAGTTATTTTTTTAGCAATTATTTCCCAACGGAACCCACGCTGCAACAACCTTTATGTCAATGACTTTCCAAACAAGATAACATTTGGAGAAAAAGTTCTCGGCTGAAGACAGCAACGCCATTGTCACTGGCAAAACGCCAGAATCCGTATTAGAGACTGCAAATGTAACTCTCAATGCTGTTTACAATGGTTACTATGCAATAACATTATCACTTCATATACTTACTTATTTCTTTGACGAAGATCCAAACACCATCATGCTTCAAATCTGTTCTACAGTAACAGGTTGCTAATTGGTATCGATAAGGTACTCATAATTCAAGTTCACTGTGAGTTAGCCACTGTTCATTTGCTAGCAAAACATCACAATTTAGTTCTTCCAACCAGTATTCCATTTCTGTAAGTTTATTTTTAAGTGACTGTACATTTATATGCAAGACAAACACACGTTTTGCCTTGATGTTTGGTCTCAGCCTGTTAGTCAGGTTGGACATACACAAAATTCTGGTCTACTTTCACCTGGCTGCGCTAGGTAAAATGCATCGGATGACTCCCATAAAAAAAACCCTGAGGTTCCGTCCTAGCGCAAGTGAGACGAAGTGTTCTTCTGCTGGCAATGTTGATGATGGAAGTGGTGTTGTCTCTGCTGTACTGTGGAATTGCCAGTTTAAAATGATTTCGCTTTTGGGTTTTTGACGTCCATTGTTGATATCATTTAGATTAGATTAGAACTGACAGTTTAAAATTATTTCGCTTTTGGATGTTTGATGACCATTGTTATTATCTTGACGGTAAATGATGACAGCCAAGACAGTTGCAGGATAAAGATTTATTAAAATTCTTGACCACAGTTTCGGTATATCTAAATACACCTTTATCAGAAGTAAAATACACCTGTTTTCAGGAAAATCCTGAAAATAGGTGTATTTTACTTCTGATGAAGGTATATTTAGATATACCGAAACCGTGGTCAAGAATTTTAATAAATCTTTATCCTGCAACTGTTTTGGCTGTCATCATTTACCGTGAAGAATTTCAGCAGTTGCTGTTTCAGCCATGTTTAAAATCTTGAAATTGTTATTATCAAGGTGTAGCCCGTATAAAGTGTAGAATGTGCGGCCGTTGTTGCTAACACCCAAGATTCTTACATTTTTTAAATCTTTACTTAACAATGACGTTTGTTTTTTGTCGGCAGTAAGTGCCTTGTCTACTCAGGACCACTATGATAAATCGCGTCGGCGTCGGATATTCAGCACTAAAACATTAGTGTGTGTCGGCAGTCCTGAAGTTTTTTATTTCCGGTTTGCTTTATAAGCTTCTTTTTTGTTTACATCATTTGCCCCTCCGTACAGCTCTACATTGTCTTCTGAGGACAAACTTACTGCGTCTGTGGACTGCACGTCTTCACACTTCGGGTAGAGAAGAGCCAGGCTTTATGAGGACACTCGCATTTACCGTCGATTGTTCGTTAACAAAAGGAGCAAATTCATGACCGTTGCCGTCAGCTGTAACAACTATTTTGTTCCTCTTCTCAAGACTCTTGCCGCTTTTAGATCGTGTGGTTGTATATTTATTGTCCAAACACACATATTTTCTATAATAGTACATTCATTCTTTTTTGTGATTTTCAGCTAAGTGTAGCACTTATAATTTGATTAAAAGTAAGATAATGCCACGCTGCTGAGATTTAAAAGCTTCAGCCTCCATTGCTAATGATGGCCTGGAGTTGATCTCGAGGCCGCGGATTACATGTACCTGGTACGCCAACGTCCAGGTGTTTTTCCGTGGTCATTACCGCTGTGGTTCTCCCCTTGTACCTGCAACGGCCGTTCTCTGCAGCACGGGTATCTACGATCCGTTCACCTTGAGACTTTCTTCTTTGTTGTTGAAGCTATTGTCGTGTTTGTATATTTCTATAGTTGCCTGAACAAGCCGGTGTCATAGCTCTCATCTACAGCAAGAGCTTCCATGCCGGCGAATTTCACTATATGGTCTGTCTCACACAGCACGTGCTCCGCCACGGCCGATTTCTCCACCTGCCGCTACCTGCAATGTCGCTTATGTTCGGTGGTCCTGGTGTTGAGTGCTCGTCCAGGCATTCCAACATAGACTTTTCCATATGTACGTGGCATGCGGTATATTCATGACATTGCAAGTGGGTCCCTTCTCTGCTTTGTCGGCTTATGAATAGTCTTTATGCCGTGTTTGCGCGATATATGGTCGACTCTGTCAGTCACTCTGGGAATGCATGACATAAAGGCTGCGCCCGACATTTCCTTTCCCGATGACCCACTTCGCCGGCGTTTTACTCTGTGACACTTCTTACGTATCTGGTGGAGTACCCATTGCTCTTCAAAACGCTTGTCAGGTTATGCATCTCGCGTGTGAGGTTCTGGGTCTCACACATTCATCTCGCTCGCGTTACGAGAGTATTAATCATGCCTATTTTTTGGCTCGTTTGGCGATTGGAGAGCTTTTGCAGGTACTGATCCGTGGGTGTCGATTTTTGATACACGCTTTGTGTCAGGTTTTCACCATCTCTCGTGACCAGCACGTTTAGGAGGGTAGCTATTCCCCTTTTTTTTTTTTTTTTTTTTTTTTTTTTTTTTTTTTTTTTTTTTTAACCTCCATGCTAAATTTTATGTTGGCATAGAGGCTGTTCAGGTGTTTTAGGAAGTAACCAAGCTGTTCCTCACAAAATGAAAGTATCGTCGACATTCTGTACCACATCTCAGGTTTACAAGGTATCAAATCCAGCACTTGGGATTAGCTGTGTTACATGAGGAAGTTGGCCACCACTGCACTATGTGGGCCACCCATGGCTGCGCCTTCTAGCCGTTGCTAAAAGTTGCCATTCCACCTGAAACAGCTCGTGGAGAGACGTGGGCGAAAGAGCTTGGTCATGTCTCGTTTTTCTTCGTGAGCGAATTCATGTAACAAGCAGATATTTAGCAACAACGGATGAAGAATTTTTGGTCATTTTCTCTCTACTATGTAGCAGCAGGCATCGAAACGAACTATCATCCCGTGAACTATACCTATGCAGGATATCATTGCTAATACAGAGGCGGCTGTTCGGACCTTTCCTTGTGAAAGACCTGTTGAAATACGCACTGGTATAGCCAGGATACTGCGCCGAGCGAAACCACCAGGTTTCAACCTGAAGAAAGAAGTAGTAAAAGCTATAAAGAGCCTTAACGCCGACGAGAGTATACTGGTACTGCCCGCCGATAAGGGAAATGTCACCGACGCAATGAAGACCGAAGGTTATGAGCACAAAATCCGGGACCTATTAAATCCGACGGCGTACCGAAAACTAGCACAGATCCGACTCAGCGGATCACGCGGAATACGAATCCAGGCGTCTTCTCTCTTGGTGGACATACAGAGGAACCTGCGCTACATAGAAACCCTACCACCTTGGCTATATGAATGACCAAAGATCCGTTAAGACCAATTGTTATCGCTCTTGGCTCACCGATATATAAACTGGTGAAATACTTGGCCTCTCTGCTCCGGGCTCTCTACTCCAGCCGCACGTGGGAAAGGTTGACACATACATACTGTAAAGGACTCAGGACATTTCACTGAGAAGGTGGAGAAACTAAAAGTGTAATCAAAAGACATCATCACATTTGACATTGTTTCCTTGTTTACCAAAGTAACACTCAGCGGTTCTCTGGAGGATATCGGTTTCATTATCCTGCAAAACATCACCAAGGTCTTTTATGAATGTCTCACCAAGAGCTATTTCATGTGGAATAGCAACTTCTACAAACAGCTGGAAGGCGCCGCCATGGCTAGTCCACTTAGTCCAATGGTGGCCAACTTCTTCATAGAAGATTTCGAAGTCCAGACGCTGGACTAGGCACCTTGTAAACCTAAGGTGTGGTACAAATACGTCGACGATTTCTTAATCGTGTGGAACCATGGTAAGGTACACCTCGGCGATTTCCTAGGACACCTGAACAGTCTCTATGCCAACATAAAATTTACCATGGAGCTAGAGAATGACCAACAGCTACCGTTCCTAGATGCGCTGGTCACGAGCTATGGTGAAGACCTGGGACAGCCGGCCGAAGTGGCCGTGCAGTTCTAGGCGCTGCAGTCTGGAAGCGCGAGACCGCTACGGTCGTAGGTTCGAATCCTGCCTCGGGCATGGATGTGTTGATGTCCTTAGGTTAGTTAGGTTTAACTAGTTCTAAGTTCTAGGGGACTAATGACCTCAGAAGTTGAGTCCCATAGTGCTCAGAGCCATTTGAACCATTTTTGAAGACCTGGGACACAGTGCGTGTCGAAGACCGACACACACGGAGCGATTCGTGCACAAACTATCAAATCATCACCCGAACCCAAAAGTGGCACGATTAACACGCTCGTAACGCGAGCAAGACGAATATGTGAGCCGCAGCACCTCAGACGAGAGATGCAATACTGAAAAGCTTTCTGAGTAGCAACGGGTACTCCACCAGTTACGTAAGAAGTGTCACAGAACTAAACACTCAGAGAAGTGACACTTTGGAAAGAGAAATGTCGGGTACGGCGTTTCTGAAATACATTCGTAGAGCGACGGACAGAATCGGCCGTATATTGCGCAAATACGGCATAACGACTATTTATAAACCGACAAAGAAGATCAAATAGTGTCTCAGATCGGCAAAGGAGAAAAGTGACTCACCTGAAATGTCGATAAAATACAGAATACCATGTTCTTGTGAGAAGTCTATATTGGAGTGAGTGGGCCCTCTATGAACACAAGCAGCACCGAACATATGGTAAGCGGCTTTGCAGGTTGTGGGCAGGTAGAAAAACCGACCGTGGCGGAGCACGTGGTGTGTGAGACTGACCGCATAGCGAAATTCGCCGACATGCTATACAGAAGAGCTATTACACCTGCTTGTTCAGAGTAGCTACAGAAATACACATGCGTGACAATAGCTACAGCAAGAAAGAAGAAAGCCTCCAGATGAAAGGACCCTGGATTCCCGTGCTGCAAAGAACGACCGTTGCTAGTAGCACGAGGAGAACAGCAACAGCGGCGATGGCCACAGAAAAGCCCTAGGACGTTGGCGTGCCAAATACATAAAATCCGCGACCTCGACTCCAGTCCACCACGGGCAGTAGAGGCTGAAGATTAGACAGTGCCAGCCACTCGTGCTGGAGAAGCGACAGAAAAATTAACAAACGTGTGCCGTGGAACCCGATACAGAAGCCAACAGACTTTTTTTAATACTTCTTGCACTTATTACTACATAAAACACAATTTAAATGACACATTACTGTTTTCAGTATTTCACTAGTAGTTCGGTACATACCGGTAATAATGGAACAAGAGAAGGTATGTGCCTCTATATACCAATAAAAAAAACATTTCTCCACGATGCAATAAAATTACATAATAAACTGCCGAAGAAATGACAAAGATTACTAAAACACGTGTATTTAAAAAGGCAGCTAAAATACTTAATAAGTAATACATATTACACTAACTCATATTACACTAGCCGGTCGGAGTGGCCGAGCGGTTTTAGGCGCTTCAGTCTGGAACCGCGTGACCGCTTCGGTCGCAGTTTCGAATCCTGCCTCGGGCATGGATGTGTGTGATGTCCTTAGGTTAGTTAGGTTTAAGTGGTTCTAAAGTTCTAGGGGACTGATGACCTCAGATGTTAAGTTCCATAGCCATCATGAAGGATTGCTGAGTTAGTTTTTCAGTTTGACTGAAGGCAGAGGATGAAGACATGCATGGGGCGTATTTGCATTTTTAAGGGCCTGCAGTCTGTTTTCCAACTGATTGACGAGAATATGTAGCGCATATTAGCATGTTCGTGGTATATATCACCAGCGCGTGTCCATAGTCTGTACAGTGATTACGTAGGTTCTGTATTGTATGTTGTCTGTTGAAAACTCCACATGATCGAAAGAACATTGCACAGTACAGACCAACCGAATGAATCGGTGCAGTTATGACATTGACCTCATAATCGGGAGTTTGTCCGTCTATCCAGATTTAAGTATTCCGTGGTTTCCTTGAATCATTTCAGGCAATTGACAGGCTGGGTGCTTCAGCAAGGCTACGACTGATCGCCTGTCATATCCTCGTAAAAACATATCTATATTTTCCATGCTTAGGTATATCTTGAGCTATGTTTTTTCACTGTATTATGATGACAAATCATGTATCACTGAGAAATGATCCCCGGAGAAATAAACAACAGAATGAATCCTTTATATTACAATACCGTGGTGTAGTCCTTGCACCATTGTAATCATAACTGCTTTACAACCTGAGGAACAGTGTTCTCCTGGCATCTGAAAAATGTTATTTAATTACTTAAAAAACACACGTTTACCACAAATAACACTCCACTTCCAAGTAACATATTACGTCTATGTTTTTTATTATGTGGCTTCATACATTATCTTCAAATATCTTTTCTGTAATAATAAGATGTCAGTAAGAAAAATAGCCTTTTCCGACAGTTTAGCGGTCTTGTCTTTGGGCATAATTTTTCTGCTACACAGTGCACATGTCTCAACAACTTATGTCAAAACGTCCACGATTATTTCCCAGAACACAGTACTACAACGTTATTCTAAATGATGGACCCATTTTCAAAACTTCGTACTTATTCAAGTACAAATCCAAAATGAACAAGCTTTATACCAATGAAAAAAAGGAAGTTTGAAAGGTTTTTTTTCATAATGTTTGATATCAATTTAAAACTTTCGTGAATCCGTAAGACATCATCCTTGACACACGCGGTCGGCCTGTGCTTTTTCCTTTGCACACACTCCCAGTCTGTTTAAATTGCTTAAACCAACGGCTAATGCTTTTGCGAGTTGGTGGTTGAAGACCGAATGTTGTACGAAATGCCCCCTACAGTGCAATTTGCGACTCACTTTTCGCGAACTCAAGAATGCCGAAAACCTTGTGCTTCACATTCGCCATCTCACTTAACTGACAGTGAAACGGAATGGTGGCCCTATTGCCGAGCGCACTCTATCGACCGCTTCTCAAATCCACCACCCCCCGCCAAAAACTTTGAAACTACCTCATTTTATTGCTATAAAGTTAGTTGATTTTGGATTTGTACTTGAACAGATACAAATTTTTGAAAATGGGTCCATCATTCAGAACAATCCTGTATATCGGTAGTAGGCCGGCTACACGGCATTACCACTTTCACGGCTCTTAACTTGTGTGGAGACGGCTGTGTCTCTCTCCACTAAGACTGTCCTATCTGTGGATCAGTGTCTGTTGGGGGTACGTATTGTCTTAGACTGAATAGGAATATCAATTCCTGCACGTAAGTTCGCAACCCCCATAACTCATCCAGAGTTAGAAGGCGAGATTTTTTTCTCCAATGTTCTCCTCTAATGAGTTGGCGAGCTTGTGCTATAGTCCTATTCATGAACGATGGCCGTTCACGCAGGTCTAGGCAGGGACGGGATTCCCACTGTTGCCGGTTCCAAGTGAAGCTGCGGAAAGCGCATACAAAGTGCTTCGCCGTGAAGAAGGCGTGTGTGGTGCAAGTTACGCTTCTCGCTTGCTTATGTAGAATTGGTCGCTAACTACCACCGTCAGCGATGGCAACTCACAACAAATGAAGTAAAAATTCAGTAAATAACTCATTACGATCACGTTTAATGTGCCCAACATTCACAACAGAGCGCTAAAATCGCTACTGAACGCTCATAGGTTGTCGGAGAATGCGGGAACAGTGTCGCCAACTTTCCAATTCAAAATAACCTAAATGCGTCTACAAAGAAAAGCCAGAAGAAAGATGATCAGTTTTATTTTTGCAGTGATTATACTGTATAACAAACTAGCATGAATTTGTGTTTATTTTATTGATTTGGAATCTGCTGGACACTACAGTAAAACAGATGATTAACTGTGAATGTATAAACATAATATGAATTTTTAAAACCTCGATATTTTGATGCAAAAATTCAAATGAACATCTTCGTGTCAGTTTGTCTTTTTCTCGCAGTAAAACTATAAATAAAGTTTCTGCTAAGTACTTACAGGACAAACTTCAAATACCTGCACTGTAATATATTATTCCTTATACCTAGCAAACAACTACACCGGATAGAAGTTCACTTTTCTTCTTCTCAGTTCAGCCGTTGGCACATTGTTGCAA
The DNA here is from genome assembly GCF_023864345.2 of Schistocerca serialis cubense. Lineage (NCBI taxonomy): Eukaryota > Metazoa > Arthropoda > Insecta > Orthoptera > Acrididae > Schistocerca > Schistocerca serialis. The sequence continues at coordinate 217,169,472 of NC_064639.1, read as the reverse complement.
TTGTCGAGCTTTGCTTAGAACAGCTTCCTTCATTATTATGACGTTGTAAGCTATGCTGCAGCAGCATTTTCAGCAACACTCTCAATGCTTATATTTCGCATTTATGGTTTTGGCCGTGTGTGTGTGTATGCTGATGAGCCTGGAACTGACCTTTAGTTTGTTCTGCATTTAAGTAAGTCTAATAGTACGTTTTCATGGGATATTAAAGCATATTTTGAAAGCTTAATTCAATGACGATCATTTTCCTTTCACAAACAAGGATTTGTATTCTTTCCTATAATCATGGGGGAAAAAGCCAGAAAAAAGGCAAATGATTGTGAAAAAAGCCACACTTTCGGACTCTAGCTAAATCATGTACCAGATAAATGTCATAAAAAGATTCCAGGACTAGCTCTAAAAAAGCTGATACAGCAACACGGTGCGCATCGTCTGTTCGCAGAACAAGCCCGATCTCGCCCGCTATCGTCCGTGACTCCAGCTATAGTGGTACTTTTGAGTGACGATGGAAGATTTTACTGAACAGGCATCTCTTGTGCGCGGTATACCTTCTTAGTTTCGCCACGTTGTAAACGCTTACTAATAGTTATTTCTTGCGTTTTGCTTTCATCGGGTACACACAATGATTTCGATTCCAGATGTGAATTTTGCTCATGGATCGCTTTAACACAATTTCCACGTATATTTCCTCGGCCTGACGCAGCGGTATGGTGCACACAAATCGGTGAATTTGAAGCATATCAACTCTGGAAGATCAAGCATAAGAGCCAGCGTCTCCTACAGCTCATAATTACAACGCTGCTCATAATATTTTTGACGTGAGTGACACTTCAACTCTGCCATTGTTCCTTAGGTTCAGTAGTTTCCACTATCCATGGTACGATTATGTTTGCATGACGCAACCAGTTTCCTGTAGTTAAGAGTGTAGTGCAGTTGGATAACAATCGATTACTCTCCAGACGTTTACTATTCAGAAACAATGTTGTCAGACTTGAACTAGAGGTCTGTATTAGTGAACTTCCATTTCTGGAGCCTTTTCGATGACTCCAATGTTCCAACAGTTTTTTTGCAACACATTCTAAAAATAAAAACGTTAAATAATTTAAAAAGTTCTCCCTAGTTCGCCAAGAATGTGAAACACATTTATCACATTTTTCTTTGATGGTAGCAATTGACGATTCAGAAATTATCTACCTTTCACTGTTTGTCGCTGTGCTTGTGAGGGATGTGCTTTTTGTTCCTCAAAATGTTGAGATACTTTAGATTTAATGATTGAGACGTCACTCAATTTGACTAAAATGCGTGCATTCATTGAGACGATTTTATCTTGCCCTCTGATTAAATATGTGGGAGTGAAAGTAACTTTGTTGCATTGCTAAAGGCGACAGGGACAACATCTCTGCAGTTACCAATACGGTTGTCTTCCACAGGTTCTTTACCAACAATCCTGAGGCGAAGAAGAGGTTCACCAGCTTCAAGGACGTGCCCATATCAGACCTGCGCACCAACCCCAAGTTCCACGCGCATGCTAACAGCGTCATGTATGCACTGACTGCTGTTGTGGACCACTTGGATGACCCTGAGGTCATGATTGAGATGCTGCGCAAGCAGGGCGAGAACCACGGCCGAAGGAAGATTACAGAAGCAGAGTTCTTGGTTAGTAGCCCACAGACTGCAAAACATCACAATGCATAAAGTTTCATCTATCAAAGAACATTATTTGCAAATGGTGACAGCTGCCAAATTTGTATGTCTTTTCTCCTTCTATTTCCAGATGCCTGCCTCAAAACAAATGACTAATGCATTGCTTTTGCTTTAAGGTCTCGGACTCAACAATTCCAAATAAACTTCACCTTAAGACTCCGTACATGTCTCATTTTTCCCTCCTTTCCTTCATCTAGCAACATGATCTCATTTTTTGGACGATCAGGCCTAAAATTTCACTTCCAGCATCCCAATTTATGTTATGAATATTGTCTACAGGTGCCTTGGAGTGATTCAGTGGATGGTACCCAAAAAAAGTCCATACCCCCTTTCCTTTCTCTTTGTGCTTGTGTTCTACGTTATGGCAACTTTGGCACTGACAAGAAGTTTAACTAAACTCAATTCTCTTTTCTCATTCATTTATTACCAAAAGATTTTATGTTCTAAAAATATGTTTAGTTAATTGGTGTTTCACAATTAATAAGAGACTTTTTAAAAATACAGTACTATCTCAGTTGAACCAGAAAAGTGTAAAATGTTCACTGTGGGCCATACCTGATGTTTTCATTATACTGGTTCCAAGAGTGGACCTGATGGAGCAGGTTAGCTGTTGCAGTTTGTTAGTTTAGCTGTAAATCAGAATATAGTGTTGAGATTTCACATCCAATGATATTTGATTCCACTTTTTATTACTCAGTATTCATTACATGGTGTCACTTTCTTGAAATTTCCACTGAACTGACATGTTTTATCTGTTTGGCTGAGCAGGACTTAAATTTGGTTTATGAAGGTGGTTTTAGAGGAATTTGGGACGACGGGATGAGCGAGTTGATGGCAGGTGCCTCTGCTCATAGCAGTTTTAACATCTGCATAATTGCTCTAGACATTTAATGTTCTCTTATTCAGGCATTCATTATATTATATTCATCAAACATATTTTTCCTTCTTCAGTATATTCATTTAAGGCAGTCATAATATGTAATTATACATTTTACATGTAAAAAAACAACTGAGCACCACTACTGTAGTACTGCCAAGAGAACAATATTGGATCTTGTCTTGTCGCCAGTAGGTTATAATTACTTACTTGCTATCTACTGTCTTTGCTTCACTATCTCACATTGGTTTCTCTACAAGTGAGGGATTTATGTTACTGTTCTTACCCATCTGCGTATAGCCAACATTATACCTTTAGTAAAAATGAATGTTGCTGACCATGCTGCAAAGTGATTTGTTTTAATCAATCATGATATCTCTTGTACACTCTAAAACAAGAAAAAGATGCCTCATGATGGAATTATCCCAATGGATCTGAAATGTGTAGATGTGATTTATATGTACAGACAAACAAATGATGACAATTTCAGAAAAATTGGTTGATTTGTTCAAGTGAAAGAGTTTCACAAATTGAGTGAGTCAATAATGCATTCATCCACCTCTGGCCCCTAAGCAATCAGTTATTCGGCTTGGCATTGATTGATCGAGTTGCTAGATGTCCTCCTGAGGAATATCGTGCCAAATTCTGTCCCTAGATCATCAAAATTCCAAGCTGGCTGGACAGCCCTGCTGATAATGCTCCAAACATTCTCAACTGGGGAGAGATCTAGTTACCTTGCTGGCCAAGGTAGGGATTTGCAAGCATGAAGACAAGCAGTAGAAATTCTTGTCATGTGCAGGCAGGCATTATCTTGGTGAAATGTAAGCCCAGGATGGCTTCCCATGAAGGGCAAGAGACAGCGATGCACTCGTAGAATATCCTTGACATACCACTGTGCTGTAAGGATGCCACAGATGCCACACAAAGATGTTCTGCTATGAAATGAAATGGCAGAGCAGACCACCGCTTCTGCTTGTCAGGCTGTAATGCAGGCGACTGTGAGGTTGGTATTCTGTTGCTGTCCAGGGCATCTCCAGACATGTCTTTGGCCTCAGATCTCATTGAGTGGAATAGAATTGTCTTTAGTGATGAGTCGAATTGAGCCCTGATGCCCAGTGGAGGCGTGTCTAGAGATATCCAAGACAGGTATGGGATACCAACCTGACAGTTGCCTGTCATAAGGCTTAACAACTATAAATAATGGTCTGGGTTGTCATTTCTTTTCAATAATAGGACTTACTTGATTGTCATCCCTGACACCCTTACAGCATAGCAGCACGTCGGCATCTAATCTACATCTACAGTCATATTCCGCAAGCCAAAATACGTTGTGTGGTGGAGAATGCCCTGTATTTTCTCAGTAGTACTCGTTAAAAAGAATGCTGCCTTACCTCCAGGGATTGCCATTTGAGTTCCCAAAGTATCTCCATAATACTTGCAGGTTGTTCGAACCTACCGGTAACAAATCTAGCAGCATGCCTCCGAATTGCTTAAGTATCTTCCTTTAATATGAGCTGGTGCAGATCTCAAACACTTGAGCAGTACTCAGTGATAGGTCACACTAGAGTCCTATGTGTGGTCTCCTTTACAAATAACCACATTTTACCAAAGTTATTCCAATAAACTGATGTCCACCATTTGCCTTCCCTAGCACTGTCTTGACACACTCAATCCGTTTCATATTGCTTTGGAACATTATGCCTAGATATTTAATTGATGTGACTGTGTCAAGCAGCACACTATTAATACCATATTTGAACATTATGGGTTTGTTTTTTCTTCTAATCTGCAGTAAGTTACATTTTTCTACATTTAGAGCTAGCTGCCATTCATCGCACCAACTAGAAATTTTATCTAAATCGTCTGCATCCTTCTACAGTCACTTAACAATGACTCCTTCCCATACACCACAGCATCATCAGCAAACAGCCACAGATAGCTGCTTACCCTATCTGCAAGATCACTTATGTATATAGAAAGTAACAGCAGTCCTCTGACATTTCCCTGGGGCATTCCTGATGGTACCCTTGTCTATGATGGATACTCACCGTTGAGGACAACACAGTGGGTTCTGTTACTTATGAAGTCTTTGAGCCACTCACATACCTGGGAACCTACTGCATATGCTTGTACTTTCATTAATAATTGTTAACAATATTCTATGTCCCGTTTTGTTGTCCTTCATAGAAAGTCATCTGTGGCTTACATTTCAGCAAGATAATCCCCGAATACATATGGTGACAGTTTGCACTGCTTGTTGTCATGGTTTCCAAATCCTACCATGCCCAGCTAGGTTACCAGATCTCTCCGCAGTTGAGGACATTTGAAGCATTATGGGTTGGGGCCTCCAGCCAGCTTGGGATCTCGATGATCTAACACATAAAGTGAACAGAATTTAGCATGACACCCCTCATGAGGACACCAAAAACTCTATCAATCACTGTCGGGCCAAATAACTGCTTGCACAAGGGCCAGCGATGGACCAAAGTATTATTGACTTGCTCAGTGTGTGAAGCTCTTTCTCTGGAATAAATATCCAGTTCTTCTGAAACTGTAATTATTTGTTTGTCTGTACATGTAAATCACATCTACAGATTTCTATCCCATTTGGATAATTGCTTTGTGGTGGTTTTTTTTTTTTTGTTTTTTCCTCTTACAATTAAAGTGTAAACATTACAGCAAACTTAAGCAAAATACCTTGCTAGTTATCTAGTTTGCATATGTGACTTAAAGATATGCTACATCTAGACACTGGAATTGCTTAGTAGTAGAGTCTTTTGCAAGTCAAGAGAGGAAAGTGGAAGTTCAGTTTCATTCCATTGAACTCTAAAACCAATACTGATTCGCCCAGTTAGTTGCTTGTCAGTGGGCAATATAAAATTATATATAACTGCTACAGCTATCTTGCAAAATATCCACATAAAGAACAATAAGCAGCATTGTGTGTGGCAGCTGAAAAAATATAATTCTAAAGAAGGCACTTGTGTTTTCCAAATATGCTATTCATTGTAATTTTTCAAAATGGAGTGCCACATTGGACAGTTCATACAAAAGCTCTTCTTTAGTTAATGAAATGGTTGGATACAATTACAATGAAACAATTTTTTTTTCAACAGCATCGGTATACTTGGCATGATATGCATTCATCTTCACAGTGGAAAAATACCTATTGCAACAACTTCACAACATACACTGCAAGACGTGCACTTGCCGATGTAACAGTATCATCTACAACTATATTCATGCACGGCAAACTACTGTGAATTGCATGGCATTATTCCACGTATTAGAATTTATTTCCATTCCATAAACATATATGGTGTGAGAAGAATGACTACTTATATGCTCCACTGCGTGCTGTAATTAATTTAATCTTATCTTTGTAGAGCCTAAGAAAGAGATATATATTGGGCTGTAGTAAATTCCTATATTTATGATTTAATACTGTTGTTTTCAAACTTTGTAAGTAAGCTTTCATGGGATAGGTGGTGCCTATCTTCAAATCTGCCAGTACAGGTGTTTCAGCTCCTTTGTCAGGCTGCACTGTGTATAGAACAAACATGTGACCATTCATGCTGTCTTTCTATACATTCAGCAACCTCTCCATTAGCCCTATATGGTATGAGCTGAGTCACAGGCTCTTGAGCATTATCTGTGATAGATTGCACATGTGTTTTGTAAGCAATCTACATTGTAAATAAGTTTTTCCAATATCCTATCAGTGAGACAAAGTCTACTACCACTTCACCTGCAACTGAGCCTATACAATCATGACACACAGGTATCTGTATGAGCAACAGATGTTCACTCATTATCTTGTTGAAAAATAACATCACAGCACAGTCACCGGCATCAACACATCAGAGAATAAGAGCATCATTTAAATTGTATTATAGACTCACTCATGGGCGAAGCAGGTGGTGGACTTCAGTTTGTTGGTAGAGTACCAGGGAAGTGTAATCAGTCTACAAAGGAGATTGCTTACACATCACTCATATGAACAGTTGTAGAATATTGCTCAATTGTGTGGGACCAATACCAGATAGGATTAACAGGCCATATTGAACACATACAGAGAAGGGCAGCATGAATGGTCACAGGTTTGTATGGCCAATGGAAAAGTGTCACAGAGATACTGAAGAAACTGATCTGGTAGACTCCTGAAGATAGACGTAAACTATCCTGAGAAAGTCTACCAACAAAGTTTCAAGAACCAACTTTAAATGATGACTCTATGAAAATACAACAACCCCCTGCATATTACTCACATAGGGATTATGAGGATAAGATCAGAGTAATTATATGCACAAAGGCATTCAAATAATCATTCTTTCTGTGCTCTATACGTGATCGTAACAGGAAGAAACCATAATAAATGGTACAATTAGATGTACGAAGGTGGTTTGAAAAGTTCTTGGAATCACCATGAGAGGTCAGCGCTAGCACAACAAGTTGTTCATGTAATATTCATTGGACTACTGCCTGTAGACACGTGCCACATCAGTGCTCTTGAAAGAAAGCTGTGGTGGTGACTTAACCTTGTTGTTGTTCCTGCATAGTTATTTGCAAAGGTGGAAAAAAAATCGAGATTCGAGCAGTGATTAAGTATTGTGTAAAGAAATGTATGAAAGCAAAGAACATTCATGACAATTTCCAGAATACACAAGGGGACTCTGCTCCTTCATATTCAGCTGTTGCCAAACAGACAAATGAATTTAAATTTGGTCGGGGGAGCTTACATGATAATCCACACAATGGTCAGCCAAGATGTGTCACAATTTGAGAAATTATTGCAAAAGTGCACAAAATGTTCCTGGAGGATCGCCGAATGAAAGCGCCTGAAATTGCTCATGCTTGCCAGATGTCATCTAAAAGGGCATATCACATTTTAACTGAGTAATTAGAAATGAAAAAAAATATCTGCAAGATGGGTGCCACGACTCTTGATGCTGGATCAAAAACGCAAGAGAATGGACGTATCGGAACAATGATTGGCCCGTTTTAGGAGAAACAAACAAGCTCTTTTGCACCGGTTTATGACCACAGATGAAACTTGGGTGCACTAATATACCCCAGAGACAAAACAACAGTCAAAGCAGTGGAAACATGCTGATTCTCCACCACCAAAGAAAGCAAAGACAATTCCTTTGGTGGGAAAGGTCATGCCATCAGTGTTCTGTGATGCAAAGGGGATTCTGTTTGTAGATTATTTCCCCATTGGCCAAACAATTACTGTAGAATACTATGCTAACATCCAGGAGAAATTGCAACAAAAGATATGAGAAAAAGGCCAAGTTTAGCAAGGCAGAAAGTCATCTTCCATTGAGACAATGTGCGCCTGCACATATGTGCCATTGCCACGGCAAAATTACGTGAACTAAGGTATGAATTGTTGCCACACCCACCGTATTCGCCTGATATGGCTCTGTCAGACTTCCATCTCTTCCCAAAACTGAAAATTTGTCTTGGTGGATGAAGATTCACTTCAAACAAAGAATTGATAGCTGGAGTTGGCAACTATTTTTCAGGCCTGGAGGAAACTCATTTTCAAGATGGGATCAAGGCACTGGGGCATTGTTGGACCAAGTGCATAATTCTACAAGGAGACTAGATTGAATAATAAAAAATTTTCAGTGATGTAAGTACTTTTTTCCGTTCTGAGAACTTTTCAAACCACTCTCGTACCCTCTGCCATACACTTCACAGTGGTATGCAGAGTATACATGCACACTGGTGTCCAAAAGTGAAGCAACAAATGGAAATTTTACAGTGTAGCATTTATTTTGCAACAAAACAATATAAATAGCAGATAGCAAAGTAGAAACAACCTAAAGCATACAAAACTACAACATACATAAAAGTAGGCAAAAATATTCTTCATTTTTTCCAACTTAACAGATTTGCACACACATTGCAACAACTGGTTAATGTATTCAGTTTGGTATGTGAACACCCCTGGCAGCAATACAAGCCTGACAACAATGGAGCATGCTGAAACTCCACAATAATGTTTTCAGTTTTTTCATACTACTCAGTCTGTGTAAAAATGTTTGATGCTGTTAGAAAAGCTTCTACCACTGAAAGTTAAAAGTTAAATATGGAGTCAGAAGTGAGATTCCTGATCAGTAGCTACATTTTGCTAATGTAAATGTATGTGTTTCAAACATCAATAATGTCATACTAATCTAAAATTTAGTTAATTATTGTAGAAACATTTTCACTCAAATATGTCACACTATCAGCTTCACAAATATCATCTGGCACCTTAGAAACCTTATACATGGTACGTTAAAAAATATTTTTATGCATGACGCTTACGGCCGAGCAACAGAAATAGGTGCTGTATGTAGGCTGTATGTGCTGAGTCACTGTATGTTAGTTAGAACTAGGGACTGTGAATTTGTCTTGGCCTTAATTCCCTTCAGATGAGCATCAGATAATTTCACTTGTTGTCCTAATTAATAATAAAAATTAACTGCTTAAAAAACAAGCTGCAAAGATTTGTCCATATTGATTTCACCTTTTGGTCAAGACAACTCAAGACACACAAAAATTATTCAGGGTGTCCGGAACTTTTAGGACTCATAGAGGGGAATGAGTGGATAATATTTTGAACTGGAATTCATGTCCAGACATGTACTGTTTCTGTACTACAACCATTTGAAAACATGTTGGTAACGCAACCACTTTTACAAGTAATTTTTCAGGCACAACCCATGTCAGAGAGGTAGAATAGGCACTATATGCCGATCCAAACAGTACTTTTCTGGTCTTGGTTCCTATTTGCAATATTATGTACTGACTCACTTCTACGAGAAGTTTGTAATGGAAATTTCTGAACACCCTGTAAAATCTCTGTAGAATAAAATAGTGGTGAACTCTGCCTTTTTTCTCCTTGTAGCTGTGTTATTATGAATGTTATTTTTGCAAAGTATTGAATTTCAAATACAGGAAAATTAATTTGTAATTTTTGGCATATGTTACAGGCATTGAAGAAGGATTTCTTTCAATTTCTGCTAGAGAAACTCAGTGCAAAGATGACTCCAGAGTGCATCAAAGCATGGGAGAAAATTGCTGATGCAGCATTTTCTACAATGATCAACTCTCTGAATGAGGTCCAGAAAAGTCAGCATGTTATCTCTTGAGCAGACACCCAAAGCAGCTACAACATTTCCATGTGAAATTCAGTGCTACACTCAACAGCATTGTCACAACTGGAGAGTTGTTCCTCAGACCACTTTTACGATGTTTATAATTTTATGACAAGACAAGGGGTCAAATGAGAATTCAGTGTTGTAACAAAGGCATATTTTCATAACATTTAATACTGTGAAAGACTGTGTTGCATGCCATTGATGTTAGCACAGCTGACAGAACTCTTCTTATGGACAAAACCAAGGAAAATATTTTGGAGAAACAAGAAAAGACACTGCTTACACAATCATCTGTCAAATGTGCAATGTTTAAATAATCAAGAATCACTAGTGAGGAGATGAGTTTCACATCAGGGTAAATGGATTTCAAAAAAGGGACTGAAGAGGAATGAGAAGTGAGTCAAATGTGAACCATTTTATCTTAAAAGACAATATATTTTGCACCCACTTCAGTGACATGGCAAGGATTTTTGCTCTGTGTACTTAGATACACTTCTTGTGAAGGTGTGATATTCTGTATAGATTAAAAATGGTATTAATACACAAGCAGTTTCAGTGACAATCAGGAGAACAAAATGCCTGAAATATCTACCTAACGAGAGAATATTTTGGAGTCTGATACAACAGAAATAATTAGCTCCAATTGGCTCTAGTGGTTCTGCTTCCTTACTATCATATGAAGAAAGCAGAACATGCCATAAGCTGTTCTTACTATAACAAAATTTAGTTTAGTTTTAACATTTTAATACTTTATCCAGCAACATATTTTGACTAAAGGACATAACCTGTGTAAGCAAGATTTTATCATCCTGGAAGTTTGTATGCTTGGGTATTAACTTTTATCAGTAATTACCTTGTTTAATTCATGTTGAATTTGTTTACCTACAGGATAATGCTATAGTACTTTAATAAGATGATCCTTTCCTTTTTTGTTCAATATTTTTTTCCTTCGTATGTCGTCACTGTTTTCACAGCATAAATTTTATTGGTATTACAGTAAAAAGCTGTGCATTTAGTGCACCATTTTTATTAGTAGAAAAGTTTTCATGAGTCTCATATACATGATATTTGATATCATTATTGGTTTACATGGACTAATATGAAAAATTTTAAACCTGTGTTACTATTATATTTTATAATAATTTAAAATGATGGTATATTTAACTGTGGACTATGTTCGGTGACTACATTTTAAAAAAATTAATAAGAGATGAAAAAGATCTCTGAATACACAAAAATAATGATCCTAAACAGTTTTAATTATGGAATTCAGCTTACTTACTGTTATCTTTTGCTCACTTTTCAACCACACTTCCTTAATATCTACGGGCTTTATCTTTCCTCATGTTTAGTAGTACACATTATTGTTTGGAGATGTTTTGACAGGCTCAGTGTGTGTGTGTGGGGGGGGGGGGGGGGGGGAGGGAGGAAGAGTTCCAACAAAATGTCAGTTGGCACCTCAGTTCACTTTCATAGATCCATTATTTGAACTGACATAATTCTCCAAGAGTTACTGCACAAGGTGTCTGTCACTGAATCCTTCTACAAGAAGATCAACTGTTATATCACTGTTTTCATTTCTTTAGCATTGGACTCTTGTTAACGGTTGCTACCTTACGGTTCTGTTGATATTTTATTTTATTTTATTTTATTTTTTTTTTTTTTTTTTCAACAAGGGACGATATGCATATTTCTAAACTATGGGCTATGTTTGCTCTCCTCAATATTTAATTAAAATTAAATTTACAATCAAGTTTGATGCAGTTGCACATGTAAGAAATGGATTCTGCAGATATAGTGCTTGCACTCATTTCTTTAAAATTTAACTTTTTTCTGAAATCAATTCTTAGTACATATAAAATGTAATTTTGAGAATGAGCTCCTGAGAAATATGTCTGTGTGATGGACTGATTAACAGCCAGAAATCAGTGTGTTGTCATAGATCATACATTGAGCAAATGTGTTAGTAATAAAGGGCAAGAATGGAGAACTGGTACTCAGTATGCAAAGATAGCATGGTGTAATGTAAACATTTCCTGGTAGTTTCTATGATTAACTATTACTTCAAGGATTGGGCAATACAGTGTGTGTGCAAAAATAAAAAAAAGAAGTAATTTTTGTTGTATATAAGTCAATCAAGTTCATTATGTTCATTCTTCTGGTCTACAAAGAAAAAACTTCTGCCAGAGTGCAAAAAACTGTCTGCTGAGTAACAATTATGACACTACTGTGCACTTTAATCATTATTTTATGCAATTGATGCACACTTGTGATTTTCATCCTAAACTAGGAACTTGACATAATCCCACAAAAGTAAGTCTAAGGAAAAAGGCCATTCGGTATCATATTCCACAAATGCAATGAGCCTCTACTGACCCACCATCCCAGTAACTCACAGTGGAGATAATCATAAACAGTGACAGTAAAGTATAAAGGAGAATGTTCAATTGGAATGCAACAGCATTCAGAGTTTCATCAGCCTCAGCTTTGGGTAATGTGAGGAACCCTTTAAAGATATCATGGTAACTTGCACATATAACCATTCTCTATGTAGAAAAGTGTGGTTGTTAAATCTTAGTCTTGACCATCCTTAGCCAGATGATGAGCTTCAGGATGTTTACTTCTCATTCTTTAATTTTGAGGATTGCAGTTAGTCCATAATTGGAAGATGACAATTTACAAAACCACTTTTCTGTATTTCTGGTGCTATAACTCTCACACCTTCCTGATAGTTTTAGGGACATTGAAGATAAAATTAAACACTATCAACTGAACTGGTCTCCGATACGCCAAGAATACTATAAGACCTCATTCTACAAATAACTGCAAATTACGTATGCTGGGGTCATCACCATATGAGGTGTTCTAGGACAAAGCATTATTTGGAACAGTTCAGCCAGTCTTCAAAGACTTAAGTTTTGATTAGTTTACAAAATCAAGTTATTGGGTGCTGAAGTCTTACAACTGATGTTCAGTATGTTATGTAGATCAAACCAGTGCTTTGCGTGCAAAGTGAAAGTTAATATATTATCATTAGAACAGGTAGTTAATCCATGAATTTGAATACTACTCTCATACCACCAATTATTTTAGTAAATATGTTGGTCTCATTGCTCTGTTGTGTGGTGGCAATAAAAGAGAGAAATAAAAATGAATTTTGAATCACATTTCTCATTTCACTGTTTCATTTTGTCAGAAGCACAATAAATATCGTCTTTTTAGAAACAGTAAAACAGAGTAGTTCAGTATGGGGCAATATGACCTGAATGGTTAAATGTCACTTAAGATTTTTAGTATCTGTCTACAGATCTTTAAATAACAACTGAAATATTATGGTACATATTGAAGAAGATCGAGTTCCGTATATAATACAGGACAAAAATTCATTTGTTTCACAATAAATAACAGAAGGGTATATTAGCCATGAGTTACACTGTAAATATATTTTTTCGTTCTAGTGGGTTTTTAATTTTATTAGGACATCAAAACAATCAACAGTGCCTCAGAAGTGGAAAAAAAGCTGTGTTATTCACAGAACATGTAAGAAAACATTCTTATTGACTTGTATTAATCATTGTTGAGGGATCTGAAAAATTGTTTTATGGTATATAAGAACATATTGTTGAATATGAAAAGAAATGTCATATCAACCACAAAAAATTAATTGTGTACATTTGTAATTATAGAGAGATGTAAAATTAATGGAAATAAATACTTGCTTTATTACTTTTTGCCTAAAATATTATTCTCTTTATCATTAATACAATCAAAACCTGCTCTTGTGATGGCAATGAAAAGTCTACACTAGAAAATGTATCTTGTATAAACTTTTTCTGTGGTTAACAGATGCATTTAAAATAAAATAAAAATTAACCACTCCCTTTATCCTTGGATATCAAATTGTAGACAAGCATGTAAATAAAGCTACTTTTCTAACAAAGTTTTTGGACAATACCCTGCTTTGAGTTACCACGAAACACATGTGGTTCATTCAGCCAGCACTGCAGCACATCCAGAGACAGAAATTGTGGAGTCGGTTAGGAGAGGAAGAATGGCAGAGGAAGGGAGAGTTGAAAGGAAGGGGTGGCGACAGCTAAGGAAGGGAGAGGCAATAAGAGAATGCAGTAGAAGCATGAAACAAATGGCTTGCACTGCTGCTAGCAAAATTGCAGTTATGTGGCAAATGAAGAAAATGGATGCAATAGTTGAGTAACATGGAGAAGAGTTTGATAGAAAACAGAGAAAGATAAGGACGTTCATTAATAGGTAGATAACTGAAACATAGGTAAAATGGCAAAAAGCTGTTGGCAGGGAGAAGAGGAAACTGGGATAGAGGGTGGGTGTGGAACCAAACCTGGTGTAGGTGGAGATAATGGAGATTATGAGTTATGGAACTGAAGAATGTGCTGGAGGGATATTTTCCATTCATACAATTCAGAAAAGTTGGTATGGATGGAGGGAGGTCAATATCCAGATACCACCAGCTGAGAGTCAGCCATTGCTCCTGTATAGCCAACTACGCTCTTGGCCACAATTTGGTGGTAGCCATCCGTTCAAGCTGAAAGCTGGTTGGTAGTCATAGCTGCATAAAAGCCTGTGCAAAAGTTGCAGCTGACAATGATGCATGTTATCCAAAGTTGAAAATTTCATTGTGGTTCAGTGCCTTCCTCTGGAGAAACACTTAATACACTGTACAATGATTCATAATTGAATTGTGATGGATGTGAGAATGGAAGTACCACATATTGTCAAGTGGAGAAACTGGTATCATTCTCTACGAGCAAGTCAATAAATTTGTAGCAGCACATTTTATTGCAATAAACATCCAATCAGTATGTTGCTTGAGGCTTTGTCTTTGCTAGTGAAAGGGGTGCTTTTCTGAATTGATGTAGGCAGGAGCAGGGAATCATTAGGAATGAGATGTAGCTACAGGGAGGGAAAGGGAATATATGAGGGCTATCCACAAAGTACATTATGTTTTGGAATTAAAAATAAATAAAGTATTGGAAATTTTTTTTAATTATATACACATGAAAGCTACACTTAAATACCACTTTTCTACATAGTTGCCATTTAAATTAAGGCACTTATCGCAGCGATGGATGAGCTTGGAAATTCCTTCGTCGTAAAATTCGGCCGCCTGCACCTTCAACCACGTGGTTACCTCTTCTTGAAGCTGTGTGTCGTCATCAAAACGCTGCATAGCCAACCACTTCTTCATTGCTGGGAATAAGTGGAAGTCGCTCGGTGCCAGGTCGGGACTATACGGCAGATGAGGAAACAACTCCCACTTAAAAGTTTCAAGAACTGTGTGGGTGCAGGCGTTGTCGTGAATCAGCAAGATCTTTGAGCCCAACTTTCCCCCGCGCTTGTTTTGTATTGCTCTTCTGAGGTTGTGCAGAGTTTGGCAATACCTTTGAGAGTTTATTGTAGTGCCTCTTTCCAGGAAATCCACAAAAATCACACCTTTTCTGTCCCAAAAGACAGTCGCCATCACCTTCCCTGCCGACATTGTCTGCATGCATTTCTTGGGTTTTTGGGGGGAATTTGTGCGCCCCCACTGCATTGACTGCAATTTTGTCTCACAGTTCACATGCTTAACCCATGTTTCGCCACCAGTAACGATGCAATCGAGTAATAAGTCACCATCTTTCTCGTAAGCGTCCAAAAACGTTAACACTGCAGCCATTCGCTGATTTTTGTGAATCTCTGTCAAGATTTTCGGTATCCATCTTGCACAAAACTTGTGGTAACCAAGCTTTTTGGTAATGATTTCGTGCAACAAACTTCGTGAAATTTGTGGAAAACTCATAGAGAGTTCCGTTATTGTGAAATTACGGTTTTCACGGACCGCGGCATTGACTTTTTCGACAAGTTCGCCAGTCACTATGCTGGGTCTTCCACT
Organism: Schistocerca serialis cubense; assembly: GCF_023864345.2. Lineage (NCBI taxonomy): Eukaryota > Metazoa > Arthropoda > Insecta > Orthoptera > Acrididae > Schistocerca > Schistocerca serialis. The sequence continues at coordinate 217,153,835 of NC_064639.1, read as the reverse complement.
TCGCTCTTCGTCGTGAACATTAGTTCGGCCATTTTTAAATTTTATGACCCATTGACGCACTCCACCTTCAGTGATTATGTTGTTCCCATACACTTCACAAAGCTGCCAATAGATTTCTATCAGTGTACAGTTTTTTGCAGTCGGAAACCTTATTACAGCACGCACTTCACACTTTGCGGCATTTTCAATTAACGCTGACATTTCAAACTGTCACAGTAACTCAACAGAGTACAGCACAAACCTCTCACTAGCACAGCAGGATGCCGACTGAGCGGCGGAATGCCATGACACCAAGATGGCCGCGCTAGCCCCCGCCCCTAATGGACACAAACGAAAATGTAATGTACTTTGTGGAAAGCCCTCGTAAATGACATCAAGGGATGATCGCTAGGGGTAAAGACTGTAAAAGACATCTCGTATTTGCTCTGGAAAAGTGATCATTATAAAACGTTATTAAGCCGTTCATTATAAAATGTTATTAAACCAGAGTAACTCTGTAGTTTGTATGACATCATATGAGGTCAGGTTAAATGTAAAATGTTGTTATATGGATTCCAGGAACATTATTTTATCAGATTAAGGCGTTAGCGCATGCTACATTTAGTTCGTAAATGATTTGTCTTGACAGCTACGATTGGTGAACAGATGGCTTCTGAACAATCTTCATGACCATGCCAGCTTTTCTTATTTATTTCATTTCTGCTAGTTGCTGTACTTCTTTCACTTGCCTGTAGAATGTAGTGAAACAGCATAACATCCAATGATGTCTGTTCCTTCATTCATAGGTTTGAATTAGTCCCTACTCTCTTGTGTTTTCTTTATTGTACTGAGGTGGCTGCAAATTTAAGTATCACATACAAAAGAAAATAATTTCTGTTAAATTTTGCTTTCTGTTCTACCTCATTTTTGTTGTTTGTATAGAAGCACTCCTTGGTCTCCCTCTGCTTTCTTTTTATGATTAATTTTATTTTTGAATACATGTTACAAATTATGTACAAATCTGTGCACAGTATATCACGGACCCAACCACACCTGCACTATGAAATGATAGTGTGGGGAAACTCAGACATTCAAGAAATAAAAAGGGTGTTCACATTACAAACAAGCAATCAGGGTCATATTAAGAAGAAAGACTTCTGAAACATGCAAAAACTGCTTCAAAGGACTAGGCATCTTAACTTTTACATCCTTGTGCATAACTGAAATATATGCCACAAAAGATAGTACAAAGTGGACTACAAATGCTAGTGTACACACCAACAACACACGGAGGAAGAATGACATATGAAGTATATCCCACCAACTGACAATGCTTGAGAAAGGTCCCTGGTACTCAGGTATCAAACTACTAATAAGTCTGCCTACAAAATTATGTGACAATGTACGTGACTAAGTTTTCAAAGAACTTCAAAGACTATCTTGCAGAAAAGGAATTTTACAGTGTTGAAGAGTACTTATCATATTAAATCTGTATATCTTGTTACTTATAATGGTGTTAGAAAGTAAGAAAAATGCTTAGGAAGTATGTGGCAATGAATTTTCATGTCCTATATTACATGTACATTCACTAGGCACCACATAATCCTACAGGATCAAATAAAATTCAATTCAATTCATCTCACGAACAAGTGAAGTACACACATCTATCTAGTAGTATATGGCATTGACTTCCATCTCTTTGATAGTTTATACACTTCACTATGTGGGACTCCTTGAGACTCCAAACCTGTTTATGGAGCTATCCTTTTTCATATCTGCTAAAGTACCTCATAGACATTTTAAGAGTTGTATCCAGAGGATGAATATCACATTCAGTGATGTTACAAATGTTTTCAATAGGAATTAACTCAAGCTCCCTGGGGAATGACACAAACATGTTCAAGTCTGTAGATCATTCTCAAAAGAGTGATGAAGTTATGTAATGTCTTGCTGATGCTACAGGTATTTTCCATAATGTTGCAGGCAAAACAAATGGATGCATATGATTGAAGAGTAAATTCTGTACAGAAATATGTTGCCTACAGCAGTTGAGTCTGATGCCAGCAGTTTCCCCATAATTAGAGAACTCTCAGAAAACCATTTTGTGACATGTAAGAAGCCCAGTGCGTGCCTCTGTGCATTCATTGACGAGACAGAGGCTCACAATTAGCCACAATCAGATGGGCTGATATCAGCTGTATTTTACAACTTGTAATCATTTGTCACATCAATAGTCAGTAGATGATTTGAAGCTATCCTAGTCTTGTGACATGCTGAAATATTGTAGTTGTTGGACAGAAGTGCTTTCTCTCTCTGTCTTGGGTTCAGTTACTCATAAGCAGCGGAGAAGCTCTTCAGAGGCTGTTGAAGCTTACCCTACACAAAGATTTGAAGAAAACCTAAGAGTTAGAAGCTAACAATGCACTGAAAACAGTGTAAATGTTTTGTATGTTATGGCAGCTTCATTCAAACCACCCATAAGTTGAAAGTTCTCCGCATTTTGCATGCTATACAGTTTAACAGTTCACTGGAGGCTTCTACAAATAGCCTCTTGTTTTCACATGGCAGCTGGCAGAATGGCAGGTAGTCACACGCATTGCAGGAGCAGGAGACTGAGGCTTGCCTCATCTGTGAAATTCTCTGTCATTTCATGTGCTGTTCAGTCCTTGATTAACAAAACCTGTTTTAGTAGTATAATTCATGGGCTTACATGATTAACTCATTATATTATGATTTGTGCAGAGAGAACCCTTGTATCTCTATTTCACTAATTAGATGACAAACCATTTTTCAAGCCGGACTTACAAAAAAGCATGCTTATAAAGGTAAGCAATTCACACTACACTTACATTAAAATAGTTTATGGGAAAGTAAAGATATTTCAGTTTCAATTTTCTTGGTGTACAAAGTATGCTTGGCATACAGGCTGCTCTGTGAAAATAAACTGTATTGTTACACTATGTGGGACAAATAGTTTTTACAGAAAAGTCGGGGGACATCAGAATTAAACAAGGACCTTCTGAATCAAGGTTTTTCAGTTGTTAGGTCATGAACAAATTGAACATCCAAACTCCTAGCCATAAAACGTAAAGAGATTGTGAAACAAAATAGACTCATAACCAAGAGACTCATCGATGATGTCTGTTTCTTGGGCAAGCAAGAACTTGAATTCCAATAGCACTTTTAAGATGAAAGTTCCAACACAGAGAATTAAGTTGAATTATTGGAACTTTTGTCTGCAACAGAACAGTTTATTCATGATCACTTGCACAGAACTTCTTTGTTCAAAGGAACTACAAGCACAATTCAAAACAAACTGGTGTGCAACAAATAAGAAGAGGTGTGGGTTTGGGAGATTCTTGTAAATCTCGTACAACTATGGCTGGTAGCAGTAGTATGGGGACCAACTGGCACATCGGATGGCAGGCACGGGCAATACTGATATTTTGCAAACGATTCTGCAAGGCAGGTTATGCTGCTACCCACTTGCCAGAAGGCATTGCCTGGCAGACACTGTATAGAAATGTGAAGTAATCAGAGGAGCACAGGGCACTGAAGTGCTTTGAAGAACCCATACATTGCAGCTACAACAGCGCCTGGTGACCTGTGTGTACAGGCCACAGCGGACTGAGAAAAGCTGATGATGTAATTATGGAAGAGCATCCCACTTGTCCCCTCCAAGGGAACTACATCAGAGATGTATGGAAGAGACATATAACTAAGCAAGCCCAGAGGCTCAAAGGGACATTCATGTGGCCACTCTGTCTGCATCTAGAACTGGAGAAAGTGACAACTGTTCAAGTTTCAGGCGCACACACTGAATGAGCTGCTCTGGGCAGATGGGCTGGAGCTGCTAAGGCTCGTTACGATGGCGGAGGTCGGCTGCTTCCCTTCAGCACTCTATATGGAGTCAATGAGTTGCGTTTGATGGAGCAGTCAGCCATGTTCCGGCCTATCGGGCACAGCTAACACAAGCGGCAGCCACTTAGCCATGGCATGAATAGGGGCGCTACTTCTGCAAGGCTGGGGTACCGGGCGCTGACACTGCAGATTCTGGCATTTGAGACTAGTGCTCACCTACACACGCTGCACAGCATCATCGCTGAGTACAGCAGAAGACTTGCTGTGCACCTCCAATGTAATAAAATCAATCACACCCTTGTCTATGTTTCTCTGCATGTTTCAGCATGAATAATCCTCTCTCCCAAACCAAACCTCTCGGTTGTTCTGAAATATTATGACCCTGGATCTTGGGGAGGGGGGGTTAGATTCAGTTACCAATGTCATTAATGATCACACAGTTACGCCTCAGGCAAACTCTAAAAGTTCATCGAAGTTCCACTGTCTCCCCGAAGCCTGTGTCAATAACCAGTAGACTGCCAGTAAGGGCGAAGTGTTGAATGAGTTTTGGCAAACATGGAGACTATCACACAATGGGGGAATGATTGAGTGCCAAGTCTGGAAGCGAAGCATCATAACATCATGGAAGCCAAGAGATACCGTCATACTAGTGACAAAGCAGAGCTTCATATGGAAGGCTGCGTATAATGCAGCACTAAGTATTCGGGTGTTGGGCTAGCAGAAAAGAGCCTCTGAAAGGTGAAGCTATGAAAGTCTGAAGTCACTAGGAGTGTCAACAGCGAGGAAAAACCTGGACACATAATATGATAGCTGCCCCCAACACCACAGAGTGCACTGGAAGCACCACCATAAATATCCCACGCTTCTTTACAAATGTGTGGTTGCTGAACACTGATTGCCAACTGACCAGTGCATAGTTTCAGCCCTAGTTTCAGTTGCAGCTATCCAGTGAGAGGGGAGGCTATAGGGGTCAACCCGGTGGAACCACGAGTCTGGCTGGAAGGACGCTGGTACTGTCAACTTTTGATGGGGTGCAGAGGCTGCCATCATCCTTCTGGACTGCTGGAGGCTTGACCTGCGTGACCTGGACACTGTCCATCATCTGCCTTCCAGAGAGGAGGGGGGGATGGGGGGGGGGGGGGGGGGGAAGAGGGGTCATTGCAGCTGCACATCCTGATCCTGTGGGAGACACCAATGCTGGTGGCTTCTGTCTCCTAAATGGGGGCTAAGAACTGGCCCCTTCATACCAGTGAGTACTTCAGTTGGACTTGGGGTGAGAAACTTGTGTGCAAATCTTTTACATCATTGAGAGCATTTTGGAGATTGATATGTAGAGCTGGAGGCTGCCACGGTCTGCATGTCAATGGCTGCCCCATGATGTAACAGCCGCCACCTGATGCTTTGCTGTACTGGTGGTGCTGAAAAGGTACTGCTCAGCCAGCCTGACTATGGCATGGCACTTTCGAAGACAGTCCTGTATTAGTACCTAATAAATACATGATTGTCAATGATGTTTTCTTGGCACTCTCAAGCATAACTAGGTCTTCACCACCACATTTCACTCTGCTCTCCCCTGATGACTGTAGGAGAAAGATTTATTTGTTTTCACAATGTTTCTAGTTACAAAACTGCTAAGGGTGTATCAGAAATTGTACTCAATGGATTTGATCCAAACATAAGGTGGAGCCTCAGTAATGGCAGGTAAACATGGAGGGGTCCAAAATTATGTTAAACAAAAATGTTCATGAGCTATATTTTTGCACTGTTAAGCTCATAAATTTAATCTAGTGCTGTTACATTGTTCTAAAAACATGAAATCAGTTAGGGATTCATTTACTATCTTGCTACACCCCATTTATTTTTTAGAAAGACCTCAACGAGAACACAACTCTTAAAGGACTCAGACTGTCTCAGACATGTACTACACATTGGAATTTAAATTTACAAGCTGTTCAGATAATATATCTTAAATACCATGAGTTAAAAAATGTTTTCCAAAATGTAACCACAGAAAATAAATATTGGGATACATAGTTGTTCAACAGTGCTTCTTGTTTTCTTAGCATTCTTAATAAACTTAATTCCTTTTCCTGCTTTGCCTTTACACAGAAATAATTGTATATGGTGACCATTTCTATGCACTTCTTCAACACGAAATTGCGTATGATATTTGTATGTGTGATGCTGAAATCACCACCACTCTCAGTTTCTTAAAGTATATGAGATTTGGGGGAAAAAAAGAATCTTTGACCTCATGTATTGAAAGTTACAACAACAACTTTAACAATGAAATAAGAGTCAGTGAGTGTGACTTTTAGTCCCTTAAGATGCTATGAGATTTTAGGTAACATGATAGTACAAATGGAAATGTGTTTTGGAGATCTGAATATTCAGTTTCTAGAGTTGCTTGATCAGAACCAGTTTGGAAATGGCAAATAAAAGTATCAAACAATGAAACTGAGCATCCTTCTCACAACTAACTCATTCTTCAACAAATAACAACTGCAAAATGAGTTGGGAAACATTTATATTGACTGAAATAAATATTTACCACCAGAAAGTCAAAATATTTATAGCAAAGTAGAAAAGCCTATCAAATGATGGATAAAGTTCTATGAATAATTCCCATACAAAAAAAACAAAAGCTGGCTAAACAACTTACTAGCGATCAGAAATTTAAAGATAATATGATTGGTAACTTTGCTGCCACGAAGAATCATCATGCGGATCTCCTGTATATGTAAGGTAAGCTTACCCACATTAGCTTTGCCACTGCTCAAGGGTGTCTGTTCCTGTAGACATATTGTTTCATTGTAAGATGGAATTTTTGTTACTAGTCATATCATATATTGTTTATACTTTACTGCATGACTCAGTAGCTCAATGGTAAAGTGCCAAACTACAGATTCAAAGATTTGCAGTTTGAGCCTAGTCAGTTCTAAAATTGTTACCTGTCCTTCATCAGTTCTTTCACCTCTCCAAAGGTAGCTGACCTGAAGAGTGCTGAGCTGCACTGCAGTTGGGAATTCATGTCAAACTGTAGGTCTCAGCATAACTAATTGGGTAAGTTAGTTGGAAGATCTGAGGAGACCATCGGAGCACGACAACAGCATAGACCATACTTAGTAAACCAGTGTGGTGTTCACACCAACCTTCAAGCTGATGACAGATTTAGCTTACAATTAAGTGTTAAAACAACTGAGTCTGCAACTTTAATAAAAATCAAGGGAGTATTTGTAATTGAAATTATTGTGAACTCAAACCTTCTGACACTGTAGATTTAAATTATCTGACACTTACACTAGAAGAAATGAAGAACAGAGAATGAAGGCTGGAGGAAAGAGACTGAGACTCTGACTCCACAAGGGAATTCACCAACTAATCAAGGGGGTCTGAATTGTGGAGGAGATTCCAGAAGAATGGAAAACTGTGATTGTCTGCATTATACACAAGAAAGGTGTCAAAATGGGCTGCACCGACCATAGAAGAATCACCCTCCTGAAATTCTACTACAAGATCTTGTCCAGCTGTCTACTGGATAGAGTCCAGCCGTTTGCAGGATTAACTGGTAGTTATCAGAGTGATTTCAGAAAGGGCTGTTTGAATGTAGACAACATGGGCAAGACCTATGTGCTGTGACAGCTCACCGAGATGATGTTGGTATATGGTGAAGATCCTCATGAGCATCTCGTAGAAAAGGATACCATACAGCGGAGATGCCGAGTTGCAGATAGGCACAACAAAAAAAAGACTGTCAGAAAGTAAGCTTTTGCCCTTGGCCAGCAAGGCCCTCTGTTGGGGGGGGGGGGGGGAGGGGGGGGGGGGAACACCACACACACACACACACACACACACACACACACACACACACACACACACACACACACACACACACACACACACACACACACACACACACACACACATAACCGCAGTCTGAGGCTACTGCGGCCAGCCAGATAGACTGCTTTACTTTCTGACAGTTTCTGTTGTGTTTACCTGTGCTCAGCATCTCCGCTAAATGGTGTGTAGCAACTATCCTTTTCATAATATTGTTACATTCCAACACATGTCACCAATATTGTTCAAACCAGTACTCCAAAAGATAATGACCTGAGCTTTCTATAATTATTTCCAAGAGACTGCAACAGAAGTTGCGAAATTCACATGTCAAGCCATTGCTGGCAAGGTGGCATGTTGTTGAGATGTAAGGAAGAACTCATACAGATGAGTGACTGTGTGAAGTTTGCAGGGGCAGTGAACAAAATCAGTCTCTTGTGAATGAGTCAAAGATCGAGTACCTGGTGCTAATTAGGACACATACTTATTGAAGAGACCCACTCTAGCCACTAGTAGTGGGAACCTGCCCCTACAGAGGGCACATTATATGAGGCACAATTCAAAGTGAGGATCCAAGCTTCAAATCCATCATACTCATCTCTTTAAATTGTGCAGTCACTTAAGGGCTTTTACACTCCAGCTGTACTAAACACTGAGCTAATGCATAGGGCTGTATGATGCTTAGCAGAAAAAAGAAATTTTCTTCTTGTTTTCAAGCGAAAGTCTTAAGGATGCTTATGATCTAATGCAAGGTGAAATGACTGGGGAATGGAGAATCTGACATAACAGTGACCTGGATGAGATCTATAACAGACTAAATGTTGTTGGCCTGATGAGAACCAAGTGGCTTGCATGGGCAGGTCAAGTCATTTAGATGGCCTTAGAAATCTATGGATTTACTCATGCAGAAGAAGGAATGTAAGGAGAATATGAGTTCAAAGTCCGGAGTCAGTCTCTATGAAATGGATTTGTCGATACAGATACAGTACTTCCTGGAGAGGAGGCAGTCCCCACAGAAGGATGTTACTAGAGGTAACATTGATGTGTGTGATATGTGACTCTTCGTAGTTCGCTCAAACAACCATTACTGTAGAAATAGCTTCCAATCCCATGACAGCGGTCAGAAAGATTTCCAGCAGCCTACAGACAGTGACTAACTCATTCTGTGACAGAGAACATTCCCAATGGCGCTGCATTCTCACTGGTTCAATATACTTTTGAGCGGTTAGCAACTTGGACCTAATTTGAAACTAATCTTGCTGATTCTTTTTTAATTTCAAGATCTTTAACGCTACAAGTTCCCTTTCGAGTTGAAGCTACAAGAACGTGGTTTAATTTGTAGTGAGAGAAAAACATGGGATAAAATTTACTGGCTTCCTTAGACTATTCGGTCGTTTTATGTCTGGAACTTTTGTTTTATCGAGGTTTATTTAAAAGCAAAATGAACACACTGTCGTGTTTCCATCATTGGATCTACTAGTCACAGTCAATTTCGAACAAGTAGAGTTAACTAAATCCAGAAGTATTCAGTACGGTGAAAGTACATTCAAACATGCACACAATCGTAAGTATAAATGCGCACTTCGTTGCAAAATATTTTTGCTGCATAATAGTAGCTGGCATAATAATCACGTACTCTGTCATTAGTACTATGAAGTATACTTAATTGCAAGAAAAACACCGTTCAAATTGTTATAACCAGACGAAACTACAATCGTCTGGTCCTAACTGTGCGTTCTTTGATTGCTCTGGGAGATGACTCACTGGAACTACAAAAGATGAAACGTTAGTTCACTTTATTACGTGAATGATAAAAAGGTTTCCTTAAATTGATACAATCCTTTGCCACAGAAGTGCTTGGTAATTCACAATTGTCATTGACTATTAATGCGTCACTCGATGCACTAATTAACAAACTGTGCTCCGGAAGTAGAATGTTAAACATTTACAGTACCGGTACTTTTCCATCTGATACTTGACTAACACTGGTCGTTGATGATGTTGACTGCTTCAGTTTATCAATCCAGTTCAGCGATAGCATTTTTGCCCTGTTAATTTGGTGGTTCCATTGTTCCTTTATCAGTCTTTATAGGGTTTTCTATAATTGCTCTTGGGATCCTGATTCGGTGCCATGGTTCGTGATTAACGGCACCTGTATATTCTAGATGGCGTGTCGTTGGCCTTTTGTAATAGTTTTCTAGAGTGTTCTTGTATCATCTGTTTTAGTGTTGTCATGTCCAGTTCCTGGTGCATGTCTCTGATTCCCGCCCATTTTGGAGCTCTGAGGATTTGTCGGAAGCATCTATTTTGTATCACGTGGAATGTTTGTATGTTTGACGCTTTGGTCTTGACCCAGGATGAACTCGGGTAGATGGACGATCGTAAGATTATGGCCTTGCACAATCTGAGTTTAGTGATGGCGTTCATATTTGTGCTGATCAGAAGCGGGTGTGTGGCGTGGAGTGTCTGAATGAGATCTTCGTTTTTTGTTTGTAAGTGGTGTTTGAAGATTAGTTTGTTATCGAGGATAACTCGGAGTTAACGCACTTGTGTCCAGTTTACTTCGACACCATGCAGAACTAGTCTGTCACTTAGGTCCTGTTTTCCGCGTGTAGACTTTACAGCCTGTGTTTTGTCAGCATTTAATTTAATAATGTTAGTTGTCGCCCAGTGTTCCAATAGTGTTAGCTGTCGTTGGAGTGTTGTTATTGCGGCGTTTACTCTGCAGCTGCTTGTGAGGACAGCAGTGTCATCAGCAAATTGGGCAACCACTATCTGTAGTATGGTCGGCAAATCATTAACATATAAAATGAATTGGGCAGGTTTCTGTACTGATCCTTGAGGAATGCCTTCGTCAAGCTGTTTTATGCATGAGCGTCGGTCATCGAGTTTGTCCGTTAACAAACTATCAATGAGTCTTGTTATATAATCTGGTATAACCCCTACTGCGTCCATTTTTTTTGTGTAAGTCTGTCTTTCCAGACCTTATCATACGCCTTTTCTACATCGAGGAATATTGCCGATGTATAAGTACGCTCTGTCCATTTTACACCCGATGTAAGATGGTAAGTTTTAATTCAAAGAACAATTTGGGTTGGATAGGTGAATTGGTCCGGTCTTACAACGTGATTTTCGAGGAGAGGTTGTTTCAGTCTGTGTAAGATGACTATTTCAAATACTTTCGATAATATGGATAACAAGCTTATCTGTCTGTGGCTGACTGGCTGTTTTTGTCTTTTCCCAGTTATGATCGGCAATACTGTTGAAATTTTCCAATTGGGTGGGAAATTGTTGTTGAGGATGCAGTTGTATATCCTCCTAAGTAGCACCAGGGGTTTTATAGATATGCTCTGTAGCTGTTGGTTTGAAATTCTTTCAGGGCCAGGCGCAGAGTTTATACCCAGATTTGGAATTATTTTCCGTACTTATGTCAGCGTGGTGAGTTGCGGGTGAGTGAGTCTGTCCGCTTGACAGATTTGCTGGGATACGTATGATATCTTTCTCGTCAAGGCCGATATACTGGAGATGCAAAGTGTTCTGCCCATCGTAAGTAGTTGCGAATAGTTGTGCCTTATGGAATGAGTCGAACGTAAGACCTAGCAGGCCTTCTACGAGTATTGCAGTCTTAGGTGGTGCAGGGTTCCTAAGCGTTTTTACTGGCCTTCAATCTTTCCGTGTGTTTAATGAGAACGCTTCCATGTGGTCTTCCCAAAATTTCGTTCTCCATTCCTACGCGCGCCTATGCACTTCCCTTGTTAGACGTCGCAGTTCTCTCTTGTCGTACGGATCCCGTAATCTCTTCCATCTCCCGCGGGCTGGGGTTTTCAGTGAATTCAACTCCTGCAGCAGTGGAGAGAATTCTTCATGGTAAGGTGTGTCATAATATGTTGTAATCGTGACCTGTTATATGACCGTTTAATCTGTGTTGTCAACTGCGAGATCGTATCGTCAGTTTCTGCTATCGTACCGACCCTCGTCGTGGAATTGATATGATTGCTCAGATATGGTGCAAACTGCCTCAAGTTTGTTACGTATTTCAGCGGTGGGATTGGTGGTTATATTGCGATTGTGATCCGGCCAATGACTGGGCAATTGTCTGATGTGAGGTTTTCTGTTGCCTTTGAGCACAGGTTAAATCTTTTGTTTTTCATGAGTGTAATGTCTAATGCCTCTGTTCGGTGGTTGGCGTTCCTCGGAATGTTGTTGGGTTCTTCCAGACCATATGCTATCATGCCGTGTCTCTCCTCGAGTTCATATAGTTTGGCATCCTTAGGGTTATTTCGCCTAGAATCCCATGCACCGAGCGAGGTGGCGCAGTGGTAGCACACTGGACTCGCATTCGGGAGGACGACGGTTCAATCCCGCGTCCGGCCATCCTGATTTAGGTTTTCCGTGATTTCCCTTAATCGCTCCAGGCAAATGCTGCGATGGTTCCTTTGAAAGGGCACGGCCGACTTCCTTCCCCATCCTTCCCTAATCCGATGAGACCGATGACCTCGCTGTTTGGTCTCTTCCCCCAAACAATCCATCCATCCATCCATCCCATGCGAAATACTTAGCATTCAAGTTGGCAGGTAGGATGACCTTGTCAAAAATATCAAAAACTGCATTGAGACCGTCTAAGTCAGTGGTCGTCAAACTGCGGTCCGCGGGCCGCATGCGGCCCAGATCACGTTTTCGTGCGGCCCGCGACCCTCGTCGGCTTCGCACGGGTAGCATTAATTATCTACTTGTCTCGCGTAGCGGTGTTTTGTTTACGGAAACTGCGTAGAATTGTGATTAAAGTCGGGGAAGTAATTAAGTAACTGAAAACCATCCACCACTTTCATTTAACGCGTCACTTGCCGGTGTTCCGCAGCGCTAAGTGCGTGATCTGCCTGCTAGCCAAGAATGTGAGCCGTGCATCAACGTGCCGAGTGCCTTTGGTCTCTCGTTTGTCGGCGGCGGGCTTGTCCCGCAGCCGTCCCACTGTTAGCTTTGTCGTGTCAGTGTGTCAGTCGTGAACTAAGCTTCGGTGACCCTGAGCGTTCGTCGCGTATTGAGTGTTTGTGCTCATATTAGGTGATATAATTATTAGTAGAATAAATAATGTCTGATGTACCCTCAAGAACAGTGACTAAGAGCAAAATATGTGACGAGAAAAGAAGTTTCCAAGAAATACGGGAAGAAGAGTTTTGCTTTATAAGTGGACACTAAGAAGGTACTGCTACTTGCTTAATATGCCTGGATACGATTGTGGGACTGAAGAGATACAATTTATTTCGCCACTACACAAGTAAGCACAATTCATTTACAGTAGCTTTTCCTTTGAATTTAAATGAAAAAAGGAAAAAATTGCTCTTCTAAAATCTACCATTCGTCGTCAACAAAACGTTATGTTAGCAGCAGTTGGGCAAAGTGAGGCTGTCACAAGAGTATCAAAAATGGTTCAAATGGCTCTGAGCACTATGGGACTTAACAGCTATGTTCATCAATCCCCTAGAACTTAGAACTACTTAAACCTAGCTAACCTTAGGACATCACACAACACCCAGTCATCCCTGACCCCGCCGAGAAGCGAACCCGGGCGCGGGAAGCGAGAACGCTACCGCACGACCACGAGCTGCGGACACAAGAGTATCATGCCAAGTATGTAATGTTCTGGCAAAAAATATGAAAGCTTTCACTGATGCTGAATTATCGAAGCAATGTATGATGACTGTTTCTGAAACTTTGTTTCAAAATGTCTCCAACAGTAAACAAATATCAGCTGAAATAAATAAGCTCACACTTTCAGAATCTACCTGTCGACGTCGTATAGAAGATATTTCAAAATATATGTTTGAGGCAGTAATTAATAAAAGTCAAACTACGCAAATACTTCAGTCTTGCATGTGATTCCAGTACAGATTTAGCCTCGATGGCTCAGTTTTCATTATTTGTGCGATTCTGCACAAATGATGGGGCAATAGAGGAAGATTTTTTAGCAATTATAACCATGAAAGGTCACACAAAAGAATGTGATTTTGTGGATGCAAGTAAAGAATTTGTAAAGAAATGACTTATCTGTGAGTAAATTAATATCAGTATGTACAGATGGTTGTCCGTCAATGACGGGCGTCAACAGTGTTTTGATAGCACTGATTAAGACGGAATGGAATTTGCCAAATTTACTCTCCAATCACTGCTTACTGCATCAAGAAAGTTTGGCATGTCAAATTTCAAATACCAAATTGAAGAATGTTATGCAAACAGTTATAAGGGTTGAAACACGTATGTAACGTAGCAGCGATGGTGAGGCATGATAAAATCTTTGACCAGAGAGCCTTTTATCGATCGTAGTTAGTCTGCGCTTGACCGCGCGAGAGTTGCGAGCAGTACTCAGTCAGTAGTCTTCGTGCAGTGTACTCTGTCGGTAGCAGTAGCTCAGTTCAGTTGCGTCCAGTAGTCGGTCAGTAGTCGTCGTGCGAGCAGTCTGTCAGTGGGCAGTCTGTGAGCAGTGCAGTATGTCGGTAGTAGCAGTCGAGTGCAGTTGTTTGTGAGGAGTCGGCGAGCGTCGACATGGCATTCTGGTCAAGATTCAGGACGAGGTATGTTATTTTTTAAACAAGGTAATGAATCAGCAATGCTCAGCTAATAATGTAAATCAACTGTAACTAATTTGTGCAATAATCGCCCCAATAATAATTTTGATTTCAAAGTAATTTCTACAAAAGAACCTTTTAATTGAACCAACGATTTCCTTCAATTTCCCTTAAAGAAAAGTTTCAGTTAAATTTCAAAAAAAAAAAAAAAAAAAGGAAATATTATTTGCAATGCATTTCCTCCAAGCCGTGGCCAACAATAAGAGCAGAAATTTGACATGCAGTCATACTGAGGTAAGAAATTAATCATGATTTTTTGCACAGGGCCAAAGACCGATATTTCGGTTTAATTGAATTTTCATTGTCACTGAAGTTTCATTAGCACTGAATTATCTTTTATTATATTTTTTGTGGGAGCTTACACCAGAGTCAGATTGCGAATTTCACATTCTTATTGCCTTTGTCTGTACATTTAATTGCTAGGGAGATTACTGTTTCAAAATTTCTCTGAGGAGCTTACACTTAGCTCAATGATCATTAGCATTCATAAATAATATTGTCTTTTAAAAATTCTCCGGAAAGGTTACACTTGGCGACACCCAGTCCAGGATCGTATTTCGTTGAGAATCTTTTGAAAAACAGTCAGATATCTGCTCTTATTTGCTTAAGTATAATTAGAATTTGGCGCAACGCTTTTACTAATCTTGTGACTTTCTTTCTACAGGTCAACGGCAATTCGTTGCTCTGTTGTATTTGTGTGTTGTTTTTGCATTGTGCTTATTTGTTTTGTGAATAATTGTGTCTATTGCAAAAATGCCGCGAAAGACTGTGAATAGTGTATCGCGAGGTATTATGAATGAAATTACCGACTCAAACAACTTTACCGATAGGACTTGTGACACGCAGTGTAATGATGACAATCGTGCGTTCACTGACAATCAGTGCATTCCAACCAATAATGATGACTTTTACCTTAATAATGAACAAACGAACTCAATTGTCTCTTCTGTTGATTTGACGACAATTGATGACGCGGGACGCTCTATTGTAATGAGCGCTGTCGAGCCTAACACAACCGGTTTGGAAAATTCAAGTAACGTACCGACAAATTTTTCGAATGAAAATGGTCAGTGTAGTGAAAGTACGACGGATTTATTTAATTCCGAAATAGGGACTGACAGTGTATGTTTAACTGGCAAACCTTTTTGTAAATCTCAGAATAACCAAATGGTTACAGAAAACGAGACAATTCCATATCCACCACTAAACAGTACAGATAATATAAACGCTAATTTTGACTTGGTACGAATTATGACAAGTTTGCTACAACAGCAAAGTGAGAAAATAGACAACAATTCCAAACAAAATAACGAAAAACTCAAACAATACTTTAATGAAAAATTAGACGACAATTCCAGACAGTTAAATAAAAAATTAGACGACAATTCTAGACAGTTAAATGAAAAATTAGACGACAATTCCAGACACTTAAATGAAAAATTAGACGACAATTCCAGACAGCTTAGTGAACAAATTAGAGCCGTTGCTGCACAGTGTCATGACGCTAAGGAACAGTTGCGCGTGGAAATTGAGGCTTGTTCAAAA
Organism: Schistocerca serialis cubense; assembly: GCF_023864345.2. Classification (NCBI taxonomy): domain Eukaryota; kingdom Metazoa; phylum Arthropoda; class Insecta; order Orthoptera; family Acrididae; genus Schistocerca; species Schistocerca serialis. The sequence continues at coordinate 217,137,987 of NC_064639.1, read as the reverse complement.
AAAAGTAGCGAAGAAATTAGGTCTGTTGCTCAGGAATTAAGGGAAATGCAAACAGCCGCAACAGAAACACATAGAGACGAAATTAACGGAGTCGCTAAACAATGCTCTGAAAAAGCTACACAATTACGCGACGAGTTTAAAGCAATGACAGCAGAACTTTCGCGCACAATGGATGAAAAGATCGACGCGAAATTCGACCAACAGAACACTCAGATTGACGAACGCTTTAATCTCCACATACAAAACAATGATACGCGTTTCCGCAAATTTATTCAGGATCAAAATAAAGTCAAACGTCAAGTCATGGAAACAATCACTGCTCAAAGACAGGAAGACAAACGTAAAATGTTTGCGAAAGCGAAGACGTATGTAGACAATAATATTACTACAGAGTCCGACAAAATTAATACCATAGAACAGTTGAACGCGGAATTACGTGATGAAATTTCTGATCTTAAATCAAAAACAGATACACACACAGTAAATATCCAAACAGTGACAGACAGATTCGAACAATTAGAACTAACACAGGATTGCGATGTCATCAAAGCAGATGTTACAAAACTGAGCGAAACTACACGTAAGTTGCAAAAACAGATTAATGCGTCCGATTCTAAAACCGATGATCAGGCAAAAATACTGACTGAAAAATATGATGAATTAGCCAGTCGTATTGATGCTATTGAAAGTAATAATGATAACAAATCAGACGATACTGCACCGATTTCATTTAACCAAACACCTGAATTTCAAAATTTACAGCAGACAATTAATGAGATCGATTCGTCCAATAACACGTTGCGTTGAAAGTTATCGAGTTTACAACAAGAAGTAACAGAGATGAAAAGTATTTCAGTTAATAACACATCACAGCAGACGCCACTTTGCGAACATCTGTCAGACTCGCGCAATGCGTATAATTTGGGTAATCTACAGAGAGTACGGGACTTAGATTCCGATCAACTTGAGTTCAATAGATTCTCTTACAATCCTGAACCTGTTCCATCACACAGAGATGATAATTTCGATTACAAAAATTTTCTGTCAGTGAGAAAGTTTAAAGTTTTTAAAAATGATAGAACGCAGATTCACCCACTGGATTGGATTCAACAATTTAGCTTTGCTCTTCCACCGACTTGGCCTGTTACGCATAAACTTGATTTTATTTGCAGTTTTTTGGAAGGCGAACCGGCAACTCGTATGAGACCGATCGCGAGACAATGTTACTCGGTAGAGGAATTTCAGAATGCTTTTCTGTCAGCGTACTGGTCGAAGACGACTCAGCGTGGAATTAAAGATCAGCTAATTAGTTTACCAAATTATGAGAACTCCAATTTTCCCAGTGTCACGCAATTTTTTGAGCATATGGTCCAACAAAACCAGTACCTAAGTGAACCGTACAGTGAATCTGCACTTACACCATTACGCATTTCCAAATTACCACGGTCATTAAGGGTGTCACTTCTAACGGGGCAGCAAAAGGAAAACATTTCAGCATTCAGAGATCTTTTACAGCTCTTGGAAGTACAACAATCTGATTATTCTTTTGTAAACAAAAACTTTTCGTATAATAACCAAGGTCAACAAACTTACAGTAATTATGATCAGGGACGTAATCTCAATAGGAAAAGTAACAGACGCTTTAGGAACGACAACTACCAGAACTTAAATCACAGACAAAATTCAGATTATCAATATCGTCAAAATTTTCAGCAACAGGAAGCACATTTTGGTAACAATAGACGTTTTCCACCACAACAGCATGAAATTCAGCCGGTTGGAATACATAACCAACAATGTAATGCACAAGGTCAACCAGGCTTTAATGTTCCGCCGCGTGCACGTATAGTCCCAGATCCAACAAATAGTAACGCACGGCAGCAAGGAAACAACTGCGTACAGAGAAGACAGTATTTCAATTCCTATCGCAATACACCGTATAGGAATGACTTTCACGACAGACGTAAAAACAATGAGCATAATTACCAACATACGTTTAATAACAGTCGGTCTTACCAGCAACAAAGTAATCAACAAGAACATATTCTCATGAATGAACCCGACAGTAGGTATCATCCATAGCGTAATACGTCAGGAAGAGTTAACAGAACAGTTCAAATAGTCGAAATGCCACAGCATCCTCCCGTAAATAATAGCACGTACGACAGAATTTCACCAGACACAGTACAGATTGCATCTTCCAGTAACACGAGCACTACTTTAGACACGCAGAATGTTGTTCACGAAAATGTAATTACTTTTGACGACATACGAGACACTCTTTTACAGGAAAGACCTGTTGTTCAGAAAACCATTTCACATCCTGTTATCGAAATTAAAATTGGTTCATCGAAATTCTCAGCAGTAATTGATTCCGGCTCACCTATGTCAGTTATAAATGAGGAAACTTTTAACGAGTGCAACAAAGAGAATACGTATCCTACATTACCATTAGGCAAAATGAAAGTAAAAGGAGCAGTGTCGAGTAAAGGAGTAGACGTCAAATTACAGACGCATTTATCATTTTGTATTGGAGGTCACACTTTTCACTCTAATTTTTGTATTGTTCCTTTATTGACAACAGACGTAATTTTAGGTACTAATTTTCTCGTACAACACGATGCAGTGGTTGATTTTCAAAATTCTTATTTAATGCTAAAGGACGAAAATGTACAATTGGCTTTAGAGTTTCAGCATTCATTGTCTGCGGAAGAACAAACAATTAACCGCACAGAGGTCATTTCCGCAACACGTAACATAGACTGTAATCCTACATTGTTCACGGATACGTACGTACACAACTATAATACTCCAGACAAAGCTGACTACGACGTAATACAGATGATTTCTGATAAGGTTAAAGAGAGCAGTGCAAATACAGACGACGAACGCACGCAGTTACACAAAATTCTTTTACAGCAAGCTCCAGTTTTTGACAATATTCCTGGTACTATGTCCGGTTTTATGTATGAATTTCAAGTCAAACAGCACGATACATTTAAAGCTAAACATTATCCCATTCCATATATTCACAGAGAACAGGTTAAAAAAGAGCTGCAGGATATGCTTGATCAAGGAATTATTGAACCAGCAGTTAGTCTGTACATGAACCCGCTGCATATTGTTAAGAAAAAAGATGGCTCACTTCGGCTCGTACTTGATTCACGTCACATTAATGACATAATTATTAATGAAACAGATCGACCACAGACATTAGAGGAACTTCTACAGAAATTTCATGGTACTGCTATTTATTCTACATTAGATTTGAAATCGGGATTTTGGCAAATTCAACTTCATCCGAATTGCAGAAAGTACACAGCTTTTCTCTGTTTTGGTGACTGTTATCAATTTTGCAAATTACCATTCGGCTTAACTATTTCTTCTGCAGCTTTTATTCGCGGTTTGAACACAATACTTCCGACAGAACTTAAGGACAGAATTACGACGTATGTAGACGACATTCTTATCGCAGAAGCTAACTGGTCTGAACACAATGTGGTTTTAGAACAACTGTTGCAAACTTTTCATGCACAAGGACTTACAGTTAATCTTAGTAAATCGCACTTTGGCAAAACTTCTATAAAATTTCTTGGACACGTAATTTCAGCAGAAGGCATTGCACCTGATCCGGAAAAACTTCAAGCTCTACGTGACATTACTGTTCCTACGACAAAGAAGCAATTACGCAGTTTTTTGGGTTTATTTAATTTTTTTCGTAAATTTATTCATCACTCTGCTTTAGACACACCCAGATTATGCCAATTAACAGGTAAAAACAGTATTTGGTCATGGGATAAGCAAGCACATTCTGAATTCATGAACCTGAAACATGCTCTGTTGAATGCACCACTTTTATCGCACCCAGATCTTACCAGAATTTTTTCCATTGCCACTGACAGTTCCAACACCGCTTTAGGCGTACACATTTTCCAGGAAATTGAAGAAGATGGCTCAACAGTAATTTAAAACATCGCATTTGCAAGCCGCATTCTGTCACCTACTGAGCGAAATTATTCTGTTACAGAACTTGAAACATTATGTGTTGTATGGGGTTTCACGAGATTTAGGCACTTTCTTTATGGCTGACATACCACCGTTTACACAGACCACAGAGCGATACAATTTTTACTTTCGGCTAAATTTACTCACGACAGGTTAAGTAGATGGAAACTTTATTTACAAGAATTTAATTTTACAATAGTTCACATTCCCGGCACACAAAATGTTATAGCAGACGCACTATCGCGTTCTCTGAGCAACAATCAGCAAGACGTAGCAACCAACTTCTGCAAAGCAAATTTCAGTGTCATGCACATTCAGCAAGTTGCATCTCCGTCTGTTATACTGAAAAACGTTGAACCACCAAACAAAATTAAAGAATTAGTAAACTTCCCTAACTGTCGTCGACTAAGACACCATGAAATAATTGACATTGCGCTGAACAACATCAAACGTGCCGCAGAGCGCCGGAGAAGACAGCAAAAACAGGTTTGTACACGCCGCGACTTTCACGTTGGACAGAAGATATTAGTACGTACACACTATTTATCCAGCAAATTAAAAGGTAAGTGCAGTAAATTTGAACTTCTATACGCAGGTCCATATCGGATTCGCAGCATTCCTCATCCCACTGTTGTACACGTCGAAACTTTAAGAACCAGAAAATCGAAAGGCAACCACCATTGGTCAAATATTAAACCCTTTATTGAATGAAGACACTTTATGATTCAACACACTATGATGCCATTTACTGATTTTTTTATGACCACTTATGCAATTATATTCACATGACTAATTACTGATGATTATCGTATTTTTTCTTGGCAAGTGCCCGACAAGGTAAGGTTAGCAGGTCGCTTTTCTTGTCGTTACACATCAGACCGTGCATATTTTCCCAGATGAACTTACGTATTTTATGAATAATTATGCAATTCTATGTAATGACGTATTAATTTTATCAAATTCTCTCTCCATTAAAGTTTTTAATTCTCGCCTCTATTAACTACACTACATACAAGCTGAACACAACGAACGTCACATTTTGTCCTTTTATGTACGATTGTATTCCAGTTTTGTTTATATGCACTGTGAAATAGTTAAGATATAACACACACCAGTTGACTTTGACATTTTTTTTTTTTTTTTGCCCTATGATATCTCAACATCGCGACTGTTTTACATTTTTCTTTTTGCTGCTGCATTGTGATATTCTCTGTACATTTTGCCTCTGAACATGTCTTTGACATATTACGTTTTCTGTCATGTTATGCTGTATGGTTAATTATGTCACCACAAACCAGTCATTATTTAGTAGGTATATGATTTAAATGCAAGACATTAATCTTTGTTCATCAATTTCAGAAAGAAATGATGCGTGTAAGAAATAAATTCAACATAAATGGGAATTTCACCTACGGAATAAACGAAAGAAGATGCAATAATTTTATGAGGAAGAGTAAATGGATCAGGATTAACAAGCATTAACAAGAATATACTATACTCATCATAGAATAGCAGTCTTAACTAATTTTTTCTTTCAGAATACAAGGCGATTGATGCAGGCTGTCAGACAGAACTACACATCTTAGTTTTAGTGATGTAATATGCTAGAGATAAGGAATAGTTGTGTAATGAGTAATGAAGTGATTTTTTTTTGCAGATGATACTGAATGCTGATGAATAATGATGAAGGATATGCTACTATGAATAATGAAGTTTTTCTTTATAGGTGATGATAATAATGAAGTTATGATAATATGGATAATGAAGTGATTGATAATGAAGTTTTTTCTTTACAGATGAGGATAATGTTGAAGTTATGTATTTATGCCATGTAGTTATTTAAGTATTTGTTGCAGTTTGCTTTGACATCAGGTGTTATATTGCATGGTATGATGACTGAAGCTTTTGGAAAGGACAGCTATGGAACACATTTTTATACACATTTCACTACCTGTTAATTCGAAGTTCACTACTTTTCAGCATAGTATGCGTTTCTTCTTTCAGCTCAATAATCCATTTTGTATTTTTTTTCCAGGAGAAGCTTTTCATGATACTTACTAAACCTGTTACTTATTATACCTGTTCTAGTACTTGCATTTTTATTTTTTTGTACCCATTTGTGTCTATCATTTATAAATGTGATCACATATACTGCCTTGTTACATAACCTTGCTACAGCTGACTCATGACGAATGAGGTTACCTATCTTCATTTGCAGCAATAGGTCAAAAGCAAATAGTGTTATGCCTCAGCAATTAATTATCGATCCCAATGCAATGCATTGCTAACAAAAAAATGTATTACCAGTCGCACATAATGTCACTAGTTTATGATAATTCTGAATAATACTGATTAGCTCTGAATAGTATGTCACTTGAGTAATGACTTCTTAATGAGACAAAAAAATATATATATATAAAATAATGCTTTGTAACTGGCTAATAACTGCCACTGTTCATTGTAATGAGACCACTTATGATGCCCCTGATTATTAATGCTATGACTGTAATTAACTGATTTTTAATAATGACTTCTTAATTATCTGAATAACACTGAATGGTGAACAATGTTTTATACTATTCAATACTTGCTGGCCACCGAGTGCCAATAATTAATATAACGAAATGAATTATGACTTTTCACATTTTTCATGTGGCCACTGAGTGCCAATAATTAATATAACTAAATGAATTATGACTTTTCACATTTTTCATGTGGCCACTGAGTGCCAATAATTAATATAACTAAATGAATTATGACTTTTCATATTTTGCTAACTGGCCACTGAGTGCCAATAATTAAGTCACTAAATGAATTATCTTATTAATTATGCCATTAATTAGCTCCTGTTTTCAATGATGATTTTTCATGTTCTATAACTGGCCACTGAGTGCCAATAATTAATGTCACTTAATTAATTATGTTATTAATTATGCCATTAATTAGCTCTTGTTTTCAATGTTGACTTTTCATGTTTTGGTAAATGGTCAATGAGCGCCAATAATTTGTATCACTCAATGTATTATGTTAATGCTAGGCCAATAATTGACTCTCCTTTTCAATTAAGACTTCTGATGTCATACTAAATATGCTTTGTAATTGGCTAAGGACTGCCACTGTTTATTGTAATACGATTACCCATGATGCCAATAATTTAATTTTATGAACATTATTCTGTAATACTAAAGACATGGTACAGAAATGTTCAATAACTAGGCTATGAATGCCGCAAACTACTACTGTAATTCTCAATATTATGTGACTTAATGTCCTTCACCTTATGAGCTAACTACCCTGAATTACTGCAATGTCGATTTGTCCTGTCCATCCTCATGATCATGGAGCACTATATATGGTTTTTGCACTAATTCTACGTTGGTGTGCCTTGTAAGAGCGTGGTGTTGACACGACATGCTGTCCACCACCATGAGCGATGAAGACGTTATTATGGTCGCACTGTTTGGTGTACCTAGTGTACTGCCAAAATGAAAACATGGAACATTACTACGACAGTTCAGTGTCTTGGATACGCTGATAAATTCTGATGGGAAAAGAACTTCAAATTGTGTCACTTGGTGTTGTACTTCTGTGGAAAGATATGGACTTTCAGAACGGCTGTGTGCAATCTAAAGTGCTACAACCATGATGCAATCCTTCCCTTTCCTATCCTAATAATGAAAATCATTTTTTTTTGCTAACATTATTTATGTTCATGGGCTATACATTTTTTTTCCGATTCGCTGAACTCCAGTGCGAGTACACTTATGTCACTTGTCGACATGATTTTTTTTGCCATTATGTTTATTTGTTGTGGAAATGCTAAAGACATTTTTTCGATTTGTTCTGAAGTACAGTATATGTGCACTCTTGTCTTTTATATTGTATATACATTTTTTTTTTTTTTTGATGATCTGTTCTGAACTACAGTGCATGTGCACTTATGTTATGTGTTAATATGTTTTCTACTGAACTTCAGTGCCTGTGCACTTTTCTCATTTTTCAATATGATTTGTACTCATTCTGTATACCTTTTATGATTTCCTGATATGTTCATTACTTCAATGCATATGCACTTATGTCATTTGTTACTCATTGTATATACATTTCGTCATTTGCTGATATGTCCTTAACTCCAGTGCATGTGCACTCATGTCACTTGTCAACATGATTTTCTGCCATTCTGTTTATTTGTTCTAAAAATGCTACAGAATTTTTTTCAGTGCGTATGCACTCTGTTATCTGCCAAATAATTTGTATATACATTTTTCTGATTTGCTACTATGTTTTGTACTCACATTTTGTCTTTGTCTGATATATTTTGTACTCGGTGCGTGTGCACCACATTTAATTTATGTACTACATTTGAGTATTCTGTAAATTGTAAAAATTTCTTGCGATAGCAAGTCCAAATGACTCACCATCGCTGCCAAATTTTTGCCCCCCCAGTGGAGGGTAATGAAACACGTATGTAACGTAGCAGCGATGGTGAGGCATGATAAAATCTTTGACCAGAGAGCCTTTTATCGATCGTAGTTAGTCTGCGCTTGACCGCGCGAGAGTTGCGAGCAGTACTCAGTCAGTAGTCTTCGTGCAGTGTACTCTGTCGGTAGCAGTAGCTCAGTTCAGTTGCGTCCAGTAGTCGGTCAGTAGTCGTCGTGCGAGCAGTCTGTCAGTGGGCAGTCTGTGAGCAGTGCAGTATGTCGGTAGTAGCAGTCGAGTGCAGTTGTGTGTGAGGAGTCGGCGAGCGTCGACATGGCATTCTGGTCAAGATTCAGGACGAGGTATGTTATTTTTTAAACAAGGTAATGAATCAGCAATGCTCAGCTAATAATGTAAATCAACTGTAACTAATTTGTGCAATAATCGCCCCAATAATAATTTTGATTTCAAAGTAATTTTTACAAAAGAACCTTTTAATTGAACCAACGATTTCCTTCCATTTCCCTTAAAGAAAATTTTCAGTTAAATTTCAAAAAAAAAAAAAAAAAAAAGGAAATATTATTTGCAATGCATTTCCTCCAAGCCGTGGCCAACAATAAGAGCAGAAATTTGACATGCAGTCATACTGAGGTAAGAAATTAATCATGATTTTTTGCACAGGGCCAAAGACCGATATTTCGGTTTAATTGAATTTTCATTGTCACTGAAGTTTCATTAGCACTGAATTATCTTTTATTATATTTTTTGTGGGAGCTTACACCAGAGTCAGATTGCGAATTTCACATTTTTATTGCCTTTGTCAGTACATTTGATTGCAGGGAGGTTACGTCTGGGCACATTTCTATTAAAATAATATCTTTTAAAAATTCTCCGGGAAGGTTACAGGGTTATAAATTTCATTCGTGCCTGTGAACTTAATCACCGAAAATTTAAAGAACTTCTGCAGGAAATGCAGGCTTGTTACAGTGATGTTCTCCTACATACTGCTGTCAGATGGCTTAGCAAAGGAAAAGTGCTGGAACGGTTTGTCAATTTGAAATCTGAAATTGTTTTATTCTTACAACAAAGTGGCAAAAATTATCCTGAACTTGATGAGGATGAATGGTGCATACTTACAGCTTTTTTGACTGATATTATACAAAAATTCAACACACTTAACTTGGAATTACAAGGACCAAACAAGATAAATGGGCAAATGACTAACAAAATATTTGCATTTGAATCCAAACTGCAATTATATATAAATGAACTCGAAGTAAAAGATTTGTCTAATTTTCCAACTGTTGCTATGCTCCAATCAGGCTTAACTATCGCCGGAACTATTTACCAAAACATGAAATAATATTTGGAAGAAATAAAAAACAGATTTGCAGATGTTAGAAATATTCGAAGCTGTTTCATTCTCGTAGAGAACCCTTGGCATGTTGTACATGATGATCTCAAATTATTCTTCCAATTTGGATTTCATAAAACTAATTTGCTAAATGAAATAGTCGAACTACAGCATGACACACAGCTTAAAGCTTTGTTTATAGAACATCGTGAAACACAACAGTACACCGAATTTTGTAAATGTGTGCCTAACAATTATAAAAATTTACGAGACTGCGCACAGTTCATTTTAACACTATTTTCTTCAACTTACCTTTGTGAAGCTTCATTTTCAAAAATGAAGTACCTGAAAAACAAATATCGTAATCAGTTGTCCAGTCATTTAGAAGGCACAATGAGGATTGCATACAGCCCAAACGACACAGATATAGACAACATAGCCAAAAAAGTTCAACATCACAAGTCACATTAATGAAAAATTATATATTTGTACTTACGTTTGTTTTGCAATTATAATGAATAAAAACCAGATTCAATAAGAGACCTGTAGCTTTCTTATGTAGCCTGCTGCATGTGCAGTGCATCTGTCCTTTTCTTATTTTTTAAATTTCTTATTTATTTCTACATTTTTGAAAGTTTGAGATTAATGCAGTTATAATAAAGTTTTTGTGGCCATTTGCATAATGTAATATAATATTTTAATAATACATCTATCTCATCTTGCATGAAAATACTTTAAAATAGATTTCAGGACCAAGATACACTGATCCCAGATTTATTTTTGGTACTGGCTCATAATTACTAATGATTCCCTTCCTTCCCTTCACCCTTCATATGCTCCCGCCTAGCTACGTGAATACTGTAAGATTATGCAAGTCATGTGAATTTTATTTTCATGGAGATAAACTGGAATGAATTAGTCAGATGCACTGTATGTTTTTTTCAGTTTATTGAAATTTGTGAGCATTTTATGCAGTTTTCAACACTCGTAAACATGGTGACAGTCATTCTGTGAAAGTCTGTGAATGGCGCATGTCATCATTGACTCATGCTACCACAACGATTATTCCAGTCCGTCTCAACACTCGACTCCTGTGAAGAATGACTAAAAATGTAATTGTTGACAACGTGACACAACTACTCGTATGTCTCCTACGAATATATCCCTCATAATCTAATAATTGTCAAACCGGCGGATGGGTATTTAAAATTTTTTTCCCTGTATAGCAGCATTTCGGTGTCATAAACATGGACCAAGCGAGGTGGCGTAGTGGTTAACACACTGGACTCGCATTCGGGAGGACGACGGTTCAATCCCGCGTCTGGCCATCCTGATTTAGGTTTTCCGTGATTTCCCAAATCGCTCCAGGCAAATGCCGGGATGGCCTCTGAAACGGAAAGGCCGACTTCCTTCCCCGTCCTTCCCTAAATCCGATGAGACCGATGACCTCGCTGTTTGGCCTCTTCCCCCAAACAATACAATCTAATACAATCCATAAACATGGATTATTGTTGTCAGCAACAACACAGCAATGTTATTTGGCGGATGAGTCACATACATCCAACAGTTGCGAGTGGTTTGTTTCCGAAAGTACTATTTCATTTTAACAGGCGCTAATGTTTACAGCTTCTGAAGAACGATAAATGATATATATCCAAATTCGGTAAAGAATAAATGGTTTGCAGCTGTCGGCTGTACCTGTCTCCTTCGTCAAATGAAAAATATACTTGAAGAATTACAAGTAGGAGCGCGTTAAGTTGTTCTATCACTTGGTACAGGGGCAGATAGATTTGTCGTTGCGGTGGGAAGGGACGTAATAATGGAAATGTTTTCTTGTTTGTTCCTCTGTGCTGACAACAAATGAGTGCGTGTGCCTCGTACCATTTATCTGCTATTGTATCAATCTTAAATGAAAGTGCGTTGGATTCAAGAATACGCATTATAGAGACGGTCATATGCGGTACATATTAGTTAAAAGAAATAGGCATTAGCTCTTAAAAATGCATATATGTGTGTGTGTGTGTGGTGTGTGTGTGTGTGTGTGTGTGTGTGTGTGTGTGTGTGTGTTTATCCTCTACTTCTCTTCCCAAACCTCGGATCGATTTCAACCACACTGATACACACATTATTTTGAATACGTAAAGAAATATTGTGGGGTAAGAAAAGACAACGTCTTATTGGGGCGGGGGATGGTAATGTGGGGGGAGAATGGGGAGGATGACATGGACACATACAGAGGGAGTGCGAAATGGACAGATAAAGGGGTGAAGAGATGGTGAGTGAGGGGAAAGTCGAGATGGACGACAGATAGTGAGGAAACGACGAGACAGAAAAACATAAGATTGGAATAAATACATATCTATCCAATGCCATGTATCTCATCTAGTATGAAATAAAATTAAGGCTGTTGTAGTTCAGTCAAGTGAGTCGAAGAAAAATGACTTTCAAAACATGTAGAAAACAGTTGTGATCGTGTCTCATGTTACATAATACATTTAAGTATAAGTCCATCTGCTGTTATTAACCATCTGTTCACCAAGATAACGCAGCAACATTTCGTTGGGCAATTACAGTGTTACAATCTACGTGTCATTGAGGATGGTAACAATATGAAACAGAGAACATTCTACACGTAGTGGTCCGAACGGTATTGGCTTTAACGATAAGTGCTAGAAAGTCAGTGCTAAACATATCGCTTCTTTACTATAGCTAGTCTATTTGAGGTTCATAACACACCATTTACGTGGTTTGCCAGTTAATAAAAAGACCTGGAAGTCTGCAGCCCGAGGTGCCACATCATATTGTTAGTTTTGGCCCTGGAGCAAAAAAGTTTGACGACCACTGGTCTAAGTCATCACTTGGAAGCGAGTAAGCAGTGACTATCGTCATGCTCCCATACGCCGTGGCCCCTGTAACCGCCGTTGCCTCCAAGCAATTTATAGGAGGCAGGTCTTCTGCGGAGTGGGTAGGGTGACCAGACGTCCGGGTTAATCCGGACATGTCCTCCTTTTTAGCTCTTTGTCCGGGGTCCGGGCTGATTTTTACAGTGTCTGGCATTTTCGCGAAGTTGAGGGTAATACAGTTAAATTTACAATTCGTCCCGTTCTATTGTTCTTTTCTTAAATACTTTAAATATTGGCACAGCCTTCGTGATAAACACGCACGAAGGCGGTGTTGGTGGGTGTCGATGTTATCGATGCTCGACCTATAAGCGAATGCAAATATCGATTGTTTAAAATTTTCGTTTCGAATCTTCGCTTTATATTGGCTTGGCTTCCTGTAGTGCACGTGTGATTTGTATGTTATGTAAAATATTTGGCTACGCCTAAACGAAAGTGTACATTTTCTGATCTCCTTTCCTGCAAATATCCAGATTTCAAGAAAGGGAGAAACGAATTTGAAGCGGAATGTAAGGTATGTGGAGCTGGAACGTACGTCTCAGTGGCCAATAAAGTCTTAACTCGACAGATTAACTGTCATTGTTTTATTTCATTGTTTCATAGTCATTCAATTTATTTGCATTCGGAAGGTTCAAGTGCAGCTTACATGTCGTCAGCTGCTGCTTGAATTGTAGATGTTGGTAGCGGTGCGTCGAATGAAGGGGGGTGAATGGTCTTACGTTTTTCGCTTTGTAAACAATTCCGTGTTGTTGATATAACAAAACAATTGACGCCACAATTAATGTTTTTATTTTTTTTATATTGCTCAGTTAACCACCACCTGACCATCAGTAACAATTAACTACTAATTTTACCGGTTATTCCCGCCAGTCACGTGACTTGTCCAAGGCTAACGGGTGGTATCCTCGTCTGCAGTTGACCCGTTTGGTGTGTCCTCTTATTTCTTCCTTTGTCCTCCTTGTTGAAGCTGTTTGTCCTCTTTTTTAACAATTGCTTCTGGTTACCCTAGGAGTGGGTCAAGTTGTTCCTAACAAATATCTCTGTTCCGCCGCCTCGTATGTTGTCTCTGTCCGTTCGGTATCCTGTCATGTTTCGAATTTTGAAGGTTTGAGTTGATCGAAGATGAGTTTCCATAATAAAGATGACGTCTATGTTTTATCATTCCATGTCAAGTGTTCTAGGGCTACCCACTCGACATCTTGGATTTTGCTGAAATTTTGTATGTAGAGTACCACAAGTCTCAAACGATCTTTAGTTATGTTTTAGATGCTCCAGTTGAATACTTGTTGAGATACAGCCGTTTGTTTAACGCCGTACCCTGACTGTGTTCAGTACGACACTAAAATTTGACCAACTTTGAGACCTTATATCTCTATGGGTATTTTTTTTAAATCATGAAACTAAGCTAGCTTGTACAATTTTTTGCGCTCTACTTATAGTGCATTTAAAATAAGTTGAGACTTTTGACAGTTCAGTACGGAGCAAGTGGAAGGCAGCGTGGTTTGCTAGCGTGAGCTGAACGCGTCAGCAGGTGGACCACAGCATAATGTCAGGCCTACTCGGCACTGAACCTGGCAGGCTCGCTTGACTGCGTGAACAGAAAGCCGACGTATCTGCGATTTTTCTAAAACGACTTTAAAGAAACTATTCTGTAAAAAGCTCTGATTCTCGCACATCTTATGGTTTAATTCATCAGCTTCATGATGAACCCCCTATCATTTCGTTAATGGTCATAGTTATTGCGATACATCCATAGTAGGTAAACAACCACAAGAAATTCTTAGTTTATAGTGAAAAACAGGTGTCGCAATGAATTTGTGTTTTGTGCATGTTAGGTTGCATGTTGCTGCGTATTAAATGTAGACAATATATTGAATTATTCCTTAAGTTTTGAAGGGTAACTGCCTGGAAATGCAATGTATGTAAAGCGCTCCGTCACGAACTCATGCGCAGATGAAAAAAGTAGAATGAAATATTCACAAATTTCTCGCATCTCATAAATGGTTTGAGATATCGAACCAAGACTTTGGCTAATGAAAGCGAGCAAAGACGAGAGTGTTTCGCCATATGATTAATATGCGAAACTTCCACATCTAACGCAATATTCAGGCGACTACAGATTTTTTCAGTGACTTAATGTTATTACTTATAGCCATCGATAGCTGGTGAAACGAGAATTGCTGTGGGTTTTGCAACAGTGTAAGTAAAAGAGTGACGCATTTATTTTTATACTGAGAATGGCCTGTTTCATAAACTATTGCCCTGACTTGCACTCAGTTATTAGTTTAATAATACACTATTTCAGGATTCTGTCGCAATTCCAACTCCATTAGGAAGTTAGTGATATGAATATTTCTAAACTCTGCTGTGTTTTCACTGATTGAAGAGACAAAGTAAAGCTTGGAACCAACTCATGGGGAACTCTGATATAATCACAGGACTGAGACAAGCAGATCGCATGTCACCAATATTGCTCAACTCGGTGCTCGAAAAGATAATGACGTAAGCTTTCCATAACGGTTTCGAAGAAACTGAAGCAGGAGGTGAGAAAATCACATGTCTCACCGTTTCTGGCAAAGTGGCATGTTGTCCATACATGAGGAAGAACTGATACACATGAATGATAGCGTGGAGGCCGCAGTGAGCAAAATAGTTCTTCTTGGGAATGAATCGAAGATCAAGTTCCTAGTGTTGAGCAGGACTGCTTATTCAAGAGACCCTCCGCGGCAAAAATCTATCAGACTACAAGCAACATATTTACTTGGTTTGCAATTCGTGTTCAACTGTGGGTCGCAGTATAACTGATTGGGTAAGTGTGGTTGGAAGTCAGAGGAAGATGTCGGACAGTGACATGTCGTAGACCATACATAATAAATCATATTAATGTGAAAATAACCTTCAGGTTGATGTAATATTTCCTTTATAGTTAAATTTTGCAATGACGAGTGACTAATGTTTCCATAACTTTAATAAAAATCACAATTCAAATAATTATGAATTCAAATCTTCTCACATTGCAGATTTAAATTATCTGCTATTTACAATAAAGGAAATGAAGAACAAGATACTGAGTTGAAAAGAACAGAAGAAGATGGAACCAGGCAGAAATCATTCAAGCTGTAGGGAAGAGACTGAGACCCCATAAGGGGATTTATCGTTGAATAAATGGAAATGTCGTGTGGCTAGGGCCTCCCGTCGGGTAGACCGTTCGCCTGGTGCAGGTCTTTCGATTTGACGCCACTTCGGCGACCTGCGTGTCGATGGGGATGAAATGATGATGATTAGGACAACACAACACCCAGTCCCTGAGCGGAGAAAATTTCCGACCCAGCCGGGAATCGAACCCGGGCCCTTAGGATTGACAGTCTGTCACGCTGGCCACTCAGCTACCGGGGCGGACATCGTTGAATAGAGAGCTCTGACATTATTTCTGGACTGAGAGAAGTGGATTGTATGTAACCGATATTGTTCAAACCGGCGCTCGAAAAGATAATGACGTAAGCTTTCTATAGTAATTGCGAAGGGACTGAGGCAGAAGGTGAGAAAATCACACATCTCGCCATTACTGACAAGGTGGCCCTCTTGTCCAGATCTAAGGAAGAACTGATGCAGATGATAGCATGGAGGCGGCAGTGAGCAAAATTAGTCTCCTTGTGAATGAATCGAAGATCGAGTACTGGTGATGAACACGACTCATGCTTATTCAAGGTACCCTCTCCAGCCACTGACAGCGGGAAACAGCTCCTACAGAAGGATTCATAATTTTAAACAAGGTAATCTTTACAGAGGACTCATCATGTGAGGCAGTAATCGAAGCGAGGACCCAAGCTTCAAACACATCATGCTCATCTTCTTAAATTGCGCAGTCCCTCAAGGAATTTCATACTCCAGCTGTACAAAATACTAATCCAACCCATAGGGCTGTGTGGTTGCGAAATTAGGAATGTCCAGCAGAAAGACTTAGTCTCCTCGTTTTTATCCGAAAGTCTTAAGGAAGCTTTATGGTCCAGTATGTGGTGAAAACACTGGGGATGGAGGATCCGTCTCATAGTGAGCTGCAGCAAATCTGCAACAGACCAAATATGATCGGCCTAATGAGTACCAAGCGGCTTGCATGGGAAGGTCATGTCACTAGATTTAGATAGCGACTTTGATAAATTTTGCCACCGTTTCCTGCATTCAGAGGCAGCCCAAATGGGCATTCAACCTCCCTTCATCGACGTCCTCCAGCCCTTTATGGTGCTGTCAGTTCCCGAGTCCATATCAGCAGCCATTTGGCAGGGCCAGTACCCATCTGCCACTCTGTTATCAAGGATGTCCTCTCTCTACCCTCCTGTATGATATCCTCTAGAACCCCTCCTGAGGGCTTGTCGAACAAGCCAACACACCTTTCGTCATCAAACATATGCTGTCGACCTGGTACTCCTTGTCCGTTCCAGCTCTGAGATTCGAGCAGCCCACCAATAAATTACACATTATGGGGCTGCCTCAATCAATGCAATGAATGTGGCCAAATCTTCTTTGATGGACATCAGATGGAGTCTCGAGGAAGATGAGATGGTACCCCTGCCGCTAGTGTGGACTTTCTGGTACCTGGGCGTTACCTTCCCCCCGCCCCCCCTCCCCACACACACACACACACACACAGCGGTGACAAATTACCGTCGCCTGTTACTATCCTCCATGACGACGTCCACCAGAACCTCCTGTTCCACTAGGATACCCTTCAATGTGTTGAGTTTGAAACGTTCCCTTAGAAAAATTATACATGACTTTGCTTAAACTGACACAATATTTTTAGCGCAACGCAATCTGACTTTCAAAAATCCCTACAAAAGAATGGCCCTGACTAACATTAACCTATACCTTTCACAAATCACTTACCTCACCAAAAATCTTCGTTACTCGAACTACTGCAATACAGTGAGCGCCACTACTGCCAGCTAAATAAAAGATTCAAACTACTGAAGGCACTAACTACTAATAGGCACAGTTAGCAAATGAAAGATTTTGATAGAGAACAAACAATGTATTTACCTCAATAGTGTTCAAAAGTCATAATGTATGTAGCAGTTCATGACATCCAGTCTTACAAATTTCAAAACTCCGCCATCTCTCTCCCCACATCCACCACTGCTGGCAGCTCACCTCCAACTGCGCAACGCTACGTGCTGTTAACATCCAGCTGCCAACACTACAATGGCGAGTATTACAACAATGCCAACCAGTCACTGACTGCACACAGCACAGCCAGTGATTTTCATCAGAGCACTACGTGGCGTTACCAATATAAAAAACCTAAACAGCCTACTTACAAGTTCCTTAATCGTTATTTAGCATCAAATTGATCCCAGCCACGCATGTACTCTCTCTGCCAGTTGTGACTGGGCGCAATCTTTAGGCGAATCTTGGCTATTGTCATATGGCTGGCTCCATGTTAAAAGTCCATTACGAGACTCTTACCCTGACGCCACAGGATGGTGACAGACTCATCAACATCCAGATGCGAGCTGCGACCTTGTATGTGAGTAAGAAGAGAGAACGATGGACAGGACAGAGCACTTCCTAATACACTGTTTGCTTGAGGTCTTCCTGCCTGTGTCTATCTGCACACCGGCCTTCTTTGTCGACTACAGTTACATCGGCCTCCCAGACACGCATCCTCCCAGGCCCAAGGATTTTTACACCCTACTATTGCGCTGCGTTCCCCATAGTGTACTGAACACCAAATATCCCTCTGTCTGGTGACTCATAGTGTGGAGTACCAACCACCAGCCACTCTTCACTACCGATACCTGGGCGATGTGATATCACCTAGTCAGCATGAAATTTACGACATAACTGCGACTGTACAACGTCGGTTTGTCAGGTTCCCCTCTTTGTCTCCTTTGCCAGCAACTCGACACTGATAACCTCCCTCTGACCTGCGCCTCTTTGCAGGACGTCTTGCAATTCGTGCAGCAAATGACTGCCTGCTACATCCGAATGCCACCTGATGCGATCGAACATCGAATATATCTATATTTTTATATTTTCCCTCTGCTGAATATCATGCCATGATATGGAAAATTCCCTATGTGGGAGGACCCCAAAGATGCTCACTATAGACAGGTGCCCATCATGGGTGAACCCCATTGTGCTCACTGGAGTGAAAAATCTGCAAGTCTGTGCACAAGATGCCTGTGCTCAAGCTTGAACGTTGAACCTCACCTCAGTCGCCACCCATGGACCCAGCTCTGTGATGTCTACACCACATCATCCCTGAAGGATGTTCTCTGACGTGCTCCAGAAAAAACTCTCCCAATCATCCTCGATAATCCCCACTTCCATAAAATGTTACTCCACATGCAGCATCTTTGATACTCATCCTACCAATTGCATGTGGCTTGATTCCTCTACGCTAGTTGAATGATCAAGAGTACCCACACTCTCTCCCTCCATGAGACATGCAAAAGACGCTCCCCCGATAGAAAGGGTTGCCACCAAAAGGTACTGATGCCACCGTTATATCTCTGACATCTCTGTCTGATTTCCAATCATGGTACCTATTTTATGGGAACTCACTTGAAGTGGGGACCGCCTTGGTAGCTGAGTGGTCAGTGCGGCAGAATGCCATGCCAGGAGGCCCGGGTTCGATTCCCGGCTGGGCCGGAAATTTTCCCCGCTCAGGGACTGGGTGTTTGTGTCGCCTTCGTCATCGTCTTATTCCCATCGACACGCAAGTCACCGAAGTGGCGTGAACTAAAAAGACTTGCACCAGGTGATCGATCTACCCTAGCCACGCGACATTTCATTTTACTTGGAGTGGGAAACCACTTTGCAAACAATACACTGGCTGTGTTGGTGACAGTCTGTCAGACATCCGGCAGCATGGGACTATCTCAGATCAGAGAACAATGTTTTACTATTTTAGCAGCTCAGAAAATGGTCCTTGGCCACATGGTCTGCAGATACCTGCAGATTCTTAAAAGTTTACTCTTCTATCCAGAACAATTTCAAGAGTGTTGGCACATCTTGCCAGAGGGCCTGAAAGTCGTTAAAACACTCCAGTCAGCATTGGGGACAATACATCATGCTGGTGTTAGCTGCAGGCAACTGCTGGTCACTTAATGAGTCCATGTGGTCTCTCCACCTGGCATTGCGCCATCTACCATAACGTCAAAACAGCCATGAGTCCTCGCATGCTGCTCTTTGCCATTATACCTGTGGCTAGCCACGTCTGCCTTCCCTGAATATTCGAATCATTAAGATGGCCCTTGGCAGGATTCTGAGCAGCATGTTCCTCTCTATGGAATAGCAGCACAACCAGAACACAGACAACACAGTTCATGACCCATCACTTCTGCCAAATGCAACTAAATGCCAAGGCATATAGTATGCAGTCTCTGTAGTCCAATCTCATTAAACATCATAATAATAAAAATGACTGGGAGGCAATCGCTAAGAACTTGCTGTATTTCATTATCATCCGTTCACAATAAAATTTTATGTAAGGAGTATCACACTTAAAATCAGGTGGTATGTCAAGAGCAAGCAAAAATTATAGAATAATACAATGTAAATATTATACCCGAATTATTTTATACACTCATGATAACTGGGGGTCAACTTGCCGATCTCGACATGAGTAATACATAGTACTTCAGCAGCCAACATACTCAGGAATACCAACACAGTTACCCACACAGTCACATTACTGCTGGATAGAAGCCTTAAGGCAATGTTGGATGCTATAGTCATTTAACACAAGACCTCCTGATCTCTGCAATCATCCCAGACATAATTTAGAGTGTCAAAAACAAAAACAAATTGCACCCAGCATCAGATCATTCACTCTCATTTACTGTGGTCAGAATTAGATGGAATGAAGAATCTGAAATGGAATCACTGCACCTCTTCAACATCTGCTGTCCTGAAAAAAAGCAAAAATGTGCACTAAAGTTTAGTTTGACTGAAGGTCCTCACAGTCAACATTCGCCAAACAAACATGTTTAACTGTAGCACTCTCACAACATTCATACATACAAGGGGTACATGATGACACAAATCTCTGTTAAATGAAATGCGACATGTACAAAAACAATAAAACTCAAGTGAACAAGTTGCATGAACAATATATGAGTCAAGGTGTGTGGTGGCTCAGTAATGAATATAAGAATAAAATAACTTCATCACAATTCATGTTACATGAATAAAGACATATTTTGTCACGAGAACAAAATAACAAATTTAATTTGCGACAAAAGAGACAAAGTATGAGATTAACGAACAATTGGCCATAGACACAAAAACAGGTGTTACATGCATAAAGATGGATTGTGTCAACAGAACAAAATAATAAACTTAATAGTGTGACATCAGAGACAAGATATGAAATTAACAAATAGCTGACCCCATACAAAAACATATGTTACTTGTGTAAAGATATATAGTGTCAACAGAAGAAAATCTAAATTTTATTATGTAACAAAAGTGGCAAGATATGAAATTATTAATGCTCTGCCTATTTGTACCCAGTTTGTCACAAATGTGTCATGTATACTGATACTTTGTGGACAAATGTGAGCATTAAATATCATATGTCATAGAAGTTATCAAATATTAAGCCTAAAATGATTCATATAGAAAGAGTACAGTGTATAAGTAAAAATGTTATATAGTTTCAATGAGGATTACACAGATCTCAAGTCTGACTTGCTGATCACATATGACAAGTGATTGATATAGCTCATAACAAAGACAATAGGTCTAGCGACTGTAGCATGTGTATTACAACACGTGAGTACACAGAGCAAAAGCACTATCACTTGCCACACTGGACCTCACTTATACACAAACTGAGTGTCGAAGCCATGCTTGAGTCAATTGGCGATTGGAGAATGTGGATCTCATGGACAGTGGTGAGTATGAGTTGCAATACAGGGCATCCTTCCTTCGTCTTTATGGCAGCATGGTCTGGACCAAGGAAACCTCAAAGACAAAACAGCAGAACGTGACATCATCGAGAAGCAATATTGATGATCTGGTGGACAGCAGATATGACTTAATGAATAGTCTCATTGACAGTGACACTTCATGGTTGTCGTTCTTGATTTGGACCACCTTGGAAATGGTTTTAGGTTACAACATTGTTGTTCAGCTGTCAGATCATAGTAGGCTGTTTGAATCTCTTGCTAGAGCAAGATGGAGGTGGAAAATTGAATAGCACAACTGACATGTCACTACTATCTACAGGTTAAGTGAACACGACATAGTGCTGATTGGCACCATGATTATGGATGTTAGCAGATTGGTATTCTCACAAGAAGAAAAGTACTCATATTTTGGTGAACTATTTCACAGCAAGGAACTGTGGATGGCTACAATCTGTCCAAATGGTTGAATAATAAAACTCAAAGATTAAGAATGCATTCATATGGACTGCAGATTGTTGCTGTAGGAAATGTTGCTACAGTGAGCCATCATCATCCTATCAGAAAAACTGAGAAGCCTCATGGTTACTGTTGAAGCATTGAGTAGCATCCTGGGTCAGCACCTGCCCGGGTGCCAGACTGGCTGCTCCACTCACCAACAGCTTGTCTCACCAGGGTACCTTTCATCCTTCGGGCATCCCTCTGTGGAACTGGCGAGCTGCTGCGTCAGCTGCCGCGACCTGACTAGAATGTGGGTCACCGGCCCTCCATAAGTTGCAACAGTGCCCACGTCATTGTCTCCACTGAGCATATGCCTGCCTGTCTGCATTCTCTGGCAACCATAAAAGGATGTGTACTTGTGTTGCCTCATTTCTGATCTGGATCTGCACATGACTCATACATGTCAAATCAGCAATCGACTCACAGTTTTTTTGTACACAAAAAGTATGATATCCATTCAATGTAATGATACTAAATCAATATAAACAGTAACATATTTGATAATATGCTAAGGTGCAAGTGACTGTACAAAGAATTTATTTCTTATACTTCATATATTGATTGTGGCTGCAAGTAGAAAGAATATGCATTAAGTATGGTGGTAAGAGGGTGACGTCCATTAGTGTAAATTCCGAGATTTGTATGCGCAACTGATCATATGGGACCTGTCTATCATTATTTTGTAGTAGCATACATACATGCATCTACAATACGTCATACTTCATCATAATTACCGCCACAAAGAAAAACCCTCACATTATCCTTCACCAGTACACTAAAATGGCTTATCTTATTATGCTAAAGTACTATTCAAAGAATTTATAAGAAATAACTACCCACAACATGCTGCACCAAACCAGATATAGCTGTGATTACCATTTCTTTTCACTGGTCGCATGTTGTACATGACAAAGGGCATGTTATAATGTGGCGACTGTATAGCATGTGAATATAATTTTGACAACCCAAACAAGGACGATAAAAGACAAAACATCATACCAAACGGAACAAAGTGTGGGTTATTTTGTCCCCACCGCTCTATTGATGTCAGCTCAAATGCTAAGTACCTTTGTGACTGTATACTCACAACTACCGACGTGGTGGTTTCTTTTCGCCACCTAACACTTCGTGCAGTTGCAATATTTCCTGGTTTAATATCATGCTGTCACAGGGAACAGGTTTAAATTCCATTCATATATCTTCCTTAGATATTTGGGTACCTGTAACTCATGCATATGTATTAATTATACTTTGGAAATTATCCACTGAATAAAGTGAGACTTTGCATACTCATATCATTCCTGACTGTCTGTGGACTGGCAAGATAATTTTTGTCCAGAAAGTATGGTCTGTGTATATCCTATGCTCGGCTCTACATTCTCTATGACACTAGAGACAGAGTCGCTAGTCTCAGTGCCTCACATTGCCCATGTGACATACTGCTAACGTCTGAGAGAGAGAAATAATACCGAACATGATGCACACACTTTGTAGCATCAGGCACTGGCAAATACCTATTGATGTCCACGAACGTGGTCCTATCACCGCTCTAGCAGGAATCTAACTCAATGGCTCAAGATGTGCCAAACATGCATCTGCGGTGTGGACACAACCCTAACTCCCTCGAGAAAGCAACACAGTCAAAACGCATCTCACGCATGGTCGAACACAACAGCAAAGCAAAACGCGAACGGCGCTAGCAACGAGATCAAAGACGACCAAGCCTTAGAACGATTGACAGACCAGACGTCCACAACCTGTAGTAGCCAGCCATCTTCTCCCACGTCACAGCCAATCCGATCCACAGAAACATGGGGCTTAGTTCTAGGTGATCATATCACGTAAGTATTATTTGCAATATAGTTACATAGAATTTGCAGCACAGTCATTACTCCCTTTTCATTAACGTAATGGAGTAAATGGGTAGGTACGCACATCACACCACAGTTCTTACAAACTGTATGACACTATGACCAATCAATACCAACATCACTCAGATGGTTCACTATTACTACAGTAGATGGTAACGACATATTCGTAGCCTGTATGAGCACGGATCAATATTTTACTCAACACATGGTTTAATGTGACATGTTATGTACTCCTATTGATTTCTTAGTTTTGATGGAATCCAATCCAGTTCCACTCCATTCGTTGCAACCCAGCATGCTGATCAACTAATTCCGATTACTGCTATAGGTGTATTGGCCTTTCCTCTATCTACATTATGTCAATAGTGAGAGGGGGCCACCATTCAGTGCTCGTTCGTCAGATTTGGTGGCCGCTTCTCCACGATTTCTGATGGCTGGCAATTCCTCTCATGTTCACGCCATTTCTGCTCAAATCGACGACTGCTGCTTCCCCCATTAAAACGGTTCCACTTACTTCTTTGCTTTGGTTGTGGTCGGTCATGACCGTGTCCTGCCGATAGCCCCTTCCTATCATTCCCCCTATCATTATTTCTGCATGAAAGCGCACAGTAGTTTCCTTCGTAATTTCTTCTCTTCTCACTCGCATTATGTGTCTCGTATGCGATCTTTAACTGATGAGGAATGCTCTTGAAAGCTTCCACATTATCTCCGCATCATCTGGCAAGGATCAACTGATAGTTAATGGGTAGCTTCATAAAGCAGAACCTGATTATTTCACTTGTGCTATTCTGCTTATTCGGGAACTAATTTTTCTTAACTAATGACTCAAAGAGTTTCACTGGGCTTCTGAATCCTAACGATTCCAAATCTTTACACGTATTTATCTCTTATTTGTTTTGGCCATGCATCTCGAGTGACCAATAGCTGGCAAGCGAAGCTTCTCTGAACTCCTTGTATGACTTTCTGATGGCCGCAATTCCTCGCGTTTTCTCGGCTACCGACTTTTCCACGTGTCCGCAAGTAAACCCTCCAGGATGGTGGTATTGATCTACAAAACTGGGCGATCCAAGCCTTTGGGTGTAGCTCGTTTCCACTATCCCGATAGTTCTGGAAGTTCTGTACTGACATAAAGTGTATGTAGTCGAAAACATTTCCCTCTTCGGTTTGTTCTTGTCTCCGCTTCTGCTATTATCATTTCCTCCGTATGATGTGAACCTCTTGATGTAAGTGGCTGCTACTTTGTCCTGGATTTCATACTTAATGCGAAAGTTGCACCTTCTGAGTGGGACACAGCTGTGGGACAGATTGCTCTCCGCGTCATGGTTCACGGCTTGCGGTCCGCTGGCTGACTTATGCGTGACAGACATGTTCAGATCGACCTACTGGGGATTGTATTGTACACACCAGTTCTGTTATGTCAGATCGTGATCATCCCTTTCTCATTTCCTGCTCCACACGTTTCACATGCTTGTGGTTCTCTTTGAACTTTTTGCCAACTTGATTTTCACCTGTTCTACTCGACTCCTCGTTTCGTTAATGTCTTTGCACATTTCTGTTTGTTCTGTGTCTATTTCGTCTATTCTCTTTGTATTCTTGGATATTAATTACCAAGTTTCCTCTACAACGTTTTGACCTTGAGTTTGCAATGTGTCCAGAACTGTCATATTTCGACTCACTGCGTACCTAGCCAGACTTACACGTTTCTTGCCTACTAGCTCCACTTTTTTGGCTCTGATTGCCTGCATCCCTTCTACTTGCGCATCTTTCTTAGCTTCAGTCGCTACTTGCTTCGACTCATCTAACGTCTGCCTAATATCTCCACCTCATCTTTGATTTTGTTCAAGTATCCTTTCAACCTCGTTTCTAAATCCTTAGTTTGTTTCTGTCTCCTCTTTTGTGACTGCTTAGCTTCCCTCTGCCTCCTCTCTACTTTGACTACTTTAGAAATTCTAGTACAGTATCCAAGTATCCATTTGAGTATTTTTTCCGTCACAGATCCTGGTGTTAATGCGCTCGAATGCTCTGTGGAACGGCAGTGCGGTGCTATGACTGGCCTATTATAATTCACTATTGGAGTGGAACGTTTCGTATTTTTACTACCGCATCAACGTGTCAAAAATCAACTAAATCTTCATCCCCATTTACATTGCTAAGTTGAGCTAATTCCGTGTAATCTGCTGCTGCTTTTTCCACATTGTCTATGCTTGTCCCTGACTGTTCCATGGAAAAATTAACAACCTCCCACCTCCTCAACCAGACGCGTCTTCATCTCTATTAGGACTCTGCTCCTTGTCGTTAAGCCACGCGTGGTAGCCGCGCGGTCTGAGGCGTCTTGTCACAGTCCGTGCGGCTCCCCCCCCCGTCGGTGGTTCGAGTCCTCTCTCGTGCACGGGTGTGTGTTGTGTTGGTGTTGTACACAGCGTAAGTCAGTTTAAGTTAGATTAAGTAGTGTGGTGTAGACTTAGGCTTAGGGACCGATGATCTTACCAGTTTGGTCCCAAAAGACCTTACCACAAATTTCCAAACTTCCATGTCATTTGTAACTTTCTTTTGAGTCATCAGTCGTCTGACTGGTTTGATGCAGCCCGCCACGAATTCCTCTCCTGTGCCAATCTCACCTCATTATTTGCTGGATGTATTCCAATCTCTGTCTCCGTCTAGAGTTTATGCCCTCCAAGGCTCCCTCTGGTACCATAAAGTCATTCCCTGATGTCTTAACAGATGTCCTATCATCCTGTTTCTCCTCCTAGTCAGTGTTTTCCACATATTCCTTTTCTCTTCGGTTCTGTGCAGAGACACCTACGCAGAATTCCTTACCTTAGCAGTCCATCTAATTTTCAACATTCGCCTGTAGCACCACATCTCAAATACTTCGATTCTCTTCTGTTTCAGTTTTCCCATATTCCATGTTTTACTACCAAAGAATGCTGTGCTTCAAACGTACATTCTCAGAAATTTCTTCTTCAAAGTAAGGCCAATGTTTGTTGATACTAGTAGACTTCTCTTGGCCAGGAATGCCCTTTTTGCCATTGCTAGTCTGCTTTTTATGTCCTACTTGTTCCATACGTCGTTGATTATGCTGCTGCCTAGGTAGAATTCCTTAACTTCATTTACTACGTGACCATCAAAACTGATGTAAGGTTTTTCGCTGTTCTCATTTCTGCTACTTCTCTTTATTTTCGTCTTTCTTCGATTTACTCTCATTCCGTATTCTGTACTCATTAGACTGTTCATTCCGTTAAACAAGTGATGTAATTCTTTTTTACTTTCACTCAGGAAAGCAAATCGTATCATTGATATCCTTTCATTTGAATTTTAATTCCACTCCTGAACCTTTCTTTTATTTCCACCATTGCTTCTTCGATGCACAGATTGAACAGCAGGGGCGAAAGACTACAACCCTGTCTTCCACCCTTTTTAATCCGAGCACTTCGTTCTTGGTCGTCCACTCTTGGCTCTTGTACATAGTGTATATTATCCATGTCTCCCTATAGCTTACCCCTATTTTTCTCAGAATTTCGGACTTCTTGCACCATTTTACATTGCCGAACGCTTTTTCCAGATCGACAAATCCTATGAACGTGTCTCGATTTTTCGTTAGCCTTGCTTCCATCATCAACCGCAATGTCAGAATTGCCTCTCTGGTGCCTTTGCCTTTCCTAAAGACATACAGATCGTCATCTAACACATCCTCAATTTTCTTTTCCATTCTTCTGTATATTATTGATGTCAGCAACTTGGATGCCTGAGTTGTTCAGGTGATTGTGCGATAATTCTCGAACTTGATAGTTCTAGCAGTCTCCAGAATTGTGTGGATGATATTTTTCAGAAAGTCAGATGATATATCGCCAGGCTCATACATCCTACATATCAACTTGAACAGTCATTTTGTTGCCACTTCACCCAATGATTTTAGAAATTCTGATGGAATGTTGTCTATCACTTCTGCCTGATCTGATCTTAAGTCCCCCAAAAAACTCTTAAATTCTGATTCTAATACTGAATCGCCTGTCTCTTCTAAATCGACTCCTGTTTCTTCTTCTATCACATCATACAAATCTTCCCCCTCATAGACTCTTTCCACGTATCTGCTCTCCCTCTGCATTTAACAGCGGAATTCCCGTTGCACTCTTAATGTTACCACCCTTGCTTTTAATTTCATCGAAGTTTGTTTCGACTTTCCTATATGCTGAGTCAGTCCTTCCTACAATCATTTCTTTCTCGATCTCTTCACATTTTTCATGCAATCATTTCGTCTTAGCTTCCCTGCACTTCCTATTTATTTTATTCCTCAGTGACTTGTTTTTCTGTATTCCTGAATTTTCCTGAACTTCTTTGTACTTTCTTCTTTCTTCCATCAACTGAAGTATTTCTTGTGTTACCCGTGGTTTCTTCGCAGGTACCTTCTTTGTAAGTAAATTTTTCTTTCCAACTTCTGTGATTGCCCTTCTGAGAGATTTCCATTCGTCTTCAACTGAACTGCCTACTGAGCTATTCCTTATTGTTGTATCTATAGCCCTAGAGAACTTCAAGCCTATCTCGTCATTCGTCATTCCTCACTATTTCCGTATCCCACTTCTTTGTGTATTGAATCTTCCTGGCTAATCTCTTATACTTCAGCCTTCTCTTCATCACTATCATTGTGATCTGTGTCTATATCTGTTCCTGGGTAAGCCTTACAATCCAATATCTGAATTCGTAATGTTTTATCTGACCGAAAATAGGAAAATAGGAATGCGGGTAAGCTACTACAAACAGCATAGTGAACGCGTTATTGTGGCCAAGATAGATACGAAGCCCACACCTACTACAGTAGTACAAGTTTATATGCCAACTAGCTATGCAAGTGACGAAGAAATTGAAGAAATGTATGATGAAATAAAAGAAATTATTCAGATAGTGAAGGGAGACGAAAATTTAATAGTCATGGGTGACTGGCATTCGAGTGTAGGAAAAGGGAGAGAAGGAAACATAGTCGGTGAATATGGATTGGGGCTAAGAAATGAAAGAGGAAGCCGCCTGGTATAATTTTGCATAGAGCACAACATAATCATAGCTAACACTTGGTTTAAGAATCATGAAAGAAGGTTGTATACATGGAAGAACCCTGGAGATACTAAAAGGTATCAGATAGATTATATAATGGTAAGACAGAGATTTAGGAACCAGGTTTTAAATTGTAAGACATTTCCAGGGGCAGATGTGGACTCTGACCACAATCTATTGGTTATGACCTGTAGATTAAAACTGAAGAAACTGCAAAAAGGTGGGAATTTAAGGAGATCTGACCTGGATAAACTGAAAGAAGCAGAGGTTGTACAGAGTTTCAGGGAGAGCATAAGGGAGCAATTGACAGGAATGGGGGAAAGAAATACAGTAGAAGAAGAATGGGTAGCTTTGAGGGATGGAGTAGTGAAGGCAGCAGAGGATCAAGTAGGTAAAAAGACGAGGGCTAGTAGAAATCCTTGGGTAACAGAAGAAATATTGAATTTAATTGATGAAAGGAGAAAATATAAAAATGCAGTAAATGAAGCAGGCAAAAAGGAACACAAACGTCTCAAAAATGAGATCGACAGGAAGTGCAAAATGGCTAAGCAGGGATGGCTAGAGGACAAATGTAAGGATGTAGAGGCTTATCTCACTAGGGGTAGGATAGATGCTGCCTACAGGAAAATTAAAGAGACCTTTGGAGATAAGAGAACGACTTGTATGAATATCAAGAGCTCAGATGGAAACCCAGTTCTAAGCAAAGAAGGGAAAGAAGAAAGGTGGAAGGAGTATATAGAGGGTCTATACAAGAGCGATGTGCTTAAGGACAATATTATGGAAATGGAAGAGGATGTAGACGAAGATGAAATGGGAGATACGATACTGCGTGAAGAGTCTGACAGAGCACTGAAAGACCTGAGTCGAAACACGGCCCCCGGAGTAGACAACATTCCATTGGAATCACTGACGGCCTTGGAAGAGCCAGTCCTGACAAAATTCTACCATCTGGTGAGCAAGATGTATGAAACAGGCGAAATACCCTCAGACTTCAAGAAGAATATAATAATTCCAATCCCAAAGAAAGCAGGTGTTGACAGATGTGAAAATTACCGAACTATCAGTTTAATAAGTCACGGCTGCAAAATACTAACAGAATTCTTTATAGACGAATGGAAAAACTAGTAGAAGCCGCCCTCGGGGAAGATCAGTTTGGATTCCGTAGAAATATTGGAACACGTGAGGCAATACTGACCGTACGACGTATCTTAGAAGCTAGGTTAAGGAAAGGCAAACCTACGTTCCTAGCATTTGTAGACTTAGAGAAAGCTTTTGACAATGTTGACTGGAATACTCTCTTTCAAATTCTGAAGGTGGCAGGGGTAAAATACAGGGAGCGAAAAGCTATTTACAATTTGTACAGAAACCAAATGGCAGTTATAAGAGTCGAGGGACATCAAAGGGAAGCAGTGGTTGGGAAGGGAGTGAGACAGGGTTGTAGCCTCTCCCCGATGTTATTCAATCTGTATATTGAGCAAGCAGTAAAGGAAACAAAAGAAAAATTCGGAGTAGGTATTAAAATCCATGGAGAAGAAACAAAAACTTTGAGGTTCGCCGATGACATTGTAATTCTGTCAGAGACAGCAAAGGACTTGGAAGAGCATTTGAATGGAATGGACAGTGTCTTGAAAGGAGGATATAAGATGAACATCAACAAAAGCAAAACGAGGATAATGGAATGTAGTCGAATTAAGTCGGGTGATGCTGAGGGAATTAGATTAGAAAATGAGACATTTATAGTAGTAAAGGAATTTTGCTATTTGGGGAGCAAAATAACTGATGATGGTCGAAGTAGAGAGGATATAAAATGTAGACTGGCAATGGCAAGGAAAGCTTTTCTGAAGAAGAGACATTTGTTAACATCGAGTATAGATTTAAGTGTCAGGAAGTCATTTCTGAAAGTATTTGTATGGAGTGTAGCCATGTATGGAAGTGAAACATGGACGATAAATAGTTTGGACAAGAAGAGAATAGAAGCTTTCGAAATGTGGTGCTACAGAAGAATGCTGAAGATTAGATGGGTAGATCACATAACTAACGAGGAAGTATTGAACAGGATTGGGGAGAAGAGAAGTTTGTGGCACAACTTGACCAGAAGACGGGATCGGTTGGTAGGACATGTTCTGAGGCATCAAGGGATCACCAATTTAGTGTTGGAGGGCAGCGTGGAGGGTAAAAATCGTAGAGGGACACCAAGAGATGAATACACTAAGCAGATTCAGAAGGATGTAGATTGCAGTAGGTACTGGGAGATGAAGAAGCTTGCACAGGAAAGAGTAGCATGGAGAGCTGCATCAAACCAGTCTCAGGACTGAAGACCACAACAACAACAACTTCTGACCGTGATGTAATCTAACTGAAATCTTCCCGTATCACCCGGCCTTTTCCAACTACACTCCTGGAAATTGAAATAAGAACACCGTGAATTCATTGTCCCAGGAAGGGGAAACTTTATTGACACATTCCTGGGGTCAGACAGAACCACAGGCACATAGACACAGGCAACAGAGCATGCACAATGTCGGCACTAGTACAGTGTATATCCACCTTTCGCAGCAATGCAAGTTGCTATTCTCCCATGGAGACGATCGTAGAGATGCTGGATGTAGTCCTGTGGAACGACTTGCCATGCCATTTCCACCTGGCGCCTCGGTTGGACCAGCGTTCGTGCTGGACGTGCAGACCGCGTGAGACGACGCTTCATCCAGTCCCAAACATGCTCAATGGGGGACAGATCCGGAGATCCTGCTGGCCAGGGTAGTTGACTTACACCTTCTAGAGCACGTTGGGTGGCACGGGATACATGCGGACGTGCATTGTCCTGTTGGAACAGCAAGTTCCCTTGCCGGTCTAGGAATGGTAGAACGATGGGTTCGATGACCGTTTGGATGTACCGTGCACTATTCAGTGTCCCCTCGACGATCACCAGTGGTGTACGGCCAGTGTAGGAGATCGCTCCCCACACCATGATGCCGGGTGTTGGCCCTGTGTGCCTCGGTCGTATGCAGTCCTGATTGTGGCGCTCACCTGCACGGCACCAAACACGCATACGACCATCATTGGCACCAAGGCAGAAGCGACTCTCATCGCTGAAGACTACACGTCTCCATTCGTCCCTCCATTCACGCCTGTCGCGACACCACTGAAGGCGGGCTGCACGATGTTGGGGCGTGAGCGGAAGACGGCCTAACGGTGTGCGGGACCGTAGCCCAGCTTCATGGAGACGGTTGCGAATGGTCCTCGCCGATACCCCAGGAGCAACAGTGTCCCTAATTTGCTGGGAAGTGGCGGTGCGGTCCCCTACGGCACTGCGTAGGATCCTACGGTCTTGGCGTGCATCCGTGCGTCGCTGCGGTCCGGTCCCAAGTCGACGGGCACGTGCACCTTCCGCCGACCACTGGCGACAACATCGATGTACTGTGGAGACCTCACGCCCCACGTGTTGAGCAATTCGGCGGTACGTCCACCCGGCCTCCCGCATGCCCACTATACGCCCTCGCTCAAAGTCCGTCAACTGCACATACGGTTCACGTCCACGCTGCGATGGAGCTCCGTATGCCACGGCAAACTGGCTGACACTGACGGCGGCGGTGCACAAATGCTGCGCAGCTAGCGCCATTCGACGGCCAACACCGCGGTTCCTGGTGTGTCCGCTGTGCCGTGCGTGTGATCATTGCTTGTACAGCCCTCTCGCAGTGTCCAGAGCAAGTATGGTGGGTCTGACACACCGGTGTCAATGTGTTCTTTTTTCCATTTCCAGGAGTGTATATCTTCTCCTGTTGTGATTCTTGAACAGTGTGTTCACTACTGCTATCTGTAATTTATTATTGAACTAAATTAGTCTTTCTCCCTCTCATTCCTTGTCTCAAGCCCGTATTCTTCTGTAAGCTTTTCTTCCCCTCCAGCTGCATTCCAGTCCCCCATGACTATTAGATTTTCATCTCCCTTTACGTACTGTATTACCATTTCATTATCCTCAGATACTTTCTCTGTCTCTTCATCTTCAGCTTGCGACGTCGGCATATACAGTTTAAGTCTCTAATTATTGCCACCTAGAATAACTCCGAAAATATGATAGTAGCTCAAAATTTTGTGCGACAAATGTTGCATGGGACAACGGGGGCCATAATATGACGTTGGTTGTTTGTTGCCAGGTGGTGTCGCTTCAGAGATATGAAGGTGAACTTCGTTTTTTTTTATTTCTTTTTATTTTTTTTAATGGGATGCTATAGTTTGGTACTTATTTTCTGATAGCGGCTATCGAGATAAATCCAATGACGTGTAGCAGTAAGGTCTTTGAAGGTCAACGAAGATCAAAAAGGCGGCATGAACGTCCCTTTCTAACATTCTGCGTGGTGTCTGTTTGTTCTATATCGTGTATCCCTACCACTTTCGCGCAACGACGCTCTGAGCGTGTTTTTTAGGGAATTGTCTAGTTTGAACCTGGGACCTGTTGCTGGTAAGGAGACGCCAGACCACACATGACATGTAGAATTCAGAAGAGTTCAGTGAGACTAGCGATGATATAACCGAATACTTAATGATTTCAGCGTCAGCTCCACTGCACTCCCTGTAAAAGATTCTTAATACTAACTAAATTTAGTGGACGGGGTTCAAGGCTTTCCTATTTTTAGTTAGCTGGTAAAATAACGTCGAAAAAGCAGTTAAGTTTACCATTGGAAATTTTATTCTACTCACAAAACATTGTTTATAAATTGCACTATTGATAAAAGGAAATGTTTTAATACAGGATGGTAAAAACCGACTGCGTTCAACAAAAATGTAAACGAATATTCCCTGAATGGGTTTCCAAGTTCTACAATTGATCGAAGGATGACCTATGCCATATCACATGTATAATCTAGGTTTAAATTAAGTTTCACAAAAGAGAAAACTATCAAAATGGTCTACAGTGACCCTCAATTATCTTTAATTACTTATCTAACTTGTCGTAAATTGCAGTGGCTGATGTGGCTTCTCAATAACTATATAACAGAAAAATCATCGCGTTTCAGATTTTTACTTCAAGTGGAAAATGTGAACACCATGAACTTTAATTGACGATCGACACTAGTATTACGCAAAAAGGGGATGTAACAGATGGGACTTCTGCAGTTCTGGGTGAAGCCTTATGCACTCAAAAATGTGGCATCGCGTGCGTTCATTACCTTGTCGGTGTTCGTCAGGGGGCGGCGAACAGCGCAGCTCTGCTCACCTCGCCGTCTCGGAAGCAACTCTCTCCTAACTTCTCCTTACTACAATTTACCGAAGTTGGTTTTAAAAAAATATCTGGCTGTGTTTCCATCTGACCAATCAGGGTCTCAATGTTAACCTTAAGCTCCGCCTACAAAAATTCTGTCTATCCAATGAGAAACGTTATACTTATGGCCCCCGTTGTCCCATTTAACTTTTTTTCCTACAAACTTTTCAGCGCCTTCATACTTTCGGAGTTAATCTTGGTGCCAATAGTTAGTGACTCACCCTGTATAAGTGAACTATCGTTGTTGGTGTTGGTTTGCTATCGAATCTGATAAGAACAACCCTATTGCTGAACTATGTAACATATCAACATTTAAACGAAATCATTTCCCCAAACTATGGTTAATACAATATACACATATACAAGTATGCCTTCCAAGAATTTTACAACACTGATAGTGATGCTGTTATATCAAACAGATGTGGAAAGGAATCTACAAAATGAGAGAACAAATGCTGAAATAAAGGCATGTAGTAGTTACAAGGCGCCAGCGATCATACTACAACTACTGTGAATCTAAATGAAACATGGATCTTGTGGCAAAAGTTTTATCTGTTTGTGGACCTGAACGTTCCGATTGTGAACTGGAGAAGGTGCTCGATAGCGCATCAAAATCTTCTTACGAAGCCCAAATCCACGACAGTGTCACCGGTTTCTACAAGGTGCCAGTGGATTTGGTAAAGTGGGAATTACCTGAGATTAATTTCTGACTTGGTATGATTGTCGACACAGGAGCACTCTTAACAAACAGAGCTGAAATCTATGCGCAGCTGATCATCTGAACGCTTATTAATGTTTCCTGGCTCCAGTAGAGAAACCTAAGTTGCCAACTTGTGTTAAAGCAATAACTAATATGTAACGTTCCACAAAAAGAAATCAAATTTAGGATATTATCGATTGAAATAAAAAAACCTACTCACGGAAATGACTAATTTATTACAACAGAATCGTCTACGAAATGTGATGCTCAAAGTAATCAATACAATAAACAAATGCTACGAAACACATGTAGATCACAATCGTCTCAATAACAATGCTCGGTTGGCAAAATTGCACGAAGGGGTGGGATTCTCTATGTGACGCCACTCTCCCTGTGCAACAACGGTTAACACTGACTGATTCTACACTGAAGCGCCAAAGGAACTGGTATAGGCATGCGTATTCAAATACAGGGATATGCAAACAGGCAGAACGCGGCGCTGCGGTCGGCAACGCCTGTTAAGACAAGTGTCTGGCACAGTTGTTAGATCGGGTATTGCTGCTACAATGACAGGTTTTCAAGATTTAAGTGAGTTTGAACGTTGTGTTATAGTGGGCGTACGAGCGATTGGACACAGCATCTCCGAGGTAGCGATGAAGTAGAGATTTTCCCGTACGACCGTTGCGCGAGTGTACCGTGAATATCAGGAACCCAGCAAAAATCAAATCTCCGACATCACTGCGGCCGGAAAAAGATGCTGCAAGAACGGCACCAACGACGACTGAAGACAATCGTTCAACGTGACAGAAGTGCAACCCTTTCGCAAATTGCTACAGATTTCATTGCTGGGCCATCAACAAGTGTCAGCGTGTGAACTGTTCAACGAAACAACATCGATGTTGGCTTCCGGTGCCGTGTATCCTTGATGACTGCACGACACAAAGCTTTACGACTCACCTGCACCCATCAACACTAACGTTGGACTGTTGTTGACTGGAAACGTGTTGCCTGATTGGACCAGTTTCGTTTCAAATTGTATTGGGCGGATGGACGTGTACAGATATGGAAACAACCTCATGAATCCATGGACCTTGCATGTCAGCAGGGTTCTGCTCAAGCTGGTGGAGGCTCTGTAATAGTGTGGGGCGAGCGCAGTTGGAGTGATGTGTGACCCCTGATGCGTCTAGACACGACTCTGACAGGTGACACGTACGTAAGCATCCTGTCTGAGCACCTGCATCCATTAATGTCCGTTGAGCATTCCGAAGGAGTTGGGCAATTCCAGCAGGACGATGCGACACCACACACGTCCAGAATTGCTACAGGGTGGCTCCAGGAACACTCTTCTGAGATTAAACTCTTCCATTGACTACCAAACTCCCAGGATATGAACATTATTGAGCATGTCTGGGATGCCTTGCAACGTGCTGTTCAGAGATTTCCACCCCCTCGTACTCTTACGGATTTATGGACAGCCCTGCAAGATTAATGGTGTCACTTCACTCCAGCACTGCTTCAGACATTATTCGAGTCCACGCCACGTCGTGCTGCGGGACTTCTGCGTGCTCGCGGGGGCCCTACACGGTGTTAGGCAGGTGTACTAGTTTCTTTGGCTCTTCAGTGTATCTAACATGCCAGTGATTGTGAACTGCTAAAGTGAAAAGCTCTTCAACGTGCATTAATTGAATAACTTACTGAAGTTGAATAACTTGTTCAAGTTGATAGGACATTCCACTCAGGGTGCAAAGTAAATTCCCTATGTGTCGTAGCTGCAAAAATGCTCACCACAGACAGCCGCCCCTCATGGCTGAACGCTCCTCTCAGCAGTGCGAAGAATCTGCAAGTTCACACCCAGGACTCCAGTATTCACGCTCAATCGTCGGTTTTCACTTTTATCGCCACCCGCAGACCCAAGAACTATAGACACTAAGCGAAACATTCCAATAACGTTCCCCTAAATGTACAATCACAAGTGAAAGCAGACAGTCAAATTTAGCAATTTTGTCGACAGACACCACACGACGCAGCTGCTAAGTTGCCTTCAACGACAAAATCAGGGTTGGTTTTAGACATGAGTGTCACAAGTTGTCGCTTGGCGCGCCACGGCTGCAAGATTCTGAACAGGCGTAGCGGCTGTTTGGGGCACCAAGCTGTGAAGCGCGTTAGATACGCTCAAGTGCGAGAGTTGTATATGGAAAGTGACACAGTAAGTGTTGAAAACTGACACGGGTGGAACGGTGCGAGGGAATGGAGGGAAGGAGGGGGGTGGCGCGGCGTGAAAAGTCGCTTTTGTGGAAATCGCCGGCCGAGGTGGCCGAGCGTTCTAGGCGCTACAGTCTGAAACCGCGTGACCGCTACGCTCGCAGGTTCGAATCCTGCCTCGGGCATGGATGTGTGTGATGTCCTTAGGTTAGTTAGGTTTAAGTAGTTCTAAGTTCTAGGGCACTGATGACCTCAGAAGCTAAGTCCCATAGTGCTCAGAGCCATTTGAAGCATTTTGAAATATGTTTTCCAACCGACCCCGATCATAATCAGCGAACTCGCTTCGCACAATGCAGGGAAATATGAAGTAGAATTATAATGAAAACACAGTTTCTGGAAGGGGACTTTTCTAAACTCGTAGCCCTTTTGATTGTATTTATAATTAATGATTTACACCCTATTAATAATTTATGAAGGGCAGGTAAAATCTGTTCTTTACTGCACATCTTACTAAAAGCAATGTACGGAAGCTACCACAGAGAATAAAGTACAGATTTTGTTTTACTTTTAGTTGTTTTAGAAAGTTTATACAATTTGTATTTTATTTACCGTAATGATGCATTTCTACATATACAACTACTTACATTCCACGCAAGCCACCGTACGGTCCATGGAGGAGAGTACCTTGCACCACTGTTAGTCACTTCCTTTCCTGTTCCAGTCGCAAATAGAACGAGGAAAAAAGGCAGTCTATGTACCTCCGCACCAGCCCTAATTTCTCTTATTTTTCCTTTGTGCTCCTGATGTGAAACGTATGTTGGCAGCAGTAGAATCCCCTTGCAATGAGTTTCAGATGCCATTTTTCTAAATTTTTTCAACAGCATTTCTCGAAAAGAACGTCGTCTACCCTCCAGGGATTCCCATTTGAGTTCCCGAAGAATCTCCGTAATACTTGCGTGTTGTGTTGTACAACATTTTTCGTCAATTTAGTTATTTTTCAATAATTGTTGATTTGGTAGGAGGGACCAAATAGCTAGGTCATTGGTCCCATCAGATTAGGGAAGGATGGGGGAGGAAATCGGCCGTGCCCTTTCAAAGGAATCATTCCGGCATCTGACAGCAGCGATTTAGGGAAATCTCGGAAAATTTAAATCAGGATGGCTCGGCACGGGTTTGAACCGTCGTCCTCCCGAATGCGAGTCCAGTGTTTTCAATAATGCTTCTTATAAAATCCGTTACTTTTCGCAGAAAAGTGCAGAAGTTATATGGGAGGCGGGCAGGTGTAGCAGTTCTGCGTGGGCGCAGGCTCACCTCAGTACGACTTTCGGGGTAAGTGCTATTCTGAGATGAAGAGGTTGGTACGCGGGAGGAATTCGTGAGAGACCGCATCAAACTATTCAGGAGGCTGATGATGAAATAAAAAAAGAAGAAGAAGAAACACTATGTAAGTAGCTCACTCTTAAACACACAAACTGGTGACAGACTTTGGATGTGCCCTACGTTCAGAAGCAGCAGAGAAGAGCATCCCTGATCGAAGCGAGCAGCCCTGTGGCCCGTTTTAACCGGGGCGTTCGACGCGATGTCGTCGCGCCGGAAGCTGTTATCTGGCTGTGGGGGGCGAATAACAAAAGGCTGGACAGGCCACGCCACACCACGCCTGGGTGGCGAACGAGGGTGGGGGTGGGTGGTGGGGGCGGGGGAAGGGGGTGGGGAGCGCTATGGGTACGGCAGACAGCAGACGGAGCGCCATCGCTCAGGCACTGCTGGCAATGATCGAACACGCTAAAATCTCAATCTCTCTCTCGTGAGCCATTTATTCACTCGTATTTCGCAGCAAGAACGCGTAGAACTGTCTACTAATATACACTGACAGAAAAATCTCAACACCAAGAAATGATTAATGTACAGTAATGAAATTTCGGAATACCATTTATCTAGGTAACATATTTAAGTGATAAACGTTGCCAAATCACAGGCTAATGTAAGCGCAAAAAAAGTTAGTGCAAATTTGAAATTCTGGTACGTTAATAAAAGCATGAAAACGCGCATGTAATGTGTCTTACAGGCTCCAGATGTCAGTTTGTAAGATGGAGTTCTATGCCTGTTGCACTTGGTCAGTCATAAGGGAGAGTTAACATTGGTTGTGGATGACACTGGAATTGCTGTCCGATGATGTCCCATACGCGCTCGATTGGAGACAGATCTGCTGATCGAGCACGCCAATGCAACATGGAGACACTCTGTAGAGCTTGTTCGGTTACAACACCCATATGTGGGCGAGCGTTATCCTGTTGAAAAACACCCCCTGAAATGCTGTTCATGAACTGCAGCACGTCCGCAGCTCTTGGTCGTGCGGTAGCGTTCTCGCTTCCCACACCCGGGTTCGATTCCCGGCGGGGTCAGGGATTTTCTTTGCCTCGTGATGACTGGGTGTTGTGTGCTGTCCTTAGGTTAGTTAGGTTTAAGTAGTTCTAGGGGACTGATGACCATAGATGTTAAGTCCCATACTGCTGAGAGCCAACTGCAGCACAACAGGTCGAATCACCAGACTGACGTTCAAATCTGCAATGCGTAGGATAGAAACGAGAGTGCTCCTGCTGCCATGCGAAGTCGTACCTCAGACCAATCTCCACGTGCAGGTGCAGTGCTTCTAGCCGCAGAAAAGTTCGTTGCAGCGTTCACCTGTCCTCCAGCTGACCGACACAAGGCCATCACTGGCACAAAGATAAAACTGGTTTTCGTCAGAAAACAGAGCAGACCACTCCGTCCTCCAATGAGCTCGCGCTTTGACACCAGTGAAGTCGCAAACGGCGGAGGTTTGGCGTCAATGAATTGTGCGCTACAGGACACCTGGTTGGGAGCTGTCCTTGAAGTAACCAATTTGTAACAGTTCGCTGTTTCACTGTGATGCTAACTCCTCCTCGAATTGCTGCTGCAGACGTAGTACTTTGCGCCACAACCACAAGCCGAACACGATGGTCTTCCCTCTCTGTAGGCCAATGTAACATGACCGTCCAGAGCCCAGTCTTCTTGCGATCGTACACTCTCGTGACAACCTCTGCCAATAATCATGTACAGTGATTACGTTCCTGCCAAGTTTTTCCACAGTAACACAGAAGGAACATCCAGCTTCTCGTGCATGACCTCGTTTAAGCTCAGTGAGCTGTTGATAATGGTGTCTTCGTCGTCTTTATTGCGTCGGCTGCTGTGGGAGTCAGCACCGACACGAATCTACATCTACATCTACATACATACTCCGCAATCCACCATACGGTGCGTGGCGGAGGGTACCTCGTACCACAACTAGCATCTTGTCTGCATGTTCCACTCCCAAACAGAACAAGGGAAAAATGACTGCCTATCTGCCTCTGTACGAGCCCTAATCTCTCTTACCTTATCTTTGTGGTCTTTCCGCGAAATGTAAGTTGGCGTCAGTGAAATTGTACTGCAGACAGCTTCAAATGCTGGTTCTATAAATTTCCTCAGTAGCGATTCACGAAAAGAACGCCTCCTTTCCTCTAGAGACTCCCACCCGAGTTCCTGAAGCATTTCCGTAACACTCGCGTGATGATCAAACCTACCAGTAACAAATCTAGCAGCCCGCCTCTGAATTGCTTCTATGTCCTCCCTCAATCCGACCTGATAGGGATCCCAAACGCTCAAGCAGTACTCAAGAATAGGTTCAAATGGTTCAAATGGCTCTGAGCACTATGCGACTTAACTTCTTAGGTCATCAGTCGCCTAGAACTTAGAACTAATTAAACCTAACTAACGTAAGGACATCACACACATCCATGACCGAGGCAGGATTCGAACCTGCGACCGTAGCGGTCGCTCGGTTCCAGACTGTAGCGCCTAGAACCGCACGGCCACTCTGGCCGGCCAAGAATAGGTCGTATTAGTGTTTTATAAGCGGTCTCCTTTACAGATGAACTACATCTTCCCAATATTCTACCAATGAACCGAAGACGACTATCCGCCTTCCCCACAACTGCCATTACATTCTTGTCCCACTTCATATCGCTCTGCAATGTTACGCCCAAATATTTAATCGAGGTGACTGTGTCAAGCGCTACACTGCTAATGGAGTATTCAAACATTACTGGATTCTTTTTCCTATTCATCTGCATTAATTTACATTTATCTGTATTTAGAGTTAGCTGCCATTCTTTACACCAATCACAAATCCTGTCCAAGTCATCTTGTATCCTCCTACAGTCACTCAACGACGACACCTTCCCGTACACAACAGCATCATCAGCAAACAGCCGCACATTGCTATCCACCCTATTCAAAAGATCATTTATGTAGATAGAAAACAACAGCGGACCTACCACACTTCCCTGGGGCACTCCAGATGATACCCTCACCTCCGATGAACACTCACCATCGAGGACAACGTACTGGGTTCTATTATGTAAGAAGTTTTCGAGCAAAAATTAAGGGAGGACTTACGATAGCCAGTGGCAGGACTCTAAAATGATCTGTATATAACACTCAAATTAATAGTATGCTTTATTTCTAAAAGAGAAAGAAACGTAACTTAACTTCTCATTGTGAAATGGCTTGATGCGACTGATACGCTTCCTGTGCTTCCTACATGCAAGTACTTTTATACACTATCGCTACTCGCAGAACATGGGCTAAGTATCGTCTTCAGCACTGATGCTCTCGAAGTCTGCGACCGAACTGGGTCCGACCAGCGATGGGCGGCTGTTTATGTCAGCGTTGACAGGGGGCGCTGAACTCTTGTTTTCCTGGAAGTGTGTGGCGCTGCCCGCTCTTTCCATTGGCGGGCGGGTCAGTGCCTTCTTGATGCGGTTTCGCGGCGCTGCGCTGGTCGGCGTGCAGGCGATGCTTTAGGACTGCACGGTCTTAAAAGGCATTCTTGACTAACATCAACTGGCTCGCCCGGTTAGCCGAGCAGTCTAATGCACGGCTTTCCTGAGTGGGAAGGAGCGCCTGGTCCCCGGAACGAATCCGCCCGGCGGACTCGTGTCGAGGTCCGGTGAGCCGGCAAGTCTGTGGATGGTTTTTAGGCGGTTTTCCATCTGCCTCTGCGAACGCGGGCTGGTTCCCCTTATTCCGCCTCAGCTACACTATGTAAGCGATTGCCGCGCAAACAATTTCTCCTCGTACATGTACACCACCATTACTCTACCACGCAAAGATAGGGGTTACACTCGTCTGGTGTGTGACGTTCCCGGGGGGGTGGGGGGGGGGGGTTACACCAGGGGCCGAACCGCACAATAACCCTGAAAGAGTGGGCAGGTGTGGGGCGGTGGAGGGGTGAAGTGGACTGCGGTAGTCGTCGTGGGGTTGAGGACCGCTGCGGCTGCGGCGGGGACGGAGCCTCCCCGTCGTTTATAGGTTCCCGGTTAACATACAATAGTCCGCAGCTCGTGGTCGTGTGGTAGCGTTCTCGCTTCCCGCGCCCGGGATCCCGGGCTCGATTCCCGGCGGGGTCAGGGATTTTCTCTGCCTCGTGATGACTGGGTGTTGTGTGATGTCCTTAGGTTGGTTAGGTTTAAGTAGTTCTAAGTTCTAGGGGACTGATGACCATAGATGTTAAGCCCCATATTGCTCAGAGCCATTTGAACCATTTTTTTTTTGAAAATACAATACAATACATACAACATCAACTGGCTTTGTCCGGTCTCAAACGCAACTAAGACTCACGATTGTTACAGCGTGTATTTAAAGCAAACCTGATTTGCAGCCTCATAGAGGCGCTACTAGCGCCTCTCTTATGCGACGTGACGCGTAATTTGAACAGGCGTCATCATCTTTCAGATGCAGAAACATGCCTGCCAACTTTCGTTTATCTCTCACATCTCCTTCTTAGTGAAGGATTTTTTTTTTCTGTCGGTATATTTAGCAAATTAGGAATAAAACAATATGGACGAAACAACTAACAAACTCTCTAAGAAAACGTTAGAAAAGACAGGAAATTCAGACATACCAGCCGAGCCAAGCTGTTACCTTGAGTTTGGGTTATCCGCTGTTGGATCGCTACACTTCGTTCAAAAGTATTGTAGGACTGAAAGCTAAAAAATAGGTAGTGGGAGGAGGCTCACGCTGGAGACCCGGTGCAGCTTGCCTAATATTGGTATCTTTCCCTTAAACAATAATATCATTTAATCAACAAAGAATTAGAACGAGGTAGACATATAATTTAAATTCTAATACGAGGGTGAGTCAAATGAAAACCTTAGATTTGTAATAACAAGTCGAAATTTCACGCCGTTATCCTGTAAGTTGGTAAGCGTGTTTCAAACAGCGTGCAGAATGGCCTGTAGGTGGCAGCATAGTGCAGATGCACACATACCGTCGCAGTATCAGTATAAAGCTGGCCACCCCACTTGCAACTTGCACCAGGGAAGAACAGCGTTCTGTTATTCGGTTTTTGCGTAGTGAATGTGTGAAACCTATTGAAATTCATCGACGAATGAAGGTTCAGTAGGATGATGCATGTTTGTCACAGCAGCAAGTCTACGAATGGAGTAGGAAGTTCACAAATTGTGTGACTTCAGTGGAAGATGCTCCTCGTCCAGGTCAGGCACAACGAGTTGTAACTCCACAGAACATTGCAGCAGTTGAAGCCATGGTGAAGGAAAACCGCCGAGTGACACTGAATGACATAGCAGCATGTTTACAGATTAGTCATGGATCGGCACACCACATTGTGCATGAGGTGCTCCAATTTCACAAAGTGTCTGCAAGATGGGTGCCACAGCAGCTGACTCCTGAAATGAGAGAACGACGTGTTGATGCTTGTGAAGAACTTCTTCGGCGCTTTGAACGAGAAGGTGATGGCTTCCTTTCAAGAATCGGTATTGCGGACGAAACCTGGGTTCACATCCACCAACTGGAATCAAAGAGAGCGAGCAAGGAATGGCGCCGTTCCTCATCACCAAAACCCAAGAAGTTTCGAACAGAACCATCAGCAGGGAAGGTTAT
This sequence comes from Schistocerca serialis cubense, assembly GCF_023864345.2. NCBI lineage: Eukaryota > Metazoa > Arthropoda > Insecta > Orthoptera > Acrididae > Schistocerca > Schistocerca serialis. Next base: position 217,093,857 of record NC_064639.1, on the reverse strand, counting down.
GCTGACTCTCTTTTGGGACGAAAAAGGTGTCATTTTGGAGCATTACATGCCTAGAGAGACCATTGCCCCCAGTGCATCATACACAGATCTCCTAAAAACTATAAAATCATCTGCGGCCTGCAATCAAACCAAAGCGACGAGGATTGCTGTTAGCAGATATCCTTTTGAAACATGACAGTGCAAGGCCCCACACTGCCCGTACAACAGTTGCAACAATCACAGACCTGCATTTTGAGTGTATTCCTCATCCACCATACCCACCAGACCTTGCCCCAAGTGATTTCCATGTGTTTGGACCACTCTAAGAACCAATGGGAGGAAATAAGTTCCGTTCTGATGAAGAGGTACACCACGCAGTGCATGAGTGGTTGCGCAGACTACCAAAAGAATTTTTTCTAAAGGAATTTACGCACTTTGTAAACGCTGGAGGACTTACATTGAGCGTGGGGGAGATTATGTTGAAAAGTGATACAGCTTTGTATCACTTCTGCACAATAAATAATATTTAAAAAAAATATTTAAGGTTTTCATTTGACTCACCCTCGTATGTTAATTAATTTTGATTCAATGAAACTTAATGGTCGAGTATTGCATTCTTAATTCTGTTGCATTGAGTGATAAAACGTTCTGTAACATGTCCATGTACGGGAGTCGCTGTCCCCAGAGTTTTAGCTTGATGGCATTAGTCGTTAATCCGCTAGTTGAAATACGCAAAACTGCGACTGATGAGAAGCAGTCGATGCTCGTTTGACAACGGCCTCTTCATTGGGGCTTCCTTCCCACACTAACAGTGAATGCCAAACGGATGTACAGGGCTATTACAAATGATTGAAGCGATTTCATAAATTCACTGTAGCTCCATTCATTGACATATGGTCACGACACACTACAGATACGTAGAAAAACTCATAAAGTTTTGTTCGGCTGAATCCGCACTTCAGGTTTCTGCCGCCAGAGCGCTCGAGAGCGCAGTGAGACAAAATGGCGACAGGAGCCGAGAAAGCGTATGTCGTGCTTGAAATGCACTTACATCAGTCAGTCATAACAGTGCAACGACACTTCAGGACGAAGTTAAACAAAGATCCACCAACTGCTAACTCCATTCGGCGATGGTATGCGCAGTTTAAAGCTTCTGGATGCCTCTGTAAGGGGAAATCAACGGGTCGGCCTGCAGTGAGCGAAGAAACGGTTGAACGCGTGCGGGCAAGTTTCACGCGTAGCCCGCGGAAGTCGACGAATAAAGCAAACAGGGAGCTAAACGTACCACAGGATGGTGCTCCACCGCACTTCCATCATGATGTTCGGCATTTCTTAAACAGGAGATTGGAAAACCGATGGCACGCTCTCCCGACTTAACCCCATGCAATTTCTTTCTGTGGGGTTATGTGAAAGATTCAGTGTTTAAACCTCCTCTACCAAGAAACATGCCAGAACTGCGAGCTCGCATCAACGATGCTTTCGATCTCATTGATGGGGACATGCTGCGCCAAGTGTGGGAGGAACTTGATTATCGACTTGATGTCTGCCGAATCACTAAAGGGGCACATATCGAACATTTGTGAATGCCTAAAAAAACTTTTTGAGTTTTTGTATGTGTGTGCAAAGCATTGTGAAAATATCTCAAATAATAAAGTTATTGTAGAGCTGTGAAATCGCTTCAATCATTTGTAATAACCCTGTAGTTCCAATTATCCTTCACGGATCCGACGTAGGCGTGTAAGTGCAAGCGCCGTTGGCGTTGGAGAATTGGGGTGTAATTTTTTTTTGTTTTTAACTGAGCTAATAGCACTGTGACCGCACCTTGCTTCACTCTCACTCTGTGCCTGCACCGCGTTCAGATTAAATATTGGTGAAGACTAGTCATGCTGTATAGGACAAAGAAGTAGCCTAGATCGTCCATCTTGGTCTGTTTTCCGGTGTAGACTGCTTCACACGTTTAGCAAATGCTGACGAGCAGACGAAATCAGGAGTTCCTCTGCGCAATAAGTCATGATATACAGGTTCATTTTTAATGCATCGCTATTTTATAAGTAACTCGCCGCTGCCGCAACGCTAGATGCTGCCATCTGCTCTCCAGACTTCGTAACCAAGCCAAGTAAGAGGATTCAGTTTTCTATATGAATTCTCTCTCTCGCTATGTCTAGTCTTATTCTTTCCAACTACTTATCACTACTTTGGTCTTTAGAATTAGTCTCGCTGTGTGTTAAAGTGTTCCTCACGTCAGAGGTAGACTATGGTCAGAAATGATGACTTTTGTGCGAACTATCCTCCTGGCAATAGGGGCACATGCTGTTTTCAATTTACGATTAAATTTTCTTTTAACGGTTCCCTGCTCTGTACACTAAACGGAACTATACTTTGTCACTATATCTTTTCCTGGATCAGTCCCATTGTTTATTGAAGAACGCAACCGTTTTGTTTTCCATTGTCTGGCTGCTTATTATACTACTTGATGGTGCGTCACTATTTGTCTTAGAGTGTTCATAATAATACCTCATCATTCATTCATTGCCATTCAACAGCGGCGCACGGTAAACCAATGCCACGAGAACCCTAGCCCCAACAACGACGACAACCCTTGCCACTTGCACTGTGCTTCAAGCAGTTTGCTCTCCTCTGGGACTGTTCGTTACGCGCTGAGATTTTGTTTGTTTTCATTTCTTGTAGTTACGGAGTTGATATTTCATCTGTTTTTACTATTTTTATTGTGTGTTGTGCGAACTGAATAAAACCAAAAGAGGAGAATACTGATTGCCATCAGCGTCTAATGAACAGTTCCGCTTGAACCTCGGTCCGAGCTGCTTCTTACAGATTTTTATCATTAGGAATCAATAAAATTCTGAACTGTCTAATGGTGGTTATGCCCCCCCCCCCCCCCCCCGCAAGGACCAGGCCAATTTTAATCAGTTCCCAAACAAGGCCAAAATATTTTCAGTAAATAGCAGACAGTGTGGAGTTTGAAGCTCCATACTTATGTACCTACTTACCTATTATCAGGCCGTGGCAATTGTCAATGATGCGTACAAAATTTTTAGAATTTTTGTAAAACATTGCAAGAAACTTTAAAACTGTAGAAAGATAAACATTCCTCTGCTAGCTGCAATTATTCTACATGAAACGTTTATTGATATCTGTACCAGTTTTATGAATAAGAAATCAAATTAGATGAACAAGAGTGGAGTCATTTAGATAAGAAACGGTTCTTACCAACTCTAGACATCAAAATCAACACAAGAGACATCTAGACTTTATACACCATAACAAACAGTAGAAAAACGTTTCGTAACTTTTTTCTGCTGAACACACCCAGTATCGCATAAATCTTTATCTAGTTATAGTCAGCGCCTTACAGGGGTGCATCCCAATCGCTCAGTGGCGGATTCGGTGCGAAACATAAAAGACCATGTGAACGCACTAAAGAAATCCATCGTTGATTTAACTTCGTCATGGTTTTACTTACACCCGAACGAGGCTACATGCTTCAGGAAATAGATGCCGTACTGACCACCAAGAAAGACACTGTCTGTTTTTGCTGCCGATTATTTGCCTCTGAGGGCGACACCAACAAAAATAAATTTATCGCTCGATTCTGTCGGTAGTGGCAACAGAAACCAAAGATATCAAAGCATGAATCATCGCCTGAACATCCATCAAATGAGTAAAAATGGAAAACACTCTCTATGAGCGGAGAGAATCTTTCAGTGAGTCACAGCTTAATTACTCTCGATGGGCTTGAAACTTAATAAAACCATTGACAGAGATATTCTGAAATTTGTTAACGATGCGACCAAGAAGTGGAGAAACATTTTGCATTGCCTTTTACATATTACACTTTTTTTAGGCCAGGAACCTTGCTTTCTGCGGTCATCGTGAAGATATTTCGTCCGAAAACAGAGGAAATTTTTTAGAATTGGTGCACTCGCTGGTGAAATATGATCAAGTACTGAAAGAGCGTTATTTAAAAATTCTTTTTGTCCCTAAAGGGATATAAAATTAATTTATTTTTATTTTGGGTGAACATGTCAGAGAAAGAATTACTGCATATAGGAAAGAGGCTAAATATTACTGAATAATTTTTGACAGCGCTCTCAACTAAAGAAACTGACCGAATGAGTCAAATGATTAGGTACGTCTTTATAGAAGACTACATTTTGGAAGTTCGAGAATCCTTATTAGGTGTTTTTATGTCGGGAAATACAGCAGGGTATATGTGAAAGATATTCAACAGCAGCTGGAAAAAGATGGGCTGGATATTGCGTCGTGCAGTGCTCACGGTTATGACTGTGTCGCGTCAGTGCCAATGAGAAATTTGGGAAGTCAGTCCAAATGCTATTTTCAGTCCCTGTGCTAATCAGTCCTTAAATCTTTGTGGAGTTCATGCATTCTCCTGTGTTCCCTGTGCCGTTACTGTTTTCGTAACTGTAGAGAATTTATATTCATTCCTCTCTTCTTTCAGATGTAGATGGGAATTACTTGTAGAAAAAAAAAAAAAAAAAAAAAAAAAAACAGGAAAAAAGTTGAAACGATTGTCTGATGCTCGCTGGAGTGCGCATCACAATTCAGTTAAAATCATAAAAGGAAACGTGTAAACACGTGTGAGCACTATAGAAGATATGTACGATCCATCCAAGGTAAACTTTGATACTAGATCTGCCGCAAGCTTGCTCCTTCCACGTATACGCGATTTTGCCTTTTTGACCTACATCAGCTATTAGTATACGATACGAGCGGCAGTAAATTTAGTCCAACAATGTCTACAGCCTCTAAAAATGACTCTGGGTAAAGGATTCGCCGACTTCAAAACCCTGGATGAATGGCACACATCATCTCCGAGGTAGCAATGAAGTGGGGATCTTCCCGTACGATCATTACACGAGTGTACCGTGAATATCAGGAATCCGGTAAAACATCAAATCTCCGACGTCGCTGCGGCCGGAAAAAGATCCTGCAAGAACAGGACCAACGACGACTGAAGAGAATTGTTCAACGTGACAGAAGAGCAACCCTTCCGCAAATTGTTGCAGATTTCAATGCTGGGCCATCAGCAAGAGTCAGCGAGCGAACCATGCAACGAAACATCACCGATAAGGGCTTTCGGAGCCGAAGGCCCACTCGCGTACTCTTGATGACCTCGCCTGGGCCCGTCAACACCGACACTCGACTGTTGATGACTAGAAACATGTTGCCTGGTCGGACGAGTCTCATTTCAAATTGTATCGAGCGAATGGACGTGTACGGGTACGGAGACAACATCATGAATCCATGGACTCTGCATGTCAGCAGGGGACGGCTCAAGCTGGTGGAGGCTCTGTAATGGTGTGGGGCGTGTGCGGCTTAGAAACGACTCTGACAGGTAACACGCACGTTAGCATCCTGTCTGATCACCTGCATCCATTCATGTCCATTGCGCATTCTGACGGTCTTGGACAATCCTGCAGGACAATGTGACGCCCCATACGTCCAGAATTGCTACAGAGTGGCTCCAGGAACACTCTTCTGAGTTTAAACACTTCCGCTAGCTAGCAAACGTCCCAGACATGAAGATTTTTGAGCATATTTGGAATGCCTTGCAACGTGCTGTTCAGAAGAGATCTTCACCCCTCATACTCTTACGGATTTATGGACAGCCCTGCAAGCTTCATGGTGTCAATTGCCTCCAGCAGTACTTCAGACATTAGTCGAGTCCATGCCATGTAGTGTTGCGGCACTTCCGCGAGCTCGCGGAGGCCCTGCACGATATGAGGTAGGTGTACCAGTTTCTTTGGTTCTTCAGTGTAGTCAGATTTGTGTGATTTATCGTGTGTAATTTTTCCTCCTCATATCTTCTCTTTTCTACGTAATTATGTAGCTCTCAATTCGTTCGAGCAATCAATCATTCATGATAGGAAATACAGTCATAGCTCAGTCACTCAAAATGATTCTGAAATTTTACTTGTTAGAATGAAATCAGGCGATGATTCTTCTTCTCTGCAGGCTCGTGCTTTGCGGCAGTCTGCTAATCTGTACAAATAAAATGCCTCGTAATTTTGGGAGCGTTGTATAATCAGTCGGGAAACCTCAGATCAAGCGGATATTTGGCTTTGATGAAGTTTAACCTTCCGAAGAAGCAATGGAGCTCTTGGATTATTAAGTGCAGGTTCGTATCCAGTCTTTCGGAAGTCCCTTCTGATTAACAACTACGCAATATATCGATAACTATCATTAATTCTCAAATTTAAAATACACACCATTTACTTGAAGGAGCCATCTATATATATTTCCATTTAATCGTACAGTTCATATCAGTTATCTTCTGTAATAAATCTCAATAACCAGATTACAGTTCTTCCAAACCAAGCACAGGCTAATCGGCACGAAGACAATCTCGGAAGCCCTCCTTCTTTTTTTTCTAACAACTACCAGAGAGAGTACTACAAAGAATACTTATGCGCTCATGGCATAGTTATTGTATGAACTACTTTTCGCATGGATTCTGCGAGTATGAAGATAGAAAATTTGTAAACGTCATTCAAGGGTAGAATTGTATCAGAATAATTCATCGAATATAAAGAGATATTACAATTGCCCCTCGCAGCGAGCAAAGTTAATGGTAATACACTTTGTGAGCTAACAGAAAAAATTTGTTGGGTTGTTTATTCAAAAGAGGAATATTTTGAATTAGTAGAATTTTACTGTAGAGAGTATGGGTAACATGTTAAGACAATAAGTTACGAGAATACCTAAGCTGTAGCTTTTACATGTACCGGGGTATACCCGCATCCCGAGTACATAACCAGGGAAGATGTAGATTGGTGTAATTACGAAAAAGGTCTACCCATTTGGGAACTGGCCTTCACAGGGAAACCCTGGAAAACCCGGAAGAATAGACCCCAGCTCAGGTATTAAAGAAGATAGGAAAGCCTAAATCCAGTAATTTTGAAATATATAGAAGCTCTATAGATTAGATCGAAGGAAAAGTGCCTCATGGCCAAAAAAAATTTTACAATATTGCCCAAAAAAAAATTTTCAAAATTCTTCTTTCGACGATGTAGCCGGCGATCTCGTTGTGAAGTCGATGGAACAGGAACACTGGATACGGACACCGGGTAGGCGACGTACAGCGTTTGGTGGAGGCGGCACAGAGGACAGGCGATGGTACAGGATAGAAGCTGGTAACGTGCCGTAGAAACAGGAAGATGATCTCAGGAACAGATGGTCAGGGACGTGAACATGAAACAGGTTTAAAGCGGAATAAGAAAAGGTTCTGACTGAATAAATCCCTGGAAGAGAGTGGATTAAGGCAATGAAGTCCATATTTCATCGTTGAACTCAAAATCGGAGTGGATTCTTATATTCTTCCATCTGTACTAGACTGGAACAACCATCAGTCCTGACAATCGCGAATTTTTTGTAGTCCTCAATACCAAAGTTGTTTTGCATTACAACTGTTGATTGTCCACAACATTGCCAAATAGACTGTGGGCATTTAAATTTTGTTGTAGCTCACATCGAATGTATTCCTCTCAAAAAAAATTTTAATCTAATCTTCGTTTTGTTATAGTGCAGGTGGAAGTAGAGCACTGAATCTGTCCGAGGTTTGCTTTCAATTACGAAATTAAGGATAAAATTTAAGTTTACACCTGACGAAAAATTTTAAACATAGGTATATGACACTGACTCCACAAAAGGAATAATTTGAAAAATTTTCATTATTCTTATAATTAATTGATTTATAGATCCACTTGCAAATAAATATCATTAATGATGACGTATGTTCATTTAACAAATCATCCAATCGCAGAATCTTCTTCATCCTCTCATGAACATTTATGGAAATATATTTCAACAATTATGTCCATAACATGAAACACACAAACTGCTATTCTTAAAATGTTAGTTAAAATTCTTAAATTAATTCTCCTGGTAAAGAAGGCATAATTAAAAAAATCTAAAAATTATAATAATTTTCTCTCGCGCAACCAGAGAGTTTCTTCAGTTGTTTGCAACAGTGACATTATCGACTGTTGCTTCATTTCACAGTTCGTTTGTTTTCTTGCGCAAACAGCGCACATCATACACACAGCGTATTTACCTACATATCCCACACTGTTCAAGTTTCACACGCAATTCTCACATAAGTGCCGTGTCTTGAGGAAATGTAGATGCACTTTCATTGTATATCACTGTGGCTTCTGCTCATAGTCCACACTTACAAACACTAGTAATTAACAAATTCTTCTACCTATCTTAAAAATTTTGTGCTAAACTATCACAGGAGTAATCTCACTGTCTCTTAACCTATCACAGGAGTAATCTCACTGTCTCTTAACCTATCACAGGAGTAATCTCACTGTCTCTTAACCTACCACAAGAGTCAATTAACCTACCACAAGAGTAATCTCACTGTCTCTTAACCTCTAGACAACATAAACTTCTTGATATTTATATACACATTCGACTCATAGTCAAATTCCACACTAAATTCTTCTCCATATTTGGTATCACAGATCTACGATCCTACACTAAATTTCTTAATATCATTATGCGGGAATAATCCCTTTATCCTTTTCGATTCGGGATATGCCAACAAGTATGATCCAGGATTTGGTATATTTACAATAACATATGGTCCGGTATAAATAAGATTCCATTTCTTTATGTTCTTCATCAGTTTCGAGGAATGGATGTGTCGCCTCAATAAAACCTTTTCTCCAAGATGAAACGTCTGAATCCGGTGAATCCGTTTATCATATGTCAATTTCCGTTGTATTGCCTTTTTAGTTAAATTGACAAGTGCGAGTCGAATCTTTTCCTCCCATTTTAAATTCTGGTCTTCATACTTTTCGTCCGTTGCCTCCAGGTTTTGGAACGACCAAGAGTGGAGAACAATATGGACTAGTTGATGGCTCAATCAAGTTCCATTCTAACATTCTATTTATCTCCCTTTGAACGGATTGTTTTAAACGCCAGGGGATCGGATAGTGCGTGTAACAGTAAGTCTGATGTGGCTTCACTTGTAGGTGACAAATATACCCTTTAATCATTCCTGGTTTCTCATCAAAAATCTCTTCATATGCCTCTAACAAATAATGAAGCTGCTGCCTTTGTTCTCCGGTAAGCTGATTTGATTCACTAGCTTTTATCATTGTTGTTTGGTTAAAGTCCTCCTGTTGTATCAAATCCTTTGAAAGCTCCGTCCAACGACCGTTTGTAGTGTCAATTAATTGAATTATGGCACCGCGACAATATTTCTCATGCACCGTTTCCTTTCTATTTAAATCCAGTGCTATCTCTTCTCCATTTAATCTAAATTTAACTATTCCTTCCAAAAAATCTATCTGACAATCGTATTCCTGCATACTCCCAATACCAAGAATACAGTCCACTAATAACTTCTCCACTACAAGGAACGTGCATTTTATTGCTACATTTCCCATTTTCATCTCTAATTGTGTTTGTATTTTGACATTGGGAGAGCGTGCTCCAACAGCTCCGATGATTTTGCAGTTCTGTACTGGCAAAATTGGTACCTTCTTCTTCCTAATAATTCTCCGAAAAAGAGCGCCTGAGATGACATTGGCGGAAGCGGCGGTGTCCAATATCACATTCGTTGGAACTTCCTCTATTTCAACACATACTTCCGATACCGGAACACTCGATCTGTCATTATGACACGTTATTAAATCCTTTGTTAACTCTTCAGTCAACAGCTCACCATCATTATATCTTAACATTTGTAATTTTACTGTTTCGCCCCTAACAGATCCCCTGACCGCTCCTCCGGGGCACGATGCGGTCATGTTTAGTTTGACTGATTATTGGTCCGATTGGTATTTATCTCTTCAGCTACTTCAGTGATTATCGGTTGTTGTGGTGAATTCGGTCTATATTGTCTTGCTTGATTTGTGTAATTATTGTTGTTGTTCTGCTGGTGTTGGTAGAACTGTCCTGTGTTGCCATACATTGGATCATATCGATTAAAATTCCTACTGTTTCTAAAATAGCCCCTCGCTGCACCATTACCAAAGTTTCCATTATGGTAATAATTATTATTTGCATTTTGTCCATTTCTAAGTCTCCTCGGAGAGTGTAGTTTGTTATGATTATTGTTACTGCTACCATTACTGCCATTCCCATTCGAGTTGCAGCTCGGATTCGCTTCTGTTACTCCTCTTTGATATGACATTTCTCTTGCCCTTTTATTGTCCTCCTCAATTATATCAATATGATCAAGCGTAGTCATAAATGAGTCTATATCCTTATCATTTATATATAACAGCTGATTCCTTATACTGGTGGGTAGTCTGGACTTGAGTATTCTAAGTATATCCGGCAAAGGAATCGGTACATCCCAATACAAAGATTTATTAATGCATTTCTCAAAATATCTCTTTAGAGATCCTCTAGAAAATGAGAAAGGCTCAGGATATAATACTTCCTGCCTAAGTCTTTCTTGTATTCCAGCAGACCAATATTTTGCTAGAAAAGCCTGCTCAAATTCTTTGTAACATTTACAAGAAGATGTATGTTCGGATGCCCACAATGCTCCTGTTCCTTGTATATATCCAGATACAAAACTAATCTTTTGCCATTCTGTCCAAGATCGTGGAAATAGACCATTGAAACTTCGAATAAAGACTACAGGATAAACATTCTTTTTGTCAGGGTTAAAGATTTGAAATTGTCTCTGTTTAATCATCTTCTCCTCAACGCTACTACGATTCCAAAAATCATCCTGTTCGTACTTTTCCCTGTGGCTATCTGTTATATCGAATCTTACTTGTGACGTTCCAGTTCTGTCTACATCGGATCTTGACGTGGACGGAATGTCACGCACAGATTGAGAGTTTTGTTTCCTACTTCTCGGTGTTTCTAAATCCTCCTGCGAGAGATTTAGTGATCTTTCGATATTTTCTTTCCAACGCGAGAAATCTTCGCCAAGTTGTTCTCGAACTTCCTTTAACCCTTTGTTAAAAAAATTATCCTCGGAACTCTCTGAAATGGACTGTAAAGCTACTTTCACAGTTTCTTCTATGGTTTCCGAAGGAGAATTTTGCCGCTCTAATGTCACTTCTGAAAACTTTCCCGCAAGTACATTCATTCTATGTTCCACTGTCTCCTGTTTTTCCTTCACTTCGTCAAATTGCTTCTTTAGATTATCTTGGGATTCTGTTATTTCTGGTATCATAGTTACGGAACACTGTATGTCCTCTTGAGCTTGTATTACTTGAGGAAACAGTTCTACTTGTTTTTGTATCGTGTCAATTTTGACGGATACATATTCGGTTAGTTCCGCTTTTAATTTACTATTGTTTTCTTGGCATTGTTGGCGGACCTGCACAATTCGAGCAATAAGATTCTGTTCGGTCTTTTCTGCCTGTTCTTTAATTTCCTGTGTCTGGGTATTTAATCTCTGATCTAATTCGGTAAAGGTTGCTCTTAACTGATTTTGTAATTCTGTTTGATTTTCGGCTAGTTGATTCTTGAATTCATTTTGTATAACGGATAAGTCTCGTTTTACCTCTGCTTGGCCTTCGGCTAATAGAGACAACTGTTGCATAATAACAACTAATGTGTCCACAACAGTCTGATCAGCTGTTGTATGAATGTTTTCTGAACCAGCGGGATTATTTATATTGCTACCGCTAGCCACAACAGTCTCAGAATTGCTATCCGTGGTCTCTGCTTCTGTGCAAACAGCTGAAGGCTGTTGCACGTCTCGTTGCTGATTCAATGACATTTTAAATGCCGCTCTAGTCAATACCATTAAATAACTGTCAATATCAGGTTCCAGTCACTAAATACAGTTTCAAATTTACTGTCGTAGACACACTTAACTTTCAAATTACTTCACAGATGGTATAAAGTTCAATGTCCAGATACGAAAATCACACAATATACAGTTCTACAATCTAACTACTATCTGGAAAAAAGTTCTTTCTAAATTGATTTCAAACTATTTTAACTACAGGATAAAAAAAATTAGATTTCTCTGGCCTTGTTCTGTAGTCTCGGTGTTGTCCAATAGTTGAAATCGTTTCTTGGTATCAGCAATCTTTTTCTATGGGCACCGAATCTCTCTTCAGATTAGTTACCTCTCGTTCTCGTTGGTTTTCATGAAACAAAAAAAATACATATATTATATAACAATCCAAGAGAGTCCTGTCACACTGGCGCCACTGTAATTTTTTTCCTTCTATCTACGTGATTATGTAGCTCTCAATTCGTTCGAGCAATCAATCATTCATGATAGGAAATACAGTCATAGCTCAGTCACTCAAAATGATTCTGAAATTTTACTTGTTAGAATGAAATCAGGCGATGATTCTTCTTCTCTGCAGGCTCGTGCTTTGCGGCAGTCTGCTAATCTGTACAAATAAAATGCCTCGTAATTTTGGGAGCGTTGTATAATCAGTCGGGAAACCTCAGATCAAGCGGATATTTAGCTTTGATGAAGTTTAACCTTCCGAAGAAGCAATGGAGCTCTTGGATTATTAAGTGCAGGTTCGTATCCAGTCTTTCGGAAGTCCCTTCTGATTAACAACTACGCAATATATCGATAACTATCATTAATTCTCAAATTTAAAATACACACCATTTACTTGAAGGAGCCATCTATATATATTTCCATTTAATCGTACAGTTCATATCAGTTATCTTCTGTAATAAATCTCAATAATCAGATTACAGTTCTTCCAAACCAAGCACAGGCTAATCGGCACGAAGACAATCTCGGAAGCCCTCCTTCTTTTTTTTCTAACAACTACCAGAGAGAGTACTACAAAGAATACTTATGCGCTCATGGCATAGTTATTGTATGAACTACTTTTCGCATGGATTCTGCGAGTATGAAGATAGAAAATTTGTAAACGTCATTCAAGGGTAGAATTGTATCAGAATAATTCATCGAATATAAAGAGATATTACACGTGTCACCGAAATTTACCGCAATCCTTTTAGTACTCTTGCAGATGACTTCACACTTTTCATTTATTTAGAGTCAATTGGCACTTTCCGCACCGATCGGAAATCTTGTCTAAATCACTGAAAATTGGTTTTGATCATCTGGTAACTTTACAAGACGGTAAATGACCGTTTCATCTGTAAACAATCAAAGAGGGCTGCTCAGGTTGTCTTCTATGTCGTTTATGTAGATCAGGAACAGCAGAGGGCCAATAACAGTTTCTTGGGGAACGCCAGATGTTACTTACGCTTTACTCGACGACTGTCCGTTTGTTATACAAACCGTGATCTTTCTGGCAGGAAATCACAAATCCAGTCGCACGATTGATATGATACTCGGTTTGTACGTAATTTGATTAGAAGTCGCTTGTAAGCAACTGTGTCAAAAGCCTTCTGGACGCCTAAAAAATATGGAATCAATTTTAATTCTCCTGCCGATAACATTCACTACTTCGTTAGAATAAAGAGCTAGTTGTGTTTCAAAAGAACGATATTTCCTGAATCAGTGTTGGTTGTTTGTCAAGAAATGCCCGGCCGGAGTGGCCGTGCGGTTCTAGGCGGTGCAGTCTGGAGCCGAGCGCCCGCTACGGTCGCAGGTTCGAATCCTGCCTCGAGCAGGGATGTGTGTGATGTCCTTAGGTTAGTTAGGTTTAATTAGTTCTAAGTTCTAGGCGACTGATGACCTCAGCAGTTAAGTCGCATAGTGCTCAGAGCCATTTGAACCATTTCTCAATAAATCTTTTTTTTTCCTAGGTGATTCATAATGTTCGAACGCTTTATATGCTCCACAAAACTGCTGCAAATCGGCGTTGGTGAGATGGGTTTGTAATTCAGCGGATTACTCCTATTTCCTTGCCGGCCAGCGTGGCCGAGCGGTTCTAGGCGCTATAGTCTGGAACCGCGCTGCCGCTACGGTCGCAGTTTCGAATCCTGCTTCGGGCATGGACGTGTGTGATGTCCTTAGGTTAGTTAGGTTTAAGTGGTTCTAAGTTCTAGGGGACAGATGACCTCAGCAGTTAAGTCCCATAGCGCTCAGAGCCATTTGAACCATCCTATTTCCTATCCTATTGGTGTGACTTGTGCAACTTTCCAGTCTTTAGGAATGGATCTTCCGACGGGTCAGTTGTTGTATGTGATTGCTAAGTACGGAGCTATTGTATCAACATACTGTGAAAGGAACCTGACTAGTATACAGTCTGGGCCGGAGACCTTCTCTTTATTAAGTGATTTAAGTTGCTTCGCTACACCGAGGATATCTAAGTTATTCATGTTGGCAGTAGTTCTTGATTCGAATTCTGGAAAATTTACTTCGTTTTCTTTGGCGAAGGAATTTCGGAAAACCATGTTTAGTAACTCTGTTTAAGCGGCACTGCCATCAGTAACTTTACAGTTTCTGTCGCGCAGTGAAGGTATTGACTTTGTCTTTCTGCTCTCTTTGAATTTTCTGCCAGATTTCGCACAGAGTTTCGTCGCGGAAACTGCTAAAAGCATCTTGCACTGAAGTTCGCGCTAAATTTCGTGCTATTCAGTTACTGAGAAATTCAGTAAGATAAAGGTACGGAAACATTTACTACAATAATATCAATAATAATTACTATATCGTGTTACCATTAGGAAAGTAAGTGATATTATAACTGCACAATCCTTTTTTCAGTAGGTGCTACAGCATGAACTACGTCGAAGTACAGGTTACGAGCCGGCCGGAGTGGCCGTGCGGTTCTAGGCGCTGCAGTCTGGAACCGAGCGACCGCTGCGGTCGCAGGTTCGAATCCTGCCTCGGGCGTGGATGTGTGTGATGTCCTTCGGTTAGTTAGGTTTAATTAGTTCTAAGTTCTAGGCGACTGATGACCTCAGAAGTTAAGTCGGATAGTGCTCAGAGCCATTTGAACCATTTGAACAGGTTACGAGAAGTTAATTCCAGTAGCTACAATGATTCATTTGCCTGAATTTAGATTTTTCTGCAGGAATATCTACACAAGCAAATAAATTTCTACATACAAGCAAATAAATATTACAGTGCAGCTACTGGAAATGACTGCTTGTAAAATGTAAAATCTTTATTACCAGACATATAAAATAAAAGGTAATTTCCTTAATCTTTCCACTATTATTTATTTGCACTGCACCTTATTTCCGCCGTGCTAAATGCTGATTCGTATTCTAACGAAGGATCCCCTTGAGTGCGAGGTAGCGAAAGCCCAATGACGCTGACGACACTCGGCGCCCCACATATTTTCTACCATGCAGCCGCAATATTGACTGCTAATGGCAACAGGAGCGATAATGGAGGTAAAACTGAAAATTTGTGTTAAGTTCCTATATGACCAAACTGTTGAGGGCATCGGTCCATAGCCTTACACACTACTTAATATAACTTAAACTAACTTATGCTAAGGACAACACGCACAGCCATGCCCGAGGGAGGACTCGAACCTCCGACGAAGGGAGCCGCGCGAACCGTGGCAAGACGCCATAGATCGCGCGGCTATCCCACGCGGCGATAGTAGACGGATTCAATGATGAGCGCAGCATGAAGATAGGGAGCATAGTTGATCTGCTTCGTTGACGAGTAATTCACAACAGTTCTGCAGTGCTAGTGATGTTGATTCGAAGCAGAGCAATGGCAACAATAAACAAAGCAAACATTGCATTATATCTACAACATCAGTTGGCGAAGTTGATATTTCATCAGAAAGGAACCTAAGAAATTTCACAGAGTGACAAAGAAGTGGCAGATGAAATATTAGCGTTTCTGCAAGATGAGTCAGTGGAATGTGTAGGGTCGTACACGCTCGACTGTGCGGACAGTGTACTGTACATGAGGAGTAGAATGGTGGCGATACGCGCTTAACAAGTGAATGTAATACTGAAACAGGTGTCGAGCCATGTAGTTCATCATCCTTGTTGGGCAGGGGCCGTAACTCCTGTCTACAGTTAAATGTATTAAAGGACAATCGTTGTCCAAGAAGCAGGACTAAACATGGAAGGTCATCCGCAGTGTAGGAAAAAAACAATTTCGAACGTATTTGAATAAGTCCGCTGCAGTCATGGACTGTGCGGCTGGTCCCGGCGGAGGTTCGAGTCCTCCCTCGGGCATGGGTGTATGTGTTTGTCCTTAGGATAATTTAGGTTAAGTAGTGTGTAAGCTTAGGGACTGATGACCTTAGCAGTCAAGTCCCATAAGATTTCACACACATTTGAACAGTAGGTCCGCAGAAATATGACCTTGCAGTGTGTAAGAAAAACAAGGCGCACTGGTTACAAAAACTGGCGTTTGCACGTTTCAAGGATGTTCGATACAATCTACAGGATGTGCGTGATAGTGGCCTGCTACGTTATGCACTTGAAATTGTGCTCGACATAGATTGCAATGATTTCAAGGGAAGCAGTGGGTGGTTGCATAACATGAAAGAGTATTACGGAATTGGAAGACTTAACAACATTTCAAACAAAGCGTCAAATTGACGATGCGCAGTTAAGTGCGGTATCGCCCCGAAAATTTGTGGACGAGATAAGGCAACATATCCCATCGTTCTGTAAGTAATTTGCTTTCTACTCCCACCAATCAGAACTTGAAGGGGCAGTGCATATTAAATGAACACTTCGAACTGGAAGTACAAAGAAAATTGTGTCAAGAGTAGTTAATGTCAATGTCTCAACGCATTTGAAAACAATTATATCAACTGTTAATATGGATGGTAAATTGGTTGGAAAGTTACCTATTGTGCTGCGTGAAGTTGAAGGTGCTCTGCTCCATTCGATTCTTTCTCGTGTACATGATCTTGCAAGAGCATTAGGGAATATTTACAGCAAGCAAGAGTTGGAAAATAGTATTTGCGCTGCTTTTGGTCAATAGCTGGTCAAAATAACATAGCTGTGCTTGATTTTTTGTTTGCGTACAAAAATTAAACACCTTTAGGGAGAACTATCGCTCCTGAAAAGTGTGTACATTGCGGTTCATACTGCCTGGAACCACTCAACAAATCCTGTCTCTAGATGTTTGCTTTTTTCGTGCCTATGAAACATATTATCACACTATCTGCAACTACACCATAAAAGATAGCCAGTTTCACGATAAGATCCACGACTGACTGTTTCGCATTCGGTTGCATGCCATCACATTCCTGCAGAGGGGCAGCAGCCTTTTCAGCAGTTGCAGGGGCAACAGTCTGGATGATTGACTGATCTGGCCTTGTAACACTAACCAAAACGGCCTTGCTGTGCTGGTACTGCGAACGGCTGAAAGAAAGGGGAAACTACGGCCGTAATTTTTCCCGAGTGCATGCAGCTTTACTGTATAGTTAAATGATGATGGCGTTCTCTTGGGTAAAATATTCCGGAGGTAAAATAGTCCCCCATTCGGATCTCCGGGCGGGGAATACTCGAGAGGATGTCGTTATCAGTAGAAAGAAAACTGGCGTTTTACGGATAGGAGCGTGGAATGTCGGATCCCTTAATCGGGCAGGTAGGTTAGAAAATTTAAAAAGGGAAATGGATAGGTTAAAGTTAGATATAGTGGGAATTAGTGAAGTTCGGTGGCAGGAGGAACAAGACTTTTGGTCAGGTGACTAAAGGGTTATAAACACAAAATCAAATAGGGGTAATGCAGGAGTACGTTTAATAATGAATAGGAAAATAGGAATGCGGGTAAGCTACTACAAATAGTATAGTGAACGCATTATTGTGGCAAAGATAGATACGAAGCCAACGCCTACCACGGTAGTACAAGTTTATATGTCAACTAGCTCTGCAGATGACGAAGAAATTGAAGAAATGTATGATGAAATAAAATAAATTATTCAGGCAGTGAAGGGAGATGAAAATTTAATAGTCATGGGTGACTGTAATTCGTCAGTAGGAAAAGGGAGAGGAGGAAACGTAGTAGGTGAATATGGATTGGGGATAAGAAAAGAAAGAGGAAGCCGCCTGGTATAATTTTGCACAGAGTACAACCTAATCATAGTTCAAGAATGGTTCAAGAATCATAAAAGAAGATTGTATACATGGAAGAAGCCTGGAGATACTGACAGGTTTCAGATAGCTTATATAATGGTAAGACAGAGATTTAGGAACCAGGTTTTAAATTGTAAGACGCTCCCAGGGGCAGATATGGACTCTGACCACAATCTATTGGTTATGAACTGTAGATTAAAACTGAAGAAACTGCAAAAAGGTGGGAATTTAAGGAGATGGGATTTGGATAAACTCAAAGAACCAGAGGTTGTACAGAGTTTCAGGGAGAGCGTAAGGGAACAATTGACAAGAATGGGGGAAAGAAATACAGTAGAAGAAGAATGGGTAGCTTTGAGGGATGAAGTGGTGAAGGCAGCAGAGGATCAAGTAGGTAAAAAGACGAGGGCTAGTATAAATCCTTGGGTAACAGAAGAAATATTGAATTTAATTGATGAAAGGAGAAAATATAAAAATGCAGTAAATGAAGCAGGCAAAAAGGAATACAAACGTCTCAAAAATGAGATCAACAGGAAGTGCAAAATGCCTAAGCAGAGATGGCTAGAGGACAAATGTAAGGATGTAGAGGCTTATCGCACTAGGGGTAAGATAGATACTGCCTACAGGAAAATTAAAGACACCTTTGGAGAAAAGAGAGCTACTTGTATGAATATCAAGAGCTCAGATGGAAACCCAGTTCTAAGCAAAGAAGGGAAAGCAGAAAGGTAGAAGGAGTATATAGATGGTCTATACAAGGGCGATGCACTTGAGGACAATATTATGGAAATGGAAGAGGATGTAGATGAAGATGAAATGGGAGATACGATACTGCGTGAAGAGTTTGACAGAGCACTGAAAGACCTGAGTCGAAACAAGGCCCCGGGAGTAGACAACATGCCATTAGAAATACTGACGGCTTTGGGAGAGCCAGTCCTGACAAAACTCTACTATCTGGCGAGCAAGATGTACAAGACAGGCGAAATACCCTCAGACTTAAAGAAGAATATAATAATTCCAATCCCAAAGAAAGCAGGTGTTGACAGATGTGAAAATTACCGAACTATCAGTTTAATAAGTCACAGCTGCAAAATACTAACACGAATTCTTTATAGACGAATGGAAAAACTAGTAGAAGCCGACCTCGGGGAAGATCAGTTTGGATTCCGTAGAAATATTGGAACACGTGAGGCAATACTGACCCTACGACTTATCTTAGAAGCTAGATTAAGGAAGGGCAAACCTACGTTCCTAGCATTTGTAGACTTAGAGAAAGCTTTTGACAATGTTGACTGGAATACTCTCTTTCAAATTCTGAAGGTGGCAGGGGTAAAATACAGGGAGCGAAAAGCTATTTACAATTTGTACAGAAACCAAATGGCAGTTATAAGAGTCGAGGGACATCAAAGGGAAGCAGTGGTTGGGAAGGGAGTGAGACAGGGTTGTAGTCTCTCCCCGATGTTATTCAATCTGTATATTGAGCAAGCAGTAAAGGAAACAAAAGAAAAATTCGGAGTAGGTATTAAAATCCATGGAGAAGAAATAAAAACTTTGAGGTTCGCCGATGACATTGTAATTCTGTCAGAGACAGCAAAGGACTTGGAAGAACAGTTGAACGGAATGGATAGCGTCTTGAAAGGAGGATATAAGATGAATATCAACAAAAGTAAAACGAGGATAATGGAATGTAGTCGAATTAAGTCGGGTGATGCTGAGGGAATTAGATTAGGAAGTGAGACACTTAAAGTAGTAAAGGAGTTCTGCTATTTGGGGAGCGAAATAACTGATGATGGTCGAAGTAGAGAGGATATAAAATATAGACTGGCAATGGCAAGGAAAGCGTTTCTGAAGAAGAGAAATTTGTTAACATCGAGTATAGATTTAAGTGTCAGGAAGGCGTTTCTGAAAGTACTTGTATGGAGTGTAGCGATGTATGGAAGTGAAACATGGACGATAAATAGTTTGGACAAGGAGAGAATAGAAGCTTTCGAAATGTGGTGCTACAGAAGAATGCTGAAGATTAGATGGGTAGATCACATAACTAATGAGGAGGTATTGAATAGGGTTGGGGAGAAGAGATGTTTGTGGCACAACTTGACTAGAAGAAGGGATCGGTTGGTAGAGCATGTTCTGAGGCATCAAGGGATCACCAGTTTAGTATTGGAGGGCAGCGTGGAGGGTAAAAATCGTAGAGGGAGACCAAGAGATGAATACACTAAGCAGATTCAGAAGAATGTAGGTTGCAGTAAGTACTGGGAGATGAAGAAGCTTGCACAGGATAGAGTATCATGGAGAGCTGCATCAAACCAGTCTCAGGACTGAACACCACAACAACAACAACACTCTATAGGGCATGGAAGGTTGATTTATGAACCTCCTGGACATTCATTTTCTGTCGCCCTTCAGATGCACATGGTGAGTCATTAGCAGCTAACATTTTTCTTGCCACAGTTGTTAACAGGACACTTTCAAATGAGCCTTACTAAAGATGGAACTTGCGACCTCGCACTCAAGGCGTTCCTTGTAAGTTTCTCACCTCTATTTTTAAGTGCGTGTATTACAATTGCTAGAGCGTAGACGACACACGCTATAAATACTTGACTTTTTTTTCAGTCATTATAACTATATTATTGATTTTTTTACGAAATGTGCACTACAAATTCATCAGTTTCTAAGCAGGCCGAGGGGCTTCACTTAGTTTCGCCGCCTCCGTTTTCCGGTAGGCTTAGTCCGCGACTGGCCCCAGCTTAAGACACTACGCGAAAATTTTCACCGTTGTTCTGAGAGTACGCCACTGTGGCCGCCTAATACTAGAGCGCGAAATACTGTATAGTGGAGTGGGTAAGAGGTTTGTGAAACACTGTTTTAGCATTGGTATCATTCTTCGTTCATTGTGCCAAAGTGCGTGGTTTCTAACCTTTAGCTAGTGCCAGAGATATCTTGGCTTTGAACGTTTCTATGTTGTGGTTCACAGACGCAGCGTAAATGAATGAAACGAATGAGTGTATCGTTAAAGAAGTAGCAGAGCTCTGTTTCATTATTAACACTACAGTTGGCGTTATTTTGCTAAGATTTTAAAGAATGTGAGTGATATGACTAAATTGTAAATCGAAAAGCATCAACTTCATTTCATAATAGTTCTTCAGTTGCTGAGGTTTACTCATTTTACTTTGTCAGAAGCAGTCCGAAAGGCTTGTACGGGTCTTGCGAGGTAGGTCGTGCTGAGATATTACTCTTAAGAAAAAAATTCGATATGTTGCGCCGTTTCCGAGTTAATTAGCGCTGAAGTGAGCAAAATAGGCCGTTGCACGCGCAAATTCACGCGGCCAGTCAGATACAATTAGTGTCAGTTGTTCGCACAGTGTAGATGATAGCGCACGAGTTTGCTCAGCCTTTGGGCCGGGTTTGATCCTTACTGCGGTCCCATGTCCAATTCTTCTATCGCTCTCTTGTTTAGTTTTAGGAAACCAAACGACGCACACTTTTGACGACCGCGACTCTGGCGCACCGCTCGAATTTACGCCCGCAACGGCCTGATTGGCTAACTTCAGTGCTAATCAATTCGTAAACAGCCCAACATATCGAATGTTTTTTTTAACAGTTATTTTTCAGCACAATCTACCTTGAAACTCCCCTGTAAGCTTTTCAGACTGCTTCTGACCATCCCGTATAGCTGGAGAATATCAATACGAGATAATCATCTTGGGGTTGAAGCTCTTTTTTCCGTGTTTGCTTTAACAATACATATGTTTTTGAATAGCTAAAGGCGGACCCTATCCAAAAACTTATCTATCAATACGAGAACACTGTGAAATAGTATTGAATGTATATGTTCCTGAGGTTGACATGCTATTATGTGCCATACTCAGATTACACAGGCCAACGATGGAAAAAATTTTTGCTGAAAATACCTTATTCTTATGTTTTTTAGGGTGGGAAATCCAAATGTGATACTTAAAAAAACTGTATCATTCACAATTTCTTCACGTTTTACAGTTAATTGATTACGTTAAGCGATTTTTTAAAGAATTTAACAGCTCTTATAAAGTTAAAATTATTTAAAAAGGAGGTGTATTGAATGTAGATGACGCTGGTAACACTGCTGAAAACATTTGCTGGCAAAAAAGATCGATTCTAGTTTTGTGTTAACAGGTGATGTTTTGTTTACTGTCAACCTAACCTCACTTCCCGTTTCCTGTACATGTGCTTAGTACAACGTCTAATCGTAGTTGTACAAACTCTGCTGACTGTTTTTGTTATATTTGTGATGAATTTGTAATTAAAAAACACCAATCAAACAATACAGACTTTGTGAAAAACGTTTATCTATCATACTTTGGATCTAAACTTTGTGATTAAGATAAATCCTGGACGCCGCATAAGGTGTGTTACGTGTGTGTTGAAGATCTGAGAAAACGGTCCAAAAAGGAGAAAAAAAGCCTTTAGATTTGCTGTTCTTACGATATGGAGGGAGCCAAGAAATCATTCTGATGATTGCTACTTTTGCAGTGTTGGTATTACTGGTCATAATTCGAAAAACAAGAGTGTAATAAGCTACCCTAACCTTCCGTCTGCCATCCGGCCAGTAGGGCATGGTATAGCTTTGCCAGTTCCTGAACCACCAGATGATTTAAATTCTATTCCAACAGAAATATATTCTGATGTACAATGTGATTTAGATGAACCAGAAGATGATGGATTCCATTGTGATATAGAAAGTCTAGAGCCCAAATTGTTTACTCAGACCAAGCTTAATGATTTGGTTAGGGATCTGGGCTTAACTAAAGAAAAAAACTGAATTGCTTGGCTCTAGACTAAAAGAATAGAACTTACTGGCAGTTGGAACCAGCATATACATGTATAGAAATAGAGAGCAGCAATTTTCCAAGATTTTTCGACAAGGAAGTGATTTAGTGTACTGCTCAGACATTCCCAGTCTGATCTGATGAATGAGTTTGGTTGGTTCAAATGGCTCTGAGCACTATGGGACTTAACTCCCGTGGTAATCAGTCCCCTAGAACTCAGAGCTACTTAAACCTGACTAACCTGAGGACATCACAGACATCCATGCCCGAGGCAGGATTCGAACCTGCGACCGTTGCGGTCGCGCGGTTCCAGACTATAGCGCCTAGAACCGGCCGGCTACTCCGGCCGGCAATGAGTTTGGTATTGAATACAAAAGGAAGACTGGAGGCTGTTTATAGATTCATCCCAAACTAGTTTAAAGGCTGTTTTATTGCACAATGGTAACATGTACGCATCTACACCTGTTGGACATTCTGTACATATGAAAGAAATCTATGGAAATCTAGAAATAGTGCTAAATAAAATAGGCTATTCTGTTCATGGTTGGAGGATATGTGGCTGCTCCTTGGTCAACAAGGTGGCTTTACCAAATTTCCATGTTTCTTGTGTGAATGGGACAGTAGGGCTAGGGCTCAACTGATCAACACTGGTGCAGAAAGAACTGGCCTGTGAGGGAGTCTTTAAAACCAGGTGAGAAGAACATTCTACGCAAAAACTTTGTAGATCCAAAAAACGTACGCCTACCACCTCTAGACATAAAGTTAAACCTAATGAAACAGATTGTAAAGGCTTTGCCTAAAGATGGACCATGTTTTAAGTATCTCTGCCAAAAGTTTCTACACCTTTCAGAAGCTAAACTAAAAGAAGGCGTGTTTGTCGGACCTGACATTGGAAAACGGATGTTTGTGTTAACTTTGAATCCACAACGACCTTAAATGAGAGAGAAGCATGGGTATCATTAAAGAAAGTCGTTACAAAGTTCTTAGGACATGAAAAAACCCCAGAAAATGTTTCTGTTATAGCTATAATGTTAAAGAAGCTTAAAACTTTAGGATGTTTAATGAACCTGAAAGAACACTTTTTTAACAGTCACCTTGATTACTTCCCGGACAATATGGAAGATGTTTTTGAGCAGCAAGCAGAGCGTTTTCACCAGGACATTAAAGTGATGGAAAAATACTTCCAAGGCTGCTGGAACACCAACATGATGGGGGACTACTGTTGGTCACTTCAGCGAGAAGTTTAGCAAGCGACTCATCGTAGGAAAAGCTACACAAGAAGCTTTGAAGAAAAAAGGAAAGAAAATACAAACCAATTCCATATGACAAGTGAAACCTCTATTAACATATACTTGCTTACTTAAATACAAACTAAGCTTATGTTGTAACAACACGTTTCATTAATTTCCCCGTTTACCGTATAGCATAGGATTTTTATACTATATAATAAAAAGCATATTGCTCTAAAACTATGGGTGATACAAAAAACCTAACGCCAGACTTGGATTCAGCTCATAAAAATCAGCTATCAAAGTAAAAAAAAGTTTTAAAAAAATGAGAAAGAAGCATGGGTATCATTAAAGCAAGTCGTTACAAAGTTCTTAGGGCATGAAAAAAACCCAGAATTTTGCTTGGCCTGTGTTATTTACCTACTTTTCACTTAGAATAACATGTGTCCTAGAACAAGATATCGCAATGCATTTGGCAAATTTGTCCTTTTCCCCCTTCTTCTTCCCTCGTCTGCAACATACCTGTAATAGGTAGGCTCTGCTTGTCCCTTCGCTGCACACTACTTGGAATTTGGGCATTAGGCTGCAAACAACCGATGCGCGCGAAATTTGAAAGATTTACATTCAGAAAGTCTTAGCTGCGTACTGTCAGAATTGTGGCTCTAATGTTCGCACGGGACCGATTGCTGGACCTGGTGTCTTTCACCTGTGCTTTATTCTCCTTACAATATGAGGTCGAGTTGTCGACATTTCCCTGTCAGATCACTGTCCCGGTCATCCTGATTTAGGATTTCCGTGATTTCCCTGAATCGCTCTAGGCAAATGCCGGGATGGTTCCTTTGAAAGGGCACGGCCGACTTCCTTCCCCGTCCTTTCCTAATCCGATGAGACCGATGACCTCGCTGTTTGGTCTCTTCACCCAAACAATCCAATCCAGTCACTGTCCCGCGCTTGCACCGCATTCTCATCAGTTCCTGAGACACAGCATTCCTCGCTGTCAGTGGCTGAAAAGTTCTGTGCCGATTTCCTGAAACAATTTTTTTCCAAAACTGTTAATAAAATGATTTTTCCTCACTTGTTGCCCTCCTCACATGACTCAGCAACTGTTTAAAAATTCATCATCCTCTCCATACATTTGAAATTAATATTTCTGTGAGAAATAAAGAAAACGCGTGTAACTGAACCGTTACACACAGTAACAGATTAAGGAAACGTGCTACAATCCCCGTATTCATGGTTGGTGCCGACGCAGCGACTGTCGTTGCAATGTAGCAAAGCTGAATTGCCTTGCTACAGTCTCGAAACTATCGTGCTGCTCATTGCACAACTTTGCCGTGTTAAATTTTAGGCCGCTAACATGTATCCATTAGCAATCAAACATCCGCGACTCCTTTGAAGAAGCTGTTTCAGCACGTTTTTTAATGTAGAAATACCTCCAGCAAGTCGGCTTTCACAAGTAACTTCCGCAAGTTAGTGGAAACAGTTTCTTACATATTGTTGCAAGTACCTGTCGAACCTGCCAATTTCTGGAATGTGCCCTCAACCTTGCAGAAGTTGTGTCTGTTCTATACCGGTGCGAAAATGTATTTGTGGAAAAAGAGAATGGCGCAGAGACAAATGGGCTGAAACAAATGTTCCGTCGTAATCCCTAAACACATACACTGAGGTGACGAAACTCATGAAATACGTCCGTATATCGTGTCGTACCTCCTTCTGTCCGGCGTAGTGCAATTCACCTAGAGAGATATTCGGCCGTGCTGCCTTTATAGCCGTCCATAACTGCGAATATGTTGCCAGTGCAGCATTTTGGGCACGAACTGAGCCCTCGATTATGTCCCGTAAATGGTCGGTGGTATTCATGTCAGGCGTTCTGTGTGGTCAAATCATTAGCTCTAATCGTCCAGAATGTTCTTCAAACCAAACGCGCCCGGTGAAATGGCGCGTTGTCATCCCTAAATTTTTTACCGTCGATTGGGAAAATGAAATCCATGAATGGCTGCAAATGGTATCCACGTAGCCGAACGTCCAGAGCAGCCAGTCAATTCCATATAGCAAGGAGCTTACGGGCGCTCAACACCGAGGTTATCAGCACATTTCATGTAAACACAGTCCTCACTTTTATGGAGCCACATCCGGCTTGTACAGTGCCTTCTTGACAACTTGGGTCCATGGCTTCGTGTGGTCTGCGTCACACTCGAACCCTACCATCAGTTCATACCCACTGAAATAGAGACTCATCTGAGCAGGCCATGATTTTCCAGTCGTCTAGGGTCCAACGGATAGGGTTACGACCCCGGAGGGGCAATGCAGGCGGTGTCACGTGTTAGCAAAGGCACTCGCGTCGGTCGTCTGCTGCTATAGCCCGTTAACGCTAAATTTCACTGCACGGTCAATGAGTTTTCTGTGGTGAGAATTTGGTATTCTCGACACAGTCTTGACACTGTGGATCTCGGAATACTGAACTCCCTAACGATTTCCGAAATGGAGTACCCCTTGCGTATAGCTCCAACTACCATTCCGCTTTCAAAGTCTGTTAATACTCGTCGTGCGTCCATTATCACGTCGGACCTATTTTCATATGAAGCACCTGAGTGCAAATGACAGCTCCACCAATGCAATGTCCTTTTATACCTTCTGCATCCAGTACTATCGTCTTCTGTGTTTGTGCATATCGCTATCCCATGACTTACGTAACCTCAGTGCATTATTTTCAGGGACAGAGAAGCCGGTGGAGGATACAGAAAAATAGCCTCCCCCAAGGAAGCGTACTGGACCCAACACTTTTTAATATATATACTAGTGACCAGCCCCTCCCCCAAGGCACCGAAAGCTTCACATATGCAGATGATTGCGCCATTACCGCTCAAGCAGACAGCTTTGAACTGTTGAACAGAATCTGTCAGAAGCCCTCGAACAGCTTGCCACCTACTATAAGGGGAACTATCTCAAACCCAACCCAGGGAAAACCCAAACCTGCGTCTTCCACCTAAAGAACAGACAATCTGCAAAAGGCTACAACTTAACTGGAAAGGAGTGCCCCTGGAACATTGCGAAACACCAAAATACTTAGGCGTCACCTTGGATAGAGCACTCACCTATAAAAAGCGCTGCATGAACACTAAACACAAAGTAGCCGCGAGAAACAACATTGTGCGCAAACTAACGGGCGCTACATGGAGGGCACAGCCTGGAATAGTGAGAACCACAGCTCTTGCTTTGTGCTATTCAACAGCGGAGTACGCGTGCCCAGTGCGGTACAATTCTAGCCACGCCAAGCAGGTGGAGATATCGCTTAATGAATCCTGCCGCATCATCACAGGCTGTCTGAGACCAACCCAGACTGGTAAATTCTACTGCCTGGCAGGCGTGGCCCCACCAGGTATTAGAAGGAAAGTAGCGGCCAGGAAGGAAAAGACAAAGGCGTTGACCTCACCTGCCCACCCGCTGTACGAACACCAGCCAGCCTGCCGTCGACTAAAATCTAGAAAAAGCTTCCTGCACACTGCAGTAAACATCGTCGGGACACCGCAGCAAGTGAGGCTGGCAACGTGGCGAGAAGAAAACGTGCACCTCGGGGAATGGTTAGTCCCAAACGAAGAACTCCCTCCCGGCCATATGGAAGGATGGACGACATGGAAATATCTTAATAGGCTGCGCTCTGGTGTCACACGATCCAAAGAGAATATGCGCAAATGGGGCCTCTCAAATGAACCGGCGCTGTGTGACTGTGGACACACTCAAACACCACCCACCTCACGCAGTGTGTGCTGTGTCCAAGCACCTGCACCATGAAGGATTTGATGAATGCCACCCCAGAAGCGCTGGACGTGGCCACGTTCTGGTCCAACACTTCATAAAATAAAAAACTACTTGACCCTGCTTATATATTTGTATACTTTTATACTCTTTCTGTATTTGTTATATACTTGATATGTATGTGTTAATCATTCTGATTTTATGTACGATGCTTCTGACACTATTAAATAAATAAATAAATAAGTGTATTATTGGCTACTGCAGCCAAGAAAATACGAAATGAAATTGCCGTTTACTTTTCTTCACCAGAAGGCAAATCAGAATGGCAGTACAGGCGTCTTCAATGTTAGCATGGAACATTAATGCATTACATTTGTAATAAAATTGACAAATACTGTTTGCAAAAGTCGAAGAGTATTCGAAAGGTCATTGTAATAGGTGAAGCGTTTTTGTACGCTATTTTGGAATATTTGTTTGTACAACAGAAAAGAGAACCAGCCGGGGTGGCCGAGCGGTTCTAGGCGCTACAGTCTGGAACCGCTTGACCGCTACGGTCGCAGGTTCGAATCCTGCCTCGGGCATGGATGTGTGTGATGTCCTTACGTTAGTTAGGTTTAAGTAGTTCTAAGTTCTAGGGGACTGATAACCTCAGAAGTTAAGTCCCATAGTGCTCAGAGCCATTTGAACCATTTTTTGAACAGAAAAGAGACGTTCGAAACTAGCATATGACTATCTTAGGAAGTGTTTAATCTGAGTGAAGTCCTCTGATTTTATTTCATTAAATAATGTGTTTTAATAACTTAAATATCTACGCCTCTGTATCCACTTCTACAGCGAAACATTTCTTTTTTCTTAGCTTTATGTTTCATTAGTAGTTTTTTTCAGTAATAGTGATGAAGCAGTGGCGACTGCTGAGTTTTTAACCACAACATTGGAAACTTTCTCTTGTTTATCTCACGCCGCAAATCGAGTGGAAACACTTGTGCAAGTGCTTGCAGTAAGTTCCTGAAATTAGCATGCCGAAGCGACGTGGAGAAGTGAACTAACACAAGTTTTTTTCCTGATATAAGCACCTCAGCAAGCGCTTGCAGAAATTACTTGCGGAAGTTACTTGCTAGTGGACACACGCCTTAATCGGTGAGATATCCGGACTAGCTGGATATCTAGAATTTCAGGTCCAGGGCTCAACCCGCAACCTGTGAGGACAGTACCAGTTTAGCCAAACCGATTTTGTCACATATTACAAGTTCACAACAGGAGTGAATTATTTGGCCTCACTTGAGACTTTGGTAGTTTAGTTTTTGAATCTCTACGTGTTAACCTCATTTACTAGGCCCAGTTCATGCGTTTTCGTGAGTTTTTACAATAGAGTTGTCCTTTGTCAGTGTAGTGTAGTTCTCCACAGTCTTTAGTATGAATAGGGACTGTGATTGCTGTGTTCAGATGCACGCTTCACTCTCAGTTCCAGGCTGGAATGGCTTCAGTTACACAGCCTGAAGCTGCAGTGGATGGGCATCAATATAGTTGGCCAGCCGTGGGAGTCCAACTGACGTCCAGCACGACTCACAAGTCCGCCGATCGGACTACACCAGTGGCCGGCCCAGTTATTGCTCTCACTGAGGTTGACCTATCACCTGTGATTGAGTGGGACGTCTCTCAGGGCGTGGCAGGCGGAGAAAGACTTCCCAGGGGGCCAAACTTGATGCCTCCACAGATAGTCTGACAGACAGTTTCCAGGTACTGTCTGTGGCTGACACTGCCCCTCAACCGGATGCAATCGCTTGTCCTGTTTCAGAGGAAACCTGCAAGATCCAGGCAATCAAAGGGGGGTGAGTTTGCTGGTAGTTGGGAGCTCCAACGTTAGGTATGTTATGGGGCCCCTTAGGGACATGGCTGCCAAGGATGGGTAGAAAGCCAATATGCACCCCATGTGCATACTGGGTGGAGTCAGTCCAGATGTGGAACAGGTCCTCCTGGATGCCTTGAAGAGTGCAGGGTGCAGCCAACTGCGGGGAGTGGCTCATATCGGTGCCAGTGATGTGAATCGCTTTGAATCTTAAGAGATTCTCTCTGGTTTTTAGCGGCTATTGGAAGTGGTAAAGGCTGTTGGACTTGCTTGCGAGATGAAAGGAGAACTCAATATTTGCAGCATAGTCGACAGGACCGATTGCGGACCTCTGTAACAGAGCCGAGTGGAGGGTCTAAATCAGAGGCTCAGACAGTTCTGAGACCGTATAGGCTGCAGATTCCTCGACTTGCGCGATAGGGTGGTGGGATTTCAGGTTCTACTAAATAGGTGAAGAGTCCATTACATGCAAGAGGAGGCTAACAGGTATCAAGTGCTGTGTGGCGTGGACTGGGCGGTTTTTTAGGTTATAGGGTCTCGGGGAAGCATGAAAAAGGTCTTAGTCTCAAAGAGTGCAGATCGAACAAAGAAAGAACGTGGATCTAGGAACCAACGGTATAACAGTTGTAAATTGTTGTAGCTGTGTTGGGAAAGAACCTGAGCTCCAAGCGCTAATAGAAAGCACTAATGCTCAGGTCGTTATAGGCAATGAAAGCGGGCTAAAGCCAGAGATAAGTTCAGCCGAAATTTTTGCGGAAGACCTAATGGGCTTAAGAAAGGATAGGCTAGACACAGTTGGTGGTTGCGTGTTTTTTACTGTTAGAAGTAGTTAAACTTTTAGTGGTATTAAAGTAAGCAGTTTCTTGACAAACGGAATAAAATAATAATTGAATCCTTTTACCGACCCGCCAACTCAAAAATGGTTCAAATGGCTCTGAGCACTATGGGACTCAACTGCTGAGGTCATTAGTCCCCTAGAACTTAGAACTAGTTAAACCTAACTAACCTAAGGACATCACAAACATCCATGCCCGAGGCAGGATTCGAACCTGCGACCGTAGCGGTCTTGCGGTTCCAGACTGCAGCGCCTTTAACCGCACGGCCACTTCGGCCGGCCCTGCCAACTCACATGGTACCATTGCAGAAAGGTTCAAAGAAAACTTGAGATTAATTTCAAACACATACCCGACTCATAAAAATATAGTTGGTGGTGACCTCAGCTTACCTTCAGTATGCTGGCGAAAATACATGTTTAAATCGTGAGGTACACAGAAAAGATCATCCGAAGTTATGCTAAACGCATTCTCTGAAAATTAGTTTCAGCATTTAGTTCATGAGCCCATTCGAATAGCCGGCCGCGGTGGTCTAGCGGTTCTAGGCACTCAGTCCGGAACCGCGGGACTTCTACGGTCGCAGGTTCTAATCCTGCCTCGGGCATGGATGTTTGTGATGTTCTTAGGTTAGTTAGGTTTAAGTAGTTCTAAGTTCTACGGGACTGATGACCCCAGATGTTGAGTCCCATAGTGCTCAGAGCCATTTTGAGCCCATTCGAATAGTAAACGGTTGAGAGAACACACTTGACCTCTTATCAACAAATAATCCTCAGCTAATAACGAGCGTAAAAACTGATGCAGGGATTAGTGAACACAGGGTTGTCACAGAGAGACTGAATACCGTAACTCCCAAAACCTCAAAAAAAAAAAAATAGAGGAAAAATATACCTATTCAAAAAAGCAGATAAAAATTCGCTTGATGTCTTCGTTAGAGACAATCTCCACTTCTTTCAAATTAATACTGTAGGTGCGAACCAGATGTGGCTTGGATTCAAAGAAATAGTGTCGACAGTAACTGAGAGATTTATACCAAGTGAATTAACAAATGACGGAGTTGATCCCATTTGTCACACAAAACGGGCCAGAACACCGTTGCGGAAACAACGAAAAGAACATGCCAAATTTAAACGAACGCAAAATCGCCAAGATTGGCGATCTTTTACAGAAGCTCGAAATTTAGCCTACAATAGTTTCCGCGACGATACTTTGTCTCGAAACCAGGCAGAAATTCCAAAGAGATTCTGGTCGTACGTAAAGTATGCTAGCGGCAAGACACAGTCAATGTCATTTCTGCGTGATAGCAATGGAAATACTACCGATGATAGTGCTGTCAAAGTAGAGCTACTATACACAGCCTTCTAAAATTCCTTCACCAAAGAAGATGAAGTAAATATTCCAGATTTCGAATCCAGAACGACTGCCAGCATGAGTAATTTAGAAGTATTTATCCTCAGTAGTAGTGAAGAAACTTAAATCACTTAATAAAAGCAAGTCTTTCGCTCCAGACTGTACACCAATTATTTTTCTTTCAGAGTACAATGATCCAGTAGATCCTGTAGTATCCTTGTCGCCACTGTTGAGTTTTGAGAGTAAGGAAGTGATGTTATGGGTGGCCGGTATCCTCATTTTACAACACAAATGCGCACGTGGATTAATACGGTTCTTTACTTTCATGACCAGGATACTTAACTTTAAAAGAGCCCACGTGTTGTGGTACAAGCTCATCAATAATAATCCTCTTACGAAAAATATCGCTTATCTTGCTATTACAAACTTTAGCCCCACTAATCCGGTCGCTACGTACTGTCGTAGCCTGAGTGAGTCAGTGCTGTGAAGAGAGCCTGCACGTCAACTAACTGACAGATGCCAAATTGGAGTGTGAGTTAGTGAGTCAATGAGGCCTTCCAGTCAGTGGCGGCGGCCTAAATAGTTGCTGTCGAGAGGGCGTTGTCGGCCTGTTCCTTGTCAGTGTGTCTCTGGCCTCTTTCATGGTTGGCGCACTTGATCCAGTGCCTCCTATCTATCTTCGCACTACATCGTTGCCAACAGTGTGCTGGCAACAGCTTACACTACTACACACCACATTTCCCCCTCCCCCCCCCCCCCTGACCGAAATGCCATACTGTACTCGTGTAGAGAAGATAAGTACGACAATGGGGAGGGAGGCTAGATACTGGACATAGAGTTGAGCTGGGAGCTGTGACAGTGGAGGACAGTGTACTCCCGGCCATACCCCGCCATCTGGCTTGTGAGCAACAGGAACATCCTCCTGGAAACTGCTGCCAGGGCACACAGCCAGGTCTGAGGGCGTGTCCTGGGTCGATGACGGCAATGGCAATGGCAGATCGATGTCCATCCAGTCAGTGTGCAGGGATGGAGGGGGTAAGGGTGCATCATCCATCTGTTCCTCCTAGGGTGCCCTGGTGGTACCAGTGGGCAGCTGCAAAGACCATGCGGTCCCATGAGCCTGTGAATCTGGGGGAAGAAAAGCAGCAGAATCATGGTGCAAATCATCATCATCATCATCTCAGCCTTTTCCCACGTCATGTGGGGTCAGCGTTGCCTTGCTGCATCCTTCTCTTCCATAAATGCCTATCCAGCGCTTCTTCTCTGAGCCATCCTTTCTCCCATAGGTCCCCTGCTACCTTATCTTTCCATCTCAGATTCGGTCTTCCTCTTCTCCTGGGTCCTTCGATTTCTAGGTCTTCAATTCTTCTCCCAACGTAGTACTCCCCTCTTCTCTGCACATGTACATACCATCTTAACCTGCTTTCTTGGATCTTCTTCCCTATAGGATCCACTTTCACTGTTCCCCAGATGTACTCATTCCTCAGTCTATCCCTTCATATCTCCCCACTCATCCACCTTAACATTCTCATTTCTGCCACTTCCATCTTTTTCTCTTAGGCTTTTGTAATTGGCCCAGTTTCTGCACTATACAGCATCACAGGCCTCAGCACAGACTTGTAAAGCTTTCCTTTCATTCTGCTAACTTTCTTATCACAAAGTACTCCGTTCAGTTTTCTCCAGTTCATCCATCCACTATTTATCCTGTGCTGTATTTCGGCCTGCAGTCCTCCATCACTTTGCATGTAAGAGCCCAGGGATTTAAATTTCTTGACCAGTGTCAGCTGTTCTCCTTGCGCATTAATATATAGATCTTTGGCACCCTTTGTACACATATACTCTATTTTCACCCTGCTAATTCTCATTCCCCTTTCCTCTAGAGCTTTCCTCTATTGCTGCTGAGAGGGCGTTGGCGACGTGTTGCTTGTCAGTGTGCCTCTGGCTTCTCTCATGGTAGGCGCTCTTGAACCAGCGCCTTCTATTGATATTCGCGCTACATCGGTGCCGACAGTCTTGAAGTGCCTCCTGGGTGAGTTCACAGATTACAACATCATCGGCAAACATCATGCTCCTAGGTGCCTCTTTTTTCAAATCTTTGACTAGCACATCAATGACAAGCTCAAAGAGATAAGGGGCAAATGACACTTAAGAATTTCGTTCTGGTGGCGGGCGCTGCAAACCATCGGGACCCGCAATCAAGTATATAAAAGAGCCAATGCGTTCATGGATCACGCTTCTTTCCCAGCGCCCAAGGTTGCCATATAACATGAAAAGAGCAAGATCGTGTGGGGCAAAGCAATACTTGCAGACCACTGGTGGCATGAGGCTGCGGTGAGTGTAGCAGCATCTGACAGTGGCATCTGTTTTTTAAAAGTGCACACAAAGTGTTCTGCTTCTCCATTGGACTGGAGGTGAAACAGAGCACTTATTAGATGATGAATGCTATTTCATTCACAAAACTGTTAAAAACCACGGTAAGTGAACTATGGTCCATTGCCCAACACAAGTACCTCTGGCAAACCTTCTATTAAAAAATGGAGGACAACGCTTGAATGGCGCTACGTGAAGTGGAAGAAGCCTTAGGCACCGCAAATGGGAATTTGCTAAAAGAGTCTACCACTATGAGCCAAGCAGTGTTCCAAAATGGTCCTGCAAAGTCTATGTGCACTCGTTGCCAAAGCAGTTGAGTCTTAGGCCAAGCTGAGAATGTCTGTGGCAGAGCTAATTGGTTGTTCGTGCATGTGCGACATTGTGATGTTATATGTTCAACGTGGGCGTCTGTGCCCTGCCAAGTACAGTGCCGTGGCGCTAACTGTTTAGTGCGAACAGTTCCCCAATATCTTTGGTGGAGCAATCACAACACATTCTTTTGCAACATTTTGGGAATATGCACACGTGATCTCCACTGTCATTCTGAGCTAGAATCACATCCGTTGAATTGAAAGGTTATGCCGACTAGCAAAGTACTGGCGCACAGCTGCGTTCTGAATACTGGTCAATGAACGAGGCCACGACATGCGAATGTAATACAACAAAATCTTGAGATCTGGGTCTGCTTCCGGGGCCTCTGCAATTTTTCTGTAGTGCAAGGGAAAAGATTCCAGCAATTCAGAGTGCTGCGCATCGATTTCGCAGCAAGATGCGGAAGATGCACCAAAATCAGAGTCGGGGCTAATCGGAAGGCGAGATGAGGCCTCTGCATTGCCATGCTTTGCCATAGGTCTGTACACAATTTCATACTGATACTGCGAAAGCAACAAAGCCCAACGTAGCAATTTTTGAGCAGTGCATGCAGGAATCGGTTTTGACGGATGAAACAAGGACTGAAAAGGCTTGCGATCTGTCACTAAAAAGAACTTGCGACCATACAAATAGTGATGGAATTTGGTCACACCATGCACAATAGCGAAAGCTTCTTTTTTCTCTTTGTGAATAATTGCTCTGAGTTTGAGTTAACAACTTCGAGGCTAAAGCAATAGGTCTGCCTTGTGCACCAATTCTGCGCGAAAGCATAGCGCCGATTCCGTAGGAAGATGCGTCTACTTGCAAAACTACTGGCTTGGCGGGGTCAAAATGCTCTAAACATCCGTCTCTAAGCAAAGCATTTTGAGTTCCTGAAATGCGTATTGTCAATCTTTAGTCCACACAAAAGCTACATTTTTGCGACGCAAGCGATGCAACGTAGCCGCTATCTGAGCGGCATTCGGAATGAACCGAATGTAGTATGCCATTTTGCCTAGTACTGACTGCAGTTCAGACACACTACGAGGAACAGGCAGGTCACGGATTGCAAGCAAATGGGAATGGAGGGTGTGCACATCCTGACTTTATCACATGACACACGTGCTGTAGTTCAGTTTGAAAACAGTCACACTTTTCGAGACGACACTTGAGTCCTGCTTCTGACAACACTCGAAAAAGTACACACAAATTGGCAATATGTTCATCTGGAGTACGACCTGAGACGACAGTATAGTCAAGGTAATTTGAGCAAAATGGCACTTTTGCTGTCAGCTGTTCCAAGTAACGTTGGAAAATGGAGGGTGCGGAAATAAGAGTCCTAAGTGTGTATTTCCAACAAACACTTTCTGTGATTCTTCATCCAATGAAATTTGCAAGTAGGCATCACGCAAATCTATCTTAGAAAAGTAATGTCCTGCACGAAGCCTGTCCATGAGTGCCTCAGGGTGAGGTAACAGATAAGTGTCTGTGAGTTGACTGTAGATTTGAAGTCAACACAAATGCGAATGCGACCAGAAGGCATAGGCAACAAAACTAGAGGACTTGCACATTGACTAGCTTGAATGGAAGCAATTACACCATTATCTTTCAATTCTTTCAATTCACTGGCTGCTTTGTCTCTTAAAGCAATTGGAACAGGGTGGGTCTGGAAAACTTAGGCTGTGCATTCTCTTTCAATGTAACATGCGCTACAAAATTATTAGTTTTTCCCATTCCTTCTGAGAATACTTTAGGAAATTCTTTAAGCAAACTACAGTAGCTACACTGCCTTTTGGATTAGAAACGGATACTGAAAGCACATTGTCTTGGTTTGGATTAGAAACAGATACTGAAAGCACATTGTCTTGGATGCTAAGTTCAAACAAATCAAAGGCATCTAGACCGAATATGTTCTCACTATCTCTTGATTTCAACACAGTGAAATTCACTGTCCTCGTGTGAGATTTGTAAATGGCAGGCAAACTACACTGTCCAAGCACTAGAATTTCGTGTCCCTTGTAAGCAGTGAGGTGCTTGCTAGATTTAGAAAGGGTGGTGAGTCTAACTGTTTGTACGTGAGACGATTGAGCAAAGTTACTGAGGCACTGTTGTCTAACTGAAAGTTCACAAGACGGCCAGCAATTCCTAATGAGACAAATAGTTTGTTAGAACGTCGTAGTACAGCACCAGGGCGAGAAGGAGGCACAACTTTAATCTTACTTTTATCAGACCCTATTGTAGGTTTTGAAAACACACCGTTCACTGTAAGAGCACGAGCCAGTTTTTTCCGGTAGCGGGCAAAATCGTCGTTTTTAAGCCGTTGCAAACAAAGTGCTTGGACATGGCCTTTTTCTCCACACATGTAACCCGTTGCGTTGCGTGAAGGGCAATCCTATCTTTTAGGGCGAGCAAAACATCAACGACAAGACTTCATTAAATTCACAGGCCTGTTTACATGTCTACGTGGCAGTCCGCACAGTTTTGTATGCGCTCATTGTTGTGGCTGCTTGGGGCAGTCGTGAACAAGGGACGCCTCGACCTGACAAATCGGGGCCTGGTCAAACTTATAGGGCGCTATGGCACCCGAATCATATTGCTCTAAAACTTGCAATACTTGGGGAAGTGATGGATCAGAGTACATTAAGATCTGTTCCCATATTCTACTATCTGGGACACTGAGTATTATTGCATCGTGGATCACTAAATCACTGTAAAAGTGGCCACAACTTCACTTAAAAATCTGCACTTCCCGGTCATGCCCATTAATTCTGTGTACCACTGGCGATACGATGGTTCCTGCTTTTTCTGCAAAAGAAGGGACTGGTATCTAGCCGCAGCTACTTGGACTTGCTGGTCATAGATTTTAGTTAATGCAGCGATTACTTGGTCATAGCTGAGATTAGATTAGATTGGTACTTGTTCCATAGATCATGAATACGACACTTCGTAATGTTGTGGAACGTGTCAGGTTACTAAAAGGTGTTTATACAAGATATTACATTAGAAAAAATATTACATGACACTCAATAATTTTTTTTGTGGAGGTTGGGAAATTACCCACTTACTATATCCAAAAATTAATCTAATGAGTAGAAGGAGTTGCCATTAAGAAATTCTTTTAATTTCCTTTTAAATGCTATATGGCTATCTGTCAGACTTTTGATGCTATTAGGTAAGTGACCAAAGACTTTCGTGGCAGCATAATTTACCCCCTTCTGAGCCAAAGTTAGATTTAACCTTGAGTAGTGAAGATCATCATTTCTCCTAGTGTTGTAGCCATGTACACTGCTGTTACTTTTGTATTCGTTCGGATTGTTAATAACAAATTTCATAAGTGAATATATATATTGTGAGGCTACAGTGAAGATTTCTAGCTCTTTAAATAAGTGTCTGCAGGATGATCTTGGATGAGCTCCAGCAATTATTCTGATTACACGCTTTTGTGCAATGAACACTCTTTTACTCAATGATGAGTTACCCCAGAATATGATGCCATACGAAAGCAGAGAATGAAAATAGGCGTGGTAAGCTAATTTACTCAGATGTATATAGCCAAAATTTGCAATGACCCTAATAGCATAAGTAGCTGAACTCAAACGTTTCAGCAGATCCTCAGTGTGTTTTTTCCAGTTAAACCCCTCATCAATGCATACACCTAGATATTCTGAATATTCTACCTTAGCTACCGATTTCTGATCGAAGTCTGTATTTATCAATGGGGTCATTCCATATACTGTGTGGAACTGTATATACTGTGTTTTGTCAAAGTTTAATGAAAGCCCTTTTGCAGAGAACCACTTAATGATTTTCTGAAAAACATCGTTTACAATTTCACCAGTTAATTCTTATCTGTCGGGTGTGATCTCCACTGTCATTCTGAGCTAGAATCACACCCGTTGAATTGAAAGGTTATGCCGACAAGCAAAGTACTGGCGCACAGCTGCGTTCTGAATACTGGTCAATGAACGAGGCCACGACATGCGAATGTAATACAACAAAATCTTGAGATCTGGGTCTGCTTCCGGGGCCTCAGCAATTTTTCTGTAGTGCAACGCAAAAAGTACCAGCTTTGCATCTTCATGAATATAGAATGGCAAGTCATTAATATATATTAAGAACAGCAGAGGAACCAAGACCGCACCTTGCGGCACCCCATTCTTGATTGTTCCCCAGTTTGAGAAATCGCCAGTTTTTTGCATATTATGTGAACTGTTTATTTCAACTTTCTGCACTCGTCCAGTTAGGTATGATTTAAACCATTTGAGCACTGTCCCATTCATACCACGGTACTTGAGCTTATCTAGAAATATTCAATGATTTACACAATCAAAAGCCTTTGATAGATCACAAAAAATCCCAACAGGTGACTTCCGGTTACTCAGAGAATTTAATATTTCATTAGTGAAAGTATATATAGCATTTTCCATTGAAAAACCCTTCTGGAAACCAAACTGACATTTTGTTAAAACTTTATTTTTACAAAGGTGTGAAGCTACTCTACAATACATTACTTTTTCAAGAATTTTGGATACGGCAGTCAGAAGAGAGATTAGGCAGTAGTTGTTGACATCAGACGTATCCCCTTTTTTATGCAGTGGTATAACAATGACATACTTCATTCTATCTTGGAAAATACCCTGCTTCAGAGAGCTATTACATATGTGGCTAAGAATCCCACTTATTTCTTTGGGACAAGCTTTTATTATCCTGCTGGAAATGCCATCGATCCCATGTGAGCTTTTATTCTTGAGAGAGTTTATTATCTTCCTAATTTCAGATTAAGAGGTGGGTGGAATTTCAATTGTATCAAATGGTGTGGGTAAGGCCTCTTCCATTAACTGCCTTGCTTCTTCTAATGAACATTTGGATCCTATTTTCTCTACAACATTTAAAAAATGATTATTCAAAATGTGCCGGCCGTGGTGGTCTCGCGGTTCTAGGCGCGCAGTCCGGAACCGCGCGACTGCTACGGTCGCAGGTTCGAATCCTGCCTCGGGCATAGATGTGTGTGATGTCCTTAGGTTAGTTAGGTTTAAGTAGTTCTAAGTTCTAGGGGACTGATGACCACAGCTGTTAAGTCCCATAGTGCTCAGAGCCATTTGAACAATTTGAACCATTATTCAAAATGTTTTCAACTTCCGGCTTGTTGTTTATCAAGTTTTCATTCGCTTTGATGGTGATGCCGTCATCCTGTACTCTTGGTTGTTCTGTCTCCCTTGTAATAATGTTGTTGTTGTTGTGGTCTTCAGTCCTGAGACTGGTTTGATGCAGCTCTCCATGCTACTCTATCCTGTGCAAGCTTCTTCATCTCCCAGTACCTACTGCAACCTACATTCTTCTGAATCTGCTTAGT
This sequence comes from Schistocerca serialis cubense, assembly GCF_023864345.2. Lineage (NCBI taxonomy): Eukaryota > Metazoa > Arthropoda > Insecta > Orthoptera > Acrididae > Schistocerca > Schistocerca serialis. Next base: position 217,054,078 of record NC_064639.1, on the reverse strand, counting down.
GTATTCATCTCTTGGCCTCCCTCTACGATTTTTACCCTCCACGCTGCCCTCCAATACTAAATTGGTGATCCCTTGATGCCTCAGAACATGTCCTACCAACCGATCCCTTCTTCTGCTCAAGTTGTGCCACATACTTCTCTTCTCCCCAATCCTATTCAATACTTCCTCATTAGTTATGTGATCTACCCATCTAATCTTCAGCATTCTTCTGTAGCACCACATTTCGAAAGCTTCTGTTCTCTTTTTGTCCTAACTATTTATCGTCCATGTTTCACTTCCATACATGGCTACACTCCATACAAATACTTTCAGAAATGACTTCCAGACGCTTAAATCTATACTTGATGTTAACAAATTTCTCTTCTTCAGAAACGCTCTCCTTGCCATTGCCAGTCTACATTTTATATCCTCTCTACTTCGACCATCATCAGTTATTTTACTCCCCAAATACCAAAACTCCTTTACTACTTTAAGTGTCTCATTTCCTAATCTAATTCCCTCAGCATCACTCGACTTAATTCGACTACATTCCATTATCCTCGTTTTGCTTTTGTTGATGTTCATCTTATATCCTCCTTTCAAGACACAATCCATTCCGTTCAACTGCTCTTACAAGTCCTTTGCTGTCTCTGACAGAATTACAATGTCATCGGCGAACCTCAAAGTTTTTATTTCTTCTCCATGGATTTTAATACCTACTCCGAGTTTTTCTTTTGTTTCCTTCACTGCTTGCTCAATATACAGATTGAATAACATCGAGGAGAGACTACAACCCTGCCTCACTCCCTTCCCAACCACTCCTTCCCTTTCATGTCCCTTGACTCTTATAACTGCCATCTGCTTTCTGTAGAAATTGTAAATAGCCTTTCGCTCCCTGTATTTTACCCCTGTCGTCTTCAGAATTTGAAAGAGAGTATTCCAGCCAACATTGTCAAAAGCTTTCTCTAAGTCTACAAATGCTAGAAACGTAGGTTTGCCATTCCTTAATCTAGCTTCTAAGATAAGTCGTAGGGTCAGTATTGCCTCACGTGTTCCAATATTTCTACGGAATCCAAACTGATCTTCCCCGAGGTCGGCTTCTACTAGTTTTTCCATTCGTCTCTAAAGAATTCGCGTTAGTATTTTGCAGCTGTGGCTTATAAAACTGATAGTTCGGTAATTTTCACATCTGTCAACGCCTGCTTTCTTTGGGATTGGAATTATTATATTCTTCTTGAAGTCTGAGGGAATTTCGCCTGTCTCATACATCTTGCTCACCAGATGGTAGAGTTTCGTCAGGACTGGATCTCCTAAGGCTGTCAGTAGTTCCAATGGAATGTTGTCTACTCCCGGGGCCTTGTTTCGGCTCAGGTCTTTCAGTGCTCTGTCAAACTCTTCACGCAATATCGTATCTCCCATTTCATCTTCATCTACATCCTCTTCCATTTCCATAATATTGTCCTCAAGTACATCGCCCTTGTATAGACCCTCTATATACTCTTCCCACCTTTCTGCTTTCCCTTCTTTGTTTAGAACTGGATTTCCACCTGAGCTCTTGATATTCATACAAGTGGTTCTTTTATCTCCAAAGGTCAATTTAATTTTCCTGTAGGCAGTATCTATCTTACCCCTAGAGAGATAAGCCTCTACATCCTTCCATTTGTCCTCTAGCCATCCCTGCTTAGCCGTTTTGCACTTCCTGTCGATCTTATTTTTGAGACGTTTGTATTCCTTTTTGCCTGCTTAATTTACTGCATTTTTATATTTTCTCCTTTCATCAATTAAATTCAGTATTTTTTCTGTTACCCAAGGATTTCTACTAGCCCTCGTCTTTTTACCTACTTGATCCTCTGCTGCCTTCACTACTTCATCCCTCAAAGCTACCCATTCTTCTTCTACTGTATTTCTTTCCCCCATTCCTGTCAATTGTTCCCTTATGCTCTCCCTGAAACTCTGTACAACCTCTGGTTCTTTCAGTTTATCCAGGTCCCATCTCCTAACCTCCCACATTTTTGCAGTTTCTTTAGTTTTAATTTACAGGTCATAACCAATAGATTATGGTCAGAGTCCACATCTGCCCCTGGAAATGTCTTACAATTTAAAACCTGGTTCCTAAATCTCTGTCTTACCATTATATAATCTATCTGAAACCTGTCAGTATCTCCAGGCTTCTTCCATGTATACAGCCTTCTTTTATGATTCTTGAACCAAGTGTTAGCTATGATTGAGTTGTGCTCTGTGCAAAATTCTACCAGGCGACTTCCTCTTTCATTTCTTAGCCCCAGTCCATATTCACCTACTACGTTTCCTTCTCTCCCTTTTCCTACTACCGAATTCCAGTCACCCATGACTATTAAATTTTCGTCTCCATTCACTATCTGAATAATTTCTTTTATTTCATCATACATTTCTTCAATTTCTTCGTCATCTGCAGAGCTAGTTGGCATATAAACTTGTACTACTGTAGTAGGTGTGGGCTTCGTATCTATCTAGGCCACAATAATGCGTTCACTATGCTGTTTGTAGTAGCTTACCCACACTCCTATTTTTTATTCATTATTAAACCTACTCCTGCATTACCCCTATTTGATTTTGTGTTTATAACGCTGTAGTCACCTGACCAGAAGTCTTGTTCCTCCTGCCACCGAACTTCACTGATTCCCACTATATCTAACTTTAACCTATCCCTTTCCCTTTTTAAATTTTCTAACCTACCTGCCCGATTAAGGGATCTGACATTCCACGCTCCGATCTGTAGAACGCCAGTTTTCTTTCTCCTGATAACGACATCCTTCTGAGTAGTCCCCGCCTGGAGATCCGAATGGGGGACTATTTTACCTCCGGAATATTTTACCCAAGAGGACACCATCATCATTTAATCATACAGTAAAGCTGCATGCCCTCGGGAAAAATTACGGCTGTAGTTTCCCCTTGCTTCCAGCCGTTCGCAGTACCAGCACAGCAAGGCCGTTTTGGTTATTGTTACAAGGCCAGATCAGTCCATCATCCAGACTGTTACCCTTGCAACTACTGAAAAGGCTGCTGCCCCTCTTCAGGAACCACACGTTTGTCTGGCCTCTCAACAGATACCCCTCCGTTGTGGTTGCACCTACGGTACGGCTATCTGTATCGCTGAGGCACACAAGCCTCCCCACCAACGGCAAGGTCCATAATTCATGGGGTGGCTTGTAATAATATTCCAAATTATTTTGATTTTGTCATCAGAGGTATTAATCTCAGACATGATGCACATGCTTCTGGACTTTTTAATAACCTTTCTTAATGTAGCACAGTAGTTTTTATAATATTTGACTGTTTCTGGGTCATTACTCTTTCTTGTCGTTAGATACAGTTCCCTTTTGTGGTTACAAGATATTTTTATTCCTTTAGTAAGCCAAGGTTTTTTGCATAGTTTCTTATAATCAGATTTAACTACTTTCTTAAGGAAACAGTTTTCAAATTCTCTTACAAGTGTATCATGAAATAAGTTATATTTTAAATGAGCATCGGGTTCCTTGTACACCTCATCCCAGTCTAACTGCTGAAGATTTTATCTGAAATTTCTAATTGTTCAGTCATTAATTGAATGCACAACTTTGGAGGGTAGTTTTGAATTAGTGAATGGAGCTATGTCATACTGTAACTAGCTGAGCATCATGATCAGAAAGCCCATTCTCAACATGACAAGAATTTATGTTTTTAAACCTATCTTGGACTATAAAAGTGTTATCTACCAATGTGCTGCTGTCCTTTACTAACCGAGTAGGAAAATTAATGACAGATGTCAAATTGAAAGAACCGAGCAAGACTTCCAGGTCATTCTTCCTATTACACTCTTTCAATGAATCAACATTGAAGTCCCCACAAATAATAATTTGCTTTCCCCTATCTGACAGATAGCACAATAAGGCATCCAAGTTTTCCAGGAATAAATGAAAGTTTCCTGAAGGGGATCTATATACTGTTACAATTATAAAAGAGCCCTCCTTCAGTTTAAGTTGACAGGCACATGCTTCTATATGTTGCTATAGACAAGACTTTTTTGTATCTAAGCTTTCTACACAGTGTTAACTTTTGACATATGTGGCAACTCCTCCTCCCACCTTATTCTCTCTGCTCATACGTGCAGCTAGTTTATAACCACTGATATTTACCATTTCCATATCAGACACAATGTGACGCTCAGACAGGCATAGTATATCTATTACATTATTAGATTCAATGTCATCTAAACAAACCAGGAGCTCATCTACTTTATTCTTCAATCCCGGAATATTTTGGTGAAAAATGGTAACATTATTTTTTACTTTACTTTTCTGAGAATCTACTTTTTTCTTTAATCCACCAATATTTTGGTTAAATATGCTAACATTATTATTTACTTTCCTGTTGTGAGAATTTTGTGAGTTTTGGACCTCTTTAGCACCTACCTGCCTGAACTTCTCATTGGACACTGATATTAGTCTAAAAAAGAGGTACATCCATGAGTACTATTGTCCCCCCTTATAAATTTCGCTAACAACCCTGCCAGTTTACCCTTCCATTTCCCATTGAGATGTAGGCCATGCCTTGTGAAATCCCCCCTATCAATAGCCTCGACAGGAACCAATCCAATGTCTGACAGAGTGGCCGCCCTTCGCAACTGATCCCAACTCCATATTTACCCTCCTGACAGAGCGGTTCAACTGGGGCTGATCATGCCGCACGAAAGCAGCATAGGTCGTTGCTGAGGCTATTTTCACCAGGTCACACTCAATGCTGTAGCCCTGATCCCTATCAATACTGTTTCACACTCCACCCACTACCATCACATAATCCTGCTTTGTGAATCCCTTGCACAAGGAACCTATATCCTCTACCACCCGGCTAAGACTTGCACTTGGCTTGAAAAAGTTTGTGACCTGGTACCTGTCACCTAATTTTTCCTGCAAAATCTGGCCCACACCTCTTCCATGGTTGCTACCTAGCAACAGAACTTTCCTCTTACTTTCTGCTTTTTTTTTGAAACAGTTGGTTTCCTATTGAAATTCTGTTGCATCTTAACTACATCTACTTCTACTGGAGCCTCTTCCTTACTTAACTGTGGTAGCAAGGCAAATCTATTGGTTGTGCCAATTGGGAAACTGTCAGACACTGTTCTTTATCTGTGGCCCCTATTCCCAGCTACCACTTCCCACCGCTGTTTGCCCTCCTCCCCCCTTAACCTCTTCAGTTCCTTCCTCGCTCTGTCCAAATCAGCCTGAAAGGCTCTAATTTTCTCCTCCTGTTCAGCTATAATCCTATATCTTGAGCAAACCCTGCAAGAGAATGGAAGATTCTCGTTTGCTTCCCAAGTTCCCACACCGCTACAATTTCCCCAACGAAACCACCTGTCACAACAGCTGCACAAAACCCCTGAACTAACTTTCCTACTGCAGCTCACACACTTAGTATCCATGGTAGCTTGGAAATTAGTTAAAGAGATTTACTAAGTGATAACGATAATATATTAAATACAGATGCAAAAAGACACTAAATATGTTGTGGAAACTAATATGTAAGTAAGCTATTACCAAATGCACTTAAATTTGTGGTGTAACACTAAATACGCACTATCAAAAATTAGGCCTAAACAGCCGAATGTAACCAAAACAAACTTTATGCGACAAGTGGAAAAATACGTAAATAAACGAAAAACCTTTAATGGCAAGCTTGAAGAGCACACTAATGAATGTATTTAATTAGTTAATCTATACCAGATGCACTTAAGATTGCGGTATAATGCTAAGTATGTACACTCAGAAAGTAAGGCAAACCGCGAAATATAAACAAAACGAGCTTTTCGCGATTACTGGAACAATACGCAAATAAAAGAAAATCCTTTAATGGTGTGCTTGAAAGGCACCCTAATGAACGTATTTAATCAGTTAAACTACAGCAAATGCACTTCCAATTGCGATATAACGCGAGTCCGCCAGTCAGTGGCGGCGACGTAAATACTTACTGTCGAGAGGGTGTTGCTTGTCAGTGTGTCTCTGCCCTCTCTCATGATAGGCATGCTTGATCAAATACCTACTATCGATTTACACGCTACGTCTTCGCCGACCAGTGTGCTGGCGCCATCTTATGCCAGCATAGCTCCATACTTACCAGTAATATAGAACCACTTGCTCGACAAAAGATCCATACCCAAAGACTGGAAAGTTGCACAAGTCACAGCAATATTCAAGAAAAGTAATAGGCGTAATCCACTAAATTACAGGCCCATTTCACTAACATCGGTATGCAACAGGATCTTGGAACATATGTTGAGTTCGAACGTTATGAATTACCTAAAAGAAAATGGTTTATTGACACACAGCAACACAGTTTTAGAAAACATCGTTCTTATGAATCACAACTAGCTCTTTACTATCACAAAGTGTTGAGGGTTATCGACAAGAGATTTCAAATTGATTCCATATTTTTGGATTTCCAGGAGGCTTTTGTCTCCTTTTTCAGAAATGGCTTGTAATCAGATTGCATGCTTAGGGAATATTGTCTCAGTTATGTGACTGGGTTTGTGATTTCCTGACAGAGAGGTCACAGTTCGTCATAATTTATGGAAAGTCATAGAGTAAAACAGAAGTGATTTCTGATGTTCCCCAGGGTAGTGTTATAGACCATCTGCTGTTCCACATCTGTATAAATGATTTAGGAGGCAATCTGAGCAGCTGTCTTAGCTTGTTTGAAGGTAATGCTGTCGTTCATTTTCTAGTGAAATTATCAGAAGATCAAAACAAATTGCAAAACGATTTAGAAAAGATATCTGTATGGTGTGAAAATTGGCAATTGCCCCTAAATAATGAAAAGTGTGAGATCATGTACATGAGTACTAAAAGGAGTCCATTAAACTTTGGTTACACAATACATCAGTCAACTCTAAAGACCATAAATTCAAATAAATACCTAGTAATTACAATTACAAACAACTTAAACTGGAAAGAATACATATAAAATGTTGTGTGGAAGACGAACCAAAGACTGCATTTTATAGGTAGAACATGCAACAGAAGTTGTAACAGATCTACTAAAGAGACTGAATACACTACGCATGTCTGTCCTCTTTTGGAGTACAGCTGCACATTGTGGGATCCTTACTGGGTAGGTTAATGGAGTACATCGAGAAAGTTCAAAGAAGTGTAACACGTTTTGTATTATCGAAAAATAGGGGAGAGAGTATCACGGACATAGTACAGGATTTGGGGTGGATATCATTAAAGAAAAGCCGTTTCTCGTTGCGGCGGGATCTTCTCACGAAATTTCAATCACCAACTTTCTTCTCCGACCTACAAACGGAGAAACGATCATCATAATAAAATAATGGGACTCAGAGCTCCCATGGAAAGATTTAGGTGATCGTTTTTGACCATGCTCTCTTCAAGAGAGGAATATAGAGAATTATTGTGTAGGTGGTTCGATGAACTGTCAGCCATGTAGATGTAGATGTAGATGTAGACAACACAGACTAGCATCAAGAAAAGGCTCAACCCATTCGTTTCAATGTAGCTCCTCTTGTTTTATACTTTGTCTCGAAACCAATGAAGACGATGCGAGAACCCAAATACGTAATCAACAGCAGCCTACGCGCTAGTATGGAGACTGTGTTACATACTATGTGGACACCTTGGACGATTACAACAAAATGTTTAATTGTTGCGAAGATACAAATCAGACACCTCACACATGTCAAGACTCACGGAAACAGCTCAAAGAGGGGTTCAGGTCGATGACTTACCACCTGAGGCTACAGAGGAAGGAGTTAATCAAGACATACAGCGACAAGGCATTGACATGCTAGGCGTTCACTACTTCAGGCGGAAGGACCCAGTCACAGGACTATTCAGAGCTCAGTCTTTGCTGTAGCCTTGCCAAATACTATGGCTTCTGATGCTGTTTATGACATAATTTAATTACTGCATTACAAAGTGAGAGTAGAGGCTGCGTCCCTCACCAGCCTGTTTACTGGAAACCCCGCCAGCGTTGGGCACATACTATAAATCATAGTTGAGTTCCAACAAAATGCGTGAAATGTGGAAAGGAACATACCATCAGAGACGGTTCAGTACCACGAGAAGACTCTACTAGATGCATAAATTGCTCGCAGACTCACCCAGCCCGTTACCGAGGATGTGAGCACTTCCAAAAAGCCTTAAAAACCATCAAACCCAACAATATCGCCATATAAGAGAGCTTGCCGCCGTACAAGGACTTACCAACAACAGGAGGCCTATATCAGCAACCGTTCCCTGCCCACAGGTCCCACCAGACTGAGATAACCCAAGTAAAAAACCTTATGCAAGCGCAGCAGCTAACAGGATTGACCGAGAGCGAAAGCGTGATTTGACAGATACAGACGTTAGTGCTGCCTTCGGACACATAGAAAGGGCAACTTATACACCACCTTAATAGCTAGTTGTCAGTTGAAAGTGCATAGACAGCAACTGCTTTACGTTCTTGCACCTTGGCAACGCCTCAGACCAGCTTGCCTGAATCTGCCTCACATTTGAAGAACTAGTATACTGTAAAAATAAAGTCCCTTGCCTGCTTGTGAAACGCGTGGCGTCAATAGTAGAGTAACCTATGTTCTGGTGCATTTTGTTAGTATGGGTTGCATACATTCAGCGGCAAACTAGATTGATTTATAACCCCCTTAAACTTTTGTTCTGTTAATTGTTTTATGACCCCCTGGTTGTTGATTTATGACCCCCTGGGGATAATCTGTCCTTGTGAGAAACCCCTCCATCCCTGTCCCTCCACCTCCTCGATCCCTCTGGGAAGCACATCATTGATATCAAATTAATTGACTGATCAACTAAATTGGTAATTTAGTTAACCACTCCCCCCTCTGCTAAATCTCCCAGCCCTCACCTCCACCCTCCCCAACTCACCTTCCCTCCATCTGGAAACTGTCAGGAAAAGGACTCAGTCTGTGCTCGAGAGGGAGGATGTCAAGACAGGAAATTCAAGTCTATGTCAATATCATAGCAAAGGTTATACTATTTATTTATAAAATTCGAACTGCAGGGGTTGGATCTCTCTTTTATTTGATGGGAAAAGCTCATCATTCTCAGCTGTATTGGAAGACGCAGGTCTTGTAAAAAACGCCGAAAAGGAGTAATTAAATCGATCACTTTTTTTCTTCTGATAGTGCAAGGAATACTGTCACGAAATCGACTTCACTATATCTCACTGCACATAATTACAGTGTTACAAATATGTTGCTCCCATATTTGGACCACAGGGCCAACGAGCCAGCCACTTTGCAGGTTGGGAGACAGGACACATTCCATCTGCTAGGGCCTGTGACCACTGTTGGCTGCCGCATCACCAGCAGCCTCGTGTATTACCACGTATGCAAGTCAGCAGAAAGGCGCGCAAACTGGAAGTCATGCTAATCTCTAGACAAAGCATCAGGTCGTGGCAACTCCTTGTGTGGCTGTGCAGACAGATAAGAGGTGGTATGAAGCACCAGCTTTCCACTGTCACAAACGTCAGACGTGATGTCCTGCTCTGATTACAGTGCTACAGATTGGCAGTGGGAATAACATATCATGAATAAGCCCCAGCCTAACAGGTATTCGCAAATAGACTCTATAAAATACTCACCTGCTAACAGCTCTGACTGAATGCACAGTGCTAGAAAAGTAACTCCCTTCCCACACTTTGCTGGACTGTCATGACAACACATCTGCGTCCCACAGTGTCCCGAAGCCTTGTGCCCAGGCCCACGGACAACTAGAATGTGATCCTAGCTTCTCCAGGTGACTGGGGATCACATCACATAGAGTGATAGGGTATATCCCCAGGTATACAGACAGATGAACACAAGTCAAGCAATTAAATTTCAAGAACACTCGTCATATATCAGGGGCCTTGTATACAGAGAGGTTTGAGAACACAAGCGCACTCCTGCATGCACTGCCTGTTACCCACATGGTCACAAAGGCTGCTAAACTAATACTGAATAGTAGTTCACTATTCACCCCCTAGGGAACACCTCGGCCATTGACACCTGCACAGGATGATGACCCCAAAGCAGAAGTTTTGGTCCTTTTGACATTTGATACCAGGCAAACCAACTGCACTCTCTCTCGAGTGGTTACATCCTGTGTGTGTGTTATTGTGTGCGTGCGTGTGTGTGTGTGTGTGTGTGTGTGTGTGTGTGTGTGTGTGTGTGTGTGTGTGTGTGTGTGTGTGTTTGTGTGTGTATGTGTGTGCGAACCAACCTGTCCAAACCAGTAGAACAAGTTATCTCTGAATACTGCAATCTTTTTGGTTCCTGCCAAATTACCAAGCACGGCTTGAGTCTATATAAACCATAACCCATCTACCCTCAGCCTCATTCTGCCATCATTCGCCAGTGTCCCAGGTCACCTTTTGCTTGTGTGCCTGTTACCAGTTTTTATTTGGAAAAATGAAGGTGGCAGTAGCCGCAGCGACAATGCCAGTGGTGGCAAACGCCCAAGATAGTGGGAAGTACCTGGTAAGTTAATATTCAAATTGGCAACTGCAACTTATTTATCACTCGTAATTTTGTAGTATTGAATACATTTTGTCTTATTGTTTCAGCATACATCCACCAAATTGTGGATGAAATGAATACTGAAATGCTTAAGCGACAGCAGCAGTAGCAAGAGCATTGTAAATAGTATATATTTTTTTCTTTGTATACGTAATACGCTGGTGTTATTTAGTGTTTGGTCAGTGAGTCTTCACTGTCGTATTCGATTTTGAAGATCGAAATAGACAACTGTAAAAGACGCTTGTAATTTTTTCTCTAAGAATCTGGTAGTACTGAATATGTGTAGTCTTATTCTTTCAGTATACAGCCAACATGTAATTGGTGAGCTGGCTGCTGAAAGCACTTCCAAAGACATATAGCAACTTTGTCTAAAATTATGTCTGCTGTGCTTAAAGAAAACTACACCGCTTCTGGGCAAAACTGGATACTACCAAAGGGGAACAGGGGGGAACATGGTGAAATCAGTAAAAAAGGTACACACACATTATGAGGTAACAATTAATTTCTCATCCAACTTGAAAGTAATTTTACATTTTCGTAACCAGACACACCAACACAATTTTTACACATCTTCTTCTTGAATCGATAAGGAGTAGGACACCCCTAGAATTCCAGGTCTTGAATAGCAGCAAACTTGAATATTCGATGCATCGATAGGTCTTCTCCTCCTCCTTTATGTAGATGATGGTATAAGTGTGGTCGAATAATCGAAGCGATGTCACCATATCGTTATAGGGTATGCCAGAATCATCCCAGTGAATTCCAAGGAAGAAATCTTAATCTCTTTGCACTCTTCTGTATTTTAGCACACTTCACATCCCTGAAAGACGTCGATGATGTAATGTTTGCTGAGAATGTCTCTATCATTCTGGCCTCTTCTGTGTGCACTACGAATGCAACACATTTAAATATGAACTGTCTACACTCATTGTCATAGAAACCTGAGCGTTTGAGTCATGTTCACACCCTGAGATACTATTGCCGAACGCTCTGGGTTAGGTGCAGCACCTGTTCATTTATACAGCTCGCTGCACACCAGTCAGTGAGTAATAGTTTACCACATGGTCTTGTAGAACTATAGCATACGTTGCAGTGTGTTCTGGGAAATTTCCCGCAGATTCAAATTCAATTCGTACATCTATGGGTCCAGAGTTAATTATCTCGTTCTGTTTTGAGCAGTCTATTACGATGATTGGCGCCAGCTCCTTGAATTTCCATGGACATAGTAGATATCTACCTTCTTCATAGTATGAAGCATAGAACTTCACATATATGTCATATGCTACACTGCACACTTTTTCATCCAACTGCAGGTGTCAACTATCATATGGGTACAATTTGGAGTTCAGGTAGGCTCTGGCATTAGTTAACCAGCAATTATCAAATTGGTGGAATCATTTGCTATATTTCCTCATCTATTAGTCTCAAACGCAAGTATGATGAACCTGGTCATCTCCAAATGAGCGATGGTTTTAATAGACCACGTTTATCTGCTTGCAGTCAGCAGAACTGTGTACTCGAAAACCTCTCATGAAAGGAATGATAATGGTAGAAATATACTGCATTCAGATCTTTTAAAAGCTTCAAATGTTGCTCATCCGATGTGTGGCGTTTTCCATATTATTTTATTCATGATGATCTCTTTTTCCTTTTGAGCTCCTTGAATGTATGAGTTGTCATCCATTGCACTCCATACAAAAGTAAGAACCTGTTTAGCATTCATAACATTTCGCAGCATGTCCTCAAAGCGGCGGGGTCAGGGATTTTCTCTGCCTCGTGATGACTGGGTGTTGTGTGCTGCCCTTAGGTTAGTTAGGTTTAAGTAGTTCTATGTTCTAGGGGACTGATGACCATAGCTGTTAAGTCGCATAGTGCTCAGAGCCATTTGAACCATTTTGTCCTCAAAGTATCCGATGAGTAATTTTAAAGATATTCACACAGTAAATCTCTTGTTCTCTTCCACTGTTCTATCCACTGGTTCGTCTATAAACCATCCACGATTTTCTAAATCATTCAAATCCGAGGGAGAAGCAGAAACACACGTTTTAAGAGTTGATGTTATGCCTATGTTGCATGTATTATTAGTCTTGACCCCATTAAGTTCCTGTCATATCTCACGAAACAGGAACGCTAAATCACTGCATGTAAGGTTCGTTGCCACTGTAGCAATCCTATCCCTTTTCGTAAATGATCCATCAAGATATACAAAACTCTTGCATGAAACGGGTAAATCGTCTTGGTGTTGGATGACAATCCTAATTTCATTGTTCTTGTTAAATGTGATTGATGAGTAAGATTCACTGCAGATCCTGATGAGCCAATGGTAGCTGCCAATGCTAGAGACAAGCTGGATGTTGCTGCCAGTCCAGATGCATTAGAGGCCACTAAATAAAGAAGAAGAAACAATGAGCATCTACAAACAATGACAGGGAGCTGAAGAAGGAAAGGGAACTTGACAGAGAAGAGGAGGAGGCACTGCTACATACAGTAGTAGTACAAAGACATGTAATGAGAACTTACTTTAACAGTTCTTCCGCAATAGAGAGGCAGATGAGAATCTCGACTGCTATTGGCACTTCACGGTTCTTCTTCTTCCAGAGACTGACTGTGACTTCTACACCATGATCAAGTGACCGGAAATTAATTAGTCAATCAATTTATTGACTTCAGTAGTGTTTCTGGATCGACTCCCACTCAGACAATTACCTTGGAAGGAGTTATCATGTGTGCCAGTATCTGGGAGGGAAAGGCTTGGGGGTTTCCCGGGTAAATGCTGCTTTGTTTGCGGTTCATTCTGACCACAACTGATATCACGGATGGGCCCAGCAATGGTTTGCAACAGGAAGTGACCACTTGAGAGAGAGTGGGGGAGAGGAGACAATGAGAGCACATGTTTCAACAAGAATTTCTCAGGTATCAATATCAACAGTTGCCACCACCCGATGCTTTGTTTGGAGATTAGCGAACTTCTGGTCTGTGCACCTCTCTCCTGATCTACATGCATTGTAATACGTGAGGCAGCTGACAATGTGGAGGTGGAGGTGGAGGGGATGGGGTGAGGTTTCTCAGAAGGACAGATTATCCCCATGGGGTCAGAAATCAACCACAAGGGGTCATAAAACAATTAAGTGAATAATATGTTAATGGGAGCAGGTCAGAAATCAATCAAGTTTGCCCCTGAGTGTATGCAACCCACACTAATAAAAGACACCAGAACATAGGTTACCCTACTACTGACGCCTTCTGGCGTTTCAGCCATTATGAGAAAACTCACAGAACTCACAGAATACCACAGAAATCAGTCAATTGTAGTTTCATACACGTTAGGCACCCCAAATACGACAGAAATTCGCACAGTAGGGAATGTGGAAACAGATTGAACACTTTAGTGAATGAGTTATTTTGGTTAGTTTTGATGTGGTTTCCCTGTTCACTTGTGTGGCCCTCACAGACTCTGTATACTTGGTGTCCCAGCTCTGTGACGACACCATCGTAGATTTATTAAACATACCCTGACTTCATCATATTTTTTACTTGGTGGAGAACATTTCAACAAGGCAGACAGCGTCGCAATGGGAAGCCTTTAGCTCCAGTTGTAGCCAACCTCTTTATCGAGTATTCTGAGGACATTGCCTTGGACGCGCCTCCAGCAAATCCTAGTTGTTTTTAACGCTACATCGACGATACCTTCGTTGTATGGGCTCGTGGACATGAAAAGTTGGAAAGGTTGTTGCAACACATCAACAACATCCACGACCACATAAAGCTCACGATGGAAGCAGAGAAAGACGGTTCCTTGCCATTCCTGGATGTCCTCGTCCGCCGTAAACCCCGTATGTGTCTCGCTCACAGCGTTTACTGCAAGCACACCCACACGGATTGGTACCGGGTGATCAAAAGGTCAGTACAAATTTGGAAACTGAATAAATCACGGAATAATGTAGATACAGCTATTGTTGAGGAATGATGGTGGATATATTGAGTATTTCCTCTAAAGAACATCATCTTTGCTTTGTCTTACTTTGTTATGCTAATTATTGCTATTCAAATCAGATAAAGCGCCATCTGTCGGACATTTTTTGAACTTTTGTATTTTTTTGGTTCTAATAAAACCCCATGTCATTCCCAGCATGTGTGTCAATTTTTAAGCCTCTGTCTACATTATTCCGTGATTTATTAAGTTTTCAGATTTATACTGACTTTTTGATCATCCGGTATTTGCACGCCACTGGCTACCATCACTCCATCACTCAGCGCAGATGCGGTCTATTGTGAAGACCTCGGTACATCGAGCTGAAACCGTCTCACACGCCGAAAACCTGCCGAGGGAACTGAGACACTTCTGTAAAGCTTTCAAGGAAAACAGTTACAACAACAGACACATTTTGCAAGCAGTTTCATCAAAGCCGCGAAAGCAGAAGGCCCCTAAAGAAGACTGCGTTTTTACCGTTTTGTGGCTCAGTAACAGGGAAGATTAGCCAGCTCCTGAAGAAATGTAAAATCGACACAGTCTTCAGGCCCCCCAGCAAAGATCTGGCAACTAATGAAGCCTGTGAAAGACGATGTAGGCCTCACAACACGTAGAATATACAAAATCCGATATGGGTGTGGACAGTTTTATGTTGGTCTGACAGTCCGCCCTATTGAACAGCGCTGCATAGAACATAAAAGGTGTTTTCGCCTACGCTATGCGGAAAAATCAGTTTGTAACGTTCCCTGGCAAACTCACGTTATTAAAAAAAAAAAAAAAAAAAAAAAAAAAAATAGTTTATTTATACCATATACGCCGCTCTGGGCAAGTTGTATATATCGTAATTATTGAACAAAAAATATTACTGAATGTGGTGTAAAAGACATTTGTTATTCTCCTTATATTTTTTGTTGTAATATTTCTCTGTATTTAGGATAGGAATTTTTCTGTATTTATTATGTGATTGTAAAATGTGTCAGTATTTGCGATAGCAGAGATATGTTGCCAGAAGAGAATAATATCGTCAATTTGCAAAGAAATGTTAATAGTCAGCAATACTATTTAAGCACAATGCATTATGTATTCTTTGGTCTTCTCTGTTCAGAAGCCATTGCGGTAGGACACTGTGAAAGAGTTTTTTACGAATGGGTAGACTTCTTTTGTCTCTGTCTGGACTTAGCCGCCATTAGACGATGCGTTACGAATTAATGTGAGTTGTATTGTTGTTTGATCTAAATATATTAGAGTTTATCAAAAGTGTGAATTATTTATGTAAATTAGCTTGCCCACGTCATCTATAAAATTTCTTTAAGAATTTTTCAGCATTTTTTAGCGGTGTTGCTGGGCTGTGCCGCGACCAACAATAGCAAACCCGTAAATCGGGAACAGATGCATAAAAATCAATGGTGAATTAAGAAATTGTTCTTCTTTTTCAGTGATCCTGTGGCTGATAAAATTTGAATTAATTATACGTTTGTGCATTCGTAGGCGGATAGCTAATGTTAGTTAACATTGAAATTGAAACAGTTTGGTTCTTTCAAAATATCTTAAATGTGTAATGAAGTAGGTTTGATCAGTGATAAATGTCGGCTTGGCAATAATTAAAACATTTTCTGCTAATAGAGGTAATCTTGTGTTCTATGGCTAGTGCCGGGATAAAATTCAGTAAAAATATTTAACAAAAAATCCACTGCATCAGGAAAGTGTATGCCAAGGCCGAATGATTTAAAGGACCCAATTCTCAACCTAATATTCTTAACCAGTTCATATGAGTTCACGTAAATATTATTTTTTCTTTAAATGTACGTAATAATTAAGTAAGTAAAAATTTTTTATTACCACACGAAAATAAGAGAGTGGTTCTACAACAAAGTTCGCACGAAAGAAAATTAACTTAAAAACAACAGATAAATTTTATTATTCTTCTTTAACGAAATTTCAAATCAATCCCATTCATTTCGACGATTTCGTTAAATTGGCGCCCAACGTGGGGCACGAATATGCAGTGGCCACTAAATACCCGTGAGATAACTAGGGAATTAATATAGTCGAACTTTGTTGCAGAACATTTAATAATTTTTCTATGTATTGTATGTATTGCATAACCAATATTGTGTGGTAATACCTGTGTATGATTTTTTGCATGAGAACACTATGTACCCAGAGGCAAGCTGAAGAAGAGAGCTCAATATTTCGTAAAATTAATTACCTACCACAATATCAGGGGGCAGCTGCACCCAAGATAGATCACCAAAAGGTAAAGCTACAGTGTAGTTGTCCTGTGGGCAGTAAAGTAGCCTCAGTGCAGTGTTCTCGGATCATTAGTGGTGTGCTTGTTGTTAGTACTTTGTTTTAAAATAACAGGACATTTAGGTAGTTAGTCATTGTAGTATATAGTAAGTGTGTATTAGTTAATGTCCATTTCTTGTGTGATTATGTCAGTGAAACCTGAGTGTTAGGATATTTAGTTCAGATTTTATTTCTTTTGTTTACTATGGTTAGATTGCGTAGTCAGAAAGATATCAACATGGATAATGAGCAACAGTCAGTAAGTAGTGATACTGAGTTAGAAAGTGGGACACAAAGTAATGTTAGTGATGTAGTTCGAGAAGTACAATATGAAAATCTGGGGGCAGAAGGGCAAGAAATGTTGCCATTGCCATCCAGTGATTCAGTTGATAGCGGAAATACTGTGCCATCCGCAAGCACTGGACACGGACCAGAGAGTGGTGAGGTGTCAGAAGTGCAACCATTAAGAGTTATGCTCGAGCGCATGCTCAATTTCCAAGCTGAATTTGTACGTGTGCAAGCAGAGCGTGATAGAGAACGTGATGCTAAACAAGCAGAACGCGATAGAGAACGTGATGCTGAACAAGCAGAGCGTGACCAGAGATTGGTAGCTGAATTTGCCAAACAAGCAGAGCGCGATAGAGAACGTGATGCTAAACAAGCAGAGCGTGACCGACGCCTGCATGAGAGGGACTTGCAGTTGATGTAAACTTTAGAAGTTATGCAAAGTGAGATTGTTAGTTTGAAACAAAAATATGAAACCATACCCAAAACGGTGCAAGAATGAAGCGAAAGAGTAGATAGTGTTCAAGTGGCTAACGCCAATATAGTAGAGGAAATCAGTGTCCTGACTAATAGGGTCGAACAACTAGAAATTGACACAACTCAAGTAATTGAGAACAAAGTGATCGAACAAGTGCACAAAGTAGAAAACGAATTCATAAAAGAAATAGATCAGAAAGTGCACGCCGCAATTGAGGCCAGAGATGTGGGCTCAAGTGCGGATGTGCAGGATCTAAAAAGGATAGTGCACAAACACATTCCGCTGTGGCAGCGGAGTGTGGACCATCGTCTTGCCGAGATGGAGCTTAGCTTGCGGCATGACGAGGCACGGGCGCATGTCACGCCAGCCAGGTCCAACAATGATAGGCATATAAATACTGCAGTAAAAATTGCGACTGCGAGACAGAACAGGCAACCAATGTAAGCGAAACAAATAAATGTCATTCCAAAGTAGTGATTGAAGAAAGCTTGATTAGGAACCGACAGTTTCAGATCTTTACAACGGAGAAGAAATCTGTTCACCCTGTAGTGTTTATCAAGGGATTTAGAAACATTTTGCCTAGCGTTTGGAGTCATACCCAGAAAATACAGTTCGTTATGTCCTACATACAAGGAGATGCTGCATTATGGGCAACCGAAGCAGCTGACAGTTGTGATACATATGAGCAATTTGAAAAAGCATTCTTGGCCAAATATTGGTCAACATGTATCCAGGAGAGATTACGGAAGGAGGTATATAATCCAGAGCCGTATTCTCCACGACTAGGCAATTTGCGAAAATATTTCGAGAAGTACATTAATAAGACCCGTTACTGGGACGAACAGATTTCCTCCCGGGATTTGATCAGACTTTTGAAATCACACTTGCCGATGCATGTAAAGGAAAAACTTATACACGTGCCTGAAAATGATATGGAACATTTCTTGTCTGTTCTGGACTCAATTGACCTGATTCAGGAGGACGTCAAGGCAGCTACTGAACAGGCTAGAAGTAACGGAAACGGTTATAGAAATGGTAGAAATAACACGCCTCCACCAAGTAATGGAAACGGCGGAGGTAATAATAGGAGACAAGAGTATGCACAAAACGGAAATAGAGGTAGAGACCGGAACGGCAATAGTCCGCCGGTGAATAATGACCGGAAAAGGAGGTTCGATGACCGGTATGAAACAGGCCCACCAAGCAATAATAGATGGAAAAATGCCAGGGGGCCGAGCAACACTAATCCTTATAATCATGCAAACCGAACTTGGCCGCAGAACCAGAGGCCCAGTCCGGACCGGCAAAACAGTGATAGGTATGACAATAACCGACCGCCACCACAAAATGCGCCAATTGCGCAACCGTGGCGGCCGACGCAACACAACGTGCACATAGTGGAGGTCAGTGACACAGAGCAGCCACGCCCATCCACTAGCAATAATTCAACAAACTAGATGCAGCCGAGATACGCTCTCCATCGTCGGCTGAGGTTTGGAGTGAGAGCAGCCCGACACAGAACAAAACACCGAACAACATCTGTATCCTTAGGTATAATGACGGGGTACAGATGGGAGATGAACTAATAACTGAACCATCCACGTGCGTAAAGGAGCACAAAGACAAAGTACAAGCGATAATAGGGGTC
The DNA here is from genome assembly GCF_023864345.2 of Schistocerca serialis cubense. Classification (NCBI taxonomy): domain Eukaryota; kingdom Metazoa; phylum Arthropoda; class Insecta; order Orthoptera; family Acrididae; genus Schistocerca; species Schistocerca serialis. Next base: position 217,034,886 of record NC_064639.1, on the reverse strand, counting down.
AAAATTAACAATATTGATGTGCAAGCGGTCGTAGATACAGGTGCTACTGTCAGTGTTATGAGTATGGACTTATTCAAAGTACTGGGGAAGGAAAGGCGTATGCTGACTTTTCCCGTGAATAATTGTAAAGTCACTGGAGCCATAAGTGCACAGCGACAAATAATTAAACTCCAAGTGCGGGTAGAGATGTATTTAGGGGATGAAGCCATAGCGTGCTCATTCCTGGTAGTAAAGGGTTTAAAGGTAGCCTGCATTTTGGGGGTAGATTTTTTAAGAGAAAGGGACGCAATAATCGACCTTTCTCGGGGAAAATTAAGCTTGATGAATGCTGGTAGGAGAATAGAATTGTCCATGCTCAGATCTGAAGAGGTACCTGTACCTAATTGTAATGCTATTAACATAAGGTGTAGGCATCAGTGGATACTACATTTAGACAATCATTGTCTAGGTCAGAATCTCTATTATCCTGACGTACAAGATGATCAATTAAAAGCAAATGTGGACGCACTTGTGAACAAAGTATCACAGTCCGAAAATTTGAACTCTATGCAACAGCAGGATTTGGTACAGTTATTATCTAATTATGCAGATGTATTTTCAGAACGACCAGGAATTGTTAAGGGATATCAGTACAATATCGAGGTGAAGCCTCACAAAACTTACTGTCGAGCCTCATACTCCATTCCTTGGTCCAAGAAGGAAATAGTAGCTAAAGAAATAAGAAAACTGATCGAGTGGGGAATAATAGAACCGTCTTTGTCCCCTTATAGTAGTCCTTTGGTGGCGGTAGCAAAAGCAGACGGACAGGTACGGTTAGTACTAGATGCGAGAGACATAAATGAAATTATTGTACCTGTTAGGACTCATCCGGAAAATCTTGATGAGCAAATTCAAAAATTTCATGGAGTGCAATATTTGACATCTATTGATATGAGAAGTTCTTTCTGGCAAATCCTGCTCACACCCGAGTCGAGGAAATATACTGCATTTATATTTGGGGGAAGGAGCTACCAATTTAGGGTACTACCTTTCGGCCTAAATGTAAGTGCAGGAGTTTTTATAACAGCCCTCGACGCGGTTTTAGGTCCGGATTTGCTGCAAAGGGTAACAGTGTATGTAGACGATCTAGTGATTGCCACTGCCACCTGGGAGGAGCACGTAGAACTACTGAGTAAAGTCTTAGAAAGGTTTAAGCAAGCGGGAGTAACAGCGAATCTTGATAAATCCAAATTTGGACGTAATCAGATTAAATTTCTAGGTCACATAATAACACCACAAGGCATCAAGCCTGACAGCAAAAAACTTGATGTAATTCGTGGGTTTCCTAGTCCGAGAACTAAGAAACAGCTCAAAGCATTTATAGGTCTAGCATCTTTTTTTAGACGGTTTGTTCCAAACCAATTAATGAATAACGAATCTTTATTGAGCCTGTTGCGTAAATATGCGCACTGGGTGTGGACAGAAGAATGTCAACGCGCATTTGACGCTATCAAAAATGCCTTGGTGAACGCCAACATACTGCGACACCCAGACATGACAAAAGATTTTTGTATCGCGACAGATTCGTGTTCATACGGTCTGGGCGCGTGTTTATTTCAGTGGGACAGGAGCAACGACCCCACAACAATCAATGTAATCGGATTTGCCAGCCGCACACTAAACAGCTGCGAGAGAGCATATTCCGCTACCGAATTAGAGGCTCTTGCAGTGGTTTGGGCGGTAAAGAAATTTAACTATTACATCTATGGTAAAGAAGTCAAAGTATTCAGTGACCACCAGGCTTTGAGCTATTTAATGACTTGCAAATTATACCATACCCGCTTGCTAAGATGGAGGTTAGCATTACAGGAATATAAAATTAAAATCATGTACCTTAAAGGACAAGATAATGTTGTAGCAGACGCCTTGTCGAGGCTTCCACTAGGGCAATCCTCAATGTCAAATATTTTGGGACAATCGGAGGAATATCGAATACTATTAGTACAAGATAAGGTACATAGGAGGGACTTTTTACATATGTGTAAAAATATGTCCATATTGCAGGAAACTGATCCGATTTGGCGAGATATCATTAGTAAAATTAAAGAAGGAACCAATCTTAAAGGTGTTCAGAATTTCAAAATAGTAGATAATATTCTGTATTATAAAACAGGTGTGTCAAATGACCATGGAGTCGTGTGTATACCACAACAGGCTATCCCAGCTGTAGTGTGGCACACGCATTTAGCATGGGGTCACGCTGGGATAGGCAAGACAATAAGGATTTTGTCCAAATTCTGTTATTTTAAGGGGATAAGCCAGCAGACTCGCACCATTATCAGGACTTGTCCTCTGTGCCAAAAAGCTAAGTTTCAAAATAAGTCCACAAGGTTTGAACTGCATCCTATAGTGCCTCATCGACCACTTCAGTTAGTATCTATAGACATAGCAGGACCCTACCCACGAGCCAGGGGTGGATTGAAGTACATTTTAGCGGTGTATGACCTTTTCTCTAAATATTTAAAAATATACTGCCTTAAATCAGCCACTGCTCGTGGAATAGTTAAATGGTTAGGGAAGGAATATTTTACACAAGTGGGTAAGCCTGAAGCGATAATATCGGATAATGCTTCCTATTTTACAGGCCATACCTGGAAAAACTATTTACATGAACAAGATATAAAGCATATACTAATTTCCCGTTTTCACCCACAAGCAAGTTTAGTAGAGAGAACATTTGGAGAGTTAAATAAATTTTTCAGGTTATACATTGCATATAAACATACAAGATGGCCAGATCCGATACCTAAGTTTGTAGAAGTTCACAACGCAACCCTGCATGCTTCTACGGGGTATCCACCAAACGAGATTATAATGAATAATAATAGAGTTTTGAATGAGTGGCTGGCACCTTTGCCTAAGGTCCCAGTCATTCCTGAGCCTAAGGAAGAGAAGATAAGAAAAGCAGGGTGCAACCTTACCAGGTGCGCTCAGAAAAGGAAAGAAAAATATAATCGACATGTGACGAATAACCAAAAATTTAGTGTTGGGGACTTGGTACTCTTACGCAATCATCCTAAGTCCTCGGCATCCTTGAAACAGAATAGCAAGTGGCAATTGGTGTACAATGGACCTTTTAGAGTAGTAAGTGTGCCACATGAGTGTAGCTATCTCTTAGCAGATCCCCACTCAGGGAGAGTACGGGGACTGTATCCGCTTATGGATGTAAAAGCATTCCTACAGTAAAAGACTAATAGTCCTATGTGGACACCATTCTTTTGTAAATAATGAACATCAATGATGTGTGATCTTTAGAGATAATTTACTAGTGTAGAAGTGTTTAGTTATAAGAATATGATTGACTTTCTCATGTGTATGGATATTTGTGTTATGTACTCTTTTAATTTGTGTTATCTAGAACATGCTCTAAATGTTTGCACAGATAATCTGATTAGTGCAATTATTTGTAGTGTTAAGCTGTGACAGAGTTCAATCAAAAAGAACATTTTAGTAATGATTAGTTAGTGTACTACATAATTTTCTATGTGCCCAAATTTGAAATATTTCTTGGCACAATCTTCTCTATTATGTGTATGTATGTATATATGTGTAGCTGTCAGATTGACAGATTCGAACCCAGAATAATATCAATAATATGAGGCCCTGATAACTTTATTATCTAACCAATGTTATTAGAGAAAATAATGCACCCAGTAGTGACCCGAGGGCACCACGGGAGGCAAACTTGTTGCAAATTTATGTAATGCAAAGTTACGCACAAAGAAGCTTCAATTGAAGCATGTGCAGATTCAAACAGTAAAAAAGAGCTAGCCAGATACAGTCCAAGTCAATTTTTGCCTACAGAGACTACACTGTAGTTACGTAGGACGTTGATAGTAAAGTGTGACACGAGTTCAAAGGAGTTATTGAACAATATGCCTGAATCCGGCTGGAATGCACAAATAAAATCTACTCGAACACGAATATAGATGACTTTTGGGCAAACTAATACCAAATTTTAATATTTTGTTACCATGTACGCAAATATCACACCTTGGTAAAGAGTTACGAATGTGCTATTACAAAAAAAAAAAAATTGCACAGCGGACATTGTAAATAAAAATAAAGGAACTTAAACAAAAGTGCAGTATTGTGCGGCAGAGACAGACAGTGACTGTTAAACCTGCAGCAATACGTCACGGAATAGTTGTGTATAAGTGATAAAAAACTGTATCATCGCCGTGTGTGCAAGTGGACAAGGAACTAGCACGACACGAACAGTGAACCGATATCGGACGGTGGATCAAGCTAGTGTCAAACTTTAACTCTTTGTGTGTCAAGGGACGCTAGGAAAGCGCATTGACTACGAAGATACATTTTGTCCTAAGGTGAAAACTTGCGTGTGACTAATGACATGGTGAAAAATATTGTGTGCCCATAAAACGTGTTACTGTGACAACGAAACATTGTGCAAACCAGACTAGTGAAGGCCTACTGAGTAATAACTGCCACTAACTGTGTGCGTCCTTTCCCACAGCAGGAAAAATGCCTATAAGGATAGTACACTGTTTCTGAACTTGTTGCATGTTTCCTGGAGCACTGCAATAAGACGTCGCACGGGCGAGCGGATATCCAACGCGCATCCGGCTACATCAGCTTTGCAGCGGCCGCAGCAGCCCGTAGCAGACCAGACAGACAGCCACGCCCCTCCGCGCCGTAGCTGTCAACGCCGGGGGCGGTGACCTACACGGAGTCACCGCGCCGCGCCGAGCGCCGCTCAACAATCACTCCGCACCGCTCACCAAATACAGCATTATTGATTTTTTTTTATGTTCACATAAACTGAATAACATGTCAATGACTTCATTTCGATAAGCATTGAACATTTACTACGTAGGACAAGTGACCTTGTAGTGTATCACAAGAATAATAGTATCACACACAAAAAACTTCAGTCGAACTGTATGTGACTGTGGTATTGTGTAATTGTGTAACCGTTTGTGACGAACTGCATTTAATTCAAATGACCATGAACCAACTGGGATGGCTGGGCTCCGGCACAGTTTTGCCCAGGTTTCCTGTTTGCCTACGCCCAAATGGGGGAGCCATGAACTTATATAACCCTGGGACTAAATAAAAGAGCCATTCCGTAAAATATACAAGTGTAAAGAACGTTACTGGCACCATTGTGTCAAAGTGTAAAAACTCTTTGCCAAATGTTGCCAGGGGGCAATGTAACGTTCCCTGGCAAACTCACGTTATTAAAAAAAAAAAAAAAAAATAGTTTATTTGTACCATATACGCCGCTCTGGGCAAGTTGTATATATCGTAATTATTGAACAAAAAATATTACTGAATGTGGTGTAAAAGACATTTGTTATTCTCCTTATATTTTTTGTTGTAATATTTCTCTGTATTTAGGATAGGAATTTTTCTGTATTTATTATGTGATTGTAAAATGTGTCAGTATTTGCGATAGCAGAGATATGTTGCCAGAAGAGAATAATATCGTCAATTTGCAAAGAAATGTTAATAGTCAGCAATACTATTTAAGCACAATGCATTATGTATTCTTTGGTCTTCTCTGTTCAGAAGCCATTGCGGTAGGACACTGTGAAAGAGTTTTTTACGAATGGGTAGACTTCTTTTGTCTCTGTCTGGACTTAGCCGCCATTAGACGATGCGTTACGAATTAATGTGAGTTGTATTGTTGTTTGATCTAAATATATTAGAGTTTATCAAAAGTGTGAATTATTTATGTAAATTAGCTTGCCCACGTCATCTATAAAATTTCTTTAAGAATTTTTCAGCATTTTTTAGCGGTGTTGCTGGGCTGTGCTGCGACCAACAATAGCAAACCCGTAAATCGGGAACAGATGCATAAAAATCAATGGTGAATTAAGAAATTGTTCTTCTTTTTCAGTGATCCTGTGGCTGATAAAATTTGAATTAATTATACGTTTGTGCATTCGTAGGCGGATAGCTAATGTTAGTTAACATTGAAATTGAAACAGTTTGGTTCTTTCAAAATATCTTAAATGTGTAATGAAGTAGGTTTGATCAGTGATAAATGTCGGCTTGGCAATAATTAAAACATTTTCTGCTAATAGAGGTAATCTTGTGTTCTATGGCTAGTGCCGGGATAAAATTCAGTAAAAATATTTAACAAAAAATCCACTGCATCAGGAAAGTGTATGCCAAGGCCGAATGATTTAAAGGACCCAATTCTCAACCTAATATTCTTAACCAGTTCATATGAGTTCACGTAAATATTATTTTTTCTTTAAATGTACGTAATAATTAAGTAAGTAAAAATTTTTTATTACCACACGAAAATAAGAGAGTGGTTCTACAACAAAGTTCGCACGAAAGAAAATTAACTTAAAAACAACAGATAAATTTTATTATTCTTCTTTAACGAAATTTCAAATCAATCCCATTCATTTCGACGATTTCGTTAAAAGTTGTAGAAGAACGTGTACTGGAAAATGGACACCAAATTGCATTCTATGATACTTCTGTTAGTAAATGAACCAACAGCTTCTGGGATAGCATAATAAATGAAGCAATAGAGATCAAAATATCGGACAACACCCTAAATAAGGAGAGTGGATTGGAGCTCAGTATGCATGACCTGGGATCCTGTGATTGGTGAGTTGAAATGGGCATGGCGGCCGCGCCACCAAAACATTGCTATACATGATGCGGGACTGGGCACCAGTGCTATATCTGGTGGCAGCGCGGCTATGTGATCACGGCGGTATTCAAATGACAGAGAACCACTTGGCACTGGCAGAGGAGATCTCTGCCGAAAGCTCGTGGGTAGTTAACCAATTGACTGATGCTGCTTGAAACCCAAGAATATTTTATTAATGGATATCACCACGAGAGCATGCATTCATACATAACATCGGAACAGATGGGAATTGCAATCGATTAATAGCCTTACGTCGACCAGAATCCGGTCTAGTTACCACTTTCCCAAGGTGACGTGCATATAAGGAAACAAAATGGGACCAGTTTCAACAACAGCAGGCCCATACTCACTGTCAGCACTGCAGAAAAGATAGACTAGCCAATATATTACCTTACCGCCACAATCAAAGAGGCAGACAAACTGCTGCCCGTGATAGTCATCCACGACACAGTCTATCAAGATCCCTTGCCACACTCAAAGAACTGAAAGAATCCAAAAGAGAAGTTACCAGAAACTTTGACAGAAGACAAGAGACCCCAGATACCGTTGAGCAATGCACTGCCTACGTAGGGAGCCACGAAGACGCCTCCCCGGGAGAAAGACAGAAAAGTGGGAAGACAAAATATCGACCTTTTCAATGTAGACTTAGGCTGGAAGGAAGCTTGTTAAGAAGATACAAGCAAAGAAGACTCCAAAAAATCCAGTTCTTACACATCGAGACCTTTCTGCAGATACTCTGTGCAAAGCAGACACCTTCGCCACGATGTTTGAGGCACAGTCGTCTTTACTCCAAGAATCACCGAAATTACTGGAACGAGAATACAAGTTTACAACGTAACAACTGTCAGAGCGCATTCAGATCAACGAAATATAGGTACAGCCACGCTCACAACACTATCAAAAGTGAAAACTAGTCTGCACAACCGCTACTCACATCACCATCGGAAGTGAAAACTATTCTTCCTAAGTCGAACAATGAAAAGGCGCCTGGTCCCCGCAAAATCATAAGTAAACAGTTCAAGAACTTCCCGAGGAAGTCGCTACTATTACTGACCCCATCTAATCCCTTTACTTCCTGGATGCTGCGTACCAATCCCAAAGAGAATCAGAGACCTCACATAAGCGATTAAGCACTATCTCATTAGCTTTCTCACCAGCGTGAACAAAGGTTTTCAACGTTTGATTAAGAAGCAAATTGAAAAACCAACAACTCAGGACGCAACTGTCCGAGTTTCAACCAAAAGTTTCGGCGGAACTGCAACTTCTGAGGCTCACGTCACAGACATCTTCAATTAGTACACCAGATCGATGGCTGCTGTCTTTGGTGTTGACCTTTCTTCACAGTAGACGGCTCAAAGTGTATGTCGAAGGTCAGTAACCTGATATCAAGCGCCGCGCTGCCGCAAGTCTCGCTGTTGTCACCTACTCTATTCACAATTTACATCAATGACATCCCAAACACACCGCCCACCCAGACAACATATTTCTTTGAGAACTCAACGTTTTTGACGACGGGGAGAGTTAATGAAACCACCATTCAACGACTCCAATGCCACTGACACATTACGACAGACTGGTGTAAAGAAAAATACGGGGGAAAATGAGTCCCAACAAGACGACGACCATTAGTTTTAACAGAAAAAGAGCAGCTTTGCGTAAAACTCCTCAACTGTACAGCAGAAACTTGCAGCAGTCCGGTATTTAGAGTGACTTTCGACAGGCAACGGTTTTTCACAAACCTGTGGAGGACTTACTGGGAATGGTGAGGAAACTTTTCCCGTTCTTTATTAGCAGCAAACTAAACATGGTCACGAAACCAAGACTATATGAGTAATACGCTTTCAAAAATGCTCTATGAAAATTCTGTCTGTGACTTAGACAGCAAAACGTCCTACACGACATTACAAGTAACACAAAACACATGTCTGCAGTGGCTCTTAGGGGGGAACTGTTAAGAGGCAATTCAGAGTCATTCTACAACACTTCATAACAAGATAAAACAGACTTGTGTGACACTCAGGCAGCTACAACGTATTGGCACCATGGAACCTCGACCCAGGTTAGGACATTGGTAAATAACAACTGTGTTTTAGCACAGCAATGCAGAAATAGGATTAAGGACCCTAATATTGGCCCTCATACCCTTCGTCATAGTGAAATAAAGAAAGAACCAATGTTTTGTCACATGCCACAATGAAATGTAGGTCATCAGGAGATAATGCGGCTTTATATGCACAAAGACACAAAAAAAGTCTGCTACGAGATCAGGCTAAAAAAGTGTTTCATTTAAGGTTGTCTCTTTTTGTAATACAGGTGAAGACGTGTAATCAGGGAATGTGATGTAGTTAAAATAATTTTTTCTACAAATTAGAAATAAAGAAAGCTTACTCCATTGATGTATCAAGGAAAAAATTAAAAATACTCAGAAATATAGTCTAAAGTTGTGTAGCAGGATAAAACAACGAAATTTCCTAATACACATTACCAGTGAATTAGACTGTTGATAAATCTGCAGAATTACGTGATCTTTTCAATGAATGGATGTTGCAGTGATTTAATTTCTCAAAATTTGGCCAATCAAAATGAGAGAATTGGAGTTAAAGTGAATGGCAGTGTTTCTCTTCAAATGATGACCACTATGAAAAGTATGTCAAAAGACCATAGAACAGGCATATCCATAAGTATGGACTTCTGCAGGAATTTATCAAATGATAGAGAGGAGGGGGGGTGACAGGATTCTACAATTTCCACTTTTGATATAAACGAACTAATCGGTTTCAAGAAAAGAACTAATTTTATAGGTGACAAAAAATGTACTATATCCCACAGAACTGATGGTCATCCATGATGCATGAGAATTCTGTAAAGAAAGAAAACTATGCACTCCTGATTGTAGGGCAGGGGGACAAGTGCATCACTCCCCATCCCACCCCCTTCAAGATGCCTATGTTACAGAATGAGCATTCAGATGCACTATACAAGCTTTATATTATCAATGTACACTGCCATCCATATGAGGTTGAAAGTTATCATAATACATTTAAAAGATAAAGAAGATTCTCTGAATGTGCACCTATTTGCATAACTTCTGGATTGTCTCTTTCTGAGTGTATAGTCTCTTTATGAATCTAAGCTGCTGCATACAAAAAAGTCCATTCATAGAAAACAAATATGTGCATAAGCTAACCTCACATTTACAGTTAAAAACTAAACCTGTCTGTGAGAATGAGAAGCAAATCCGACTGTGAGAAAGTAAATGACATATGCCTTGTCTGAACTAACACTGTCTGTTGTATTTAAAAAAAGGTCTCTGAACTTTAATGAGAATAATTAAACTCGACACTGTTAATTGACTCTTTGAAATTGAAAACTCTTATATTCTGTATTTGGCTTATCTGTATTGCAATGAAAAACGTTGTGCATCTGCTCTCCTAGACAAATGAGAAAAGGCGCATCTCAGTTTCTGAACTGGTACTAACTACAGTGAATTGCGATAGTACGTTGCAATCTCTTAAATATGCAATCCAAACCTGGGACTCATTACCGAGCGCGATGGAGCAGTGCTTAGCACACTGGACTCGCATTCGGGAGGGCGACGGTTCAATCCCACGTCCTGCCATCCTGATTTAGGTTTTCCATGATTTTCCTAAATCACTCCAGGCAAATGCCAGGATGGTTTCTTTGAAAGCACACGGCTGACTTCCATCCCCATCCTTCCCTAATCTGATGAGACCAATGACCTCACAATTTGGTCTCTTCCCCCAAAAAACAACAACAACTTGGTTGTCATTAAATTTATCTCTCTAAGAAAAGAATGTTCAGCTGGTAATGGGAGCTGGATAATGATGAAGGATAATCTGAGTTACTCTATAGACAAAAATTCTTCACGAGAAGCTGTATTAAAAAAATTCACCTCAAACATTTCTTAACACTACTCTGCTTGCAAAATTTCACCGTTGATGGCCTAGCAAGCAATAAGAAAATATTTCATTACAAATAACAATTATGTAGGTTACCACTGGAGAAATACAAAAAATGTAACTCAACATGAATAAAATATTCTAACAAAAAGTCCTCAAACTAATGATTAAATTCTTTTTGTCCTTTCAAATCTATTAGTATTGGCTATGACAAAGCTTTATAAAAATAACAAGAAATTCCTGTGTTAAACCAGAAATGCCTAAATAATGCTGCCACAATAAAGTAAAATGCTGTCATTCCTTATCTTAAATCCCAATCTCATCATTCAATGCATAGAGATATTCCTTTTGTAATAATAATATCTTCCATCAGATCAATAAAATGATTCCCAAGAGCACCATGTTTTGCATCCTTCCTGTACAAGCTTACCACCACAACACTTCCTGTCTCCTCTCCTCACGATTAACATTTAACATCCATGCACCATTGCAAAGTATAGATGATCTAACTAGCAGTGCAGTGCAGTCCCTCTGGAGAGACTGCACAGAAATAACTAAACAATATTGACATTACATCTGCCTCCTAAGATATCCAATAACAAGAAAACCTGTAAGATTACATACACATAGCTTTCAAGGCAACTTCAGTATGGAATATGATTTGACCATTAGAGCTCTGTACATTTTTGACATTACATCTCTAGAATAGATGAAAGTGGTGTACTTATGTACATATTTTTCATAGACATAATGTTTGCATTCAGTGTCTGGAATTAGTTTGGCTTAGAGCTATGAGATACAACAAATTAACCATTTATGCTTGTTAATTTCTCTTTATCTATGGTCTTTATTAACTTTTCTCTTTATAATAGCAAATACACAAGAATATTTTACATTTTCCCATATTTATTGGTACATTTATTGACACCCATATCAGAAGAGTTATTAGATAAGAGCTCAATAAATGTGCAACAAAAACATTTTACTACAAATATTTGACATGTCTCTTGTACTTAAATTATATAGATTATGTATATTATGGTACGAATAGACAACAATTCTCACCCACCCACCCACCCACCCACCCACCCACACACACACACACACACACACACACACACATAAATCAATAAACCTCTCCAAATGAAAATGGTCATGTGTAAAGTGTTCTTAACACACTTTGAATCATTTTAGGAACGAAATTTTCCATTTTTATTTTCTTGTTCTGCAATTGTAATCATGGTTCATGCTTAGGGAAAATAAAATATTAACTCCAGATAATAATTCTCCCTGACATAAGTACTAGTATATCCTGTTGCGACTGCTTTATAATAAAGATAAACATTTGGAAATTTTTATAATAAGTACATGAATATAGTTCTAGATTGCATACATAACAGACTGAGTGACAGCATGCTATCACTCTATGCAGTCACATAAATTACACCTACAATAACAATTTTTTATTACATCATATATAGATATTTTTCGACAAATAAAGAAAAATTACTGATGAAATAACCATAATTTGACTTTTATAGTACTTGCCTATGACAAGTAACTTTCCCTACATGTGCATATTTCAATTTGCATCTGTAGAGACAGTAATTGTTCACTGTTAATAATGGTAAAATGTGTAAAAATAAAGATTTTAACAATGTAAAACATAACAAATTAGTACAAAAATTCTTACGCTATCACATCAGATGCCAGTCACAAACTTGGTTATATTCTTGATTACACAGCAAGAAACGAAGAGTTGTCCTAACAGATGCAGATGAACCAATAAAATCAGTGAGGAACTATTAAGTGTGGTATTCCTCAAAGTTCGATCCTTGGACTGCTGGTCTTCTTCATGTAAGTTAATGTCTGCCCAGCATCAGTAAATAACAAGGTAAATATACTGAATTTTGCTGACTCAATTACCCTTACCAAAGCTGTGAAGTTCTCAAAATAGATCACAACTAAAACAATAACACACAAAGTATAGAAATGATTTATAGCAAGCAGTCTGTCAGTAAATCTCTGGACATCAAATCTAATGCAGTTTCAGATAGCAAATAAGCGACAAGATTCTTAAATTGATACCAATGGTCAGGAAATGAAACTCCCCACTTAATATTTCTAGGCGTATGAGCAGATTATCAGTTAAGATGGACTGAACATATTGATCACCTGATCAAGAAACAAAGTTCTGCATGCTTTACTCTAAGAACTATTTCACCCTGTGTTGGTAGGGAAATAATAATGTTTTTGTATTTTGCGTACTTCCAATCTCTGATCTCGTATGGTATAACATTCTGGAGAAAGGCTGCAAAAATGGAAAAAGTCTTAAAGTACGATAAAGAACTGTGAAGTTGATCTGCAGTGTTAAAAATTGGACATCCTGTAGAACCTATTCAAGATCTTTGGGATACTGACATTCACAAATCCATATATCTATTCACTGATGATATTTGTAATCAAAAACAACAAAAATTTTCCCAACTAATCATGACAGTCACAATCAAGACACAAAGTAGAAGCAAAACCTTCATAAAAACTCAGTAACTCTCAACATAATGCAAAAAGGAGCTATCCAGTTTGAAATAAAAGCTAACAATTAGCTTGCATTGAATATAAAGAAAGGACATTGATAACCTTCATATACTCAAGAGGAAACTGAAACAATTCTTCATAAATTACACTATATACAATTTAATTGAATTTCTAAAGCTATAAGTTATGTAAAAGATGTATCATACTGTAAATAACGTTATAAAATTGTACACTATGTATGTATGTAATACTGTATACCCCGTATGCATATTGTTTGCAGTGTTGCGATTCTGCTGTCCTTCTCCGTGTATTTGTTTTTTGTATTTGCATTTTATTCATCTCATAACATACAGTCTACAGATTATTTCTTTCTATTGTACAGGAGAACGTCAATTTTGGACTTATGATACACACAGTTATATAATTTTCTAAAACTAATTTTACCAACACTGGTTTATGTTGAACATAGTAATAATATTGAACTGTTTTCCTCATGATGTACCAGTACTTTGTGTATAAATTTTCCAAATATTATTTCATACATAACACTATGATATTAAACATTCACACTGCTCAAGTAATCATCTCATCATTCATAAATTCCTGACTTGAATAGCAGCATTTTTCCACCAGGGTATCTTACAGGTGTCACTTCAACAAACCTAACTCTGCGTTCAGTACATCTGTACTGGTGAGTTAGTTATAGACCTTTATTCACTTGTACTTGGATGTCTGTTGGTAAAATTTTAACCCTCATGTGAGCACACAATTTTTCTTAATACAAGTGAGTGCATGGTGTACTTTGTATGCATATAAAGAATGGCTGTCTTTGTTACCAAGATAAACATTTATGAGCAAAATCACCATTTAATCTTAGTTTAATTGAACAATGGAGGAATTAATTTACATTGTATGAGCTAAAGTACTGTTTCATTAAACAATAGTAAAATAACCATCTGCCTGTGTGCAAAGGAATGGGATACTACCACATTATTTTTTCTACAGGGAACCATTTTATACTCTCTTTGTAAAAGAATCCACAGGTAAAACTTCTCCTCAGTTTGATTTCTCGGAGGGCGTTACATCAATATCAAATACAGAAGCACTGGGGGAGGATGAAGAAGGAAAGAGGAAACAAAGCAGGAAGAGGAAACAGGCATTAAGGATTGGAACACAAAATGCAACCCACACTATTGCAGGCTGGCAAGCTGGAAAATGCCAAAAGGAAATGATGAAGAGTAGACTGGATGTATCAGATATGTGTGAAGTGAGATGGGAGAATAAGGAAGAGTTGGACATGAAGAATGGAAATACACTCCTGGAAATTGAAATAAGAACACCGTGAATTCATTGTCCCAGGAAGGAGAAACTTTATTGACACATTCCTGGGGTCAGATACATCACATGATCACACTGACAGAACCACAGGCACATAGACACAGGCAACAGAGCATGCACAATGTCGGCACTAGTACAGTGTATATCCACCTTTCACAGCAATGCAGGCTGCTATTCTCCCATGGAGACGATCGTAGAGATGCTGGATGTAGTCCTGTGGAACGGCTTGCCATGCCATTTCCACCTGGCGCCTCAGTTGGACCAGCGTTCGTGCTGGACGTGCAGACCGCATGAGACGACGCTTCATCCAGTCCCAAACATGCTCAATGGGGGACAGATCCGGAGATCTTGCTGGCCAGGGTAGTTGACTTACACCTTCTAGAGCACGTTGGGTGGCACGGGATACATGCGGACGTGCATTGTCCCGTTGGAACAGCAAGTTCCCTTGCCGGTCTAGGAATGGTAGAACGATGGGTTCGATGATGGTTTGGATGTACCGTGCACTATTCAGTGTCCCCTCGACGATCACCAGTGGTGTACGGCCAGTGTAGGAGATCGCTCCCCACACCATGATGCCGGGTGTTGGCCCTGTGTGCCTCGGTCGTATGCAGTCCTGATTGTGGCGCTCACCTGCACGGCGCCAAACACGCATACGACCATCATTGGCACCAAGGCAGAAGCGACTCTCATCGCTGAAGACGACACGTCTCCATTCGTCCCTCCATTCACGCCTGTCGCGACACCACTGGAGGCGGGCTGCACGATGTTGGGGCGTGAGCGGAAGATGGCCTAACGGTGTGCGGGACCATAGCCCAGCTTCATGGAGACGGTTGCGAATGGTCCTCGCCGATACCCCAGGAGCAACAGTGTCCCTAATTTGCTGGGAAGTGGCGGTGCGGTCCCCTACGGCACTGCGTAGGATCCTACGGTCTTGGCGTGCATCCGTGCATCACTGCGGTCCGGTCCCAGGTCGACGGGCACGTGCACCTTCCGCCGACACTGGCGACAACATCGATGTACTGTGGAGACCTCACGCCCCACGTGTTGAGCAATTCGGCGGTACGTCCACCCGGCCTCCCGCATGCCCACTATACACCCTTGCTCAAAGTCCGTCAACTGCACATACGGTTCACGTCCACGCTGTCGCGGCATGCTACCAGTGTTAAAGACTGCGATGGAGCTCCGTATGCCACGGCAAACTGGCTGACACTGACGGCGGCGGTGCACAAATGCTGCGCAGCTAGCGCCATTCGACGGCCAACACCGCGGTTCCTGGTGTGTCCGCTGTGCCGTGCGTGTGATCATTGCTTGTACAGCCCTCTCGCAGTGTCCGGAGCAAGTATGGTGGGTCTGACACACCGGTGTCAATGTGTTCTTTTTTCCATTTCCAGGAGTGTAGTTTTACTTGGGCAGGGAGAAGAGTGGCAGCTATGGCAAGGCAATTGTGATAGGAATGTGGCTGATGAAAGTGGAGTACATAGATGAAAAACTGATGAAGATGAATTTGAGAAATGACAAGAAAGATGTTTTTCTAATCCATATATTCATGTTTACAAGTCAACACGCTGATGAGAAAGTAGAGAAATATCATGAGAAGATTGAAGAAATCATGGCTAAAGAAAAAAGAAACACCTGCATCATCATAATGGGGTATTTGAATGCAGTGGTAGGGGAGGGAAGAGAAGTGGGAGTTGTTGGAAGATTGGAACTGGAAAATAGGAACGACAGGGATGAAAGGATGGTTAATTTCTGCAGACAAAAATTCTCTTGCAGTTGGAAACACTTCGTTTGAACACCATAGAAGACAAAGATATACAAGGATATCCAGGTTGAATAACGAAAGATACAAAATTGTTTATATCCTAATTCAGAAGAGGAACAAAAACTGCCTCAAGAATACCAAAATATACCGTGGAGCACACATAGTTTTGGACCAAAACTTGGCGGTGGCAGACTTGGAAATAAAGTTGAAGAGGCTGGCAAGACGAAAGTCAGCAAAAAACTTCGACCTAGAGGGACTAAGGGAAGAAGGTTAGGATGCTGAGTAGGAAAAGATATTTATATCCATCATTCTAATTTGCAGCTCCTTGTATTGGCCGTGTTTGCAGTTAAAATTGTTGGATGTGAGGTCCACCAGTTATACAAAACACCATTTTTCTCATTACACAAACATGTTTTGGCACCACTGTGCCATCACCAGTGGGTTTTCGTTTTTATTTATTCTGCAATGTGAACATTTTTGCTAAATGATTATAAGATTATATGTATTTTTAGTTCAAACAACAGATTGTTTCTTTTGTAAATACCTTTACATTTGATGTGCATGAATTTTCTGGATCACTTGTGTGTTAATTACTAAAAGCAGCTTGTCATCTGCAACCAATCGATATTGATGAGAATTTTTTTTTTTTTTTTGCTGAGAGCTAACCTATCTTCTAGAATGTAATTCAGTTTTTCACGATGTTTTCGTGCCTATATTCGTTTTTACTTAAGTTTTCATGTGGCAAGTACTTCCATTCTCCACATAAGGCTGAGATGTTATGATGCACACGTAATTATAACAAGTATTTTTCACAAAGAACGTAGTAAAACACTTTTCACTTCCCCAGAACACAATGCGACTGTCGTTTGTTATGTGTCCCAGCCCAGTCAGTGTTCATTTGTTAACCAGAGAGTTCGGCGCCAAATTTGAATTTTGTTTGCATTTTATCTTTGTGTGTCTGTGTGTGCGTGAGTGTGTGTGTGTGTGTGTGTGTGTGTGTGTGTGTGTGTGTGTGTGTGTGTGTGTGTGTGTGTGTGTGTGTGTGTGTTTATTTGTAAAGTTCCTTTAATGTGTTAAATAGTGTGCCTTGCAGAGTGTAGTGTATTCGTTTAAGACCTATTTTCCTTCTGCTATTGCCTTCTGTATATGGAAGTTTTCCTCATTTGTCAGTTTGCTGTATAGGCTGTGGCTGGTTTTGTAGTATTCTTAGGTCTGTTACTATTGTGGTTGGGTGGTGATCGTTGCCTACAAGGTGGTCAGCAAATGTGCTATGGTAGCTATTGCTTTTTAAAGCTCTGATATGTTCTGAAATCTTGTTTTGAAGTTTCTGCATGTTTGTCCTATGCACACTGACTGGAAAGTGTTGCATGTGAGTTCATATATTCCTGATCTTGTGTTCTGATCTTTTTCTGTGTTGTGTTCTCTGTCCTGTATCCTATTTGGAGTCTCTGTTTCTTTTATATGTTGCCTATTCTGTGAACAATCTTGTTATTGTAGGTGAGTATGTGCCATTTCGTTTTGTGTGTGTGTTGTTGCTCTGTTGTGTCTTGTGTGTGGTCATTGTTTGTGTTTTGTGTTGTTCTGTGCTGAGTGAGGACTTGTGTGTATGTACGAATACACTACACTCTGCAAGGGCATACTATTTAACACATTGAAGGAACTTTACAAAAAAAGCACATACACAAAAAATAGAGAAACTAAAATCTGGAAAGGAATACCATATAAAAGTAAACACACACAGCTAAGAAGCGCACAGAAAACACACACTCATGCACACACATGCACACATGCACACATGCACACACACACACACACACACACACACACAACCACACACACACACACACACACACACACACACACACACACACACACACACACACACACACAAACATAAAATGCACAAAAAAATCAAATTTGGCGCCGAACACTCTGGTGAGCAAATGAACACTGGGCTGGAACACATCACAAACCACAATCACATTGTGTTCTGGGGAAGTGAAAAGTGTTTTACCACGTTATTTGTGAAAAATACTTGTTACAGTTATGTGTGCATCGCAACACCACAGCATTATGTGGAGAATGGAAGTACTTGCCACACGAAAACGTAAGTAAAAACGAATATAGGCACGAAAACATCATGAAAAACTGAATTACATTCTAGAAGATAGGTTAACTTGCAGCAAAAAAAAAAAATTCTCATCAACATCGTTTGGTTGCAGATGACTAGCTACCTGTAGTAATTAACACACAAGTGATCCAGAAAATTCATGCACACCAAATGTAAAGGTATTTAGAAAAAGAAACAATCTGTTGTTTGAACTAAAATACACATAATTTTTTATAATCATTTAACAAAAATGTTCACATTGCAGAATAACTAAAAATGAAAACCCGCAGATGATTGCGCAGTAGTGCTGAAACATGTTTGGGTAATGAGAAAAATGGTGTTTTGCATAACTGGCGGACCTCACATCCAACAAAGATATTTATGTCAAAATGGGTTAGAGAGCCCAGTGAAGAGAATGCAAATCAGAAATGGAAGAGGATGAGTCAAAACCCTAAGAAATCTGCAGAAGAAGTTGTAGGGGTGAGAAAATTATAAAGAATAACGAAAAATGCACAACAAGACAATAGTAGTTAAGAAGGAAATGGAAGACAATAGGAATTGAGGAAGGAAAAAGGATGTACAGAAAACTGAACAGTGAGTTAAGGAGAAAAAGAGAACAGACAAGGGAGACATGGATCAAAGAGAGGCGTAAAGAAATAGAGCAACTAGAAAAAGGAAGGGAAACATCAAATGATGTACAGGATAGCTGCTGACCTAGTCTTTGAAGCAAAGAAAAGCAGGGAATAGAAAGAAGTGATGATACTGCAGTTCATAAAAAGGAGGAACTGTTGGAGAGGTGGCAAGAATATGTAGAGTGCCTAGATGAGGCTAATCAAAAACCAAAAGCTATTGAATTAGAAAGGAAGACTAGAATTATAGAACAGGACAAAGGATGCTGCATCTTGGAAGGAGAAGTAGGAAGGGCTTTAACAGACATGAAGAATCATAAAGTAAGTGGAATCGATGGATAGCCAGCAGAGTTGTTTACAAGCCTTGGCAGTAGTGGTCTGAAAGAGTTAACATATCTGTGTAATAAGCAGTAATGATACTGATTGAGAAAAACGGAATGACAAGAAATGTGAGGATTTTAGAGCAATAAGTTTGATTCCTTATGCAGCTAAAGTTTTATTAAATGTGAAAAACAGAAAACTTCACAGAAGACTGAAGAAAGCATTGCAGAGGAGCAGTATGGAGGAAGTGGAAGAGAAATTTACACTGTTTTCATTGACTTAGAAAGAGCTTTTGCTAGAGAGTAATGGAATAAATTAATGGATATTCTAAGAAAGAATGGTATCTATGGAAGGGATAGAAGACTAATTAAAAACATATACCTCTCCTCATATATATGTGGAGCATATTATTCGAAGATATTTGAAACAAAATAGTGGAGTATGGTTTGGTGGTAAGAGGACAGAATGTATTCGATTTGCAGATGATACAATGCTATTGGCAGAGAGTGAAACAACTATGACTGGAATGTTAAAACAATTAAATAAGACCTGTGAGGATTTTGGAATGAGAATTAATAAGAAAAAACCAAGTATACAGTGATAAGTGCAAGAAAAGTAAGGACAACTGTCAAGTTAAGACAGAAAGATACAGAACAAGTTAGTGCTTTTTTTGATGTTACATGTAGTTTGAATTCCCACCAAAAATTAAACCATATCTAATTATGGATTCAAAGTAACTGTGGTACACCACTTTCCTGCTATTTATGTCAGTTACACCAGATAGAATGACCTCTGAAAAAGCAACGATGTTTCATTTAGTAACTAAATAACCTATATGTGCTTGCCAGCTCAGATTTTTGCCCAAGTTTAGTCCCAAGAATCTGATGAACTTTGCTTCTTCCACAACTCGAATTTTACAAATGAGACTGATCTCATTAATTTTTGGTCTGTTGGTTTTAAACTGAGTAAACAGAGTTTTTGAAATATTAAGTTTCAGACCATTTTGTTGAAACAATGTCTCTATACTGTTTAGTGCATTTGTTACAGCTCCCAAAATTTCTCTCACATTTCCTTTTTCAAAAAGTACTTAAGTGTCATCGTCAAACATGACTGCTTGGCTACTGATATTGGGAGGTAAATCACTTACATGAAAGAGAAACAAGACTAACCCTAAGATTGAGCCATGAGGGACTCCTTGTGAAACTGTATCCCTTTGAGATGCATAATATTGCATTGTTTGACTTGACCTACATTGCAGTGCATTAGAGAAAATATTTCAGTGTGTTAACACAGTGTATTCAGTGCTCCATAATAAGACTCCGTTTTACACAAGTTCCTTACAGCTTCGACAGGGACACAATACTAAATATTCCTTGATATAAGAGCTTCCATATTGTGACAACAATAAGATATGCCCACTATCTTTCTTCTATGAGAGGTGGCGTATGTAACCCCCATGTTTATCCTACTACTGATACATTATTTACATGAAAGAACTTCCTGAAAACGCCGTTTCAGCTGTTTTGAGGAATTTTCATTTATCAGTAATTTTATTTTGTGCATGTTACCGAGTATATATTTAGGCACAACAAACAAACGAGAACTGAGGTTTCACAAGAGTTCCAGCAACCCATTCACAACTGTTTGCCATAATTATGATTGATTATTCTTACTGTGTTCTCTACAGTCCAGCTGTGAAAAAGAGTTTCACCTATGGTTCAGTATCATGTCAACAACAACAAATATTAACAAGTTGTTGTTTAGATAGTTCCCTCAATACATCCTCACTCTTCGTCCACACATTCATGCCAGCATTGGCGAATAGTCATAGGACAGCATCCACACATTTGGAGCCAACACCGAGTTGAATTTGTATAGAGCCAACGTAAGCATGTCTGACTGACAGGTCGTGACTGGAGCATTTGTGGTTGTGAATGTGAATAACTGTATTTTGTCACTGTAAAATAAAAAATGAAAACAATTATTGTAGTACTACCTACTGCAACTTTTCAAAAACCAAATCACTTACTTTATAACAATCACGAAAAAGACATAATTTACCGTACCTTCCATAAAGCAAATACCGATAAGCTTTCAGTCACAACAAATGCTTACGACCTTATGCTCCTGACGTTTTGCAGATGTTAAACTATAATGCCAGCCTTTGTCAGGATTCTCTACAGGCCCTGAATTCTCAGAATAACATCTGGTTTAAGGTATGTGAAAAGAACTTAGATGAAACAAGCATTACTGCACTAGTAATTGCTGCAAATACATCAATGCTCACAAAACACAGCACTGTTACAGAATATATATATATATATATATATATATATATATATATATATATATATATATATATATATATATATACATCAGTAACCAATTTTTCTTGAGATATGTGCCTGTATTTACTCCCTGGGAGGATAAAAGTCCGGTAAGAGATTCAGCAATCGTGTAGCCCTTTGGTTGCCACACATTCATTTTGACATTGCGATTTTTGTGGTTCCTCATTGTAGGATTCCACCAACGTATTTCTTACTGGTAAGGTCCCGAAAACTGAAGTACATCCATGTTACTGCACTGATCGTGAGACACCGTGTTTTCAAAGATCAACCGGGAAGTACAAGCACAGTCTATCATAACAGTCGCGACACTCACTGCTGTAAAAGTTGTTACTGTTTGACAGATGGAGCGACGCTAAGGTAAACGTCAGACGCGTCGTAAGCATAATGTTTCTTTTGCATCCATTTCCTACTTAATTTACAAAATATTTGAGGTATTTTCTTGCCTCCAAGGGTTTGTGTAGTATCAGAAGGCATGTACGTTTCTAAAACTGATTCTAAAATAAGCGCAAGTATGGACAAAAACCATGAATCGAGTGGCAAGCTACAACACATTCGTGAAGAAACACTTGCGACATTGGATAGAATTGCAGCTTACAACGTTGATATCAAAGGAATATAAACACACAGATTCACACGTAAGAAACACAGACATGTTCCTCTACGTACAAAAACGATCGACAGCTCATTTATCTTTCAGTAGGCCTATTGTGTTATACATTGTCGCCTGTTGCCACAAGTATGACCTTCATCTTTATATTATTATAAGTGGGACAAGCAACTCCCAAATAGTGGGAGAAATATGTTGAAAACATTATAATGAGCTGATTACATTACATTTCATGCAAAACCAAATATTTGAATAATTTTCAAACAATCTGTCAGTGAACAAAGTGTTAACAAAATAATGTCATCACACGAAGGAAGCAAGGAAAATTAAGTGACTAACAACAGAAATGAATGGAATACATACCAAACATTACACTTTTGTAAGACATGAATAACTGCACTTAATCTAACCACTTTATCATCAAAGCAAGTCTGTGTTGACGATTCACACGAATCTGGCACTGATATATGGAAAGTTGAACTGGCTGCTTCTGTGTCATAGGACTATTTTACAGCTTTAGATGGATTGTCGAATTTTTGTGGCAGTTTCCTCTTCATCGTCACTCGAGGTGGCTTATTTGGGATGTCAAAATCGACACAAGTTTATTATTGTCTGCGCTCATGAACTGGTTTTGTTCGAAATGTAGCGAACAAAACCTAATATTATTATACAGGTAAACTGCGTCTTTTTTCAAAAGGTCTTCTCGTCTGCTGTTAACTAGTCATTTTTTGCTCCTAAAACGTAACATTAATTATTACACACATGTAGTTTGCAAGTGAATGCCGACGATACAGTTTAGTAAAGGTGGGTTTAGACTAGCAAGTCGCTTGCAGAAGTTATTGCTGCAAGTTATTGCTAGCCGCTTGCAGCTGTGTTTACACAGCAGCTCAAGAATTAATCAAGATTCTTCCGCAAGTTCTTTGGCAAGAAACTTGCGTCAATAACTTGCTGATACTGTTTACATATGCTTTCAGTACCACTACGAGTGTCAGCCAAAGTGTAAAATGACAAGTAGGCGGGTGAGATATGCTGCAGCTCGTGTAATTGTAATGCAAAACGTGAAAAAGAAAAAGAGAAGTATTTGGGTTAGAGAGTAGATAATGAGAAGATCGCAAAATGGTGCCTGTAATAACCTTTTGCAAGAACTGAGTATCGAGAACATAAATACTTTTGAAAACTTTTGCAGAATGTCCTCAAATGATCTGGAGTATTTGTTGGTGTTAATAGTGCCCGTCATATCAAACTTCGGTAATGCTATTTCAGCAAAGGAACGTTTGGTACTCACTCTATGATTTATAGCCACCGGTGAGCTACGAATAAAATAGGCATTTCATTTATTTATGTGAAACACACAACCAAAAAAAGTTTGAATTTTGAAATCTTTTCTTTGGAGGAGACTCATACAAGTCCCTAATGTACTTGTTTCATACTCCCGTCAGCACGATTTTTCTGATCGTACCCGATGTATGTAGAGCCATTTTTAACGTTTTGAAAAGGAAAAATTATTTGAAGGTATGTGAAAACACAACAATGAAATTAAATTTTTATTGAAATAAACTGAATTTTACAGAATGATATGCTTATAAAATTGTTTTTTTTTCCTAATGCTCATAAAATGGAAAGTGACAAGCTAAGTAAATAAAACATATAATGATTACACATCATCTTTTTCTAGACTCCTAAAACAACAAGCGAGTGGATGCAGGTGGCAAAGGGGTTGTGTCTTCAAGTTATGCTACTTTCTAAGTACTTCTTTTATAGATGTGTCGAAATCGATGAGATTTCATTTAATGCGCTCATCTTCTTCACTCTATCCTTACAGTCTCGGTTATGCATGTTCCGTATTTCGGGGTAGCTCTCCACAGCTTCAATAAGATGTTCTGTATCCTGCTTCATCCATTCCCGTTTCTTCCCCATTTCTGAAATTTGTTTGCATATAATACATAAGATGGTTGCATAAAATTAAGTCACCACATTAAGTAAAATGTTAAATATGAGTGCTATGCAGACGACATGCTTACTATAACTTGCGCTTCCTACTTGCAGGAAATAGAAATAAATCCTAAAAGCTGCAAGTTACTTGCCGATACTTCTTGCGTGGTGTTTACACTGGAAGCGGAAAACGTGTGCAAGTCACTTCCGCAATAAATTGCTACGGTCGCAAGTCGTCTTGGCGATATGTTTACACTCGCAAATCGTGCGGCAAGTTCCTCCGTGGATGTAAATTGCTGCAATAGCTTGATAGTGTAAACCGAGCATAAACCGAGCATAAAATGATGGTATATATCTCTCAGGATCCTTAGATAACCTAAAAAAAAAAAGACAGCTCTGATGTCTTATACCTGTTGCTACTGCAATTTATTGCGCTACAAACGCTCCCGCTTGTAAAAACCACTGTAGAAATCAAAATAGGCAACCACTATTCGCTTTCACGATCGCGCCGAAGTCACAGTTTAAGTTACTGGCCGCTTGGGGTACTGCTGGCGCGCTGGGCAACCAAATCGAGGCGAAGTGTCGCGACTGTTGTGTTAGACTGTGGTACAAGCGAGGAAAAGAACTCGAGTTGCATAACGACAACCGAAACAAACATCGTTTGCACCAAGCTAAGGTCGACGTATCGGTATTGGCCCCATCGTCCAATGGTGCTTGGTCGAAATACCGATAACAACGGAGCCGTAACAACATTGGGGCCAGTGTAGTTTCCAGTGTTGTGTTATTTCACTGATTTACACTCTGGACCAACACTGTTAGTGCCGTTTGACATGCTTACGATGGCTCTATCCAAATTCAACTGAATATTGGCTCCAACATATGGGTGCTATCTCACAACTATTCGCCAATGTTGGCGCCAAAGTGTGGAAGAAGAGTATTGAGGAATTGCCTCAACAGCAACTTATAAATTGTATTTGTTGATGTTCACGTGACATCGAGTCATAGATGTAATTCTTTTTCGTAGTTGTACTGTTCATAAAACAGTAAAAATGATCAATTGTAATTCTGACGAACAGTTGTCAGAAGGGGTTGTTGGAACTTATTATGAAACATGAGTCTCGTTTGTGTTTACTGCCTAAATAGATAGGGCCTATTTGGTAACTTCAATAAAATGAAATTTCTATTACAATAAAATCTACAAAGCAGTTTTCAGAAAATTCTTTGATGGAAATAACATATCGGTACTAGGATAAATGCGCCATCTCTCATAGAAACAAGATAGTCGGGTTACCTCATTGTAGTTACAAAATACAAACTTTTCAGTCAAGGAATATGAAATATTACGCTGTTGCGGAAGATGTAAGAAACTCGTGTAGAACTGCATCTTAATCAGCGCTGAATGCGCTGTTACCACGCCGAAACATTTTCTTTACTGCATGGGGAACAGTTCTCACAAAACGATAATAGAAAATGCCATACTTCGAACTGTAAAGTTGTAATAGCACATTACGTTTTGTCGTAAATATTGACAGATTTTCATTCGATGAACAAGAGAACTGGGTTATTGTAAGTGAGCAGATCTCTGCTATACTAAGCTGTAAGTTTTTAAACTATTTTAATATTGTAGCATGGATGTTTCAAAATAATTTCAAGTCTTTGGTAACTTCCATACCGTATTGTAGGAGCAATATCAAATAGGATTTGTCATATGATTTGATTAGGCCTACATAAGACCTATGCTGTATAATTATTGTAGGTATCAACCAGCCCACAATTGTAACTAACTAAAATATTCGAGAACTATTCGTATGCAGTTGCCATACTAGAGACATAGTAACAGCAACCTACTGTTTACAGTTATCTCAGCATTTTCTGGGATTCTATTGTAAACCTACCTATGATGGACGAGCCGTAAAAAATAAATATTTTTCACATCCTCATTAGTCGTCACCGCAAAGGTCACCTTTCTTATTGGCACATGTTGTTTTCCATTTTTCTGAATACTTTCAAATCCTTCTTAGGGTTGTACTGGAAGCTATTTACTGTATTTCTTTACACACAAAAAATGTTCGTTGTGACACCGGATTGCGCCGACAGCCGGCGATTTTTTAGTCCAGTGTTTTCATCACTGACTTAAAATGGTGGCAGTGGGTTGTGGTAGTAGTAGGTGTTGTGTGGTGTAATGAACGTTGGGGATTGTGTGTTAGTTTTAATTGTTTGCACTTCGAAAATTATGTAACATAGCTTGTCGTGGAAATTGGTGTATGCAAAATGAGCGCCGGGTATAATTCTTCGGAAGTTTGTCGTTTATGCACGACTGGCGGTGGGCTGAGGATGCACATATTTGACAAGGAAGGGGAACAAAGACAGCTGCTCTTCAAAATTAAATCGTGCTTACCTATCATGGTGAGTATATACGCTCTGTAGGGAAAAATAGGGAAATACGCGAAAATGCCTTTACAGTTGGATGCAAACTACATGTGTATGTGATAGGGCTCAGCATGATATTGAAGGCGTTTACTGGCGATACACCTATAAATCCCGCATAGAGAAGTTAGTGATGAAAGACCTTTAGGTATGAAAAAGAGTAGCTACAGGAGCTGGCTTCGGGCAGCACCTGCTATTAAATTCAGTTAACTAGTAACTTCAAGTAACTAGTAATTTCAAGTAACTTGTCTCTTGATTATTTTCATTGTTTTGAATAACAGTCCAACATGTGAACTATTTAAAACAAGTTATCAGTTTCAGCTCACAGCTATACAATCATTAGACGCCTACAATTCAGTGTTGTCTTTCTGCTTTCCTTTATAAGTGGCCACAAAAAGCTGATAAGTCTTGAAGCATAGTGATGGATGGCATGTAGGCCCCTACCTGACGTTTTAGCTAATGCCCACTTGTATCACTTTGATTTCACTTGAAGTTTACAGCACTGCCATTTTCTGTTGTATTTAGAAGCCTCATGCAATGCTCATACAGCAGATTTACACATAAGCTACAGTTGCTGATACAAACGAAATTATGTATGTATAAAATATGTGGCTCAGTTAATATAGCTTCATGGTTTTTCAGTTACTGTTAGGCCTACTGAGAAAGAAGGTTACAAATTATCAAATCTGTTAAAGATAGGGCTACCACCAAACATTTTAGAACTGATTTGTACATTGAATGTCAATGTATTTGATTTCAGATATCAAAGGAAGATACCCTTCCAAAGAAAATATGTTACCGCTGTGCATACAAGTTGGACATGTTCTACGAGTTCCGATTGAGTTGCCTGAATTCTGAGAACATGTTGAAGAATGTAACAGAGAAGCAGTTACCTGTCGAGAATGGACAGAGAGATGAGGTTTGGTGCTTTCTGCTATTTATGGGAGGGGAAGAGTTAAAAAAAATAATAATAGTTCCATTTTAGGTTACTGTGAATACTGTATGTTAATGGATTAACACGTAACACATTGGTCTGAGCACTAGTAATTTATTACGAAGTGTGTTACACACAACCAAACAGTTGATTTTTTAAATGTGTTTTGCCATTTATAATCATAAAAGTTGAAGGGTCAAGAGTCACCTATGTTCATAGATGGGAGAGTGTGGTGCCACATTTGTAAACTTGACAGTTAAAGTGTCGGATAGGAAACTAATTGTAAATGGCATAATGTATTAAAAGTTATGTGAACAAGTATTTGTCATCATTGTTGTATACTGTTTTAGATCTGGAATATTTTTGATTCTCTCTCTCTTCTTTGTGTGTGTGTGTGTGTGTGTGTGTGTGTGTGTGTGTGTGTGTGTGTGTGTGTCAGGGATTCACATTCTAATTGTTCATTTTTTTTTTTTTTTTTTTAATATTCTGAAATTGAATTGATGGCTTCCATAGCCTTAGACTGTGGTCGTGTGCGTGGGTGTGTTTTTTTGTGTTTGTTGTCTAATTCCGATGAAGGCCTAGTTGGCTGAAAGCTCACTTTCTGAAAGTACTTTTGTTGTGTCTATCTGCGACTCAATATCTCTGCTATATGGTGAGTAGCAACTATCCTTTTCATAATATTGTTAAATTTTGTCAAACTGTGAGGTGTTCATGATGTACAAAGATTTTCCCGGTAGGAGTCTGTATCCTAGTCTGCAGGGATAATATTCTGTGTTCATATGTGTATCAGCAGCACAGCTCATATGTCTATCACATAATTAATCTGTGCAGGAATTGTCCATAAGAAACACTTTTTAGTGTCATATTGGAGATTACTTTTAACAAATGGCTGATTAGGTGCAGTGAAATACAGATTTTATTTCATATAAAATTTGTATGGTTTACTCATCATAGATTTTCATCTAGGTATACACCAGTACGTAAAAATCTGCATCCATCTGTGTCTGTCTTGTTAGTTCCACCTATATTATTGATAGAGGTTTGGTGTGAATTTGGAAGTTTTAGTGACAGTAACTAAGATTTACTTATAATAACCTTCAAATTTTGATCCTGGAGATACATAGGCCTAGTTCATCATTTTGTTTGTCAACAAATAGCAGCAAGATGTCCGCATAGCTTACCGATTGGGAGTTAAGAGGTGGCTCTATATAGCATTCATTTATTTATTTACACTAGGATATGTGAAGTGCTAACAACTGATCACTGGGCTACGCCTTGTGTGACTGTTTCGTATCTGGATTGGAAACTCATGACAAGATCATAGTTTTTGCAAGTCAGCTTTTTATAAGGCTTACAATTAATTAGGTTTTGAGTAAGCAGTTACATGAATATGGCATTTATATTGAATGATCAAGTTTATTTAAGAATAACTCATATTTTACTGAATCAAAGTCTTTAGTGAGGTCTTGAAATGTGGCCTGCTGTTGGGTACTACACAAGTTATGATTGCTGTTACAGTGTTGATCCTTTCGGAAGCCGTGCTGTCTACCTGTTAGTAACTTCTTTTTCAAGAAATAGCCATTAAGTCATGTCAGCAATACAAGCATTAGTCAACAACAGTGTTATTGCACCTGGGAGTGGGGGTGTTTTGGTCAGCTGGTGTGTTTACCTGTGCGTTTGAAACCCAACATAACATGTTCTGCTGTTCTAACAACCAGACAACTTGCTTGTAAAGCTGTTCAGACTTCCACAGTGTATATGACAGTTGAAAAAATTGATATGGTTTTTGTTTACAGTAGCATCACTGCATGTTTCGGTAACAATTGTGGCAGGCCAAGTGCAATATTATCATGGGTGGGTAGCAAATACTGTATTGAAGACGAGTATTAATGAAATGGGACTAAAGTGTGGAACCTCTTCCTTGGATCGTTTTTATGCACTGTGCTCCACTGCAATGCATTTGGAAAAGTGTGTTCTCTGATACTCTGGTTGATCAGATGGGTAACTATAATAGCTAATTCTTTATTTTTTATTTTATTTTTTTTAAATCACAACATTACAGAAACATTCCCAACTTGACGAGTAGTTATTCCATAGGTTACTTATTATCCTGCCTATTTCCTTTTCATTCACTTATTTGAATTTAAGGGGTGGCTCTTGTATGGGGCAGAGCTTTACCTTCCACTCTCATTTGTGATATTACCGGGATTGGAGCTGCAAATATTATTTATTAAAAATGTTGCCAATCTTATTAGTATCTGTAATTATTTTTCCTTCGTGTCTGATTTTACAATTTCAGGCTCTGGCTTTGGGATGACTTGAAAAGTTTATTATGTTCCATGAAGACTTGGCTATATTGGCTGATTAAGAGCTATTTCATTGCCTCCTTCATCCATATCTGTACATCTCCTCTGGCCTCTTCTCTGTGCCCTCCTCCTCCTCCTCCTCCTCCTCCTCCTCCTCCTCCTCTTATACATCCCCATCTCCTCCACCCCTTTCATTCTCCACTTCATCGCCCTTACCCGAGTAGGAGGCTGGTGGTTCCCGCCACTACTGAATTTCTTTCCAGATCATAACTAATAAATATTATAAATAATTAATACCAGATTTGATTGAAATGGTTCTTTTAACCCTTGACTCTGACCGCATATGCACATCTCAAATATATTTCACATATAGTTAACATATTTCATGTGCTTGTACACACATTTAATTTGTAAGTCTAGTGAATTTGGCCCTGCAGTTTCACTTTCAAGCCGCCCTACATCTACATCGATACTCCTCAATCCACTTTAAGGCCTGTGGCGGAGCGTACCCAGTATCACTGATAGTCATTTTCTTTTCTGTTCTACATGCAAACAGAACGTGAGAAAAATGACTGTCTATATCCCTCTGTATGAGCCCTAATTTCTCGTATATAATCTTTGTGGCCCTTATGCACAGTGTATTTGGAGGCAACAGAATTGTTTTGCAGTCAACTTCAGATGCCAGTTCTCTAAATTATCTCAGTAGTATTCCTCGGAAAGAACATTGTCTGCCCCCCCCCCCCCCCCCAAGGATTCCCATTTGGGTTCCGAAGCATATCCATAAGACTTAAATATTGTTTGAACATAACAATAACAAATCTCTGAATTGCTTTGATGTCTACCTAAAATCCGACCTGGTACTGATATCAAACACCCGAGCAGTACTCAAGAATAGGCTGCACTAGTGTCCTACATGTGGTCTCCTTTACGGAATTCTCTCAATAAATCAAAGACAACCTGTCGCCTTTCCTACCACAATCCTTGTATGCTCGTTCCATTTCATATCACTTTGGAATGTTCTGCCCAGATATTTAAATGACGTGACTGTGTCAAGCAGGACACCCCTAATGCTGTATCCGAACACTATAGGTTTGTTTTTCAACTCATCTGCAATAGCTTACATTTTTCGACATTTAGAGCAAACGGCCATTATCACATCAACTAGAAATTTTCTCTAAGTCATCTTGTACCCTCCTGCAGTCACTCAACTTCGACCCAGCTCAGTTTTTATAATGTCATTTTTCCTGAACTATGTGTTGTACATATTCTGAGGCATCAATGGATCACCAATTGGAGGGCAGCGTGGAGGGTAAAAATCGTAGAGGGAGACCAAGAGATGAATACACTAAACAGATTCAGAAGGATGTAGGTTGCAGTAGGTACTGGGAGATGAAGTAGCTTGCACAGGATAGAGTAGCATGGAGAGCTGCATCACACCAGTCTCTGGACTGAAGACTACAACAACAACATTTGTTGTACAATGATAAATTTTTGAAAGTACGTACAGTCAGATGTGGATCCTGTCTGCAAAAGGTGTCGTGAATAGAGGTAGTGGCGACCAAGTAATGAATTTAAATGACTTGCCTGGCGCCGCAGTTTTTCGCAGATCTCAGTGTTTGTGATTTAATGTCTCCCGAATTACATGCCATACGATGATATAATTTTTGGCGGTATGAATACAGTTAGTAATAAAGAAGTTATAAATTAAAACTTTGTGCCCCATATGGAAGCTTTAGTACATGAACAGTGAAAATGTGGTAAGTGTTAAGCTTCTATCCTTTTGTCATTTTATGGAGGTCCTTAGCAAGAGAGAATTTCCTACAGCTTTGAAGTTACATATAAAGTTCGTTGCAGGTCTGTGAGTGCTCTTATTCGCAAATACTGTATGACTAAAGTATTGTATTCGCAATTTGTGGGCTACACTGCTTTATCATCCCCACACCTTTGAGAGGTAGATGGCTCTTAACCACATAGCGACAATTTCCAGATGGTAAATGATACGTATATCAGGTTTGGTTGAAATCAGTCCATTGGTTTAGGAGGTGTGGAATGTACATACATACATACATAATACATTTTTATAATAGTTGTGCTTCGTTGTACTTGTCTTGAAAATCTGCAGCTTTGTTGGCAACTTTAGCAGGTGCAGTTACTGAATATTTTGTGTGTGTTTGATCATTTTTGTTGGAAGTGAAAGTTTGGTGTTTTTTGCATCTTGGTTATGGGTTAGTAAAAACAGAGTCCAAATGTCTTAGCATACTATTATAATATTTGCCTGTTTGCTTTCTGACACTTTACACTGGTAAACCAAATTACAATCCTAAGTAGCTAATTCATTTTGTAGAGCTTTGATGTCAGATTGCTTTACATTTACTTATTCCCCACAAATTTTGTTATTTTTGGCATGCTTGGTTTACACAGTACACTAGCTAACTGTGGTCAGAGTAGCAAAAAATAAAATCCACATTCATGCACCTAACACTGCCTTTATTTGTTTACTAAGCATAATGTGATCTATTCTACTACATGTGGATTTTGTTACTGTAGGGTTAGTATTGACTACATTTAAATGTTAGAATGTCCAGGATTGAATAACAGCAATGTGGAAGGGATAACTTGCTACTTGCCATGTAGAGGAGGCATTGAGTTGCAAAAGGCACAATGAAGAGACTATTCAAAATTTTAATTTAAGCTTTCAAACAAAGTCCCCTCCTCTGTAGTATCAGTCTTTCCTTTTCACATTATATCTCTTATGTAATTGCTATTGAATGTAATTAACAACAAACTGTTCACGAATCTTTTCAGAGCTTTAAACATTTTTTGGATAGTATGTTGTTTTGTTGTTGCAAAGGTTTCATTTATAAAGCTGTAGCCTTTGCATGATTTAGAACCAAATGTTTTTCTCTCTGCATATTTCACTGTCATTTTAGCTTCTGTTGTGAAAGTTTTACTTTTTAAGTCTTTAACTTCATCATGAGCACATAGCTTATGTGGTAAGTACAGTCATTGTTACTCAGATTTCGTCTTGGTTTATCTTCCATTCACAACCAGAACTTTTGTTTTAAGTTCACATTTGCACAATCAAAATGAAACACCGTTTTCCATTTAATTTAATATGGACTGGTAAAGAAATCTACTCACCAAATGGCACAGGAGAAAATACATATAAAAGATATGGAAATGCGCAAGCTTTCAGAGCCAGTATCTCCTTCCTCCTGCAGAAGAGTTGAGGGGAATGGAAGTGGGATAAAGGAAAAAGACAGGAAAGGTTCAGCAAATAGAAAAGAGTTATGTAAAGTTGCCACTCAGGGGAGACTTACTGGATGGGGTAAAAAGAGAAGACATTGTTGGTGCCTATACCAGATGAAATTTGAACACGTGAGAACTTACAGTGGAAGTTAGGATGATAAGCAAGACAGAGATTACTGGGGAAAAAATGTGCAAGTGTCAGTAAGAATGGAAAGCTGAGTGCATCATACATTATAGATAGTTCAGGTGGGTGAGGAAAAATAGGCAAGTCAGAAAATAAAATATAGAAAAATAGAAGGGAGCGAAGAAAAGGAATAGTTACTAAAAATAAATGGTGAGAGCACAGAAAATAAGATACATTTAGGCCACATGGGTGGCAAGGAACAAGCACATGTTGTAAAGCTAGTCCCCACTGGTGGAGTTCAGAGAAACTGGTGCCAGGAGGGAGAATCCAGCTGGCAAGTGATGAGACAGGTACCAAAATCGCGACTGTCGTGCTGTAGAGCCTGCTCTGCAAGATGATGATGTGTGTTGCCTTTATGCACCCTTTGTCCGAGCCCATTCATCCTGACTGATAACTTGCTGGTAGTCATACCATTGTAAAAGGCTGAACAGTTGTTACGTAACAGTTGCTGCATGACATGGTAGGTGACTCTCACTTGATAGTATATGTTTTTCCGCTGGCAGGGCTTTTATATATGATTGTAGGATGGTGCATTGGCAAGTCCTATTGTGGGGACAGTCATAGTGGTAGGAACCGTTGGGTAGTGAAATGAATGGAGGAGCAGCATAGCGTATGACTGGGTTATTGTGGAGATTGGGCAGGTACAAAAAGCTATTCTAGGTGTGGAGGGCAAAATGTCACATGAAATGGATGTCATTTCAGGGCATAGTTTTAGGTAGTCGTAGCTCTGTTGAAGTAACTGATAAATACATTGAAGACCAGAATAGTACTAATGACGAGCTGAATTCCAAAGTTTTTTCTGGGTTCTCGCCACTCACCAGGATTAAATTTGTGTTAGTTTATGTGGCCTCAGAATGCTGGTCCCTGGCATGAATCCTCCCAGTGGATTAGTGTCGAGGTCCGATGTGCCGGCCAGTCTGTGGATGGTTTTTAAGGTGGTTTTCTATCTGCCTTGGCAAATGCGGGCTGGTTCCCGTTATTCTGCCTAAGTTACACTATGTCGGCGATTGCTGCGCAAACACTGTCTCCACAAAAGCGTACACCATATTACTCTACCATGCAAACATTGGGGTTAAACTCGTCTAGTGTAAGTCATTTCTGGGAGGGGTCCACTGAGGGCCAAACCACACAATAACCCTGGGTTTGGTGTGGGGCGACAGTGGACTGCTGTAGCGTGTTGTGGAGTTGTGAACCACTGAGGGCTACGGTGGGGACGAAGCCTCTCCGTCGTTTTTAGGTCCCCAGTTCAATACAATACAATACAACACTGCAGTGGTGGATCCTATGCATGTTGGGTGCATGATGATGGAATCATTAGATTTTAGGAAAGGAAGTATCTAAAATTCCAAATATAACAGAGTAGGGTCATGTTGTAGGGACCTGAGAAAGGGTGACGAAGCAGTGCTACACATTAGGAATTCTTGGAAAGCATGGATGAGGTAATTTTGAGGTAGTGGTGTGATTCAAGTTGGGATATGGTCAGAACTCTTAAAGGCAGGATTCAGTGTCAGATTTGCTGCTTGAAAGGTTTTAGATTGGGTTCTCGCCACTCACCAGGATTAAATTTGTGTTAATTTATGTGGCCTCAGAAATTCTTTTCAGTAACTATTTCTTTTCTTTGTTCCCCTTTTTGTTTTCTGACCTGACTGTTTTTCCCTGCACTCCTTACCTATGTACAATACACTTAGCTTTCCACTCTCATTGACTCTTGAATGAAAGCTCCGTGTCTCTTTCTTGTTTATTACCTCATTTTCCATCTCTCTGTTCTCAGGTACTCAAATCTTGTCTGGTGCAGGCACCAATAATCAATCTTCCTCCCCATCCAATTAGTCTCCCTGACTTTGGGCTCTAGATGACTTTTCCATAACACTCTCCATTTTCTAAACCTTCCCAATCTTTTTCATTCATCCCTATTCCTTTCCTTTCGACTCTTCTGCTATGAGGAGGAGCCACTAGCTCTGAAAGCTTATGCATTTCCATATCTTACACGTTTTCTTCTGCCACCAGTTGGTGAGTAGACTTTTGCTGTATCAGTATTATATTGTATTTTCAAACAATGATTATGTTAGTTTTATTTTCGATGCACGCAATTTCCCTACAGCAAAGTTTTGAAACTTTTCGACTTGATGTTACACTTCACTTGTAAGATGCTGCTGCTACACTGTCAAATTTGTCCAATTCTACATGTCGCTTTTCCACAACTTTTGATATTATAGTGCAAGTTAAACACACTCTGTGATTGTACATGTTGGCATTTTTACACATACAGCACTTACTTATACAAACTTTACTTTTATTTGTCAAGCAGTTTGACTGACTATTCACACTTGACATCACGTTTGCTAATGTTGAGGTATTGTGGAGTATTTGATTATTCAGTGCAAGTTTTCAAGACAGTCTTCACATCCTTGGTGATTTTTACTGTATGGGCACTCGGCCGTGATCTAAGGCATGTTCCCGTGCCTAATATTTTCTCTCTTAATGTTAAGAGAATTTAGACTTCAAAGATGCAGTTAGTATTTTCAAATGTAAACTGGCTCACACACTATGCTCTGCAGTAACATAGTATCATAAATACTTGCATAGTTGGTCATGAACTATACTCAAAAACTCTCTCCGAAATACATTTATTGGAGTGGGTTTGTAATATTTGATGATGCCGCTTGAACAGGTGTTGTGTTAAACTTTGGAATGTTTGTTCGAATGAAGAGTAAGGACGAAAATTTATATTGCTTACATTTCTAGTGTGTTGACTAACTAATACCAGTCATCTCCTCCCACACTCCTTAAACTTTGTAATGATGTGTGGCAAAGGATACTCGAGCTGTCATTACCCCCCCCCCCCCCCCCCCCCTTTCTCTAAACCATTTATGAATGGTGCACGGAAAGAACTACTGTCAGAAAAATTTTACATACTTTTTACAAAAATATACTTAAATGTTTACATGCTGCTGATTTATAGGTTCATAAGTACTAATTATTTCTATTAAAAAGTTTGTTATGGTATAGAAAGATTGGCTTAGGAGAAACAATTTTGCTTACTTGAAAATACTTCTTTCAGAGATTTTATTTCTGTGAATAGATAATCATATTTCTTTAGCTGTATTTTACTACTTTCTGTGCCAAAATTAGTCAATAGAGGGCTAGGCAGCAGTTTTCGTGAACTCTACACATAATTGTAATTGCTTTCAAATGTGGAGTGGTCCCTTTTGCATGAAGGCTTACTCCAAAATCTGCACCTGTGAGGATGTATCAAATCTAAACCAGAATTTAAATCTGACAGCTGTTGTAAGACGGAAATAAGTGTGATCTTGACAGAATGTCGGTGGGGATGTTGGGAATAGCGTTGTGATGCAGTTTCTGTGACATGACTGGCAGAGTCAGACCACTATGTGAACAAGAGATGCACAGGTGTGGTGCGCAGCTCATAATAATCAAGTGTTTTGCAAAAGAAGGCACCAAACCTGCAGAAGTTTTGAGATGGTTCCTTGAACAATTTTGGGAAGAAACCCATTCGAAGACTCAAGTGTGTTAATGGCGTACAGTAAAACATCTGTGTCAGGATAGGTAGCTGTGGAAAATGTATCCCACCAAAGATGACCACAGATAAGCATCATATCGGATAACAATTATGCTGTATAGGATCTTATTGCAGAAGATTTTCTGAAATTTCTTAGGTGATATGAATAAGCTATGGAAGTGTTGGCAGCCAATCTGAAATGTGATTCTGCATCCACATAATACTCCGCAAGCCACCTAACGGTGTGTGGCAGAGGATACTTCTGGTACCACTAACTGATCACCCCTTCCATGTTCCACTCGTCAATAGCACATGGGAAGAATGATTGTTGGTAAGCCTCTGTATTAACTCTAATTTTTCGAATTTTCTCGTCATGGTCGTTCTGTGAGGCATGTGTGGGAAGAAGTTATCTGTTGTCTAACCCTGCTTGGAAAGTGCTCTCTCAAAATTTCAATAGTAAACATCTCCGTAATACACAATGCCTCTTGTAATGTCTATCACTGGAGTTTGTTGAGCAAGTCTGTAACACTTTCGTGCCGACTAAACAATCCTGTGTTGAAACACGCCACTCTGCATTGGATCCCACAAATATGAACAAAACTGAAGAACTGGTCAAACAAGTGCCTTGTATGCCATTTCCTTCATGGATGAGTTACATTTCCTTAAGATTCTTCCTACAAATCTCTCTTGTCATCTGCTCTCCTTACTGTTTGTTTCATGTGGTCATTCCACTTAAGGTCACTCTGGATAGTCACTCCTAGATTTTTTCTGGTGGGTACTGTTTCCAACAGTTCATCAATAGTGTAGTTATGCAGTAGTGAATTTCTTTTCCTGTGCGTGCGCAATATGTTACACTTATTTACATTCAGGGTCCAGGACCAGACCCTGCACCATTCATCGATCCTCTGCAAGTCATTCTGCAATACAGTTAAGTCTTCTGGCGTTTCTGCTTTCTTATAGACAAGTGAATTATCTGTGAACATTCTTAAAGAGCTTCCGATGCTTCCTACTAGATCATTTATGTACACTGTAAATAGTAACAGTCCTATCACATTTCCTTGGAGTACTCCACAAATAACATTTACATTCGTCAATTTTGTTCCATGAAGAGTGATGTGAGTTCTGTCTGTTGAATCCAGTTCCAAATCTAGTCAGATACTTGGTAAGCTTGTGGTTTTTTTTTTTTTTTTTTTTTTTTTTCCACTAAACATCAGTGTGGGATTCTCCTGCAAAACAATGCAAGATTGGATTCTGCTGTTTTAAAGAAGGGAAGAGCTGGAGGAAATTCATTGAGAAACGCCGGAACACCCTTACGGTCCAGATTTATCACCTGTGATGACCAAATGTTTGGACTGCTGAAACAATAATGTGAACACCAGTTTTATGACAGTGCATCACTAGAGGAGTCTGTATGAACTTGGCTGCGCCCATGTCCCTTGTGTTTCTTTGAGGAAGGCATCAAAAAGTTGCCAGTTTGATGGCAAAAATGAGTAGCAAAGTGACCAGGCTATGTAGAAAAATGAGGTGAGTGTATCTTTGTTTTGATTCAGTATCTTTCTTTTGATTCAGTAAAGTTTACAAAAAACAATCTCAGTTCCTATTTGATCTCCCCTTTTACATAAATACTGTGCAAGCCACTGTACAGTCCATGGCGAAGAGTACTACTCATTCCCTTCACTGTTCCATTTGCAAATGGAGTGACAGAGGAACATCTGCCTAGATGCTTCCATACAAACTCTAAAATTACTTATCTTGTCTTTGCAGTCCTTACAGAGAGATGCATTGGTGAGAGTAGAGTTGTTCTGAAGTCAGGAGGAAAAGGCATTTTTCTGTTCTTTGTCAGTAATGTTTCATGAAAAGATTGTAGTCTTCCCTCCATGGATTCCCATTTGAGTTCATGAAGCAGTTTTATAATTCTTGCATGTCAAACAAATCTACCTGCTACAAACCTAGCAGCAATCCTTTGAATTGCACCAATGTTTTCCTTTAACCTGTCCTAGTGGGGATCCCAAATGCTCAAGCAGTGCTCAAGGACCCTCTCATATATCTGAGAACATGTTCCGTATGCTCAGACCTTCATTAGCCCCCCATCCATTATTTGTAGGATATCATGCAAGAAAGGGGCAAGCTTGAATTTCAGATGAAAGATACTTCTTAAATCTATGCTGATATGTGGGCAGAAACTTTGTCTCAAAGAAATTTGTTATATTTGAACTTAGAATCTACATCTATATTTTGCAAACTACGGTCAAGTGCTTGGCAGAGGGTATGCACAAGAGTTCAGCAGAAAACAGATGGTAAAGGTAGGTCTGTTGGTCTGTAATTTTGTAGTAAGAATCTTCTACCCTTACTCTATACAGATGTCAGTTGCACTTTTTTTCTTATCACTTGGTATTTTGCACTGGGCAGGAGATTTATGATAAATGCAAATCAAATATGGGGCCAGTGTGGAAGAAACTGAATTGGCATTCCATCTGGACCTGGTTACTTATTTGTTTTCAACTCTTTCAGTTGCTTTTCAGTGCCAGGGATACCCATTTCTGTGTCTCCCATACAGGCGTCTGTGCAATGGTCAGATGATGGTATGTCTGTATGTTTCTCCTGCCCAGTGAGTTTCAAAACTTGAAATTTCAATTTCAGCTCAACTTTCCTTTTACTGTCTTTTATTGCCGCACTAGACTTGTTGGCGAGTGGCTGAGTAGAAGTCTTCGATCGTGTGAGTTATTTTACATATGATGCATGTCCAGAAAGTAATTGTTTTGGAAAAAAGCTTCATAAAAACACTTTTTGAAACCAAAATTCATTTTTACTAGAAACACATTTTTAAACTATTTTTCTACAGTTTCCACCATTGTTCACACATTTCTTGTGGTGGGAAACCAATTTTTCTATTCACTCTTTCTAGAAACATGCCACCAGCCAATGCAGAACACTGTTTTTTGTGTAATCATCACTGTCAGTACCCTCTTCTATATCATGCTTGAGTTCAAGAACGAATCTTAGTCGGAAGGAAGCGAGATCAGGGCTGTGTGGTGGGTAATCAAACTCCTCCCAAATGAATTGTTAAATAAGATTTTGAGTGACATCAGTAGAATAGGGACATGGTTGACATCAAGCAACACAATACCTTGACTGAGCATTCCACACCTATTTTTATTTTATTATTTTTTTTTAATTGAGCACCGAAGTTTCCCCAGTGTTGCACATTGACAGTTTCGCCTCTGGGAACAAGTCAACCAGAATGCCCATTCTGTCCGAGAACACAGCGCACATGATTTTCTTGTGCCAACAGCATTGCTTTGAATCTTTACTCTTTTTTGGGTGGCGGGACGGAACTTGACTGCCTCCACTCCATCTGTTGTTTTGATTCTTGAGTGACATGGCAAACTTAAGTTTCATCACTACTCACAATTCTGTTTAAGCATTCATCTTCATCACTGTATCAGGTAAGAAATGTCAAATCACTGCCAATTCACTTCGTTTTGTGGACATCCATAAGCATTTTCAAAACCCAGTGGGAACACAATTTGTGAAAATTTAAGCGATTTGTGACAGTCTTGCATAAAACAGATTTTAAAATTTGGGGAACCTTACTACAAAGCATTCTTATAGTGAATCAAATATTTTCACTAATTTTCTCACACATTTTCAACCAAACCATCACTGACAACAGAAGGGCACCCACTCTTGCTTCACCATGAATATTAGTTTGTACCGCATATTCCATCAATCATTAAATTTTCACTGTAAACTCTCTAAGAGTTCTTAATGATTTTCAGCTAGCTTAACATTCATTACATTCGATTTTCAGCTAGCTTAACATTCATTACATTCAAAAACTGTATTACAGAACACACTCACAGTTGTCAAACTCAGAGATTGCCTTAAACATTTTGAATGGTCACTAAAAATATGCAAACACAGCACAATCTGGCTGTAGTGATGTCAGTAGAAAGCCAGTGAACCAGAGAGATGAGTGAGAATGTGCAGAACCGATCCTAGTGCTGCAGAGGTGGCAGAATGAAATGGCACTTACTTTCTGGATACACTTCATAGGACTAGAATTTGCTTGGGTTCTCAGTAAGATCTTTTGCTAATTAATCATGGTGGAAATTCTTGTATGCTTTGTGCCCCAGTCTTTTTATACACACACAAATTTCTACTATCTTTCACCTATGAACGTTTTACCATTCGAGGGTGCAATAATCTCTTGTTTCCTCAGCATTTTCTGAGTTTTGTAATTAAACTACAGTGTTTATTTTCCAAAATTACTCGGCACATACTTCTACAGAACATTGTTCACAGTTTAAACCTCACCCAAAAATCCTACACGTCCATTATATTGGAAATAAATAACATCTTGCCAGTAACTGCTTGTCTGCTCTCTCCAATATAAAAATTCTCCTAGTCTTGATTAATTTATTAGCTTAACAATTGTCGCTATGATACCATGATCACTAGTTCCTTTCTCTGTACTGACACGGTCTATAAGATGAGGCCTGTTTGTAGTTACAAAGGCTAAAATATGTACATTGAATGTGGGTTTTTGAACTTGCTGCTCAAGACATTTTTCGGAAAATGTGTTCTGAACTACTACGCAAGACTGTCCGTGCCACCTGCAGTGAGTACATACCTGTATATGTGACAGTTTGTGATCTGAGTACTTCCGTCTACTGATGTTAAACTTTCTTTGAATGATTCTGCAACAGTTATGGTTGAATGGGGTGGCTGGTAGAAACATCCAGTGATTACTTTGAGTTCACCTAGGCCACTTACTCACATCCAGGTAACTTTGCAGCGAGACTTGGTTTTGACATTCATAGACTTTATATTTTTGTCAGCTGCAATGAACAGTCCCACCTTCTACGGTATAGAACTTATCTTTTTCATATATGTTCCAAGCCTTGGTAAATATTTTGGATCTTTCTACTTCAGGTTTCTTCCATGTCTCCATTCCAAGTATTATTTGTGTACTACAGCTTCCTGGAGGACAGTAAATTCAGGGACTTCGTTGTAAATGCTTCGGCAATCTTAACGCATACGACATCAGTCACTGAAAATGTGCAGAAACTGACTAGTTTTGTGTCCTGAAAGTTGGTTAGTATTCTTAAAGCAAAACTAGCTGACTCTAGTTTTCAGCAGCTCTTCTATTCCCCCCCCCCCCCCCCCCTCCCCTCTTCCCTCCACATGCTCCAGTGTTAATGTTAAGTTGAGAGAGAAGAGCACTGTTATTATGTACTTCATTATGTAAACATCGTCCCTCAATCACTATGTTGCCATGCTGCTTTCTGAGCTCACTTGGTGTGGATTTAGCCTTCAATAGGTATTTAGAGTTCAGAACTTATGCTTGACTGGAATTCAGGTTTGGGCAGGCCCAAGTTCTGAATTTTGAGAAGCTTTTCATATATTTGATTTTCATTTATTCTGTTACAGTACAGTTCAAGAATGTGTTTTGGTGGCTGTTTCAGATCTGTGTAGTATCAGTGCTTTTACGCATCTCTCTTCTGTTGCCATGATTGCCTGACCTGCATGCATTTACTCACATTGGAATGGAGGTGTAGGTCATGCTCCACAGAACTCTATAAGGAAGGTGTCTTATGTGGCAGCTGAAATATACACTTAGTGTTAACTGTCTGTATTATGGCTGTGCTACCAGTGAGAGGGATTAACATGACCACAATAATGTTTTATTCCTATTTTGTAATCTTCAGAATGGCCATTTTTGGCTTTAAGGCACGTCATATTTGCGGATGTTACACCTTTTTCTCCATAAAATGTTTTTTAGTTGGTTTACACCTGTTGTTAAATTTTCTTGGCCACAAATTTGATGGACCATTTGTGCTGTTGTGCTTAGGACATCTTAAAGTTACAGAATGGTGATAGCATCTGGGGCGTGTAGCTACAACTCCATTTATGTTTTCTCTTTGTAAATATTGTGACCCATTGAAGACTTACACATATCAGTATCAAAATATTGTAAAATATACGCAATACTACGCCACAAAGCTGATTTGTTGAGGGAAAAAAAAACCAAATCTTCACAAAATATTTATTATATCTTGGTACCTAACTTGCTACTTTTTCATCTGTCTTTGCCCCTGTCAATGATGAAGTACTCACAGGTTGGAAAAAATAAAGAGAGAAACCAGTGATTTTTGAAAAAATGTGTTGTGATTTAGCTAGTTACTGAAATATACATTCAACTTGCTCGTCATTAAAGCAAGCAGTTCACTTGTTAACAAGTGACCCAATAACCTTTTTTCTCTTCTCTAGAGACTTGTTTTATTATAACAGTTAGTGAGTAAATATCAGTTTCTGCTGTGATCATTTCCTTAAGCACCATTTGTTTGTCTAGTGCTAGGATAGTCAACATTTTTTACCTACTTCCCACTTTTGTATCACTGTTAGTAGTAAAATTTTCTAACTGCCCATTGATTCCTCAATAATGATGAATTATAAATCAGGGAAGTAACTTTACAAGGTGTATTAAAGCAAATATAATGAATATAACAGAACACAGCAATTGCAATGGCATTTGTATACACTTGTACAAAGTGTATCTTAGGCTTAGCATTATTGTATAAATAACTTATATTATTCAAGTAGTGCGCTCAGCAGTTTTGTTCCCAAAATTATTCACAAGTGTGTGTGTGTGTGTGTGTGTGTGTGAGAGAGAGAGAGAG
This sequence comes from Schistocerca serialis cubense, assembly GCF_023864345.2. Lineage (NCBI taxonomy): Eukaryota > Metazoa > Arthropoda > Insecta > Orthoptera > Acrididae > Schistocerca > Schistocerca serialis. Next base: position 216,991,402 of record NC_064639.1, on the reverse strand, counting down.
AGAGAGAGAGAGAGAGAGAGGGAGAGAGAGAGAGAATTGACAGGTGCACTGCTAGGGTTACATGGAAGAAAGATGATTGTTTTATCACCTAAGCTTTTCCATCTGCAGCATTCTGTCATCACAGTTGTGCTTCCTACAAGCAGCACCATTCTGCATACAGTGCCTTCATTCTGTAGTTGCAGTATCTGTCCATCCATTGTCTAATTAATTTGCATGTATTTTGCAACCAGTACTATTGTCAATTCCTGTGTTTCTTTGTGCCAAGATTTTATTGTATTATTTTTTGCTATTGTTTTGTCACTTTTTCCATACCATTGGCCTCTCTAAACACTGCGTGTATTAGAGGGGTGTACAAAAATATGAAAACACCAAAACCACAACACAGTAATGTGCCTAATGCGGTATAGGAAAACCATTGGCATTCAAAACAGCTTCTAGTCATCTAGAATGGGTAAAATTGGGTCCTGTACAATTTTCAAGAAAATTTCATACCATTCTTCTTCAAAAATAGTGGCAGGTAATGAAGATGAAGATGGATAGCGATCATACACCCTTCCCTCCAAAGCAGACCACAAAGGGTCAGCTATTGAGATCTGGTGACTTGTGGCTAAGGGGGATGTGACAATTCATCCCCATGCTCACAAAACCAGTCCTGGAGATAGCAAGCTGCGTGAACAGATGCCCTGCCATCTTGGATCACACTATCACCATGGGGGAACAGACATTGTACCATAGGATGGATCTGATCAGCCAGAATGATTATGTAATCCTGGGCAGTACTGTAACTGTGGAGAGTGAGCATGGGGCCCTTGGAATTCTGTGATATGGCTGCCTAAATTATCACTGAAATCATATCATGTTTGACTCTTTGGATGTCAACTAGGCCAGGAATTGGAAAAATATGAAAAAAAGACTCATTTGACCAGTGATTCTCCCATTGCTCCATAGCCCAGGTTTTATGACTTTGGCTCCATCTTTTACCTTTTATAGTCATTTACATCACCGATGTGTGCTTTTCAAATTCCACCATGCACTAAAATTCCCAGCTTATAGAGCTGCCTTAGTGTTATTTTGGTGCTGACAGGATTCGTGAGTGTGGCATTCAGTTCTGCAGTGATTTATGCAGGCATTGTCCTCTTTTAATCACAGTCCTCATAAATTACAGTCTGTAACAACCACTCAACACACACTTTCGTTCACATTGTGACTTAGTGCACATTGTTTTTCCGCTTTAACTGTATGTAGTATAAATCTTCAGTATGGTGTCTCTTGGAATACCAAACACTTCAGCTACTTTGGTTATGGAAGCACGCACTATACAAGCACCATCGATTTTCCCATATTGAATTCACTGGTATAATATGCTCACAACTAGACAGAACTCTGTTCTGACCACGACTGACACTTGCAATATATTGAGAAATTGCACAGGTGCTGTTGCTGGACAATCCAACAGCACAACATGCAGGCTTGGCTAATATCTGCATTGATGTTGAAGCATGCATTTTTTTGTGATGTTTGCATATTTTTGTCCAAATTGTCCAAATCCAGTGTTTAGAAAAGGGAAGGAGTCTGTCGCCTTTCCAGGACCCACATACATCACAGTTGCAGAAGAACATGCCTGCATATTCTATCAGTCCTTCATATGAAACACTTAGGAAGACACATGTTATTTACCATCTTAGAAGTGCTCAGTTACCATCAGTAAAGTGGCTGAGTGCATGAATGGACGCATTAACCTTCCTCAGGGACTTCAAGCACCCAGTTATGGAGCATGCTCTGCAGCATGACTCAAAGGATCTAGATGACTGCTACACCATGTGGGCCATTGGATCCTGCCACCCAGTACCAATTTACCTTAACATTGGAATAGGAATGTTGTCTCCAACTGTTTTTCTATCCCATATCACCCACCTGCACTTGACCTTTGTTAATAACTCCCCAATTTTTCCCATAAGTAGATTTTTTAAATTAGTACTAATTTTTTCTACTCAGTAAGTTATTCTATTACTGTTTTATTGTCATTGTTCTCTCATTGTATTGTCATTTCCTTTCTTTTTAATTCAACAGGACTTCTCAATCTGTCCTTCCTATCGTTTCTAAACAGAAACTGACACAATGCTTACCTTTGTAATGCATTTGACCTCTTCCTGTTTTTTGCACAACTCTCTTCACCTTTCTCTCCCTTGTGCTCACCACAGTGGGGTTTCTATCAATTTCAGATCATAGTGAACTGTCTTCTTCTCCTTGTCCACAACCTATTCTTCCTTCCTCTCTGGAGGAAACTGAAAGTTCTGAAAGGTAGATGTTGTTTCTATTGTATTGTGTTCAGTATGTTCAAAATTAGTTTTTCAAATTTTCATAAGAATAATTGTACACACCAAAATAAGGAAAATAGTTGATATAAATTTGTATCTGAAAATCCTTCATTATTGAGTTATTACTCAAAGTTTATATTCAGTATACTTCAAGGTAAAATCCAACTGAAGATTATAACCAAAAATAGAAGTTGATTTTGTTACTACTGGTGCAAGTCAAACTGCCGGTACACTCATTGTTTTGTCCTGCTGATGTGTCACTACACAGACTTTACGTTTGACATTTGTGTGCATGTAAGGTTAGTCTGTCTTAAAGCTGATAAATATTCTGTTTGACCATGACAAAATAATCATTTCATGACCAGACAATAATTTTTGTGTACAGCTGTGCACATGATACTGGAAATACGGCTGTGCAGCTGTACCATAATGCATTTCTAAGCAGAGGACAGTGTAGTCATCTAGTCATTGCAGCTGCCCTTTGTTGTTTTGATGGCACAGGACCTGTAGCAACACAAATGATGGATTGAGGTAGACCAGGAAGGCTGTTGAAGGCAGTTGGTGTGTGGTCCTGCCCACTCATCTCATATAGGGTACCTGAAGGATGCTTTGTTCTCAGAATGCTATACAATAATTCAAGCAAAATCACATTAATAGTTTTGTTACAAATAAGAAGATTGACAATACTTAACTTAGAATTTACAATGGTGTTGCAAGCAATGGGCGACATGCAATCAATCAAAGTCCTTTGCTGTATACAAGGTCCATGTAAGCAGATGATATGGATCACATGTCACTGCTATCGTAGTGCTCTCCTAGTACTGTGCCAGAAATGTCTGGCCGAGGCTGGCAGGAGAGGCGTTTATATTCACTTCGTCTAGATGCTACTCCTGTCACGGTGACGTCCTGGTCAGCGCGCTATTGGCTGACGTCATCTCATCTCACCACCTTCTCTGGTCGTGCATTCTTAGTCTTCGTGCCAGCACTTGTCTATACACCAGAACATTCCTCCCCCCAAAGCGATGGACCGTTGTCGTGTAGGGAGTGCGAACACGATGGGGGAGGCAGGAGTGTGGACACAAAGCCAGGCTGGAAGCTGTGGCTCCAAGGGACTTCAAGCTTCCGGCCGTACCTCACCATTCAGCCTGCACTCTGGCAGAAAACTCCCCTGGAAAATGACCAGAAGGGGAACCAGATGAAGAATGCGATAACTGCTGCGGTGCGGGCGGGTCCACCTCCATCGGTAGGATGGAGGTGGCTCCGTCTCCATGGGTTCATCCCGCTGTCAGTGTCGTGAGGACACCCTCTGGCGGCTGCTGTGGCTGCACTGTCCTCCGGATCCATGAATCTGGGGAAAGAGAGATTGTAAGATCATCGTGTGCATGACAAAGGCAAAATTGATTTTGATGGCGGCGCTGCAAGCATCTGGACCCAAAATAAGATATATGCAAGCACCAAGTCGACGGATGATCCCACCTTGTGCCCACTGTCTGCAGCCACTAAAAACCCTGTAAAAGATGATATCATGTGGAGTGAAACGATACTGAGGAGAGTGGAGCGGTGTCCGATGGTGGTGGCCGTGAAGTAATTCCGCTGGCGATGGTCCGTTTCATGTGTGCGAGCAATATGAGGTTAGAAACAGTTGCAGTGCTTGATCCCTGGTGTGTGCGGAGTGAAGTTTGGCCATTTGCTGCTTGAAGGTTCTGACAAAACTTTCTGCTTCGCTGTTGTGGACTGTGGATGGAATGGGGCACTAGTTAGATGCCGTATGCTATTGTGTTTACAGAATGTTTGAAATTCATTTGACGTGAACTGAGGGCCATTGTCTGACACTATTACTTCAGGTAAACCTTCTGGGCAAAATATCGATGACAGTACTTGAATTGTGCTGTATGACGTTGTCAAGTACATTGGCACAGCTAAAGGAAACTTACTATATGAGTCAACCACAATCAACCGAGTGTTCCAAAAGGGCTCCGCAAGTCTGTATTTGGGCATCCATACTCTGCCAAGTACAGTGTCGATGTGCTAACTGTTTTGTGTGAACAATCCCCCAGTGTCCTTGGTGAAGTAACTGCAACACTTCTTTTTGCAATGTGTTACGGATCAACACATGACTGTCCACTGTTATTTTGAACAAAAATTACACCTTTCTGTGCAGAGAGGCTATGCCAATGTGCAAAGTATGGACGCACTACAGAGTTCTTTATGCTGTTCAATGAGTGGGGCTAAGATTTGTAAATATATTTTAGCAGAATGTACAAATCTGGATCAGCTTCCATGGCCTGTGCAATTTTCTTATAGTTCAGTGGAAAAGACTGAAGCAATTCAGAATTCTGAGCATCGATGTGACAACATGCAGCAGAAATGTCAAAGTTTGTATCATGGCTGATTGGAAGGCGTGAAAGTGTGTCTGCATTACCATGTTAGCTGTCAGACTGCAAAGCCTTGTGATCTGTTGCTAAGTAGAATTTTCTGTCGGACAAATAGTGGTGAAATTTGGTGACACCATACACAGTAACCAAAGCCTCTTTCCCAATTTGTGAATAGTTACACTGAGCTTTGGACAACATTTTTGATGCGAAAGCAATAGGCCTGTCTTCATCACGAATTCTGTGCAAAAGTACTGCACCGATTCCGTAAGAGGAAGTGTCAACTTGCAATACAACTGGTTTGTTAGGATCAAAGTGAACTAAGCATTGATCACTGAGCAATGCGTCGTTAAGTTTTTGAAAAGTCACTTGGCATTCATCTGGCCAAACAAAGGGGACATTCTTGCAACACAAGTGACGCAGTGGAGCTGTGATTTTTTTTCAGCATTCGGTATGAACCGAATGTAATAGTTCATTTTCCCTAAAACTGACTGCAATTCTGTGTGGTATTGTGCGGAACTGGCAAGCCTCGTATGGCTAACAAATGCAACTGAAGAGGATGTACACCTTAACTGTTCATGACATGACCAAGATACTACAACTTGGGTTTAAAAAAATCACACTTGTCCAGTCTACACATTAGTCCTGCGTCAGATAACACATGAAAAAAGGACATAAATTTCCAATATGTTCTTCAGGTGTACAACCTGCTACGACAATATTGCCCAAATAGTTTGAACGGTTTGGTACTTGCGCAGTCAGCTGTTCCAAATACCGTTGGAAAATGGTGGGTGCGGAGGCACAGCAAAAAGACTAACACAAATATTTCAACAAGCCCAAGTGAGTATTCACTACACACACTTTTTTTGATATTCTTCGTCAAGTGGTACAGTATTTGAAGATCGCGTTGTGCAAATTAGTTTTTGAAAAATAGCATCCACTGCCTAATTTGTCCATGAGATCCTCTGGGCATGGCAATTGAGAAGTATCAACGACAGTTTGTAGCTTGACTGTAGACTTAGGCCCGCATCTCGTGGTCGTGCGGTAGCGTTCTCGCTTCCCACGCCCGGGTTCCCGGGTTCGATTCCCGGCAGGGTCAGGGATTTTCTCTGCCTCGTGATGGCTGGGTGTTGTGTGATGTCCTTAGGTTAGTTAGGTTTAAGTAGTTCTAAGTTCTAGGGGACTGATGACCATAGATGTTGCGTCCCATAGTGCTCAGAGCCATTTGACCTTGAGCCACTGTAGACTTAGTCAACACAGAGGCAAATGCAACCTGAAGGTTCGGGGAACAAAACCAGTGGACTTACCCATTGACTAGCTGACATGAACGCAATAACTTCGCTATCTTGCAATTCTTTAAGTTCAGCAGCGACTTTGCCCCTTAATGCAATGGGAACAGTTCTGCCTTGGCAAAATTACGGCTGAGCATTACCTTTCAGCTTAATATGTGCAACAAAATTGTTAGCTTTGCCTAAACCTTCAAAGGGTTCCAGGAATTGTTTTAGCAAGCTAGCTACACTGTCTTTTGCATTAAACGCAGACACTGACAACACCTTGTCCTGAATGTTAAAGTCAAACAAATCAAAAGAATCAAGACCAAATTTGTTCTCACATTCGCGTGATTGTAGCACTAAAAGTCACTGTTTGCGTATGTGAGCGATACATGGCAGGCAACGTACATGTTCTTAGAACAGGAATGTGTAGTCCATTATAAGCCATCAGTTGCATGCTAGTTTTAGGCAGGTGTGGGGAACGTAACAGTTCCTATGTGTGACAATTGAGCAAAGTGACAGAGGCACCCATGCCCAACTGAAATTTCCCATGTTTCCCACAAATAAGTAAATGAACAAGAAGTTTGTTCGACTAGTGTATCACTGAAGAAACTGCATGCTTGCTAGGTTTGCTAATGCCTGTTGAAGACTGAATATACTGCATTAATGACCTGGGTCTTGTGACTAGAATTTTGTGAGTGGGCCGACTTCTTATCTTTGTTCCGTTGCAAACATAATTCAGATTGGACATGTCCTTTCCTACCACAAGCGTAACACTGAGCTTGTCGGGAGGGGCAGTCTTGGCATTTGTGCTGCGAATAACACCGAGGGCAAGATTTCGCCTGTGTAGCCCCTGTTTAGCGGACTGCTTATGCGGCATGCAGCGTTGTTTACTTTGGCTAGCGCAAGCTGCTTTGCGGAATGGGGCGATCGCAAGCAAGGGGCTCAACCTGACCAATAGCTAGCTGTTCAAATGTATGATCCGACAAGGCACCGGAATCATACTGATCTAGTATTTGCACTACCTTCTGAAATGATGGATCGGACTGTTTCAAAATCTGTTCTCTGAGTTTGACATCAGGTAAATTGTACATGATTGCTTCACGCAACATAACATCTGAATATAAAGCACTGCAAGCACATTTAAATTTGCATTTCCTTGTCATACCCAGCGAATCTGTTACCTACTTGTGATAAGTTTGTTCTGACCATTTTTTTACAGTTAAAGATACCTAGCTGCTAACATACTCACTTGTTTGTCATAATAGTTGGTTAGTTTATCAACCACTTGGCCGTATTAAAGGCGCTGCAGTCTGGAACCGCAAGACCGCTACGGTCGCAGGTTCGAATCCTGCCTCGGGCATGGATGTTTGTGATGTCATTAGGTTAGTTAGGTTTAACTAGTTCTAAGTTCTAGGGGACTAATGACCTCAGCAGTTGAGTCCCATAGTGCTCAGAGCCATTTGAACCATTTGAACTTGGCCGTAAAAAAGTTCACTCATATTGGCATTAGGAAAAAGTTTTGTGATGAGGCGGAACACTGCACTTCCTACCATTGAAAATAGATATTGACGTTTCACAGTACCTGGTACATTGTGAATGATGACGTGCGCTTCAGACTGGGATAACCACTTGAGCCATTCCTCATCTTGTTCACTAAACTGTCGAAAAGGCGATATAGCAGTAGGTGTTGCTTGTTCTGTCGGCCGCGCAGCATTGGCTGGTAGCTGCTGCACCGTGTTGAGTAGTGCAGAAATCTACTGCATCAGGAACTTATCCATCAGCATTAGCTGTGTGGTATCTAATGCTTGCGGCTGTGGCGTCTGAGCAGGGGGCGGGATAGGTGGGGTGGGCGTGTTCGAAGACACCAATGCAACAAACAGACAAGGCAAGCAAGCAAAGAAATTTTTCTGCAATGCCCACCTGAAAACACTAATTAGCAAATATGACGCGAAACTGTTGAAGCAAATAAGTGCGCCTGCAAAGAAAAGACAGGAGAGAATTAAGGTGCCAGCAAAAAAAACAAATTCGGAGGCTGTGAGGCGCAGAGTTCGGTGGTAAGATGTCGTTGCCAAATGTGGGGGTCATGCCCACTCATCTCGTATAGGATGCCTGAAGGAGTCCTATACATCAATTCAAGCAAAATCATATTAATAGTTTTTATTACAAATAAGAAGATTGACAATACTTAACTTTGAATTTACAATGGTGTTGCAAGCAATGAGCTACATGCAAACAATCAAAGTCCTTTGCTGTATACAAGGTCCATTTAAGCAATTCATATGGATCACACGTCACTGCTATCGTAGTGCTCTCCTAGTACTGTGCCACTAGCGTCCGGCCGAGGCTGGCAGGAGTGATAATTATATTCACTTCGTCTAGATGCTGCTCCTATCATGGTGATGTCCTGGTCAGCGCGCTATTGGCTGACATCGTCTTACCGCTTTCTCTGGTCTTGCGTTTTTAGTCTTCGTGCCAGTGCTTGTTGATACACCAGAACAGTTGGGGTATTAGCACACAGCATACTACTGTAGCATGCTGAACGTATGGTAGTTTTGCATAGGTTACAGTTAGTGTGTTCATATCATCTTCGAAGCATGCAGGGTCTTTCATCTGCCAAGCACTGACAATGAAAGATCTTTAGCCCATGGTTTGTTGGTTTGTATCTTCAATTCGTTTACAGATGAGGCAACGGTTCAGATGGAATAGCTAATTTTCAAAATCAAAATTTGTGAACTGATAAAATTCCTCATGGTTAAATTAAGGTTATACATTAGCAGCAGTCTAAGATTTATGTGCTGCCTGGAATAGGTGGTGATTGTCTGGTAGATCTGTATATTTCCCCAGAATCTCATACAGGTACTGTATAGGATGACTTAATTCAGAACACTAGTCGAGTCATAGTCTGTACCTTTGCAAAATGTACTGCAAAGAATTGGGAAAAATGCTATTTACATCTTATTGCAGATTAAGGTAATGACCAGAGTAGATCTCACTCCAGATGGTCGTACCGTGCAGCTGGCTCTGCATGTGTGAGATCGTCATGCAAAGTGGTACTTATCCTTTTTGGACCCAGGCAGGCTGGTGTCAAATGGTCCTCGAAGCTCTGCTGCCATGTTCAAGATCCTGGGACATCCACATCACCATCTTGGTGAAGGAACATTGGAAGTAGTGGACTGATGGATTCCATTCAGTGACTTTAGGCATGGGATACACCCAGCTACTACTTTGCCAGCAACTTACTGCTCTAAATTAGACTAAACAGTAATATGAATCTTACCATACCAATGCTTCTAGCATTTTGCAGAACTTTAGAACCTTAGGTCCATTAGTAGGTTTGGAAGAAGAGTTAAGTAGGATTAAATGGGATGCTATTCAGTTATGGGAATCACAATGGGAAATGAAGAGAAAATAAAATTAGGACATATGTTTTTATTACAGAGGAACAGAGCAGGGAGGAAATTAAGAAATAGGCTGTTTGGAAGATCAAAAACATTATTGCAAATATCAAAGGTATCTTTAAAAAAAAAAACAACAAAACTTTCTTTAAAAATTGGCGAAAGATGTTCTATAGAACTGATGGAAGTTGTGATGATGTGCTGATGTTGTGATCAGAAGGTAGACAACCTTTACAGTGTTACTGACACTACTGATAGAAAATTCCGTAATGAAGAATTAGAATTCTTCACTGTATAATATCAGAAATTACAGAGGTCATAAATTTTTTGTAATTTCTGAAGAGGAACATATTTGTATTTAATACATCCTTCCAGTAGAAACCAAATAGGAAATGAGCTTCAAAAGGGCCAAATGACACTAAAAATGAAATGCACTATAATTTATCAAACTACAGAGAAACTGTGCAGGATGTGATGGTCCTAAACCTTTAAGAATCCATTGATTATATTCTGGTAAGATGCAGAGTAAAAATATATACAAAACTGGAAAAAAAATTAAGTGGTCAGAAAATTGAAATACAGATATGAGAATTTATGTAGGAATAGGGACATATACTAGATCAGATTAAGCAGCAATTTTGGCATCTTAAAAAAATGAAGATTGTATTGACATAGATGAATGGTTATTAGATACAAACGACATGTTGAATTAAACAGAACTACCAATATATATTTTTGAGAAGGTGTGAACAGAAACATATTTCATTAAATAAGAAGGCTAACAAAAGAGGAAATTTCACAGGCCTTCAAAGATTTCACTAAATACTTTTATATTTCAAGACAAGCATTAGAATTACAGATGAAAATTAAGGGCCCAGAAGTAATACCAGATGTTATGTACAAAGGTGTAAGGAAAGGATAGGTGCCTGAAGATGGTGTTTCAATAGAAATTGATAAAACTGGAGAAAAAGTAACACATAAGTAACTTGAAAAATTATTTGCAGAATGTCTGTGGAGGATGAAAACTCCCCAAAATTAGAATAATGTGTAAAGTGCACTGCTTCGCAAGAAAGGACCCACACATGCGGTAAAAAAGGTGCAGATCTATTGCCCACCTCACCCTAATATAAAATATATTCACAAAAATTGTCAATAGCCAATTAGAAAACATTTGGGTTTTTATAAAATGGAACAAGCAATCTTTAGAAGTGGATACAGCGCAATGGATACTTAGCAAGTTATTGTTGAAATTATACACTACTGGCCATTAAAATTGCTACACCATGAAGATGACATGCTACAGACGCGAAATTTAACCGACAGGAAGAAGATGCTGTGATATGCAAATGATTAGCTTTTCAGAGCATTCACAAAAGGTTGGCGCCGGTGGTGACACCTACAACGTGCTGACATGAGGAAAGTTTCCAACTGATTTCTCATACACAAACAGCAGTTCACCGGCGTTGCCTGGTGAAACGTTGTTGTGATGCCTCGTGTAAGAAGGAGAAATGCGTACCATCACGTTTCCGACTTTGATAAAGGTCGGATTGTAGCCTATCGCAATTACGGTTTATCGTATCGCGACATTGCTGCTCGCGTTGGTCGAGATCCAATTACTGTTAGCAGAATATGGAATTGGTGGGTTCAGGAGGGTAATACGGAACGCCGTGCTGGATCCCAACAGCCTCGTTTCAATAGCAGTCGAGATGACAGGCATCTTATCCGCATGGCTGTAATGTATCGTGCAGCCACATTTCGATCCGTGAGTCAACAGATGGGGATGTTTGCAAGGCAACAACCATCTGCACGAACAGTTCGACGACATTTGCAGCAGCATGGACTATTGGCTCGGAGACCATGGCTGCAGTTACCCTTGACGCTGCATCACAGACAGGAGCGCCTGCGATGGTGTACTCAACAACGAACCTGGGTGCACAAATGGCAAAATGTCATTTTTTCGGACGAATCCAGGTTCTGTTTACAGCATCATGATGGTCGCATCCGTGTTTGGCGACATCGTGGTGAAGGCACATTGGAAGTGTGTATTCGTCATCGCCATACTGGCGTAACACCTGGCGTGATGGTTTGGGGTGCCATTGGTTACACGTCTCTGTCACCTCTTGTTTGCATTGATGGCACTTTGGACAGTGGATGTTACATTTCAGATGTGTTACGACACATGGCTCTACCCTTCATTCAATCCCTGCGAAACCCTACATTTCGGCAGGATAATGCATGACCGCATGTTGCAGGTCCTGTACGGGCCTTTCTGGATACAGAAAGTGTTCGACTGCTGCCCTGGCCAGCACATTCCCCAGATCTCTCACCAATTGAAAACGTCTGGTCAATGGTGGCCGACCAACTGGCTCTTCACAATACGCCAGTCACTACTCTTGATTAACTGTGGTATCGTGTTGAAGCTGCATGGGCAACTGTACCTGTACACGCCATCCAAGCTCTGTTTGACTCAATGCCCAGGCATATCACGGCTGTTATTACGGACAGAGGTGGTTGTTCTGGGTACTGATTTCTCAGGATCTATGCACCCAAATTGCATGAAAATGTAATAACTTGTCAATTCTAGTATAATATACTTGTCCAATGAATACCCGTTTATCATCTGCATTTCTTCTTGGTGTAGCAATTTTAATTGCCAGTAGTGTAGAATGGAACAATCAGTACAAATTATCACTGTACCTAGGATTCATAGCTTTCTCAAAGCTATGAAAGTTTCAGCTTCATCTGTACTAACCTGTAAGTCCTTTAGAAACAAGTCATTGATTCGACCATGTTAGTACACTGAAGACAATCATGCCACAGCTTCCGTAAGACTTCGTCATTATAATGAGAAATTTAGAACTAAAATGGCAGTGAGAGAAGGAACAAAATTCCAGATCACCAAAACTCTTATAATAATAATAATAATAATAATAATAATAATAATAAGAGTTATTGTTAGAGGAATTATGGGACACTCAAACTGAACAACAGAAGGATGGCAGATGCTGAACTGTCTTTGTTGTGCTATGACATACTATATGGCTCTATTGCAGAAATAACTTCAACAGCAAATGGAAGAACTTAGTAGCTTAACTCCGAAAGCAGGCGTGAAAATCTAATTGAAGAGAGTATCACAATGTCTAAATTTCAGCTTGAAAAGAAAATAATACAAATTAACAGCAACTCATAGAATCGCTTGCTGAGTTTTTATTTTTAGTATAGTTTAAGACAGAAATCAAAAACTGTGTGTTCAGAAACTAGCTGCCAGTGTGCCTGAAATGGAAGGCTGATTCAAGGAATTTCATTTTTAGATTTCTTGAGATCAGGAAAAAAAGACAGTGATCAGAGGGAAGGCGGTGGTGGTGGTTATGTTAATAGAAAATTTTCTACAGAACAAAAGGAGTTGTTAAGGAGTAACATTTTCAGTTTGCTTTCAGATTTTAATTTGCTGTCTGGCAGATATTTTGTATCACTAGGTAACTGGTTGCAGCATTGCACACCCCTTTTTATGCTAAAGACATCCTTAATGTGGTGTAATGAATGTCCTTTTTCTTCTTGTATTTTAGTTATGTACATCATAGTTTTTTTTAACTTCAGTAGATTATTTACAACAAATGTCACAAGTGAATAAATATACTGTGAAGCAGTAGTCAAATGCCTGACCCCTTAAACAGATGTCCACAAGATGATTGTGGGTGAGCACCACATATTATTCTTACAGCACGTTTTTACAATAAATACTTACTCACTCAAAGATAAGTTACCCCAGAACATTATTCTATATGATGCCATTGTATGAAACTCTGCAAAATATGTCAACTTACTGATTTGTCTCTCCCAAAGATTTGCAATGCTTCTAAGTGCAAATTTGCTTTTTCTGGTATAAATTCTCAACAACACAGACATCTAAGAATTTTGAAACTTTTTTGTTTCCTCACCACGTATTACACTTACCAATATTAGTGTAGAGAACTAAATATGTCGTGTCTGTTTAAGACTGAGAGTGAGACCATTCGCAGAAAACCAGTCGATACTTTTGAGAACATCATTTACCATTTCTTCTGTTGTTGTATTTATGTGGTTCAAAGGTCTGACAGGCAGGTGGACAGGTAGGTAGGAGATGACTGGTTGTGTGGCCTGCATTTCTGCTGATGTAAGTCATTTGTATTATCTGTGGAGTTACCTGAAACAATAAATTTATACAATAAACATTTGTGATGCAGAGACACTTGACAGACTCATCACGGAAGTGAGCAAACCATTCAATACCATGTGTAGGTGTTTGAAAGGCAGTGATGCTTTGTGATGATGTAAAGAGTGGGGGACATTATGAACATTTGTTCTAAGTTTCTGTGCAGAGAACTACATAAAAGTATTTTTTCATAGTTCTGAAACTAAGGATTTTTGAACACGTGAACATGTGCATATGGGGACTTGGTGTCAGTAATATATCCCCCCCCCCTCCCCCAAACACACACACACACACACACACACACACACACACACACACACACACACACATACACATACAAAAGGCTTATTTCTGTTAGACTTTTTATAAGTCCACTGTAAATGAATGTCGCATTCTGTTTACATTATATTGGCTGTGACTAGAAGTGATTTCCAGTCTGTGAGTACTTTACAGTTGGTTTCCAATTAACACTACACTTTCGGTTATACCTGCTGCTGCTGCTCCTCCTCTTCCTTTCTATGACAGGTTAACTTTTCCTGCATCTCTTACCACCCATATACTAACATTTTCCTTCATTTGGCAATTGAGTTTTTATATATCATCTAAACTTTCCAGCACATTTTGGTTGTAGACTTCGTGCTGATATTTGATATCAAAAAGCATATTTTATTGAATAAATATTTCTTCCCCACCTCCTCCATCTTATGTCATCCTAAGTTGGGTCACGTAATTGAATGTTGTTGCTTAAGTGGTTGAGTTCCGTCACTGTTCTCCTGTGGCTTTGCCAGTGTTGACGTTGAGTAATTCACTGCTCTGCTCTCTGCTACTCATCATTATTTTTGTCTTTGTTTTGTTTAACCCTAATGCAAATCCTGTCCATTCCATTCAGCAGATCTTCTATGCCCTTCTGTTTGGCCAGCAGATGGTGTTTCCTCTGAATATATTAACATTGGTATGAGTGTGACCTGTTCTTTAATTTTTTTTCTTTAACTTTATTTCAGCTGGTCCTTTACTTTCTTAAGATGCAAATTTTAAAAAATATGATGTTGTTATTGTATTCTGTATTTTACGCTGTTCTTTCTGGGTTTTTGTACATGTAATTTCACCTCGCACTGTCAGGCTTTTTTCCTGTATTAATTATTCATAGAAAGGTTTTGTAGTCTCTCTCTTTTCCTTTTTCCATTAATATGTTGAAGATCAAAATTAAGTCTCAGGAGTGGATCTGACCTTTTCTGAAGCCACAGCCATTTGTCTTGTACCTCTTTAATTCCACCTGTCTATCTCACTGCATATTGTCTTATTCCACTTACAACGGATGACTGTTTTTTCATAACTCACTTTCTGTAAAATTGTAATATTTCAGGAAAGACTATATGGATGAGAATTTTGCAAAATTCACTTGTAATGTACAGGGTGAGGCATAAAGGATGAATGGTTTTCAAATGAACAATACATCATTAAGAGTGCTTCAAAAAATCTCATTGCAGAATAACGCTCAAATAATGTTGCCATTTAACAAAAGTAATGCTTGAAAACATGATGTCCCGGGAGACACACTTATCAAGGTGCTCTCGGAAGCTGGCTTCAACTCTCTGCAACATGCCTCTGTCTATTTGGACGATATCCACTCTAACAGCTTCCTTCAATTCTTCAAGTGTACGTGGCTTATTCATGTACACACGTGGTTTGAGGCAGCCCCGCAAAAAGTAGTCACACATGGATAGGTTAGGTTAGGGGAACGAGGAGGCCAATGAATGTCCCCTAACTGGGAAATAATTCTACCACGAAAAACAATCTTAATTGCTTCCGTAGTCAATCTTGCCGTGTGAGCTTCGCTCCATTCTGTTGAAACCACACTGACCGGATAGGAATATGTTATCTTTTTAATTCAGGTAGGAAGGATTCAGTGATCATCTCTCTCTATGTATCATTCAGAGGTTACAGTTACAGTGTTCCTGTTTTCATCTTGGAAAAAGTATGGACCAATAACATCTGTACCTGTCACAGCACAACAGAATGTCACCTTGGGACTATGTAATGGTTTCTCATGCAGTAGTTCTGAGTTTTCACTGGCCCAATAATGACAGTTCTGCTGATCTACCATTCCATTCAAGTGGAAATGAGCTTCACCACTCATAAGCAAAATAATGTTGTCATTTTGCTCAAATATAGCCTCCATTTCTTGGGCAAAATTTAGCTGCTGTTCATAATCTCTTGGGTTTAATTTTTGCACAATGACCATTTTGTAGCAATGAAATTGTAAGTTAGTATGCGAAATACGCCTTAACGAGCGATTACTGATGTGCAGCTCAGCCAAGTGTCTTCTAGTAGATCGACCAGGACTACAGAGTGTGACTTGCCGAGCTCTTTCCACATTTTCTTGTGTCCGAACTGAGCAAGGAGTTCCTGGTGGTTTTTTGTTCATAACTGTTCCTCGTGTTCGAAATGATTCTACCCAACATAAAATGTTGTTAAGAGTGGGAACACTATCATGTCTAGCGAGATTGAAATGGCTACGAAGCTCATGATGCACTGCTGTAGCTAAACACATGATGTTGCACAGTCCACGGCTCCATGACCTTGACGAAACAAAATGGCAGGAGCTACCGATCACATTACCACATCATTCCTCCCACTCAGACCGCCTGAGCCTGAATACTAGCTGTTATAAAAATGTCCATCCTTTCTGTTAATTTGTAAAGAGCAATTCATACATCCATAAATCAAAAGAAAAATTTTCATACATAAATTAAAAAAAAGGCCACGAAAATATCAAATTGCACCAAAACTTACTTTCTGCATAACTTACTGATGTATAACTTTCTTCCTTATTGACCATTTACTAAGTACACAATAAATATACAACATAGAATTTTGTAAAGTATTAATGATGTAGAATACAGTAACTACATTAAGTCAAGCAATTAAATATTTCAAGGCAAGCCAGTTAACATGTTTGTAGTCCAGTGTGTCACTCTGTTCCCTCAACATCTAAATTTTCCACCATATCACTTGTATTTGCACTATCCAAAGGATCGTTCTCCTACAACATATTTTGATAGGACTCCATGACATTGTTGGGTATTTCAGTGAACTTGATCAACTCTGCCATATCTTGACTTTTTTCCTTCTTCCTCTTCATCTTTTTCTTCTTCTTCTTCTTCTCTTTTTTTTGGGGGGGGGGGGGGGGTGGGCTGCAGCCATGGCTCTCACGGATTTCAGTCCTTGAGGATCCCTACTACAGTTGACTCCCACAATATGTATATCTAATACAAATTTGATCCTTGAAGTTGGAATGCTCTTTGTACTGAATAACTCGACCTTTAGCAAAGCTGAATGGCAATTTTTACTTCAAAATACTGCAACACCTATTTGAGACCTTTCACATTCCAATCATCGAGCAATACTTTATCACCATGGATTCTGAGAATCTCAGGATGCTGCTTAGGTGACTTAATTTCTTCTTTCTCTCTGTACTTTTTCCACCTTGCCAAATGCCCAATCGGGAGGCATATAGCTGTGCTCCTGTGTTAGAAAGTCTTTGGATTTTTCCTGGAATCTTGATAAAGTTGCTGTTGAAATACTGTTCTTGTTTTGTGAAATGCATGAATCATAGAAAATTCATAGAACTCTCATTGAAAATGGCAATATTAAAATAAAAAGAGTATTCACACTACCAAAATTGGCTCTTAGAAAGGGAATTTTGCTATATAAATTTTGTTGTGAAAGCAAGTTTTGGAAGATATTTGGTAGCTTCTAACCATGGAAGTAATTGGGTTTTGTTCTGAATAAGAAAGGCGGCTATCTCAAGTAGTGTATGCCATAAAAGAAAATATTTTGGCCAATTTTGCAGAAAGTGAGTTCTGAAGGAAAAAAAAGGTCCTCTGTTGTGGAATGTCAGACTGATTGATTGTCCTCATGTTTATCTACTTATGTTGTGTTCAATAGTGTTATGACACTGCATACATAGAAGTGCTGTATATTTAGTCATTTACTCTTCAAAAGTTTTGAAGAGCAGTTAACATATACACCTTCGGCCAGTAGGAAAAGAAATTGCACCCAAAGACAGACGAATCAATATTGATCACTAATATGTCGGTGCTTTAGACAACATAAACCACTGAATTACACTGACAAATGTGGATCTAGAAGACATGCACTAATCTGATAATTATCATTTGTCTCGAAGAATAATTACAGAGACAAACTAGGCGCTGTTTCACATTTCTAACTTGAAATCAAGCAGTGGCGAGTATCTAACAGATGACTGAATAATGCTAACCGTCAACAAATCATTGTATGGAATGTTAGAATCTTCTATTTATTTACTTTTTTAAGTGTGTGTGGAGGGGGGAATAAGAACTAATAGAGAAAGATGAACTGTATGAAATCAATAGTTATTAGTAACATGGATTAAAAGGAGGACAAGTGCTTCTGGTGAAGTGACCACTTAAGTAGTAGCAACATTGTCAGTAAATGCTACAGTGTGTGTTAACATGGTCGTGGAAAAAAGGGTGGGTGATAGTGATTTATAGTAGAGTTAGCAGTAACCAAATTACCTCTCTCATTATTGACGTGAAGCTAAAGTCAGCTACTATTTTACAATGATGGCGGTGGTGGTGGTGATGGCGGCATTAGGGAAGTGGTGAAATGTGTGAAGTGAGAAGAAAATTTCTTTTTCTTGGGAATTTTCAACAGTGACCAAGACAGAAAATATTACCGTACATGCTTATTGGAGATTATGGACTGGGAAGAAGGGATGGGGGATGAGCGAGGACGACGTTTTTGGAATTCTGTGATAGATTTAAACTGCTCATGTTAAACACCCTTTTCAAATCAGAAAAGGCTGTAGCACATACGCTACAGTCATAGGTTCGAATCCTGCCTCGGGCATGGATGTGTGTGATGTCCTTAGGTTAGTTAGGTTTAAGTAGTTCTAAGTTCCAGGGGACTGATGACTACAGATGTTAAGTCCCATAGTGCTCAGAGCCATTTTTTTGTAGCACATATACCACAGTATCAGCTAGACTGATGTATGGAGATAGAAAAGCAAAATACGAGAGAATGTTCCAAGAAGCCGGAGAAATTGCAACTACCTCTATCGTGAATCATATCTAATGGAATTTTGGAGGAGTTACCCCTGCCTCTCACAGTCGTAGTCACATAATAATCAGGACAGTTGGGGCTTGGAAAGTAAGCTGAATAGAAATTAATTCTTTTTCTCTGTGTATTCACTGTTAAAAATACGCATACTAAGTTGCAAATCAGGAGTAGCCTAATTGAAATTTTTATTTTATGGAAAGGAATGCTTTGCATTTGTGAGGAGGATCATCTGAACAAGTATTTGTTCTGCTATTCCTTTTTCTTAATACACAGTTTTGTTCATTACTTTCTATATGAAGTTGAAGCAGGCATTGTGTGTATGCCAAGGTAGATCAACAGAAGAGGCAGTAATTAAAAAGAACCTAGCTGTGACACTTTGAGAAGGTATTTCTGACATTAATAGGATGTTTTAATTTACCTATGCACTCAAGAGAGGAGCACTGTTCACTTTCTGTCAAAAGGACTTAGAAAGTCTGTTTGTTGGAGAACTGCCACTGTGCAGTGTAGGAAGTTGATGAAGAAGAAGAAGAAGAAGAAGACAAGGAGGAATTAGAAATGGGCAATTTAAGAATTTAATTTAAATTTGAGAACAATAAATGATTTTGTGCAAGACAAGACTTTGGTTACGTTCCTTCAGAGCTACCTCCAATGATTGTTGTAAGTGTAATACTTGACATGTGTTCTCTTTCAAATTTATGTGAGATGAAGCAAACTGTAATCTCACAGCTTTTACCTGACAACTACACTTTTTATATTCATTTTGTATATTGTATTCACTGAATTATCAGTTTTTTTCCCTGCATACTGAAATGTTTGTGTAACTGTATGTAAGCATTAAACTGATATACTATGATGAAAAATTTTCAAAACGTCATGCATCTCTTCCCATACACTGCATTCTGAAGTTAGTAACAATAACTTATATTTTTTCTGCCACATGTTGTGTGTAGCACTGATATTTTGTTATATTGAAACTCTACTAATAAAAGCTAAAGATTACATGATGCATATTGACATACGTTTTTTTAACAAACATTTGGTGTAATTGCTACAGAACTTTGTTGCTTGGTGTCCTGTTTCATTACTTTGTCCAGTTTATAGTATAAAATGTGCGGTAAAAATTGTTTCAGTAAGGTGGCTTATGACCTGCGTCATTTTAAATTCAGCCACCAAGAGAAGTTGGGGTGTCTATAATAAGGGCGCGTTAAACTATTGTGGCAAATGACGTGCTAACTTAGAACCCCGATTTTTATAAAAGTGGCCAAGTTATGAATGTGTTTTCTAGCGATCCGCATGCCTTTCTACGCAATCGATCAGTTTTTATTGTGATTTCAGAGCAATGTGTTGACATCCGCCAACGCTAGTGATACAACGTAACTTTTCACTCAACTTCAGCTACGTGTTTTTCATAGATGTGGCAGGACAGTCATCGAATATTTCTTAACTCGATATCTCGATGTCTTTCGGAATGTGCATTGGTCGAAGTAGTATTGATTCCCTTAAGAATGTTGATGTAGCCGTTAAGGGTTTTGCGACGAAATGGGAGATTTTTTTTGAGGGGCAATCTAGTTTAGTCATAAAGCGCAAGTCGGCAATATTTCTTCAAATTATCGACTGTTTGCTACATTATTGTGGCGAAAACACAATACTTCCGCCTGTCCGCCTTCTCTCTAACCGGCGAATTTTTTTTCGCAGAAGTTGCGCCATGTTTAATTTTTTATGATACTGTCGTCTTTCAAGAACATGTTTTTTTCTCAGGTGCAAGTAAAGTCTGAAAAAATGGAAGAAGTGCAGAAATCTACTTACACAGAAGCAATGCAGCAGCATATGGCGCAGATAAATGCAATGCATTGTAAACCTCAGCAAGATGATAAGTCTTCCGACAGAAATGCCGGACAGAAAAATCCAAATTGTCAGAACGGTACCCGCTTGCCTGAGTACCCAACAACACTTAAAGTTCCGCAGGTTTCTCAACCAAATCCAGATATTTATGGCAGTAAACAAGCATCTGAACCGACGTTTGTTATTCCCGACGACGGTTTGGGATTCGATGACGGCGTTAGAGTTCTCAGAGCTTTGGGTACATGGTAAGTAATTTTTATTCATAGTATTCTGTGTGACTAGTTATTTTTAACATTTGTAATTAGGAGGTCGTGTATTATCAACAAGCTTCGCCACATAAAATGTATTTAGAAAAGTAATCTGCCCAACAAAGAATGAATAATAAGAACCCGATGTAAATGAAGATAATAGAAACGTTTCATATATATTCCCTTAGTTTTGACGAAGATGTAATTTTTGTTAAGGTGAAGTGCGAATACCAAATTGGAACTAATCGTCTTAAGTGTGACTACATGTTATCAAAGTTTGTCACTTCTGTCTTACATAATTAGTTAGTATTTCAAAAATGTAGTATCAGCATTAATCAAGAGTGTATAGTAAGAGCGTCTCAGTTAATTGTTTCTGAAGGATATTTGTTATAATTCGTGACTTTGACACTGTTGTTGAGGAAAAACAAGTTGGAGACATACGTGATCTGTATTTACACATTATGTTTCTTGAGCTATGTGATAGAAGGAGCTGTATATTAGAAATTCCAGCCAAATTTGAATTGACAGAGATTGGAGAATTATGGAGGAAAATCAACCTTTCAGACTTGTATTTAATTTAAATGAAAAAAATGGTTATCAAACAGTAGCCAGAATTGTGTGTGTGTGTGTGTGTGTGTGTGTGTGTGTGTGTGTGTGTGTGTGTGTGTGTGTGTGTTTCCTTGGCATGATTTCAGTCTTGTGCTCTTTCACACAAGTTTTTCTTTTGAATACAGATAAAAGCACAAATATTGAATTAATGGTGATAAAATGTGTTGCTCATCTGAACAACTGCCAGGTTTTAGTGACTTAGCTGATGTTAAATGACTAAACAACCATTATAGGCTTACTTGCACATTGCTGGGTCTTCTTAAAATAGTTTTTAGATTGTTGACAGCCTTAAATGGTGATGGGTTTTGAAGAAATACCTTTGTCAATAACTATATTTTATCCCAAAACTCCTCAACTGTTACAGTAAAACTGCCACTGATGAGTGCTGGTTAACATATATTTTCAGTTGTTGCATTATCGCGATAGTGCAAAGTTTACTAGTGCCACAAAATTATGTTTAGTCAGGTCTTGAGCGTTACGAAGGCAGGCAGGTATACTCCAATTCAGATAACTTGGTGATATCAATGTTTCATGAGTCGAGTGATAAGAGCCAGCTGGTAGTCAATTGCAGTAGTTTCCTGTTGCCTGAAGCTGACTGTAATGTCTGTTGATTGTGGTGACACTGATCTGTGGTTGAGCTCAAGGTCTAGATTAGGTGGGAAGGTACATTTTAGTTATGAGTTTGCAAAGCCCACAAATGTGAAAGCAGAAAATTTGGTTGTGTTAACAAATTGACTGGTAGCAAAGCCTAATATTTACATCTCTGCCATAATGAAAAATGTAATGGGGTGTGGAACATTACTTCTACTTCTTTCTGTATGGTGATGACTATTTTACCATCATATAGTTAATTGCATAGTTTAAAGGAAACAAACAGCGTTGCATTAACAAAAACGAGTTCTTGGTATTGGTGGCTTTTGCATTGTGTGCTGCAGGTGGCAACTTTTAGTGCAGTGAATGATGGCAAGTGAACACCACGAATGATGCCAGATGATTAGACAAGGTTGCAGAACCAATGAGAAAATAGTTATATCAATGTCATTATATGAAATGGTATACTGAATATATTGTGCAGAGTGTTGTCATATAAAAAAGAATTTAAACTGTACTCTTGGCTTCCTGTATAACTGATGCCACAGAAATTGGAATTTTTCGAAAGATACCCCACAAAGTTTACAAAATGATCATTGGACTATGCTGGAGACTAGTAGGTCACCACAACTAACTTGCCTCCAGTCAAATTGGTTCACTTTGCCAACTCTCGACTAAACTATAACATTGGTATGCAAAACAAATCCTGTCATATTCCGAGAAACTGCCAAAATAAGTCGTCATATTCAGCAAATCTCATTGGTTACTGTTTACTATCACCCAACTGGCTACTACTAATGCTGGCCGGTGTGGCCGTGCGGTTCTAGGTGCTTCAGTCTAGAACCGCGTGACTGCTACGGTCGCAGGTTCGAATCCTGCCTCGGGCATGGATGTGTGTAATGTCCTTAGGTTAGTTAGGTTTAAGTAGCCTAGTTCTAAGTTCTAGGGGACTGATGACCACAGATGTTAAGTCCCATAATGCTCACAAGGGAACCTCCCCATCGCACCCCCCTCTGATTTAGTTATAAGGTGGCACAGTGGATAGGCCTTGAAAAACTGAACACAGATCAATCGAGAAAACAGGAAGAAGTTGTGTGGAACTATGAAAAAAATAAGCAAAATATACAAACTGAGTAGTCCATGCGCAACATCAACATCAAGGATAGTGTGAGCTCGCGAGCGCCTTGGCTAGCGTGAGGAACTGCGGAACGAGAAGTCCCTGGTTCAAGTCTTCCCTCGAGTGAAAAGTTTAATTTTTTATTGTCAGACAATTATCAAAGTTCAGGCACTCACACATAATCAACTTCGCTCTCCAAAATTCCAGGACATGTTCAGATTTGCTTGGACATATGCAGGATTTGATGGTCTACACACGGAAAAATTTGAAAACGTTAAAAAAATATGTTTTGACAGAGCACAGAGAAAACTGTGCGACTGTGAAACTGCTGCATTCATTTGTTGCAGTTTATCTAACAACCTCTTATGTTTTCATCACTTTTTTGGTAGTGATTATCACATCCACAAGAAAACCTAAATCGGGCAAGGTAGAAGAATCTTTTTGCCCATTCACCAAGTGTACAAGTTAGGTGGGTCGACAACATATTCCTGTCATGTGACGCACATGTCGTCACCAGTGTCGTATAGAATATATCAGACGTGTTTTCCTGTGGAGGAATCGGTTGACCTATGACCTTGCGATCAGATGTTTTGGGTTCCCATTGGAGAGGCACGTCCTTTCATCTACTAATGGCACGGTTTTTCGGTGCAGTCGCAAAACAGACATTAAACTTATTACACTGAACAGAGATGTCAATGAACGAACGGAGAGATCATAACTTTGCGAAAATAAAAAAAGTAAATTTTTCACTCGAGGGAAGACTTGAACCAAGGACCTCTCGTTCCGCAGTTGCACACGCTAACCACGGGACCACGGCGCACCCGAGCTGACATTATACTTGATGTTGCCTATCTTTCGCATGGACTACTCAGTTTGTATATTTTGCTTATTTTTTTTCATAGTTCCACACAACTTCTTCCTGTTTTCTCGACTGATCTGTGTTCAGTTTTTCAAGGCCTATCCACTGTGCCAACTTGTAACTAAATCTGACGGGGGTGCGATGAGGAGGTTCCTTTGTCAGAGCCATTTGAACCATTTGAGCTACTACTAACAGAAGTGAATTGCCAACAGCAGCACACAGCGGAAGAGCCACTGACACTGTAAGTGCACTTTAACCTTTTTTTATGTGCTAAATTTCGTAAACCATATTGTAGTCAAGATTTATTATTTTTGTTTCCTTTATTTTTCTGCTTGGTGTAAGTAATGGCACTCAGAAAATAAATGTGAGAGTGTATGTTTGGTGAACTTCATCATTGTTTTCTGATGCATCATATTTTAGTTAAAGATGATTATAAAAATAATACACAGCTTTGTATGCTCATATGATAGAAAAAAATGATTTGCTATGGAATACAACTTCTAATTTTAGATGATTTATTGCTAATCTGAAAATATATACAGGGTGGTCCATTGATAGTGACCGGGCCAAATACCTCACGAAATAGCGTCAAACGAAAAAACTACAAAGAATGAAACTTGTCTAGCTTGAAGGGGGAAACCAGATGGTGCTATGGTTGGCCCACTAGATGGCGCTGCCATAGGTCAAACGGATATCAACTGCGTTTTTTAAATGAGAACCCCCATTTTTTTATTACATATTTGTGTAGTACGTAAAGAAATATGAATGTTTTAGTTGGACCACTTTTTTTGCTTTGTGATAGATGGCGCTGTGATAATCACAAACATATGGCTCACAATTTTAGACGAACAGTTGGCAACAGGTAGGTTTTTTAAAATAAAATACAGAACGTAAGTACGTTTGAACATTTTATTTCGGTTGTTCCAATGTGATATATGTACCTTTGTGAACTTATCATTTCTGAGAACGAGTGCTGTTGCAGTGTGATTACCTGTAAATACCACATTAATGCAATAAATGCTCAAAATGATGTCTGTCAACCTCAATGCATTTGGCAATATGTGTAACAACATTCCTGTCAACAGCGAGTAGTTCGCCTTCTGTAATGTTTGCACATGCATTGACAATGCGCTGATGCATGTTGCCAGGCGTTTTCGGTGGATCATGACAGCAAATATCCTTCAACTTTCCCCACAGAAAGAAATCTGGGGACGTCAGATCCGGTGAACATGCGGCCCATGTTATGGTGCTTCGACGACCAATCCACCTTTCATGAAATATGCTACTCAATACCGCTTCAACCGCACGTGAGCTATGTGCCGGACATCCATCATGTTGGAAGTACATCGTCATTCTGTCTTGCAGTAAAACAACTTGTAGTAACTTCGGTAGAACATTACGTAGGAAATCAGCATCCATTGCGCCATTTAGATTGCCATCGATAAAATGGGGGTCAGTTACCCTTCCTCCCATAATGCCTCACCATTGAAATTTCTCTTGTGCCCAATGGCAGAACTGTACATGACGTTCAAAGTCGTCACCATGCAATTCCTAGTGCATAGAAATATGGTACGGGTGCAGTCGATGTTGATGTAGCATTCTCAACACCGACGTTTTTGAGATTCCCGATTTTCACGAAATTTGTCTGCTATTGATGTGCGGATTAGCCGTGACAGCAGCTAAAACACCTACTTGGGCATCATCATTTGTTGCAGGTCGCGGTTGATGTTTCACATGAGGCTGAACATTTCCTGTTTCCTTAAATAATGTAACTGTCCGGTGAACGGTCCGGACACTTGAATGATGTCCGTGATACTGAGCACTTTACATAGCACACACCCATTGGGCATTTTGATCACAATAGCCATACATCAACACGATATTGACCTTTTCCGCAATTGGTAAACAGTCCATTTTAACACGGGTAATGTATCAAGAAGCAAATACCATCTGCACTGGCGGAATGTTACGTGATAGCACGTACTTATACGTTTGTGACTATTACAGCGCCATCTATCAGAAAACGAAAAAAGTGGTCCAACTAAAACATTCATATTTCTTTACGTGCTACACGAATACGTAATAAAAAGTGGGGGTTCTTATTTTAAAAAACGCAGTTGATATCCGTTTGACATATGGCATCGCCATCTAGCGTGCCAACCATAGCGCCATCTGGTTTGCCCCTTCAAGCTAGATGAGTTTCATTCTTCGTAGTTTTTTCGTTTGGTGCTTATTTCATGAGATATTTGGCCTGGTCACTATGAATGGACCACCCTGTATATTTAGAAAATAGCAAAAAATTTACAATTTTCTAAAAGTTTTGAAGTTGTCATGTAATTTGTGTATAAGTGTCATGGCTAATAACTGTAGAACAGATCTGATCCTTAGCTGCTGTTGGTGCTGTTATGTCAGAAGTAAAATTAGTTGTCATTGTAATATTTTTGAACATAATTTTAAAATATAACTTCTTTTGAAATACCATTAAACCTTTTTTCCTTTTGGTCAAACTTTGTTTTACATATTACTGCCCCCACCTCCACCCTGCCCGCATTATATGAGCTGAGGAAAATGACATTTCAGTAAAATAATAATAATAATCACAAAAATGTTTAACAGAATGCTAAAAAAGGTCAACTGTTAGTTTAACACTTAAGCTGCTACCAACAATGTTGCTGAGTTATTGGTGTGTAATCTGCCTACCATCATCAAGTTACCGAGCACCGTGCCGTGCACTATACTGATTTTGTTTGAGATCAGCAACAATGATTCATGTTGTTTGAAGTTTTTCATCACAAAAACTAATTACAGTAACCGTAAAAATTGCAGTTTTGTTTGTTAATAATTCTTCTGCTACAGTCATGGTTTTATTTATTTACTCTTCAAATGACTCATTTCGGGAAATAAATCCCAGTTTCAAGTTCATTTTTTGTGTGTATTACGCCATTTCTATGTGATGTTTTCGATGTGTATTTTTTGGACTTAACTGCAGTATATAAGAAATGTGCAATTTTTAGTTGGTTATCGGTCTTTTTGTGTTATTAGTGGCAAAATTTAGAAGAATTTGTACTTACAGTTTTCGTATGGTCTATTTGTGTAGTCTTGCACACACTTTTGAACATCACACACAACTTGCTGTACAGTTTAAACATCGCTAGCAAATTCATTTTATGTTCTTTATTTAGTTAATGGAGTAGTTTGATATTTTGCTCTATTTTTTCCAAATGGATCTATTATGTATGTGTGTTGGTATGGCTGATGTAGTGTGTGTGTTGTGTGTGCAGGCTTTAATGTGCTCTATGTACCTGGTGTTCAAATTTGGGCTTGTCTGTCATAGGTAGAACATGAAGCATTTCTGGCATGTTACCTTGTATATTCTAGAGTCTAAATACGGATCATGATAGCCTTTATATTATGTTTCAGTTTTTGTTGCAGTGCATTAGATGTAGAAAATCCAATTTTTCCTTTGTGATTTTTGAAAATATTCGCGATCTTCTGTGATACATTGCCGGTGTATGGGATACTAGATATACATTTGTTTTCCTCTTTTTTTCTTCTGTGGTGCAATTTGCACCTGGGTCTTTCTCCACTTTGTCTAGGATTGTGTCAACCATGGAAACATTGTAACCATTGGCAATTGCAATCTTTTTGACTGTGTTTATTTCTTGTTGTGTTTTCTTGGTTCAGTGGTATTTTAGTTGCCCTATGTAGCATTGGCATGGTTCTTAAAATAATACTGTTTCTTGTACAGTTGATAATGATTAGTAATTCTTCCTTATATGGTAAGTCATGAAACGGCTATAACACATTACGATGTGTTGATTAATTTCTGGTACCTTTCACACGTAGTATTTTGCATGAACTGTGCGCTTTCGCGTTAGTGTATTTTTCCTGGTGTCTTGCTTTTTGAGCTAGATGAAACAAAACCCCATTTCTTTCTTAAGCACTGCTCCTGTTGGACTCATCTACATGCACGTTTCTAGAACTATCATCAACATACTGCAAGTTCTTGATTTGTTTTTCACCTGTCTTTTTGTCTGCCTTTCCTATCACTTCTGGAAAGGATAGATTGCTACTCACTGTAAAGGTGACAAATTGAGTTGCAGACAGGCACAATGAAAATACTGTTACACATTCAGCTTTCGGCCAAGCCTTCACCAGAAAAGAAAAACACACATGCAATCACACAAGCAACCATGCTTCACATATGCATGACCACTATTTCTGGCTGCTTAGGCCAGTGTGGCCTGTGCTTTCTCATGTGAATGTGTGTATGTTTATCTTTTCTGATGTTTGGCCGATAGCTTAAGGTGTAACAGTCTTTTCATTGTGCCTATCTGCAACTTAGCATGTCATCTTTATGGTGAGTAGCACTCTATCCTTTCTACCACACACTTTACATTGTTTGATTTTGCACTTGAAGCATGTCTGTGGTTACCCATTGGTCAATTTTATGCTGCTCCTGTGTTGCATTACTTAATCGGTGAAGCTGGTTATCAGACAACATAAACTGGATTTCTCCTCAGTTCAGTTGATGATCCTATAGCTTTAATGTGTTGCATCCACTACAGGTAGTACTAGCTAAAGTGTACTTACCATGTCAGTGGCTCTTGTGTTGTGTGCTGAGGCTGGCAGTTCATAGATGTTGGTCGTAGCCTACCGAGAGATATATGGGAGCCAGTGAAAATCATTGAATTTCTTTCAGCAGAAGGTATGAGTTGTTACTTGCTTTTTGAATCTGGAGAGTGCCAGGATAACTATTACTGATCTGGTTATTTTGAATTTTAAGATTGGTTACTGGTTTTTGTTTTTATTTGCTGAATGAAGAAAATTACATAAACTGATGGATTGATTGCCCTGTAGCATAGCCCGAGGCCTGTGTTAGGGCCAGCTACAGTCTGGAACCGGGCGGCCGCTATGGTCGCAGGTTCGAATCCTGCCTCTGGCATGGATGTGTGTGATGTCCTTAGATTCGTTAGGTTTAAGTAGTTCTAAGTTCTAGGGGACTGATGACGTCAGCGTTAAGTCCCATAGTGCTCAGAGCCATTTGAACCTGTGTTAGGCTGGATTGTGAAAATTTGATTGAGAGTTGGTGAAACCAATATATGTGGATGGAAGGGAACTAGATATGCTGACAGACTGCTGTTTAGCATAACTTGATGTATAGGTTAAATCAGAATATGATAGTTTGCTTCTAATTGGCTACAATTAGATTGTCATTATAGACTAATCTTTAGTGTAGCCCGATTGTACATTTGTCGTTGCAATAACCTACTTCCATCTCTTTCTTTTCCGATAATGCCAAAAATTGTAACATTCTCATTAAATTCTAACCTAATACCACAAAATACTCTAACCTTACATATGAACCATAAAAAATGTTCAGCAAGCTTTCTGATTGTCTACCGGCAGTTGAATCACGATTCACTGTATTCAGTTTCTGTTATTCATCATGCGAGTTATTACCAATATCGGCATGCAGTGCAACAGGTGCTGACACCGAAAGAGCTTTCTTACCAATAGTACTGCATGCTGTGGTTCCATGACTGCGGAGACGACTATCTTTGGCCTTGAATAACAGTGGCTGACATAAAAACCTACTCACTTCGGATACAATAAATTGTTAAAACCACAATAAGCTTTTGTCAGGAAAAAGTTTTTAATGTGAATAAAATTCACTTTGGTGTGCATAAGGACTTTACCAATGTTTATCCCAATTTATAATTAACAGTCTTCATAGTTGTAAGTGAACCAGAGCACCCTGATCGGTAATGCAAAATGCAATTAGAACATAATTGTGTAGTAGAGTTGAGGGCACAAAAATACATACATCCAGAAAAGTAAGTGACTGTTGTCACTTGCTTTCCACCTGAGCCATGAGTATAGTTGGAACACAATTTGTCAGATCATATCTTTTTGCTTTGATTACAGAGAATGCACTGTTTTTTGAAGATTGTCCATGATGTGTAAATAAAATTAATTGGTTTCATTTACTATAAAAGTTGCCAGGTCTACTACCAGGAATACCGTGAAAGAAGACCGTTACCAACTTGATACCCTTACTTTTTACGGAAATCAGATCAGAAAAAAAGGTTTTTCATTCATCAAATGTGTCACTGAAGCATTCTTTTTTCCCCCAAGTGTTGCACCTTCTCGTTCAGATTTTAGGAACTGTTAATGATGTGTGTTCTGGAACAAATACCTGCTGGAAATATATGACTGAAGTACACAGTTCAGGATTATTACCTTGAAATTGCACTTATTAAGTGACGAGATCAATTACTGTTTGATTCTGTTGTTGGTAATAAGTAAACAATAAGAACCACATAAAATTTCTACGGGTATTCATCCAAAGTGAGCAGAGTGGAATGATTGCATAAAACAAGTTGTACGAAGAGCAGGTGCCTGACTGGGACTAATTACAAGAATATTAAAGAAATTTAATTCATCCATGAAAGACGTGAGTCACGAAACGCCTTTTGAATGATTCTTATATATTGCTCATCAGTCTTGGGCACTAACCTTGTTAAATTAGTTTGTCTGCCGTTCTG
Organism: Schistocerca serialis cubense; assembly: GCF_023864345.2. NCBI lineage: Eukaryota > Metazoa > Arthropoda > Insecta > Orthoptera > Acrididae > Schistocerca > Schistocerca serialis. The sequence goes on along the minus strand of NC_064639.1, from coordinate 216,960,934 downwards.
TGGTGCTCAGTGTTTTCTCATACCATCTTCCACAAAATTTTGTTAAGCATTTTTGTGAAACTGTCTCATTAAACAAACAATCTCGTGATGAATCGCATAGTTTTGTTCTGAATCGTCTCTCTCTTCTACGATTCAGGCATAGTAAGAGTCTCAGATTGATAAATAATGCAATTTAATTGGGCACACTAAAGTTTTCATGGCAACACACCACATGGATGGCTTACACTTTCGTAAGATGATTTGTTTGGAATGAGCCTTTCATTCACCTAGATTTCTCTGGCTGTTTTACTTGAAATCTCTCTGGATGATTATATCAGTAATTATGTTTGTTCTAGTGATCAGCAATATGGTTATTAACACTCATACCTGATTTCTTTGATATAGTCAGAGAATGTGTGTGTGTGTGTGTGTGTGTGTGTGTGTGTGTGTGTGTGTGTCCCACTCCCTTACTCCCAACTTCCATTAGACGACAGTGCAGAACTGTATTGGAGGTCAAGACCTTTACTGCATAGCAATCTCATTGAACACAGCGAGTGTGAATTGTGACATGCTGTAACCATATATAATATTTCAAACTGAATTTCAGTCAGTGTGTGGTGGTATATTCATATTGATCAATACCAGAGGAGTTTTGGAATAGTTATTCATACACTGTCACAAAACATTTTCTAGAACTCGTGTCAAGTACATAGTTTTTTCTTGTGACATTATACTCTGAAATTGACCTGAGTTGATCGCATTGGGTTGCTTTGGAGATATACAATATACTACTGCTAGAAGACCAGTTCTTTTACATAACTGATGCAGATTCCAAACAAATTGAAAGGTGCTCTGTCAGGTGTAGTGCTTTTTCTGCTGCATGTGACAACCATAAGGATGAATTCTACGTCTACACATTTACATAACTACTTGGCAATTCACTCTTAAGTACCTGATGGAATGTCCATTGAACCACATTTGGACTATTTCTGTACTGGTTCAACTCTTGAACAGCATGTGTGGAAAAATGAACACTCATTTCTGTTATTTTATTATGATGATCATTTCTTCCTAAGCATCAGGTGGTTAGAACTAAACTGATAGTTTTATGAGCTCTGCGGTGCAGGCTGTATACATTGCAGGATGCTGAAACATTATAGGTATGTTCATTACTTGTGCATCTGCGGAATATGCTGAAAAAGTAATAGTTCAACTTCCTGCCATCAGGTGAAGATATGTTGCTGTAAGCAGTCGTAATGTGTAATGTCTCCTGTTTTGACTTCATACCGTGTTTGTTGCTTATTGACACATGTTGACTGCTTTTGTGAAGTGACTGTTGGAGTAAAGGTTAAGAGGGTTGAAAATTTTACGAAACATAAGGGCTGTTGAGAAGAAAGACAATGCCCTGCTGGTAAAGTTGTTTCATCAAAATGGCAGCAACAGCATCACTACATTTCAGGAATGCCACCAACAGATACAGTTGCGAAGAGGCCCATGTCATTAAATGGACTAAAGAATATGATGAATAAATTGGAAGAAACACACAATTAGGTGGTGCAGCAGGGACAGGAAGATGGCCCATTCCTTTGGCAGTTATTGGTGGAAATGCTGTAGCTGATAGTGCAGCACATCTCAAATTCAGCAGGAAGTGCTTGAGCTGTTGCAGGAAGTGCTTGAGCAATGTGTCTACCCTAGTCAACTGTTCAAAAGATTTTGTGGTGCATTTTACACTGTTATCCCAACAAGATTTGGAATGTGCACCAAATGAAGCCCCAAGATGGTTACAACGCCATGACTTTGCCCTTTGTTTTTTGGCATGCTTGGAAGTGGAGGACATGCAGCCAGGCAATATTCTTTGGACCGGTGAAGGACATTTTACTCTGCACAGTGCTGTGAATGCACAGAACTGTTGCATATGGGGTTCTGCCTCACTATATATTGTGCAGGAACATCCACTGCACTCAGCTTATGTAAGTGTGTGATGTGTTTTCACAAGCTGATTCATTCTGGTCCATTTTTCTTTGAGAGGATACTTCACGGGCTTCTTTGGTTTACAGTGAAATCTGCACATTACAAGGACCTCCTTGTGCAGCACATGCTTTCAGTTTCATAAGAACACATGGACACCACCTGTCACTTGCCAAGTGAAAGATTTGCTTCGAGAAGTCTTTGCTAATGTCTGAATCACCTCTAGGCAATTTCAAGATGCGTGGCCTTCCAGATCTCCCGACCTAAATCCATGTTTCTTCTGGTTGTGGGGATATGTGAAAGATTTTTTCTATTAGGAATATATCTGGACTTGCAGTAACCTTATATGAAGGTAATTTAGTCCATATCCAATAAATGTGCCAGAATTACCATTGCCATGTGTTTGATCATTCCCCCCTTTTCCTGCACCCACACCAAATTCTGACTGCTTACAGCATCATATTTTCACCTGTGTGTGAAAGTGGAACCATAATTTTTTCAGCGTACTCCGCGAGCACGTTGATTAATGAACGTACCTACTATGATTCAGTGTCCTGCAATGTATACAGCCCACACTGCAGCACTCGGAACATGGCCAGTTTTATTACAACCACCCAATAGGCCTGTTTTAATAAAATATTTTTGCATTTAGTGGAGAAAGTTGATTGAAATTTTGTGAAAAGGAGTCACAGTAATGAAAAACACCTTTATTTTAAAGATTGTCATCCCAACTTGCTTGTCACATCCGTGACACTCTCACCCCTGTTTTGTGGTGATACAGAATGAGCTGCCCTTCTTTGGATTTATTCAATGTTCTCTGTCAATCCTATCTGGCAAGGATCCCATACTACACAGCAATACACTAGCAGAGTACAGACAGATGTTGTGTAGACAGTCCTCATTGTGGACTTGTTGCATTTTTTAAGTGTTCTGCCAATATAATGCAATATTTGGTTTGCCTTACCCACAACATTATTTGTGTTATTGATATAGGCTTGTTCAAGTTGTTCATAATTGTAGTCCTAAGTTTTTAGTTGAATTAACAGCCTTTAGATGTGTGTATTTATCGTGTAACCGAAATTTAATAGTTTCCTCATAGTACTCATGTGTATGACCCCACACTTTTCCTTATTCAGAGGCAATGACCACTTTTTGGACCATACAGATACCGTGTCAGTCATTTTGCAGTTGGTTTTGATCTATGAGTATGAACTAAGTTTCAGATCCCCTGTCAATAGCACTAACTACTTCTTGTGAATAAAGAGCTAATTGTGTTTCACAAGAACAGATATTTTCTGAATCTGTACTGACTATGTCTGTAGACTATTTTCTCCAAGGTAATGCATAATTTTCGAACACAGTATATATTCCGAAATCCTACTGCAGATGGACCTCAGTGTTATGGCTCTGTAATTCAGTGGATTACTCTAACTTACTTTCTTGACTAGTGATGTGACCTGTGCAACTTTCCAGCTTTTAGGTACAGATCTTGTGGAGTGAGCAGTTGTATATGATTTCTAAGTGTGGAGCTGCTGTCAGCATACTCAGAAAGATGTGTAATTGGTGTATAATTTGGATCAGAAATCGATTTACCTTTTTAGTAATGCTGCTTTAGTGGCACTGGCATCAGTAATATTACCATGGGTATTTTGCAGTGAAGGCATTGATTGTGTCTTACTGCTGGTGTTCTTACCATATGACTTGAATCTCTCTTGATTTGTTGCCAGATTTTGAGACGGTGTTTTGTTGTGGGAGCTATTAAATCATCTTGTGTTTAAGTCCATGCAGAGTTTCAAGCTTAAGTAAACAATTGCAAACCTTGGAAATTTTGTGTTCTTTTGAATTTGGCATGCTTCTTTTTTCTTCCTACAATAGTGTCACCAACACTATTTCTTCGAATGAAAGGTGAAAATCAAATTTTTATTTGCTTTTTTAAGTAGATACATTTTACATTTATTTTGGGAAAATTTGGATCTTTCAGTGTGCAGTGTCACTATAACGACCTTGTGGTCACCTCTACCCTTAATAACTCATAGGAACTACCTACTTCAATTTTTCTACAAAATAAACTAAATGTATCCTTCCTGAACATTGTCAGGTCTTTGTAAAAATTTTGGCGGACCTTGTTTATGGCTTTAGCCATTTCTTAGTAAGTATGGCAGTTTGAGCTTCAGTGCTCTCTATGAATGTTTGGAGCTCTGGTTCTTTCCCAATAGCTACGACAGTTTACAACTACAGTACTGATCCTTTCAGTGGCTACTCTTGCCCTGCGTTCTCTGGGTCTGTAGTACTTTCTGTAATTCCTCGAGACCCCTGACCTAAAATATGGCCCTATCCATTCCACACAGCCCCCCGCTATCCATTTAGCCACCTCCTGTGTGTAGTTGGCCTATGAGATGTTAGGCGGAACCCGAAACCGCACCACCCTATAGCACAAGTCGAGGAATCTACAGCCTACACAGCTGCAGAACCGCCTGAGCCTCTGATTCAGACCCTCCATTTGGCTTTGTACTGAAGGTCCACAATCAGTCCTGTCAAGGATGCCACACATGGTGAGCTCATCATCATCTTGCTAACAAGAAGTCTTTGCCAACTGAGACAGCTACCTAAAACTGTAGAGAAACTCACTCCAAAGCAGCATACATCTTTCGTTCTGAAGGGAACTATCACCTGCAGTTTGCTGCACCCTGTGCTCTTCTTGGCAATCTGAAGCACCTGTTCCATATCTGTATTGTGGCAACTATATCACTAAGGGCCCGCATTACGTGCCTAATATTGCCCCTCCAAGTTAACAATAATCCTGCCCTCAGTGAATGCCCAGATCTTGAGGCTGTGAGGCTTCCTCTGAAACAGAAGTGACTGCATGTGGTTCAGGACCTTTTATCGGCCACAGGTAGCACCTGAAATCTGTTTGTCAGACTAACCAGGAAGGCTTTTCGATCCCTAGCCCCCCTCCCCATGCAGAAGGTCTTCCACTGCCCATCACACCTCAAGTGACCTCTGACTTGACCATGGGTGAGGAGTCACCCTCAGTGGGGGCAGTAACCAGGGTGGTCACAGCAGTGGACGGATTGGAGTATATGTGGGACCTGCTGGACATCATATGGATTTGGTTCCACACAGTGATGGCCTTTGGTAACATCCTCAAGCTCTGTGACCAAAGCCAGCACTGCCTGGCACTGTGAGTGTGGGGTCTGCTCGCGTTTGAATGCAGCAATCACAGTCGCTATCCGTACTAAAGGTGGAATTATACACTAGACAGTAATTAAAACATGGAAATGTGGCTACACAAATGTGCAGGAAATTTAAGAATTTAAACTGCACAAAAGAAATCAAAGTAAGTCACTTCTTAACAGAAGCTCATTACAACTCACAAGCTAAATCCTGTACTGTGATGTGCTGCTGCAGAGAGTGAAGCTGCCGCCCAGTTGACAAGTTGTGTGACTAACTGCCTGTGCACAGGGAAACAAATGACTCTCACAATACAAATGGCAGAACTATATACTAGAAATAACTAAAGCATGGAACTACTAGATACAGAAAGAGTTTTATCTGAAATGCACACAGTAAACCACAATAGGTCAATTTTCTAGCTCGTATTGTGTGATTTTAGGCAGTGAAAGAATTTAATATTTCATCACTATAAGCTGACTATCTTCAGTTTTCAATTTATTGATTTTCATTTAGAACTTCATAGCTTCTTGACGATTCAGGAAACAAAATGTTTCTCTTAAACATTATGGAACATATCTCACACCATGCCTACACCTTCTTCTTCTTCTTCTTCTTCTGCTTCTGCTTCTGCTTCATCATCATCATCATCATCATCATCATCATCATCCCTCAGCATCATACATGCTACATGCCATACAGTACTGTTGAATAGCATGTGACAATATCTACTTTTTTGTGTAATATTTCATTTCCATTAACCATTAAGAGTGCATTTATCATGTGGCAGTACATTTTTTTTTTGTATCAATATAACCTATTGTGGCCATGAATCATTGAGTGTGCATTGCCCGTTCGCTGTCTCGGAGATCTAAATGATTAGGCTAATAATGCTCAATTCTTTGGTATTGTCTGATATCCCTGATACTTGGGTACAGCAGTCTGCCACAGTGTTAGGCTCCACGAGTTAAATTTTCTGAAGAATCCAGCAGGTAACTCAAGTCACCTACTGTCCCGTACTATACATCCCAGCATTCGTTGGGGAAGGAGATGAACATGGCTCCTATTGTGCAATGAATATAAGTGAAATGGTAGATATTTTATGTTCTTTGTGAGCTCTGGAGGAGAAATATTGAAATGAGAGATAAATATCAGTGCAAAAATAATGGTTGGTAACATAGCTAAACTTTAGGAAATCAATGCATGTGATTATAATAATCTCGTGATTACACCATACTGAAACAGCTTTCCTGTTTCATACTTCATTTTTGCATTTTCTGCAACATCGCCTCTTAATTAACCAGTACATGGATTTATGAAGACTTACTATTTCCCTGTCAGTCAAATTTGTCTGAACTAGGCATATACAAAAAAATGAATTTTGCAGTAAATGAGCATTTACAGTTTGTATTAGACATTTATTGTTAGTTTTTCGACAGAGTAGCTCACTACTTCCCAATCAAGAGTCACATTTACCTGCCATTTGTGGTGTGAGAAAACTTGAAACCATAACTTTACCATCAGAAGATCTTGAGTTTCTGAGCCCCGTGCCAGTATGATTGCGGGCATGGACTGGCATGTGTAGGTTTTCAAGACCACAGCCAATAAATCAATAAAAGAGGAGCTACCATTCAAAGTGGCTGAAGACAAATTTCTTATTTTTTTATTTTATTTATTTTTTTAAAAACACCTATATTACAAGAAGTCAGGACTTCAATTCCCTGCAGGCAATGAAATAAATAAATGGTGAAGGCTGAAAATTTTGCCAGGCTATGACTCAAACCTGGATGCTCTACTTGTCTAGAAAAGATGGCCTTAACTGCTTCGGCCTTCCGGACATGCATGCAAGTAGCGCCCCCTTCGATTAACCACACTGCTTGTAGCATTCGCTGAGTCCCACAGAGGTTTGGAAGATGTGGTGCCTCCCAATGAAACTAACTAGAGTGGTCTCTGCTAATATATAAGTATGAGTGAGGATGGTTCTAGGTACTTTCAGCGTGGATGCACCATATGTTTCGAATCCCTGTGGGACGTGGTGAACATTGTGTGTGGTGGGGGTAATGGAAGGGAGCACTACTTGCGCATAACAGGTTGAGAAGTTGAGTTTGATGGAGAGCGTGTCTGGATGGCCAAGGCAGTTAATCGAGAGAAGCGGAGCATCTGGCGAGCTGGCACAAATTTTCAGCCTTCACCATTGATTATTTCAGTGCCTGTAGGCGACTGGAGTCCTGATTTCTCATAATATAGTTAGTTTCGGTTGCTGCACCAGCAGTGGCATGTGTTCTGTTGAACATGTCTGACGTAAAAGACATTAGATATCTATATAAAAAAAATTAACAAAGGAAGTGCCATCTGCAAAGTTGAAACAACATACTTTTCCTCTTTGTTCATTGTTGAAATGGAAGAAAACTAACAACGATAGGTTCAAAGACATTGGTCAGTTTGCTGTAATAAAATGTAGAAACCATGTGTGTCAAAAAACATGACAATGTAAAGAAACTAGAGAGATTTTTTTGATCCATCATTAGAAGAAACCTGAGAGTTCAGTAAGAAGGCCCCTAGAGTGTTGCTGTGAACATGACAGTGAACCACATCGACATATGTATGCCACAAGCCACCATACAATGCATGGTGATGGTTACCCTGTACCTCTATAGGTCATTTCCTTTCCTGTTCCACACGCACATGGAGTGAGGAAAATGTGACTGTCAATTTGCCTCTGTAAGAGACTTGCAATGTACATTGGCGGCAGTAGAAACATCCTGCAGTCAGCTTCAAATGCCGGGTCTCTAAATTTTCTCAGTAGTGTTCCTAGAAAAGAATATCGCCTTTCCTCCAGGGAGTCCCATTTGAGTACTCGCAGCATCTCCATAACAGTTGCGTGTTGTTCGAACCTACCAGTAACAAATATAGCAGCCTGCCTCTAAATTGCTTTGAAGTTTTCATTTAATTCCAAACACGTAAGCAGTACTCGGGAATGGGTTGCACTGGTGTCCTACATGTGCTCACCTTTACAGATGTACCACACTTTCCTGGAATTCTTCCAATAAACGAAGTCTATCCTTCACTTTCCCCACTGCAGTCCTTACATGGTCATTCAATTTCATATTGCTTTGCTGCATTATACCCAGATATTTAATTGATGTGACTGTCAAGCAGCACACTATTAATGTTGTATTTGAACATCAGGGGGTTTGTAAAATTTGAAATTTTCCCGGCGAACCAACTGTTCAAAATGATTTCGGGCTTGCAGCCGGTCATCATAAACTTCATTGCACAATATTTCGGCTGGACAACTGCCAGCCATCTTCAGGTGAGCCGAACGAGTACTGATGAAGACGTTCTCCGCTCCAGCTTATATAGTGCGCTGATAGTACTGCCGCACATGCAATACAGTCGCGTAGAAAGAAGGGCCAAACCACCCAGCGACAGCGCCCTCGCTGGTGGAACTGCAATACTCAGCTGCTGTCGGTATTGTCGCTGGCCACAGCTATCGAAGTCTTCTGCCGTCTTCGTCTCGAGCAAATTTCAGAGGTGACGGGATTCCATGCGTTATTCAATTGGTAACCACTGTCACTGTTCATTATATTTCCCGCAATGCATATTTCAACGGATTCTTTGATAATGGAGTCCCAAAAAGTTGTTGCTATGGCCAAAATCAAAGTTTTGTCGTACTCCATTCTGTCTATTGTTAAGCCCACTCACACTAATTTGTATTTGCATTCTTCAAGTTGCCATCACCCATCCCAGACGATGAGTGTACTTAAAATCCTTGTGCACAGGACACACACGGTTTTGGATGCAGAGAATTTGCTTACGGAACTTGCACATTTGAGGACGGTGTTCAGAGACAATGGGTACTCGACGCGGCAAATTAACAGGGCCTTCTCAACTAGAGCCAGAAACCAGGAAGGGGATAAAGAGGAGAACGCGCCAGCCAAGTCCCTAGCGTTTCTTCCCTTCGTTGGAAATATCTTCTTCGAGATAGCGAGGATTCTTAATAATTTTCATGTGAAAGTGGTTTTCGTCTGCTTTCTAAGATTTTGGATTTGCTGGGGTCAATGAAGGATGATTTTTTACTGCGGAATGTGGGAAATTACAAAATACCATGTCAATGTGGTATGGCCTATATAGGACAGACAACGCGTACAGTGGAAGAGCGTTGTACAGAACATCAATGTTGCTCTCGCCTACTGCAACCCAGTTAAGTCTGCAGTTGCAGAACATTATATTTCTAACCAACATTCAATGGAGTATGACAAAATTTTGATTTTGGCCACAGCAACAACTTTTTGGGGCTCCATTAGTAAAGAATCTGTTGAAATACGCATTGCGGGAAATCTAATGAATTGAATAACTCATGGAATCCCGTCATTTCCGAAATTTGCTCGAGACGGAAGACGCCAGAAGACTTTGACAGCTGTGGCCAGCGACAATACCGACAGCAGCTGAGTATTGCAGTTCCACCAGCGAGGGCGCTGTCGCTGGGTGGTGTGGCCCTTCCGTCTCCACGACTGCAACGCATGCGCGGCAGTACTATCAGCGCACTATATAAGCTGAAGCGGAGAATGTCTTCGTCAGTCCTTGTTCGGCTCACCTGAAGATGGCTGGTAGTTGTCCAGCCGAAATATTGTGCAATGAAGTTTACGGCAACCGGCTGCAAGCCTGAAATCTTTTTGAACATCAGGGGTTTGTTTTTTCTTACTCATCTGCATTAACTTCCATTTTTCTGTGTTTAGATGGTGGTGGTGGTTAGTGTTTAACGTCCCGTCGGCAACGAGGTCATTAGAGACGGAGCGCAAGCTCGGGTTAGGGAAGGATTGGGAAGGAATTCGGCCGTGCCCTTTCAAAGGAGCCATCCCGGCATTTGCCTGAAACGATTTAGGGAAATCGCGAAAAACCTAAATCAGGATGGCTGGAGACGGGATTGAACCGTCGTCCTCCCGAATGCGAGTTCAGTGTGCTAACCACTGCGCCACCTCGCTCGGTCTCTGTGTTTAGAGCTAGCTCATCACACCAACTAGAAATTCTGTGTAAATCGTCTGTTCTCCTATGGTCACTCAGTGACAACACCATTCTGTACACTGTAATCAGCAAAAAGTCGCAGACTGCTGCTCGTCCTGTCCAGCAGATCATTTATGTTTATAGAAAATAACAGCAGGTTTACCACACTTACCTGGGGCGCTACTGAATGTGTGTGTGTGTGTGTGTGTGTGTGTGTGTGTACGTGTGTCTATTGTTGACGAAGGCCTTAATGGCTGAAAGATTTATTTTTGACAGTCTTATTGTTGTGCCTATCCGCGACTCGGCATCTCCGCTACATGGTGAGTAGCAGCTATCCTTTCCATAATAGTGTCACAGTATATCATGTGAGAAAAGAGCCAGCTGGGCTTCGCACAAGCAATGCTTTCTGAAATTGTGCTGATATGTGGTCAGAAGCTTTTCCGTCTCAAGGAAATGTATTGTATTGGAACTAAGAATATATTCAGGAATTCTGCAGCAGACTGATGACAAGGATATTGATCTGTAATTTTGTGTGTCCAGTCTTTCACCCTTCTTGTATACAGAAGTCCCTGCACTTTCCTCGAGTCGCTTGTGACTTTGCAGTGGGCGAGATATTCACGATAAATGTAAGCTACGTAGGTAGCGATTGACATAGAGTACTCTTGATGAAAAATCTAATTGGAATTCCATCGAGACATGGCAGCTTAGTTCAGTTGTTTCTGTACGCCAGGGATACTTATTACTGTGTCCTCCGTAAGGGAGTCTGTGTGTGATGACCAGATAGTGGTATATTCATACAATTCTCCTTTGTTAATGGTTTCTTAGATGTGAAATTAAACTTCAGCTTTCCTTTTGCTATCTTTTACTGGCACACCAGACTGGTCAACAAGTGACTGGATATAGAAGCCTTTGACCCACTTAGCGAGTTTATGTGGGACAAGAATTTTCTCTGGCTCTTGGCAAGATCTTTTGTTAAGGTATGACGGAGATAGTTGGTGTACGCTTCAGGAATTGATATTTTTACAGAAGACAAATTTCTACTGACTTTTGACTGTCGTCATTTGAATGTTCTCTTTTGAGCCGAAAGTGCAGCTGCAGTTCCCTAAGGAAACAATTTATTAAGTTATTGTCTATTCAGTAGGTTAAAGTAAACTAGAACATTACTGCTATAAAATAATTAATCTATACATGTTCAGTAGAAATGTTTTTGCACTGTTGTTTTATGTATGAAGAGATCATTTTTGAAATATAATTTCATGAGACATCAGCAGTGTATACAGTTAAAGAAATTAAATAAAATGTGTTTTCAGAAAATTTTGTTTTTGTAGATGTTGACGTTTGTGAAAACAATCCACAGTTTGAGGAATTCCCTGAATTGGGTATAAGTTCATGCCCACTGTGATGCCATTGTACTAGTTACTCCAGGAGGTTGAATAAACGATGACATTTTTGTGAAATGGATGTAACATTTTATCAGAACACTTCCCCTGCTAGACCTGTCCTCCTGTTAATGGAGTCTCATGGTCTGCATTTGTCTCTAGAAGCACTGAAAAAGTGAAATCATATTACTTACCTTTACATCACGTACAACTCGTCTACTGCAACCGGTAGATATCAATATCTGCATTCATTAAAATTTTCCAGGAAATTTGAACTCAATTAACATGTGAGGAGGAATCCTGGAAAGGCACCAAGCAGGTATGATTTTCATGCACTCGTCAACGCATGCTATGAGAAATCCCTCTGTCCTCAGATAATTAATACTGGGTTCAAGAAGATTGGGGTACACCCTTTTAACAGAGGTACAATTCCTTTGGAGGTCCTAGCACTGTCTTCAGTCTCCAATAAACCAGTTTCTGATGTTAATCAGTCCTCAGAGGAAGAGAAAATGCTGCCCATTTCTGTAAGCGAACAATTCCCAGTGAGGAACACTCACAGGAAGTGACAGTATACAAAAATTCATACCATTTCCTGAACTTCGTGCAATGCTGATTCTGAACATGGCCTGTCTTCTAAAACAACCACAGAGAAAAAATGGGGAAGAAATGCTAAATTTCGTGTCCACAGTACATATCCTGTGTGCAGTTTGTACTATAAATATGATACACATAATTACACGGAAGCAGAGTGGACACAGTGTTGTTTCTGTGTTCAGAGGTACAAGAACAATGTGAGAGTCTAGGGGATGACAATGATGGAAGCACTTACATGTGCAGATAAATCTTTTTGTTTGAGCAAAAAGACGTTGGTTTATCATTTTGTATTAGGTTAAGTAATTGATTTACATGCTGTGTTCTTTACTTTTTGTACATCCCCTATCCCCCTCCCCTCCTCACCTGCCCTCCTCCCATGTTAGATATGAGTTTCTTTAGGTGAAATAGATTGTGCGGATTTTGCTGTTTGGGTTTGTTATTCCATTAATATGTTAGCAGTATTAATGCAGTGTAGTTGATCGCAATGTAATATTAGGAGCTGGTAGTTTCGTATATTTTATGTTCATTGTTTTTGGTCTCAGGGAATTAGGATACCATTTACGCAATTAGAATACCACTATCTTGGATTTAGAAATCATGTGACATGTGGAGGAGCCATTGTCATAGAATTAATTTCTACAGCTTTTCACTATATTTGTAAAACTTAAAAATACTCAGTCAAATAAAAAATATATACTCTAGAAAGTTCAATCTGTCTTCCGGAGTTGAGACCTTCTTTCATTTATTAACATTGCTTTTTCGTTTATGAACATTGCACAGCAGTAGCTGAAAAATATTTTGGCATTAGATGTCCGTACCCCACTGTGTGAATGGATAATAAATTAGTGGCCAAATAACTTACTGATGTGGAAAAGTTATCTAATGATTTTTATTTGATTCAGTCAGTGTACTAACAGTTGTATACTTTTGTCTACTCTTAACATTTTGTAATGCATCAGCAGGTGATTACTGCTCACTTGGTGAGTACAGGTCTTTTTTAGGCAGTGAGCTTCATATACATGATTTTGTGAAATGATTAGATAGAATATTGCAGTCAGATTATGTCATACATAATTAAAATAAAGATTAATTTTTCAGTTACAAAAAGAAAACCGATTTTAATGCACCTTTAGTAGTTATAAATTTACAGGCACAAAATTCTGCTGTATGTGGTTATATTGCTGACTCTATTCTTACACACATCACTGACAAATTGTAATTGTTCATTGAGGATAAATGATGATGTATGTTTCTAGGTCACCTGATTACACTAACAGTTTGGGCCGTACTGGAATGCTACATGTACCAGAACAGCACTATGGGGAAGTAGCAAATAGTGTCAATAATGGTAGTTATGGTCCTCAAAGGAAAGTATCTCCCTCCACAACTAACCGAAGCAAAGGAGCTTCAAAAGGTGATGGTGCTAACAGTTCTTCCAGTAAGAGCTTTGCCTGTACAGTCTGTGGTAAGGGATTAGCTCGTAAGGACAAATTAGTTATTCATATGCGCATCCATACCGGTGAGAAACCATATATTTGTGAAGTGTGTAATAAGGCATTTGCTCGCCGTGATAAACTAGTGATTCATATGAACAAAATGAAACATAGAACACCAACCAACATAGCCCCTTTAGGCAAACGTTCAATAGTACCTGACAAGAATGGTATGTTGATGCAACAACAGCACCAGCAGCAGCAACAACAGCAGCCATCACAGTCGCAGCAGCAACCACAGCCTCAGCCCCCACCACACCAGCAACCTCAGCAGCAACAGTCACCACAACAGTCACTTGTTACAGATAAGAAATCATTATCAGTGAAATGTGAAGATGATGATATACCAAGAGGTCTTCCTCTACCTCCACCACAACAGCAGAACATTAGTTGGAGCTGTGAACTTTGTGGTCGTATGTTCTCAACTCGAGATGATTGGATGGCACATGCAAAAAGTCATCTAGACGACAAAATGATTAGTAACATGCATCATCCACAACAGCATCTTAGCAATGGAAATCCGTGTAGCAGTGGTGTTGTAGTCCCCACATCAGTGCCTGCACCACCAGCTCCTTATTTTTCCCCTCATGTACCACACCATGTGCAACCATATGGTGCTAGTGCACCAGAAAGGCATTTTTGCTTAGTATGTCGCCAAGACTTCACGAATAAGACTGATTTTATGTTCCATGTGCGTACTCATTTTGTTGAAGGGAAGCCACCAGAGTTTGACATGCTTGGCAAGAGTAATCTTGTGGATGGATCTGGTCTGTGCACTTGAACGTTAAATATATGTAATTACATACTATTTTTACAATGGAAAATTTTGTATTGTTTGCAGATATTTAGTGCAATGTGTACTGTCTTTTTATGAAGAACACTATTTTTTATGTCATGTGGAATGTATACTAATAAGTCATAGTTGTTTTATAGCATTTTCTGTGTGCTGTGGGTAATTGTCGTGGCCCTAATTATGTTGCAGGAAATTCAGTTGGCTAAATGATTGACATGTTTTTATGATAAGACTTTTTGAGCTATCTTATTTTTATACTAGTTATCCGGTCATTGTTCCTACAATCTCCTGAATTGATTAATTGCTTCAGTTTTTTTGAGTGGCATTTGCTGTGATGTGGTTACATATATCTTTTTTTATAATTGCATTGTAGTCAAAGTTGCAGCATGGTTGCGTGTTGGTGTCTTTTAGAAACTAGTTGGCTATGAAAATCTTCGAATTTTAAGTTTTGAAAAAGTGTTGATACACCTAATTTTATAGTTGGTGTAATAGTAAGGCCCTGAGAACAAGAGAGTATTTCCGTAATGTAATACATATCAACGCGATGAGTACACCTTACAAAAATCTTTCCTCTATCAAGTTTGAAAACTGGTTTCAATAAGACAATCAATATGGTTTAGTAATCTCTGAAACTTAGTCATTGATCAAGAACTGGACAATAGTATGTTGGTTACAGATTTGTTAACAAATCATCCTTTATACAGATGTTGTAACAACACAGGGTAAAATTTGATTTAAACAATGTAATGGATGAAAGCTTTGAATTGGATACCTAACAGCATTGGGAACATAATTGATTCCATGGTAAGTTGTAAAGTGCGTGAATGTACTATTACAACACGTACTATTTTTCAGTAGACCAGCAATTATACTTCTGTTGTTCAATGAAACTGCAGAAGACTTTGATCAGAATAAGGACTAACATCTGTGAATAACTTCTTTCCTAATTTATTTCTATTAAATTGTGTGTACGATGATGTGTTGCTACTTGGAAATGGTTTTTTTTCCAGTGCATGTAACAGTCTTCCTCACTCTGGTGCTTGTTCCTGTAACGTGCAGTTTTATGTATTTAATTTTATTGTGTTGTGGATATTAGTTATCTTTATCTTTATTTGAATGTTTTATTGTGTTGTATTTTTTATACACTTTATTGTGTAAATGTGTTCCTTCTCAGATAAGTTGTACACTTGAGTCAAAAATTATAGATACTACATAGTTATTTAGTTACTTACTTGAAAAAGAGTGATTAATTACAAAGACTGAAAAGATGTTGCATTGTTTTTCCTTACAATTTTTTTAGAAGGCTATATTTAGTAAAAAAATTATTATTTTATGAGGTATATGGCAGGTGTACTGCAGAATTTTCTTTGCAGTGACATTCTATTGCGTGTGTGTTTTATCATTATGAGACATATCACTTCAGAGTTTTCTCTTAGCTGAACATCAGTTTCTCTTAATTTTTGCAGCTAAGAATAGCTTTGCAGAGTTCAGAATTATACATTTTCCTGCTTCAGATATGCCACAACCTCAAGGACTTGACAAATATTGATCATTATTTAACTATCTGTGGCTTAAAATTTTCGTTCTTGATTTATTAACAGATGATTCCTCTTACAGCACATTCGAACTTTATCCCTAATGCAAAGCTTCTTTCTATTGTCATGTGTAATGTAAACACTAATCCTATATATGAGGCTATACATTTCCAATATTGCATACTTTAAAACAACATGAAGAAATTTTAACTGCCTTCAGATAATTTTCCTGAGCAATCAACATGCACAGATCTTTATTGAGAGCACTGCTGTGAAATGTAATGGCTGATGGCATGATTTGATTTACCATTGAAAGTTTGTGCTAGCATTTTTCTGTCACCGTCATCTGAAACTTATCTTGCTGATATGAAATATACTCACTGCCTTCATCATTGGGAAGAGGCAGCAAGTAAATTAAAGAAATCAGTACTGCATTCTTGACCTCTGAGGTGTTGTAGGTGGAATCTATGTATACCCTAAGATATAACTGAAGTGGAAAACAATCATCTCTTTTTAAAAAACAGTTTTTCTTGGCTGTAAAGCACTGTGTCAAAAGAAATGTAATTTGAAATGTAAAATGTTCTGGCATTGGTTTTGTATGTATGTCTGGAGAACTGCGGGATCTGAGGATTTGTTTCTCCCTTTTGTGTTCCTATCATAGTTGACAGTGACTTAACGATTCAGCTTCAGGTGGGCAGTGTCTGTGTACAGTTGACAGCTGTCTGTCTGGTGATGATGATTATTATTTGATTCAGTGATATTTGACTTCCAGCAGTCTATTTGTTGGGCTTTTTTTGTGGAGTAGTGTAAGTTATTGTTGTTATTATTATTGTTATTGTCGGAAGTATCATAATGTGTTGATAATACGTGTTAATTTACCTTAATTCAAGCTGTAATGCAGTTGCTTTGCTCCTGTAACTAATGTTATGTGCCAGTCATCATTTCCTGCCAAATGTTGTGATAGCTAAAACATATATCTGCTTTTTTTTGCCCCCTCTTAATAACAACTTGTGGAGATTGCTGCTGATCTTCTTGTTGAGTACACCTAATCCACACATGGAAGTAAAGGTGCAGAATACTTGTTAGTAGTGCACATACTCTCATGCTTACCCATTATGGCCATAAAGCCAAGCAGACATCATAGGTCTTCAGAATATGTATTAGATAATTTATGTTTCTAGATCCACCAGAGCAGGATGTTAAACTTCGTTTTATTTATTTCATCTTTTATACCTATAGACGTATTCTTGTGTAATATTTAAATCAAGCCTGCTGCTGTTTCCACACATATATCAATTTGTATAGTCTATGACTGTTTTTATTCAGTTTAACATATTTGAACTATAGTGGCTGTCACGAAAATAGGCACATCAAGGTCATCTCACTTTCTTTCACTGTTGCCAGTTAGAGATAATTTCAAAAGTTAGTAAAAATTGAAAGAAAAAAAAGACTGACATCTCTGTTTTTGGTCTAGAACATGATGCAGTAGATTATAAAAGAAAATTCTTTCCAGCTGCTACAGAAAAAACACACTAATATTATAAGAAATTTTAAAGAAAAATAATTTTTAGTTCAGCCTGTTGATAAGACAGATCCACTGACATTTTTGGACTGAAAAATATATGAAATTCTGAAAGATTAGAGATGCATGTGGTACAAATTTTATAATGAAAATATAAAAGTATTCATAGGTGTGAAACTGTTCCGCCCATGTAACGAAAAATGTCGTCACCGGTGAATTTGTGTTCTGTTGGACTTAGTAACTTCCCCTAAGAAAACTATAAAATTAATTTTGGTAACCTTGGAGACATCATTGTTGTATAATTTGACTTAAGAGACTCAGTGCGCAGCAGTGTGCAAGTACTTGAGTGCCGCTGCCGGGATTTTTGTTCAGGCGGCTCACCTTAATATGCCAAGAGTATTCCCTACCATCTGAAATTTTTTTATTTTTATCTCTTACTGACCGTTCACCGCAGCAAATCGTCACCCAGTTTGCTGATACACACTACAGAAAAAGTAACTTTATGTACTTACAGACCACTACTTCTGTTGAAGTCGAGCAAAATACGTTTTTTCTCCCCCCCCCCCCCCCCCCCCCACACACACACACACAGCTCGTGGTCATGCAGTAGCGTTCTCGCTTCCCCAGGTTCCCGGGTTCGATTCCCGGCGGGGTTAGGGATTTTTCTCTGCCTTGTGATGATTGGGTGTTGTGTGATGTCCTTAGGTTAGTTAGGTTTAAGTAGTTCTAAGTTCTAGGGGACTGATGACCATAGATGTTAAGTCCCATAGTGCTCAGAGCCATTTGAACAAAAATACTTTTTTTCCGTATGATTCTGTGAAATGGAAGTTTTATCACAGTATACTCAATTGTCTCCAGCAAGCAATAAGTATGTTGTACTCAGAGCTTCATTATTGCAGCTGCAGTATCTCTAAATTCCATTAACAATTTTCATCCAACCTTACACTTTCTGAAAAAGAAAAAAACTGAAAGTGGAGAAGATAAACAATGGAGGCCTCTGAGCCAGAATAATTTTTTTTTTTTTTTTTCCACCAAGATCACCCTGCAGTTTTCTAGCTGTCGGATATTCTGATCAATTGCGGTATCTGAGTGTAGTTCTATACACTAACTTTTTTTGTCAAAATCGTAAAAAAATGTACATTTCCATTTTCTTTTATATCCTTTTCTTGGAGAATCAAAACACATGCTCACACTTAGAGACTATTCCAAGGCTACTACTCTCTTCACATTGCATAGAGTTGATTCCAAAATACCACAAGGTTTTCCGTCATTTTATGAACTTGTGCAAAATTTGTGTTTTTCTAGTTTCTCCACTGTTAGCAGGATCAGTAAACAACTTCAGTGCATTCAACATTGCTTCTGCATTTTTTTCACTACTGCACACGTCAGTGCACCATTTCACGGAAGACTGAAACCACACGTTTAACACACAGTATCGACGGAAAAACATAACATTCAGCTAATACTGACCTGCTGCACAGCTAGCAGTGTGGCAACAAAGCTATGAGGTGAGGTGGGCAAATAACAGCTTTTAAATTCTGCGGACTGCAGACAGCGGGTGAAACCTTGAGGTGGCTTAATTTCGTGATGGTCACTCTAGTCTTCATATATAAATTTTGTTTAAGTAAAGCCTTCAGCCTCTCCAGTGGCTTATTAAAGCACACAATTTTGTTTGATTGTTCTGCGAAATTACTTATTCTTACATTATTACAAATAAAACACTTAATCTTTTAGCTGACATTACTGCTGGTTGATTTAGTAACTGCCCTGTCAAGTCACAAACAGCTGTACATGTACTTACAATGTGAAAAAGACGGAACATTGGTTAATCTCCCAGTGGTTAAGAAACCTTTCAGTTGAATACTAGTTTGCCTTGGTTTTAGTTGTTTGCATATTGTTTTCAATCCATGGAAAACTAACATACTCAAAATATGCTTAACAATACACACACATTATAATTGTTTCAAGTTTAACTCCTATGCTAACAATTACTGTCTGTTCCATTTGAATGTACATGGGTACCAGGGGAAAATTATTGTTTATATAATGTGGGCATGTTTTGATACACATGTTAGAACTTGTGTCTGAAGCTGGACAGTTTTTACTATAATGCAAGAGAAACAGTGAAAGGCCCTACTCATAATTGAAAGTCAATACTGAACCTCAAGAAAGTAGAATTAATTTGTATTTTGTCCATAGTATATGATCTAAGTAAAATTTCTTAAAGGAAGTCTGAAGCATAATTTATTGAGACATTGAAAATGATTCTTATTATGCCCAGAATTGTACTAAAGGTAGCTAATGTTAAAAATTCTCTTTTACTGCAACTAACAGTAATGTGTGACAGGTTTTTTCATCAATAATATGCCTTTGAAGTGGTACACTGTGTGGAAATTGTGTGTTTGAATTATGTTTAATACTAAACAAATGTCAACTTGATAACTGACTAATTTACTTCAAATATAAGGTGATGCCGTTATAAATGAATGGCTTGAGAACCCTAAACATTCATCTTGCTGATGCATAGAGTTTGTAGTTTTGAACCTGAGGAACACAGTATGTTAGAAGGCAAAATTCCTGGTAACTTGATTCCATAAACATCTACTAACATTTCTGTCACAGTCATGTCTTGTAAATGGTTTACCTGGTTATCTTGGTTTCCTAGTAATACTGTCCTAACAGGGACAAACTTTGACTGTCATGGAATCTTTTGCAGTGTTTTATTGTTACTGTTGATTTTAATAGGAATGTGTTAGGTAACACTTAAATTTTTGCGTCGACCCATGTTACTTGCATCTAGAAAACACACTCTCTCTCTCTCTCTCTCTCTGTCTCTGTGTGTGTGTGTCTGTGTGTGTGTGTGTGTGTGTGTGTGTGTGTGTGTCCCACACGCACACACACACGAAAATATGAAATGAAAAGTTTATGTGAAATTGAACTAGCTACTTGTCACAGTAACCACATCGATATCTATGTCTTATCTGTTGTGATGAATAAATATTTATGCGAAGACTTGAACTTGGATTTCCTGCTTTTTGTTAACAATCAACATATCATTAGACTCCCCGAAGCCCACCTTCTGGACTGACAAATATGATTTGTGTCTGGCCAGATGGTATGCTAGAAAAACTGAAAGATAAAGCAGCTGTGCATGAAAAGTGGAAAGTCCACATTTGAATCTGGTCCCAATGTATATTTTCAACTATCATAACAAATACGTATAATTCATGTAGCATGAGGCATCAGCAGTTGAAGTAGAGTAAAGATAATATATTGATTAGGTGTCGACAGTCATTTCGAGGTGTGTGTGTGTGTGTGTGTGTGTGTGTGTGTGTGTGTGTGACATCAATACATTTTTACCTACTTATTTCGTAAATAAACTGAAACAAGATAAATCTGAAAAGTAATGATAAGAACAAATTTTCATAAATTGAAAATCAAATGTATGTATTCTCTTGGTTAGTCAAAACTTTTGTCAATTTGAATACCTGAGAATACTAATGACTAAAATCAACAAGTCTAGCATCTACCTCATATAATCATAGGATGCGCTTATTAATTTTGAGCAATGTACAATTAAAACTAGAAAGAGATTACCAAGCAGTCTAATCACTTTTTCTGAGTACCACTGCTCAGTTTACTGTAGATTTAAAATGAATCTCAGCTTGGACCATAATTTTCCATTAGTTTATGGTGTAAAAGTACATGCTGACAACCTTATTTCGTATTTGTTTTGAAGATACAGTGCCATATTATACATACAATTTTGAACTAGAGTGTGTGATTTGTCTTGTTCTTACAATATCTGTTTCATCCAGTGTGGCTCTTTCTGTGTACCCCTTTTATCATATCCAATAATGAGAAACTGCAGCATTCTTGGCTGCTGGAGTGGAATTATTGGAAAGTACTTCTACAGTTTGCATTCAAGTAATGTGCAAAGAACGGAAAAGTGTGTGTGTGTGTGTGTGTGTGTGTGTGAGAGAGAGAGAGAGAGAGAGAGAGAGAGAGATACACCTTGTATTGCGACATGACCATTTTGTCTATGTAACATTAAACAGATGATGAACTTCGATTGGTTGTTCCTGTCATTACATACTTTAATTCTGTGAAAATAATGTAAGTTTCGTGCAATAATGAAATTTTGTGATGTGCTTATGGCACCTGTTTTAAGAAGCGAAAAGTAGCCATGAAGAGTTGTAAATGGAAATAGAGAGATGATGATCTGCGGGAACATGAATAGGAATGATTTAACTAATTTTGAAAATAAGGTGATATCTTCCAAGAAAGAATTAAGACAGCAGGTACCTGTTGGCTCTTTTCTGAACTATGGTGTAATAGATTCCCCAAGTTGGGTGATTTGGGGGAAGGGAGGGAGGAGGGGCAGATGAGCCTATATTTCTCTGTAATCGATTTTTGTAACTAATATCTACTATTTGTAGTGCTAGTCTGCTTTGAAGAACGAAATTGAAACAGCCATAGTCTGAAAAGTTGAATGTGCGTATTGTGTATAAGAATTGAAGATACAGAAAAGTACTTGGAAACTGTCTCTCCTTGCAAGGTATTGTGTCGACATGTTATTGTGGCAGTTGTACAGGAGCACTGTTTTGATTGAGTGCATTCAAGTCAGTGCTGTTTGACTCCACAGATGCCAAACATTGCAGTAGACGCGCATACTCAAGACATGTGGCATCTAAACTTTATAAAAAGTGTAAACATAGTAAGATACACTTTGTTGACACGAATGATGTAACCGTTAAAAGTACTTGTGAATAATTTATTACCTGCATCTTCTACTAAAATCTTCTTGCCATCTATTAAAAAAGACTCTTGAAATAGGGGTGGAATCTTTGACAAAAGTTGAGATATAGGTATTGTAGGAGGGACATTTGTGGCGACCTTGACATCTGCCATGATGACAGCTCACTCTCGGTTCTCTCTATCCACAGAACATGTCTATGATGGTCCATTTGTGACTTGACTGTGTAACGATGCATTTTCAAACAATGGAAAATCCAGCATAGACTGTAACAATATTATGAAAAGGAAAGTTGCTACTCACCAGATAGTGGAGATGCTGAGTCGCAAATAAGCACAACAAAAATACTGTCACAAATAAAGCTTTTGGCCAGTAAGGCCTTCTCAAAAATAGATGACAGAGACATACACTCATACACACAACTGCAGTCTCAGGCAACTTGAACCACACCACAAGAGTGTGGTTTCAGTTACCCGAAACTGCAGTTGTGTGTGTGTGTGTGTGTGTGTGTGTGTGTGTGTGTGTATTTTTGATGAAGGCTTCACTGGCAGAAAGCTTTATTTGTGACAGTCTTTTTGTTGTGCCTATCTGTGAGTCGGCGTCTCCGCTATATGATGAGTAGCAACTTCCCTTTTCATAATATTGTAACAATGCAGTTTATTAACTCCAAGGAATATACACACACAAGCATAGTAAGGAGTCAAAGAACTGACTTAAGATCATACAGATACCTGATCCCTTCTGGTGTTGTGTGAGTCATCAACGAACCCCTTACTGTACAAGAATTAAGCTTTTTCACTCACTTCAAAATAAGAAAACAATGAAAAATGCACAAGCCAAAGCGAAGTGGAGTAAAACGCTCCCTGCCTATAACTGCCACTTTAAAGTTTCTGTGCAATACTTTGTGTTTTCAGCCAGTAATGTGTCACTGAATGAAGTGACGCAATGGTTAACACATAGGACTCGCATATGGGAGGATGATAGTTCAAACCCGCATCTGGCCATCCTGATTTAGTTTTTTCGTGAGTTCCCGAAATCATTTCAGGTAAATGCTGGGACAGTTCCTGTAGAATGGCACGGCCCTTCCCTAATCTGATGGCCTCCCCATCCTTCCCCTCATCTGATGGGACCAGTGACATCCTTGTTTGATTCTCTTCCCCGAACCCACTGGAAAAATCTCATTTTTGTCTCAGTAGATGAAATGGTTTTTTTACTGAGCGGTCATGCATTGTCGCTGGCTGAGTGCAGCTGAGTACGTGCTCCGCTTCCCTACTCCCATCATTACTACTGTTTCCCCTCTTCCTACCACTCTCCTCAGCTTGCAGTCAGTGCTGACACCACTTCTTGCCACTGCCGACGAGAGGCAGGGAGGCATGAGAAGTGGTTTGTTAGGATCTGATTTTCAGAGACTGTAGCCCAGCCGCAGCAGCCGGAGTCGGTGATCATGTGTGCATGAGTTGGGTCTGACTGATTGTGCGAATGTGTATGTGCTCTCATTTTCTGACAAAGCAATTGGTGAAAATTTAGTTGTGAGAATGTGATTGCCTCTTCTATGTGGCTGTCTGCAGCTCAGCAATCATCTTTACAGTGAGTTGTTCCCTATCCTCTTTATCATTGGTTCTCAGAATATTTGAACAAGTTATCTGTTGCATGGATTGATGACCGTGGTCTCATTTCATCAACATGTCTGTGGCACATGAATAGCTGGCCACATGATTGGATTTCCATGACGGGCCAAAACCACAGGCCATTTCTGTGAGTATCTGTAATGGATTGTGCCTGCCAGTCAGAAGCCATTTGGTTCCCACTAATGTGCAGGCCCTGCCTGTCAGATCTAGTGTCGTCAATCTGCCCGCAGGCCGGGTCTGTTTATGTGTGGCGTAATGCAGCAGATTTTCATGGTTTATCCATGGACCCAGGACTGTGGTGCCCCTCAGCAGGCCAGAGGCAGTGGGTTTCAAGAATTGCAACTGCCTCACCACAAGTACACGGACAGTGTGGCATTTTATAAACATTTTATTTGTTCTAGTACACTTTGGCACTTAAAAAGTATTTTATATGTTCGAAGGTTTGCACGATAAGAAGAAGAAAATTGTGTCAGCCGCTGGTGGTTTGTAGTGGTTTATACGCTGGGTACTCATATATTTCCTGAAAGAAACATCACAAAAGACCTGCAAATAATGGATGTAACACAGCGACTAAACACCGACAATAACAAATGTAATAGAACCAACATTTTATTAGCAGTCACGTACAGTGTTGGTTTACACTGTTCTTCCCCGCCTTATACACTTCTTTCAAGAGGCCTACTTTTATCTGAGGCTATTTCTGAAAACAGTGAAGGTATTTCAAATCTGTCTTGCAACTCCAAGGAAATGCGTACTTTTATCACCAGATGTGTTTGGTTTTATTGAAATAAAATATCATCAATGGTCATAATGAAACGGATGTACCATTTGGCTTGCTTTCTCCATATAAAAACAGTTCGTCACAAAAGATGTTGATGTTAATACTGAAGATTTTTGCTCACATTAGGAAACACCATCTGCTTGCAAGCTTTTTATAGGTGTTTGCACTATTGCTTCTTGTACTGTAGCTCCAAAGACAGATGGTCAGTGTCTTAACTTACCCTTGAGATTTCAAAATTTGTCAGGGGGAAACTTGTGGCAACCTTGGTCAGGTTTTACATCTGCAGTGGCTGTTAAAGCAATCTGGCAGTAGTGCTCCCCAGTGCCATGTGCATGTTCCATGTATTTGGTGAACAAGTGTTGTGTTAGTAGTGCTTTGATTTCATAATTAGTTACTCTAAACACCTGTATACATTTAAGTGTTCATTGTATTTTAAATGTATCTACAGGATAGGTTTTTTGCATTGTAGTTTCTTTCACTCTTCATTATCTGATCTTTGGTGCTTTTTTAGAGCAAAATATATGTTTTGTACTTTTATCTCATTTCGTTGTTATACATTTTCCTTTTAATTCTCACTGCTAACAGCCCTTCCAATGTTATTGTGTTAGTTTACCTGTTTTAACTAATTCCTGGTAATATATCTCTCATCAACTTCATAACATTAACATGTTAGGTATATGCTCCTCACTGTTGCTAGCTTCTTGTGTATAAAAATCTCTAATTGAAATTACTAATGCTAAACCCCATTAGTTACATTGTCTGAAACATCGCCCAATTAATGTGACTGAGAAGTGAAGGCACAGATTAACTTTCCTGTTATACACGAAATAAGAACTTAATCTACAATTCGTTTGCAGTTGCATGCGTGTTACAATAGTTGTCACAGTCTATAAAGCTAATTAATTTAACATCTACTACACTATTGCATTATAACTACTCCTCATCACTTCTGATTGTATGCTGCCTATTCACTCAGTACTGCAGGTATTTTCAAAGATGATATGAACATAAATTATGCTCATTTGCATTTACACAATTCCCTCATCTGATTTGGTACATCATACAGACAGTGTGTCAGATCAGTTTACTACATATGAACGTTCCCCAGTCTTTGATCATAGAAATTGATTTGATCTGCATTGCTTCCCCTCCATCTGAGTTACAGAGTGTGTTCTCCAGTGAGGCATTTTGTAAACCTGTTTGTCTTCCAACAATGAAAGTCTTGCAGTTTTGTTTACAGTATAACTCTCTCTCTCTCTCTCTCTGTCTGTGTGAGGGCACGCACACGCGCCGCAGGTGAAGGTTTATGCTGCCAATCCTATCATTTTTTTGACAGCTGTTGTCATTTTGGACAACTTTTGTTCAACGTCTGCCATTTGTGAGCTCGGTATACCTTTCACTTGCGAACTGTGCTCAAATATATTAGGGTTTGTGGTTTTTTAACATCACAATATATCTGTGCAATTTAAGCCTCTGTCTTTTGGGAAAAATTGATAGTTTATATGAATCTCAGATATAGTTAAATTCAAGTTAATAACAGTATTAAAGCCTTTGACTATTGTAATGATTTATTACTGAAAAATAATTATTTTAGATGAAATAATTTATTAAATGTAGAGTTTATGCTAATACTGCTTTCATATCAGCAACCAAGGACTTTGTGCCAGATAGTGAAATACACTTCGATGTCTGAATTTTGTTAGTTGTGCTCGACACACTTCATCATCCAAAAGTGTCATACTAATAAATCTAGTCTTCATTTCCATTGCTTACATTAATCACAGTGTTTAAAATTTGAAATCTGAAAGTGTACCTGATATTGGGAAGAAAGACTTGAAGAGAGTGTGGATCTAAATTCAGCTCAGCAGCTTTAAGGTTTGATACTTCAAATAGGGTGGTGCTCCTAAAAAACTTACTCGGAATCTTCACTTAGGCCATGCGTGAGTCATTATCAGTTGTATTGTTTATCACAGGAGTCCTCTGTATTGGAAATCACAAACTCTTGGAAAACGTAAAGGGGGATGAAAAAGTTTCCATTTGATGGCCGTATAATCCAGAATCGGTTTGCTGATAATGTACAAATCATTGTGAACATTGAGACAATCATCCCACTGATGGTGCAAGATTGAAGATACCTGATTGGTAAAACTTCGTGTCCTGCTGCATAAAGAAGTTGATAACTGCCTGTTGCACATCCTCCTCGACAGGAAGTGTCAACTGTTCAAGGCCCCTCTTGAGGGACTGACGGCATTATGATCGCATGGGGAGAGATCAGGTCTATAGGACGAGCACTCGAGAGTCTCCCATTTCAGTTGGTACAACTTCTACATTAGTGACATTTGAGATATGTGGATGTGTGTTATCATCAAGCAGCAGCACCAGTTGTCACAGTTGGTTTTTTACACATTCTTCATTCTGTGGTGGATGTCTGTTGGTATTTGTCATTCACCAGCCAATAAAACAATTGGATGCATTTGGTAATAACATTACCATATTTCAAGTTTCCGCATTTAGTACACGTGTGTCAGAAAGACATGAATGCCACACTAATCCTTTGGCTGCATGTTGGTGCTTATATATCCACAATGGTGTTGTACTATGTTATACATACGTTGCAGCAATGCTCTCGTATGGAAACTTTTTGATTGCTCTCTTATAATAAGTCATTATTATTATTGTGACCTATGAATCTATTATACAAAATGTTTCACTGAAGTAATGCTACTATCGAAAACCGGAAGTTAGTGATTAACCGTTGGGCACCAAGTTTCAGGTATGGTTAGTGTAAGTTGTAATGTATTTACCGGTGATAGTTGTGTGTAAAATATAAAACTAATTTGAATAGTTGCTGTGATTGAGTTTTAAGCACAGCCTTCAACTTATAAACGAATATTTTTGAAAAACCAAGATTTAGTTGTGAATTCGTAGGAAGACTTTGTGGTTTTTTTTCCCTCCTGCAGATTAAAAGTAATCATTTTGAAGGCAGTAGATTTCTTTATTTTAGGTGACAGATGCTTTACATGTGTTGAATGTTGCTTACTTTGTGTGCCAGAGTTCTGGAGTTTGCTTGTATTTGACTGAAGAGAGAAAGTGTACAGAAAAGTTGTATGTGTATTGGAGCAGACATGATTCATTACAGATTCATATATCAGTTGTGCGAATGCTTATTGTGGATTTGCCTTAAAATAAATTCATAGGTTGGATTGTATTAATATTAGCTTTCTATGTGAATTGATGGCAATGTTTAACAAGTTGGAGTAGTAATAGGTACTTATCAGCAGTTGTGGAGTCTGTGATGTGTTGTGTTTTTTGTAATATAAGATTTTTTTCCCTTTATACTTCAATATATAGTGACACATTTTGATGTAATTCTGAGGCTAATTTGTAACTATGACAATTTGATTTTTTGTTAATCCTCGAGTGGGTGCACAGTGTACTTTGTACATTTGATGAATAGCTGCCTTCATGTTGCTAAATTAAGTATGTCTGAGCAAAATCATAAAATAATCTTAGTTTAACTAAACAGTGATTAAATAAACCATTATATAAGCTAAATCACTGCTTGATTAAAAAATAATAAAATAAATTTTAATTACATCACTCTGCTGCCACATACAAGTGTTTTTTACCTCATAGTAATGACCCACTCGAAGCATTAAAAAGTGCAGTTGCATCATATTCATGCCAACATCTTATTTGATTACTAATTGTCTCTTAGATAACTGGATCATTGTGGGATTGTGCTGCTAGCTCAGAATCTGGGTCATTTTCTTGTACGGATCATGCATTTTTTCCTCACCTAGCTCACTGTTTATTTTGTATTACTTCTGCTCACTTGGATGTGTGAAAATGCAACTAATCATTGTGTTAACTGAAGCAATGGTGAAGGAATAGCTATAGTCTCAAAACGTAAAGCAATGGAATGGTACAAGATAATGTTACTTGCGAAGAGCACATTTTATACAGAGATGCACCAACTTGAGGGTTAATGACGTACAAAATGATATGTGCCAGAGATGACGAGGGAGAGATCTAAAAACAAAAATTAGAAACCCAAATGAAGAAGACATGGTGAAGGAAAGGGGAAATTAACGTAAACATTGGCATCCAGTGATGCAATTTCAAATTCTTTAATAGGCAGTGATGTGTCATTGATAAGAAGATGGTCAGGGTTAGAAATGATAGTCAGTAAACGTGCAAATGAACAAGAGTGCTGACCTACAAGACTTAATAAAATGCTTTTGTGGCTATTTGTTTATACTTTATAAAGTTTTGTATAGGATCAAAAATAATACAGCAGGTGCATTACTGTGATATTGGAAAGGGGTATTTAAATATGCAACTGAAGTTTCATAAGATCAGCATTATGATGTAATACAATAAAAATAAGGCACTTGGACTTTGGGGGTATCAAGAGCCTGACCAAAATACAAAAGAACTTGTGCAGCGAGGTTCAGGCATTTCTGCGAAGTTCACCACAGAGGCTACTAAGAAAACAAAATGCTGCAGAAAATAAAACAATATTTTCTCCTAGTGATCATTGTCAAATTTTTCCAAGCAACAGTGGGACTCTGCTGTCATGATGAATGTGTAATTGATATTTTAGGCTATAGACCTTTCTGAAATTTTAAGATAGAAGTTTGTATTCCACTGTTAGTGATAGTCCCCAAGATCTGACTAAAAGATCTGTCAACTCCCTTGTTATAATTTTTTTAATATAAATAGCTGTGTGAATGTTGTTGAGACCACTCACAGGTGCAAAAGGACAAATTAATTGTTAATATATCTTTCTGAGAATGATGTCCTTTGTGTGTCATACTTTTGTAACATTATTTTGAAGTGTAAAATAACCTATAGTAACATTGTATTCTAGTGTTGTGTTAATCTCAGTAGATACTTTCTTTGGGCTGTCAACTCTGATGTATTTTTGTTATAAAATGTTCTTATTAAGCAGCACAAATAATCCAGTTACAAGCAACATGACCAGTTGAATGAACAGATAGGATTTTTTCTATGTTGGTGATGTCATATTCAGGAAATACTTCATTCAGAGCTTTCATAATAGTGTCATTTTGTCAAAGATGGCAGATATGAGATGTCACATGCTGCATCAGGATACAGGAAGCTGTAAAATTGATGTGTGACTATCTGCATCCAGTGATTGCACCACTGTGTTTGTTGACCGACTTATAAGAACATCCACCACACATTCAAAATATTCTAAGCAGCAGATACTTTAATTAGGTTTTTTGGATTACAAGCAAACATTTGGATGAAAACATTCCACTCATTGCCACTGGAACAAGATCTGCTCAGTCACGTAATGCAAAATGAGAAGCTGCTTTAATAAGTATAATAAGTGTGCAGCGAAAGTTATACACAGTTGGATCATCCCCAAGACAGTCATTTATTTATTTATCCTTAGACAATTGTTCTCTTTGTCACCAGAATTAGTGTCCACCTTTTCTTGTGTGACTCTGGTGAAAGATACCTGCTTCATAGAGTCATTAATGATCATTATCTAACAAGACAACTAGTGAGAAAGATAGAAAGTGTAATCGGATGAAGTTTGAAAGTTGATTTGAGCTACAGATCTCACTCCTTTGTGCTCTGATGCAGTGGAAGATCAAGCTTTGTTTTTGATTTAATGGTGATGTTATAAAATTGCTCACCTACAGCAGAAGTCATCTGACTGACATATTTCTTGTATTGGCCAACATGAACGTAGAAATTAGTTCTGTGTAAGACCTGTTCTGTATTATAAATAGAAGAGGTAGAATAGCATGTGTGACCACCTATACGTTTATATTGTAATCTCCAGGGTTAAACAAATATCTTAATAACTCCATGCTATCGATGTAAAATCAAATCATATCTTTATACTGAAGCCTTGACGTTCTGCATTGCTCGGGAAACAGTTACAGGAGTACGAGGTTCTTTGTACTGGTTTACTATGTTCCTATCCCCACCCTTTAAGTTCTGTAAGAAAAGTCATTTGGTTCATGAATTATTGGTTTTACTGCTCAACCTGTGTGCTATTTTCATTGGTTGGCAAGTAGGGTACGATCTATTGCACACAATGTAGACAGTTGTATTTACATTTTATATATGTCTTTTTTATGTATTTTATCATTGAAGGTACCTTTATCTTTGTTATTGTATTCTGCCGTGTGTGTGTGTGTGTGTGTGTGTGTGTGTGTGTGTGTGTGTGTGTGTGTGTGTGGAGAGAGAGAGAGAGAGAGAGAGAGAGAGAGAGAGAGATCATAAACATGTTAAGAATATTTGTGTAGTATTAGAGTGTGGTTTCTAGAACAGTTCAGTTTCTTATTTAAATGTCTAAGATATATGGCCTTGTAACCGTGTACCCACTGTACCGAAAATAGTGTCTCAGGAATGTCATTTGCCTCTGAAGAAAATGTAGTACAAATTGTGTATTTGTGTTTGTTGATTTTGTTGAGAGTACTCTGTTCATTGTATGGTTGTGGTTGTATTAATCACCCCCATGTACAGGTAGCATATTAATATGTCCTTATTGATTGTCATATTTCTAATGAAAATATACTCTTAATCATAAGCTTATTTTTTGTGATGTGTCCTTCATTCATTCTTAACTTGATGAAGCTCTCTAGTTTCCTAGAGGCTTATGTTAGAGGACAGGTTTCATCTTTATCATAGTTCATAATGGAAAATAAATAGCATGTGTTGGTAAAATGTTCCACCTGCAATGATGTGAGAGACTGGAAATGTTTGTGTCTTTACGATGCTACCTATGCACTGCAAGCAGAAATTGAAAATTTATTTTTCACCTAGAGATTATTTTTCTTCGGTGTGTAACATACATACTTTTTCAGTATTTATTTATCAGGTATTATATACAGTTATATAACAGAAATACAGTATCCGTCCTGTGTAAGGCAAAGCCTTACATCAGTTACTGTCAGTAGCAGTGCAAGGTTTGGGTACACAATTTGTCAGATGATGATGATCATTACATGTTCAAAATCAGTGCAGTATTCTCATATTTCTTATGCAATTGCTGTTTTTGTATTTGTATTGTAAAGCATAATAATAATTCTCATTCAGAATTTTTTTTACTGTTGTAGAATAAATGTAACAAATATAATTATTATGTGGAATAGATGACTTTCCAAAATTTTCCATCAAAGCCAAGTTAGTATTCTGCCTTATTTGGTTTATCTCGGGATAAAAAAGGTACTGAAGGTAAACACAAAGGATTGTGCAAATACACATTGGAGAGGAATATTTGTCCTTTTTGCTTGGCAACATTAACACCTACCATAGTAGTGACATGCACAAAAAAGTTGGGTGACGGGTCGATGAACTTCATCAAGGAGCACTGTACCACGTGACACACACTAGTCAACATTGTTGTTCTGCCAGGTCTGTAGCTTGTGCTTTAGGGTAGTATAGACAAGAAGTATTACATTAAGCTTTAAGAAGTGACAGTGATAGTTTTCTTAGCATATAAATTGTTCTAGGTAGAGTCATAAGCAGAAACCTGGTGTGGCACTCACCCCAGTATTGCCAGTTATCTGGATAGGCAGTGGCTGGAACATGTGGTGTGGGAGAGGACAAAGAGCACACTAGCCCTGCTGTCTCGAAGTATACTCCATCCTTCACTGTGCAGAATTCTTCATACATAAGCCTTCTTAGTTCGTCACCACTAGAATACATGATGTGTATTTCTCTTTACAGACCACACTAATTTTACATTAAGTATTTGCCCCATGTGTGAAAAGCCTATTGAATACATAGCAATATTATTTCTGTTGTCTGTAGTGGATTAAGTATTATACTGAACCTGAAATATGTTGTTTAAGTTGCATAATTTAAAAAAAGTGCTGTGTTAGATGTGAAGGATCAGGAATTGACACCTTATTTTATTAATTTGTAATTGAGGAGAAACTAAAGGGAAATTTCATTTTCTGTTGGGTTCCATAGTTGAGGATGCCTACAGTTTAGAAGCATCCACAATTTCACTATTTTGTTTTGAATAGCTTGGAGAAAAAAGGACAATTCTAATAAAAGATGTT
The DNA here is from genome assembly GCF_023864345.2 of Schistocerca serialis cubense. Classification (NCBI taxonomy): domain Eukaryota; kingdom Metazoa; phylum Arthropoda; class Insecta; order Orthoptera; family Acrididae; genus Schistocerca; species Schistocerca serialis. The sequence goes on along the minus strand of NC_064639.1, from coordinate 216,928,277 downwards.
GGTCCTGGAGGGGAAAAAAAAAAAAAAAAAAAAGAAGAAGAAGTGCCTTTTAAAGCTTACAGATGATTAAAAGCTATCTGCAGCATACAGTTTGTGTTTTGCATCTAGTGTATCTTTTGGCTTTCTTTAACATAGTCTTATCACCTGTCTTGCATACTTCGCCATGTCTGTCAGAAACATTTCACCATTATGCAATCTGCAGTTAATCAGAATGACAAAGACCCAAGACTATGTTCTCATCAGAAATGATCCCTAATTTTTATTGCTTTTAATACTTACATATTTCCACAGTTACAGGTGAGAATATCATCATGAGCACCTGTTTAAATGTCTACACACCTTCAAGAACAGTTTTTGGTAGATTCCAAGTCATTGGATTTTGTGTCTGCCCATGGAAAAACAATCTTTCGGCAGGTTTGGCTGGGATGATCTCATCATGTAGGCTTTATTGCACCATTTTCAGTTGTAGGAAAACTATATGTATGTGACTAGGACTCGTCTCACTTTTGTTGTGTTAAACTTGCATCTTGATGTATCACCAGCTTCAGAGAGACCCAAGTAATGGCCTTTCATCTGTGGAAGAATTGTGGGAAATTATTCCCCACATATCTTCCTTTATAGCCACAATTATTTCTCAAAATTTGCTTGTCCATGATATCTTTAAAGGGGTTCTGTCTGATTCTTAGCGAAATGATCAGCTTCAGCAAGAATTGAGTATTGGAGGAATCTACAAAAACAGTAAATACAAACATACTCATTGATTTTTTGCAACCATGAAAACAACTGCCCATTCCAATGGCATTGTTACAGTTTAGCTACCACATTTATGGATCGAAACAAGACATCCCTATATTGAAGAGTGGATTGGAAAGCAAAGATCAAATGCTGATATCAAAAGTGAGTATGAAAGACAAGCACATGACTTTAGACTCAAAAGTGCTAAACTAATTTTCAGGAAAAATCTCTGGAGCATATAGAAACAAGATCCCAAAGTGTCAAAATCTCTTAAACAATCTTTGAACGAGCATCACTTATTATTTCTCTTAAGTATAGTATGGCTTGATTCTTGTTCTTTTATTTTGTGCTGCAAAAATATGTCCTTAAATTGTAATGAGGCTTGTTCTTCGATATTCAAGTGAGATGGCTGACTTGCATTTGGGAAGAATAGATTCAAATCACCTGCAGATCGTCTAGATTTTCGGTTTTTTGAAATCTTTGAAGATTTATTTTGATACAGTTCCTTTGAAGAGAACACTGTAAATTTCCTTTTCCATTCTTCTCCTTTCAGAGCATTTACTGTGCCTGTGATGGCCACATTCTTGTGAACCTGCTTCCGTTTTCTTGTACACCTCTCATAAAGTTTTGTCAGGTCTAAAACAAATGGTGCACTCGGAATGAAAAATAAACAGTACTCTTTAATTTAATCTTCCTTTTTGTTAATTTTTACCAAACACCAATGAAGAAATCAAAAAGAATTGCATTCATTTAATATGCAAGTGATACTGCTTTTTGGTATATATAATTCATTAACTACATATACTGCTGAGATTCATTAACATTCAAGGCCAATAATCATCTATTGGGTTTTCAGTGTAGAACCAACACTTTGTCTGGTGAAATACAGATAGTTAAATTTTTTTCATGTCAAGTGAGACAGTAGCTGTGCATCAGTAAGACAGGGACTTGTAGAGACTTAATTATGGAAACATGTATGTGAATAAGTTGTGTGTTAACAATTATGAGTAGGTTACATTGCTGCTCACATTAAAGATGACACATTGAATTGTAGACAAGCGCAACAGAAAGATTGTTGCACTTTGAGTTTTCAACCAAAGCCTCGTTCAGGAAAGAAAGGCAAAAACACACACACACACTCACACTCAAACAAGCAGGCATGACTCACGCAGACAACTGCGATTTCTGGCAGATTTGGTTAGACTATTGAACAGTCTTTACACAGAGGCTATCGGTAGCAGTCATGTGCTTGAGGTGCGCCAGCTGAGAGTTAATTTGAATTGGATTTTTATTGGTCTGCTTTTATCATTCAGCACATATTGTACAGTTGATATTGGGCAGGCTAAAATAAGCATGCAGTTACATTTAGTATCAGCAAAAAGGGCATGAAAGTGTATACAGTGAAACCTCTTTATAACTTTCCTCCATATAATGTTTTCCTCTATGTTACATCTGTTTTTTTCGTTCCCGACTAAAAGCCCATATAACCAATGTTAAATTTTCCTCTTTACTGTGTTTCCTCTGTTACAATTTCCTCCATGTAATGCTCATACTTTTGGAACCCTGGTCAATTATTTACCTCTTCATAACGTTTGACTGGATGTAGACGCATCGTTTTCCGTTCTGTGGATTCACAGTTTGCACCGGCTCGGAAAGCCCATGCTCAGCGTGTTTCATATGTCAGCGGAAGAACCTGGTCACGTGACATGTGACACACATTCTGCTTGCGATCTTTTTGGCGCCATTTACTTTCACCCATCCACCTACTGGGCCCCATGTTTTAATTACAAAAAACTAATCATTTGATACATTGATCATTTGAAATGAATATCATATTACAGTGTTGTGAAAATTTAAAATGTCATCTATGGCACCATTTGTCAGAGCTGATTAGTGGTATCCCGATCTTCAGTAATGCCCTATAATTATTATTTGGAAGCCTTCCTCTTTATAATGTTTTCCTCTATACAGTGTTCAGAATTTGTGGTCCCTTGAAAAACATTATATAGATGTTTCACTGTATATAAATCAGAATTTATCAGTAATAGTTTAAGAACAGGTCAAAATAAGGATACAGCAATATGTAGCATCAATAAAACAATAGGAAAATTAAAATTACATGCTCACTCTTACAATCTAAGTTTATCAGCAATTGTTTCAGTAATATTTATTTTTACATGTGCAGAAATTCTTGTAAGAATAGAATCAGTGCTTTATCAGAAATGATTTCAGTTTTGTTTTAAAAATGGGATGTGTAGCATTTTTATTTCCTTTAGTATCTTATTGTGTAGTATGACAATAAAGTTAATTATGCTTCTTTGATAGGAGATGATTAGGAATATTACACAATTGCCCGTGGTACAGTAGTTGTGTCCATTCTTGTTCTGCAGCAATTTTCATGTCTTCAAGAGGCGAATAAGATAGTTCCATAAAAGAATAAACATGGAACATTCAGAGCAATACTATATGTTCCCATCTGTATACATAGTAGCTATAACCCATGCTCAGTAAACTGCCTGTGAATTAGCAGCTTGTGTATTGACGAGTATTTGGTCAGTGATGGAATTTGTACACTCTATTGATATTGTTGGATAATGTCTTGTGGGGTTTACAGTGAATCAGTTGGTCATGTGTATAAAAGCAACTCCCTCATTCGTGTCTTCTGAAAAATCGATGTTGAAATCATCACAAAGCACTAGCTTCATATTTACTGCACTATCCTGTGCAGTAAAACTACAGCATATTGCCTTCTATAGACAGATATCAAAACACTTGCTACAGAAAGCATAGAAATTGAAGGTTGTGAATGTTGTAAGTCATATTGTTGTGACACGAGAGAACTTTTATTTATGGACCGAGGATAAAGCAACATAAAGTAAGATCCATTGTATAATGTTACTTCAAATGCAACATGCGAATGCTGTTTTCTGCAGTAAAACTAATCCTCTCTATACACTGCAGTGACAAAAGTCATAGGATTTTGTGTACAGTTAAGTTCCATAAACATTCATTGCGATTCATGATGGGTGATCTGGGTGGCAAAACATTTGCTCGAATTGTCCAGAATATTTCCTCAAACCAGTTGTGGCCCTGTGACGTGGCACATTGTCATTCATAAAAATCCATCATTATTTGGAAACACAAAGTCCTTGAAAGGCTGCAAATTTGGTCTCAAAGCAGCCGAACATAACCATTTCCAGTCAATGATCAGTTCAGTTGTACCAGAGGATCCGGGCCATTCAATGTAAACACAGCCCACACTATTATGGAGCCACCAGCAGATTGCACAGTGTCTTGTTGACAGTTTGGATCCACAAATTGATGACATCTATGCCACACTCAAAGCCAACCATCATCTCATACCAACTGCAGTTGAGACTTTCTGACTAGGCCATGGTTTTCCAGTCACAAGCCCAGGAGAGGCACTGCAGATGGTGTCAAGCTGTTAGTAAAGGCACGGGCTTCGGTCATCTGCTGCCATAGCTCATTAATGCCAAATTTCACCACACTGTTGTAACAGATATGTTAGTTTATTTATTTATTTATTTATTGTTCCGTGGGACCAAATTAAGCAGAAGTCTCCATGGTCATGGGACGAGTCAATACATGAAATTATAACACGATAGTAGAAACAGATAAAATGAAATATAAGTCACATATTCAGGCGACAATTCGTAAGTTTAAATAAAGAAAATCAACAATGTAACACTTGAATTTGCTTAATTTTGCAGCTCTTCCAGGAGCTCCTCGACAGAATAGAAGGAGTGAGCCATGAGGAAACTCTTCAGTTTAGACTTAAAAGTGTTTGGGCTACTGCTGAGATTTTTGAGTTCTTGTGGTAGGTTATTGAAAACGGATGCAGCAGAATACTGCACAAGAGTCAAGGAAGTGCATTCCACATGCAGATTTGATTTCTGCCTAGTATTAACTGAGTGAAAGGTGCTAACTCTTGGGAATAAGCTAATATTGCTAACAACAAATGACATTAAAGAAAATATATACTGTGAGGGCAATGTCAGAATTCCCAGACTATTGAGTTGGGGTCGACAAGAGGTTCTCGAACTTAACACCACACACAGCTCGAACAGCCCGTTTTTGAGCCAAAAATGCCCTTTTTGAATCAGAAGAATTACCCCAAAAAATAATACCATATGACATAAGCATATGAAAAAATGCGAAGTAGACTACTTTTCGTGTTGAACTGTCACTTATTTCAGATATTGTTCTAATGGTAAATAAAGCAGCATTTAGTTTCTGAACAAGATCCTGAACATGGGCTTTCCACAACAGCTTACTATCTATCCAAACGCCTAGGAACTTCACCTATTCCGTCTCGCTTATAATATGCCCATTCTGTCTGATCAAAATATCGGTTCTTGTTGAATTGTGAGTTAGAAACTGTAAAAACTGAGTCTTACTGTGATTTAGCATCAAATTATTTTCCACAAGCCACGAACTTATTTCATGAACTAATTACTTGATATGACATAGCTCCATTCAGCAATACTAAACAGTCCTTCAAAGTAGTACGTTCAGTCAACAATTTAACAATTGCAAATTTCAGGGAAAGCCTACAGCAGTTAGACTGGGATGAGGTGCACCGTGAACCTGATGCCAATTTAAAATATAATTTATTTCATGACATTTTTGTAAATGCATTTGAAAACTGCTTCCCCAAGAAAATAGTTAAATATACTCGTAAGAAACCTTGTAACAAACCATGGCTTACTAAGGGTATAAAAATATCTTGTAACCGGAAAAGGGAAATGTATCTGACAGCAAGAAAGAGTAGTGACCCAGAAACTATCAAAAATTATAAAAACTACTGTGTTATATTAAGAAAAGTTATTAAAAAATCCAGGAGTATGTGTATCATGTCTGAAATCAGCAACTCTGATAATAAAATTAAAACAATTTGGAATATTATTAAAAGAGAAACAGGTCAACCAAGAGCAGAGGAAGACAGTATTACCATCAAATTGAATGAAAACTTTACGAACAAAAAGTCAGAAGTTGAAAATATTTTTAATAATCATTTTCTAAATGTTGTGGATATAGTAGGATCCAGGTGTTCATTAGAAGATGCTAGGCTGTTAATGGAAGAGGCCATACCTATGCAATTTGATACAATTGAAATCTCACCCACTTCTCCCTCTGAAATTAGGAAAATAATAAACTTGCTTAAAAGCAAAAACTCACATGGAATTGATGGCATTTCCAGCAAAATACTAAAAGCTTGTTCTCAACAGATAAGTAAGATTCTCAGCCACCTGTGTAATAGCTCTCTGGAACAGGGCATTTTCCCTGATAGACTGAAATATGCTATTGTTATACCTTTGCATAAAAAGGGGGATAGATCTGATGTCAACAATTACCGTCCAATCTCCCTTTTAACAGCTTTATCCAAAATTTTTGAGAAAGTAATGTATTCAAGAGTAGCTTCACATATCTGTAAAAATGAAGTACTAACAAAATGTCAGTTTGGTTTCCAGAAGGGTTTTTCAACAGAAAATGCCATATATGCTTTCACCAGTCAAATTTTGAATGATCTGAATAACCGAACACCACCCATTGGGATTTTTTGTGATCTCTCAAAGGCTTTTGATTGTGTAAATCATGAAATTCTGCTAGACAAGCTCAAGTATTGTGGCATGAGTGGGACAGTGCACAAATGGTTTAATTCGTACCTCACTGGAAGAGTGCAGAAAGTTGAAATAAGTAGTTCTCGTAACATGCAAAGATCAGCACATTCCTCAAACTGGGGAACTATCAAGAATGGGGTTCCACAAGGGTCAGTCTTGGGTCCTTTGTTGTTCTTATTATATATTAATGACTTGCCATTCTATATTCATGAAGAGGCAAAGTTAGTTCTCTTTGCTGATGATACAAGTATAGTAATCACACCTGAGAAACAAGAATTAACTGATGAAATTGTCAATACTGTCTTTCAGAAAATTACTAAGTGGTTCCTTGTAAACGGACTCTCACTGAATTTTGATAAGACACAGTACATACAGTTCCGTACAGTGAATGGTATGACGCCATTAATAAATATAGACCTTAATCAGAAGCATATAGCTAAGGTAGAATATTCCAAATTTTTAGGTATGTCCATTGATGAGAGATTAAATTGGAAGAAACACATTGATGATCTGCTGAAACGTTTGAGTTCAGCTACTTATGCAATAAGGGTCATTGCAAATTTTGGTGATAAACATCTTAGTAAATTAGCTTACTACGCCTATTTTCACTCATTGCTTTCATATGGCATCATATTTTGGGGTAATTCATCACTGAGGAATAAAGTATTTTTTGCACAAAAGCGTGTAATCAGAATAATAGCTGGAGTCCACCCAAGATCATCCTGCAGACATTTATTTAAGGATCTAGGGATATTCACAGTAGCTTCTCAGTATATATACTCTCTTATGAAATTTGTTATTAACAACCAAACCCAATTCAAAAGTAATAGCAGTGTGCATAACTACAATACTAGGAGAAAGGACGACCTTCACTATTCAAGATTAAATCTAACTTTGGCACAGAAAGGGGTGAATTATACTGGCACTAAAGTATTTGGTCACTTACCGAATAGTATCAAAAGTCTGACAGATAACCAGCAAGTATTTAAGAAGAAATTAAAAGAATTTCTGAATGACAACTCCTTCTACTCCATAGAGGAATTTTTAGATATAAATTAAGAAAAATAAGAAAAAAAAACAAAAATATTAAAAAAAAATTAAAAAAAATAAAAAATAAAGAAAAACAAAAAACACAAAAAATAAAGTTGTTATATTAACTTAAGTATGTTGTTAAATTAACCTAATTATGTCATGTATTGGAAAATTCGACTCGTTCCACATCATTACGAAATATCGTATTCATGATCCATGGAACTAGAATTAATCTAATCTAATCTAATCTGATACTGTTTCAGTATTACACACAAGATCCTTCACTACCAAGCTGGTGTCATCAGCAAACAGAAATATTTTTGAATCGCCTGTAATACTAAAAGGCATATCATTTATATAAATAAGAAACAGCAGTGGCCCCAGCACCGACCCTTGGGGAACGCCCCACTTAACAGTGCCCCATTGGGACTGAACATAACTACCACTTTCAGTATTGCGGAGAATTACCTTCTGCTTTCTGTTCTTAAAGAAAGAGGCGAACCAATTGTATGCTACTCCCCTTACTCCATAATGGTCCAACTTCTGCAGTAATATTTTGTGGTCAACAGAGCGTTCGCAACCTTTTATTTAATCCATCCAAAACCTCACAGAGAAAAGAGAATATAGCATTTTCAGTTGTTAAACCATTTCTAAAACCAAACTGTACATTTGACAGCAAATTATGTGAATTTAAATGCTCCAGTAACCTTGTATATACAACCCTCTCAATAACTTTAGCAAACACTGATGGCATAGAAATAGGTCTATAATTGTCAACATTATCCGTCTCCCTTTTTATAAAGGGGCTTCGCTACCGAGTACTTTAATCGGTCAGGAAACCAACCACTCCTAAAGGAAAAGTTACAGATATGGCTAAGTACTGGGCTAACATACATAGAACAATACTTCAGTATTCTGCTAGATAGCCTGTCATATCCATGAGAGTTCTTGGTCTTTAGTGATTTAATTATTAACTCAATCTCCCTCTTGTCAGTATCATGGAGGAGCATTTCAGGTAACAGTCTCGGAACACTTTTTTCTACGAGCGCTATATGATTCTCTGTTGGGACTAGGTTTCTATTTAGTTCACCTGCTATATTCAGAAGCCCAAATTGATTTCTGCAGCTATTTCAGGCAGTGTTGCTTGAGTGTAGCACTGACAACTATTCAAACACTGCTGCTCTCGGTTGTTAAGCAAAGGCTGTCAGCCACTGTGTTCGTGGTGAGAGGTAATCCCTGGAATATGGTGTTCTCAGCATACTCTTGACACTGTACACTGTGGATGTCGGAATATTGAATTATGTTACAGTTTTCAAAATGGCATGTTACATGCATTTAGCTCCAGTTACCATTCCGTGTTTAATGTCCATTAATTTCCATCGTGCAGCCATGATCACATCAGAAACCGTTTCACATGATACAAATTACAGCTCTACCAATGCACTGCCCTTTTATACCTTGTGTACAGATGACTATTGCGAACTGTATTTGCACATAAAGCTATCCCATGACTTTAGCCACCTCAGTGTATACATACAGGATGTTTCACATCAAATGTCCATGAAGTGAGAAATTATGTCATGGGGAACAACTTTTATTAGAGACTGAACATTGGCTGAATTCCCGGCAAAGCTACGCATCCCTTTATTGAATTTGCCAGCCCTGGCATGATGAGATTTCACCGAACTACAAGGATCTAATAATGAGGTGTGCTGCATCTGCATACTACTTTCCAGTAATTTGAGAATCATTTTCAACAAGAAAATATTAAAACCAATATCTCTTAGTAGAGAAAGATATTTTAGAAGCAAATCAGGAACTGTAATTTTGATTGGCCTAACCTGTTTCTTGGGGAGCAGATACTGGATGCTAGGCCACACACATTGCAGAGACGCACTGCAGAATATCTATGCCTGCATGAATAATAATACAAGCTTTCTTAATGTCGACACATATTTTGTCTGTAACAAAAGTTGTTCCCCCTGATCATGATGTAATCTGTTACCCCTAGAGTGTGTGTGTGTGTGTGTGTGTGTGTGTGTGTGTGAAATGGGCACTCATTAACAACATGTTACATTGTTTGCTCTTCAGTGAGCAGATGTATGGAAATCCCACTTTCTCAAGGTGTAATTATACCTAGGTGTAATTATACCTATGTTTACCTGATCCAATGCAGTTCAGTTTCAAACCAGGTTTGACGAGGCACTTTGGATCCATCAATCTTAGTGGAGTCTTGAACCAGGTGAGCACCGGTGGGTGGAGGTCCATTTTAGTTTGTCACCACATAAAGGTCACATCAAAAGAACTGATACTTTTCTGAATCAATCCAGGGCGGTTTGCATCATTTCAGACAAGTTATTGTTGGATCTCGTGGAGCATCATACAAGGGAGAGTTGTTCTTGAGCAAGTTCATTAGCTGCATTTGCTTAGCTATTGTGGAGCAATATTAGATAGACCAAGTAGCCACTGAATGTAAAGTATCGTCAATAACTCTCGTGGCATCATTACCTATAGATGAATTTTATAACATGTGTGGGTACTGTTTTCCCACACAGGGACACAATATCCACCAGCAGAAAGCACAGCTCTGTGTGCAGCAGAATGTATACTATTGGTGTCTGCATTCCAGTTGCTTCTGGCAATCATGTGAAGTAGGTTGACCCTTGACCCATGTTTCTTTAAAAAAGGACCAAACTAGAATTGTTCCTAAATGTATTGTAATTATGGAATACTTCAATTCCATTAAAAGTCACATATTGCTTCCTATGGACTTCTTTGTTATTTAGGAGGAATGCAGTAACATCAACTTTATTCGGTTGCACTAAAGTGTGCATTTGTGGAAGTAATTGCTCAGTTTCCTCAGATCATTTGTTAGTGTATTCTCACAGTGCATAATATCATTGCTTGGGAGACTAATACTAAGTCGTCTGCATACTGGAATTTTGTGGAGTTCATGTCAGGCATGTCATGGATATAGGTTAAAATAGAATAGGGACTGGGAGTGCTTCCTAAGGTAGATCATTCTTTAGTATACTCCATGTGCTAGCTTGCCCATTTACTAGCACTTGTCGCAGAGCGTGGTGATCACTAAAAATGCAGGATTTTGACACGGGCTGATTTCAGTAAAGTTTGACATCAGTCTTTCCCTCCACACAGTGTCAATAAGTGGCTGCAAGCTTTTATTTATTATTATTGTTATTATTATTATATTTATTATTATTATTTATTTATTATTATTATATTTATTATTCAGGCAGTTGTATCATGATCATAATGTTTTCTCTGTCAAGTAAATGCTTTATGTTGTTTTGTTACTGACGCTCTTGAGTGATGGATGTAGCATGAAACCTGCGTTGTGCTCTAGCCTTATTACTACCATTACTTCCTTCAACAATCACAACTTTTTTTCTAGAAACTGAGAAATTGTAGTTTCTAGTTGTTCGAAGGAAAACATCTTACGGAAATATCTAATCTCGTGCAAATTCTTTTGTAAGAATTTTAGTTTACTATATTTCTCAATTTGCTCTTATTACTAGCCATTTTCTGAGATAAAATAACATTAGGTAATCCTAAATGTTTGTAAATGACTCACTTTGTACATTGAGCAGCCTTCACTGTAGGTTCAAGAGTGGCATTGTCTTGAATCTTCAGCATACTTCAGAGTAAGAATGCTGGGACCTGATTCCTGATAACTGGATGCTTCATTATTAGTGCTTGGCCAGAACTTTGCACTCCAGGTGCCAACTCTGAGAGAACTCGTAGATTTCTTTCCTTGCCAAGATACATATAATTTCTAGATAGCCTTGATGTTGTCGTTTGATACCTTCCACAACAGTGCCAGTCACTGTGTAACAAGTTGATCGCAATTTTCATGAGAATATTGTTTTCAGAATCTACGGTACATGGTTCATATAGTTTTGCTTTTCATTCCATTGTGATCAATCTACATAAATACACAGTCCGGTCACATTGTGACCACCACCAGTGGTCAACATCAGTGTGCAATAACTACTCACAGATAACTGCTAGCAGTGGGGAGAGTACATAAAGCCTGTCGAGGGTATGGAAAGCTTGTTCTAATGTGGAAATGGAGTGATCTATCTGACATCACAAAACGACATGACCATTGGATTTCAGGCCAAAGGTAGAAGCATTTCTGAAATTATTAAGTTTGCAAACTGTGTGTGTGCGCGCGCCACTGTGGTTAAACCATACTGTGCGTGGCCAAATGGTGCTACGCAAAACAAGCACCAAGGAAACTGCAGTGCACCGTAGGCCATAATAACAGGGGTGGAAAATGGTTGCAGATATGTGTGTGGTCGAATAAGCATGCAGTTGTTGAGCAACTGATGTGTTCACATGAACTGAAGGGCTACCTACAGTATGTTGTCAACGACTATTCAGCGAGTGTTGCTGCTTATGGGCCTCCACCACAGGTGCCTGGTTCATGCACCCATGTGAGTGCTGTTCACCAGTGATGAAAGCTCGAATAGCATGCCAGTACCGCAGTTGGATATCCACCGTGTGGCGACAGGTGGCCTTTCCAGATGAATCGTGTGAAATGTCTGAAAGCAGATGCTCTGCAACAATCATTCAAAGAGTACAGGCTGGAGGAGGGAACATTACAGTCTTGGAATGTGTGTGGGATTCACAGGGTGATCTGCTCATTCTGGAAGGCACAATGGATCAGCACAAGTATCCATCTATCCTTTGGGACTATACAGGGTGTTACAAAAAGGTACGGCCAAACTTTCAGGAAACATTCCTCACACACAAATAAAGAAAAGATGTTATGTGTCCGGAAACACGTACTTTTCATGTTAGAGCTCATTTTATTACTTCTCTTATAATCACATTAATCATGGAATGGAAACACACAGCAACAGAACGTACCAGCGTGACTTCAAACACTTTGTTACAGGGAATGTTCAAAAGTCCTCCATTAGCGAGGATACATGCATCCACCCTCCGTCGCATGGAATCCCTGATGCACTGATGCAGCCCTGGAGAATGGCGTATTGTATCACAGCCGTCCACAATACGAGCATGAAGAGTCTCTACATTTGGTACCGGGGTTGTGTAGAAAAGAGCTTCCAAATGCCCCCATAAATGAAGGTGAAGAGGATTGAGGTCAGGAGAGCGTGGAGGCCATGGAATTGGTCCGCCTCTACCAATCCATCGGTCACCTAATCTGTTGTTGAGAAGCATACGAACACTTCGACTGAAATGTGCAGGAGCTCCATCGTGCATGAACCACATGTTGTGTCGTACTTGTAAAGGCACATGTTCTAGCAGCACAGGTAGAGTATCCCGTATGAAATCATGATAACATGCTCCATTGAGCGTAGGTGGAAGAACAAGGGGCCCAATCAAGACATCACCAACAATGCCTGCCCAAACGTTCACAGAAAATCTGTGTTGATGACGTGATTGCACAATTGCGTGCAGATTCTCGTCAGCCCACACACATGTTGATTGTGAAAATTTACAATTTGATCACGTTGGAATAAAGCCTCATCCGTAAAGAGAACATTTGCACTGAAATGAGGATTGACACATTGTTGGATGAACCATTCGCAGAAGTGTACCCGTGGAGGCCAATCAGCTGCTGATAGTGCCTGCACACGCTATACATGGTACGGAAACAACTGGTTCTCCCGTAGCACTCTCCATACAGTGACGTGGTCAACGTTACCTTGTACAGCAGCAATTTCTCTGACACTGACATTAGGGTTATCGTCAACTGCATGAAGAATTGCCTCCTTGATTGCAGGTGTCCTCATTGTTCTAGGTCTTCCCCAGTCGCGAGTCATAGGCTGGAATGTTCCGTGCTCTCTAAGACGCCGATCAATTGCTTCGAACGTCTTCCTGTCGGGAAACCTTCGTTCTGGAAATCTGTCTCGATACAAACGTACCGCGCCACGGCTATTGCCCGTGCTAATCCATACATCAAATGGGCATCTGCCAACTCCGCATTTGTAAACATTGCGCTGACTGCAAAACCACGTTCGTGATGAACACTAACCTGTTGATGCTACGTACTGATGTGCTTGATGCTAGTACTGTAGAGCAATGAGTCGCATGTCAACACAAGCACCGAAGTCAACATTACCTTCATTCAATTGGGTCAACTGGCGGTGAATCGAGGAAGTACAGTACATACTGACGAAACTAAAATGAGCTCTAACATGGAAATTAAGCGTTTCCGGACACATGTCCACATAACATCTTTTCTTTATTCGTGTGTGAGGAATGTTTCCTGAAAGTTTGGCTGTACCTTTTTGTGACACCCTGTATGCACCACTAAAGGCAGATTGTTTTTCCTCACCATGATGGCACCTACCAGCATTACAATGCAGCATGTAACAGCTTGCAGTGTACGTGCGTGATTCAGAGAGTACCAGGATGAGTTTACAGTACTTCCCTGGCCCCCAAACTCCCTGGAGCTAAATATAATTGCGAATCCCTATGGGACCTCATTGACTGGGTCATTCACGCCGTGGATCCCGAACTGAGAAACCTTCTGTAGCTGGCTGTTTCACTGGAGTCTACAGGCCTCCACACCCCTGTTGGCGCCTTCCAGAACCTCATTGACACTCTTCCTGCACAGCTCGCAGTGGTCCACACTGCAAAAAGTGGTTGTTCAGGCTTTTTGCATTCAACCCCAATGTGATAGAACAATGTTTTTAGCCAGTTTGCTCTGGAAGTGTGAAGCACATTGTGAAATTTTTTGTGTGAAACTGCCCTAGCTCATTAATGTGGTGAATCATAGCTTAATCATTTCTTTGGGTAGTATACCAGAAAGTTGATGTTGAGCACTTTCCATTTTGATACCTTCTGTTAATTCCATTGTTTTTGATACCTTCTGTTAGTTCCGTTGTTTTCAGTGGTGAAACACACTTTATAATGAAGTGTACCTGAACCATTTACAAAAGATAAAGGAGTCTATATTATAAATGAAATAAACTTTACTGCACCAACCTGGTCTATTCTGACATGCTACGCAGCAGCTTGGACAAGAGAAATTGTGAGGGAGAGGTCAGATTCATGCCAGAATGTGTAGTCAGCCAGTGATAGTATTGACAGATATTTATTCATGTAGCCTTGCATAGCACTCCCACCTGTTTCAGAGCTTCAATGTGAGCCTGCAGAAGGAGTTATGGAATGCACAGTCGCCCCAATCACACTAGTGATGTCCGTTGGAGTTACGGAATGCACAGTCGCCCCAATCACACTAGTGATGTCCGTTGTCCTGGGCCGCGATGGTAGCTGCTGCGACACCATGTGGATCCCCACCAGGATGGTGGCTGATGGCTGACGACAGCTAGTTAGCTAGGGGGCCATGAGAGTGCATCTCCCCCTTCCGATTTGTAGATGGCTTTTCAGTCTGTCGGTCAGAGTACAGAGGCTGGCTGGAAATCAGTTCCTCACGTCAGTGCGATTTCTCCCAGTCTCACAGCTGCCATGCTGTAGGTATGGCATGCCTTTTGCTGGAACTTGGTGAGTTAATGAGTGGACAGGTTACCAGCCAATCTTCACCACCAAAATGGTAGCCATGGTTCCTCTGAAACTCAAAAGCCTGTCATTCTTCCCGTTTCAAGATACAGACAGAATGGCGGCACAACTGAATGACTTCTGACCTTAAGCTCAATTATTTATACCTTTACAGCTATGCTTCTGATGTAATCCTACTGGAAGCAAATGAGCAGGTTTGCCATATACTTTCTGTGTCAGCTTTTCCAAGCTCACTCCGATCCAAGCATCGGTTGATAGCTGGGGCTAAATTTCGGAGGTGTGAGTTCCTCAGTAGCATGCAAGTGTTCTGAGTTCCAAAATGGTACTTCATCCTTGGGTCACACAGAGTTGCGGCATTAGTGGATCTACACACCTCAGCTGTGATGAGTAGCAACTCTGTCTGCCTGGAATGTTTTGATGTAATGTCAACAATACAGTCTACTGGCCTACTTGATTAGCACACCACCCAAGCCGGCCTTTACTGCTGCCCATGGCTGGAATTATACTTTAAAAATTTACTGTTCATGCCCTGGACTTATTTGGGGGTGCAGCATTAAAGCGACATCCAAAGTGGCCAGTTCATCCTGAACATATATGTTGTCATAATGCACATGTCATTACATGTAGTCTGTATATGGTTCAAATTTTGCTGTGAATGTCAACAGCTTTGTGATGTTTTTACCACTTAAAGCCAAATTACAGAATGAATTTCCCAATAGATAGTATTTTATGATTGAATGTTCATTTTCAACAGCTATTGTAGACAAATGAGAAACAATGTGACTTTCTTGCTATTGCAGTGCAAAGCACACTACTCAATTGCATGGGTAATTGTAGTGACTACATCTCATGCTACATGAAAATGGAGGTTACTTTAAGACGATAAGTTGTGCTATTCAGTTGCAGTAAGTGCAGCTACTATCACAATCATTACCACTGAACTTATTTGAAGTTTTCCATTGAACATCTGTCATAATTCTGAATTCCAGATCCAAACAATAGTTAATATGAAAAATACATTCATCCCAACTGAAAAACAAAGCAAAAGTGGGCAAAAGAGGTCAGTTAGATAAATTGTTTTCTAGTTTCAAAAATAAGGTGATCAAGTACCGAGGAATGTGTTAGAGCAATTGACAAATATTGCAAATTAAGCACAATGAATGTAATATTCTTCAAACTTCAAAATAACTGTAGAGAATACTCGAAATGTCAAAAGATATCACATTTTAGGAGGATGGCCTTTATGGGAAAAAGTAAAGAAAAATTCGATGACACAATAGCTTTCTGCTATTTATTGTCCAAAATATATAAACACTGCTGGAGCTATAGAGGCTTAATTACAATAGAACCCCTCTAATTCGACCTTGGATGGTCCGTCACTCTGGTTAGCCATCAATCAGTGTCAAATCACGAAATGGTTTAAAACCAATAGGCCAGAAAGTAACATTCAAGCTGGGAAACAAACTCAAATTACGAAATGGTTCAAGCCAAAAAGAAATGCACAAATTTTGCAAGCTCCAAAAATACTGGAAGACAAACAAGCTGCTGTACATGTGTCTTCCAGAACAAGGAAAGCTCCAGAGAGGAACAGTGATTTTTTTATGGCTGGCACCAGGGAAATCACTTCAGCACCATCCAGATCCAGTGCCATCAAGAATGTAACTGTGAATGTAAGTACACAATATCAAAGTGACAAAGAAATGTACAAGCCAAGTGAGCAAGGTGATGGGCTGCTACAGAAGAATCCAGACCTACCCTTTTGTGAGGATGGCTCATTATTAAATATTAGGTCTTTAAAAACTAAAATTGATGATCTTAGTAGTAACTATATAATGCATTGTAATATAAATGGTTTAAGTGCTGAATACTCATGTGACAGAAGCTCTAAATTAGATGAGCTACAAGTTTTTTTATCTGAATTTCTAAGTGTTAAAGTAATTTGTTTAAATGAACACTGGCTTAGTAGTGATACCATAAAAATCTTAAATAAAATTTCGAGGTAGCTACCAACTTTTGTAGGATAAATAAGTCACGAGATGGTTCATGCATACTCATTCATTCTGATTTAGATTACCATGTAAGATGTGACTTCAATTGTTTTAATGAAGAGTGTATTTTTGAAAGTTGTGTTGAGTTAAAGACTAAAACGTTGTTATAATATCAATTTATAGACTCCTAGGGAAGGTGACAACTGAGCATTTCCTAAGTAAATTTCAGTGTTTGTTAGAATACGTCAGTAAAGAAAAGAGGAAAAGAATTGTGGTCGCTGCTGATTTCAACATCAATGTGTTGAATGAAATGTGAGGTATCAAAATTTACAGAATTAATAAAAAAATATGGCTTCAAATTAAATTTTTCTGAATCTACAAGAGAAAATGCTCAGTCAGCTACATGCATTGACAATATTTTAACGAATTACGTATTTGAAGATGGATATAAATTTTGTCTAGATCTAGGAATTTCTGATCATGCAGCATTATTCATTGAGCTACCCAGAGCAGGTAGAGAAGTCCCATGTAAAAAAGCTTATGTAAAAAGGATCTTCAACCAACAAACTTTGACTCTATTCCATGATAAGCTCAAGGAGACAGAATGGCACTTTGATAAAAATAATTCATGCACAGCAAATTTTGAAGCATTTCTAAGGGATTTTCTAAGTGTTTTCAATGAAATGTTTCCACAAAAACTTATTTTAATAAAATGACAAAATTAAAATGGGTCAGTAAAGGTATAAAAATCTCCAGTGCTAAGAAAAGGCAGCTACATAAGGAACTAAGACATAATAAAAAAATTGAGTATGTTAAACTATACAAAAGTACATTTAAGAAAGTTGTCAAAGCAGCAAAGCAAATGACAAATAATAAATTAATCTTAAAACATGAGAATAAATCAAAGGCAGTGTGGTCAGTTGCAAAACACGAATTAGTTATCAAAGCCTCTAGACATGGAATTAGTACAATTAAGCTTGAAGATGAGACCATTGTAAATCCGGCTCAAATTTCAGAATGTTTCAATGAGTTCTTCATTAATGTAGTGAAACCAGAGGTTAATGTTGCAGATTATGAGAACAATGTATGTCCCTTTGGACTAAATCATAATTCTGAATGTCTCGCAAAATTCAAAACAGTTTCAACAATAGATGTAGAAAAAATTATATTAAAATTAAAAAACAAAACTTCTGCAGGTTGGGATGGAATACCAGCAAAAGTTCTTAAATTTGTGTATAAAATAATGGGATACCCACTATCTAAAATAATAAACCAATCCTTTGAACAAGGAAGCTTCCCAGAGGTGCTGAAGTATGCGGAAGTAAAACCGTTGCTCAAAAAAGGGTCAAGAGAGGATATGGAGAATTATCATCCCATCTCCCTCTTTCCAGTCCTTTCAAAAATCTTTGAAAATGCTGCTGCTATGCAGATTCGAAATTTTATCGAGAAATATGATATTACGGAAAACCAATTTGGTTTCCAGTGTGGCAAAAATATTACTAATTCAATTAACAAGTTTATCGACAAGATCAGCACATCATTAGACAACCATAATAAAGTTGGAGGAATCTTTTGTGATCTCACAAAAGCCTTTGACTCTGTAAATCATGCACTGCTTATCTATAAGCTTGACAAGTATGGGATCAAGGGTAATGTTCTAAATTGGCTTACTTCATACTTATCAAATAGGAAACAAAGAGTGATTGTCTCATCAAATGCAGCAAATTACTATTCAAAATGGAAAACAGTAGCCCAAGGTGTCCCCTCAAGGCTCGATTCTAGGACCTATTTTGTTTTTGTTCTATGTTAATGATTTACCGAACAATATAAATGCTCCATCGATTTTATTTGCAGATGACACATCTGTATTAATTGAAAACTAGGAGCCAGAAAAACATCCCTCTCCACATAATAAACACAATGAACAAACTAGAAACATGGTTCCAACTGAATGGATTAAGATTGAACATCCCCAAAACCCACATGGTCCAGTTCAGAACAAAACAGTCAAAGCCCCAAGAAATTAAAATAACTCATAAAAATCAGGATATAGAAGAAGTAGATTCTGTAAAGTTTTTAGGGTTAAACCTAGATAAAAATTTAAATTGGAATAAACATGTTGACTACGTGTTAAACAAATTATGTAGCTTTGCATTTGCTATGCAAATATTAGCTGGTGCAACAGACATGAATACAAGGAAAATTGCATACCACAGGTACTTTCAATCAGTTGTAAGGCATGGTATTATTTTTTGGGGAAATTCAAGCAATATATTGCGCGTACTAAAGCTACAGAAAAGAATAATAAGGAACATGTGTACTGCCCATCCAAGGACATTGTGTCACCCACTATTTGAAAAACAACAGTTATTAACAGTTCCCTCCTTATACATCTATGATATTATCATCTTTCTACATAGCAATTTAGAGTTATTCGAGAAAAACTGTTTCAATCACGCATATAACACGAGAAACAAAGACAATTTTATGCTCCCCACTCATCGCTTAAGCCTATATGCGCAATGAAAATTCATAACAAACTAAAAGGAAAGAATGTTCTGAATATGAACCTAGAGACACTGAAAACAAAGCTGTATGATATATTTGTCAAACGCTGCTAATACACTGTTGAGGAGTTCATGAAAGATGAACTGAACATTTGAGGAGGATAAATTTACATATAGTCTTGTGTGTAAATATAGCTCTCCTTCACAAAAGGGAGGAAAGAAAAATAAAAGTACTTAATGTTAAAATTCTTTGTACGAATTAGGCCTAAGTTGTGTTATCCATTTTTTGACGTGTCTCCTGTAGACTAATCATATGATTAGAAATTGTATGTTATGAGACGAATAAAACACTATTCACTATTCACCATGCTCAGGTTCGCGAGCCTGTGCCGACTTGTCACTGACTGACACTTGTCGAGCCATTGTTGCGGTATCTATCGCTGTGCATATTGTTAAACTGTACGTTATTGTGCAGTTTTATCCTTTGTTGGGATTAAAAAACGTCGTCATTTGCTTTATTCCGTGTTCTCTACAGTACTTATTACTGTAGATTCATTGTGTGTACAGTTGTCTGTTTTTCGACATGTCTGGATTCAAACGTAAACACGTAACTCTTTCACTAAATGAAAAATTAGCAGTGCTACAAAGACTGGACGAAGGAGAATGGCTCCAAAAAATTGCGAAGGAATTGAGTGTAGGTGTTGCGACAATTAAGGATTGGAGGAAGAATCGGAAAGACTTTGAATCCTATACAGTTAACGATTGATGGTGAAAACACTATGAATGCTCGCAAAACATTAAAAAAGCTTAAACTTGAACTGCTTGATAACGCATTGTGGATGTGGTTTTGTCAAGAAAGAAGGAAAGGAACTCCAATATCCAGGCCAATTCTCAAAGATAAAGCGGTAGATTTGCACAAAAAGCTGGAAGCCGAAACTAAATTTGCTGTCAGTGTAGGCTGGATGGATCGTTGGAAAACTCGTCATGGTGTTCGATTTGTTTCCATTACCGGTGAAGAACTATCTGCCGATGGCGCAGCTGCTAAGGAGTTTTCTGTTAAGGTTCAAGAAATTGTAGAAGAAAATGAACAGTTACCCTGCCAAGTGTATAACATCGACGAGCCAGGGCTGAATTTTAAAATGTTGTCAACCAAAACGCCCGCAGCTTCAAATGAATCCATAGTAGGAACGAAACTTATAAAAGATAGAATAACAGTCATTCCTTTTTATATTACTGTAGACGGTCCTTTAGTTCTTAAATCGTTTAATTTTTTGTACTAAATGTCTTTTTATATTTCGTGCAATAAATATTAGATTTTTTCGGATAATCCGACCTTTTTTCTGTTCCGACCATGGTTCCAGTCTCGAAGGTGACGGATTAGAGGGGTTCTACTGTACGATTGGCCCCTATCAGGCTATTGAAGATACCTTACAGTCAATAAAAACCAAACCAGGCCAAATTGGGAAAATGTTGGTGTAGTCACAAACTTTTGTACAGTGTAGGAGTGTCTTGAATAACATACTAAAAAGCGTGGCTAGTGTGATGTGAGCATAGGGGTGGGGAGGCGTTTACAGGTATTTCTTTGCTTTTTTCTTGAATGACAAACTGCAGCTTGTACCGAAAAATAATTCAAAGTACAAAATTCTCTACAAAAAAGGTCTTAATCATTATCTCTCTATAACTAAAATAGTTTCAGGAGTTGGGAAGGTCTCAGATTATTAAAAGTAGTGTTTTGATGGTGTAAAACTAATGATTATTTTCAAATCGAGATGGGTAAAAACAAATACCAAATGTATGTACCACATCTGAAAAGGAAAGGTCCCCAGGAGTGGGACTGGCGGACTGAAACCATTTATGTGGTGGTGAAGGTATCACATGATGTTAACATCTTGATGGGCCATCGTCTATGAGTAATTGACAAAAACAATTCCGGAATTGTGCATTATCTTGAGCCGTAAAATTGTGTTGGTTCACAGAGACGTTGTGACGTATATGTTACAAG
Organism: Schistocerca serialis cubense; assembly: GCF_023864345.2. Taxonomy (NCBI): domain Eukaryota; kingdom Metazoa; phylum Arthropoda; class Insecta; order Orthoptera; family Acrididae; genus Schistocerca; species Schistocerca serialis. The sequence goes on along the minus strand of NC_064639.1, from coordinate 216,906,856 downwards.
TACGTTCCTGGTATGCGGAACGTTGTTGGTTTGAATATTGCTACGTGCTGCAATTTTTTTAATTATTCATCAAAATGATTGATCATTATTTTTATTCAGTTGTTTTGAATGTCTTAACTTCATCACATCATTTTAATCATAATATTATGGTCATTATTAAACTAAAAACCGATAGCGCATCGTGTCCAAGCATCGTGTCAAGTTACGTCCATTCATGGTTGGCCACTCTTGGCCAGCCTCTCACTGCGCTGTAATTACGTCCCAGGTCTCTGCAGTTCTGCTAGGTCCTCGGAAGTTTCAAGATCTTCCGATTGTGTGAATTATGCCAGGAAACAGAAAATTTTGTGTAAATATTCCGATTTTCCGGAATTTTTTTGTAAATTTGCCGATCTTTCTTTCTCGATAGTGTATGCTGCTACGTAACACATACAAATTCGCCGAGACATTACCGTGACGATGAATACCACTGTACTGCTACAGTATTGTTTGAAGTTAGGGGCCGGTAAAGCCATGATAAACAAACACTACGTAGCTGATATATTCAAATTTTTACCGATTCAGCGAAGGAGCATATGTCAACAAAATGCATGCAAGACACTGAGCAGTCCGTGACTGAGACCATAAGCATCTGCTAAGTAGTATGTTGTGCTTGTTTAGGTACGAGTTCGAAGTCGGATTGTGTGTATGTATTGGTAGTGCCCGAAAAGGTAAAATATGCTACGGAATATATACTCCAGTGGGAAAAAGGAACAGCCTTTAGTGGCTGACACAGAAGCTGTGAGAAGGGTTGTATGATACCTGTTATATATGTCATGCCTAATTTGTCCCGCATTTCGGTAATTTTCACATTCCATCAACCGCAGATTATTCCCACGTATCGTGAGCACTACGAATCAGGATATGAAATTAGGATTTATGAGTGTGGTAATGTGCAGTACCTTTCCTTCTCTAAAAAAAGAAATAAATGTATAGTAAGAGTGGGTGAAGCACCACTTGCTATTAGCCCGGGATGACCACTCTTAGTTCTCTGAGGTTGGCAGCCATCTGAAAAACAATATGTTCCAGACGAAGCATTCGGGTGATGCCGAAGTTCAACGGCCGATTGTTCCCTTTTGTATGTAAGTGCACAATAACTTAAGATGTGCAGTGCAAAAAGTGTAATGGGGTGTTCTCCGATGCTCACGGCGGTAAACACGTTGCACAACGTCGTTTAACATCTAACAAACATAAAAGACGCAAACTGCTGCAGATACATCATCACTCTCAACATATTTCCATCAGGAAAATTTCACTGACTTGCAAGAGCCGAAGGTTTGTGGGCTTTCCGCAAGTTAAGTCACAATCAGACTTTTAGATCGATGGAATGTTCTTCTATATTGATTCAAAAAGTGTTTCAAAAGAAGTTTCGTTGCAGGAAGACTAAGTGTAAAGAAATAATAAAGAATGTGACTGCGCCATTTTCTTTAGATAACCTACAGACAGAACTTATTAATCATGTTCCATGTCTCTGTATCTGTACAGACGTTTCAAATGACAAAGACCTCAAAATATTTCCAATACTGGTGTGATACTTTCATCCAAAGACTGGAATTAATGTACGAGGGTGGTCGCATAAGTACCCGGCCTGATCGAGAAGTGGCAGTTGTTGAAAGATATCTCTGGATTACAAGGTATACGATGTATGAAGCGTATGTTTTAAGTTTGAAGACGCCACATTGTTTACTGTTTAGTATTTGTTTGGCAGCCATCAGTAGTGAATGTTGTGAGTGAACTTGTGAAAATATTAAAGTTGAGCTAGATTCTACTTTGAGTGAGTCTGTTCCTTCGTTGACAGCAGTAAAATGTTGGGTAGCTGAGTTTAAATGAGGCCCTACAAGCCGCCAAGACGAGCATCACAGTGGTCTACCAAATGAGGTGACGACACCAGGAATGGTGAAGAAAATCCACAAAGCGGTATCGGATGATCGTCGACTGAAACTGCCAATATCACGTCTTCATTTGTTGAAAATCTTCGACCACTGAGCCATTGGGAACAGAAAATAACCCAAGGGGCCAAATCTGGCGAATAGGGTGCATGAGGTAGGAATTCAAACTTTAATTCTTAATTTTGGCCAGTGCAATAACGGACTTGAGCTGGTGCGTTGTCCTGAAGAAAAAATACTTTCTTCTTGGCCAAATGCGGCAGTTTTTGCTTGATTTCTTCTCCCAAACATTGCAATAAGTTCACACAATACTTGCCGTTGATAGTTTTGCCCTTTTCAAGCTAGTCGATGAAAATTATCCCACGCGCATCCCAAAAAACCAACGCCATGACTTGCCTGCAGATGAAACGGTCTTCACCATCTTTGCAGTCGGTTCTCCAATTTGTGTCCATGGTTATGAAACAACGCAAAAAATCAGCTTTGTTGCTGTGAAACTTTGCTAAACACTCAGTTGAGATACCTTCACGACACTGTTTTTGCTCGAGTGTGAACAACTGCGCCACAAACCTGCACACAGTTTTCTCATGTTCAAATTTTCAGATAATATGTGATGTACCGCACTTTTTGAAATGCCTACTGTGTCTACTAGCTCGCGCACTTTCAGTCGACGATCATCCAGTACCGTTTTTTGAATTTTCTTCACCATTCCTGGAGTCGTCACCTCATTTGGTCGACCACTACAATGCTAGTCTTGGAAGCTTGTAAGGCATCATTTAAACTAGGCTACCCAACATTTTACTGTTGTCAACGAAGGAGCAGATTCTCCCAAAATAGGATCTAGCTCAACTTTAATACTGGTTGCACTGAGGCCTTTAAAAAATTCTATCACATAATGATGACCAATTTTCTCCATTTTCACAAGTTCACTCACAACATTCACTTTAATGGCTGCCAATCAAATACTAAACAATGTGGCGTCTTCAAACTCGAAACTTTTTTCTTTTCCTTTATTGATTTTCAATTCCCCCCAAAGGGGGGCGGGCTGGCAGCAGCTTAGTACGCTGCTCTACAGCCTACAGACTTTTATTTTAAAGAACGGAAGAAGAAAAGAAACAAGAAAAACAGGCGATAAAACGGTGACGTCAAGTGAAAAATGCGGAAAGTTAAAACAGAAAGCAAAAGGAGTTGGCAACATTAATAAAAGTCACAGGAATCAGACAAGTAACATAGTACACATACAATTAAAAAACACGGCAACAGTCTGGTTTCTGTTCGCAAGAGATAAAAGGCACACCCAGCGACAGTATGATGGCTGTTCGCAACACTTCCCAAAAAACACAACACGGAACACTCACTGTAAAACACGCACTGTAGAACACTCACTGTAGAACACTCACTGTAGAACACTGCACGAAAGTGGCGACACAAAGATGACACTCCCGAGCCAAAGGCAGATGGGGGAGGGGGACCTGGAGGAGGGGGAAGAACAAGGAGGGGGAAGAACAAGGAGGGAGGAAGGAAAAAAACGATAAAAAAGGGGGGGGTGACCAAGGAGGGAGAGGACTAATAAAGGGGGAGAAGGTCAGATGCGAGAGGGAATGTGAGGAGGTAGAGGAGGGAAATGTAAAAGGACTCGGGGGAGAGAAGGGGTCAAATAGAGGGGAGATGGGGAAGAAAGAGGATGGAAGGGGGGGAGAGGGAGCCTGGGAAAAGGACAGAGAAAAGGAGGGGGAGTGAGGATCAGAGTTGATAGGAGGGATAAATGGAGGGAGAGAGGGCATCATCCGGGAGGGGGAGTTGATGGAAGCCACCTCGGGAAAGGAGATGTAGGGTGTAGAGATGGAGGGTAGGGGGGACACAACAGTGAAGACGTGGTAGGGGGCGGGGATGGGAGAGGAGAGGAGAAACCAGAGGGTGAGGGGGTTCAAGGCGGCGGGAGGTGTAGAGGATGCGGATATGTTCGAGGAATAGGAGCAGATGGGGGAAAGGAATGAGATCATAGAGGATCCGCGTGGGGGACGGGAGGTGTATACGGAAGGCAAGGCGGAGTGCATGACGCTTAAGGATCTGGAGGGACTTATAGAATTTGAGGGGGGGCAGATATCCAGGCAGGACTGGCATAACAGAGGATGGGACGGATTAAGGATTTGTAGGTGTGGAGGATGGTAGAGGGGTGCAACCCCCATGTCCGGCCAGAGAGGAGTTTGAGGAGTCAGAGGCAGTTGTGGGCTTTGGATTGGATGGAGCAGAGATGAGGGATCCAGGTGAGGTGACGGTCAATGGTGAGGCCAAGGTAGGTGAGGCGGACAGGATGGGCGCAGACAGTAAGGGAGAAATCCAGGAGCCAGAAGGAGCGAGTGGTACGACCTACGATGATTGCCTGGGTCTTGGAAGGATTGATTTTCAGGAGCCACTGGTTACACCATGCAGCAAAAAGGTCAAGGTGATTCTGAAGAAGGCGTTGGGACTGTTGGAGGGTAGGAGCGAGGGCGAGGAATGCGGTGTCATCAGCATATTGCAAGAGGTGCACTGGAGGGGGGGGGGGGGGGGTTGGGGCATATCTGCTGTGTACAGGAGGTAGAGGAGAGGGGAGAGGACAGAGCCCTGGGGCACACCTGCAGAGGGGTAGAAGGTGTGGGAATTGGCATTATGGATGGTGACATAGGAGGGGCGGTGGGAGAGGAAGGAGGCCATCAGACGGATGTAGTTGATAGGAAGGGCGTAGGTTTGGAGTTTAAACAGGAGACCGGGATGCCAGACACGGTCGTAGGCCTTTTCGAGGTCAAGGAAGACAAAAATGGCGGAGCGACGGGAGTTAAGCTGGAGGGAGAGGAGATGAGTGAGGCGGAGGAGTTGGTAATCAGCAGAGAAGGAAGATCGAAAGCTACATTGGGTGTTGGGGAACTCGAAACATATGCTTCATAGATCTTATACCTTGTAATCCATAGATATTTTTCAACAACTGCCACTTCTCGGTCAGGCCGGGTACTCATACATTAATTCCAGTCTTTGGATGAAAGTACTGCACCAGTATTGGATATACAGCGTATTTATAAATGCATATTGAGGTTTTAACGCTTTATAATATTTATTATATTAAACTTACAGTTATAAATGATATGTCAAATGAAAGAGCAACTCAAACAGTTTTACCAAGAACCTTATAAATGTTCATTGCGAGCACCATTTGTCACAAGGCACACATCAAGTCTGTAGCAGAGCTCTTCCCAAATGTTGATAAGCATGTCTTCAATGATTGTAGCAACAGCTGCTTCAATCTGGTTTCTTAATTCGGGGAGGTCTGCTGGTAGCAGAGGCACATACACACGATCCTTGAAGCCCAAAGGAAAAAATCGCATGGCGTTAAGTCGGGTGAATGTGGAGGCTATCCAAAGCAAGCCCTGTCATTGGGCCCCTTGCGGTCTATCGAGTGCTTGGGTACAGTGAAGTTCTAGCGGATTGCGGCGGAAAAATTGCACGCTGCGCATGCACACTGGTGCCAAACACAACTGTTTGAGTTGCTCTTTCATTTGACATATCATTTATAACTTTTAAGTTTAATGTAATAAATATCATAAAGCATTAAAACCCCAATATTCATTTATAAACACCCTGTATTTTGAGGTCTTTCTCACTTGAAAAGTCTGTACAGAGACAGATAAATGGGACATGTCTGTAGGTTATCTAAAGAAAAAGGTGCAGTCACATTCTTTATTATTGCTTCGCACCTAGTTTTCCATGAAACTTCTTTGGAAACACTTTTTAAATCACTTTAGAAGTGCATTCCATCGATCTAAAAGTCTGATTGTGACTTACCATGTGGAAAGCCCACAAACCTTCTGCTCTTGCAAGTTCTTTGTAGTCAGCGAAGTTTTCCTGACTGAAATAAGTTGAGTGTGATGAAGTATCTGCAGCAGTTTGCACCCTTTTATGTTTGTCAGATGTTAAATGACATTGTACATCGTGTTTACCACTGTGAGCAATGGAGAACATTATTTAATAAGTTATTTGTAAAAAAAGTATTGTATATATAGGAGTAAACCTAATGATTGTCTCTAACTAGAAGTCTGTAAATGTATGTGTATACGAATTAGCTTCTTTTACATTGGTCTAACCATGTAAATACTTTAACAAGTCCTATGTCCTCGTACAAAGAGTTCTACAGATGAATAAAACTACTACTACTACTACTACTACTACTACTACTACTACATCCCCCGAGTTAACTTTTAACATACCACAAGAATGAAATTCACTCACATGACAATCTCCAAATTAGCACTGTGACTTACCATCTGCCAACATCACACCCTCAAACAAAGTACACATAGAAGGAAACAAACAGCTAATGAAACGCAACCTCTTGTAAAAGAATGCATCTAATAAATCCCCAAAATTTTAATACACCATCCCGTCCTCTTTATAACAACCCCACTATTAAGTCTTAATGTGTAAGGCAATGTGCACATAGATTGCACATGGGGGCTCTGCTCAACATGCTAAGTTACACTGCCATCGCAAACTCCTTCCCTTTTTTCAAACTGATAACGGCAGTGATAGCAAAGAGCTCAGAGCACCCCATATGGGCTTGAATATGCCCAACATGTACAACTGTTGTTTGATTCAAAAGTTGCATATTCATGTTCATTGGTGAGGTCTTCTTAGTTACTTGGTGCAGACTTTCATAACAAGTGCAGAAGTTTTTTGTCTTACTCTTTGAGGTATAAGGACTTCACTGCACTACCATGCAGGGATATTCAGAAACTTAAAATTCAGTTGTCTCATCCATGTTGATGTTCCTGGGCCCATACTTTCATCTACCTTAGAATTATATATGGCAACAATATAAGGTGATATCATATCCCAGTTATTATGATGACTATTTACATAACAACTTGTCTTCCCTATAGTCTGATGAATGTGCTGTGTTTTCTCATTTACTTGCAAATGTAATGTGCATGTCCTTAAGTTATGAATAATAAATGACAAAGTTGCTTCTTTAACTAACATGAAATTGATGCCTTGATCTGTTATCACATCTTTGTAACATAAAATGTCAACATTAAATTATTCTCCATGGCAGAAGGCACTATGTCATCTTGCTGATTTTTGATAGCCACCATTCCCACATATCACAAAAAAGGATTTAGTATTGTCAGTTATTGACCCCCGTTGGCGTTTGCCCAGAAGGGCTTAAGATGTCTGTACCAATAATTTCAAATGGCCACTATCCTCTGGTAATCTTTGAATTGGAATACACTGATGACTCTGTTCAGCCTGTTATGCACATGGTACACAGTTCTGCATGTATTGTTCTACATCCTTCTTGCATATTCATCCCCAATACTGTTCAGCTACATGTGGTTTCATGATTCTTCAACGCCCATCTGCTAACACATGATCATGTGCCTGTCTCAATTCTTCCTCCTGCAGTGCAGCTGGAACCACAACATGAGGTGTGAGTTTTGTTTACTTACATTCATTATGAATTGTGGCTACATTACATGTAGCTTACAGTATGTGTCAGCTGTTAGCACTGTCTTCCACTTTGCAGCAGTATGATCCATTCTTCATAACATAGTTACATTTTGACTGAGGCCATCTGCATTCCTGTGTGTTCTGCCTAATTGATGGATTATCTCAAAATCAGGCTCACTGAATTTCAGTGCCCAATGCATTAACATGATTGATGAATTTTTCAAATCTAATAGTCATTGTAATACTGTATGATCAGTAATTACTTTAAATTTTCTTCCATATGAATAACATTGGAAGTTTGTTACACCATGTATGAGGCTAAGCATTTCCTTCTGTGTTGTGAGGTAGGAGGGAAGGTACTGGTAGAAGTAAGGCTGTGAGGACGGGGCATGAGTCATGCTCGGGTAGCTCAGATGGTAGAGCACTTGCCCGTGAAAGGCAAAGATCCAGAGTTCGAGTCTTGATCTAGCAAACAGTTTTAATCTGCCAGGAAGTTTCATATTGGCACAGACTCCACTGTAGAGTGAAAATCTCATTCTGGAAACATCCCCCAGGCTGTGGCTAAGCCATGTCTCTGCAATATCCTTTCTTCCAGGAGTGTTAGTTCTGCAACGTTCGCAAGAGAGTGTCTATGAAGTTTGGAAAGTAGGAGACGAGGTACTGATGGAATGAAGACTGTGAGGATGGGGTGTGAATTGTGCTTGGGTAGCTCAGATGGTAAAGCACTTGTCTGTGAAAGGCAAAGGTCCCAAGTTCGAATCTAGGTCTGGCACACAGTTTTAATCTTCCAGGAAGTTTCATGTCAGCGCACACTCCACTGCAGAGTGAAAATCTCATTCTGGAAATTTCTTTATGCTTTATTCAACTGCTGTGGGACATAGGTCATCAGATCCACCCCTCAGCTAATTCTTGAATCAATGCACAGCCAAGTGCATGAGTAATTGCATCACGTGACAGTGTGAATTCCTTCTCATAATTAAAAAAAATACAAAAAAAGTAGAATCAACACCTGACTAGTTGGTAAGAATCCTTTAATTTACTGAACACATCTTTGCACTCTGACTTTCGATAAAACTTAAGCCCTTTTGTCAATAGGTGAATGAGAGGTCATCACATCCCTGCAAATTTTGGTGCAAGCTTCTTATAATAATTTGCTAGGCCCTAAAACCTGTTACTCCTTCTTTATAAGAATTGTTAGAAAATCCTGTATGACTTTTACTAATCTAGGTGCCCATCCAGATTACCACATGAGGAATTACATGTTGTAAATATTATACTTCCTGTACTCCAAAATTACACTTCTCTATATTAGGTGTTAGGTGCACTGTGTAAAATCTCTTAAACACCTCCATCAGTTATAAACATGTTCTTCCATACCCCTCGCAAAGACTGTTGTCATCCAAATACATCGTACATTGACTTGGCTTTAACCCTTGTAAAACTAGAGTTAATGAATGCTGAATGTGGCTGGTGCACTCTTAATCCAAGTGGCATATTCTAATATTGGTATTATCCCATCCCACAGGAACTGTAAATACCCTTTTTGACTTGTCATCCAGTGCTGCTTCTCACTGATGATAGCCACTTCTTAGATACACGGCGGAGAAATACCCACACTGTCTCCAGATTATCCACAGCTACCATTATATTTGGGATTGGATTAGCATTGGTAATTGCATGCCTCTTGATATATGTATAACCACAACAAAACCAATACACTTTTATGCCACCTGTACTCTTATTTCGGAATGATCACTACTAGTCCCAAAAGACTGGTACTTTTCTCAATAATACCATCCCATAATTGTTGATTAATGAACTCTTCCATAACTGGTTGCATATGATGTGGTGTTCTGTATTGTTTACAGTACATAGACAGTTCATTCCCAATTGAGATTCTATGCTGTGTCACCAGAATCACTGGTAAAGACCCATGAGAATAATACAGATGCTCAAACTGTACTGACAACTTCTCCTTTGCTAACTTTTCCACTCCTTGCTAATGTTTTACCTTTCCCTGTAATACAGTGAAAATGGCAGGCTGCCTAAGCTTAGGGTCCAGATTTTCTGTATCCAAATCATCTTCATTTAAAATTTCCAAATTGGTGACCATCGGCACTTCAGACAAGTCCATGTTGTTGTGTATGACCTCGGACACAATGGTTAAGAGAGGTGGACTTCAAAGTGGTGTGGCAACTGTTGTTGTCGGAAAGCTGTACAGGAGCAGAACTGATTAGCGAACAAGTTAATACAGTAAACAGAAGATTATGTAACTTGTATCTCCAAGCGTATGAAGACTCATTGTAATGAATGTGGGAAGAAATAAAGTTCAGCTGTTAATATTAACAAGGAAGAAGAGGCTTTCTGAACTAAGCAAAAGCAATGACTAGGTGGCATCTGCGTAATACCATGTAGCAAAGTGGCTCCAAGTGTGAGTGCCCTTGTGGCTGCCACCAGCCTACCTATATTGTGATGGTAGAGGGCACTCATAGCCCAGAGCCACTGGTGAGTAGCTCAGCAGATGTGCTCCACTTAGTCTACCAAATCCTGCATGACCACCAGTGGCGTCTGACAGGAACTACTGTTATATTGCCAGTTTAAAGATGCTGGTGGGGTCGTATCAATAAGTGATACCACACATGTCTATGGTACCAAAGTTATCTAATTTGACGAGCACTATCTGCCCACCATCCTATAACTGCATATGTGCCACAGTTCTGCATACAAAACACTATATGTTAACCAGCTCCTCATTCTCTTTTAGTGGACCAACCATAAATTGTATGTTTACTGCTAAATCTACATTGTATGTTCACTGCTAAATCAGCTTCTAAACTCATCCATGGGAATATTCCTGTATTTTATAATAATTTATCATACAAATTTACCAATTAAGTCCCAAATTAATATTTTTTTTAAAAATTGAATTTTTTTATTCCTTAACTATAATGTACATAGTGTATGAACCACAATAAGTACAAAAGTTGCCAAAGAATATTTATACATGCTGATATAATGGTCGTCCTCAAAATAGGACACTGGGATCTAACAGTATCATATAACATACTAAACTGTATTCAAGTCTTAACTTTTATTTCTTGTGAAATGGTACAAAACACTTTACACAGTGTTGCACAGCATTTAACACAATATGTTTTTGGTTTCCCATTGCATTTAGCTCTTACACATCTTCTTTGGGTGCTTCTTTTGTCAATCATATGACCAATTCCATCAAACCTGATGTCTGGTATCACTCTCAACTGACTTGATGGGTATTCCATTGGACGTCCAGTATTCGGTCTTCCAGTGTCCAGTTTCAGGTATGTAACTGTAACAGCACGTCTGAAATCCAGTAAATCCAGTTATTTTTCCCATGTACTAGTCTGTAGAAGAGCCAGGAATTTACGAGGGCCATTTCCAGCATATGTGTAAATACAACCCAGTACCATTTTTTTCCCTCTAATTACTGTCGCATATTTTCCAACTAACTAGTCACGGTGGTCAACACCTCCCATGTACACGTTGTACGACTTCAAAACGGCAGGTTGTTGCACTTGTGTCTTCTTACTTGCTTATCTGCTGTACCGCTTAGCTGCTCCCAAAGGTTCAACTTTGTCAAAATTTGTACCAATTGTGACACATCTGTTGTCATGCCATCGAACAAATAAGACTTCACCATTCCTGTAGAGCTGGTAGTCATAGTTTCCTAGAACTGTCTTTTTCAGTTCATTGCTGCTCAGTAGTGGACAGTCACCAACTTGATCATCTCTGACAGTCCCAATTCCTCAAAAACCCAAATTTCTCAGATGAATCAGAAGATCTCTACTAGTGAAGAAATTGTCAAAGTACACACAGTGATTCTCGGGTTTTTCAATGCAGTCCAGCATGTTTAGGACTATTCTTGATCCCAATAGTAGGTCATTCCTTGCAGTATCTTCTGGATCCTTTCCACAGTATAAATCAAATTTAAAAAAGTGCCACTTGCACCACAGAGAGACCACAACTTATAGCCAAATCTAATAGGCTTGCCTCGGATAAACTGTTTCAGCCCACTTCGTCCATAGTATTTGTCTATCATTTCGTCAATTGACAAATTTTCCTCAGATAGTACAAATTTTTGAAGAGATTCATTTATCATTTTCAAGAGAGGTCTAATTTTGAATCCGTGATTGTGTTTGTTTTCATTGTCTAAGTCATTATCTTGAAAATGAAGCCATGTTTTCAACTTCTGATATTTATTCCTTGACATAGCTGTCTTTATAATTGGTATGCCAACATCTTCATCTTGAGACCAGTATAGCTTCTCAGCAGGGAGCTTATGGTAGCCAGCAAAAAGAAGAAATCCAACAAAGACCTTCACTTCTTCAACTGTGAGGATAAAATCCTGCATATTCTTCATATTTACTGCATATCTCACAGTTTCTTTCACTATGAACTCATATATGTTTTCGTTCATCAGTTCTTCAAACATCTCCTTCAGAGTCAAGGTAGAAAGTTGTTCCTTCAGTTCCTCTCTCTTTGTGCTGATGTCATGATCACTAGTTTGAGACAACTTTGTATAAACTGGAGGTGTCTTTTTCCAATTGCTTTTCTCATCAGTAAGACGTGTCTTCTTTGATTTACTTCTGGAAACTTAGGATGTACTTGGCAGTGAAGTATTACATACAGTTTCTTTGTTATTCTCTGATGCAACATAATGTAATTCAATAGCCCCTGGCACATCTGAGACTTCCACGGTTCCAGTAACATCATCTGGACCTTCTTCATCGGTCATACAGCCTACTTCAAGAGAACATACAGTGATATCAGTATGGTCCTGATCATCTGACACCGCATTATAGAATGCGTCACTGTTTATTCTTTCTTCTATTTCTTCGTTAGTGAGGTATCTATCTCGTCTGAAGGCCATTATAATCTACATAAAATGAAATGAAATAAAATGTAATAAAATAAAGTGAAATGAAAGAATAATACATTAGCACAAACTACAGAAAAGGGAATGTGTAAGTACCTCTGTCCATCTGGAACTGTATTATTTACTAATGGTAAAAATGACCACGTTCTAAAAAGAAAATACATCAGCAGTAGCAGAGTTTCATATTTGAACGTGCAGCAGTACAAATGACTGAAATGATAACACCAAGCCCCAGTGTCCTATTTCGAGTACACCAAATTTTATAACAATGGAAAACAATGAATATAACTCCAATCGAGCTAACAATGCAAGTAGTTTAAAAGACACATTGTTGACTATAAATAATCACAAAAAGATCTTTGCCACATATTTCATATATTACTAAATTGTTGATAAAGTAAATACCTGTAATAACGAAAAGTGTGCCTTAGTATTCAGTAATCAATTAATGGTAGGATTTATTGCTTTTAATTTCCTGTAAGCATAGATTTGTTATAAAAAGCATCAACAAATGACGTAGAACAGTAATAGTTGCAAATTAATAATTTATTGTGCATTTATAAGTAAATATGTGCTCTGTCCTCAAAATAGGACACTGGTACTTAATGGGTTAATCCTTGGTCGCCTTGCATGCAGTCTCATTGGTTCCTTTTTCTGGAGAGAAGAAACTTGTGTGAGTGAGACCCTGACAGCAGTTTACCCTAGATGAAACAATGTTCTATTGAGTTCCACTATACACTACCCAAAGTCACTTTCAGCATGATGGTCATGTAAGAACTCTAAATCTAAAATCACACAGTGATTATAACCTACAATAAGCAAAACTTCTGTGCATCGCACAGTGATGATAACCTACAATAAGCAAAACTTCTTTGCATCTCCAGAAATATTTTGATCCCACATGACAAACCATTATCATCAATCCTAGTGAATGCGTGTCATTACCATGTACTCCACGTAACTTACATCACAATGTACTCAACCTCCAATTACTCTTGAGGTCCAAACTTGCCAAAGACTCTTGTGTTCAATAAAAACTTCTGTTCTCTTCCACCTACAAACTAATTTATCAAAATTCTGCCTCTGCTCTCATTTTAGGTGTGCTGAAATTCGCTGTGAGTGCCATTTGGTGGCCCTGGACCCCCATTGCCGTTTAATGGTAGGTTATGATTCCTGTTCCATGTTCGTTTATTATGCCCCTTATTAGACTTGTGTCTACAATTGTGTTCCCATTGCCCTACTCACCCACACTTCCTAAACTGTGGCTGACAGCACTCTAGGCATATACAGCATGACCCCTACAAATGATAACACTTGACTTCCCCAGAAAAAAATTCCCCTTCTACACCAGTCTTGAGTCACTGCATCTATTTCTTCCAATGCTGTTGCCATTGCTATGGTGCCTCCTCAGTCTTTAGTACTTCGTCCATACTTTTCTTGAGATTTCAGATGACAACCCCTGCAAAAACACAGCCAATGCTCTTTGTTCTACCTCATGTAGTAGGATCCTGTTAGCATCATCACCTTCTGTCAGCTCATATATAATCGTGTGTTCAAAACTCTCAAAGGACTCACCCTGATTCTGTGACACATTGTTCAATGTCTAAAACTAATCTACCTCCCCCATCACTACACCAATCCTGTCTTCAGAATTTTGAATATCTGAGCATTCTTCAACTTTTTATGATATGTATATTTTGGAATCTCCAACCAAATGTTACTTTCCCATATGTGACAACTGCTCCTCCAATGAAAATACCAGATTTGGGCATGTAAATAGGTGCCTATAAATGGCAACAGATCTTCCCCTGCTTTATTTGCTTAAGGAAAAACTGGGCTAGTGGTATTAGCATCTTGTATAGGTACTGTGTTTGTGCCATCTGATTCAGTGAGGTGTGAACCCCCATTTGGCTGAATTCTATTGCTTGCTAGGCCTTGTATGAAGCAAGCCTATTTTAAATTCGCGTATCAGTTCTAATGCACCTTTTAATTGTGCTGTGATCATCAGTCTGGTGACTGCCTCTCTGAATGATTTTGATAATTCATCTATTTGACCTCCCCACTATAGAATTACTTACCCTGGGTGTTGTCCGCCATGAAACATCTGACAAGGGTAAGAATCAGTGATGCACTTATACGAATAAATTTCTTGTAGGATTACCTTTACATGTTCCCAATTATTATATCTATGCTGGCCAGTTAATTTTTCCTAGCGTATTCTCAAGTTTTAGATTTGGTGCATGTAATAAGAATGATGTATCATCTGTTCATACTACTTCAAATGCTGCATTCATTTTCCAGTAACTCCCCAAGTTCAAACTTAATCCCAGTAAATGGCTTATTCACTAATACAGGAGCAGCAAAGGATGCACTGGTGCCGCTAACTTCAGAACTGCCGGCTGCAGTCATCTTACACCAGTAAAGTATGTTATACATAGAGTGTTAAAACTATTGCTGTTGTTGCCTACCTGAGTTCTTTGTATTGGTGACGCAGTAATTCTGCTGGTTTCCCTTGTAGTTCCTTCAACAAGTATTTTTTCCTCTTTTATTGGGTGTCTTGCAACTTGTCTGGCTTGGATAAATTCATCAAGTTTTTGCTGGTATCTTAGGATGGCTTCTGCTTCTTTTAACCTGTTCTACTGGCCTAGACATCAATCTTCTTTCTGTACACAGTTCAAGGGACTGACTCCAATAGTCTTCCCTACTTCTCCTCTGGTATTCTACCACCTTACTCCCTGCATTGGAATGTCTCTACACAACACTCCAAACACCTGGCACCAAATTTTTTTGTCATATCCCGGATCAGGTCTAGTCACCAGATTATGTATTTCACAGTGAAATCAGAGCATTGACAACTGTTTTTATTGTGACGTGAAGTCTACTAAGTAACCTTTAACATGGTGAAAGGGGAAAGTCTCCTACATCACTTAGCACAGGTGATTCCAAAACAGAGAGGAGTGATCATGATTCAGAGGAAGTGAATAGGGCTGCACTCAAGGTTTTGATTCAAAAACAATTTATTTTTGCAGTAGTTTAACCTTATTTGCAAAGGTATCTTACAGTGGTTGCATATCCTTGGGAATCAATGAGTACTTCCTAACAGTCTGTACTGTAGGTTTTTCAAGTAACTCCCCTTCCTGTGTTGTATCTTGCTCTCAGAGATGAGCAGTCTGCTCTTTCTGACAACACACAGTCAACTACCTTACCCACAATTGGAGACAAGTGCAAGCCAGCACTTGTTTCTCCCTATATTATGAAAGAGAAAATATCAACTACTACTCGTTGTGATTCTCAATTGTGTATAGACTTATCAGGGCCTTACCATGGCTGACTTTAAGGCTTGACTGTGGTAAGGCTCTCTGGAAGACTTGATGACTGACTGGTACTGTAGTGATTAATAGGTAATGCAGCAGCTGACTCCTTACTCTATGTCCTAGCCACCTGTATACTGATTTTTTTTTCAGAAGCTCTTGGACAAGTTCCTCCCATAGACTCACTTTCCCCTGACCCTTTGAAGTTTTTCTTAGGGACTGAAAGTTTTCCAGAATCATTCTACCCAATATGAACGTATTTCTCTTTGCTGGTTACTGTCACCAAGTGCTGCATGTAAGCGGGCCCTTGGAATTGTTATTTGACTTCCTGTCAGCAATTACAACAAGGCTGCTTTCTTGGCTGGCTTTCAATTTTTCTTACCTCATACAGAGCTCAAGAAACACATTTTTGTGAGTTTACACTGCGCCTGTGTGTTGTCTGACATTCTGTTGTCTAACATTGCTGTTAACTGAAGTTCCCTTTTTAGCAGCCATCACATGCAATACAGTAGTGCTGCCTCAGCAGAAGGCCATGGCTCTGGCAGCCAGCAGGATTACACTGCAGTTGCCATGAACAGCATGCCAGCCATGCTTAGTGATGCCATGCGCTGAACCCAGTACTCTTTGAGTCACTTGGAGTACTGGACCAAAAACACTGTAGAGTAGATCCTCTCTAGATGGCTCCACCTCTAGACCCTGAAACATTAGATCTGCTGGCTTGTAGACCAATGGCTAGCTGATGACACTACTAGATGAAATTAGGGCTGCTTGGCCCCACATTGGTCTGCACCTGTGATGGAGACTGTTATGGTATTGGCTGTAGTCAGAAGCCCAGGAATCAGTTGCAGTATGAATACAAGCCCTGCTAAGGGCTAACCAGCAAGTATTTCTAGCCTACCTCCGTTGATGTAAGTGACTATGAAAGCATAGCATGGAGCCACTGCATGTGGAAGTCCAGTTTGCTGACATGGTAGGGGTGCTTATTGCAGGGTGCTATGCAAGCAGTAGGACTTCATAGGCAGCCTGCCTGCATGTGCCTCAGTGGGTTGTGAAGTCTGGACTGTGGTTATTGCCACAACTGTAATTCAGTAGTGTTGATTTACTATGAAATATAACTGTAAGCTTTTGAAAATTCCCAAAATATACCTCTAATCATGTAGATATTCCTGAAAAATAGGTGGAATGATACTCCAAAAAAGGATATGAGGGCTGTACCAAAAGTAAGGTTCCCAAATGAGCTACAGCTTCGAGGGAAGGTGCTATGCTAAATCTGACAACAGTGCCATGCACAATGGTTCCCCCAGTCTGAAGCCTGCACATCTGTGATTCACTACATCGCTCAGTGTTTGCCTGGCAGTCATCAGAGATGGAAGCATTGATCGCCACTCCCACCAAGTGCAATTTTCGAGCAGTAATCTGGTTTGTCCACACAAGGAAGTTACCGCCCATGGAGATTCATCGGCAACTGACTTAGGTTTATGGTGAAAAGTGCATGTCCATTCAGCACGACTGCAAATGGTGCTGGGCTTTTGCTGAGGGTCGCATGGAAGTTCACGATGAAGAACAGAGTGGAAGACTGCCGATTTCAGATGCAATTGTCCAGAAGATCAACAGTGAGCTTCTCAAAGATCAGAGGGTCACTGTCCGTGAACTTGTGGAACACATTCCTGATGCTTCCCATGGCACAATTGAAAGAACTTTAACAGAAACATTGGGTTATCGCAAGGTGTGTGCTCTCTGGGTCCCCCAGATGCTGACTAACAGACACAAGGAACAATGCCTTGACTATGCTTGCAAGTTTCTTCAACAATGTGATGGGGGGGAGGCAACAAGGAGAAGCTGTTGGACTCTTATCATCATGGAAGATGAAACATGGGTGTTTCATTACACCCCCAAACAAAACAACAATCTCATCAGTGGCATCACTCTTATGCACCACCACCAAAGGAATTCAAATGCATCATCAAGCACAGGAGCTTTTGAAGAAATTTGGGTGGACTGTTATGCCCCATCTCACATACAGCCCGGACTTAGCCCCCAGCGATTATCACATCTTCCCTAAGCTAAAGGAACACTTAGATGGCAAACACTTCAAGAGTGAGGATGAAGTCCGAGCAGAGGTCACATGCTTCTTCAATGTATTTGCAGGACACTTCTTCGACGTAGGAATACAAAAGCTGGAGCACCATCTTCAAAAGTGTGTCAAAAAAAAAGGAGAGTATGTTGAAAAATAGACAAAAGTGTAAGCTTTTCAACAAGGTATAAATTAATAACAATAAAAAACGTTTTCTATTTGCAAAAACATGGGAACCTTACTTTTGGTACAACCCTCATACTACTCCTGCAATTTTAGAAAGTACAAATATAATTTGCAACTGATGATACAGTGTTGATTTTGGATGCCACCACTCATAAACATTTGAAACAACACAATTTACCAAGACCCCCCCCCCCCCCTCTACCCCTCTCCACAACTTTTGATACAATCACTGAAAGATTCTGAGGAAACAAGACTAAGAGCATGTTTTTATGTAAAATATTAGAATCAAGACTTTAACTGACACTCAAGTCCTTGCACAGAAGGGACAGGCAAGAAGTTAGTTCACATGTGTAAATAAATGTGTGAAATGCATGGATTTTGTACTAAGCTGATTTAGTGACATCATCTTAACAATATGCCAGAGTTGTGTCACTGTATCCCACTCGCAGCAGCAAAAATCATGGAGCACATCAAATCATGTCTTCCATTTCAGGTAGCTAACAATGTCATTTGTTGTACCCCAGAACAGTATCATAGGTGAATACCAAAAATTTTTACATAAGGACAATCAAACAATTTAAAATTGGAGATGGTAAAATAGTCTACATTAAACTGAGTGAAAATCCAAATCCTCTATAGCTGTTTATTGTCTTTTCACTATATGATGACAGATTCCATGCCCTGGAGGTAAATATTCAGGCCATATCTGCATATAGCATGAAATTACATAACTAAAAGTGCTAATAGCCAACATAATCTACCAAACAAAGTAGACAATAAAGCAATGTACTCGCAAAACAAGTACATCATGTGACATGACTTCCAAGGTACAAGTGCATATAAAAACATGTCACTCCTCAGTAAAACCCTGCATGAAACAACAGATGAACATCTAATCTCAACCATCTATGATGTAAAGGTACACCCTCCTCTAACATTATCCAGGCGCTAAAGACTACACTGTTGAGCGCCCATAACACCATATCCATCCATCCATCTAACATTATCTTTATTCAGCAGAAGTTATCGACACCAAAAATACTTTCTACGTTTTAAACAAGTTAATATTATCTCAGCTGTTTAACTAACAGAATTTCATATGATTTTCTATAGAATGTACTATATTTTAGGCTAAAATCTATAAAAAGAAATTAAATTATTTTTTGTTGTTACAATCAGTATGTACTAGCTCTGTATGTACAGTTTAATATATATGTGTATATAGTAGAGGGAAACATTCCAACGGGAAAAATATATTTAAAAATATTTAAAAACAAGGATGATGTGACTTACCATACGAAAGCGCTGGCAGGTCGATAGAAACACAAACAGACGCATACATACATACAAAATTCAAGCTTTCGCAACAAACTGTTGCCTCATCAGGAAAGAGGGAAGGAGAGGGAAAGACGAAAGGAAGTGGGTTTTAAGGGAGAGGGTAAGGAGTCATTCCAATTCCGGGAGCGGAAAGACTTACCTTAGGGGGAAAAAAGGACGGGTATACACTCACACACACACACACATATCCATCCACACATATACAGACACAAGCAGACATATTTAAAGACAATCTTTGCCTCTGCACTTCCGCCTCGACTGACATCTCTGCCCAAACTCTTTGTCTTTAAATATGTTGCGGGATGCGAAAGCTGTTGTCAGGTTGTTGGTGTACTGATTCAGGGATTCCGGACTGGAGCAGATTCGTTTGCCACGAAGACCTAGGCTGTAGGGAAGGGACCGTTTGATGTGGAATGGGTGGCAGCTGTCATAATGGAGGTACTGTTGCTTGTTGGTGGGTTTGATGTGGACGGACGTGTGAAGCTGGCCATTGGACAGGTGGAGGTCAACGTCAAGGAAAGTGGCATGGGATTTGGAGTAGGACCAGGTGAATCTGATGGAACCAAAGGAGTTGAGGTTGAAGAGGAAATTCTGGAGTTCTTCTTCACTGGGTTGGTAGACAACGATGTGCATAAAGGTTGGGTGGTTGTGTTGCCGCCAAAACACGTTAAAGGACGGAGAAATTCGGGAAAATTTCGAAAAAACTGCGTGTAGTATATTAAAAGGAGTGGTTTTGTGGTTGTCTACCAACCCAAGTCCAACATAGCCCAGCTGTAACCAACACCTAAACGCCTTTTTTTCATTCCAGATCTCCAGTTACTTTCCGGTTCACCTTTATCTCTCCCCATATATTTTTATTTTCATTTTCATTTCACCTCATGTTACACTTTCCACCTTCTAATACCATGTCACCCTCACAACACCCCCACAACGACCCCATTAAGTTTTATTTACATTCCCTCCGCAAACATGCCTTCGCCCTAGCTAGATTACGCTCCCATATTCTATTTTCTCAGGCTTGTCTGACATTTGGCATTACCCCCAAAGGCTTCACACTTAAAGTTCCCATCTCCGGCTGCAACCCTTCCTTCCATCAGTCCCTATACCAGTTTCAAACCGAACAATCCATTGCCCTCACCCACCTAATCCTTCACCTACACATCAACTCAGCCAATGAACACACCCGTCAACTCCTATCCTTAATAAAAGTCCTTAATCTTTCCTCTCCCACATCCACACCGGCTGTTCAGAGCATCCTCCTACAGGCCAACCGTAAATTAGAACAGCATGCCACCCTCCACCTCAAAAAACTATCCAATCTCCTGGTTTCCCACCTCTGGAAAGGCAACTCACTCACCCTTCACAACCTTTCCAGCAAACCTCAACCTCCTCTCATTGCACACAAACCCAGTCTCTCCCATCTACTCAATCTCCCACTTCCAGCTCCACTCCCTCCAAAACCTCAATATTCCGATCAACACAATCTGGAACCACAACACCCTAATTCAGTAGTTAACCTTTCCTCCAAACCTCTCTCCCAACGGAAACCTCTGTCCTATCCAAAGGCCTCACCTTCAGCCCCACTCCCAGATTCAATCAAACAGCCCTCGTCAAAGATTTACTGTCCTACAATCGTACTCTCTGCTGGAAATATCACTTTGCCACGAAGAAAAATGATCCTAATCCTACTCCTAATGATCCAACTCCCCAAGGCACCATCCAAATTGAACCCTGCCTGGAACAGTTCCGTCCTCCGTCACAGCGGGACCCACCTCCTCTTCCTCAAAATCACCCTCTCCAAACCTTCCAGGAATTTCTGACTTCCAGCCTTGCATCTCAATCCTTCTTAAAAAACCTTAATCCTACACCCAACATCACCACTGCTGAAGCCCAGGCTATCCGTGATCTGAAGGCTGACCGATCCATTGTCATTCTTCCGGCAGACAAGGGTTCCACGACCGTGGTACTTGATCGTCGGGAGTATGTGGCTGAGGGGCTGCGTCAGCTTTCAGACAACACCACATACAAAGTTTGCCAAGGTAACCCCATTCCCGATGTCCAGGTGGAGCTTCAAGGAATCCTCAGAACCTTAGGCCTCCTGCAAAACCTTTCACCCGACTCCATCAACCTCCTGACCCCACCAACACCCCGCACCCCTACCTTCTACCTTCTTCCTAAAATCCACAAACCCAATCATCCCGGCCGCCCTATTGTAGCTGGTTACCAAGCCCCCACAGAACGTATCTCTGCCTACGTAGATCAACACCTTCAACCCATTACATGCAGTCTCCCATCCTTCATCAAAGACACCAACCACTTCCTTGAACGCCTGGAATCCTTACCCAATCTGTTACCCCCGGAAACCATCCTTGTAACCATTGATGCCACATCCTTATACACAAATATTCCGCACATCCATGGCCTCGCTGCGATGGAGCATTTCCTTTCACGCCGATCACCTGCCACCCTACCTAAAACCTCTTTCCTCATTACCTTAGCCAGCTTCATCCTGACCCACAACTTCTTCACTTTTGAAGGCCAGACATACCAACAATTAAAGGGAACAGCCATGGGTACCAGGATGGCCCCCTCGTATGCCAACCTATTCATGGGTGGCTTAGAGGAAGCCTTCTTGGTTACCCAAGTCTACCAACCCAAAGTTTGGTACAGATTTATTGATGACATCTTCATGATCTGGACTCACAGTGAAGAAGAACTCCAGAATTTCCTCTCCAACCTCAACTCCTTTGGTTCCATCAGATTCACCTGGTCCTACTCCAAATCCCATGCCACTTTCCTTGACGTTGACCTCCACCTGTCCAATGGCCAACTTCACACGTCCGCCCACATCGAACCCACCAACAAGCAACAGTACCTCCATTATGACAGCTGCCACCCATTCCACATCAAACGGTCCCTTCCCTACAGCCTAGGTCTTCGTGGCAAACGAATCTGCTCCAGTCCGGAATCCCTGAATCGTTACACCAACAACCTGACAACAGCTTTCGCATCCCGCAACTACCCTCCCGACCTGGTACAGAAGCAAATAACGAGAGCCACTTCCTCATCCCCTCAAACCCAGAATCCCCCACAGAAGAACCACAAAAGTGCCCCACTTGTAACAGGATACTTTCCGGGACTGGACCAGACTCTGAATGTGGCTCTCCAGCAGGGATACGACTTCCTCAAATCCTGCCCTGAAATTAGATCCATCCTCCATGAAATCCTCCCCACTCCACCAAGAGTGTGTTTCTGCCGTCCACCTAACCTTCGTAACCTGTTAGTTCATCCCTATGAAATCCCCAAACCACCTTCCCTACCCTCTGGCTCCTATCCTTGTAACCGCCCCCGATGCAAAACCTGTCCCATGCACCCTCCCACCACCACCTACTCCAGTCCTGTAACCCGGAAGGTGTACACGATCAAAGGCAGAGCCACGTGTGAAAGCACCCACGTGATTTACCAACTGACCTGCCTACACTGTGATGCATTCTATGTGGGAATGACCAGCAACAAACTGTCCATTCGCATGAATGGACACAGGCAGACAGTGTTTGTTGGTAATGAGGATCACCCTGTGGCTTAAACATACCTTGGTGCACAGCCAGCACATCTTGGCACAGTGTTACACCGTCCGGGTTATCTGGATACTTCCCACCAACACCAACCTATCCGAACTCTGGAGATGGGAACTTGCCCTTCAGTATATCCTCTCTTCTCGTTATCCGCTAGGCCTCAGTCTCCGCTAATTTCAAGTTGCCGCCACTCGTACCTCACCTGTCTTTCAACAACTTCTTTGCCTCTACACTTCTGCCTCGACTGACATCTCTGCCCAAACTCTTTGTCTTTAAATATGTCTGCTTGTGTCTGTATGTGTGGATGGATATGTGTGTGCGTGCGAGTGTATACCTGTCCTTTTTTCCCCCTAAGGTAAGTCTTTCCGCTCCCGGGATTGGAATGACTCCTTACCCTCTCCCTTAAAACCCACTTCCTTTCGTCTTTCCCTCTCCTTCCCTCTTTCCTGATGAGGCAACAGTTTGTTGCGAAAGCTTGAATTTTGTGTGTATGTTTGTGTTTGTTTGTGTGTCTATCGACCTGCCAGCGCTTTCGTTCGGTAAGTCACCTCATCTTTGTTTTTATATATAATTTTTCCCACGTGGAATGTTTCCATATATATATATATATATATATATATATATATATATATATATATATATATATATATATATATATATATATATAGTGACTTACCATACGAAAGCGCTGGCAGGTACATACACACAAAATTCTAGCTTTCGCAACCAATGGTTGTTTCGTCAGGAAAGAGGGAAGGAGAGGGAAAGACGAAAGGATGTGGGTTTTAAAGGAGAGGGTAAGGAGTCATTCCAATCCCGGGAGCGGAAAGACTTACCTTAGGGGGAAAAAAGGACAGGTATACACTCGCGCGCGCGCGCACACACACACACACACACACACACACACACACACACACACACACACATATCCATCCCCACATACACAGACACAAGCAGACATTTGTAATATAAATATAAATATATTTTTCCCACGTGGAATGTTTCCCTCTATTTTATATACACTCCTGGAAATGGAAAAAAGAACACATTGACACCGGTGTGTCAGACCCACCATAGTTGGTCCGGACACTGCGAGAGGGCTGTACAAGCAATGATCACACGCACGGCACAGCGGACACACCAGGAACCGCGGTGTTGGCCGTCGAATGGCGCTAGCTGCGCGGCATTTGTGCACCGCCGCCGTCAGTGTCAGCCAGTTTGCCGTGGCATACGGAGCTCCATCGCAGTCTTTAACACTGGTAGCATGCCGCGACAGCGTGGACGTGAGCCGTATGTGCAGTTGACGGACTTTGAGCGAGGGCGTATAGTGGGCATGCGGGAGGCCGGGTGGACGTACCGCCGAATTGCTCAACACGTGGGGCGTGAGGTCTCCACAGTACATCGATGTTGTCGCCAGTGGTCGGCGGAAGGTGCACGTGCCTGTCGACCTGGGACCGGACCGCAGCGACGCACAGATGCACGCCACGACCGTAGGATCCTACGCAGTGCCGTATGGGACCGCACCGCCACTTCCCAGCAAATTAGGGACACTGTTGCTCCTGGGGTATCGGCGAGGACCATTCGCAACCGTCTCCATGAAGCTGGGCTACGGTCCCGCACACCGTTAGGCCGTCTTCCGCTCACGCCCCAACATCGTGCAGCCCGCCTCCAGTGGTGTCGCGACAGGCGTGAATGGAGGGACGAATGGAGACGTGTCGTCTTCAGCGATGAGAGTCGCTTCTGCCTTGGTGCCAATGATGGTCGTATGCATGTTTGGCGCCGTGCAGGTGAGCACCACAATCAGGACTGCATACGACCGAGGCACACAGGGCCAACACCCGGCATCATGGTGTGGGGAGCGATCTCCTACACTGGCCGTACACCACTGGTGATCGTCGAGGGGACACTGAATAGTGCATGGTACATCCAAACCGTCATCGAACCCATCGTTCTACCATTCCTAGACCGGCAAGGGAACTTGCTGTTCCAACAGGACAATGCACGTCCGCATGTATCCCGTGCCACCCAACGTGCTCTAGAAGGTGTAAGTCAACTACCCTGGCCAGCAAGATCTCCGGATCTGTCCCCCATTGAGCATGTTTGGGACTGGATGAAGCGTCGTCTCACGCGGTCTGCACGTCCAGCACAAACGCTGGTCCAACTGAGGCGCCAGGTGGAAATGGCATGGCAAGCCGTTCCACAGGACTACATCCAGCATCTCTACGATCGTCTCCATGGGAGAATAGCAGCCTGCATTGCTGCGAAAGGTGGATATACACTGTACGAGTGCCGACATTGTGCATGCTCTGTTGCCTGTGTCTATGTGCCTGTGGTTCTGTCAGTGTGATCATGTGATGTATCTGACCCCAGGAATGTGTCAATAAAGTTTCCCCTTCCTGGGACAATGAATTCACGGTTTTCTTATTTCAATTTCCAGGAGTATATATATATATATATATATATATGTGTGTGTTCGTATTATTACTTGTGCAACCTGACAGTATTTATTTAATTCATTTCTAGATTCATTTATAAAATAATGACATAAATTGGTGGATATTAATTTGTCAATAAAATTTGTAAACTCTTTGGAATATTGTTAGCACTGCAGAATTAGTAGTAGTGGGCCTGCCTGTTATGCGATGAATGTGTTTTTAATTTTGGCAATAACAATGTAATTTTCGATTTAAAAGTGGAGACTGTAAAGACAGTGTGAGATAGAAAAATGTGAAAAAATAAACACCAACATAAAAACAGGCAATTTTTCAATAGTTATCATGTCATTTGGAACTACAATGTCAAAAATTTTAGTCTCAAGAATCAACCCCTAGACATGAAGAACAGGAGCCAACTACGAGAAAAGAAGATAAGAAAAAAGTTATTTGGAAATCTTACTCGTCTTGTAGCTTATTAGAAGAAATTTATGAAATGAATGACTATAAACAAATGATGTGTGTGGGGGAGGGGGGGGGGGCTAAGATTACAATGAGTGGTAATACGTCTCAAAACATTGTCCAAAGGTGAGTCATGTATGACAGGGTGAAACCTATTAGCACAAAACATTGCAGAATGAGTATAATGTAAATTAAAACACAGCTCGCAGTGTCGGTAGGGTATAAAAGAGGAGAAACCTACAATCATCAAAATCAACAGGGGAAACAAAGAATTAAGACACACAATCCTTGGGAGTTGTCAGCACACTAAAATATATTGGCAGTTATCAAATAGAACTGCACATTACAGTTCCAGCCACACACTGAATTCTGTGAAGCCAAGTACATGCTACCCTATCATGGGCTGAAGACTGTGCCATCTAGTGATAGAAACCAAACTGAAAGGGCACACAGATTGGATCTTGGAAGTCACAGTAACAAAATGGATCTCACTGTTAAATGACAATCCAGTACAAGAGACAGAAAATATTAAGAATTACATTTATGAGAAGTAAGATAACTACACTTAAAATTACTTACAGATAAGGAAACTGAACTACCTGCTTATATTCAAAACAAAATAACAGAATCGTACTGAAGTCCCTGGTGGCAAAGCATGTTAAACCAATAAAAATATATAAAAAATATGAGAAGTATTCGTTAACGTTCTTCACTGTTGACGCCAGAAGCCAATCCAGTCTGTGACTGCCAGCTGTGGTAAAAAACTGAGCAGGTCAAGGTGAATGTTGAAGCAATTGCAACTCCTGAGCCCAGCTGAGCATCGAAGTTCACAAACAAAGCTTAGTGACATTATGGTAACAGAAAGATGGTGTCATACTGATGATGGAGCGAAGTGTCACAAGAAGACCCAAGTACAATGCAATAGTAACTATTCAGCCACTGTTGCAGCAGAAAAGAGCATCTGAAAGGTGAAGATATGGAAGTCTGAAATCACCAGGAGAGCTGACCAAATGGGAAAACTAGTACACACATTGTCATTGCTAGCTCCAACGCAGCAGAGTATGTGAGAAGTGCCAGCATATATACTACACATTTCTTGCACCTGTCCTCTGGAGGGGGAGACTATGTGAGGTGACCCTCTGTGCAGCTATGCCATCAACGTGCTGGCATACTGGAGGCCTGACCACCAGAGACAAGAAGCAGTTCACCATCTTCCATTAACAGAGGCAGCCACTGTTGCTGCAGGTTACACTAATGCTGCCAGGCTCTGTCTCCTAACTGGAGGCCTCAGGTTGAACTCTACATGGCAGGCTGGACACATGTCTTTGATGTCAATGAGAGTGCTTTGGTGATCAGCTTGCAGAGCTGCCGTCGATAATTGTCCAGCAAGGGGTGTGTCAGCTATGACACCAGTGGGCACAGGCTGGCAGTGATGTAATCGCTGTTACACAAGTCATTCACTGCACAACAGTACTGCCAGGAAGATGCATCTGCTACTGCTGATGGGGTCCGGACATGACTGGCCTGACTGAGCTGCCTGCACCCTGGGACAACAGTCCTGTATTTGTATATGTCACTGTGAATAATGTTTCCTTGGCACTCTCAAGCATAAACAGGTCATCATCACTGCACCCTGTGTGACACAGTCCTGATGGCTGTAGGGGTCTTGGACTGGATCCTTATATCTGGTGTCAGCAAGTGGTTACCAGTGGTTGACGCCTATGCCTGGTGCCACACCCACACATCTGCAGCAGCAGCTGCCAACATCATATGTGCACCTCTGCTGTAAGCTCAATGGCTATGGATTGCAGACTGCCATGATATGGCATGATGAGAGTATGATATTCATTGGACTTATTCCTGTGTTTGTAGTGGCCACGTTGAGCAGTAGGGACCTCCACATTATGTTAAAGCATTGTTTGTTAGGCTACAAGACAAATCTGTGGAGATTTGTCTTTGTTCTTTGGAAATGCTAGGAAGGTGTACTTGCAGCCTAGAGATGTTTGTACTGTAATTTGTCCAGACATGCCATGCCATTTGTTTAGGCTGTGTTAGCTACATGAAGCATGTGTAGAGGGTTTGGTCTTAAGGCACAGCAGTGCACAGAGTCCCATTGCACCATGATATGGTGTAAAGGTTAAGTGCAATTTTGTACTTATTTGTGTATTGGGTGTATTGTTTCCTTAGATTTCTTTTTTTAATTGCAGATGAAGGCTAAAAAAATACCAGACACATGGGCAGTGACTTCGAATGAATGGTGGAAGCCCTGAAGGAGCAAATGGCTGCATTACCAAGGTTCAGTTCTAATTAAAAATATACCTATTCAAAAAAGCAAATAAAAATTCACTTGATGCTGTCATGAGAGACAATCTCCACTCCTTCCAAATTAACAATATACCAGTAAGTGTAGACCAGATGTGGCTTGAGTTCAAAAAAATAGTACTGACAACAGTTGAGAGATTTGTACCAAGTAGATTAACAAACGATGTAGCTGATCCCCCTTGGTACACAAAATGAGTCAGAACACTGTTGTAGAAACAATGAAAACAGGGTACCACATTTAAAAAATGCAAAATCTCAAACATTGGCAATGTTGTACAGAAGTGCAAGATTTAGCTCAGACTTCAATGTGAGATGCTTTAATAGTTTCCACAACAAAACTTTGTCTTGAGACCTGGCAGAAAATCCAAAGAAATTCTGGTCATATATAATATATGCTATCGGCAAGACACAATCAGTGCAATGGAAATACTGTTGAGATGAAGAAATATTCCAGAATTCAAATCAAGAATAGTTGCCAACATGAGTAGCTTAGAAGTAGATATCCTCTGACTAGTGAAGCAACTTAAAACACTCAATAAAGACTAGTCTTCTGATCCAGACTTTATACCAGTTAGGTTCCTTTCAGAGTATCCTGATGAAATAGCTCCATACTTAACAATCATATACAACCACTCACTCGACAAAAGATCTATACCCAAAGACTGGAAAGTCGCACCGGTCACTCCAATATTCAAGAAAGGAAGAAGCAGAAATACATTAAATTACAGGCCCATATCATTAACATTGATACGCAACAGGGTTTTGGAACATATATAGTGTTCAGAAATTATGAATTACATCAAAAGATGTTTGAACAGTCAACACTGATTTAGAAAACATCATTAGTGCTAAACATAACAAGCTCTTTACTCACATGAAATTTTGAGTGTTATTGACAAGGGATTTTGAACTGGTTCCATATTTCTAGACTTTTCAGAAGGCTTTTGACATTGTACCTCACAAGCGGCTTGTAGTCAAATTGCGTGCTTATGGAATGTTGTCCAGATGTGACAGTTTGTAGTAACTGATCAAAAGTCATTGAGCAAAACAAAATTGATTTATGGTGTTCGCCAGGATAGGTTATATGCCCCCTGCTGTCCCTTATCTATGTAAACGATTTAGGAGACAATCTGAGTATCTGTCTTAGGCTGTTTGAGATGACGTTGTCATTTATCATTTAATAAAGTCATTAGAAGGTCGAAACAAATTGCAAAATGATTTGAAAAAGATATCTGTGTGGTGTGATAATTGCTAATTGACCCCAAATAATGAAAAGTGTGAGGGCATCCTCATGAGTGCTAAAAGGAATCCGTTAAACTTTGGTTACCTGATAAATCAGTCAAATCCAAAGGCTGTAAATTCAACTAAATACCTGGGAATTACAATTATGAACAACTTAAATGGCAAAGAACATATTGAAAATGATGCGGGTAAGGTGCACCAAAGACTATGTTTTATTGGCAGAACACGTAGAAGATGCAACAGATCTACTAAAGAAATTGGCTACATTGTATTGTATTGGCTGTCCTCTTTTGGAGTCCTGCTGCATGGTGTGGGATCCTTGCCAAATAGGATTCACAGGACCAATAAATGTACAATACAATACAATACAATATAGGTGTTCGTTTTTCCCACACACCGCTCGAGATCGAGGGCACAGAGAATTATTCTGAAGGTAGTTCGATGAGCCCTCTGCCAGGCACTTAAATGTTGTTTGCAGTGTGGCCGTGTAGATTTTGATGAATGTAAGCAGGACAACAAGACATTGCATAGTGGGGTATGGGAATGGGAAGCTGCTGTTGGTTTTTCATTCTGTTTTAGGAGAGACTAAAATACTGTTGAGTGTACCAGCCTCTTCCATCGATCCCACAGCAGTTAAACTTATGGGGCTAATTTCAGAAAAATCAACTGATGATGTATCTGATTTTAATGCTGATGAAAGTTTGCTACTAAATTGCAATGATGGTTGGAGGAAACAGTCTTGAATATGGCTAAATTGTCATTAGTAGGTGATGCAAAAAAGTATGTTACTTACCACTAGACGTTTGATTAGCTGGATAATGACTTCATACAGCGTTATAATAAGCAGAACAGTGCTAGACTTTTCAGAGATAAATTAAGCAGACCGTCATAGAACCAGAGTTATCAGTAGCATTTATCTCTTGACAAAAATAGGAAATTGAATGTGCAAATGAATGAGCTAATGCACAATGTGGAAGCCATCAGTTGTTCTCTGTGAGGCAGAGAAAAGGGCTCTGGATGTTTTTGAAAGAGGTATTTCTGCTGATACACCAAGGAGAATCAAAATATAGACTCCAAATGATTTATCTCCTGCCATTAGGACCACCACACAAATGGAGGAAACCAACATTGCTATATGGAGGCAGAGTGACCATGGTGTTTTATCCTCTGAGGTGAAGTGTTATAGATGTGGGCTTATGGACTACATCAGGAAACTATGTTGTCAGCTAGATTGTTTTGAATATGGGGAGGTGGGCCTTAAGACGTGATTGCCAGAAGAAAATGTGGGACAAGCATAATCTGAATAACTGGCTGTTAAACAGGAATGGGGCTGTCTCAATGGTCAGATGGTATTCCCAGTAGAACATGAGAATTCAAAAACAGATACAGAGATGGAATGCTGTTTGTCAGACAAAGTGGATAGTAAGGAACATAAATTCCCAGAGTATGTGGTGGTTCATGTCAGTTATCAGTCTGTACCACTAGAGCAGAAAGAGACTGCAGTGTCCATGGTATAGGTTGCATCAAGTTGGCAATAATGCCATGAGGTCGTTAGGGACAACACTGCTCAGTTTGAGTGTGGGATTCAAACATTTTTGGGAGAGACTGAATATGTTGCCCTGTGTTACGGAAGGGTACTGTGCAATCCTGGGACTCTACTTTCTTGTTAAACATCAGGAAAAAATTGACCTCTCACAGCATACAATTGAACTTGATGGGATATTGTTTCCCCTTTGGCAACAGCTGCAAGTGTTAAGATGTCACAAAATTCTGATTTGATTTGATTTTTTATTGGTCCAGTTTTATCATGTAGCACAAATTGTGCAATTGATATTGGACAGGTCAAAGATAAGTTACAATAGTACATAGTATCATCATAATAGTAGGCAAATTAAAATTAGGTACCTATTACAATTAACTTTGTTAATTATTCAGAAATTCTCTGACAGAATAGAAACAGTGCTTTATTAGAAATGCCTTTAGTTTAGCTTTAAATATTGGATGAGTAGTATATTTTATTTCCTGTGGTATCTTATTGTGTAGTATTACACCAATGTTAATTATGCTCCTCTGATAGGTGGTTGTTCTGTGATATTTTGGATGTATATTTGATTCCCTTCTGGTTCTGTAGCAACTTGCCTGTTTTCAGGAGGTAGTCCCTAGTGAACAAGATAGTTTCATAAATGAATAAACTTGGAACATTTAGAACACCAAGCTCAGTAAAATGGGATTCACAGGACTCCATCTTTTTAAGGCCACAAATTATTCTTAAAGCTCTTTTTTGTATTTTAAAAACCTTCACATGGTGAGTTGAGTATCCCTAGAAAATGATCCAATATCGGATTAGTGAGTGGAACTGTGCATAGTATGCCTGCAGTACTGTTGTTTTGCTTGTTGTAGCCTTTAAAATTCTTAGGCCATAGCACACAGATGATAGTTTTCTACCCAAGTTATTTATATGTGTGTCCCACTCTTAAGTCTTGCTCAGCCCAAAGACCCAAGAATTTTGTGACGTTTACATTTTCCAGGAGATCATTTTTTACTTGGGCTTGAATATACATTTTATTAGCTGGAGGAATCAAATGAAAATCGACACACACAGTTTTCTCAGTATTTATAATGAGTTTGTTTTTTGTGAACCACTCAGAAAGTCTTTTCATAGAACTTTCTGCTGTGGACAGCAAAGCTTCTGGACTGGATCCAGTGAGCAATATGCTGGTGTCATCGGCAAACAGGATAGTTTATGTGGGTCTCATATATTCAACTAAGTCCTTGACAGTGTACTTGAATGAGGTCTTCAGCTAGTGAAGTGAAGTGTTCATTGAATTTTGAGCCTTTTAATGTTACTGATACATTCTTTTTCTTTGGCACTGAACTACAAGTTTCTTTCTTTATAACTCTCCACATGGAGCTCATTTTGTTAGATGAGTTTCTTATCAAATTGTCATTCCACATAATTTTTGCCTCTTTGACTACTCTACCATAGATTCTTTTGTGGGCTTTTGAATAATCTGTGAATTCTTGGGTTACTCTATATTTCTTACAAGAGTACTGCAGAAATCAGTTTCTCTCACTGGAAATTTTTATGCTTATTATTGTTAGGTTTTACTGTTTTTACTACTTTTGGAAATGCTACATTAAAATAGTGAAGAAAGATGCTGTGAAAAGTCATGTACATGCTATCAGCATTGTTCTGAGTGGCGATGCTTTCCCAGTTTTCCTTTGCCAGTAAGAGATTAAAAATTCTAATGTTATCTTCAGAAAAGGTTCCTTTTTCAACTACTTTTCCAGAACTGCTACTACTTGTTGGCATTTGTATACACAGCAGCTGTGCCTCATGGTCACTATAACCCATGCTCAGTACTCTGCTTGTGAATCTGTAAGTTGTTTCTGAGATGAATATTTGGTCAATAATGGAATTTGTGCATTCTGTTAATCTTGTTGGACAGTGTATTTTGGGGATCATATTGAATGTGTTGGTCATATTTATCAAAGCATCTCTGGTGCTGCTGTCTTTTGAAAAATCAATATTGAAATCTCCACAAAGCACTATCTTCATATTTAGTGTACTGATCCTGTTCAGCAGAACCTCTAGTTTATTCATGAAGAGTGACAGGTTTCCACTTGGTGCCCTATATATGTTAATAACTATTTTCAATTGAGTCAATGTAACTTTTACTGACGTAACATAACTTTATTTGCTCTTTAACAAAGATAGCAGAGCCACCATGTTTGGAAAACTCTCGGCTAAAATGACTTGATAATCTATATCCTGAGATTGAGGTTAATTTTACTTCGTCATTTTGTAGCCAATGTTCAGTAATGCAAATTATGTCTATGTTTAGTGCATACTGGAGTAGTGCTTCCAACATGGAAATTTTATTTGTGAGTGACTGAACGTTATTATGTAGTATAGCAAAATCTGGGTATTTAGTAACTTTAGTTGAAACGGTTTCTGATTCTTTATCTAATGGCATTTCTAATACAGCACTTACCCTAAAAAATTTTCTGTATCTTTCCTGTGTGAGGCTTCTGTTAGCTGGTGGCAATGAGCAGGTGAGTTAACTTCTGGAGCTTGTATAAGCTTTGCTTCATCCACATCTGTCCTCTTCGGTTTAAACCATTTCGTAATTTTCGTTTGGCTGACGACTTGATTGATTGTTTCTTGCCTAATCGGTTTAAACCACTTGGCAATTTGCGTTTGGCCGATGGCACAGCTTGTAACTCGCCTAAAGCACTTCTTAATCCCCGTTTGTTTGTCACTTATACTTTTTTCTTCACTCTTCTTCGAAATGCGAGTACATATCTTTTCGGCTAGTAATTTATTTCCTGGCATATTTAAATGAAGTCCATGGACTGTATGGAACCCTCGCTCCAATCTGTTTATATCTAGAATATCGACATTCTTAAAGTTAGTGCATATTTCAGTGATGCACTCGTTTGCAACATTAATTTCGCGGTTCACACACGACCAGGGTGGTAAATCATGACGATGCGGGATGTTCACAATGAGTACATTTGTGTGGGTTAAATTATTTAAACATTTCCTCATTTCTGTAACCACCTTGTATGTCTCGTTTCTATAGACGTCGTTTGATCCTCCTATTAACACGGCGAAATCGTCTTTATTCAAACTAGCTACGGTACGTCAGTTGATGTTGTTAGGTCCGTTATTTCACTCAGTGGAGCTCCTGGCTTTATGAAACCAGATGCCTTGAAACTACATGTTCTCCTCAACACTGCAGAAATTTCATGGCCGTGACTATCACCTAACACACAGATTGTTTTGTGTTTCACACTTTTTGTAACAGGAGGGTTTCAGGTTCTTCTTCTCACCTGATAAGTGTTGTTTTTTTGCCGCACGTAAATGTTCTTCAGTTTGCAGTTTCGCTGGAGATACGTTTTTTAACGTAGTTTCCTTTGTTGCATTGAAGTCTGTGGTAGTGTAGGTGTGCGCACTTATTTTCGGAGTTTTTAGAATATCTCCTGACGCAGTATTTTCACTGTTTGACCTTACAACGAGCAACGGTTTGTCTACTTTGTTTTCCGACTTTTCAATTCTTTCCGTCGTGTTCACTGAATCCACGGCACAAAGCACTTCAAAAGAGTTTTTTTGCACTAAATTTTCACCGTCTTTCACATCTTTTACCTTCTGAGTACAACTTCCTTCAGCCATTCTCTTCCATTTTCCCGAGACCGAGTTTTCTTTCTTCATTAGCGTCTCACGTTTTTCAGATTGTAGTTTACTTATTTCCACCTTTTGAGCGTCGGTTGTAAACTGTAGACTGGATATCCGTTCGTTCAGCTTCTGTATTTCATTCTTACAACTTGCACACGTTTTCCTTTTACTGCCGAAATTTACGTTTTTTCGTGGAGGCACATTGTACACTTTCAGCTTGGACTCCATTTTGAAGAAGGTGATACCAAATAAACTGCAACACAGACTCTATAGACTAGTTTGCATGATAGAATACAACACAGTGCAGGGAAGTTGATACAGGTTATTACAGGTACAGACTTACACAAGGGTTTATTATGTGTTACAAGGCCATTGGAAACTAATGAAGAATTGGGTAAGTCACATTGTTCCATATGCAGAAGTATATCATGCATCAGGGATCTTGAAAAAGATTTTATGGTTCCTGTGTGTCTTGATAATCTTGGCGTGGACAAAGTAAGCCTGCTACAGGGTTTTTTGATTATTAATTTGGATATTTTAGAGGAAGAAGGCATGGATAGGTCAAGTGAAGACCCAGCAAACTGTCAACGCACTTACGTTATAAGAAAAAGTAAAACGTTTATAAGGAAATGATAGGAATGCAGTGGGAACTTTGTTACTGCTGTTCACAAATTTAGTTAATCTGAGTGGTCCTTTACCACAATGCCAGTCATGCAGCACTATTGTAAAGTATGTAACTGTTAATGGAAGAATTTATCAGTCAACAACTAGTACATGGTATTGAGCAGACTGTTAGCCTGTAAGCAGCACCTGTCGTTTCTGTTCCAAATAAGTCACCAAATGGCGCTAGAAAATACAGATTTTGCTATAACTACTGATACCTTAATGTACAAACGATCACTATGCATACACCATACCTAATGTAACAGAGACTTTGGAGAACTAGGGTCAGTATAAATACTTCTCCACCATGGGCTGATACAGTGGGTATCTTCAATTGGAGATAGCACTGGAGGATTTGCTGAAGACATGTTTTTCCATCCCCTGGGGCCATTTTCAGTACCATTGAAAGCCATTCAGACTCAAGAACAGGCGCGGCTCGTGGTTTCTATACTGGGGAAGGCTGCGGCATTTATCAATCGGAGCCAATATAGACCTCTGGTTACGGTACAGATTAGTCTGACATAAACAACTAAGGATTCAGGGGAAGGGGGGTGGGCAGATCACTCTCTACCCATAATTTTACGTACTGTGTCTTCTATAACCAGGTATTTATTAAATATCATTAGAGGCTAACTTCGACTTAAAATCTTTGGTTAGTGTTTTTATACGTCATCATTACATTTTCTGACACTTTGCAGCAAATCATATGAAAAGACGCGTTTCGGAGAGATCTTTAATGCGATGAATGTTAACTTTGCGGCTGCTTAATATTTTTGGTGTTTTCAGTTCTAAATTTAAGGCGTTTATTGTAGTTTACCTCCAAAGCTCGAAGTTAATTTGTTTTTCGCTGGAATTATGTTTTTTCACCTTTGCCTGAAAATTCTTAAAGTCAGTGATACCAGTTTCAGTCCAGGCACTGTCAGTACTATTTGTACGAAGACAGGTGAAACAGAAAAATGCATTTTTCACTTCACAACCACTCGGCTGCATCGTACATTGCTCTATTAAAACTGCGGTTGTATCCTTGCCTAGATTTGCACTGTTTCTGTTCTTGATTGATCGTTAGATCGGGTCTGGGTGCACAAAGTTCTTTCACTTGCATCCTATGGCCGTGTTCCAAGTTTTTACCTATTGAATTGCACACTGAATTCATATTGCGCTGGTTTCACAAGCAAGTAAAAACTCACTAAAATCTTGCAAAATACACTCCGAAAAAGAAACTTGCTAATATCACACGATATCAACAAAAGCAGTCAGCATCAGCAAGCAAGGAAAGTAAAGTCACGGGACAAATTTCGCGCGCTTTGTCCTCTAATCACTTATGAAACTCTCGCTAGATGGCAGTAATGTTGTTACGGTTAGAGAGCCTGTAGTTACGGTAGTCTAGTGCACTCTGGCGGGATATTTGCAAACTTATTCTAAATGTGGATAAAATAGCCAATGGTAGAAACAAAACAACAATGTAAAACATTATCAAAACAATAATACTAAACGTCGATTAATGACGCATCGAAGCGTAGTAGAGATGTGCAGAGACAGAGATTGGATAGCGAAGTTTCGACTCTGCATTCCTTTATTACATAGATAGTGGAACGTGAAAAACGTGTGGTGGTTGGTATGACACCCTTAGGCTGCAAGCTCTGAGCCTTCGGGTCGCCCATAAAGAGCGGTACTATGTAGAAGCCACGCCCCCAAACCGCTACTACATGCAGCTTACGGACGTTCCAAGGCGCAGCCTAAACACTACTAACCGTTCCGAAAACATCTATCGATACAAACAGTTCCAAAAACGTTGACCGTCGTTATTTTAATCGGAATGGGAAATGTGCGAAATTCTTCCTGATAATTTAAATTTTGTAATATGTTCTTGCGAAATTTACTTTAACATATATTTTGGGGCGGCTCCGCCTCAGAGCCTTTAATTACGAGCCGCGCCTGCTCAAGAATGTACCTGCCACTTTTGAAAGATTGTTGAATGGGACACTTAGAGGACTGAAGCCGAGACAGTATATGGTTTATCTCGATGACATCATAGTGGACATTGAAGAATGTGTACAAAGTTGGAGGAAGTGTTCAAAAGATCAAGAACAACATGACTGATTCGAAGCATTGATAAATGTTATTTTGCAGCAACATAACTAAATTATCTTATACATGTGAATAGTTATAAAGGTGTGAGAACAGATCCACTCTGAACTTCAGCAGTTCAGAACTTCTCATTAATACAGACAGCTAAACAGTTGCAATATCTTTTTGGTCTCTGAAATTATCATCATAGATCTTAAGAACTTCTTTAAAACCGCCAAACCTTTAAATCATTTATTACACAAAGGAGAAAAATTTGAATGGTCTGCTGAATGTCAAACAGCGTTTGGTACTTTGAAACAAGCTTTGACATCAAGTCCAGTTTTGATATTTCCAAATTTTGGAAAAGTATTTATTCTGTCTCATGATGCAAGCAACAGAGTGGTTTTTTTGTGTCCTTAGTCAGAATATAGATAGTAAAGAACATCCTGTAGCATATGCTTCCTAACAGCTCAACAAAACACAGCAAAATTATTGCACGATTGAGAATTAAATGTTGGCTGTTATCTGTGGTATTTCTTACTTCTGCTGTTATTTAAATGGAAAAAAGTGTAAAGAAATTATGGATTGTTCCACGATAAAATGGTTGCAAGGACTGTAGAGTGACAAGTTGGTCATATGATTGAGCAAATTTTGTTACAAAGAAGTGCACAAGCCAGAGAAGAGGCATACCAATGCAGAGTGTTTGAGTAGGAAAACTGTAGTTGTACAAGAACTGGGCAGGAACATCCTGAATGGCAGAAGACCCAGCCATACTATGCTGACTATTATGTGATCAAGTCGCAATCACAGTTTGTCATGTTTGACGCAGCTTGCTGAGTAGAACGATAAAGTAAGGACTATGTGTGATAGTGCTCACAGTGTTTCAGAGGGAAATTTTAAGACAGGCACATGATCATCTGTTGGCAGACCATGGTGGGTGGAAAGGCAACGTATCGATTGTTGCTAGGAAATTTTGATCAAGGACCATAAAATTACATGGCCAACAATATGTCAAGAGCTGTGTACTGTGTGTACAAAGGGCTGATCTTATTTACTGACTGATTCCATCACAAAGACTACCAGAAACATCTCTACTACTTCAAATAATACAGATGTGTATTTTAGGCCGATTTAAAACGACACTAGCAGTAAATAGCTACATACTGACCATAAGAGTCCATTTCTCATGACTCATGATGAATTGTGATGATTGCAGTCACAGATCGACAAGCAAGTACAGTTGCCCAAGCAATGGTGAACAATTGGTTGCTGACATTTTGTGTTCTTGATACTCTAATCACGTATCATAGTACTAATTTTATCTCAGAACTGATGAAGTAATTGTGTTGACTGTCCCACATTCACCAACCTGCGGACAAGCCCCTTTCACCTTCGAGCCAAGGGGAGAACAGAGTGAGTTCATCACATGATCTCAAAGCGTTGAGCTATGTATGCTTAAATTATGTGACCACTATATATAATTCTAATATATAAGCAACCACTGGCTGTTTGCTATGTGAGGTAACAACACTGCGCAGTCACATTAATTTGGTAACCTCCCAGAATCCTCAATAACCATATTTTGGCATGGACATCTGTGATATGTACAGGAAGATATTCAGTGGAGATTTCAATATTGATTTTTTAAAAGACAGCAGCACCAGAGATGCTTTGATAAATATGACCACCACATTCAATATGATCCCCAAAATACATTGTCCAACAAGATTAACAGAATGCACAAATTCCATTATTGACCAAATATTCATCTCAAAAACAACTTACAGATTCACAAGCAGAGTACTGAGCATGGGTTATAGTGATCATGAGGCACAGCTGCTGTGTATACAAATGCCAACAAGTAGTAGCAGTTCTGGAAAAGTAGTTGAAAAAGGAACCTTTTCTGAAGATAACATTAGAATTTTTAATCTCTTACTGGCGAAGGAAAGCTGGGAAAGCATCGCCACTCAGAACAATGTTGATAGTATGTACATTAGTTTTCAGAGCATCTTTCTTCACTATTTTAATGTAGCATTTCCAAAAGTAGTAAAAACAGTAAAACCTAACAATAATAAGCAATGGGTAACTAAAGGCATAAAAATTTCCAGTGAGAGAAACAAATTTCTACAGTACTCTTGTAAGAAATATAGAGTAACCCAAGAATTCACAGATTATTCAAAAGCCCACAAAAGAATCTATGGTAGAGTAGTCAAAGAGGCAAAAATTATGTGGAATGACAATTTGATAAGAAACTCATCTAACAAAATGAGCTCCATGTGGAGAGTTATAAAGAAAGAAACTTGTAGTTCAGTGCCAAAGAAAAAGAACGTATCATTAACACTAAAAGGCTCAAAATTCAATGAACACTTCACTTCACTAGCTGAAGACCTCATTCAAGTACACTGTCAAGGACTTAGTTGAATATATGAGACCCACATAAACTATCCTGTTTGCCGATGACACCAGCATATTGCTCACTGGATCCAGTCCAGAAACTTTGCTGTCCACAGCAGAAAGTTCTATGAAAAGACTTTCTGAGTGGTTCACAAAAAACAAACTCATTATAAATACTGAGAAAACTGTGTGTGTCGATTTACATTTGATTCCTCCAGCTAATAAAATGTATATTCAAGCCCAAGTAAAAAATGATCTCCTAGAAAATGTAAACGTCACAAAATTCTTGGGTCTTTGGGCTGAGCAAGACTTAGAGTGGGACACACATATAAATAACTTGGGTAGAAAACTATCATCTGTGTGCTATGGCCTAAGAATTTTAAAGGCTACAACAAGCAAAACAACAGTACTGCAGGCATACTATGCACAGTTCCAGTCACTAATCCGATATTGGATCATTTTCTGGGGATACTCAACTCACCGTGTGAAGGTTTTTAAAATACAAAAAAGAGCTTTAAGAATAATTTGTGGCCTTAAAAAGATGGAGTCCTGTGAATCCCATTTTACTGAGCTTGGTGTTCTAAATGTTCCAAGTTTATTCATTTATGAAACTATCTTGTTCACTAGGGACTACCTCCTGAAAACAGGCAAGTTGCTACAGAACCAGAAGGGAATCAAATATACATCCAAAATATCACAGAACAACCACCTATCAGAGGAGCATAATTAACATTGGTGTAATACTACACAATAAGATACCACAGGAAATAAAAAATACTACTCATCCCTTATTTAAAGCTAAACTAAAGGCATTTCTAATAAAGCACTGTTTCTATTCTGTCAGAGAATTTCTGAATAATCAACAAAGTTAATTGTAATAGGTACCTAATTTTAATTTGCCTACTATTATGATGATACTATGTACTATTGTAACTTATCTTTGACCTGTCCAATATCAATTGCACAATTTGTGCTACATGATAAAACTGGACCAATAAAAAATCAAATCAAATCAGAATTTTGTGACATCATAACACTTGCAGCTGTTGCCAAAGGGGAAACAATATCCCATCAAGTTCAATTGTATGCTGTGAGAGGTCAATTTTTTCCTGATGTTTAACAAGAAAGTAGAGTCCCAGGATTGCACAGTACCCTTCCGTAACACAGGGCAACATTTTCAGTCTCTCCCAAAAATGTTTGAATCCCACACTCAAACTGAGCAGTGTTGTCCCTAACGACCTCATGGCATTATTGCCAACTTGATGCAACCTATACCATGGACACTGCAGTCTCTTTCTGCTCTAGTGATGCAGACTGACAACTGACATGAACCACCACATACTCTGGGAATTTATGTTCCTTACCATCCACTTTGTCTGACAAACAGCATTCCATCTCTGTATCTGTTTTTGAATTCTCATGTTCTACTGGGAATGCCATCTGACCATTGAGACAGCCCCATTCCTGTTTAACAGCCAGTTATTCAGATTATGCTTGTCCCACATTTTCTTCTGGCAATCACGTCTTAAGGCCCACCTCCCCATATTCAAAACATTCCAGCTGACCACATAGCTTCCTGATGCAGTCCGTAAGCCCACATCTATAACACTTCACCTCAGAGGATAAAACACCATGGTCACTCTGCCTCCATATAGCAATGTTGGTTTCCTCCATTTGTGTGGTGATCCTAATGGCATGTGATAAATCATTTGGAGTCTCTATTTTGATTCTTTTTGGTGTATCAGCAGAAATACCTCTTACAAAAACATCCAGAGCCCTTTTCTCTGCCTCACAGAGAACAACTGATGGCCTCCA
Organism: Schistocerca serialis cubense; assembly: GCF_023864345.2. Lineage (NCBI taxonomy): Eukaryota > Metazoa > Arthropoda > Insecta > Orthoptera > Acrididae > Schistocerca > Schistocerca serialis. The sequence goes on along the minus strand of NC_064639.1, from coordinate 216,865,481 downwards.
TATTTTGCATTAGCTCATTCATTTGCACATTCAATTTCCTATTTTTGTCAAGAGATAAATGCTACTGATAACTTTGTTTCTATGACGGTCTGCTTAATTTTTATCTCTGAAAAGTCTAGCACTGTTCTGCTTATTATAACGCTGTATGAGGTCATTATCCAGTTAATCAAATGTCTAGTGGTAAGTAACATACTTTTTTGCATCACCTACTAATGACAATTTAGCCATATTCAAGACTGTTTCCTCCAACCATTATTTCATTTCAGCAGCAAACTTTCACCAGCATTAAAATCAGATACACCATCAGTTGATTTTTCTGAAATTAGCCCCATCAGTTTACCTGCTGTGGGATCGATGGAAGAGGCTGGTACACTCAACAGTATTTTAGTCTCTCCTAAAACAGAAAGAAAAACCAACAGCAGCTTCCCATTCCTATTCCCCACTATGCAATGTCTTGTTGTCCTGCTTACATTCATAAAAATCTACATGGACACACTGCAAACAACATTTAAGTGCCTGGCAGAGGGTTCATCGAACTACCTTCAGAACAATTCTCTGTGCCTTCGATCTCGAGCGGCATGTGGGAAAAATGAACACCTATATCTTTCTGTGTGAACTCTGATTTCCCTTATTTTATTATAATGATAATATCTCCCTATGTAGATCAGCGTCAACAAAATATTTTTGCATTCTGAGGAGAATGTTGGTGAATGAAATTTTGTAAGAAGACTCTGCCACCTTCAAAAATGCCTTTTTTTTCAAATGATGTCCACCCCAATTCCTGTATCATGTCGGTACCACACTCTCCCCTATTTCTTGATAATACAAAATGTGCTACTCTTCTTTGAACTTTCTCTATAAACTCCGTTAATCCTATTTGGCAAGGATACCACACCATGCAGCAGTACTCCAAAAGAGGACAGACAAGAGTAATGTAGCCAATTTCTTTAGTAGATCTGTTGCATCTTCTAAGTGTTCTGCCAATAAAAGACAGTCTTTGGTGCGCCTTACCCGCAACATTTTCTATATGTTCTTTGCCATTATAATTGCCATTCATAATTGCAATTCCGAGGTATTTAGTTGAATTTACAGCCTTTGGATTTGACTGATTTATCATGTAACCAAAGTTTAACGGATACCTTTTAGCACTCATGAGGATGCCCTCACACTTTTCATTATTTGGGGTCAATTAGCAATTATCACACCACACAGATATCTTTTTCAAATCATTTTGCAATTTGTTTCGACCTTCTAATGACTTTATTAAATGATAAATGACAACGTCATCTCAAACAGCCTAAGACAGATACTCAGATTGTCTCCTAAATCGTTTACATAGATAAGGGACAGCAGGGGGCATATAACCTATCCTGGCGAACACCATAAATCAATTTTGTTTTGCTCAATGACTTTTGATCAGTTACTACAAACTGTCACATCTGGACAACATTCCATAAGCACACAATTTGACTACAAGCCGCTTGTGAGGTACAATGTCAAAAGCCTTCTGAAAAGTCTAGAAATATGGAACCAGTTCAAAATCCCTTGTCAATAACACTCAAAATTTCATGTGAGTAAAGAGCTTGTTATGTTTAGCACTAATGATGTTTTCTAAATCAGTGTTGACTGTTCAAACATCTTTTGATGTAATTCATAATTTCTGAACACTATATATGTTCCAAAACCCTGTTGCGTATCAATGTTAATGATATGGGCCTGTAATTTAATTTATTTCTGCTTCTTCCTTTCTTGAATATTGGTGTGACTGGTGCGACTTTCCAGTCTTTGGGTATGGATCTTTTGTCGAGTGAGTGGTTGTATATGATTGTTAAGTATGGAGCTATTGCATCAGGATACTCTGAAAGGAACCTAACTGGTATAAAGCCTGGATCAGAAGACTAGTCTTTATTGAGTGTTTTAAGTTGCTTCACTAGTCAGAGGATATCTACTTCTAAGCTACTCATGTTCGCAACTATTCTTGATTTGAATTCTGGAATATTTCTTCATCTTCTTTGGTGAAGGAATTTTGGAAGACTGTATTTAGTAACTTTGCTTTAACAGCACTGACATCAACAGTATTTCCATTGCACTGATTGTGTCTTGCCGATAGCATACTTTACATATGACCAGAATTTCTTTGGATTTTCTGCCAGGTCTCAAGACAAAGTTTTGTTGTGGAAACTATTAAAGCATCTCACATTGAAGTCTGAGCTAAATCTTGCACTTCTGTACATTGCCAAGGTCGAGATTTTGCATTTTTTAAATGTGGTACCCTGTTTTCATTGTTTCTACAACAGTGTTCTGACTCATTTTGTGTACCAAGGGGGATCAGCTACATCGTTTGTTAATCTACTTGGTACAAATCTCTCAACTGTTGTCAGTACTATTTCTTTGAACTCAAACCACATCTGGTCTACACTTACTGGTATATTGTTAATTTGGGAGGAGTGGAGATTGTCTCTCATGACAGCATCAAGTGAATTTTTATTCGCTTTTTTGAATAGGTATATTTTTAATTGGAACTGAGCATTGATAATGCAGCCATTTGCTCCCTCAGGGCTTCCACCATTCATTCGAAGTCACTGCCCATGTGTCTGGTATTTTTGTAGCCTTCATCTGCAATTAAAAAAAGAAATCTAAGGAAACAATACACCCAATACACAAATAAGTACAAAATTGCACTTAACCTTTGCACCATATCATGGTGCAATATGACTCTGTGCACTGCTGTGCCTTAAGACCAAACCCTCTACACATGCTTCATGTAGCTAACACAGCCTAAACAAATGGCATGGCATGTCTGGACAAATTACAGTACAAACATCTCTAGGCTGCAAGTACACCTTCCTAGCATTTCCAAAGAACAAAGACAAATCTCCACAGATTTGTCTTGTAGCCTAACAAACAATGCTTTAACATAATGTGGAGGTCCCTACTGCTCAACGTGGCCACTACAAACACAGGAATAAGTCCAATGAATATCATACTCTCATCATGCCATATCATGGCAGTCTGCAATCCATAGCCATTGAGCTTACAGCAGAGGTGCACATATGATGTTGGCAGCTGCTGCTGCAGATGTGTGGGTGTGGCACCAGGCATAGGCGTCAACCACTGGTAACCACTTGCTGACACCAGATATAAGGATCCAGTCCAAGACCCCTACAGCCATCAGGACTGTGTCACACAGGGTGAAGTGATGATGACCTGTTTATGCTTGAGAGTGCCAAGGAAACATTATTCAAAGTGACATATACAAATACAGGACTGTTGTCCCAGGGTGCAGGCAGCTCAGTCAGGCCAGTCATGTCCGGACCCCATCAGCAGTAGCAGATGCATCTTCCTGGCAGTACTGTTGTGCAGTGAATGACTTGTGTAACAGCGATTACATCACTGCCAGCCTGTGCCCACTGGTGTCATAGCTGACACACCCCTTGCTGGACAATTATCGACGGCAGCTCTGCAAGCTGATCACCAAAGCACTCTCATTGACATCAAAGACACGTGTCCAGCCTGCCATGTAGAGTTCAACCTGAGGCCTCCAGTTAGGAGACAGAGCCTGGCAGCATTAGTGTAACCTGCAGCAACAGTGGCTGCCTCTGTTAATGGAAGATGGTGAACTGCTTCTTGTCCCTGGTGGTCAGGCCTCCAGTACGCCAGCAGGTTGATGGCATAGCTGCACAGAGGGTCACCTCACATAGTCTCCACCTCCAGAGGACAGGTGCAAGAAATGTGTAGTATATATGCTGGCAATTCTCACATGCTCTGCTGCGGTGGAGCTAGCAATGACAATATGTGTGCTAGTTTTCCCATTTGGTCAGCTCTCCTGGTGATTTCAGACTTCCACTTTGTTTCAGTGACTGCCACCCCAACTCGTGTATCATATCAGTGACACTCTCACCCCTATTGCGCGGTAACACGAAACGGGCTGCCCTTCTTTGCACTTTTGCTATGTCCTCCGTCAATCCTACCTGGTAAGGATCCCACACAGTGCAACAATATTCCAGTAAAGGACAGACACGAGTAATGTAGGCTGTTTCTGTAGTGGGTTTGTCGCATCTTCTAAGTGTTCTTCCAACAAAGCGCAGTCTTTGTTTCGCTTTCCCCACAATATTATCTATGTGATCTTTCCAATTTAAGTTGCTCGTAATTGTAGCATTGTGCTCGTAATTTGTAGCATTTTCTTAATTAATTTTACTTCAAATCTTATTTCTTCCATAAATCATTAATACACAACATTGAACATATTGCACTGAATATTTAACACTAAGCGACTGCCCTCTTTGGAGCATCGCAACAGACACTGCCAGCCTCTTGTGCACTACTCCTGCTCCTTTCGAGCAACAACTGCCCACTATTTGCGACGTAACATAAGCTGTTTGTTACATATACTCTGCCTCAGCGATAGCTGACTCGTAGTGTTCTTTCACATGTACGTCTTCGTAATCGATATATCACTTATACTCTTGGATAATACGTTAAAATTTACAATTTTCAGTGTATGTACCTATTTCAGTGTCACTGTGGACCCTACTGCTATCTCCAACACCTTGGCTGCTTTTTGCGGAGATTTAGAGCTCCACCCACTATCACCCCGCCGTCCTTCCTTGGAAACGAGTGGAGGACGCTCAGGTGATGTCTTTCTTCTCTCAGAATCGTGGATGCTACAATGCCGCCTTTACTATGAGGGACATTGATGATGCCCTCACCTCATCCTGATCTTCCGCCCCAGGGCCAGATGATGTTCAGATTCAGATGTTGCAGAACCTCTCTCCTGTGGGCAAGCAGTTCCTCCTTCATATGTACAACAGAATTTGGCCTGATAGCACGTTTCCCAGAGCTGGCGTGAGGCCACTGTCAGATCCATACCTAAGCTCGCTAAGGACAGGCACCTAGCTTCCATCTACCGCCAATGGAACGCATGATTCATGGCCAGCTGGTATGGTGGCTCGAGTTTCGCAGTCTATTAATCACTGTCCAACGTGCATTTCGTGTGCGCCGTTCTGCAGCAGACCATCTAGTCACTTTATCAACCCATGTCATGAACTGTTTACTGCAGAAATACCAGACTGTGGCCATGTTTTTGGGTTTGGAGAAAGGCTGTAACACCTACTGGAGGACTGGAATCCTCCAAATTCTCTACACGTGGGGCTTCTGAGGCTGCCTGCCTCGTTTCCTTCAGAAATTTTTAAAAGGCCACGTTTTCAAGATTCCTGTGGGCTTAGCCTTGTCGGACACCTTTACCGGGAGAATGGGGTGCTTCAAGACTTCGTCCTGAGCATAGTCCTCTTTGCTATAGCCATTAATCCTATTATGGCTTGTCTCCCGTCAGGCACCTCCAGTTCCCTTTTCGCCGACGACTTTGCGATCTACTGTAGTTCTCCAGTGACTTGCTTCCTCGAGCGGCGTCTTCAGCAATGACTCGATCCTCTTTACACGTGGATCATCGGCAATGGCTTTCGATTTTCCACTGACAAAACCTTTTGTATGAATTTCTGGCTGCGCAATGGGTTTTTTCCACTGTCCTTACATCTTGGGACTGTTGCTCTTCCATTCGTTGAAACTACGAAACTAGGAAACTTTCTTGGTTCTACCACATGTCTTACCTGGCTGCCCTTCTGGTCCCTCAATTGTCGTACATATCCTTCCTGGGAAGTGGATCTGACCACCGTCCTTCATTTATATCGATCCCTTGTCCATTTGAAACTAGACTCTGAGTGATTCGTTTATTCATTTGTACATCTGTCCATCTTATGGTGTACACTTTCACGGAATATGTTTGACCACTGGTGCCTTTTACGTTATCCTGGTTGAGAGTCTCTATGCAGAAGCTGCCAAATTACCACTGTCATACCGATGTGATGTTCTCTTCAGGGGACACGCATGCCGTTTATCTTCCATGCCCGGCCACCCATGCTATGGCTCCTTTTCCGACGACTCCCAACCGCCAGTATGGGGTGTGCCCATCTTCTCTAGTAGCTTAACTTCATGCTACCTGCCACATTCACAATTGGTGTGAACTGCTGACTCCCTTGGCTTCGTGCAGCGATCTGTGTTCATCTTGGACTTCATTCGCTTTCCAAGTACACTACTCCAGATTCGATCTATCGCTGTAAGTTTCTCGACCTTCGCACCACATAGTGACACCACTTTCGTGTACACTGATGGCTCTAAAACCGTCTGTGGTGTTTGGTGTGCCTTCGTCATTGGCACCGACCATTTTTGATATTGGCTTCCAGAACACTGCTTTGCTGTCACAGCAAAGCTCTTCACCCTCTTTCAGGCCACCCAGTACATCTGGCGACAGAGGTTTTTTAATTTTGTCATATGCTCCGATTCTATCAGTGCCCTTCAGAGTCTCTTTGTGTGCATACAGTCCTTCCCGCAGTTCAACGAGTCCAAGAAAGCTTCTACTTGTTCGCTGTTGAGGGAGTCATTGTGATGTTCATGTGGGTTCCTAGTTATGTCGGTCTGACGGGAAATGAGGCTGCTGATGCTCCTGCCAACGCTGCAGTCCTCCTACCTCGGTGTGCTAGTTCTTCCATTCCTTCGGATGATCTCCGTGTTGCCATCTGCAGACGGTGTCACTATGCCATCCACTGATCTTCTCTTCATGGGAACAAGCTCCGGGGAATTAAACCTCTCCCATCGTCTTGACCGATCTGCTCTCGGCACTCTCGTCGCGAGGAGATAATTTTAAATAGGTTGCTAATTGGGCACTGTCTTTTAGCCATCGCCATATGCTAAGTGGTGATCCCCAACTACTTTGTGCTCATTGTCATCAACCTTTAACGTGTCGACATTTCCTGACCAACTGCCTTTTGTTTAAACGCTTGCGTTTCAGTGTGTTTTGCCGTCTGAGTTATTGGCCTTTTTAGCGAACGATGTGGAGGCTGTCGATTGCGTTTTACATATTATCCATCGTAGCAATATGGCGAAGGTCATTTAATCTTTGGTTAGGGACCTCAGCTGTCTCTACGTCGTATTTTGTGGACCTTTCTCCACGGGGAAGTCCTTGTTTTTAGCTCTCTTCCCTTGGGCTTAGCGTCTATTCACTTTTAACTTTTTTTACTCATTGGTAATCTAACGCTATGACATGAGCGCTTGTGACCTCACTTGTTTTTGCGCCCTAAAAAAAACGCATCGTAAAGTAATTGATACCACACCAGCAATCGATAGAGGATGAGTACTGAGTCGGGATGTACGCTCACACAAACTATAGCCCAGCGCATGGAGAACGTTGATCATGTGACGAAACGTGGCGTGATCACAATGATGGGTATAGAGATGCAGTGTTTGGATTTGTAGAATTTGTGTGAGTGTGTAGTCGCAATGAGTTTTTATATTTTATGTGATTAATAGTTGACCAGTTGCGATCATCCTCAGATAAGTCTGTCTTGACAAAATGGCACAAAAACACAAAAATTGAGCGAAGAATGAAAACGTCAAAAAGTATAAAATATGATGAAACAAAGACGAAGTTTGCGTCTGTAAGTCATTAGCGATTCTCAAATTCTACTGAGTGAATAGTTTATCTTGTTCTTTATTACATATAACTCATGGACAGGTTTGGAGCAGTGCAAAATTTCCGGTAATGCGCGTTAGTCAACCTTGAAACCGAGCTTTCAGAAGGCTCTCTCCTCACGCTCATTATACAACAAGAACAAATAATAGGTAATTAGCCTACACGTGTACACTTCTGCCTCCTGTTTATGCTTCTTTCAAATATATGTACGCTTGTATCCTGTAGATCCCCCTAACTGCCTGGAAGTTAAAAACGGTAACAGTTTATACTGTAACCTATGTGTGTCGTGTGGAAACATCACGTGTTTCCTGTTTGCTCTGTGCTTTCATGAAAAGGCTGACGGTCCATATACACGCATCTACCTGCAAAGGAGAAAGCGTTTCGTGCTCCACAGGTTCAATATAAATGTAAAAACAAAGTCCGCTTGAAATTTTCAAGAGTCCCATTAGAATGATTTGGTGCTGATACTGAGGAGTTGCAAGAAAGAACTTTGTCTTCTGTTGTAAGTAATAATTCATCAGTTTTACTTGGTTTCTTTATTTTGAATATCTTGCGGCAAGTAATCGGTTTATTTGACTGTACAGAGGTCTGGGATTGCCGTACATCTTCTGAATCAAGCTTCCAGTTATTAAAACAGCACATTCTTGGTAAGTGAATGTCAAAGTTCTTTCAAGCTAGTGAAGTTTTTGTGATTTGAGGTAGTTCGTGCCAAAAAATGTGACCTTTCTTAAGGGCACGACGCATGAGTGACGAATCACAGTGATACGTCACATGGGCATGTGATCGCTTCTTAGATCGCACATGTGTAGACAAATCGCAGCTATACGGTGCTGATCGGATGGAAATTCCAGGCAATCTCATGAATTGCTCACAAAGTGTGCCAGTGTGGTTGCTTGGTTGTGAAGATTTGTTTAGTTATTGGACATGGTTATGCAGTTTTGTTTCGTTTCGTGTTGCCCACGTTGAGTGAGGGCTTTACGTTAAAATTTATCGTTATTCAGGTACCGGAAACCACTCTAGGAAGTGAAGCTGAGGCCGGAATTGCTATTTATATCAAGTAACACAAAATACACCCTCCGATTTTGCAGTGACTAGCATTTTGAAGCTAATGCTTTAGAAGTAGAATTAATAGTCGCAGTACACTGGGCTACATCTTATGATTTTGAGTTATTCACGAAATCATTACACTCACTATTAAAGCTTCTAATTTATAAATAGAATGATGTACTGTAGTATTGATCAGGTCATATCTGTAATAAAGCTGTACTGAAGCAGCTTGCTATCTCTGTACGTAATAGGCAACGTCCCGATTGACTGGCTCACTGACTCATCGCCGCCCAGTCCAAATCGCTGAGGACAGAAAAACTTGAAATTTGGGGAGGGTGTTTATCTAATCTGTAGGCGTCGTTTAAGAAGGAAATTTTCGAAATTCCAGCCCTGTGAGGGTGAATTTTTTTTAAAAATATGTTGCTATTAAGGCAATTTTGAAGCCAGACCGACGAAAACTGGTGTTTGGTTTCCTGTTCAGAAGTAAATAAATATGTGTTTCAGTATTTGGTTTCCTGTTCAGAAGTAAATAAATATGTGTTTCAGAAGTTTTGTAAATTTAATCCCTACGGGGGTGAAACAGTGGACTAAAGCTTTTTTGAAAATAAATCATTACTAAAGAACTTCTAAAGCATTTTTTAAGCTACATCTGTGATAATTGGCATTTGACTTCTCAGTTATAAGTAAGAAATACGTGTTTCGGTGTCTTTGGAAATTCAACCCCTAAGGGGGTGAAACAGGAATTTAAATTTTTATGAAATATTTCATCATGAACGCATTTTCAAAGTTAAATCTATGAAAATTTGCATTTGGCTTTTCGCTTAGAGAAATAATTGTGTGTCACTGTTTTTGAAAATTCAGTTCCTATGAGGGTGAAATAAGGGATGAAACTCTTCGAGTTAATATTTCGCTATGCAAGCATTTTTGAAGCTGAATCTATGAAAATTTGTTTTTGGCTTCTTTGTTAAAATAAAAAAAGTTCATGTCACTGTTTTTGGAAATTCAACGCCTATGTAGGTGAAACGGGATGAAAATTTTTAAGAAAATATTTATTTATATTAAAAAAAAGTTAAAGTTAAAACTATGAAAATTGGTATTTTAACTTCTCGGTTAGATATAGAGAAATATCTGTTAAGGAATGAAAGTTTTTATGCAGATTTCACCACAACCACGCAAAAGGCATGATTCACGGAAATCTTAGACTCGAGCTATCAGAATCGCTTTTCCGTCAGACGTACATTCAGGAAAGTCCATGCTCATTTCGTGTTAATTAGCGTGAGAAGTTTATAAGTTGCTGCACTTTGTAAACAACATAAAAATTCGGCCAAAAGAAAAAAAAAAATCTGCACAGGACATACAGTCTACCAAGCGAAGCAGCGGGCGCAATGGTAGTTTCATATAATCTAATTCTCCCTCATACAATTTATAATAAGTGTAGTAGCAATTAGAAGTGCTACTATTGACAAAATTTCTATACACGTCGAGATTGCAAAACAAATCGTGGAAATCTACATCTACATGGATACTCTGCAAATCACATTTAAGTGCCTGGCAGATGGTTCATCGAACCACCTTCACAATTCTCTATTATTCCAATCTCTCATAGCGGGCGGGAAGAATGAACACCTATATCTTTCCGCACGAGCTCTGATTTCCCTTATTTTTATCTTTGTGATCGTTCCTCCCTATTTAAGTCGGTGTCAACAAAATATTGCTTGCGTTAAACTATAAGACAACGAATGAAAAAGTAATTGAGGACTAATAAACATAAATCGAATTATATTAGCACAACCGAAACATGTACGCAGCCCTGTTGGCATCGGTGAAAAATGTAAATTGACCTACAGTTTCCAAGAAACGCGTTTCGAAACAACTGTAATAGATTACACGATTCCTGTTTCTTTTGGATTTATTTTTTTGCAAGTATTTGTGAAGCTGCGGAGATCAACTGACACTGCTGCGATACGTAGAAGTTCGTTTTCCGTAGCGGAACTGCTTGACACAGTGACGTTCGTAATACTGGTTAAGTTTGCTTGGCAAATAGCATGTGTGTGGCGGGGTCAAGGGCGGCGGCCTCTACGCATTATTGGAAACTAAACACCGCCCACCTGGACGCGGCGAACCTTTGCAACGAAATACTATTTGTGTGGCGGCAGTGTCTTCAGAGTATAAATACCTACCCTTTGACTCTCGCCTGGTGGATCGCAGTAGCAAAACCGGAGCTACGAACAGCTGTGAAACGGTACTGCGGGGAGGCTGCCTATTGGAAGAGAAAGACACTGGAGTTTTATCATCCGTGCCTTATGGATGCATTTGTAGCGCCTGTTCAAGATTACGCTCACCTCCGTCTGAGGCTTAACAAAATCAAAAACCATGTCCTGCGTCTCCACCGTGAACAGGCGAAAGGACTGTTGATACGTAGTCGTCCCACAAGTCTGTTAAATGATGAAGATGCCTCGGTATGCCACCTCACTAGGGAAAAGCGGATGGCGAAACGAAACCGCGTGGAGTGTCTGCTGACAGATGCAGGAGTCTAACTCACTGAAAGAGATGATATTGTCACGTACCTTACCGACTATTTTACCTCGACCTTCAGTGCCCTCGACGATGACCCACCGGCCACGAGCGACCTGTTGCACGGTCTTCATAGTAGCCTCGATGACTTGGATCGTCAGGAATTAGTAGAAGAACTCTCTACAGAAGACATCACCTCTGTTTTAAAAACGTGTCCCAAAAGAAAGTCACCAGGACCCGACAGAGCCGGCCGGTGTGGCCGTGCGGTTCTAGGCGCTTCAGTCTGGAACCGCGTGACCGCTACGGCCGCAGGTTCGAATCCTGCCTCGGGCATGGATGTGTGTGATGTCCTTAGGTTAGTTAGGTTTAAGTAGTTCTAAGTTCTATGGGACTGATGACCACAGATGTTAAGTCCCATAGTGCTCAGAGCCATTTCTTTTTTTTTTGACCCGACGGACTTCCAGTTGAATTTTATATGGAGTTTTGGGACATTTTTCGTGGACAGTTTACTAAAATACACTCCTGGAAATTGAAATAAGAACACCGTGAATTCATTGTCCCAGGAAGAGGAAACTTTATTGACACATTCCTGGGGTCAGATACATCACATGATCACACTGACAGAACCACAGGCACATAGACACAGGCAACAGAGCACGCACAATGTCGGCACTAGTACAGTGTATATCCACCTTTCGCAGCAATGCAGGCTGCTATTCTCCCATTGAGACGATCGTAGAGATGCTGGATGTAGTCCTGTGGAACGGCTTGCCATGCCATTTCCACCTGGCGCCTCAGTTGGACCAGCGTTCATGCTGGACGTGCAGACCGCGTGAGACGACGCTTCATCCAGTCCCAAACATGCTCAATGGGGGACAGATCCGGAGATCTTGCTGGCCAGGGTAGTTGACTTACACCTTCTAGAGCACGTTGGGTGGCACGGGATACATGCGGACGTGCATTGTCCCGTTGGAACAGCAAGTTCCCTTGCCGGTCTAGGAATGGTAGAACGATGGGTTTGATGACGGTTTGGATGTACTGTGCACTATTCAGTGTCCCCTCGACGATCACCGGTGGTGTACGGCCAGTGTAGGAGATCGCTCCCCACACCATGATGCCGGGTGTTGGCCCTGTGTGCCTCGGTCGTATGCAGTCCTGATTGCGGCGCTCACCTGGACGGCGCCAAACACGCATACGACCATCATTGGCACCAAGGCAGAAGCGACTCTCATCGCTGAAGACGACACGTCTCCATTCGTCCCTCCATTCACGCCTGTCGCGACACCACTGGAGGCGGGCTGCACGATGTTGGGGCGTGAGCGGAAGACGGCCTAACGGTGTGCGGGACCGTAGCCCAGCTTCATGGAGACGGTTGCGAATGGTCCTCGCCGATACCCCAGGAGCAACAGTGTCCCTAATTTGCTGGGAAGTGGCGGTGCGGTCCCCTACGGCACTACGTAGGATCCTACGGTCTTGGCGTGCATCCGTGCGTCGCTGCGGTCCGGTCCCAGGTCGACGGGCACGTGCACCTTCCGCCGACCACTGGCGACAACATCGATGTACTGTGGAGACCTCACGCCCCACGTGTTGAGCAATTCGGCGGTACGTCCACCCGGCCTCCCGCATGCCCACTATACGCCCTCGCTCAAAGTCCGTCAACTGCACATGCGGTTCACGTCCACGCTGTCGCGGCATGCTACCAGTGTTAAAGACTGCGATGGAGCTCCGTATGCCACGGCAAACTGGCTGACACTGACGGTGGCGGTGCACAAATGCTGCGCAGCTAGCGCCATTTGACAGCCAACACCGCGGTTCCTGGTGTGTCCGCTGTGCCGTGCGTGTGATCATTGCTTGTACAGCCCTCTCGCAGTGTCCGGAGCAAGTATGGTGGGTCTGACACACCGGTGTCAATGTGTTCTTTTTTCCATTTCCAGGAGTGTAGTTAATGAAATACTCATTGGATGTGATGCACCCAGTACATTTTTAAAAGGTCGAATAGTTCTAATTCCCAAGGTGCAAGGTAAATGTCGAGCACAAGACTTGCGACCAATAACATTGTTAAACGCCGACTACAAGGTCGTGGCGAAGTGTGTGGCTTTCAAACTAAGAGCAATCATGAACAAAGTGATCAGCTCATACCAGTCGTGCGGAGTTGCTCGAAGAACCATCTTCAACGCAGCATCGGCGTACAGAGACGTCGTTAGATACGCGGCAGTGCACAGACTTCGGATTGGAATACTCTCGGTTGACTTCGCTGGTGCCTTTGACCGCATTAGTCACGAATACCTGTTTCGTGTCATGGAAAGAATGGGATTTGGATTACAATTTATCAATGTAGTCAGGAATATACTCACAGGTGCCAATTCCGTGGTGGCAATAAATGGATGCTGTACCCCTTCTGCCGGCCTTGGTGGCCGAGCGGTTCTAGGCGCTACAGTCTGGAACCGCGCGACCGCTACGGTCGCAGGTTCGAATCATGCCTCGGGCATGGATGTGTGTGATGTCCTTAGGTTAGTTAGGTTTAAGTAGTTCTAAGTTCTAGGGGACTGATGACCTTAGAAGTTAAGTCCCATAGTGCTCAGAGCCATTTGAACCGTTTTGTACCCCTTCTATTCCGATACGTCGCTCTGTACGTCAGGGATGCCCTTTATCGATGTTCTTCTTTGTGCTGGCTATCGACCCGCTATTGAGGGCCTTAGGAAATGCAGTCACTGGAGTATCTCTTCACAACATCACTCTTCGCTGCGTCGCCTACGCGGACGACGTTGGCGTCTTTCAGGCCGACACGAGAGACGTAGAAACCACACGCCAAGTGTTAAATATCTATGAATGTGCACCTGGAGCTGCAATTAACCAACGTAAAACTGTCCTGCTTCCACTCGGTCTCCACCTTCTTGATGACGAACGCCGACGGTACAAGATCGACCACGAGCACATAATGCTGGGACTGCAGGTGTGTGCCTGCCCTCAGAAAAAGCAAACACTCACGTGGAGACCACTCCTCAACACCGTCAGAGGGTTGTGCTGTTGCCATACCAACCGACGTCTGAACCTCCACCAGGCGGTGTTGGTCATTTAACACGACGAGACTCGCCAAGGCGTGGTATGTCGCCCAGCTACTTACTGCCCCGAAACTTCTGGGTAATTCGATTGTGAGAGCAGTGTATTGGATGTTGTGGAGACAATCCATCTTCAAAGTGCGAACCACCACTTGCGTCCTCGATCGATCATTTGGAGGACTGGGATTGATCAACTTCCGACGGAAGTGCACAGCACTCCTCATCGACCGAACAGCGAAGCTACAAACCGACCACCCGGACGGGACAACAGCAGCCATATTGGACCGATAGCGGCCTCAGTCACAGCGCGCTCCAGTTTCAATAGCGGGCATCCCTTTTAAGGTGTCCTGCGTCAGGGAATTTTACCTTGCACGCAGTTACGTCTTGGAGGCGGCTACAGATCGGAATACGTCGGCTCGACGGGTCTTTGAAGCTCTCCTAGGCTGTCCACCTGCGCACAAACTGGAAATACGGATGCCAACGGGCGTCTGGAAGCAGGTATGGGCTAATATTAACAACCCGTTCCTGCCATCGGACCTCAGTTCGCTGTGGTACAGGGTAGTCACTGACACCTTTCTGACTAAGCAGCGACTAGCAGACATTCACCTTAGTCAAACGAACGAATGCAGCCAGTGTGGAGATGCCGACGCCAGAGACCACTGTATAGAGTGCCGCTACGTGTGGAAAGTATGGGAGTTACGCCGATTGATGGTGGGGCTTATCAACCAAACTGCACCTTCCAGTGTGACACAAACGTGGATTCCCTTTCTTGACTTTAAAGTGCATCGAAGAACGAAGAGCAACGCCGTGGCCTGGCTACTGGGACACACTGCCTACGTTATTTTTGAGTTACAACAGAGTGACGCCGTGCAGTACATGGTCTACCTGTGGGAAAGTCATCTCATCAACGACTGCGACGTTCACCGAAGTACAGTGAACATTTTCCCAACAGTTTATCAGTTGCGTTATTGTATGGTTATCAGAGGATGTTTCAGTTACAGTGAATACCTTCGCTAGAAGTATCCATTTTGTTTCCCATTTTTCATTAGAGCTTTCCATTTTCCTTTACTTTATTACGTGATACACTTATTTCAATTTGTTTCAATTTCACAACTCATTCACATTTCTTTAAGGATTGTTGCCAAAAGCACTCTGTGAATAATTTGTCACTCTTTTCAATCGTTTTTGTTTTTAATTCTGTTTTCTTTAAAGGATTTCGATTCTGTTTAATATTGTCCTGCTACTCACAATTACATTTCTGTTCATGTAGCCGGCCGCGGTGGCCGAGCGGTTCTAGGCGCTTAAGTTTGGAACCGCGTGACCGCTACGGTCGCAGGTTCGAATCATGCCTCGGGCATGGACGTGTGTGATGTCCTTAGGTTAGTTAGGTTTAAGTAGTTCTAAGTTCTAGGGGACTGATGACCTCAGATGTTAAGTCCCATAGTGCTCAGAGCCATTTGAACCATTTGTTCATGTATTGTTGTAAAGATGTTGTATTGTAACGATGTAATGATAATAAATAAATAAATAAATAAATAAATAAATCACAAAAAGCGCTTAATATTTGGAAGTCGGGAAGGCGTTCGCGCTAACCTGACGCGAGCGACCGGTTGCAGTGTGCGATCCGTCGCTCGTGTGTGGGGCTCTTTAAATTACTAATCAAAATAATGTAATAAATAATATTCATCAAGATTTTATTTCGAGACAATTGTAATGTCACCTATTTTGTTTCTCGACCAGCCACTTGAAATGAATCGCTATACAGAATAATAAACACACTTAAAAAAAGTTTTGCATCACCTCGGTTCCGTGAGTTCCGGAACCTGTACAGAAAATTGGAATAGAGATCAACATAAACATCATTTCCGCCCATTTTATTGCTCATGGAAACCACACATTGCATGTTGTACCACCATACAGCGAGACCTTCAGAGGTGGTGGTCCAAATTGCTGTGCACAACGGTACCTCTAATACCCAATAACATATCCTCTTGCTTTGATGTATGCCTGTATTCGTCTTGACATACTATCCACAAGTTCATCAAGGCATTGTTGGTCCATATTATCCCACTCCTCAACGGCAATTCGGTGTAGATCCCTCAGAGTGGTTGGTGGGTCACGTCGTCCATACACAGACCCTTTCAATCTATCCCAGGCGTGTCGATAGGGTTCATGTCTGGACAATATTCTGGCCACTCTAATCGAACGATGTCGTTACCCTGAAGGAAGTCATTCACAAGATGTGCACGATGGAGGCGCGAATTGTCGTCCATGAAGACGAAAGCCTCGCCATTATGCTGCCGATATGGTTGCACTATCGGTCGGAGGATGGCATTCACGTATCGTACAGCCGTTATGGCGCCTTCAATGACCACAAACGGTGTACATCGGCACCACGTAATGCCATCCCAAAACAGCAGGGAACCTCCACCCTGCTGCACTCGCTGGACAGTGTGTCTAAATCGTTCAACCTGACCGGGTTGCCTCCAAACACGTCTCCGACGATTGTCTGGTTGAAGGCATGTGCGACACTCATCGGTGAAGAGAAAGTGATGTCATTCGTGAGCGGTCCATTCGGCATGTTGTTGGCCCCATCTGTACCGCTCTGCATGGTGTCGTGATTGCAAAGATGGATCTCGCCATGAACATTGGGAGTTAAGTTGCGCATCATGGAGCCTATTGCGCACAGTTTGAATTGTAACACGACGTCCTGTGACCGCACGAAAAGCATTATTCAACATGGTGGCGGTTGCTGTCAGGGTTCCTCCGAGCCATAATCCGATAATCCATAGGTAGCGGTCATCCACTGCAGTAGTAGCCCTTGGGCGGCCTGAGCGAGGCATGTCATCGACAGTTCCTGTCTCCCTATATCTCCTTCCATGTTCGAACAACATCGCTTTGGTTCACTCCGAGACGCCTGGACACTTCCCTTGTTGAGAGCCCTTCCTGGCACAAAGTAACAATGCGGACGCGATACAACCGCGGTACTGACCGTCTAGGCATGATTGAACTACAGACAACAAGAGTCGTGTACGTCTTTCCTGGTGGATTGACTGTAACTGATCGGCTGTCGGACCCCCTCCGTCTAATAGGCGCTGCTCATGCATGGTTACTTACATCTTATGCGGGTTTAGTGACGTCTCTGAACAGTCAAAGGGACTGTGTCTGTGGTACAATATCCACAGTCAACGTCTGTCTTCAGGAGTTCTGGGAACCGGGGTGATGCAAAACTTTTTTTGATGTGTGTATTTATGGACGAGTCACATTTCAATGAAGGGAAGCATGAAAAGGTATAAATCTGTTTGTTTTAATTGGCTAAAGTTATAATAGAATTAACTTACCAATGTTTATTACAATCAATGAATGGTGAACGCGTTTTGCAGCAGATAGTTTCATAACTGCGAGTGAATGGTTATGAGAGCCGAGCGTTTGTTTAGGTTTTCTCACCGCTACTCGGTACCTCTTCTGATAAATTTACCATTATTTTTTTGTTTTGAAAATGTTTTACACTTATACATTATTCTTTGATGGAATTCTTTTAAATGCGTTGGTGTGCTTGTAAGACGCGTTTCGAAAGCGAATAGTGTTGACTGAATGTTTTTAAATAATTAGTCTGTGCTGCACCTGACACGAATTAGAAATGATTTCATAGAAAGCATCGTAGGCACGACTTAAACTGAAATAAAGTATTTTAACATTTTATTTCACGTAAATATTTGTACGCAGAAAATTCGTGAATAACCCGCATCTTACATTCCATCTATAAGATTTCATGGGGAGATGTCTCCGCTAGAGCTGTTCCCCAAACACCCGTTATTATGCAGCTTAATTTATTGTCCAAGCAGAAACGATATTTTATTTATTGATGCACATAGAAAGGCTTCTTTCCACAGTCGACAAAGCTATTTGGCTAGGAAAATATTAAAAAATACCTTTATTCGGTCAGTACCTGTAGCATTATTGTGATACAGAACAAGACAAGTTTTCGATCATGGATAGCCAAGCCCTCAAAATGTATTGGCATTGACAACCGTAGGCATGCCTAAACATATATGAATGGAAACATTGCTTTGAGATAACAAATTCTTTTATCTCCATAGACAGTTCTTCTGAAAGACGTGTAGATAAGTAATGGGAAGTAGATGTAACACGAAACTTCGTTGTTGTAGTAGCAAGTAAGTGTATGTTTATCCCAACCGCCTGGCCCCTCTCTTGTGCACTCGCCACCTCCCCTCGATTATGTAACATATCGGACGACCAAGGTGGCCAAATCATTGCTCGAATTTTCCTGAGTGTTCTTCAAATCGATCGCGAACAATTGTGGTCCGCTGACATGACGCATTGCCGTTCACAAAAATTCCATCGTTGTTTGGGAACATGAAGTCCATGAATGGCTCAAATGCTCTCCAAGTAGCCGAACATAACAACTTACAGTGAATTATCGGTTCAGTTGGAGCAGAAGACTCAGTCCATTCCATGCAAACACTGTCCACACCATTACGGAGTCACGACCAGCTTGCACATTGCGTTGTTGGCAGCTAGGGTCCGTGGCTTCGTGGGGTCTGCGCTACCACCAGCTCTTACGAACTGAAATCGGGACTCATATAACGAGGTCACGGTTTTTCAGGCGTCTAGGATCCAGCCGATATGGTCACGAGCCCAGGAGAGGCGCTGCAGGCGATGTCGTGCTGTTACCAAAGACACTCGCGTCGGTCGTCTGCTGCCGTAGCCAATTAATGCCGGATTTTGCCGCACTGTCACAACGGATATGTTCGTTGTAAGCCCCACATTGATTTCCGCGGTTGTTTCACGCAGTGTTGGTTGTCTGTTAGCACTGACAACCCTACACAAACGCCGCTGCTCCCGATTGTTAAGTGAAGACCTTCGGCTTGTGCGTTGTCCGTGGTGATGGGTAATGCGTGAACTTTGCTGTTTTCAGCACATTCTTGACACTGTGGGTCTCGGAATATTAAATCCTCTAACGATTTCCGTAATGGACTGTCTTATGCGTATAGCTCCAACTCCTGTTCCTCGCTCAAAGTCTGTTAATTTCCGTCGTGTGGCGATAATCACGTCGGTAACTTTTTTATATCATCCACCTTGGCCGGCTGCAGTGGCCGAGCGGTCCTAGGCGCTTCAGTCTGGAACCGCGCGACCGCTACGGTCGCAGGTTCGAATCCTGCCTCGGGCATGGACGTGTGTGATGTCCTTAGGTTAGTTAGGTTTAAGTAGCCCTAAGTTCTAGGGGACTGTTGACCTCAGATGTTTACTCCCATAGTGCTCAGAGCCATTTGTACCATTTTTTCATCCACCTTGAGCACGAATGTCGGCTCTGCCAACGCACTGCCCTTTTATTCCTTTTGTACGCCATATTACCGCCATCCCTATATGTGTATATCGCTGGCCCATGACTTTCTGTCATGTCAGTATAGTAATCGTCTGAGCGTTGTGAAGCGTTTCTGTGAAAGAAAACGGAAGACAGAATCGATCTCGGTGCTGACTGCGTATGGATAATAGAAATCGGACATCTGAAGTTAACTTTCCCGGCGGTGCAGTACAGATAGATGAATCGATAAGTTTGTGACAGTCTAATCCCATCGCGTGACACCTGTATCTGTTATACCGCTGACACAGTAGTAATCATCAAAATTCCTTCCAAACAAACTGAAGAATTGACATTGTTGACCACGTTTTGATTTATTTGGACAGATAACGTTAAAAAGAATAACGACGCACAGGAAGCTTACTCATAAACTGCTTACGGCTAGGACTACGCTTTCCCTGCGTCGCCGCTCTCTTTAAGACCCGATGACTATAAAGGCGAAGATGATTATTTATTGAATAAAACAAAATTTAATCAAAACTGAGACTTCGTTTTGTTAGATACCACTAGTCTGTTCGAAAATCGAAGCGATCTTATTCGTAATATTCTTTACGTGGCAGAGATTATAAATGGCAAGTTTCCAGTCGTGCTCCGCTAATGAAGGTGTTTGCGGGAGCCTCTGTCGCAGCACCGTACTCGTGGTAAGAATCTTTGCAGCCTCCATTAGACCAGACGCACAGTGGGACTCGGGCTAGGGCAGTGCAGCACAGGAAGTGTTTTTATGATTAGCACACATTTCTGTCTATCCCGCAACTTGAGTTGATTTACAGCGGAACACAGTACAGTACCGCGCCTCTTCAACGTGCGCAGTTTTCGCAAACTGAAAATTCTCCCCTGAGCATTCAGTGTCCTCCAGTTCAAGAATCCTGAACAGTCTTACCTTACGACGCAACAGTTCTCCATTACTCTGTAGAAGATAGCAGTACACACTTGGCACTTGTTAATTACTCCCTGGATGTACTGATGCTGGACTTTACCTTAAACATTATCAACAGCTTTCCTACTTCATTTGCTCAAGCTACTGACGTAATTGTTTTCTTTTCCCTTAGGAAAATAATTTGAATCTAAAGGTATCTCAAGAAAGCAACCAGTATTTTTCCGTTCCCACTTGGCATTAGGGCATTACAACTTTCACAAAAGATAAAGTTCCACAGAAGCTCATGAGGCTTAGGCAATTGACTCCGACGTCAATGGACGTATTCAGTGAATCTTGTATCAGAAAATTTAAGATATCAATCCATTCTGAATTTTACCGTTACACAGTGTCACATAATAACATTAACGATGTCCATTTGCTCATCGGAATCCAACTCCTAACTGAGTGCAGTAGTGGCTTTCACGAAAATAAGCAGCTCAAGGTCATACCCACTGCATGATATCTTCAGGTGTGAAGTGCTATGATTTGTCCGCTTCACAGCTTTGCACAGCTACACTATTTGATCAAAAGTATCCGGACACCCCCCAAAACATATATTTTTCATATTAGGTGCATATTGCTGCCGCCTACTGCCAGGTACTCCACATCAGCGACCTCAGTAGTCATTAGACATCGTGAGAGAGCAGAATGGGGCACTCTGCGGAACTCACGGACTTCGTACGTGGTCAGGTGATTGGGTGTCACCTGTGTCATACGTCTGTACGCGAGATTTCCACACTCCTAAGCATCCCTAGGTCCACTGTTTCCGATGTGATAGTGAAGTGGAAACGTAAAGGGACACGTACAGAATGAAAGCGTACAGGCCGACCTCGTCTATTGACTGACAGAGACCGCCGACAGTTGAAGAGGCTCGTAATGTGTAATAGGCAGACATCTATCCAGACCATCATACAGGAATTCCAAACTGCGTTAGGGTCCACTGCAAGTACTGTGACAGTTTGGCGGTAGGTGAGAAAACTTGGATTTCATGGTCGAGCGGGCCGGCCGAAGTGGCCGTGCGGTTAAAGGCGCTGCAGTCTGGAACCGCAAGACCGCTACGGTCGCAGGTTCGAATCCTGCCTCGGGCATGGATATTTGTGGTGTCCTTAGGTTAGTTAGGTTTAACTAGTTCTAAGTTCTAGGGGACTAATGACTTCAGCAGTTGAGTCCCATAGTGCTCAGAGCCATTTTTGAACAATGGTCGAGCGGCTGCTCATAAACCACACATCACGCCGGTATATGCCAAACGACACCTCGCTTGGTGTAAGGAGCGTAAACATTGGACGATTGGACAGTGGAAAAACGTTGTATGGAGCGACGAATCACGGTACACACTGTGGCGATCCGATGGCAGGGTGTGGGTATGGGGAAAGCGCGGTGAATATCATCTGCCAGCGTGTGTAGTGCCAATAGCAAAATTCGAAGGCGGTGGTGTTATGGTGTGGTCGTGTCTTTCATGGAGGGGGTTTGCACCCTTTGTTGTTTTGCGTGGCACTGTCACAGCACCGGCCTACATTGATGTTTTAAGCACCTTCTTGCTTCCCACTGTTGAAGGGCAATTCGGGGATGGCGACTGCATCTTTCTACACGATCGAGCACCTGTTCTTAATGCACTACCTGTGGCGGATTGGTTACACGACAATGACATCCCTGTAATGGACTGGCCTGCACAGAGTCCTGCCCTGAATCCTACAGAACACCCCTGGGTTGGTTTGGAACACAGACTTCGTGCCAGGCCTCACCGACCGACATCGATACCTCTCCTCAGTGCAGCACTCCATGAAGAATGGGCTGCCATTCCCCAAGGAACCTTCCAGCACCCGATTGAACGTATGTCTGCGAGAGCGGAAGCTGTCATCAAGGCTAAGGGTGGACTAACACCATATTGAATTCCAGAATTACCGATAGAGGGCGCCACGAACTTGTAAGTCATTTTCAGCCAGGTGTCCGGGTACTTTTGATCACTTAGTGTATGTGTTCAGTTTCCCGTGCGACATCGTGTGTTCACGGGTGCTTCAGTCATCTGTGGATTTTTAGTGAGCGTAATGCAGAAGCAAGGGTCTACTTGTAATTCTACACCAGTCGATGTACATAAAGGATGATTAGACATTCGAAAACAAACTAAAATTGTCGTGTCGATCGTATTGAAGCTTTTTTACTGCTCTGGCCAACAGTGAAGAGGCCAGGAATAACACAAATTTTGCGCTTATTCATAAAATGACAGAAAAGACTTACGGTATTTACGAACAAACTGTGTGCCTATTAACAGTGCAGTAACATCGGCAGAATGTCCAGATGTGAGCTCGCGTTTCGATTCTTCAAGAAAGGGATACAAACGAGGACGGAAATGCGTGGAATTTGATGATTTTAACAAAAAGTTAATGCGTAGAACTGTACCGAGTCATTACGACAGAGGAGAGTATCCGGCAGGTTGAAAAATACAGGGTGCTCTCCGTGAAAAAGTTAATTATTCTGGCTCAGAGACATGCGTCCTTCTTCTTCGCGCTCACTTGGTTTCAGATTCAGACAGTGTAACGATTGACGAAAATTTTTAATGAAAATCAGAGACATTGCAGCGGCAAGAACGAAGTTTTTGTGTAAAATGCACTTATTGCGTGCTGAGGACAAGAGGGTTGTGGCATACTTGCATAAATGAAGCTATAAAACAAACATTTTTCTCGACCTCAACGGAAATAGTGGCCTGAAAATATCTATAGTTACTTCTGTATGGTGTACATCGACGTTTTGGGTGCAGTGACGAAGGGCCTGTAACAGCTGCAAATGAAAATTTTTTTGGAAGCTAGTGCATATTCTAGGTAGTAATCTTGGCGGCGGTTTACAAGTACTCTCGCGCTGGCGCGCAACTTGTCTCTCGTAAATGAAACGTAATATGTCAAGGTTACCATAACTACGTTTATAGTATTCTTAAGAACCTTCTCGCTGGAAGATTCCATGAAGTTCAACAGAACGCAAATTCATCAGCGATGACGGTTTATGTTACACAGGCGAAACAGTTTTACCTCTCTTACAGTATTTTGTTTTCTATCTCAGAATACTTTTATGTTTTCTGGATAAAATATGTATCACATGCATCTATAAAGTCTGAGAAAGCTCAGAAATATTTTTAGTCCAAATATATTAGTGGTTCCGTTTTTTCCATAGGTTGACGTAAAAAAATTATTTTTCTCGAAAATTTCTTGTAACGTTAATTTTTTTTTTTTTTTTTTTTTTTTTTTTTTTTTTTGTAACGACTGGCAGTAATCTTCTTTTGGAGAGCACTCCGTGATATTCTGGACTAATAACAGAATGTCTAATATTTTTTCGGGAATTTTTACTAACATCTGAAATTACCTATAACTGACAATTCTGTTAGATGGGGAGTTGACCTTGACCCGTCTGTTTTCGCGACAGCTAGAATAGAAAATTTCTCTCAGTCGCGATCTTACTGCATCATCAGTTTTCCCTGCGCTGCGCTGCGTGCTCCTAGCCTTAAAGCCGTCTTCACACGAGACCAATTAGGTAATGTTGACTTGGAGCTGTGACGCAACTTCCTGTTATGTCACGTTGAGGAGCCATTGCTTCACGTGAATCATAAAGTAGGTTCTGCGATGTTTCGGCAACGTGCGACCAAAAGTTGACTCGGTAAGCGGCAAGAGGGCTCTCTTCGTCACAAGCAGAACTTCACAGAAGCTATGTTGTATTTGTCGCTTTCAGTTGAAGCCCATATTTTGTGGGTCTTATATTATAACTTACAGACTATGAATATATCCTGTTCCTAAGCACCACTGAGGATCTCTCGAGAACGCATATTTATTGGTTTGATCTGTTGTAATAAAATGACGGGAAACGTCACAATGGCGGTTAAAGAATTTTCGGATTTAGCTAGTTTCGTGTTATAGCTCGCGTGTTATGAAAGTACGTTGTTTTAAGGTAACCATACATTGAAGATTTATAAAAAAGGAGTAGTTCTTGATAGTATTTGTTATAATTAAATGTTAATTAATAATATATCGGCGATTAAATCCTTTAGAAGATCGTAGCACATAATACAATGCCGTTTGTTATCAGAGTTCACCGTAGCGTAGTCAGATGAGGTGCGGAGTTGTGAAACAATGTGTAGTGGGTTCACGTCTTGCTGTATAAAGTTTTTTTTCCATCTTCGCGTTTCTAAGAGACTGTGGGACTTTCTTATTAAATTAATGGAAATATTTTCAGTAATATAAGATTTTATATAAATATAAGAGGGTGTTCTGTAAGGAGTGAGTGTTTTCAATTTTGTGAAGTTTTATAAATTTATTCCTTACTGACCGGACGTGGGACTTCCCGTTTTGTCTTATGACATGTTCTTGGTTATTGAAGTTTTTATTTTTGTGTATTACAGACAGAAGAACATGACTAGCATATGGAAAAGGGGGCTAATGTGCATTAAAATAGACATAACTTTTTTCGTGTGTGTGCTACGGACACAAGACTGACTCTCTCTGAGGGCTTTTTCTTGTTGGGTAAAAATGGAAATGTCGTGTGGCTAGGGCCTCCCGTCGGGTAGACCGTTCGCCTGGTGCAGGTCTTTCGATTTGACGCCACTTCGGCGACCTGCGCGTCGATGGGGATGAAATGATGATGATTAGGACAACACAACACCCAGTCCCTGAGCGGAGAAAATCTCCGACCCAGCCGGGAATCGAACCCGGGCCCTTAGGATTGACAGTCTGTCACGCTGACCACTCAGCTACCGGGGCGGAGGGTGAAAGGTACAGATACAAAATGTTCTCTTTATTTACTCATTTCACTTTTAAAGGAAACTGGGGCACACAAAATGGCTAAATGTAAAACATCGGGTGGTAGATCAGTAGGATGTTGATTATTGATCCGAAAGTAGACCACACATTCAGCGTCCTTCTTCCAGTATGAGAGCGGAGTCAATGTGGGCGCCAGCGCACCAAGGCCGTTGGCACGTTACGTCAGTGTTGTGGGCGTATCGTTCTGACCAGGCGTAGCTGTCGTACTAAGCATCGTGGCTTGTCGATCTTGGTGAATAACTTGGTGGCATAGTTTGTTATCTTGTCCTTTAGGTTTCGTTCATGAAATGCGTTGTGAATTTCTCGTGTTCTTGTCCAACGTGGCACCCCCAGCGTCCACCTCTGGCACCGGTTTCGGATTGTGTGTAGGGATTTAATGGTGGAATCACAGTTGATCCTCCACACTGCATATCCATACACAAATTTTGGCTGCGTTGTCGACTTACGGAGCTGCAATTTCGTCTTGGCATTAAGATCCTTACTGACAAATAATGGGATTAAGGCGTGTATCATTTAATACGTGGCTGTCATCCACTACCGCGTGTGAAGCATAAACGTTACTGACTAGTCCATGACAACTGCTACTAACTATTTCGTACACGGCAGTCAGGGAATGGGTTGCCCCAACACCCGCAGTGGGAAGCGTAGGAGTGGTCGTCTCTTCCGTGTGAAGAACGCTGACGCCGTCTTGTTGGGCTAACCTTGGAATTTTACCCACGTCCATTCCCGTAAACGAATTAAGTGGTTTGCGAGTAGGATTCTTGATAAAATATCGATATATAGATACTTTTTCCGGAAAGTATTGATATATACAGAGTTATTATAATTAACCCACGATCACTCGCGTTCTTAGAAACAATCTAATATTTATGATTTTAGTTAAATATTCCAGCACATTTCAATGCTAATAAACTGACGATCTGGAAATGCTTTCTTTCGTATTCCGTGCTTCAGTTAATCTGTGACTCAACACTCAAATAGCCGGCCGCTGTGACCGAGCGGTTCTAGGCGCTTCAGACCGGAACCGCGC
Source organism: Schistocerca serialis cubense (assembly GCF_023864345.2). Taxonomy (NCBI): domain Eukaryota; kingdom Metazoa; phylum Arthropoda; class Insecta; order Orthoptera; family Acrididae; genus Schistocerca; species Schistocerca serialis. The sequence continues at coordinate 216,839,208 of NC_064639.1, read as the reverse complement.
GACTGCTACGGTCGCAGGTTCGAATCCTGCCTCGGGCATGGATGTGTGTGATGTCCTTAGGTTAGTTAGGTTTAAGTAGTTCTAAGTTCTAGGGGACTGATGACATCAGATGTTAAGTCCCATAATGCTCAGAGCCATTTGAACCATTTGACACTCAAATTTCAACAATAGCTTGCTAGCTGTGGCATTATTTGAATGGTGCGCAGTGTTAGATTTTTTCTAACACGGGAGGCTTTACATAACAATTACTACGCCTTTCGTGGAATACCCCCTTGCTTCACTTTTAGTCTGTTTCTTCTACCTGTAACGTGCGGCTGTGTTCGTTTGTTTTCTCCTGAAAGTGTTCAGCGTATGTTACGTCTTTTATAAGAAAAGGAAGTATCCTTATTGGGTTTTGCGAACTGAATGAAGCAATTGTTTATTCAGAGTACATGACATTCTCTGTCGGATATGAAAATATATAAAACTTTTCAGGGAAGAAGTCATGTCAGAGGAACAGATTATGATGTGACTAGATGAACCACTAGACGAGGATATTTGCATACAGGGTCTGTCATTAGATATTGACGCACCCTCTGAGTATGAGGAGATCAGTACCGCAACAGATCAGTCAGTCAGCGAATCTGATACTTCAGCTACAGCTGTTTCTCAATATACAGATCGTGAAACCTTTCTTGGTAAGGATGGAATAACAGAATGATTGAAGAAACACGCTCCTCCAGCAAAAACTGCCTGTAAGAATACTGTAACACAGCTTCCAGGTGTGAAGGGTGTTGCAAAAAGTTTGAAAATTTTGGAATGCTGTAAATTATTTTTTCCACATAGTGTAATTGGTGGCATTCTGGAATACACAAACGAGTAGCCTGACAGAATGACAGCATCTTATTCAAGGAGTGCTTGAGACTACCCACGGACAGATTTTGAAGAGTTATATGCTTTCTTTGGTGTATTATATCTCACAGGAGTGAAAATGGCTCAGCATCTCAATACTGAGGAGCCTCTGATAGGACTGCACTGGATTTCTTTATTGCATCGATGAGCAAACGAACGTTCCACACACTTCTCCAAGCTATACGCTTTGACGACAAATTTACGAGTGCTCAGAGAAAGGAAACAGATAATCTGGCACCTATTAAAGAAAAATTTGACGAATTTGGGTATGTTTGCAAGAAGAGCAATAGTGCCGGTGCATTGACAACGACAGACGAGATGTTAGAAGCATTCCGTGGACGTTGAAAATTCAGGCAGTATATAGCAAACAAACCTGCAAAATATGGTATCAAGGTATATGCGCTCTGTGATGACAGAAAGTTTTATACGCTAAATATGGAAGTAAATGCAGGCAAACAGCCTACTGGGCCATATCAAGTACCCAGTGATGCCGAGAATGTGGTGTTACGATTGATTCGAACGATAGACAAAACAGGCAGAGACGTGACGATGGACAATTATTTTACAGCTACACCATTTGTTAACAAAATGTACGCCAATCGTCGACTCACAGTAATACATACTTTTCGTAAGAATAAAAGAGAAATTCCACCGTAACTTCTGGACGTAAGATATAGGCAACTAAAGAACACCATATTCGCATTTGGAGAAAAGCCTAGCAACAGCTGCTTGATTTGCCAAAAAAGAAACAGAAAAAGAATGTTCTAATGTCATTCATCATTCACGGCGACGATGCTATAGACGCTGCCAGTGACGAAGCGAACAAACCTGATGTCATTACATTTTACAATCTCACAAAAGGAGGTGTAGATGTTGTCGAATGAACATTCGGTTTCAAGAATAAGCAACCACTTGCCTCTTCACTGTTTTTCAGCTTTTTGAACATCGAAGCAATAAATGCTCAAATAATATATATGGTAAATACAAATGACTTAATTCCACGGAGAAGATTCATCATAGAATTGCGTATGAAGCTTACAAAAGCTCACATGATGAAACGCATGTCGATTCCGCGGATGTCATTTCGCTTGAAGGAGGAAATAAAAGGTGTTGCACACATTTGCAAGCTACCGACAGCTAAAGAAGAAAATGAACCAAGAGAAAAAACAAGACGTCACTAACGCCCTAAAAGGATAAACAGATTCACACAGCATCGCTTTCATCATTGTTTCAGTCCTATCTGTAAAGAACATACAGCATCGAGTGTTCTTATTTGCGAGGAGTGTGTGTCACAAGAAGCCATATCTGAATCTGACGAGTAAAAAGGACTGTGGTTAACCATAATTCGTCATTTGCTATAAATATTACGAACTGCTGTTCACATAGGTGTTGTAATTGTTATCAAAAAAGTTTGCGAAATCTTTGCATGTTGAAATATTTTTAGAGTAGCAAATCAGTTGTTCCATACCATGTATATACTAATTTATACCCCCCATGAACCATGGACCTTGCCGTTGGTGGGGAGGCTTGCGTGCCTCAGCGATACAGATAGCCGTACCGTAGGTGCAACCACAACGGAGGGGTATCTGTTGAGAGGCCAGACAAACGTGTGGTTCCTGAAGAGGGGCAGCAGCCTTTTCAGTAGTTGCAGGGGCACCAGTCTGGATGATTGACTGATCTGGCTTTGTAAAAGTAACCAAAACGGCCTTGCTGTGCTGGTACTGCGGACGGTTGAAAGCAAGGGGAAACTACCGCCGTAATTTTTCCCAAGGGCATGCAGCTTTACTGTGTGGTTAAATGATGATGGCGTCCTCTTGCGTAAAATATTCCGGAGTAAAATAGTCCCCCTTTCGGGTCTCCGGGCGGGGACTACTCAGGAGGTCGTCGTTATCAGGAGAAAGAAAACTGGCATTCTACGGATCGGAGCGTGGAATGTCAGACCCCTTAATCAGGGAGGTAGGTAAGAAAATTTAAAAAGGGAAATAGACAGGCTAAAGTTGGATATAGTGGGAATTAGTGAAGTTCGGTGGCAGGAGGAACAAGACTTCTGGTCAGGTGAATACAGGGTTATAAATACAAAATCTAACAGTGGTAATGCAGGAGTAGGCTTTATATTGAATAAAAAAATAGGAATGCGGGTAAGCTACTATAAACAGCATAGTGAACGCATTATTGTAGCCAAGATAGATACGAAGCCCACTCCTACCACAGTAGTACAAGCTCCGCAGCTAATGAAGAGATTGATGAAATGTATGATGAGATAAAAGCAATTATTCAGATAGTGAAGGGAGACGAAAATTTAATAGCCATGGGTGACTGGAATTCGGTAGTAGGAAAAGGAAGAGAAGGAAACGTAGTAGGCGAATATGGAATGGGGGTAAGAAATGAAATAGCAAGCCGCCTGGTAGAATTTTGCACAGAGCGTAACTTAATCATAGCTAACACTTGGTTCAAGAATCATGAAAGAAGGTTGTATACATGGAAGAGGCCTGGAGATACTAGAAGCTTTCAGATAGATTGTATAATGGTAAGACAGATTTTGGGAACCAGGTTTTAAATTGTAAAACATTTCCAGGGGCAGATGTGGACTCTGACCACACTCTATTGGTTATGAACTGTATATTAAAACTGAAGAAACTGAAAAAAGGTGGGAATTTGAGGAGATGGGACCTGTATAAACTGACAGAACCAGAGGTTGTAGAGAGTTTCAGAAAGAGCATAAGGAAACAATTGACAAGAAAGGGGGCAAGAAATACAGTAGAAGAAAATGGGTAGCTTTAAGAGATGAAATAGTGAAGGCAGCAGAGGATCAAATAGGTAAAAAGGTGAGGGCTAGTAGAAATCCTCGGATAACAGAAGATATATTGAATTTGTTTGATGAAAGGAGAAAACATAAAAATGCAGTAAATGAACCAGACAAAAAGGAATACAAACGTCTCAAAAATGAGATCGACAGGAAGTGCAAAATGGGTAAGCAGGATGGCTAGAGGACAAATGTAAGGATGTAGAGGCATATATCACAAGGGGTAAGATAGATACTGCCTACAGCAAAATTGGAGAGACCTCTGGAGAAAAGAGAACCAATTGTATGGATATCAAGAGCTCAGATGGAAACCCAGTTGTAAGCAAAGAAGGGAAGGCAGAAAGGTGGAAGGAGTATATAGAGGGTCTATACAAGTGTCATGTAGTTGAGGATAATATTATGGAAATGGAAGAGAATGTAGATGTAGATGATATGGAAGTTATGATACTGCGTGAAGAGTTTGACAGGGCACTGAAAGACCTAAGTCGAAACAAGGCTCCGGGAGTAGACAACATTCCATAAGAACTACTGATAGTCTTGGGAGAGCCAGCCCTGACAGAACTCTACCATCTGGTGAGCAAGATGTATGAGACAGGCGAAATACCCTCAGACTTCAAGTAGAATTTAATAATTCCAATTCCAAAGAAAGCAGGCGTTAACAGATGTGAAAATTATCAAACTATCAGTTTAATAAGTCACGGCTGCAAAATACTAACACGAATTATTTACAGACGAATGGTAAAACTGGTAGAAGCCGACCTCGGGAAAGATCAGTTTGGATTCCGTAGAAAAGTTGGAACACGTGAGGCAATACTGACCCTACGACTCATCTTAGAAGGAAGATTAAGGAAAGGCAAACCTGCGTTTCTAGAATTTGCAGACTTAGAGAAAGCTTTTGACAATGTTGACTGGAATACTCTCTTTCAAATTCTGAAGGTGGCAGGGGTCAGATACAGGGAACGAAAGGCTATTTACAATTTGTACAGAAACCAGATGGGAGTTATAAGGGTCGAGGGGCATGAAAGGGAAACAGTGGTTGGGAAGGGAGTGAGACAGGGTTGTAGCCTATCCCCGATGTTATTCAGTTTGTATATTGAGCGAGCATTAAAGGAAACAAAAAAAAAAATTGGTGCAGGAATTAAAATCCTTGGTGAAGAAATAAAAACTTCGAGGTTCGCCGATGACATTGTAATTCTGTCAGACCTGGAAGAGCAGTTGAATGGAATGGACAGTGTCTTGAAAGGAGGATATAAGATGAACATCAACAAAAGCTAAACGAGGATAATGGAATGTAGTCGAATGAAATCTGGTGATGCTGAAGGAATTACATTAAGAAATAAGACACTTAAAGTAGTAGATGAGTTTTGCTATTTGGGGAGCAAAATAACTAATGATGGTCGAATTAGAGAGGATATCAAGTGTAGACTGGCAGTGATAAGGAAAGCATTTCTGAAGAAGAGAAATTTGTTAACATCGATTATAGATTTAAGTGTCAGGAAGTTGTTTGTGAAAGTATTTGTATGGAGTGTGGCTATGTATTGAAGTGAAACATGGACGATAAATAGTTTGGGCAAGAAGAGAATAGAAGAATTCGAAATGTGGTGCTACAGAAGAATGCTGAAGATTAGATGGGTAGATCACATAACTAATGAGGAGGTATTGAGCATAATTGGGGAGAAGAAAAATTTGTGTCACAACTTGACTAGAAGAAGGGATCGGTTGGTAGGACATGTTCTAAGGCATCAAGGGATCACCAGTTTAGCATTGGAGGGCAGCGTGGAGGGTAAAAATTGTGAGGGATACCAAGAGATGAATACACTAAGCAGATTCAGAAGGATGTAGGTTGCAGTAGGTACTGTGAGATGAAGAAGGTTGCACAGGATAGAGTAGCATGGAGAGCTGCATCAAACCAGTCTCTCGACTGAAGACCACAACAACAACACTAATTTATAATGCTTTGGTAATAATAAAGAAATTATTTACTGGATAAAAGTGTCTTTGCCTGGCATAAAGAGATAAAGAGATGCAAGATCTCATTGTTAGAAAAAATCTAACACGGGAATTATCGCGTGACAACAATATTCGCGAGCGACCGCGAGTTAAACTTTCAAAACGCTGTAGAAATTACGCCACTGGTCGGAATGACGTCAAATTGCAACGAAATATTATCGGAGAAGGAGGAAAACGTACGGCTGAAGAATAAAAGATAGTGTGAAAATTGATCAATAGATTGCGCTGTATGTGTCAGAATACGTAAATGAAAACACCTGCCATGCGCACGAGCCGTTGAAGTTGGTATAAACACAGCGGGTACACAGCTTTTCCTACTTCCGCGTCTGTGACGTTCGCAGTGACTGTCTCAATGCAGGATCGTGCTCTGCTTGTAAAGCTATATTACAAGAATGATGAGACTGCACACGGCGCTCTGCAGAAGTTTCGCACACTGATGGGTTTGAAATAAGGCATTGGTCCGTTGACTGCCGTGGGTCTGGAAAAAATTATTCGGAAATTCGAAGATACGAGTTCTTTTGGTGTGCAACCTGGTAGAGGGAGGAAACGAATTGAATCGACGTCAGTGGAAGTAGTAGCCACAGCAATACAGGAGGAAACGAGAGGTAGTGTGCAAACTTGTATTGCACGGAGAATTGCCCGAACACTGGACATACCCGGTAGCACGGTGCGTAAAATCCTACGAAACATCCTCCTTCGCTATCCCTTCAAAATTACCCATGTGCACGAGTTGCTTCCTGTTGACCTGCCAGCAAGAGAGACCTTTGCTTTAGAATTTCTTGCTCACATGGACGTGCACAATGACTGGCAGCAGAAGATTTTGTGGACAGACGAAGCGCACTTCCATCTGACAGGGTATGTCAATACACAGAATGGTCGAAAATGGGCAACGTGAAATCCACACGCAAATCAACCAGTACCACTTTATCCTGAAAAGGTCACAGTGTGGTGCGGGTTTACGGCATCATTTATCACAGGACCATATTTTTTCGAAGAGAAAGGTGCATCTGGTCCTGTTACCTGTACCGTCACTGCTAAGCGCTATGAGTGTCTTTGGCGCAACGACGTTATTTCAGCTCTCCAACAGCGTGGATGTGTGGATGGGATCATTTTTATGCAAGATGCACCTCCGCACGTTACGAATTCAGTTAAGCATTTGATGAAGCGCCATTTCGGAAATGCTAGAATTATGAGCCGCCATTTCCCTACAGCCTGACCGTCCCGATCACCTGTTCTTAATCTGTGTGACTTCTGGCTGTGGAGCTATCTAAAAGATGTTGTGTTCAGTGTTACGATTGCAAAATTAGCTGCATTGAAGGCACGCATTGCGCTACACATTCTGAACGTGACCCCGGAAACACTTCAATCGACTGTGGAACATGCTGTTTCTCGTTTGCAGCTTATTGCAAAAGACGGTGGACAGCATATTGAACATGTTTTGCGCCAGTCACATGGAAATTAATAATCCAATTTAATTTTCATTGATGCTTTTTATGCGGCTTTTGGCCTCAGGACAATTAAAAACCGATATGATTGACGCTTTTTATGCGGGTTTTGGCCTCAGGACAATTAAAAACCGATTTTTCCCATCCTATGTGATATGACCGTGCCGTGGTGGATGGGCTTACGTAACTAACAGTATCACACCTGTACAACGATGCACACTGAGCAGTACAGTTTGTTTAACGTCAAACGTACACCTTAGGAATTGTTGGGTAATTCATTTGTCATTTGTAGTCGACCACTATTAAATTATGATGCATACAGTGCCATCTATTACTACATTTTGTAACTATTTATTTTTCTTCTGCCATACGTTTCCCCCCTTCTCCGATAATATTCCGTTGCAATTTGACGTCATTCTGACCAGTGGTGTTACTTCTACAGCGGTTTGAAAGTTTAGTTATAATCACCCTGTATATCGGCGATATTTTCTTCACCGATATATCGATAATTCGATATCGAAATGGCAATATCGAGCGCCGATATTTATATTTTGTATTATATATTTTTTGCGATTTTCGGTAAATACCTGAAATTGTTCTTTTGAAACTGTAGTAGAACATAATTTCACGTTCACTGTGTGTAGGAGTCTTAGTACTTTTTGAGCGTTCACCACGTCCAGTCTTTCTCTTTGACTGTGTGAAGTATGTATGGATGGCACAAGGAAGAAGTCCGAGTGTACTGGTGAGTAGCGGTGTGAATGGAATAACAAGATTTCCGACGTGAAGAAATAGCACACCAGTTGCGTATCAATGCAACTAGTGTGCTATTTCTTCACATCTGCATTCTTCAAAAGCAGTTGCTGAAAATGGTAAACAAAAATCTAAATGACAAGATTGGTCTTTGCGATGGGCGGAGACGTGTGAGGGCAAATTTAGACGTAGTCGCACTCGGCGCTAACAACAGAGACCACAGCGTTTACATTCGCCACGCTATTTTGACATTAAATCTGTTAGGTCGCTGGCGTTCGCGGAAATGAGAAAACAGGTTAAGTCGACATGAAGCGTTCAGGACAAATCCGATATGTGACGAAAGCGAACGACAGACCCATCGGTAACCTTTTATAGTGCCACTTACACGCAGTTACTATTGTTAGCACAGTGGATGCCAAGCCTGAACGTGCATCGTTTCCCTTTAAAGTCATGCTCTAAGGGTGATAAACAGGCTTCCGGCTTGTTGATGTACAGAATATCTAATAATAAATCAATACTTAAATATACAGCTCTAAAACTAGCTCTGTATTTACAATGCGCCGGAGCTTAAACATACACTACTGGGCATTAAAATTGCTACACCAAGAAGAAATGCAGATGATAAACGGGTATTCATTGGACAAATATATTATACTAGAACTGACATGTGATTACATTTTCACGCAATTGGGGGGCATAGATGCTGAGAAATCAGTACTCAGAACAACCACTGTAGTAGAACAGTAATAACGGCCTTGATACGCCTGGGCATTGAGTCAAACAGAGCTTGGATGGTGTGTACAGGTACAGCTGCCCATGCAGCTTCAACACAATACCACAGTTCATCAAGAGTAGTGACTGGCGTATTGTGACGAGCCAGTTGCTCGTCCACCATTGACCACACGTTTTCAATTGGTGACAGATCTGGAGAATGTACTGGCCAGGGCAGCACTCGAACATTTTCTGTATCCAGAAAGGCCCGTACATGACCTGCAACATGCGATTGTGCATTATCCTGCTATAATGTAGGGTTTCGCAGGGATCGAATGAAGGGTAGAGCCACGGGTCGTAACACGTCTGAAATGTAACGTCCACTGTTCAAAGTGCCGTCAATGCGAACAAGAGGTGACCGAGACGTGTAACCGATGGCACCCCATACCATCACGCCGGGTGATACGCCAGTATGGCGATGACGAATACACGCTTCCAATGTGCGTTCACCGCGATGTCGCCAAACACTGATGCGACCATCATGATGCTGTAAACAGAACCTGCATTCATCCGAAAAAATGACGTTTTGCCATTTGTGCACCCAGGTTCGTCATTGAGTACACCATCGCAGGCGCTCCTGTCTGTGATGCAGTGTCAAGGGTAACCGCAGCCGTGATCCCCGAGCTGATAGTCCATGCTGCTGCAAACGTCATCGAACTGTTCGTGCAGATGGTTGTTGTCTTGCAAACGTCCCCATCTGTTGACTCAAGGATCGAGACGTGGCTGCACGATGCGTTACTGCCATGCGGATAAAGATGTCTGTCATCTCGACTGCTAGTGGTACGAGGCCGTTGGGATCCAGCACGGCGTTCCGTATTACCCTCCTGGACCCACCGATTCCATATTCTGCTAAAAGTCATTTGATCTCGACCAACGCGAGCAGCAATGTCGCGATACGATAAACCGCAATCACGATAGGCTACAATCCGACCTGTATCAAAGTGCGAAACGTGATGGTACGCATTTCTCCTCCTTACAGGAGGCACCACAACGATTCACCAGGCAACGCCAGCCAACTGCTGTTTGTGTATGAGAAATCAGTTGGAAACTTTCCTCATGTCAGCACGTTGTAGCTGTCACCACCGGCGCCAACCTTGTGTGAATGCTCTGAAAAGCTAATCATTTGCATATCACAGCATCTTCTTCCTCTCGGTTAAATTTCGCGTCTGTTCAAAAAGGGGACTTAACTGCTAAGGTCATGAGTCCCTAAGCTTACACACTACTTATCCTAAATTATCCTAAGGACAAACACACACACACACACAGACACACATGCCCGAGGGAGGACTCGAACCTCCGCCGGGACCAGCAGCACGTCCATGGCTGCAGCGCCTCAGACCGCTCGGCTAACCCAGCGCGGCTTCGCGTCTGAAGCATGTCATCTTCGTAGTGTAGCAATTTTAATGGCCAGTAGTGTATAACACACCGGGAAAATCTACGGAATCATACCAACAGTCCTATTTGCGAGCCAGACACAGTCGGCAGCTATCGCTGGAGAGTGCTACCGTCGCAAATCACGTTAATTAGCACGTCTCGTGTGACGCTGGCACCGTGTCTCGTGATTGTGAACGTTAGCTGCCTCGTCGCCCGTGAGGTCGGCAGGCGGTGATGTGGGACACTCAGCAAGTTCCCTTGCGGACAGAACCTTCCACGCGACAGCTTCCGGCGTATCCGGGCTGCGGCCGTGCGGCTCCGCTTCCGCCACGCCCTGGCTGGCGGTGCGGTTCAAGAGCGCGCGGGCCCGCGCCCAAGGTCACCGGGGCTGCCGCGGGCTGCGAGCTGGGCGTGGTCGCTGCAGCCGCCAGCAGCCAGCCGCGCGCCGGTTCGCTTTTCCTCACAGGCCGCCCGCGGCGATCCCCCTGTCCTGCCGCGACCTCGGCCCTGGGCCGGCCCAAACCAAGGTCTGCCCACGCCCTCCTTCACACTCACCTCGCCTTCCGACCGGAGATGCGTTACCGGCTGCAGCCTGCAAGCAGTGGAGCGACTACTTCTCGGTCATATCCGTTTTTTCAACGCTACTGTAACCGAACTGTCAAAACATCTCAGAATTGCCAATTTCTGAGATAACTGATTTTCGGTTTTTTGTTCCTATTATTTCCTGTTATAAACGCAGAAATCGAACACAGACTGAAAAATTTTGACTCTCTCACTTTCAGGATACATAGAATCAAAATATTAAATCCAGGTAGTGAAATAAAAGAGAACTTACTCACTCCACCGTTCGCTGCCTTTCTCGAAAACTGATACGTGGTTGACTACTACAAAAAATCACCAGCATTCTCCTCTTGATTCTAATCTTTTGAAACTCTGCTCAAAAATCAGGTTGCAATTGGGAATGACACTATTATTTGGACGCTACTAATAGTCAGGGCTAAAGGGTGAAAACTGAGGTTGAAGAACTCTGTTTTTCAGTCATTTGTCTATTTTCAAAGGTTACAGGTAGATAAAGGCGCGTTATGTAGACACAGGAAGCAGATCAGTTGCTTTCAATTTTTACTGTAACTATGAATGAACTGTTAATTTTTAAGTTTTGTCCTTATATTAGGTCACAAATTTGTTGTGGCTTCCCCTGTTGTTAATCTTTTAAAGCAATGGACCTACTTCGTAAAATACGTCCAGATTAAGGATGGTGGTGTTTTGTAATATCACTGATATCCGGTGACGACAGTTAGAAACTACTGTATAGACCAGCTTCTTGCACATTGCATGTACACACGTACTATCTAATAGCCCATGCCACGTGGTATCAGGTGCATTATCGTGTCAGCAACGCTGTACCAATTCTTAAGATACGTATTTGTTGCTCGTTTCTGTGGGCATTGTCATTAAAATAGCTCTGATCTCTTTCCCAATTTCTACAATTACGTAATAATTCCAAGTAATGCAAATGTTACGAGTAAAAATTACTCGTTATTTAGAAAAGGTTTATTTAAAAACGAAAAGTTTCAGTACTGCTGCTTTGACCAACTGATATTTCGGTTTTTTACCCGGTTATTATTAAAAAATAAAAACACCTGTTATAACTGATACCAAGCAAATACAGAAGAGTATCAGGGACTGGCCCCTTTCAGTTTTCTTTCGTACTTGCAGTTTCCTAAAGCAGTACTACGCAATCTTCAAAAACACTTGAAAAAATCCGTTTAAAGATTAGACTATTTCCAAGCGCTGTTACGTTAAAAAAATTTCGTGCATATTAACGTAATTGCTGGTACCTGAGTGCGTAGCGTGCAAGTCTGATGATCGTAAGTCGCTACATTTATTACCAAGTGGGGTGTTATTTAACAAATATTGAATCACAATTTTTGATAAAAATAACCTGTTGTACTTTGACTATCCATTGTCCTGGATGGAGGGAATACAGAAATCTATATGATTACCAGTTACAAATAAAATAATCTCTGGCTATGCGACAGGTCTGTAACATTTTTTTAAATGATCTATTCCGGGAATTCCGTTCTCATCTTCAGATGCGTCTGTGCACATAGCAAAAATTTTCCATAAATTTAAGTGTTTTCAAAAACCATTTAGCAAAATTTTTGCTATGTGCATAAGTGCATCTGATGATGCAAGTGGAATTCCCAAAATGGATCACATACTAAAAAATTTATAAAAACATCTCACAGCCATAGGCTATTTTGTTTATAGTAGTTAACCTTTTTCATTTTAGTTATTAGTCATTCGAAAGTAAATCAAAATTTGAGACACATATGGGAAATGCCTCATTGTGAAATGAAAAAAAAAATTATATCCATCAATAATACTGTTCAATATTTAGAAATTAAAAAAATCTTATTTTGTGTTCGTTGTTTCAGATTTTTGTACTATATTTTAATTCACATTGAGTACTCACAGTTATTAATTAAAAATAAAGCGATGTTATTTTTATTAAAAAGTATGATTCAGTATTTAACAGTTAACATTTCCGTTTGCTCCGCACAGGTAACGCTAAGTATCTATGGCTTGTATCTACGACGTGTCTGGAGTAGCGGTAATAAATTATGTACATAAATGTTCCTCAGGAATCTCTTACTGAAAACCATACCAAAATCCCTACCGTAAAAAATTTTCGACGATACTGAGCCACAGACATAGATTATTTTTTGAAATAATACACCGCAATTTGACTGTATCTTTCTGTATATTTCCTGTGTAGATTCTAGATTTCTGCTTTCACGCTGTTATCAAGTACAGTGATATGAGACCATTAACGTATTTTTCTGTGTACTGTGCGGCTTGACATATTATTCAACTCCATTATCGAGTACAATGTTCGTAGATCATTAACGTCATTTTGCTGTGTACTGTGCAGGATGACAAATACACAGTTCAACAATTTGCTTAACATGATATAAATTGTTCAAAATTAACGCTTTTTTAGGAACGCAGCACATTACTGTACAAAGATATCATTTCTGGGAAAGTCAGCCCAAAAAAGGTAAACACAAGACTGGCACATGCCTTCAAGATGTAGCAATGAAAGCAGTGTCAAAGAATATAGGCTCTAGAAGACCTGACACATTAAAATGTATAACAGATATAAACTTACTAGTAAGTCATCCTGCGCAATGCACAGCAAACTGCATTAATAGTTTGAGATCATTGTACTCGATAATGGCGTGAAAACCGAAATCTAGGTTGTTCACGGGAAATATACAGATATATACAGTCAAATGGCGGAGTATTCTTTAAAAAAATCGCTATAATAGTTCCCGAGATTAGCTTTGTGCGAAAGCGTCCGATACCAGTGCAACTATTAGAGGTTTTCTGCAAAAAGTTGCAGAAAAGTAGGTGGATTATGCAAGACATTAACCTCTACCGTGTGTGTTCAAATGTCTCGTTACTTGTGACGACACAAAGCTTTCCTTTTCACCGTTTACGTTTCTCCGTCGGCATGATTCTAAATTGGTTGGGAATGGATGGCTTCTAGTGACAGTACCCCTGATTTTTTGGTGAATCGAGCGATGTGATACAGATTAGTACACTGGACTGGCATTCGGGAGGATGGCAGCTGAAATCCCCCTCCAGCCATCACCGCTAGGTTTTTCGTGGTTGGCCTAAGTTGCTCAAGAGAAATGACGGTATGGTTTCTTCGAAAAGAGCATGACCGAATACTTCTCCATTCCGTCCAACATTCTGAGAGTGTGCTCCGTCTCTAAGAATCTCACCGTCGATGACACGTTACTCTTTCTGGATATGTTGATTAATGTATTGCAGGATTACTTTCTCTTGAGCAACTTAGGCCAACCACGAAAAACCTAGCGTGGATGGCTGGAGGGGGATTTCAGCTGCCATCTTCCCGAATGCCAGAGCAGTGTACTAACCTGTACCACATAGGTCGATTCACCAACAAATCAGGGGAAAAGTCAGTAGAAGCCATACATTCTCAAGGAAGTTCAGCTAAGCTGATGATATCGCCCTAGCTATCCAAAGCAAGCAGTTTGGACACACTGAAAACATCCTCACAACTGACCTAAACAAAATGCATGAGTATTTCACCAAATGGAGGCTAATACCAAACCCCACCAAGACTGAAGTCAGCTGTTTTCATTTGAACAACTGAATGGCAGGATATGAGCTGAGGTTTCATATGAATAACAGTCAACTGCGATATCAGCCACAGCCAAAGTACCTGGGGGTCACTTTAGATAGGAGATTATCCATCAAAAGGCACCTGGAAAATGTATCCAATAAAATAAGCTCACGGAACAGCCTCACTCAGAGGCTCTGCAGCACTAACTGGGGAGCAGCAGCAGACACACTACGAACCTCTGCACTCGCCTTAGTGTACTCTGCAGCCGAGTACTGTGCACGAGCGTGGTTAACCAGCAAGCATGTAAACGAGGTGGACACCCAGCTGAGCGCTGCTATGAGAACCATAACTGGATGCATAAAGACTACCCCACTATATTGGCTTCCAACACTTAGTCATATAGCTCCACCCTCCCTGCGAAGACAGGAAGCTCTGATGAAGGAATACACAAAAATATTGAATAACCCCCTACTTCCTATCCATGAAGATGTCCCAGCTTTGGAAAGAATACGACTCCGCTCCAGAAATCCCCCTTTAAGACTGGCCCAACAACTGTCAGCTACCAACTTCAGCATGGGTACTAAATGGAGTGATAGTGCCTCCCCTGACAACCGTGAACTTATCTGTCCACCAGAGAAACCTAAGGGCTTTGAACTTCCACGACAGCTATGGAAAAGCCTAAACAGAATCCGAACAGGACATGGACTATGTGCACACAATCTACACAAGTGGGGAAAGCTTCCCAGCCCTAGCTGTGACTGTGGGGCACCTAATCAAACAATGCAGCACATCGCCCAGGACTGTGAATTAAGAGCCTACCAGGGTAGTCGGGCTGACTTCTACAACGCCACACCGCCCTGCCTCGAATGGATGGCCAATTCGGACGTCAGAATTTGAAGACTTGTGTAACGCAAAATATCTGATGTGATGTTACTTTTTATTGTGTCGATGTATTATATATTATCTGAATATGTATCCTTCACTTATGTATTTTATGGTGTATTTTATCATATAATTTCATATGTAATAAGTGTAAACCATGTGTGTAGCGCAATACGCTAAATAAATAAATAAATGTCTCGGGTAAGTAATGAAGAGTGGTAAAGCTGTGGTTTAAATATTTTATTTAACAATAGTTAGTAAATATATAAAGTGGTGTGAGTGCGAGGGGTGAGAGCCTAGCTCTTGTTGAAGGTGTAGCTGAAGCCGTCGGGCGTCCGGCTGAGGCTGAGCTTGCCGGGCGGGTAGAAGCGGTGAGGCGCGGGCGTCGTCGTGTACTGCGGGATGGCGTTGTACTGCGCCTGCGGCTGGTAGTTGTACTGCGGCGCGGGCGCCGGGTTGTACTGCGGCGCGGGTGGGCGGTACGCGGGCGTAGGTGGGTTGTAGGCGGGCGCCGGCGGGTTGTAGGCGGGCGCCGGCGGGTTGTAGGCGGGCGCTGGCGGGTTGTACTGCGGCGGCGGGTTGTACTGCGGCTGCGGCTGGTACTGCGGCTGTGGCGGCACCTGCCGAGGCACAACAAGCGCCGCCTCAGTCCACGCACTCACTGTCTAGCAGTGCCGAGCTAAGCACATTGGTTAATTGGCCTGTGATCGGATCTGACAAATCTTAAACGTGAGGTTCGACTGCCTGAAACGACTGAGAAATATTGTCTACACTCTGCAACTGACTGTCCAGAGGACGCCGTTAGAAGAAAGCATTGCCTTACATGGTTTCCGATTGGCTAGTTTCGAGAACAGAGACCCCAGAATAAGGAGGTGTGGCGTCAGTTTAAGAGTGAACGTGCATGGAGAAAGATATGCATAGTGCAAGACTGTGTTATGTTCTACTTATCACTTTTTACGCTTCCGTACCTCAGTCTGTAAGAACGGAATCCTTATATGGTCGCTTTGTTGTCAGTCAGTCTGTCTCTCCGACTGTTAAGAATCCTTTTTCTCTGTGGAGCGGGTGAAGTATCAAGTTCAGATTTTTATCGTATGTGAAGGTGTATGGTCCCTTAGTGGTGTAAAAATTTTAAGCTTCTAAGTCACTTCAATCAAAAGATACGGCTATTTATGACACATATTTTGATATTCGAAAACTCACTCGCCAAAACATACACGTTGCTTCCAGCTAACCTAGAATAATGAAATTCGGTAAGAAGCAAAGTTTCACAGTAAACGTACAGGAGAAAATCTGAAAATCGGTAATTTGCAGTTATTTAACACGAAAAATATATTTTTGTTCTGTCTGTTTGTCTGTCCGTCTGTTAAGACCATTTTCTCTGGGACAGTTTGGGGTATCAAGTTCAAATTCACGTCACATATCAGGGCCTATGTTCCCTTGGCGGTGTAAAAATTGTAAGTTTCTACGTCAAAGCAATCAGGAAATTAGGTCATTTATATCATATATTGTAATGCTCTCAAAATCAATAGTCAAAACGTTGACCTAGAAACACGAAATTAGACAAGAAGTAGGTTTCACAATACAAGCAAGAAAAAAATTCTGAAACTTTTTGAATTGTAATTACAACATATAAAAAACATCTTTTGCCATTTGAACATACATTAAATTCCTCATCCGTCAGGAGGATAATAGACCAACTATGTGCAAACATAAAATATAAGTTGTAGTCATAAAAAAATGAAAAATGTTTTGTTAAATTTTCTCTCTCTACATATGTAAACTGACGTCCCCTGCTCGCTTCTCTCTGTATGTCCGGGTTAGTCTGAGGAACTGCTGTAGAGATTTTGATATCTTGGAATTCCCAGGACCAATATCTTTCCAGTGTCGATATCGATAACAGGCAAAAATCGTTGAGATTCTCGATTCCCAGGATGGATGAACTATGTAAATAAGTTTGTACGGAACCCCTAGTGCGCTAATTCTACTCGAATTTGGTCAGTTTTTTTATGTGCTTATGATTGCAAGTGGTACCCGTTCCATAAGAATAGTTCTTGAAATAAAGAAAAAGTATCACAGCATCCCTAAAAAATAATTTAAAAATACATTGCCAATAACCGAGCAGCGTATCAAACTTGAGGCGATCCTTATTATAATCAAAAGGGTGCTATTAATGGACACACGACCGTGGGATATATTCTGCGTGCTGTTACAACCAACCCACATGACGAGTTGAGTTACTGCAACGTGTCCCACATGTCATTTAGACCAGGATTGTTCAGCGAGGCTGTTGGGGAGCGCAGGGCCGTGCGAAACACACAGACCAACAGATGAGACCAGCAACAAGGGAACACCTAGGCCATCGGACCCAGTTGTCACAGCACTGCCAGGCGAAGAAGACTGCTGTAATAGCATACCTTCAGAGATAAACCTTAAAGAGAGGAGCTGTGGCGTGTTGCCGATTGTGTTAATAAT
This sequence comes from Schistocerca serialis cubense, assembly GCF_023864345.2. Lineage (NCBI taxonomy): Eukaryota > Metazoa > Arthropoda > Insecta > Orthoptera > Acrididae > Schistocerca > Schistocerca serialis. Next base: position 216,821,654 of record NC_064639.1, on the reverse strand, counting down.
TAAATCTGCAGCGGCGTTGTGTCCTAAATCACGCGGGAGAGTACAACAAATACGTCGATGACCAATGCGAGACAGTAAACCTTAATTTAAAGGCCAGCCTTTCAAGTGAAGTACGATACCACTAAATTTAAAAATGAGCAAGTTTTATAATACGACGAAAATGCCAAAAAATGGGTCTATGTTCGCTTCAAGAATAACTGCGATTTTTGTAACTCAAATATTCTCATAAAATACAGCCGATTATTTGCAGGATGCAAATTATCCATTAAGAGACTGCTGTGAGAATCAGCTATAAATTTCTTATACGATAGCTGTCGATTGGAAATTGTTTTTTAGGAGGGCAACTTAATCGAAAACAATATTTGAATAGCAGCTTCCCAACATTGCCGTCCTTGCGCTAGAAAAATCAAAGAAATAGAGAAGGAAATAATATAAAAGTATTCTATGCTTATTTCATGAGTTTTCGTTGGATTTAAGTTCTCAGAGAGTAGTAACACTTAACTGATTGATGGCTATCGTTATTATCAATTAGGTAATTAGGTAACTCATTTAGTTCGTAGGTGCATATACTTCGTGTCACCTTTTTGCATGCAGTTGTTTCCCTTACGTTACAATATATTTGTATTTGAGCTCACTGTAATCAGTTATAGGCTGACCATGTTTGATCGGTGTTTCTGTTAGTACTTGTTTATTGCAAATTAAATTGTAACTGCTGGCACTAATTTATAAGGCAATCTCCGACAAATTACAGTTGCTGCGCGTCGCATACCGCATTCAACAAGATTCCTGTCGCTATTCGACGCGCTCTCTAGCAATGAGCATGAGAGAAAGCTCTTTGCTCTATAGAGCAGTAGAATGAAGGACCCTGATTTACACAATTTTTATCCAAGCGATGTGGAAAGAGTCAGTTTTCAGGCAACGTATACACGATATGTTTGGAGGTGTGGCTACATACTGGCCATTAATAAATTAGTAAATAGTAGAATTCGAATTCGGGATCTCCTGCTTACCAGGCAGGTGCGTTAACCACTGTGACGCCTGGCTACAGTGTTTATCACAATTGCGTGGACTATCTCGGCACGCCTCTCAGCCGACCCACATTCCCACCTAGCGCCACCTATCCACAGTCTCTGTCCATGTCCTCCGTACCCACTACTTTGAGAGTCCCGCACAAGGTCGGACTTAATTGTGCATTGTACTGATGGTGGTGGATACATTGCCCATCGAGACGAATCAGTTATATGAAAGTTTCGGATATGTCCGAAAGAACACACACACACCGCGCTTTCATAAAAAATGAAACATATCAGTGAACAGAGCATCGCTGCAAGTTTCGATTCGTGATTCTCGCCATGGCGTAGTTGTACTAGGGGCAATGAGTCTCAGGACATAATATAGCAAAACCATCCGGCCCGTATTGTCGCACTGAATAAGTTCGCACTAGAATATAGGCAGCCCAGTGAAAAGATTTTCAACGCAGGCTGCTGTCGCGTCTTTCCAGACAATTTGTATCAGAGACTTTAGTAACGTATTGACGTTTGCTGCATCAAAGACTAAGCTCATACTGAGCATCTGTTATGTGGGTTAAAAACTTGAAGAGAAGCTTCAAATGGCTCTAAGCACTATAGGACTTAACATCTGAGGTCATCAGTCCCATAGAACTTAGAACTACCTAAACCTAACTAACCTAACGACATCACACAAGTCCATGCCCGAGGCAGGATTCGAACCTGCAACCGCAGCAGCAGAGCGATTCCGGACTGAAGTGCCTGGAACCGCTCGGCCATAGCAGCCGGCTTAAAGAGATGCTCTGTCCACTAGTACGTCTCTATTTTCCGTTAGTCTTATAGTTTTTGTGCAGTCATCTTCCAAGGCTATGGACGTACTCACGAATAATCTTGTACTACTCAGATGACTTCGATTCGTACAGTACACGTGATACTACACAACTATTATGGGAGTTCATGGTCTATGACACTAAGTGCTAGAAGAACAGCATTGGCACGCTTCGTCTTACTGAAATTTAAGAGTAGTTTAAGGTGCATATACACACTGAGGAATCGTGAGTGAACCGACTGACGCAAAGAATCTCACCTGAAATTCTGCGAGCCTTTTAACTGACTCGTCACCACGTCTGACTACCATCCAGGAGGCCCGGGTTCGATTCCCGGCCGGATCGGAGACTTTCTCCGTTCGGGGTGTGGATGTTGTGTCGTCCTCATCATCGTTTCATCATCATCGACACGCAAGTCGCCCAGAGTGGTGTCAACTGAAAAGACTTGCAAATCGGCGGCCGAACTTCCCCATCTGCAGGCTCCCGGCCATCAGTGCCATACGATCATTTCACTTCGTTCTGAGAACTCGCGAGCTGGTAGATATTGACCGCATGACAGTGCAGTCCCCACTGAGCCTGAGCACCCCTTCATGCTTGCCGAAGAAGAAGACAGCGAGCGCAAGGACACGGTCGCGAGGCTGACGTACGCTAAAGGGACACAGCGTGTCGTACCTGTGGGGGTGGGTTGGGAGCGACGGGCAGGTGGTCTCCGGTGGCGCGGAAGCCGTCCTTGCCGGCCGTGTAGGTGACGGTGCGGCGCTGACCGCTGGGGTCGACGTAGCTGTAGGAGCCGCGCCGGTTGCCATCGACGTCGGACTCCTCCTTGAACTCGACTCCGTCCTCCTGGCTGTAGGCGGCGCCGAACGTGCCGTCTCCCGCCAGGTAGCGCTGCTCCGACAGGATGGCGGCGCGCTGGGCCTCGCTCGGCGGCACGTACTGCGCGCTGCAGGCGCACAGCGCGGCTGCCAGCGTCGCGACCAAAACCTGCGGCGCAACACAGACGGGACCGTGGGTAGGGGCGACACTACTGGCAGACTGTGCAGGGCGGTAGGGGTGACTGAGGACAGTGTACTGAACAACATTACATCAGTATTTACCTCGTTTACAGACTAATAATTATAGCTGTTAGCGGTAGACCTCCAAGTACATGTGGCAAGAACATGCCATTAATTCTTATTTTCCCTTGGACAGCAAGTCAGTTGTTAAAGTGTGGACGCAAAACGATTAGTCTATATTCTCTGGCGTTCTCACTTACTAGTGCACTTACGACCGTGCAGAAAACATCAGGCAGTAAATTACACTGAGGTGACAAGTCGTAGTATGGCCATTTGGACATGTACAGATGGCGGTAGTATGGCCTACAGAAGATATAAAAGGCCAGTGAATTGGCAGAGTTGTCATTTGTATTCAGGTGATTAATGTGAAAAGGTGTCCGACGTGATTGTGACCTCACCACAGGAATTAACAGACATTGAACGCAGAATGGTAGTTGAAGCTAGAGGCGTGGGACATTCCATTTCGCAAATCGTTAGGGAAGTGGATTCCGACATCCGTAGTATCAAGAGAGTGCCGAGAATACCAAATTTCAGGAATTACTTCTCACCACGGCCAATGCAGTGTCCGACGGTCCTCAATTAACAACTAAGAGCAGTGGCGTTTGCATAGAGTTATAAGTGCTAACAGGCACGCAACACTGCTTGAAATAACCGAAAAAATCATTGTAGGACGTACGATGAACGTGTCAGTTATGACAGTGCTGTGAAATGTAGCTTAATGGGGTAAGGCAGCAGATAGCCGACGCGAATCTCTTTACTAACAGCACGAAGGACGACGGTTCAATCCCGCGTCCGGCCATCCTGATTTAGGTTTTCCGTGATTTCCCTATATCACTTCAGGCAAATGCCGGGATGGTTCCTTTGAAAGGGCACGGCCGATTTCCTTCCCCATCCTTGCCTAACCCGAGCTTGTGCTCCGTCTCTAATGACCTCGTTGTCGACGGGACGTTAAACACTAATCTCCTCCTCCACTAACAGCACGACATCGCCTGCAGCGCCTCTGCTGGGCTCGTCACCTTATCGGCTGGACTCTAGACGACTGAAAAACCGCGGGTTGGTCAGATGAGTCCCGATTTCAGTTGGTAAGAGCTAATGGTAGGGTTCGAATGCGGCTCGGACCCCATGAAATCATAGATCCAACTTGTCAGCAAGATAGTATGCAATGGTGTGGGTTGTGTTTACGTGGAATGGATGGGGTTCTCCGTTTCAACTCAAGCGACCATTGACAGGAAATGGTTATGTTCGGCTACTTGGAGACCATTTGAAGTCATTCATGGACTTCATGTTCCCATATCACTAGGGGACAACTGTTCGCGATTGGTTTAATAACGTTGTGGACAATTCGAGCTAATGATCTGGCCACTCCCATCGCCCTACATGAATTCCATCGATCATTTATAGGACGTAATCGTGAGGTCGGTTCGTGCATAGACTCCTGCACCGTCAACATTTTCACACTTATGAAAGGGCTACAGAAGCAGCATGGCTCAATGTTTCTGTAGGGGACTTCCAACGACTTATTGAGTCCATGCCGCGTCGAGTTGCTGCATAATACCGCGCAAAAGGATGTCCGGCACGATATTAGGAGATATCCCATAACTAATGTCACCTCAGTGTATGTAAAGCGTTTGTGGGAAGACCGTTACACGCAGAGAAAAAGCAACAAACACAATGAAGTGCGTGCATATTAACGTACCAATGATCACAATATATGCACTTATACCCCTAATACCCTGTAAAGAAGTAACGTCGGCGGTCGGTGGTAAGGAGAAGCAGAAAAACTTTCCACTTCATATAATAATTGGCAACTCTCTTTAAATGTCAATAAATGCAAGGGAATGTCTATAACATATAGAAAGGACCCAGTTGGATACGAAAATCTTTTGTCGTACTTTTCGGCCTATGGTCACACAAGAGGCTGAAAAATACAATAAAGATTAGATTATATAATGCAATCTCATTTCGCGAACTACGTAGAGCACTACGGTATTACATGTTAGCCAGCAGCAGATTTTAATTTCACGGTTGCCCCACGAAACGTTAGCAAGCTGGTTACACGTGACGCCTGAAGCTTATGCAAACAGCTTGGCACTGCGCCCGTAGGAGTTGCATATAAATGAAGGTGCTGGCTTGTTTCGCTCGCTGCGTCTGATCGGCACGACTACAGTTAGGCTGTTAATCATTTCATAATCTCTTTTCTGCTCCGGTGGTTTTTGCTGTATACCTTTTCTATGGAACACAAGAGACAAATAAAATAATTACAAAGTTTCCTAGAGGACGGAAATAAACTACTCTCTGTTACCGTTATGAAACTAGCACATAAAACCCGTATATTAATTAATGTTTCATTAATAGCTTTGAAAACTGCTTTTATCCGTATTGATCTCTCTATATACGTACTATATTCGAGAGACAGAGCTCCACAGCTGTTCATCGAGAGACGTCATATTGGCGAGCAGTAACGTGGGTCCCATATGATGATCTCGAATGTAGATTATCCACATTGATCTCACATACCTTGTTCTTTTGATCTATATGACTTTGACTTGCTTCCACATGAACACTTGGATGAAGTGCTTCCGCGGGCGGAGAGTAATGAACGCATGCAATTATTTTTCAATTGTATCAGTGCGTTCTGTTGGTGTATAAACTTATGATTCTTCTTTAGCTCTTGAAGCGAAATAACAATGAAGTACTTCGTTCCGTAATCAATAAACGCATAGTAAAACAAGTAAAAGAATGGAAATCATTTCTTCCCACTTGCACTTAGTGCTCTATGGAGACGGGTGTTGCCAAGCAAAAATAATTATCGCTCTCCAGTCTTATTTCAAATTTTCGGATATTAATTTTCTGAAATACTGCAAGTGCTCTTTACACCCACAGTTCATTGTTTTATACAGAGTTTATTTCTCTTTTCTGTATTTAGCGTTTCGCATGTCGAATGTGTTGTTATAACAAGCGCTATGAACGCTGAAGTTGTTGCTGCCTTATTTTCATAAATGCAACTCGCGTGTAGTTGTAGACCTTCCTCAAATGAAAGTTATTTATTTGCTGCCCTGCGGCCTGCAGGAACAGGCGAGTGACCTTTATTGAGAGACCGTTCAGGGACAAGCAGTGAATGGAACGTTGTATCATGGTACTGTGTAAATGTGCTGACATTTGCAGGTGACCGGTAGCAGACGTTCTGCAGACAGGAACGAAATAAATGCTGGAGTTAACAAAAACAACACAATCTGAGCAAAGGTGCATATACGATTTTGGCACGCACGAAATAGTACTGTCAAATTTTGGTGCCTTAAATAATATACGGACGTGAAAAATTATAACGTAAAATACTAAAAGCGCGAATTGCTGTCTCGCGGTAATTACAAGAAAGCTCTGTCAGGTATTGATTGTTCTCAAAGGAAAGGATTCTAAAAAATCAGATATGAAGTGACGCATGATGGCAATATGTTTACTCCCGTAAAGCTCTTATTCGGATCGTGAAATTGAAAATTTTGAGTAACTGTAACCGAATTTTTTGTTTCAAGAAATCTCTCCCACAGTCATTGGAAGTAGATCAGAAAACTAACTAGATTACTTGTCGAACGTCTACGAAGAAATAATTTCAAAAGCAAACATATTATCTGTGAAAATATCTGGAATATTTAATTTTCTGAATATTGAGGATAATAATATACAAATAGATATTTAGAAGTGAACTGCTGTAATAATACATTTTTCAAAAAATATAAACCTAATGTAAATTTCATTGAAGAGAATTCCTTGACATGTGAAAACCTCGGAAACATGGGAATTTTTTGCTGTTTCTAATTCCGTGAACCACTGACTCATTTATTAATGGTCAGTCATGAAGCTTCGTATTCAAAACTGTTTTTTTTAGGCCTGTTTGCCACCTCTGGCATTCTGTAGACAAAATTTCGTAGTTATGCAATAGAAGTTCCAGTCGTATCTGCGTCTGAGTGATATTTTATCACTAAACTTTAAAAAATTTATATATGTGTTCACTCACGTGGTTCCTTTTCTATGTAAGGCCGCAGACGGGCGCTGGATGGGTGTCACAACTTATTAATATTGTAGAAGATTGCAAAATGGTTAGTAATGAGGAGATAATAATAGAATTTGTGATATGGATGACTGATAACAATATCAAATTGCTGTACTTTGTACAGGACCGGAAGTCGAACCCTTATGCAAAAAAAGGAATGGAGAGCAATCGGACGCAAGTAAGAATTTTGTGTTACGTAGACAGTACTTAGGCATTTTTGAAGGGCCGGAAAGTGATTTCGGCAGATACTGACAACATAATGAAAGGAGCAAAGAGATCTTGGAAAACTGTCCGAAACGTGTCTGAACACCAGAAAACATTAGTTACATGAAAGCCTCCACGAAATTCCAAACCGAATACAACACCGATTATCTGTGCGACTGGACAGTAAAATATCATTTTTTGGGAGTGTTTTCAAAAACAGCCTACTTCTTTATCTTCAAAAAAATTTGTATTTTGCATGAGTTAGTTTCAAGATCAATAGGCATTTGTTTAGTTACGAAGGTGGTTTCGAATGAAGTGGTATCGAGACATTGCATCCTCAATATTTCATTTCTTCAGATGATGTACGATTCTGCCTCTGTCTGGATATTTTAACTCGTGAAACAGGTTCATTACGCATCAAAAAATCCTCACCAGGACCTAGAACAGTCTTTACATAACGTTAATTTTGGTATTTGGTGCTCAGTTTGCTGACCTGTTTTAGTTTGTCCACACTAAACGTAGCATATACATTGGTAAGAATAAAAAAATTCCATTATATGGAAATTTATCTTAAACAGCCAGCCGTCTCTCAGTCCTGCAAATACGGACAAAACTGTTGCGTCCCTGTATTTGCCTGAGCAGAAGATGACACCCAAAACGTTTCGAGGTGCCATTCACCAAAATTGGAATACCAGTTATTCGATATAGAAAGATTGCTTTTTTACGTTTAAGGTTTTCTTCACAGGAACGCAAGTATTGTTGATTAGCTCAGGAGCTTACCTCAGCTGCAGGTTGTCTGCAACTGTTGAGTCTCGGTAGGTGGCCATAAGATGACTTAAAATTTCTGTTCGATGCGGTGAATAGTAACTTGCTCTAATGTCAGTTACTGCAGATGAATGCTAAATGTAATCCTGCAATGTACGAATACAGTGTGGTGGACTAGTTGACACAGTCACATCGATTAAATTGCGAGGCAGAAGGTTGCAAATCGACATGAAATAGATGAAGCGGGTAAGGTGGTTTGTAGTCCAGGCAATGGTCGACTTCGCTCTCCCGAAAGAATTTTAGGAAAGTGTAGTTTGGAGACTGCTTACGGAACACTTAAGCGACTTATTTTTAGTACTGCCTGAGTGTTTAGGATCCTCACCAGGTCGCGATTTACTGGAGAACGATCCTGATCAAACTGTCACTAACGTATATCGCGTGTAAGGACCACGAAAGCAAGATTAGAGAAATCGAGCTCGTTCGGAAGCACATAGACAGTCGTTTTTCATTCGCTTCATTTCCGAGTGCAACAGAAAAGGGAATAATTAGGAATGCCAGAATGTACTCTCTGCAACGCACGAATTATGTATGTAGAAGTAGAAATTAGGCGTGTACGACAAACAGACCAAAAACAGTATTAGTGTGATGGTATTCGCTGTTTGACGTTCTCGCGACGTTTCAAGATATACGGCTTTCAGTAACGATCAGCAAGTGATCGCACCTTGTAGCGCTAACAAGATGCTACATCACTGGTTATCGGAAGTAGATCATGGAGGCAGCGCGGACGACTACGACAACGATGTACAGCTAACCGCCGCGGTACTGTTACACCGGCAAGGTCGCGCCGCTTGTCGCAGAACCGGCTCCCGCCCATGTCGTCATGTTGCTCCTTCTCGTCTGCAGTTAACTCGTTCGTCGCTCGTGAGTGCTCTCTGGAACACGCTGGACAGCTACGCATCTAATGTGCTCGCTTCTGACTCATCAGCTTTATATGTGCGTTGCTGCTAGCTAGGAAACCTTTCAGTTAAATGGCAAGGCTGGCGTCGGCTTAAAATTCATTACTATTGCTATTTCGTTTTCCAACGATGACGCGCCGTGGATATATACACTACTGGCCATTAAAATTGCTACACCACGAAGATGACGTGCTACAGACGAGAAATTTAACCGACAGGAAGAAAATGATGTGATATGCAAATGATTAGCTTTTCAGGGCATTCACACAAGGTTGGCACCGGTGGCGACACCTAAAACGTGCTGACATGAAGGAAGTTTCCAGCCGATTTCTCACACACAAACTGCAGTTGGCCGGCGTTGCCTGGTGAAACGTTGTTGTGATGCGTCGTGTAAGGAGGAGAAATGCGTGCCATCACGTTTCCGACTTTGATAAAGGTCATATTGTAGCCTATCACGATTGCGATTTATCGCATCGCGACATTGCTGCTCGCGTTGGTCGAGATCAAATGACTTTTAGCAGAATATGGAATCGGTGGGTTCAGGAGGGTAATACGGAACACCGTGCTGGATCCTAACAGCCTCGTATCACTAGCAGTCGAGATGACAGGCATCTTATCTGGATGGCTGTAACGGATCGTGCAGCCACGTCTTGATCCCTGAGTCAACAGATGGGGACGTTTGCAGACAACAACCATATGCACGAACAGTTCGACGACATTTGCAGCGGCATGGACTATCAGCTCGGAGACCATGGCTGCGGTTACCCTTGACGCTGCATCAGAGACAGGAGCGCCTGCGATGGTGTACTCAACGACGAACCTGGGTGCACGAATGGCAAAACGTCATTTTTTTCGGATGAATGCAGGTTCTGTTTACAGCATCATGATAGTCGCATCCGTGTTTGGCGACATCAGGGTGAACACACATTGCAAGTGTGTATTTGTCATCGTCTTACTGTCGTATCACCCGGCGTCATGGTATGGGGTGCCACTGGTTACACGTCTCGGTCACCTCTTGTTCGCATTGACGGCACTTTGAACAGTGGACGTTGCATTTCAGGTGTGTTACGACTCGTGGCTCTACTCTTCATTCGATCCCTGCGAAACCCTACATTTCAGCAGGTCCTGTACGGGCCTTTCTGGATACAGAGAACGTTCGACTGCTGCCCTGGCCAGCACATTATCCATATCTCTCACCAATTGAAAACGTCTGGTCAATGGTGGTCGAGCAACTGGCTCGTCACAATACGCCAGTCACTACTCTTGATGAACTGTGGTATTGTGTTGAAGCTGCATGGGCAGCTGTACCTGTACATGCCATCCAAGCTCTGTTTGACTCAATGGCCAGGCGGATCAAGGCCGTTATGACGGCCAGAGGTGGTTGTTCTGGGTACTGATTTCTCAGAATCTATGTAGCCAAATTACGTGAAAATGTAATCACATGTCAGTTCTAGTATAATATATTTGTTCAATGAATACTCGTTTATCATCTGCATTTCTTCTTGGTGTAGCAATTTTAATGGCTGGTAGTGTATATATACACTTGGTGTATGAGAGATGTAATGAGACTGACAACACTGCGAGCCATCTGACAATGCTGTGTTGTTCCACTTGTATAAACATAGACCGGTGTGTTCATCCCTTCCAGATGGTCAGTCCGAGTTTCAGCTCCTTATGATCATCACGTGATTTTTATGAGCACGATCAGTGAGATTTGTTCTTGTTGTATGTTACGAAAATGGAAATGCGGAATTTAGAGCAACGTTACTCCATCAACTTTTGTGTCAATAGGAATCCGCAAGTGTGACCTTTGAAAGGCTGAAACAGACCTATGGGGCACATTTCAAATCGTTTTTCGCTGCACAAATAAGTTTTGGAAGGTCGAGAACGCGTTGAAGATGAACTTCTCTCAGGGAGACCTTTCATCTTCAAAAAGTGACGAAAACATCGAACGTGTGCGTGCTATTGTGAGATCAGATAGACGTTTAACAATAAGGGTTATGGGGACCTATTAAACATTTCCACCGTACATCAAATTTCGACGGAAGTTTTGCACATGTCAAAGGTTTGAGCCAAAATGGTGCCGGAAAACCTTCACAATTGAGCAAATGGTTCAAATGGCTCTGAGCACTATGGGACTTATCATCTGTGGTCATCAGTCCCCTAGACTTAGAACTACTTAAACCTAACTAACCTAAGGACGTCACACACATGCATGCCCGAGGCAGGATTCGAACCTGAGACCGTAGCGGTCACGCGGTTCCAGACTGAAGTGTCTAGAACCGCACGGCCACACCGGCCGGCTCACAATTGAGCAGAAGGACAATTGAAGAAAGGTGTGAGTTGATCTTGTTGAGATGATTGCTAATTACCACGAATGGTTCAGTTACATGGTGGCAAGTGATGAATCATGGGTTTCTTAATGTGATCCTTAGGCAAAGCGGTAAAACGAGAAGTGGCTCACTGGGACATCTCCTCGACCGAAAAAAGCTGGAATGAGCAAATCATAGATCAGAACCATGCTGATTTGCTTTTCTGACAGGGGAGTGTCGTGCATAAAGAATTCGTTCCTCCAGGACAAACCGTCAACCAAGTGTTTTGTAAAAATGTCCTTGGAAAGTTCAGAAAAAGAGTGAATCGTGTGAGACCGGACATTGACGACAAGTGGATGCAACACCATGACAACGACCCATGTCACACTGCCACTTCCATCACGGAATGTTTGATCTCAAAAGGCATTCCCGCTGTTCCACAGTCGCTCTTTTCACCTGATATGAGCTCTTGTGACTTTTTTCTTTTCCCGAAACTCAAAAAGTCTTAAAAAGACGTCATTTTGGAACTTCGGAGGTCACTCATAAGAATGTGACCGACGTGTTAAAGGCTGTATCAGTTGAAGCCTTTCAGCGCTGCTGCCAAGACCGGGAACAATGACTTCGCTGGTGTGTAGCCGCCGAAGACAACTTCTTTGAAGGGCAGAACATTGTTGTTTCAAAAAAATAAGAAATTGGTAGATGAAGAATCGATCTCATTGATTTTCTCACACACCTTGTATACATAAACCGCACAATAACAAACATTAACAAGAACTATTACTACTACTGCTGCGTCGACTACTTCCTGATCGTTACTGAAAGCGATATATCTTGAAACGTCGCGAGAACGTCAAACAGCGAATACCATTACACTCTTAAATCTAGCCTACGTCAAGCAATGGGACGTATTCAGATGGTTCAGACAGCAAAGGCTCCTTGCTGTAGATGAATGACCGTGAAACTAATGACTACGAAGTATCCATGTTGAGGGAAGAAGCGACAGATCTTACTACATTGTGACAGAGCATTTCTCACGTGGTTTGCTACTGGATTTGATAAGTGTCAGCACAATATCCCAAAAGTTTTGGATTCAGATCATGATACGGTTGTACACTGACATATCTGGCTTGGTTGTCCCTCTGAAAGTATTGATTAGTAAGTTAACACCATGACAGGTTGTAGCGGACCAAGGAAACACCATCCCGCGTAACGTATTTCATTGTATAGAACTACCGCGCTTTGCTTTGTTAATGACGGTATGTACCACCAAGACAGTCTTGAATGATACGACATATATGATATCTCCTTTGAGGAAGCGTACCATATGGGCGTCTGAATTCATTGTGAAGTGTCCTGCAGTACTGTTATAAACGATATTTTTCTGTAAACATGTCTCACATCTGTGGCATCACGCTAGTTCGTTGCAGGCTTTGTGATGAATCCTCCCTTCATCTTCCCCGTTTGTCATGCACCTTAATGATTTATCTTCCGACACCCTGTATGTATGAATATTGTTACCAGCAATTTTTATCTGAAATTATTAACATCAATAACAGCCTTAGCTTGTGGATATGCTTCTGGCTAACGACATTATTTCTACTAGTTTACTTTCTTCTTTTCTCGCCAAAGCCGGAAATGTATGTTTCATGAAAGATAGGAGTGCAATTCGTGAGTAACGCTAAGCGACTGTCTAATACTACAAAGTATGGTGTCATTGTTACTTCTTGTTCCTTTTCTCGATTTCAATAATAGAGATACCGCTGTCGAGTTCTAAATAACAGGGGCAAGAATTTCAGGACTGGAAACGCACAATCCATGAAGGAGATATTTTGCATTAGATGTTTCCGTTTGGTGCCTAGTTACATCAGTTCACACAGCGTCATAATATGAGCAGCGTTTTCCGTTTACTTTCCGTTCGACAAATCACCTATATGCTTACGACATCTCATGGACAAGAAGATTGCAACAAATACCTGAAACAAACAATATACACCGAAATCAAACCCTTGTGCGGATGATGTTATATGTTCAACATGACAGAAAATCGATGAGCTGTTTTACGACACTCTTCATAAAATATTCCCAAATTTAAATGTATGTATTTGTGTACAAGAATCGAAGCACTACTAGAGGAAGAAGCAATTTTTCTTTCGCCAATTTTTGACTGATTGTCCACAGGAGAAATGTTCGAGGTGGATGTGCCGGTCACATATGAAATGATTTTTCTAAGGGTTTCTCGTGTTTCCTCGGTGTGACTGATCGTTTGTTTTCTGTTTTGTAGCCATGCTGAAGATTTCATTTTGCGCACAATTGTCAGCTCGGCTGGAAATTCCAAAATATACTATCAGACCTTTGGACCCTTCTACAGTGGTAGCAAAATAAGTTCCTTCCGCGTGCGGAGCGAGAAAAAAACAGTGATTAAGGGGAGAGCACTAACAGAGAGTAATAAGGAAGTGGAATGTGTAATACTATCGACCGCTAACACATGTTTTAGTGATTGATGTTTTCCGCGTTTGTCATAAATAAAGCAAGTGCTGGGACTTATCAGTTGGAAGGGAAACAGCCGACATCCTTTCCCACCCTTGACCTACCGGGGCTTGTGCTCCCTCATTAAAAGAATTTTGCGTCGAGGGGACATTTGTGTACAATCTTCCTTTCTTGCCGTCCGAATAAGGCCAGTTGCTGCAGTAGCTGCTGATACGAGAAAGACAGTCAGGAAACTACTGCATAGCATATTGATGCTGGGTGCCACCATCCAGGAAACTAGACCCTGCGATATCGCACCCTATTCTTGGCAACACGTGTTTATCACGTGCGAGTTTCCCCGCGCCTCACTCTCTGCACGGTTCATCGGGATGGCGCAGTGGTAGTGCACTACACTCGTCTTCGGGAGGATGGCGTTTGAAATCCGTGGCCAGACGTTCAAATTTAAGTTATCTGAAGTTCCCCTACACCACTTAAGTGAACTCCAGGATGGTTCCTTTAACAAAAGCATCCCAGGTTTCCTTTCCCATGTTTCCCCAGTACTAGCTCGTCTTCCGCCTCTAACGACGTCGTCGTCGAGGAAACGGTAATCTCTAGTCTCCCGTCGCTTTCAACACGCCCGCGCAACGGGCGGACAAAGGTTCACGCCTTGCGCCACCGGCAGCGCCTGTCTCGCTTCCGACGGACACGTGCGGTCACAGGTGACATTACCGTCGAAGGCCTGCCCAGCCCTACGCGGCCTTGGGAAACGGGTTGGGTCGGTGGGCGTCGCAGGCCCCGCCATTTCCCGCCGCCCGCGCACTCTCGCTCTCGTTGCTGAACTCGCCTACGGTCCCATGGCTCTCCTCGGTTCTCACGCTGCGCGTTCTCCAACGTCCCATCCGCAGCCACGCGGAGCTGCAGTTCACGTCCTGCTTCCAGGCTGTCAGTTGCACTCTTACGACAGTGTAATTTCAGTTTCCCCCGCCCTTTCCTACACCAGTCGCGAATTCCGTTCGGGAACAACGACTATTGGTAGGCCTCTGTGCTAGTCTCTCTAATTTTACCTTTATGGTCCTTTCTATAAGGAGGAGTAAGCAAATTGTTGGTTGACTCTTTTAATTTTCTACGGAACTGTAACAGTAATCCACAACGTGACGCACAGCGCCTGTCTTGAACGTCTGGCACCGTTGTAGTCAGTCATATCTCGTAGAGATTTCATTCTGACGAGCAGTACTCAAGTATCGATCGATCGAGAATTTTGTAAGCTACCTCCTTCGTGGGTGGACTGCACTTTCTGAGGATCCTTCTGATGAATATGTCTGGCATTTGCCTGCCCTACAATTAGCTTTATGTGGTCTTTCCACTTTAAATCGTTCCGCATGTAAGCTACAAGATGTTCTGCGGATATGACTGCTTCCAGTGATGGTCCTGGAATCGTGTAATCATGCCGTAACCGGTATTCCCGACTGTTTATGCGCAATATATTTAATTTCTTTGAGTGTCAACTGTCAATCCCTGGACCAAGCAACTATCCTCAGCAGGTCTTTCTGCATTACCCCACTGTTTTCCACCGTTAAGACTGCTCTGTACACAACAGCGTCATTCGTGACAGCCTCGTAGTGTTTCCGGCGTTATCCACTAACTCCTTTGTATATATTGTGAACAGTAACGCACCTGCAACATTCTCTTCAGGTACACCAGATTTTGCTTTCACGTGTAAATAATGTCACTAAAAACGACATTCTATTTGTGCTATATTTGCAATATGCTGTTCAATCCAAACAAAAGACTGTCTCTTTGTCCATAAGTTCGTGTTACACCTATAGAGTGAACCGTATCGAACTCCTTTCGGACGTCAAGGCATCAATCTGGGCGCCAATATCCACTGCCTGCTGCGTCTCGTGGACCAAGAGTGGGAGCTACGTCATCGAATATTCAAATAAGAAACTCGCTGACTTAGCACCAGAAAACTCCTGTAATGCACTTAGCTCCATCACGCACTATAATTTCTTAGCGTTTCTGGATGCACGCGAGCCAAGTGATGTCCACTCCTATAAAACAGTGCTAAGTTACTCTCAGGATTTTTATGTACGGTCACTTGGTTAGTACCCATTCCAGTACCGTTGGCGTCAGACCCAATAATTTTGCAGGAAGTCGTTCCATGATGTACCTTTGCACAAACCTGGCGAGATGGCAAGACCCTGGACTTTTATTCAAGATGAGGGCAGTTCAGATCCCTATGCAGTCACCCAGATACGGGTTTCCCGTGGTTTCCTCAACTCTATTAATGATAATCATGGGATGTTTCATAGAAGCACATGACCGATGTTCTTTCTCATTCGTCGAAATCCGATCTTGTGCTCCATCTACAATGATCTCCTCACTGACTGAACGTTGTAACCTATTCTTCATTCCTTTCTTCTTCAAGCAAATAGAGTCTATCGCTGTATACTTGATATTTGTTTTCGGGCGACTTTGTGCTCAGCTACGTGACACAAGCAATTCAGAGATGCACGTTGTAAACGTCGAATATAATTGGACATTTTAGAGCTTATGCCAAATCCATCACTGGTAACGTTTTGAGGGACACAGAAATCTCATTTCACAGTAAATAAGATTCGTGCTAACCTAATTGAATGAAATGGTTCAAGCTACTTTATTTTTATGACCAATTTTGTACAGTTTCGCGTCTGAAGGAGGTCTGTCTTTTTATCGACATACAAATTTCGCGCACTTACTTTCCCGTACTGCTGTTTAGCTCACTATTAATTAGGAGCAGTTGCCATAACTTTTAAATAAATCTTCAGTGGTTGACGCGTTTCTGCACACCTGATTTCTTACCAGAACCGAATTATTCGTAAATTGCACTAATATGGTGTTTCGTGCACATCTATTTTTCGCAAGTTTGTCTATTTCTGCGTTGGTACTGCAACCTACACCCTTTTGAATGTGATCACTGTATTTGTGCCTTCATCTCTCTCTCTCCAGTTTTTACTTCATCACTTCTATTACCAAATTATACCTCGGTGCCCCATCAATCTATCCCTTCTTTTAGTGAATTCGTACCATGAAACTCTATCACACATATTTGTACATAGGTACGAAAGGACAATCACCACGAGCACAAACTACTTAATGAAAGCAGAAATGATGTAGCGACACATTTTATCTGTCGGCTCTGAGTTTTCATGCTGTCGCATCAGGTCTTGTCGGACGAAAACGGTAGCTCCTACAAGAACTGCAACGTACATAGACGTCAAGATATACTCTTAACACGTAACTTGAACTCTTGTCAAATTTTAGGGCACGCACGTAAGTTATTGTGGTGATTCTCTGATACCAAGGTATCCTTAAAGCGAAGTATACATCAAAGAATATTACACCGGAAGAAGTAATGTCTAGCAAAAACCAAGAATCACAATTTTCACGATTTTTTAAAGTTATTGGGACTGGCATAAACAAAAATTATTAGACAAAATATGAAACATGTACTCACGATGGTGTTCATGGTGAGTAGTGCCGTCGAGTCGGAGGAAGTGCCGGCGGAGTGCCCCGAGTGCGGACGATGTGCTCCACTTATATAGCGGGCGCCAGCCTTGTGGGGGAAGAGAGAGAGAGAGAGGGGGGGAGGGGGGCGCGTCCAGGGACGGCGGGGACAGAGACGGAGACAGAGGCAGACAAGACAGAGCCGCGCGCTGCGCCCAGCCTGGCGTCACTCGCCTCCCATCGCCCGCCGCGCCTCCATTGTGTTCCCCACATCCGCGAGGGGCCGCCCCAGCAAACACTCTCGCACCAGGATTCACTTATGCTCTCGCGTTAGGAAAATGGAGGGCCAGTTTCCTTAGGTACTGCTGCAAGACTCCAATGCACTTAAAGAGCGGCACTGTGGAACCAACATAAGTCATTTTTATGTAATTAGTTCCTTCTTCCATAGATCATTTGAAATAACAATTTTTCATCCAAATAATGTGGAATGTATCAATTTGCAGGATATGTACGCTCTATGATCATAATATTGGGACATCCCCCAAAAACATACGTTTTTCATGTTAGGTGCATTGTGCTGCCACCTGCTGCCGGGTACTCCATATCAGCGACCTCAGTAGTCATTAGAAGCCGCGCGGGATTAGCCGAGCAGTCTAGGGCGCTGCTGTCATGGACTGTGCGGCTGGTCCCGGCGGAGGTTCGAGTCCTCCCTCGGGCATGGGTGTGTGTGTTTGTCCGTAGGATAATTTAGGATAAGTAGTGTTTAAGCTTAGGGACTGATGACCTTAGCAGTTAAGTCCCATAAGATTTCACACTCATTCGAACAACATTAGAAATCGTGACTGAGCAGAATGGGGCGCTCCGCGGAACTCACGGACTTCGAACGTGGTCAGGTGACTGGGTGTCACTTGTGTCATGCGTCTATACGCGAGATTTCCACACTCCTAAACATTCCTAGGTCCACTGTTTCCGTTGTGATAGTGATGTGAAAACGTGAAGGGACACGTACAGCACAAAAGCGTACAGGCCGACCTCGTCTGTTGACTGACAGAGACCGCCGACAGTTCAAGAGGGTCGTAATGTGTAATAGGCAGGCATCTATCCAGAACATCACACAGGAATTCCAAACTGCATCAGGATCCAATACAAGTACTATGACAGTTAGTGGGGAGGTGAGAAAACTTGGATTTCATGGTCGAGCGGCTGCTCATAAGCCACACATCAAGCCGGTATATGCCAAACGACACCTCGCTTGGTGTAAGGAGCGTAATAATTGGACGATTGAACAGTGCAAAAATGTGTGGAGTGACGAATCACTGTACACAATGTGGCGATCCGATGGCATGGTGTGGGTATGGCGAATGCTAGCCTGTGTAGTGCCAATAGTAAAATTCGGAGGTGGTGGTGTTATGGTGTGGTCGTGTTTTTCATGGAAGGTGCTTGCACCCCTTGTTGTTTTGCGTGGCACTATCACAGCAAAGGCGTCCATTGATGTTTTAAGCACCTTCTTACTTCTCACTGTTGAAGAGCAATTCGGGGTTGGCGATTGCATCTTTCAACGCGATCGAGCACCTGTTCATAATGCATGGCCTGTGGCGGAGTGGTTACACGACCATAACATCCCTGTAATGGACTGGCCGGCACAGAGTCCTGACCTGAATCCTATAGAACACCTCTGGGATGTTTTGGAGCTCCGACTTCGTGCCAGGCCTCACCGACCGACATCGATACTTCTCCTCAGTGCAGCACTCCGTGAAGAATGGACTTCTATTCCCCTAGAAATCTTCCAGCACCTGACTGAACGTATGACTGCGAGAATGGAAGCTGTCGTGAAGGCGAAGGCTGGACCAACACCGTATTGAATTCCAGCATTACCGATAGAGGGCGCCATGAGCTTGTAAGTCAGTTTCCGCCAGGTGTCCGGATACTTTTGATCACATAGTGTATACATAATTATTAGGTTAATGTATAAGTTCGTAGCGATTTTGTTTTGCATGTTGGTATTCTGGTTGCTATGCGTTTATTTATCGATTGCTATTTGGAGACAATGAGTGGAGCTTTGGACGCTAGAAAATGGAGTGCCAAGTGTAGAACCACAGCGGAGGCACCCACAAACATTTTCACCGTGTGTGGGGATAATGCCATTCGAGAGAGCAAGGCAAAAACGGTTTTCTCGTTTTAAGAAGTATTGTTTTGTCGTTAGTGACTGTCCACGTTCAGTAAGACTTTCGGCCGGCCGGAGTGGACGAGCAGTTCTGGGCGCTACAGTCTGGAACCGCGCGACCGCTACGGTCGCAGGTTCGAATCCTGCCTCGGGCATGGATGTGTGTGATGTCCATAGGTTAGTTAGGTTTAGGTAGTTCTAAGTTCTAGGGGACCGATGACCTAAAAATTAAGTCCCATAGCGCTCAGAGCCATTTCAACCAGTAATACTTTCATTTAAACGCATTAATTCACAGCGATCCGCGGCAGTGTATTCGAGAACTGGTGACCATTCTACCATTGTGCGACATTTGCCTGCAATGGGCAAGGTTCAAAAATCGTGTTCATAGTTACTGTTTGCTCTGAGCCAAAATCACAACAATAAGTGGGTCATATGTGCGTCTCTGCCTGCTCTTCATTAACTGGCTCGTGAACAACAGGGACCATTCCCATCCTGTATCGTTACTGGTGACGAGAAATTGTGTCTTTATGCCAACATAAGGAAGAGAAAGGAATGGTTGAGCCCAAGCAAATCAGCAACTGCCTATACAATGACTTGCACGCATCTGCAAAAGATACTGTAGAGCATTCGATGGAACAGCGACGGTGTGTTGTACTACGAATTGCCTTCCCGATGCGTAACCATCACTGTTGCCATTTGTTGTCAGCAACTGAGACGTCTTGTACACTCATTCGAGGAACAGCGACCAGGAAGACTGGGTGAAATGATGCTACGACACGATAACGCACGCCCGCATTCTGCTAGACCGAAAAAAATACACTATACAGGAATTCGGTTGGAAAGTAATTCCGCGCCCGCCTTATTCACGTGATCTTGCAGCCTCAGATTTTCACCTTTCCGCTCTCTATCGAACGTCCTTCTAGGAACTTCCTTTCCGGATGAAGATGCGCTCCGAAATTGGCTCGACGACTTCTTCAACTCAAAACTACATTATTTGTATAGTCGCGGAATCGAAAAGTTACAGCAGCGTTGGCAGATTGTTTTAAATAGTGAAGGTGAATAAACTCTGTTGAGTGAACTTATGGGGAAACGCTACGAACGTATGCAAAAACCCAGTAGCTACATGATCCATATATCATTTCAACGATTTTTTCCATATACTTTAGATTAAAAAAATCGTTGAAATGATATATGCAGCATGTAGCTACTGGGTTTGTGCATACATACATATATATATATATATATATATATATATATATATATATATATATATATATATATATTTACAGGGTGGTCCATATGATGTTCCGGATGAGATTATCTCGAAAACTATACATAAGGTAAAAAGAGTGGAAAAGACAAGTTCGTAGGGTCAAAGGGGGTCACCAAGTAGCCTCCAGCCCACGCGCCCTTGGGTGGGGCGGGGGGCAACTTTTAAACCTTAAATGTAAAGACCCATTTTTATTGCAGATTCGGATTCTCCATAAAAGAGTAATCAAGTTTCGTCTGAGACATTTTTTTAAACCATTGACAGATGGCGCTGAAATCGAGAAAAAAGTAAAATTGGGGAAGAACTGTGATTTATTTAGAATTATCCGAGAAAGACGCATCAAATCGATTAAAATGTGCAAAAATTCTTTCATTACGCCAAATTAAGCTTTTTTTTTTTTTTTTTTTTTACTAAAAGTATCCTACCCGCCACAGTTTTTGATGGAGGGAGGCGGAATGGTATTAAAATCTCGTTAGGAAACTCTTCACAATTGCATTACTCACACGACTGTGGCGCTACCGTGGCCAAATTACAAACTATGGCTCAGTATATAGGTCGGTGCAATATATATATATATATATATATATATATATATATATATATATATATATGTGTGTGTGTGTGTGTGTGTGTGTGTGTGTGTGTGTGGATGGCTACACGCTGGCTGTTTAAAACTTCCTAAATGGTACTTTTGTCGTAAATTTAACATAAATTGATATACTAAGTCCTACTCGCGCAATTGCATTTAAAACCTGTCCTTTTCAAAAGCTATCAGCTTTTAAACAAAAATCCGTCGGTCTTGCTTCAAGGAGCTGTCCATAAGAAATTATCTTAGGATAGATTTAAAATATTTAAAGCTCGCAGTACTACCTGCCAGACCATTTCTATTGTTGGGCAAAATATCAAAAATGTTTGTACATGCACACTGATCTGAAAGCTGTAATAATGAGTAAAAAAAGTCTTTTGTTTGGTGTTTCAGTGTTCGACATTAATTTTCTTCTCAAACTGTGATCAATTATTTTTGAGGAATTTCATTAGTAAATGTACAGGGTGTTCCTCCCAAGAGTCGTCAGGCGCATCTTCTCTCATGTTTCGGCAGATACGTGCAATTTCGTTTTTTTAGTGTCTAGCAGGAGGCGGGCCAATCAAGTTCTGCTCGTCACATCTTTCACGCAACACCAAGCGTCGATGGAAAGTGTCAGTCTCTTTCCCGTTACAAACAACATGACTTTTTAAACGGAATTTTACGCGCCCATTCGATAGACCGGTCTCAGAGTAGTACGTTGCGTTATTAGTCGTAACGATATCTCTTCACATCGACAGTAAAGCACTTAGAGTAAACGGTACCCAGCGATGACGAAGCACCGCTGCTGCATAAAGCTAGCACTCAGCGCGAGCCAGGGCTGTGCTGCCGCTGTTGAAGTACTGGTTAAAGAAAACATCGATGCAGCAAATATCGCACTAGATTAATCTGGGACCGCTGTATCGAATAGGCTCGTAAAATTCAGGCTAAAATTTTTGTTAGTTTGTAACGGGAAACAAATGAGCAGCAGCTGTTTGGACTGAGTCCAGTTGCACATTGCAATAATGAAATTGCAAATTTGCCGAAACACCAGAGAAAATTCTTAGGAGGAACATTATATAATAAAGATCAGTTAAAATGCGTAACTCTTTCAAGAAGCATCTGCAAGATGATGATTACAGGTGAAAGCCTCATATTACTCCTGCTGCCCACTTGTGTACAATCAATACTTTCTTTCTAAGTGATCAGTTGCCTCAGAAAATTATTCCGTAAGAGTTTACTGGGTGGAAATATGAGGTTCATTTGTCCGCAGCTCGTGGTCGTGCGCTTCCCGCGCCCGGGTTCCCGGGTTCGATTCCCGGCGGGGTCAGGGATTTTCTCTGCCTCGTGCTGACTCGGTGTTGTGTGATGTCCTTAAGTTAGTTAGGTTTAAGTAGTTCTAAGTTCTAGGGGACTGATGACCATAGATGTAAAGTCCCATAGTGCTCAGAGCCATTTGAACCATTTTTTTGAGGTTCATTTTTTTGTTTCCAAGACTAGCAGTTATACGAACAGAAAAGTATCTCAACTTATTTGAGGGTCTGAGTAACATGTCTCTTTCACAACAAGTTTTCGTTAATGTGTACACTCAAAAATTTGGAACATTCTACCTTATTCATGTGCTACATCAGTTGCTAGTATGACCATATTTGTTGTACAAGACTGAACGTAGTGTCTTTTCTCAAAACTAAAGGAACGTCAGAGAACCACTTACTAATTCTTTGAAAGAAAACTATTATCAATTTCTTGTGTTGTTTTCTCTGTGCTGGAATTTATAATAACATAAGTATCGCCTGTAGAAAGCACCAATTCTGCTTGATGAATGTTGGGTGGAAGGTTCTTCACATGTATAAGGAATATCAGTAAGCCAAATTGGAACCTTGTGGGATTTCTTTCGTAATTTCTCCCTGTCACTAAAGTCTTCTGACCTTCTAACATTGTTTGAATTATTCAGCACAACTCTCTGCATTTTGTTCGTTAAGTGTTATTCAAACCAGTTATTTGCAAAGCCATCCATTCCATAAAACGTAATTTTTATAAGAGAGTAACATGATACATACAATCTAGCTCATTGGACATATTACAAAAAATACCAAATGGAAACATTTTACTATCGAAGGCTCGTAATATTTGATGAGTTTTAATATTGTAATGATTATTTACACTGATAGCCATTGAACCTGCAACACTAGGTACAATAGTAAATGACGAAATTTTGCCCTATTCTGCATATATAGTATGCTAGACAGAACACGTAATTATATTTGTAGACTATTGAACCTGGCAATGCTTCACAGCAGCTAAATATGTATGGGATTTGGATGTATTCCCAGATCTCCTTGTCTCCCTTCTCTCTCTCCATCTCCTCCTCTCCCCTCTCTTTGTTTATGTCCTCCTCCTCCCCTTTTTTCTCTCCACCACCTCCCCCCCCCCCACTCTCTCTGTCCATCTCCTCCACTCTCTATCTCTCTCCACCCGTTCCTCCTTCCTCTCTCTGTCCATCTCCGCTCTCCTCCAATCTAAGTTCACCCCCTCCCCCATCCCCCCAGATCTCTGTCCATTTCTTCTTCCTTCCTCTCGCTGACCTTGAGCCTTGTTTATTGTCATAGCCAACGAAGCCTTGATTGGAAAATAAAATGTGATAGGAGACAGATTGATCTGTTATTCAGCCCAAAGTCTACATTAGGCTAGAATTTGACACTTTGGTATTTTGAGTTGGCGAAGTCCACGAATGTGATAGCAAAAGATCTGGTGATGGTGACAGACTGATCTGTAGCTTAGATCGAGGTCTAAGTTAGGTTGTAATGTGACAGGTTTGTTGTGAGTTGGTGAAGCCAACGAACGTGGACACAGATAACTACCTGAAGTGTCTTGGGTTGATGTAGTAAAGGTATTGTACAGTTAGGAGCTTCCTCACTTTCCTTGTCCATGTGTTACTGTAGTGAGTCACTTCTCCGACCGATGTGGTATAGCTGAGAGCGTTCTGAAATCATTTCACTTCGATTTTTCTTACGCCGTAGGAGCAAGTTCCTTTCTTTATCACTTGTACGATGTGATGTGTTGCCCGTTACCTAATAACTTTAATGTATGTTTGTTTTAAAGAGCGTGTTTCGATGGCTAAACCTTTATACTTCGTTTTTATGTATGCCGTAAATAATATGGGATATAGGATTCCTATATTACAAATTTTTCAGCGTTGTTGTGCTTGTTTCACTTGCTACCCACACCCTTTCACTCTGTCTGTGAGTAATCCATAATCACTGAAGATAGCGGTCGGTGGACAGATTGTCTGCTTATCTCTGTAGCAGCAGCATAGCTGTAGGATTTTATACAGGAGACTGTTGTGCCTGGGAACACTTTTCAGACTTTCGCTTCTAGAAACCCTTGTAATAGAAGTTTAACATATTTTCTCTTTCCATTTTGGAATGATAGCATTCACTTTATGTCTGTTTCAGTCTTTTTCTAAAATAACAAAAATTACTCCGAGAAAGAAAGGGTTTCCCAAACAGTACTGTATTTAGTATTGTATGTCTTATATTACTGATGTATTGCACACCACTAATCAATAAGTGAAATCAAATTTTTTTTAAATCGTCGAAAACCAGATACAGGTTAAAAAATTTTGAAATAAGTAGCCCAAATTTTTATTTTCATGGCGTGGGAAATTGTTAAGATATTAAAAAATTTATTTAACTTGGCGCCCTGCGGTGGAAGACTTCTTGCGTTTCAAGGTACAAGATGGTGCACGACTGATGAAGTTTGGCTTGACAGTCCATATGTAACTAGTTTTAAAAATATGCAGAATTTTATTCACAATAAAACTCTCTAACTGAAGAATTAGCAATATTTCCCAAATAGCTTTAATATAATATACAGCACTTAAATACGTCACACATAGAAACGCTGCACAAAACACAATCTCATGTCTTACAACAACAAAAACAGTAAAAAGTGCCGGAATGGTGATCTCTAGTGCGTGTTCCTTCATGTGATTCTAAATTCGGTCATTAAATCGAAACACCGAACAGGTAACATCACGTGCCCCTAGGCACACTATCCTCCAGGTGCAACACTCTGCGCTACTTTGTTTCATTATTTGCTTTATATCCCCAGTTTTATTTTGTACATGGAACAAATCTTTATTAATTTTGCAAATTATTATACGTAATAATATGTCTATCGAAAATTGAGATGTAGAAATGTAACACAGAAATTTTGTCTTTCGCTGTATCTGGAGTTTCTTCCATCACATTAACATGTTCACGCCGGTGCTGCCAATTGTGTTTCTCGCCTTGGGTCGACGGTCGTATTCGAATGTCCTAGGCCACCATTTTAAAATAGTGACCTTTTATTTTTAAAATAACGAGAGATCACATAAAATAATTGTACGCTAAATTAACCACGAATTATGTGTCTCATTTGTTCAGAAAGCTATCTCGTTGAAGGGTCGCACAAAATTGTATTCAGAACTGTTCGTTGCGCCTGGCTGATAGGCAATACAACATACGGTATTGTATTGCAGGTAGCATAATTGGTAGACTCAAGCATAAGCAACCAATGGTACAAGCCACCCGATCGTAAGATCTAAATGTGAGCCACGTCGCGTGAACGTGTTAATGAGAGTTCGGCACTTTGAAACACTTAGTCTCAACCAACCATTTTGCGCTCTTCTTTCTTCTTCTCCTTCCTCTTCTTCTTAACTATGGTAGTGTGGTCACTGTGTTCAGATAACTGCCAAATAAATTTGCTAGTTCTTATAGAATTTTGTTGTTTGACATTCTAATTCTTTGTGTGAACAATAATCGTTGACGACGGCCAGCCAATGTGAATTATGCAAGCGGCCGTGTTAGACAGTTGTGAATTATGTAAGAGCCGTGTGTACGATCATCCAGGAAGCTGCGATGTTTTTGGATTGTAGGGGTATCGCATCTTTTGCGACCTTACCATTTCCATTAAGTCGACACAGTATGAGATTCTGCGGTCTGTGATCGCAAATCTCATTCGGATGTATAACCAGAATTCAGATGCGGTTTCGCAAGTGAACCTGTGAACAAACGTGTCGAGGAAACCACATGGGTTGGTTCAAATGGCCTTGAGCGCTATTGGACTTAACATCTATGGTCATCAGTCCCCTAGAACTTAGAACTATTTAAACCTAACTAACCTAAGGACAGCACACAACACCCAGTCATCACGAGACAGGGAAAATCCCTGACCCCGCCGGGAACCGAACCCGGGAACCCGGGCGCGGGAAGCGAGAACGCTACCGCACGACCACGAGCTGCGGACGAGGAAACCACTTGTTTCACATGTGAAAATTCTACTGGGGTGGGTATTGTGCCTGTCCCGTGGCTTATTCATGGTGAGTAGGGTGATAACATAATTCGAAGGAACTGAGTTGTTTCTGTTGTTGCAACTACAAAAATGCCTGAGTTTTTCACCAGATGCGATTCGCTTTATTGAGGTAAAACATCATCAGTGGCCTGTAATTGAGTTATTTACAGTTTTGATTTGCTTTTTAGATCGAAAAACAGTTCGTTAAGAATAGGTTCGTTTGTCCTTACGGTGAATTTTTTGCTGATTTCTCGCTTACATCGGGAAGCACCGTCTGCTAGCACATCGTTGTCTTTCTGCGTTAAACACTGATAATTTAAAATCTAATCTAAAAATTAGACCAAAATTATCAGTGTCTAGCACAGAAAGAACGGATGTGCTAGCAGACGGCGTTTCCCGATGTAAGCGAGAAATCAGCCAAAAAATCATCGTAAGTACAAATCAACCTATTCGTAACGAACTGTTTTTCCATATAAAAGCAAATTTGAATGTAAATAACTTAATTACAGACCACTGATCTTGCTTTACCTCAATAAAACGAAACGCGTCTTGTCAAAAAATTACGCATTGTTGTAGTTGCAACGACAGAAACAAAAATACCCTCAAGAATTATAAAGCAACTACTGACACTATGGCCACACAAATGAAGAAGCAAATAATATATGTTGATCATTTAAATAAATAGTAATCTTTCATCCCTTCCTACATTTTGTGGCTGCTGAAATACTGCCCACTTACGTATCCACGCATGTAGTAGATGCCATGCCAGTTTGACGACTGCTTCATGCCACTTTCATGGTGTTGCACTTTTCATCGTATATGCAGACGATTAGTTTCGTTCAAGCAACTATCTTCAATCCACGGTTTAACAATACATCGAGTTTAACAAGGGCACCTTGGCGTCAAATACATAATTGTTTTTTGGTTGCTGCATCTGTCACACATATTTCCATTATCTCCGAAATTATCCACCAGTCACCAAGCGATAAACTTGACATCCTAATACAGTGTTAAGCATCATATACGGCAAATGTAATATCACTTACTGTTTATGGTTCGACTTTGGCCACACATTATGCTTAACACTATATTAAACTCTCAAGTTCTGGACTTGGTGACGGCTAGGAAATGTCTCAGTTGCAGGATACATCTATGACAGATGCAGCAACTAAAGAACTACACTGAAGTGACAGAAGTCATGGGATACCTCCTGATGTGTCGAACCTTCTATTGCCCGGTCTAGTGCAGCGACTCGACGTGATATGGACTCAACAAACCGTCGGAGGTCCCCTGTAGAAATATTGAGCCGTGCTGACTCTATATCCGTCCATAATTGCGAAAGTGTTATCTGTGTAGGGTTTTGTGCATGAAGTGACGTCTAGGTTATGTCTCATAAATGTTTGATAGGATTCATGTCGGACGATCTTGGTGGCCAAAATATTCGCTCTTATTGTCCAGAATGTTCTGCAAACCAATTGTGAACAATCTTGGCCCGATGATATGGCGCGTCTTTGTTTGGGAACGTGAAGTCCATAGTGTCCAAGGAGACGAACATAAAACATTTCGAGTCAAGGATCGGTTCAGTTGTAGTGCCCAGTCCATTCCACGTAAACACACCCCTCACCATTATGGAGCCACCACCAGATTGCACAGTGCCTTGCACTTGGGTTGTTCGCGGGATCTGCGCCACTCTCGAACACTACCATCAGCTCTTACCAACTGAAATTGGGACTCATCTGACCAGGCCATGGTTTTCCAGTTGTCAAGGGTCCAACCGATATGATCACAGCCTATGAGAAGCGATGCACGCGATGTCGTGTTCTTAGCAAAGGCAATCGCGTCGTTCGTTTGCTGTCATACCACATTAACGCCAAATGTCCTAACGGATACGTTCGTCGTACGTCCCACATTGACTTCTGCGGTCATTTCAAGCAGTGTTGCTTGTTCATTAGCACTGACAACTCTACGCACACGCCGCTGCTCTCGGTCATTAAGTGAAGGCCATAGACCACTGCGTTGTCCGTGGCCAGAGATAAATCTAAAAATTTGGTATTCTCAGCACACTCATGGTGCTGTGGATCTCGAAATATTGAAGCCCCTAATGATTTCCGAAATGGAATGACCTACGCGTGAAGCTCCAACTACAATTCAAAGTTTGTCTTGCGGCCATAATCACGTCGGAAACCTTTTCACATGAATCACCAGTCCGCCAGCTTAGCTGGGTGGTGACTTGCTTGCCTCCCATGCACTGAGCTCGGGTTCGATTCCCGGCAGGGTCGGAGATTTTCTACTCTCATGGACTGAGTGTTGTGTTGTCCTTACCATCATCTCATCCTCAATGCTGGCCGCCAGTCGCCCAATGTGGCGCCGACTGAAATAAGACTTGCATATGGCGGCCGAACCCGAATGGGATATCCCGGCCAACAGTGCCATATGATCTTTTCATTTACCTGAGTACAAATGTCTGCTCCGCCAATGTACTGCCTTCTTATACATTGTGTACGCGATACTACCGCTATCTGTATATGTGCGTATCGCTATCTCATGACTTTTGTCACCTTAATGTGTTAAACTGTCAATTTTTGCTCTTGGTGGCTGCTGGAAATGTGTAAGATGTAGGACACATGTGTGAGAGATGCAGCAACTAGAGAACTATTATGTATTTGAAGCCAAATGATCTTTCTTAAACTTGTAATGTTAAACCATGGCTGGAAGATAGTCACTTGAGCAAAACTGGTGGGTTAGATATAGTCTACTGGCCATTAAAGCTGCAATACCATAAAGGTGACAAGCAAAAAAGTTCATCTTTCGAAGTTTTCAGTACTGAAGAACAAGACCACTATCCTAATATTACTCCTCTGAATATTTTGCTTTCTCAGAACGGTTTTTCCTGTGCGTACTACTATCAAAAGTGAAAAGAAAAATAATTTCTCCACATTGCCTCCCAAAATGCGGCTTGTGACGGAGGTAGCCGCTGGCCTACCGAGTAATCTGTGACCGGTTTTTGAAGTTCAGACCGGTTCTCTGATTTATAACGGCCGCAATATAATGAGTGGAAAATACCGTCTGGATCACTATCTTTTTTTATTGATGTTGATCAGTTTCGATCTGACTAGCAGATCATGGTCAGATCTTAGTTGAGTAAAGGAAAAATGAAGTACGTAAATGTAAAAATTATGTAAATGTAACACTGTAAATAATACCGACAATGGTACTACAAATAACAATGGACCTTTATGAACTTTCTTTTATCTATCGCTGCGAGCTGCATTTTGTCGGTGTCGGAAGACTGTAACAAAACTACGTAAAAAGGTACAGGGGATGCAATGGGGAAGGTTACATAGTCAATCACGAAGATGTACACAACTTAACGTACAGTGAAAAGAAGATTATTTCACCATAAAATGAATATAATTATGAAAATCAAGAACACATTAACCTAATAGATTTCAGTATGTACGAGGTGTTAGTAGATGAAAGTAAAAATACAATTGCAGAAAACACTCTCACAGTAAACTGTAGACTGTACATTTTCGTAAGTGTTTATACATTTCGTAAGACAGAAGATGCGAAGTTAACTAGCAATTAATTAACACATCTCACATTTCATTATTCTGCGAGGGCTATTCGGCAGTAAGGTCCGATGAGTCGCGAAATGGAAACCATAGTGAAAATCAAAAATGTTTTATTTGCAACAGTTAGCTGCACCTTCAAGTTACTTCCCTACATAGTCGCCGCTCCGACTTAGACATTCATCGTAACGTTGTACGGACTTTCCAATACGCTCGTCATACAAGACAGCCGCCTGTGCTTTCTGCCATTTCTCTGTGCTGGTCTACAACTCGTTGTCTGTGCCAAAATGCTGTCTTCATAGCGTCCGGTTAATGTGAACAGAGATGAATCTCAGGAGGAACCAATTACGGGCTGTATTGTTGGTGATCAAACACTTCCATCCAAACGCTGCAGGAGCATCTTCATTGCCCTGCAGAGTGCTCCCGAGAATCGTTATGAAGAAGGAAACGCATGACAGTTATGTGGGCTGGCATAACACCAGGCGAAATCTCTCACCAGGCCCTCGTACATGGTGGGAGACACTGTTTTCTAGTCATCTTTATGGGCTCGCTGTGTGCTCAGAACTGAAACGAGCGACATGGTGCGATCTACAGGAGTACTAGAGACACTAAGCAACATATCTGTGCAATGCTTCATCGATTTTCACTGTGGTTTCTATTTCGCACCCGATCGAACCTTACTTTCTGAATAGCCCTCGTAGTAAAATGCAAAATTGATGATTGCATTGAATAAACAATGCGATCGTCCTCTGGCGAATAGACACTACTTCTGACCACCGACACCAAAATGGAGGAAATTGGTGTCCCAGAAAGTACAGAAGAAGAGAAACTGAACGGTTGGGTCCCAGTTAAGAAAATGATCTTAACCTTATGATCTGTCTGATGTCGCTTCTTGTTGAAATGCAGAAACGCCCTTCGCCTAGTCGTCCGACATGTCTGCAGTCATCTTCTTCAACTGATAGTTGTTCGCTGGTAGACGCAAAGCGTCGAAAGACGCAGTGCAGCAGGCGACTCAGTACCTAATATCTTCACTTCCGGTGGACAAGGAAGTGCCACCTACGGAACAGGCCTAACATTGTTAACAATGACGTTATCGTGTCTGCTTCCGGACTAGTGCTGCACATACGATGACAAATTGTCTGTGAAGCTTAGGCAGTGTTAAATTATGCAAATGTTTCTCGTTCATTTCATTTTCAACGTGACGTTTTTGACTTTTATGAGGACTTACAAAGAAAAATGAGCTAAATATTTCTCGTAATAATATCAACATGCAAAAACTGACTAATTGTACAATTCAAGATTACTAATAATAAGCATCATCCTACGATGCTTCACTTGAAAAGTGGAATTGTATCTTTTTGATTTACAAGGAATGACTTCAGTAGATAAATGAATAGTTTTGTATAATATAAGAAAAAAATTTATAGCTTTTTTATTTACAAAATAGGTAGCTAAAATATATATACGAAAACATCCTAGACAAGGGTACCCTTGCAAGAAATTTTTGGCCTGTTATGCACCATTTGTACACAAAGAGATACTTATTTCGAAATCTTTCACCTAAATAAGATTTTCCACTGTGAAATGTGAACTTTATTTCACTTCTTCCAGAACTTATGGTTATGTCTTTATTTTAGCTGCATGCGTGATTTTTGACCTTACTTGATCAGTATGGTTTTTAACGAAATTGTTTAGTATAATATCACTTGCAGTGTGCATGACTCGTTCATGGGTCATATTTGCTGAACGCAAGAATGTCCCAATAAAATATTGGCAAACAGGTTTCTGTCACTTTTTTAAAAAAAAGAAAAAACGGTGTGCTGATTCTCGCTTTGCCGAAACTACACCCTGAACTTGTTGAGTAACATGTTAATCACAGTAAGTATATAAGATGCATGAAGCACCTCATCCTCATTTGGGTGTCGAAGAGCACATATATCGGCAGCAGCAATTAAAATACAGCCTGGCGTCTTATCTCTTGCATCACTCTGTGCAGTCAGAAATTAACGGTTTTTACATGCATAGGAACAGTATCCTGCTACGTATTAAATTGAGAGGCCACATTTCGTCATAGATTGCATTCACGTCATTTGTATCTATTATACAGGGATTATATTCCGACGTATCTGTCACAGCATGATCTTCACAAGTAGAAAAAACTGCAGGGTCACGTATGTCCATCAAACCATGACTTCTCAGTTTCTTTTTTTTACCCCCAAAATTATAAATTTGAGTCAGCCAACTGTCGATACTGGCGAAAATGAGTCTCCTAATTGCCTGTTCGTGCTTTCCATGGTAGGGAGAAATTGTGTCCACAATCAACTTCCAACAGTCTTCAGAATGTTCAAATGGCTCTAAGCACTATGGGACTTAACATCTGAGGTCATCAATCCCCTAGACTTAGAACTACTTAAACCTAACTAACCTATGGACATCATACACATCCATGTCCGAGGCAAGATTCGAACCTGCGACCGTAGCAGCCACGTGGTTCCGGACTGAAGCGCCTAGAACCGCTCGGTCACAGCGGCCGGCCAACAATCTTCAGTTCATGGTATCAAATTGTTAAGGTGCCTGTATAACGCGTTTCCAGAGTTTCTCTGTCTTTCTGAAGTTGATCAATCTGCAGCAGCGAATTAATAACACTTTGTCAGTGGGCATATTGGTGTGGCCTGACGCATGGGAACGAGCACCTTGGAAATGGCATAGCTGGTCGCCTTTTTGCGTGCTGCTGTCGTGAACATCTATGAGAAAGTGGTTGAAGGACTGTGAAAACACGAGTAGACGGCGAGGTGCTGGACGTTGACGTCCCATCACAGAGAGTGTAAATCAGGACAGGCGGCGATCTGTGGCAGATCTGACGACAGAGAGCACTGCTGGTGCAGGTGCAAGTGTTTCGGATCTCACCGTTCAGTGCACAGTGTTGGACACAGGGATCCGCAGCAGACGAACCCCCCACATGTTTCCATGTTATCAGTTGCAAATACAGCCGGTACTTCAGCAGAGTTTGGCGCCCTTCCTTATGTATGATTTTCTTAAGAAGCTACATCGATGGATATTTCGTTTTCTGCAGTCCTGAAGCGTAGAAATATCCAGCTATAGGCTGAGAATTATAATGTTCAAAGAGATGAGTTCGAGCCGTGGCTGGCTCGAATCCTGCTTGTCTTGGGTTAAACCGTGGTTGCAGTCCTGTGTTTTTATTTCTCCTGCGGTTATCGCGATAATGTTTCTGTCCTATCCGTGAGTGGCAGCAGCAGCGTGTATCGATACTAGTACTGCTGTACTATCTTTGGTGTGGCGGATATAGTTTCCGGCTGGGCGGTGTGTGACCAGTCGGTCGGTTGGCGTGGACCACCAAGAAAGTCTCCGACGGGAGTACTTTGGCCGGGGCTGCTGGCGGTCTGCACGTGCGGTTGGAGTGTGAGGTGCTGCTTGCGAGTGCTGCGAAGTTAGTCGCCCACCGATCTTGGACACGAAAGTGGAGTCCTCACTTAACCTACTATCGAGCCCAAACTGCTTACATTTCTTCGTTTG
The DNA here is from genome assembly GCF_023864345.2 of Schistocerca serialis cubense. NCBI lineage: Eukaryota > Metazoa > Arthropoda > Insecta > Orthoptera > Acrididae > Schistocerca > Schistocerca serialis. The sequence continues at coordinate 216,788,092 of NC_064639.1, read as the reverse complement.
ATCTTGGTTGTCGCTTTTGGGACATTCCCGGGAGCAAAAACGTGTATGTATTCAAGGACTTAGATTCCAGCCGTCTTCTGTGGAGTTTAACTTAATTTATTCCCTGTTATTGAAGTTGACGTTCCGGTTACCTGCCCTGGTCATTGACGTAATTTTCGGCAGTGTGTTTTCCTCGTCGAGTTGTTGCTGTCCAGCGCGTCGTGTAGTTCGACAGCCGAGGTGTTGTTGGTTGTTGTGTGCGCCAATATTCTGTGTGACGTTGTATTGAAATCTTGTGGTCGTTTTGCTGGTTGCGTGGAGAGGAATTGATTTTGTTGATTGGTCGGTCGGCTGTCTGTCGGTTGGGCTGCCTTCAGATTAAGAAGTCGTTGCATAGGGTGCCTGTCTCACCTAAACAGGCGTTAGTGTTACAATCTCAGTCCGACCCTTGGAAACTTCTGAGCGCCGTTCCTTGTGTGTTACATGGTAATTTACCTGTTTGGGTTTTAGTTATTTGGTTGATGTGTGGCCTTCATCCTAGTATCAACATCTCTTAAAATAATGTTCTTGTCTTCTCCTTAAGGCATGAGATTGTTATTCTTTTATATGGGGCCTTCAGCCGAATTTTACATGAGATGTTTTAAGATAAGGCCTTCTGCATTTTAAATCGAAACTCTTTTTCTAGACCTTAAGCCGTTAAACATTTTTTGTTGATATGTGGCCTTCAGTTGAGTATTAATATCTCTTAAATTAATGTTCTTGTCTTGCCATTAAGGCATGAGATTGTTGTTCTTTATAGGGGCCTTCAGCCGAATTTTGTACGAAATGATTTAGATACGGCCTTCTGCCTTTTAAAATTGAAACTCCTCTTTCTAGGGCTTAAGCCGTTAAATTATTTGCTGATGTGCGGCCTTCAGCCAAGTTTTAATATCTCATAAATTAAGGTTCTTGTCTTGCCCTTATGGCATAAGATTTTTATGCTTTTGTATGGGGCCTTCAGCCGAATTTTGCATGAAATGTTTTAAGATAAGGCCTTCTGCCTTTTGATTGTAACTCTTCTTATTGCTTAATATGCGGCCTCCAGCCAAGTTCCATTAAAATTTACTTGCTAAGGCCTTCAGCCCGTTTAGATTGAAGATTTAGAAAATATTTTTGGGTGAAACCTCCAGAAGTACCTTGTATTTCAATTTCTTGCTTAGCCCTTGTGCCATGGATTTTGAGTGTGGCGTTCAGCCGATCTCAAGTTAATCAAGGGAGGTCGATTAAAGTTTTGTGTGTTTGCATCCTTGTTGTAATATTGTGTGTTGATGAATAATGTTTGTATGTTGAGTGCAACTGACAGAAACTTATTTTGGCCCCTTTCCACAACCTAATCCGCTCTGTCCTGTTAGCCCAGGCATTTCAGATTGGTTTCCTTTTATGTATTTCGAAAATTTTTGGGAACCAATTTTCAGTGTATCTATTCTGTTACGTTTGATCGTTTTTGCCATATTCGCCACTTTCTGGCTTACGCAGGTGTGGGTGACTTATCATGATTTTGTTATACATAGTAGATGGAAGGCTGCTACTTTTTACAGCGACTGGCCACATCTTGTCCTGTGTTTTGTATAATTACACTGTCTTTCTAGGATATAAGGCTCTTGAGAGTTCTGTTGAACACTGCTGAAAGAAGTGGAGTAATGACTAATATTCAGAAGCTGCATTAACTACTTAAAACTAGTACTGTAGAATTCTTTTCCTAGATGAATTTATAAGTATACTGGTACCCGCTTGCTTTTTCTGTATATGTTTTGAATTGCGTTTGCAGCTGCATGTTTAACCTGTCAACAGCCAGACGAACTTCAGGTCGCCTCATGCATTAACTATTGACAGTCTTGTGCCACTCTTTAGGCATGACGTGTTCTGATATGGGAATGATGTTTTGGCGAATTGTGATGTACATAGTAATTTTTAATTCTGATTTGCCAACACATCGCTCATTTCATATTTTATTTACTTGTTAATTCAATGGTAACATTTGTGTAGCTAGCACAAGATGTTTGTAATAACATTTTTGAAGATCTGAAGATAGTAATTTAGTTTTACGGAAACCAGTTACCTACAGTAAAGTTTTTTATAGCGATCTCGGCCATGAAGTTCTTGTTCGCCTAAGTATCACTACAAGTCACCCTTGCGAGCTCAACATGAGTAGCCGGCCGGAGTGGTCGAGCGGTTCTAGGCGCTACAGTTTGAAACCGCGCGACCGCTACGGTTGCAGGTTCGAATCCTGCCTCAGGCATGGATGTGTGTGATGTCCTTAGGTTAGTTAGGTTTAAGTAGCTCTAAGTTCTAGGGGACTGATGGCCTCAGAAGTTAAGTCCAATAGTGCTCAGAGCCATTTGAACCATCAACATGAGTAAATTCGCAGTTTACAGGAGTGGAAGGAAAAAGGGGAAAAAGACATATTTTACGAGGACTTTTTTTCTCAAAACAGCATCTCATAATTAATGTTATACTGATATTTGAAAAAGTCGATTTCCAGTCCTTTTCCTACTGCTGATAGTGGTGATTTCGTGTTAACAACGAATTTATTTTCTCAGTGTGTCTGGCAGGCTACCAGCTTAAGGGAAATGGCGGGATGTTTCATTCGAAAAGGTACGGCCGCTTCCCTTCTCCATCCTTCCCCAATCCGTGCTCTGGTTCTGATGACCTCAGTGTCGACGGGATGTCAAAAAATAATTTCCTCCTCCTCCTCTGGCAGGCTGCTGAATGCTACAGCGTGCGCAGTAAACACCACGAGTAACTTTCTCGTCCCCTACTAGAATAGTAGTTCCTTTTTGCGGCACAAAATTACTTAAATCGCCTTTAAATTCTTAGAGGTATACGAATGCTATGTTTGGTAAGGTATAGGATTGATAAGCATGGCACATCGGTTGCTGGAGCGGAATGTTGACCCCATTTGTGGATACAAAAATTTATTTTCGCCACGTTAATTAAAACAGTGCACTGGTAGCAACACAATGATTAATTAGCATTTGCAAATTGCGGCGATTTACACCGTTTATTCAATTGTATAAAAGCAATGAGAATAATTTTAAAAAAATTTAAAAGAGAAACAGCCTTGTGGCGCAACTTTAAATTAATAAAAAATTACTTTACACAAATACACTCCTGGAAATTGAAATAAGAACACCGTGAATTCATTGTCCCAGGAAGGGGAAACTTTATTGACACATTCCTGGGGTCAGATACATCACATGATCACACTGACAGAACCACAGGCACATAGACACAGGCAACAGAGCATGCACAATGTCGGCACTAGTACAGTGTATATCCACCTTTCGCAGCAATGCAGGCTGCTATTCTCCCATGGAGACGATCGTAGAGATGCTGGATGGTAGTCCTGTGGAACGGCTTGCCATGCCATTTCCACCTGGCGCCTCAGTTGGACCAGCGTTCGTGCTGGACGTGCAGACCGCGTGAGACGACGCTTCATCCAGTCCCAAACATGCTCAATGGGGGACAGATCCGGAGATCTTGCTGGCCAGGGTAGTTGACTTACACCTTCTAGAGCACGTTGGGTGGCACGGGATACATGCGGACGTGCATTGTCCAGTTGGAACAGCAAGTTCCCTTGCCGGTCTAGGAATGGTAGGACGATGGGTTCGATGACGGTTTGGATGTACCGTGCACTATTCAGTATCCCCTCGACGATCACCAGTGGTGTACGGCCAGTGTAGGAGATCGCTCCCCACACCATGATGCCGGGTGTTGGCCCTGTGTGCCTCGGTCGTATGCAGTCCTGATTGTGGCGCTCACCTGCACGGCGCCAAACACGCATACGACCATCATTGGCAACAAGGCAGAAGCGACTCTCATCGCTGAAGACGACACGTCTCCATTCGTCCCTCCATTCAAGCCTGTCGCGACACCACTGGAGGCGGGCTGCACGATGTTGGGGCGTGAGCGGAAGACGGCCTAACGGTGTGTGGGACCGTAGCCCAGCTTCTTGGAGACGGTTGCGAATGGTCCTCGCTGATACCCCAGGAGCAACAGTGTCCCTAATTTGCTGGGAAGTGGCGGTGCGGTCCCCTACGGCACTGCGTAGGATCCTACGGTCTTGGCGTGCATCCGTGCGTCGCTGCGTACCGGTCCCAGGTCGACGGGCACGTGCACCTTCCGCCGACCACTGGCGACAACATCGATGTACTGTGGAGACCTCACGCCCCACGTGTTGAGCAATTCGGCGGTACGTCCACCCGGCCTCCCGCATGCCCACCATACGCCCTCGCTCAAAGTCCGTCAACTGCACATACGGTTCACGTCCACGCTGTCGCAGCATGCTACCAGTGTTAAAGACTGCGATGGAGCTCCGTATGCCACGGCAAACTGGCTGACACTGACGGCGGCGGTGCACAAATGCTGCGCAGCTAGCGCCATTCGACGGCCAACACCGCGGTTCCTGGTGTGTCCGCTGTGCCGTGCGTGTGATCATTGCTTGTACAGCCCTCTCGCAGTGTCCGGAGCAAGTATGGTGAGTCTGACACACCGGTGTCAATGTGTTCTTTTTTCCATTTCCAGGAGTGTAGTACTCTAAGATAACTGCAGATCTCAGCTCACTCGTTGTGAAATTAAGTCAATTATCAGGCCTTGTGAGCATGAAAAATAACAATTTGTAAAAGCTATTAGATTTCAAAAAGACTCAAATAGCAAGATCTGGTAAATACGTGAATTAACTATTATGGAAAATATTCGGCAATATGATGTTATGATACAGTGAAAGATATACACATTGTCGACGTTTGGCGTTCACATCGGTCGCGCGTCTGAATTCCGTGCTCGAGAGTTCAAGTGACAACAACAGGCAGGATGGCCTGCGCACAGCAATAACGGCTTCTAGAACACACAAACCGAGTATTAATACACAGTTCACTAAAATACTAAAACCAACAGCGAAGCACTGAGTAGCGCCAAATGGAGGAATAGATGTTAAACGTTACAGTGTGACAACTGCAGTTACTATTAAAGCAGTAGTTCATTAAACAATCTTCAATGACATTTCACTTGATAAATTTATAAACTACAACTAGCTCAAGGTGATAATGACCAGACAATCTGCACACAACCTTAAATACCAAAGCATCGTTTGAAGCCGCAAAATTGTTACTATAATAGTTGCCAGCAGGGGAAAAGTTTGCAGTTCCAATTTAAATTAGCAGCAGAAGTTTTATACTGAGAATAAACTTTTGTTCATAAAATTGAACACTTAACATATTAACAATAATAATAAAAAGGGAATATCGGCCACACTTCTAATTCAAGATAAACGCAACGGAACCAGGGCATAGCGCATTACATGGACTTGCAGTACCAAGTATCCCGGACCAACGTCCACGTGGTTTAAGGAATGACTAGCGAAAATCAATGTGGCTACGCGGAGCATCACAACCAAAAGTTCCACTACCAAATGGCTCACGATTTTAAGTTACCCCCGTAGCTCGCGGTTAACATGCACGCCAGGGTAAACTCCCGCACTCTCCTCAGGATTCAAGACGGACACGACTCTTAAACAGAGCCTATGTGTTGACCGGTGGCTGCTTCCGCACTCCAGTTCCGCTCACTGCCAGACCCAGACACCAGAATGTCAGCACCGTGCGTCTTCGCAGTACACCAAGCGCCGACTGACTACTCGCGATGTTCTGTGCGCTGACTGCCCTCTGTCACTGCCCCCGACCGAGTCTCCGTCACTGCCGCTGACCGAGCCTCTCCTCGCGATCCGCGACCGTCCTAAATAGAGGGCACTAGACAACCACGATTCCACAAAGCGCGTAACTTCGACAGCGAAACTATCCTGCCAATTGCCATTAACCCTTTAAGGCCATTGAGTACACTATGAAGTTGCAAATAAGGCATTTGCAACAGTGTTTTCTCTTATCTGCCAAGCGTTCGCGGGAGAACTTGAGCCGAGCACGGCTCTTGCTCCTGCCATTTATTGTTGTCATCTTCTGTTACGGTGCTGCCACCTTGTTTTCTAATTCCATTTGCTGGCGTCACTAACTTCCTGCCTTACTTGCCCGTGAGCGGCAGCAGCAGCAGCGCGTAGCGGTAAGTGCACTGTCGTACCTTCTCTGGAGCGACCGATAGTGTTTCCGGGTCGTCGTGTGTCTGGCAGTCAGTTGGAGACGGACCAGCAGTGCAGTCGGGACGCAGCAGCAGTGAAGTCGGGGGCGGAGCGTCCGTGAGGCGCGGACAGCCAATGCTTGCCGGCCGCTGGCGACACACGTGAACTGTCCGACGGAGGGAGATTGCAGCGGGACGACCGTTGGTTGGTAGTTCGGTTAGTCGTCTTATCGGCCGATGTACAGGGTTATTACAAATGACTGAAGCGATTTCACAGCTCTACAATAACTTTATTATTTGAGATATTTTCACAATGCTTTGCACACACATACAAAAACTCAAAAAGTTTCTTTAGGCATTCACAAATGTTCGATATGTGCCCCTTTAGTGATTCGGCAGACATCAAGCCGATAATCAAGTTCCTCCCACACTCGGCGCAGTATTTCCCCATCAATGAGTTCGAAAACATAGTTGATGCGAGCTCGCAGTTCTGGCACGTTTCTTGGTAGAGGAGGTTTAAACGCTGAATCTTTCACATAACCCCACAGAAAGAAATCGCATGGGGTTAAGTCGGGAGAGCGTGGAGGCCATGACATGAATTGCTGATCATGATCTCCACCACGACCGATCCATCGGTTTTCCAATCTCCTGTTTAAGAAATGCCGAACATCATGATGGAAGTGCGGTGGAGCACCATCCTGTTGAAAGATGAAGTCGGCACTGTCGGTCTCCAGTTGTGGCATGAGCCAATTTTCCAGCATGTCCAGATACAAGTGTCCTGTAACGTTTTTTTCGCAGAAGAAAAAGGGGCCGTAAACTTTAAACCGTGAGATTGCACAAAACACGTTAACTTTTGGTGAATTGCGAATTCGCTGCACGAATGCGTGAGGATTCTCTACCGCCCAGATTCGCACATTGTGTCTCTTCACTTCACCATTAAGAAAAAATGTTGCTTCATCACTGAAAACAAGTTTCGCACTGAACGCATCCTCTTCCATGAGCTGTTGCAACCGCGCCGAAAATTCAAAGCGTTTGACTTTGTCATCGGGTGTCAGGGCTTGTAGCAATTGTAAACGGTAAGGCTTCTGCTTTAGCCTTTTCCGTAAGATTTTCCAAACTGTCGGCTGTGATACGTTTTTACCTCCCTGCTTGCTTTATTCGTCGACTTCCGCGGGCTACGCGTGAAACTTGCCCGCACCCGTTCAACCGTTTCTTCGCTCACTGCAGGCCGACCCGTTGATTTCCCCTTACAGAGGCATCCAGAAGCTTTAAACTGCGCATACCATCGCCGAATGGAGTTAGCAGTTGGTGATTCTTTGTTGAACTTCGTCCTGAAGTGTCGTTGCACTGTTATGACTGACTGATGTGAGTGCATTTCAAGCACGACATACGCTTTTTCGGCTCCTGTCGCCGTTTTGTCTCACTGCGCTCTCGAGCGCTCTGACGGCAGAAACCTGAAGTGCGGCTTCAGCCGAACAAAACTTTATGAGTTTTTCTACGTATCTGTAGTGTGTTGTGACCATATGTTAATGAATGGAGCTACAGTGAATTTATGAAATCGCTTCAATCATTTGTAATAGCCCTGTATATTTGGTCCTTTCACCATTTCCGGGCCTGGGAGTTGGTCGGTTGGCGTGGAGCAACGAGGAAGTCTTCGCGGCGCGTAGTTTGGCCGAGGCCGGCGGCGGCGTCCACGCGCGGTCGGAGTGTGTGGTGCTGTTCCCATTGCTACGAGGTCCGTGGCTCACCGATCCTGGACACGAAAGTGGCGGCTCGGGTTTGATCTATCGAACGTACAGCGTATAATATTATCGCTGTATCGCGGAGGAAAGAGAGAAGTGGCGCCCCCTCGTGGGGGAAGTCGGCGAGGCACCTGTGACAGTCGAGTAGCTGGATTTTGGCGGGCGAGCAGAAACAGTGAGATAGGCAATAGTGCGCGGAGCATGAAGCCGTGACTGCCGACGCCGTGTGTGGTGGCGAGAGAAAAGTTTGCCACGTTACCTGATGGTGTTTGGGCGTTTGCGGCGGACTTGGTGAGTAGAGGCGCCGATGCTGTCGGGAACATGCTGCTTCCTTGTTTATGATGGATTTACCGTTTGCTTCTAGTGACTACATTCTCGTCTCTATGGCTCTGTGACTGATGTGATGCCATTGCGAGCACAGTTGGTTCGGATACAAGCAGCGTTTTGTTCTCAGTGTCCATCGTTCTGGCGATTACTGAGTGTGCTTGCCGTTGTGGTGTATTTATTGAGCAGTGTGCTTTGGACGCTTGACATTACTATTAGGAGTCCGTTGCGTAAGGCCGCGTTTATCCTGTGAGGACTTGCGTTCTGCATTTAAAAACTTAGTTGTTGTCAGTCACTGAATTGCTCAAATGCATTCATACGTCTCTTCTTAAGTGTTATTGTTTTACGCCCCTCTGAATGGGAAAATGATAAAGGGCCTTACTATTACTGACCTTTCTTGTGTGCCTCTGACTTGGTTGTGTTTTTCAGCCACGTAATTTGTGCGTTTATTGAAACGAACCGATGTCTGTTTCTGATTAATGTTTCCCTGTGACATTGAGTGTTAATCTTGTAACGAACACTGTTTTAGACATTTTAATCAGTGTGTTGCAGGACATATCCTATTTGTGCCTCGCAAGTGGAGAGCGGAGGCGGTTTATTGGCCATGATGACGTGTTGGTAGATCCATTTCACGAGTCCAGGCCAATCACCCGGAGATTTAGAAGTTGTATGTTGTGTTAAGTTAATACTCCTTATTTTAAGCGTAGTGTGCTCATGCACAGGAAGTTTGTGGTTTTGCGCAGATTGCGCGGTATGTTTAGATGACTCTGAATTCACTGCGTTAAGTGGTGTCCTCTGAGGTGCTGGAAGTACTGGATAGACAGCTGTTTTGGACACGCTGTATATGCAAATAATTTATATCCTTATTACGTTGGTGAGTTGCTTGCCCTTTGTGTCACAGGTGGTGTCAATTTCATTAATTTCGCCAGCGGTCTCCGCAGAGGCTGCGGGAGGAACCGACCCACTGTGGCAAGCAGTTACGTAGTCGCGCCCGCCCACCGTAGCAGGGGTTGTTTACTAGCCCGACGCCTTCCTGTACTTGGTGGCGGGAGTGTGTTGTCTGGAATCTTACGGCTTGCAGTCTGGGAAACCGTGCCTTTGGTGTACACGTGGAAGACTTATGTTTTGCTTCCAGTGCCTCGGGGTGGCTCTATGTGGGTAATGAGAACGTCTTATGTTGTTGGTGGCTCAGGCCGAAAGTGGTTCATTTGCTAAACAGAAGGTTTATATGCATTTTTTCCCATAACTCTGTAAACATGTTTAGGTGGTTGTGTTTTTTTTAAGTCATTTGAACTGTTGTTCAGAGGTTACTATGTATGGCCATTAACTTATGTAGACATTTAATAGCAAGCAAGTGTATTGAATTCTCGTTTCAAGTTGTGTTGATTATCTGGGGAAATTGATTTGAACAGACATTTAATTAATTAGTAAACAACGGAATGCTATTTGTGAGTTGAAGTTTATTGTGTTCCTAAACATATAAACGAGTATTTTTGGTAGTTCACTTATGCAGTTAGGCGATTTACAAGGCCTGTTGTGTTGTTTCCTTTTAAAAGTATTATCAATGTTATTAAATAAGTGTGTTGTAAAAAAAATAAACAGTGAATGAAGTGCCTCAAATCCCTTTGGTCCACACCTTCCGTCATTCACCCTTGGGTGGTATTAACAAACCGTGAACGCCCATTTCAGTTGGGACATTCCCGCGAGCAGCAACGTGTGTATTCAAGTTGGCAAATTTTAGCCACCCCCCGGTGGAGTTTAACTGTACTTGGTTATTTTGAACTGAAGTGCATCAGTGGAATCTTCTGCCTTGTGGCCGTTAACGTTCTGTTTACCTACCCTGGCCGTTGACGTAATTTCAGGCAGTTTATTTTCCTCATCATGTTGTCGCTGTGCAGCAAGGTGTGTAGATTGACAGCTCAATGAATAATTGGTTGCGAGCGCCAATGCCTTCTACGTTGTTCCATTGAACTCCCTGTTGTCTGCTGGTCGGGTGGAACGGAAGTTATCTTGTCGGTGGGTCTGTTGACTGTCTGTCGGTTGGGTTGTCGTCGGATCGATAATCTTTGGGCGGACTGCCTGTGTCACCTACGCGAGCGTTAGAGTTTGAATTCCAGGCCGACCCTCGGAATTTATTCTATTTGTGCTGTCTGTTCTTTTAGACATGTCCGAAAGAACAGACACCATTTTGGTTTTGCAACCACTATGTATCAACACACTAAGGAATTAACGATATTTTCTGCCAGTGGACATTAAAAAAAGTTGAGAAAGTTGAAAATTTGTGCCGAAACTTGGATTCGAACTCGGATCTCCTGCTTACTAGGCAGATGTGCTGACCACTGTACTATCAGGACACAATCGTTATTGCACCTGCATCGGCTATCCTAGCAGCGCCTCTCACCAATCCGAAATTCTCAACTTATCCACCGAGTGGAGTGGCCGCGCGGTTAGAGGCGCCATGTCACCACGGACTGCGTCCCCTCCCCCCTCCCCCCCCCCCCCCCCCCCCCCCCCCCCCCCCCCCCCCGCCGGAGGTTCGAGTTCTCTCTCGGGCATGGGTATTTGTGTTAAGTAGTTTAAGTAGTGTGTAAGTCTAGGGACCGATGACCTGAGCAGTTTGGTCCCTTAGGCATTCGCACACATTTGAACATTCAACTTATCCACACACTATTGATGTAGTGCCCCTTGCCCATTATCGTCATTACTCGCAGCATTTCGCTGGTTTCCATAAGAGTTTGAGTGTGGTGTGCCTCTGCACTGAAGTGATCATTGGCTATCCTCACCTTAATTACGCATGTGGTGTCTATTCTTTCAGCCAAGTCTGAAATAACGTAGACTATTTTGATCCTGTAACCACTATGAATCAAGCCACAAGGAAAATGATAACATTTTCTGCCAGTGGGCACTGATTTAAATCAATGGAGAAAGTTGAAAATGTGTCATACACTGGGATTCGAACCTGTGTCTCCTGCTTATTAGACAGAAGCACCGACAATTGCACCATCCAGGCACAGTGATCATCGCAACTGCATGGCTACTACCTGCAACTACCTTGGCACACCTCCCACCGGACCAAATTCTCAATTTATTCACACTACGAATGAAGTGCCCTTTGCCCATTATAGTCATTTCTTGCGGCATTTCGCCGATTCCCACACTTCAATGCAGATGCAGACCATGCTCAAACTCTTGCGGAAATCGGCGAAAAGCTGCCCATAATGAACATAATGGCCAAGGGGCACTACATTCGTAGTGTGCGGATAAGATGAGAATTTGAGTCTGACGGGAGGGATGCTAGGATAGTCTGTGCAGTTGGCGATGACCACAGTGTCTGGGTGGCGCTGTGATCAGGGCACGTGCCCAGTAGGTAGGAGACACGGATTCGAATCGTGGTTTGGTAGAAGTTTTCAACTTTTCCCATTGATTTAAATCAGTCTAAACTGCCAGTTAATGTAATTAATGACTTTGTATGTAGAATTTATTGCCTTCTATAAGGCCTGGTTGTTATAAAACAGTACCTACACCTAGCGGATGTCTCGCCTTTCTAATACGAGACCTCTCTCCACTTAGCAACTGCTCACTCATTAAGCTGCTCTGGTAAACACCTTTATTGGCCACAATGTTGATTATTCATTCCCGACTTCATTCACTCAACACTTTTAAAACATCAGTTGCCGGCTGATCCTGATTTCGCAAGCTACAACACTGCTACAAAAATTGTTTCAACTGCGGACCTTTTGGCCTATGAGTCTATAGGGTAGAAAGTAGGCATGGTCATTTCCTACTAATGACTTGCTGTAATGTGCTGCTTGCTGCCTACCTTCTCAGAATTTTTTTCTAAGAGGTGTTAAGAAATACCGCCATTCTTGTAAAAGTAGTAAGCTCTCCCTTTCTAAATTTTGCATATATTACTGTTTAGTTCTTCGGTTGTCAGACTATTAAGGAAATAACTTGCACCAGCAAACGCCCGACAAAGAATTTACGTATTCTTTGTTACGTACCGGTATCTTAAATTAATGTCCATCGACTTGGTAACTGTGTTTGATAACGATGTATATAACCTTAGTTTTACTGGTTCTCAACAATTTATGTTTTCACTATGCCTTCCACACACACACACACACACACACACACACACACACACACAAACGTTGATAATTTGTAATCCTGGAGAAGTTAAGGTTTGGCTGATCTTGATTCTTTCATCGACATCAGTTTCAACTTTCACTACACTCTCCTTTAGATCGTTAATTCTCATAATTTCAAATCATTAACAATAGTTTTTTTTACAGTAGTAAGGCTGGTGGTCACTCGTTCTGCTTACCAAAAGACTTGTTTGTTAGCCTTGTGTGTCGTTCGTCGATAGCTGTCTCACAGTTCTTTCATTTCTTATTTACATCTCCAATGCCAGTAGAGAAAATTCTAGTGAATCGTGAATGTAGAATTCATGTCTACGTTAAAAGATATTAACGATAGAGAAAATCATAGTGTGATTGTGTATTAAATGAATAACATGAAGCGTGTAACGTAAAAAAAAAGAAAAAGAAAAAGAAAAGAAAGCCAGTAGTTGCTTACAAAGTACCAGCTTTTGTAAACTATTGATACAGCAGCTTCTGGTATCACGTACATAAATGGAGAATTGGACAGATATTACAGCATATTTATAAATACGCTAATACGTTACATGAAACTAACCTTTAACTGTGGAAAAGTTACTTACAGAAATGTTTGATACAACACTTAATTGAGTATATCTTCAAGTTTTATTTACGAATGTTCAATATGGCTGCCTTTCGTAACATGACGAATATCCCATCTGAACAAAATTTTCTGGGTTTACAAGCCGCATCGATTCGAATAAAATTCTAGAACTTCCGATGGCTATCTCCGCCATCATCGACAGGAGTAGAAACCACTTACTGCCGGGGCCGGTACAGTTTCCAGCTTATACGGCACCACTGCAGTCTCTGGCATCAGCCGGACAGGACCGAAACGAAGCGTGCGCGGAAGGTGTCTTGTGCAGCTCATAGCAGCTCCGGCTCGCCGCGGAACCGACGCAAGGGAGAGAGACGGCCCGTGGCGCGTACGTCACAGCACGTGACACTGCAGGTCTTAAGAGTGCCAGCAGCAGTCTCCGGGGGGGGGGGGGGGGGGGGGGGAGCGAGAAACTCAGACGAATTTAATAATTCCTGCACACAGCCGAGCGTTTACCAAGTGTGGCGGACAAGCCGATTGGTGTGACGTCACATGATCGTTGCGGGGCCCGTAAATCACGTGTACCCCGCGAGGGGTCGGTTGACGTCAGTGGCGCAAGGGGCCGAGGCCATCCTTGAAACTGCTCCTACAAGCGTCAGGCATCCGTCTTTATTCGAATTGACGCGCCGGCGGTTCTAGGCGCTACAGTCTGGAACCGAGCGACCGCTACGGTCGCAGGTTCGAATCCTGCCTCGGGCATGGATGTGTGTAATGTCCTTAGGTTAGTTAGGTTTAATTAGTTCTAAGTCTAGGGGACTGATGATCTGAGATGTTAAGTCCCATAGTGCTCAGAGCCATTTGAACCATTTTTTTTTTTTTTTTTTTTTTTTTTTTTTTGCTTCGACTGCTTGTTTAAACTCTGTCCAAGTGCGTGCAGTAGGGTCACCGCAATTGCAAAATTTTCTGTTTGCAGGTTCAAAGGAAACATCCTACTTCCTGCAGGCACAGTAATAATCAGTCCTTATTCTGAATTCCAAAACTGTAGCAGAAGCAAACAAATTACTGCTAGCTGCCCTTTTTCCCAGCCTATACTGATTCGAAGGTTTGTTCCCACTTCGTGGGACCATGTAAATGGTTGATAGGGCCCAGAATCGTGAATCACATCGCAGTTACGGATGCGCAACGGATCTTTTTAGATACTAACCAAAGCAGAGGTGATAGTAGGATTTTTTGGATGGTCACCAAGCAAATGTGGACATGACGGAGCTCCACTTAATATTTACAGGAAATCTGAGCGTAGGCTTCAGTTTAAAACGGCACTTCCCCTCCAACGCTTTACTCTTCCCGTACAGTGCGTTAACGGCCCACACGCACACCCCCACCACCACCGCTCTCCCCACGCTTGCCCAGTCTCCCGCGACTGCGAAATCTACCGGCTACGTTATTCCGCACGCACTCTATCTGTTTCTTCTTTTTTAAAGAGATAGGGCAATGGAGTCTTTGTAAATTGCTAATATAGCATTTTCTGTTCCCTTCTTTACCTTATTTATCAAAGAATATAAATTAGCGTTCGGATGGTATCGATTTATTTACGTAATGTAGCACCGAAACTGGTTGCTCAAATGAAGTAACAGTTGGAAATTTAGTGGGCGGAAAAGTGTTTTGATTCGACAGTCTATATTGAACAGCCATCCCGCAACCAACTGTATGAAGATGCACTTACAGAGACAAAATGAGGAAGGATATGAAACTTTTTACAGCGTTGTGTACTGCATGCAGTAGAGGAACAGTTCGATGACGATTATTGTATCAGTATGATAGTGCATTGTGTCATAAAGCAGCATCTGTGAGACAATAGTGGTCCTGGCGGAGGTTCGAGTTCTCCCTCGGGCATGGGTGTTGTGGCGACATAAATAAAAAAAATTAAATTAATAGATTTTTTGAAAAGAGAAAAATTATGGATATGGAACTGTAACATTAGAATTTTTGAAAGGCTTTTTTATGGACTGTATTGACCGGCTTGAATGCTGACAAATTCAGTGCTGTGTGAAATTTGCCGTAATATAATTTACCATTCCGATTAATTACATTTTTGAATTCTACGTCATTGTTGATTTAGTCATAGTTCTCACCTTAGACGTAGAATTAGTCCTTCTGCCACAATATTAATTCATTAGTAGCCATCGATGTTTTTCTCTTTGTTGACCGTGTGTATCTTCCTGAGTCGGCATCGGTTCACTTCACGTCGCTTTAAATGATTCTCGTAAAACTTAGATTCTTCTCACTATTTTTTTATTCACAAGACAATAAGAGTTGCTCTGCTCGTCTCACAAGCAATAAATACTAACAATATGGCTGCCTTTCCGCACGCACCAAAAATTACGTCCATCCTCTACAAGGTAACAATCGAAAGTGTCTTAACTCCTTCTTGGAGTATGAAACAAAAGAGAATCCAATAGGAACATTACAGAGATTATATTCTACATCTCTCTCAATTTAATCTTTGGCGCAGCCTTTAATGTATTGTACATCTCTGCGTCGAAATGTGTCATTACAGTGTGTGTGTTTGTCTTCAGGATAATTTAGGTTAAGTAGTGTGTAAGCTTAGGGACTGATGACCTTAGCTGTTAAGCCCCATAAGATTTCACACACATTTGAACATTTTTTTGAGACAATAGTTTACGGATAGTAACACTCTTGAAATGTACTGGCCTGCCCAGTGTCCCGCTCTTACCTAGTGGAGTACTTTTGGTATGAGTTAGAGCGTCGACTTATCTCCAGACCTCAACGTCCATACCTACTCTGTTTCGGCTCTTGAGGGAGAATGCGGTGCCATTCCTCCACAGGCATTCAGACACCTCATTAGAAGTGTCCTAGCAGAGTTCAACCCATCATAAATTCGAAGGATCAGCACACACCACATTAATGTCCATTGGTAGGTGTCAGGATACTTCGAGCAGACAGTGCATATTGTTGCATATACATACACTCAAAACAAAATGAAATTTAATATTGATGTCTGAATTTTTTAAAAAGATTTCTGCGGCGTCATGGATCCTTGCATCATGGACGGTAAAATACGTTGGTAATGGAACCTTCAGCTGGTTCAACTTGCGGTACAACTTTGTTTGCTGTGTTCGTATTTAGGGCATGCAAATTTTAGGCGATTTAAATCTGCTTCTTCCTCTCTGTCAGGACTGCACGTAAGGAAGTCTGTAACTTTAATGTTATAGAGGTGACTAAGGTAACACATGTTCTAAACACATTCGTATTATGAAGCTCTAGTTCGGTTTACTCATATGACACCGTTAAACGACGGTTTCCTTGGCAGCTGCGTACCATTGTCTGTCAGGTGGTTATAATTAAACTTTCCCTATTTAACACGTTACGTAACGACTAAGGTAACACATGTTCTAAACACATTCGTATTATGAAGCTCTAGTTCGGTTTACTCATATGACACCGTTAAACGACGGTTTCCTTGGCAGCTGCGTACCATTGTCTGTCAGGTGGTTATAATTAAACTTTCCCTATTTAACACGTTACGTAACGACTAAGGTAACACATGTTCTAAACACATTCGTATTATGAAGCTCTAGTTCGGTTTACTCATATGACACCGTTAAACGACGGTTTCCTTGGCAGCTGCGTACCATTGTCTGTCAGGTGGTTATAATTAAACTTTCCCTATTTAACACGTTATAAACGTGTATATACACTTAAACTCGTCGACAGCACCCAGGTAGTCGTGTGGTGGCGCGTCTGTTCTCAGTAGCCCTCAGGTGTAGGTAGTGAGACCTGAGGTAACTCTCGCAACAGCGCTGTAGGAAGATCCAAATGCCGTGCTGAAAACTGGTCAGCGGCACGTGGGGAGCGACGGAGCGTGACAACTCATTAGCAGCTGCCGACGGGTTAGTAACTGATAAAGTTTCCTAATTACTCGCTTCATGGTGTGGCAGCAAGGCTGACTCCGCTGTGGCTACACACTGGCTGTTTCGTTCGGAGCTCCAGCGGTTACGCGTCAACGCACACCGACACGGCTGCACGCTTGGCTAGGTGGCGAGCTGCACGCGGTGTGTTAGTGCTGGGGCGCGGTCTCGGTGTCCGGTGTGGGAGGACATGAGGCCACGCACAGGTCAAGGCGGACGCCGTGGGAAATGGCATCCACCGTGCACCGCGGCCTCCGCGAGACTCACAAATAAGTTCCCTCCCCGGCGCAGGATCAAACCAAAAATGCCGCGGTCAAGGTTTGCCGAGAAAACAGGAAAAAGAAGTCATCACGTGACTCTACTCCATAGCCATCTGAAGCTGACGCAGTCGCTTTTTACTTCTCAATCAGTGGTCGTCCGTGCAGTTCTTTCTAGGACGTTCACAGGAAGGTGGATGACAAAGTTTGTGATATTCACTGTTTTTGGCTTCATTAAAACAGCAAATAGTTAACACTTTCAGCCAGAAGGCAAATACTTGTTTATAAAGAATAATAAATGTATAAAATGTATATTGCATAGCGACGGTGGAATATCCTAAATGAAGTAATTCGTTGTCTTTGCGAAGCAATATAAACAGAAGAATACGGATCGATATGCGATCCTTCAAAAATGGTTCAAATGGCTCTGAGCACTATGGGACTTAACATCTGTGGTCATCAGTCCCCTAGAACTTAGAACTACTTATACCTAACTAACCTAAGGACACCACACACATCCATGCCCGAGGCAGGATTCCAACCTGCGACAGCAGCGGTCACGCTGTTCCAGACTGAAGCGCCTAGAACCGCGTGGTCACACCGGCAGGCGATATGTGATCCTTCACTAATTTGTTCGCTGGAGGACAAATGAAGCCCTGAACGCTAAACAATTGTACTGTTTTTCTTAAGTAAGACGGACGCAGATTTGTGGCGGTCTGATCCAATTTTTTACTAAATGTTTAAAAACGTGTTCCGTCTGAGTTTGAGTGAAGTGTAAAAAGAAGAACTGTTATAACTTGTCGTGACGACACGCGGGCGACTCAAGAGGACAATGGCTATATAAAAGAGCGTTAATGGACGTGAAACGGACATAAAAATCTACCGTCATTGTAGTACTAAGCATAAGGTACGATATATGTTTAAGGTATAATAAATATCTGTTCTGGAAATGTTGACTCATTTAGCAGTGCTCATTCCTATCATCTCCTCAGTATTATTTTCATTTTAATTATGCACTAAGATCAGCAGTCCAATGTGAGTGTTACATTGACAAAAAGAAAACTGTTTTATCGTCGTTCTTGCATCAGCTTTAATATTGAATTTCCCTTTTGTGTTATGTTACAGTTGTTCTTGCACCCTTAAGAACCTTCTGGTCGCTTAGGAAATTTGTTTTGTCATAACAATAACTTCACGACCGGATATGATCGTATCTACGATCATGAAGTAATTAGAAAGAAGATAATGCAAATTCTTAATCAGTAGCACGCTAGCTGTGACTGCTTCAAGCTACGCGAAACTGCAAGTAAAGACTATTCAAATTTCATAATACAATATTTTATGAGAGTGGTCAATCCATGATTCTTACGCTAATTGTGATTGATAAAACAGTAAGCGAAATCTCAAATTCCAACTTTTCCATTGAATAACAACATCACTTTTATTTTGTTACATCACAAGTTCCAAGTGACTGTTATAAAAAGACTAAATATTAATAACAAAATGTGAATAATAAAATAATTTCTGTACGAAAATACGCTTACCTTACGATGAACGTTTGTAGGAAATATTCATTCTCTTCTCCTTAAGAGCAGAGAATTTGTCAATGACTATAAAGTCTAACATGAAGTCTACGATGCTTATTACCGACATGTGTTATTTGACTTTATCCTAAAACAAGAAGGCAATGAAACCTTTATTTTATTTGGTTACCGTAATATTTCGTGAGGCTCAGTTGTAAATTCGTCGCACCTGAGAAAATGATAGTTTCGGGGTGTAAGAAACTCTTTTTCACTCTTACATTGATTTAATTTCTCTGTTTCTTAAAACACACTGATTTTCTGCTCAAGCCAAAGTAACTGAGTACTTCGGTTTGTGTGTTGCGGCTGAAAAATGAACTTACTGAAAAGTAATTTAAACCACATGGTCTAATAAAAGCATCCTACTTCAAAGGAATAAAGCTATATGCAATTCTGATAAACGGTAGATCCAAGAAATTGTTATTAAACACGACAATAATTTAACTGTTGCTTCTACTAGTACAGTTATAGTGGTCACATTGGATTTTAATTCTTTAGGATAACAAAGTGTGGGAAATTACGTAAAGAAGATTAAATAACTCTCTTTCGATTATTATTATTCCAATTAGAACAACAATCTTACGTTCATTAAGACAGAAGTGATTTCATCTGTAATCTCAATCGGGACAAAAGTTGTATAACATGAAAAATGAAACAATCCAGAAGCACTTCCTCCTTACCGTGTTGTTACTCTTAGACGAACATGGAACTGTACATAAATCACATCACTGTAGGCGACATTCGTTTTCGTGAGACACACATAAAATTACTTAAAAACGGAACTCTTTCTTATAATACTAGTGGTTCATAAAGAGGCGCCACTTAACCTTACGATAAATGTAAGTAAAATCCATTCTCCTCTCTTTAAGAATACATAATTTGTCGGTGACTGTGAAGTCTATGATGCTGCCTGCGTATCAAGTCCTTCTCGATGGAGACCGCTGCTAGCCCTAGCAGCGCTATTAGCCTCTCTTCACTATAGTAATTCGCAGAAAAGTTTTTCTTCGCTTCAGGACAGAGAAAGATCGCTCCACCTCAGACGTTGTCATCGGTATAGTAACAATCACTTTCAGGACTTTCATTTGTCTGTAAAATGTCTCTACAAAGTATTTCAGAACAGCATGCGAAAAATGCAGTGCAAGACTTTGAAATGTCTAGGATGAAAGCTATGAAATTCGTGTTTCCTGAAACATCTCTTCCCGGTACCAATTTTCATTTCAACCAATGACTGCAGAAGAAAATACAAAAACTGGGGCTAACGGATGAATACAGGGATAAAGATGAAGTTCCATTGTTTTCCCGCAAGTGTGCTGCAGTGGCGTATCTGCCACCAAACATTGTTGAAGCGTGGATGATATTAAGGAGGAAATGCCCAATGGAGAAAAGATCATGAAATTCGCAGACTGTATGATCAGTCAATGTATGGAACCAACAGCACAGAACCCTGAATGCTGTTGAAGGCATGCATTATCATACCGATACAATCATCGTTTCCGAACTGTCCCTCCACTGCAGTACAACGTTTTCATATTCTTCCTCATTTAGTCTCTGTAAGTCCATCTTTATACAGACGGTTGCGGGATCTCGGCTGTTCAATATAGACTGTCGAATCAGAACACTTTTCAGCCTTTCCAGCTGTTATTTTATTTGAGCAACCAGTTTCGGCAACACATTACGCCATCTTCGGGCCACCTGATCGACATGTAGGAAGATTAGATGGCTGAAAAGTTTTTTGATTCGACATTATCCCTCATTTAGCGTTTTTTAAGCCAAATAAGGTGACAACACTCTGACCACGAAAAACACTCCCTTAGCCCAATACCATCTGCTCCCTGCTTCACTGATGGCACTTTAAATGCTGCCATGTAACTTTCTCCATGCATTCATTAAACCCAAACCCTTCTATCGGAAGGCCACATGGTCTAGCGTCATTCCAAATCTCTCTTCATCCTCATCCGCTGTCCAATGACATTGCTCTGTACACCACTCAACGGTCGCCTAGCATTAACTACAGACTTGTGTGGCTTATGAGGAACTTGAGGAACTTTTCGACCACTGCACCCATTATTTTTTTACTCACTATGCTCCCCCCCCCCGCCATGAACTATGGACACTGGTGGCAGCGGAATAGTATCTGTTGATAGGCCAGACAAACGAATGGTTACTGAAGAGGGGCAGGAGCCTTTTCAGCAGTTGCAGGGGCAACAGTCTGGATGGTAGACATATCTGGCCTTGCAACACCAACCAAAACGGCCTTGCTGTGCTAGTACTGCGAACGGCTGACAGCAAGGGGAAACTACAGCCTTAATACATACATCAAAAAAGTTTTTCATCACCCCGGTTACCAGAACTCCTGAAGACAGACGTTGACTGTGGATATTGTATCACAGATACAGTCCCTCTGACTGTTCAGAGATATCACTAAACCCGTCCAAAAATGTAAACAACCACGTATGAGCAGCGCCTATTAGATGGAGGGGGTCCGACAGCCGATCACTTCCAGTCATTCCACCACGAAGGAGCTGTTTCTCTATACCAGGAATGCTTATTATTATATCGTTCTTAAGGGTCTCTGTGCGATGGTCAAACGACGGTAGACATGTTTCCACGTACAGGGATAATATCTTTTACCTTTGTTAAGACCGATTGTGATCATAACAGTTACGAAATATTTTTTGCCTGAAGATATCTATGTAGCCCAAATCAACGTGCAGACAAATTTAACTTTCACTTACAGCATGAAATATTTGTAACGTAACGGAGGACAGCAAATATATAATCACTTGCGGAACTGATATGTCTCTTGATGGCAGAGCTTAGAAGCATTGTCCTCCAGTGGAGCTATAAAGTTTCTGAACACCAGAGCCAAACAAGCCTACCCGACCACGATATTCGACCAGAAATCTGTCAGTACTTGCAGCTTCAATAGAACTACCTGTTAGAACATTTTTGTAGCTGAGCAGTGAATATTTTTCATTCGAAGGGGACCAATTAAAGGATGTGTTATGCGACTATTTTATTCAAATCCTACTGTAACTGATGTAAACCAGAATGAAAAAGTCAGATCAAATCTGAATAAATTAATCTTTACAGGTAAACGAAATATGAATCAGCAGTATCGAACTAACGACTCTATAAAAGCAAGTTGCACTTGGCTGCAGGCGAGGGAATGCGCCGTGGGTCGTAAAACCGGTACGTGCAAGGCTCAACGCCAAGAGGTCGGACTGGGCAGTGCTTTGAAAGGAACCGTACAGCCCAGAGTCACAACACAGGCTATATCACAAAGATGTGATGGGACGATGGAGACTGTTTTAAGTGAGCTGTGTGTTATCAGGGGATGTGTGCCTTTTTGGCACTGTCCTGGAAGAGCATCTATTGTGGAAAGAACTGCAGGAAATCAGAATTCGTCGAAATACACGGGCCGTAACGTTAACATCTCAGAAATTGGAATGGCAACAGAAATCTTTAGGGCATTTTTGAAAACTCTGAGATTTTGACACAGTGCTCAGGTCCAGCGAGGCCGAAAACTTAATGAAATGTAAGAACAGTTACCACTGGTTAATCTGTATAGTTTATAAGTACTTACAGAGATCCATCCTTATTGGTCATCACATGAATGTAGACGGAGAGAGAGAGAGAGGGAGGGAGACCAGCGTCTCTGAAGATAACTTCTTACTGGTCGGCACTCGCAGTATTCATCATTCAGCCAATCAAATTTATGTGACACTAGAGAAACGCAGAAAAGCTACTTCTTATTTAGCCTGTTTAGTCCCCCTTACACATCCCAACAACCACCACCACCATCTTATATAGCATCATCATCTTTGGCAGACTTCGCAGGCAGATGGCTTGATGTGCCGACTTTACTTGAGAGATGAGTAGGTCTCACCCGGTTGAGCTGAATTTAAACGCAGACGCAAGTTGTTGGTACAGAGCCACTGACTGATTTTGCAGCTCCTTGAAATGCTCCCTGTTGATTGCGGATGTGGTGAAATACAATCTCAACATGAGGTGAACCTTAGAGAAGACGATTTTCAGTAACTTGAGCATTCATTCTGAAGATTCTGAAGACTTCTTTGTAGTCAGAGGTTCAACGTGCTTTCAACTCCAACCATAGATGCAAACATATACTCCTCTGTAGTATTTTCTATCTTTAGAAACCGACCTTCAGCAATCACAGTACGACTTACGTGAATATACACACATAAAAAAAGCTTTGCATCACTTCGGTTCCGAGAGTTCTGAAACCTGTACAGAAAATTGGAACAGAGATCAACATAAACACCATTTCCATTCTTATTGCTAATGAAAACCACACCTTGCATGGTGTACCACCATACAGCGAGACCTTCAGAGGTGTTGGTCCAGATTGATGTACACACCGGTACCTCCAATACGCAGTAGCACGTCTGTGTTCGTCGTGGCATACTATCCACAAGTTCATCAAGGCACTGTTGGTCCAGATTGTCCCACTCCTCAACAGCGATTCGGCGTCGATCCCTCAGAGTGGTTGGAGGGTCATGTCGTATACAAACAGACCTTTTCAATCTATCCCAGGCATGTTCGATAGGGTTCTGATGGAAGCTCTACTTGTCGTCTATGACGACGAATGCATCGTCAATATGCTGCCGATATGGTTGCACTATCGGTCGGAGGTTGGCATTCACTTATCGTACAGGCGTTACGGCGCCTTCCATGACCCCAGCGGTGTATGTCGGCCCCACACAATGCCACACCAAAACGGCAAGAACCTCCATCTTGCTGCACTAGCTGGACGGTGTGTCTAAGGCGTTCTGCCTGACCGCGTTGCCTCCAAACACGTCTCTGAGGATTGTCTGGTTGAAGGCATTTCATCGGTGAAGCGAACGTGATGCCAATCCTGAGCGGTCCATTCGGCATGTAGTTGGGCCCATCTGTACCGCGCTGCATGGTGTCGTGATTGCAAAGATGGACCTCGACGTGGACGTCGGGAATGGTTCAAATGGCTTTGAGCACTATGCGACTTAACTTCTGAGGTCATCAGTCGCCTTGAACTTAGAACTAAGTGAACCTAACTAACCTAAGGACATCACACACATCCATGCCCGAGGCAGGATTCGAACCTGCAACCGTAGCGGTCGCTCGGCTCCGGACTGTAGCGCCTAAACCCGCACGGCCACTCCGGCCGGCCCGTCGGGAATGAACTTGCGGATCATGCAGCCTATTGCGCACAGTTTGAGTCGTAACACGACGTCCTGTGGCTGTACGAAAAGCATTATTCAACATGATGGCGTTGCTGTAAGGGTTCCTCCGAGCCATAATTCGTAGGTAGCGGCCATCCACTGCAGTAGTAGCCCTTGGGCGGCCTGAGCGAGGCATGTCATCGACAGTTCCTATCTCTCTGTATCTCCTCCATGTCCGGACAACATCGCTGTGGTTCACTCCGAGACGCCTGGACACTTGCCTTTTTGAGAGCCCTTCCTGGCACAAAGTAACAATGCGGACGCGGTCGAACCGCGGTATTGACCGTCTAGGCATGTTTGAACTACGAACGACAACACGAGCCGTGTACCTCCTTCCTGGTGGAATGACTGGAACTGATTGGCTGTCGGACTCCCTCCGTCTAATAGGCGCTGCTCATGCATGGTTGTTTACATCTTTAGGGGGGCTGAGTGACATCTCTGAACAGCCAAAGGGACTGTGTCTGTGATATCCACAGTCAATGGCTATCTTCAGGTGTTATGGGAACCGGGGTGACTCAAAACTTTTTGATGTGTGTAATTGTTTTATCCAGATATACGCTCATTTCAATTACATTCTACATCCATTGTCCAGGTTTGCCGAGGCATTAGCGTTTTACTGCCAGTGATTTTTAGACGATTTCTTTTACATTTTGCAAGTAATAAATTATGTTAATTGAAATCTTTTTCTGACTTAGTAGTAGAAAGAACTCCTTTTCCATTGTTTTGGTGGGTAGTGATTAACTTCTGTCACATGTACAAGGCCGTTTTAATATATACAATTAAACATTCAATATTAAAAGCACCACCCACTAGTGACAGATTACACAGGCAAAGGACTTAAACAACACAAACTTTAATTTTCCGTGCAGTAACTGTAAAATAACTATTGGTTGGCTCTGAGATCACCTCTGGGAAAGAAGTTTCAAACAAAATTTGCGAACAATCGAGACTTTATCGTGAAGGTCTTGTTGTATTGAGTTTGACTGACAATCGAAACTATAAATAATTTATCTGGAGTGTGATTCGTATTCTTCAGCGGTAGTTAACACATCTCGAATTATGTATTGATGATTTCAGACCATCATCACGATGAAATATTTAACAAAGTATTTCAGCATAACAGTAGGTAACCGACTTTCTTCGGTCACCAATAACATTCTCCAGTCTTTCCTTGGTGAGTGGGGACTGATACGTATCAGAGGGTGAACTATCAGAGAAACCAAAAGGTATTTAACTTACAAGCTATTAAGCGCCTGACTACTTTTAGACTTGCTAGTTTGTGGATTTTCAGCTGTTGACGTATTTCGATTTAACTTTCTTGTTGTAAAAAAATTCTGTGTTCATAAGTGATGAATGTATCTAAGAAACTTTGATTTGAATTTGGCATCACCTAAACATAGAGACGACTTATAAGTTTTGTAACCTCATAAAGGACCTCTCGTGTGGTATGAGAACATAAAGAACAGAGGACTAGAGGAGAATCTACAGTATTATGTGGGGAGACTCCGGTTCCAGTATTCTCATCTTGTTTTTTACTTTTATGATGTGTATCCAAAAGTAAATAGTGTTATTGAGCTACACATTTTTATTTCGGGGTTCGTTCACATAATTACACCAGCTTCAAAATATTGGCCAGCGGATCTAATGAGTTGTCACAACGATTCACCCGTTGGTAGAAAAAGTTTGTTTCATTTCGTCTATGTCCCGAAAATGTTGCTTTTTCCGTTGGATGGAACAGGGTGTGTATATGAGAGAGATGGGGGTTTAAGATGAGGGCGGATGCGAAATCGCACTTATTTTGTTTTCGCTCAACAACGGCCAGCCCATCAATGCTGTGTGAGCCGGATCGTTTTGGACGACAAGAAGAACAATTTGATTGTTACACAGTAGGTAAATTTATGTGCAGTGCCTAACGCAATCGTTTCAGCACTTGGGCATGCTAAAGCTGGTTAACTTACAAGGCACACTAAATTTGCTGTAAGATTTGGACGGTGAACGGACGACGTTAAGTTAAATAAATCTCTCGTAATGTGCAGGAATGGTTGCCATGCTATACACTCGTGAGGCACCCCTGAATCTGTTGTAAGGATTTTGAGGCAATAGAATTATCTCAAGGGAACCAAATACCACAGCTTGAGCATGAATGGTGTAACGCAATAAAATGGAACACCTCCAGCAGTCGTTTTGGTCTTTTTTTATTGTATTGATACCAGTTTCGGTGACTCAGTACCACCATCTTCAGGCCTTAACCGAGGCTGAGGAGTTGGAATCCAATCGTGTAACCAATTCCATCAGTGGCCAACAGCTATGAAGTGGCTTCTGTAGAATATTGTAAAAGCAATGTTGTGGCCGCAGCCAGTTGATGGTTGCAAACATGGTACCTCATTTGAGTTCATGAAGCATCTCCACAACACGTGCTTGTTGATCGAACCTGTCAGTAAAAAACACTCGATCAGTACTCAAGAATGGGCCGCACAAGTTTTCTACGCGCTGTCCCCTTTATAGATAAACCACACTTTTCTAATGTTGTCCCAATAAACCGATGTCGACTAATCGCCTCCTCAACTACCGTCATTATGTGCTCTTTCCATTTTATATCACTTGCAACGTTACGAAAATGGCTCTGAGCACTATGGGACTTAACATCTGTGGTCATCAGTCCCCTAGAACTTAGAACTACTTAAACCTAACTAACCTAAGGACATCACACACACCCATGCTCAAGGCAGGATTCGAACCTGCGACCGTAGCGGTCGCTCGGCTCCAGACTAGCGCAACGTTAGCCTAGATATTTAATCGTCATGGTTGTCAAACGGCTCACCGTCGATATGAATTCGAATATTACAGGATGTTTTTCGTGCTCATCTGCATTAAATTACATTGCTCTACATTTAGAGCACTCTGTCCTTCTTCACACAAAATAGAAATTCTGTCTATGTCATCCTATATCCTTCTACAGTCACTCAACAACGATACTTTCCCGTATACTACAGCGTCTTCAGCAAACAGCCGCAAACTGCTACTCATCCAACTCTGCAGATCATTTATGTATACACAGAACAATAGTGGTTTTGTCTATAACAGTCTCTGACGCCGGCCGGGGTGGCCGAGCGGTTCTAGGCGCTACAGTCTGGAACCGCGCGACCGCTACGGTCCTTGGTTCGAATCCTGCCTCGGGCATGGATGTGTGTGATGTCCTTAGGTTAGTTAGGTTTAAGTAGTTCTAAGTTCTAGGGGACTGATGACCTCAGAAGTTAAGTCCCATAGTGCTCAGAGCCATTTGAACCAAGTCTCTGATGAACACTTGCCCTCGAGGACAACCCAGGGTTCTGTTACATAAGAAATGATCGAGCCACTCACATTGCAGGGGACCTTTTCCGTAACAATGGTCTTCGTTAAAATTCTGCAATGGTGCACCATGTCAAATCGCCTCCCGGAAATCCAGGAATATGGAATCTGACTGTTGCCCTTCATCCATGGTTTGAGGGATGTCATGCGAGAAAAGGGAAGGCGGAGTTTCGTACGACCGATGCTTTTTAAATCCGTGCTGATATGTGGACAGAAGCTTTTCTGTCTCAAGGAAATTTGTTATATTCGTACCTGAAATATATTCAAGAATTCTGAAGCATGCCGATGTTAAGATATGGTTCTCACTGAATTTTAGGATTAAACACTAGGACTTATTTTTAGTGACTCACTTTAGTATTTTCATAAGGAGGTCACTATGACTACCAGTGCAAATAGAACATCTAGATTTTTACCTTGGTTTTATTCATATGTGAATAAACTTTGGTCCCGTAATTTCTCAACATATCGATTCCGCAAGTCACTGGGTAACAGCGCTACTTTCCTGAATCGTTTTTGTATTACAATAACGCAAGTTGATCAGCTCGGTCTTACGTCTGTCTTCAAGTCACGCTAACCTGAAACAAACACAGACTCTCTCTCTTTCAAATTAAGAACAAACTGACGCTGATCACAAAAGAAAGGCTCAAGAATCTAAAAGTTTCAGATAAAATCTTGATTGATGGTAATTTCTTATTTATTTATTTTTGAAGTGTATAGTCTGGGCAGTGCGTTCGTGATTTCGTGAGTGGGTATCTCCCTAGCTGCTCCGACTATACCCTCTTTTAGCTGTTCCCAGTTCTCCGGATATAAGGTATCCTGCTTGTGGGTGAACTCCTGGTTGCTCTTTAACTAGTCTTTGTCGAAATTTTCATTTTTTTCTGGGAATAACCGTCTTAGAATTTCATCTTCCAAAGACATTCCTCAGGACCTTGGCGTTATGGATCTTTCATTGTGCTTTCTGTGAAGTAGCGACATGCTCAATATGGAATTTACCAATGCTAGAGTTTGGAGATATCAAAGTCTTCGGTTTTCTGGGCAGCTTTTTGAAAGCAGTTGTGTTTAGAACCACCCAGTGCTGTGCAATAACTTCACTACTCTCTCTCCATTGCAACTTGTTCTCCTGTGAGCTGGGCAGTTTCCAATAATCTTCTGATTCTTTCTTTCTTTGCCAAGCTTGGCACTGAAATCCGCAAGTAGAACGACGGCGTGGTTTTCGGGTACCTCTGATAGGGTATCTTTAGCTCCTCCCAGAATGCGTCTGTTACTTCCAGGCCTTTCTTGTTAATCTGATATATTGGCGCATGTACGTTCACCATTGTATAAACTCTATTTGACACGAAAAAAAGAGTAGAGATTCGGCTGTTAGAGAAGATGAAGTCCAAAGTCAAACCTAAAATCTTTTTGTTGATATTAAATCCTGTCCCTAGGTGTGGGATTGTTTGTACTGTATGATTTGTACTATACGTGTACTAATATTGCCTTTGAATATTCTATAGCCTTGTGACTCTAAGCAATGTTCTTCAGTGAATCTTGTTTCCCGAATTTCCGCAATTACTGTCCGCAATGTCATGACAGCGCATAAGTGACTTGATTTAGTTTACCGGTCCTGAGAAGAGAATTACAGATCAGGCTTTCGTGTCTGAGGGGTTGGGTTGGGTTGTTTAGGGAAGGAGACCAGACAGCGAGGTCATCGGTCTCATCGGATTAGGGAAGGATGGGGAAGGAAGTCGGCCGTGCTCTTTCAAAGGAACCATCCTGGTATTTGCCTGGAGCGATTTAGGAAAATCACGGAAAAGCTAAATCAGGATGGCCGGACGCGGGATTGAACCGTCGTTCTCCCGAGTGCGAGTCCAGTGTCTATTTCGTGTCTGATCTTTCCCGGAATCTTCGATACCTCCGAGCGTGTCAGTGCAGCTTCCCGAGAATCGAAAGACTGCTTGCGTCGTTCAAGACGTCCGTAGATGGTTATCACTTACTGCTGAACTTTCCTCCGTACTTACGACAACTGAAAAACTGTAGGTTGTGGCCAAGGATGTTTCACACTGACAAAGATACTTACAAGGTTGTAAGCCTTGGAGAGAGCCTGATGTTTGGCTAAGGTCGATGTGTTTGGTCAATGAGACCACTGCCGCATGTGTATGCTACACCAAGTGCTAATATGGCTGTTTCAGCATGGGTCGATACTCGGTACGACAGAACTGCTTGCGCTATTGATCTGTAAAGGTAAATATTTCCTGTAATGCATATGCACTGCTGTAACAATAGATCTTGAGTCAGTTGGAAACTTCTAAAATGGTGTACTAATTTTTTTCCTGGCAGTGTATTTGGATTCAGATAAGCTGGCCTTGTGTTTTAGGAAGAGGTGGGTATACAGTTTCTAAGAATCGATCTTCCACATGAAGAGAAAATCAGATTAATTATAGCACGCACAGAGGCTTGTAAGATTCAAACACATTTGGGATGCAGTGAAACTCTAGATTGTGGGGTAAGGTTTGAAAAGTCGTTTAAACCGTAACACGAACACAGTGGTCTAGCGGTAACTCCTTTGACTAGTAGTCAAAACGTCCTCCGTCCATGGTTCGAAACCAGTCACCCCCTAAATTTTGAATAAAATTCATCACCAATGGCGGCCGAAGGCTTCCGGCATAAGGAATCATCCTCACTCTGCCACCTGCTTTACCAAAGAGGGCGGAGGAGCGGACAGGGGTTCAGGGCACACTCTTGCTCTATGGGAGGGACACTGCCTTTAAAAAGCGGAAGAATAAGTAATGATCAATGGTATGCACATCAGAAGGTAGTGGAACCACTGCATTAAAGACACATAATGCGTATCCACAGGTTATGTGGCCTGTAATTAAAAAAGTGCCATGATGATCTCCATTGGCAAAATATTTCGGACTAGCCCCCGTTCGGATCTCCGGGAGGGGACATACAAAGGGGAAGTGGCCATGACAAAAAGACTGAATAAGCAACGAGAGGACAGCTTTCTTCAAGTCGGGGCGTGCAATGTCAGAAGTTTGAACTTGCTAGGGAAGGTAGAAAATTTGAAAAGAGAAATGCTAAGAGTCAGTCTACATATTGTGAGGATCACTGAATTGCAATAGAAAGAAGACAAGGATTTCTGGTCCGATGAGTATAGGGTGATATCAACAGCAGCAGAAAATGACAAGAACAGTCGGATTCGTTATTAACAGGAGGTACGGCAGAGAGTAAGATTCTGTTAACAGCTTAGTGATAGAGATGTTCTCATCAGAATCGACAGCAAACCAACACCGACAACAACATTTCAGGTATAATGTCGACCACACCAGCAGAAGCTGAAGCGATGTATGGAGGCATTTAACGGATGATTCAGTAGAGATGAAAATCTAATAGTCATGGGGTGGGGATTGTAATGTTTTTGTAGGGGAAGGAATAGAAGAAAGGGTTACGGGAGAATATGGTCCTGGAACTAGGAATGAGAGACGGAAAGACTAATTGAGTTCTGCAACAAATTTCAGCTAGTAACAGCGAATATTCTGTTTAAAAATCACAAGAGGAGGAGGTATACTTGGAAACCGCCGGGAGACACGGGCCAGGCAGAAATTCTGAAATCAGATACTAGATTCTAAAATGTACCCAGGAGCAGATACAAACTCAGATTACAATGTAGTAGTGAGTAGGCTGAAGTTTAAGAGACTAGTCACGAAGAATCAATGCGCAAAGGATTAGGACACGAAACTACTAAGGAATGAATAGATACGGCGGAAGTTCTCTGAGGCTATAGATACTGCCATAAGGAATAGCTCAGTAGGTATTCTGCTGAAGAGGAGTGGACACTTCTAAAAATGGCAGTCACAGAAACTGGAAAGAAAAGTATAGGTACAAAGTAGGTAACAGCGAAGAAACACAAGTCAGTGAGGAGTGAAATAAATAGGAGCTGCAGGGAAGCTAAGGCGGAATGGCTGAACGAAAAATGTGAAGAAATGGAAAAAGAAATGATTGTCCGAAGGACTTACTCACCATACAGAAAAGTCAAAACAACCTTCGGTGGAATTAAAAACAAGAACGCTAACATTAAGAGTCCATTGAGAATTCCACGGTTAAATGCAGAGGAGAGAGCGGAGAGGTGAAAAGAGAACACTGAAGGCCTCAACGAGAGAGAAGACTTGTGTGATGAAGTAATAGAAGAAGAAACAGGACTCGATGTAGAAGAGATAATGGATTCAGTACTAGAATCAGGATTTAAAAGACCTTTGGAAGACTTGAGCTCGAATAAGGCAGATGGGATAGGTAAATTCCACAGAAATTTCTAAAATCATTTGGGATGTGGCAACAAAACCACTTTTCCCTTTGGTGTGTAGAATGCATGAGACTGGCAATATACCATCAGACTTTCGGAAAACAGCATCAACGCAATTCCGAAGACTGCAAAAGCATACGAATGCGAGAATTATCACACTGTCATTTTAGTGGCTCATCCGTCCTGACAAGAATAATAGACAGACGAATGGAAAATAAAATCGAAGATGTGTTAAATATCTATCAATTTGGCTTTAGGAAAGGCACAAGGGGCAGAAAGAACAATGAGAGTGGAAAACCAAGAACAAAGAGCACGGATTAAAGAAGGTTTAAGACGAGTGTGTAGTCTTTCGCCCCTTATGTTCAAGCTATATCTACTGAACGAAATGAATAGTGTAATGAGTACAGAATAAGGGTTGAGAGTAAATTGAAGAAAGACTAAAGTAATGAGGAGTAATAGAAATAAGAACAGCGAGAAATTTAACATAACATCAGAATTGGTGATCACAATGTTGATGAAGTCATGGAATTCTGCTACCTAGGCAGCAATATAATCCATTCTTGGTGCAGCAAGCAGGACACAAAAATGAGACTAGCATTGGCAAGAAGGGCATACCTGGCCAAAAGAAGTATGCTAGTATCAAACATAGGCCTTAAATTGTGGATGAAATTTCTGAGAATGTACTTTTGGAGCACAACATTATATGATAGTGAAACATGGAATGTGGTAAAAACAGAAAAGGAGAGAATCGAAGCATTTATGACGTGGTGATACCGAAGAATGTTGAAAATTAGGTGGACTGATAAGGTAAGAAATGAGGAGGTTCTATGGAGAATCGGTGAAAAAAGTAATGTATTGAAAACGCTGACAAGGCGGAGGAACAGGATGGTAGGGCATATGTTGAGACATCACGGAATAGCTTCCATGTTACTAGTGGAAGCCGTAGAGGGTAAAAGTAGTAAATGAAGAGTTAGATTGAAGTAGATCCAACAAGTAATTGAGAATGTGGGTTGCCACGTGTTACTCTGAAATGAAGAGGTTGGCGCAGGAGAGGACTTCATGGCGGGCCGCATCAAATCAGTCTGAAGAGTGATGGCTAAAAAACAAAAAAAAAAAAGAAAGATTAACTGTACTTATTCAGTGAAAATATAGCAAATAAACACTTAAAATCACATGAACTTCTTTGCGGTAATAATTAGGTTCAAAAAGTATGGCGTCGTCTTAAAAACTGTAGCACCATTTTTCTAACACAGAGTGGTTGATCTGTCCCTATCAATGTGTTTTATGCTACCTGCAGCACCAGCAAAACCCATGCGCGACATTTTCGTATTTTCTCGCTCGCTAAGTGCAAACTATTAGTCCCACAGAAAAAATGAACAGGAAAATTTCTCAGAGAATTTAATGAAGTTAATTTTAGTACCAGATCCGTCTTCGCTGGAATCCACAGTTTTCGAGTTATTCAAGAAAAACGCGTTTGAAATTAACTCTTGTGGTTTTCTTTTGAATAATTCTAAAACTATGGCCTCTAGCGAAAACGTATCCCAGAACAAAAGTTAACTACATTAAATTTTCTACAAAAAGGTTCCGTAAATTTCACTATGGAACTAATAGTAGCAAGAGAGTCATCCTCCCCCGTATCTGAATGGTCAGCGCGACAGAATATCAATCTTAAGGGCCCGGGTTCGATTCCTGGCTGGGTCGGAGATTTTCTCCGCTCAGGGACTGGTTGTTGTGTTGTCCTAATCATCATCATTTCATCCCCATCGACGTGCAAGTCGCTGAAGTGGCGTCAAATCGAAAGCCTTGCACCCGCGAACGGCCTACCCGTCGGGAGGCCCTAGCCACACGACACTAAAGCAATCTTGCTTGTGTTATTTGAAGACGTTAAGGGTTGCATAAAACACGTAGGTAGGGGCAGCTGGATCGCCCTGTATTCTGTACCAGCACATTTCCAAACAATGTTCGTTATATATGTTTTAACAATTGATTTGATCTAATAACTGTGCTGCTATAAATGTTGCTAAAGGTAATTGTGTAATCATGCTTTGCCTGCCAGAACACATCACCTACAGACTACAGCACCAGACATATTTTTAAGTCACTTGCAGCTTATTACAATCAAGGCGAGGAGAAATGGCTTCTCACAAACCCTGCAGCACTACTGGTAGACAAGGACTGCTCAACTTGTTGAAGAGTTATATCGCAGGTCTGCGACGGTACAAAATACCAACAGTAGCTGCTCCACCACTCGAATCCGACCATTGGCTCCACACATCCTCCAGGACTCGGACTTCGTGGCGACTAAATCCAGTCTTCAGAACCTAAGAATAAGGAACAAGAAATGAATGGATAGGTGAGTCAAGAGCTACCAGGGAAACCAACTAATAAATATGATGTACTCATGAGTCCTTAAACTCCCACAAAACAAACTTGTAGTAGGAGATTGCCGGTAGGCGCACAACACATCTCTCATATTCCAACTCAAATAAGAACAAAAACGAGGAAAAGTATCAGATAAACATCATCTGCTGTCGAGATTAGAGATAATCCTCACAAGAAGCTCTTCCTTGACGATGAACCTAAGAAAAACAAAAGAAGGCGCAACAAAACTGAAACTGGCAAAAGCTCGTTCTGCAAGATGTGCGAAATGATTAACTTCCTCAAATGTTGTGTGTGGTTCCACACCTGGCGTGCGAGAGTAAGAGCGAGGAAATAAATGTTTTTTGTTGTGATAGGTGCAAACCTAAAAGCAGTCAATATTGAAACTGTTCACTGAATGTCTAAGAGTAGCCTAATATTTTAGATATCGAATATGTTTTATAAATTCAAATCTATTTACGAATGTATTAAAAGTTAAAATGAATACTGGTGATATACTCCAAATTTCTGTATTTCTTGCTGTAGGCTAGGAAAGTGTTAGTGGTACAGTTTATAATACCAGTGGTAAAGCTTACACTGTATTACCAGCGGTACAATTTAAAAGTTCTGGATCTCTCCTCTTATTGTGTTACATCTTTTAAACTGCAGAAAATACTTTTGTCATATGTGTCAGAGAATGGGCTACACATCATTCTTTTTGTTGCATTTAGATCATGTATAAAGGGCGATAAAGTTTCCGTTTAAGGGCGTTGCTGCAGCGTGTATGCAACCCAGCGCGACTCCGATGCGGGTATACAAGCATCATCATGTAGGGAAGGAGTTAGTGTGGCCTTCGAATGGAAACTTTTTGATCGCCACTTATATATTAGATCTCAGTAAAAATCAGAAGCAATGCTGAAAGTGGTACAGTTTTTAAGACTTTATCCTACACCTTGCGATGCACTTTACAGTGGTTTGGAGAGTATGTGTAGATGTAGATCTAGATTTAGTGAGCGACACGGAGGCACACAGCAGTTGCTGCAACGCGAGGTATGGGAGCGCTGCTGTTCGCAAATCTTTGGAACAGAAGACGACAAACAGCACGCGGCTGAGGGTGATAGGAATTTTACAGTCCATACCGTAGAGGACAAAACACAATACATATTAATAAAGATAAATCACTGCAGTACTGATTAAACTTAAAATTTCTCAAAATTAACAAATACTGGTGGAGGCGAGAAGGGGGTGAGGAAAAAAAAATCCTCACCCCCCCCCCCCCCCCTCAATGCTGTATTACGCCTCCCGATCAGTGCATTTGGGCTAGGTGTTGGCAGCTGTGCTACCTTTACAAGCAATTTTAAAACGCAGAACGAGAGGTTATGTCATGATTGCATGGATAGATCTGACACAAAATCGATAGAATTGCGGAAGATGACGAGGGAATAGCTATAAATTGATCGAATATACATCGAAATGCGATGAAATCGAGGAAGTACTTGTGTATCATCTGGTTCGCGCCGAACAGTTTGCACATGGGAACAAGTATGCGGCAGTAAGAGGTATCCGAGAAAACGTCGACATCGAAACGAAGGGAATCAGGGAGGCAGTCAATTTTTCTCCGTCGAGGCAGCTATGTACTGTATGTCTATTGAGGTGCCAGTGATACACGTGCGTTTATTAATTTGATGCTTTTCAAGAAGACAGAGAACCATCTGCCTCTAAAATTACTTGCATCTGCGTTAAAGGATAACAGAGAGTGGATGGTGTGATCGATTGAGATGGAGCTGTAACGAGGAACGATTTAATGGTTGACTGATGATGCATTCTAGAGAAGGAGAAGTTGCTGCAGGTCAATTTTTCCACTGTTCGGTCAGGATGCATGAGTCGCGTGATATAGCCTGCGTTCTGCTCATATACAGCCACGTGTTCTGTATGTGGTTTAAAACACTGTCTACTTGCGATCGTTAACAGTAAACCTGTCGGTCATCAGAGGACTTCCATGTCATGTGTGACGAAACGTGACACTTTCCTCTAAACGAACTTCGATTTATGCGATGTACTCCATCCCCCTGTCGCATCTTGGTGTGTTAAGTCTAGACTTCAGTGTCATAGCTAAGTTAGCGATAGTTGCATGTGAGGTGCTGCATTCTCCGTGTATACATCTGCCTGACAGGTGTGCTGTTTACAGAGTTAGTGACGGAATCACTTGTAATTTTCACATGTCGGACGCTGCTGCTATGAGTTTATCTGTTTCCTTGTAAGGGATATTCGCCGTTACTAACGATCATTTTATATAGAGCTGATGCAGGCATAGTATAATTTCCGAACCATGATCGGATGTGAACAGTGGGAGCTATACAACTCTGGAAAGCTATATTGTATTCATATCACACAGAACCAATGTTTTAAGGATGTAGTTTTACGTTTTAAGGTTCGAAACATAGTTTACCGCAGAGAAACCAGGAAGAAGGATGTATGTTCTGCGCTTGAAATATGTTTCTTACATTGGAATATTAACAGCGCTACATTCCATACGTCTGATAGGTTGGAAACGCAAGCGATCTACCATTACAGCCCATTTTAAGAGCAGAAAGTTGTAGCCTTAGGAGTGCGTGTGTTTATGTTCTCACTTACCAATACCTTCCAGGCACCGATCCTAAACTCTAGAACAATACTTTAGAGTTGACAGCTTGGCTGATTTACGCAAAAATGCGTGGAACTCCATCCGTCTGGACCTCCATGTGCATAAAAATCATTCTTTTCTTGTTCTCCTTAACCGTTTGCTATTACAACACGACACTTTGAAATCTGTTACTATACATCGATAAGGAGTGCTAAGCTCCTAGACATGGGCGCATCTCGAGAAATCTTTTGCACTTGGATGGGTGAGGACTCGGAAAGCTCCATTCATTCACGAGACGTGGAATGTAGCGGTCTACTTCTGATCGGTTGCAGATTAATTCGGTAACGGGGCTGCAAGGCGGCTTGGTCAATGACAGTGTGAGGAGGGTCTTTCACTCTCTAATTTTACCCTAAGACAGCGAGAATGCTCTGTGACTCCCATATGCAGAGAGATAGATCGTAAATGAAGCACTATGCTCGAGGTGTTAGAAATATGTAGAGCACTGTCTGATATACTTTGATGGTGTATGAGTTTGAGAATTATTAATGAATGGACGTACTGCACAGTCATCTATCCACATTCGCAATGATACGTGGAAAGTGGAGAAGGGGTGGTTTAGCTATGATACTGAAATTGGGAAACATGCTGTCACATCATTGGCTGGTGCTGAAATTACTGTAAAATTGCTAAATTTGTTCGTACTATCAACTGTGATGCTTATTATTAGAGTACATCAATGATGTATTTTCCATCCCATCCGTCCACTGGCATGCTGTTGGTTACCAAAGTTTTGGTGGAGGGACAGCACTTTTTGGGGTGAATAGCACCAAAACGGTGATCACATACATGACTGCAATATGATGAATCAGTCGAAACGGAATGTAGAGACATCAGCTATTCTGTCACTATGACAGATGAGTTTAAACATAGAGCTCATGGATCACCTTCGGACTGTCATTTGGAAACTCTCCACAGCACGACCAAACTCTTCCAGTTTCCTTATGTTGTAACCGTCTTTTATCTAAAATCATCCAGTGTGTATGGTGTGTTGTGGTAGCCGCAGTAACAATATGATCTACACTGTGCTATCTAGTTTTCTGCGAGAGGCTGTGGATCAGAACGTCTTAATGTCAGTTTAGAACCGGACGCAGATCTCGAAGCCGTGGCAGAAAAACAAAATGTATGGCAGTGCACAAAGCATGCTGCAGCAGTTTCTATCGTTGCTATGGATATCATTGTTTACAGAAGAGAAATTTTGTCATTTTTACTTATATTCCAGCTCACTGAGTGCTTCAGAGTTCGTCTCCACGGAATTTTGCTTTCACAGTTTCTCCGCAACGTTTGCATGAGTGTCTTGTTCTACTGTTCATCTGTGTTTTGTAAGTGCGGCTTGTCAGAACTCTGAAAGCACCAGCTGCCTAAATAGGTCAAAGCCGTTCTCTATTTTTATTGCTGTGTCTGTTGTCTAATGATGTATCCATCGTTCTCGACGTTTTTGCGAACTAAATAATTTTCTACCAAGAAAAAATATGGAAAAGAATAAATATACACCGTTAGGCTATCCGAGCACGACTCGCCACGAGACCCAAACTTCCATATGTCATGAACCATGTGTTTACAGCCTGTGCTCGTTACATCCATATCCGAATGAACATTGCATCGTGTTTCTGAACAACACAGGCACTGAAATTTCGTAAATACCATAAACATTTTTTTCTTCCTTCAATCTATCTTTTAAGATAAATCATAAGGTTAGCACTGCCTCTTGTGCTTCTCTGTAAATAAATCGTGTCATTCTTCTGCTACTAAGACGTATTAAACTGATGGTTCGGTAATATTAACACCTGTCAACACCTGCCATATCTGGAATTGCAATTATTACATTCTTCTCTAAGTCTGAGGCCACTTCGCCTGTCCCTGTCTCAAATATCTTGCATACAAAATGGAATTGTTCCGTAAAGGCAGGATCTCCGAAGCATTTCAAAAATTCTATAGGACTGACGTCTACTCCAAGCCTTCCACTGCTCTCTCAGATTCTACTCAGAGTACCACATTTCCTATCTCACCTTCACCTACTTCGTCCTCCTCTTTTCAAGATCGTATCCGGTCCTATCTTTTAGAAAATCCTATTTGTATCTGTTCGCTCTGCCCTGACCGGAGATCTGTAGCTGTTGGCGGCATCGATTTCGGCTTGATGGGATGCGTCCTCCTATTCGTACCCTTGCACTGCGGTGGCGGCGAGGTCGACTTGTCGAAACAGAGTGTCAGCGACGCCGATGCTCCAGTTACGCCGGATCGACTTTCCTGCGGCGCTGCCTCTCGGGAACACGCCCAAAATCTTCGGCATCGGAAGCAGGCGCCCAGCTGAAGGCCGCAGCGGGCAACTGCAAGGATATCACCAGCCGCCGGATTCTGATGCCGGGAGTGGCGGCCACAATACAGCCAAATAAATGACTGTGCAGCAAACGGAGCTCACCGGCCTCCGTGGAAGCAGACATTCACGGTCTACACGGTGAGAACCTCTAAAGATTTTCCTGTCGGGTTGCTGGGCATGGTTTTCTTGATCATCACAAAGGTGACGGATGTCATGGGATAGCGATATACCCCTATGCAGATGGCGGTAATATAGCGTACACAAGGTATAATAGGACAGTGGATTGGCGGAACTGTCATTTGGAGTCAGGTGATAACGGCCTACAAAGGAATTGAAAGAGTTTCAACGCGGAATAGTTGATGGAACTAGAAGCGTGCGACATTCCATTTCGGAAATCGTTAGGGAATTCAATATCCCGAGATCCATAGGGTCAATAGAATGCCGAGAATACCAAGTTTCAGGCATTACCTCTCACCGTGGATGACGCAGTGGCTGACGGCCTTCACTTAACGACCGAGAGCAGCGGCGTTTGCGTAGAGTTGTCAGAGCTAACAGCCAAGCAACACTGAGTGAAATAACCGCAGAAATCAAAGTGGGACGCACGACGAACGCAACCGTTAGGACAGTGCGGCGAAATTTGGTGTTAACATGCTATGGCAGCAGGCGGCCGACGCGACTGCCGTTCATACCAGTACGACATCGCCTGCAGCGCGTCTCCTGGGATCGTGAGCACATCGGTTGGACCCTAAACTACTGGAAAACGGTGGTATGATCAGATGAGTCCCTATTTCAGTTGGTAAGAGCCGATGGTAGGGTTCGAGTGTGGCGCTCACCCCGTGAAGTCGTCAACTAAAGCTGTCAACAAGACACAGTGGAAGCTGTTGGTAGCTATGCAATAGTGTGGGTTGTGTTTATCTGGAATGGACTGGGTCCACTGGTCCAATTGAACCGACCATTGAATGGAAATGGTTATATTCGGCTACTTGGAGGCCATTTGTAGCCATTGATAAACTGCGCGTTTCCAAATAACCACGGAATTTTTATGGATGACAAGGCGCCATGCCACTGGGCCACAGAACAACTGGACACATAGATACATAAAACTCCAAAAAAATGGTTCAAATGGCTCTGAGCACTATGGAACTTAACTTCTGAGGTCATCAGTCCCCTAGAACTTAGAACTACTGAAGCCTAACTAAGGACATCACACACATCCACGCCCGAGGCAGGACTCCAACCTGCGCCCGTAGCGGTCGCGCGGTTCCAGACTGTAGCGCCTAGAACCGCTTGGCCACACTGGCCGGCTAAAATTTCGACAAGACACTTTTTTGAATAGTTATTTATTATTCCATGAACCGGTTTTCGAATATTTTCAGGTTCATCTTCAGATGGTTTTCTGGAAATTACTTGCGACAGTATAGACCGGATTTTCCGTTAGTGTCCATCTCTCTGCTTCCATTTTGATGGCCAGTTGGTACATAACTTCACACATTTTTACACAATCTGTATTCATTTACAATATGATAGCGAAACTTTGCCAACTGGCCATCAAAATGGAAACAGACAGATGGACACTAACGGAATAAAGCCGCCCAAACTGTCGTAAGCCAGCACCCAGCATTATGCTAGAAGTAGTGATGTAACTTCCACAAAACCATCTAAAGGTGAAGCTGAAAAGATTCTAAAGCCGGTTCAAAAATGTTCAAATGTGTGTGAAATCTTGTGGGACTTAACTGCTAAGGTCATCAGTCCCTAAGCTTACACACTACTTAACCTAAATTATCCTAAGGACAAACACACACACCCATGCCCGAGGGAGGACTCGAACCTTCGGGGGGGAGGGCCGCGCAGTCAGTGACATGGCGCCTCTAACCGCGCGGCCAATCCACGCGGCGAAAACCGGTTCGTGGAATAATAAATATCTACTCAAAAAAGTGACTGGTTGCAGTTTTATGTATTTACCTTCAGTTAACAGTCACGGCTTATAAAATATCCGCAATGGATAAGCTTAATCCTTAACAACTGGACAGTTTGAGCGAATGATTGGTTTTTATGCTCTTCTAAGTAAACATTGCATCTTTTCAACAATGATTTACAAATTTTGTCGGAAATCTTCCGGGCACAGTAGGTTTTCAAATTCTGGCTGGACTCTTTGCTTGAAATGCTCAACATCACATTGCTTGCAGTCTCAGTTTACTCGAGACTGAAGAATCCACGGGTGTGATAGCTGGGGATTGTGGAGGCCACTCAATAATACCCCGTATGCTAGCCCATTCATGACAGTTTTCATTTTGAATGTCTCGTAGAACAACTCGATAATGCGGGGATGCTCCACAAGGGTGGCGGTTGTCGCTGAAACAACCGATCTTCTGTTATGCCAGTTTTTTCTTCACGCCAATTGAATCTGATTGTTAAAACCGCTCAAATAACCGGTTTCTACAATAACCGAATTTCGGTTTTTTAATCTTGTTATTTTCTATAATAAACGTAGAAATCGAACAAAGATTGAAAAATTTTAACTCTCTCGCTTTCAAGATACATGGAATAAAACAATTAAATTAAACAGGCAAATAAAAGAAAACTTAGTCCGTTCACCATTCGTTGTTTATCTCGAAAAGTGGTAAGTGGTTAATTACTACAAAAAGTCACCATTGTTCTCCTATTAATCGAAGTTTTTGAGACTGTTTAAAAATCAGGTTGTAATCAGGGATTGTGCTACCGTTTGAGTATTACAAGGGCGAAAACTGAGGATGAAGAACTCTGTTCTTCGTGTTGATTTGTTCGTTTTCAAGGTTATAACTAGATAAAAGCCTATTACGAGGCAGCAGAACATCTCCTTTATGTCATTAAAATAAAAATAAAGCGTGAATGAATTGTTGAATTTTTAATTTATTACAGTTACCACAACACACGGTAACAGTGACATTGCTAGCTCAGCAATGAGTTTGTTGCTCGTTTCTGTCTAAATTGTTATTAAAATAGCACTATCGGTCGGAGGATGGCATTCACGTATCGTACGGCCATTACGGCGGCTTCCATGACGGCGGCGTACGCCGGCCCCACGTAATGCCACCCCAAAACAGCAGGGATCGTCCACCTTGCTGCACTCGCTGTACAGTGTGTTTAAGGCGTTCAGCCTCACCGGGTTGCCTCCAAACACGTCTCCGACGATTGTCTGGTTGAAGACATATGCGACACTCATCGGCGAAGAGAACATGATGCCAATACTGAGCGGTCTATTCGTCATTTGTTGGCCCCATCTGTACCGCACAGCATGGTGTCGTGGTCGCAAAGATGGACCTCGACGTGGACGTCGTGAGTGAAGCTGAGCATCATGCAGCCTACTGCGCACAGTTTGAGTCGTAACACGACGTCCTGTGGCTGCACGAAAAGCATTATTCAACAAGTTGGCATTTCTGTCAGGGTTCCTCCGAGCTATAATCCGTAGGTTGCGGTCGTCCACTGCAGCAGTAGCCCTTGACCAGCCAGAGCGAGGCATGTCACCGACAGTTCCTGTCTCTCTGTATCTCCTCCATGACCGAACGACATCGCTTCCCTTGTTGAGAACCCTTCCTGGCACAAAGTAACAATGCGGACGCGATAGAACC
The DNA here is from genome assembly GCF_023864345.2 of Schistocerca serialis cubense. Lineage (NCBI taxonomy): Eukaryota > Metazoa > Arthropoda > Insecta > Orthoptera > Acrididae > Schistocerca > Schistocerca serialis. The sequence goes on along the minus strand of NC_064639.1, from coordinate 216,745,672 downwards.
GCGGTACTGACCGTCTAGGCATGATTGAACTACAGACAAGAGCCGTGTACCTCCTTCCTCGTGGAATGACTGGAACTGATCGGCTGTCGGATCCCCTCCGTCTAATAGGCGCTGCTCATGCATGGTTGCTTACATCTTATGGTTCAAATGGCTCTGAGCACTATGGGACTTAACTTCTGTGGTCATCAGTCCCCTAGAACTTAGAACTACTTAAACCTAACTAACCTAAGGACATCACACACATCCATGCCCGAGGCAGGATTCGAACCTGCGACCGTAGGAGTCCCGCGGTTCCGGACTGCGCGCCTAGAACCACTAGACCACCGCGGCCGGCTTACATCTTATGCTGGCTTAGTGACATCTCTGAACACTCAAAGGGACTGTGTCTGTGATACAATATCCAGAGTCAACGCCTATCTTCAGGAGTTCTGGGAACCGGGCTGATGCAAAACTACTTTTGATGTTTGTAGTTGGAGACTTTAATGCACAAATTTGCAAAAAAAAACGTCAGCATAGATCCATAATAGGAAAATTCCCTCCACTTAAAAAGTCAACACAGACGGAAAGAGGCTCTCAAGCCAGTGCAGGCAGCATTACATAGTACTAAAATCTACATTCTTCAAAAAACTTGCTAGAAATCAAATTACATAGGTATCACCAAATACGATTTGTGGTGAAAAAGAAACACTCCATCACATTATTATAGTAACAGTGCATTATCAGAAAACCAAAGAAAACGGTTAGTTTCGTTTATCAATAATCTTTTATTTCTTCTTAATTCTGTCCAACTAAATGACACTACGAGCTGGCATAGACATTAGGGATCACGCCATCTCGAGATGACGGGTGTCGTTGGTTCCGTGGATTAGCTACTCGCTCGGTGAATTCAGCCTGTGGCGCGATACGTGAGTGAGCCATTAATTGCCCGGCAGCTCAGCGGGTCAGACCGATAGAGCAGATCAACCCGGGCTGGACAGAGGCCGCACGCATGACGTGAACCAGCCCCGATGAGGCGGCTAGCATGGGCAGGCGATGAACGATCTGACTGCCAAACCTCCAGATGTCAGATCGGTACCAAAAATTGTGTGTCGATAGACTACCAACAGAAACTTCGTACTTTGTGCTGTCGGCCAGCAGAACGGGCGTAAACGTTACTTAAATGTAACACCAGGACTATGGAACATATGAAAAGCATAGCTGTGAGTAACTTACACGTATAGCTTCCGTGGGGAAGTTGGTAGAGCGTTATATTGTCGTAACAAAGGTCCTGGGTTCATATCCCAATGATGACAATTTTTTCACTGTATTATGCGTGAAAGTGTTAAATGTCACTATTAATACTTCCGCACGTGTGATTCGATTGTTTCTTTATTCTAAGGGTTGTGTGTTTGTCCTTAGGATAATTTAGGTTAAGTAGTGTGTAAGCTTAGGGACTGATGACCTTAGCAGTTAAGTCCCATAAGATTTCACACACACACACACACACATTTAATTCTAATTTCCAGTTGTTTATGTTTATTCTGTGAGACTATAAACGCCCTAGCTGCTTCATCACAAGAAGTGTCTGTTCCGTCGCACATATCCGACACAACACCGCACCTATGTACACAAATGTATACATACATAGGTTTGCTCCTTACAACTAACGAAGCGAAAGCAGACTGTCAAAAGAACATTGCTACAAACTCCGAAAAGTCCTTTTACATGCCAGGAAAATGTTCTCCTCTCTAACAGTTCAGGCATCAACAGTTCAATTTGTCATCACTGGGGCTTGAACGCGGGACTTTCGACACGACGACCTCACGCTTTACAAACTAACCCACGCGAGATATTCAAACCTATCACTGTGATACGCCTTTCCTGTGCTCCGTAGTTATGGTGTTTACTGTTTACGCATGTCCTACTGGACGACAACCCATAGCACGAACTACATCGGTATTTTGGTTGATACTCTGTCTACGTACAACGTTTGGCTCCGATCTGAGTGTCTGACATCTGTAGGTTTGAGTGTGAGTGCAATTATTATTACTATTATTATTGTTAATATTATTTATTTGTATTAGTTTTTTACCAAAATGAAACTCTGTATTACGAGGGGAATTCAATAAGTAATGCAACATATTTTTTGTCTCGGCCAATTTGGCTGAAAATTGCGGAATTGATTGTGGGACATCGTGAAATGTAGCCTGCATAGTTTCATGAAGTTGCAATAGGTGGCGGCGCTTTAGATAGCCTGCAAAATTGCGTCAATAAAGAAAGGTACGTTCCAAGCAGAGAGCGGTCACTGAGTTTCTTTTGGTGGAAAACCAGAGCACTTTCAGAATGTATATGGACACTTGGCAGAGAACAAAAACATGGCGAGTTCTTGTTTGAGGTGACTGTCATCATCGCAACAAGGTCGTGCAAATCTATCCAATCTCTCAAACGCCTGCTGGGTGCACACAACTGCAGTGTTGCAACGTACGGACACTCTCATTCGGGGTGATCCATCGATCACAATCAGATCCCTCCCTGCACAACTGGACGTCTCCGTTGGTACTGCTGACACACTTGTCCACCAGTTGGGGTACCGAAAGGTGTGTACCGGTGCTGGGTTCTCCGCCGCTTAATAGAAGACCATAAAGAAGGATCATCTGTGCAGAACTGCTTGCACATTTCGAGGTTGATTGTAACAATCTTTTGTCGAACATCATCACAGCCGATGAAACATTGCTTCATCACTCTGAACCAGAAGCAATGCAGTGGTGCCGTACCACTTCCTCACTGAAGAAAATGTTCAAAGCTGCACCCGCAGCCGGTAAATTCACGGCGACAGTCTTGCGGGACTTTGAAGGGGCTATTCTGCTTAATGTCTTCCCTCATGGTGCAACGATCAGCTCTGAAGTGTACTGTGCTACCATCAAGAAATTCTCCACAAGAACGCAAATGAACTTCTCGTTCTCCATGACAATGAAAGGACTCACACAAGTCTGCGCACCCGAGAGGCACTCACAAAACTTCACTGGACTGTTCTTCCTCATCCACCACACATTCCAGATTTCGCAACCTCTGACAGACATTTGTTTGGCCCAATGAAGGATGCTCTTCGCGGAAAGCAATACGTGGATGACGGTGAGGTTATCGCGGCAGCAAGTCGTTGACTCCGACGTCGATCAGTAGAATGGGATCATGTGGGTACACATGCCCTCCCTGCAAGGTGGTGTAGGCTGTCGCATTGAACGGGGATTATGTTAAATCATAGGGTTTTGTAGCCAAGAGAGTGGGGAATAATATGGTGTAATGGAATCCTGAATAAAACCAACCTGCTTCCAGAAAAAATTGTGTTACATTACTTATTGAACACTTCTTGTAGGAAATTAATCCTTCACTTATATTATGTATTCCATAACAGATACTTTTTCACTTCTTAAATGAGTTTGTTTTAGTAATCAGTATAATCTCCTTGGGCAATTTATTGTACTATTTGATCCCTTTGTTGAAAGTACTGGTTTGATATTTATGTTTATTCTTTCTTGGTAAATGTAAGTTTTTTCTAAATCTTGACCAAGGACCATGGGCAGTGCTGTTTGTGGAATAATTATTATCAATGTCATTTCCGATGTGCATAACTGAATGGTGAAGGTACTCTCATAGTATTGCAAAAATCCCCAACCTTTTGAACAAATCTGTACAATGAACTGTACTACTGTTTTGTTGATTATTCTTATGGATCTTTGACGAAATTTTGGAAACTGCATCTGTATTTTGTGTATTTGCTTCACAGAAAAGAATTCCCTAAGTTGAGCTTACGTGTAAATAGTATGTAACTAAAAGATACTGGCTGATACCCACTGATGACTGGGCTTTACGGGCATGACATGATCATGGCATTCTGTTTGCAAACACTCCAACGGAGAATCAATACACATTCCTAGGAGTTTTGTGTTTGTTACTCAATTTACATTTACAGTCACTTTCGACCCTCTTAAAACTGAAATTCACTATATTTATTTTCTATAAGTTCGATAAACTTCCATGTATAGTGTCTCACTAAAAACTTAGCCTAATCTGAAGTTTGTATTATATCTACTCTTTCTACCCAATTTTCTAGCTATGATCAGGACCGCTAATCGCACTCACAATTTAATGATTACGTTTCTAGCAAGTTACTATATACAGCTGTCAGAATACTATACTGATGAACAGTCAATACTGAAACAAGACAGGCAAGAAAATGAAACTACGGTTCCAGAGACCTTTCCAAGTCTCAAACATCTACGATGTATACATGTAGACTAAAGCAACAAATGAAAATTTGTACCCACGCTAGGATTCGACCTCTTGTCTTCTGCTCACTACGCCACCGCGACACCTTGCACAGCCCACCTCAATCCAAATTCCAACTCACGCCTCAGCCCACTTGCTATTCACCCAAACTCAATCAATACAGCAGAGGCTCACCAACTGCACTAGAATAACATCTCAGCATCGAACGACTGGGGATCTTGCCTGAAACACAGGCTTAGGTGCTTTAATCAAATGAGACTATGATTCCAGGGACCTTTTCAAGTCTCAGACATATATGATGTATGTATGCAGACTGAAGTGGCAAATGAAGATTTGTACAAAGGCTTGGACTCGAACCCAGGTCCCCTGCTCACTAGGCAGATGCGTTAGCCACTACACCACCCTGGTACAGTGCTTTGCACAACTGCATGGACTACCCTGGCACTCCTACTTCTTCAGTGTAAATTTCCATCCACGCCTGAGTCCAGTTGCTATTCCCCCTAAACTCGAGCAGCATTGCAGCTGAATGGAATTTTGGACAGAGGAGAGAGGTGTGCGAGGGTAGTCTATGCATTTGCCAAAACAATGGTGCCAGGTTGGGGTAGTGGTTGGCGCATCTGTCTAGTGAACAGGAGACCTGGGTTCGGATCCCGGCCTTGGTACACATTTTCATTCGTCACTTCAGTGTGTATATGTAAAACGAGAAATAACTTTCGGGTTCACATCTTCGGAAGGTCTGTGAGGCTCTTTGAAGATAATGCTGTTCTCTATAGAAGTTTGCAACGTCACAAGTCTTTATCGGAATGCAAGAACAGTTGTGGAGAATCTTTTCTTTGGTGCAGGGACTAGCGATTGATTCTGAACGCATATTAATGTAACATGCTGCGCATAAATAGACGAAGAAATCCAATCATGTCTGATTGCGCTAAACCACTGGAAACAATATCAGTCGTTAAATACCTAGGAGAAGCCGTCCGGAAGACCAAAAAGTGAAGTGATCACTTGAAATTCATTGTAGGAAAAGTAGATGTTAAGATGAGGTTCACTGGAATTTTTTAAAGTAAATCTAATTCATACAGGAAAGAAATGCTTACAAAACAATTTTAAGACCTATCTTAAGCAGTGTTCATCCGTTTGGGAAACTTACCCAGTTGGATTTATAGAAGAGAGAGAGAACTCTAGTTGCAGACACTTCAAGAGAGTAGTTGAAATTCCGAGAGCGTACATTCCAAGAAAAGTGAATTAAGATACCACTTCCTCACATATAAATCTCGCGAAATGGGAACGACGAGAAAATGAGAGAAATTACAGCTCATCCGAATGTTTGACGGTAGGTTTTCTCACCATGCATTATTCGCGAACGGAGCAGGGAAGAGGGCAAATATCAGAAGGTCCAGAAGTCCCCTCGGCTACATACATTAAATGGATTGCGGTGTATAGATGTAGACTGCTTTCTTCCATAGCTGCTCCTACACGACCCACAACAATAATTCCTGGTCATAAATTACTGATACATATAGTCTCTCCTATGATCAAAGTATTGCAACGTACATTTAGTGACACATTTACGGAAAGGCAAATAACGTGTTGAAGGTATCTAATACACGACACTCGCTGGTTGAAATTTGGGAAGCCATAGAAAATTTATTTTTGAAATAAATTTCTGCAATTTGACTGTTATTGTTCATTTATTTTACACGATAGTGATTTCTGCTACAGCCATTCTCAAGAGCATGTTGAAGTGTTAAAATATGACTGACCTGTCTATGACATATTTTAACGTTGCAACATGTCCTTGAGAATCGCTACAAAGCCGAAATCATGATTGTGTAATATCAATGAACAAAAAATTCTGTATGACTGTGTTCCCCACGAAGGAAAGATCATAGGAAATTTATGTTAACACAGCGTGTACCGGCTTTCAGACTATTTCTTCTGGGATGAAACGGATGTATAAATTAAAAGTGAGTGAACTGTAAGTTGACTGATTGCCAGAAGGTCTTAGAGGGAGCAGAGGAAGCAAGCACGATGCCCGCACAGACTGCCACGAGATGAGGAGCCGAGCTAGGGGAAACAAGCCACGCCTACCCACCTCGGTGCAGCAGCTGCCTGTGCTTCATGCTTCCGCGAAAGCAGAAGTCAAGCACAAAGGTAGAGATCGCGTAACTGTTGCTCCTAACTGAAACGCAAATCATCTTATGTATTCACTTGTTATTGTGTTGAGACACGTCGCCCTTTGACCGCTGATTCGAGAAGTGCAGAAGTTACTAATAATGAGATTTTCAAAGATCCCATCAACTTCTTCTTTGATTGCATTAAGTACGCATTGTGTAGAAAGTTTATGAGTATTGGATGAACAGACAAGAGAACAATTAGCTTTTCTCCTGATGCAGCTATCTGTACTACAATCTAAGTAAACAGAAGCGAGAATTATCTCTGTGGCGGGATATCTGAATACAAAGACAGACAATGCCAGCAAGTAATGTTGGTTGCGAAGCTATTTTCCCGGAAGCAGAGTAGGGGACTGATGACCTTGGATGTTAAGTCCCATAGTGCTCAGAGCCTTTTTTTTGAAGCAGAGTGTACAAGCTATAGCAGCCATAACTCCAGACTTGCCCCAACTGAAAAGTATCGGCGTGAGACTGAACGGCTTTTTGCTGTAGTTTCAGAAAGCAGTTTTTATTTAGAATAACGTACAAATCCTTACACAAATTGTCATGTGTATGTGTGTGTAACTGCAGAAGACGAAGGTTTCAGTTGCTACTTTCTTTCCCTTCAGATTTTGTAATGAGGTACTCTTCGTAAAACTGATTTCAAGGTATGTGTGAGCACCCCTAATTTTGTTCTCTCAGACGCTGAAATGATGAGACTGAATTAGTATGGTTACTACTACTAATTCATAATAAATTTAACTTACTATGTTTTCCTTGGTTTCCCTACATGGGTTAGGGCCAATGCCCGGATGGTTACTTTCAGAAGGGCGTTACTCCATTAATACGAGCTTGTGGACCGTCTCTAATGATCTTCATATCGACGAAACAGCAGCCTGAATTTAAATGAACAGGCAAAATCATATTTTACGTGTGTAATCAAGGAAAAAGTCTTAAAAGACAAGCAGAATCACTATTGAATTCACAAGAACTACAAAAGAATTATTTTCGTAATAAGAAAAGAAAATGCCGGGCCGTGTGACCGAGCGGTTCTAGGCACTTCAGTCTGGAACCGCGCGACCGCTACGGTCGCAGGTTCGAATGCTGCCTCGGGCATGGATATGTGTGATGTCCTTAGGTTAGTTAGGTTTAAGCAGTTCTAGGGGACTGATGACCTGAGATGTTAAGTCCCATAGTGCTCAGAGCCATTTGAACCATTTGAGCCAGAAAAGAAAATTTATTTCTGTGCTTGTCGGAAAACTTCACTAGCAACAAGAAACATATTTTTGCTACAGTAGAAAAAGAGAAGTAATTCAGGAATAAAATATTGATGAATGGGTGCAACAACCAGATAGGCGAATATAGAACCCAAGCACTTTAATCAAAAGCCCGAGCCAAGCTGGTCCCACAGATTCTCAATTCGGTTTACAAACGGGGAGTTTTGTGGCCAGGGAAGTACGGCAAACTCATCGTGGTGCTCTTCGAACCACGCACGTACACTACCAGCTTTCTGACACGTTGTATTGTCTTGCTGGTAGATGTCATCGTGCTGAGGAGTAACAAACTGCATGTAGGTATGGACATGGGTCTCACGGATGGATGCACACTTGTGCTGATCTATTGCGCCTTTCAGAATAACGAGATCACCCAGACACTGCCACGAAAAGGTTCCCCAGACCATGACGCTCCTTCCTTGTTTGCTTTCCGATGTGTCACGTCGTACACGCCGAGGGCCATCCGTCCGATGGAGCATAAACCGTGATTCATCTGAAAACGAGACCTGTCGCCACTCAGTGAACGTCCAGTTGCGGTAGCAGCGTGCAAATTCCACAAATTCCAGCCCTCGTTGTCTACGAACATCAGTCAGCATAGGTCCATGAACAGGGGCCTACATCGGAGGCCCATACGCAACAACGTTCAGTGAACAGTCGTTGAGGACACACTGTAGGTAGTCCCTTGGTTCATATGGGCGGTCAATTTCTCAACAGTTGCAGGTCTATCCGCCCGTACACATCTCCCCAGCCGTCTTTCAGCCATGTCATCCCACGGTCTGTGGTGAACCGTAGTGCCTCAGGTTCGATTTTGGATAGCGTCATTTTGTTATGCACGCTAAACTTTAACCACCGTGGAAAACGAACATTTTGGGCCTTAGTGGCCGAGTGGTTCTAGGTGCTACAGTCTGGAACCGCGCAACCGCTACGGTCGCAGGTTCGAATCCTGCCTCGGGCATGGATGTGTGTGATGTCCTTAGGTTAGTTAGGTTTAAGTAGTTCTCAGTTCTAGGGACTGATGACCTCAGCAGTTAAATCCCATAGTGCTCAGAGCCATTTGAACCAAACGAACATTTTACAAACTTTACGTTTCGGAATGCTTCCACCCTTGGCTCTAATTTCACGATCGTGCCCTTTTGGAAGTCAGATCCTCCATTACCACGACTGCATTGTTCCGTGTTGCCCCCCCCCCCCCCCCACCCCCCACCCCTCCCTCCACTGCTGGTGGTACCGAATCCATGAAAACTGCTCCCAACGAAATTTGCGCCCAACCATAAAACTGTGAAATCTACGCCCAATACGTGCTCCCTTTGTGTCACGACTTACACCTGCGCCCGGACCATTGTAATTACTCTAACGGCCGTAACGGCCGAACTGCGCCGCTGTAGACCTCATCTCCACCGTAGCTGACTGTCTGAAAAAAAGAGCATAGTGCGCCTATAAATGGTTGGAGTTGACATCGTGGGACTTGTGTATTTCTGTCGCAATAGTTCCGATAATGAACTTTAACGACTATTCACGGTAAGCTATGTTGTCAATATGAAGGTTATTCTTACATAGAAAGAGTAGGAAAGAAGAAGGGACTGTGGCCTGGCGCTGTTCAAGGCAGAAAGCAAACCATTGCCGAGGAAGACTTAAAACTGAGGATTCGACGATGTTTTTTTTTCTCTCAACCATCAATGTGGAGCTCGGGATGACGCTCGGTTGAAAGAAAAGGGCACGTGAGGAAGAAACTTCTATTCCCAAAATACAGGGTGTTTCAAAAAGAACATACGTTTTCGAATGCATATATTTCTTAAACTTAAAGATATACGAGTATGGAACGTCAGATACATGTTTACGAATCTCTCAAGTTCAGATTACAAATGTTCGATATGTCCTCCATTAGCGACACAAACAGTATCACATCGATACTCAAAGTCGCCCCATACTCGGGTAAGCATGTCCTTCGTAACTGATGCTATGGCTGTACGGATCCGGTTCTTCAACTCTTCCAGGTTCGATGGGTGTGGTGGTACATAAACGTTGTCTTTAACGAAATCCCACAGGAAGAAGTCAGAGGGTGTCAACTCCGGTGACCGTGGAGCCCAGCTGAGACATGCTAAATTGCCAGCTCCTTGACGACCAGCGCAACGGTTCGGTAGAGTTTCATTCAGATATTCACGCACTTGGCGACTCCAGTGAGCGGGTGGCCCGTTTTGTTGAAAAATGAAGTTGTCTTTGTGCAGCCTCGGAAACAACCACATTTGTAACATTGCGAAATACTGCTGACCGTTAACCGTGTTTCCATCAAAGATGATCAGGATATCTCCTAAAATACATTGACTCTGGGCGAATCTCGTACATGGCTGCATGTGGGTTCTGTAGGCCCCAAATTCGAACATTGTGTTTGTTTACCTGACCACTAAAATAGAAAGTCGCTTCATCACTGAACACGATGCGTTGTGTGAAAGTGTTATCATTGGCAATAGCATCAAGAATCTCGTTACAAAATGCCACACGTTTGCGTTTGTCATCAGGACGCAGAGCTTGTAACAGCTGTAGCTTGTACGGCTTCATAACAAGCCAACGTCTAAAACACGCCAAATTGTTGTTGTAGGCAGTTGTAACTCCCTACTGACACGACGAGTTGATTTTGAAGGAGTACGTTGGAAAGCAGTTTGATTCGTGCAACATTTTCTTCAGGAACACGAGGGCGGCCAGGACTCTTTCTTTACATACACATCTTGTATCTAGAAACTGTCGATACCATCTGCGAATGTTCCACCGATTCGGAGGATCAGTTTTGGTACCTCAACCTGAAACGGCTTTGCACTGAAATCACGGAATTCCACTGTGTAAACTCGAGAACACAAAATGATTTCTGCTGCGAAGCAGCCATTTTAAATGTGTGACGGTTACTAAGCCAAACAAAAGACACCTGACATCTAGCGGCTATTAATATAAACTAGACTACGTATTCGTTTCTCCAATAGCCGAGCCGAGGCGCAGCGATCGATTGTTGGACAAAATAATATTTTCAGAATGAGCCTTTCACTCTGCAGCGGAGTGTGCGCTGATATGAAACTTCCTGGCAGATTAAAACTGTGTGCCGGACCCAGACTCGAACTCGGGACCTTTGCCTTTCGCGGGCAAGTGCTCTACCAACTGAGCTACCCAAGCATGACTCACGCCCTGTCCTCACAGCTGTACTTCTGCCAGTACCTCGTCTCCTACCTTCCAAACTTAACAGAAGCTCTCCTGCGAACCTTGCAGAACTAGCACTACTGAAAGAAAGGATATTGCGGAGACATGGCATAGCCACAGCCTGGGGGATGTTTGCAGAATGAGACTTTCACTCTGCAGCGGAGTGTGCGCTGATATGAAACTTCCTGGCAGATTAAAACTGTGTGCCGGACCGAGACTCGAACTCGGGACCTTTGCCTTTCGCGAGCAAGTGCTCTAACAATAATATTTTGTTATACGTTTATTCTTTTTGAAACGCCCTGTATATTCATGGCAGCTGGTTGCCTGCAAAATCGAGGATATGATTTTGTCATTGGAATGCCAGACAAGCAAGCAACTAAGACAATTTTATACTACCAGCGGGCAAAATCACATGAAAACGAGAGAGATCCGCAGACAAGAGAAGAACTTGACCTCAAGGCAGAGTTGCCAGCTATGAATATCGCTGTTAAGCGACGAAATATTAGGAGATAGGACAACAGTTTTTAGCGGACGAGCCAGGAGAGAGGCTCTAAAAACAAGAATTCTGTATTGATGGTGCACTGAAGTACTGTAGCAAACAGATTTCACAAATATACATCATACACGCCGACTTGGGGAGTACGAATAACGAGACAAACAATATCCAGTTGCCCTTGCTCAACAAAAGAAGAAAGACTTACATCCGCTTTTTCCGAAAATTGGAGGAAAATATTCCAGAATGGAATGACCGCTGATTTCGAATCAGCGGCGATTTCTGAGACGGAAGTTGTACTATCGACAGCCGGAGTGCATGAATGTTATTTCTACATGAAAAAGTCTCTCTGCAGAACAGTGCAAGATCGAGGAGTTATTCAAAAAAATCAAATGTGTGTGAAATCTTATGGGACTTAACTGCTAAGATCATCAGTCCCTAAGCTTACACACTACTTAACCTAAATTATCCTTAGGACAAACACACACACCCATGCCCGAGGGAGGACTCGAACCTCCGCCGGGACCAGCCGCACAGTCCATGACTGCAGCGCCTCAGACCGCTCGGCTAATCCCGCACGGCCAGAAGTTACTCATGCATACAAAAAAATTGAAGTGAGATAACAAATTCGCATGTGTATGAAAGATAAATCTCTAACGATAATAACAGTCGACACGACGTAAAGCTCCAAACGCAAAATTTGTCTTCGCTGAGTTGTTATGACGATGAGTGAATATATACTGAGCTAAAATTAATAAACTTTGTTTCTGTGAGTGAACTTGTCTTTGACTTTGCATCTAAAACACACTACACACACTTTAATGTCGTAAAAATAAGATTGATGAACTATTTAAATGTTGTTGAATGTCTTAGCTACATTTGCAGTGATCAATTTCGAACTTGTACAGAACTGCACAAAGAATTCCCTATTTGGTTACCTACACACCCAATATTTTACTCTGGTTCAGACTGACGTTTACACACTGGAGTAGCTAGGTAGTTTAGTACCCGTTTTTTCTCTCCCTGCCCCCCCGCCCCCCCAACCACCACCAAATTACAAACCCAACAAAAGCATTAAATGCAACATTTGCATGTAGGGTATATTTCATATGCGTGGTTATGTAATCAAAGTATGATGTTTACTACTTCTCAGACAGTTATTTATTGATGAAAACGAATAAGTAAAGTGCATAAAAACACACACACACAGCAGAGCAAGTAACCGAAGATTTCTTTCGGCGGCAGGTGACTAGTACGTACACTATGTGATCAAAAGTATCTGGACACCCCAAAAAACATACGTTTTCCATATTAGGTGCATTGTACTGCCACCTACTACCAGGCATTCCATATCAGCGACCTCAGTAGTCATTAGACATCGTGAGAGAGCAGATTGGGGCGCTTCGCGGAACTCACGGACTTCGAACGTGGTCAGGTGATCGGAGGTCACTAGTGTCATACGTCCGCACACAAGATTTCCACACTCCTAAACATCCCTAGGTCCACTGATTCCGATGTGATAGTAAAGTGGAAACGCGAAGGGACACGTACAGCACAAAAGCGTACAGGCCGTGTCGTCTGCTGACCGACAGAGGCAGCCGACAGTTGAAGAGGGTCGTAATGTGTAATAGGCAGAAACTTAGTCAGACCATCACACAGGAATTCCAAACTGCATCAGGATCCATTGTAAGTACTATGACAGTTAGGCGGGAAGTGAGAAAACTTGGATTTCATGGTCAAAGCGGCTGCTCATATGCCACACATCACGCCGGTAAAGTGCCAGACGACTTCTCGCTTGGTGTCAGGAGCGTAAACATTGGACGACTGAACAGTGGAAAAACGTGTGGAGTGAAGGATCACGGTACAAGATGTGGCGATCCGATGGCAGAGTGTGGGTATGGCGATTGCCAGCGTGTATAGCGCGAGCAGTAAAATTAGGAGATGGTGGTGTTATGGTGTGGTCGTGTTTTTCATGGTGGGGGCTTGCACCCCTTGTTGTTTTGCTCGGCTCTATCACAGCACAGGCCTACATTGATGTTTTAAGCACCTTCTTGCTTCCCACTGTTGAAGAGCAATTCGGGGATGGCGATTACATGTTTCAACACAATCGAGCACCTGTTCGTAATGCACAGCCTGTGGCGGAGTGGTGACATGAAAGTAACATTCCTGTAATGGACTGAGCTGCACAGAGACCGGAGCTGAATCCTACAGAAAACCTTTGGGATGTTTTGGAACGCCGACTTCGTGCCTGGCCTCACCGACCGACATCGATACCACTCCTCAGTGCAGGATTGCATGAAGAATGGGCTGTCATTCCCCAAGAAACCTTCCAGCACCTGACTGAAGGTATGCGTGCGAGAGTGGAAGCTTTCATCAAGGCTAAGGGCGGGCCAAAACCATATTGAATTCCAGCATTACCGATGTAGGGCGCCACGAACTTGTAAGTCATTTTCAGGCAGGTGTCCAGATACTTTTGATAACATAGTATAGCTTAGAATTTCTTCATTCTTTTTGAGCGACAAATTTTTAAATTGCCTCATCAATATCGATATATTTAGCTAGCCAATTTTTTGTTCACTAAGTGCTAAATTACACACTTGTGTCTCACTCATAGGGGACTCAAGATAATTCTTAATTAATTTAATCTTCTTTGTTTTAAAAAAGAATTCTCTTACATAACGCTATCAGAACACTCAAAGTTAAGAAGAATCTTAGAGCCTAAATAAAGCTGATAACAGTTTCAGAAAAATCTTCTTTATTTGGCTCAGCATTCTGATGCCGCCCACCACGAATTCCTATCCTGTGCTAACCTCTTAATCTCAGAGTAGCACTTGCAACCTACGTCCTCAATTATTTGCTGGATGTATTCCAATCTCTGTCTTCTTCTACAGATTTTGCCCTTTACAGCCTCCTCTAGTACCATGCAAGTCATTCCCTCATGTCTTAACAGATGTTCTACTATCCTGTCCCTTCTTCTTGTCAGTGTTTTCCCATATTCCTTTCCTCTCCGATTCTGCAAAGAACCTCCTCATTCCTTATCTTATTAGTCCACATAATTTTCAACATTCGTCTGTAACACCACATCTCAAATGCTTCGATTCTCTTCTGTTCCTGTTTCCCCACAGTCCGTGTTTCACTACCATACAGTGCTCTACTCCAGATCTTCATTCTCAGACATTTCTTCCCCAAATTAAGGCCTATGTTTGATACTATTAGACTTCTCTTGACCAAGAATACCCTTTTTGTATTTGCCTTTAATGTCCTCCTTGCTCCGTCCGTCAATGGTTATTTTGCAGCCTAGATAGTCGAATTTCTTAACTTTGTCTACTTCGTGACCATCAACCCTGGCGTTAAGTTTCTCGCTGCTCTCATTTATTAGTCATGAAATTTGTGCAAGGAATCTCATAATTGTCAAGGGATTTTTGTATAATCGTGGGTAGTTTCGTTTATGAAGTTTTAATCAAATGACTACGATCTGAAACAGCATTTGGTAAACCTTCCATGTAGTATGGATTGAAAATTCTAGCCCAGAAAGCTCTAGGTAGCATCCCGCAGCTCTTCTACCTGCCGGGCAAGGGGATGTGTGGACCCTTCCTCGACCCTTTCTGCGCGCAAATTTCAATGGGCGAAATTTCAGTGGGTGCAGTTTTCAGTAAGCCGGTGGTACCACCTGCCGTCTGTTAGTTGTTATTACACGTTGACGTTGAATATAGCCGGTGGTCACGTTAATGTGACTGGACCGTGTATAAGCAACGTAGTAAGTTACTTCTCAATCTACAGCAAAATGCTCTAAAATTATAGAAATTATACACACGAAACCCACATAAACCTGTATGGCTTCTTAAAATACTTTCTTACAGTGTATTGATCTCATGAAATTCACCGCACAGTATACTGGCTTCGCCGGCCGCGGTGGTCTAGCGGTTCTAGGCGCGCAGTCCGGAACCGCACGACTGCTACGCTCGCAGGTTCGAATCCTGCCTCGGGCATGGATGTGTGTGATGTCATTAGGTTAGTTAGGTTTAAGTAGTTCTAAGTTCTAGGGGACTGATGACCACAGATGTTAAGTCCCATAGTGCTCAGAGCCATTTGAACCATTTTTTAGTATGCTGGCTTCGGAGACAGGAAGCTGAACTTTTTTTGGTCATCAGTCTACTGACTGGTTTGATGCGACCCGCCACGAATTCCTTTCCTGTGCTAACCTCTTCGTCTCAGAGTAGCACTTGCAAGCTACGTCCTCAATTATTTGCTTGACATATTCCAATCTCTGTCTTCCTCTACAGTTTTTGCCTTCTACAGCTCCCTCTAGTACCATGGAAGTCATTCCCTCATGTCTTAGCAGATGTCCTATCATCCTGTCCCTTCTCCTTATCAGTGTTTTCCACATATTCCTTTCCTCTCCGATTCTGCGTAGAACCTCCTCATTCCTTACCTTATCAGTCCACTTAATTTTCAACATTCGTCTATAGCACCACATCTCAAATGCTTCGATTCTCTTCTCTTCCGGTTTTCCCACAGTCCATGTTTCACTACCATACAATGCTGTACTCCAGACGTACATCCTCAGAAATTTCTTCAAATTAAGGCCGGTATTTGATATTAGTAGACTTCTCTTGGCCAGAAATGCCTTTTTTGCCATAGCGAGTCTGCTTTTGATGTACTCCTTGCTCCGTCCGTCATTGGCTATTTTACTGCCTAGGTAGCAGAATTCCTTAACTTCATTGACTTCGTGACCATCAATCCTGATGTTAAGTTTCTCGCTGTTCTCATTTCTACTACTTCTCATTACATTCGTCTTTCTCCGATTTACTCTCAAACCATACTGTGTACTCATTAGACTGTTCATTCCGTTCAGCAGATTATTTAATTCTTCTTCACTTTCACTCAGGACAGCAATGTCATCAGCGAATCGTACCATTGATATCCTTTCATCTTGTATTTTAATTCCATTCCTGAACCTTTCTTTTATTTCCATCATTGCTTCCTCGATGTACAGATTGAAGAGTAGGGGTGAAAGGCTACAGCCTTGTCTTACACCCTTCTTAATACAAGCACTTCGTTCTTGATCGTCCACTCTTATTATTCCCTCTTGGTTGTTGTACATATTGTATATGACCCGTCTCTCCCTATAGCTTACCCCTACTTTTTTCAGAATCTCGAACAGCTTGCACCATTTTATATTGTCGAACGCTTTTTCCAGGTCGACAAATCCTATGAAAGTGTCTTGATTTTTCTTTAGCCTTGCTTCCATTATTAGCCGTAACGTCAGAATTGCCTCTCTCGTCCCTTTACTTTTCCTAAAGTCAAACTGATTGTCACCTAGCGCATTCTCAATTTTCTTTTCCATTCTTCTGTATATTATTCTTGTAAGCAGCTTCGATGCATGAGCTGTTAAGCTGATTGTGCGATAATTCTCGCACTTGTCAGCTCTTGCCGTCTTTGGAATTGTGTGGATGATGCTTTTCTGAAAGTCAGATGGTATGTCGCCAGACTCATATTTCTACACACCAACGTGAATAGTCGTTTTGTTGCCACTTCCCCCAATGATTTTAGAAATTCTGATGGAATGTTATCTATCCCTTCTGCCTTATTTGACCGTAAGTCCTCCAAAGCTCTTTTAAATTCCAATTCTAATACTGGATCCCCTATCTCTTCTAAATCGACTACTGTTTCTTCTTCTATCACATCAGACAAATCTTCACCCTCATAGAGGCTTTCAATGTATTCTTTCCACCTATCTGCTCTCTCCTCTGCATTTAACAGTGGAATTCCCGTTGCACTCTTAATGTTACCACCGTTGCTTTTAATGTCACCAAAGGTTGTTTTGACTTTCCTGTATGCTGAGTCTGTCCTTCCGACAATCATATCTTTTTCGATGTCTTCACATTTTTCCTGCAGCCATTTCTTCTTAGCTTCCCTGCACTTCCTATTTATTTCATTCCTCAGTGACTTGTACTTCTGTATTCCTGATTTTCCCGGAACATGTTTGTACTTCCTCCTTTCATCAATCAACTGAAGTATTTCTTCTGTTACCCATGGTTTCTTCGCACCTACCTTCTTTGTACCTATGTTTTCCTTCACAACTTCTGTGATGGCCCTTTTTAGAGATTCCATTCCTCTTCAACTGTACTGCGTACTGAGCTATTCCTTATTGCTGTATCTATAGCGTTAGAGAACTTCAGACGTATCTCCTCATTCCTTAGTACTTCCGCATCCCACTTCCTTGCGTATTGATTCTTCCTGACTAATGTCTTGAACTTCAGCCTAATCTTCATCACTACTATATTGTGATCTGAGTCTATACCTGCTCCTGGGTACGCCTTACAATCCAGTATCTGATTTCGGACTCTCTGTCTGACCATGATGTACTCTAACTGAAATCTTCCCGTATCTCCCGGCCTTTTCCAACTATACCTCCTCCTCTTGTGATTCTTGAACAGGGTATTCGCTATTACTAGCTGAAACTTGTTGCAGAACTCAATTAGTCTTTCTCCTCTTTCATTCCTCGTCCCAAGCCCATATTCTCCTGTAACCTTTTCATCTACTCCTTCCCCTACAACTGCATTCCAGTCGCCCATGACTATTAGATTTTCGTCCCCCTTTACATACTGCATTACCCTTTCAATATCCTCATACACTTTCTCTATCTGTTCATCTTCAGCTTGCGACGTCGGCATGTATACCTGAACTATCGTTGTCGGTGTTGGTCTGCTGTCGATTCTGATTAGAACAACCCGGTCACTGAACTGTTCACAGTAACACACCCTCTGCCCTACCTTCCTATTCATAACGAATCCTACACGTGTTATACCATTTTCTGCTGCTGTTGATATTACCCGACACTCATCTGACCAGAAATCCTTGTCTTCCTTCCACTTCACTTCACTGACCCCTACTATATCTATATGGTAACCTCCCCCTTGGCAGTACCCTCCCGGAGATCCGAATGGGGGACTATTCCGGAATCTTTTGCCAATGGAGAGATCATCATGACACTTCTTCAATTACAGGCCACATGTCCTGTGGAAACACGTTACGTGTCTTTAATGCAGTGGTTTCCATTGCCTTCTGCATCCTCATGTCGTTGATCATTTCTGATTCTTCCGCCTTTAGGGGCAATTTCCCACCCCTAGGACAAGAGAGTGCCCTGAACCTCTATCCGCTCCTCCTCCCTCTTTGACAAGGCCTTTGACAGAATGCCGGAAGTCTTCGGCCGCCAATGCTAATTTATCAAAATTTAGGCAGTAGCGGGGATCGAACCCGGCACCGAAGACGTTTTGATTACGAATCAGAGACGCTACCCCTAGACCACGTGTACTACAAACGGTTTAACAGATACACTAGGCTACCTGAGAGTGGCTTTTAGGCGTTTTTTCACGATCGTTTGGGCAGCTGTTCGGCTCAGGAAATACGACAAACAAAAAGTTAAAATACGATAAACACGGAACAAAGTATACACGATACACAGACAGATGCTGTGCAGACACATGCTTATATCAACTAATGGATGTGACGACAAAAAGAGCATCCTGCCACAAAGTTAAATAGAAATATAATTTCCCAAATCATGAGAAGTTACGGACCCCGTACGACGGGACAAACATATTGAAAGAGAGACTGTTCTCATGAGTTTATACTCTGAGTTCTATTTTACTAGTCACGATGTATGTCTTTAGAATTACGGTATTCACTTCATAAACTTTTCATATTTGAATGAAAATTGCATCTGATGTTTAGCGCCAATAACGATCATAAATAACGTTCTGTATGTTTGTTGTATCTAACACATATATTAACTGTGCATTGTATAACACATGAAATATGTTAGGAAATTTTTATCGCATTACACACAGAACCTCGTACCTAAACCATTTTCAGCCATAATTTTTTGGTGTTCAGAGCTCAAAATGGTTCAAATGGCTCTGATCACTATGGGACTTAACATCTGAGGTCATGAGTCCCCTAGACTTAGAACTACTTAAACGTAACTAACCTAAGGACATCGGACATATCCATGCCCGAGGCAGGATTGGAACCTGCGACCGTAGCGGTCACGTGGTTCCAGACTGAAACGCGCAGAACTGCTCTTCCATAGCGGCCGGCGTTCAGAGCTTCCTGGATGTATTATTCATCTCATGTGTTACAGTGCGGATAGACATGCACTGAAATAGTTTGTTTTCTTCTCAGTATAAAAGAAGAATGCGCGTCACGTTATGGTGAGTTTTGTCGCTTGAACTGATTAACTGGATGAGTTACCGTTCTTTCAAGTGAACTGAGACCGTACATTCATATCAGTTATTTTATTTGCTACATTAATGGCTTTTGTTTTATGGTCAGTTACGATGAAGGCAGAGCAGCGAAACATAGCTCATTCTTTTGTTAAAAAAATCCACAGTGTCAGGATGAAGTGCGCTACGAATAGTGATGACAATTACTCCAGATAATCCCCCTTATTCGCGCCAGACTAAGCTGCGATATTCCAGTAGCACTTGGCAACGTCAGCCATTTCACTTCAACAAAGAATTTTATTTCGAGTTTTTCGATTTTTCTAAACACTTCCCTACAGCGCAGTTATAAATACGAAAACGGTTGTGTGTAAGTTAAAGTACAACCTGTAGTGTTACAAATATTTCTTCGTGTGACAAACATGCCAACTGAATTTAAAGAAAAAAAGTGCCTTCATCGGCGACTAATTCGGACCCATCTACAAAGTCAATGGAAAAAACTGTGTGAAACTGCTACTGAGGGAAACTGCTACTTCCTTACGCACAGGCCATGAAGGCCCAAAGGAACCGACTGGCCGCCATGTTGTCCTCAGCCCACAGGCGTCACTGGATGTGGATATGGAGGGGCATGCGGTCAGCACACCGCCCTCCCGGACGTATGTCAATTTCCGAGACCGGAGCCGCTACTTATCAATCAAGTAGCTCCTCAGTTTGCCTCACAAGGGCTGAGTGCACCCCGCTTGCCAACAGCGCTCGGCAGACCGGATGGTCACCCATCCAAGTGCTAGCCCAACACGACAGCGCTTAACGTCGGTGATCGACGAAAACCGGTGTTACCACTGCGGCAAGACCGTTGGCAAACTGCTACTTGCCCTTGAATTATTTGAGAGTGTACCAATTTTACTCTGCAGTTCAAGTGTGGAAAGTGATTAGGTTTGCTGAGCTATAGACGGCTTTGATATAAAATGAACAGTCATGTTACTGGAATTGTGAAAAAATAGAGTGTAATATAGGGGTTCCGGTTTTTCAGTAGGTTCAGAAAACGATAATACGTAATAGTCTCCACGTGAATACCTCTACTTTTTAAAGGAAAGGTCCAACTTACATATCGAAACATTCAGTCAGTTTTTGATAACATTTCAAAGTTGTGCGAAGATCAGCATCTTGCTTTAGATATTCATAAACGTAAAATTTTGGACTTTAAAAACTCAAAAAATATTATAGTTTGACTGCAATGTCACAGAATTACAACATGAATCAGTCAATTGATAACAATCTGAGTGTAACAGTTTGTTAGGATATGAAATGGAATGATAACATAGGCACTGTCATATGTAAAACAGTTGATAGACTTTCGTTCATTGGTAAAATGCAATGAGTTCTCAAAGGAGATAGATTTCAAAATACTCGTGCGATACATCTTGGAATGTTGCTCATATGTATGGGACCCATACCAGGTAAAACTAAATGGGGATATCGAACGTGAAGAAAGAAGCAGTGCACGGTAGGAACACGTTTGTCAGACGCACGAAAGAACGTCACTGAGATGCTGAAAAACGTGAACTGCCAGACGCTTAAAGTTGGGCGCAAGCCTACCGGCAACGTTTCGAGAGAAATCTGGGAATATACGGCAACGCCCTGGATAACGCTTTCGGACGGATCACGAAAATAAGATGAGACGAACTACAGCGCGCGAAGAGGCATTTAAGCAATGTAATTCTTTCCGCGTTCCATACGCTAGCCTGCCGAGCGGTTTTAGGCGCTTCAGTCCGGACCCGCGCTGCTGCTATGGTCGCAGGTTCGAATCTTGCCTCCGGGATGGATGTGTGTGATGTCCTTAGGTTAGTTAGGTTTAAGTAGTTCTAAGTCTATGGGACTGATGACCTCAGATGTTAAGTCCCATAGTGCTCAGAGCCATTTGAACCATACGCGAATGGAGTAGGAAAAAACTTTGATATACAGTATAATGGGTTCAGATGCCTCTGAGCACTGTGGGACTTAAGATCTGAGGTCATCAGTCCCCTAGACTTCGAATGACTTAAACCTAACTAACCTAAGGACATCACACACATCCATGCCCGAGGCAGGATTCGAACCTGCGACTGTAGCGGTCGCGCGGTTCCAGACTGTAGCGCCTAGAACCGCTCGGCCACTACGGCCGGCCAGTATAATGGGAATCACCCCTCTGCCATAGGGGCACACTCATCTGCCCTGCAAATGTGACCTCATTTTGATGTAACACGCAATATTCGAGACGGAAAGAGCTGTCTATCGACTTTCGTGCTCGTACGTTCCACAAAACGTGAGGCGAACATATTGCTGAAGCAATAACATTCCCCTCAGTTAAAGAGAACTTGAGGTTATCGCTTTTTCTTCATTGCAGAGCACGTTAATGTCGGAGTTACGTTATTTGTAAATGAGAAAAGTTCCTTATTCATATGGACTGGACTGTGGATAAGGAAGAGATTAAAGTATTGCCAGAGTTAATTCCGAAACTTATTGAATAAGTTGCACCAACTATCTTTACTAATGCGTTACCAAATGGTTCAAATGGCTATAAGCACTGTGGGACTAAATATCTGTGGTCATCAATCCCCTAGACTTAGAACTAGTTAAACTTAACTAACTTAAG
Organism: Schistocerca serialis cubense; assembly: GCF_023864345.2. Classification (NCBI taxonomy): domain Eukaryota; kingdom Metazoa; phylum Arthropoda; class Insecta; order Orthoptera; family Acrididae; genus Schistocerca; species Schistocerca serialis. Next base: position 216,723,449 of record NC_064639.1, on the reverse strand, counting down.
GACATCACACACATCCACGAGCGAGGCAGGATTCGAACCTGCGACCGTAGCAGCAGCGTGGTTCCCGACTGAAGCGCCTAGAACCGCTCTGCCACCATGGCCGGCAATGCGTCATCATCCACCCCCCGCGTGAGGCGACTTGCTGATTTACAAGCACATACCAAGCTGAGGCAGGTCAGTACTGAATCTATATAACATATACAGCGATCAGCCAGAACATTATACCACCGACTTACTATCGATATAAACCAATCCAGCCGACAGCAGCGCCACCTGGCGAGGAAAGACTGCTAGTCAGACACACGCATGATGCATGCAGTATCAATGAGTGTGCAGCCCGTGTGTAGAATGGAGAAGGCGCGCGATCTATCTCAGTTTACCCGATGACAGATTCTGATGGCCCATAGGCTCGGCACGACCATTTCGGAAACTGGCCAAATCTGGGTGAAACCAGGTCCAGACGTTGTGTGGTTGGGCGGCCACCCCTCATTACAGATGTCGCACGTCTTAAGGTAGACTGACTGGTAGAAAAGGGCAGGCGGCAAACTGTGGCGGAACTAATATCAGGCTTTAATGGTGGCGGAGAACAAGTGTGTCTGAACTCACAGTGCACCGAACACTTCTAACGATGGGCCTCCGCAATCGACGACCACGCATGTGCTAATGTTACCACCACGATGTCGGCAGCTACGACTGCAATGGGCATGCGACCATCGGCACTGTACATTGTCGCAGTGGCAGAGCGTTGCATGGTCTGATAAATTCCGATACCTTCTTCATCATGGCGATGGGAGTGTGCGAATCCCTCTTCTTCCAGGGGAACAGCTCCTTGACACTTGTACTGCGTGTCGGAGACAAGCTGGCGGTGGCTCCATTATGCTCTGGGGAACATTCACATGGGCAACCATGGGCCCAATGGAGCTCGTGCAAGGCCCCATGACGGCCAAAGAGTATCGTACACTGGTTGCGTACTACGTGTATCCCGTCATGACCATCATGTTTCTCGACGGCAGCGTCATTTTTGAGCATAATAGTGCACGGTGTCACAAGGCCAGGACTGTGATGGAGAGGTTCGAGGAACACAGTGGCGAGTTCCAATCGATGTTCTGGCACTCAACTCGCTAGATCTGAACACAATCGAACACACCTAGGCTGTGAGAATGTGACTGAATGTAGTGTCAAGAGCTCATCCCCTCCCCTCCCCCTCTGAAATTTAAAGGAATTAGGTGACTTGTGTGCGCAGATATGGTGCTAACTCTCTCCAGCAACCTTCGGAGGCCTCACCGCTTCCATGTCACGAAGCGTCGCCGCTGTTATCCGTGTAAAGGTGGACGCACCGGCTATTAGGTAGTTGGTCATCGTGTTTTGGTTGATCAGTGTTTATTCGGCATTGTTAATTAAGGTGTCTCAACAAAGTAAGTTCATTTTTAGAAACTGCGCAACTTATTCAACTTATGTTCCAGGAATAAATTCTGTTTCAAAACACCAGCATGTTGAAGATCACTCGAGAACGCGAGCTTACTGGTGTAATTTGTTGTAATTAAATTAACGAAAAACGTCACATTGGTGGTTAAAGATATTCTTTTATTGAAGACATTCTTGTTTGGCAAAGAAGTGACCTAAAAGGACTAGCTCGTAAATTTTCTTTCAAACTTTATACATGGATGAGATTAAGTGATCTTTTTAAATTCTTTTACAAATGGGTGAGTATTTTCTGTACTTTTTATTCTGAGTGGTTGTTTGTTTTACCAGATGACCGATGTGGTTTGATTATTTACTTTCATTTGCGTGTTTCATGCTTAATTTGTAAATGATTGACAGTGTCATTTTACTCCTGGGAGAGCACTCTTATATGTGTGTGACACAGAGTATTACAAAACATACTTCTATTAAATTAATAGGAAAATCACAGAATTTTTTAGTAAGGGTGGAGGGGGCGGAGGTGAATTGGCGGTTGCAAGACACGTTCCAGTAATCTTCCACAACACGAATCAGCACTCACAGCCACTACATCACTATGACATTAGGCAAGTTTAGACACTGTACTGTAAGCTACACCTTACCAACGCTTCAACCGCCGATAAGTCATTGTAATGGCTAATAACAGTAATAATGACAATAAATCGTACCAAGAACATCGCGTTTTTGTGAATACCGTACGTGGCGTCAAAAAGATGTCACCTGTGGACGAAGTTTTGTGAGCAGTTACCAGTGTGAGAAAGTCAACAACAGTTCCTGCGGTAGTCGATATTGCGTATGACGCCAAAATGTCACATTTGCAGGAAGTGTTACCCTCTACCAGGCAGTTTACAGTGGTTAACAGCATTTTTTCTTTTATTTATTTCTGCTTTCTTGGATCGGGCCTGGGTTTCACCGACACAGCACCTTTTTTACATCATAGTTACTTAAGAAATAAGAATTTTAATATGAGAAGTAGTATTAAAATAATTTGAGAGACTGAAGTGGCAGTGTGAGTCAATTATGAACAAATAAAGCTAATACTGGCAGTACCTGTACTACAGCAGCAGCTGCCACTGATGGTGATAATAATAATAATAATAATAATAATAATCTAATAGTGACAAGAATGATAACTTTAATAATAACAGAACTTATAGCTGACGTTTTCTGATGTAGTGAGTTCTGGAGAAAGGAAATTTAGTGAAATTGCATCGGCTAAGGACAATGGAAAATGAGGAAGATCAGGTTGGAAAGAGGAATGTAAAAGTGTAACGAAAATCTAGATGTAAACCATCACACCGACTAGCGAAGCACGATTTTTCAATATTCGTGAGTCTTAACATCAGCACGACGGTTTCAGGACTACTGCTGCGTTAAGATAGTTTACAGAATAAGGGCGCCTAGGAGCTTTCGAATCTCGCTCAGATAAAAACCCTGTCGGATGCTGCAGACAGAGCCACAGACCTGCCATTCACCATTGTAGAAGTCGGGCACCCAATAGCTGTCCCAAAGGACGTGGACGGACTTCACGACTATGAACGAATTCCTCGCAGCGCGACAACAGGTAGAAGCGGTAAAACTGGTTGGGAGAAACTGAAGAGCCTCCTCGAAACACGATAACAGCAGAAAGAGAACAGCGACTGATGTATCTTGGTCAGCCAGCAACGTACACCGACAGAAAGCGGGCCTGTGGCTGCCGACACGTAGTTTCCCCATCGTCATCTGCAACACCGTCACTTTCTTCCGTACAAATGCTAACAGACTGTACTGAGCACTTATTGTATCATTGTTGCCTATTTACACAACTAAAGGCTAAAAAGATCAGCCTGTCACCCACTCCCAGTGCAAGTTGCAGTTTTAACGGCTTGCAGAGGCAACAAAATGTGTCCCAGCATTTCATATATTGATCTAAATTAAAAATTAAAAATGCTGTCATAATCTATTCATTGATAGGTTTAATCTTACGTTAAAAGCTTAACAGAATACTTCAAGTATTAAAGTTACGAACTGTAGGGTGTTTGTTTTAACTCGAGGCGGTAAAAGTCTCGAAAACGACAAATTATACGAAAAAAATGTTCTAGAAGGTGAATAGTTAATACTCGTGAATGGGACATATTTATGTCGTGGGCGGAATCAACTTCGTATTTTCAAATGGCATCCCCCCCCGCCCCGCCATGACAAACAATTAGGAACCAACGCATTTGATTCTACATTTCATTTACGATGTAGATGTAAGCCTTTGTGTTCTAACGGTTGATACTTGTGTTCGAAATTTACTTTAGTGTTGCCAGTTTGATTGTACGGTACAAGTCATATAGCCAGACATTGGCATTTCTGGCAAATAAACTACGTGTTTGGCGACATGGTTGTGGTTTGTATCCTTCCGGTAGCCACGTAGCGGTCAGCACGAGAGATATGACGGTTGGATGGAAACACACACCAAAATCACTCACCCTGATGGTGGGGTTCGAGGGCGGCCACCGAAATCAACAATCCGATGGTTTGGGGACACACCACAGTCAGCTCCGTATTGAACAGGATACGTGTTTGGTAAGTAACATAGTTTCAAATAACTTCCGGGAATTCAGCCAGGTAACACTTTCAGCGACCGCCGATATTTCGGCGGGAGAACACCCCGCCATTTTCAAGGCAAACTGCAACGGACAGGCCTGTCCGCTGCAGTTTGCCTTGAAAATGGCGGGGTGTTCTCCCGCCGAAATATCGGCAGTCGCTGAAAGTGTTACCTGGCTGAATTCCCGGAAGTTATTTGAAAGTTGTATACGCCAGGAGAAACTCAGGTCTCAAGGAACATAGTATCTCGTTCGATACGGGGCTGATTGTCGTGTGTCCTCAAACCATCGGAATGTTGATTTTGGTGGCCGCCCTCGAACCCCTCCATAAGTGTGAGTGATTTCGGTGTGTGTTTACATCCGACTGCCCTAACTCTCGGGCTGGCCGCTAAGTGGCTGCCGGCAGGATACAAACCATAACCATTCTAGTAAGGTAAAATGTCCATAAATTGATAGTGGCAGGCACACCTGTCAAGGGTACTCACCGAAATCAAACACCCCGATGATGAGAGGCGACGGGACTCGCCGAAATTAAGCACTCCAGTGGTGTGAGGCAAGGGGACCCACCGCAACCAACCACCACAGTGTTGAGAGGCAAGAGGACACATCGAAATCAAGCATCCAAATGGTGAGGGGCAAGGGGCTCACCGCAGTCAACCATCCCAGTGGTGAGGGGCAAGGGGACTCTGGCACTGAAACGGCTAATCATTTTGTACTGTAAAATCAAATTTTCATCACTAAAGTAAATTTCGAACATCAGTATCAGCTGTTAAAACACAAAGTCTTACATGTACATCGCAAATGGAATGTAGAGTCATTTCTTAAATGCAAAAACGAGCACACTTGCTGCTATATGCCGATTATAGCGTGCTAGCACAGACAGATGTGTCAGCCACTAATATTAACTTCTCTCCTAGAACATTTTTCTCGTACAATGCGTCATTTTCGAAATGTTTAGGTGTCTCAAGTTAAAACAAACAACCTGTATGTCTTGAGGCTGCATAACTGCCGGCACGTGAATATAGGTTACATACATCCGGTATTTGAGAATGGTAGCACTTAGCGACCTCCAACAAGCTTACACATAATTTGCAACCTTTCCGAAACTTTTTCTCGCTGTCACCCCCACAAAACAATGAAAGTAAAAAGTTTATCGCTTACTACATCTTCGCTGTTCACACAGTGAAACAGACATGACGCTCTAATTAATTAATTAGGGACATCAGAGTCACACATGTCATCCAACGCAAACACCATTGCGCAACAAGACGCACGCATTGTCAGAATGCAGTACATATTCTGGCTTTCCCGCAGACACTACTGTGCTGTGGTGCGGATAACAGTGTTCTACTGAAATGACGCGGCAACTGAAACTGTAAAGTTGAAGTGCGCGGGGCAGTACTATTCTCGTGGGGAAAAGGACTATGTTGCGCACACATGCTCTGTGAAATTCTGCACTGTCGTGTCTAGCACTAGTGAAATAGTGCAAACAATTTAACCAAGGCCGCACAGACGTGCATGATGCTGATCTGGAAGTCCAGATACTGCATCATGTGATCTCCATCTTTTAGACACTAAAAGAACATCTGGCTAGGAAGAGATTTTCCATAGACGAAGACGTTCACACAGCTGTTTTCGAATGGTTCCGTGACCAAGGGGAGTATTTCTGTCGCCGAGAGTTTCAACGATTGGTGGAATGTTCGGATCGTTGTTTGCAGGTACTTGGTCACTGTGTTGAAAAGCAGTGTCATGTGCCTATGCCACTCTGTAGTGTAGTGCAACGTTGAGTAAAGGGTACTTGGCCTGCCATAAAAATATGTAACTTACTTTTTGAAGTCATATCGTACTTCTTTACTGCCAACTCTATTCGGAACATCGTTTTCAGACAGTTCTCACTTGTACCTCTGAATGTACCTGCAAAATTATACCATTATACGACATATAGTTCAAGAGATATGACTTTATAAACATTGAGATGTGTGAAAAACTACCTGTCATATACATGGGAGATCGATTATTTATAAATCGCGGATGTGAGGATACTGATACATTGTAACATAGGTCTAGGAAATCTGTTAAATGTGTACCAATTGTGTGGTAAGGCGAACTATCAAGAAGAACTATTTCATATTAGTCGTTTCATTGGAAAAGAGCGTCAGCGAACACATTACCTCTAATGATAATGTTTATTTCAGTCTAATGCTCGCTCGAAGTCCTCAACTGCTGTACCGCTTTCGCCTGACCATTCACTGTAAACAGCACGTAAATACTCACTCGTGTGTCGCTCCCAGTAGAGAAGTAGGTTGCGGTTTCGAGCCCCGGTCCAGTACTCAGTTTTGATCTACTACGAAAGTCCACCTGGCTATGGTTATGTGGACGTTGTGCCAAAGAGAAGCTCAGAAAACCGCAAACTCCAGGTAACCTTTCGATTTCTGCTAATTAACTGTCAGAGGATCTTATGTCCATCAGCACCACATGAATCTCGATGCAGTTTCAAGAAAGAAGCAGTCTGGTGAATACACAGAGTATGTTGGCTCAGTAGTTTAGGCATAGTTCAGATTCCCGTCCGAACATAGAAATTTCCAGTTTTTGAGATTTCCCTAGATAAATTACAAGTGACATAGAACTTAGTTATTCCAATATCTTTATTACAGTCTTTTGTCGTATTTGTTTTTACAATGACACTCGGTTTCGATCACATTCTGAACATCTTCAGATTTGTTCAGAAACTATACTGAAGCGCCAAAGAAACTAGTATAGACATCCGTATTCAAATACAAGCATCTGGCGTAGTTGTTAGATCAGTTACTGCAGCTACAATGGCAGGTCATCGGGATTTAAAAGTGTGTAAACGTGGTGTTACAGTCGGTGCAAGAGCGATGGGACACAACATCTCCGAGATAGCGATGAAATGGGGATTTTCCCGTTAGACTATTTCACTAGTGTACCGTGAATATCATGAATCCGGTAAAACATCAAATCTCCGACACTGCTGCGACCGGGAAAAGAGTCCAGCAAGAACGGGACGAACGACGACTGAAGAGAATCGTTCAACGTGACAGAAGTGCAGCCTTTCCACAAATTGCTATAGATTTGTATGCTGGACCATCAACAAGTGTCAGCGTGCGAACCATTCAACGAAACATCATCGATATGTGTTTTCTGAGCCGAAGGGGTGTACCCTTGATGACTGCATGACACAAAGCTTTACACCTCTCCTGGGCCCGTGAACACCGAGACTGGACTGTTGATGACTGGAAACAAGTTGCCTGGTTGAACGAGTCTCGTATCGAGTGGATGGACGTACACGGGTATGAAGACAACATCATGAATCCATGTGTCCTGCATGTCAGCAGGGGTCTGTTCAAGCTGGCGGAGACTCTGTAATGTTGTGGGGCATGCGCAGTTGGAGTGATATGGGACACCTGATACGTCTAGATACGACTCTGACAGGTGACACGTGCGTAAGCATCCTGTCTGATCACCTGCTCCCATTGTTCATTCCGACGGTCTTAGGCAATTCCAGCAGGACAATGCGACACCCCACACGTCCAGAATTGCTACAGAGTGGCTCCAGCAACGCTCTTCTGAGTTGAAACACTTCCGCTGGCGACCAAACTCCCCAGACATGAACATTGTTGAGCATATCTGGGATACCTTGCAACGTACTGTTCAGAAGAGATCTCCACCCCCTCGTACTCTTACGGATTTATGGACAGCCCTGCAGGATTCATGGAGATAGTTTCCTCCAGCACTACTTCAGACATTCGACGAGACTATGCTACGTCGTGTTGGGGCACTTCTGAATGCTCGCTGGGACCCTACACGGTATTAGGCAGGTGTACCAGTTTCTTTGGCTCTTTAGTGTAAAAGACATACTAAGTTTTATCTTAATGACTAATGTGAAACACACATAGTCACTAATGTAGATACATTACAAAGTCAGGATCTATAAAGGCAAATGGAAAAGTACTGCAGGAAGTAACATCAAGATGATAAAGCCAAGTGGCACAAAAAACAGTTACAAACATTATATGAAGCTAAAACTAGAATGGAACATGTTTCTTCCATATTATATCTTTTGTTTGCTTCTTTTTGTGAGTATTCCACCAGATGGTGTCCTTCTATTGCAACTGGTATTTCTATTACTATTTCTTCTTCGATGGGTACATGATGAATAACTTCCACTTCCAATGTTTTTCCTACTATTCCTATTGCTACTTCTAGTATTATCTACTGTTACAGCTGCTGCTGTCATGGCTACATGCAGGAAAAATGACTTCTAACACTTCTGATCCAGGAATTCGGTTTATTACGCGGGCAACACAGATCAAATTAGTGATGCTCATAACATTGCAGAGCTATGTGTCCTCTGATATCACTAATGGTGTAACTTACGTACGCCTACGTTCAGAAAAAGAAAGCTTTCGTTGTTCCGTGATTTTAACAATACGACTCGTACGAAAATAGTCGCACTGTTAGGTTCAGCATTATTGACGCTGCCTACTTCTCCTGTGCTAACAAATCGGTACGAATTTTCTGTCATAGAGGCTCACTGCACCTTTAGTCCCATGGAAACCCAGTCTCTTTCCGACCGCATTTTATCGTTATAACACTTAGAAGATGCAAACAATCTAGTAAAGGCATTACCTCCCCTGTGCTTATCTGTTCTCTTCCTGAGTAAATCTACGCGGAATGGGATCCTTACCAGATAGCATTGACGGAAGGTATCGATAAAGGTCAAAGAAGGGCAGCTCGTTTTGTATCATCGCGAAATAGTAGAAAGAGTATCACGGATATGATACTTGGGGTGGGGTGGTAAGCAGTAAAACAAAGGCGTTTTTATTCGCAAGCTCAGTCACCAACTTTCTCTTCCTACTTCGAAAATATTATGTTCTTCCATCTACACATGGAGAAATGACTATCTTTATAATCAGAGCTCTCAGGGAAAGCTTTAGGCGTTCATTTTTCCCACGTGCTACTCGAGAACGGGACGAGCGATATGCTGTCTGAAACTGGTTTGGCGAACCCTAAGCCAAGTGTTAGTTGCAGACTAGTCATGTAGACGTTCTTCTGCGCTCCGTGTTTGCAGACATCTAGGGCCAGACAAAAAGGAAATCTCGAAGTTATTTCGGAGGCGTGCCACTATAGTCGTAACAGGTAAGTTATGTCAAAAGGATGCAAACCACCTCCCCAAGTCGTAAGTATCGGTCCCTTAAGGACCGCAAAAGCAAATAAAACTCCTGTCGAAGCACGCTGGCAGTCGTTCTGTCGCCGTCAAATCGCATCTGCAACAGATACGGGCATCCTCTCCAGAGCTCTGCACTTGCGAAGAGCTGACAATAATCCGCTTAGCGATGCAACGTGAAGCGGTCCGGGCGATGCGTGCCGGCCGCGCAGCTGCCTTGCAGGGAGACCAACCTAATCACATCTTGCAGCGGAAAGCCGCGATGTCGTAATCCTCGCACGGTCAGCCAGAGACTGCGGCTCTTAAAGTGGCCGATACCGCAAGTGGAGGCGGTGGACCACGCCTGCGGCCGAGCGCCGCTGTTACCATGCGGGAACCGGATGTGTGGGCGGCCTGTGGACACTGCCTCGTGCGCCCGAGTCAGCAAAGGTACGGCTGCGGCGTCGAAGGGCAGCTATCTGCCGGCCATTATCCAGTTCGCTATCTGATCTACCTCACTTCAGTACGCAACACAGGCTTCCGCCTTCAGTATCTTCATAGAAATATTCAATCATTTTCTTTATTTACTGGCGGAGGTCCTACGACTCACGCCGCATCCCCCATCTCAGCCTCCATAAATACCTTTTTTGTGCATCTTCGACGTTCAAATTTCTGTTCGTATACTCCTTTCTATCCCTTGTATCGATTCAATTCGCAGTCTTCCTTTGTGCCTCCTGTTTGCCGGTCTGTATTCAAACAGCTTCTCGGATATTCTTTCTTGCCCCATTTCATTTAGTGCCCCAACCAAAAACGTTTTCTGTCTTTTGTTTCACACGTTATGGTATCTTTCTTGTATGTTATTTCCACTACCTCCTCATTTGTTCTACATCCCAAACGAGATCGTTCGGCACTCCGAACATTGTACGATAATTGGCTCAATAATGACTTTATATACATATATACACTATGTGTTGAAAAGTATCCAGACAGCCCCAAAAACAAAGGTTTTTCATATTAGGCGCATTGTGCTGTCACCTACTGCCAGGTACTCCGTATCAGCGACCTCAGTAGTCGTTAGACATCGTGAGAGAGCAGAATGGGGCGCTCCATGGAACTAACGGTCTTCGAACGTGGTTAGGTGATTGGGCGTCACTTGGGTAATGCGTCTGTAAGCGGGGTTTCCACACTCCTAAACGTCCCTAGGTCCAATGTTTTCGATATAATAGTGAAGAGGAAACGTGAATGGACACGTACAGCACAAAAGCGTACAGGCCGACCTCGTCTGTTCACTGACAGAGAACGCCGACAGTTGAAGAGGGTCGTAATGTGTAATAGGCAGACATCTATGCAGACCATCATACAGGAATTCCAAACTGCATCAGGATCCACTGCAAGTACTATGACACTTAGGTGGGAGGTGAGAAAACTTGGACTTCATGGTCGAGTGGCTGCTCATAAGCCACAAATCACGCCGGTAAATGACAAACGGCGCCTCGCTTGGTGCAGAGAGGATAAACATTGGACGACTGAACAGTGGAAAAACGATGTGTGGAGTGACGAATCACGGTACACGATGTGGCGATCCGATGGCAGGGTGTGGGTATGGCGAAAGCCCGGTGAACGTCATCTGCCAGCATGTGCAGAGCCAACAGTACAATTCGGAGGCGGTGGTGTTATGGTGTGGTCGTGTTTTTCATCATAGCACAGGCCGACATTGATGTCTTAAGCGCCTTCTTGCTTCCAACTATTGAAGACCAATTCGGGGATGGCGATTTCAACACGATAATAATGCACGGCCTGTGGCGGAGTGGTTACATGACAATAACATCCCTGTAATGGACTGGCCTGCACAGAGTCCTAATGTGAAACCTATAGAACACCTTTGGGATGCTTTGGAACGCCGACTTCGTGCCAGGCCTCACCGACCGGCATCGATACCTCTCCTCAGTGCAGCACTTCGTGAAGACTGGACTGGCATTCCACTTGAAACCTGCCAGCACCTGTGACGTACGCCTGCGAGAGCGGAAGCTGTCATCAACGCTAATGGTGGGTCAACACCGTATTGAATTCTAGCATTACCAACGGAGTGCGGAACGAACCTGTAAGTCGTTTTCAGGCAAGTATCCACATACTTTTGATCACATAGTGTATATATCAAGTTTCATTCTTAATCTGATTTTTGTGGACCTAAAACAAAATTCAGTATTGATATTGCTCTCGTTTATGAACACAATCTGTTTCTCAAGTACTGAAAATCATGTTGGATTCTTGGACCATAGGCGATATATGATACGTATTCGCATCAGCTGTATAATGGAGTGACGGCAATGAAAATTTGTGCTCGACTGATACTTGAACCCGGATTTCTCGCTTATGGTGAGCGGTCACCTCACCATTAGACTGTCCGAGTACGAATCACGGCCAGATGCAATATTCTATATGTCGTCAGTCGTGTGTCTACAATCTGTACTCGTACATCCATTATGTATGTCCGAAGGAACATAACATCGCAATTCGGGATAACACAGGCATGGCAATATCGTATTTATCCGCAGACACCGGGCAAGCGACTTTCAGTTGAATCATCTCCCTTGTACGGGAATGTACAATCTTAGACATAAAAACTGACCGCCGGCCGGCCACCACAGAGACTAAGTCCGAGTCGTTCACTTAAGGTGGCCAATAAAACTAACCGCCCCTGACAACTGTATGCGGAAGTGTTAGGAGGAAGTGTTATCTACTTCCGAGTTGATATGGATGGAGTGAGCCCGTGGTCTTGCGGTAATCGTCGTGCATTCTAGAGTCGCATGTTCGCGTCCAACTGTTTTTTTTTTTTTTTTTAACCACGTTTCGGTCTAAAGTTATGAGTCTGATTGAACATCGAAGACAATTCGCTTAACATTCTACCCACCCGCAATAGCAAGTATTCCAGAAACAAATCCGCAAGACAGCTCGTGGCTGCGTCGCGATCAGAACAGCTTACGCTCGAGCGTTTCCTCGCGCTGCAGCGGCTACCGGCCACTGGCCAGATGCCACCCGCCGCCTGAAATCCGGCGCCGTCCATGCGAAGGCGGCGCCACGCTGTCAGTGTATGTATCAATGCCATTTTCGAATTTGTAGTTATTATCTTGCAGTTAAGCATTGGATTTTGCATACTTGAAAATCGCGAACTACAGTTAAGCATTGTAAAATTAAGTCGCAAGTGGAAAAAGGTGTGACATCTGCAACACAACATTTACTTTGGTATAACAGAGGGGTGAATGTAGAAGAGGCAGCTAGAAAGATTTGAACTGTGCGTGGAGCGAGAGCTTTTGGGAAAAATACGCCAGAAAAAGATATTCTTGTTTCAACAAAGATCGTTCTGGCATGAATGATTTTCCATATTAAGGAAGTCTCGACTGCTGATATATGTGACATTTTACCATTTTACCATCATGCGACACTTGCATTCAACAGACTAAGTTCAGAAATCTGGTGTAGGAGTACCGAATGCTGTAATTCGAAACAACAAAAATCAACGGAGTGACTATTATTGAACGTCATCACGTCGCTCATTGAGCATTCCTTTGCAGTACTGTTACTGGTGACGTGTTATGATGCCTTTATCGTTAACTTCCTAAGAAGAAATGAAAGGCTGAGCCCCACCAAAAGACATGGACTAGAGTAAAGAGTAGTGTGAACGTAATATTTTACGTCTGATAGCTCCGAAAGTGTGTTTTAGGCTACGAATTCTGCCCCAAGGGGTGTGTGCAACACAGCTGGAATTTGTTATCAACAACTGAGACACCTTTCAGTCGCAGTGTAAGAAAATCGAGCAACAAAACCACATCACCTATGCTACTGCATGATAACTCACTCTGTTGATTTGAGAAACAAAACTATCCAGGAGATTGATAGGAAAGTCGTCTCTCAGGCACGTGTATTGATAGGGAAGTCCTCTCTCAAGCACTTGTTCCTGTCTTCATATATTCGCAAAATTTTACCTTTCCCGCTCTTAATCGGTCAACCGTCAAGGCAATTCATTTCTAGACGAAAATACTCTTAAAACTACACTGTTTTAATGACACCGTTAGAACCAGTGGGTTTCTACAGGCGTAGAATTTGCAAACAACTTTAGCATAGTCAGATTGTTGTAGATATCGTGAAAGAAAATTCAGCTGCTGATAAATTTCTCTTTGATGATTAATTTTGCGATTAGTAAACTAATGGAAAATGCAATTAAAATATTGACTGTACTAATACAAATTAAATTCAGTTTACTACAGAAACATCACGACTAATAATAAAGCATTATTGAGCCTATTTTAACACGAATTAGTAGAATATTACCGACTTTTGACTTCGAAAAGTTCTGTTTTTACTTCATTTCCTGTATCATTCGCAAGTATTATGAAAATGTGGCATTTCATAGATAAAATTATGTATTCACAGCAACAAAAAATATGTCGGTAGAAAACAAAAGTGGCATTATGAAATTGGTAGTACCGTAAGGTTTCCGCTCTGACACTAAGGGTTACTGTAAGTAGCAAGCCGAATTTTGCTCAAGCGTTATCCAACGATCCCCTTATTGATTTTGTATCTGCCTGCTTGTAGCTCAGCTACAAAAGAATAAAAATTCTGGCTTTCAGCGAGTCTAGAAAGGCGAACGACAGCAGCTTGCAACTGGTAGCCAAGCATGTTACCTCGGAACTGGTTTTTTCCTAATGTGGGAAGACATCCTTTTGTGGTTGAATTGTTGGCAAATGTCAGTCAGGCGTGTGCCGTTGGTCTAAGCGTTTCGGTATGTTGAATTTGAACCAATGGTTTTTCTACAGGTTTTTTCTGTTCCAAATAGAGACTTGAAGTCTCCCATTAGTATTTTCACGTCATCTCGGAGAATTTTGCTCATAGTATTTTCGAGTGTGTTCCAGATTTTTTCGACATTTTTGGTGTTTTTCTTATTTTCTATGTTGATGGGGGCATGTGCATTGATGAGTGTATATTTTTTACTGGGGCTCTGAATGAGCATAGTCATAAGTCGATTGTTGATGGGTGTGAATTCTTTGACAGAGTTGATGATAGATCTGTGTTCGAGGAAAACAACGCCGAAGATTGGTACGCCGTTCGCTACCTTTTGTTGCATTTTGCTCTTGAAGATGCAATGGTTTCCGTAATGCAAGGCTTCACTGTCAGTTAGTCGTGCTTCGTGAAGACTAGGATGAGAATTTTTTGTTGGTCGATTTCTTTTGTGAGATTATTTAGTTTTCGTGCTTGGATCAATGTACCGATGTTTAGTTTTCAAATGCATGTTTTCTGCTTGTAGGGCAATTTACCAGAGATCTTCGATATTCTCTGCCGTGCTAACCTGGACTCCCCAGAATCCGAAAATCCAACTGCCGCCTGTCGACAGTCGGGTTGTGTACCACCTGTGTTAAAGTTGACTTTGCTTGCACAGTTCATGTTTGCTTGAGTTTCGTTGGTTTGGCTTGGGTGATACCAGGACCGGACAGGACCAGAGGGTGTTGAAGCCTTTCGAGGCAAATATGAAGCCGAGCTCATTGAGCTAACAGACGGTGACCAGAGTAGCGATGATTTTCACTCAGACGTGCGTGGATTTTGGGTTCAACGGATTGAGTAGCCGTTAAGGATTGTGTTAGTATTTGGTTCACCCCAAGTATCCGATTTCCTCGGTACCACCCATATGGGGGAGGGTTTCCCCTATCGGCCCCATGGGATTATTATTATTATTATTATTATTATTATTATTATTGTCATTATGTCATCAGCAAATCCGATATGGTGCATCTTCCCACCACTGAAATAAATGTGCATTGTTCGATTCAGTATATCCATTACATAAATATGGGTTATAATTACGTTTCATTGCTGCTAGTAGACATATTTATCACTTTTTCTTAGGCACTTGCTACCTGTTACTCCATCATAGGAATTTATGTGCGCAGCATTGTTGCAATACAGACGTTCAAATTATCCGATTTCTGTAATTTCATTTCGATACCAGATCGCTGTAATCGCATTCAGCGAGTCAGGCTTAATGGGGATATCCGAATACGACTCTCATCAAAAAAATGGTTCAAATGGCTCTGAGCACTATGGGACTCAACTGCTGTGGTCATAAGTCCCCTAGAACTTAGAACTACTTAAACCTAACTAACCTAAGGACATCACACACATCCATGCCCGAGGCAGGATTCGAACCTGCGACCGTAGCGGTCGTGCGGTTCCAGACTGTAGCGCCTTTAACCGCTAGGCCACTCCGGCCGGCCGACTCTCATCATTTGATAGACTGGGTAAACCACATTCTTAATCGGACGGTTGAATCTACATCACTTATTTATGACAGGGCCTGAATTCGTAAACACTGTGGAAAATAACAATACAGTGTGCTTATTACTAATATGTTATTTAAATATAAATATATGAACGAACGAGATAACAGTTTATTTACAGGAGCAGAGCCCCATCCATCATAGCACAGCAGTGCGAGATTAGTTTCAGGGGACAAGAGAGGATAAAGCTGTTGCCGTTTGTTCCACGATCACCGAACATCAACCAGATAGAGAATATGTGGGCAGAGGTAACAAGATCATTGCCATGTGGACCTACAAATGCAAGCGACCTTTGGACGAATATAGAAAACGTATGGTGGGAAGTAAACCATCACGCTACACTGTCGACGACTTAATGAAATCAATGCCCCTACGCCTTCGAGAAATCTTACCTAATGATCGTGGGTAGGTTGGTTACTAAAAGTATACTCGTCCACAAAACCCATGTGGACAATCATCTGATAGTCCGTCAAACTTTGCTTTGTCGTATCTCTTCAGATACAAGTCCATTTACCTTCAGTCTCCTCATTACAATTCTTGCAATGCAAGGTAATTGAAAAATCTCATCTACTCGACGCCAACTGAGGAATTGACTGGTGCATGCGTTGTGCAACACACAGTAGTTGTCACCCTCACTGGAAACAATGACTGTTTGTGTGTGTGTGTGCGTGTGCGTGTGCGTGTGTGTGTGTGTGTGTGTGTGTGAGGGGGGGGGCATTAGAGAGACAACCAGCAATAAATACTGCATCAAATATGACTGTAAAGTATTTTAATGCGATGGGAAGTTACAAACTGAATTTTTACCCAACCCACGACCTGCATATTACGTTACGTTAAGTAAGATGTATTAACTCCATAGTATCGTTAATTTATACCCAACCCACAACCTACATATTACGTTACGTTAAGTAAGATGTATTAATTCCAGAGTATCGTTAGCAGAGACAGTGCGCTCTTGTTGTCGAGGCTCGCGACAAGTGCAGCAATTAGCGGTGCCCAATGCCGCCGCGATTTGTTTATGTTGGCTGAGTGTGGACACTGCAGCAGACGCTTCGCCATAAACAGAAAGATATCACCTTGGCTCTGACTGCAGTGAGCGGAAATCACTGCCTGCGTGTTCTTATAGTAACCAACGTGAGACTCTACTCACAGGTGCCATGGAGCAATTGCAAGGGGTATCATGTCATTAGTCATCAGAATATTAACCAGTGATGAAATATCCACTCTATTTGAATCCCAAGAAAATAGGAACCTTCTCACAAAGGAATGTGAGGTGATATCAAAATTTATCCAACATACAAAAATTAACTGCAGGGCATTCATGTATGTAGTAGTAGCACACAAGGAAATTTTATGTCTTGGAAGCGTATATTTCATTTCCTGTTCTCATATCAACGCCCTTGTTTTATTATGAAGTGAGAAAATAAACACGAAAAACTCAAGTTCCGAAGAAGCATATCAGTCATTTCCTCCTCTCATATCAAAATTTTTATTTTAGTATGAAGTAAAAAAACAAACAGTTTAGGGTTGTGAAGCATAATATGACACCAGATTCTTGTCGTAGGTGCTATCGGAAACGCAAAAAGCAGGGAGCTGTCCATTCTTCTGTCCAACAGTCTGTCTCCTTTCATGCATTACTCCCGCTAGGAGATTCTTATTTAAGTACTTGTGGGCATCAAGTTCTTCAGCAGAACAAGCCTTATGTTATTGTGCTAATTAAGGTATGGAAAAATGCAACAAAAACGATTTCCCCTAAAGCATTGGGAATATTTGCAAATGTCTGTATTCAGCAATGACTGTCAGCTGCCACAACACTTCACAGAATCCATGCGGCAGGCAACACAACTGTGTGTGCACTTCAGACTTCATTCAGTAAGACGTCAGGAGATGGATGGAAACGTCAAATTAAAGTCGCTTTCCAAGTCGTATTCAATCCAGAATGAGGTGTTATTAAGGTAGTTGAGCGTTCTAGCAATTACACTTTTGTAATTCCCGTATGAGTACTCCGATAGCCAAAAGAACCCGTTAGTGTGAAACTATCGGGAACTGCATTAATGTCAAACTGCAAGAACTTGAGACAATACGTGGACTCTTCGCTGGGTGACCTATTGTAAGTAGGCTGTTTAGGTTTTTTTTATTGGTAACGCCACCTCTGTATGAAAATCACTGGCTGTGCTGTGTGCAGTCTGTGGCTGCTTTGCATTGTTGTGATACTCGCCATTGTAGTGTTGGGCAGCTGGGCTGTTAACAGCGCGTAGCGTTGCGCAGATGGAGGTGAGCCGCCAGCAGTGGTGGATGTGGAGAGAGAGATGGCGGAGTTTTGTAATTTGTCATGAACCGCTATATATATATTATGACTATTAAGGTAAATTCATTGTTTGTTCTCTATTAATATCTTTCATTTGCTAACTATCCCTATCAGTAGTTAGTGCCTTCCGTAGTTTGAATCTTTTATTTAGCTGGCAGTAGTGGTGCTCGCTGTATTGCAGTAGTTCGAGTAACCAAGATTTTTGTGAGGTAAGTGATTTGTGAAACGTATAGGTTAATGTTAGTCAGGGCCATTCTTTTGTGGGGATTTTTGAAAGTCAGATTGCGTTGCGCTAAAAAATATTGTATGTCAGTTTAAACACAGTCGTGTATAATTGTTCAAAAAGGGGACGTTCCACTATTACTGTTATTTAGGATTCTCTCCGTCCTAGACGTAATGCAAATGCAACTTAAGAGGCGCTTTCTGCTATTCTTGACAAACATCAGCAACTTTTAATTACTGCGAATTACAACTGCGTGATGATATGGCTCAGGTTGTCAGTAGTTGTGGTGGTGTTATGCTGTCAAACTGCTTGCAGTTACGTTAATGGTGGCACACATAATTTAGCGCTGACGACCTACTTAAGTAAAGATAGTGTTGTGGCGTCGTCGCTTTTCTTTATTTGGCCTCAGCTTGAGTAATCCGATTTAACGAACATAGTACTCCATTCGCGGGCTGCTAATGATACAGTATGACTACAGAGATCATCATGCGGGTATTACATTATTTCTGCAACGAATTGCTTAACAAATATTACCCTCAGCTATGCAGCTGGAATGACTAATTACACAGGTACTCTTTGTTGCTCTTGGTTAAGGGATCAGTTCAATGCAATCCTGCTTCTACTGTTCGTAAATACTTGTATACTTCATAAATGGTTCAAATGGCTCTGAGCACTATGGGACTTTACTTCTGAGGTCATCAGTCCACTAGAACTTAGAACTACTTAAACCTAACTAACCTAATGACATCAGATACATCCTGCCCGATACAGGATTCGAACCTGCGACCGCAGCGGTCGCGCGGCTCCAGGCTGTAGCGCCTAGAGCCGCTCGGCCACCCCGGTCGGCATACTTGTATACTGACCATTCTTTATTTGACTAAATATGAACTACGATCTGATTCGCATAAATATGACATGGGTTAGCACCGGCACAAAGCAATGACTGAGGGTTGGATGCCGCTGAAGTCGCGTTACACTGATGGCAAGACAAATGTTCGCAAATCACCTCTATTGCCTCAAAAAACAATTGCATCTTAAATGTCGAAGGACCGACCTCCACACTGTCACAGCGCGTTGAAATACAGGTAAGACGGCAGATGAATATTTGTGACCGACTGGGCTTCGAACCTGGACGTCCTGCTTACTAGACACGCATACTGATCACTGCACTATTATTTTTTAAAAAAGTTTTAGAAGACTTTCAGCACCAGGTAGGCGGAGGAAAAGAGGGCAGAGGTCGAAGATCCGAGGCCTGGCTTCAATGCCTCCCCCATACCTGTCACTGGGCAGCTGCATTATTCCCATGTGTTCCATGTTTGCACCCAAATATACCTTTAAATTGTGGAACAAAATTGAAGTAGTAATTTAGGTAAAATAAATTACAGATTGCCGCCTCCAATGGCGTGCGTTCCTTGTAGAACATAACTTATAACATGGAAAAGGGTGACGGAAAAATACGTAACAAACATTCATTCAGAAATATATTCACAATTTAAGTTATTATGCTCTTAACCACAGTCCGAGTTGGAGTCTCTCTTCAGTTACAGCTAACCAGTGCCCACCTATTGCACTATTGTAAGAACCGAGATGTACTATTTTGGATTTGAAATTTTGTAAATTCGTTGTAAAAACTTATGAGACCAAGCTGCTTAGGTCATCGGTCCCTAAGCTTACACACTACTTAATCCAACTTAAACTAACTTACGCTATGGACAACACACACACCCATGCCGGAGGGAGGACTCGAACCTCCTACGGTGGGCACTGTCGGGACGCAGCAGCCAACCTCTCTTCAGCACCTATCTACACACGCTCCTCGTCAGGCGCGAATTTCCATCGTTGCCGCATACCACATGCGCGGTACCCTCCTCCCCCCCCTCCCCCCTCCCCACTGCCATTATTCCACTCGCTCTCTACGGTCGCAGGTTCGAATCCTGCCTCGGGCATGGATGTGTGTGATGTCCTTCGGTTAGTTAGGTTTAAGTAGTTCCAAGTTCTAGGGGACTGATGACCTCAGATGTTAAGTCCCATAGTGCTCAGAGCGTCCGCAGCTCGTGGTCGTGCGGTAGCGTTCTCGCTTCCCGCACCCGGGTTCCCGGGTTCGATTCCCGGCGGGGTCAGGGATTTTCTCTGCCTCGTGATGACTGGGTGTTGTGTGACGTCCTTAGGTTAGTTAGGTTTAAGTAGTTCTAAGTTCTAGGGTACTGATGACCATAGATGTTAAGTCCCATAGTGCTCAGAGCCATTTGAACCACTCGCTCGCTGCCACACTGTATTCCCGCTAGGGTTCGGACGATGTTGTGCGTCTAGCACTGAAAACTTTCAATGACCCGTCGGGACTCAAATAATTATACAGGATGTTTGAGGAGGAATAGTAAATATTGTAGGAGGTGGTGGTATAGACGAATTGCAGAAAAAGTGCCATATAACCCCCTGTATATGGATATATGTGTGGTGTCTGTTCTTTCGGGAATGTCCGAAAGAAAACACTACGAATCCGGGTTCGAACCTGGTCAGGCACAAATTTTCATCTGACGCCGTTGGTCTATTTTAATGCACATGACAGCCTGGACATCTGTCCTTCAATCTTTAATTGATTAACAAGGCTGTCTATTTCGATTCGTAGTGTCTGTTCTTTCGGAAATGTCCGAAAGAAAACACACACACACACACACACACACATACACACACATACACATTTTTATCTTAAGTGCTATTCGGAAAATGTTTGGCAACCAGTGATAGTGCCGGACTGGAGCTGCATCAACCTACTCATTTCACTAGATATAGTTGTAATTTTCTGAACAATTCCCGTTTAATAAGTGACAGCGACAGTATCTCTCATCGTTTACTTTGTCGGAAACCTGCTTCTCTCTGCCCTAGCCTATACTATAGCAATGAGCGTTGCTCACATTCTTGATACCTCACTGGACGTGCTACTGCAACTGTAGGCAAAGATTCAAATCCCGCTGGAAAAGTATGTTTCAAGTCAGATGGTTTTGCTCCTCCCGTACTGTCATTGAAAACGATCACAACGAAATTAAGTATAGGTATCCTATGAAACCCTTGAGTTCATACTGTGGTGCTGTGAAGATGAAAAAAGTAGTATTTCACAATTATCAGATGACAGATGGAATTTCTCAGATTCCACTAATTATGATTGCATTATTAACTGTTGATTCACAGTCGCTTTTCTGCCGCTTATTGGAACTGTTATTTGAATGTTAGAGCTGGAAGAATAGAAACATCAAGTTTTCGCCATCTGGAATGTTCGAATTCACCCTAAGTCTTCACGTTTCGAACAAAGGCAGAATATCTGTCAGGAAAGCTGACAACAATAAGCCAGGCCATGCATGTCTTCTGGTGGATGTGCCAATGACAGTGTTCTCAATAACAATATTGTACAGCACATATACATTGCCAACTCAACCACTGGAGAAGTTCCAAAACTGTGAATCGCGTCTGGTGAATACGCTTTCAAGGTTTCTGTCCGATTAAGTCAGTAAAACACAAATAATTGCCGCAGTTATTAATTTATGACATTTAGTTTGCATTCAGTGCATCGATGTATTACAAGTAATTGCACTCTAGCCCCTAAACCTAGTTACAGAAATGCGAATAAGACTCATTGACATATAATGAGGATCTTACGGCCCTTGCCACCCGCAACTTTGAAACGAAGCTATAGTCACTTCCGAGGTCACTCACAGAACACATCAGCTGGTATCCTTCCTGGTGGTATAACTGGAACTTGGCAACAGCGCAGAATATGTTTGGAAACTCTGTAACCGACGAGTTACTTCCTTGATGACACAGAACTATCCTGCTAAATTCACTTGATATTATCGTGTCATTTCAATTTAATACTGAGTGATTTTCGCTTGAGATGTGACATAAGGATATCAGTTAATCCTTTTGAGTCCACGAAAGTCGTTCCACATGGGAAATACAACTACTGTCGCCTCTTATGTTGCAGTTTAGCTGCCATAGCACGTACTGGGTCAATAAGTAAGTGGAAGACACCGCACCCTTTCGCTAGCTCGTAGGTAACGTGCTTGCCTTTCAGATGCATGCTGCCTCTGTTCGCCTTTCGAGCCTCGCCGAAAGCTAGATTTTTAATTGTTTTGTAGCAGAGCTACAAGCAGGCAGATACAAATTCAATGAGGGAATCGTGAGACAACGCTCTAGTAAAATTCGTCTTGCTTGTTTTAGTAACCCTTAGTGTCAAAGCGAAAACCTTGAGGTACTGCTAAATTCATAATGTCACGTTATTGTTCTCTGCCGACATATTTGTTGTTGTTGTGAATACATAATTTTATCTATGAACTGCCACATTTTCATAGTACTTGCGAAGCAAATCATGTGAAGTAACACTTCACCATCTTGTTGGGAAGGTGGAAAAAGCACTACCCTTTCTGGATGCTCTCTGTCTCTTCCTGGATGTCGAGTAATACGACCTTCGAGTAAATGGTTAGAGATGAAGAATCTAGCGGTGAATGAACTCATAGATGAGCTGAATGCGGGAGACTACTCTTGAAAAGAATAAGTAGACGATCTATTCACAGTAAGACTTAGAAAATTTGCTAGTACTGTTAAACCTATGTGCACTGAACATTGTGAAAAAGTGTTTGAAGATGAGCCCCACGAAAACTGGTGTAGCATTATTTATGGGGAAGCATGTCCAGCACACATACTGAAAAATTATGTTTCTCGATGAAACTTTAGAGAGGGTTGTAGTGTATCTAGAGGTAGCCCTGGATGGAAAACTATTATGAACACCTCACATAAAGAATATTTTCCACTGCGAAAGATAATCTTATAAGCACTAGAAGCTGCTGTAGGGTAAACTTGGGTCTAAACCCAGTACGTAATGCAAAAAGACCAATGATAATTTATTGGCCTATAATATGAACGAAGTCGAACATAAGGTGGCTGCTAGGGAGTCTGGCAAAGTTCAGAGACTGGCCTGCTTTCACAAACAGATGGAATTAGCAGAACATCCACTCTTGGAATGGATATTATGCTAGACATGCCCGCCTTACACCTGTGGCTTAAAATGGAGGCAGCGGCAGGAACATAAAGGTTAAAAATTGGAAAGAACTGGAGGTAGTTAGAATATACAGAATCTCAAATCAGTAAGCCGATGGCTGGGGAAATGCCGACTAACTACACAATAACTTCTAGCTGTTTCAATAAACTTTGCCATGTAACAGTTGGAAGCAGGGAGCAGTGGAAAAACGAACCACAACACCGTGCAGGAGACATAATGTAGTGGTTTACTGACTGGTCGAAAACAGGTGAAAGTACCAGGTCTGGTGTACTGCCTAGAATCTCTTTAGGTAAGAAGGCCACAGTATTACACATTTTTTTCTGTCAGCATGTGCACGGAGGAAAATTAGAATAGACTCTACAAAAATCGTAGCATCTACTTTTATTCAGACAGCCAAGCAGCTCTGAAATCTGTATCAGCCCCTGCAGCTATATCGAAGGTCATTGCAGAATGCCATGAAGCATTTTCTTTCGGACATGTCCGAAAGAACAGACACCACACATATATCCATACACAGGGTGTTTCAGGAGGAACAGTAGATATTTTAGCAGGTGGTAGCACAGACGAAAAAAATTCCATATGAATGCGTCCACTTTTTATTGAGTACAGAGATACAGCTGTTAGTACGCAACGCTGACAAACTCAAAGCAAAGGCAAATGAGGACATTCAAAGTTGATTTTCAAAAATTCACCAACCAACTTCAATGCGCATTTGACTTCTCTTGATAACACCACGTGTAGCCTTACTGAGGTCGTCTTCGCGTTCTTTTATGAGGGCTGCACTATTCATAACCCGAACGATCGAATCGGCTCTTGGGTTTACTTTTTATTTGTAGACTTCGCCTTTAACCATTCCCGCAGGCAAAAATCCAAAGAGATAAGGTCCGAGGACCTTGAAGGCCAAGAGAAGTGCCCATATCTCATGATCCACCTTGCGGGAAATGTTAGGTTTGGATAATGTGTCACCTGACGACTAGAATGTGCAGGAGCCCCGTCATGCTGGAGGAACATACGCATTCTTGTAGCCAAATGAACCTGCATCTCAGTTCTTACAATAGTGCAACAGGTGCGCACTGGTTAGATGTAACTGAAGAGAGACTCCAACTCGGCTTGAGGTTAAGGGCGAATCCCAAGCGCATGGCCACAAACAATTGGGAGCGGAAACTTAGTGTCATCGGAACCTTGTTGAAGGACAATAACTGGCGATTGTTAGACCGACTGCAGAAACTTCACTTTATAAACACATACATATTTAGCAAAATATATCATGTCGCAGCAGTCTTACCGATACTGCAGGTCACTGCACATAAAATATTAGCTGTAGCCTCTTGGTATGTTTGGAAACAAAATATCTTCAAAGTATCCCTCCACACGGCGACTTTGCAGAGGCAAAACGGAGGACTTGGAATTAAAGACGTGCTTTTAAACTAATACATGCCACTAAGGCATCACGAAACTTCTTTCCTCTCGTTAGATCCTGGGGATAGGAACGCTCCTGTTAATGTAGCATGCCAGCCTAGATTACGTCCGAAAGCACTATGGCGATTGGAGCTGTATAAGACTTCCACCAGCACAAACCGTCTATTATTATATTACCACACATCGTCATCACAGACCAATTCCGGTAAATTAACCTACAAAAAAGTGGAGGAACGTCTGGAAAAATATCAACAACAAAATTCTACCAACTAGAGTCAGTGCCGTATGGTGCCGTATAGTGCCGTATGGTGCGACGTTGTAAACGAAACCATACCCTCAGCGGAACGATTATGGAATGTCGGCTTGTAGAAACGGTAACGCACATCATCTTATGTGAAAATAGAATCAGAATTTGGAACTGGACTAGCAAGAAATTAGCACTATCAACAGAACCGCAGAAAGTCATATACCGATAACTGAAGCTTTACAACCCGACTGCAAATGTTACCTGTCCGCAAAGAATAACAGTTATTCGTGACTTCTGGGACAGTTTGTGTTTTACGTCGTAACAAACAGAACTTAGAAGAGTACATGTTTTATATTGCAGAAGAACATTTTACGCTGAAGAAGAATAACAAATATAAGGAATGGTTTCAAATTTTTTATCTATTATTATTTAATTAATTAATATAATTACAGAAATCGGATAATTTGAACGTCTGTATTGCAACAATGCTGCGCACATGAATTCCTATAATGGAGTAACAGGTAGCAACTGTCCAAGAAAAAGTGAGAAATATGTCTACTAGCTGCAATGTAACGTAATTATAACCCATATTTATGTGATGGAAATACTGAGTCGAACAATGCACATCAATTTCAGTGGTCGGAAGATGCACCATTTCGGATTTGCTGATGACATAATGACATGTTGTAGTTGTTGTCGTTGTGGTCTTCAAAAAAATGGTTCAAATGGCTCTGAGCACTATGGGACTTAACTACTGAGGTCATCAGTCCCCTAGAACATAGAACTACTTAAACCGAACTAACCTAAGGACATCACACACATCCATGCCCGAGGCAGGATTCGAACCTGCGACCGTAGCGGTCACGCGGTTCCAAACTGACGCGCTTAGAACCGCACGGCCACACCGGCCGGCTTGTGGTCTTCAGTCCTGAGACTGGTTTGATGCAGCTCTCCATGCTACTCAATCCTGTGCAAGCTTCTTCATCTCCCAGTACGTACTGCAACCTACATCCTTCTGAATCTACGTAGTGTATTCATCTCTTGGTCTCCCTCTACGATTTTTACCCTCCACGCTGCCCTCCAATACTAAATTGGTGATCCCTTGATGCCTCAGAACGTGTCCTACCAACCGATCCCTTCTTATAGTCACGTTGTACCACAAACTCCTCTTCTCCCCAATCCTATTCAATACCTCCTCATTAGTTATGTGATCTACCCATCTAATCTTCAGCATTCTTCTATAGCACCACATCTCGAAAACTTCTATTCTCTTCTTGCCCAAGCTGTTTATCGTCCATGTTTCACTTCCATACATGGCTACACTCCATACGAATACTTTCAGAAACGACTTCCTGACACTTAAATCTATACTTCATGTTAACAAATTTCTCTTCTTCAGAAACGCTTTCCTTGCCATTGCCGGTCTACATTTTATATCCTCACTACTTCGACCATCATCAGTTATTTTGCTCTCCAAATAGAAAAACTCCTTTACTACTTTAAGTGTCTCATTTCCTAATATAATTCCCTCAGCATCACCCGACTCAATTTGACTACATTCCATTATCGTCGTTTTGCTTTTGTTGATATTCATCTTGTATCCTCCCTTCAAGATACTGTCCATTCCGTTCAACTGCTCTTCCAAGTCCTTTGCTGTCTGACAGAATTGCAATGTCATCGGCGAACCTCAAAGTTTTTATTTCTTCTCCATGGATTTTAATACCTACTCCGAATTTTTCTTTTCTTTCCTTTACTGCTTGCTCAATATACAGATTGAATAACATCGGGGAGAGACTACAACCCTGTCTCACTCCCTTCCCAACCACTGCTTCCCTTTCATATCCCTCAACACATATAACTGCCATCTGGTTTCTGTACAAATTGTAAATAGCCATTCGCTCCCTATACTTTACCCCTGCCACCTTCAAGATTTGAAAGAGAGCATTCCAGTCAACATTGTCAAAAGCTTTCTCCAAGTCTACAAATGCTAGAAACGTAGGTTTGCCATTTCTTAGTCTAGCTTCTAAGATAAGTCGTAGGGTCAGTATTGTCTCACGTGTTCCCATATTTCTACGGAATCCAAACTGATCTTCTTCGAGGTCGGCTTCTACCAGTTTTCCATTCGTCTGTAAAGAATTCGTGTTAGTATTTTGCAGCTGTGGCTTATTAAACTGATAGTTCGGTAATTTTCATATCTGTCAACGCCTGCTTTCTTTGGTATTGGAATTATTATATTCTTCTTGAAGTCTGAGGGTATTTCGCCTGTCGCATACATCTAGCTCACCAGATGGTAGAGTTTTATTAGGACTGGCTCTCCCAAGGCCGTCAGTAGTTCTAATGGAATGTTGTCTACTCCTGGGGCCTTGTTTCTACTTAGGTCTTTCAGTGCTCTGTCAAACTCTTCACGCAGTATCGTATCTCCCATTTCATCTTCATCTACATTCTCTTCCCTTTCTATAACAATTGCCCTCAAGTACATCGCCCTTGTATAGTCCCTCTATATACTCCTTCCACCTTTCTGCTTCCCCTTCTTTGCTTCGAACTGGGTTTCCATCTGAGCTCTTGATATTCATACAAGTAGTTCTCTTTTCTCCAAATGTCTCTTTAATTTTCATGTAGGCAGTATCTATCTGACCCCTAGTGAGATAAGCCTCTTCATCCTTACATTTGTCCTCTAGCCATGCTTGCTTAGCCATTTTGCACTTCCTGTCGATCTCATTTTTGAGACGTTTGTATTCCTTTTTGCCTGCTTCATTTACTGCATTTTTATTATATTTTCTCCTTTCATCAAGTAAATTCAATATTTCTTCTGTTACCCAAGGAGTTCTACTAGCCCTCGTCTTTTTACCTACTTGATCCTCTGCTGCCTTCACTATTTCATCCCTCAGAGCTACCCATTCTTCTTCTACTGTATTTCTTTCCCCCATTCCTGTCAATTGTTTCCTTTGCTCTCCCTGAAACCCTGTACAAGCTCTGGTTTAGTCAGTTTATCCTGGTCCCATCTCCTTAAATTCCCACCTTTTTGCAGTTTCTTCAGTTTTAATCTACAGTTCATAATCAATAGATTTTGGTCAGAGTCCACATCTGCCCCAGGAAATGTCCTACAATTTAAAACGTGGTTCCTAATTCTCCGTCTTACCATTATATAATCTATCTGAAACCTGTCAGTATCTCCAGGCTTCTTCCATGTATACAACCTTCTTTTATGATTCTTGAACCAAGTGTTAGCTATGATTAAGTTCTGCTCTGTGCAAAATTCTACCAGGCGGCTTCCTCTTTCATTTCTTCCTCCCAATCCATATTCACCTACAACGTTTCCTACTCTCACTTTTCCTACTCTCGAATTCCAGTCACCCATGACTATTGAATTTTCGACTCCCTTCACTACCTGAATGATTTCTTTTATCTCATCATACAGTTCTTCAATTTCTTCGTCATCTGCAGAGCTAGTTGGCATATAGACTTGTACTACTGTGGTAGGCGTGGGCTTCGTGTCTATCTTGGCCACAATATTGCGTTCACTATGTTGTTTGTAGTAGCTTACCCGAACTCCTATTTTTTTATTCATTATTAAACCTACTCCTGCATTACCCCCATTTGATTTGGTATTTATAACCCTGTAGTCACCTGACCAAAAGTCTTGTTCCTCCTGCCACCGAACTTCACAAATTCCCACTATATCTAACTTTAACTTATCCATTTCTCTTTTTAAATTTTCTGACCTACCTGTCCGATTAAGGGATCTGACATTCCACGCTCCGATCCGTAGAACGCCAGTTTTCTTGCTCCTGATAACGACGTCCTCTTGAGTAGTCCCCGCCCGGAGATCCGAATGGGGGACTATTTTACCTCCGGAATATTTTACCCAAGAGGACGCCATCATCATTTATCCATACAGTAAAGCTGCATGCCCTGTGGAAAAATTACGGCCGTAGTTTCCCCTTGCTTTCAGCCGTTCGCAGTACCAGTAAAGCAAGGCCGTTTTGGTTAGTGTTACAAGGCCAGATCAGTCAATCATCCAGACTGTTGCCCCTGCAACTACTGAAAAGACTGCTGCCCCTCTTCAGGAACCACACGTTTGTCTGGCCTCTCAACAAATACCTCTCCGTTGAGGTTGCACTTACGGTACGGCTATCTGTATCGCTGAGGCACGCAAGTCTCCCCACCAACGGCAAGGTCTATGGTTCATGGGGAGGGGGGGGGGGGACATAATGACAATAATATAATAATAATAATAATAATCCCATGGGACCGATAGGGGAAACCCTCCCCCATACGGGTGCTACCGAGGAAATCATGTACTTGGGGTGAACCAAATACTAACACAATCCTCAACGACTACTCAATCCGTTAAACTCAAAATCCACGCACGTCTGAGTGAAAACCACCGCTACTCTGGTCACCGTCTGTTAGCTCAATGAGCTCGGCTGAAAATATTTGCTTCCAAAGGCTTCAACACCCTCTGGTCCTGTCCGGTCCCGGAATCACCCACGCCAAACCAATGAAACACGAGCAAACATGAACTATGCAAACAGTCGACAGGCGGCAGTTGGAATTTCGGATTCTGGGGAGGCCAGGTTAGCACGGCAGAGAATATTGAAGATCTCTGGTAAATTTCCCTACAAGCAGAAAACATGTATTTGAAAACTACACGCCTCGCGGGATAAGCCGAGCAGTCTCAGGCGCAGCAGTCATGGACTGTTCGGCTGGTCCCGGCGGAGGTTCGAGTCCTCTCTCGGGCATGGGTGTGTGTTTGTCCTTAGGATAATTAAGGTTAAGTAGTGTGAAAGCTTAGGGACTGATGACCTTAGCAGTTAAGTCCCATAAGATTTCACACGCATAAGAATTTTTTTTTATAACAAAACATCGATACATTGATCCACATACGAAAACTAAATAGTGTCACATAACAAATCGACCGACAAAAAATTCTCATCATTGCTCTTCAAGAACCACGAAAAACTGGCCATGAAACCTTGCATTACGGAAACCATTGCATCTTCAAGAGCAAAATGCAACAAAAGGTAGCGAACGGCGTACCAATCTTCGGCGTTGTTTTTCTCAAACACAGATCTATCATCAGTTCTGTCAAAGAAATCACACCCATCAACAATCGACTTATGACTATGCTCATTCAGAGCCCCGGTAAAAAATAAACACTCATCAATGCACATGGCCCCATCAACATCGAAAATAACAAAAACACCAAAAATGTCGAAAAATTCTGGAACACACTCGAAAATACTATGAGCAAAATTCTCCAAGATGACGTGAAAATACTAATGGGAGACTTCAACTCTCTATTTGGAACAGAAAAAACCTGTAGAAAAATCATTAGTACAAATTCAACATACCGAAACGCTTAGACCAACGGCACGCGCCTGACTGACATTTGCCAACAATTTAACAACAAACGGATGTCTTCCCACATTAGGAAAAAACCAGCTCCCAGGTAACATGCTTGGCTACCAGTTGCAAGCTGCTGTCGTTCGCCTTTCTAGACTCGCTGAAAGCTAGATTTTTTATTCTTTTGTAGCTGAGCTACAAGCATGCAGATACAAAATCAATAAGGGAATCGTAGGATAACGCTTGAGCTAAATTCGGCTTGCTACTTACAGTAACCCTTAGTGTCAGAGCGGAAACCTTACGGTACTGCCAATTTCATAATGCCACTTTTGTTTTCTGCCGACATATTTTTTGTTGTTGTGAATACACAATTTTATCTATGAAATGCCACATTTTCATAATACTTGCGAATGATACAGGAAATGAAGTAAAAACAGAACTTTTCGAAGTCAAAAGTCGGTAATATTCTACTAATTCGTGTTAAAATAGGCTCAATAATGCTTTATTATTAGTCGTGATGTTTCTGTAGTAAACTGAATTTAATTTGTATTAGTACAGTCAATATTTTAATTGCATTTTCCATTAGTTTACTAATCGCAAAATTAATCATCAAAGAGAAATTTATCAGCAGCTGAATTTTCTTTCACGATATCTACAACAATCTAACTATGCTAAAGTTGTTTGCAAATTCTACGCCTGTAGAAACCCACTGGTTCTAACGATGTCATTGAAACAGTGTAGTTTTAAGAGTATTTTCGTCTAGAAATGAATTGCCTTGACGGTTGAACGATCAAGAGCGGGAAAGGCAAAATTTTGCGAATATGTGAAGAGAGGGTCAAGTGCTTGAGAGAGGACTTCCCTATCAATACAAGTGCCTGAGAGACGACTTTCCTATCAATCTCCTGGATAGTTTTGTTTCTCAAATCAACAGAGTGAGTTATCATGCAGTAGCATAGGTGATGTGGTTTTGTTGCTCGATTTTCTTACACTGCGACCGAAAGGTGTCTCAGTTGTTGATAAATTCCAGCTGTGTTGCACACACCCCTTGGGGCAGAATTCGTAGCCTAAAACACACTTTCGGGGCTATCAGACGTAAAATATTATGCTCACACTACTCTTTACTCTAGTCCACGTCTTTTGGTGGGGCTCAGCCTTTCATTTCTTCTTAGGAAGTTAACGATAAAGGCATCATAACACGTCACCAGTAACAGTACTGCAAAGGAATGCTCAATGAGCGACCCGATGACGTTCAATAATTGTCACTCCGTTGATTTTTGTTGTTTCGAATTACAGCATTCGGTACTCCTACACCAGACTTCTGAACTTAGTCTGTTGAATGCAAGTGTCGCATGATGGTAAAATGGTAAAATGTCACATATATCAGCAGTCGAGACTTCCTTAATATGGAAAATCATTCATGCCAGAACGATCTTTGTTGAAACAAGAATATCTTTTTCTGGCGTATTTTTCCCAAAAGCACTCGCTCCACGCACAGTTCAAATCTTTCTAGCTGCCTCTTCTACATTCACCCCTCTGTTATGCCAAAGTAAAAGATGTGTTGCAGATGTTACACCTTTTTCCACTTGCGACTTAATTTTACAATGCTTAACTGTAGTTCGCGATTTTCAAGTATGCAAAATCCAATACTTAACTGCAACATAATAACTACAAATTCGAAAATGGCATTGATACATACAGTGACAGCGTGGCGCCGCCTTCACACGGGCGGCGCCGGATTTCCCCTATAACTTAGAACTACTTAAACCTAACTAACCTAAGGACATCACACACATCCATGCCCGAGGCAGGATTCGAACCTGCGACCGTAGCAGTCGCGCGGTTCCGGACTGCGCGCCTAGAACCGCTAGACCACCGCGGCCGGCCGATGATTTTATTATTTTGTTTATCTTTAGCAACTGAATTTGTTTTCATTGAAACAATCAGCAACCAGCTGCATAAAAGAAATTTTATTTCATTAACCAGTTTCAGTGCTCCAGCGCTCTTCTTCACAAGTTTATAACTACGACATTTTTTGCGGTCAGGGAAATAAATTTTCTTTTGTACAACTGCTTGATTATTTCAATAAAAGCTATAGTGTGCTATAAAAAGGCTTAGTATTTGTAGACGTAGAAACATTTTCTTTGTAAAATAGCGTTATAATCAAGTAAATATTAAGCAACTAACAGAAAATATGTACAGGGTAATTCTGGTAAATGGAGATAAATTGCTTATCACTGAGAGCGTAAGGAACAAAAGAGGTCATACGGACATATGAACAGAAGTGTGTGGTGTCTGTGCCACAGAGTATCTAGTAATTCATCAGACCTTTACGGTACAATACAGCATACTACCTTCTGTGTTGAGAGCACCGTTAGAAATGACCCCGCAGGTCTTTAAGCGCAAACGTGACGCAGCAGCAACGGACGCACACGTTTATAGCTACCACCCAGCAAGCGAATGGCATCAAAGGCAGAGTTAATGCGTTGTTCCATTGACTGCACGTCCAGGACGCATACACGACTTCTTTCAGATGCCCCTCACGTGTAGATATCCAGAGGTTTGAGGTTTTGCTCAACTTTTACCGGTGCAGTCTCGCTGCTTCCCGTGCATGGTCATTTGCCTGTCCGTATGTAAAGATCACGTCTGCCTATTCTTGGTTGGCATACCGAGCCATCGTCTCCCATCGCTGCATTAGACGACACTCGTCCACACCAGAGTGAGCCGGCGACAGCAGTGAAGCGCAGTCCCCCCTAGTGCGGATTTGTGAGCGCGCCACCCTTATGGAAAACATCACTGCCCTCTTGAAAACATTAGTGCAGACAGATTAATCCCACATGCCCGGTGTATTCTCATATGTTTGCTTTCATACACCTTCAAGTGGGTGTACATCCCTCGGAACACCGAGAAAGGTGGCGCAGTGGTTGGCACACTGGACTCGCTTTCTGGAGGACGACGGTTCAAGCCCGGGTCCGGCCATTGTGATACAGGGTTTCCGTGATTTCCCTAAATCGCTTCGGGCAAATGCCGGGATGGTTCCTTTGATAGGGCACGGCCGACTTCCTTCCCCATCCTTCCCAAAACCGATGGGACCGATGATTTCACTGTTTGGTACTCTCCGTTCCAGTCAACCAACCAACCGTGGAACATATCTCCTGGCCATAAGTGCATATGACAGTCCGTCTCCATTTAGTAAAAACACCCTGCACATTAAAACTGAAAAGGTAGCAGATGTTTTCAGGGTAGCAACTTTGTTGCTAGTTTGTTGTTGTTGTTGTTGTCTTCAGTCCTGAGACTGGTTTGATGAAGCTCTCCATGCTACTCTATCCTGTGCAAGCTTCTTCATCTCCCAGTACTTAGTGCAACCTACATCCTTCTGAATCTGCTTAGTGTATTCATCTCTTGGTCTCCGTCTGCGATTTTTACCCTCCACGCTGCTATCCACTGCCAAATATGTGATCCTCTGATGCCTCAGAACATGTCCTATCAACCGGTCCCTTCCTCTAGTCAAGTTGTGCCACAAAATCCTCTTCTCCCCAATCATATTCAATACCTCCTCATTAGTTATGTGATCCACCCACCTAATCTTCAGCATTCTTCTGTATCACCACATTTCGAAAGCTTCTATTCTCTTCTTGTCCAAACTATTTATCATCCATGTTTCACTTCCATACATGGCTACACTCCATACAAATACTTTCACAAACGACTTCCTGATACTTAAATCTATACTCGATGTTAACAAATTTCTCTTCTTCAGAAACGCTTTCCTTGCCATAGCCAGTCTACATTTTATATCCTCACTACTTCGACCATCATCAGTTATTTTGTTCCCCAAATAGAAAACCTCATTTACTACTTTAAGTGTCTCATTTCCTAATCTAATTCCCTCAGCATCACCCGACTTAATTCGACTACATCCCATTATTCTCGTTTTGCTTTTGTTGATGTTCATCTTATATCCTCCCTTCAAGACACTGTTCATTCCGTTCAACTGCTCTTCCAAGTCCTTTGCTGTCTCTGACAGAATTACAATGTCATCGGCGAACCTCAAAGTTTTTATTTCTTCTCCATGGATTTTAATACCTACTCCGAATTTTTCTTTTGTTTCCTTTACTGCTTGCTCAATATACAGATTGAATAACATCGGGGAGAGACTACAACCCTGTCTTACTCCCTTCCCAACCACTGCTTCCCTTTCATGTCCCTCGACTCTTATAACTGCCATCTGGTTTCTGTACAAATTGTAAATAGCCTTTCGCTCCCTGTATTTTACCCCTGCCACTTTTAGAATTTGAAAGAGAGTATTCCAATCAACATTGTCAAAAGCTTTCTCCAAGTCTACAAATGCTAGAAACGTAGGTTTGCCATTTCTTAGTCTAGCTTCTAAGATAAGTCGTAGGGTCAGTATTGCCTCACGTGTTCCAATATTTATACGGTATACAAACTGATCTTCCCCGATGTCGGCTTCTACCAGTTTTTCCATTCGTCTGTAAAGAATTCGCGTTAGTATTTTGTAGCTGTGACTTATTAAACTGATAGTTCGGTAATTTTCACATCTGTCAACACCTGCTTTCTTTGTGATTGGACTTATTATTTTCTCCTTGAAGTCTGAGGGTATTTCGCCTGTCTCATACATCTTGCTTACCAGATGGTAGAGTTTTGTCAGGACTGGCTCTCCCAAGGCCGTCAGTAGCTCTAATGGAATGTTGTCTACTCCCGGGGCCTTGTTTCGACGCATTGCTAATTTACTCGATTAAATTTAGATGGCGTAAACTTGAAGAGCCCAGAGCAGTGTAGTGATATATAACGAAGGCTTTCACGACCGGATGTCTTGAGTCTCCTGGCTTGTATGGCTACGTCCGAGAAACTATTCGGTTCCTTACGTTTCGTCCAGAGCTACGCTGGACTCTCCGGAAGCGCACCTGGCAACCCTGAGTCATGCTGACTGACAATCGGACGTCGGAGAGTAACAAAAATACTGTTTATTTCAGACATGATCGAGTTTACACATAATTAGTAGAGATAATCCTTGTCACACACAAAACTTATCTTATGACATAAGGTCTTTCGGAAAGTCACGTATACAGACAGATAGCTGGATAAGAACCCCAAACATTATGCACAACATCGGTCTTGTCGACCGAGTTAAAAGAATGTGCAATCCGGAACACATCGACGCCGAATTAAAACATTGAAAACAGGATTTCGAGAAAAATGGCTGTTCAGGCAATCAATAAAATGGGGTTCTGGAACCGAACAGCGATAAGCAAAGGGACAACGATAAAATACAGCGATGGAAGAACACGTTTTCTCTCCCCTTTATCAAAAACCTAATCTAGAGAAGTCATCGAAATATACAAACATTAGGATAATGTTAACAGAAAAGAATATGCCACGCAACGTAGTGATATATAAACAGTGGCTCTTCGGAGTCGACAAATAACCTTTTATCGCCGACACGCAACAGTCGATAATTGAGTTTCATGTCTGACAAGGATTAGCTCTACTGATCACGTGTAAACTCGACAACGCTCATTTTGACACAGTATTTATGTCGCTCTCTGACGTCCGATTCATCAGTCAGCAAGACAGGAGCACCTTCGGTGATGTCCTGTGCGGCCCTGGATTAAACGACAGGAACCGATACGTTTGATATACAACGGTTGTAGAACTCGGAAGACTCACTGCTGCTAAATATAGTGATACTTTATCGTTAAGACAAGGATATCATGGAAACTCAACTCGTATGCTGTATTATGTTCTATGACATCCCTGACACGCTTCATATCCCTGACGGTAACCGTTCTTGATGGAATCTACGAGGTATGATGAATGAAAGAACAAATCAATGGATGAAATGAATGGCAATCGTGTGACCTATCTCAACTGATATAGGATGGTCACAGATAGATCATGGACCACCAGAGGTTCCACATTTATACAACGAAGAGCCAAAAAAACTGATGGGCCGCAACACGACGTGGCATGGTCTCGACGAATGTCCGAAATAGTGCTGGAGGGAACTGACACCATGAATCCTGCAGGGTTGTCCATAAATGCGTAAGAGTACGAGGGGGTGGAGATCTTTTATGAACAGTATGTTGCAAGGCATCCCAGATATGCTCAATAATGTTCATGTCTGAGAAGTGTGGTGACCAGCGGAAGTGTTTAAACTCAGAAGAGTGTTCCTGGAGGCAATCTGTAGCAATTCTAGACGTGTGGGGTGTCGCATTGTCCTGCAGGAACTGCCCAAGTTCGTCGGAGTGCGCAATGGACATGAATGGCTGCAGGTGATCACACAGGATGCTTACGTACGTGTCACCTGTCTGAGTCGTATCTAGACGTATCAGGGGTCCCATATCACTCCAACTGTACATGCCCCACACCACTACAGAGCCTCCACCAGCATGTTTCATGGATTCATTAAGGTGTCTCCATACATACGTCCACCCGCTCGATACAATTTGAAACGAGATTCCTCCGACCAGGCAACAAGTTTCCAATCGTCAACAGTCCAATGTCGGTGTTGACGGAACCAGGTGAGGCGTAAAGCTTTGTGTCGTGCAGTCATGAAGCATACACGAGTGGGCCTTCGGCTCCGAAAGCCCGTAACGATACTGTTTCGTTGAATGGTTCGCACGCTGACACTCGTTGATGGCCCAGCATTGAAATCTGCAGCAATTTGCGGAAGGGTTGCACTTCTATCACGTTGAACGATTCTCTTCAGTCGTCGTTGGTCCCGTTTTTGCTGGATCTTCTTCCGGCTGCAGCGATGTCGGAGATTTGATGTTTTATCGGATTCCTGACATTCACAGTACTCTCGTGAAAATGTCGCACGGGAAAATCTGCACTTCACCGCAACCTCGGAGATGCTGTGTCCCAGCGCTCGTGCGGCGACTATAACACCACGTTCAAACTCAGTTAAATCTTGACAACCTGCCATTGTGGCATCAGTAACCAATCTAACAACTGCGCCAGACGCTTGCCTCATGTAGGATTTGCCGGTCGCAGCGCCAAATTGTGCCTGTTTACGTAAATGTGTATTTGCATACGGATGCATATACCAGTTTCTTTGGCGCTCCAGTGTAATACGGACGTGCTGTCCCTACGCTGGATCCAGACACCTACGCACTTTCGTCAGAACAGCCAGTTTCCCGCATGAGCGAGAACGCCAGCAGCCAGCTATGTTTCGAAACGTCTCACTGTGGCGGCCAGCACCGCGCGATGCGGAGGGACGGAAACGGCGGGTGGCTGGGGTCCGCTAATTGGCTCCCAGTGAACAATGCGGCGCTTACGCATCTCACTGAGCACACGGCAGGCACAAAGCTGCGAGCTACGCTGTGAGTCTCCCATCGGAGCGGTGGAGCTGCAGCGCTCTCCGACAGGGCCTCCTGTGCTGCAACAGTAGTCCCTTCCGCTTCCTGCTGCATCTCCTCCTACACTGCGCTTGGTCCTAGTCCGAACTTCCCATCGATAATAGTGTGCTAGCATGAGACCTGAACTGCATCCTGTCCACTCCACTGAAGTGACCAGGAGCACGACAATACGAGGGCTACTTAAAAAGTTCCCGACCTTATTTTTTGTTGTTGAAACCAACATCGGTACCGGGGCGTGCGTGCTCTTTATGGTTGCAGCCGTACGTAGTGTGCATGCCTGATTTTTTTATTTTTGTTTCACGACTGCAGAAATAGCCAGTCGCTGGCTAGCCCTTGACAAGGGAACTCGAGTAAGTGGCGGTCGTCGGATTTTGTGCTGTGGACAATACGACAGAAAAAGGAGAACAACGTCATTCTATCAGACTCTTGTGCGGTACGCCGCTCGTGGCCTCGCGGTTGCGTTCTTGATTCCCCAGCAAGGAGTCCCGGGTTCGATTCCCGGCGGGGTCAGGGATTTTTCACCTAACTCGGGATGACTGGGTGTTTGTGTTGTCCTCATCATTTCGTCATCATTCCTGAAAGTGGCGAGTTTGGACTGAGCAAAGGTTGGGAATTTGTACGGGCGCTGATAACCGCGCAGTTGAGCGCCCCACAAAACATCATCATCATCTTTTGTGAGCTTGGCGATTCTCAAGTTGAAACAATACGCAAGGTTCGACAAGTTTGGAGACAAACCAATTGGTAGGTACAATACAGATAAAGGAAATGTACAACCGCTCATCAGTGAAGAGTGAAGCACCTTCTGGTAATCCC
This sequence comes from Schistocerca serialis cubense, assembly GCF_023864345.2. Lineage (NCBI taxonomy): Eukaryota > Metazoa > Arthropoda > Insecta > Orthoptera > Acrididae > Schistocerca > Schistocerca serialis. The sequence continues at coordinate 216,685,140 of NC_064639.1, read as the reverse complement.
TCAACATCAGCAAATGAGGTTGTTATTGATCATTTAAGGACGCTGGTGATGTAGGATCGACGAATCACGATAAGAAAACTTTCAGAAGAGGTTAAAATTATTATTGGAGTCATTCATTTAATTCTGACGGAACGTTTGTACCTCATGAAGGTCTCAGAAAAATTGTGCCAAAGTTGCTAACAACTGATCAGAAGCAACTTCGTTCGGAGATTGCACAGGTCTTGCCGGATGCTGTGAACAATAATCCCAGCTTTCTTGACACAGTGGTCTACATCTACATGTACGTGATTGCTCTGCTATTCACATTAATGTGCCTGGCAGAGGGTTCAACGAACCACCTTCAAGCTCTCTACCGTTCCACTCTCGAACGGCACGCGGGAAAAACGAGCTCTTAAATTTTTATGTGCGAGCCCTGATTTCTGCTATTTTATCGTGCTGATCATTTCTTCCTATGTAGGTGGGTGCCAACAGAATGTTTTCGCAATCGGAGGAGAAAACTGATGATTCATGAGAAGATCTTGTCGCAACGAAAAACGCTGGTGATTACTGCCTGGCTTATGGATGCGACACAGAAAAAAAGTTCCAGCAGTCATTGCAATGGAAGCGTCCATCATCGCCGCGACCCAGAAAAGCGAGGCAGGTCCGCGGCAATGTGAGCCATGCTCAACCGCGCGGCTCCCCCCCCCCCCCCCCCCCCCCGCCACACGCGTCCACACGTCGGAGGTTCGAGTCCTCCCTCAGGCATGCATGGGTGTGTGCGTTGTCCTTAGCGTAAGTTAGTTTAAGTTAGGCTAAGCAGTGCGTAAGCCTAGGTACCGATGTCCTCAGCAGTTTGGTCCCGTAGGAATTTCCCGCAAATGTCCGATAAATTTGAGCCATGCTGACTGTCTTTTTTTTTTCCACTGGCGTGGTCCATCACGAGTACGCCCCCATGGTGCTAATTGTCACGTCGTAAGCACAACATGCACCACAAGGCAGCACTACCGATGTCGATAGGTCGACAAGGTGCTCCAGAGACGGCGTATAGCCTAGTGATTGCCGCACCAAAAAATCGTAGTGATGACGCCGCCAGAGAAGTGATACGCACCGGTGTCACAGCTAGAGGAGCAGTACCAAGTCAGCTCGACTACCGAGAAGACGGCCTTCTACTCGTGTACTTATCGTCTGCTTCTAGTGATCCCGCGCCAGCCCGTCCTTCGTAAACATTCTAGTGGGACAAGAACTGTTTACTATCCAGCCTTAGCTTCTGGAATTGTAGTTGAACTTCATTCTGCTGCCTGCGCTGATTTGTTCAAATTTGAATATCCGTCAGTAAATGTGTGTTCTTATCCGTAAACATTATCACTGTTTCAGTGTTCTCGTACTCCTTTCATAGTGTTTCCCTCAGTGCACTATAAATAGTTGAGGATGGCGACAAGTAAAATCTCTTTCTGTGATTGTAACAAAAGCACGATACAACATCAATGTCAATAACGGCTACTGTAAAGTAGCTCTGCGTCGCCTTCGTGGGACAGTGAGGCGCAAACGGCCGGACTTGTAGCCAGCGATAGCGGAATTAATTCTGAGTTTTTTGGCTAAGCACAACAGGGCTGTGGTTTGTCAACCTCCATATTCCCACGACCTAGCACGGAGTGACTTCTGGGTTTTATCTAAACCGAAAAAGACTCTGAAAGGGATCAGGTTTCAGAACAGGGAAGACATTATGCAGACTTCGACGGACCAGCGGCGCGCCATACCAAAAGACGTTTTCCAGCGATGCTTCTTGGAGTGGCAGCTGAGTTGGGAGAGATGTGCAGAAGCTGAAGAGGACTACTTTGAAAGTGGCTATTGTCGAACAATTGTATCTGAATTATTATTGATTTTATAAATAAAAGTCGGATACTATTTGAGCAGCCCTCCAACATAGACGTCCTGGCTCACTAACACATACTTTTTTAATTTTTTAGTGGATGAACAGAGTGAAAATACAGCTTTCAAACCATTGCAACTCATTACGAAATATAAGCTGTTGAAATAACGATGAAATACTGCACACTAATTGATCATCAAACAATGATATAGAAGCGTAAGTAAATTTATTTCTATATTTAACATTTTTAGTGCTAGCATTGAAATAAAATAAAATAATTACTTTCAAATAAGAGAATACTAGGCCGCAGACATGCTGCTATGGAAACTGTCGCAGTTAGCGAGTGTTACAAGTTGTCGCTGATTACGTAGAACGGGGCAGAGCACTACTGAATTCGGATATAAATAACTTTTCGGCTGAGGCGGCGTAAAGAAACACTTTCGGGCGTGTCTATGCAGATGTCTCCGTGCAGACCAAGAACTCTACATGCACGCCCAATACGTTTCCGTGACAAAGTCAAATACCTCGGTGTCTGGCTGGACCGGAAATTACTCTGGGGGGACCACATACAACACATGACCAACCGAGCTAGCGCGAGGCTCAAACAGCTCTACCCTATGCTCAACAGGCGTAGCACACTGAACAGAAGGGTGTCGAGGTCCATGTACATGACACTTATCCGACCCCTGATGACGTACGCAGCTCCTGTCTGGGGATACGCTGCGCCTACACGCCTGCGCCGTCTGCAGCTCATACAAAACAAAGTACTCAAAATCATAAGCAATGCTCGACGATACACACGCATCGCGGACCTTCACCGGGAATATCGACTTGAGGTAATCCACAAACTCACCACAAGACTATACAGAAACTCCAGACATTCGCAGAACCCGTTTATTCTGAATCTACGACCACAACCATAAATGGAAACATAAAAGACCAAAAGACATACTTGTAAGGTCCTAACATCTATGGCCAAGCACACGCAAACACGACGGTACAGATGAGCCCCTGTTAATCAGACGCCATTACAGGATATCCAGTTGGAATACACTGCCGAATAACTGGCACCACACAGGGAAGCCGTGCCGTACACTGCATGCAGATTTTATTTATTTATTTATTCGTGTTCTGTAGATCCGGTATACAAAAGAATTGCATGTGTATGGAACGAGTCACAATATAAATTAACACAGTAGCCTACTTTTATATGGTAATGAATGTAAATTGCAATTGATGTATAAGAAACAAAGTATGTTAATAGTTACAGCCTTAAGTATTTTCTATGGTGAAACAGAGGTATAAAAAGATAAAATAATAAATTACAATTTTCCATATTACAAATTATACATTAGCAGGAATTTGATAGTGCTAATTGCCTGAACACGAATTCAAAACAACTGTTTTTTGCACATACATGCAGACAGTACACATACTCTCAAATAACATGCATTTTCTCATTACTCAGATTATCAGCCTCTAAAACACCATACAGTGAACACTGTGTTTTCCCAATTCTCTAACACCTTCATTATCGTGCACTGATTTCTGTACTGCTTTCTTTTGTCAGGATTTAAATTACTCTAAGGCCAATCTGGGTGTTTTCCTGCAGAGAGGCTTGCCCACTTCTAATTTTTGTGATTACAGAATGTGAAACTAAAATTTTCTCCTGTATAGAGGAGGAACTGAGTGGCAGATGTGCACACTGAAAAAGGTTGTTATGTATTACAAGCTACTGGACAGGGTCAACATACACAAACAATCATATTCACATAACTCACATACACTGCTTTCTTTGGGTGCTAAGGTTTTCTTGCAGTGTGCTTGTCTACAGCTCAATGTCCCCTCCATTTTATGAGTAGAAATCTAACTAATTCATAGTGCTACTACTCTATCCTGGGTTTTCTGTTGTTTAAAATATGCTTCTGATGTTTCAGAATTATTGTAATCATTGTGGAAAGGCATGCAACATTCAATTATGGAAACTAATAGTTCAGCCCAGTATTAGAAAAACTTACAGGCTGCCAGAAACCAGCATACATCAGGATGTAACAGAGCATATGATAAAATAGATACAGAAAAATTAAACTGCAATGTAATTATTAGGTACAATAATCATACAGCAAAGAGATGTTAGAGATTTCTGCATAATGATCTGTGAGTGTGTGTTACAATTAGTCTGTTAATCAAGGACTGTACAGTATACTAAAGCTATTCAACCACTCCTTTATTACTAAACTCGTTTCTCAAAATATTTTTACTCAGATCATTTTATCAGAAAGTAATATCACAGAATAATTTATTGGCCTATACACTTTAAAAGCATGGTGCCACAATTTTGTTTTCCTGCTTCCTGACTCTAGAATAGAATAGAATAGAATAGAAATAGAACAGAAACTTTATTGTCAGATAAAATGTCATATACAATCAGATGATTGGGACATAGGTGACTTGTCACTTTAAAGCTACATTTAACTGTAAGTACACAGAATATTTTCAGGCATTTTGTAATTTTAAGTACCACAAAATGATTTAAAATAATCATGTTGAAAATAAAGTAAAATTAAGAATAAGTATTTACTTAACATACTTTTTTAGCATGACAGAGTAAAATGTAACATCAGGTACAGTTATTTGTGACAGTCAGTGTAAATTCTTCTACACTGTCATAATATTTACTTGCTAGGTATTTTTTTAATTATGTCTAAATTCTTCTGGTTCATATTTTTTCAATTTTTCACAGACTTTATTTCCCAGCCTCATACCCATATAGTAAGGCGTCTTCTCCAGCACTTTTAGCTTATGAGTTTGTAACATACTGGTATTTGTTTCTTCTTTCATAATCATGCTTAAACAGGTTATCCTCAAAAAGTTGTGGGTTTTGTTTAGAAAACTTAACTGTCTCAGAGATATAGAGGCCAGAAACAGTCATAAGATCAAAGTCCTTGAACAGAGGTCTGCATGATTGTTTTTTGCTGCATCTGCCATGTCTCTAATGACTTTTTTTTCTGTAGCCCAAAGAGTCTCTGTAAGTTTGTTTTCTCTGACCCCCAAAAAAGTATGCCATACCTAATCACAGATACAAAATATGCTCCACAATCCCCCACACAGTGAGATGATCTATGGCCGATCTCCCACTACTGTATAACGATCTTGATTGTTCCAGGAATGTAGCGGCTGCAGCAACTGGGATACATCGCCATCCCTTGCCACGGTAATGATGCATGATACCCATACTAACAAATCCAACCTTGCATGAACTATCGCAGCTAGTAAGCCACTACTGCTCTTACTACCCATCCCACTGTCGCAGAGGTTTTTCCCCCACGGCACGAGCCTTGGCACTTTTTTCACTCTGCTCTTCAAATCGCTACCCTCACTCGCGTTTCGTCCACTATCTATCACCTGATGGACCGTGTTTATGCGTAGTCTTACGCAGACGCACGGATAACATCACAGCCCAGCATCCTGTGATCCACTTACTAGATAACTAACATGCTGATGGAGGTGACAGTAGAACTTTTGGTTTGGTCACCACGTTGGTGCGGGTGTGGAGGGGCCCCATCTCTATTTTTTTCCGAATCGCTGCCGTCTTTGGCAGCTAGTGTCTTTACTTCTGGTGCCGTTCTGAGGTTCCAGCTTTTGCGTGAGACCTCGTTCTGAGACGACACCACACAATCAACCCACGAGTGTAGACGTTTAGTGCGTAATCTCTTTTAAAGATCGAATCTCTGCTTGTATTTTAACTTAATTAAATATTTCATATCTCCTTCTTTGTAAGGCTTAACGATTTGTTCGTTGGGATTTCTCAGTGTGCTTGATGGTGTGTGTGTGCCAGACAAGTCTCCAATTTACAACTCATTAATATTAAGCGGTGGCATAAACGGTTAACAGCTCTTGTGTCTTGCGGTGAACTCACGTGTTGTTAAACCATGCCCTGGCAAATGTACGCGAGTTCAGTCCGCTATTTACATGCTCGCGTCGCGGTTCAAGCCTGCTGTTAACGACGTGCCGAGTGGCCAAAATTCTCTCTTCAAGCATGTGTCCTTGTGCACGCTAAGTTTCAGAGTCATGTTAGGAAGCCCTCGCACTAGTCCTAAACTTTACAATTATCTTTTCCTTATCGTAGCCCAGTGGTTACAGTAGTTACATATGAATATTACAAGCATTCAACTTTTTGATTAACATCCGCTTCGTCCAAAAAGGCACGGCGAACGATATATGTATGTTACTTTATATTTGAGTAACACAGTGACAGTCGGCCGTGGTCGCCGAGCGGTTCTAGGCGCTACAGTCTGGAACCGCGCGACCGCTACGGTCGCAGGTTCGAATCCTGCCTCGGGCATGAGTGTGTGTGATGTCATTAGGTCAGTTAGGTTTAAGTAGTTCTAAGTTGTAGGGGGCTGATGACCTCAGAAGTTAAGTCCCATAGTGCTCAGAGCCATTTGAACCATTTTGAACACAGTGATATTTATGAATGAGTGAGACTGTGTTATGGTGTTACAGGCTCCGGATAGATCCATTGGTATAGGGTGAAAACTTCCCACGGATGATCCAGAAACAGAATGCGTAATACCACGAAATTTAGTGGTATATTGCCTGAATGTACTCAAAAGCATTGTTATCTGAAAAAGATGCAGAAAACAAGCGAAAGAATGATAATGGGCAGTGAAGAGAAATACATACTGGCAAGGAAAGCCTAAGTTTCATGTTGTCCACAGTTGGCCAAAATCAATTAAATGTACAAGGTGTTTCACTATTTCTCTTACAGGCTTCCAGAGGTTGCAGAGGAAACTTAATAGATAAAGTTTTGATACGAAACCCTTATCCGGAAACGTAATAAGAAATAAGCTTGAAGATCGGATCACTTCCAAATGTTGCGCTGCACAACACGAACACAAACAAAGAAGACACCACTTACCATCCTCGTCCAATTATGAAAATCGACTGCGAGAAACTGGTAAGTGACAACTACGACGCTTGGCCGTGGTGCTCCACGCACGCGCCAACCTCTCCCAACTTTGGAGAGGATATCCTTCGTCAACGTAGAAGAGACCCCGGCGATGAGTACTCGAAACACGATCCATGCCGTGGGCTCCTACAGCACACAGGTCAGACACAGCTCATTGTCTCATTGTCTCCGCTGTGTGAGTAACGTGAAGCAGGAGATATGAAAGTGATTCGACATTCACACTTATTTTGTATCCAATCGATTTATTTGCAGACGTAGGTTCCCTATCAAAATTCATCTCCCAAGTCTCCTCTATAATCCCTACAAACCTACAATAGGAATGCAAAAGAGTGTCACATATACAAACAGTTGGTAGTAAAGGCCAAAACTAGGAGAAAAGTTCCTGTATTATGTATCCAGAAACCAATACCTGTTGACGTATCGGGCAATCTGTTGTGCCAATCGCATCTGTCTGCAAGGTAAAAGTTGACACTAAAGGCAGTGTCACATGTGGTTACTACTAATCCAGACCCAATCTTCACCCCTTGTTCAAGGTGATAACGCACTCTTTCATATACACTGGGCTCCATTCGGATTGCATTTGTATTGGTCACAAGCTCCTGTAACGTCTGCACATTGTCGATGAGTTGGTGTATTCCAGTGCCTTTAAATATCCCCATAGTTTGAAATCCATTGGATTCAGGTCCAGTGAATAGGAAGGCCATGCTACCGTACTTTCCACACCAAAGAGTGAGGTTGACATCTGCCAAGTAAACAATATTGAAGTTTGGACGGGACGAAAAAATAATCCTTTCTATTTAGTTTTCATAGGATCGTAAATTTAGTTAGGAAAATATAGTGCAAAATACTAGTAAAGAACAGGACCCCGTTGGGCTAGGAATAGCTTCATCGCTGGCTGCTTTATTAATTAATACTGTACACCTGTTCACGAAGTAGCTACCGTTTGAACGCCGCTTTTGACATCAGTGGAAAACATGATGACGTCGTAATCATGAGGACTACCGACTTGAACTGTTAGGTGTCGAGCAGCCCAGACCTGTAGCTGAGTCAGCGTTAAGTTGATCCTTGACAGTTGCAGTGGGCTTGGTGCAGCAACTTCCGCGCGGCTACTTCAAACAAAAACGTAACGTGATTTTGTAAACGCCTCTATAGCAACGCTTCGCAGTGCACCAGGGACCTTTTTACGCCGTCTCGACTATAGGCAGCAAAGCAAACAAAACAGACCAGTGTGACAAAGACTTTAGTCGAGATCGACCTATTGTTTGTGCCCGAATGCGCAGCAGTGCACTCTACTGTTTTTGAAAGCAATCGCCGTTGCTCCACGGGCAAGACAACAGCGCATTCTGAAGGGTGGACACTGCAAAACACCTTAGTCGAATCTCCTTTTATACTCTTTGGATCTCTCATGTGATAGTCCGCTACCAAAACAAAATGCAGGCTGCAAACTGCGAATCTTTAGTCCACGTCTCAACAGATATTGGTTTCTGGACATATAATTAGACTGTAGGAAATTTTCTTCCGGTTTTGACCAATATTTTCTCCTGTAAATTCTGCCGCGCGGGATTAGCCGAGCGGTCTGAGGCGCTGCAGTCATAGACTGTGCGGCTGGTCCCGGCGGAGGTTCGAGTCCTCCCTCGGGCGTGGGTGTGTGTGTTTGTCATTAGGATAATTTAGGTTAAGTAGTGTGTAAGCTTAGGGACTGATGACCTTAGCAGTTGTCCCATAAGATTTCACAAACATTTGAACTCCTGTAAATTCTGTGTAGAGTTCAAGTTAAATGAAGATGGGGAAATTCTTGGTGCTCTTCTCTCGAAAATCATTCTGAAAGTCGTCTGGCATAGAAAATGCTTGAACCATGGCCTGTTCGAAGAGGAGGTGGAGGATTAGGTTTTGTGCCATCGATGACGAGATTATGAGACGCAGAGCACAAGCTTGGATAGGGGAAGGATGGTGATGGAAATCAGCCATGCCCTTTTCAAACTCAGCCGTCAACTTAAGTGATTTAGGGAACCACAGAAAACCTAAATGTCGGTGGGCAGATGGGAATTTGTACCCCCTGCCTCCTAAAAGCGAGTCTTATCACTGTGCCACCTTGGTAAGCTGTGGTCTATTGGACACGCTTCTTTGCATCCAGCTTTGCTTATTTTGTGCGCAGGCTGCCATTCCCATGTGCACTTGACTCACTGAAGATGCTGCCAACGTTTCACGCGGACAAGTACTTCTAGAAATCCCTCGTCATCCCAATACGTTGTTCATTTGTACTGTTTACAAAATGGCATGAAAAGCTTTTTGTATTAGAGGAATATTGAGCAACAATTTAGTAGGTACAACACCTTGATGTCAATATCATGACACGTGAAATGCTTGAATTATCTGAAACGCGCCAAGCAGTTTCACATGCAGTTGTCATTTAGTATGAGTTTAATTAGGTAACTGGAGATAATAGTGCAGATTTCTTGCGCAATGTTTTTATTTAAAATATAGCGAATGACATGACTGGACGTACTGTGCTCCTCCTACGTTCATTTCCTTTCATTTAATATAGTTCTGGGAAGGGTTTTGTGTACGTGGGAAAGCACACCGTGTTGGATTTGAGTCAGGTTGGGAAGCGAATGCTTCTTGTGGAAGCCAGAACACAAGTGGCAAGCCAGAGAGTTGCCGGCTGTAGTGTATTTACAACTAGCAGCCGACCTCTGTCTGGCACTGACGCACTGGCACGCCACACTAGCAGCAGGAGAGTACCACACCCACAAGTTTTACTCAGAGCTTTTCGTAGATAACCGTCGCTCGTTTTCCAAAATAAACACAGTTTGCAGAAAATAAAGGACTAGCCTTGTGAAAAGCCTTCCAGATTCAGAGAACCTGCGATGCAATGCTAGTGCTGGTCACGAAAACGCGCCATTAGTAAATTAGTCAGTGATGTCAGGAAGATGGGGCTGCGGAGCTGTTTGTTAGAAGTGGGAAGGTGTTTTATCATGTAATTGGTGTTGCACTGTGGCCAGTTACCTTGACAGGATTCTGAGTGCTGGGAGGATCCATGCTATTGGAGCAGCGTGTATGCATTTTTCGCTATTGGCAGCAAGCAGTGTTTGGTGGGAAATGATAGCAGTGTGTCGGAATCATTGCAAATTTGAAGAGTCGGTGGTTATGTGCGTAGGAGAGTATATCGTAAGAGATGGGGGGCAGTGCGCATCTTGTGCATATTTGGCCCACGTCAGCTACATCCTTTGGTGTACAAGGTACGGTAGCATACCGTTCATGTTCACTGGGCCTGAATCCATTGGGGATATTTACGAGGGTTGTCCAGAAAGTAAGTTCCGATCGGTCGCTAAATGGAAACCACAATGAAAATCAGAAACATTTTATTTGCAAGAGTTAGCTACACTTCCCAGATACTTCACTACATAGTCGCCGCTCAGACTTAGACATTTGTCGGAGCGTTATATCAAATTTCCAACACCATCGTCATAGAAGGCAGTCGCCTGTGCTTTCCGATAATTCTCTACGCTGGTCTATAGCACGTACCGTGCGCCCAAGTGTTATCTTCGTATCCAACGTTTCATGTGAACTGAGATGACAGTCAGGACGAACCAGTTAGGGCTGGGTTGTGGATGATCGAACACTTCCCATGGAAAAGGATGCATGAGCGTCTTCACTGCCCCTGCAGAGTGCGGCTGAGAATTGCCATGATGAAGGAAGTGCGCGGCAGTTGTGTTAGGTGGGCTGCATTCATTAAGGCGAAGCCTCTCGGCGGGCCCTCCTACTTGGCGAGAGACATTGTTGTTCTGGGCACCTTTACTCGCTCACAGTGCGCTCACAACTTAAAAGAGCGTCTTGATGCGATCGACGCGCATACTAGAGACACTGCCCAACACATCTGTGCAAAGCTTCATTGGGTTTTCACTGTGGTGTCCATTTCGCGACAGATCGGAACTTACTTCCTGGACAACATTCGGAAATGCACAGGAGTATGACCAACTCATCGACAATGTGTAGACCAATATAAATGACGCAATCCGAATGGAGCCAGATGTGTTTGAAAGAATAATTCGCTAAGCACAAGAGCTGAAGGATGTCAGGATTATCAGTAACCACATGTAGCAGCACTACCTACAGTGTCTACTTTTACTTAGCAGACATACGGGATTCAGAGGGAAGATTGTCCCATAAATCAAAGGGAATTGGTTTCTGGACACACAATACAGAAACCTTTCTCCTAGTTTTTGCTAGTACTATCTCCTGCTGGAATATGTGATACCCTTTTGTAACACCCAGTATAGGATGTTTCGAATTTCGTATTACATCTTAATAAGGGTTGTAGAGGAGACTTGGTAGATGAGTTTTGGTAAGGAACTTCTGGACGATCACCTGTCTCAGGTGGACCACTCTTGTACTGAATGTTTGAACAGCGTATTTACAGTCACTGTTTTCGTTTATGGTTAACAAACTTTGAGATTCATGTCCGTATCAATACGTATACACCTTCCATTCATATTAAAATATTCTTTGTGCAAATCTCCACTTGAAGATGTACAACTAGCGCCTTAAAGTCGCGCTATCCATTAAAGCTATACATAATAAAACTTGTAGCTTAGATCTTTAAGATGTGGCTGGCTAACAATTAGTTTTCTGGGCCTGAGTTACATTATGCACGTGGGGGTTTTCTCACATTAAGTAGGATAATAAAACTAACAAATTGCGAATAAATGTCTTCTGCGCGTGTAACCGTATCATGGTGCAAAATTTTCCATTTGTGCCTATACGGGAGCATTAGTTGACTGGACGAGGAGTTGGAACTTATCACTCCATGGCACCGGACGTGTATGCTTACGATACTTTAAAGAAAAGTTACATTATTAATTAAACAGTAGTTCCATTTCGCCTTTGTGTTTGTTTATATAAAACATACATGTGATAAAGCAACAGTGTGTTTCGAAAAAATTCTGATTGTTTCTTAAATCTTTCATACGGGCAATTTGGAGTTAAACAGGCCATAACAACATTAATCCGATTTTCAGTGGATGTGCGCATACACCTGCTTGAAGGTGAGGTGCACAGTTACGATGAAATCGAGTACGAATGTGTCTTTAACATGGGGATAGCTGTCGCGACTACCAATAGCTCAATCAAAAGTGACTTTAGTTTCTAGCTGACTGTCTACGGTTATACAAACTGCCGGTTATTTGCGTTCATGCTGCACGCTGATGAAGTTATTTCAGGAGTGAGTGAATCAACAACAACATAACTCACATCAGTGTTGTAACAGAAGTCTCCACTTTTTTCCGGAGATTGACATTGAATATCGCTTCTCTGTACATGTGTGGTACGGTGTGATTGATAGTCTTGTTGCAACCTTTGTTCACGCAAGCACGAGCAGCCCTTAGCGGCTCGCCATCTTATTTAAAACTACTCATGACGTCGCCTTTCCGGCTTAAATTTTTTTTTTAAATGTGACTTGTAAGTACTGCATCTATTTCCAGTCAGTACAAACTTTAATTTTATTAAAGTATTATATACCTAATATGTTTTAGAACAGTTAGTTTAACTCTGAAGACGACGCTCATAGTAGCGGCGAAACCTGGTCAATTTTGACTCAATATTTTTGACCGAGGGCTTATTTGTTCTAATATAATTGATTGATAATCATTTGATTCAGAACACATTACGTTTTACAGAATATAAATCCAACATCCTTGACTGGTGGATAGGTCGCATCGATCATGATAACTGATGTCGTAGAAAGTTGATCACACATTTGTCTATGGCGACGAACAGAATGTGAAGTCTACGGAGAAAAGTTAACAAAAGAGATGAATTAATCGCTATAGCTACGCAGTCATAAAAATAAGCCAAGAATTTCTCATGTTAGATCAACTGGCACACAAGGGTGGATCTAGAGGCAATGCCTCCTGTGTCACACAAATTTTATAATTAATATACAAGAGCGGATTTATTATAGATCATAACCCGAACTGTCCTCTACACAACGCTACTGTTCAACATACTCATCACGCGTTTGTACACATTGCTCCATAGCTGAATCTATGCATCAAAATCAGTTTGAAAAAATTCAGTTTTGCCTTTTGGTTAATTTTTTTCAGTGTTATTTCAAAGCTGTTTATTGTGAACTCTATTTCCCCGAAACACTTCATCAGCACGTTCTCGACTGGCATGTGTGATATGTTGTCGGCCAGCCACTACGCGGTTTGCCTGCAATGTCCGTTTCTCCGTTACCAAATTCCTTCACTCCACGCCGCACATTTGTGACGCCCATTACAGCATCACCATACTCTTTCTTCATGGATGGGGTTAAAATAGCTTCAAAATCACCGGTCAAGAAGCAAAACTCTGTTTTTTTTCAAACTGGTTTTGATGCCTGCGTTCAAAGATGGGGTTAATGTGTACTACGTTGAACGGTAGTCCTGTGTAGAGGACAATTCAGACTACAATCGGTACTACTTCCCCTGTTATATGTTCGTCATCCAAATGACGAAGGATTCATCATTAAAGTCTTACGACACAGGAATCATTACTTTTGATCCACCTTCATATTTACTTTTCCTTTTAGTACGTGAAGTAGTTGTGGTGTAATCTACTGAGGCGTGTTTGAGGTCGCCTACGGTATTTAAGAAATAAAGCAATTTTCGTTCAATAATTATGATACACTCTTTTTATCTTCTGTATAATTCACGTGCAATGACTTTTTGATAGCCCCATATTTCCAAGATTTTAGATGACAGTCAGAAATGAAATATTAATGGAATGAGAAATATTGTCTATGTAAAACACATAAACAATATGTTTCACATATAAAAGATATCAGGTCGGCAAATTGCAGAATTCTGGGGAGTGAAAAAGACATATGTTTTCACGGGTTGTGGCAAAAATTACGTATGCTACCGGTGAAAGTGTACGCGGTAATGAACAATATGCACTGGTCCACGGTTGCCGGTTTCACACAATGAACTTGACTATAGCGTATATCCGCCAATTATCGGCTTCGAATCGGCGGGCCCGGTTCATTTGTATGTAGGCTCCTGGGTACCACTTCTGAAGGACGACGATATTTATCGTCTGTATTGTATCAGAACCTTGAGTTTTTATCCTTTTTCCCTCGACCTGGTGTACACACTGGAGATTTCTTGCAGCCCCCCGTGCTTTTACACCTTTCTTCTAGGCAGTCACGTTAAGCACGTGCAAATCTATAGGCGAGTGACTTTATTTGTTCTACATTTCCCAGCACTCAGCTTTCTAAACTCAGAGCAAGCCGAGGTCGACTTTACCGGGCAAGATCAGGAAATATTGTGATCAGATTGTCTGTAACTCTTCGAACAAACAATAAGCCGAAACATCTTTACTATACGTATAATTTACGACTGATATAAACACAAGTTACTTTTCTCATAATGAAGCGGTCCGTATTTCTGTAACTGGAATTAGGGACACACACAATGGGAAAAAATAGAGTCTTTACGTATTAGTTATGATCTACACACACACACACACACACACACACACACACACACACACATTATATATATATATATATATATATATATATATATAGAGAGAGAGAGAGAGAGAGAGAGAGAGAGAGAGAGAGAGAGAGTGATTATAATTAAACTTTCAAAACGCTGTAGAAATAACACCACTGGTCAGAATGACTTCAAATTGCAGCGGAATATTATCGATGAAGGGGGAAAACGTATGGAAGAAGTAAAGAAATATTGTGAAAATTGGTTATTAGATGGCGCTGTATGAGTCAGAATGCGTAAATGAAAACACCTGTCATGCGCACGACCCACTGAAGCTGGTATAAACACGTCGGGTACACGCCTTTTCCTCCTTTCGCTTCTGCAACGTCCGCCATGAATGTCTCAATGCAGGATCGAGCTCTACTTGTAAAGCTGTGTTACAAGAATGATGACTGTGCACACGTCGCTCTGCAAAAGTTCCGGACACTGAAGGGCTTGAAAAAAGGCGTTGGTTCGACGACTGCCGTGGGTCTGGAGAAAATTATTCGGAAATTCGAAAAGAGGGTTTCTTTTTGGGTGCAACTTGGTAGCGGGAGGAAACAATTTGATTCGACGACAGAGGAAGCAATGGCCACAGAAATGCAGGAGGAGACCAGTGGTGGTGTGCAAACGTGTAATGCACGGACAATTGCCCGAACGTTGGGCATACCCGTGAGGACGGTGCGAAAATCTTACAAACGTCCTTTGCTATCCATTCAAAATTACCCACGTGCACGAGTTGCTTCCTGTTGACCTGCCAGCAAGAGTGATCTTTCCTTCTTTCCTTTAGAATTTCTTGCTCGCATGGAAGTGGACAATGATTAGCCGTGGAAGATTTTGTGGACAGACGAAGCGCACTTCCGACAGCATATGTCAATAGACAGAATTGTCTAATATGGCCAACGGAAAATCCACATGCAAATCAACTAGTACCACTTCATACTGAAAAGATCACTGTGTGGTGCGGGTTTACAGCATCACTTATCACAGGACCATATTTTTTCGAAGAGAAAGGTGCTTCCAGTCCTTTTACCTGTACAGTCACTGGTAAGCGCTATGAGTGCCTTTTGCGCAACCACGTCATTCCAGGTCTCCAACAGCGTGGATCTGTGGACGGGATTATTTTTATGCTTCATGGCATCGAGTTCATCCTTGCTTACTTCATTTTCAGCTGCATACAGCTCGAGGTAGTGTTCAACCCAGCGCCCCATCTGCTTGCCTTCATCAGTAATAACTTCTCCTGTCTTCGTCTTCAGAGGAGCTGTTTTTTTGACAGTTGCACCAACTGCTTTCTTAATACCAACGTATATTGCATTGCCTTAATGTCCCCTGAATCGGCAGGTTTCTATATATCTGCTCATAAATTTCACCAGTAGTTATCTGCGCATCTCCTAGATGTCTGTTGTGCCGTGTTCTTTGCTGCTAGCCAGTCATCCCGAGTTCTTCCATTTGGGTTTCTTTTATAAGCAAGCAATGCTTTCCGTTTTGCCTCAATGACTGGTTCTATCTCCTCCAAATTTTGCTGGTACCAGCCCTCGTTTCTGTTCACTTTCATTCCACAGGCCAATACAGCAGAGTTGTAGATGGCGTCAGAAAGTTGTGCCCATTTGTTATGAATACTCATTTCTGTTTGTGCGTTTCTTGATAACGCACTTGCAAAACTACTGGTAAATTCTTCTTTTCGTTGTGAGCTATGAACATAATATGTGTTGATCCGCGGTTGACCTCTCTGTTTAGCGGGGTGATATTTCTTAGGGATGAGCCTCAGTCTGCTCGCCTCCAAAGCGTGGTCGGTGTCGTAGTCAGCGCTATGATAACTTCGTGTCAGTAGGACATTTTTTAGATCTGTACGCCTAGCTATGAGAAAATAAAATTGGTGCTAGTGATGAGAGCGGGCGGTGTCTCCAGGTCACCGTGTGTCGATCTTTAAGTTGGAAGTATGTGTTTCTGGCACACAGACCACGGAAGCAGCACTCTGGCCATTATAACTTATTTTTCCCACTCCATGATGACCCAGGCAAGTCGGCCAAATGTCATTATCTGACCCAACTCGAGTATTAAAGTCGCCTAGAATATATAGTGACTCTGGGCCAGGTACTTCGGCTATTCTGTCTCTGAGTAAATCATAAAACAGATGCTTCTCTTCTACGCTGGATGATAAGGTGGGAGCGTACACATTAAAGATGTTGATAGTTACACTTGAGGAGCATACTTGTAAAGTAAGAATCCTCTCTTTCCACCAGATGGTGGCACAATACTGTTCAGAAGGGTGTTTTTAACCGCGAATCCTACACCGTGAAGTCTTGGCTCATCTTATGACTTCCCCTACTAGAAGAATGTGTAATTAGCTTCTCTAATACAGCCCGTGTTTGGTAGACGCGTCTCCTGTAGTCCCACAACGTCCAAATTCAAGCGATGGAGCTCCCTAAATTATATATAACATTATATATTATGTAATAATATATAAATAATATATAATTTATATAATAATTGCTAACTTTATAGACAATGCCAATTTTGATTTCAATGTTGTTCCTTTCATCGCCTTAATTAAATGAATTATGACTTTTCGGGATGGTAATATTGAATAACCATAAGGCTTTCCACTAATTCCCGGTGTAAGAGTAACTAGGGAAACGATTTTATGTATTCGGCCCACTTACAGTACTGGCCATCAAAATTGCTACACCACGACGATCACGTGCTAAAGACGCGAAACTTAACCGACAGGAAGAAGATGCTGTGATACGCAAATGATTAGCTTTTCAGAGCATTCACACAAGGTTGGCGCCGGTGGTGACACCTACAACGTGCTTTCATGAGGAAAGTTTCCAACCGATTTCTCATACACAAATAGCAGTTGGCCGGCGTCTCCTGGTGGAACGTTGTTGTGATGCCTCGTGAAAGGAGGGGAAATGCGTGCCATCACGTTTCCGACTTTGATAAAGGTCGGATTGTAGCCTATCGCGATTGCCGTTTATCGTATCGCGACAGTGCTGCTCGCGTTGGTCGAGATCCAATGGCTGTTAGCAGAATATGGAATCGGTGGGTTCAGGAGGGTAATACGGAAAGCCGTGCTGGATCCAAACGGCCTCGTATCACTGGCGTCTTATCCGCATGGCTGTAACGGATCGTGCAGCCACGTCTCGATCCCTGAGTCAACAGATGGGGACGTTTGCAAGACAACAATCAGTTCGACGACGTTTGCAGCAGCATGGACAATCAGGTCGGAGACCATGGCTGCGGTTACCCTTGACGCTGCATCACAGACAGGAGCACCTGCGATGATGTACTCGACGACGAACCTGGGTGCAAGAATGGCAAAACGTCATTTTTTCGGATGAATGCAGGTTCTGTTTACAGCATCATGATGGTCGCATCCATGTTTGGCGACATCGCGGTGAACGCACATTGGAAGTGTGTATTCGTCATCGCTATACTGGCGTATCACCCGGCGTGATGGTATGGTGTGCCATTGGTTACACGTCTCGGTCACTTCTTGTTCGCGTTGACGGCACTTTGAACAGTGGACGTTACATTTCAGATGTGTTACGACCCGTGGCTCTACCCTTCATTCGATCCCTGGGAAACCCTACATTTCAACAGGGTAATGCACGACAGCATGTTGCAGGTCCTGTACGGGCCTTTCTGGATACAGAAAATGTTCGACTGCTACCCTGGCCAGCCCATTCTCCAGATCTCTCACCAATTGAAAACGTCTGGTCAATGGTGGCCGAGCAACTGGCTCATCACAATACGCCAGTCACTACTCATGATGAACTGTGGTATCGTGTTGAAGCTGCATGGGCAGCTGTACCTGTACACGCCATCCAAGCTCTGTTTGACTCAATGCCCAGGCGTATCAAGGCCGTTATTACGCTCAGAGGTGGTTGTTCTGGGTACCGATTTCTCATGATCTATTTACCCAAATTGCGTGAAAATGTAATCACTAGTCAGTTCTAGTATAATATATTTGTCCAATGAGTACCCGTTTATAATCTGCATTTCTTCTTGGTGTAGCAATTTTAATGGCCAGTAGTGTATTAGTTCCATGATAATCCTTATTTTCGTCGTGCGGACTGTAAAGCTCACCGAAGAATTTCTTTACTTTAGTAACTATTTCAGATTACGGATGGTAATTTTGCCTCAACTGCCTAATGGCAGCAGCTGTTTTGTCGTCTGTTTATTATGTTCCGTGACAAAGTTACATTACTAGGTCACAGTAATCAACAGGAATCATTAATGAGACCATCGTCTATGTTCGACGCCACCGCGCAGTAACCACTCACAGATGGCAGGTGGCAGCACTAGCAGTGGAAGGTATATAAAGAGTGCCCGGGGGACGCGAGAAACAGTGCAGTTGTTGACATAAGGCGGAAATAGGGAGATTAATCAGACGTCCAAAAGGGCATAGTCGATGGCTCTTCGGCCAAGGGTGGGTGCATTTCCAAAATGGCAAAGCTTGTAAACTGTTCGCACACCGCCATAGTTAAAGAATGCTGTGCATGGTAAAATGTCGCCATCTACAACCGGCGCCAAGGCAACACTGGTGCACGACGGGCCATAGATGACAGGTGAATGACGGCTGCGGATGTGTATACGAACGAATAGACGTGCAACTATTGAGCAACTGACCACCCAGATGAAAAAGGGGCTGCCAAAACTGGCTCATGAACGATCATTCAGCGAGTGTTGTTTTGTATGGACCTCCGCTGCACGCTCCTCGTTCATGCACCCACACAGACTGCTGTTCATTGGCGACGAAGGCTTGAATTTGCGTGCCAATAGCACAACTGAATGTGCACACCAGTTCCCCAGAAATGTACCCATTTCCGTGGAGATGTAATTGAAAAAATGATTTTGCTACCCCTGCGAGGTGTAAAAAAGTGTCCTAGAACAGTTTAAATAAACCGCTACACCAGTTTGTCACAGCTCAAAGGCCCATCTGTAGGCAGCCAGTTGACTCGCATTTAGACAGTCAGCTTGACAGTAGCACACACAACCGTAGTGCACAGACAAGCGCCCGCGGTTTGTGGGGAGGGGGGGGGGGCTTAGTGGCTCTCGCATACCAGCAGTGTGTGGAGTATGGATAGCTTAGTGGGTAACCTACAGTACCTTTTCCTGGCCAAGGGTGCCAGGGTCTCATGCGGCAGTGTTGGAACAGCCTGCACTGAATGTGCACTGATGCATCACGTTTTAGCTACATCAGCGTGGAAGCAAACACCCTGTGGCAATCACCAGAGAAGTCCAGGCCGAAAGTTGGGGAATGTTTCTGTGGCATTCCCTGGTAGATCTCGTCGTTCTGAAATGCACAACGGATAGCACAAGTATGCATCTATCCTTCAGGACCATGTCCATCCCCACATGCAGTTTGTTTTTCCTCGGCACTATGGCATCTACCAACAGGCCAATGCAACGTGTTACACGGCTCGCTGTGTACGTTTGTAGTTTGAAGATCACCAGGATGTGAGCACCGAACACTCCTGGCCACCAACTTCCCCGGATTTAAAACCGAATGGGTAATCTGCGGGACCACCTCGATCGGGTTGTTGGAAACACGTATCCCCAACCGAGGAACCTAGCGGAGCTGGTCACGGCGCTGGAGTCGGCGTAGCTCCATGTCCATGTCGTTACCTTCTAGAACCTCATTCACTGTTTTCCTGCTGGTCTCGCAGAGATCCACGGTGAAAAGGCAGTTATTCAGGCTTTTCATATGTGGTCACATTAAGATGTCCGGGAAGTGCAGAACATTTTAGCCGGCAAGAGAATTTTGCGTTCGCATTGCGTAAGTGTGTCTGTGACGAATATTTTCTGAGAGCACTCAGACCGCATGATAGTATTGTTCCAGTGATCGTTATTTCTTGTAAATGATTCAAATGGCTCTAAGCACTATGGGACTTAATATCTGAGGTCATCAGTCCCCTAGACTTGCAACTACTTAAACCTAACTAACTTAAGGACGTCAGACACATCCATGCCCGAGGCAGGATTCGAACCTGCGACCGTAACAACAGCGCGGTTCTGGACTGAAGCGCCTAGAACCGCTCGGCCACAGCGGCCGGCATTTACTTGTAAAGACGACATCTTTAACAAGGGCTATTTCAAGTGGAACTTCAATGTGCACTGTTCCTAGAAAAGTCAGGTCCCATTTTACAGACATCATATATGACGTTGCATACGAGCTCGAGGAGACTACTTTGACGGTGACAGTGGAAAGTAAGATGTAAGTTTTCTGCTTTCACGGACACATCCCCGGAAATTTTATGTTTCGCCTCGTAGATGTAGAGGTCAATGCAGTTCATCGGTCTTGACCGCGGAGGCGAGTTGGGCGACTGAAACCAAAACCATCTGACACTGACAGTGAGCTGCATTCCGAACGGCCACTGTCCCACGGCGGGCTGCCGGTTTCCATCTGGGCGCCCCTTTCAGATTCCGGACCAAAGATAGCGCCGCGGAAATTCGCGGACGGCGCCCGACGCCGGGGCAGGGCGCAAGGCTGCGTGCTCATTGTTCGCCGGCGGCGCACTTTCACCCGGGAACTCAGTCAGCTACCTGCGGCCAGGAGCCCGCTTCCCAGCGCGCAGCCAGGCTCCTGCGGTCGACATTTAAGGCCGCCAGGAATGTCCGTAACGGGACCTGCCCGCGCACGCGACCCGTTTTTTCGCCTTCCCCCTGGCGAAACACTGTTAATATTAGGATCTCGAGGTCCACAACGCAGTAGACAGAGGCAGACAATTCTTCGGAAGTCACGGTTCTTCACTACCGATAGGCTATTCTACATCTACATATATATTCTGTGAACAACGTGAACTGCGTGGCAGAGGGCACTTCCCAGTTTACCACACACACTGATGAACTAAATCGTGTGACAACGGCATGCCACAGGATTGCACTTCGTGGAGTTGCGAGCATGTGTTACAGTAAGGATAGGGTTGTTGTGTTGTGGTCTTCGGTCCTGAGACTGGTTTGATGCAGCTCTCCATGCTACTCTATCCTGTGCAAGCTTCTTCATCTCCCAGTACTTACTGCAACCTACATCCTTGTGAATCTGCTTAGTGTATTCATCTCTTGGTCTCCCTCTACGATTTTTACCCTCCACGCTGCCCTCCAATGCTAAATTTGTGATCCCTTGAAGCCTCGAACATGTCCTACCAGCCGGGCCCTTCTTCTTGTCAAGTTGTGCCACAAACTCCCCTTCTTCCCAATTCTATTCAATACCTCCTCTTAGTTATGTGATCTATCCATCTAGTCTTCAGCCGGCCGAGGTTGCCGAGCGGTTCTAGGCGCTACAGTGTCGAACCGCGCGACCGCTACGGTCGCAGGTTCGAATCCTGCCTCGGGCATGGATGTGTGTGATGTCCTTAGGTTAGTTAGGTTTAAGTAGTTCTAAGTCCTAGGGGACTGATGCCCTCAGAAGTTAAGTCCCATAGTGCTCAGAGCCATTTGAACCATCTAATCTTCAGCATTCTTCTGTAGCACCACATTTCGAAAGCTTCTATTGTCTTCTTCTCCAAACTATTTATCGTTCATGTTTCACTTCCATACATGGCTACACTCCATACAAATACTTTCAGAAACGACATCCTGACACTTAAATCTATACTCGATGTTAACAAATTTCTCTTCTTCAGAAACGCTTTCCTTCCCATTGCCAGTCTACATTTTATATCCTCTCTACTTTATTTTGCTCCCCAAATAGCAAAACTCCTTTACTACTTTAAGTGTCTCATTTTCTAATCTAATTCCCTCAGCGTCACCCGACTTAATTCGACTACATTCCATTATCCTCGTTTTGCTTTTGTTGATGTTCATCTTATATCCTACATTCAAGACACTGTCCATTCCGTCAACTGCTCTTCCAAGTCCTTTGCTGTCTCTGACAGAATTACAATATCGTAGGCGAACCTCAAAGTTTTTATTTATTCTCCATGGATTTTAATACCTACTCCGAATTTTTCTTTTGTTTCCGTTACTGCTTGCTCAATATACAGATTGAATAACATCGGGCAGAGGCTACAACCCTGTCTCACTCCCTTCCCAACCACTGCTTCCCTTTCGTGCCCCTCGACTCTTATAACTGCCATCTGGTTTCTGTACAAATTGTAAATAGCCTTTCGCTCCCTGTATTTTACCACTGTCACCTTTAGAATTTGAAAGAGAGTATTCCAGTCAAGTAAGGATAGTACATTCACTCAAAAAAAAAAAAAAATCGGCAGATGTGATGTACATGTACTGACAAAC
The DNA here is from genome assembly GCF_023864345.2 of Schistocerca serialis cubense. Taxonomy (NCBI): domain Eukaryota; kingdom Metazoa; phylum Arthropoda; class Insecta; order Orthoptera; family Acrididae; genus Schistocerca; species Schistocerca serialis. The sequence goes on along the minus strand of NC_064639.1, from coordinate 216,662,564 downwards.
AAATGATTACAATTTCAGAAGAATTGAAAGAGGTCCACAAAGTGAGTAAGTAAACAAAGCGTTGGTCAACATCTCAACATCTGACCCTTTTTCAAGCAGTTATTCGGCTTGGCATTGATTGATAGGGTTACTGGGTGCCTTTCTGAAAGATATCTTGCCTAATTCTGTCCGACTGAGGTGTCAGATAGTCAAAAACTCGAAATGATAGGAGGACCCTGCCCAAAATGCTCCAAACGGTCTGAATTGGGGAGAGACCTGGTGACCTCGCTGGCCAAGGAATGGTTTGGTAAGCATAAAGATAAGCTGTAGAAACTCTCACCTTGTACAGACAGGCATTATCTTGCTGAAATATAAACTCAGGATGGCTTACCATGAAGGGCAAGAAAACTGGGCATAGACTATCATTTGACATACCACTGTGCTGGAAGGGTGCCGCAGATGACAACCAAAGGGGTCCAGGAATGAAAAGAAATGGCACCTCAGACCATCACTCCTGGTTGTCAGGCCATTTGGAGGGCGACAGGCTTGTATCCTACAGTTGTCTGGATTGTCACCAGACACGTCTGCTCTCTTCATCAGGGCTCATTCGAAATGGGACTCATCACTGAAGACATTTCGACTCCAATCAATTATTTCTCAGGCTGAAGACGTGTCTGGTGACGCCCCAGACAGCGGTGGGATACCATCCCGACTGTAGCCCACTTTATGGGCCAATAGCCAGAAGTGATGGTCTGGTGTTCCATTTCTTTTCGTACCAGGCCCATTCGTTGTCATCTGTGGCACCCTTACAGCAGTACGATACGTCGACGATATTCTACGCCCTGTTTGTTATCCTTCATGGAGATGTATCCTGGGCTTACATTTCAGCACAAAATGTCCGCCCACAAAAGGCGAGAGTTTCTCCAGCTTGTCTTCGTGCTTGCCAAGTCCTACATTGGTCAGGAAGGTCACCGGATCTCTCCTCATTTGACAACGTATGGAAAATTATGTACAGGCCCTCCAACCATCTTGGGATTTTGACGATCTAAAAAGCCAGTGAACAGAATATGGCATAATATATCTCAAGAGAACACCCAAAATCTGTCAAAGAATGTCAAGCCTAGTAACAGCTTGCGTAAGGACCAGAGGCGGACCAATGCGTTAGTGGCTTGTTCAGTTTGTGAAGCTCTTTCTCTTGAATAAATCATCTTATTGTACCGTGCGGACTCGTTTTGATATCAACAGTTGTAACCTCCCCACAGAATTTTAAAAAGACAATAATTAAATGTTAAAATGAATAGAGCCAAGTGTAACCTCCTCGTGAAAATATGAAAATGAAAAGAATTGAATAGAATTGCTAATAGTGCCAAATGTTAGCTTCCCACAGTAATAAAACTCAATGATAATAAAAATGTGCAAAAATGTTAAGTTCCCACAAAATTAACGTTATGGTGAACCTGATAAATTTTATAAGGGCAGCTGCGCTGACCTTAGGCCCTGTGCAATAATTAATCTGCTAAATTGATTCTGGGCGGAAAAGCATAGGAAACATTGTTTCAATTGGAATGATTCTTTTCTTAAAAACGATTGCTTTGAAAACAAAATTATTATTGGGGCATTTCTTGAACAAATTAATTACAATTAACATACATTGCATTATCAGATGTGCGCAATGCTGCTCATTACCTTATTTAACAATATACCTCGTCCTGAATCGTGACCAGAGGCCCATGTCGACGTCCGCCGACTCCTCACACACTACTTCCGACTGAGTACAACTGAACTCTCGCGCGGTCAAGCGCAGACTAGCATCTAGCATCGATAAACAACTCTCTGGTCAGAGATTCTGTCATGCCTCGCCATCGCTGTTAATACATACGTGTTTCATAACCCTCCACTGGGGGGGGGGGGGGGGGGCAAAAATTTGGCAGCGATGGTGAGTCATTTGGACTTGCCATGAGCAACAAATTTTTTCTTAACTAATTGACTTTACAAACAGAGAATATACAGATGTAGAACATGAAGTAAATATGGTGCACATGCACCGAGTACAAAACATATTAGGCAATAACAAAATGTATATACAACACATATTAACAAATGACATAAGTGCACACGCGCTGAAAAACTCTTTAGCATTTTCACAACAAATAAACGTAATGGCAAAAAATCATGTTGACAAGTGACATAAGTGCACATGCACTTTAGTTCAGAATATATCAGCAAATCACAAAATGTATATACAATAAGTAGAAATCATGTTAGAAAAATGATAAAAGTGCACACGCACTGTAGTTCAGACTATATCGAAAAAAATGTATAGCCCATGAATACAAATGATATTAGCAAAAAAATGATTTTCACTATGTTACAAGAATTAGGATAGGAAAGGGAAGGATTGCATCATGGTTGTAGCACTTTAGGTTGCACGCAGCTGCGCTGAAAGTCCATATCTTTCCACAGAAGTACAACACCAAGTGAGACAATCTGAAGTTCTTTTCCCAGAAGTATTTATCAGCGTACCAAAGACACTGAAATGTCGTAGTAATATTCCATGTTATCAGTTTGGCAGTACATCAGGTACACCAAACAGTGGGACCATAATAACGTCTCCATCGCTCACGGTGGTGGACAGCATGTCGTGTCAACACCACGCTCTTACAAGGCACACCAACGTAGAATTAGTGCAAAAACCAAATTTAGTGCTCCATGATCAAGAGGATGTGCAGGACAAATGGATATTGCAGTAATTCGGGGTAGTTAGGTCAGAAGGTGAAGGACATTAAGTCACATACTAGTCTTCATTGGGAATTACATTAGTAGTATGCGGCATTCATAGCCCAGTCATTGAACATTTCTGTACCATGTATGTAGTATTACAGAAAAATGTTCATTAATTGTTTTACAGAGAACATTGGCACTCATTCTCTAATTACAAATCAGCAGAAGTCATTACTTAAAACAGGAGGTAGTCAATAACATAGTATTACAGAATAATGTTGATAATTAATCATTGGTCACCCCCATGCAGTAATCAGTAGCATTCATTTCTCAGTTACAAAGCATTATTAATTAATCAGTAGCATTCATTTCCCAGTTACAAAGCATTATTAATTAATCATTGGTCATCTCAATATAGTAATTAGTAGCATTCATTTCCCAGTTACAAAGCATTATTAATTAATCATTGGTCATCTCAATACAGTAATCAGTAGCATTCATTTCCCAGTTATAAAGCATTATTAATTAATCATTGGTCATCCCAATACAGTAATTAGTAGCATTAGCATTCATTTGTCAGTTACAAAGCATTATTAATTAATCATTGGTCATCTCAATACAGTAATCAGTAGCATTCATTTCCCAGTTACAAAGCATTATTAATTAATCATTGGTCATCCCAATACAGTAATTAGTAGCATTCATTTCCCAGTTACAAAGCATTATTAATTAATCATTGTTCATCCCAATACTGTAATTAGTAGCATTAGCATTCATTTGTCAGTTACAAAGCATTATTAATTAATCATTGGTCATCTCAATACAGTAATCAGTAGCATTCATTATTCAAGTGACATACTATTCAGAGCTAATCAGTATTACTCAGAACTCTCTTAAACTGGTATCACTATTTGGGACTGGTAATACTTTTTTTGTTAGCAATGCATTGCTTTGGGTAATTATAGGGGAAAGCAAGAAGAGAAAAAAAATTTGCTTTTGGGTTGTTGCTGTAAATGAAAATGTGTAACGTCATTCGTCATGAGTCAGCTGTAACAAGGTTATGAAACAAGTAGAGTATATGTAATCATATTCATAAATGACATAGATTTAATGAACAACTGCTTATAGCACATTAATTTCATAAATAAGTTCTCCTGCAAAAATATACAAAAATGGATTATTAAACTGAAAGAAGAAACGCATTTTATACTGAAAAGTAGTGAACTTCGAATTAACAGGTAGTGAAATGTGTATAAAAATGTGTTCCATAGCTGTCCTTTCCAAAACCTTCAGTCATTATACTACGCAATATAACACCTGCTGTCAAAGCGAACTGCAACAAATACTTAAATAACTACATAGCATGAATACATAACTTCCACATTATCCTCATCTGTAAAGAAAAAACTTCATTATCCATCACTTCATTACCTATATTATCATAACTCCATTATTATCATCACCTGTAAAGAAAAACTTCATTATCCATAGTAGCATATTCTTCATCATTACTCATCAGCATTCATTATCATCTGCAAAAAAAATCACTTCATTAATCATTACATAACTATTCCTTATCTCTAGCATATTCCATCACTAAAACTAAGATGTGTAGTTCTGTCTGACAGCCTGCATCAATCGCCTTGTATTCTGAAAGAAAAAATTAGTTAAGACTGCTATTCTACGATGTGTATAGTATATTCTTGTTAATGCTTGTTAATCCTGATCCATTTACTCTTTCTCACGAGGTTTGCATCTTCTTTCGATCATTCCGAAGGTGAAATTCCCTTTTTGTTTAATTCATTTCTTTCACGCATCATTTCTTTCTGAAATTGATGAACAAAGATTAATATCTTGCATTTACATCATATACTCACTAAATAATGACTGGTTTATGGTAACATAATTAAGCATACAGCATAACATGACAAAAAACGTAATATGTGAAAAAACATAGTGTTCAGAGGCAAAAAAATGTACTCAGTGTATCACAATGTAACAGTAAAGTAGTCACGATGTTGAGATATCATAAGGCAAAATGTCAAAGTCAACTGGTGTTTGCTATATCTTAACTATTTCTTAGTGCATACAAACAAAACATGAAACAATCGTATATACCCAAGAAAGACAAAAAATGTGACGTTCGTTGTGTTCAGCTTGTATGTTGTGTAGTTAATAGAGGCGAGAATTAAAGACTTTAATGGAGAGAAAATTTAATAAAATTAATATGTCACTAGATAACATTGCATAATTATTCATAAGATACGTAAGTTTCTCTGGAAAAAATGTGCACAGTCTGATGTGTAACGACAAGAAGAGCGACCTGCTAACCTTACCTTACCGGGCACTTGCCAGGAAAAAATACGACAGTCATCAGTAAGTAATCACATAAATATAATTGCATAAATGGTCATAAAGTGTGTAAATTCATCTGGAAAAATATGCACGGTCTGATGTATATCGACAGGAAGAGCGACCTGCTAACCTTGCCTTCCCCGGCACTTGCCAAGAAAAAATACGATAATCATCAATAAGTAGTCATGTGAATATAATTGCATAAATAGTCATAAAATGTGTAAATTCATCTGGAAAAATACGCACGGTCTGATGTATAACGACAAGAAGAGCGATCTGCTAACCTTACCTTGCCGGGCACTTGCCAAGAAAAAATACGATAATCATCAGTAAGTGTTCATATAAATATCTGGAAAATGTATTACAGTGTGATAAATCATAAAGTATGTTCATTCAATAAAGGGTTTAACATTGGAGACATGGTGATTGCTTTTACTTTTTCTGGTTCTCAGAGTTTCGACGTGTACTACATTGGGTTGAGGAATGCTGCGAATTCTGTATGGACCTGCATATAGAAGCTCAAATTTACTGCATCTGCTCTTTCCTCTGTTGGATAAATAATGTGTACGTACTAATATTTTCTGTCCAATGTGAAAGTCACGGCGTGTACAAACCTGTTTTTGCTGTCTTCTCCGGCGCTCTGCGGCACGTTTGATGTTGTTCAGCGCAATGTCGATTATTTCGTGGTGTCGTAATCGACGAGATGTAGGAAAGTTTAGTTTACTAATTCTGTAATTTTGTTAGGTGGTTCAACATTTTTCAGTATAACAGACGAAGATAGCATAGTGGATTCATTTGGAATGGAATTAATTACATCTTGGAATGAGAATATGTGTGTGTCCCAATCAATATGTCTTTTGTGGCAGTATATTCTACACAGTTTACCAATTTCTTTCATTAATCGTTCACAAGGGTTCGAAGATGCATGGTACTTGGATATATAGATCGGAGAAATGTTTCTAGCTCGTAACATGCGTGTCCATGTAGCAGAACGAAATTGCGATCCATTATCGGAAATTACTTTCAACACATGCCCTACATGAAATAGAAAATGTTTTGCAAATGCTTTCGAAACAGTTTTAGCAGTATCTTTGCGTAACGGAGTGAAGGTAACAAATTTTGAAGTGAGTTCAACAGCGACAAAGATGTAGCAAAAACCTCTATTAGTTCTGGGAATCGGACCAAAAATGTCTACAGCGGCCATATGTCTTAATTTAACAGGTACAATGGGATATAATGGAGGAATATGTTGTGTCTGACTTAGCTTTCTGGCAGATTTTACATGACGCTAAAACTCGTCGTATACGTTTCTCCATGTTGGCAAAATAACAGTTCTGTCTCAGTATAAGAAAACATTTTCTAGCTTCGTAATGCACATAACTTAAATGAGTATACCAGACTAATTTGTTAACAAGCTCGTCAGGAATGCATAATAACCAACTGTTGCTGTCAGGATGAGAGCGGCGAAATAGAATGTCATTGCGTACAGTGTAATGGTTTCTAATCGTAACATTATTCCTATCTTGCCAGAGGTGTTTAATCTCTTTCCACACGTTGTCTTTATTCTGCTCTTGTGCTATGTCCTGTAATGACGATGAAATAAAATTTTCAAATGCAACTTGCTGAATGTACATGACGCTGAAATTTGCCTTGCAGAAGTTGGTTGCGATGTCTTGCTGATTGTTGCTGAGAGAACGGGATAGTGCGTCTGCTACAATATTTTGTGTGCCGGGAATGTGAACTATTGTAAAATTAAATTCCTGTAAATAAAGCTTCCATCTACTTAATCTGTCGTGAGTGAATTTAGCCGAAAGTAAGAACTGTATCGCTCTGTGGTCTGTGTAGACGGTGGTATGTCTTCCATAAAGAAAGTGCCTAAATCTCGTAAAAGCCCATACCACACATAACGTTTCCAGTTCTGTAACGGAATAATTTCGTTCAGCAGGTGACAGAATGCGGCATGCAAATGCGATGTTTTTAATTATTGTAGAGCCATCTTCTTCAATTTCCTGGAAAATATGTACGCCTAAAGCGGTGTTAGAACTATCGGTGGCAATGGAAAAATTTCTGGTAAGATCTGGGTGCGATAAAAGTGGTGCATTCAACAGAGCATGTTTCAGGTTCATAAATTCAGAGTGTGCTTGCTTATCCCAGGACCAAATAGTGTTTTTACCTGTCAATTGGCATAATCTAGGTGTGTCTAAAGCAGTGTGATGAATAAATTTACGAAAAAAGTTAATTAAACCCAAAAAGCTGCGTAGTTGTTTTTTTGTCGTAGGAACAGTAATGTCACGTAAAGCTTGTAGTTTTTCCGGGTCAGGCGCAATGCCTTCTGCTGAAATTACATGTTCACGAAATTTTATATAAGTTTTGCCAAAGTGCGATTTACTGAGATTAACTGTGAGTCCTTGTGCATGAAAAGTTTGCAACAGTCGTTCTAAAATCACATTGTGTTCAGACCAGTTAGCTTCTGCGATAAGAATGTCGTCTACGTACGTTGTGATAATATCTTTCATGCAAACGTGTGTCGGATGGCGTCAAAATTAATATTTTCGTGAACAAGATTCTGCGTGTCAAAATTATTGCTTACGTTACTGGAATATGCAACCTGTACTGTATCTGGTCAAATTCTATCGTACATGCTGTTATTTACGGTAGGATGCTGTGGCATATCCACTATTTGAACTGCTCTGTTATTTCTTCCTGACGTATTACGCTATAGATGACACCTATTGTCTGGTTCATTCATGATAATATGTTGTTGCTGATGTTCTTGCTGCTGAAAAGATCGACTGTTATTAAATGTACGCTGAAAATTGTGCTCATTATTTTTACGTTTGTCATGATAGTCACTTCTATACTGCGCATTTGCGATAGGAATTGAAATAGTGTGTTTTCTGTATGTAGTTATTTCTTTGCTGCTGTGCGTTACTATTTGTTGTAGCTGAGACTATATGTGCACACGGCGAAACATTAAAGTTTGGTTGACCTTGTGCATTACATTGTTTGTTAGGTATGTTAACCGGCTGACTTTCATGTTGTTGTGAAAAACCTCTATTGTTACTAAAATGTGGTTCCTGTTGCTGATAATTTTGACGATACTGATAATTAAAATTTTGTCTGCTATTAAAGTTCTGGTGGTTGTCGTTCCTAAAGCATTTGTTACCTTTCCTATTGAAATTACGTGCCTGATCATAATTGCTGTATGTTTGTTGACCTTGGTTATTATATGAAAAGTTTTTGTTTACGAAGGAATAATCTGATTGCTGCACTTCTAAAAGCTGCAACAGATCTCTGAATGCTGAAATATTTTCCTTCTGCTGACCCGTTAAAAGTGATACTCTTAATGACCGTGGTAATTTAGAAATGTATAATTGTATAAGTGCAGATTCACTGTATGGTTCACTTACGTACTGGTTTTGTTGCACCATGTGCTCAAAAAATTGCGTCACACTGGGAAAATTTGAGTTCTTTTAATTTGGTAAACTAATTAACTGATCTTTAATTCCACGCTGTGTCGTCTTCGACCAATACGCTGACAGAAAAGCATTCTGAAATTCTTCTACCGAGTAACATTGTCTCGCGATCGGTCTCATACGAGTTGCCCGTTCGCCTTCCAAAAAACTACAAATAAATTCAAGTTTGTGTGTTACAGGCCAATTGGGTGTAAAAGCAAAGCTAAATTGTTGTATCCAATCTAGTGGGTGAATCTGTGTTCTGTCATTTTTAAATACTTTAAATTTTCTCACTGATAGAAAATGTTTGTAATCGAAATTATCGTCTCTGTATGACGGAACAGGTTCTGTATTGTAAGAGAATCTATTTGTCTGTGTCTGTTCTGAATCTAAGTCCCATACTCTCTGTAGATTACCTAAATTATACGCGCTGCGTGAGTCTGACAAATGTTCGCAAAGTGGCGTTTGCTGTGACGTGTTATTAACTGAAATATTTTTTATCTCAGTTACCTCTTGCTGTAAACTTGATAATTTTCTACGTAATGTATTATTAGATGAATCGATCTAATTGATTGTCTGCTGTAAATTTTGGAATTCAGGTGTTTGGTTAAACGAAATCGGTGCAGTATTGTCTGATTTGTTGTCATTATTACTTTCGATAACATCAGTACGACTGGCCAATTCATTACTTTTTCAGTCAGCATTTTTACCTGATCATCATTTTTAGTGTCAGAAGCCTTAATTTGTTTTTGTATTTTACTTGTGGTTTCGCTCAATTTTTTAACGTCTGCTTTAATGACATCGGAATCTTGTGTTACTTCTAATTGTTCGAGTCTGTCTGTCACTGTCTGAAGGTCTGTTGTGTATGTGTCTGTTTTCGATTTAAGATCGGAAATTTCATCACGTAATTCTGTGTTCGACTGTTTGATGGTATTAATTTCATCGGACACTGAAGCAATATTGTTGTCTACGCACGTTTTTGCTTTCGCAAACAATTTACGTTTGTCTTCCTGTCTCTGTGCAGTGATTGTTTCCATGACTTGACGTTTTACTTTATTTTGATCCTGTATAAATTTGCGGAAACGCGTATCACTGTTTTGTAGGTGTTGATTAAAACGTTCGTCAATTTGAGTGTTCTGTTGGTCGAATTTCGCGTCTATCTTTGCATCCATTGTGCGCGAAAGTTCTGCTGTCATTAATTTAAACTCGTCGCGTAATTGTGTTGCTTTTTCAGAGCATTGTTTAGCGACTCCGCTAATTTCGTCTCTAAGTGTTTCTGTTGTAGCTGTTTGGATTTCCCTTCATTCTTGAGCAACAGATCTAATTTCTTCGCTACTTTTCCTAGCACAAGCCTCAATTTCCTCGCGTAACTGTTCTTTAGTATCATGACATTGCGCGGCAACGGCTCTAATCTGTTCACTAAGCTGTCTGGAATTGTTGTCTAATTTTTCATTTAACTGTCTGGAATTGTTGTCTGATTTTTCATTTAACTGTCTAGAATTGTTGTCTAATTTTTCATTAAGTTTGTCTTGTTTTTCATTCTGTTGTCTGACCTGTTCATTAAGTTGTTTGAAATTTTCATTATTATTGTCTAGTTTTTCATTCTGTTGTTTGGTAATCTCGTTTTGTTCTGTCTTAAACTGTAGCAATACAGCCATAATTTGATTCAAGCCAAAAGTAACCGCTGCATTATCTGTGCCGTGTGATGCTGTATATGCATTTGTCACGTTTTCTGTATCCATTAGGATATTCTGTGATTTGCTAATCGGATGTGCATAGTTGGTCATTATTTCGGAATCAAGTAAATCTGTCCTACTTTGAGTATCCTGTTCATTTTCATTAGGAAGATTTGTTTGTTCGTCACGTGAATTTTGCGAACCGGTTGTGTTAAGCTGGGCAGCGCTCATTGCAACAGAACGCCCCGCGTCATCAATTGTCGTCAAATTAACAGAGGAGACAATTGAGTTCGTTTGTACATCATTACGATAAAAATCATCATTAGTGGTCGGTACGTACTGATTGTCACTAAATGGAGGATTGTCATCATTACATTGCGTGTCACAATTACTATCGGTCAAGTTCTTTAATTCGGTTATTTCACTCATTATACTTCGCGATGCACTATTCACAGTCTTTCGCGGCATTTTTACAATAGTCACAATTATTCACAAATGAAATAAGCACAATGCAAAAAGCAACAAACACAAATACAACAGAGAGCAACGAATTGCCGATGATCTGCGGAAGAAAGTCACAAAATTAGTAAAAGCGTTGCGCCAAATGCTAATTATATTAAGTAAATAAGAGCAGATATCTGACTACTTTTCAGAAGATTCTCAAAGAAATACGATCCTGGTCCGGATGTCACCAAGTGTAACCTCCCCACAGAATTTTAAAAAGACAATAATTAAATGTTAAAATGAATAGAGCCAAGTGTAACCTCCCTGTGAAAATATGAAAATGAAAAGAATTGAATAGAATTGCTAATAGTGCCAAATGTTAGCTTCCCACAGTAATAAAACTCAATGATAATAAAAATGTGCAAAAATGTTAAGTTCCCACAAAATTAACGTTATGGTGAACCTGATAAATTTTATAAGGGCAGCTGCGCTGACCTTAGGCCCTGTGCAATAATTAATCTGATAAATTGATTCTGGGAGGAAAAGCATAGGAAATATTGTTTCAATTGGAATGATTCTTTTCTTAAAAACGATTGCTTTGAAAACAAAATTATTATTGGGGCATTTCTTGAACAAATTAATTACAATTAACATACATTGCATTATCAGATGTGCGCAATGCTGCTTCATTACCTTATTTAACAATATACCTCGTCCTGAATCGTGACCAGAGGCCCATGTCGACGTCCGCCGACTCCTCACACACTACTTCCGACTGAGTACAACTCGCGACTGAACTCTCGCGCGGTCAAGCGCAGACTAGCAACGATAAACAACTCTCTGGTCAGAGATTCTGTCATGCCTCGCCATCGCTGTTAATACATACGTGTTTCACAGTTTCCTCTCGTTATTAGCCTCCGTGGCCTCAGTAGCTTCTCGAGCGGTTTGTCGCATTCATATGACAGGTTTGTAGACCTGCCGTGGCCAGGACGCGCTCTCGAAGTGATGGGCCGGAGTAAATCGCTGAGATGTCGTGGCCGACAGTGTCCTCGCCCGCTGCTAAAAGTTGCGCTTCTGGTCACTGCGTGGATTGAGTGTCAGCTGGGGCCGTGAAGACTGCTCATTGAAAACGCTATCTCTGCATGACGCACTGGACGCGACTTATTCTCGGCATTTGAATTGAGCGGTTCTCAACTTCCGCTTGGATCTGCAAGAAATTATGGTGTGCATCCGATTACCGTGTGCATGATTATGTCGTATCGTGCTGTGGCTTTTCTAACTTGCCATCCTGGCGATCCATCGTGACATGTAAACATATCCATTCACGAATACTTTAAATGATCTCACTTAAATTATGTGTCTGTGAATTTGTGTGACTAAATTAATGGTGTTCGAGCTGTTTGACTAAGTTTAGCCGCACCTATAATTAACATTTGTTGTTTGTTTTGAAATCAGGTTCTAGGCGCTTCAGTCTGGAACCGCGCGACCGCTACGCTCGCAGGTTCGAATCCTGCCTCGGGCATGGATGTCTGTGATGTCCTTAGGTTAGTTAGGTTTAAGTAGTTCTAAGTTCTAGGGGACTGATGCTCAGAGCCATTTTTTAGAATTAATATGAGCTGGCCATCCCTGGACAAAAGCAGGGAAGCAATGTGGCTTAGCTGCCGCAACGTCTGTGCGGTGCCCTGGATCGTACGCTTGTTGTTAACGCGGACGCAGTAGGCGAGGTATGCGGCGGTTGCTCTGTTTGCGACGGCCTCCTGAACAGTTTGCAGGTCAACCTCTAATTATTGCAGGGCAGTGTGCCCACACGGGCGCATGTATTTCGTGTTCAAGCGCAGATTAGTCATTCTGGTAAACGTGTTTGGAGACCTCAGTATCATTAAGTTGTGCCCTACACAGAAACCAGTTATTAAAATGTTAAAGAATAAGGTACATCTACATCTACATGCTGTATATACTCCGCTAGCCACCAAGCGGTATGTGGCGGAGGGCACAATTCGCGCTAAAGTCATACTTTCCCCTCCTTTGTTCCACTCGCGGATCGCGCGGGGAAAAAATGACTTTCTGAACGCCTCAGTACGAGCTGTAATTTCCTTTATCTTTGAATGGTGATCATTGCGCGATTTGAAAGTTGTTGGTAATAATATATGCTCTACATCCTCGGTGAAGATTGGATTTCGGCATTTAGTGAGCAGCGCCTTCTGTTTAGCGCGTCGTCTATCTGCAAGTGTGTCCCACTTCAAACTTTCAATGAGATTTGTAACGCTCTCGCAATGGCTAAATGTACCAGTCACGAATCTTGCCGCTCTTCTTTAGACCTTCTCAATCTCTTGAATCAGACCCAACTGGTAAGGGTTCCATACAGACGAACAATACTCTAAGACTTGACGAAATAACGTATTGTAAGCTATTTCCTTTGTTGAAGGACTGCATAGCTTCAGGAATCTACCAATAAAATCTAGAGTTCGTCTTACCCGTTACTTGTGTAATCTGATCATTCCATTTGAAATCATTTCGAACAGTCACACCCAGATACTTGACAGATCTTACCGCTTCCAAAGACTGGGCATTTATTTCGTACTCGCACAGTAATGGGGATTTTCGCCTTGTTATACGCAGTAGGTTACACTTACTAATATTGAGAAATAACTGCCAGTCGTTACACCACGCATTTATTTTTTGCAAATCCTCACTGATTTGTTCACAACTTACATGTGATACTACTTCCCTGTAGACTACAGGATCATCGGCAAACAGTCTAATGCCGCTGCCAGTACCATCAACCAGATCGTTTATGTAAATCGTAAAAAGCAGAGGAGCTATTACGCTGCCCTGGGGCACACCTGAAGTTACGCTTGTTTCTGTTGAAGTCACCACGTTCAGGACGACATACTGCTCCCTGTCTGTTAGAAACCTTTCTATCCAACGGCATATGCCATCGGATAGACAGTAAGCGCGCACTTTTTGGAGCAAGCGACAGTGCGGAACTGAGCCGAACGCCTTTCGAAAGTCGAGAAATATGGCATCAACCTGGGAGCCGGTATCTAGAGCCTGTTGTATATCATGGGTTGGGGTGGGTTGGGTTGTTTGGGGAAGGAGACCAGACAGCGAGGTCATCAGTCTCATCGGATTAGGGAAAGATGGGGAAGGAAGTCGGCCGTGCCCTTTCAAAGGAACCATCCAGGCATTTGCCTGGAGCGATTTAGGGAAATCACGGAAAACCTAAATCAGGATGGCCGGACTCGGGATTGAACTGTCGTCCTCCCGAATGCGAGTCCAGTGTCTAACCAATGCGCCACCTCACTCAGTGTGTATCATGCAATAAGGGAGTTTCTTGATGAGGCAAGTCAATGCAGCCAAGAAAGAGGCTTCTGACCCCAAGGAAAGTCATGGTTTCTAAAGAGGGGAATAGTTTGCATACTTGGGATTTATTTATTAAATTGCGAGTGTTGTTCTGAGTGTACTTCAGGGCATTTCTAATCTGCGTATGGACACGAACGAGCCAATTGTTGACTTGTTATGGTTAACGATCAGCTAGCAGAATAGTAATGGCGTTAAAACCTGCTGATAACGTCAGTTTTGAGGTTATATATCCATTGACTCAGGGCGAATTTTGTAGAATAATTGCTGACGCTATTGCGAAAGGAACTTCACTGCAGGTGCTCCTGCAAACGTTATTAGAAAGTAGTTTATCCAGTAGATTTCGTCATCAATTTGCGAAAAATCATACGGATAATTCCGTCTTGGTGCGTCGTTTTTTTCATATTTTTTACTGTGTTCAGGGGCGTGGAGAGAGTTTAATCTGATATACTGAGGAGAATAGCAGTTACCGAGTTTTATCTTAATGTACTTGAAGTGGAGGGAGTGTGTCCTGAGGATCTACAGCGAGTACTCTTTGTTAATAGGCCACGAACTTTTTTAGATGTAGATTGGTTAGTGGCCAACAATGATAAGTTTCGTTTCAGCGACGAGAGGCGTGGCGCCACTAGCTTAGTAGATAGGGAGAGTCCATCAGAGTACTCGTATAGACCCACTAAGGCAGGGGAAGATTTCATTCCAACAAGACGCGACATTTCGTGCGTGAATGTGCAAGGTTTCATCAGCGACTTTGACAAAGACCACATAGTTATGGTCTGACACCTGGGAACAAGTATTTTCGAAACGGGGAAGCGAATCGTCTGTTCACGCGCTTCTATCGTGAGCATCTATGTATGGAAAGTTGTTGCAGGCCGACGAAACCACAAATAGGTGACATGGTGTTGATTGCCTACGCCTCATCACAAAATCGAATAAAATTTGAGGTTCATTAAAAACAGAGTAATTAACCTGAAAAAAAAACTTGAATGTGACAGCACTGTTGGAGAAATGTAAGATAAGGGTTTAAATTTTTTGACTGCCCTGTATAGCAGGATTCGTCACGATCTGTGGCAGATGTGACGAAAGAGTACAGTGCTGGTGCAGTCACGTTTTGGAGCGCACCGTTCCTCGCATATTGTCAAACATGACGCTCCACAGAGGACGACCCCTGCATGATCCCATGTTGATCGAACGACAACCTCAATTACGACTATAGTGGGCACAGTATCATCGAGACTGGACTATGAATAAACGAAAATGTTTCGCCTGGTCAGGTAAACCACATTCCTTATTACACCCGGTCGATGGTATAGTGCGAATACGCCGTCTTTCAGGCGAACGGCTGCTGTAAACATACACCTCGCCGTGGACATGGTGGCAGCGTTATGATATAGGGAACAGTCACGTGGGCTTCCATGGAGCCTATGGTAGTGATCGAAGGCACCACTAAAAATGTGCCCAAATCGAACATATATTTTAGTATACAAGGTATCTGCAATCTTTAAACTGAAAATTTCAATAAGTGCCTTAAATTTCTAAACTAACAGTTTCATGAGAGAAGAATTTCGTGGAACTAAACCAAATCTTCACTGCAGTATTAATTTTCTTCTTTACTGTAATACACTAATTAAGAAGAAAATCACTTCTTCACACTAATGATTACGAAAACAATCTGGATAGTTCTGAATAATCCAACACCTGTAGTTATCGTGCAAGTCAACATCCATACTACCTTTCTTTCCATAACACTGTATCAACACTACACACAGATGAATATACTCTTACCACACAAAAAACAACGGCGTGCTACACAAAATTTAAACCTTTATCTTACATTTCTCGAACAGTGCTATCAGATTCAAGTTATTTTCAGATTAATTACTCTGTTTTAATGAACCTCAAAATTTACTTCAGCATTGCACAATACCTAACTTGAAACTTCTTTTTTTTTTTGCTTTGTTCAACCTGTAAATTATTTATGAAGAAATTCCGGTAACTGGAATTCATCTAAAGTGGTTTGGGAGAGCCCCTCCTGATCTGGGGACAGGTAAACGCTAAAAGTCCCCTGTTACCATAAGCTCTGGGTGTGCTTCAGCGATCACTTCACGGTACAGCAGTGGAACGTTGTGTGTCACAGGGAAGGGGGATCTTGGGTTGACCACCCGGATCGCGAGGATGGTGAAAACCTCTATAAAAAGAACCTCAACCTCAAGGTGTGCTGCACGCCGATGGGATGCATGGCTGTTGAGGTGGAACAGTCGTTAGCGGGCAACCTCTTGGGAAACTGCAGAACCACCGTTGTATAAGGCTTACCTAGGCACATGTGGCTCTGTCTAGGTGGACTTTCATTTTCATAGCTGCTCGTGGGAACGAGATGGAACCCTGGAAATTATCTTCTTCCCAGCAGGAAGGGTGGGCCGCTGGTAGGCAATAACACTCAGTCTAAAAAGAGGGCCCGTGTAGCTACACCTCCTGCGTCATGGATTATACAGACTTCTTCGTATATAGTAACAGAAAGCGTACTGCCTGTCAGAAAGTGCTTTTGGTTGTGAAGCGAAAAGAGGGCAGCTTTGAGAAGATTTCGCCTTTTGTATTCACAAAGGTTTATTGGGCATCGCAGGTACTCTGAAATCAGTCAAGCAATTGTGTAGCGGAATTCTGTTGGTTGAAACTGCTAGTTCGCAACAAATAGCCAGCCCCTGGAAAGCTAATTGCCTTGGGGAATGTTCCAAAAAAACGTAGCTCCACAACACTCTGAACTAGAGCGAAGGTGTTGTCACCTGTAGAGATCTGGTCGATATTCCCAGGGAGGAATTGAAGGATGAGTGGGCTCAGGATGGGATCGTTGAAGTTCAAAATACAGGGTTATTACAAATGATTGAAGCGATTTCACAGCTCTACAATAACTTTATTATTTGAGATATTTTCACAATGCTTTGCACACACATACAAAAACTCAAAAAGTTTTTTTAGGCATTCACAAATGTTCGATATGTGCCCCTTTAGCGACTCAGCAGACATCAAGCCGATAATCAGGTTCCTCCCATACTCGGCGCAGCATGTCCCTATCAATGAGTTCGAAAGCATCGTTGATGCGAGCTCGCAGTTCTGGCACGTTTCTTGGTACAGGACGTTTAAACACTGAATCTTTCACATAACCCCACAGAAAGAAATCGCATGGGGTTAAGTCGGGAGAGCGTGGAGGCCATGACATGAATTGCTGATCATGATCTCCACCACGACCGATCCATCGGTTTTCCAATCTCCTGTTTAAGAAATGCCGAACATCATGATGGAAGGGCGGTGGAGCACCATCCTGTTGAAAAATGAAGTCGGTGCTGTCGGTCTCCAGTTGTGGCATGAGTCAATTTTCCAGCATGTCCAGATACACGTGTCCTGAAACGTTTTTTTCGCAGAAGAAAAAGGGGCCGTAAACTTTAAACTGTGAGATTGCACAAAACACGTTAACTTTTGGTGAATTGCGAATTTGCTGCGCGAATGTGTGAGGATTCTATACCGCCCAGATTCGCACATTGTGTCTGTTCACTTCACTATTAAGAAGAAATGTTGCTTCATCACTGAAAACAAGTTTCGCACTGAACGCATCCTCTTCCATGAGCTGTTGCAACCGCGCCGAAAATTCAAAGCGTTTGACTTTGTCATCGGGTGTCAGAGCTTGTAGCAATTGTAAACGGTAAGGCTTCTGCTTTAGCCTTTTCCGTAAGATTTTCCAAACCGTCGGCTGTGGTACGTTTAGCTCCCTGCTTGCTTTATTCGTCGACTTCCGCGCGCTACGCGTGAAACTTGTCCGCACGCGTTCAACCGTTTCTTTGCTCACTGCAGGCCGACCCATTGATTTCCCCTTACAGAGGCATCCAGAAGCTTTAAACTGCGCATACCATCGCCGAATGGAGTTAGCAGTTGGTGGATCTTTGTTGAACTTCGTCCTGAAGTGTCGTTGCACTGTTATGACTGACTGATGTGAGTGCATTTCAAGCACGACATACGCTTTCTCGGCTCCTGTCGCCATTTTGTCTCACTGCGCCCTTGAGCGCTCTGTTGGCAGAAACCTGAAGTGCGGCTTCAGCCGAACAAAACTTTATGAGTTTTTCTACGTATCTGTAGCGTGTCGTGACCATATGTCAATGAATGGAGCTACAGTGAATTTATGAAATCGCTTCAATCATTTGTAATAGCCCTGTATATTGAAAAGAGTGGTTGGGGCTATCATAACATCTGATTCCTTCATCCTTACCTTCAATTGCATGAAACTCCCAGAGCATATCAAGGCATGTTTCTTTCGTTTCACCATGTAGCCATATGTCCCCAACCCAGTGCACCGTCTTCAATGAGAGTGCTTTGGGAACACCACCTTAGGACTAAGTGAGTTTTCATCTTTCACTGGCTTGGTTTGAATGTTTATTTAACAGTCGGCAGGTGATGGTTGAAGTGATCACTGTAGCAAGTGTCTACTAATACCAGTATTACTGGCCCCTGTTTTGATCACAGCCGTGGTAGATTCTTCCTACATGTCGGTCAGGGGCCTGAAGATGGCGTAGTAAAACGCTGAAACTGATTGCCAAATAAAATAAGGTTGGAAATTTGACGGCTGAAAGGTGTTTAATTTGACATCCTCTATCGAACAGCCGAGTCCCGCAACAATCTATAAAAAGATGCACATTAAGAGATTAGGATGTAAGGGTGAAGCCACTTTTGCAAATCTGGCAAGGCTGCCCATGATGGATTCGGGTACTCCTGTTCTCCAAACTTTGTAAATTGCCCTGGGGATCACTCTGTCAGGCGTACGAATTGCAGTGTCTTCCTTGAAGAACGGAAAGGTGCAGGAGACTAAGACACCAAAACACGCCCCATAAGGAGAGGGCAAGAAGCTCTACAAGGCCATGCAGCCTCCCACATTTATTACATCTTTTTCTTTGGCCTTTGAAAAGCTCATTTCGACAGCCTACACTTCTACACAAAAGGAAGTTGCTACTGTTAGCACTAGTACCTGTGTTTGACAGTGCACATGTCAAGCTGCAGTTGTTTCAGAGCCCATAGTCCTCACAGAAACGCCACATAACAGTTGCCACCACTGCAGACATTCCAGTATGTCCAGAGGCTGAGCTCGGTGAAAAATCAGCCACTTCCTCCACCTCTGCTGCTGCAGTAGCTCCTCCAAAGCCCTTCCAGTCGAAAAAATGGAAATGGGTAGCTTTCATCAAAAGACAAAACAGGTCGTGAATCATAATGTCGATGTCGTTCGACTTGAAGGCTCTGCCGTTTCTGCTTCAGAGCCAATGGACTGTGAAGTCTGCCTGGGGCGATCATCTTTCCCCAAGGCTGAAACTCCTCCCGTTGTGGACTCCCTACCCTGGAAGAAAGAAATCCACTGCTGTTCAGCTACACTGTTGCTGGCAAACAGCTGGAGACAGGGTCTGCCGTAAAATATCTAGGTGTAACTATCCAGAGCGACCTTAAGTGGAATGACCATATAAAACATAGTGGGAAAAGCAGACACCAGACTCAGACTCAACGGAAGAAACTTAAGGAAATGTAACTCATCCACGAAAGAAGTGACTTATAAGGCGTTTGTTCACCCGATTCTTTTGTTCATCTATCTGGGATCCCTGTTAGGTAGGACTGATAGAGGAGATAGAGAAGATCCAACGAAGAGCGGCGCATTTCGTCACGGGATCGTTTAGCTGGCGAGAGGACGTTACGGAGATGCTAAACAAACTCCACTGGCAGACGTTATAAGAGAGACGTTGTGCATCATGGAGAGATGTACTATTGAAATTTCGGGACAGCACTTCTCAGGAGGAGTCAGGCAACATATTACTTCCCCCCCCCCCCCCCCCCCCGCCTCACCCGCCCCCACCACCCGGTCCCGCCCCCACAAACATCTCACGTATTGACCACGAGAGAAACTAGAGCCAATAAAGAGACTTACCGACAATCATTCTTCCCACGTACTATTCGCGAGTGGAACATGGTTGGAGGGACCAGATAGTGGTACCTGAAGTACCCTCCGTCACACACCAGTAGGTGGCTTGCGGAGTATGATCTAGATATGGATGTAAATGAAAGTGTAACCCCTAGGACATACTAGAGGGGAACATGAATGGGTTCAGGACGCATGTGGAGGTACTGAAACTCCTGGCACAGGCATGGCCCTTGTGCTTGTGTTCACAGGAAACACATCTCAAAGCCACTGATGCACCTGTGCTAGTGGGACATGCCCTCCATGGAAAGGATTACATGTCTGTGGACAGAGGCAAAGGGGCGTTGCTGTGTCTGCCAATAACACACACCGCCCCTCTGCTCTCTCCTTGTTTACTGGCCTACAAGCAGTAGCCATTGCAGTCCATGTGGATCAGAATATCCACTGCACTTACCTCCACAGGATGCAATAGTCTCTGCAGCTCTCACAGACCTTATTGAACAACTTCCCCATCCATTCTCCTACTTGGTGATTTCAGTGCTCGTAATGTATTATGGGGCTCAAACTATACTTGCCCCAAGAGTAGAGTCTTGGAGACCCTAATGATGTCTCAGAAGATGTGCATCCTCACCACAGGCAGTCGCATACATTTCTCAGATGGGTCATCCTCAGCCATTGACTTCACTTTCTGCTCTCCAGCCCTTGCGGACTCAGCACAGTGGGAAGCAACTGATAACCTTCATTCTAGTGACTACTTCCCACTGTGATCCATCTACTGGACAGAGGACCGATCGGACAGAAGCCACCAAAATAGATGATCAGCAAGGCTAACTGGGCACTGTTCAGCCAGATGGCTGTCCTTGAACACTGTGACGAATCCAGGAATGGCTGGACCACATCACATGAGTGATCCATCATGCCACTGACCTATTCATTCCAAAGTCCTCAGGTCATCTTAGGAGGCGACCTGTGCCTTGGTGGACAGATGTGTGCCATTCGGCAATCCAGGACAAGCTGCAGCACTTCGACAGTTAAAATGCCAACTGACAGCAAACAGCCTCAGAGCCTTTCGAGTCACGAGGGCCAAGGCTCAACGCATCATTAAGGAGAGCAAGAAACGGCCATGACAAGCGTTCCTGGAATCTATAAACTGTTCCAGTCGTTCTAATAAAGGATGGGAAACCATCCAGAGGATTTCCAGTTTAGCAATAGCAGCAGTGCTGAAACAGTGCTGTCCCCAAATAACACCTGGAAACATTGCTCAAATGCTGCTTAGCATTTTGCAAAAACTACTGCCAATGTGTCTGGAGAGAGGGGCAAGTTTGACTTCAGATCCACCATTTCTGACGCCTACAACTCTCCTTACTACATATGGGAGCTGAAATCACACTGTTACTGTGTCTCATGACACTGTACCCAGTCACGACCAAATCCGATACTGCATACTTCGACATTTACCAATGGCGTCAGAAGAAATCCTCCTCACATGTTTTAATATTACATGGTAGACAGGCAGCTTCCCCAAATCGGGAAGGGAGGCAATTCTGATACCTCTCCTCAAACCAGGAAAGGACAGCATGTGTACAAGTAGTTACAGGAGTACTACCTTAACGAGCTGTGCAGGAAAGACTCTAGAGTGAATGGTTAACCGTCGTCTGGGTTAGTGTTAGAGACCAGGCATCTCCTTAGCTACTCTCAGTGTGGATTGCGGAGATTTCGGTCCACTGTAGACAGCCTGACCCTGCTAGAGGCGGCTATTCAGCAGGCTTTCCTACCTAAACATCACTGTCTTGACATGTTCTTCCATATTAGTAAGATGTCCGATATTACTTGGAGACACAGTATTCTCACACAACTGCATCAGTGGGGCTGTCGTGGTCGTCTCCCCAACTTCCTACAGTCTTTCCTGTCTCAGCGGTTTTTTGGGACCCGAGTGGGTCACACGTTGTCTGATAATTTTGAGCTAGATAATGGTGTCCCTCATGGCAGTGTTTTAAGTGTTACCCTCTTTGCCACAGCTATTAACAGTATCTACATCTACATACATACTCCGCAATCCACCATACGGCGCGTGGCGGTGGTTACCTCGTACCACATCTAGCATCTTCTGTCCCTGTTCCACTCCCAAACAGAACGAGGGAAAAATGACTGCCTATATGCCTCTGTACGAGCCCTAATCTCTCTTATCTTATCTTTGTGGTCTTTCCGCGAAATATAAGTTGGCGGCAGTAAAATTGTACTGCAGTCAGCCTCAAATGCTGGTTCTCTAAATTTCCTCAGCAGCGATTCACTAAAAGAACGCCTCCTTTCCTCCAGAGACTCCCACCCGAGTTCCTGAAGCATTTCCGTAACACTCGCGTGATGATCAAACCTACCACTAACAAATCTAGCAGCCCGTCTCTGAATTGCTTCTATGTCCTCCCTCAATCCGACCTGATAGGGATCCCAAACGCTCGAGCAGGACTCAAGAATAGGTCGCATTAGTGTTTCATAAGCGGTCTCCTTTACAGATGAACCACAACTTCCCAAAATTCTACCAATGAACCGAAGACGACTATCCGCCTTCCCCACAACTGCCATTACATGTTTGTCCCACTTCATATCGCTCTGCAATGTTACGCCCAAATATTTAATCGACGTGACTGTGTCAAGCGCTACACTACTAATGGGGTATTCAAACATTACAGGATTCTTTTTCCTATTCATCTGCATTAATTTACATTTATCTATATTTAGAGTTATCTGCCATTCTTTACACCAATCACAAATACTGTCCAAGTCATCTTGTATCCTCCTACAGTCACTCAACGACGACACGTTCCCGTACACCACAGCATCATCAGCAAACAGCCGCACATTGCTATCCACCCTACCCAAAAGATCGTTTATGTAGATAGAAAACAACAGCGGACCTACCACACTTACCTGGGGCACTCCAAATGATACTCCCACCTCCGATGAACACTCACCATCGAGGACAACGTACTAGGTTCTATTACTTAAGAAGTCTTCGAGCCACTCTCATATTTGGGAACCAATCCCATATGCTCGTACCTTAGTGTAGTGGGGCACCGAGTCAAACGCTTTCCGGAAGTCAAGGAATATGGCATCCGTCTGATACCCTTCATCCATGGTTCGCAAGATATTATGTGAAAAAAGGGCGAGTTGCCTTTCGCAGGAGCGATGCTTTCTAAGGCCATGCTGATGTATGGACAGCAACTTCTCTGTCTCAAGGAAATTCATTATATTCGAACTGAGAATATGTTCGAGAATCCTGCAACAAACCGATGTTAAGGATATTGGTCTGTAATTTTGAGGATCCGTCCTTCTACCCTTCTTATACACGGGCGTCACCTGCGCTTTTTCCGGTCGCTCGGGACTTTACGTTAGGCAAGAGATTCGCGATAAATGCAAGCTAAGTAAGGAGCCAATGCAGTAGAGTATTCTCTGTAAAACCGAATTGGAATCCCATCAGGACCTGAGATTTATTGACGGGAACCTGTACGAGTCTCAAACGGCGGTATGTTTGTACTATCCTCCTGTGTGAAAGATTTCTCAAATACTAAATTTAAAATTTCGGCTTTCGTTTTGCTGTCTTCCGTTGCCAGGCCCGTCTGATCAGTGAATGACTGGATGGAAGCCTTCGACCCGCTTACCGATTTTACGTAAGGCCAGAATTTCCTTGGGTTTTCAGCAAGATGTTTTGCTAAGGTATGACTGTGGTAGTGGTTGTATGCTTCGCGCATCGGTCCTTTTACAGCGGCACGAATCTCTACTAACTTTTGCCTGTCCTCATTCTCCCGATCTTTCTTGTACCGCGAGTGCAACTGCCTTTGCTTCCTGAGCATTCTCCGAATTGTGCTGTTAAACCACGGTGGGTCTTTTCCGTCCGTAACCCACTATTTCGGCACGTACTTGTCCAATGCGTGATTTACAATGTGTTTAAAATTTGCCCATAATTCTTCCACGTCCATCGTACCGGAAGTAAATGAAGTCAATTCATTTACTAAGTGGGATGCTAACAACTGCTTATCTGCTCTTTCTAGTAAGAATACTTTCCTAGCCTTCTTGACCGACTTTTTAACTTTTGTAACCATAGTAGTAATGACAACATTATGATCACTAATCCCTGTCTCAACACTGACACTGTCTATGAGGTCTGGTCTGTTCGTGGCTACCAGATCTAAAATACGAGGGTTATTCCAAAAGTAAGGTCCGATTGATTGCCAAATTGAAACCACAGTGAACATCAGAAATGTTTTACTTGTAACAATTAGCTACACCTTTCAGCTACTTCTCTACGTAGTCGCCGTTCTGACTTAGACTTTTGTCATAGCGTTGTACCAACTTTTCAATAGCCTCATCATAGAAGGCAGCCGCCAGTGCTTTCCGCCAATTCTCCACGCTGGCCTACACCTCGTTGTCTGTGTCAAAATGTTGTCTTCAAAGACAGCGGTTCATGTGACCAGAGATGAAACTCAGGGGGAGACAATTGCGGACTGTATTGTGGGTAATCTCACATTTCCATTTGAAAACGATGCAGGAGCATCTTCATTGCCCCTGCAGAATGCGGCTGAGAATTGTCGTGAAGACGAAACAGCACGACAGTTATGTAATGTTGGCTGCATAGCTTCAGGCGAAATTTCTCACCAGGCCCTCGTACTTGGCGGCAGACACTATTTTCTAGACATCTTTACGCACTCACTGCGAGCTCAGAAATGAGAAGAGCGACGTGATGCTAACTGGGGTTATACTAGAGACACTACCCAACACATCTGTGCAAAGCTCTATCGGATTTTCATAGTCGTTTCCATTTCGCGACCGATCGGACCTTACTTTTGGAATAACCCTCGTATTTCCATTACGTGTTGGCTGTCGATTTAGCTGCTCAAGGCAGTTTTCGGATAATGTGTTCAAAAGCAATTCACACGACGGCTTGTCTGTACCACCTGTAATGAATCCATAGACATACCAGTCTATACTAGGTAGGTGGAAGTCGCCTCTGACTAATATAGCATGATCCGGGTACTTGTGCGATACAGAGCATAGATTCCCTTTGAATGATTCTAGAACAGTGACGGTGGAACCTGGTCGCCGGTAATAACACCCATGAATTAACTTTATTTCCCCTATCCCTGTTAAACGTGTCCAGATAACTTCACAATCACACTCTACTTCGACCTCAGTAGACACAATATTTTTGTCAACTGCAATGAAGACACCACCTCCTACGCTGTCTTTCCGATACACATTCCAACCCTCACTAAATATTTCAGAACTTCCTATCTCAAGGTTCAGGCAGGTCTCAGAGCCGATAATAATTTGCGCGCTACACGCTTCCTGGAGGGCAGTAAATTCAGGAACTTTATTCCGAACACTCTGAAAATTTACTGCTAATATCTTGATAGCAGAAGTGTCTTTATACTGAGCGCGTCCTTATTTCCCTGCCTGCACGCCGACTGGTGAGTGTTCATCAGGACACCTCGCACTACTTCCTAGCCTAAAAAACACGCATGTGCACACCACAAATACTCTGCTACCCGAGTAGACGCTTCCTTTGTGTGGTGCACCCCTGACCTATCTAGGGGCGTCCTACAATTCCCCACCCAATAGCGCAAGTCTAGAAATCTGCAGCCAAGACCGTCACAGAGTCGACGAAGCCTCTGGTTGAGACCCTCCACTCGGCTCCAAACCAAAGGACCCCGATCCACTCTGGGAACGATGCTGCAAATAGAGCTCTGTTTGCACCCCGCGTGTGAGGCCAGCGGTCTTCACCAAATCCGCCAGCCGCCTGTACGAACTGAGTATCGCCTCAGAACCCAAGCGACAGGCATCATTGGTGCCGATGTGAGCAACTACTTGCAGACGACTGCACCCCGTACGCTCGATAGCTGCAGGTAATGCCGCCTCCACATCTTGGATGAGGCCCCCCGGCAGACAAACCGAGTGCACGTTGGAATTCTTTTCAGCCCTGTACGCTAGTTCTCTAAGGGGCTCCATCACCCGCCTAACGTTGGAGCTCCCAATAACCAGCAAGCCTTTGCCCCCGTGTGCCTGCTCGGGCCCTGCTGAAGGAGCCGCCACCTGCCCACTGACAGGATGAACGGGCTAGGCCAGCCGGCCAGCCTCCACATTGCCCCTCCGCCTCGAGCGACGCGAACGCTTTGCAGTCCGCCACTCACCCTGAGGTGAGGGCGGCCCCAACGCGTCGGGTACACTAGAAGGTGCCTCGGGAGCTGAGTCAGCGGACGCAGCAAGCGACACCTGGGGTGTCTCAAGCGACGCGTCAGACCCTCCGCCGTCGCTGCACCTCGAGGCAGCAGCCTGAAGGCGGCTGACCGTGGCCAACAGCACGCTCAGCTGCTCGCGAACCGCGGCCAGTTCCTCCTGCGCCCGCACACAGGACGCACACACCCTATCCATTCTACTGCTGGACTTATAGGGTTGCGACAAATAAAACAGCAATATGCGACTGCACAGTTGCGTCACCAGAGCCGGATTGTGCTGCGATATATGAACAACTGATTACGAACTAAGCAATCAAATGACAACGACTACGCCACTATACAGATATTACAATGCGATCCTACCCCTGTCTGAGCACAAATGACAACCGCCTACACGATGTTACACTCTACCGTTATTAAAATTTGATACTACCCCTTTCTGATTCGAAAATACGGAAGGAATTCGAAAATAAGCAAGTATCATGTCAACTGGAAGGAGACCTCTCCAGTGCTCCTTATTTGTGGACGATTTTGTTGTTTTCTGTTCCTTTTCCAATGTTGCAACAGTTAGCTATCAGCTGCAACTTTTGCGGAGATTAGAGGAGTGGGCTGCAAAGATGGGTTTTCAGTTTGCGTTCGTCGAACGCACGAGCGGCGCACCGTGCCGACGGCAGAATCTTTTCTACGGCAGCCATAGTCACTGAGCCAGCCACTGCCTCAACTAAAAAGGGTGGAAAACTAAAAGTTGAACGTCCCTTTCAGAACGAGTTTATCAGAGATGGAGCAGAAGTTCGGATTATGAAGGACGGGGAAGCAAATCGGCGGTGCCCTTTTCGAAGGAACTGTCTCACTATTTTCCTGGAGAGATTTAGGGAAATTAAACAAAATCTAGATATGAATGGGCGGACGGGAGTCTGAACCGCTGTCCGTCCGAATGCGAATCCAGACTGCTAACCACTGCTTCACCTTACTCACTGTGGCACATCTTCCGCTACAACCAGCGATCGCAGTGAAGTCACATCGTTCACTGTTGCAGAACTCTGGCTCTACTGTACATTTAAAAATACCACTGTAAGAGATTTTTAAAAATTGTGCAACTATCACGTGTCGTCTAATATGGCATGCCACCCTCCATGAACCATGGACCATCCCGTTGGTGGCGTGGCTTGAGTGCCTCTGCGATACAGATAGCCGTACCGCAGGTGCAACCACAACGGAGGGGCATCTGTTGAGAGGCCAGACAAACGTGTGGTTCCTGAAGAGGGGCAGCAGCCTTTTCAGTAGTCGCAGGGGCAGCAGTCTGGATGATTGACTGATCTGGCCTCCTGACATTAATCAAGCGCCTTGCTGTGCTGGTGCTGCGAACGGCTGAAAGCAATGCGAAACTACAGCCGTAATTTTTGCCGAGGACATGCAGCTCTACTGTATAGTTAAATAATGATGACATCCTCTTGAGTAAAATACTCCGGAGGTAAAATAGTCACCCATTCGGATCTCCTGGCGGGGACTACTCAGGAGGATGTCGTTATCAGGAGAAACAAAAGAGACATTCTACGGATCGGAGCGTGGAATGCTAGATCCCTTCAATCGCGAAGGTGGGTTAGAAAATTTAAAAAGGGAAATGGACAAGTTGAAGTTTGATGTAGTGTCATTTTAGTGAAGTTCGGTGGCAGGAGGAACAGGACTTCCGTTCAGATGTATACAAGGTTATAAACACAAAATCAAATAGGGATAATGCAGGAGTAGGCTTAATAACGAATACGAAAGCTAATATAAACAGCGTAGTGAATGCATTGTCATAGCCGAGACAGACACAAACCAACACCCACCACAGTAGTACAATTTCATATGCAGATGAAGAAGAGATTGAAGAAATGTATGATGAGATAACAGAAATTACTCAAATAGTCAAGGGAAATGAATATTTAATTCGATAGTCGGTTGAGTAGGATACACTGTAGGTAGATTGGGAGGAAAGGAATGAAAGAGGAAGCTGCCTGGTAGAATTTCGCACAGAGCATGACCTAATCATAGCTAACACTTGGTTTAAGAATCATGAAAGAAGGTTGTACACATTAAGGTGACCTAGAGACACCAAAAATTTAAGAGTGATTGTATAATGGTAAGACAGAGCTTTCTGAATCAGATTGTATAATGGTAATACAGAGCTTTCTCAACCAGATTTTAAATCTTAAGGCTTTTCCAGGGGAAGATGTGGACTCTGAAATTTATTTGTTATGAACTGTAGATTAAAACTAAAGAAATTACAAAAAAGGTAGAAAATTAGGGAGATGGGGCCTGAATAGGCTGAAAGAACCAGAGGCTGTTCAGAGTTTTGAATGGAGCATTAGGTAACGATTGGCTATAACAGGGGAAAGAAATATAGTAGAAGATGAATCGGTAACTTTGAGAAATGAAATAGTAAAAGCAGCAGAACTTCAAGTAGGTAAAAAGGCCGGGCCTAGTAGGAATCCTTAGATAACACAAGAGATACCGAATTTAACTGATGAAAGAAGAAAAATAAGAATGCAGCAAATGAAGCAGGCGAAGGGAATACAAACGCCTAAAAAATGAGACTGACAGGAAGTGCAAAATGGCTAAGCAGGAATGGCTAGAGGACAAATGTAAATATTTAGAAGCATATTTCACTAGGGGAATGATAGATACCGCCCACAGGAAAATTAGAGGCCTTTGGAGAAAAGAGAAGAAGCTGTATGAATATCAG
This sequence comes from Schistocerca serialis cubense, assembly GCF_023864345.2. Classification (NCBI taxonomy): domain Eukaryota; kingdom Metazoa; phylum Arthropoda; class Insecta; order Orthoptera; family Acrididae; genus Schistocerca; species Schistocerca serialis. Next base: position 216,633,684 of record NC_064639.1, on the reverse strand, counting down.
TAGTTAATATGGAAAGCCAGTCCTAAGCAAAGAAGGGAAAGCTGAAAGGTCGAAGGAGTATATAGTGGATCTGTACAAGGGAGATGATCTTGAAGGCAATATTATGAAAATAGAAGAGGACGTAGATGAAGATGAGACGGAAAATATGATACTGCGTGAAGAATTTGGCAGAGCACTGGAAACAAGGCCAGGGGAGTAGACGACATTACGTCAAAACTACTGACGGCTGACGGCCTTGGGAGAGGCACCCACGACAATACTCTTTCATATGGTGTGCAATATGTATAAGACAATCGAAATACCCTCACACTTCAAGAAGAATGTAATATTTCCAATTACAAAGAAAGCAGGTGCTGACAGTTCAATAAGTCATGGTTGCAAAATACTAACACGGATTCTTTACAGAAGAATAGAAAAACTGGTCGAAGCAGACCTCAGCGAAGATCAGCAGTGCCAGTGCTCGTGCAGTGTCAGGAGAATTGTCCATCCCATGATCAACAGTACGGAAAGTTTCGCCGTCTATTTTACACTGCTGCCCGTACAAGACTCAGACGGCGCAGCAACTGAACCTCATCATCCTCGACGGTCTTCTTAATATGCTCTTCGGTTTCTGGCATAGATCAAAGTATATGTCACGTGGCCGGGCAATATTCTGTGGAGTGACGAGTCATATATTACATCACAGCGTGCAGTGAAGAGACAGAGCTGCCGAATTTTGGGTACTGTTAATTCGTGTTGAGCACAAAGAGCCACTGCACTCAAAAAAAAAAAAAAAAAAAAAAAAAAAAAAAAAAAAAAAAAAAAAAAAAAAAAAAAAAGGTTCAAATGGCTCTGAGCACTATGGGACTTAACATCTATGGTCATCAGTCCCCTAGAACATAGAACTACTTAAACCTAACTAACCTAAGGACATCACACAACACCCAGCCATCACGAGGCAGAGAAAATCCCTGACCCCGCCGGGAATCAAACCCGGGAACCCGGGCGTGGGAAGCGAGAACGCTACCGCACGACCACGAGATGCGGCCCCACTGCACTTATCGAATGTGACTGTGCGGTGTGGATTCTCAAGCACCTTTATTCTCGGCCCGTAACTTGGAAGAGAGCCTGTCGGGTGTAACGTGACGTTCGCACGTTATCGAGACCTAGATATACAGTATGTCGTTCCTGCTTTGAAACAGTGCAGGTGTGTGGAAACCACTGTTTTCATGCAAGTTGTGGCAACACCTCTTGTCGCTCACCCAGTCAAAGATCTGCTGAATGCAACCTTCCAAGAACGGCTTATTTCAGAGGTTTTCCATGTGCACGGCCTGCAAGATCATCCGATCTGAATCTGTATAACTTTTGGCTCTGGGTTTATGTAGAACGATGCGGTTACCTGGGACACGTTCCGACTCTACCTGACTGGAATATCAGGGAGAATCGATAGAGGTATTCAAAATACCCTCCGCCACACACCGTCAGGTGGCTTGCTGATTATGGATGTAGATGTAGATGTAGATGTAGATCTGAAGGCTAGTGAGGGTGAACACGTTACTTAGGTTCCACTGGAGCTGCTGCGAGCAACTGTTGATCACGCAGTTTTAAGGATGCAGCCTGTCGTCGACATCTCCGGTACTCATGTTGAACAGATTGTGTAACCGGGAATTAATAATAAATTCAACATTATGGCTTTCCCACTTGTTTGACTGTTTCTGCCCACGTGCCGTTCCTGATACATTACATATGGAAACATTTCTATTCATCTGTCTTGCATTCACAGCGGCAGATTTGGACTTGTTGGTCAAAATAGGAAACAATTTTTTTCCCAGCGTAAATCGGTTCCGCATTAACGCATTAGAATGGTTACCGAGTTTCACTGCCATACGACAACTACAACCCAAATGAACTTCTGTAAGTAGCTGCAGTTTAATTAAAAACATCGTGTGTAAAGTTGGTCTTCGGAAATTTTACGAAATATACTTTCTACAAGTAAACATCGTCTTCTACCCGATAAATTAAAAGGAATCTAGCTGTTTCCTTTTGCCCTAAAGGAACCTGCAAAACGTAGTAAAAATCAGAAGGTTTAGTGCGGCTTACTCGCCAACGGATGTTATTGTTCCAAGCAAATCAGCATGCAAAATTGTTGGAAACCAGTCTTACCGTCGCCCTAGAAAATTATTCTGTATGACCTCAAAGAAGGGTAGTAGGCCCTCTTGAAAAGTCAACTTAATTTTTTAATGCTTTCGAGATCACATTCAGCAGTTACACTTGGTCCAAATATTGCTGAACTCAAGCGCTTGAGAAGAATTGCAGTATATGATTTCCAACTCAAGTTCTGGTGACCATGAGCAACCAAAAAATTTGAACAATCATTTTTACGTATTTCGTTTGCTCCAAGCTGTATTGTTGTTCATGGCAATGTATCTTGCCGTCCACAAAACTGAACGAAATATTTTTCTAAGACCATGATAGACCGTTTACTGAGAATAACCAATAATACTTATGATTCAAAGACCATGATAGACAGTATACTGACAAGGGAGGCTCCCCATCCCACCCACCCCCCCCCCCCCCCCACCTCCTCAGATTTAGTTATAAGTTGGCACAGTGGATAGGCCATGAAAAACTGAACACAAATCAATCGAGAAAAAAGGAAGAAGTTGTATGGAACTATGAAAAAATAAGCAAAATATACAAACTGAGTTGTCTATGCTCAAGATAGGCAACATCTAGGACAGTCGGAGTTCAAGAGCGCCGTTGTCTCGTGGTTAGGGTGAGCAGCTACGGAACGAAACGTCAACGGTTCAAGTCCACTCTCGAGTTAAAATTTTAATTTCTTATTCTCGCAAAGTTATGATCTGTCCGTTCGTTCATTGACGTCTCTGTTCACTGTAATAAGTTTAGTGTCTGTATTTTGCGACCGCACCGCAAAACCGTGCGATTAGTAGACGAAAGGACGTGCCTCTCCAATGGGAACCGAAAACATTTGATCGCAAGGTCATAGGTCAACCGATTCCTCCACAGGAAAACACGTCTGATATTTCTATACGACACTGGTGACGGCATGTGCGTCACATGACAGGAATATGTTGTCGACCCACCTAACTTGTACACTTGGCAAATGGGTAAAAAGATTCTTCTACCTTGCCCGATTTAGGTTTTCTTGTGGATGTGATAATCACTACCAAAAAAGTGATGAAAATATAAGAGTTTGTCACATAAACTGAAAATTAATATTAAACTTTTCACTGGAGGCAGGACTTGAACCAAGGACCTCTCGTTCCGCAGCTGCTCACGCTAACCACGGGACCACTGCGCTCCTGAGAGCAGCCTACTGGATGTTGCCGATCTTGCGTATGGACTACTCAAACTGTATATTTTACTTATTTTTTCATAGTTCCACACAACTTCTTCCTGTTTTCTCGATTGATCTGTGTTCAGTTTTTCAAGGCCTATCCACTGTGCCAACTTATAACTGAATCTGAGGGGGGTGCGATGGGGAGGTTCCCTTGTGAGAATAACCAATAATACTTATGAATACCGCATTTATTCCTCGTTCTGTTGTTGCAGCTCCGTTGGGTTTGGTTTCAATGATTTCATCATGGGCAATGAGCACTATTCCTGACTTATCAATCTAAGATAAACCATTTCTATGTAGCAAGTATAGGAGTGGCTCGAGAACTGAATCATGTGGAACGTCACTATTAATTATCCTCTGCTCAGAAGAGGATTCATCGTGTGATCTGCGTGTGCTGTGTAACCTTTGCTTCTTGGCTGTTACGTGCGAAGTGAATCACTTGCACATTGTACCTTAAAATCCACAAATCTTGAATTTGTTTATACAGTCAAATACGTTAGACACATCACGAAAAAAAATCTCGGCAGGTGAAATCTTGTCGTTCAGACATTTTAATATATGATCAGTTATATGGTAGACGTCATGTTCAATGGAGAGGCACTTTCTGATTCCAAACTGCTGAAACACGTCCTTCAGTTTTCTCTCTATCTCGTTTCCTTTTCTATTTGTTTCCGCCAGTTGGGTCACAAATGAAAGAAAAACAGAAATAACTGTAATGGAGGTAGTTAGCTTCATTATATCTCGCCCACTTGTGGGCAATTAGGTGCGTCTCTTGCACAGGCAGCGTTTGAGCAATATTAAAATTCCCGTCCGTCCAGATAGCTGAGTGGTCAGCGTGACGGATTGCCGTCCTATGGGCCCGGGTTCGATTCCTGGCTGGGTCAGGAATTTTCTCCGCTCAGGGACACGGTGTTGTGTTGTCTTCATCATCATTTCATCCCCATCCGGCGTGCAGGTCGCTCAATGTGGCGACGAATGTAATAAGACCTGCACCATGGCGGCCGGACCTGCCCCGCAAGGGGCCTCTCGGCCAATGACGCCAAACGCTCATTTCATTTCCATTAAAATTCCCGTCTTGTAGCGAGGATAGGAACCCGTGTTGACCTCTGGTCTGTCGTTTCGAGGTTTTCTGGATTCGCGAGGGCGGTCTCCACTGACGCCTATAGGGTGGCAACAGGCCACGTGCCTCGCTTGACGGTTTACGAGTTCAGGCGCCTTTTGAGCGAGGATGTCGCAAGCACAGAGGCAGACTTGTCACTCTTGATGTTGGATACGTAGGGTCCACACCGAGCCAAGGTAAGTGCTGTTTCGTTCCACGGTTACCGCGAACCGAAGTTAGCATTATGTATTTTTAGTCAGGCATCAGCTGATCTTTAGAGTTTTTATGGTGGTATTTCAGTTGACTGGTACCTCGTTATTAATTTTTGTCGAATCGCGAGTGAATTTTATCTCGGTTTCTAGACATGTCTGTGTGTTCCACGTGGTTCGGAGGACGTCAAGAGTCATTTTTTTTACGACAGGATAGACGGAGTATGTCACACTGTAATATCACAATTGTGTAATACCGTTTAGCAGCCGGGGTGTCAAGTGAATTAACTGTAATTTGATTATACTTATGCATTAATGAAGTGTTAACCAGAGACAATATTTATGTGCAGTGGTATTTTTTGGGCTGTGAGATCTGTTATGCTTTCCTACATTTAATTGTCACTGTTTAACATGGAGAGATTCTGATGTATTATCTGGGAGATAGAATATGTTTTGGTATAGAACCATAAAGTACTAGGATTGGATCATTAAATTCCAATAAACCTCCGTCATCAACTGTATTGACAACATCGTTGATCGCACTGAGGAGTAATTATTATTATTAAATGTATATTACTCTTTCTCATATATACTGCTTGGTATTGGTGTGAGGCTAACTCCGACGGTGACAAACCTGTAGTCACGCGACCAAGAAGATCTCAAACATCGCCATAAAATTGGCGCAATCGACATGGCGGTGTGCTTTGCTCGAGCGTAACCATACCAGCGGATATTTCTACGAAACTTAGAGATAACAAGAAGATGTTTCAGAAACGCGAAAGTAATTCTCCTGTTCGCCACAACAGCAACATTTTAACGATACTTTTAAGAACTGGGGTCGGCCGATGTGGCCGAGCCGTTCTAGGCGCTTCAGTCTGGAACCGCGAGACCGCTAGGTCGCATGTTCGAATCCTGCCTCAGGCATGGATGTGTGTGATGTCCTTATGTTAGTTAGGTTTAAGTAGTTCTAAGCTCTAGGGTACTGATGACCTCAGATATTAAGTCCCATAGTGCTCAGAGTCATTTGAACCATTAAGAACTGGGACGGGAGAGACAATAAAACATTCGGGGCTTTTCGTCGAATTAATATTTGTATCACATTTTAGACTGTTCCACGTGTTATATTTTTTTGAGGTGTTAGGTTTTTCTTTTTGACGCAGGTGCACGTGCTTGAGACGGGGTTCCTTCAATGTTCTTGTTAATTCGACAGTTTAATTCAACTTCCCTATCAGTCAAATTATTCTTTTGGTGAGTGCTACCTGCTTCAGTAATTTTGGTTCGCGTAAATTAAAGTTTAATCAAGGTTTCCTTCGCCACATTCGTTGGATGAAGTGACTGGTCATTACATTGTCAGTTGCATGTTATTAACTACCCCTGGATAGCTGTTGATTTAATTATTTTGGGATATCGAGGAAAGTAGATTCGAGAGTGAATCATTTAGGCAATGACTCAGTTCCTTCCCTCTTATCCTGCGGCCTATTCGTGTTTTGAAGTCTGTTTCAGGAAAATTAAATGATACACTCCTGGAAATTGAAATAAGAACACCGTGAATTCATTGTCCCAGGAAGGGGAAACTTCATTGACACATTCCTGGGGTCAGATACATCACATGATCACACTGACAGAACCACAGGCACATAGACACAGGCAACAGAGCATGCACAATGTCGGCACTAGTACAGTGTATATCCACCTTTCGCAGCAATGCAGGCTGCTATTCTCCCATGGAGACGATCTTAGAGATGCTGGATGTAGTCCTGTGGAACGGCTTGCCATGCCATTTCCACCTGGCTCCTCAGTTGGACCAGCGTTCGTGCTGGACGTGCAGACCGCGTGAGACGACGCTTCATCCAGTCCCAAACATGCTCAATGGGGGACAGATCCGGAGATCTTGCTGGCCAGGGTAGTTGACTTACACCTTCTAGAGCACGTTGGGTGGCACGGGATACATGCGGACGTGCATTGTCCTGTTGGAACAGCAAGTTCCCTTGCCGGTCTAGGAATGGTAGAACGATGGGTTCGATGACGGTTTGGATGTACCGTGCACTATTCAGTGTCCCCTCGACGATCACCAGTGGTGTACGGCCAGTGTAGGAGATCGCTCCCCACACCATGATGCCGGGTGTTGGCCCTGTGTGCCTCGGTCGTATGCAGTCCTGATTGTGGCGCTCACCTGCACGGCGCCAAACACGCATACGACCATCATTGGCACCAAGGCAGAAGCGACTCTCATCGCTGAAGACGACACGTCTCCATTCGTCCCTCCATTCACGCCTGTCGCGACACCACTGGAGGCGGGCTGCACGATGTTGGGGCGTGAGCGGAAGACGGCCTAACGGTGTGCGGGACCGTAGCCCAGCTTCATGGAGACGGTTGCGAATGGTCCTCGCCGATACCCCAGGAGCAACAGTGTCCCTAATTTGCTGGGAAGTGGCGGTGCGGTCCCCTACGGCACTGCGTAGGATCCTACGGTCTTGGCGTGCATCCGTGCGTCGCTGCGGTCCGGTCCCAGGTCGACGGGCACGTGCACCTTCCGCCGACCACTGGCGACAACATCGATGTACTGTGGAGACCTCACGCCCCACGTGTTGAGCAATTCGGTGGTACGTCCACCCGGCCTCCCGCATGCCCACTATACGCCCTCGCTCAAAGTCCGTCAACTGCACATACGGTTCACGTCCACGCTGTCGCGGCATGCTACCAGTGTTAAAGACTGCGATGGAGCTCCGTATGCCACGGAAAACTGGCTGACACTGACGGCGGCGGTGCACAAATGCTGCGCAGCTAACGCCATTCGACGGCCAACACCGGGGTTCCTGGTGTGTCCGCTGTGCCGTGCGTGTGATCATTGCTTGTACAGCCCTCTCGCAGTGTCCGGAGCAAGTATGGTGGGTCTGACACACCGGTGTCAATGTGTTCTTTTTTCCATTTCCAGGAGTGTATTTCCGTGTACATTAATATTTGAATACAAATTTTCTTTATGAAAAATTTCTACGTGTGTAAGCATTATAGCAAATGAAAAAGGGGAATCAAATGTATATTTTTTTTGTTATCCTGTCTGGAGTTAAATAATCATTTCTCCTGACATTCAGTGGCTTTTCGAGACCACCACCCACTAATCAAGCACGAAAGACTACCCGATTTCATTATACAGCGCAAACTTAAATTACAAATTACGTATTTGAATGAATGGGGAGCTTCCTGATTGCCGGAAGGTCCAGATGGGATCAGACATTAAAGACAACAAGTTTCGTCAGCTGATGCGTGGCCTCTTTCGTTGTCTTCCTCAAGATCTAATATTTTCAGATCTGCTCTACCATCCTTACGTACACCACTTTTCAGAACGAAGTCAGTGGTGAGCGATGTTGTTAATGTATATCTTACTTCCTTTCATAAAAATGGGTTTAAAAATGGCGTATCTTTGTCTGTCTATGAAAGAAATGCATTAAATACAGGGTGATTCACGAAGATACGCAAATATTTTAATATGTTATCCTTCAAGTAAAACTAAAGGAAAACGTTCATATAAACATAGGTCCGTACATGTTTAGTTACGGAGTTACGGATAATAAAAAAAAATGCCGGAAATTTAGCAACTTTGCTAACATGAAGCCATCGCAAAACTGTACGATGTTAAAGTAAAGGACGATTTCCATTTATTTTGTTGTTATTGACCTGGTGAACCTAATAAAACATGTCCCAGACGTGTATCTACATTAGTTTTCCAGAACATCCAGAGAAGCAAAGAATATTAAGCAAGTAAATTCCCTGTGAAACTGAAACGAGCAATGAAACCCGTACATACACGTGCAGCTAAATACATTGAACTAGGTGGAGACATTTTTGAACATTTATTGTGAATGTATTGTGAAATTGTGTGTACACTGTGCACCTTCCTTAACACTGAGCTTCGTTTTTTCCGGTTAAACGTGAATTCACGTGTGCTAAGGTATTAATAAAAGCAGATTATCTGACACACTCATACAGTTTCAGTTAACGTTATTACCATAATTTTTTGAAATTTAATTTCGCTACAACTTCTGTTGAAAACATTGTGCAATCGTCTAGAATTTAAAAGACAAATTGGGCCAAGTCGTTAATAAATTAAAAATTTCACGAAATTACTTCTTTGCTTCTCTGGATGTTATTTTGCTGCCTAGGTAACAGGGTTTCTTAACTTCACCTACTTCGTGATCAAATATGGTATTAATTTTGTCATTTTTCTCATTTCTGCCAACTTCTCATTACTTTCTTCGCTTTGCAGTCGGTCCACGTTCTGTACTCATAAGACTGATCGTTCTATTCAACAGATTCTGTAATTACTCTTCATGGAATGTCGATCACCTGTTAGAGAGTGACAGGGGGGGGGGGGGGGGCAGAAACAGAGAGAGAAAGAGAGAGAAATCTTCTGAGCGAGCAGAGATAGGCGTGAAGAGGTGAGGGCGAAGTAATTTTACACATAAATGAATTTGAAAATAAAAGAAATGTGGAACTCACTACCCAGTAGATGCTGATAATTTTACGTATGTTTCGATCGTTTGAATTGCTGCGGAAAAGAGCAGGCACAAGTAAACATTTACTCCTGAAAGCGGTTTTACAACCTTATGTTAAATAATTAATTCTTGATAGAATAGCATCAAATACATGCACTTTCAAGGTGCATTGTCCACTGTACCCGTTTCCTGTCCGCCTTTTGTCGCTTGGTTACACTGTACTGTAGGGCGACGCGACCGCCACCTGGCCGCAGCCGCCGCCGTTTCCCAAAGCGTGGCCACAGCTGCAGCCACAGAGGGCAGTCGGCAACGGGAGGAAGGGAAGAGGGGAAGGATGACACTATAATGTCGCTCCTCAGCAGAAGGAAGAAGAAGATGAACACTACTGGCCATTAAAATTGCTACATCACGAAGATGACGTGCTACAGACGCGAAATTTAACCGACAGGCAGATGCTGTGATATGCAAATGATTAGCTTTTCAGAGCATTCACACAAGGTTGGCGCCGGTGGTGACACTTACAACGTGCTGACATGAGGAAAGTTTCCAACCGGTTTCTCATACCCAAACAGCAGTTGACCGGCGTTGCCTGGTGAAAAGTTGTTGTGATGCCTCGTGTAAGGTGGAGAAATGCGTACCATCACGTTTCCGACTTTGATAAAGGTCGGATTGAAGCCTATCGCGATTGCGATTTATCGTATCGCGACATTGCTGCTCGCGTTGGTCGAGATCCAATGACTGTTAGCAGGATATGGAATCAGTGGGTTCAGAAGGGTAATACGGAACGCCGTGCTGCATCCCAACGGCATCTTATCCGTATGGCTGTAACGGATCGTGCAGCCACCTCTCGATCCCTGAGTCAAGAAATGGTGACGTTTTGCAAGACAACAACCATCTGCACGAACAGTTCGACGACGTTTCTAGCAGCATGGACTATCAGCTCGGAGACCGTGGCTGCGGTTACCCTTGACGCTGCATCACAGACAGGAGCGCTTGTGATGGTGTACTCAACGACGAACCTGGGTGCACGAATGGCAAAACGTCATTTTTTCGGATGAATCCAAGTTCTGTTTACAGCATCATGATGGTCACAACCGTGTTTGGTGACATCGCCGTGAACGCACATTGGAAGCGTGTATTCGTCATCGCCATACTGGCGTATCACCTGGCGTGATGGTATGGGGTGCCATTGGTTACACGTCTCGGTCACCTCTTGTTCGCATGGACGGCAGTTTGAACAGTGGACGTTACATTTCAAATGTGTTACGACCCGTGCCTCTACCCCTCATGCGATCCCTGCGAAACCCTACATTTCAGCAGGATAATGCACGACCGTATGTAGCACGTCCTGTACGGACCTTTCTAGATACAGAAAATGTTCGACTGCTGCCCTGGCCAGCACATTCTCCAGATCTCTCACCAATTGAAAACGTCTGGTCAATGGTGGCCGAGCAACTGGCTCGTCACAATACGCCAGTCACTACTCTTGATGAACTGTGGTATCGTGTTGAAGCTGCATGGGCAGCTGTACCTGTACACGCCATCCAAGCTCTGTTTGACTCAATGCCCAGGCGTATCAAGGCCGTTACTACGGCCAGAGGTGGTTGTTCTGGGTACTGATTTCTCAGGATCTATGCACCCAAATTGCGTGTGAATGTAATCACATGTCAGTTCTAGTATAATATATTTGTCCAATGAATACCCGTTTATCATCTGCATTTCTTCTTGGTGTAGCAATTTTAGTGGCCAGTAGTGTAGAAGAATTCGTTGGTAATGTTCCGATTTCTCCACTTGGCACTCCATTTTCTGGCGTTCAAAGCTCCATTCACTATCCAAATACGATGACATTATGTAAACTCAAATAGCAATGGTGAACTTCAATAAAAAATGAAAATCGATATATAAACCCCTAGCAACTGGAATATGAACATCCAAAACAAAAACGCTACGAAATTATGCATCTACCTGATTTGTCACGTATACTTGACGACCAGGTCTGGGTAAAATGTGGACGGATTGGGACTGTGGAAAGGAAAAAAAGGGACGTGAGATAGGGTTTGGGAACTAGTGTGAAATTGTTGGTTGTAGAAGCGAAATTTTAAGATATTTTTACGCGGCTCGGCTTTATGTCTAAAATTTGGTTGTGTTTATGGTGGAGAGTGAATGCAGGACTGATTTTGCGTGGACTAGATTGGGATTGGGATATGGCAAAGGTATCAAGGAAGACAGATGTTTCGCAGGGCAGAATATAGCTCAGATTAGGCAAGAGTAACTGTAGTTGAGTAGCCGGCCGAAGTGGCCGTGCGGTTAAAGGCGCTGCTGTCTGGAACCGCAAGACAGCTACGGTCGCAGGTTCGAATCCTGCCTCGGGCATGGATGTTTGTGATGTCCTTAGGTTAGTTAGGTTTAACTAGTTCTAAGTTCTAGGGGACTAATGACCTCAGCAGTTGAGTCCCATAGTGCTCAGAGCCAGTTGAACCATTTTTTTGTAGTTGAGTAGGCGTAAGTTGATCCCTGACAGTTACAGCGGGCGCGCAGCTTTGCGAGCCCACCGGAACCTGTAACGTACCGCGATTTTGTGAACGGCTCTCTGTTGTCACAGCTCTGTAGGCGGATACTGTATTTTCCTGCAGCCGTTAGCGCTACGCAGTTGAAAGCTGGCAACAGCGCTACGAGCTGTCAGGAATCTTCCTGCGCTGTCTCGACTACAGACGAGAGAAAGCGATACAAGTGTGGTTCTAGTAGTATATGATATTAAGATGCGATGCAGAATGGCCAGCAAGTGTCATTTGAAGAGCGATATCGGGCCGCTCAAAGGGACTGATATATTGGAAGACAAAATGCATTATATCTCCGATGGTGGAAGTGGGGTGTAGAGTATTGTTCGGGTCGAGCGATATGTCGAACATGAGTTGGTACGTGTTAATTCAGGTCGGTGGAAGGATGGATGCCTTACGATTATACGAGCAGACGTGGTGGAATAGACTGCTGGTGCTACATAGGGTTAGCTGCCTGAACGATTAATTTATTCAGAAAGTTCATTCATCTCGGTAACACCTCCGCAAATTTATACACTCCCACAGTCAATTACGAAAAATATTTTCCTGTCTAATTTAACTTCTACTTTGATGAGAAGCATGTTGTTGAAGTAAGTTTAAAGAACAGAACAAACCAGTTTCTGCAACTTGGAACTAAATTTATTCGATAACTGTTCTGTTTGTGCATACTGAGTTTGCTGTATTCGTGTGGACCTCGTTCCTAGAAACCTGTTTTCACCACATCATTTTCATTTCATCTGCTTACTCTGTTTGAATGGCGGCGTTTTGGTTGACACATTGGTTCTGGGATGACAGCTTATAGCCATGGTTGACGCCCAGGAAAGAAACTCGGGCGTTGGCAGCAGTGATCACTTCCCTGAACCGCCTCTTACTCAACAGGTGTACTTGGTGTGCTTGTATTAAATTCACGAGACTCTCATACATACAAAATCAATGACGACGTAACAGAAGGCCGAAACTGTGCTAACGTCTCATTCCTCAGATATGCCGATCAGGGCTGCTTCGTCGTAACCCTGAAGGTCTCATAGGCATTCCCGTCCCGTGGGCAAGCAAAGAAACGGCCGGCCGCAGTGGCCGAGCGGTTAAAGGCGCTACAGTCTGGAACCGCACGACCGCTACGGTCGCAGGTTCGAATCCTGCCTCGGGCATGGATGTGTGTGATATCCTTAGGTTAGTTAGGTTTAAGTAGTTCTAAGTTCTAGGGGACTTATGACCACAGCAGTTGAGTCCCACAGTGCTCAGAGCCATTTGAACCATTTGAACCAAAGAAACGCTTCTCTCAGTACACACACTGTGATATCCTTAGGTTAGTTAGGTTTAAGTAGTTCTAAGTTCTAGGGGACTTATGACCACAGCAGTTGAGTCCCACAGTGCTCAGAGCCATTTGAACCATTTGAACCAAAGAAACGCTTCTCTCAGTACACACACTTAACCGCATTCGCAGTGGCTTGAAACTGTAATAGTTTCAAGGAAGAAACACTGCACTGATATGAAGCAAATCAATGTAACAAAATGCTTTGAAGCAAGATATGAAAAACTATGACAGCCACCAGCATCCGAAAATCGGCTCAGCCATGCTATCTAGGTAACAGGCCGTGGCGTAACACACATCAATGAGTAAGGTTTTATTTCATGAAACGTTTGTGTGGCAGTTCGTTAAGCAATGATAGATAACAAATCCAGAAAACTAAAATGGCATCGGCCTATTTACAGGAACAACATTTTTCAATGAAGACAATCACGAACGACTGATCTGTACATCAATTCGTGATATCACAATGTTAAAATTTAATGTAATTATTAGATACATTTACTCGTACATTTCTGTAAGCGACAGTTGTTATACGAGTGTTTAAATTGTATCCAGACCTAGCAAAACTGAGAGATATCTGTATCTGCAGACCTAGACTTGACTTCAGTAAGCAGGATCAAGCGGATGTTGTTTCAAAAGACGCCTTTAAAGGAGAGACTAGCGTAGGGAACTGTATCAAACCAGTCTTCGGACTGAAGAAGCAAAACAACAATAACCCTCAATAATACTTTTTTCATACACCAAATCTCAAAAGCTTCATCACCGTCCCTGATCTGACGTTTGATATTTTGAGCCTACAACAAGAACAGGATTCTTCCTAAAATAAATATAATTCTGGCATCAGCCTTCCCCATTGCTAAATCGGTCTGATACTTCGGCGTAAACCGCTTTGAGCAAAAATAGTTAGATACTCGATGGTTGTAACTGATTCTATGAAATCGCAACACCAAAAAATAATTACTTTGGAGTAATGAAATTTTTGGAATATACTAGGTCTACAACTTTGTTTCCACCGTTTTTTTCTCCAAGTTCGGGGCTTTATTGTGAAAAACTTACAAAAAAATTATGATTCATAGTACTGCTCATCGCTGGCCACTACATTCTCCCATGTTTTGGATAGCATACGAATCCCGTGGCGGAAGAACTTGGCGTCTTTTGTAGGGATCCATGAATCGATTCAGTTTTGCACTTGTTCATATGATCGGAAGTGCTGGTCAGCCAGACTGTCTGCGACTGATCGAAAAAGGTGGTAGTCAGAGAGAGCAACGAATGGAGAATACGGCGGGAGGGATAGGACTTCTCATTTCAACGTTTCTGTGTAAATTTTGGCGGGTTTTGCGACATGGGGTCGAGCACTGACCTGCTGCAAAAATACCTTTACGTGTCTATCGCTGTATTGTGGCCGCTTGTGTTTCAGTGCTGGGCTCGAACGCATTAATTGCTTTCGATAATGATGTCCTGTGACTGTCTTCGTCTGTTTCAGTAGCTACGAAAGCGTTCTGTCTTCCCCCGCCATGCCGGTCTTCGACATCAAAATCACCGTTCTTAAGGCTTTGAAAACATTCTCTGCACGTTCTTCCACTAATAATTCCCTCACCATTGGTGTTACCCAGCTAAAAAGCTGGACCACAGCCGCAAATTTCTTCATGTTAAAGCAGAAAATTAAAACTTCCCGCAAATGGCAAGAAATGGGTACGTAAGTTGACGTACTTAATCGAGAATAGCCTTATGATGCAATCACAAATCGAGTAAAATTTTATGACATTGTGTTTACAGATACCTAAGCTTATTGTATTACACCTACGACCAACCACCTGGACCTGACTTGCCGCTACTGCCGTCTATTTCAAAACGGCAGAAGCAAAGTTGTAGACCTAATATTTGACTAGGGAATACATCCAAGTTAATAACCTGGCAAGATTACGTAAACGCGAGATACGCCATTGCAAATGTGAAAAGCTTATACATTAAAAACCGGTGTAACTGTGAGAATGTTCAGTGCAAACGTGCATATATTGTGTTTAACTGGTGTCGGATATTAGTTTGTTGGATGGAGTTGCACTTTGTCGGTAAGTACAGGGGCCGCGCGGTTTTAGGCGCCTTGTCACGGTCCGCGCGGCTCCCTCAGTCGGAGATTCGAGTTCTCCCTCGGGCATGGGTGTGTGGGTTGTCCTTAGCGTAAGTTAGATTAAGTAGTGCGTAAATTTAGGGACCGATGACCTCAGAAGTTTGGTCCCCCAAGATCTTACCACAAATTTCCAAAATTTTCGATACAGGGATGTTTATGGGTGGCTCTGGAGTTGTCCGATGATGTCCCGTATGTGCTCAGATGGAGACAGATCTGGTGATCGAGCAGGCCAACGTAACATGACGACACTCTGCAGAGCCTGTTGGGTTGCAACAGCGCTATTTGGGGGAGCGTTATCCTTTTGGAAAAGACCCACTAAAATGATGTTCATGATTGGCAGCACAGCAGATCGAATCACCTTGTTGACGTACAATTTTGCAGTCAGGGTGCGTGTTCCTGCTATTATACTAAATCGCACCCCAGGCCATAACTCCAGGCAAACGTCCATTGTGTCTTATCACGTAGACAGGGTCGTTGCAGGCACTCACCTGGCTTTCTTCTAACCGACACACGGCCATCACTACACGGAAGCAGAACCTGCTTTCATCAGAAGACACAACAGACTTCCACCCTGCCCTCCAATGAGCTCTCGCTTGTCACCACTGAAGTCACAAATGGTTTAGGGTCGGTGGAATGCACATTACGGGGCGTCTAGCTTGGAGCTGTCCTTTAAGTAACCGGTTTGTGAGAGTTGGTTATGTCACAGTGGTGCCAACTGCTGCTCAAACTGCTGCTGCAGATCCAGTACGATGCGCCAGAGACGTACGCCAAACACGATGGTCTTCTCTCTAGGTAGTGCCACGAGATCTCCCGGAGCCCGGTCTTTTTGAGCCCGTACCCTCTCGTGACCACCACTGCCAACCTGGCAGGTATTTCTGCAATATCACAGAAAGAACATCCAGCTTCTCGTAGCCCTAATACACGATCTCGTTGAAAATCAGGGATAGGTGTAGATAATAGCGTCTTTCTCGTCTTAAAGGCATTCTCAGCTAACATCAACTCACCACGTCCAATCTCTAAGGTAACTAACGCTCACGACTGTTACAGCGTGTATTTAAAACAATCTTCAGATGCAGAAACACGCCTGCCAACCTTCGTTTATGTCGCACAACCCTTTCTTGGCGCTGCGATTTTTCCCTTTAGTGTATAACGTAATGACATAGACTGATGTGTATAAAAGTCACCTGCAAACACACTGCCTAAGGCAGATTCAACGTTTGTAGGCCATCTTTTAATAAAAAGCCACCCACATGATGCAGGTTGTGACGTTTTACATATTCTAAAAAAAAGACGAAAGATGTCACTACTAGGCCGGCCGTTGTGACCGAGCGGTTCCAGGCGCTACAGTCTGGAACTGCGCGACTGCTACGGTCGCAGGTTCGAATCCTGCCTCGGTCATGGATGGGTGTGTGATGTCCTTAGGTTAGTTAGGTTTAAGTAGTTCTAAGTTCTAGGGGACTGATGACCCCAGAAGTTAAAGCCCATAGTGCTCAGAGCCCTTTGAACCATTTCTTTTTGCCACTACTGGAATTACTTGAAATGAATAAACATATCACATATAAAACAGATTCATTCTCTCGATAGCCGTTTTTGTTATTTCAAACTCATCGGCTTCGGGAAGTGTCGCCCAAATTCACATCATTTTTCGCAGTTACAGAGAAACCAGTCTTAATGTAGCTATCAATTTGCTGCCATTTACTGTCAATTCAGTTAAAACTGGTTTGCCTTAACAACGGGAAATGATCTGAACATGGGCGACACAGCTCTAAACCGGTCAGTCTAAAGTAATAAAATATTAAAAACGGCGATCGAAAGACGGAGACTAAGTCTATTATTTACCAATAAGGATCTCCGTTAACCTCCAGTGACAAGTATGTCCAGTATACGCATTTAACATAAATATATGACACAGTTTCAAATGACCAAACAATGTCTTTTTATTCCCCTCTCTTAAATTGTTTCACTCTTACAAATGTTAGTGTACAACAGTTAATTACGTTGTGGCCGAGCGGTTCTAGGATCTTCAGTCCGCAACCGCGCCACCGCTACGGTCGTAGGCTCGAATCCTGCCTCGGGCATGGATGTATGTGATGTCCTTAGGTTAGTTAGGTCTAAGTAGTTCTAAGTCTAGGGGACTGATGACCTCAGATGTTAAGTCACATAGTGCTCAGAACCAACAGTTAATTCAATTTAATTTTTTGTCTTGTTTTAAATGTTATGAATTTCTTGACAGTATAATTTATTTATTTCTTTTGTTAAACCTTACACTACAGTTTCTATGCAACACGAGAAAGTACTTCTTTCCTTCGTTGACACATCTGTGTGAATGACACATCGTTTTATCTCTGGTTTCAGCTTTCAGCTGTCATCTGACGATTTCCTAAGAAATCGAAAGACGGTTCGTCATAAAATAAATAACTCTCGCAGAGCATCATGAAAGCGTTTTCTGTTTAGTACTAGATGTTATCCACATGCATATCAATTGTTTTGTTATGATGAGTGATGGTTCATAAGTAAGCTACTAATTTTACGAGATACATGTTATATAGTGCTGCAGAAACGTATGTATAAAAATTTACGTAGTGCCGGTACGTAGGTAAGTGGTAAATTGTTTCTATTATTTTGCGGTACGTCGAATCTGAAAGCATGCATTATATTTTCTAACAATATTTCAGAAATACTACGATCATTAGATTCGTGCAGAAGTAGAGTTTTTAGAGGTTTCTCTGGCTCACCTAGTTCTGTATGTAAGGCTCTGACACCAGAGCAAGACATGCCAAACGTTTCTCCCTTCAATTTTAATACCTTATGGTGCTTACATTTTTGATTCATTCCCCTATGATGACTAATTTATGATGAACACAGTCAGTTAATACATCATAAACAAATGCAGCCTCACCAAAAGGCTCCAACATTTCACAAGTAGAGGTACGATTCTCTGTTTGTTGTACAGCCTTTAAATGACGCCGTCACTGAGAGTCTTCAAACGTCTTGGAAGCTGCAAGAGACGCATGACGTTCAGCGTCTAAAATGCGACGGGCTTGTGACTGTTCTAGTGTCTCTGTAGCTCTTAACGCCGCAAGACGTTCTGCATCCAATAGCCGGCGGACAGGAGATTGTTTTGAACTTTGTTAGATTCGAGTAACTCTCGGAGCTTGAGTTCCCTTAGAAATACGCGTGAAATCAGACTTATGTTTGCAAGACTCGTAGTAATAGTTTTAAATATGGTTCTCGAGCTTAGCGACCGATCTTATTGTTGTATCTTGTAACCTCCCCACCGAAATTTTAAAAGAAATGTAATGACAATACTTAATACAAATGGGAGCCAAGCGTAACCTCCCCACAAAAATTTGAAAGAAAGAACACGACAATATTTAATTATGAATGCTAATGGACACTGCTCTATGCGTAACCTGCCCACAATGAAATGTACTGACAATGGCAACAAAAATGTGAAATACGCAATCTGACTCAAATATAAATTCTTCACAAAATTTGAAGTCCGTTCAGTGACAAGAAAATTCAATTAAACCGAAAGATCGGTCTTTGGCCCTGTGTAAAACAATCAGAATTAAAGTCTTACCTCACAATAAATCGATGTCACATATCTGCTCTTGTTGTTGCGCACCGCTTGGAGGAACTGCATTGCAAATAATAATATTCTCTTTTTTTTTTTGATTCTAGTGAAATTTTTCTTCAAAAGAAGTGGAATGAAATGGGAAGTGCAACGAAATCTTGAGTTCAATAAAAAATTAAATTTTTGAAAAAATGCTTTTGAAATAAAAAAATTATTATTGGGAGACTTGTTGGAGAATAATTACAATAAATAAAATTTTTCATTATCTAATGATTATATTAATTAACAGTATACCTTATTCCTCATCTTGACCAGTGTTGCCGACCGCCTACATCACACAACCGCACTGGGCTGCTACTACTGATCGACCGCTCTGCATGACGACTACAGACTGAGTACCGCTCTCAACTAGACAGAGCTACAGACTCGCAACGACTGCTGACCGACTCGCAACCACTACTACAGACAGACTACTGACTGAGAACCGCTCGCAACACTCGCGCGGTCAAGCGCATACTCTCTGGTCACAGATGCTACAATGCCTCGCCATCGCTGCTATGTTACATACGTGTTTCATAACCCTCCACTGGGGGGGCAAAAATTTGGCAGCGATGGTGAGTCATTTGGACTTGCCAAGCGCGGCAAAATTTTTCTTTAATTAACAAAATTCTACAACTTACAGAGTATTTAAATGTTGTGCACACGCACTAAGTACAAAATATATCAGACAAAGACAAAATGTGAGTACAAAACATAGTAGCAATTCAGAAAAATGTATATACAAATTATTTGACAGATAATAAAGTGCACAGGCACTGAAAAAAAATTCTTTAGCATATTCAGAACAAATAAACAGACTGGCAAAAAATATTATGTTGACAAGTGACATAAGTGTACTCGCATTGGAGTTCAGCGAATCGAAAAATGTATAACCCATGAACATAAATGATGTTACCAAAAAATTTTTCTTTATGTGACAAGAATCAGGATAGGAAAGGGAAGGATTGCATCATGGTTGTAGCACTTTAGATTGCACACAGCTGCTCTGAAAGTCCATATCTTTCCACAGAAGTACAACACCAAGTGACACAACTTGAAGATCTTTTCCCATCAGAATTTATCAGTGTAGCAAAGACACTGAACTGTCGTAGTAATGTTCCATGTTTTCATTTTGGCAGTACATTAGGTACACCAAACAGTGGGACCATAATAATGTCTTCATCGCTCATGGTGGTGGACAGCATGTCGTGTCAACACCACACTCTTACAAGGCACACCAACGTAGAATTAGTGCAAAACCAAATATAGTGCTCCATGATCACTGGGATAAACAGGACAAATGGACATTGCAGTAATTCAGGGTAGTCAGCTTATGAGGTGAAGGACATCAAGTCACATAATATTGACAATTACAGACTTAATTAGTAGTTTGTGGCATTCATAGCCCAGTTATTGAACATTTCTGTACCAAGTATGTAGTATTACAGAAAAATGTTCATTAATTGTTGTACATAGAATCAGTAGCCTTCTTTTCCTGGTTACAAAGCATTATGAAATAATCGCATTCTTTTCAGTTACAGAGTATAATTAAGAATCATTAACCTTCTCCTAATTACAGTTAATTAATCATTTGTCATTCCAATAATCATTAGCCTTTTCCTAATTACAGTTAATTAATCATTTGTCGTTAATTGATCATTTGTCTAATTACAGTTAATTAATCATTTGTCGTTAATTAATCATTTGTCTAATTACAGTTAATTAATTAATCATTTGTCATTACAATATAGTAAGAATTATTAGCCTTAATTAATTACAAAGCATTATTAAACAGTACCATAGTTAATTAATTATGTGTCATTCCAATCTATTAAGAATCATTAGTCTTTTCCTAATTACAAAGCATTATGAAACAGTCACATTCATTTCCAATAACAAAGTATGGCATCGTTAATTAATCATTTGAAATTCCAATATAGTAAGAATTATTAGCCTTCTCCTAATTACAAAGCATTATTAAACAGTCACATTCATTTCAAATTACAAAGTATCAACATTGGAAACAAGAGCTAATCAATGGCATAATTAATAACAATTCGTGGAGTGACATTAATTATTGGCACTCAGTGGCCAGCAAGTATTGAATAAAATCATCATTCAGTATTATTCAGATTATTACAAAGTCATTATTAAAAATCAGTTAATTACAGTCATAGCATTAATAATCATGGGCATTACAAGTACTCATTACAATAAACAGTGTTCCTCATTCAGTAGTATTCAGATCATTACAAAGGCATTATTAAAATCAGTTAATTACAGTCAAATCATTAGTAATCACAAGTATTATAAGTAGTATCATTACAACAAACAGTGGCAGTTATTAGCTAGTGACAAAGCATTATTTTGAATATAGTCTCATTAAGAGGTCATTACTCAAGTGACATGCTATTCAGAGTTGATCAGTATTATTCAGAATTATCATAAACTAGTGACATTATGTGCGACTGGTAATACATTTTTTTTTTTTGGTAGCAATGCATTGCGTTGGGATCGATAATTAATTGCTAAAACATAACACTATTGGCTTTTGACCTATTGCAGCAAATGAGGATAGGTAATGCCATTCGTCGTGAGTCAGCTGTAGCAAGATTATGTAACAAGGCAGTACATGTGATCACATTTATAAACGATAGACACAAATGTGTAAAAATATAAAAATGCAAGTACTAGAACAGGTATAATAAGTAACAGGTTTAGTAAGTATCATGAAAAAAACTTCTCCTGGAAAAATTACAAAAACGGATTATTGACCTGAAAGAAGAAACGCACACTATGCTGAAAAGTAGTGAACTTCGAATTAACAGGTAGTGAAATGTGTATAAAAATGTGTTTCATAGCTGTCCTTTCCAAAACTTTCAGTCATCCTACTATGCAATGTAACACCTGCTGTCAAAGCAAACTGCAACAAATACTTAAATAACTACATAACATAAATACATAACTTCAACATTATCCTCATCTGTAAAGAAAAAAACTTCATTATCCATATCATCATAACTTCACCATTATCATCACCTGTAAAGAAAAACTTCATTATTCATAATACCATTTCCTTCATCATTATTCATCAGTATTCACTATCATCTGCAAAAAATCACTTCATTACTCATTTCATAACTATTCCTTATCTCTAGCATATTTCATCACTAAAACTAAGATGTGTAGTTCAGTCTGACAGCCTGCATCAATCACCTTGTATTCTGAAAGAAAAAATTAGTTAAGACTGCTATTCTACGATGAGTATTGTATATTCTTGTTAATGCCTGCCAATCCTGATCCATTTACTCTTCCTCATAAAGTTATTGCATCTCCTTTCGTTTATCCCGTAGGTGAAATTCCCATTTCTGTTGAATTTATTTCTTACATGCATCATTTCTTTCTGAAATTGATGAACAGAGATTAATGTCTTGCATTTAAATCATATACCCACTAAATAATGACTGGTTTATGGTGACACAATTAACCATACAGCATAACATGACAGAAAACGTAATATGTTAAAGACGTTGACAGTGTTCAGATGCAAAAATGTACACAGAATAATACAATGCAGTAGCAAAAAAAATGTAAAACAGTCACGATGTTGAGATGTCATAGGGCAAAAAAAAATGTCAAAGTCGACTGTTGTGTGTTATATCTTAACTATTTCACAATACATACAAACAAAACTGGAGTACAGTCACATACACAAAAAAATGGAAAATGTGCACGGTCTGATGTGTAACGACAAGAAAAGCGACCTGCTAACCTTACCTTGCCGGGCACTTGCCAAGAAAAAATACGATAATCATCAATAATTAGTCACGTGAAATAATTGCATTAGTAAATGGCATCATAGTGTGTTGAATCATACAGTGGTTTCACTCAATAAACGGTTTAATGTTTGATATATGGTGATTGCCTTTCGATTTTCTGGTTCTCAAAGTTTCGACGTGTACAACATTGGGGTGAGGGATGCTGCGAATCCGATATGGACCTGCGTATAGAAGTTCAAATTTACTGCACTTACCTTTTAATTTGCTGGATAAATAGTGTGTACGTACTAGTATCTTCTGTCCAACGTGAAAGTATCGGCGTGTACAAACCTGTTTTTGCTGTCTTCTCCGGCGCTCTGCGGCACGTTTGATGTTGTTCAGCGCAATGTTAATTATTTCGTGGTGTCGTAGGCGACGACTTTTGGGAAATTCTATTAATTCTTTAATTTTGTTCGGTGGTTCAACGTTTTTCAGTATAACAGTCGGAGATAGCATAGTGGATTCATTTGGAATGGAATTAATTACATCTTGGAATGAGAGTATGTGTGTATCCCAATCAATATGTCTTTTGTGGCAGTATATTCGGCACAGCTTACCAATTTCTTTCATTAATCTTTCACAAGGGTTCGAAGAAGCGTGGTACTTGGATATATAGATCGGAGAAATGTTTCTGGCTCGTAACATGCGTGTCCATACGCTACTACGAAATTGAGATCCATTGTCAGAAATTACTTTCATTACATGCCCTACATGAAATAGAAAATGTTTTACAAATGCTTTCGAAACAGTTTTAGCAGTAGCTTTGCGTAATGGAGTGAAAGTAACAAATTTTGAAGTGAGCTCAACAGCGACAAAGATGTAGCAAAAACCTCTGTTAGTTCTGGGAATCGGACCAAAAATGTCTACTGCGGCCATGTGTCTTAATTTAACAGGTATAATGGGATATAAAGGAGGAATATGTGAAGTGGTGTCTGATTTAGCTTTCTGGCAAATTTTACAAGACGCTAAAACTCGTCGTATACGTTTCTCCATGTTGGCAAAATAACAGTTTTGTCTCAGTATAAGAAAACATTTTCTTGCTCCGTAATGTGCGTAACTTAAATGAGTGTACCAAATTAGTTTGTTAACCAGTTCGTCAGGAATGCATAATAACCAATTGTTGCTGTCAGGATGAGAGCGGCGAAACAGAATGTCATTGCGTACAGTGTAGTGGTTTCTAATCGTAACATTTTTCCTATCTTGCCAAAGGTGTTTAATTTCTTTCCACACATTGTCCTTATTTTGTTCTTGCGCTATGTCCTGTAATGACGATGAAATAAAGTTTTCAAATGCAACTTGCTGAATGTACATGACACTGAAATTTGTTTTGCAGAAGTTGGTTGCTACGTCTTGCTGATTGTTGCCGAGAGAACGCGATAGCGCGTCTGCTATAACATTTTGTGTGCCAGGAATGTGAACAATTGTAAAATTAAATTCCTGTGAATAAAGTTTCCATCTGCTCAATCTGTCGTGAGTAAATTTAGCTGAAAGCAAAAATTGTATTGCTCTGTGGTCTGTGTAAACGGTGGTATGTCTGCCATAAAGAAAGTGCCTAAATCTCGTAAAAGCCCATACAACACACAATGTTTCTAATTCTGTAACGGAGTAATTTCGTTCAGCAGGTGACAAAATGCGACTTGCAAATGCGATGTTTTTAATTACTGTACAGCCATCTTCTTCTATTTCCTGGAAAATGTGTACGCCTAAAGCGGTGTTAGAACTGTCGGTGGCAATGGAAAAATTTCTAGTAAGATCTGGGTGCGATAATAGTGGAGCATTCAACAAAGCATGCTTCAAATAACATTCTCGTGAGCAAAATTCTGCTTGTCA
Source organism: Schistocerca serialis cubense (assembly GCF_023864345.2). Lineage (NCBI taxonomy): Eukaryota > Metazoa > Arthropoda > Insecta > Orthoptera > Acrididae > Schistocerca > Schistocerca serialis. Next base: position 216,609,281 of record NC_064639.1, on the reverse strand, counting down.
AAAGTAATGTTTGCGTTACTGTAATATGCAATCTGTGCTGTATCTGGTTAAATTCTATCGTACGTGTTATTATTTACGGGAGAATGTTGTGGCATATCCACTATATGAACTGTTCTTTCATACTGACGTGTTACGCTATGGATGACACCTATTGTCTGTTCCACTCATGATTATTTGTTGTTGCTGCTCATAAGATCGACTGTTATTAAATGTACGCTGAAAATTGTGCTCATCATTTTTACGTCTGTCGTGATAGTCATTCCTATGCGGTGTATTACGATAGCAATTGAAATACTGTCTTCTTTGTACGTAGTTGTTTCCTTGCTGCCGTACATTACTATTTGTTGGATCTTGGACTATATGCGCACGCGGCGGAACATTAAAGTTTGGTTGACCTTGTAGACTGCATTGTTGGTTACGTATGCTAAGCGGCTGACTTTCATGCTATTGTGGTGGAAAACGTCTATTGTTACCAAAAAATGCGTTTGCTGTTAATTTTACACATACTGATGATTACGATTTTTATCTGTTATTTAAGTTCTCGTGATTCTGGAGTGCCTAATGAAAATTGTCACATTCGGTAAAATTTTGTCACATCGGGTTTTCTTTACAATGTTTCTTAATTCTAGATAGAGCAATAGTTAAAGAGCAGTTTGGATAGATATAAAGGATAGTAGAAGAAAAGGCAGCAGTGCAGAAAACTAAAGATGAAACAGCACTACTACAGCTCGGGGCCCTATGCTCGCTACGGCACATATTCATTAAAGCGTAATGGATCCCCTGAGGTCAATTACGCACTGCAAATAATTTTTAGCTTTTGTGTTATAGGCAATGGCGGTATAAATTCAGAAATAAATTGCTGTCTGCATGCTAATTCTGGTTTCTTCATTATAGGCAATGCTGTTGTAAATACAAAAATAAATTGTCGCATCTGGTTCAAAGCTCGTTTCTGCATTACAGGTAGTAGCGGTGAATGTACAAAGATAAATTGTCGTATACAGTGCAAAGCGTGTATCTGTGTTCTCCCATTATTAAATTCCTTACATTTTCTTACAAATGCACACTGCTTATTATCAACGTTCTCGTCACTGAATTTGAGAACACGTTCGGGTTTGTGTGTGAATCTGTTTGTCTGTGTCGTTTCGTACTTCAAGTTACGTAGCTTTTCAGATTTTAAGTCGCGTGGCTTTTCGGATTTTACGTCTCGTAGTCTCTGTAAATTACTCACATTATACGCGCTGCGTGAGTCTGACACATGTTCATAAAGTGGCATCTGTTGTGGTATGTTATTAACTGAAGTGTTTTTCTTTTCTGTTACTTCTTGTTGTAAATTTGATAACTTCCGACGTAACGTGTTGTTAGATGAATCGATTTCATTAATTGTCTGCTGTAAATTTTGAAATTCAGGTGTTTGGATAAAAGAAACCGGTGCAGTATCGTCTGATTTATTGTCATTAGTATTTTCGATAACATCAATACGACTGGCCAATTCATCACATTTTTCAGTCAGTATTTTAACCTGATCATCGGTTTTAGAATCAGACGCATTAATCTGTTTTTGCAACTTGCGCGTAGTTTCGCTCAGTTTTTTAACATCAGCTTTGATGACATCGCAATCCTGTGTTAGATCTAGTTGTTCGAATCTATCTGTCACTGTTTGAATATTTACTGTGTGTGTATCTGTTTTTGCTTTAAGATCAGAAATTTCATCCTGTAATTCCGCGTTCAATTGTTCTATGGTATTAATTTTGTCGGACACTGTAGTAATATTATTGTCTACATACGTCTTCGCTTTCGCGAATATTTTACGTTTGTCCTCTTGTCTCTGTGCAGTGATTGTTTCCATGACTTGTCGTTTTACTTTGTTTTGATCTTGAATAAATCTGCGGAAACGCGTATTACTGTTCTGTATGTGCTGACTAAAGCGCTCGTTAATCTGAGTGTTCTGCTGTTCGAATTTCGCGTCTATCTTTGCGTCCATAGTGCGCGAAAGTTCTACCGTCATTGCTTTAAACTCGTCCCGTAATTGTGTAGCTTTTTCAGAGCACTGTTTGGCGACTCCGCTAATTTCGTCTCTGAGTGTATCTGTCGCGGCTGTTTGCATTTCCCTTAATTCTTGCGCAACCGACTTTATTTCTTCGCTATTTTTTTGTGAACAAGCCTCAATTTCCACGCGCAACTGTTCCTTAGTGTCATGGCACTGCGCGGCAACGGCTGTAATTTGTTCACTAAGTTGTTTGAAATTTTCGTCATTATTGTCAAGTTTTTCATTTAAGTGTTTGTTATCTTCCCTAAGTTGTTTGACCTGTTCATTGAGTTGTTGTTTGAGATTTTCGTTATCTTGTTTGTTATCTTCCCTAAGTTGTTTGAAATTGTTGTCCATTTTCTCACTTTGCTGTTGTATCAAACTTGTCATAATTCGTACCAAGTCAAAATTAGCGTTTATATTATCTGTACTGTTTAGTGGTGGATCTGGAATTGTCTCGTTTTCTGCAACCATTTGGTTATTCTGAGATTTACAAAAAGGTTTGCCAGTTAAACATACACTGTCAGTCCCTATTTCGGAATTAAATAAATCCGTCCTACTTTGTGTGATCTGTTCATTTTCATTAGACAGATTTGTCTGTACATTGCTTGAGTTTTCCGAATCGAGTGTGTTAAGCTGGGCAGCGCTCATTACAATAGAGCGTTCTGCGTCATCAATTGTCAAATTAACAGACGAGACAATTGAGTTCGTTTGTTCATCATTAAGGTAAAAGTCATCATTAGTGGTTGGAATGCACTGATTGTTAGTGAATGCAGGATTGTCATCATTACGCTGCGTATCACAATTACTATCGGTCACGTTGTTTAAGTCGGTAATTTCATTCACAATACTTCGCGATACACTATTCACAGTCTTTCGCGGCATTTTTGCAATAGTCACAATTATTCACAAAACAAATAAGCACAATGCAAAAGCAACACACAAATACAACAAAGCAACAAATTGCCGTTGACCTGTAGAAGGAAAGTCACAAGATTAATAAAAGCGTAGCGCCAAATCCTAATTATATCTAAGCAAACAAGAGCAGATATCTGACTGTCGCTCAAAAGACTCTCAACGAAATACGATCCTGGACTGGGTGTCGCCAAGTGTAACCTCCCCACCGCAATTTTTAAAGAAAATAAAGCAATACTTAATAGAAATGGGAGCCGTGTGTAACCTCCCCACAAAAATTTTAAAAGAAAGGACGATACTAATTAGAAATGCTGATGGACATTGCTCTAAGCGTAACCTGCCCACAATGAAATGTACTGACAATGGCAACAAAAATGTGAAATACGCAATCTGACTCAAATATAAATTCTTCACAAAATTTGAAGTCCGTTCAGTGACAAGAAAATTCAATTAAACCGAAAGATCGGTCTTTGGCCCTGTGTAAAACAATCAGAATTAAAGTCTTACCTCAGAATAAATCGATGTCACATATCTGCTCTTGTTGTTGCGCACCGCTTGGAGGAACTGCATTGCAAATAATAATATTCTCTTTTTTTTTTTGATTCTAGTGAAATTTTTCTTCAAAAGAAGTGGAATGAAATGGGAAGTGCAACGAAATCTTGAGTTCAATAAAAAATTAAATTTTTGAAAAAATGCTTTTGAAATAAAAAAATTATTATTGGGAGACTTGTTGGAGAATAATTACAATAAATAAAATTTTTCATTATCTAATGATTATATTAATTAACAGTATACCTTATTCCTCATCTTGACCAGTGTTGCCGACCGCCTACATCACACAACCGCACTGGGCTGCTACTACTGATCGACCGCTCTGCATGACGACTACAGACTGAGTACCGCTCTCAACTAGACAGAGCTACAGACTCGCAACGACTGCTGACCGACTCGCAACCACTACTACAGACAGACTACTGACTGAGAACCGCTCGCAACACTCGCGCGGTCAAGCGCATACTCTCTGGTCACAGATGCTACAATGCCTCGCCATCGCTGCTATGTTACATACGTGTTTCAATCTCCACCGAAACTCTCCAGCTATGCCGGACGGGGTGACCGAGCGGTTCTAGGCGCTACAGTCCGGAACAGGGCGGCCGATACGGTCGCAGGTTCGAATCCTGCCTCGGGCATGGATGTGTGTGATGTCCTTGGGTTAATTAGGTTTAAGTAATTCTAAGTTCTAGGGGACTGATGACCTCAGAAGTTAAGTCCCATAGTGCTCAGAGCCATTTTTTTTTCTCCAACTACCCCAGGTGGTGTGGAAACTCAGTATCATAAAGCACGCGCGCATTAACTTTCGATTTGCACTGTCACTGAATAATCTACGACACTAAGAGTCGCCGACTATAGCGCCAGTGTCGTCTGCACGCCCCTCACTGTATTTAAAAATGTTAATAATACTCAAAATCATACTACTTTCTAAAGTAGCCTATGCTCTTTCTCGGGGTTCAAGCTAGATCCATACCAAATACCATATGAATCAGCTCAGCGGTAGAGTCATGAAAACTTAACAGTGTGAGTTACTTTCGCAATTAAAAATAATGGTATTATTATGATGGACTAAACAGGTTGGGGACTGAATAAGCATTATACTGATTATGTTGATCATATTGAGCAGAACAGGCAAGTAAAAGCATTTAGCAAATAGGGTAAAGTTCAATAGTGAAAGAGTAAAGAGGTTTTACACAGATTAAATATTTTTCCTTGTTGTGCGTAATATTCTTCATTTCAGTAAATATCTTGTATTACACACTCTGCAAAGTAGCCTATCTTCTTCACCAGGGTCCAAACTACAACACGTCAAATTACATGGGTATCGATCGGTTGAGGATATAAGTCGTGGAAACGTAACAGAGTTACTTTCGAATGGCTCTGAGCACTATGGGACTTAACTTCTGAGGTCATCAGTCCCCTACAACTTAGAACTACTTACATCTAACTAACCTAAGGACATCACACACATCCATGCCCGAGGCAGGATTCGAACCTGCGACTGTAGCGGTCGCGCGGTTCCAGACTGTAGCGCCTAGAACCGCTCGGCCACTCCGGCCGCCAGAGTTACTTTCGCATTTGTAATATTAGTATAAAAGTATGGCGTGGATTAAATACGTTGAGGGTTCTATAAGCATTGTTTTCTAGCTATTACCAACGGCTGCGCTCGCGTAGCAGTAAAATTAAATGAAGTGTACAAATGACTTTATTGGCCGTGAGACCTCGGTTGGGATGTTCGGAAGCTCGGAGCAAGCCTTTTTATTTGACACCAGGTCGGTAACTTGCATGTCGATGATGATAAAATAATGACGAGAACAAAGCACATGTCCAGACGCAAGCAGAAAAAAAAAACGAACTCGGCCAGGAGGTGAACCCGAGAACCCATGATCGCGTAACATCAGAGCTAACTGCATGTCCACGTGCAGTTAACGCACTTTTGAAGGCATCAGAGAAATTATAAAGGAGGTATGATGCTCAGTGGCTAAAATATAACGGGTTTGTAGCTGATATCAGTGTGGAAATATAGATTAAACTCGTAGACGATTGTATAAACGTTGTATTTATTACGTTGAATCATATTATGTAGAGCATACCGGACAATGAAAGCATTAATATGATAAAATTGAAAATTCAAAGAGTAAACAGCATTTTCAAAGAGAGAGTATCGTTCCATATTTTGCGTTATATCCTTCGAATCAATAAATGTGCTGTACTACATGCTTTCCAAAGTGGCCTATGTTATTCCTCAGCGTTCAAGCTCTCCTTACGACGTGCATTCAAGTTCTAAGGCCTCCGATTTTTTTTCTCTGGACTGGAAAGAGACAGATCCATGCGCATTGTTTTAAAATGAGGCCGCGTTCATTGTCAATATGTCCCAGAGATGGCAGCACCGTACGGCAGATGGATTTTTACCACCAGCGGCGAGAATGAGAACTGTTTTAAATACTTAAAATGGCGACGTTTTCCTTACTTGAACAGTGTGCAATCATTCGTTTACTGAATTTGCGTGGTGTGAAACCAACTGAAATTCATTGACAGGTGAAGGAGACACGTGGTGATGGAGTTATGGATGTGTCGAAAGTGCGTTCATGGGTGCAGCAGTTTAATGAAGGCAGAACATCGTGTGACAACAAACTGAAACAACCTCGGGCTTGCACAATCCGGTCTGACGACATGATCGAGAAAGTGGAGAGAATTGTTTTGGGGGATCACCGAATGACTTTTGAACAGATCGCCTCCAGAGTTGGCATTTCTGTGGGTTCTGTGCACACAATCCTGCATGACGATCTGAAAATGCGAAAAGTGTCATCTAGGTGGGTGCCACGAATGCTGACGGATGACCACATGGCTGCCCATGTGGCATGTTGCCAAGCAATGTTGACGCGCAATGACAGCATGAATGGGACTTTCTTTTCGTCGGTTGTGACAATGGATGAGACGTGGATGCCATTTTTCAATCAAGAAACAAAGCGCCAGTCAGCTCAATGGAAGCACACAGATTCACCGCCACCAAAAAAATTTCGGGTAACCACCAGTGCTGAAAAAATGATGGTGTCCATGTTCTGGGACAGCGAGGGCGTAATCCTCACCCATTGCGTTCCAAAGGGCACTACGGTAACAGGTGCATCCTACGAAAATGTTTTGAGGAACAAATTCCTTCCTGCACTGCAACAAAAACATCCGGGAAGGGCTGCGCGTGTGCTGTTTCACCAAGTCAACGCACCCGCACATCGAGCTAACGTTACGCAACAGTTTCTTCGTGATAACAACTTTGAAGTGATTCCTCATGCTCCCTACTCACCTGACCTGGCTCCTAGTGACTTTTTGCTTTTTCCAACAATGAAAGACACTCTCCATGGCCGCACATTCACCAGCCGTGCTACTATTGCCTCAACGATTTTCCAGTGGTCAAAACAGACTCCTAAAGAAGCCTTCGCCGCTGCCATGGAATCATGGCGTCAGCGTTGTGAAAAATGTGTACGTCTGCAGGACGATTACGTCGAGAAGTAACGCCAGTTTCATCGATTTCGGGTGAGTAGTTAATTAGAAAAAAAATCGGAGGCCTTAGAACTTGAATGCACCTCGTATAACACACCTTATCAAAATCGGTTCAGCGGTTTAGTCGTGAAAGCCTAACAGTCAGAGCTACTTTCACATTTATAATACTGGTACGGAAGTATGGATATGGATTGTTGTCACATTCTGTGAGGCATCGACGAAGAATTCAGTTAACTTTTGTTTATGTTTGCAGTTAGCTTAGAATCTTTGGGTAAGCAGCTGATTATCGGCCAATCTCTTTTTCTTACGTAACACGTTTCTAGTGATGTCAAGTATTCAACACGCACACTACTGCGCCGACTGTGAACAACCTCGTTGAGCTGCAGAACCTGTCCACCAGGTCATTCCTGTGGCAATGTCCTCGTTACGCTCACCAAGCAATCTTCTGAATTGAACTTGCAGTCAGACCAATCCTTAATCAAATACCGATTTTTGATAGTGCAATTTCCTGTACATTTCATCGGATGTTAGTATTGCTGCAGATAACGTACGGATCAAATTTCATACGTTCCCGATGATTCATCATTGGCACTGCAGTCTTCGTGAGGATGGAATGAATAGTGTCTTTAGTAAAATGTTGTAAGATTAACATGAAAAAAGTAAAAGAAGGGTAATGTAACGTAGTCGATTTAAATCAGGCGATGGTGAAGGAGTTAGATTAGGAAATGATACACTAAAAATAGCAGATGAATTTTCGTATTTGGGCAGAAAAATAACCGATGGCGGCAGAATTAGACAGGATATAAACTGTAGACTGGCAGTGGCAAGAAAAGCATTCGTGAGGAAGAGAAATTTGTTGATATCGAATACAGATTTAAGTTTTATGAAGTCTCTTCTGAAGGTATTTGTCTGAAGTGTAACCTTGTATGGAAGTGACACGTGGACAACAAACGGTTTGGACAAGAAGAGAGTAGAAGATTTCGAAGTGTGGACCTACAGAAAAATGGTGAAGCTTAGATGGCTAGATAATGTAACTAACGGGAGCTTAGTGAACATAATTGTGGCTGAAATAAATTTATGGCACAACTTAACTAAAGGAAGGGATTCGTTGATAGGACATATTCTGACACATAAAGGAATCGTTAATTTAATACTGGAGGGAAGAGCGGATGGTAAAAACTGCAGAGCGAGACCAAGAGATGAATACAGTAAGGAGTCTCAAATGGATGTGGACTGCAGTAGTTATTGGGAGATGAAGAAGCCTGCACAGGCTAGATTAGCGTGGAGAACTGTATTAGACCGTACTTTGGACTGAAAATGACAACAAAACTTACTCGACAAAGCGAATCGTAGAACCGGCCGTAGAGTGAACTAACGTGGTCACACGACTGTGTACAGCGACGTTACAACGTACAGTGGTGAGAGATGATAAGATGATAAGTCTTTTGTGAGCGACTAGTACCGGTTACGTTTTAGATGGGTTAAATTTAAGACTTATGTTCTGCACTCAACTGATAAGACATGGAAGTCAGCATTTACATGCTAGATGCCTGTGCACAGATTTGTTGGATTTGCGTTTAGGAATAACCGAAGCTCATCAGCAAATGAGTTGTATGGCGGCTATAATTTCGCACCTTACAAGCACCCATCCACATACTTTGCCGTGACCTACAAACACAATTAGGTATCATGTGATAGACTGTACATCGTATACGAATATACAGGGTGTAAACGGTATAAGGCGCCAAAATTATACAGATGGCACATCTCGCAATGCTTGACAAAAAAGTCTAGTAACATGTTTGCGTATTTCCTACGGTTGTCCCAGAAAAAAACAGTTCGTCTCTAGATAATGGATTTGGAAAAGTAGATACTTGGCCGTGCACGTACGTAAGCAATCAGTTCCTGTTATTGCCCGCTGCGCGTATTGACATCGCGAGCGTAAATCGTAAACACATAGGCAACTGCGGCTTGAGTGGCTGCGTCATTGTAATACACCGAGCGACGACAGTAGGCGAGTAATCTGTGCAGATGCTGTTGCAACTCTGTTAACTGTTAGGATGGAAAGGAGATTTACTATAGCTGAACTATGCGATATGCATTTCATTTATGGTGAGGCAAAAGGTGTTGCGAGGGCAGCTGTACGAATTTATGGGGAACACTTCCCACAACGACGACTTCCTGCACGAAAGACATTTGCTGCTGTTTGTGTCATTGTAATTCTCTACTTGTATGCGATTATTATGCATTTACATCTTAATAAAGTACAGTAGTTATCTGCACCATCGTAAATTTTCGTCCGTATGCGAAACGTATCTTCTGTTCTGATATGCTTTCCGTTTTTGTTATATCATGACAGAATACAACTGACGAGTACGTATTTAATTTCCTTAGATTGAGAGATTCTGGCTCTTAACTGCCCCGCGCAGAAGGCAGAGGCCCACAACGCGCCGATCGTACATTGGAAGCTGAGGAAAGAATTCTGGACCGCATCCAGGAGGATCCTTCTCAGAGTACTAGAAGCATCGCCCGCCACGTGGGTATATCGCACACTGTCGTTCATCGCACTTTGCAAGAGGAGCGTCTGCGACCTTACCACATTCAACGCGTACAAGCATTGGAAGAACAAGATTTCCCTCCACGACGTGAATTCTCAGAGTGGTTTTTGTTACACAGTGCGCAGCATGATTTTGTCAACAAAATACTCGTCACAGATGAAGCGTGTTTCACTCGCGACGGAATAACTAATTTCCATAACGTGCACTCGTGGAGTGTACACAATCCTCACCACGTAATGGCAACACATTTTCAGTGACGATTTTCCGTAAGTATGAGGGCGCGCATGTTAGATAATTACATTATTGGGCCCTATGTTTTACCTGCACGTTTGTCTGGTAACTATTACCGAACGTTTCTAGAGGAAACATTGTTACCAACGTTGTTAGAAGACATTCCAGCCGGCCGAAGTGGCCTTGCGGTTAAAGGCGCTGCAGTCTGGAACCGCAAGACCGCTACGGTCGCAGGTTCGAATCCTGCCTCAGGCATGGATGTTTGTGATATCCTTAGGTTAGTTATGTTTAATTAGTTCTAAGTTCTAGGGGACTAATGACCTCAGCAGTTGAGTCCCATAGTGCTCAGAGCCATTTGAACCATTTTTGAAGACATTCCGTTAGGCATACGTCATAACATGTGGTTCCTCCACGATGGTGCTCCACCCCTCATTGGTCACAGAGTACGCAGATTTTTGGATAGTCGATTTCCAGGACGATGGATCGGGCGTTCGGGTCCACGTCGATGGCCAGCACGCAGCCCTGATTTAAATCCACTGGATTTTTACTTTTGGGGCCATATGAAGGAACTTGTTTATGATGAGCCAGTAAATAATGTGGACGAATTGACGCAGAACATTTTAGATGCTGCCAATACCATAAAGGCCAATGTGCATGTGTGTGAACGAGTGCGACGAAACTGGGTTCGCCGTAATGAAGCATGTGTAGACGCGAATGGTGGTCATTTCGAACATTTATTGTAGTATTGGTGTAGGAGGAAACGAAGTAATGGGTTTTCTATTCGTTACGATGTTGTACAGAAGGAAAATAATGTGAATTCAGTATTCGTTATGGCATTGCCGTAAAAGGGTGAAATAGTTGATTGTAATTAATGCACAACTATCTACTTGGTGATTGACTGAATTTGTACTAATGGAAATACATTGTGTTTGATATTAGCTTGTCATTACTACTACGACATTCGTTATCGACTTGTTGAGAAACAGACTGGTTGTATTCAATTCACGTAAAACGAATTACACATTCTTGACAACCCAAAAACCGTTTACATTCCTTTTTTCGATACCACCTGATTATTACACCACGTCGTTGTACACGTCTAATGATTTCAATCCTCTGGTCGGCTCGTTGCCTTTCTCTGGCCGCCCCGTCATTGTAGGCAATAAGCTCGGCACGCCGTGTACTGTCGGTTGACTACGTAAACAGAAATGCGTATACTATCTATCCTACGAACATTAGGTTTTAATAATACAAAAATAAAGTACGTGATATAAGAAAATGTCATTAGACTTTTTTGTCAAGCACACCGAGATGTACCATCTGTATAATTTTGGCGCCTTATACCGTTTACACCCTGTATAAAGGAGACTGATATTGTCACGTACGCCTTGTAAATAATTGTATCGCTTATTGCATGAAAGGTGACGGTGTGTCTTTATTATCATACTAGTAGAGGTTGGAACGACAGTGGAAATGAAACGGCAAGCGGAACTCAGAGCCTGGGTGGACGGCCCCCACAGGTGTGTTGGTCCTGCTTAGACACAGGAAGTAGCAAGACGGACGTTGGACAGCTGAGCGCTGGGATACAATAGAGTCGCGACCGGCTGATGTTGTAGCCGGACGGGAAGGATTATACTTCGGAAACTACGAAAATATTGGACGCAGCTGAGAGTAACGAGGAAGCGTCGCCTCGGAAACCACACAGGCTGGGTTATTTCCAAGGATTTTTTCTCAGAAGTGTACCATAGCACGACTGTAGGTTTTTCCTCTCAAACTTTCCGCGCTGGACGACAAAAGACTAAAATATGGTTGCTCGGCGTTCGGAAGACTCTGTAGGGGGTAGTCAGACAGGACCAAATCTTCATTCTGGCGTTTATTATTCTCTGTTGAGCACATTCATTTTACGCCCGCCTGGAGTAGCACCTTGGAAAGTGACACCTGAACGGGGAAAGAATAGTCGAGACAGCATTAACATATAATGAGAAAACTAATGGACCCAATACTGATACTTGGAAACTACGTCCCTCCGTTGTGACCTTTATGTTTTGATCATTACATACTGTTCACAAAATGGTTCAAATGACTCTGAGCAGTATGAGACTTAACAGCTGAGGTCATCAGTCCCCTAGAACTTAGAATTACTTAAACCTAACTAACCCAAGGACATCACACACATCCATGCCCGAGGCAGGATTCGAACCTGCGACCGTAGCAGTCGCGCGGTTCCAGACTGAAGCGCCTAGAACCGCTCGGCCACATCAGGCTGGCTACATACTGTTGGCAGGATATAAGATTCTGGGGAACCAACGTCGAGCACACGAATTAAAATTTTGACTTGTGAGTTTAGCAGTTAGAGTGTCAAAGACGACAGTTTACGGGCTATAGTCTTCGATGGGCAGGAGAGAGGTGGCTGAGAACAGGAAGACTGCGCAGCAGGGCGTGCCACGGCCTTGGCCGACTGCTCTTGGCCGAATGGGGGCGCCACGCCACGCCACACATCGTGAGCCAATGACGCAGCACCTGCCAGCCATCCTCCACGCCTCGCTTCGGCTACGAGGCGTTGCGTCTTCCGTGCAACACTCAAAAGGGAAACTACGCATAGCACCACCCTCAGATTTAGTAGTAAGCTCGTAAGAAACTGAACACAGATCAAGCATGAAAACAGGAAGAAGGTGTACTGAACTGTGAAAAAAAAAGAAGCAAAATAGAAACAGTGAACGGTTCAAGAACACGAAGTCCGATAAAGAGTCGAAGGAGGCATTAACAACGTCGTGGATTAGTGGTCATGGTGTTGAATTGCCATGCGGGCGAGCCATTTTCAAAATTCAGTTATGCCATTATTATTTTTCCCATGATTATGAACTGTCCGTCCGGCTATTGAAATGTTTGTTTTCTTTCTGTAGTCTTGGCAGTTTTCATACTCGAGTTGTGGCGATTCGTGAATGAGTTGTTCATTTGAACGACTCTAAATAAAGAATCGTAAGAATCGAATCGTGATACGGACGAATCGTCGTTCAAAAGAATCGCAAGAACGATTGCATGTTTCCGAGTCGTGACGATTCCAAGTTCCAACGATTCTTAGTTCGCTATGCTTCGAAGACAACATCCGAATCATGCCAAATGATTACGACCGCCAGATGGCAGTCAAGTGGAAGCTCGGAACGAACAAACGAAGTTCGTGGGCCGTAATATTACTCGTGAAAACCAAGCTGACACTTGGCAGTGGCTGACGGGAACGAGCGTGAAGGCATTTCCCATTTACTATCGCTACCATCAGCCACCGCGCTGACGTCAGCCTTCATCAATTAAGGCATTACACGTATAAATCGAGAATCACACTTGTAACGCCATATGCATGTTTACTCAAAAATAAACTATTTTTGGCATATCTTATCATGACACAGTTCGATTCTAACCCCGTTGACAATTTCAGACATGTTCTGCCATCTGTGAATAAGATGTAGAACTTTTTGCATTCCATAAGAATCGTGCCATCGCAGACTAGAATGAATCGTAGGAATCGACTCGCAATGTGAGATCGAATCGTAGGAATCGAATCGGGAAAAACAATCGTGTTGCCCAACTATACGTTCGTTATAGAATACGAGTCATGTGGTAATAATTCGTTACCGTCGCAAGTAAACTTCATTAATAGTGGAAGCAGCCGAGATACCATACCGCATTCCATAAGAATCGTGCCATCGCAGACTAGAATGAATCGTAGGAATCGACTCGCAATGTGAGATCGAATCGCAGGAATCGAATCGGGAAAAACAATCGTGCTGCCCAACTATACGTTCGTTATAGAATACGAGGCATGTGGTTATAATACGTTACCTTCGCAAGTAAACTTCATTAATAGTGTAAGCAGCCGAGATACCATACCACCTATAGGTTACATTATTCACAAAATTTTGAATGAAAAGTAATTATCAATTTTTCATTCCACGATTTGTTTTTATATCATTCTTTTAAAGGACTTGTAGTGCAGGGTGATATGTTACAATACCGGTCTATTGCGGTCTGACTGTGTAGGTGAGGCAGTAAATTTCCGCAGGGCAGTGACTCCGCCACTGCAATTCACTTTGGAGGTGTAGGTGCGGCGAATCATTAATGCCGACATTAGTATAAACTGCCTGCGAGAATTGGGCGTTCCGTGCTACGGACGCATCTCTCTGGAATAAGTAACCAAAGATGTATATTTGAGGACACGGTGTGAAGCGATTACAGAGATCGGACGTGTTTTATGTTGGAGAGATTTAGCTATTGTTGTGCGACGCTATTAAGCTCCATTTTGCTTGTCTAGTTAAATGGTTCAAATGGCTCTGAGCACTATGGGACTTAACATCTATGGTCATCAGTCCCCTAGAACTTAGAACTACTTAAACCTAACTAACCTAAGGACATCACACAACACCCAGTCATCACGAGGCAGAGAAAATCCCTGACCCCGCCGGGAATCGAACCCGGGAAGCGAGAATGCTGCCGCACGACCACGAGCTGCGGGCGCTTGTCTAGTTGGTCGATGGCACAATAAACAAATTCAAGAAAATAATACGCATTCAAGGTGCGTATATATCAATTTATAAAAGATTTGACAAACGTTCTTCAGATATCACGTGACGAAGATCGATCGGAGGTGCAATGTGGAATGATAGTGCGAGCCTGCATCTTTTCCCGGAAATGTAAACAACAAATAAACGGGTGTGAACTATGTTACAAGAAAGGAATTCAAGAGTCAAGACTTCCAAAACTAAATGCAACTTCAAAAATGTTAAAAACATATGTTTCGACACAGCACAGAAAACTGGTGATTGTGAAACGCGTTCATTTGTTTCAGCTTGTGTGACAAACTATTATGTTTTCATCATTTCCTTGGGAGTGATCACATTCTATTCACTCATTTACAGTCGTACAAATTAGGTGCGTCGATAAGAGATTCCTATCATATGACAGACGTATTGTCGCTAATGCCGTGTAGGACACACCAGAAGTTTTTTTTCCGGTGGAGGATTCTACATCCACATCTACATCCATACTCCGCAAGTCACCTGATGGTGTGTGGCGGAGGGTACTTTGAGTACCTCTATCGGTTCTTCCTTCTATTCCATCTCTTATTGTTCGTGGAAAGAAAGACTGTCGGTATGCCTATGTGTGGGCTCTAATCTCATTGATTTTATCCTCATGGTCTCTTCGCGAGATATACGTAAAAGGGAGCAATATACTGCTTGACTCCTCGGTGAAGGTATGTTCTCGAAACTTCAACAAAAGCCCCTACCGAGCTACCGAGCGTCTCTCCTGCTGGAGTTTATCTATCATCTCCGTACCGCTTTCGCGATTACTAAATGATCCTGTAGCGAAGCGCGCTGCTCTCCGTTGGATCTTCTCTATCTCTTCTATCAACCCTTTCTGGTACGTATCCCACACTGCTGACCAGTATTCAAGCAGTGGGCGAACAAGCGTACTGTAACCTACTTCCTTTGTTTTCGGATTGCATTTCCTTAGGATTCTTCCAATGAATCTCAGACTCGCATCTGATTTACCGACAATTAATTTTATATGGTCATTCCATTTTAAATTACTCCTAATGCCTACTCCCAGATAATTTATGGAATTAACTGCTTCCAGTTGCTGACCTGCTATATTGTAGCTCAATGATAAACGATCTTTCTTTCTATGTATTCGCAGCACATTACACTTGTCTACAATGAGATTCAATCGCTCTTCCCTGCACCATGCGTCAATTCGTTGCAGATCCTCCTGCATTTCAGTACAATTTTACATTGTTACAACCTTTCGATATACTACGACTGACTTGTTGCCTTGTCATCAAACGTTTGCAGTTCCCATTTGAAAGCCACTTCCCTTCGGCTGTTAATAGAGCAGTTGCGCAGAATCAACTGTCATTAAGGGTCCCTATCTTGCATCTCGCTGTTGCAAACGAACATCACACCACAATATAGTTACAAATTTGGATAAAACGAACAGAAAAAAAACTTGAGGAGGTTTGATCACGGCTTTGTTACTTAGCAGCGCAACACCGTAACCACTACGCCAGTTCTGTACCCGGCGGCTCTATACTGCTCTTCTTGTTCTGGGCCGTTCGCTGTTTCTATTTTGCTTTTTTTCACTGTTCAGTACACATTCTTCTTGATTTCATGCTTGATCTGTGTTCAGTTTTTGACGGACTGTCCACTAGGCCCTCTTACCACTAAATCATGGGGCGACTTGTTGAATTAGATGATGACTTACGACTGATGTAAGCGTTTCTAAAATAGGCGATCAACAGCTGGCATCACATAAAAAGATGTTCAGAAGGTGAGGGATCTGAGTGGCCGAGCGGTTCTAGGCGCTTTAGTCTGGAACCGCACGACCGCTACGGTCGAATCCTGCCTCGGGCATGGATGTGTGTGATGCCCTTAGGTTAGTTAGGTTTAAGTAGTTCTAAGTTCTAGGGGACTGATGACCTAAGATGTTAAGTCCCATAGTGCTCAGAGCCATTTGAGGGATCTGATACTGCAAATCACAGTCATACCTGCAAACTTTGGGAAGGAGTCATATGTGAACTGTTCTGTCTAGGAACTGAACATGATAACAATTGTCGCTAAGTTTGTGGCACGACTGCTTCCAGACGACCACAGGCAGCATCGTTTGAAAATTTGCAGGTACCGTAAACAACCGCTTGAAGACGATCCAAACCATTTCAAAAGGTGCGCTGGTGACGAAAGTTGGACTATGACCCTGGCTGGAAGAATCCTCCTTCATCTCCGTCAAACAGTAGCTCGAGAAGTTAAGAATAGCGTTGTATCCTTGATGATCTGTTTCAACAGAGACAGGATGGTTCATAAACAGTCGGTACTCTCTTAGTCACAGGATCAGTAAAGGGTCATATCGCAATGCTTAATTCCTTTCAGGGAAGACACGGAATGAGAGCATCCACCGAGGTCGCGTGCGGATGAAGCCACCTCAGTAACTCAGGATACTTTTTAATGAAAGCAGTTAACCGTTAACAGTTAACCGCTGTTCACCTAAAGGAGCATAGGTGCGGCGAATTATTAATGCCGACAGTAGTATAAACTGCCTATGAGAATTGGACGTTCCGTGCTACGGACGCATCTCTCTGGAATAAGTAACCATAGATGTGTATTTGAGGACACGGTGTGAAGCGATTACAGAGATCGGACGTGTTTTATGTTAGAGAGATTTTGCTATTGTTGTGCGACGCTATTAAGCTCCATTGTGAATGTTTAGGTAGTCGGTGGCACAATAAACAAATTCAAGAAAATAATACGCATTCAAGGTGTGTATTTATCAATTTATAAAAGATTTGACAAACGTTCTTCAGATATCACGTGACGTAGATCGATCGGAGGTGCAAAGTGGAATGATAGTGCGAGCCTGCATCTTTTCACGGTCAATATTCTTGTAGAGAATATCTCAGAAGCAATAAACTTTTCGTTGATAAAGAAGTTAGACACATCAATCCATACGCATCATACAACATAGTACCTAGTTGCGCCGAACGATTTTCGTAGCAGAACAAGCATTTTAGAGATTTTAGGTGGAGCAGTGCAGAATTTTACTTGCACATTAGATAGAACGGTGTAATTAGTATAGTGCGATATACGTTACCGGCAGGTATTAACAGCGGCAGTAAAACACGAAGAATAACCAGTCCTCCAGCAGCGATAGCGTCACCCTACCCACGCCTATTGCTACCGCCATGCGGCAGCGCTGCTCAGTCGCTGCTAGAGTACTAGTTATTCTTCTTCTTTTACTATCCCCGTTAATACATATCGATAAAACGAATATCGCATTAGACTCACTTGGGACCACTCTATCGAACGGGAATTTAAAATTCTACTTCAAAAACTTCTATTTGTGATGAGAAACAAACCGACGCTTTTCGTCGACACTGAGCGCCACATGAAAGAAGTAATGAGCAGTACATGTTTGGAATGACTCCAGCTACACACTGGAGACATAAAATTGCAAATATTTTCAGAAACGCGAAAGAACATGCACTTGACGACTCTCAGGAGACAGGCGCTTTGTATTTAAATGACAACACTAGAAAATGGCACATAGGCCAAGTTATCTGATCCTGTAAAATAAATGACTGTGATCGTAATAAAGCGAAAACGGAAAGTAGAATTTTCTGCTAATATTTAAACTTTCCATTGTTGATGGAACGCAGGAAAACAGGCCATAAGTTGACATTAATTATAAATTTTCCTGTGACTGCACCGAGCGAGGTGGCGCAGTGGTTAGCACACTGGACTCGCATTCGGGAGGACGACGGTTCAATCCCGTCTCCGGCCATCCTGATTTAGGTTTTCCGTGATTTCCCTAAATCGCTTCAGGTAAATGCCGGGATGGTTCCTTTGAAAGGGCACGGCCGATTTCCTTCCCCATCCTTCCCTAACACGAGCTTGCGCTCCGTCTCTAATGACTTCGTTGTCGACGGGACGTTAAACACTAATATCCTCCTCCTCCTCCTCCTGTGACTGCAAAAAGGACCTTCAGTATCCTATTGTAACATCATCGATTTCAGGCATTATTTCAGTGAGAGGAAAATATATTCCTAATCTCAACTTGTGTATTAATAAATATGTGGCTGTGGCACCCAATAAGAGAAAACTTATTCATATTGCGCCCTTTAAACATTTCCCAAAACAGTATCACGTGATTAACTTGCGAGGAGTGTAAACAAGTGTTACATTCGGGTAAATAGTGTAGGTTCTAATTCCCTATACCAAAAACTGACAACAAAACCAAAGAAAGAGACGTAGTTACCCATAACAAAACTGACCAGTAGGAAAAGATGAAGTGGACAGATTACACTTATCGAAGCGTGTTTCGAACAAAGCTTAAATATTACCGTTACCTTAAAGGTATATTCTGCGTACAAGTTCTGACAAATTAAGCTCGTTATTGTATACCTCTCTTTCTTTTTACACGCTTTCGTCATCCGTCTGTCACACTGGGGAATTGAAGATAGTAATTTGCGTTCTTCTAAATTTTGTAACAAAAACATAACTGTACTCTTTGGTATTATTACTATATCCAACCTTTATTCCGCCGTTTCTACGTCCATCATATTCATCACTCGCATATGAAAAACTCTTGCAACTGAAAGATTATTTTTGTTTTCACCAGATACGTTTCGCCTATTCGTGCTAGGCATCGTCAGTGGAATCGGGCAAATAGAGCTCGAGGTTACAAACAAACACAGCAGAGGAAAGGAAATATCGTGATAACCTGACTACAGCAGTTGTTGAAAGTGACCACCATTTATCTCTTGTCACTTTTGGGCTCTGCCCACTCCGATAGCTGAGTGATCAGCGTGACGGACTGCCATCCTAAGGCACCCGGGTTAGATTCCCGGCTTGATCGGGGATTTTCTCCGCTCAGGAACTGGATGTTGTGTTGTCTTCATCATCATTTCACCCCCATCCGGCGCGCAGGTCGGCCAATGTGGCGTCGAATGTAATAAGACCTGCACCAAGGCGGCCGGACCTGCCCCGTAAGAGGCCTCCCGGCCAATTACGCCAAACGCTCATTTCTATTTACTTTTGGGCCGTGGTCAGCAAGTTGCTAAAGGCGAATCGGAGCTGGACTGCTGGAATTGTTGCAGTCTCATTCGAAATGTTCCGCTGCAGTCCTTAAAGACTACGAGGGTTGTTGCGTTACACATTAGACTTGGGGGCTCACCACACAAAGTAATCGCACAGCCGGCCGCCGTGACCGAGCGGTTCTTAGGCGCTTCAGTCTGGAACCGCGCGACCGCTACGGTCGCAGGTTCGAATCCTGCCTCGGGCATGGATGTGTGTGATGTCCTTAGGCTACTTAGGTTTAAGTAGTTCTGAGTTCTAAGGGACTGATGACCTCAGATATTAAGTTCCATAGTGCTCAGAGATATTTGAAGTAATAGCACACCGAGAGAGCAGGTGAGCTGGGTGGCTAGCTACGACCGGGACCAGACTGTCCTCTGATAACAACTCTGTCAGGGGTGAAGATTGTGTAAACGCGCTCCGAGATTCGGCCGGCTGTAGGGGCAGTTGCACCATCCTGTTTCACATAACGATAGGTCTTTTCCTCCACGGTAAATGCTGGCACAAATTCACAGACGATCATATCCACTCGTCCACGTCACTTCTGTTTGCCCCACCCTGTACTAGGGCTTGCTGTAAATTAGTGTGCCGGCCGCGGTGGTCTCGCGGTTCTAGGCGCTCAGTCCGGAACTGCGCGACTGCTACGGTCGCAGGTTCGAATCCTGCCTCTGGCATGGATGTGTGTGATGTCCTTAGGTTAGTTAGGTTTAAGTAGTTCTAAGTTCTAGGGAACTGATGACCACAGATGTTAAGTCCCATAGTGCTCAGAGCCATTTGAACCATTTTTTTGTTAATTAGTGCCTCCGAACTTTTTATGCGAAAACTCTAAAAGCTTTTTAAATAAAACAACGTTATTAACATTCTGCATCTTTATTCTCCAGAACTACATATTTATTTCTCATTATAGTCAACCGGTAACGAGAACATTTCTCCCCACGAGAGACCAATTTGTTGATACCGCCACTGTAGAATACAGAGTCCAAAAAAATGTACCCACTGTTTAAAAGTCCATAACTTGCAAACTAATTGACGGAGTTGTCTCATTTGTAGTGAAAGTGTAGCTTAAAGTCCAACTTAAAGATATCACTCTAGGTGTTCAAAATGGTCACCATTAACATCCACACACAAACGATGCCGCCGAACTGCAGCACGAACTACTGACTGCAACGTGTTCAGTTGGATATTTGCACATGAATGTACGATGGATTCTCGAAGTTCATCCAATGTGCGTGGATGTGTGTGGGATGAAGCACTTCCACTTTGCTGTCTTCAAAATTCGCCGAACACTTGAGCGACTTCATCCAATGTGCGTGGCTTTTGTCGATAAACGACGTCCTTTAGTGTTGCCCACAGGTGAAAGTCCAGAGGAGTTAGGTCTGGGGAACGTGGTGGATACTTCACAGCACCTCTACGGCCTGTCCATCTTCCTGGTAGATTTTCGTCGAGATACGCCCTAACACGATTTTGGTAGTGGGCTGGGGCACCATCTTGTTGAAAGTAAACTCTTTCGTCTCCATACAGGTCTCGGATGGCAGGTAAAATGGATGTCTGAAGCTTCTGAAGGTACACCTCACTGGTAACTGTACAGTAAAAGAAGAATGGCCCAATCAAGCCCCGGTAAGACAACCCACACCACACATTTACTCCTGGCAAATTCACGGCTTTGTCCACATGGACGTTCGGATTTTCGGCGGCCCATTAGATGCAATTGTGGCGATTTACTGTACCACTGAGTTTGAACTGTGCCTCGTTAGACCACACAATCGTCTCTGCAAACTCTTCATCGTTGCGCACCATGTTAGTAAACCAGTCGCAGTACTCCATTCTACGATCTGGGTCATCCTCGTTCATTGCGTGTAGCAATCGTGGGATGAAGCACTTCCACTTTTCTGTCTTCAAAATTCGCCGAACACTTGAGCGACTCACTCCAGTTACACAGGCACACTGTCTCACAGACTTCTGTGGTGAGCGAGTGAATTATTGTAACACACGACGGGAGTTAGCTGGACTTGTTACTGTTACAGGTCGTCCAGATCATTGTTTGTGTACATCTTTAACACAGCCTTCGGCTTCAAATTTGTCTCGAATGCCACGAATCGTTAAACGTGTCGGTGGCTCTGTTTGATACTCATTTCGCCATTGCCGTTGAACCTCATTAATGCTTTCGTACTTAAAATATCACTTCAAAACTGACTTCCTTTCATCGAATGTAAGCCTTGCGCCAGCCATGTTTACTCGAGTAACTAGGTGCAACTAAGAACAAAACACTGACTATCTGGCGACTGTCGTCAGACAAAACAAAACAACGCAATACAACGCTTGTGTGGCGATTGCCGGAACTAAAAACTATTACACTAGCAAAAATGAGAAAACTCGGTCAATTAGTTTGCCAGTTATGGACTTCTAAATAGTGGATACATTTTTTGGACCCCTCTGTATTTTACCTCGTTGTCGGAGCCACAACCTGGTCTCTGCTTGCACCACTTCGTCAGTATCGAAGTGAAGTCCTCGAAGGTGTTCTTTAAGGTCTGGAAACAGATGAAAACCGGATAGGACAAGTCGGGACTGTATGGAGGATGGTTGATGACAGTGAACCGAAGGTGTCGGACTGTTGCAGATGTCACAGCGCTCGTGTGTGATCCGGCATTGTCATGCTGAATCAGAGGCCGCCTCTTGTATGGAGGAACTCTTCGAATTCGAAACTCCATTAAGGCACGCTGTTGCTCAAGTTCCGACGTACAGTAGTTACATTACACACCGTGTTACACGTGAAGATTCGGAACCCTCTAGCGGCAGACAGCTGCAAATATCTAGGCATGGAGAATGTAGATGTAGAACGTTAATAACGTTTGCTTTATTCTAAAAGCTTTAAGAGTTTTCACATGAAAAATTCGGAGGCATTACTTTTCAGCACGCCCTCGTGTAAAAGAAATTGTTTATAGGTTGACTTACAGAGAAGACAACAGCAACCAGCGAGGTTTTACAATGTTGTTTTGTTGGGCGGGCAACCACAACCTAACTTCGACATTTTTCCAAAGAAAATTCAGCACTGTCTGTATCAATGATTTTTATTAAATCTGCGAACGGTTTCGCACCACTTGTCAGTGCATCCTCAGGCAATATACGCTATTTGTAACGTGGTAACGTTGAACATTGCCCTGTAGCCACTCCCCACCATTCACATCCAATATACCGTCATCTAGTGGAAGGGGTAGTTAAAATTTAAAAATCTTTTTTAAAAGTCAGGCCGTGTCCGCTGCCGCGCGGCTCCTCTCAGCTTGCACGGTCATTGCCGCTCCCATGATTTAAAAATTTTTTAAAAAAGATTTTTAAATTTTAACTACCGCTTTCACCAGATGACGGTATATTGGATGTGAATGGTGGGGAGTGGCTACAGGGCAATGTTCAACGTTAGCAAGTGTTTACAGTGCTATTTATTTGTTTAAATACCGCCGCTACCGGTTTCGAAACAACAGTTTCGTCTCCAGACGGCTACTTCATGTTAAGATACGTCTTACATTAGCTTTCACTTTTTGTTTTCCCAAATGATGAAAAAATGGTTCAAATGGCTCTGAGCACTATGGGACTTAACTTCTGAGGTCATCAGTCCGCTAGAACTTAGAACTACTTAAACCTAACTAACCTAAGGACATCACACACACCCATGCCCGAGGCAAGATTCGAACCTGTGACCGCAGCGGTCGCGCGGTTCCAGATTGTAGCACCTAGAACTGCTCGGCCACCCACCCGAATGATGAAGCTAACGTAAAATGTATCTTAACGTGAACTAGCCTTCTGAAGATGAACCTTTTGGTTCGAAACCGGTAACGACGCTATTTAAATAAATAAATACCAGTAAAAAGTGGCTGGTTGCTGTTGTCTTCTCTGTAGGAGTCAACCTATATTTTGCACGCAGCCACGGGCTGAGAATGTCAGTTTTCGACAAAATAGCAGAAATTGTTTAATTGTGCCTATTTTGGAAGGAGATGTGTAGTGTTTCCTGGCAGCGCATTTATATTATCTACCTATTTACAAACATTTGATTGTGATTGGTCGTTCACTTTTATCTTCCACTTTATCCATTTTTCTTTATATTTTAGACCACACATGATGCCTAGTATGAATAGGCGAAATATGTTTGATTAAAAAGAATATAAGCATTCAGTTGCAAAAGACGGAAATTTTCTTATTTCCGTGTTAAAGGTAACAGTGTAACGTATTACTATCTTTACGACGTTGCTCATCGTGCCACATACTTTATCTCGCATTTCTAGCTGCTTCTCTCACACAAATAATGATAAAAATTCAGGAATTCAGGATCGCCACCAGCCCAAGCGCTTCCTAACCATAAAAAAAGAGCTGGAAAATTATTAGTTTAATTACTTTAATAATTTAATTACAAGTATGCAAATTTCTTTAAGTAGCCATATAAATAGCACTCCATGTCGTGCACGAAGCAACTTGATTACTTCAGGATTGAAAATCGGAGTAAGTGAGTAAGATCAACACCACAGAATTTATCTTTCACGTAGATTATTTATTGTATCTAAGTATCTGGTTGCACATCCTGACTACACATAACTGCTGCCTGACTAGAAATATTTAAGTAAGAATTACGTGAGACTTTAACAGAGCACAATTTAACTACAGCAAGAAGAAACACAGAAAACGGGGGTGGGAGACAATGGTACTATTATCTCCTTTGCATTCATACCATAAAAATATCTCAGTGAGATTCGCATTACGATTCTACGCATGCACTATTCTGGACAGAGGTTTAACCAATGCACGACGTGGTGCGATAATTATTCAACATACTAGCTGCGTCTGCTGCTTGCAATCGGCCGAACTAGAGCACGTGGTGCATTCCGAATCAAATTATTGTGCTGCTTTGTAGAAAGCGCACGAAAGAACAGATATTCTTGCAGAAATTATAGCTCATTAAACAAGCAAACTGTTAAAATAAAGCCTATTGCGGTGCCGTGGTGGACCAGAAGGGTCATTAGTTACCAAACACGTGGCACAAAATCGACACACAAAGACAAAAGCAACTTCGACAAAATATAAGATTAAAAATCATACTCGCTTCGACACAGTATTACACTCACGAACGGTTGAAGTGATCCTAACCAGCTTTTCCTAATCAGATTTGCTGTTTGAAATTCTACTTCGTCGTTGTTCAAAATGAACAAAGTAACTTCCACACTTTTAACTCAAACATCCAAAAATCACCGATTTAAAACAATATAATTATGGCACACTCGAAAAAATAACTCGCTTCACACGCTTCAGTTAAGCTGAGGTTCTTATGTATTTCAACAGTTAAACATAACGAAGTCCTAACTCAACCTGCTTCCTATCACCTGAAACCTCCCTTAAGAGCTACAGTCCGCACTCACCAAGCGTTCACCGAAGAGTGCCGCTTTCTCTTTCGAGATTACCTAGCTCCCCGTGCAGCGGAAGCTACCAGAGGGGTAGCTCTCGGTCACCAACCTCACACACAAAAACAGCCTTCGACTAAGATGGGTAAACCTCTCTGTTCAGGTACTGAAAAACTAAGTTGGTCATCCTGTGCTCTCCTTCGAACGAGAAGCAACATCGTCTGCTCCCAGCAGACGATGACCAACTCAGTGTTTCCCCCACAACAAAACCGAAACCCCACATTAAAACACACACATAATATTCTATAGGCCTTGTTTGAGTGCTCAGTCTTTCTGGAAGATTTCATGAATTGAGATAAAATGAGGTAGTAAAGTGAATAAGTTGTACCGAATTCGACAAGCGTCTTATGAAACGGCTTCGTAGAGACGTTTCAACAGTACTTTTTACCTTAACATTGCTACACTTCTACAGTGTGGCTTACTGACGTGATGTGGGGAGTGACCATGAAATAATAGTAGGTCTTCTGCTAGTTACGGAGTTCATGTACGTACTGGTGGTAAAGGCAGTTTTCGGTAAACTGCGAAATTTGGACGTTGAACAATTAAAGGTTGTGGACATTGTGTGTGTCGTACTTCTGTGCAGTACCACGGCGGTAACAGAATACGAAACCTTCACGCAGGTTATTTCACGATCTTCAGAGCTGTTACCATTTTTTTTTATATTGCGCCATTTGCGCAATTCCCATAACGAGCTCCGGCAGCTGGGCTCCAGTGGCACCGCGGTCACTCCCAAGGAAATGTATTCAGCCGCCTTCGGCCGTCATTGGGCGAGCCGGTGCGATTTCTCCGTATTAAATTAGGCCCGGTCGTCCTTAGGCGTCGGCGCTTCCGCTGTTGACTCCGCGGCGGTCCGAAGGATGTACACTACTGGCCATTAAAACTGCTACACCACGAAGATGTGCTACAAACGCGAAATTTAACAGACAGGAAGAAGATGCTGTGATATGTAAATGATTAGCTTTTCAGAGCATTCACACAAGATTGGCACCGGTTGCGACACCTACAACGTATTGACGTGAGGAAAGTTTTCAACCTATTTCTCACACACAAACAGCAGTTGACCGGCGTTGCCTGGTGAAACGTTGTTGTGATGCCTCGTTTAAGGAGGAGAAATACGTACCATCACGTTTCCGACTTTGAAAAGGTCGGATTATAACCTATCGCGATTGCGGTTTATCGTATCGCGACATTACTGCTCGCGTTGGTCGAGATCCAATGAATGATAGCAGAATATGGAATCGGTGGGTTCAGGAGGGTAATACGGAACGCCGTGCTGGATCCCAACGGCCTCGTATCACTAGCAGTCGGGATGACAGTCATCTTATCCGTATGGCTGTAACGAATCGTGCAGCCACGTCTCGATCCCAAAGTCAACAGATGGGGACGTTTGCAAGACAACAATTAGTTCGACGACGTTTGCAGCAGCATGGACAATCAGGCCGGAGACCATGGCTGCGGTTACCCTCGACGCTGCATCACAGACAGGAGCGCCTGCGATGATGTACTCGACGACGAACCTGGGTGCAAGAATGGCAAAACGTCATTTTTTCGGATGAATGCAGGTTCTGTTTACAGCATCATGATGGTCGCATCCATGTTTGGCGACATCGCGGTGAACGCACATTGGAAGTGTGTATTCGTCATCACCATACGGGCGTATCATCCGGCGAGGTGGTATGGGGTGCCATTGGTTACACGTCTCGGTGACCTCTTGTTCGCATTGACGGCACTTTGAACAGTGGACGTTACATTTCAGATGTGTTACGACCCGTGGCTCTACCCTTCCTTCGATCCCTGCGAAACCCTACATTTCAGCAGGATAATGCACGACCGCATGTTGCAGGTTCTGTACGGGCCTCTCTGGATACAGAAAATGTTCGACTGCTGCCCTGGCCAGCACATTCTCCAGATCTCTCACCAACTGAACACGTCTGGTCAATGGTGGCCGAGCAAGTGGCTCGTCACAATACGCCAGTCACTACTCTTGATGAACTGTGGGTAGCTTGTACACGCCATCCAAGCTCTGTTTGACTCAATGCCCAGGCGTATCAAGGTCGTTATTACGGCCAGAGGTGGTTGTTCTGGGTACTGATTTCTCAGGATCTATCCACCTCAATTGCGTGAAAATGTAATCACATGTCTGTTCTAGTATAATATATCTGTTCAATGATATCCCCTTTTATCATCTGCATTTATTCTTGGTGTAGCAATTTTAATGGCCAGTAGTGTATTTAGGCGCGGCGCGGACCTAAAAAGAGATCCGGAGGACGCACCCTCTCCAGTTCCCGCGTCGCCGTGGGCTGGGTCGGTCCAGGCCGTCAACGCTGCGAGCTGACTGCTCGCTGGAGGTCGACCAGAGAGGCTGAGGAGAGCAGAGAGAGAGCAGATCACGCGACCCGGCAGTGAGTCTGGCTGCCTACGCGCTGACTCAGTGCACGGCAACACACGCAGCGTCGTGAGGACTACACGGCTACTACGCTTGTTGCACCTCGTCTTCCGCCACTGTGCGTGCCGGCAGCTGGCGGCCTCGCGCGCTACTCTGCATTCTTCGCGTCGTCGCTGTGTCTATTTCGCTCTCGCGTCGCCTTTGTTTGCCCATCGGAAGCGCCGTATTGCTCGCAACGTGCGTAGAGAAGCCACCGGACCCTTCACTGCCGTTTTCCAATGAGCTACTCTAAAACGGTCACACTGTTTCACGCTGCTTCCAGGCAACGAAAATTTGATTCTCCTTATTTCATTTTCAGGGTGGCCAGAAACAGTCTGAAATGCCTGTAACGGTTTTGCGTGATAGGTTGTGCTCAGAACTAACTGTAGAGAAAAAAATTCGGCTCGTTGCGCTGTTTATAATTAGCACTGACGTAAGTCAGCCAGATCATCGAGCGCGCAAATTCAAGCACTGCCACGCTCTAAAATGCGATAATGCACAGAAGTCTGTGGGTCCGTGAGACACCAGTTGTCGAAATGCAGATTACCAGTAAAAACGTGCCTTTTTCGGAAGTGGTAAATTTAAGCTCGGTGAACAAAAGCTACGTTTGTTCGGTTAGAGGAAAGCAAATGAGACGTTTAGCGACACTGTCTCTGGCAGGCAGCTTGAATTTGGTGGCGCAACGACCTATTTGACTAACTTCAATACTAATTAAATCGGGAACATGGTAAACTGAACTTGAATAAAACCGCAAACTGCTGTTATGTGAACAGTGTTGCATTCTGTACTTAGGAACTTTGGCGCCGTCTCCTATATGACACTACTAACCATCTGAAGATGCTGCTTTAAAAAATGGTTCAGATGGCTCTGAGCACTATGGGACTTAGCTTCTGAGGTCATCAGTCCCCTAGACTTAGAACTACTTAAACCTAACTGACCTAAGAGTGACTCTTCTTAGAGTCTGTGCTCTGAGCCTTTCCTGTGAGACCAGTAATACATTCCGACGCACCACTGCAGGTTTACTGTATCCCTTTGACCTTCACATTGACGATGAAACACAGAAATTGCATCGGAATTATATACAAAAGGCAAAATGCCGACTTAAGTACAAGAAGAGTGACTCTTCTTAGAGTCTGTGTTTGAGACTTTCCTGTGAGACCAGTATTAGATTCCTAAGCACCACTGCAGGTTTAATGTATCCCTTGCACCTTCACATGCCCGAGACAGGATTCGAACCTGCGACCGTAGCGGTCGCGAGGTTCCAGACTGTAGCGCCTAGAACCGCTCGGCCGCTTCGGCCGGCTGCTGCTTTAACAGAGAGGAATTGGTTGTCAATAAATCACATTTTAACAGTTATTTCTGATTTTATTCAAGTTCAATTTACCGTGCATTTCAACGGTTGTGGCTGACCCTATTGTAAGTCGGTATATATACATCGCAAATGGATCAACCTATCCAATTTTTTTCTTGACTTTAACTCTTGGTTTCGAGGGGCGAGGACGTCTTTCGTTTCCATTTAGATTTGTTAAGATGCCTAACGGTGACATCCCCACCACCTGGCTGTCATAACTACAGACTGGTAGCCTGTAACATGAAAAATAAATCTTTTACTCCCCACAACCAAGCAAATAAAAGCTGGACTGACACTAAGATGACGTCCAGGACTGGGAAGAGGACTTAGAGTATTCGGAGCAATGAGTTTCTGAAGACAGCCACAAGGAATGTAAGGAACCTATACAACAAAGAACAATAACAGAATCAAGAACTACCGATGGCTAAAATTTATGTAGGAGCGATTCATCTAAGGATGAATCTGGCTTTTTTTGATCTCCGGTTTGAATGATGTTCTCTGAGCCTAGTAGACTGACCTCCCAGTCTGCTCAATTATAGCACGACCGACACTCATAGCAAAAGATCTGAGCGTCTCCTTTAACACTGGTTCAAAAGCACGGGTCGTATGTAATTGCAAGTAGGTTGCATGAGAAGCCCACATATTTCAGAGTAACGTGTTCTCATTTGTTTACTGCATTCTGTAGGTCATTCGTAATAGCAAAGAACTTGCAGTGTAAGAGATTTCTTTCACAGTAGCGAAGATGAACACGTGCTCATACCTCTGTAGGTATGAATTTTAGAGCCCATGTTTAAGGAATATTATTGTTTTATTTAAGTCCATGCTACCACCTTTAATATGGAGTTCTTTTTTCACAACACTGTGTTTTCGGATTCCATTACGTTTTGTCACTTTCTGTAGCCAGTGTTGTGTATCAGTATTAAAGCTGACGTAACAGGCCACACTTCTGCTGGAGAATAGTGGCACAGCACTTCGTACTTGCCTTACTTACAACGGAAACTTAACACGGCACCCTCCTCAGATTTAGTGATAACATGGCGCAGTGAATAGTCCGTCAAAAACTGAACACAGATAAAGCATAAAAATAGGAAGAAGGAGCACTGAACTGAGAAAAAAGAAGCAAAATAGAAACAGTGACCGGTCCAAAGTCAAGATCTGCAACATTGAGCGCTTTTCAAGAATGACGGCATCGTGTTTGTGTAGTCATGGTGTAGGACTGCAAACCGCAAGATCCGTGTTCACACCTCTCTCGTGCCCCGTTTTTCCTGTTTTTCACAAAATTATGAACTTTCCGTCAGGTCACTGACGTGTCTGTACTCTTTCCGTAGTCTTGGCAATTGTCATATTATACATTGGTTATAGAATATGAGTCGTGTGGTAAGAATATAGTACCGTCGCAAGAAAACTCGATGAATAGTGAGAGTAGGCGAGAGGCCGCATAGACCTCTCACAGAAATGAAAACAGCAAATAAAAGGGGGTGAACTGTGTTACAACAAAGGAATTCAGGAGTCAGAACTGACAAAAAGGAATGCAAGAGTCATAACATATGATGCTTATCTTGTAAGTCCCTTCATAACACTTCACTGTTGCAAACGGACGTTACACAACGACACGGGCACAAATTTGAATACAGTGAACAGACACGTCAATGACCGGACAGACAGTTCATAATTTTGTGGGAAAGAATTGAGCACACGGGAGATTTGAACCTTTTTTTTTATAGGTGCAAAACACAACATACAGAAACTAAAGGTGCCATTCAATACAGCCAAACGTAAAAACGACTCCCAGCGCCGTCTAGATTTAAGGAGTTCACTAACAAAAGAAAATCGGGACCCTGCAACGGCCCAGTTGGCGTGTATCCAGGTAGGCTTCCCGCTAACTTCAAAACTATATATAGTTATCTGAGTGTATCAGGGATCTCCCCGTCCGCGATCTAACATTGTGATCACATAACCATCACTACATTGCTCTTCAGATTCGCTCGATGTTGCACATCTTGAGCTTGCACCGTTCACTGTTTTGATTTTGCTTATTCTTTCACAGTTGACACCTTCTTCCTGTTTCCACGTTTGATTTGTGTACAGTTTTTGATTGGCTACCCACTGGGCCATCTTATCACTAAATCTGAGGGGGATGCGATAGAGAGTTTATCTTGTTAGATGTCTGTCTGTGCAAGGTGGTGGGGAGCCAAGAAACAGCCGTTTCCCGTGGCACGCATTCAAACCGTACATGTTCTCGGGGAAGAAATTCGCGGTGACGCTAACAGATGGCGCGGCAGTCGTGAATCGGCGCTGCAAGCACGCTGCGCCGCAGGCTAAACGCGACGTCACCTGTTGCATTTGCCACGCACGTACGGTGTAGTGTGTACAAGCGAGCGACCTTGCACGCCGTTACCGACCACAATTATTAGGGAGCGCCTTTGTTCGGACAGCGGCGTTAAACCGTGTAACGACGCGAACGGCGCACTGTAGCGAAACTGCATACCGTTTGCCAACTCACGGTACCGTTCCTCCTACTCCGTGACTGCGACGGGAGTGGAATTTACTACGGAAATCCGCAAAGACAAGTTGGACTTCGAATTTTGCATGACGCACGACATCCGGAAAACGAAAACCGAATACCGGAAGTATTTTCTCCCTATCGTATTTACATTTGCTGTTACATCTAGAACCACAACTTGCAAACCATTGTGAAGTGCATGGCTGAGAGTACTTCCCACTGTACCCGTTCCAATCACGTATGAAGCGCGGAAAGAAAGACTGTTAAAGTGTGCGTATACTTTGTAATTAATCTAATCTTGTCCTCACGATCCCCACGTGAGTGATATGCAGTGAGCTGCTGTATACTCCTAAATTCATCATTTAAAGCTGGTTCTTGAAACTTTGTAAGTAGGCTTTCTCGGATAACTAACGTCTATCGTGGTCTGCCAGTTCAGTTTCTTCAGCATCCCTGTGACGCTCTTCTTCAGGTCAAACAAACCTGTGACCATTCGCGCTGCCCTTCTCTGTATACTTTCAACATCCCCTTCTAGTTCTATTCGGTACGGGCACCACACACATGAGCAGCATCCTGGAATGGGTTCCACGAGTGATTTGTAAGCTATCTCCTGTAGACTGGCTGCATTTCGCTAGTATTCTACCAATAAACCGAAGTCTGCCACCCGCTTTACACAAAACCGAGCCTGTGTTCCAGTTCATGTCCCTACAAAGAGTTTTATCCAGGTATTTGTGAGATGACCGATTCCAGTGGATTCGTTGACTGTCGTCATAGGTTACCATGTCTTTTCGTTTAGAGAAATGGACAGTTCTACATTTCTGAACATTTAAAGCACATTGCCTATCTTGGCACCGCTTTGAAATCTTATCAAGAACCGACTGAGTAATTGTGTAGCCTTTTTTTTCAGACAGTACGTGTTATTCCTGAACTTAATTTGCTAGCCATGTCAAATATAGGGTTTACGGGCATCTGATGTTTCACGTGAATTGTGTGTGGAAATCAACTGTTCGATTTCGTCGGCACAAAAAAAGATGATAATGACTGGTTTGTGGGGCGCTCAACTGCGCCGTCTTCAGCGCCCGTACGAAGTCCCAGTTTTTACGAAGTGAAATTTTTACACAGTAAAATCTAGCCACTGTCACGAATGATGATGATAAAGATGATGAAATGATGAGGACAACACAAACACCCATTCCCCGGTCAGAGAGAATCCCCAACCCGGCTGTAAATCGAACCCGGGACCCTGTAATCCAGAGGCAGCAATGAGCACGAGCTGCGGACGTCGGCACGAAGAAGGGAGATTATCAGTGCTTTTGTACTATTTATTATAAGACAAGAGTACGATTTCCTTATGGATGTCAGTAAAATCGCAGGGTAGGGTTGCTTGACTAAGAACAGATATTTCAGTATTTTAACCAATTAATCTGTTCCAAATGGTTTTATTAACGTTGTTCCTTGACATGGTTAAATTGGAGATAAGCGATCTGTAATTCTTTATATTTATTGCACTGAGAAAAAAATCCACTATTGGTCAAAAATGGTTGAAATGGCTCTAAGCACTATGGGACTTTAACATCTGAGGCCATCAGTCCCCTAGACTTCGAATGACTTAAACCTAACTAACCTAAGGACATCACACACATCCATGCCCGAGGCAGGATTAGAACCTGCGACCGTAGCAGTAGCGCAGTTCCAGACTGAAGCGCCTAGAACCGCTCGGCTACACTATTGGTCAAGATCACAGTTTTTAGTTTTATTGATGACTAGTTTTGGCTAAAGTTGTTAGCCATATCAAGGATAATAATTTCTTTCTGTGTACAGTCAACAACTGGTACGACACGTCGCCATAAATTTTATTCGAGCTGCACAGCACGACCTTATTTCACAGCTCGAAAAAACAATGTAAAATCAACCGAGTTTAAGATATCGCCGGCCGGTGTTGCCGTGCGGTTAAGGCGCTTCAGTCTGGAACCGCGTGACCGCTACGGTCGCAGGTTCGAATCCTGCCTCGGGCATGGATGTGTGTGATGTCCTTTGGTTAGTTAGGTTTAAATAGTTCTAAGTTCTAGGGGACTGATGACCATAGATCTTAAGTCCCATAGTGCTCAGAGCCATTTGAACCATTTTTTTAAGATATCGTCGCATCCAGTGGGCAAAAACATTATATCACATAATCTCTACATGTGTACAGCGAGATAACAATTAAGCCGCTAAATTACTGTATTGTTTTCTGTTGCGACATCTCTTGAGTACTACTTCTTTCTTCTTCTTTATCGTCGCTTTGTCCCACGTCACGTAGGATCGGCGTTGCTCTTCTGGATCCTTCTCCTCCATAGTACTCTATCCATTGCCTCTTCCTTCTTCCATCCTTTCTTCCTTAGGTCCCCGGATATCTTACCCTTCCACCTCGTCTTCGGTCTTCCTCTACTTCTCGCTCCTTCAATCTCTATATCTTCAACTCTGTTTCCGATATACTCTTCCACTTTTCTCTGTGAGTGTCCGTACCACCTTAGTCTGCTCTCTTCTATTTTTTTCCCCAGCTCCTCTAACAAATTCATTTCTAATCCTGTCCTTCCTTATTGCCCCACACATCCACCTCAGCATCCTCATTTCCGCCACTTCCCTCTTCCATTCCTGGGCTACTGTGATTGGCCATGTCTTTGCTCCGTATATCATAGCTGGCCTTACCACCGACTCGTACCTTTCCCTTTCAACTCAGTGCTCACTTTCTTGTCACACAACACTCCACTCTTTTTCCTCCAGTTGTTCCAACCGCAAATTATTCGGTGTTGTATCTCGTTTTCAGTCCTCCGTCCCTCTGTGTGTACGACCCCGGGTATTTAAATTTGCAGACCGATTTCAGCTCATCATCCTGGATCTTGCAAGACCTCATCTACACATCCTTCAGTGCTAAATACTCTGACTTTGTCCTGCTAATTTTCATCCCTCTTTCTTCTAGTGCCTTCCTCCAATCCTCCAGCTTTCCCTCAAGTGTCGATGCTCTGCTCACAAAGAACCAAATCATTCGCAACCATCATATTCCACGGCGCTTCCTTCTTCACACCTTTCACCAGCACATCCATAATCAGGTCAAAGAGGCAGGGACTAAGCGTAGACCCTTGATGTAACCCTACTTTCACTGGAAACTCCTTTGTCATGCCCACACTACTTCTCACCTGTGTCATTGCTCATCTGTACATTTCTTTCACTACCCTCACATACTTCTCTGGCACGCGCTGCTCTCTCATGCTTCTCCATTTTTCGTCCCTTGGGACTCTGTCATATGCTTTCTCCAAATCAATTAAAGCCATATGTAGATCGGCTTGTAGCTCCCCGTGTCTCTCCACTATCCGCCTTAAAGCATGTATTGCATCAGTCGTTCCTCTTCCAGGCATGAACGTAAACTGTTCTTCACACACCACAGTCTCCTTGCGTAATCTTGCTTCTATAACGCTTTCCCAAATTTTCATTATGTGTGCCATCAGTTTAATACCTCTATGGTTACTCAAGCCCTGCACATCACCTTTCCCCTTAAATATTGGGATCAATACACTAGTTCTCCACTCGTCTGGCATCTCCTCCTGTCGCCAAATCTTCTTCATTAAATCACAAAGGAGCTCAATTCCCTTTTTACCGAGACACTTCCATACCTCAACGGGGATCTTGTCGGGGCCAACTGCCTTCCCATTTTTCATCTTTTCAACTGCCCATTCGATTTCATCTATACTTATATCCATCGTTAATCCTTCGATTGCCCCTCCTTCCTCAGTTTTCACTCTTACATTTTCTTCATTCATCAATTTCTCAAACTAATTCAACCACCTTTGGATTATTTTTCCATGGTCATGCAGAATTATTCCTGTTTCATCTTGCATCTATTTTATTGCTGTTAAATCCTTAGAAGCTTTATCTCTTGAACTGCCTAGCCGTATCAGTTGTCTCATATCCTGATTTTTCTGTAGTTGTTCGTATGCCTCCCTTACTGATTCAGCTTTAGCCTTGGCTCGTTTTGCCTTCTTCTTTGCACTTTTGTATGCTTGCCCATCCTCAGCACTTCCGGACATATCCCACTTCCTCTTAGCGTCTTTTTTTTTTCCCTTCACAACCTTCTGCACCTCTTCATTCCACCACCATGCTTCCTTATCTTTTGGCACCCCTCTCCCAGATGTTAACCCAAACACTTCCTCCCCGGTCTTCCTTATGACAGCACCATTTATTTTCCGCCACTTCTGCACACTCTCTGCCAATTTTACCTTTCCCAGTACTTTTTCACTAAACTACTCTCTCAAATTTTTATTCTTTAATCTCCACCACTTTCTTTCACATTGATTTATGTGCCTCTGTCTTTTACATACTTTCATCTCACTGCATCATGTCTACCATCTCTCTTCCCTTTCCCGTCATCGTTCCGACGTTTAGAGTTCCCACTCTGATCTTTAACACCTTTGGATCCTTCGTAAAACGTCTCCCCGGAGATCCGAATGGGAGACTATTACTCCGGAACATTTATCTTGATAAGCATCCATCATTCCTCCTGTTTTGGCAATGTTTTTACAGCCGGATGCCCACCTACATCTACATCCATACTCCGCAAGCCACCTGACGGTGTGTGGCGGAGGGTACCCTGAGTACCTCTATCGGTTCTCCCTTCTATTCCAGTCTCGTATTGTTCGTGGAAAGAAGTATTGTCGGTATGTCTCTGTGTGGGCTCTAATCTCTCTGATTTTATCCTCACGATCTCTTCGCGAGATATACGTAGGAGGGAGCAATATACTGCTTGGCTCCTCGGTGAACGTATGTTCTCGAAACTTCAACAAAAGCCCGTACCGAGCTACTGAGCGTCTCTCTTGCAGAGTCTTCCACTGGAGTTTATCATCTCCGTAACGCTTTCACGATTACTAAATGACCCTGTAACGAAGCGCGCTGCTCTCCGTTGGATCTTCCTGCCGCCAACCCCCTTCCCTTGTTAGAGGGGTGAAGACTTGCTAGTTTTGGCCCGCCCTGGGTATTTTATTTCCCTAGTACCCGCCATATCTGGTGAGCGTTTCCCTATCAGTGAGAAGAAATGAAAACTTTGAGGTTTGCCGATGACTTTTGAATTCTCTCAGATACGGTAAAGTACTTGGAAAAACAGTTGAAAGAAGCGGATAGAATGTTGAAAACAGACTGTAAGCTGACGTCAACAAAGGTAGTGGAATGTAATCAAATTAAATCATATGATGCTAAAGGAATGTGAGACTGAAAGCATTAGCCTACGGTCACTATTTGAGTAGCACAGTATCTGCCGACAGCAGATGTAGACAAGCTGTAAAATACAGACTTGAATCGAAAGAAATTTAAATGTTAGGATGGGATTTCTGAAAGTATAAATCTGGAGTGAGGCCTTATACGTGAATGAAGCATGGTGATCAACAGTACAGACAGCCGGCCGAAGTGGCCGTGCGGTTAAAGGCGCTGCAGTCTGGAACCGCAAGACCGCTACGGTCGCAGGTTCGAATCCTGCCTCGGGCATGGATGTTTGTGATGTTCTTAGGTTAGTTAGGTTTAACTAGTTCTAAGTTCTAGGGGACTAATGACCTCAGCAGTTGAGCCCCATAGTGCTCAGAGCCATTTGAACCATTTGAACAGTACAGACAAGAAGACATACAAGATTTGGAAATGTAGTTTTACAGAATAATGCCGAAGGTTATATTGTTAGATCGGTTAACTAATGAAGATGTGTATCGAATCGGGCAGAAAATAAATTTGTGACGCAACTTACCTAAAAGAAGTGATCAGTTTTTAGGAGACGTTCAAAGCTACCAGGGACTAATTAACGTATGTGAGGGACGAAGGAGTAAGAACGCGGCGCACATAAAAAAAATATATATGTTAATGAAAAAAAGAAAATAGCGAGCTCGTGGATTCTTATTTGTTCTTTCCCGTGTAGCTTCTTTGCATGGAGAGAAACTGAAATGTGAGAACAATTATTCCTCGCTTCCGTTGCTACGTCGCAGATAAAACTGGGAACATAAAAATCTGGGTTAATTAGTTCACACACAGAAATAACGAAGAAGAAATTTCCTTACCTTTCCTTTACCTTTGTTTTGCTTTGAGTACGTGAATTATCTGAGTCCCAGACATGCACAAATAAATAAGTTTGCAGTCTTTCCCGCTGTGTTACTCTGATAATTATCCCTCTTGTAATGTCGGCTAATTGCACATGGCGCAGTTAAAAAGAAAAGCGTGTAATTCAGTGAGCCGGTGAACGAGAACTAGTCTTCGTCTCCGTACACAGGAAGACAACTGAGCCCTCAAAGCGTAAAAAATACATCGTTGCCTGTTACAGATCGTAGGGGACAACATCTTTAAATATGTGGTAGTAAAATGAACTCGCTATGTTGGCGGCGTAAAAATGAAACAGATACCACAGGCGGATGCTGAAGGCCAAAGCCTGAGTTCAATAACCAGATTCAAATGAATGTAGAATACAGTGCTTATGCGGAGATGGGAGTCTTGTACAGTACGGACGAGTGTGAAAAACTGCATCAAACCGGTCTCCACACAGAATAATACTAATGCAACTACTTTTCATGAATCTTCTTCTGATAAAGTTAATATTTTCGATTTTTACCAGTTATTTCCTCTTATAGAAAGCCCCCTTTCCTTGTGAAATCCTTTGTACTAGGCAGAAATAATGAGAAAGATAAATCTGATACATATGCTTTGATACTCTTAACGAATACTTTCTTATTTCGAGAATAGTAGTGTGTGTTAGTAAACGTTGCAGGCATGTCAGAACGATGTCGACGGGCCCAATTTATGCAAGAGAACAAAATCACTGACGTCGTATTTTCCCAAGGAACTACCAAACACGTTTAATTTGGAGTGTCAGCTTCTGATGAGTTTTGGTGCCAGTGGTACAAGGAAGGTACTCAAGGTCGTCGTCCTGATTTCAAATGGCTGAGACGTACTGATTGAGGATCCCTAAATCATACGTGCAGGCAATGCTAATAGGAGGGCAATCTCAGAGCAAGTTAGCACCAGTGTTGAAGTAACTCACGGGAATGGAGTGGGATAACGTGCTCGACGAGTGAACGACCAGCCGTTTTCCAAGCGCAAATACACCGTGACATCAGCTATAACAACCACGAAACCAAAAACCTATTAACGCCGCCACATAACCAAAGACGACCACCGTCGGATGTCATCGATAGTGAAATAGTAACAACGGGTGAGACAACGGCGTTAATTCCGCTTCTCTGTTGTTTGACCAGACAGAGCAGGATTCCAAGCAAAATATAAGCAAAAACCTCCGTCTCTATTGTATGATCACTTGCAAGCTACATCTAAACAGCCTTATTAATGACGATAAGTTATTCTAGTAAGTGGAATTACACACTAATATGCGTTGTTATATTTCGATACCAACGCAATATTGTGCAATAGTAGATTTCCCTGTAAGTTATAAACGTGTCTGACGATGAAATGAACACCATGGTTTATGTCCAAGGTCGATTAAAAGAGTGGACAATAATATTGGCACAAAAATCGCCCCGAAAACATCACACAAACACCTGCAGCTTGAACTAAGTTCTCTGCGCACTGCTGTTTAAACGGTTCGCTGGGCCGTCGGTACACTCAGTACATTGAAGGAGGCTAAAATCTTGTTTCGTTGGTCAATCATCGTCCAATTTCTGTTTTGTTTGCTCCACTGTAGATGTGCAGCTATAGCTCTCTCTCTCTCTCTCTATTCGTTTAGTCGGTTCCGACTCTTCGTGACCCCATGAACCAAATCACGCCACTTTTTCCTGTCTTGCACTTTCTCCCGTAGACCTTCCAGGTTGGAACACATTGCTTCTGTGATGCCATCGATCCATCTCATCCTCTGACGTCCTCTTCTTCTAGTTCCTTCAATCTTCCCCAGCATTAATGTTTTTTCCAGCGAGGCATGCCTTCGCATTGTGTGTCCAAAGTAGGTCAGCTTTTGTTTTAAGATTAGACCTTCCAGGGAGAAATCTGGTTTAATTTGCTCCAATATTGGTCTGTTGGTTCTCTTTGCAGTCCATGGAACTCTAAGAAGTTTCCTCCAACACCACAATTCGAAGGAGTCAATTCTTCGCCGTTCAGCCTTTCTAATGGTCCAGGCTATAGCTACTGCTGTCTGAAATGGCGTTTCGTGAGGCATTCGACTGCAAATGTACCTTACATGCCGTTCCCTTCTAAATGTCCGCCTGGTATCTGCTAGAGATCAACCTGCACTCACTGACCGCAGCAGCTCCTATCGGGTTTGATACCGACTGTCACTGACAAGACGTGACACTTATGTCCAGTCCCTCTCGGTTCCTTTTTGCGACCACTGGTCTTACGCTGGTCTTACGCGGTGTTAAATGGCAGCTACAGTATCCCGTCGGTCATACTGGACTAATAAAAAATCGAGAAAAGTTCAGAGAATGGTTTGAATGCTTCTGATGTTAATATTTTAGCGAGATTACTTACCACAGCCGTCGATTACTTATAGAACTACGTTTTCAATAATCAGCCCTACAAATAAACCTTAATTTCCCACTTGTTTCGTTCTCACAGACCGTCCTCACAGGAAGAAAAAACAAAAACATCACAGGGAAAAGCAATTCATCTTTCTCTTAAAGAGAGGTCGCTAAAGGCCAATGATGTTTACGACGTTGGAAGCCGCACATATTAACTACCACGCGAGCACAATATTGGCTGCTAATGACAACAGGGGGAGGGACTGGAGGTATCCAGTGGTCATACAGCGTGAGGCTACAGAGCGTAATTGAAATGCTTGGTAGACGATTGAGTCGAAACAGTGTTACAGTGTTAGTGGTGTTGATAAAAAGTAGATCAATGGCAACGATAAGCAAAACAAACATTGAATTGTATCTGTAACAGTTGCCGAAGTTGACATTTCGTCAGAAAGTTCAAAAATGGCTCTAAGCATAACATCTGAGGTCATCAGTCCCCTAGATTTAGAGCTACTTAAACCTAACTAACCTAAGGACATCAAACACATCCATGCCCTAGGCAGGATTCGAACCTGCGACAGTAGCAGTAGCGCGGTTCCGGACTGAAGCGCCTGGAACCGCTCGGCCACAGTGGCCGGCTCGTCAGAAAGGAACCCAACAAATTTCACAGAGTGAGAAAGAAGTGGCAGATAAAATATTAGTGTTTGGGCAAGATGAGTCCGTGGGACGTGAGGTGTCGTATACACTCGACTGTGTGGACAATGTACATGACGACGATACGTGCTTATGAAGTGAAAGTGGTACTGAAACAGGTTTTGAGCCATGTAGTTCAACATCACACAAAAGATCGTCCACAGCATTGTAAAAAGCAATTACGAACAGATTTCGAATAAATACACGGCAATATGAAGATGTAGAGCGCAAGAAAAACTATGGATATTCAAGGGTGGCGCACTTGCTACAAAACATGCTGTTTGTGCGTTTCAAGGATACTCAATACAATTTACAGAATGTGCATGATAGTGACCTAGTACGTTATGCCCATCAAACTGCGCGTGAAGTAGATTACAGTGATTTAAAGGGAAGCAATAGGTGGTTGCATAACTTAAAACAGTGCTACAGCATCGGAAGACATAAGGTATCGAAATTTCAAACAAACCAGCAACTTGACGATGCACTGCAAACTGCGGAATCGGTCAGAAAATTTGTAGATAACATAAACAAACTTATAACATCGTTCAGTAAGGAGTTTGCTTTCAACTCCGACCAATCGAGATTTGAAGAGGAAATGCATATGCAAGGAACTCTGGAGATTAGAGGCACCAAGAATGTTGTATCACCATGAACTAACATCAACGCCTTAACGCATTCGTATGCAGTTATCCGACTGTTAATCTGGATGGTAAATTGTCTGGAAAGTTATTTATTGTGCTGCCAGAAGTTGGAGGTGCTCTGCCCCCGACGATTCTTTCTCGTGTGTGGGGTCTTGCAAGGGCAGTAGGGAGTATTTACGTCACTGCAAGCAAGAGTGGGAAAATGATCGTAATAGAATTACAACTGCTTTTGGCCAAGAGCTTGTCAAAATAACTTGCTTTTGCCTGATTCCTAGTCTGCGTATAAAAATCATACTCCTTTAGAGCAAACTATCCTTCCTGAAAAGCGTGTGACATTGCAGTTCATACCACCTGGAACCACTGGACAAATTCAATCTCTGTATGTTCGTTTTCTCTGTGCCCATAAAACATTATCGCGCTATCTGCATCTACGCCTCAAAGGATAACCAGTTTTACGATAAGCCCCACCACAGACTGTTTCCCATTTGGTTGCGTGCTATCATATTCCATCACATCTCATCACCCCCTAGACCAATATCGTTCTACGTATATGCATTCTTTAAGAGTGGATACCTTGCTGAACGTCATGCACAGTTTCTAACTCCCAACGAGTTCGCCTTCGGTCTTGATGGTGGGAACTTTCGTGATAATTGTGGCGCGCCATTTTTCATTCGGTGTTCATGGTGCAAGTTAATTGTTTTGAACATTTCTTGAATGACGACTATGTCCATTTTGTGAAGTGTAATACATATGTCCCATAGAAAGTTGATCTCTCATCTCTGCACCACTCAGACGCTCATTTTGTCGCCCTAGTGATGCACATGGTGAATCATTAGCTGCTAACATTTTTTCTGTCTTAATTGTTAACAATACACTTTCAAATGAGCCTTACTAAATATTGAACTTGTGACCTCTCACTCAAGGGATTCCTTGCTAGATGTTTCGAGTTTCTTTACGTTTGATCGTGCATTATTGTAAGACCAATTCGATGCTGTTTAAGGTCATGATATATAATAGATGGTCGTGTATACTTATTGTAACGTTGAGGACATTCGAAGCATCTAAGAGATAGATGAATTGCTTTTCCATCTGATAGTTTCGCCTTTTCTTCCTGTTATAATGGTCTGAGGCAATGAAACCTGTAAGAACTATTGGTTTATTTGCACACAAATGATGGTTAAAAATGCGCTTACAAATGAAGGCGTTACATAATGTCACGTAGGAGGCTAGCGACCATTCTAATTACCATACGTAGATCTGTAGTTAAGCTGGCTAGGGTGCATAAAAAGTCATACAGCAGGTGAAGTATAACTTTATTGCTCACAAAATATGCATGAGGCGTTTCGGAATTATTTCCATCTTCAGAAATCCAAGTGCAAAGGCAGCACAAGGACAAGAGCGTTACCAGTTGTGTTCGTAACATGAGATGACATATAGTTTATTTGAGCTTCAGAAGTTCTACATAGACACCCCGTCCCTGCCCCCACTTGAGTTCGACGCATAGAACGTTCACTACGATCGTGTCAAACTGTCAGAAAATTTCTTCATTGAGATGTTATTCAACTCGCGGGTCACAATGATTTGAATATCTGGTATGTAGTTAAAGCGTTGATCCTTCATGTGAATGTCTGCATTTTGTCGTTTTGTGGTAGGTTCTTAATTACAAAACCAAGTCTCGTCACCCATGGTGATTTTTTCCAGAAAATAATTGTCGGTGTTTTGAATTTCAGTAGAGTCGCGGCAGGCGTCCAAGCGTCGTTGTTTCAGTTCGGGGACCAAGATGTGCAGGACATAACTTTGCACATACTTTTCTCTTCTTTAAAACATTCTGGAGAATGTCTTGAACACTTGATTTTGAGATCATGCTCCACTGGGATTTGTGATGGAACGACTCCATTACTCAACACTGCTTTTTTTTTTTGGTAGGGTTTAAGGGCCCTCAACTGCTGAGGTCATTAGCGCCCAGTCACTGGTGTTAGAGCACAAGGAACCTGCTAAAACTCAAGGGGATGGGGGGACATCAAAAGGACCTGACAAAGATGCAGATGAAATAAGTAAAAAGGTTAAATGTCTTTGGTCAAGCCAGTTAAAGTTATAAAACGCAGAAGACGAGCAGCTGCTCGAGCGTCATCAGCTAAAACATCCGGTAAGGTAGATGGCAGGGACAGGACAACACGAAATTGACTAAAACGGGGACACGACAATAAAACATGGCGCACCGTTAATGCCTGACCACAAGGGCACTGCGGGGCTGGGTCACCAGAGAGCAGGTAGCGGTGGCTAAACCGGCAATGCCCAATCCGCAACCTGGTCAGAAGGACCTCCTCGCGCCGAGATGGTCGGGAGGAAGTTGTCCAAGCAGTTGGGAGCGGTTTTACTGCCTGGAGCTTGTTTCCTTGGAGGGATGACCAAGCATCCCACCACAAGGACACAAGCCTCTTACATACATCCCCACAAACGTCAGATGACGGGACACAATGGGAGGCTGGCCGAGGCTGGAGGACTGCAGCCTTGGCTGC
The DNA here is from genome assembly GCF_023864345.2 of Schistocerca serialis cubense. Lineage (NCBI taxonomy): Eukaryota > Metazoa > Arthropoda > Insecta > Orthoptera > Acrididae > Schistocerca > Schistocerca serialis. Next base: position 216,565,852 of record NC_064639.1, on the reverse strand, counting down.
AGCATCCGCAGCCTCATTCCCAGGCACTCCTATATGTCCGGGGACCCACAGAAAGCTGACAGAACCGCCATTATCAGCGAAAAAATGGAGGGACTGCTGTATTCGTTGAATCAAGGGATGGACCGGATAGGGAGCCCCAAGGCTCTGAAGAGCACTGAGTGAGTCAGTGCAGAGGACATACGATGAATGGCGGTGGCGGCGGGCATACTGAATGGCCTGATGGAGAGCAAAAAGCTCGGCCGTAAAGCTGGAACATTGGTCAAGGAGCCGGTATTTAAAGGTGGCGGTCCCGACGACAAAGGCACAGCCGACACCATCGTCAGTTTTGGAGCCATCGGTGTAAATAAAGGTGTGACCAGCAAGTCGAGCACGAAGTTCGACAAACCGTGAGCAATACACTGCAGCCGGAGTACCCTCCTTCGGGAGTGAGCTGAGGTCGAAATAAATACGAACCGGAGCCTGGAGCCAAGGTGGTGTCGGGCTCTCACCCTCTCTGAAGGTGGTAGGGAGGGCAAAATCCAATTGTCGAAGCAGGCGACGGAAGCGGACTCCGGGGGGCAGCAGGGCAGACACATATAACCCGTACTGACGGTCGAGAGAATCGGCGAAGAAGGACTTGTAAGAGGGGTGTTCGGGCATAGACAACAGCCGGCAGGCATACCGACACAGCAGTATGTCGCGCCGGTAGGTCAACGGTAACTCGGCAGCTTCAGCGTAAAGACTCTCGACAGGACTAGTGTAGAAGGCTCCGGTCGCAAGACGTATCCCCCGATGGTGGATGGAGTTGAGCCGGCGTAAGAGGGATGGTCGAGCGGACGAGTAGACGAAGCTCCCATAATCCAGCTTCGATCGGACTATGGACCGATACAAGCGAAGCAGGACAGTGCGATCCGCTCCCCAAGATGAACCGCTAAGAACTCTGAGGACATTAAGGGAACGTGTACAACGGGCCGCCAAATAAGAGACATGTGGAGACCAACACAGTTTCCGGTCCAACGTGAGCCCTAGAAACTTAGTTGTGTCCACGAATGGGAGAACAACGGGACCGAGATGTAAGGATGGCGGAAGGAACGCTTTATATTGCCAAAAGTTGATACAAACCGTCTTCTCTTCAGAGAACCGGAAGCCATTTGCCACGCTCCATGAGTAGAGGCTGTCTAGACAACGCTGGAGGCAGCGCTCCAGGAGGCATGTTCTCTGGGCACTGCAGTAGATCGCGAAGTCATCGACAAAGAGAGAGCCTGAGACATTAGGTGGAATGCAATCCATAATTGGATTGATCGCGATGGCAAAAAGGGCTACGCTCAAGACGGAGCCCTGAGGCACTCCGTTCTCCTGGAGGAAGACGTCGGACAATACGGAACCCACACGTACCCTAAACTTTCGATCCGTTAAAAAGGAATCAATAAAAAGGGGCAGACGACCGCGTAGGCCCCACTTGTGCATAGTGCGGAGGATACCTCCTCTCCAACAGGTATCATAAGCCTTCTCCAAGTCGAAGAACACGGCTACCGTTTGGCGCCTTCGCAAAAAGTTGTTCATGATGAATGTCGACAAGGTCACAAGGTGGTCAACAGCGGAGCGGCGGCGACGAAAGCCGCATTGGACATTAGTAAGTAGTCGTCGAGATTCAAGAATCCAAACTAACCGAGCATTAACCATGCGCTCCATCACCTTACAGACACAGCTTGTAAGAGAAATGGGGCGGTAACTAGAAGGAAGGTGTCTATCCTTCCCGGGTTTGGGTATAGGAACAACAACGGCGTCACGCCAACGCATGGGGACCTGACCTTCGGTCCAGACGCGATTGTAGGTACGAAGAAGGAAGCTTTTGCCCGCCGGAGAAAGGTGTGCCAGCATCTGAACGTGAATGGCATCTGGCCCCGGAGCAGAGGACCGGGACAGTGCAAGCGCACGTTCGAGTTCCCGCATAGTAAAGGGGGCATTGTAAGTCTCCAGATTCAGCGAGTGGAAGGAAGGTCGCCGAGCCTCGTCTGCCTCTTTCCTGGGAAGGAAGGCAGGATGGTAATGGGCGGAGCTTGAAACCTCCGCGAAAAAGCGGCCAAAGGCGTTGGAGACAGCCACAGGATCAACAAGGACCTCAGTACCTGAGGTCAGGCCAGGTACTGAGGAGTGGGCCTTAATGCCCGACAGCCGGCGCAGGCTACCCCAAACAACGGAAGAGGGAGTAAAACTGGTAAAGGAGCTTTTTTGCTGTCTTTGATGACTCTACGGCATTGCGCTCGGAGTCGTTTGTATTCAATACAATTCGCCAACGTAGGATGGCGGCGAAAGATGCGTAAAGCACGTCGTCGAGCACGGATAGCGTCCCTACAAGCCTCGTTCCACCAGGGGACGGAAACGCGACGTGAAGAAGAAGTAGTACGAGGTATGGAACGTTCGGCAGCATTGATAATAACAGCCGTGAGGTATTCTACCTGACTGTCACAACTGGAAAAATCGCGGTCCGGAAAGGTCGCCAGGGAGGAGTAAAGTCCCCAGTCAGCTTTCAGTATGTTCCAGCGCGAAGGACGTGGGGATGGGGTGTGGTGCAGGAGACGAACGACACAGGGGAAGTGGTCGCTCGAATAGGTGTCAGAAAGGACATACCACTCGAACCGATGGGCAAGAGTGGTAGAACAGATCGAGAGGTCCAAGTGGGAGTAGGTATGAGTAGAGTCCGAGAGGAAAGTCGGGGCGCCGGTATTGAGGCAGACAAGATTGAGATGGTTGAAGACATCCGCCAAGAGTGAGCCTCTTTGACAGGATGCAGGAGAGCCCCAAAGGGGATGATGGGCATTGAAGTCGCCAAACAATAAGAACGGCGGGGGAAGCTGATCGATCAGGTGCATCATGTCAGCCCGACTAACAGCAGATGACGGTGGAGTGTAGACGGTACAAACTGAAAAAGTAAAAGCAGAAAGAGTAATGCGGATAGCTATTGCTTGGAGTGGGGTGGTCAGTGGGATGGGATGGTAATAGACATCGTCCCGAACGAGCAACATGACCCCACCATGAGCTGGGATACCGTCCACAGGGGCGAGGTCATACCGCTCCGAGGTATAGTGGGAAAAGGCAATACGGTCAGTCGGGCGCAACTTGGTTTCCTGGAGACCAAGGACGAGCGGACAGTGCAGGCGGAGGAGCAGTTGTAATTCCTCCCGATTAGATCGAATACCTCTTATGTTCCAATGAAACAACGCCATTGCTAGTCAAAAAGTTGGGGGAACGAGACGGGGAAGAGCTGGTCACCTCGATGGCCGCGGAGGGCCAGGTTGCGAGGCAACAACGCTACAACTGACGGCAGGCGGATCCGGTTCCATCGACTCGTCGCCAGCTGCGGCCGCTGTCCCTGATTGTGTAGGAGGGGCCGCATCATTTGCCGACAAAAGGCCGGCGGAACGCCTGGCAGCAGAGCGTCCCGGCGAAACTGAGGACGGCCGGGAGCAGCGACTCACGGATGAAGCGTCAGATGAAACGCGCCGGGGTGGAGAGGGGGATAGAGATTTCTTCTTGGAGGCCTTCTTGGAAGGCCGAGGAGGCACAGGGATGGTGGGCTGGACCCGAAGAAGGTCCTCACGCGCGGGGTCCGTTTTCGAACGCCGGACCTCGGAAGCTGGGGTCCGGAACGTTTCCCCGATGGACGCCTGAGAAGAGGATCGCTTCTCAGGTGGCGTGGGGGGAGGAGGAGGAGGAAGGGTGGCCCCTGGGGCAGGGGGGGTGGGGGCCGCGGGGGAGGAGGAGTTGGAAGGGAGGGATTTGGGAGGCGGAGGCAGAGCCCCCTGACGGGCAGAGGAGGCGGAGGGGGGACAGGATAGAGGTGAGGATACAGCGGAAGGAGTGGACACAACTGAGGCAAACGAAGTGGCCAGTGACACGGGATGAAGGCGGTCATACTTCTTCCTGGCCTCAGAATAAGAGAGCCGATCCAAAGTTTTGATTTCTTGTATCTTTTTCTCCTTCTGATAGGCGGGGCAGTCTGGGGACCTAGGCAAGTGGACGCCAGGACAATTAGGGCACCGAGGTGGTGGGGTGCAAGTATGTTCCTCACGAAGAGGACGTCCACAGTCGCCACAAAGGGACTCAGCCTCACACCGGGACGACATGTGCCCAAAGCGCAAACACCTAAAACAGCGCATAGGAGGCACGTCGCACCGGTAGCACATCACCTTTACCTTCTCCGGGAGAACGTCCCCCTCGAAGGCGAGGATAAAGGCCCCGGTGTCGATGCGACGGTCTTTGGGGCCGCGCTGGACTCGCCGGACGAAATGCACGCCGCGGCGCTCCAGGTTGGCCCTGAGCTCCTCATCAGATTGTAGCAGGAGGTCACGATGAAAAATAACCCCCTGCGTCCTATTTAGTGCCAGATGTGGGACAATGGAGACTGGGATGTCCCCTAGGCGGTCGCACGCCTGGAGTGCCGCCGATTGTGTGGCAGAGGTGGTCTTGATAAGAACGGACCCTGATCGCATCTTGCTGAGAGCCTCGATTTCCCCGAAGACGTCCTCAATGTGTTGAACAAAGAACATGGGCTTGGAGGTGGCGAACGTCCCCCCATCTGTTCGAGAACAGACCAAATAGCGGGGGTAGTACTTCGCCCCAAGCCGGCGGGCCTGTCCCTCCTCCCATGGAGTGGCCAAGGGGGAAAGGGCAGGAGAACCAGAACTAGAAACGGTACCTTTTCTTTTGGAAGACTCGGCCGCAGAGCGACCTGATACGTGTTGGCGTTTCATGTGCGAAACGTCCGCCCCGATACCACCCACTCCGACCAGGGGCTCTCCCCACGGGCGCCACCCAGCCGCAGCAAGGGCCACCTGGCAGGATGACCATTGCCGGGAGTCCTGATGCCCCAAGGAGACGGGCATCTACTCCTTGGCCAACGTGGGGAGGGTGCAGCTCAGGTATCGGCAGTACGATCCCTGTGTTGTCAGGGGGCTACAACCTAGAGGGTACATGACGACCCCACCACAACGGGCTGGCTACCGTGCTGGATTTCTGGTGCCATGGAAAGTCCATCATGATCGCTGGTGCAGATGGAGATGCACTATGGGCGTAACTTGGACAACCCATCAGGCGTTTAGGCCCAATTTGAGGAATAATGGGTATGGTGAAACGCCGGTGCAATGCTGAGTGCCAAGGTCTTAGTGCACTTAGGACCAGTGGTACACCATGTAAGGTGTCCTTCCCCAAAAGGCTCGTACTTCTGTAGAATTTTGAAAAATGGAGGTCAAACCCCAAGGGGGACCATCACATTAAGGCCAAAACATTTGAGACTCCTTTTAGTCGCCTCTTACGACAGGCAGGAATACCGCGGGCCTATTCTTGCCCCCGAACCTGCAGGGGGCTCAACACTGCTTGCTCGTAACTGGCTGTTCAACTCACTGTTTACTGTTGATAGTTCAAGCTATACCCGTGGTCTAGGAGTAGAGTGTTTGATTCATCATCAAAACGTCTTTGGTCCTGGGTTCAATCCCCGTCACTGCCTAAATTTTGATAAATACTCAGCATTGGCGGCCGAAGACTTCCGGAATAAGAAGTCAGCCTCATTCTGCCAACGACCTTGTCAAATAGGGCGGAGGAGCGGATAGAGGTTCAGGGCACTCTTGTCCTAGGGGTGGGAAATTGCCCCTAAAGGCGGAAGAATCAGCAATGATCAACGACATGAGGATGCAGAAGGCAATGGAAACCATTGCATTAAAGACACGTAACGTGTATCCACAGGACATGTGGCCTGTAATTGAAGAAGTGTCACGATGATCTCTCGATTGGCAGAAGATTCCGGAATAGTCCCCCATTCGGATCTCCGGGAGGAGACAGCCAAGGGGGAGGTTACCATGAGAAAAAGATTGAATAATCTACGGAAGGATAACGTTCTACGAGTCGGGGCGTGGAATGTCAGAAGCTTGAACGTGGTAGGGAAACTAGAAAATCTGAAAAGGGAAATGCAAAGGCTCAGTCTAGATATAGTAGGGGTCAGTGAAGTGAAGTGGAAGGAAGACAAGGATTTCCGGTCAGATGAGTATCGGGTAATATCAACAGCAGCAGAAAATGGTATAACAGGTGTAGGATTCGTTATGAATAGGAAGGTAGGGCAGAGGGTGTGTTACTGTGAACAGTTCAGTGACGGAGTTGTTCTAATCAGAATCGACGCAGACCAACACCGACAACGATAGTTCAGGTATACATGCCGACGTCGCAAGCTGAAGATGAACAGATAGAGAAAGTGTATGAGGATATTGAAAGGGTAATGCAGTATGTAAAGGAGGACGAAAATCTAATAGTCATGGGCGACTGGAATGCAGTTGTAGGGGAAGGAGTAGAAGAAAAGGTTACAGGAGAATATGGGCTTGGGACAAGGAATGAAAGAGGAGAAAGACTAATTGAGTTCTGTAACAAGTTTCAGCTAGTAATAGCGAATACCCTGTTCAAGAATCACAAGAGGAAGAGGTATAATTGGGAAAGGCCGGGAGATACGGGAAGATTTCAATTAGATTACATCATGGTCAGACAGAGATTCCGAAATCAGATACTGGATTGTAAGGCGTACCCAGGAGCAGATATAGACTCAGATCACAATATAGTAGTCGTGAAGAGTAGGCTGAAGTTCAAGACATTAGTCAGGAAGAATCAGTACGCAAAGAAGTGGGATACGGAAGTACTAAGGAATGACGAGATACGTTTGAAGTTCTCTAACGCTATAGATACAGCAATAAGGAATAGCGCAGTAGGCAGTACAGTTGAAGAGGAATGGACATCTCTAAAAAGGGCCATCACAGAAGTTGGGAAGGAAAACATAGGTACAAAGAAGGTAGCTGCGAAGAAACCATGGGTAACAGAAGAAATACTTCAGTTGATTGATGAAAGGAGGAAGTACAAACACGTTCCGGGAAAATCAGGAATACAGAAATACAAGTCGCTGAGGAATGAAATAAATAGGAAGTGCAGGGAAGCTAAGACGAAATGGCTGCAGGAAAAATGTGAAGACATCGAAAAAGATATGATTGTCAGAAGGACAGACTCAGCATACAGGAAAGTCAAAACAACCTTTGATGACATTAAAAGCAACGGTGGTAACATTAAGAGTGCAACGGGAATTCCATTGTTAAATGCAGAGGAGAGAGCAGATGGGTGGAAAGAATACATTGAAAGCCTCTATGAGGGTGAAGATTTGGCTGATGTGATAGAAGAAGAAACAGGAGTCGATTTAGAAGAGATAGGGGATCCAGTATTAGAATCGGAATTTAAAAGAGCTTTGGAGGACTTATGGTCAAATAAGGCAGAAGGGATAGATAACATTCCATCAGAATTTCTAAAATCATTTGGGGAAGTGGCAACAAAACGACTATTCACGTTGGTGTTTAGAATATATGAATCTGGCGATATATCATCTCACTTTCGGAAAAGCATCATCCACACAATTCCGAAAACGGCAAGAGCTGACAAGTGCGAGAATTATCGCACAATCAGCTTAACAGCTCATGCATCGAAGCTGCTTACAAGAATAATATACAGAAGAATGGAAAAGAAAGTTGAGAATGCGCTAGGTGACGATCAGTTTGGCTTTAGGAAAAGTAAAGGGACGAGAGAGGCAATTCTGACTTTACGGCTAATAATGGAAGCAAGGCTAAAGAAAAATCAAGACACTTTCATAGGATTTGTCGACCTGGAAAAAGCGTTCGACAATATAAAATGGTGCAAGCTGTTCGAGATTCTGAAAAAAGTAGGGGTAAGCTATAGGGAGAGACGGGTTATATACAATATGTACAACAACCAAGAGGGAATAATAAGAGTGATCAAGAACGAAGTGCTCGTATTAAGAAGGGTGTAAGACAAGGCTTGTAGCCTTTCGCTCCTACTCTTCAATCTGTACATCGAGGAAGCAATGATGGAAATAAAAGAAAGGTTCAGGAGTGGAATTAAAATACAAGGTGAAAGGATATCAATGATACGATTCGCTGATGACATTGCTATCCTGAGTGAAAGTGAAGAAGAATTAAATGATCTGCTGAACGGAATGAACAGTCTAATGAGTACACAGTATGGTATGAGAGTAAATCGGAGAAAGACGAAGGTAATGAGAAGTAGTAGAAATGAGAATAGCGAGAAACTTAACATCAGGATTGATGGTCACGAAGTCAATGAAGTTAAGGAATTCTGCTACCTAGGCAGTAAAATAACCAATGACGGACGGAGCAAGGAGGACATCAAAAGCAGACTCGCTATGGCAAAAAAGGCATTTGTGGCCCGGAGAAGTCTACTAATATCAAATACCGGCCTTAATTTGAGGAAGAAATTTCTGAGGATGTACGTCTGGAGTACAGCATTGTATGGTAGCGAAACATGGACTGTGGGAAAACCGGAACAGAAGAGAATCGAAGCATTTGAGATGTGGTGCTATAGACGAATGTTGAAAATTAGGTGGACTGACAAGGTAAGGAATGAGGAGGTTCTACGCAGAATCGGAGAGGAAAGGAATGTGTGGAAAACACTGATAAGGAGAAGGGACAGGATGATAGGACATCTGCTAAGACATGAGGGAATGACTTCCATGGTACTAGAGGGAGCTGTAGAGGGTAAAAACTGTAGAGGAAGACAGAGATTGAAATATGTCAGGCAAATAATTGAGGACGTAGGTTGCAAGTGCTACTCTGAGATGAAGAGGTTAGCACAGGAAAGGACATCGTGGCGGGCCGCATCAAACCAGTCAGTAGACTGATGGAAAAAAAAAAGTTCAAGCTGTCACCATAGTTACTGACTGAAGTGTCATGTACTCCAGGAATGAAGTCAATGTCGAAGTTTTTTGGACGCCTGATGTTTTCCTTGTAGTCACTGTCGACAGTCCTGTTTGAACATCAAATCGGACAATTTCATTCACGATGTGGTTATGAGCACAACTAAACACGATAGCTCCTTTCTGCTGTCTAGTCACGTCTCTCGTCGATTCATGTTACTACATCTACACCTACATACATACTCCGCAATCCACCATACGGTGCGTGGCGCAGGGTACCTCGTACCACAACTAGCATCTTCTCTCCCTGTTCCACTCCCAAACAGAACGAGGGAAAAATGACTACCTATATGCCTCTGTACGAGCCCCAATCTCTCTTATCTTATCTTTGTGGTCTCTCCGCGAAATGTAAGTTGGCGGCAGTAAAATTGTACTGCAGTCAGCCTCAAATGCTGGTTCTCTAAATTTCATCAGTAGCGATTCACAAAAAGAACGCCTCCTTTCCTCTAGAGACTCCCACCCGAGTTCCTGAAGCAGTTCCGTAACACTCGCGTTATGATCAAACCTACCAGTAACAAATCTAGCAGCCCGCCTCTGAATTGCTTCTATGTCCTCCCTCATTCCGACCTGATAGGGATCCCAAACGCTCGAGCAGTACTCAAGAATAGGTCGTATTAGTGTTTTATAAGCGGTCTCCTTTACAGATGAACCACATCTTCCCAAAATTCTACCAATGAACCGGAGACGACTATCCGCCTTCCCCACAACTGCCATTACATGCTTGTCCCACTTCTTATCGCTCTGCAAAGTTACGCCCAAATATTTAATCGACGTGACTGTGTCAAGCGCTACACTACTAATGGAGTATTCACACATTACGGGATTCTTTTTCCTATTCATCTGCATTAATTTACATTTATCTATATTTAGAGTTAGCTGCCATTCTTTACACCAATCACAAATCCTGTCCAAGTCATCTTGTATCCTCCTACAGTCACTCAACGACGACAAATTCCCGTACACCACACTACTCTGATTCCATACAGCTGATTGGTATATACACATCTCTCCACTGCCACCTCTTGCGTCAGGGATTGCGAATGGCTGTCTGGTACCAGTTGTACACCATCTACGGCGCTTGAAAGCGACCAGTGTACAGTTTTATGAAGTGCAGGGCAAGGGAAAGAGGAAAAATATTTTGAGCTTAGTTATGAATGTAATACCCCTTTCTGCTAGAGTCATTCTCAGACCCTAAGGAAAATAAAAGTTACGAAATGGATTAGTATTATGCGATTCCGGGTTGATGTCAGCTGTTTGTGACAAATGAAAATTCGTCACAAACTGGTGATGTCAATTCAGATCAGTAGAATGCGAATCCTTTTGGTAATAATTACCACATCTGTAATCGGCAGAACTGTGTCCGTTCCTTCGGACATACATACATATCTGAAGGACATTGCAATGTCAAGATAGAGACACTGAGTAGGCACAAGCATTGCAATCGTTATTGAAAATAAAAGTGCTAAAGTAGTTTGAAATATATCTCCTTTGCAATTTAGGTATTCTCAGTTATTAAGAAGCACAGCACCTTTTTCAGCCGGACATATGAAAACGAATGTTATATTCCTATTACTGTTGTTGCAGTGCTCTTCAATCCGAAGACTAGTTTGATACAGCTCCGCGCGATACTCTATCCTGTGCGAACCTCTACATCTCCGAATAATTGCTACAACATACGTCTTTCTGAACCTGCTCACTGTATTCATCTCTGTCTTTCTGAACCTGCTCACTGTATTCATATCGTGGTCTCCCTCTACGACTTTTACCCCTCCCCCCTCCCCCCCCCCCCCCCCCCACTTCCCACCAATACTAAACTGGTGATCCTTTGATGTCTCAGAATGTGTCCTATCAACCGATCCCTTCTTTTGGTTAAGTTGTGCCACAAATTTCTTGCCTCCTCAGTTCTGATCAGTACTTTCTCATTTGTTGCGTAATTGACCCATCTAATCTTTAGTATTCTTCTGTAGCATCATATTTCGAAAGCATCTATTCCCTTTTTATCGAAACTGTTTACCATCTATGTTTCACATCCATACATGGCTACACTCCAGACAGATACCTTCCGGAAAGACTTACTAAAACTTAAATCTGTATCAAACCACAAGCAAACAAACAGGTAATTAAGTGGGATGACTAGATGGATTGGGGTTCACATCATCCACCATTGTTTATTAAAACATATTTATTCAAGAAAATTAATTAAAATCAGATAGAGCCAATTAACAGGATTAGAAACAGCACTTTAAACTTTTAAAATTTAAGAAATTACACACCTTAGTTTACTTATAATTTAAATAAGCCAATAGTGAAAGACAAAAAGCTGTATCTGACAACGGTTCTTAGGTCTCAACTCAAAATTTCTACCTTTACGAACCACCACTCCGAAAATACTTCAACAAATAAACAAATAATTAATGGTTGTAAACAGCTTGCTCTTTGAGACAACATAGAAGCATAACTCATCTCAAAAGGTTAAAAACTTAACAGCTATACAGGAAGACAGACTAACTTACAGCTGCCTCGAGACAAGTAGGAAAAAAACCACTTGAAATACACGTCCAAGGGTATTTAGATAATTTAATAAAGTAAACAGGTGAACGTACTTATAGGGCTGCCTTCAGGCAGACAGAGCAAGTTTCCTTTCATTTCGCCCCAATGAGCAGTTAAGTAATTAATAAGAGAACGAGTACGCATAGACTGATATAACTGCCTTCAGACAGGCAATAAAAATTCTCTTAAGGTGTACTCTAGAAAACACTCAAGTGATTCTGTAAGTGAACGTGTGTGCATGTGCGGCCCAAGAACGCCATTTGAAAAGAAAGAGAACCAACAATCATTACTCAGAACCAACTTGTAGTGAAAGGTAAATAAATAAATAAAAGGTGAGAAAAGGCCAACCCATGAAAACATTTAAATAACAAATAGACAAACCATTAAATCCAGTAAGCTGTAACTAGCCCTGAGACAGGGAATCAATTTATTTTACTCTTTAGCTCACAAATGACTAGCGAACGAACGCATAAGTAACCTTCAGAGCATAGTAACACTTAATAGTTTTATATCCGTTTGCTTTTTACACCCCGTGAACCTTTATTGTGCCAGTCAGTTGTTATCAACGGGCTTTATTTTTATAATTCCAGACGACATCTCAATATGACACGTGCGGTTCGTATAAAACCGACCAACATGTGGCCATCATAACGGGACTCGACACTATATCCAACAAGAGCACTTGACTCAACGAAGCCCCAGACATCAAAATGTACACAATTTTAACACAAAATTTCAAACAGTAATTTACAGCCCAAGGGAAGACGGGTGCTGTGATTTCCACGAAGCCGATGTGCACAGGCAACGTTAACAGCCATAATACTCTGAGCGCTCACTGCGTCTAGGTCCAAGACAGTCAAAGCGTGCCACAACAGTAGAAAACTGGAACATACTAAGGGAGCTTCTAAACTGCACTGTCACTCTCATTCAATACAACCCCGAGACCACAGTACTTGTGCAGATCAACGGGAAGTTCAGATGATCCTCTTCAACAACTTGGTCTAAGGCTAAACATGGTCGCACTTGAAATAATAAAATAATGTACAGCATTACCAAATCATCGAATCCACTGCTGAAAGTGAGAAACTGCATTGAAATAACAAGTGTCTCTGGTTGCTGCACGTAACCCTAACCGCTTCCAAGACAATGGCACAAGGTATTAAATCGCGCAACATGAATTAAATCAAGCAATTTATCGGATCAAAAAGCTCCTTGTATAACGTGACTTCCAGCGAGAAGAACCAACAGCAAACTGAAATAACCAAGAGCACAATGGGACATTATTGCTTTTTGAACTGCAAATTCTTTAACCTTTACTATAAAAGGAGTGGAAGGACTTGGCCCATACAGCGACCATTTCATTGCAACATATTTATTTGCATCATAGATAAATCATTAAGAGAATTACAATCATAAATCAGATATTAATTTCTTTAAGAAACGCCATTCAGGCAAACTTTACAAACTGCTTTTTATATAAAACCACAAATAAATTAATCTCTTTAAAAACATTTAAAAACCCGCCAACCAGGCCAATTTTACAAACTGCTTGTTATACGAAACCACAAGCGAATTAATCTATTTGCAAACATTTAAAAAACCGCCACTCGGGCCAAGTAAATCATTTAAAATAAACTTTACATAAAATAACCAGGAAATCAATTATTATTTCCCCTCCTGGGCGAGATATTACCAAACAACCTTACAAAGTTATAGACAGTTTGATCAATAATAACCCAGTTATTTCCCCATCAAAATTGACATAAGCCACTAAGGCTGAATTGCACCGGAATTTTAGAAAACGATTTCAATTAAGACACATTCTTCTAGAAATCCCTCAAAATTCTTGAGACAAATATTTAAAACATTTAACCCGGGTAACCTTGCAGAGCCAGCACAAGTTTTAGAAGACTGCAGCTTGTACAATAACTGAGGCCCGAGATTGTGAGGCCGCGACTTGGCCACGAACGGTGGAGGCGACTGGGTACTTATCTTCGAATTAAGATGTGGACTCCGTTTGTACTTCCACCCCGTTCAGAACACCGAAATCGGAACCAAACAGCACACGCGAGCTCAGGCGAAGTCCACCGCCAGTACGCCCGCTAGTAATTTAAAACGGGAGGCTCTGCACTTCGGTGGCCCACTGCTTCCGATCTCTGAAACATAAATCAGGAGCGACAACAGGGAACCAAACAACCCCTCCTTCACCTTAATACTCAAACTTATACAGAAAACTACGTCGATAAAATAATAAAACGGATTTCATTCCTTTAAACAGCACCATGTACACGAATGATGCAAACGGAAGTGGCTCATTAAAACCCAAGCATCACATGGAGCACCTTATGTGGGCCTGTAAGGTACCACACGGCAATCTTTAGACACGGAATATAGATCGCTCGGTAAGGCTGCACACACGTATCAATGTTTTTGACACTTGGTATCTGAAGTAAGAACAATACTATTAAGGAGCGAAGCACATCCTTAATAAGAGGCATGAAATATCACATCTCAGTCCTTGCAACGCTTTGCTGCCTCAAGAGCAATCATCATTATATTTCACTAATCGTTGGTAGGACTTGTATTGCTTAACTTGATGCCAGCTGTTGGATCGATGTGGTGAAGACACCAGACGTTGCTTAGTAAGATAGTAACAGCGTGTTCCTTCACGAAAGCGAGCACATGCATAGCTTCACGAGGTTGCCAAGAAGCCACAGCGCCGGCCCGCTGTTACTGACCCCAGTACGATCCAGCGCCGACTGCCGCCCGTTCTCAGGCACACCGTGCTCGCTGCCGTCTCTCCACCCTCTCGCTAATACGCGCACTTCCGCGTGCCGTGCCCAACGTTGTCCCCACCCCCTCTTCCACTAGGTACTCCCCGCTATATCATGAGCCGGCCCAGGCTCCAAACTTCTGCCAGAGGCAATCGATAGTGCCTAAGGAAAAGATATCCCTGGCGCCAGCCCCGCCACGGCTCACACACAAATGTTCGTCTTTAGATAACACCCGTACACACAACTATTAAATAGACGAAACGGGTCAAAGGCTACCAATCACTCCGTGGCACGTCAAGTTCGGCCGAACGGCTCATACTGCCAACGGACCCTGCGCGGCTCACCCCCTAGAGTCCGTCTTCAAAACTCCCAACTGCCCGGCGGGTCCGCTACCGCTCCTCGCCACCCAGCTCGGCTCCATGGCGCCCCTTTGCGCCGCAAGCTCCGAGCCGCGAGAAGTGACGAACGCCAGGCGCACGGGGCGGGAATTCAAAGAGGGAGCCCGCCGTGGCTCACTATATTCGATGTTAACACATTTCTCTTCTTTAGAAATGCTTTTCTGCCATTGTCAGTCTACATTTGACATACTCTCTACTTTGGCCGTCATCAGTTAAGTTTGTGATTCTTCAATTTCTCCAGGCGTATTTTATGACGAAGTAAATCTCACGTGAACAGATTGGTATCAGTATCAATAGGACACAATATTTCGGCTGTCGACCACGTTGCCACCATCAGGTGCGGTGATGTACTGAGAGGCGGTGGGCCGGCGCTATGTATATATAGGACAATCCCCCTCCCGCTCCTCCCTCAGGCGCTTCCTATGAGTCGGTGCGGTCCGCGCCCCGCGCTCGGTCCAGGTGCAGCGTCCGTTCTCCCGCCGTCTGGGCGCTGCGCCCTAGGTCTTCTCCTTCAGGAGGGTCTGCCGGCACCACTCTCGTTATTCTTCCCTCCTCCCCCGAAGTCGGTACACTCTGGGAAATATCCTTCTTCTTCTTAATCTGGGTGATCGCGGGTTCCCACGCCTTGCAAAGGATGTAAGCGCTGTCACGATTTAGTTGTGGCTCCCTTACTCTGATCTCTATGGCCTCTTTGATGACACAGTCCCAGTATTTGGAAGTCTGCGTCAGGGCTTTGGTTTGGTCATTACCCATGTTGTGGAGCTCCGACAGGTAATGCTCAGCGATTGCCGACTTACTGGACTGTTGCAGTCTAGTGTGCCGTTGATGTTCTCGCCATCGGTCATCAATGGTATGAATGGTTTGACCTATGTATACTACCGCATTGGCAAGGTATCTGATAAACCCCTAATTACGTAGACCAAGGTTGTTCTTGACACTACCAAGAAGACTCTTGGTTTTGTTTGGAGGACGGAAGATGGTTTTCACTTGGTGTTTACGTAAAATGCGTCCAATTTTTCCGGATAAGGCCCCACAAAATGGAATAATAGCCAATGGCGCCTCCTCCTGAGGTTCATCCTCAGTTTACGCCGGTGCTGCAGGTGTGGGATGTAGAGCCTCCCGAATTTGCCCTTCCTTGTAACCATTCCTCCGAAACACGGTCTTCAGATGATCCAATTCTTGTTGGAGACTATCCCTGTCGGAGATGGTGTGAGCTCTGTGTACAAGAGTTTTGAGCACGCCATTCTTTTGTGCCGGGTGGTGGCAGCTATCCGCATGTAGGTACAAATCGATGTGCATCTTCTTCCTATAGACGCTGTGGCCCAAAGTGCCGTCAGCTTGTCTTCTTATCAAAACATCTAGGAAAGGGAGCATCCCATCCGTTTCGATCTCCATGGTGAACTTAATATTCTCGTGTCTGGAGTTGAGATGTGTGAGGAAAAAACTGGCAGACTTCCTCACACATCTCAACTCCAGACACGAGAATATTAAGTTCATATACCTGACGCCGGTCAGTACATCAGCGCACCTGATGATGGCAACGTAGTCGATTGCCGAAATATTGTGTCCTATTGACACTCATACCAGGCTGTTCACCCGAGATTTATTTCGTCATCAGTTAAGTTTGCTGCCCAAATAGCAAATTTCGTCTCGTTCCTAATTTGCTTTCCTTAGAGTCTCCTGATTTAATTCGACTACATTCTGTAGTGACGGTACTCACGACTCCAGAGAGTACCGCACCACAATCGATAAGCCGCTCTCGGAACTCTCATAGAGCAGCAGGTGTATGGCTTGGCAGTACTAACTACACCGAGGTCCGCCAGGTACCGCAGATGCCAACCCATGGGCATCACGTGTGTGGATAGCAATTGGTCGATGCCTCGCTGAATACCGGAGCACTCAGCTACTGCGGACATTTCTCTTCAATGCGCCGAGTCGTGTACAGTCTCTAGATAACGCCAAGCCTACAAGCTGCAGTGTTCGTCCGTCTTCTCCGAGGCTTATGCTCCGCAGGCATCGTAGGCCAACTCTTGGCTCTGCGTAGGCACCACTCAGAGGCACAGTGATAGGACTTCAGTATTTTACAGGACATGTAGGGGTCTAATAATTTCAAACGTCTAATTGTGCTGGACATTTCACATAAAGAAGCACAATTAAAGATGAGTATTTCTTCGTATTTAATAAATATCATTTTATTATTAATTGTTGGGAACCTTTCTGATTGAAGATAACGTACGCCGACCTCCTGCATTTCCAACACATTCCATTATCCTTGTTTTGGTTCTGTTGATGTTCATCTTATATTATCCTTTGACAACACTGTCCACTCCTTTCAAGAGCTCTTCCAAGTCCTTTGCTATCTCTGACAGGAGTACAATGCCACTGGCAAACCCCAGAATTTTTATTTCTTCTCTCTGTACTTAAATTCCACTTCAAATTTTTCCTTGGTTTCCTTTACTGCTTGTTCAGTATACGGATTGAATAACGTCCGGGATAGGCTACAACCCTGTCTGATTCCCTTCTCAACCACTGTTTCCCTTTCATGCCCCTCGACTCTTATTACTGCCGTCTGGTTTCTGTACATGTTGTAAATAGCCTTTCGCTCCCTTTATTTTACCCCTGCCACCTTCAGAATTTCAAAGAGAGAATTTCAGTCACCACTGTCAAAAGCATTCTCTTCTCAGAGAAGTCGTAAATTTATTACTGCCTCATGTGTTCCTACGTTTTCCAGAATAAAAAAAAAATGGTTCAAATGGCTCTGAGCACTATGGGATTTAACTGCTGAGGTCATCAGTCCCCTAGAACTTAGAACTACTTAAACCTAACTAACCTAAGGACATCACACACATCCAAGCCAGAGGCAGGATTCGAACCTGCGACCGTAGCGGTCGCGCGGCTCCAGACTGTAGCGCCTAGAACCGCTCGGCCACTTCGCCCGGCTTTCCAGAATCCAAACTGTCTTCCCTGAGGTCGGCTTCTACCACTTTTTCCACTCTTCTATAAAGAATTCGTGTTAGCATTTTGCAACCCTGGCATATTAAACTGATAGTTCGATAATATTCACGCCTGTCAGTGTCTGCCTTCTTTGGAATCGGAATTATCACATTCTTCTTGAAGTCTAAGGGTGTTTTGCCTGCATTATACATCTTGCACACTAGGTGGAAGAGTTTCGTCATGGCTGGCTCTCCAAAGGCTGTCAGTAGTTCTGACGGATTATCGTATACTCCCGGGGCATTGTTTCGACTTAGGTCTTTCAGTGCCCTATCAAATAATCCTCGCAGTACCATATTCTACGTCTCATCTTTATCTACGTCCTTTTCTATTTCTGTAATACTGCCTTCAAATTCATCTCCCTTGTAAAGATCCTCTATATACTCCTTTCACCTTTCAGTTTTCCCCTCTTTGCCTACGATTAGTTTTCCACTTGAACCTTGATATTCATGTAGCTGCTTCTCTTTCCTCCAAAGGCCTGTTTAGTTTTCCTGTAGGCGTTATCTACCTTTCCGATGGTGAAACATGCTTCTAAATCCTTACATTGGTCTTCTAGCACTTCCTATTTAGCCATTTTGCAGTTCCTGTCAATCACATTTTTAAGACGTTTTTATTTTCTTTCACCTGCTTCGTTTGCTACATTTTTAAATTTTCTCCTTTCATCAATTTAAATTCAATATTTCTTGTGTTATCCAAGGATTCCAGCTACGCCTTGTCTTTTTACCTATTTGATCCTCTGCTGCCTTTCTGTATATCACATCTTAAAGCTACCCACTCGTCTTCTACTGTATTCCTTTCCCCTGTTCGAGTCAACCATTGCCTGATGCTCCCTCTGAATCTTCAACAACATCTGATTCTTTCAACTTATGCAGGTCCCATCCCCTTAATTTCCTACCGTTTTCCAATTTCTTCACTTTTAATCTACAGTTCATAACCAATAAATTGTCGTCAGAGTCCACATCTGCTCCTGGAAATGTCTTACAAATTAAAATCTGGTTACTGAATCTCTGTCTAGCCATTGTATAATGAATCTGAAACTTTCTGGTGTCTTCAGGTCTCTTCCTCGTATACAACCTTATTTTATGATTCTTAAAGCAAGTATTCCCGATGATGAAATTATGCTCTTTGCAAAACTCTTCCAGGCGGCTTCTTCATTCATTCCTTTACCCCAGTCCATATTCATTTACTATTTTACCTTCTCTTCCTTTTCCTACTATCGAATTTCAGTCCCCCTTCACAATTAAATTTTCGTCTCCTTTAACTATCTGAATAATTTCTTTTATCTCATCACCTATTCTTCAGTCTCTTCATCATCTGCGGAGCTAATTGACATGTAAATTTGTACAGGCGTCGGCTTCGTGTCCACCTTGGCTGCGGTAATGCGATCACTGTACCTTTCATAGTAGCTTACACGCATTCCAATTTTCTTATTACTTATTAAACCTACTCCTGCATTATCCCTATTTGTACTTACAACCCTGTATGTACCTGACCAGAAGTCCTGTTCCTCCTGCCACCGAAATTCACTATTTCCCACTATATCTAACTATAACGTATCCATTTTCCTTTTTAAATTTTCTAACCTAACTGTCCGATTAAGGGATCAGACATTTCACGCTCCGATCGGTAGAACGTCAGTTTCGTTTCTTCTTATAACGACATCCTATTGAGTTGTCCCAGCACGGATATCCGAATGTGGGACTATTTTACCTCAGGAATATTTTATCCAAGAGGATGGAATCATCATTTGACAATACGCAGAGCTGCATGTCCTCGGGAAAAATTACGGCTGTGGTTTCCCCTTGCTTTCAGCCGTTCGCAGTATCAGCACAGCAAGGCCGTTTTGGTTAATGTTACAAGGCCAGTTCAGTCAATCATCCAGACTGTTGCCCCTGCAACTACTGAAAAGGCTGCTGCCCCTCTTCAGGAACCACACGTTTGTCTGGCCTCTCAACACATATCCCTCCGCTGTGCTTGCACATACGGTACGCCTATCAGTATCGCTGAGGCACGCAAGCCGTCCCACCGACAGCAAGGACCATGGTTCATGGCGGGGGATTCCTATTACTCCAGAATGAGATTTACACTCTGCAGCGGAGTGTGCGCTGATATGAAACTTCCTGGCAGATTAAAACTGTGTGCCGGACCGAGACCCGAACTCAGGACCTTTGCCTTTGCCCCTAGGCTGTGGCTAAGCCATGTCTCCACAATATGCTTTCTTTCAGGAGTGCTAGTCCTGCATGGTTCGCAGGAGAGCTTCTGTAAAGCTTGGAAGGTAGGAGACGAGGTACTGGCGGAAGTATAGCTGTGACGACGGGGCGTGAGTTGTGCTTGGGCAGCTCAGTTGATATCTGCCAGGAAGTTTCATATCAGCGCACACTCCGCTGCAGAGCGAAAATTTCGTTAGCCGGCACGGTAGCTCAGTGTGTTCAGTCAGAGGGTTACCTGCCCTCTGTAATAAAAAACTGAATTAATCGATCTACAACGAACTTAAGCGGATGTCTTACGACGTCCGCCCCCAGCAGATTCAACGAACAAAAGCGAACAAAATGAGATTAAAAAAAAAAAAAGTTGGTAGAGCACTTGCCCGCGAAAGGCAAAGGTCCCGAGTTCGAGTCTCGGTCTGACACATAGTTTTAATCTGCCAGGACGTTTCATATCAGCGCACACTGCGCTGCAGAGTGAAAGTCTCATTCTGGAAACGTCCCACAGGCTGTGGCTAAGCCATGTCTCCGCAATATCCTTTCTTTCAGGACTGCTAGTTCTTCTAGGTTCGCAGGAGAGCTTCCGTAAAGTTTGGAAGGTGGGAGACGAGGTACTGGCAGAAGTGAAGCTGTGAAGAGGGGGCGTGAGTCATGCTTGGACAGCTCAGTTGGTAGAGCACTTGCCCGCGAAAGGCAAAGGTCCCGAGTTCGAGTCTCGGTCCGGCACACAGTTTTAATCTGCCAGGAAGTTTCATTCCTGTTATTGTTCTCCCCACGGAAGTGGTACCTAGGATCTTATAGCATATTCCTAGATTCCTCACTTAATACCGGTTCTTCAAATAAGCAGGCATTCGTGGGACGGTTGGCATCTTTTTTGAAGCGTCTGCCAGGTTGGGTTTTACAGCATCTCTGCCACCCTCTATCGCGAATCAAACAAACCTGCGACAATAAGTGCTGCCCTTCTTCGTATACGTTCAACGGCCTCTGCAAATATATTTGGCATTGGTCTTACACATTCAGAAATGTTCTAGAATGGTTCTCACGAGCGTATTGTGAGCCATCACCGTTGTAGTTTCAATTTTTCAAGGATTCCTCCTATGAACCAAAGTCCTTCACCTGCTGTGCCTAAGACATATCCTACGTGAACATTCCGTTTCATATCCTCACAAACTGCTGCACACAGTTAATTGTATGCCTTGACTGGTTTCAGTTGTGACTCATTGATATTGTGCTTATCTTTCTATGTTTCGTGAAGTTCACAGTTTGACATTCATAAATATTTTAAGGAAGTTGCCAATTGTTGCTCGAATTTTCGGCAGCCTTACTTGCTACCATCAACAGCCGACCGCTGAGGAATGATCTGTTGGTCTACAGATGGACCGACCGATATTCCTTGGCAGTCGCCTGGAAGTGCCGAAAATTCGTGCTGAGACAATCACAATACCCGGGCAAATACTCAAGATGAATTTGAATTAAACTAATTTACTCTGCCTAGGATTTAATAACTTATCTCTGTTATCTCTTCATACGGTCCACCTCCGCAGCTCCGTCAGTGCGGCTGACACTCATGCAGAGGATCCGAGTTCGATTCCCGGTACTGCTATGGCTTTTTCCTTGGTGGCAGGAGTGCTACGTGGTGTACTCAGTCTCGTGAGTAGTAGCGGCTCCAAGTCGTGAAAACTAACAACAGCTAGAAGAGCGGTGCGCTGATCACATTTCCCACCATATCGCATCCAACAACGTCATTGGAGGAGGATGGCACGGCGGTCGTTCGGACCCGAGTTTCACATCAGGGCCAAAACGCGGAAGGCAAACGCGGGACTTTAACCTTGCCCTTTATCTATTCATATGTCATACGAAACCAGAAACTGATATATCAACATCGGCCTACCTACATTTAGCCTCCATCTACTCGCACATAGCACATGAATTCGTGTAGCATATTTTAGTATCTACTGAGATGTCCAAAGGCTGTCGCAGTCTAGTTTATGGAGGAAGTATATCCTGGAAAATAACACACACGGCTTAATCTGATCCGTAGAGTGCATCATCTTAGATCCATATTCACATGAGTAATTGTAAAAAATTCGTAAGTCCTGTGGCGAATGATCACCTGTCGCAACCAAATATTTGAGCAGAGTTATCATCTTCTTATTTTCTATGACAATATTATCGAAGGAATTCTTAGACTTGTTTCACACGTGCCGAAAATTTCACTTACAGGACTGTATTTCTTGTTCTCCGCATCGGTAAATAGAGCTAATTCCCAACTTTCGTCTAGCATCTAGTCACACATCCAAATACAAAGCTATCGCTAGGTGATAGTTTTAATTTACTTCTCCATCTGTAGTTTAGAAGCACATTGCAGGTTTCAGAATACAAACCCTGTGGTTACCAGCTTTTCGCTGTCGTATAATGTAGGGATAGTTTTGTAGAGTTACGAGAAAGAATGACAAAGGGAAGACATCAACGGCAATCTCTTATTTGGAAAATGGCGTCCAATAATAGTCCAACTAACGCTGCAAGGAGCAGTAGAAAGGATAAGTTGAGAAGATAAACAAATAGTAAAAAAAAGTAAAATTTGATTGTCGAGGAAGTGAATAAGTATAAATGAGAAGATGAGCACGCGTTGGTAAGATATGGAGAACGCCAATAGTGAAACAAATTTGAAATGAAAAAGTCGAGATTATTTCACTCTTTCCGTGATGAGTTTAGGTTTAATATCGCATATTAAACTGAAATACTGCCCCCCCGTCGCCCCCCCCCCCCTTGCAGCGCGGTATTAGCCGAGCGGTCTCAGCCGCTGCAGTCATGGACTGTGCGGCTGGTCCCGGCGGAGGTTCGAGTCCTCCGTCCTCCCTCGGGCATGGGTGTGTGTGTTTGTCCTTAGGATAATTTAGGTTAAGTAGTGTGTGAGCTTAGGGACTGATGAACTTAGCAGTTAAGTCCCGTAAGATTTCACACATTTTTGAACTGCCCTTTTTGAGAACTGAATTAGTGGAAATCCAGCTGTTTGGTCAACGCATAAATGTTTAAAGGCTACACAGTAATTAACATACTGATCTCAAATGGGGGTGAACAGAGATTCAGATCCCCGTCTGATCATTCAGATTTATATTTTTGGTGCTCTCCGTCAATCGTTATTGAAAATTCGAGGATGGTTCATATGCAACCGTTTTCCTTCCACAATCCGGGTTTTGTCTCCGTTGCTAATAATATCATCGCTGACGGGATATTAATTAAAAATCTTATTTCTTTCTCAGTAACCTTCAGCGAGGCTCTGCATATGTGAAAAACGGGCAAATTACACCACGATGTGGGACCTATGTTCAACTGTAAGTCTCCTTATAAATGGATGGGTAAATCATTTCTAGTACCATCTCCAATAGGGCCAGAGACATGTAGTATAATCCTGTGAAAGATATAAATCGATAATCTTCTGGGTGTTCGGTTCCCATGTCAGTACATGTTGATTAAGGAACAATGTAAAAACGTAGGGTGGTTCGAGTAGTGGAAGGTGGGTAGTTGATGCTTGGTATTTGAAGTGTGGTTGGATGTACCACCTGCTTCTAGAAAGGAGCCCAAAGCCCCATTTTCACTATTGACATCCTTGTCTCTATTGAATACTCTTGACAATTGTATGCACGGCAGCACCCCTGGCGTTTCATTCTTGTTCCGAGTCTCGACTGTCACGAATGATCCTTCTCGTTTACACCTCCATACCAAAATAACGTGTGCTGTGACAGCTGGTCGTTGAGCAGTTCGGTACCTGAACTGTGAAAGTCGGATTTTAACGGACCACCCTTTTAACGAGAAAGAGAATGTACGGACAAGCAATGGTAACAGAGTTCATTTCTGAGAAATGCCTGTATGTTAAATTCTCCACACTCTTAAAAACTGAAAGAATAGGAAACATGTGGTCCAAACGTTGGGAAATATCAGAAATTATCCCTTCGAGAAAATATGTGCGAGGGGCGTTCAATAAGTAATGCAACACATATTTCTGTAGACCTGTTTAAGTTGAACAAAATGCAGAATCTGTTCATCTACATCTACATTTATACTCCGCAAGCCACCCAACGGTGTGTGGCGGAGGGCACTTTACGTGCCACTGTCATTACCTCCCTTTCCTGTTCCAGTCGCGTATGGTTCGCGGGAAGAACGACTGCCGGAAAGCCTCCGTGCGCGCTCGAATCTCTCTAATTTTACATTCGTGATCTCCTCGGGAGGTATAAGTAGGGGGAAGCAATATATTCGATACCTCATCCAGAAACGCACCCTCTCGAAACCTGGCGAGCAAGCTACACCGCGATGCAGAGCGCCTCTCTTGCAGAGTCTGCCACTTGAGTTTGCTAAACATCTCCGTAACGCTATCACGGTTACCAAATAACCCTGTGACGAAACGCGCCGCTCTTCTTTGGATCTTCTCTATCTCCTCCGTCAACCCGATCTGGTACGGATCCCACACTGATGAGCAATACTCAAGTATAGGTCGAACGAGTGTTTTGCAAGCCACCTCCTTTGTTGATGGACTACATTTTCTAAGGACTCTCCCAATGAATCTCAATCTGGTACCCGCCTTACCAACAATTAATTTTATATGATCATTCCACTTCAAATCGTTCCACACGCATACTCCCAGATATTTTACAGAAGTAACTGCTACCAGTGTTTGTTCCGCTATCATATA
Source organism: Schistocerca serialis cubense (assembly GCF_023864345.2). NCBI lineage: Eukaryota > Metazoa > Arthropoda > Insecta > Orthoptera > Acrididae > Schistocerca > Schistocerca serialis. Next base: position 216,541,454 of record NC_064639.1, on the reverse strand, counting down.
ATCATACAATAAGGTTCAAATGGCTCTGAGCACTATGGGACTCAACTGCTGAGGTCATTAGTCCCCTAGAACTTAGAACTAGTTAAACCTAACTAACCTAAGGACATCACACACATCCATGCCCGAGGCAGGATTCGAACCTGCGACCGTAGCGGTCTCGCGGTTCCAGACTGCAGCGCCAGAACCGCGCGGCCACTTCGGCCGGCTCATACAATAAGGGATCCTTCTTTCTATGTATTCGCAATACATTACATTTGTCTATGTTAAGGGTCAGTTGCCACTCCCTGCACCAAGTGCCTATCCGCTGCAGATATCGTGAGATATCGTGAAATATTCCCGCTTCAGCCCCTATAGTTTCCTATATGTGGCTGCGCTGTAAGTGGCCTTCAAAACGGCCTCTGTAACGGAGGTGCGTTCCAAGCAGAGAGCTGTCATTGAGTTTCTTCTGGCGGAAAATCGGAACACCGCAGAAATTCCTACGCGCTTGCAGAATGTCTACGGAGACATGGCAGTGAAAAAAAAGCGAGTTGAGTCGTTGGGCGAGGCGTCTGTCATCATCGCAACAGTGTCGCGCAAACCTGTCCGATCTCCCGCGTGCCGGCCGGCAGCACACGGCTGTGACTCTTGCAATTTTGGGACGTGCGGACACTCTCATCCGAGGTGATCGACGGATGACAATGAAACACCTCGCTGCTCAACTGGACGTCTCTGTTGGTAGTGCCGACAAACGCGTCCATCAGTTAGGGAACTGACTAAAAGAAGACCGTAAAGCCGTCGGCACACGGACCGTGCATCCGAACGTTGAGCGTTGAGCGTACGGAGTTTCTGACGTCATAGCGTGGAATAGCACGTTCGGGAGTCTTTCCGAATTTGCAGAGCAATATCTAGCATGTCAGATATTCTGAGCGTGCGTCTGAACGTCGACCAATGAGATGACACAACGCCACCTACGTCACACGCACGTCGTCTCTCTCTTCAGTACAGAGTTGTGAGGCGCCATATTGGCATTCATTTCAAGCCTATTTGTATATATGCCGTTTCGGAGCACCAGCAAATTGAGAATCACTGGAAAACCCGTTGTTAAGTGTGTGATCCGTTCGAATAAAATATTGAGAAACTTCATATTCGTGGCAAAAGAATTATTGTAACGAGCGTATTATGAGAGTATGCTATTTGAAGGCAGCAATACACTGAGGATGCACCCAAAAAGCATTGTTCTTGGTACAATTTGTTGTAATTAAATTTTAATTAGTGGCATAGCTACGATTAAAGCTTTCAGCAAGTGCTAAAATTTGTCAGATCGTAAGACCCTAAAAATGACACTTAGCTTCTACATGCTGGTTTAGCGTGGTTGGTAGCGTATCCGGCACTGTAGCTCAGCTTGTCTCTTGAGAGGGGTAGCTGCCCGCTGTAATAAAAAAAAAAACTGAGTTAATCCATCAATGACGAACTTAAACGGGTGTCTTACGACGTCCGCCCCGAGCAAATGCAACGAACCATGGCGAACAAACTGAGATTTAGGGTAGCGTCAGTGAAGTGTGACATTTTCATGTCTGGGCAGTGGTTCGCGAGTCGCCAGTACATAAATTTTTTTCCTAACATTTGCGTTTTTATTAGGTTCTGTTAATTTATTATTAGTTTAATATAAGTATACACTATAATTTTTGATGTTATGTAAATATAAGTTCACCTTTCTTTTGATGTTCGATTGGATTGATCTACAGGACACCTTGCGCTACTTGCTCCTTTTTCTTTTAATATTCGTAATTAACGTGTTGCAAAGACTCTACTACTGGGTAGGAACAGTGATCAAGTAAGACTGACCTTGGGGTTTTACTAAAATGTGGGAATGATGAAATAATGTTTATCTTATGTGAAGAATTATTGCAAATTTGTATGGCACTGTTTGTAATGGAACTTTTGTAAGTCTGTGTCCTTATTGGTTGGACATGGTACTTTCCTTTTCGTGGACAATGGAGGAAATGTGCGTTTTAATAGAGCAAACGTGGGAATTTTACGCGCGCCCTTTTACTGAACAGTGTGATTTACGAACTAGAAACTTCCCGCAACTGCCGCCGGAGTGCGTTGCGATCGCGTGTACCACGTTGGGGCCCACCTACCTTATGCACAAGTCGCATCGTTGCTGAGCGTTCAGTAGCACGTTCAACTTAGCACGTTCAACGTTGACGTTCGACAGCACGGTCCGTGTGCCGACGGCTTAAGGACCATCTGTGCTGAAGTTGTTGCGCGTTACGAGGCGGACCGTGACAATTTTTTGTGGAACGTCGTCACAGGCGATGAAACATGGGTTCATCACCTCGAACCGAAAGCAAGACGGCAACCCAGGGAGCGATGCCACAGCACCTCTCCTCCAACGACAAAGTCCAAAGCCGCACCCTCAGCCGGTCTTCTGGGACTCTGAAGGGGTTATTCTGTTTCATGATCTTCCTCGTGGTGCAGCGATGAACTCTGAAGTGCACTGCGCTACAGTCAGGAAACTGAAGAAACGACTTCAGCGTGTTCGTCGACCCAAAAACGTAAACCAACTTCTCCTCCTCCACGACAACGCAAGTCCTCACAAAAGTCTGTGCACCCGAGAGCAGTTCGGAAAACTGTATTGGACTGTTCTTCCTCGTCTTCCTTACACCCCAGATCTCGCATCTTCTGATTTTTCTGTTTAGTACAACGAAGCATGCATTCCACGGGATGCAGTTCGTGGATGATGGGGAGGTTATGGGTGCAGCAAGACGTTGCCTCCGACGTCCACCTGTGGAGTGGAACAATGCTGGCATACCGGCCCTCCCATTGAGGTGGCGTAAAGCCGTCGCATTGAACGAAGATAATGCTGAAAAATAGGGTTTTGTAGCCAAAACAGGGGAAAAGAATGTGGTGTGTTGGAATCTTGAATAAACCCAACGTGCTTTCTGTAAAATTGTGTTGCATTACTTATAGAACGCTCCTCGCGCTTACAAATACGTCAAACAATATTCAGAAGGCAGTAAACAGCGCCTTTTTCCTTTGTGCTTTGTATCCTTTCTGTGCTAAATATCGTGGAAAATTATGTTTTTCGTTAAGCAGTTCTGACTTCTTCACTGTTGAAACTACTATTATTTTTATGAACAAGAGGTTTGTCTCGTATGAATGCAGAGTCTCGCGGCGATAACATTGAATAAAATGTTCTCGGTTTTCCAACTGCGTCAACTGCTTAAAACTACACGAGCTTTCGGCCAAGCACTCCTTGGCCATTTTAAAGTCGTATGACTGCCAGCCATACCACTTGACAATGACCAAGGAGTGCTTGGCCGAAAGCTCGTGTAGTTTTAAGCAATTGACGCGGTTGTAAACCCGAGAACATTTTATTCAAATGGTTTGTCTATATATATTGATATTTATGCATAATATAGACATTTCTCTTCGTCCAGGTACCGGTGCTGTAAAATGAAAATAATGGTACCTTTTTGCTTTCAGTTATTTCGTCTTTCTTGTGGGAGATCCCAAATAGGAAAAATAGCAGGCACTGGTGTAGCCCTTGCAGTGTGCTGTGAAAATAAAGCTAACAAGAAAATAAAGACTGAGAAGACACAAAAGCAGATAATGGTATACTACAATATCAATTAACTCTGCGAGAACAGGTTAACTTTCTGTGTTAGCAGACACCGCCACAGTCCCATGTTCCTGCACGTGCGCAGTCTGCCACGTACTCAAGATTTCAGAACACACTAGCGTCATTAACTGATCGCTGACGTCACTAGATCTCTCGCGACGTGGTTTGCTGCTGTACACGCAAGCACATGACGCGCCCCGACAACGAGCAGTCGATTGTGACCGGAAAGTCGCTCGCACAAATCAAGCATAATACTTTGGGTGCCGTCTTCGGCTGCAGGGCTTGCGCGGTGTTCGTGCTCTACCGCAGTGCGACCGCTGCGGTACAGATAGGCATCGCTCCAGAAACGGCTGGCAGTACTGCGGTCGCCGCTGACAGGAATGCGCAAGAAAACACTGCGGGCCGAGGGCTGTGAGGCCCGTCTTTCTGCTCCAGGGTCGAGGATTCTGGTGCGCGAGCTGCTTTTGATCAGGAGTCGCCCGCAAGCGGGAGATGTTCGCCGGCCACCACAATGAGTGTCCCCCCCTCCCCCCCCCACCTCGCCCTGGGCTAGCATTCCCACAGTGGGCCGCCTTCTGTGAATGCGACGTGCGCTTTTGGTCGGATAATGGAGGCAAAAGGCCTCTAGGGTAGGGGGAGGGGGAGGGGGGAGCGCGCACAACGCCACACAGCCGCGCCTGCCTTGTCGGGATCCACTGGCTTTCGGCTCAGATCCGCGGAGTTCGCTTCTTAAGGTCGGACGGCTCCTTTCAGGCGGCCGGGCCAAGATGGCGGCGGCCTTTCATGAAGTCGGGCCAGGTAGTTCATTACACCCCTCGGGGACAGATAAGCCCGCCCTTTGAGGCGCACTGACAAATTGCCATTTCGGCTCTGGCTTTATGCCTCGCCAGGGATGTGCAAAGGGGACCCCTGCGCGCAGCTGCCCCTGGCCGTCTCTATCGGTCACGCCTGTCGCCGCCTGTCCGAAGCACAGACCGGGCAGCGCGGGTTCTGTCGTCGCGCCTGCGGCGAGGGGCGGCCCTCCGAAGACCTGGCTCTCAACACGCAAATTGGGCTAGTTAAGCCTCTGCTGGGCAAGAAACACAGGCGCAGTGTTGTTAACTTTAAAATCCTGTCAGTCCACCATATTTTGACAACGTATGACCAGACGAACTGTTCGACTATTATTCACTTGTCAGTTTCTTGTTTAATAGTACACTCACTTCATAATGGTTACACAGCCGAAACTGCTGAAAGGTTCAAGAATGGGATTACAATTATGTATGAAAGATGTCAATGATAGGATTCGCAGAATGAACAGCCTGATGAGTACAGAATATAGATTGAGTCCAGATCAAAGAAAGACGAAAGTAATGAGTAGTGGCAGAAATAAGAACAGCGAAAAACTTAACACTTTAACTGGAGATCAAAAAGCAGAAGACGTTAAGTAATTCTGCTGCCCCTAGGCAGCAGAATAACAAGTAGCAGCTGATGTGTAAGAGCACATGAGAAAGTGAGTACCGTAACTTTCGACACCCTGTGGATTTGTTGGTTATTTTCCTTTGATACGGAATTTAAATCTCCTCTAGACTCCGTGAAACTTGGCATCAGGGTCTCGAGCACACCTTCTGCTGTGCACAATGTAAGGAGCTTCTGCGCATGCGCAGCTCGCGTGACGTAATTGCCTTACAGGCCAAATACATACGGATTTGGTAAACAACGTGCATGGTTCACGATGTGCACACTCAACTAGAAGTTTACGTCGGGGCCACCAGGTGGTAGCAGATTGCGGCAGACTTTTATCCCTATTCACTCAGCATAAATCCTGCTAGATGATAGCACACTCCTCAGATATGCTAATTCACTCACCATATACTGTAGTAAAATTAGATCAGACGTCAGTATATGTTAAAGTAGTACTGGTAGTAAACCTATTTCGCCTGTTCCTGAATGAGTTATAGTATTTTAAGTTATGAATTTTGTCATACAGTAATCCATTTGAGGCGTTGAGAAAATAAGGGCCTAAAGCATATGCCTGTCGGTTATGAGACTGTAGCATTTATTCAGCCTTCTGCACTCTGTTGATCTTATGGCGAGTCAGCTTTATCTGTGCTGTAGGCCCGCATTGTATATACGAAAATTCACGAATAGTTGTGGCACTGGTTTCTCTGATATTCACTTAAATGTGGGATCGACGGCGGTTGTGGTTTAGGTCCTTATGGATCTCAGCGCTTCATTTGTATTCTAGTCAAGTGACTATGTTGGAAGACGTAACGACTTGAGTAAACCATTTCCACAAATGCTACATAGTGTTTGGAGTTGGTAATTTATTGTGCGGAATTAGCTTTCGTGTGCAGTGTAAACATGAACTATGTTGAATCTATTTTAAATGCTGACAGAAAAGTAAAGCTGTTAGGATGCGTCGTGGGTTATGCTTGGGGGACTCAGTCGGCAGAGCACTTGTGCGCTAAAGGAAAAGCTCCTTGAGATCGAGTCTCTCCGGCATACAGCTTTAATCTGCCAGGAAGTTTCATATCAGTGCACACTCCTCTGCAGAGTGAAAATCTCATTCTGGGAGCAGGAAAGTAAATCACCAGCATAAGCCTCAAAGGAGCTAGGGCCTCCGAGGAACAGATCCTTTGATTGTGAGAGTGACAGAATCAAAAAAACGTGACTACAAGCGAAAATTTGACAAGAGAGTGTGCAATTAGCATAAGTTGTTGTGTGGGAGTAGCGTAAGAATATCTGATTTTTCAACCCTGAAGTAAATTCGTGAACTAATACATCTGTTAGGGAAAGTTACACAAAATTGCGAAATGGAGAGTTGCGAAGCTTACACATTATTTCGTTATTGCCCTAAACTGTAGGTAATTACGTACGAAACAACAATATTCCACAAAAGAATTCTTTCTTTTATCAGATAGGTTATGCATCTTATTATTATTATTACTGCTGTTATTATTACTGGCAGTGGCTGTAGTTGTATATACTTGTTGATAAACATAACTGTTACACAGCAGATGCTATTAATTTTACACTCTCAAATTTATATGAGTCTAATAATTTATGAACACCGAGAATGTATACTCACGGACCGCAACTGAAAATAACCCATGCGGACGGAGCAAGGAGGACATCACAAATAGACTAGCACTGGCAAAAAGGACATTCTTGGCCAAGACAAGTCTTCTAGTAACAGACATAGATCTTAATCTGAGGTAGAAATTTCTGACAATATACGTTTGGAGCACAGCGTTGTATGGTAGTGAGATATGGATAATGGGGAAACAGGAACAGAAGAGAATCGAAGCGTTTGAGATGCCGTACTTCGGAAGAATTTTGAAAATTAGATGGACTGATAAGATAACGAATGAGGAGGTTCTTCTGCAGAATCGGAAAAAATGGAATATGTGGAAAACAAAAAGAATGGACGGGATGATGGGACATCTGTTAGCACGCCAGGGAATAACTTCCATTGCGCTAGAGAGAGCTGTAGAGGATAAAAACTGTAGAGTGAGACAGAGTGGAATATATCAAACAAATAACTGAAGACATAGGTTGCAAGTGCTACTCTGAGATGCAAAGACTGGCACCGGGAGAGAAATTCGTGGTGGGCCGCATCAAACCAGCCAGAATACTGATGACAAAAAATAAAAAATAAAAAAATGAAAAATAAAATAAAAGTAAGAGAAAGCGACCGGTACGGTAGACTGTCATTCAAATCTTTTTTTTTTTTTTGTGAGGGCTGTTAGAACGTGGCAAATGCGCGGGATTTCAGGACGCGTGCCAGCGCCAAGAGACTATTGTTGCGTGCTCTGAAAGGAACAGCGAGTGGCTAAACAGTTTCTTAATACCGGTACACATAGACGAGACACCACTCGCTATTGAACCAGCTGGATTCTTCTACTCGGGACAAGGAAAACGACGATTGGATGGGCACTGAAGGAAATAGGCACGAGATATTGACCAGAAGAAAAGACAAAATGAGAGATGTGTTAAAGCATTGTGTAAGTTCCTGCTACTTGAAGCAGCAGTCTAGGGCAAACAATGTAGGGGAAGACAGAGACCGGAAAATATCGAACAAATAACTGTGGACGACGGGTGCACGTGCTGCTCTGAGATGAAGAGATTGGCATAGTGGAAGAAATCGTATCAAACCAGTCGGGAGAATGATAAAGTTGGCATTAAACTTTTTGCCTTACAGGTCATGATAAATCTATCCACAATTTGATAAACTAAATGCTATATTCAATATGAAATTTCCGAAGTTTATAACCACACATTTGTAATCTATGAAAATGGGTTATTACCATAACCCAGCTTTACACAGTGTATTCATGAGAATAGAAGTAGTAGGGAGGCATACAGTTTTCGAACGGTCTTCTGACTAGTCGCCATGTCATGTTTGCCACCGTGATGTGACTACACTTTTGCTCGTTTCCTATACAAAACTATAATATCACAGTGACACTGAGGTGACAGACGTCGTGGAATACCTACTAGTATCGTGTCAGACCCCCTTTTGCCCGGGTTAGTGCAGCAAATCTACGTGAAAATCTTGGTGACCAAATTACTCGATCGAATTGTCCAGTACGTTCTTCAAACCAATCGCGAACAATTGTGGCCCAGTGACATGGCCCATTGTCACCCCTACAAATTCCATCGTTGTCTGGGAACATAAAGTCCATGAATGGTTGCAAAGCAGACAAAAATAGCCATTTTCAGTCAATGGTCGGTTCAGTCGGACCAGAGGAACCAGTCCAGTCCATGTAAACACAGCTCACACCATTATGGAGGCACAACCAGCCTGCACAGTGCCTTAGTGAGAACTTGGGTCCATGCCTTCATGGGGTCTGTGCTTATTCGAATCCTACCATGAGCTCTTATCGACTGAAATCGGGACTCATGTTACCAGGCCGCTGTTCTCCAGTCGTTTAGTGTCCAACCGATATGGTTCCAAGCTCAGAAGGGCGTTGTGGCGCTGTTAGAAAAAACACTCGCATCGGTCACAGTGTTGCGTTTCTGTTAGCACTGACAACTCCACGCAAACGCCGCTACTCTGGGCCTTTAACTGAAGGCCACTGTGTTGTCTGTGGTGAGAGGTAATGCCTGAAATTTGGTATTCTCGGCACACTCTTGAGACTGTTGATCTCGGAATGTTGAATTCCCTAACAATTTCTGAAATGGCTTGTCCCATGCGCCTGGCCGCAACTACCATTCCGCTTTCAAGGTCTGTTAATTCCCGCCGTGCAGCCATAATCACGTTGGACATCTTTTCTCATGAATCACCTGAGTACAAATGGCAACTCCGCCCACCCACTCCTCTTGTTATACCTTGTGTAAGCGATACTACCGACATCTGTATATGTGCTTAGCGCTATGCCCTGACTTTTGTCACCTGACTGTAAACGACATAATACATATCATGAAAAAATCACAGGTAATGAAACTACTTGTAATCGGAAACACTAAATACCGAGAAACACATGTAGCCAGAAGCGCGCAAACAAACAGTAACAGTGCTGTATTGCGCCACGTCGGGAATCGTGTAGTGCTGCAGAGAAATGTGGGAGTAGGCAAAAAAAACAGCAATGTTAAACCAGGTAATGCCTCGAAAATGAGCTCGTAGATGATGTAAGCAAAAATCAGAGATAAAATGCCATAAGAAAAACCACAACTAAGGTTGGCGCCGGGGCGACACCTACAACGTGCTGACATGAGGAAAGTTTCCAACCCATTTCTCATACACAAACAGCAGTTGACCGGCGTTGCCTGGTGAAACGTTGTTGTGATGCCTCGTGTAAGGAGGAGAAATGCGTACCATCACGTTTCCGACTTTGATAAAGGTCGGATTGTAGCCTAACGCGATTGCAGTTTATCGTATCGCGACACTGCTGCTCGCGTTGGTCGAGATCCAATGACTGTTAGCAGAATATGGAGTCGGTGGGTTCAGGAGGGTAATACGGAACGCCGTGCTGCATCCCAACGGCCTCGTATCACTAGCAGTCGAAATGACTGGCATCTTATCCGCATGGTTGTAGCGGATCGTGCAGCCACGTCTCGATCCCTGAGTCAACAGATGGTGACGTTTTGCAAGACAACAACCATCTGCACCAACAGTTCGGCGACGTTTGCGGCAGCACGGACTATCAGCTCGGAGACCATGGCTGCGGTTACCCTTGACGCTGCATCACAGACAGGAGCACCTGCGATGGTGTACTCAACGACGAACCTGGGTGTACGAATGGCAAAACATCATGTTTTTGGATGAATCCAGGTTCTGTTTACAGCATCATGATGGTCACATCCGTGTTTGGCGACATCACGGTAAACGCACATTGTAAGTGTGTATTCGTCATCGCCATACTCGCGTATCACCCGGCGTGACGGTATAGGGTGCCATTGGCTACACGTGTCGGTCACCTCTTGTTCACATTGACGGCAGTTTGAACAGTGGACGTTGCATTTCAGATGTGTTTCGACCCGTGACTCTACCCTTCATTCGATCCCTGTGAAACCCTACATTTCAGTGGGATAATGCACGACCGCATGTCGCAGGTTCTGTACGGGCCTTTCTGAATACAGAAAATGTTCGACTGCTGCCCTGGCGAGCACATTCTCCAGATCTCTCGCCAATTGAAAACGTCTGGTCAATGGTGGCCGAGCAACTGGCTCGTCACAATACGCCAGTCACTACTCTTGATGAACTGTGGTATCGTGTTGAAGTTGCATGGGCAGCTGTACATGTACACGCCATCCAAGCTCTGTTTGACTCAGTGCCCAGGCGTATCAAGGCCGTTATTACGGCCAGAGGTGGTTGTTCTGGGTACTGATTTCTCAGGATCAATGGACCCAAATTGCGTGAAAATGTAATCACATCTCAGTTCTAGTATAATTTATTTGTCCAATGAATACGAGTTTATCATCTGCATTTGTTCTTGGTGTAGCAATTTTAATGGCCAGTAGTGTAGTTGCAAAGATAGATTTAGTATACCTTTAATAACTATGAAATAAGTACGGACATTAGGGCCACATAAATGAAGAATTCTTTGAACGTATGTTGAAATCTCTGGGCATGGTAAACATGAGAACTTAACTAAGCTTTTAGCAAAGCCCAAAATATTGCATCAAGTATTAATTTTCCGAACACGAATGGACTGTATTGCTATGAAGTTAGTCATTACATAAACATTTACAAGTGAGCTTTCACTCCGTCAGAGAGGTCAACGGTCTACGGCAATAATCCGAGTGACAAGCAAGTCTAACAGGATATAAAGGGTTTCATGTTTCTGATCCTTGATTCTTATTTGGTTATAGGGTCAGAACTAAAGGTTTTATCTTAAAAATCATATGTATCAGCACACCTGTTAGTGGACATTAATATGGGATATGTCCATCCTTCTCATTTCTGTCGGTTTAAATTCTGCTGTGGACAGTTTCAGTGAGGTGTCTGAATGTGTACAAAGGAATGACAGCCCAGTCGTCCTCAAGAGGCGAAATCAGAGAAGGGAGCGATGTTGATCGTTGGGGTCTGGGGAAAAGTCGACATTCAAACTTATCCCAAAGGTGTTCCATTGTGTTGAGGTCGGAACTCTGGGCAGAACAGTCCGTTTCAGGAATGTCATTGTCCACAAACTCATAGCTGTTGCTTTACGACATTGTGCATTGTCATGCTGTTACAACAAACAACCATCGCCTTCCAACTGTTCCTCTACTGGAGGCAATAAACACAATGCTTTAAAATATGTTAGATCCTTCCGTATTTAGCGCAATAAGAGGCCTTCACCCTAAGCCCGAAAAAAAAGCCATACCGTAACCCCACTCCCTCTGAACTTCAGTGTTGTTACTACACACGATGGCAGGTAACGTTGTCCAGGCATTCGCCAGTCCCACGCCCTCCCATCGGATTGTCACACGGCATAGTGTGATTCATCGCTCCAAATCACTGTTTCCAGTCATCAATTAATTAAACCACTTCAAGTGCCGCTTGTTATGATTACAGTAATGCGTGGATCAAGGAGCTACTCGGCCGTTGAACCCCTTTCTCTTTAACTCCGTGCTGTGCTAACTGGCCTGCTATTAGCACTTTGCAACACAAGTGATTCCTTCCGTTCATTTCATGCAATTTTTTAAAACCACCCTTCGCAAACCTCCACGGTTCTTGTCCGTCAGCAAAGTTCCGTCTTGCTTTTACTTCACAATCACATCGCCAAAACCTGATTTCGGCTGCTTCGAAAGGGATGAAATTACAGCGATGCATTTGTTATTCAGGTGCCATCCAGTGACAAGTCTACGTTCGATTTCACTGTGCTATCCTGACCGCCCCACTCTGCTTTTACTGCTTGTCTACTAACAACTCAATACTCCCTGACTTCTCCCATTATGACGGGTTCGTCTCTCACACCAACCACCGGTCAGATAGGTCATAACTGATTCTTAACCAAACGTCAACGTCATATACTTTCTACAAAAAACAATGTACCCACTTAATGTTATGAAATCTTAATTGATATTTAAGCTTTTATTTATTATTAATGTTAATTCACAATATTTCCATACATAGGCTAGTGACAATGGTGTCTGTTGGCAGTTGTAAAGTTTGTAATTAATATGAAACTAGGATCTCACCATAAAGAATAGATACTAAACTGGTCATACAGTCATGACGTATTCCAAATGTGCATTGTCCTCGCAACCACCATTTTCATTTAGCAAATTGTGTGGCTTGAGGTTCTGATGGAACTGCCGGTACGCCTCCGATTATGAAGTATTACTAATACGTATGTGATGCAGACACTAAATTATGCTGTTACCCCTAGATAACAATCGAGCAGCTCATAGCAACAAAACTATGCTTTGTGCTTTGGGCCCCATATGGAAATTGGTGAGACAGCTTTTCATAAGTGTTCATATGCAGGGTTGTCCGTTGAGCGTCAAACAGAAAAACTACAAAGAACGAAATTTGTCTAGCTTGAAGGGGGAAACCAGATGGCTCTATGGTTGGCCCACTAGATGGCGCTGCCATAGGTCAAACGGATATCAACTGCGTTTTTTTAAAATAGAAACCCCCATTTTTTATTATATATTCGTGTAGTAAGTAAAAAAATATGAATGTTTTAGTTGGACCACTTTCTTCGCTTTGTGATAGATGGCGCTGTAATAGCTACAAACGTATAAGTGCGTCGTATCACGTAACATTCCGTCAGTGCGGACGGCATTTGCTTCGTGATACATTACCGGTGTTTAAATGGACCGTTTATCAAATGCGGAAAAGGTCGATATCGTGTTGATGCATGGCTATTGTGATCAAAATGCCTAACATGCGTGTGCTATGTATGCTGCTCGGTATCCTGGACGACATCACCCAAGTGTCCGGACCGTTCGCCGAATAGTTACGTTATTTAAGGAAACAGGCAGTGTTCAGGCACATGTGAAACGTCAACCACGACCTGCAACAAATGAAGATGCCCAAGTAGGTGTTCCATCTGCTGTCGCGACTAATCGCCACATCAGTAGCAGACAAATTTCGCGACAATCGGGAATCTCTAAAACGTCGGAGAATGCTACATCAACATCGACTGCACCCGTAACATGTTTCTATGCACCAGGAATTGCATGGCGACGACTTTGAACATCGTGTACAGTTCTGCCACTGGACACAAGAGAAATTACGGGACGATGACAGATTTTTTGCACGCGTTCTATTTAGCGACGAAGCGTCATTCACCAACAGCGGTAACGTAAACCGGCATAATATGCACTATTGCACAACGGAAAATCCACGATGGCTGCGACAAGTGAAACATCAGCGACCTTGGCGGGTTAATGTATGGTGCGGCATTATGGGAGGAAGGGTAATTGACCCCCATTTTATCGATGGCAATCTAAATGGCACAATGGATGCTGTTTTCCTACGTAATGTACTACCGATGTTACTACGAGTTGTTATACTGCAAGACAGAATGGCGATGTACTTCCAACATAATGGATGTCCGGCCCATAGCTCGCGTGCGGTTGAAGCGGTATTTAATAGCATATTTCATGACAGGTGGATCGGTCGTCGAAGTTCCATACCGTAGTCCGCATGTTCACCGGATCTGACGTCCCCGGATTTCTTTCTGTGGGGAAAGTTAAAGGATATTTGCCATCGTGATCCACCGGCAACACCTGACAACATGCGTCAGCGCATTGTCAATACCTGTGGGAACATTACGGAAGGCGAACTACTCGCTGTTGAGAGGAATCTCGTTACACGTACTGCCAAATGCATTGAGGTTGACGGACATCATTTTGAGCATTTATTGAATTAATGTGGTATTTACAGGTAATCACGCTGTAACAGCATGCGTTCTCAGAAATGATAAGTTCACAAAGGTACATGTATCACATTGGAACAACCGAAATAAAATGTTCAACTGTACCTATGTTCTGTATTTTAATTAACAATCCTACCTGTTACAAACTGATTGTCTAAAATTGTGAGCCATATGTTTGTGACTATTACAGCGCCAGATATGACAAAGCACAAAAGCAGTCCAACTAAACCATTCATACTTCTTTACGTACTACACGAATATGAAATAAAAATGGGGCTTTCTATTAAAAAAAAACGCAGTTGATATCCGTTTGGGCTTTGGCAGCTCCATCTGGCGGGCCAACCATAGCGCCATCTGGTTACCCCCTTCACGCTAGACATGTTTCGTAATTTGTAGTTTTTTCGTTTGACGTTTACTTCGTGAGATATTTGGCCCGGTCACGATCAATGGACCAACCTGTATACTATTTGCAACTATTCCAACCAACAACGTTAATTTTCCTACAAAATTTGCGAATGATACCGACTAGATTGCTTAATGTATCATTGCGCGGCAGAGAGGTTTTGCAGACGTGTAGAGCACAAGGCGAAGTACCGGCGCCCCCTGCTGGGCACCCCTGGTCGCGAACAATGCGCACCGGGCACGCGGGGCGGCCGCCTGCCAACTGTGGCGACAACAGCCCAGCCCAGACAAGACCAGGCCCGGCCCAGCGCACCCTGTACACACAAGCGAGTGGCCCGCATCCCGCCACGGGCGCCCGGCCTGTGCCGCGCCCGCAATTAGCGCCGCGGCACTCGCCGATGCCTCGCGCCCCAATTACTGGCGCACAGTACTCGCAGCCGTCACCTGTCAGTAGCCGCCCTCATCAACGACGGCGTTGTTACTAGACAAGCAAAATAACTGACGATGCCCAACCGAAAGGTAATATAAACTGTGCGCTGGCTGCAGCAACAAATGAGTTTCTGAAAATACACTGCCGGCCGCGGTGGTCTCGCGGTTCTAGGCGCGCAGTCCGGAACCGCGCGGCTGCTACGGTCGCAGGTTCGAATCCTGCCTCGGGCATGGATGTGTGTGATGTCCTTAGGTTAGTTAGGTTTAAGTAGTTCTAAGTTCTAGGGGACTGATGACCACAGCTGTTAAGTCCCATAGTGCTCAGAGCTATTTAACCATTTTGAAAATACACTGTCTCAAAAACATCGCTATGCCAAAAAACAATTCACATACAGTAACAAAATATCGGGAGTATATTTGTGTGGTTAACATATTTAAGTGATTAACATTGCAAGATCACATACTAATGTACACTACTGGCCATTAAAATTGCTACACCAAGAAGAAATGCAGATGATAAACGGGTATTCATTCGACAAATATATTATACTAGAACTGACATGTGATAACATTTTCACGCAGTTTGGGTTCATAGACCCTGAGAAATCAGTACCCAGAACAACCACCTCTGGCCGTAATAACGGCCTTGATACGCCTGGGCACTGAGTCAAACAGAGCTTGGATGGTGCGTACAGGCACAGCTGCCGTGCAACTTCAACACGATACCACAGTTCATCAAGAGTAGTGACTGGCGTGTTGTGGTGAATCAGTTTCTCGGCCACCATTGACCAGACGTTTTGAATTGGTGAGAGACCTGGAGAATGTGCTGGCTAGGGCAGCAGTCGAACATTCCCTGTATCCAGAAAGGCCCGTACAGGAGCTGCAACATGTGGTCGTGCATTATCCTGCTGAAATGTAGGGTTTCGCAGGGATCGAATGAAGGGTGGAGCCACGGGTCGAAACACATCTGAAATGCAACGTCCACTGTTCAAACTGCCGTCAGTGTGAACCGACACGTGTAGTCAATGGCACCCTATACCGTCACGCCGGGTGATACGCGAGTATGGCGATGACGAATACACACTTCCAAAGTGCGTCACCGCGATGTCGCCAAACACGGATGCGACCATCATGGTGCTGAGTACATCATCGCAGGCACTCCTGTCTGTGATGCAGCGTCAAGGGTAGCCGCAGCCATGGTCTCCGATCTGATAGTCCATGCTGCTGCAAACGTCGTCGAACTGTTTGTGCAGATGGTTGTCTTGCAAACGTCCCCATCTGTTGACTCAGGGATCGAGACGTGGCTGCACGATCCGTTACAGCCATGCGGATAAGATGCCAGTCGTCTCGACTGCTAGTGATACGAGGCCGTTGGAATCCAGCACGGTGTTCCGCATTACCCTCCTGAACCCACCGATTCCATATTCTGCTAACACTCATTGGATCTCGACCAACGCGAGCAGCAGTGTCGCGATACGATAAACTGCAATCGCCGTAGGCTACAATCCGACATTTATCAAAGTCGGAAACGTGATAGTACGCATTTCTCCTCCTTACACGAGGCATCACAACAATGTTTCACCAGGCAACGCCGGTCAACTACCGTTTGTGTATGAGAAATCTGTTGGAAACGTTCCTCATGTCAGCACGTTGTAGGTGTCGCCACCGGCGCCAACCTTATCTGAATGCTCTGAAAAGCTAATCATTTGCAAAATGGTTCAAATGGCTCTGAGCACTATGGGATTTAACATCTATGGTCATCAGTCCCCGAGAACTTAGAACTACTTAAACCTAACTAACCTAAGGACAGCACACAACACCCAGCCATCACGAGGCAGAGAAAATCCCTGACCCCGCCGGGAATCGAACCCGGGAACCCGGGCGTGGGAAGCGAGAACGCTACCGCACGACCACGAGATGCGGGCAATCATTTGCATATCACAGCATCTTCTTCCTGTCGGTTAAATTTCGCGTCTGTAGCAGTCATTTTCGTGGTGCAGCAATTTTAATGGCCAGTAGTGTAAGAGTGAGATAAGCTATTGCAAATGAGAAATGATGGTACATTAAAAACCAGTCAAACTGTCAGACTGTTGAATGCAAAACTTCAAACGTGCTCGCTTTGTGTTGTACAGGTGCCGGATCTCAGTATTTGGGATGGGAATCTATGCCTGTTGCATTTATTGGATCAATACAGGGACAGTTATTACTATTTGTGGATGACGCTGGAGTTGTTGTCCGATGATGTCTCATATCTTGTAAGTAGGCTGTTTATTTGTTCGTGTGTTGGTAGCGCTATGTAGCACTCTGTATTAAATCTCTGACTGCGCTGTGAGCAGTCTGTAAGAGACTGTCTGTGGCTGGTCGGACTTGCAGTTGGAGGAGAACAGCCAGCAGTGATGGAAGTTGGGAGTGAGTAGTTAGCAATGATGGAGGTCAGAGGTTAATAATTAGTAGTGTTGGAGGTTTGCAGTATTAGCGCGAGCGGACGATCTGGACTTGGCCGACTTAGAGATTGAATATTTTTCATGATTATATTATTTTTGCAACTGGCTGTCACGGACGATTATATGTATTTTTTATCTGGATGTCACATTATTAAGGTAAAAATACATTGTTTGCTTTGCAACAAAATCTTTCTTTTGCTAACCTTATGCCTATTAGTAGTTAGAGCCTTCAGTAGTTAGACTATTTTATTTAGCTGGCTGTATTGGGGCTTGCTGTATTGCAGTAGGTCGGGCAATGAAGATTTTTGTGAGGTAAGTGACTTATGTAATGTACAGGTTATTTTTAGGATTTCTTCTAAGTCAGGGCCATTCTTTTGAGTTAATTTTAAAGCAGTCAGATGGCATTACCGTTGAATATTGTGGGTAATTAATGTATAGGAAAAGTTTGAATTTTGTTAGTCAGGGCAAATTCAGTAGGTCAGTGTTGTAATGATAAAGACCAGCTGAGTGACACTTGCATTCAATCTCACTCAGCAGTTTCAGAAGTGGCAAAATCAGTCTCAGTTATTGCAATTTAAGTAAAAATTTGATTTTATTAAGAAGTTTCAATGTGCTTGATTCGAGACAGAGCTAGTGACCGAACAGGCCAAGGCAACATGTCGACTCTCTGAAGAGCATGTTGGGTTACGTCAGCGGTATTTGTGCGAGTGTTATCCTATTGAAAAACATCCCCTGGAATGCTGTCCACGAATGGGAGCACAACAGGTCGAGTCACAAGAATAATGCTCAATTTTGCAGTCAAGGTGCGTGGGTAACTACGAGAGTGCTTTTGCTGACATACAAAATCTCACACCAGACCATAACTCCAGGTGTAGGTCCAGTGTTTTCTAGCACACAGACAGGTCGATTGCAGGCCTTCAACTGGCCTCCTTCTAACCAACACACTGACGTCACTGCCACTGAGGCAGAACCAGCTTTCATCAGAAAACACAACTGACCTTCATCCCGCCCTCCAATGAGCTCTCGCATGACATCAATGAAGTCGCTAACGGCGGGGGATTTGGGCTCAGTGGAATGCACGTTAGAGGGTATCTGCCTTGGTGCCATCTGCTGATCAAATTGCTGCTGCAGATGCACTACATTGCGCCAGAGCCATACGCCGAACAAGAAGCTCTTTCGTGTCTGCACGAAGCCCGGTCCTCTTGCAACCGTACATTCTCGTGACCGCTGCCAGCAATCATGTACAGTGGCTACGTTCCTGGCAGTCTTTTTGCAGTATCGCGGAAACAACATCCAACTTCTCGTAGCCCCATTACACGACCTCGTCCAAACTCAGCGAGGTGTTGATAATGACGTCTTTATCGCCATAAAGGCATTCTTGACTAAAATAAAGTCACCACTCCAATTTCAAAGGTAACTGACGCTTGCGACCGTTACAAAGTATATTTAAAGCAATCCTGATTTGCGCCGTTATAGTGGCGCTACTAGCGCTACTTTTATGTGACTGGCGCTAAATTTGAATAGACATCATCTTTCAGACACGCCTACAAACTTTCGTTCATGTCGCACAACTCCTTCCTGGTCTTGCGAATTTTTTCCGTCAGTGTGTAAATTCCAGCCGCTGGTGACTTTTTCGGGTTGTATGGACGTGATCCATGAAAGTATCCCGCAACTGACGTTTCGTCCAGAGCTATGCTGGACATCGTCAACGGTACCTTAGGTTCCGCTGAGTCTTGCCGACTGACGGGTCGCACGTCTGAGAGCGACATGAACACTACCACGCCCCATTTTCACAGCATGCCGCGCTCGGACGTCTCACCTGGCAGTCGCCAAGACTCAGCGGAACCTGGAATATCACTGAAAATGGCCAGTGCAGCTATGAACGAAACATTAGTTGCATGGACCATACAACCCAGAAGGCTCACCAGCGGCAAACACATCCCGTCATGAAACCCTTCATTGTACGGTAAATTTGAGTGTTGCCAAGTCTTTTTCTGAAGGTATTTTTCTGCAGTATAGCCATGCACGGATGTGGAATGCGGACGATAAATAATTCAGAAAGAAGAGAACAGAAGCTTTTGTAATGTGATGCTGCAAGAAATTTGGAAATTTGTGGTAAGGTCTTATGGGATCAAACTGCTGAGGTCATCGGTCCCTAAGCTTACGCACTACTTAATCTAACTTACACTACCTTGCGCTCAGGACAAAACACACACACACACACACACACACACACACACACACACACACACACACACTCCCATACCCGAGGGAGGACTCGAACCTCCGACGGGGGGAGAAGCACGAAGCGTGACAATCCGCCTCAGAGCGCGGCTAGCCCGCGCAGCGTGCTACAAGAGAATGCTTAATATTAGTTGGGTAGATGAGTTAACTAAAGAGGAAGCATCGCATCTAAATCGGCAAAAAAGAGGGAAACGGTACAGCCTGACTAGAAGAAGGTCCAGAGGAATCAAGGAATTATCATTCCTTTAATGGACTGGGATAATGGGCATAAAGACTGTAGGAGGGAGACCAAGGATGAATGAATTGGGAAGGTTCAAATGCACGTGAGTTGCAGTAGGTGATTTCAACGTGGTGCAGAGATTGACAACTTGCTTTCAATGTTCAGATATATATATATATATATATATATATATATATATATATATATATATATATATATATATATATATATATAGAAAAACGGTCGGTGAATTCCCTGCACATAAATGGACCAATCAAAATGGAAAGAGGCTGGTAGAATTTTGCAGAAATTTCAATCTCAAAATTATGTCAAGTCATTTTAAGAAAAAACCTTCAAAACAAAAGACATGGCGATCACCTAACAAGGACATAGGTGAATTCCAAATTGACCATATTGCAATCTCGTATCCATGTCACAAAGAAATTTTAAATGTTCAAGTTCGTAAAGGCGCCAATATTGACTCAGACCATTACTTAACCCATGTGAAACTAAAGCTGAAACCCCAAAATTTCAACAAAAGGACACCATTAATCCCCAAATTTGACACCAGTAAAATCCAACCATCATTATTAGCAGACGAATTTGACAAAACAAGTGCACAAAATTGGGAACAACTCAAACACAAGATTATCAAAACAACTCAAGATCAAATTCCTTTACGAAAACACAAGAAACATGCTTGGTGGAATGAAAACTGTGATCATGCAATCAAAGCCAGACAAGAGACATTTAAAGCATGGAATAGCAACAAGACAGAAGACACATATGATACATTCCTGACAACTAGAAAAGACACTTCAAAACTAATTAGACAAACAAAAAGACAATATGAGAATAGTCAACTCTTAGAAATTGAAGAAGATTTTCAGAAATACAATACCAGAAATTTTTATAAAACTTTTAAAACCAAAATAAAGGGGTACCAACCCCAGAGTCTTTGCTTCAAGATGGAAAATGGACAGTTGGCTCTTAACAACCAAGAAAATTGCAAAGAACTTTCTAAATATTTTAAGAATCTTCTAAATTGCCCCGAGCCCACAGAAAGATTTCCACCAAAAATTCCCCAACAATGCAATCCAGTTTCACTTGCACCAAATGAAGAGGAAATCATTAAAGAAATTCATAGGTTGAAAAACAACAAAGCATCTGGTGAAGATGGAATTGTTGCAGAACTTTTAAAGGCAGCTGGTCCAAAAACCGTTAAAGAAATTACTTCAATCATGCAAAACATTTGGCAAACTGAAAAAATTCCTGATGAATGGAAAACCGCCTTGATTCACCCACTTCATAAGAAGGGAGACAAAACTGATGTTAATAATTACAGAGGAATTTCTCTTCTTCCAGTCACATACAAAATCCTCTCTCAATGTCTTCTGAACCGAGCACAACAACAACTTGAATGGAAAATTGGCGAATATCAAGCAGGTTTCAGGCCAAATAGATCTTGCCCAGAACAGATTTTAGTCCTCAAACTAATTCTCAGACATCAAAAAATTTACAATAAAAAACTAGTTTGTACCTTTGTAGATTTTAGAAAGGCGTATGACTCAGTGGATCGTGAATCTCTTTTCCAAATTGTGAAAGAACAAGGCCTGGATCCTAAAACCACGGCAATTATCAGAGACACGCTAACTGGTACAAAATCAAAAGTAAAGTTCAGAGGAGAAATTTCAGAATCCTTTGAAATAAAAACAGGCGTGAGGCAAGGTGATGGACTCTCTCCGTTGCTATTTAACTGCGTTCTAGAAAAAGTAATACAAGAGTGGCGCGAACGAAAATTGGAGTTCAAAATTGACCAACCAGTGAAATTAGGACGAACAAATATTCGAATAGACTGTTTGGCCTTTGCAGACGACTTGGTTATTCTAACGCAGGACATCCAAATTGCTCAGAAACGAATAGAAACTCTTAAAGAAACAGCAGAAAGAGTAGGTCTCCAAATCTCATTTGAAAAAACACAGTATATGACTAGCAACAAACTGGCACCCAAACTTTTGGAAACTAAGTATGGAAAAATCAAAGGAGTTTCGCAATTCAAATATTTAGGTGAAACAATCTCAGAGACTGGTCTAGAAAAAATTGGAAATGAAATTCGTTGTCAAAAGATGGAGACAGCTTTTAGACTTACAAAAGACATCTACAACAAAAAATGTCTCTCGAGGTACTCTAAATTGAGACATTACAACACGGTCATAAAACCAGAGTGCCTTTATGGGGCTGAAACGCTAATTTTAAACAGAAAAAAGGACATTCAAGAAATCCAAAAAAGAGAAAGAAAAGTAATCAGAAAAATTCTAGGTCCAAAATATACTGAAGAAGGAACATACAGGCTAAGAGCAAATAGTGAAATTCAACAATACACCAGCATATATTCGGATATGAAAAAACGCAGATTAAAATTTTATGGGCATATTAAAAGAATGGATGCTACCAGACTAACTAAACAAGTAGTGGAATTCTACGAAAATCGAAGTAAAGCTAAATTTGAGACAATAAAATGGATTGCTGCTATAAAAGAGGACATGAAAGAGGCAGATATAAAACAAGATGAAATTTAAGACAGAAAATTATTTAGGCAAAAAATTCATGACTGGGTAGTTGGTCAAGCTGAAAAACCAAAGAAAACTGGAACCACATGGTCTGATGAAAGGAAAAGAGCTCATTCCGAGAGAATGAAAACAATTTGGGCAGAGAGAAAGTCTAAAAGAAAATAACTGAATGCCCCGTGATTGTACTTCGCGTGGTCCAGTAGGGCCCAAACGTGAATAATAATAATAATATATATATATGGGGTGGTGAGGGGGGGGGGGGGGACGTCAGAACCGGCATAATCGTCGACAACGTTACGGTCTACCGCGTCTGAGAGAAGGGAGGATTGCCATACTGTGCACCAAGATTTACGTTTGCCTTCCGAGAACAAGTAATGGACTCCCTGCAAGTATGTATGTCATTCCGCACCATTGGTCGGAGAACAGAAACAGCCTGTCTTATAGGTCGCGACATACTTACTTAGGAGTTGACGCTCAGATTAGAGGTGAAGCGGGATTATTGGTCATTTGTTTCTTGGTGCCTAGCGTCTGCATACAAGAGTGAAAAGACCGTAGGGTCAGGCTAAGATTTTTCAGGTCTTTGTGCTAGGTGGCAGCACAGTAAAACTTGGATGTTAGACTAAGGAGGCAGGTGTGGTGATCATAACGAAATGAGACTGTGTTGTCTTACTGGTCTGCTCTTTATTGCTTCTTCACATTTTTCCAATGAACATCCAGAAAAGCGCAGACATTAGTTTATAACTTCAGTAAGTGTAAAACATAGATGAAACTTGCAACCAGTTGGCAAAACAAATGGCCACCCCAGCATATAACTTTGTTGTGGTTCAAATGGCTCTGAGCACTATGGGACTTAACATCTATGGTCATCAGTCCCCTAGAACTTAGAACTACTTAAACCTAACGAACCTAAGAACAGCACACAACACCCAGCCATCACGAGGCAGAGAAAATCCCTGACCCCGCCGGGAATCGAACCCGGGAACCCGGGCGTGGGAAGCGAGAACGCTACCGCACGACCACGAGATGCGGGCTAACTTTGTTGTGACTCGGGTACAAACAGTAATGTATCATTCTACAGGCCACGAATCACGAGAGTGGCAGATTCTGTTACTCCAATCCAACTCCTAGGCTCGAGTATTCATTACAATCAAAGTGACACACAGACACGGGTACATAGAGACAAATGTACGAGAGAAATCAATAACCAGAATCGAGAGCTACGCACAGGAATGCTTTACAAGTTCTTCTTAGTGTACAAGATTGAGTTCAACGCTTGCTCCCATCGTATTTGCTATAGGCTCGTTCATGCGAGGCTACTGTCCTTGGGTTACGCCCGTTCGCTGGATCACTCTAACTCTGACCTTGCTTCGTGTTTGAGGGCCTCTATAAAAGTCTGTTTTCATTCAGATGGGATGTCAGTGCACTGCTTTTTACCTTCAATTCGCAATCACTGAGCGTGCGACCTCTTAATGGAGTGATGAAAGCGGCTCGCACTGTATTCCTCTACCTGAGTTACAAGACTAGCAGCCAATGTTCCTACATAGATGATTTTTCTTATCGTTCTGGTTATAAACCGTCCCATGCCGTGATGTGGAAGCATGAACTGTTCATGGATGGCGTCGCATTGTGTTCAGCGATGAATCACGGTTTTTCTGTCCCCTGGCTGACTATCGTCGGCGAGTATTACGACGAGAGTGGGAGGGATTCCATTCATCCAACGTTTTGGAGAGGTGCTGTGGCGTTACTACTATCGCCATAGTATAGATACCGACTGGGTATGACTTCATGTCACGACTGGTAGTGATTGAGGGAACTTCGACAGCACAACGGTATACCCTGCGTCCTCATGTGTAACCTGCCGTGCGATAGTATCGTGATGTCGTATTTCAACAGGACGGCACTCGTTCACACGAAATGTGTGAATTCCTATGGGACCAAACTGCTGAGGTCATCGGTCCCTAGACTTACACACTACTTAAACTAAATTATGCTATGAAGAACACACCCATCCATGCCCGAGGGAGGACTCAAACCTCCAGAGGGAGGGGCCGTGCAATCCGTGACATGACGCCTCTGACCGCGCGGCCACTCGGCGCGGCACTCGTTAACACACGGTGCGTCTCTCTATGCAATGTTTTCATGCAGTTAATAAACTCCAGTGGCCAGCAAGATCCACAGTTCTGTCCCTGAGAGGAAATGTGTGGCCTCGGGTCGTATGCAAATTCCGTCTCAGCCCTAACACTTGTGGACTAGCTTGCCTCAGGAGAGAATACAACAGATATATGACACACTTCCCAACCGAAGCAATGTATGTACACCTAGTCCAGAGGCTGTGGCAGCGTCATTATGATAAGCGGGCTCATACTACCAAACTTTCTAAACATTTCATACCATCTCAATTCCTTGAAGTTTAATTTCGTTTCCTCTACCCTCTTCTGAGTGCTATGCTTTTTTTGTCAGTCAATATATTTTTCATTTCAGTTACATATGTACTGCTAATTTTCTCGTTTGTAACGAGGTCACATTGTGACAAATATGTAAAAAAAAAAAAAAAAAAAATAGAAATAAAATAAAAAATAAATCTGAGCTCCGAAAGCATTCAGCATCTAAAAAACTATGAAATTAAGCTATTATTAGAAATTTACTACTTTATCAATCTTTATCAACTGTAAGTACATTTATTGAATTGTTAAAAGTGAAAACAAATGGGCTACCACCATTAAAAAGTTACGACAAGTGGCATGTGAAGTCAGAAGAAACTCCAGTAGCCCTTTTGGTTCCGAACTTAGAACACACGTGACCTAGCAAGCTGCCCTGCTGCGTTTGTTTTTAGCTCCTTATTTTACGATATTTTAAACCAGCATCCCGACCATGTACCAGTATTTACGGATGGCTCTAAACAGGGGGACTCTGTTGGTTGTGCTGTTGTTTTCCCTGATCGAGTCGTCAAGTTACGGCTTCCTGGGGCGTTTACCATCTTTGATGCCGAATTGTTTGCGATCTTGCGGGCATTGGAGCAGATGAGATGTGTTCCCAGTCTTAAGTTTCTCATCTGTTCTGACTCCCTGAGTGCCCTTCAGACCATGCAACACTTGTACCCAGCGGATACGGTCGTCCAGAACATCCATGATGCCCTACTCCACCTGCAACGGCAGGGGAAGGAGGTTTCTTTCTGCTGGGTGCCGGGGCACGTGGGTATTAGGGGAAACGAACTGGCGGATGTGGCTGCCAAAGATGCATGTTCCCTCTCTCACGTTGTTGAATGTGCCGTCCCCCTCCATGCTGTTACCACCCTTTTGCGTTTTCGTGTTATGCGTCAATGGGAAGAGGAGTGGCTGGCAGTCGGTGCGTTTGGTCAAGGCCACCACGCGGCCATGGCGTACGTCCTACCAGTCATGCAGGCGGGATGAGGTTCTCCTCACTCGCCTCCGCATCGGGCACAGTCCCTTAACGCACGGTTTTTTACTCCGGCGGGAGGACCCCCCAATCTGCAGTGCTTGTGGCGTCCAGATAACTGTCCGCCACATTTTACTTGAGTGTCCTTTATTCTCTGACCAGAGGGCGGTGGTTTCTTTGCCAGCGGATTTGCCCTCTATTTTGCAAGACGACGCAACGACTGTGGTTAAGGTCTTACGGTTTTGTGTCCTGTCCAATTTGTTGCCTCGGATTTTAGGGAGAGGATTTTAATGTGCTGCTGGGTGACTGGCTCACCCAGGCTTTAGGTAAGAGGTCCGCCAGTCACGATTACCTGCTTGTTTCACTTCGATTTCTGTTCTCTTTTCCTTGTGTTTCCTTTCCTCTTTTAGTGCGTTTCTTCTCCTCTTGTTTTGCCTCTGTATGTGAGGATTTGTAACTGTGTCAGGTCTGTGTCTTTTAGCCGTTCTCCTTGTTCGCTGTCCGTCTTCGTCCCTTCACTGCATGTGTTCCTGTTTCTATGCGTTTGGGCGCTGATGACCACGCTGTTTAGCGCCCGAAAACCTCAAACCACACACACACACACACACACACACACACACACACACACACAAGCATATTATCTGTGCTATGGACCACCAACTTGGATCCAAGCAAACACTAATATGGTCACAAAACTGCACCAATGTCCTTATGTCCTCCTTCTTGGATTACTATCTTGGTTTCATGGACCTGTACAGCACTTTGGACTGCGGTAATATTTCCAGGCACACCATCTTGGACGTTATACTTAGCAGAACTGGGCTCTTTTGAGTATCCCGCCATTATTTTGAATTTCCCGCTATTTTGTCTATAGGGCAATCGGATTCTGGCAGCATGATCCATATGACCACAGTACTATATTGCGTACACCTGCTTATTCTTGACGCTCGCTAATAATTCGGTAAGTCTAATCTTCCGAAAGAGGTGACTAGGTGACTGAAACTGGAAAATAAGTAAAACTTCTTTTGTGTATCTCGTTGCTGATTTTTCTCAGCAAGTAATATCAGAAAGTATTCTTTCAAGGAGGCAGGGACTTAAACTAAAAAAACGTTTATTTTGTTCGAAAGTACATAGATTTGCACTCCTGCGAAATGAAAATCTAATGCTACGTAACACTGAGTACTGTGTTGCCCCATCCCGTGCATTGTATCATACCTGAATCGTACTCGTCATGCTGTCTACAAGGTGCCCGAGACTTTACCGCTGAAGCCGGTCCCACTTCTCGAAGACACCCTTCCTGAGGTCATCTACTGTGCGAGAAGAGTTACTGCAACAGCCCACTGCAGATTTCAGCTGGTCCCAAGGGTACTCAACACAGTTCACATCAACAGGTACTGCAAAATGATTCCTGCCTCTTGGAGGAAGATATTGACGACGTCGACGCGGTGTGTTTCTGCATTACCGTCTTGACATCTTCGCCGAAACGCAATGAGAAAGAGATCTCCAACATCGTTACGTGGAAACAGTCATCGGTCAAGAGTTGATACAAATATTGGGTTTGAGCAGTTTAGTTAATGCCTATTTCTGGTCTATCTCCTGCTCCTCCTCTCTCTGTCCATTCCTCCTTCCCTACTCCCAGTCCATCTGCTCCACAAATCTCTCACTGTCTATCTACTCCTTCCCCCCCTCTCTGAACATCTGCTCTTCCACTTCTCTAATCTCCTTCAATCCATTTCTTCCTCCCCACGCTCTCTGTCTCTCCATATCCTCCTCTCCCTTTCTCAATCTCATCCTTCACCTCTCACCTTTGTCAATCTTATCATACAGCAAATCAGCAACTCAGCACTCGTAGTTTCTCCTGCATAGCCTTGCATGCTTCAACAAAGCTGTTGTAAAGTAAACGGACTTTGGAACAGTATACAACTATCCATCCCCTCTTTCCCCCCTGACTGCTCAGTTGCGCTCATCCACACATGTAGTGCATGCTACTCATGCTGGTACTAACAGCACAGCACGCACGTCAAGCAGGGCAGTCTAGCTGTCAGGGACTGAAAAGCCTTATCTCCATTTCCATAGGAGCTAGGAGGTCCTATCCCACACAGTGCTCATTCCCAAATAGCAAGTAATATGTGTAGCAAATTTGTTTGAAATCGATCCACTGGTTTAGGATTATACGCTGGACATATCCATTGGTAAAGAGATCTTCATCCATTTTATATATGATGAAGGGGAAAAAACAGCAACACCAAAAAAAGGGAGAGAGAGAGAGAGAGAGAGAGAGAGAGAGAGAGAGAGAGAGAGAGAGAGAGGGTAAAGAAATTTTTGGAATACATTTACCTAGATAACATATTTAACACATTAAAACTGCAAGGTCACAAGTAAATGTAAACATGAGATAACACATTGGAAATGTGAAATTCTGGTACATTAATAGGAGTGTAACGAACAGTATGTTGAAAGCAAGCTTGCAAACGTGTACGTATCGTTATACAGGTGTCAGATTTCAATTTGTGCGGTGGAGTTCATGCCTGTTACACTTTGTCACTCATACAGGGACAGTTAATGCTGTTTGTGTATGACACTGGAGTTGTCGTCCGATGATGTCCGATATATGCTCGATTGGGCACAGATCTGGTGATCGAGAATGCCAAGGCCACATGTCGACACTCTGCACAGCGTGTTACTTTACAACAGTGGTGTCTAGGCGAGCGTTATTCTATTGGAAAACACCCTCCCCCCCCCCCTCCTCTCTCCATAGACCATAAGTCTAGGTGCAAGGACAGTGTGTCTAGCATGACAGGTTGGTTGCAGGTCATCAACTGACTTCCTTCTGAGCAACACATGGCCATTACTGGCGCTGAGGAAGAACCAGCATTCATCAGAAAACGTACCAGACATCCACCCTGCCCTCCATTGAGCTCTCGTTTGACACCACTGAAGTCACAAATGGTGGTGGCTTGGGGTCAATGGAATGCATGCTGTGCGGCGTTAGGCTCGGAGCTGTCCTTGCAGTAACCGACTTGCAGCAGTTTGTTGTGTCACTGTGGTGCCAACTGGTGGTCAGTGTGCTGATTCAGATGCTTACGATGCGACAAAGCGATACGCCGAACACGGTGGCCTTCCCTCTTGGTAGTGGCATGTGGCCGTATGAAGTCCAGTGACTGACCATTCTCGTTACCACCACTACCAGCAATCATCACCACTACATTCCTGGCAAATCTTTCAATAAAATCGCAGAAGGAATATTTAGCTTATCCTAGCCCTATTACAGGACCTCGTTTAATCTCGGTGAGGTGTTGATTTTTGTTGCCTTAAAGGCATTCTTGATTAGCATGAACTCACCGCGTCCAATCTCAAAAATAACTAATGCTCGCCGGCCGGAGTGGCCGTGCGGTTCTAGGCACTACAGTCTGGAACCGAGCGACCGCTACGGTCACAGGTTCGAATCATGCCTCGGGCATGGATGTGTGTGATGTCCTTAGGTTAGTTAGGTTTAATTAGTTCTAAGTTCTAGGCGACTGATGACCTCAGAAGTTAAGTCGCATAGTGCTCAGAGCCATTTGAGCCATTTTCGAACTAATGCTCGTGACTGTTACAGAGGGCATTTAAGACAAACCTGGTTTGCATCCTTATAGTGGCGCTACTACCGCCACATTTATACCACTGGTACGAAAAGTGAACAGACATCATCTTTCAGATGAAGAAACACACCTACCAACTTTTCTTTATGTCACACAACTCCTTCTTGGTGTTGCGATTTCTTTTGTCAGTGTTTATGTGTATGCAAGTGTATTTGGGCCATCATTTTATAGAAGCTCCCTGTAAGTTCCATCGGTATCGGCCATCATTCAGTTGCCTTGTTTTATCGATGATTAAATACCTTTACTGTGAGTGATTCCACTAATCCCTGCATAAAGTTGTAAATATATCGAATGTCACGTCAGTTCCTGCATGTGGCTGCTAAATGTGCTTGAAAGTCATATTATCCTGTTTGATAGCAATAATAAGGTTTGTTATCTCTTATCGATTGCTTTCGAATCTTAGAATCTGTCTGACTTAGGCGAAAGGCGTCAGCCTCCTCATGACGAGTAATGCACAATTATTACCGTTTTTGATCTTGATTTTCCACCGCAAGATCGCCAAATATGAACACAGCGTTCGGTTTTACTCCTTCAGGTGGCAGGACGTCACCATCTTCACTGAAAATCATTTATGTAACATCTTCATTGTATTATTCTATTTGGGATGGAATAGTGTTCTGGAAGATACATGTACATGTTCTTACTGACGTTGTCTGGATACATTAGCAAAGACAAGAGACATTTGTCTTCCTATGGATCAAGAATTACCGATCAGATACTGTCTGACAGCAGTGATCCACTCTTATTCCTCTTTTCTAAACTATTCTCAGACCAACCAGTTACCAGAAAGTCCTTATGAAATGGGTGTTTCGTTAGTCCACTAATGGTGAAGCTTATATGACTATACAAGGGTACATCGGATTTTACAGGATGAGAAAAAGAGCACAGATGTCATAAACACAGTTAATTTATTTTCCACGAACCTATACATCTTGTTGAATATATGTACAAAACTCGATAAGAATACTGTTCTATGTCAAATCAAGTGTTGTAAACTCATACATAGTGTGACGACATGGTTGCAAATGCCACTAAGCATGAATGTAAATAGTAAAGCAGGGCCTGTCGATTCTGGTATATTAGTTCATGTTTGGCTTTGAAAAAGTGATTTGGATAGCGATCTACAGTCTTCAGAGGGAGTATTCAGGTGCGTTCTACACAGGTAGAGTTTTCATTAATTTGAATATCATGTTAGTGATCAAGAGAAACTTAGAAATTGTTAGCATACCGCTATTTACGTTTTTCATGTAAGTAATTGTGAATTAATAGGACCTCAATTTAAATCATAGTGATTGAGAACAAATAAATTAGTATATCTGAAAATATCTTTTCTCCTGCAATATTCTGAGGTCGTCAGTGGATTCTTGTTCACTGAATTGAAGTCTCACGGTGACGGTTTTTCCAATGTTATACAGGTGCCATTACTAGAAACATATTGTTTTCTTCTAACTTTGGAATTGATCTGTGTCATCTATATGAATTTCATTAAATTTGTAGTTTATTGACAGTGAAAATTCAGCTGCGTTAGTACATAGCACAGTGAATAATTATCAACTTAACAGTTGAAAAACAGTGTTGGATTCTATTTGAGCACAGAATCGGTTGTTTGGTCTTTTGTATCCCGACTTCGCGAGTGTGACAGGCAGCTTGCACTAACGATTTCTGAAAGTCGATAGAAGAGCAGCAAAGATAGCTGCAACTTTTTAGTGGTTCCGTGTATGGATGTGTAACATGCATCGAAATATTGCGTCTCATTTTCTTCCGAGGGATTCAGAACATTCTATGATAGTTCTATACTGAGGTGTCAAAAGTCATGGGATACCTCGTAATATCGTGTCGAAACTCCTTTTGCCCCGCTTGGTACAGGAACTCGACTTGGCATGGATTTAACAAGTCGTTGGAAGTCCCCTGCAGAATTACTGGGCCATGCCGCATCTATAGCCATCCATAACTGCGAAAGTGTTGCCGGTAAAGGAATTTGTGCGCGAACTGACCTGTCTATTATATCTCGTAAATGTTCGATGGGATTCACGTCGAGCGATGTGGATGGCCAAATCATCCGCCTGAATTGTTCAGAATGTTCTTCAATCCAGTCGTGAACAGTTGTGGCCCTGTGACATAGCGAAATGTCGTCCATAAAAATTCCATTGTCGTATGAGAACATGAATTCCATGAATGGTTACAAATGCTCTCCAACTAGCAGAACATAACCATTTACAGTCAATGGCGGACTAGATGACCCAGTCCATTTCCATGCAAATATAGCCCACACCATTAAGGAGCCACCACCAGCTTGCAGAGTGCCTTGTTGGTAACTAGGGTCCATGGCTTCGTGGGTTCTACGCCACACTAGAACGCTACCAACAGCTCTTACGAACTGAAATCGGGAATCATTTAACCACGCCACGGTTTTTCAATCATCTTGGGTCCAACTGATGTTGTCAAGAGCCCAGGAGAGGCGCTGCAGGTGATGTCGTGCTGTTAACAAAGGCACACCCGTCTGCTTCCGTAGTCCATTAACACCAAATTTCGTCACACTGTTCTAACTGATACGTTAGTCGCACGTCCCACATTGATTTCTGCATTTATTGCACGCAGTGCTGCTTGTCTGTTACCACTGACAACTCTACGCAAACGCAGCTGCTCTCAGTCGTTAAGTGAAGGCCGTCGGTCACTACGTTGTCCGTGGTGAGAGGTAATTCCTGAAACTAGGTATTCTAGGCACACTCTTGACACAGTGGATCTCGCAATATTGAATTCCCTAACGATTTCCGAAATGGAAGTACCTTGTGTCTAGCTCCACCCTTTATCCCGCCTCACAGTCCCCCTCATTTCCCGTCCTGTGGCCATAATCACGCCAGAAACTTTTTCAGATGAATCACCTCAATATGAATGACAGCTCCGTCACTGGAATGCCCTCTTATACCTTATTTACGAGACACCACCGCCATCTGTATGTGTGCCCATCACTACCCTGTAACTTTTCTCACCTCAGTGTATTAAACTGCTCCATAGATTTTCATAAAAGTTATAAACGTAAGGCTGCCACTCAGTCTCTGATCGATTGTGTGTCGTATGACATAGCAACCATACATTAAATTCTTGAAGGTTTCGTCTTACATGTGAATGCTATCTGTTTCACCGAAAAGATGTATTGTTTGTGGGAAGTCACCTGCACTGATCTTCTGATCACCCAATAACACTGTGGTGTTCGAGTCTTTTGAGCAAACAAGCCTGCAATCATGATTAAGCTATCACACAATCGGCATCACTCTACTGGGATGATGTTTATTTAGTGCCAAAATAACGCACGTTTGCAAAACTCACAGCTGGTTCAGTCCGCGATCAGACATCGTAGCAATGCTGACACGTTCACTTTGGCTAGAATTTAAAATAAACGAAGTGTTGAAAATGTGCTCCTGTTGAGGAGAGCTTGTCGGAGATACTCCACAGCATCATCTGGAAATGAAAAAAAAAAGTGTTAAACTGTGCACGAACATTACACACACACACACACACACACACACACACACACACACACACAAGCACGCACATAGACACACAAGCTCACTCACAATACTTACACGATGATTGTGATGCAGCTTCATGGTGGCAATATGAAATATTTCTCTGATTGAATCATTATTTATTGGTGGCCTATATATTATTGTCGCATTGCAGTGAGGATAATATTATAAAAATGTGTGCAGTTTGGAATGTTGGTAGGGCAGAAGATTGTAGAATCTATCACTTGAATCCACAGAATGAAACTAAAATTACTACAACTACTATGACTCTGTGAACTTTGACACACTGAATTTATGTCTTCATTGACGTTTAAGTGGCTGATGCTCTAAGAGGGAAACTATTAACGTATGATTATCATTTTCAAGCGTGCTTGTTCGCTCACTGAGTTCCATCAGTTTTGAATCAATGTACTCCTTAGTCCCCACATCAGAAGGCCTGGAACCTTCATTTATTATTTTCGATTCGCCTTGCGATGATTGCGCTCCTATTTGTCGATTGTGTTTGCGGAGTAATGTGATACTCTAAAACCCTAACACCAGAAAGAAGAACTTCTAATTGCTTGGGAGCGAATTTTTGTGGATTGGCCATAAATATGCTGCAGATGCCTGCAGGTTACTACTGTAGGCCAGACATACCGTGTCTAAGTGCACTTTGAAGCTGCAGAGTGCCACAGGTTTCAGCCAGCAGGTAGAAAACTTGTTTGCCCTATTGAGTTGTTTTCATGATTTGGAAATAAGGTCAAATGGGTCAAATGGCTCTGAGCACTATGGGATTTAACTTCTGAGGTCATCAGTCCCCTAGAACTTAGAACTACTTAAACCTAACTAACCTAAGGACATCACACACATCCATGCCCGAAGCAGGATTCGAACCTGCGACCGTAGCAGCAGCGCGGTTGCAGACTGCAGCGTCTAGAACCGCTCGGCCACAGCGGCCGGCCAAATTAGGTCAATTGGCGGAAAAAACACAGAAAACTCAAGCAGCACAGATATTGTGCAGGCTGTCTGTGGGTGAATGCATCATGCACTAGGCACCGTCTGACGTCACATGATGCAACAGTCATTATGCTTCGCTCACGGCACAGAAAGCACTGGCTGGTGGTTGACGTGACGGCGGTGCTGTGATGGTGTGTGTGGGTACTACTCAGTCGTGCTTGCACTGGAGGCATGCACATAGTGGCCTGGTGTGGCGTGGAATGGGTGCTGACTCAATGGTACCCAAGACTGGTAGAAGTTGGCGGTGCTGGCAAGGTACCTTCCCACACAATGCCCATTTCTGCAGCATGGCGGCAGTAGCACAGCACTTGCAAACTTTGCAATGTGCATGGAATATACTCTCCCCACATTTTTTGTTTAAATAAAGACACAGTTGCTCCTATTCTGTCCAAGTAATGGTGCCAGCAGCACACAGATTTAAATTTAGGGCAAATGGACTCTTGCCATTGGCATATGAAATCAGAGGGCTGCGAACAACTGTTTAAATTTAATACAAGTAGGTTACCACTATTTTAAAGTTAAGGCAAGCGGTATGTGACGTCACAGGAAAACCTAGTACCAATCTTGTATTCTAAATTTAGGGAGCATGTGATCTAGCCAACATAAATTCTGTGTTAAGGTCTTAAAACTGCACTGGTATGCTTAGGTCAGCTATTTTGAATCGCCAACTTGGATTTGCGGATCTGTACGACACTTTGAAATATGCTTGTATCTTCACGTCTGGTCTCTTGGAGCGCCATCTCGTATTGTGACATCTTAGGGTGTCCCACTTTGGATCGACATCTTGAACTGGTAGACCTGTAGAACATTTTGGATTGCTCTAGTATTTTCAGGCCTGCCATCTTGGATTTTATACGTCGTACAGGTGGACTATTTTGAATATCCCGATATTGTTTTGAATTTCCTATAATTTTCTACGCAGGGAAAGTTGCCTCCCCCCTCCTCCGTCCGCTATGTCGTCATCGATGATTTTATTATCGGACCTTTTGGATAATTGAGACTCTTGTCAGAACCCACTCAGCCATGCGACTCGCAACTTGCCTGGCAAGCGGAGGAGCCGAGGGCTCGTATATGGTGTACTGATGAACAGGGCTGAAGATTCTCAGACAAGTGCTGTAACGTTAAAACTTTTACAGTAGAAACTAATCAATTTGTTTATTTTATGTCGGACACAGACAAAAAGTTTTACAGAAACTACAACGGGCAATATAAAAACAAAATAGCAAATTCGGATTTTAGATGTCGTATCCCCTACTGCTCGAAAATGCAAAAATAGCGTACGATTCATATACTCGCATCATTATATCGTACATTTAATGTATGTAACATGTATTGTCATACTAACTAAAAGGCCAGGATTATGCACATCCATAGGTGAAATAAGCTGCAGATACCTTCTCCTTCCATTCCTAGCACTGTATTCTCACGTCCTATGTATGTGCATTAAAAACACGAAAACATATTTATTTATAATTATAATTCTGCATTTTATTGTCATTACTGCTAAGTGTTCAATATACGAGCATTATAAAATTGTTTTTTAATTAACAAATGCTTTAAAAGGACTGAGTATACATCATAAAATGACCAGTCAAGATAGCTGAGCGCTTTAACCCTCCGCTTCCTGGTTTTGGGGAAACAAGCCGGCCCCAGATAGAATCCATTTGGCGGAATAATGACGAGGGCTGTTGAGCCGGCCAGCCTGGATGCAGGTTTTAGGCGCTTTGTTACGTCCAAGTAGGCAAATACCAGGCTGGAACCCAAGTCCTGCGTCAGATAAACGCCATACAAATATTTAGAAAACAGTGTTGTATGTCCATCCTTGTGATTGGAGGTGTGAGGTACTTCGGTCGTTTACTTATGTAATAAAATTGAACACCTACAAACGTTCTTATGATGTCATTTACTATATGTCTACCAGTTTCGGTGCTTCAATGCACGATCGTCAAGCCTCAACGGGCACTGATGGGGTTAACATCATCCGTATACACGATTCATCAGTGGCCAACCGGTTTTCACAGACTACCTGTAAGAGCGATGTGGTCTCTAGCCATCTACTACGTTTGGAGAAACAACGTCACTGTTACAGGTAATCTGCGAAAACCAGTTACAGATATTTGCCACATATGAGTCATGTATACGAATGATATTAACCCCCTCAGCGTCTGTTAAGGCCTGAAGATGGTGCAATGAAGCACCGAAACTACTAGCCATCGTAGCAAATTACATCGTAAGGAGGCTGTAGGTGTTCCATTTTTTTTCCCTCGACCGTTGGAGACAAATTCCGCGATTTTCAGAAAACACTCTCACACTTTATCATGAGATTTATTTTAGACTCAGACATTTGGTACACGGATTCCACACTAGGGAGAGTGGTAGCGTCAGAAGAGGAATCCGGCTACCAGCTGTCATTGACGTTGCCAAAACCTATACAACATTATTCATGGTAAACAAATCCGCCACATTTGTACAGTTTTTTTATTGTCCAAAGTCTTACGCGACGTACACTACCACGGTTTCAGGAGCTTAGAGCCGTGATCAGGTGGATCTCAAACCGAATAGTAGTATGACTTCATATCCATGCCCAAACGCCCAGACAACTAGTAGGTAAACATCCACCGTAGGTGGGCCCTCAAATAACATCCCAAATTGTAGCTATAGATGTTTGCCTATTAGTTGTTTGGGTATGGACATGACGTCCGACTATTGCTAGATTTCAGATACTCCTGATAATGGGGCTAAGCCCCCGAAACCGTGGCAATGTTTAGCGACTTTTGTCGTGCAAGACTTCGGTCAATAAATGTATTTTGCAACTGTGGTGAATTTCTTTTCCTTGAACATGTCGCAGAACAACTGTGGATATCCCACAAATAATAATTTATACCATACAACAATCTTGACCCCAGAGAAGGCAAAGGAGAAGAAGTTTGGATCATAAAATAACACGTAATAGAGG
The DNA here is from genome assembly GCF_023864345.2 of Schistocerca serialis cubense. Classification (NCBI taxonomy): domain Eukaryota; kingdom Metazoa; phylum Arthropoda; class Insecta; order Orthoptera; family Acrididae; genus Schistocerca; species Schistocerca serialis. The sequence goes on along the minus strand of NC_064639.1, from coordinate 216,504,730 downwards.
GGCGTTTGAAACGTCCATGCAAAGTCAGAGAGATGGCACCAACGGCGCTTATCGAGGTCATGTTTAGGTAGTAGCATCTTTGGAAAGAACGCACACCAAGTTTCAGCCATATTGGTCTATTTCTTTGTGTTTGGCATTCGTGTGAATCAAGGAAGTGGAGTGATTGTCAAAAACTGGACGAAAAAGAATTTCGAGTGGTGATTAAACATTACCTTATGAAAGGCAAAATGCCTCAGGAGACTAAAGAGAAGCTTGATTAACATTACGGTGACTCTGCACTTTCCATTAGAACAGTTTATTGGTGGTTTCAAAATTTTCGGAGTGGCCATATGGGCACAAGTGACGCTGAACGTTCTGGACGCCCTGTGGAGGTTACGACTCCAGAAATAATTGATAAAGTCCATGATATGGTGATGGATGGCAGAAGAGTTAAGGTGCGTGAGATTGCTAGTGCTGTGGGCATCTCGAATGAATGAGTACATAATGTTTAGTATAAACATTTGGACATGAGAAAGCTATCCGCAAGATGAGTCCCGCGACTGCTCACGCTTGACCAAAAACAGAATCGTGTAAAGTGTTGCCAGGATGGTTTGCAGCTGTTCAGGAAGAATTCGCAGGACTTTAAGCGTCGTTTCATCACTATGGATAAAACATGGATACTTTACTATACTTCTGAGACCAAACAACAATCTAAACAATGGGTTACCAAAGCAGAATCTGCACCAAAAAAGGCGAAGACCATTCCTTCTGCCGGAAAGGTTATGGCGACTGTCTTTTGGGATTCACAAGGGATAATCCTCATCGACTATCTCGAAAACGGTAAAACTATTACAGGTGCATATAATTCATTTTTATGGGACCGTTTGAAAACCGAGCTGCAAGAAAAACGCCGGCGATTGGACCGCAAAAAAGTCCTTTACCATCGCAACACTGCACCAGCAGTTGCGGTCGCAAAATTAATGAAAATAGGATTCCAACTCGATTAACATCCCCCCTATTCTCCAGACATGGCTCCCTCAGACTGCTATTTGTTCCCCAATTTGAAGAAATTGCTGGCGGGTCAAAGATTTCATTCAAACGAGGAGGTGATTGCAGTAACTAATAGCTATTTTGCAGACTTGGACAGTTCCTATTATTCGGAAGGGACCAACAAACTCGAACAGCGCTGGACGAAGTGTATAAGTCTAAAATGAGACTATATCAAAAAATAAAAAAGGTTTACCCCAAACACATAAGTAGTTTTTATTTTTGCACGAACTTTTCAAGCGCCCCTCACATATTTATATTAGGGCAGAGGATGCATCGTATGAGACGGAAGTATCAGGATTTAAACGATGAAACAACTAGGTACAGTGCAGTATGCGTACACAAGACGGTGTATCGTAGATGTTATGTTGGCTGTTGGTGGCGCTTTCGGCAGCAGTATGTTCACATTGCTGGTCATCTACATGACGGCGTCGATGCGACTCTGACAGGGTGGCACACTACGTCACTGCGGTCTTACGGAGCGGTTCAGGTGGACAAGGAATTTCGGACTGCAGCTAGGCCGTGACATAGTGAACAGTTTGTTTTCAGGAATACTGGCCACAAAATTTCACACTGGGTGCGCTATTCACATAACCGACAGAACGATGGTGATCCAACCATCGTACGGGATTCCAATGCCCTGTGCTAAACGTTGTTGTAGTAGTCGAACGAGATGCGGATCGTCAATGGAAAACGTAATACGAGAAACGAATACAGCATATTACACTTGACCCTGCATTAAAGACAGACGGTCAGAAACACAAAATACACCAGCTGTGGTTCTTCTCAACATCGACTAAAGCCGATGCCGATCTAACTCCTCCTCAGGAACTATACATAAATCCGGAAACGTAAAGAACATAATTGAAGAGATAGTGTGTACGATAAAATTACCCCGTAGGCTAAGGACACGTTATGTCATGAAAGTTCTTCGTCTTATACTTTCAAAACTGTTAAGACTCTTGATTTTCATTCTGGAGGATGATGGTTCAAATCCTTGTCCGGACATCCAGACTTAGGTTTTCTGTTCTTTTCCTCAGTCGTTGGAGACAAATTCCTCGAGTGTTTTCTCACTTGTCCAATCCGGATTGCTACTCCGTCTCTCATGATACCATCATCAGCTGGAAGTTAAATCTTGCCAAGAAGTTACGGACAACTGCTAATCAACAATAGCCACTAAACACGACTTCATGACGAATTTAGCTAGCTCTCAAGTTTTAAATGGTATAACGATCATACTGGTGATGTTCTGGTGTAAAATAAAAATCTGGAGACAGATTATCTCCACCGCGAAAAAATATACAGACATCTGTAACGAGTAGACCCTGAATATTTAATAAACTGTTAAAATGTGGAAAACAGTTCCCCACACGATATTCTAAGCAAAGTGTTGATTATCTTATTGTGTAATAACTGTGGTAACTTTTGTATCTCCAGGGGTAGTGAAGCGACGATGTTTTTTAATGGAAGCATATACCGGATGTCCATAATTGAAGTTCCAGTTTCAAAACGCTATAGAAGGAGAACCACCGCTCAGAACGATGTCAAATTTGAATAGCATATTATTGACGCAGGGGGAAAAGTTATGGGACAAAATTTGACAGATGTTTGGCCACCAGATGGCGCTGTAAGCTTCAGAATGTGCATACGAACAGACGACCGGCACACGGCTATTCCTTAGTTGCGTCCGAGACGCCCACGCACCATTACTGTCTCCAAGAAGGATCGTGCGCTGCTGATAAAGCTCTTTTACAAGGGCGATGACTGTACGCCAGCAGCACTGCAGGAGTTCAGGAAACTCAAGGGTACGAAAAAAGGCATTGGTACGACGTCTGCTAAGGAGCTGGAGAAAATGATAACAAATTTCGACAATACACGTTCTTTTGAAGTGGAATGTGGCAGAGGGATGAAAGCAGCTGATCCGACATCTGTCGAAGATTTTGCCACAGCACTGCAGAAGGGGTCGAGCGATGGCGTTCAAACATGCGGTGCTCAGGTAATTGTCAGAATATTGGACATGCTTGCTAGCACGGTACATAAAATACTACGGAACATCCTGCATTGCTATCCATACAAAATCACTCACTTTCAGGAGTTGCTTCCTACTGACCAGCCGGCAGGATAAACGTTTACTTTGGAATTTCTTGCTCACTTGGACGTAGACAATCAATAGACACGGAACATTCTGTAGACAGACAAAGCCCATTTCCATCTCCAAGCAAACGTCAATATTCAGAATTACAGAATATGGGCAACGGAAAATCCGCACGCACATCAGCTGATGTCACTTCATTTTGCAAAGGGGACTGTATGGTGCGGGTTGACATTTAACGTAAGACAGTATTTATTCGAGCTGATAAGTCCCGCGAGCCCCGTACCTGTACCGTTACTGATAAACGCTGTGACAATCTTTTACGCACTAACGTCGTTCCAACTCTTCAGCAGTGTGCACTCGCGTGTAGGATTATTTTTACGCAAGGGGCTGATGCAGAGGCATTTCGGAAATCCTAGAAGTATCACCCGTCGTTTCCCTACACCATGGCTCTCCGTATCACCTGATCTTAATTAGTGGGACTTCTGGCTGTGAGGTTACGTGAAAGATGTGTTCAGTGCTCCAACTACGAACGTCGCTGAATTGAAGGCACACATTGCACAACGCATTCTGAACGTAACCCCCGCGACACACAGATCTGTTGTGGAACATGCTGCTTCTCGATTGCAACTTACGGCCGAAAACGGTGAACAGTGTATTCAACATCTCTTGGTTCAAATGGTTCAAATGGTTCTGAGCACTATGGGACTTAACATCTGAGGTCATCAGTCCCCTAGACTTAGAACTACTTAAACGTAACTAACCTAAGGACATCACACACATTCATGCCCGAGGCAGGATTCGAACCTGCGACCATAGCGGTCGCACGGTTCCAGACTGAAGCGCCTAGAACCGCTCGGCCACTCTGGCCGGCCAACATCTCTTGCGCCACTCAATTAGAAAGCCGTGTCATTTTTTCATGTGGTTTTTGGCCTCAGGTCAGTTAAAAACCAGTGTCATTTTGCTTTTGATGTGGTTTTGGGCCTCAGGGCAGTTAGAAGTCGATTTTTTTCGCGTCACATGTGGTACGATCTAGCCATGGTGGATGAGCTTACCTAACTGCGCCAAAACTACTGACTGCCCAATTTGTGCAGACAGGCACTTTGAACAGTACAGATGGTGTAATGTGCAACTCAAACCGTAGCCTTAGTATTGCGGTTCATCTGTCATTGTAGCCGCCCCATTTGCGTCAAGAAGTTCATTGCGCGAACTGTTGGTAAAATTGTTGCTAAATGTTTTTGTGTTCCATGAGTTCCCACTGTATCAATAACATGCTTTCCAAATTTGACGTCGTTCTGAGTAGTGATTCTGTTTCTATAGCATTTTGAAATTAGAACGTTAATTATGGAGACCCTGTATTTACAACTAAGGATGCTATGGAACCTTTTGATTTTTGGCCTTACAGAATAATGCCGAAAATTCTGTGGGTAGATTATGTAACGAATAGCGAGGTACTGAATCGATTCGGGGAGTAAAATTTATAGTTCTACTTGACTAAAAGAAGGAATACGGCCAAGGGACCAAGGAATAAAGTTAGTGACAGAGGCCAGTGTGCGGAGTATAAATTACATGAGTTCAAGGCATGAATACAGCAAGCGAGTTGAAATCAATGCAGGTTTGCATTATTTGTGCAGAGACGGAAAGCTTGTACAGGGACGATTAGTGTGGAGAACTCCATCAAATTAGTATTCCGACTTTCGGTTACTACAACATTCACTGCGGAATTTTGGGATTTCTTGACAAGAAAGCTGTGATACGATAAATAGTAATGTTCCAGTCTTTCCTTAAAAAAAATAAACTCTCAGAAAATGTGAAGACCAAGGTTGTTGGCGCCGATCAGTTTTCGCCCGGTTGGGAAATGTATACTTCGTAATACAGATATTTTCTTCTCCAGTTACTGTTATTGAGGAGCAATAATAAATAATCTTCACACCTGTATGTGCTACGCATAATTCAATTTACCCGAATGGACGTAGACGTTGGGAACTGTTCTCGATCAGTGGACTGTAGCAGCCGCCCACTTTTGGATGGTTCTGTTTATCCATCTGCTACAATTTATGTTACGAACTACTTCTCTCTTCAGGGCACCGGCGAAACCTGACAACATCTCCAGTGCCCACAGTCGCGTGAAAAAAGTGCTTGGCTGCCGTGAGGCTTGTTTTGAAACGTTAAACACGGCTGACGCTTGTCACTGTATTGAAAGAAAGAGCCAGGAGCCGAAAAATATCGACCGGAGTAGTTGTGCGCTGTAAACACGGCAGCGTTTAGATAATAGCGGGAGATCTGGAAATACAGGAGGGCAGTGCGACGTGGAGTGGCTCGCCCTTTATTTCGCCGTCCGGGAGGCTTCGTCGGCGCACAAAGGCGGAGGGCGTTCTCGAGAGCTGGAGGTGGCGCTATTTGTATGACAACAGGCGGGGCCGAGCGGAGCGTCTTGAGACGAGAGCATACGGGCGTGTGTGTCCGTGTGTGTGGATGTATGCGACCCCCGCTGTGCGCTTCGCGGACGCAAGCCACAGTTCCCGTGGGACGCCGCGTCTCGCCGGCCGCGACGCGCAGTCTCAAGTGGATTCCAGACCTGGCCTCCAGAGTTCAAGCACCAGATCGCACACTTCACGGCTTATCTGGGCTCTCAAGTCGCGCCTGTCCGACTGTACATCACGTCATTTAGTCACAGTAACAAATGTCATCTGCGAAGACTTCATGCACAGAGGCAGTTGCTTTCCTGAAGAAGATACTCGTGGATATTGTGAAAAGCTACTCTGTAGGAATCAGCATGGGTTTCGAAAACGATCGTGTGAAACCCAGCTCGCGCTATTCGTCCACGAGCATCAGAGAGCCATAGACACGGGTTCACAGGTAGATGCCGCGTTTCTTGACTTCCGCAAGGAGTTCGATACAGTTCCCCACAGTCGTTTAATGAACAAAGTAAGAGCATATGGACTATCAGACCAATTGTGTGATTGGATTGATGAGTTCCTAAATAACAGAACGCAGCATGTCATTCTCAATGGAGAGAAGTCTTCCGAAGTAAGAGAGATTTCAAGTGTGCCGCAGGGGAGTGTTGTAGAACCGTTGCTATTCACAGCATACATAAATGACCTTGTGGATAACATCGGCAGTTCACTGAGGCTTTTTGCGGATGATGCTGTAGTATATCGAGAGGTTGTAACAATGGAAAATTGTACTGAAATGCAGGAGGATCTGCAACGAATTGACGCATGGTGCAGGGAATGGCAATTGAATCTCAACGTAGACAAGTGTAATGTGCTGCGAATTCAAAGAAAGAAAGATCCTTTATCATTTAGCTACAATATAGCAGGTCAGCAACTGGAAGCAGTTAATTCCGTGAATCATCTGGGAGTAGGCATTGGGAGTGATTTAAAATGGAATGATCATATAAAGTTGGTCGTCGGTAAAGCAGATGCCAGACTGAGATTCATTGGAAGAATTCTACGGAAATGCAGTCCGAAAACAAAGGAAGTAGGTTACAGTACACTTGTTCGCCCACTGCTTGAATATTGCTCACCAGTGTGGGATCCGTACCAGATAGGGTTGATAGAAGAGTTAGAGAAGGTCCAACGGAGAGCAGCGCGCTTCGTTACAGGATCATTTAGGAATCGCGAAAGCGTTACGGAGATGATAGATAAACTCCAGTGGAAGACTCTGCAGGAGAGACGCTCAGTAGCTCGGTACGGGCTTTTGTTGAAGTTTCGAGAACATACCTTTACCGAGGAGTCAAGCAGTATATTACTCCCTCCTACGTATATCTCGCTAAGAGACCATGAGGATAAAATCAGAGAGATTAGAGCCCACACAGAGGTATACCGACAATCTTTCTTTCCACGAACAATACGAGACTGGAATAGAAGGGAGAACAGATAGAGGTACTCAAGGTACCCTCGGCCACACACCGCCAGGTGGCTTTCGGAGTATGGATGTAGATGTAGAAGCTTCGATTTTCATAGGAAACTGGGACACCAGGAGCACTGGGACAGATTACACATATAAATCCGTCTCGATATTCTTCGTGATTACACATTCACTTCTATTTACAAAAAAGGAAAAAGAATGTACAAGGTTTGGACAAAAATCTGGAAACCCAGCGAGAAATGCATGCTTGAACGTATATGCAGATGCTATCTAAGACTGCGCTGTTGGACTTGACCACGAAAAGCACCTGTACAATGTCCTCAATACGTTGCAAGTGTCATTCGCGATCAGAAAAGTGTTCTGTGAAGTTGTGAGTTCATTATGTCGGAGCTAAGTGAAATCAAATTCGGGTAAATTGTTGGTGATCTTACGGTGGGTGCTTTCGCACCAAAGCAGCCAAAGTGTTTGGTGCTCCTAGAGGAACCGTATCAAAGATTCATTTTGCGTACAGGGAAAGAGGGAAAACATCATACGTTAAGTCGCAAAGCGGTCGAAAGAGTGTGTTGAGTGATTGTGACAGTCAGTCAGTGAAGAGGATTGTCACAGCTGCAAAAGTCACTCCAGAACTGAATGTCACACTCGCGAATCGTGTCGCCACCAAAACAACACGAAGGGAGCTCCAGAATCTGGGAACTGCAGGCCGAGCTGGAATTTAAAAACCAGCAACGAGCGATCCAAATTCCCATGACAGGAACACACAGAGCCAGAGCCGTAAAACCTGGTCTATGCAGCAATACAATAATGTTATCTGGCCGGTGTGTGTTGTTTCACATTGTTTACAACTGCTGGCCAAGTTTTCGTCCCAGGAATGAAACATAGCGTGGGTTCGGATATGATATGGGCAGCCATATCGTGGTAGTGCTTGGGCCTCGTGGTTGCTCTGCAGTGTCACCTTAGTGTCGAGGTTTATGGGAGCATTCCGGCTGGTCAGGTTTGTTCCGCAATGGTGCTGCTGCGTTTCAAGACGAAGTTTCCCGTATTCACTAAGCTCCCATCGTCCAGGACTGTTCTTGCGAGAACGAGGATGATTTGTCACAACTCCCTTGGTCACCACGGTTACCAATCTCCATGTTACACTACTGGCCATTACAATTGCTACACGACGAAGATGACGTGCTACAGACGCGAAATTTAACCGACAGGAAGAAGATGCTGTGATTTGCAAATGATTAGCTTTTCAGAGCATACACACAAGGTTGGTGCCTGTGGCGACACCTACAACGTGCTGACATGGGGAAAGTTTCCGACCGATTTATCATACACAAACAGCAGTTGACCGGCGTTGCCTGGTGAAACGTTGTTGTGATGCCTCGTGTAAGGAGGAGAAATGCGTACCATCACGATTCCGACGTTGATGAAGGTCGGATTGTAGCCTATCGCGACTGCGGTTTATCGTATCGCGACATTGCTGCTCGCGTTGGTCGAGATCCAATGACTGTTAGCAGAATATGGAATCGGTGGGTCCAGGATGGTAATACGGAACGCCGTGCTGGATCCCAACGTCTTCGTATCACTAGTAGTCGAGATGACAGGCATCTTATCTGCATGGCTGTAACGGATCGTGCAGCCACGCCTCGATGCCTGAGTCAACAGATGGGGTCGTTTGCAAGACAACAACCATCTGCACGAACAGTTCGACGACGTTTGCAGCAACATGGACTATCAGCTCGGAGACCATGTCTGCGGTTACCCTTGACGCTGCATCACAGACAGGAGCGCCTGCGATGGTGTACTCAACGACGAACCTGGGTGCACGAATGGAAAAACTTCATTTTTTCGGATGAATCCAGGTTCTGTTTACAGCATCATGATGGTCGCATGTCAGTTCTAATATAATATATTTGTCCAATGAATACCCGTTTATCATCTGTATTTCTTCTTGGTGTAGCAATTTTAATGGTCAGTAGTGTACTTGACCTTTGTGATCTACTTTGGAGAGAAAGGTGCGTGATCGCTCTCCACCCCCAACATCGTTACCTGAACTTCCCACTCTTTTGCTGGATGAATGGTACGAAATTCCCTTGAAAGCTATACAGAACCTGTATTTACCAATTCCAAGACGACTGCAAGGGTACTTTGAATGTCAACTGTGTTCCGACACAGTATTAGGCATAGTAATGTGTTGAGTTTATGGTATTTCAGTATTTTTGGTCGCCACCGTATGCCCGCAATAAGAGGCAATGCAACGTTCCCGTCAATTCCCACTATCGTTTCAAATTTTTAACTATTAGAGACAGAGCAGTGTGGCTCTTGTAAAACATGTAGCAGCTCTCAAAACTTTTTCTGTTATGCCAGAATTTCATTTCGTGTCCCACTCACTGTTCGTAGGAAATCGAGACGTCGTTTGAATTCTTCGTAACATCAGCAGCCTAACTGCTTTATTGATTCGTGCACGAAGGGCATTGGCTGGTGTTGTTTACACGTGATCCTTGATGTAACCCCACGAAAAGAACTCTAATGCCGTAACAATGGGATCGATGCGATGGGACCATCGCGATCTGTCCAGCTCTCATGAAATGGGTCACTCAGCACATCCGCGCGTTGAAACTCCAATACTTTGATTCGCCATCGCGATGGAGGATGATGGACACCTCAGCTCTACGATCTGTAGCAGCGGAAATTGTTGGATCATGTCCCGGTAAACATTTCCCACTGTCGTTTCCTCTGCAGTGGAAAGTGGGCCTAACACCCTATCGTCCAGTAGACCATAAGAAATATTAATCTTCGGGCTGTCACGGTTTTCGGAGCTCCATAACCTCATGTTGCGGCAATTTGCAGGTCCAAAAATGTGGAACGTTGTGTCGTGTAGAAACAGACGCTTTTTCAGTTAGTCATTGTCGACATCCCCACAATAATAATAATTCCCTCGTTACCCATACATTTAACGTGCTACGTATGTCTAGAATTTTTATAATAATCGTAAAATAAGTCTGTATCCACAGCTGGCCAGCGTATCTGACTGCCATCTATGGGACCGGGATTCAGTCCCCGATACTGCCAGGGATTTTTCCTTTGTGGGACAACTGGAATGCGACTCAGACTCTTGATGCCAGTTTAGGAGCTACTTGACCGAGTAGTAGCGGCACCCGGTTTGTTAAACCCACAACAGCCGGAATTGCCAGGTTGTTGACTCCCGTCACTCCGTATCGCATCCAAATGATGCCATTGACAAAGGATGACAAGGTAGTCCATCGATTCAGATCGGCCCGTCTTTGGCCAAAACAGCTGTGAGCAATACAATAACAAAAATATATGAAATGATTGTATTAAATCATTTTACAACCTACGCAAAAAAGCAAAATAAAACGCACCACGGATGAATTACCAGGATGGAACGAAAATCGGTAGATATGACGTACATGTAGAGGCCAAAAATGATTACAGTTTCAGAATTTCATAGAATATTGTGACATAATAAAAGACCTACAGCCATCGTTATGATTTTATTTTATTTTGCTGCAGCCAGTTTCAACGCTTCAATGCGCCATCTTCAAGCGGTTGTTGATGCGGTACAGGTTGTTATGATCCCTATATACGAGGGTTGAATGAAAAGTAATGTCGCCACCTTCGTAACTCTTCAACAGTTGGCAGCACTGGTATGCGGAAAGTCCTGGCTTGATCTGTAGCCTCTTCTGTACAGCTCCAGTTGACGGGAAGCCTTAGCATTGAACGGTTGTGTTGTTACAGTTTAAAATATGGAACCTTGCGCAGACGGTCTGTCAATGCGATTTAAGCAACGTGCAGTCGTTGAATTATTGACAGTAGAAGGTGTCACCCCAAAGGAGATCCATCAGAGGTACATGCCGATTGCGCTTGTAATTTCTCTCTGAGTGATACGACGATCGTCCTTAATCAGTTTGTCAAAATTTTGCCCAGCTCCTTGTTTGTCACGCAGGTCAGCTGTTCCCGCCTCAACATCTTTAAACTTACTTCCCCAACGACGCACAGCACTCACATCAACACAATCACCATAAACTGTTTTCATTCTCTGATGAATCTTCTTTGGGGTGGCACCTTCTGCTGTCAAGAATTCAATGATTGCACGTTGCTTAAATCGTATTGATCGACAGCCTGCAGAGGGTTCCATACTTTATACTGTAACAACACAACAGCTCAGTGCTAAGGCTTCCCGCCAACTGGAGCTGTAGAGAAGAGGCTACGGAACAAGCCAGGACCTGATGCATATCAATGCTGCCAACTGTTGAAGAGTTACGAAGTTGGAGGCATTACTTTTCAGTCAACCCTCGTATATCACATCAGTTGGCAGCATAACTGCATATTCAGATAATGTGTCAGCACTCCAAACATCAACTGCCAACTGGTTGGCTGTAGGTCTTTTATTTTGTCCCAATAGTAAACGGCCGTCGTCCCAAATACCTCCCGCCAAAAGGATGGACATACAAAAACTTCGTAGAATATCGTCGACGTACCGCTGTGCTGTAAGGGTGCCTCAGATGACAACCAAAGGGGTCCTGCTATGAAATGAAATGGACCCCAGACCATCAATTTTGGTTTTCGGGCCGTATAATGAGTGACAGTCTGGTTGGTATGTTACCTCTGTCTGGGGCGTCTTCAGACATGTCTTCAGCATATAATCTGATTAACTAATGTAGAACTGCCTTCAGTGATGAGTCCTGCTTCGAACTGAGCCCTGACGACCAGTGAAGATATCTCCCCGAGCAGAACTGTCTTCAGTGATGAGTCCCATTTCGAAATGAGTCCCAGTGACTACCGAAGACGTCTCTGAAGACGTCTTCGCCGGTCATCGGGGCTCGGTTAGAAGCGGGACTCACCACTGAAGACAATTCTACTCCACTAAATTAGATTGTAGACCGAAGACATCCCTGGAGACGGCCCAGGCAGCAGTGGGATACCAATCTGACTGTCGCCCACCATATGCCCCAACTATCAGGAGTAGTGGTCTGCGGTGCCATTTCTTTGGTTGTCATCCGCAACACACTTACTGCACAGCCGTACGTCGACGTTATTCTACGATCAGTTTTGTTGTCCTTCATGGCAAGCAGTCCTGCGCTTACACATCAGCGAGATAATGGCCTCCCGCATATCGCGAGAGATTCTACTGCTTGTCTTGGTGCTTGCCAAAATCTACCTTGGCAAGAAAGTTCCCCGGATCTTTAACCAACTGAGAACGTTTTGAGCATTAAAGATCAGGGCTCTCCAACTAACTCGGGATTTTGACGATCTAACGCTCCAGTTGGACAGAATTTGACATGCTATCCCTCAGGAGGACATCCAGCAACCCTATCAATCAACAACGAATAACTGATTGCGTAAGAGCAAGAGGTGGACAAATGCGTTGATGACTTGCTCAGTTTATGAAGCTCTTTCAGAAAAATTGGAAGATCTAATCTTTTGTCTTGTCTGTACATGTCTTTGACGTCTACCGTTTCCCATCCCATTGGATAATTCCTTCGTGGTGGGACGTTTTTCTTGGGAGGGGCACGAGGTGCTACCTGGGAAACTTCCACAGAGAGCATCCTCACGCATTATCGCACAACGACTTGGCTGAACCAGTGTTAACGCTATTCATGCATACTATCTTGTAAACAGTACGACGCGTGGTGACTAAGTTTTGATTATAATTTCGAAAAAATAAAGTTACATAATTATTTTTTTTTTTTTTTTTTTTTTTTTTTTTTTTTTTTTTTTTTTTTTTTTTTTTTTTTTTTTGCAGGCACACGTCTGCAGTTCTGGTGCGCACTGAAATATCTGCGCCATTCCGTTATACGAGCAACCTATTGTCAAAGTGGAGATCGGCTGCCCCCTTTTTTACAGGGGACAGACGCGTTTGTATTAAGGAAGCCAAATGGAAGATTTTGATTTGTTGGGAGTAAGTGGCGAAAGTACAGTGCACCTGTATAGGAAACCACATATAGAACGTGAGCGTGACCAATACTGCAATACCGCTACTGTCTTTGGAGATCTTCTCAAGCTGATATGACAACAGGCATGAGAACCTTCGGGCACGCACTGCTAGCATAGTAACAAGTCGATAATGCCCATAGGAAAGTGCAACAGAGATGCTAGGCGTACTTAAATTGGAATATTTGGAAGAAACCCTGCGTGGTATACTTGGAGAATCGGTACTCTGCTGTCACCGTGTTATGTCTGGCGTTGGGATTTGAGAGTAAGATTAGAGTGCATACCAATCACATAGTTTTCCCTATCTCAATACGCCAATGGTACTGGGCAGAAAATAACCAATTCCGGCAAGAAGTACCCTCCACCACACACTTTACAATTGCTAGCTTAGGATATATGTAGATTTATTTCCACGCTGTTTAGTCGCATTATTATAGGCACTCACTGTAGCGTGGTAAAAGACATTCCGCAGCACAAACCTCAGATAGGGAAGCCGACAGTGTCTCAGTTAGGTACTGAAAGGCTTCCACTTTCAGCCACAGTGTGTGCCGGTGTTGTCACAGCTGTTGGGGCGTGGATGGCCAGGGAATTTTGATCTGGGCCATTCAGTAGATGGTCAGACCGGAGAATCCGGGCACCTGAGGCCTTGAGCTTGCTGCCCCATCCATTTGCACACTCTTCAAAGTGTGAAACAAAGAGCACTAATTTGCCGAAATGTCCCATCCTCACCTAGGAGACATCACACATGAGTGCATGTGTTTGTTCAAGGATGGGCTCGCAACCAGTCGTTTTGCTCGTTCCACGTTGTGTAACGGCCCTACGATATCTCATGAAGGCATACCCTCACTCTAGAACGCTGCCCCTTAGTCCTTTATTCTTCCATCACTAGTTCGCTGTATTTCATCTCCGACGTTCCTCACCAGTTACGGTGATGAACAGCCGTGCTACGAAGCAGGGCACAGGATGTATCAAGGGCAAGGAAGAAATAAAGATTATGTTTTAACGTCTCACTGACAACCAAGGCAGGCACAAGCTCTGATTGGGGAGTGGGACTGAGTGTTGGTTTGTATCGCCACATTTCACCAGGAAATCCCACTCGACAGCATATGCACAACTATCTTCAAATCATTCACAGTGTGATGTGTTTCCATTAGTTGCCAATGTACTTGTTTACTGCAACGTCACTACATGTTTAGGATAACGGCCGCGGGTGGCAAAGTGCAGTAATGTCGTGGCTGGGAGGTACTGCGTCGTTTAATGTGAGAGCTAGCATCGAAACAAACAAAGGAGAGAAGTTGCGATGGCCAGTGGCAGGAATCCAAAAATATCTGGACATAACAAATTAAAATTAATAGAACTCTTTATTTCTAAACTTGAAATAAATATAACTTTTCACTGTGAAATGGCTTTATGTGCTTGCTGTGCCTTCTAAGTGCAATTACTTTAGACACTATTATTACTCACAGAATGCAGTCTAAGCTGCGCGGGATAGCCACGCGGTCTAAGGCGTCTTGTCACGATCCGGGCCGTTCCCCCCGACGGAGGTTCGAGTCTTCTCTCGGGCATGGGTGTGTGTGTCGTCTATAGCGTAAGTTAATTTAAGTTACATCAAGTAGTGCGTAAGCTTTGGGAACGATGACCTCAGCAGCTTGGTGCCATAAGACAATACCACAAATTTCCAATTTTGAAGACTAAGTATCGTCTTCCTATTACTAAGCACTGATGCTCCCGAAGTCTGCGTCCGAATTGCCCCAACCAGCGATGGGCGGCTGGTTAAGTCAGCGTTGACAGGGGGCGCTGAACCCTGTCTTCCTGGAGGTGTGGCGCTGCCCGTACCTTTTACTGTCGCGCGGGTCAGCGCCTTCTTGACGATGTTTCACGGTGCTGCGCTGGTCGGGGTGCAGTCGATGCTTTAGGACTGCACAGGAAGTAATCTTACCATCGCAGCATTTGCCTTAAGCCATTTAGGAAAGCCACAGAAAATGTGGATGTGGATGGTAGGACCGAGATCGGAGACGCCGCTCTTCCAAATGGGAGTTGTCTCAACAACTCCACCACTTCGTTCTGTTTTCAAGAAGCAGAATCAGCAGTTCAAATTCGAGTACGGTCGAAAAAATTCGTTTTTCCATCACTGGATGGATATTAGCACGACTGTCGAAGCCATACGTTCGCCGAAGCAGATCGAATTCACGGGGCCGTACCAATCGCGTGGCGGGACTAAGAGTGCAAGCACAGAGTGGGTACACTAAAAAAAAAAAGTGAAAAGAAAAACTACAGAGAGAAAGATGGTTTGATAATTAATCGGAAGAGATACATGAGATCCCCGATCCTTCCTATAAGAAGAAACCTTTCGCTCACTACTATAAACGCACGCAGATGCCACATAGACATTCCAACAGTGCCGTTTCGACCAAGGAGCATCATACAGAAACGGCTAGTACGGGACAGACGCCTATCGCTAGCATGGTCTGTGTGGGGATAGTGAGCCGCTTACACAGCTCATTCATGTTCAACAATGGAGTTCTTGCTACTACTTTGCTATAGCAGTATCTCAAAGTTCGCTTGACTGAAGCAAATATGCTATTTGCCGAAAGCTTCCGATTTTTGCCGATTGGGGAGTGGAGCGAGAGGCCCCTGTGGAGGAAGCAAGCAATATGTACTGCTGCGTAAATGAGAAATAATTCAAGAATAATCCTTCTATGAGTGGCCAACAATGTTACCAGAATTGTTAGTCGCTGTCCAAATACATTCTTTCATCTAAGTTAAACCCTCGTGCAAACCACCTTATGCTGTGCCACTGGTCATCAGTTGCGTTGATGAAGCATCAAATATCGTAAGATAACTGTAGGTAGGCCTTAATTATGTCTTAAGTATGGAAACGTCCCTTTGAAAAATTATGAATGATAGTGCTGGAAAAATTCTTACGTTGTTTGATACAAAGAGAGCTGAGTAAAACTGGACGTACTCAGACATTTCTCTCTTTACTTATTTTGACGCACGATATTTTTAGCGCAACGCATTCTGACTTTCGATAATCAGCACAAAACAATGGCTCTGACTAACAACCTATACCTTACATGAATGGCTTACCTCACCAAAATCTTCGTTACTCGAACTACTGCAATACAGCGAGCATCAAAGCTGCCAGCTAAATAAAAGATTCTAACTACCGAAGGCACTAACTACTGATAGGCGTAGTCAGGAAATGAAACATTTTGATAGAGAACAAAAACTGTAATTACCTTAATAATGTTCAAAAGTCATCATGACATCCATCTTTACAAATTTCCTTTTTCTGGCGGACACACGTCTAGATTGTCCGCTTATAGTGACCTCTCAAAACTCCGGCATCTCTCTCCCCAAATCCACCACTGCTCGCGACTAACCTCCAACTGCACAACGCTACCCGCTGTTCTCATCCAACTGCCCAACACTACACAAGCAAATATTCCAACAATGACTCCAACAATCAACAGAATGCACACAGCAAAGTCAGTGATTTTCAAACAGAGCGCTACGTGGCGTTACCAACATAAAAACCTAAACAGCGTACTTACAGTATTTTACTCTTATTCTATGACAATGAAACTCTGGCACTCATTAAAGTACATTAGGCGTTGCAAACAATGGGGTACAGGGCTTGTTTTACTTTCAATGTTTTTAGAAAGTCTATGCAATTCGTACACTCATGTTCAGAAAAAATGGAACACCTTAAACGACTAGAGACAGGATATTCATATTCACAGGACATGTAAATTAGTATGTTCTGAAGAAAGGATTAGCATTTCAGTCCCCTCAGTTCAGCATGTGTCCTGTTGCCTAGTACGCGCAGGGCCGCCATGTTCCATGTGTGATGGTATCCACGAGTATAATGCGGGAATAGCGTCCTGTGGTATAGCCATGCATGCTGTATTCTCCTGGTTCCAAAGTTCATCTGTGGTAGTCGGCATATTGGTCACAACTCTGCACCCGTCGTTTCACCACGTACCACACATTTTCGATTGGCGACAAGTATGTTGATCTGGTGGGCCATGGCAAAAGACTAAAATATTATGATACCAAGCAAGCACGAGTTCGCGCAACATGTGGTCGCGCACTGGCTCCCTGAAAAACGGCTGCGGGTCGCAAGATGTCACTCACGTAGGTCACACTGGTCACCGTGCCCTAGACACATAGCAACTGTGATTTGCGGTTGTAGCCAATAGCACCCCACACTACAAGACCTCGATTTGGCGCTGTGAGACTCGTGCGAATCCAGCAACTGTGATGCCTCCCCCGTTTTCTGAGGCGAACCAAGATGCTGCCATCATTTTCAAACAAACAGAACCTGGATTCGTCTGAAAACACTATCTGATGCCATTTCTGTCCACAGGGGCGTCGTTATATACGCCACTGTCGTCTAGCATGTTTCTACACATTCGTCAAAGGTAGGCAGAGAAGTGGATGACGCGCGCGTAACCCATGCCGCCTGCGACGGACTGTGAAACGTCCCCTTTTGAAAAATTATACATGACTGTGTTTAAACTGACACACAATATTTTTAGCGCAACGCAATCTGACTTTCAAAAATCCTTACAAAAGAATGGCCTTGACTAACATTAACCTATACCTTTCACAAATCACTTACCTCACAAAAATCTTCGTTACTCAAGCTACAGCAATACAGCGAGCGCCACTACTGCCAGCTAAATAAAAGATTCAAACTACCGAAGGCACTAACTACTGATATGCATAGTTAGCAAATGAAAGATTTTTATAGAGAACAAACAATGTATTTACCTTACTAATGTTCAAAAGTCGTAATATACATAGCAGTTCATGACATCCAGTCTTACAAATTTCAAAACTCCGCCATCTCTCTCCCCACATCCACCACTGCTGGCGGCTCACCTCCAACTGCGCAACGCTACGCGCTGTTCATATCCAGCTGCCGCTGCCCAACACTACAATGGTAGACAACAATGCAAACTAGCCACAGACTGCACACAGCACAGCCAGTGATTTTCATACAGAGCGCTACGTAACGTTGCCAATAAGAAAACATAAACAGCCTACTTACATAGCCCCCACGCTCCCCACAAAAAATTTTACAAATTGTTTTGGGCACTGGCCAATAATGACTTTTGAAAAATTATACATGACTGTGTTTAAACTGACACACAATATTTTTAGCGCAACGCAATCTGACTTTCAAAAATCCCTACAAAAGAATGGCCCTGACTAACATTAATCTATACCTTTCACAAATCACTTACCTCACAAAAATCTTCGTTACTCAAGCTACAGCAATACAGCGAGCGCCACTACTGCCAGCAAAAATAAAAGATTCAAACTACCGAAGACACTAGCTACTGATATACATAGTTAGCAAATGAAAGATTTTTATAGAGAACAAACAATGTATTTACCTTACTAGTGTTCAAAAGTCATAATATACATAGCAGTTCATGACATCCAGTCTTACAAATTTCAAAACTCCGCCATCTCTCTCCCCACATCCACCACTGCTGGCGGCTCACCTCCAACTGCGCAACGCTACGCGCTGTTCACATCCAGCTGCCGCTGCCCAACACTACAATGGCAGACAACAATGCAAACTAGCCACAGACTGCACACAGCACAGCCAGTGATTTTCATACAGAGCGCTACGTAACGTTGACAATAAGAAAACATAAACAGCCTACTTACAGCTGTGACCCCCGATAGTGTACGATGTGTTACACTGTTCCACTGTAGCGCCAGAGCCGAGGAGGACGCAGATCTGTCCTGCGATGCCATTAGGACGAATCTTCTCCGGGGGTGATTTGGGTGGTGTGAGCTGACTCATCAGGTCATGTTCTACGGCCTTCCGCGCACTGCCGAAACACGTGGTCTTAGACGAGCAGCAATTTCCCGAATGGATGCGTCACATTCTCTCATGGCTGTAAACCGCCCGCTTTCAAACACACTGATTTGACGGTATGGTTCGCGCAATACGGCTGCGAGGTATCCTGCACGTCTGGTCAACTCGCACTGACCCATTACCTTCGGTTTGGAGCGACAAAAGAGATCCGCGAGCACATTTTACAGGTAGGTGGTGTTGCGCCGCGATATTGATGTTGACCTTGAAACCGCGGGCCGACATGTTTCAAATGCTAATCGTCTCTGTGGAACATACTAATGTACATGTCCCGTGAATACGACACCCAATCCCTAGTCGTTAAGGTGTTCTGTTTTTCCGAACATGTGTGTAATTAAATTACTGCAACGATACCTTTAATGTTTTGTATACAATATTTTCATCAATTTACTTGATATAAGTAAAATTAAAGAGACGTTTGGAGAAAAGAGAACCACTTGTATGAATATTAAGAGCTCAGATGGAAACCCAGTTCTAAGCAAAGAAGGGAAAGCAGAAAGGAGGAAGGAGTATATAGAGGGTCTATACAAGTGCGATGTACTTGAATAGAATATTATGGAAATGGAAGAGGATGTAGATGAAGATGAAATGGGAGGTATGATACTGCGTGAAGAGTTTGACAGAGCACTGAAAGACCTGAGTCGAAACACGACCCTGGGAGTAGACAACATTCCATTAGAACTACTGACGGCCTTGGGAGAGCCAGTCCTGCCAAAACTCTACCATCTGGTGAGCAAGATGTATGAGACAGGCGAAATACAGTCAGACTTCAAGAAGAATATAATAATTCCAATCCCAAAGAAAGCAGGTGTTGACAGATGTGAAAATTACCGAACTATCAGTTTAATAAGTCACAGCTGCAAAATACTAAAGCGAATTCTTTACAGACGGATGGAAAAACTAGTAGAAGCCGATCTAGGGGAAGATCAGTTTGCATTCCGTAGAAATATTGGAACACGTGAGGCAATACTGTCCCTACGACTTATCTTAGAAGCTAGATTAAGGAAAGGTAAACCTACGTTTCTAGCTTTTGTAGACTTAGAGAAAGCTTTTGACAGTATTGACTGGAATACTCTCTTTCAAATTCTGAAGCTGGAAAGAGTAAAATATAGGGAGCGAAAGGCTATTTACAATTTGTATAGAAACCAAGTGGCAGTTATAAGAGTGGAGGGGCATGAAAGGGATGCAGTTTTTGGGAAGGGAGTGAGACAGGGTTGTAGCCTCTACCCGATGTTATTCAATCTGTATATTGAGCAAGCAGTAAAGGAAACAAAAAAAAAAAAAAAAAAATTCGGAGTAGGTATTAAAATCCATGGAGAAGAAATAAAAACTTTGAGGTTCGCCGATAACATTGTAATTCTGTCAGAGACAGCAAAGGACTTGGAACAGCAGTTGAATGGAATGGATAGTGTCTTGAAAGGTCTATATGAGATGAACATCAACAAAAGCAAAACGAGGATAATGGGCTGTAGTCGAATTAAGTCGGGTAATGCTGAGGGTATTACATTAGGAAATGAGACACTTAAAGTAGTAGAGGAGTTTTGCTATTTGGGGAGCAAAATAACTGATGATGGTCGAAGTAGAGAGGATATAAAATGTAGACTGGCAAAGGGAAGGAAAGCGTTTCTGAAGAAGAGAAATTTGTTAACATCGAGTATAGATTTAAGTGTCAGGAAGTCGTTTCTGAAAGTATTTGTATGGAGTGTAGCCATGTATGGAAGTGAAACATGGACGATAAATAGTTTAGACAAGAAGAGAATAGAAGCTTTCGAAATGTGGTGCTACAGAAGAATGCTGAAGATTAGATGGCTAGATCACATAACTAATGAGAAGGTGTTGAAGAGGATTGGGGAGAAGAGAAGTTTGTGGCACAACTTGACTAGAAGAAGGGATCGGTTGGTAGGACATGTTCTGAGGCATCAAGGGATCACCAATTTATTATTGGATGGCAGCGTGGAGGGTAAAAATCGTAGAGGGAGACCAAGATATGAACACAACAAGCAGATTCAGAAGGATGTAGGCTGCAGTAGGTACTGGGAGATGAAGAAGCTTGCACAGGATAGGGTAGCATGGAGAGCTGCATCAAACCAGTCTCAGGACTGAAGACCACAACAACAACAACAAGTAATATTTTTCACTAATGCTACGATTTTATTAAACCTAGTCACAAAGTTATAAAATTTGGTTGGACGGGAAGTGGCGCATACATTTGGGAGTTCTACCTGTGGCGTACCCTGGTATGATTCTGCGAACTGAGCAAGGTTCTTATTATTTTGTGCTATCACGGGTCTTGTAACACTCCTTGTTTATTTTGATATGGCCGGCCGAAGTGGCCGAGCGGTTCTAGGCGCTACAGTCTGGAACCGCCCGACCGCTACGGTCGCAGGTTCGAATCCTGCCTCGGGCATTGATGTGTGTGATATCCTTAGTTTAGAACTACTTAAACCTAATTAACCTAAGGACATCACACACATCCAAGCCCGAGTCAGGATTCGAACCCGCGACTGTAGCGATGGCGCGGTTCCATACTGAAGTGCCTAGAACTGCTCGGCCACCCCGGCCGGCGCAATAGAAGTGATTTCTGGCGTTCCCCAAGGTTGTATTATAGGCCCTTTGTTGTTCATTATTTATATAAACGATTTTGGAGACAATCTGAGCAGCCGTCTTCGGTTGTTTGCAGATGACGCTGTCTACTAATAAAGTCAACCAGCAGATCAAAACAAACTGCAAAATGACTTAGAAAAGATATCTGAATGGTGCGAAAAGTGGCAATTGACCCTTAGTAGCGAAAAGTGAGAGGTCATCCACATGAGTGCTACAAGGAACTCGTTAAACTCCGGTTACACGATAAACCAGTCAAATCTAAAAGCCCGTAAATTCAACTAAATACCTAGGTATTGCAGTTTCGAACAACTTAAATTGGAAGGAACACAAAGTCCGGCCGAAGTGGCCGTGCGGTTAAAGGCGCTGCAGTCTGGAACCGCAAGACCGCTGCGGTCGCAGGTTTGAATCCTGCCTCGGGCATGGATGTGTGTGATGTCCTTAGGTTAGTTAGGTTTAACTAGTTCTAAGTTCTAGGGGACTAATGACCTCAGAAGTTGAGTCCCATAGTGCTCAGAGCCATTTGAACCATTTTTGAACATAAAGAAGATGTTGTGGGGAAAGCTAACCAAAGACTGCGTTTTATTGGCAGGACACTTAGAAAATGCAACATACCCACTAAGGAGACTGCCTACACTAATCTTCTCTGTCCTCTTTTAGAATACTGCTGTGCGGTGTGGGATCCTTACCAGATAGCACTGACGGAGTACATCGAAAAAGTTGAAAGAAGGGCAGCAGGTTTTGTATTATCCCGAAATATAGGAGAGAGTGTCACAGAAATGATACAGGATTTGGGCTGCAAATCATTAAAAGAAAGGCGTTTTTTGTTGCGACAGAATCTTCTCACGAAAATATCACAAACTTTCTCCTCCAAATGCGAAAATATTTTGTTGACACCGACCTACATAGGGAGGAACGATCACTACGATAAAATAAGGGAAATCAGAGCTCGTACGGAAAAATATTGGTGTTCATTCTTTCCGCGCGCTATACGAGTTTGGAACAATAGAGAATTGTGAAGGTGGTTCGACGAACCCTCTGCCAGGCATTTGAATGTGATGTGCAGAGTATCCACGTAGATGTAGATGTTAATGAACAGTGATAGTTGCATGGACACTTTTGATCATATAGTGCATGTACAGTATCTCCTTGTTGCATATTGGTCAGTTGTGAAGCGATATGTACCTATGCCCTCGGTAGCTCGTAGTCCCTGCGGCCGTTCTCTCGAGATGCCAGAGACTACGCGGCGTCGCCGAGTCCTGACAGGGTCGCCAACGGCGCTCGCCGGCCTCCGCCATCCGGCAGCCAGCAGCCATAAGCCGCGACCGGTTCGCCACTTGAGCTACGGTATTGTTCGCCGCGCGGCCCGGGCGTGTGTGCGCCTCTGTGTTTGCCCGCGACCTTTTCTCTCAATACATCAATACAGCACGCGATTTTCTGCTTTGTTACCTTCGAACAAAAGGCGCCACCCCTCTGCTCATTAAGCCAATACAAATCGCCGCGTCCCGCCACGAGAGCGCTCGCAGCGTTTAGCACCCGCCAGAGGGCACCGCGGACGCCGTTCTCATCAGTTCGATACAATGTATAACTTTGTTTCTTTCGGCAATTAACGAACAATGACTAGAAAGAGAGCCGTGGCGCAAAAAATTAGAGGAGAGAGAGAGAAAGAGTGCAGGGTGCCCTTACGATTTATTGTTTCCAACGTGCACGCAACGGCTGCGTTCTACTCTGCCTAGCTTTTTGGCAGCACGAGTGTGCCCTGAGCCTAAGAAAGAGTCGTTTGGTCACTGTTGAACGGAGGTCTCGTGCACTGTCGATAGCGCAACTTCCCGTGATTGTTCCAAACAAAGACCACTTCTGAGTCACGACATATGCTGTTCGACCCTACGAGACTTTAAACGACCGACTGACTGAAATCTTTGTCACGAGGGTCTCCAGGAGTAACCATTCCTCAAAGGCGAATCTAAATCTAAACTATCAGGTAAATCGAAAACTGTTCAAGTATCTCATAGCCAGCATACTGTTTGTTTGGTCCAGTACAGTACTCTGAAAGATCGAGAGGCGCTTTCTAGGAAGGAAGGTTTAAACTTATATTTTTCGGTGACAATGAGGCCGCTATAAACGAAATAATTCCCCATTTGGATAAAGATGAAAGAAGTTTTTTGTCATGTCCCGTCTAAAGGGACCTGAAGACGTTGCATTTTGAATCCACAGTTTCAGAATACATTACTATTGATTCATAACACCTAAGACTTGCGGTTTTATGTCAACAGTGCATGACACTGGCTAAAGCAATATTAGAACAAATATTTATTCATCTATGAAAGTTTAGTCATTAAAACAATTTATATATGGGATTAATTTTCAATGCATGTTTGCTTTTCGGTACTGTTATCTGATACACAATTCGTGTGATATCACTCAAACTATGGCAGGTTTAACATCCATATAAATACGTTATGCGTCACATCTTGTAGTTTGCCTCAGGTAAGAACAACAATTTACTTCGCCTAACTTAATGATTAGATCCGTCTCTTAGATAAATTGTTGTAATAATTAAACTTGCTTAAATAAACAAATACTGTTTTTTATACTGCTTTAACTAATGCTATACAGTGATGACATAAAATATTAACATCCTAGGTGCTATAGATCAGCAATAATGTGTTCTCAAAGTATGGGGTTAAACTGTACCTGCTAACATCCAGATCCCATTAAAAAAGCGGTCATGATGTTTTGGCTCACTTTCCTTTGACACTACCACATTTTCCCTGGCAGAATAGCGTGTTAGGATATACTGCGTCAATATTTCCCATCGAACGTTCAGCAACCTTCCTACTTCTCACCCACAGCTAGTCGAGAGCTAGTAACAGTATCGTTGCGAGATGGTAAGGAGGAGACGAACAATGCGTGGGAGGAGAGCGGCGTAGAAGGTGAATGTTTATGTGGAAATTTTGCTGTTCGTGTTTGTATGGACCGTGCAGCCAAATGAATCATTAGCGATTAGACTACGATAAAACAGGTGTAAACTATGAACCCTTTCTCCCTTTGTGTTCTCCTTCTTTACAACTGCTTGTTGCTAACGACGCTAAGCGGTAGGAATACAACACACGAAATAACAGTTCATCTTTAATTTTGTGAATTACGTGGCGCCTAAAATCTAGAGGTAAGTGCTTGCGGCACCTGTTGGACACTAGACGTGTGAATTAAGAGCATTTTCTAAACGCTGTGACCAAAGTAACGTCAGTAATGGTGGAGAAATTTACGTCTTTAGTTGCTAGCGAAAGATACATCGAACAAACAAATAAATCACCGGAATGTCCATTACGAAGTTCTTACGTAGCTTTTAGTGTAGGTTCGCAGATGCCATTGTAATTCTGTCAGAGACAGCAAAGGACTTGGAAGAGAAGTTGACCGGAATGGACAGTGTCTTGAAAGGAGGATATAAGATGAACATCAACGAAAGCAAAACGAGAATAATGGAATGTAGCCCAATTAAATCAGGTGATGCTGAGGGAATTAGATTAGGAAACGAGACACTTAAAGTAGTAAATGAATTTTGCTATTATGGGAGCAAAATAACTGATGATGGTCGAAGTAGAGAGGATATAAAATGTAGACTGGCAATGGCAAGGAAAGCATTTCTGAAGAAGAGAAATTTGTTTACATCGAGTATAGATTTAAATGTCAGGAAGTCGTTTCTGAAAGCATTTGTATGGAGTGCAGCCATGTATGGAAGTGAAACATGGACGATAAATAGTTTAGACAAGAAGAGAAGAGAAGCTTTCGAAATGTGGTGCTACAGAAGAATGCTGAAGATTAGATGGGTGACCACATAAGTTATGAGGAGGTATTGAATAGAATTGGGGAGAAGAGAAATTTGTGGCACATGTAACGCCGGAAATGCATATCCTCCTATTTCCATCTATTGTACTATTATTTTTTTTCCCCTTGTTTTGTTACCTCAAGATATGACATTTCTGTCTCTTTATATATTGTAATTGTTTTACTGTTTGTATATATATATATTTATGCACTTATGTCGATGTATAATTGGTTTGTTGTGTAAAGATTATTTGTATTTTTACGCTGGGTCTTGCCTAGGGAAAACTGCTATCGAACGATTACATCGATAGGTCGGGTGAAGAATCAAAGTGTGTAGGATCTTTGGTAGTGTTAACTCTGCCGCGTGGAGCGCGGGCAGAACAGTGAGAGTCTGGCGGGAGTAGCGAGTG
Source organism: Schistocerca serialis cubense (assembly GCF_023864345.2). Classification (NCBI taxonomy): domain Eukaryota; kingdom Metazoa; phylum Arthropoda; class Insecta; order Orthoptera; family Acrididae; genus Schistocerca; species Schistocerca serialis. Next base: position 216,479,061 of record NC_064639.1, on the reverse strand, counting down.
GAGCAGGTGTTGTGTGACGCTCCCGCGAGTTGCCGCGCTTTCGGGGTTTGGCAGCATGTAATTGCGCTCGACTCGCGATGATAGTTTCTGACATGGTGTCGCGGACGGGAAGCATTAGCTGGCGCACATCAAGAGCCCGTTTCGCCTGGTGACCGTGTCGAGAAGAAGGCGCGCCAACATCCAGCTTCTGCAACAGCGACGGCCGACAACGAGTGACTGTCGCCACCTCCTCGATCGACGGCTTCAAACCTTCAATCAACCAACAAGGAAGACTAAAAGCACGTAAAGTTTCAGAACTGTATGGCAGACCTCAGCTTTTCAAATTGTTCCATTTGCCTTGCTCATTGTCCCAATTGCATTGCCAAGCAGGGTCCCTTCCTTTTCCGAAATGAACCCGAGTGTCGTTGAAATTCAAACGCCAGCATTAAAATAATATAATTAGATTTCACTGCTTTAATTTCAAAGTTCAATAGCTGGCTACAATATTTAGGTTACACGAGCACAAATTTAGAGTGCGAGTTTTGTTAGCATATTTTAGCTTACCTGTGACTGCAGCTCAGCTTGGTACGTACTAAATTTTACTATTGTTAATAGTTCAGAATCATTTAATTCAAGTTCAAAGTTAAATCTCTTGTTTCTAAATTGCGTAGAGTCAAGTTGCTTTTGAAATGATTGTTGAGGTAGTCCAAGACTAACCGTATTTTACTGGATTTCGATGTGCTTCAGAAAGAAAGCTCACTATTAACTTCAGTCACTAAATTAACTTTCGATTTTCCAGTTTTATTAATTCTTTTGCTAAATTAAGTCAGAGTGTAGCGAAATTTATTACTTCTGACAAACTTTCAGTTTTCACACTACACGTGTCAACCTTCAGTTGCCACGCTTCTAGTGTTAATTATATGTGTAATAACCTTTCTTTTTCAGTTACTATAGTAATTGTCCTTAGGACTGGCGACCGTGATTTCCCCCAAATCTCAAATATCTAATTACCGCTAGTTAATTTTTAACGTAACGGCCGCACATTTACTTTCTTTATTAACTTTACCCCTTTTCAAAATTAATTTCCGCCAGTTTCATTTGCATTTTTCCTTTCATTTAGATGTAACCCTTTCCTCCCTCTTTACCGATAGATTAACTTCGGTGACGATTGCTTTTCCCAAATTTTCAGTAGGTACACGCGGTTTAATTTTTCACTGTCATTAAGGTCGATAAGTGAGGGGGGAGGTTACACGTGGCGACCTGGTGACAGGACAATCTTCAAATTTGAGGTTGTTCTGGACACGAATTTTGCATTGTGCAAATCTCGTAACAAAGTACTGGTTACGAAATGGTCGATACGTCAGCGAGAATATTCGTGTGAGGAATCCTAATTAGAGTTGAGATTTTGCATTTATATTGAAAATTATTAAAATGAGTGAAGGCAACAATTACCAAAATTTGTTAGACTTGGATACGGAACAATCGGTCGAACAGTGGGAAACGCGCACAGCGGTACCCATTGTTCCGGGGCAGGCGGCTAGCATGAAAGATGCGACCGCCGAAACGCAACAAAGAGCAGAAATGGAATTCCAGACTTTAGAAAATGTTTCGGAATCGGAAGTGAAAATCAAATCTGAATCCCTTGATTACGAATACGGGGGGACAATGAAAGAGGAAGCCGCTACTGAAGTAAAACCGGTGGTTTCCGGGAATTTAACTGATTTATTGAATGTTTTGATTAACGAAATCAAGAGTCAATCGGCAGAAATTAAAGATCAGGCTGCCAAACAAGAAGCTCAGGCTGCCGAGCAAGCAGCTCAGGCTGCCAAGCAAGTAGCTCAGTCTGAAAAAATTGAACGAATGCTAGACAATCAGAACAAAGCTATTAATGTTGTTAACAACAATGTTGAAGTTGTTAACACAAAAGTTGATAAAATCAAAGACGATATTGTCGTGATTAATACCGAAATCGGTAACCTTAAACAGGAAATGATAGGCGTTCAGGCGGAAATTGCGAGCATAAATACTCGTTTTGATTCCGAAATTAGCAGAATCGAGAAAAGTGTAGGAGACGCAGTTGCTCCGATCATCGAGAATAAGGTGACGGAACAAATTCAGTTAGTGAGAAAAGAGGATCAACAGAAGATGGAAACTTTAAAGGCTTTAGTATCCGAAGTAGATACCAAAGTGACGAAGCAGGCTAACACCTGCGAAGAGAAAAAGAGGGAAGTGGAAACGCTTGCGACAACCACTTGCCAAGTGATTACGAGGGTGTCGGAATTAGAAAGGAAACTTGACGAAAAACAGAGCTATGTGCCAATCTGTGCACATAGTTCGGAGTTGTTGACGAAAGAGGAGCGGTTCGACCCCTTGAAAAAAGGCGGTATACACCCGACGGATTTCATTAAAAATTGTGAAAGAGTTTTACCCAGATCATGGACTAATGAGAGAAAAATTAATGCGGTTATTGATGTGTTGGCTGGTGATGCCAAGCGTTGGAGCCTAAACCTCAACATTACGAACCTGACTTTTGACGAGTTTAAAAATTTGTTTCTGGCTGAATACTGGTCAGAGCAAAAACAGCAAAGTGTCTGGCGCGAATTTGTCGTATCGAGGCCTTTCGATGCGAATTCGCGCGGCTCGATGAAGGAGTTTTGTGGGGGCTGGATCCGCAAGTTGGAATATTTGCGTGATCGCCGCACGGAATCCGAAATAGTCTGGGAACTCTACAAAAAGCTTCCAGATGATACAAAACGCTACGTAGGAAGCAATTACAGGACAATAAATGATTTCCTGGAAAGAGTGGAGGACGAGGACAATTGGCGCAATAATCGCGACAGTGGTAGAGGCCGTGGTAACAACAACGGGTACCACAGCAACCACAACAACGATAACCATGGGAATAATGCATACCGCAACCATGGCGGCAATAACAATAATGGTTCGGACAGTAATAACAATCGATACAATGCAAATAATAACAGGAATGACGGAAACCAGTATCACACTAACGTGATACGGGCTTCACAGAATAGTAATAACGCCAGAGGGTGTGATCAGCCGCCTCAGCAGCATCCGGGGAGCGTATCTGCTGGGACGAGACAGGGAAACCATTAGCCGCGCCGGTGAGGGGCCGACCGGGCGTGGAGAAATTTTGGCGGCCCAATAACAGGAGAAAACCCAGGTGTCGTCGTTATGAAAATTCCGTATGGAATAATCAACGGCGGGAGAGTGTGCCAGTGTTAGGAGAAAGGAGTGCGCCCACAAGTAGTAGATCAGCTGTAGACACGGCAGTAGAAAATACATTCACTGTCAGTGAGAACAATTTAAGCAGTGTTCCGGAAATCGATTATAAAGTGGCAGCTGTAACACCCACAGTGGAACTGGAGATTGAGTTTAAGAATGATTCACAAGTGTTGAAAGAAGATCAGATGTCGGATAAAACGTCCGTCATCGAGCGAGGAGATGCAGAGAGGGATGAGGTCTGGTTAAGGCAGTTCGGTCGCTTATACGACGAACTAAGAGATTATAGGGGCCTGTACGGGAGAAGTGTTTATGGGGAGCGCGGGCAGGATTTGCTGCGTCTCGTCCCGCAGGAAGATAGTGATTGTGAAGTGATAGAAAGTTCTGGCCCTAACCGGCAGACTTTACTAGAAATAGTTGATGTTAATGGGGAGCACGAGCAAGATGCGTCGTGTTTCGTCCCGCAGGAGTTGAATGTTGAAGTAGTAACGGAAAGTTCTGGCCCTAACCGGCAGACTTTACCGAAAGTTGTAATGGTAGAAGTAGCCGACCCATCCGACGCGAACATCCAGTTTAAACATTGCGAGAGTATTAAGGAGAAAGATTACGAAAATTTTAGTGATAGCCGGAAACGATTGGTAGAAAAGCACGTAGATTACAGCGTGTATGAGGTTAGAGCTGACGTTATACGGTCAGACGGTAGCAGTGTGGGTTGCGCACATCCAGAGGAAGTAATTTCAGATGCTACTGGGCACATTCTTCCAGGTAGATTGGCAGATGAGATCAATCTGACCAGAGAGGAATCAACGAAGGTGACAATTAGTGAAGTGATAGCAAAGCAACACTCACTAGTTGACGAGTTACAGGAAAAGGTTTCGGTATTGGAGGCGACGCTACAGAATAAGCCTCAGGACAAACGTGTTGAAATTAAAACTGTATGTGAACAGAGGCTGAAAAAGCCGCCAGATAAACCGGATTTAGGATCAAAGCCCGATGGTTTTTTCTGGAATGACCTGGATATAGACGAGGATTTACTGTGGGAAAATAAAGAAACAGTCGAGGACAAGTGTAGACAGATAGTAGTGTCTGTTAATATGCACGACCTACAACAAAACGTGTTGATTGACACCGGTGCAGAATTGAGTGCTGTATCTGGGAAAATATTTGAGTTACTGAAAGACAGACCTGGCATCGTAGTTATGCCAGTAACAGGAGTGAAAATTATCGGTGCTACTGGGAAGGCCAGTAAACCGGTCACAAAACAGATTTTTGTCAACTTCGAGATACGTGGGGCACGATTTGAGCAAGAGTTTGTCGTCGTGCCAGACTTAACTACGGAAGTAATTATCGGGTTAGATTGGCTATTAAAGAATCGTGCAGTGATTAATTGCGAAAGCAAAACTTTGACATGTACGTCACAAGATAAAACAATAGTAGTTAGTTCTGACGAGGCAGGAGACTATGTGCATAGGCAATACCAGCCTATACACATTGTTAACTGGCCGGATGCTATTGACGTAGGTATGAATCTGAACTACTGTAATGTGAAGAATCTCGGCATTGACAATAATGTAGAAAGTGAATTGGAAAGTATTGTAGACGGTGTGTCAAACGTAACACACGAACAAAGACGAGGCCGACTTTCCCGTACCTATTGCCATCTCAACCATAGGGCATGGGGCAAATATGAAGCAGAATTTAAGAGAATTATGAACACCTTGAGACATGAATCGACGGGATTTTCTCCAGAGGAAATCCTGTTGGATGACAGAAGTAAATGTTTAGTGGAAGAGATAATCAAATTCCCTCCACGGATTGACATTAGTATTGGTGTGAAAAAAGATCGTTTGCGAGAAGTAATGAAGCTTAAAGCCGATGCTCGCATACGTCGTCATGACGCTAAAGCGCGTTTTGCTAAGTTTGCGATCGGAGACTTAGTACTTGTAAAAGCTCATGAGAAATCGAGCGAGATAGACAATGAAATCTCTAAATTTAAGTTTGTTTATAATGGACCATATAAAGTCATTGGTATACCTCACACAAATGCTTATTGCTTAGAGTATCCAAGCTCTGGAAAGCTATTAGGTATACGAAACATTGTAGACCTGAAATTGTACCAACCAAGGATTGATTAGTACCACAGATAGGGTAATTTGTACAGTATGTAGATATAGAGTGTAAGATTTAAGGATGTGCCATGTGGCGATGCTTTTGCCTGACCTAGAGGTCATTAAAGAAGTTGTAATTAATAAGTAATTTATGTTGATTAAATGATTTAAGAGTTACTGAATATTAATCAATTTAAAAATCCAAGCTGCTAGTTTAAGTTTTCAGCTGAGTCACAGTAGATTAAGCAATGTAAATATGATTTTGTAACTAGCTGTAAGATTCCATGAATATGTGTTTTACTAGTCATTGCCGATGTACTTAGACGCTGTTTTAAGTTTCAGGCTTGTACATGTGTGATGATGGACAGTGTTGAGTTATCCACTGTGATAGTGTTAATGGACTCCTTGAGATTACTCGGGAGTGAGTTTTTCCGAAAGAATTCAGTGAAACGGACGTTCTGGAAATGCCGTTACACAGGCGAGTGAGATCAAGCGTGCCGCACAGGCGGGCGCAACAATACTGGCGAGGCGGTGCCGCTGTCGGCTCTTGTGCCGCTGTCGGCATTCTTTGTACTTGCGAGTACGGAAGGCGGAATTGTTTTTCTTCCTGGACAGCTGAAAGAATTCTACTGTCAATACTTATGTTTTTTTCAATCTACTGAATATTATTTTCTTGTTTAGCATTAAGTGGACTCTCATGGCAAGAGTATTAATTACGAAAAGGTTATATAAAATTTGTATTCTATGTAATTAATAATTAATTTGCGTATTTTGATCTGCCTGTTTTTATGACCATGTACTCTGATTAATTTTGTAAATAGTATTCCATTTCATGATAGTGTTACGGATTTTGACGATTTTGGAATAGCTAAACCATTTTCTATATCTTCTATGAATTTTAATATCTTGTCAACCTGTTTTATTTTGTGCAAGATGACAGAGTGGGATAAGATTAGGAGTGTCTCCACTCAATTATTATGGTCTAAAAATTGATTTATGATTAATTAGACGAATGCTAAATTTTGTTGATGTTTTGAGCATATGCATTTCCGCTGTTTCTTTTTTGGGACATTTTCTGAGTCTGTTTACGTTACACGAACATCCTCAGACAATGTGGGGCACGTGTAACGCCGGAAATGCATATCCTCCTATTTCCATCTATTGTACTATTATTTTTTTTCCCTTGTTTTGTTACCTCAAGATATGACATTTCTGTCTCTTTATATATTGTAATTGTTTTACTGTTTGTATATATATATTTATGCACTTATGTCGATGTATAATTGGTTTGTTGTGTAAAGATTATTTGTATTTTTACGCTGGGTCTTGCCTAGGGAAAACTGCTATCGAACGATTACATCGATAGGTCGTGTGAAGAATCAAAGTGTGTAGGATCTTTGGTAGTGTTAACTCTGCCGCGTGGAGCGCGGGCAGAACAGTGAGAGTCTGGCGGGAGTAGCGAGTGGAGCAGGTGTTGTGTGACGCTCCCGCGAGTTGCCGCGCTTTCGGGGTTTGGCAGCATGTAATTGCGCTCGACTCACGATGATAGTTTCTGACATGGTGTCGCGGACGGGAAGCATTAGCTGGCGCACATCAAGAGCCCGTTTCGCCTGGTGACCGTGTCGAGAAGAAGGCGCGCCAACATCCAGCTTCTGCAACAGCGACGGCCGACAATGAGTGACTGTCGCCACCTCCTCGATCGACGGCTTCAAACCTTCAATCAACCAACAAGGAAGACTAAAAGCACGTAAAGTTTCAGAACTGTATGGCAGACCTTAGCTTTTCAAATTGTTCCATTTGCCTCGCAAAATTACAGCAACTTAGCATGAACCTTTGTTGCTCATTGTCCCAATTGCATTGCCAAGCAGGGTCCCTTCCTTTTCCGAAATGAACCCGAGTGTCGTTGAAATTCAAACGCCAGCATTAAAATAATATAATTAGATTTCACTGCTTTAATTTCAAAGTTCAATAGCTGGCTACAATATTTAGGTTACACGAGCACAAATTTAGAGTGCGAGTTTTGTTAGCATATTTTAGCTTACCTGTGACTGCAGCTCAGCTTGGTACGTACTAAATTTTACTATTGTTAATAGTTCAGAATCATTTAATTCAAGTTCAAAGTTAAATCTCTTGTTTCTAAATTGCGTAGAGTCAAGTTGCTTTTGAAATGATTGTTGAGGTAGTCCAAGACTAACCGTATTTTACTGGATTTCGATGTGCTTCAGAAAGAAAGCTCACTATTAACTTCAGTCACTAAATTAACTTTCGATTTTCCAGTTTTATTAATTCTTTTGCTAAATTAAGTCAGAGTGTAGCGAAATTTATTACTTCTGACAAACTTTCAGTTTTCACACCACACGTGTCAACCTTCAGTTGCCACGCTTCTAGTGTTAATTATATGTGTAATAACCTTTCTTTTTCAGTTACTATAGTAATTGTCCTTAGGACTGGCGACCGTGATTTCCCCCAAATCTCAAATATCTAATTACCGCTAGTTAATTTTTAACGTAACGGCCGCACATTTACTTTCTTTATTAACTTTACCCCTTTTCAAAATTAATTTCCACCAGTTTCATTTGCATTTTTCCTTTCATTTAGATGTAACCCTTTCCTCCCTCTTTACCGATAGATTAACTTCGGTGACGATTGCTTTTCCCAAATTTTCAGTAGGTACACGCGGTTTAATTTTTCACTGTCATTAAGGTCGATAAGTGAGGGGGGAGGTTACACACACCTTGACTAGAAGGGATCGATTGGTAGGACATGCTCTGAGGCATCAAGGGATCACCAATTTAGTATTGGAGGGCAGCGTGGAAGGTAAAAATCGTAGAGAGAGACCAAGAGATGAATACACTAAGCAGATTCAGACAGTCTCTAGACTGAAGACCAAAACAACGATGGAAGTGCGCTCATTGCGGCAGCGAAATATTGTATAATCTTCGCTGATCCGGCCATGTCTTACCATCGATTTCTTTCTTTTCACGTTGTTTGGTTGCTATTTTCATAGCAATAATGATTTGAAATCATTGGCTCCCAGGGAGTGAGTTTCCGTGGAGTCCAATGCGTTGGAACTGTACTCAGGACAGTGTCGGTTTTAATCACAATCTTAGTTAGTTTCCCCGTTGTTTACCAACAGCTCTTTTGACTAATACTACGACAGTGACTTAAATACGCCAACGGAAACAAATCGCAAGCCCAAGAAGAGACTGTGCGACACAAACGAAAGTTGGTAGGCGTGCTTCTTCATCTGGAAGATGACGTCTATCTGGATTTCGCACCAGTCGCATAAATGCGGCGCTAGTAGCAACTCTACAAGAATGCAAATCAGGTTTGCTTTAAACGCATGCTTTAACAGTCGTGAGCATTAGTAACCCTTGAGATTAGACGTGGTGAGCTGATGTTAGTCAAGAATGCCTTTAAGGTGACAAAGACGCTATTATCAACACCTCACTGAGTTTGAACGAGGTCATGTAATAGGGCTATGAAAAGCTGCATGTTTCTCCTGCGATATTACAGAAAGATTTGGCGGGAATGTAACCACTCTAGATGATTCCTGGCGGCGGTGGTCACGAGAATGTAAGGTCGCAAGAAAACGGGCTCAGGACGGCCACGTGGAACTAACGAGGTGGAGGACCATCGTATTCGGCGTGTGGCTCTGGAACATCGTACTGCATCTGCGGCACCAATTTGGCATCACAGTGACACAACGAACTGTTAAAAATCGGTTACTTCAAGGACAACTCAGAGCCAGACGCCCTGTAGAGCACATTCCACTGACCCCAAACCACCGCCACTTGCGACTTCAATTGTGTCAAACGAGAGCTCATGGGAGGGCAGTATGGAGGTCTGCTGTGTTTTCTGATGGAAGCTGATCCTGCCTCGGTGTCAGTTGTGGCCGTGTGTTGATCAGAAGGTGGCCAGGTGAGGCCTGCAACCAGCCTGTCTGTGTGCTACACACACTGGACCTACACCTGGAGTTACAATCTGGGGTGCGGTTTCGTATGACAGCAGGAGCACTCTCATGGTTATCCCACGCCACCTGACTACAAGTCTGGTGATTCGACCTCTTGTGCTGCCATTTGCGAACAGCATTTCGAGGGCTGTTTTCCAAGAGGATAACGCTCGCCCACGTACCGCTGTTGTAGCCCAACATGCTCTACAGTGTGTCGACATGTTTCCTTGGCCTGTTCGATCACCAGCTCTGTCTCCAATCGAGAGCATATGGGACTTCATTGGACGACAACTCCAGCATCACACAGAAACAGCTTTAACCGTCCCTTTATTGACCGACCAAGTGCAACCACTTTATACTTCGAGGTCAAGTCCGGGACCGAGTGAAGTGGCATATTGGTTAAGATATTGGACTCCCATTAGGAAAGGAGTGCTTTCAAATTTAATGATGCAATCCATGTTTAAAGTCTCATGGCGTCATAAAATCGCTTAAGGCAAACACCGGGATGTTTCTTGTGAAATGGACAAGTTCAGTTTCCTTCCTCTCTCTTATCCTTTCCAAGAGTGTGACCCATCCCAAATAATATTCTGTGACGTTGAGCTCAAATCTCCCTTCTCCCTTCCTTCTTTGTCTGGAAGTCGTCGTCCGAGTTAGACACTAACAGACTAAGAAGAGAGGAGCCATACAGATCTAGCCCAGGACAAGAGCGTAATGTGCGGAGAAACGGAATACCTGGCTGTCAGTGGGAATGTGTCTCATAAAAAATATGCGGATAACTACCAGTGGCCATTCATATCGGGTTTCTTCAACTTCTGTCTTTATAAGGGCTTGAAGACTACTGGGAGACTTTCATTGAGATTTCTGAATGTTTGTGGAGGAATCGCAGCGCAATTAGAAACCAGAGAAGGTAATGAAGTTGCAAGCAGGGGACTGGAGCAGTTGACGTTCTACCTTTCCCGAATAGTGTCCCTTGGGTCGAGGTCTGGACGCAGAACAGGCGAGTCCATTTCAGGACATCCAGAGATGTTTATTTACGACAGGATGTACTGTTATGCTGACACAGTCATCGTCTACGAACTGCTCCTCTAATGTACGCAGTACAGAATCCTGTAAGATGTGTTCATATCCTTCCGTGTTTAGCGTTTTGCTAAGCTCGCTAATGGGACCCCACCCCGACCACGAAAAACACCTCCGTAACGCAACACCACCTACTCCGTGTTTCACTACGGGAACAGAACGTGTTGCTAGGTAACGTTATCCAGGATATCGTCAAACACAAACCCTCCCATCGGACTGCTAAAATGTATAGCGTGGTTTATCATCAATTGTTTCCACTCATCCTCTGTCCGGTGAAGTCATCTCCGCCGGCCTCTGTGGCCGAGCGGTTCTAGGCGCATCAGTCAGGAACCGCGCTGCTGCTCCACATCAGACCAGCCCTACGTGGTCACGTGTTGATCCCACGACATCGCCAGTTACGATTGCAGTGGGCACGGGAGCATCGGGATTCGACTGTCGATCAATGGAAACCTGTCGGCTCTTCGGGTGAATCACATTTTTGTTACACTAGGTGCATGGTCGCGTCCAGAAACTCTGTCATCGAAGTGACCGACGGCTCGAAACACGCAGCGCGCCACGGGCGCTGGCTGGTTGGGATTAGTATTATGCTATGGGAGACATTCTCATTTGCTTGCATGTGACCTGTGGGAGTAATCACATACAAGCTGACAGCTGCGAACCCCCCTTCATGCACGATGTCTTCCCCGACGGAGATGTCGCCTTTCAGCAGTACATCTGTCTGTGTCTCGGACCCAAAACCATACTACAGTGACTTGAGGAGCATTATAGTGAACTTACGTTGATGTCTCGGCGACCACATTCAACTGATGTAAATCCTATGGAACCCATCTGGGCCGCTATCGGGCGGTATCAGCGCGTACGCAAATTAGGGGCCGTTATTTACGTGAATTACATGACCTGTGCGTAGACATCTAATGTCATATACCTCCACAATTCAACCAACAAACTGTCGGATCCCTGATACGCAGAATCAGTGATGTATTTCGTTCCAAATACAGATATATAAGCTTTTAAGCAGGTGGTCATAATGTTTTGGCTCATCAACGTGTAGCATAAAGCCAATTCTGCCACTGGGTTTGCGATTGCTTACATCTGGTTTTAAAATGAAAATAACTGTTGATGCAATGTTAATGTAGAATGTGATTTTAACTGGCTTCATAAACCACATACGAAAGAGAAACATGAGCAGCAAATCCGCGTAGCGTTCAGCCATGCATTCGAGTGTGGTGCGTCGTAGCTCGTCGCGACCAAACGTCAAAATATCACTTATTTACTCGGAACTGGAAAGATGTATCGCTCTCCCTCCATCGTTAAAAATAAGTTTGACATGATAGCTTCATTTTGTACATAGCAATTTATGAGCTAAGGCCCACCAAACGTAAACTGTCCAGTGACTACATTCTTCGCTGCAAACGTTTCCAAATATGCTCGGTAGGATACATAAAATGATACACAATACATAAAAATGACACACCACGAAGGAGTTATCCGAATGGACGCAAATCGGTAGATGTGATGTACATGTACAGACAAACAAATAATTACAGTTTCAGAAAAGTTGTTTAATTTATTCAAGAGAAAGAGCTTCAGAAATTGAGCAAGTCAATAACTCGTTGGTCCACCTCTGGCCCATATGCGAGCAGTTATTCGCCTTAGCATTGATTTATAGAGTTGTTGGATGTCCTCCTGAGGGAGGTTGTGTCAAATTCTGTCGGACTGGAGTGTTACATACACAAAATTCTAACCTGGCTGGAACTGTGTCCATAATACCCCAAGTCCGCAGCTCGTGGTCGTGCGGTAGCGTTCTCGCTTCCCGCGCCCAGGTTCCTGGGTTCGATTCCCGGCGGGGTCAGGGATTTTCTCTGCCTCGTGATGACTGGGTGTTGTGTGATGTCCTTAGGTTAGTTAGGTTTAAGTAGTTCTAAGTTCTAGGGGACTGATGACCATAGATGTTAAGTCCCATAGTGCTCAGAGCCATTTGAACCATTTTGAACCATAATACCCCAAACTTTAACAATTGGTGAGAGATCCGGCGACCATGCTAGCCAAGGTCTGGCAAGCCACAGCCATGCAGTAGAAACTCTCACTGTGTGCGGCTGATTGTTATCTTGCTGAAATGTAAGCCCAGGACGGCTTGGTGTGAAGGGCAACATAACGGAGCGTAGAGTATCGTGGACGTACCGCTGTGGTCTTAGGGTGCCACGGATGAAAAGCGATGGGATCCTGGCACGAAATTAAATGTCGCCCTAGACCTCCACTGCTGGTTGTCGGGCCGTATGGTGCACGATAGTCAGGTTGGTATCCCAACATTGTCTGGGGCGTCCTCGGCCAGTCTCAGTGACTGTAGAAGTCTTCAGTGATGAGTTCAGCTTCGATCTGAGCCCGACGTGTCTGCGAAGACGTGTCTGGAGATGCCCAGGACAGCCGTGGGATACCAGTGTGAGTGTCGCCGGCCATACGGCCCGACAACCAGGAGTGAAGGTCTGGGGTGCCACTTCTTTTCACGAGGAACTACCTAGGCGCGCGAACAACCACTAATGGATCTTCAACAACTCTGAGGTCCACCTCGATACCTGAGTGGTCAGCGCAACAGAATGCCATGCAAAGGGGCCCGTGTTCGATTACCGTCGGAGATTTTCGCCGCTCAGGGACTGGGTGTTGTCTTCATCATCATCTCATCCTCAACGGCATAAAAGTCGACCAGATGGTGTCAACTCAAAAGACTTGCACCAGGCGACCGGTCTACCCGACGGGAGGCCCTAGCAACACGACATTAATTATTTTTCAAACAACCCTGAGACCTTTGAGAGACCAGCGCAGACGAGTGACTGCACAGAATCCAGTGGTGGCTGCTGTGTACGAGCACAAGATCACGTGAACGCCTTAACTTTAGACCCCTTGCGGATTTATTGCTTATTTTTCTTTGTCTGTTGTTAAACGTAACATAGATGAGGTAATGTGAAATACACGCCATTTACATCTGCCGCGCTATTGCTCCTCTAGACTCCGTGAAACTTGATTGTGACTCACGACACCGTCACAGCACAGATCACATCGTCCACATTCTACTCCCTTTTGTGTTGCCATTGATTGGAAACCATTCTGGGCTTATATTTGAGCAAAATAATGCCTGCCCGCGCACGGCGAGAGTTTCTACTGCTTATATTCGTGCTTCCCTCTCTTGGAGAGAAGCGGCGCTGGATCTCTGCCCAAACTGAGACCGTTTGGAGCATTATGGGCAGGGTCCTCCAACCAATTCGCGATTTTGACGATCTAATCCCCCAGTTGGACAGAGTTCAACGCGATACACCTCAGGATCACATCAGATAACTCCTTTAATCAGTTTGAAGCAGAATCACTGCTTGTGTAAGAGCCAAAGGCGGACGAACGCGTTATTGACTTGCTCAATTTGTTCTTTCTCTGGAATAAATCATGGAATTGTTTCTGAAATTTATTAGTTTGTTTGTCTGTACGTGTACATCAGATCTAGCGGTTTCCATCCTATTTGGGTAATTCATTCGTGATGCGGCCTTTGTTTTGCCTTAGAGTGTATTTGCAGAGTGTCACAATAACTATGGGCAATAACGAAAAAAAAGTTCGCTATCAAACTGTGATATCACAGTACAAGGGGAGAAAAAAAAGTTGGAAATTTGTCGTTAAGCTTCTTTGGGACCAAACTGCTGAGGTCATCGGTCCCTAGACTTACGTACCACTTAATATTACTTAAATTAACTTACGCTATGGACAACACAAACACCCATGGCCAAGGGAGGACTCGAACCTCCGAGGGGTGAGCCGCGCGAACCGTGACAAGGCGCTGTAACGTTCTCTGGCAGCATGCATCCAAAGTGAAAGTTAAAAGAACATTTCGATGTATAATATACACTGTAACAAATAATTTATATGTATTTCTGTTAATTGAATTTCAAAAGGATTCTTAATTTTGTGAGGAAAAAGATAATTTTGCTATTATAAATGATTATTCAAAGAGTGTGAAATACTATCTGTGGCGGAGTATGTGAAAACCGCCACAGAAGAAACGATATGTAATTAAAAATGACAAAGACTGTACAAGAATTAGTTAAGATATAAATAGGCAGTATATTGTAATGGAATCGCTTGTCTTCTGCACGGACTGAATGGGACAGGAACCTGTGAAGTTGCATTAGGCTCTTCGGTAGTCTTCATTTGCCATAAGTCGATGATCGACGCCATTTGTAGCTGGGATTGGAGAAGGTGTGTAAAGATTTTAATTGTTTCTGTTAAAATATATTTATCTAGCAAAATCTGTTTGTCACAATTACTGTAAAGTTCGCACCGGACATTACCCATTTAATTTTAGAAATTTTCGCATTTGATTGGATATCGCTGGCGGTGCGGAGCTGCGCCGCGAGCGAGCAGTCTGCAGCAGCGGCAGATTTAAATATACGATCGCAATAACGACCACACTTGTTTCTTTTCACAGCATTCCAGACGCAGAAGAAAAGGAGATAGTAGATTTTATCTTGTGCATTCACAGGTGGATACAAGCTGCAGCTTTTGCAAATTTTCATTCAAAAAAGTGATAAATTCTGAACATATCGTAAAGTGTATTTAAAAGTGGAAAATTTTCATGAGAGCTTAGCAATATAAAAAAGAAAACATTTTCATATAGTAAAGATAGTCTTATGCTCCAAAGCTAGTCTGGGTGTATCCAGTTAAACAAAAATCCACTGCAACGTGCAAATGTTTGCTAAGTTCGATGGACAATAATATTTTCATTCTTGCACAAACAACTTTAGTACTTGAATAAAAGTAATACTTGAATCATTATTTTGGAATATTCAAAGAAATTCATTTTTATTAATCCGCAACAAAATATTTCATACGTAAAGTAATAATCACAGCTGAAAAATTTATTGCAACCTTTCATTTCTCATGTCCATGCATGTATATATTAAATTCAACCTCAACGGTTTCCCAATCAACTTAAACGCAAAACAAAGAAAGTTTAAAAGAAGTCGGTCAACTCCCGAATAATTAAAACAGACAGAATCGCATTAAAGCGCCCCAGACAGCGCGGCTACCCCGTGCTGCTAGGGGCGAAAAAAAATAAAATAAAAAAGAATTTCTTACCGAATTGTTTCGGCAAAATCGAATGAGGAATGCATATCGGAGAACGGGTACGAATCCCAAAAGAGCGGTTTTTAATTGTTTATTTGGAAAATACAAGTTTTACTGAGAAACTAACTCCAAAGACAGCCGTAGTTTTTCTTCATCTACATAAGATATTTCCTTCTTTTTTTCTTTCAAGCACCGTGGATGACTTCAAATTAACGACAACAGCAGCGCACCACTTAGACTCCTCCGCCACGCGCTGCTTTGGTACATCACTCTTGGTCATGGATGGACACGGCGCGGTCGGCGAAATGACGCGTCTCCACCACCCCACGTCCGTGTGGACTGCTTCATTTAATAACATGCAGGCGGCGTCCCCATCCACATCCGCACTGCGTCATCTTTGTGAAATGGGTCGAGACAGCAACAGGTGGCAGGTAACAGCTAACAGGTGGTGTCGGGCGGTAACTGCCTTGGCGCGCGAACAACCACTAGTGGATCTCCAGTGCAGACGAGTGGCTGCACAGAATCCAGTGGTGGCTGCTGTGCACGAACACAAGAGCACGAGAACACCCTAACTTTAGAACCCTTGCGGATTCATTCGTTACTTTTCTTTGAATGTTGTAAAAAGTGACGTAGATGAGGTAGTGTGAAATACACGGCATTTACATCTGCCGCGCTATTGCTCCTCTAGACCCCATGAAACTTGGCAACAGGGTAGCGAGCACGTCTTCAGTTATGCACGTTTTAAAGGACTTCTGCGCATTCGCAGCTGGCATGATATAATTGCCTTATGGGTCAAATACAGAGGGATTTGATTAACGATGTGCACGGTTTGTGGCGTGCACAACTACGCCTTACCATTCAAAGTTTACATCCGTGCCACTAGGTAGTAGCACACTGCGGCAGATTTCGATCTTCGTTCGTTTGACAGTTGGTATAAAATCCGTTAGATGGTAGCACACTCCTCAAATATGTCAACTCACTACCTATATGGTAAAATTAGATTGGACGTCATTGTTACGTTATTCTTAATATTGCTGGCAGTGGCTGCTGTTGTATAACTTTGTTCATAATCATAACTGTTATACAGCAGTTGAAGTTTTATTCTTTCAAGTTTACGTAACTCAAAAAGTATGTGAACATCGAAAATGTATACTCACGAGCCGCCACTGACAGAATCACGTACTTTTCCGATTTCGACCGGTCCACGATTTATAACTGGTGACAGCATAAGGTTTTCTTTTCATCCTTCTGAGATGGTGTACAACATAACATGCCCTCTAATGACATCGACGGTAGTCTAAACCCCATATGACCTCATCGCGACCTTTCGATCTTTTGGTGTGATTCAGATGCTCAAGTGTTTCGTTGGGGGAGTATATACACTATAAAGGGACATAACTATGAAAACGTACAAGATGTAACATCTGCAGGAGTACCTCATGAAATATTTCGCATAAGATACGTAGACGAAACAGACGTGTAAGAAAACTGACTAGCTGCTGCCTGTACAGATTTCGGTCGTTGTTGCCATGGATACAGGAAGTCTGCTATCCAAACCGCATACAAGCAACATAACGGAGTGCATCGAAGTCACAGCAGTGAAACTCAGAACCTGCGGAGGCCATTAATCTACGAGATGGATATCCAATACGCCTTTGCACAATGACTAACAGACGCTTTTCACTTGAAAACCTCATATCACAATTTAAAAAATGGTTCAAATACCTCTGAGCACTATGGGACTTAACGTCGAATCCTGCCTCGGGCATGGATGTGTGTGATGTCCTTAGGTTAGTTAGGTTTAAGTAGTTCTAAGTTCTAGGGGACTGTTGACCTCAGATCTTAAGTCCCACAGTGCTCAGAGCCATTTTGAACTTCTGTTGCACTCGATGACTTTCTGTCAGTTACTGCGAACTATGACCTCTCTGATAGGAAATCACAAATCCAGTCAAATAACTGAGACGGTATTCCATAAGCAATTTCACTACGAGACACTTGTGTAGTACAGTGTTTAAAGCCTTCCGGAAACCAAAAATACGGAATCGATCTGAAATCCCTTGTCAATAGCACTCAACACTTCATGTGAATAAAGAGCTAGTTGTGTTTCACAGGACTGATGTTTTCTAAACCGATGTTGACTGTGTGGCAATAGACCGTTTTCTTCGAGGTAATTCATAATGTTCAAACACAATATATGTTCTAAAAAACTGCTGCATACCAACGTTAACGATATGGGCCCGTAATTTAGTGGATTACTCCCACTACCTTTCTTGAATATTGGTGTGACCAGTGCAACTTTCCAGTCTTTGGGTACGGATCTGTTGTCGAGCGAACGGTTGTATATGATTGTTAAATATGGAGCTAATGCATCAGCATACTCCGAAAGGAACCTAATTGGTACACAGTCTGGACCAGAAGACTTGCTTTTATTAAGTGATTTAAGTTGCTTCACTACTCCGAGGAATGTTCACCCTTCACCTTCATGATTGCTTGACTCTGCTGCAGAAACTTTCAATGAGTTTTCTCAATGTGCGCGGTCGAATCACATTAATGTGACCACCTGTCAAAGGTGTGAATAGCTGCCTTTTTGCAGCGTGGATGTGCAGGAAGAGAGCCAGTGAGGTTATGAAGGTACAAACAGGGATGTCGAGCCATGTCGAATCCATTGCTATGGCCAGTGGCAGCAGGTTTGAGAGTCCATGGCGCGAACAGTCCACAGATTCTCGATTAGGTTTAAATCCGGGGGATTTGTGGTCCGAGGAGTATCGTAAACTGCTGCTGGTGCTGTTAAAACCATGCATATACACTAGGTGGTTGCGTTAATGCGAATAATCCGTGCAAATTCTTGAGAAACCATTCCTTCTCTCCATTTGCAGTTTATGTTGTCTAGCTAGGAGGGCAGCAAACTGACATGTGGTTGAACATATCATGAAGTCTTTCTTGGCCTTACTGGATACTGCAGCTGCAGTATCATCACAGATGCTCCTCTGTACTACTTTGTGATCCAACATCCTTAATGCTTGACAGCCATTACTCGCCTCATCTTCCTAGAATTCATAGTCCTGCAATGTGGGTTCTGGAGTGTCCATACTGCCCTAGGACTATCATCCATCTATCTTTTGATTCTGAACATACACGTGTCATAAGGGCGTGAGCAATCAGTTAATCTATCATTCAATTCGACAGGTTAAGAAATCTCATTTCTAGTCCCTCCCTGATATTAGGGAGAAATTCGTATGTACTGTTGCCTGCGCCCAAAGTGTCCTACTCAATGTGCTCTACTTGTAAAACTCGATTTGTTATTGTTTGTGGCACAACTTGACTAGGAGGAGGGATCGGGTGGTAGGGCATATTCTGAAACATCAAGAGATCACCAATTTAGCATTGGAGGGAAGCATGGAGGGTGAAAATCGTAGAGGGAGACCAAGGGATGAATACACTAAGCAGATTCAGAAGGATGTAGGTTGCAGTAGGTACTGGGAGATGAAGAAGCTTGCACAGGATAGAGTAGCATGGTGAGCTGCATCAACCAGTCTCTTGACTGAAGACCACAACAATAACATTTTCGGGTTGGCCTCAGTTCTAAGCACCCTTTGTGCTTCCATATTATTGACGTATTGACTTTTTTTAACCAACAAAGAGCTTCCCCTTATCTAATTTCCAAACCCAACAGGCATATTCCTAGAATTACTGGCAGTGCTTCATTCGGAGTAATGCAGTAGGCACCCCTTCATCTAAGTACAGCACTCCCCGTTGAACACTTATCATTAATGAGTGTGCCTTCACCACCAGCAGTGTATGATCCCAACACTCGCACCACATCCTACTATTGATGGTAATATAGATCGGTGGTGTGTTCTGATGTACAAAGTTACAACGCTCGTCCAGGAGTACCTCTAGACATGTTTCTTGCAAGGTTCCCTTTCAGTGGCAGATACGTAGTGTAGTGACAATTCGTCTTTGACGCCATCCTTCAAGATCGTGGAGCGCTGTAGTAATTTGTCTTCTACAGTTCTCCTCTGTCACCGAACGAACAGCGCGTCATTTGTAAATGCCACCATTTCGGTTACTTTATTGCTGTCATGTAACTTCCGTAGTATGGGTAGAAATGCTATATCCCAAAGCTCGGCACCACACACTGATTCCTATGGACAATCTTTTGTTATTGGCTTCGTTATGTTCTTTGCTGTGCAAATTAAAAGAGCACGTCTCCCGCGGCAACAGTCTGTCACTCAGTTGTGTGGCACTCCAACTCCTAGGCGAACAAAGAAAGAGACGGCAACTATAGGTTATCGAAAACACCAGCAATATCCATCATCATCACTAGAGCATACGTAGAACCCGTACCTGTCGCTAGCGAGACCGTCTTATTAACTGCATCAGTTCAGTTGCCCCTTCTAAGTCCAAACTGGTGAGGGCTCATTCTGTGTAACAGTACATGGTCACGTAATCTCTAGCATTATAGCTTTTTCTTCAAATATCTTGCCGAGAACGTTCAAAAGTCAAACTGATCTGTAGGATTTGGGTATCATCGGATCCTTGTCTTGTCCTTTACTAATTATCACCACTTTAGGAATCCCATCCTGTTCTGGATATTTTTGTTTTTCAGGCGTAAAAGATATTCCCTCCTTTCTTAGGTTGGTGGACTGCGACGAGCATTCATTACCTGTGGGTTGAGTTCCATTAGGGCTTCTTCTAGTTGCCTTCATCAGTCAGACGGCTATGCCACAATACCTACTTTGTATTTGGGTCAGTGCAATACACCAAGAGGATTAATTCGTCCTCAGTGACTAGTATCGTTTAGCCATAGCAGGTACTCTTCGATATGATCCTTGTGCGAAGGGGTACACACGTTTATTGTTTCTATACTCTTCCCACAACATTTCTCGTGACCAATGATGATCTACAGTCTCGCCAACTCCTCCGTCGTCAGGAAGCAATGTTTCCAATAATAGGGTAGCTGACTGCTCCCAGCTTTCTGATACCGTCCCATAATTCCTTTTGAGAATGGATAAGACTGCTGGCGATCGTATTGTCTCGCAGACTATTTTCTATGGAATATCTCAGGGATTGTTTTCTAAATTAGTCTCCACAAACTGTTTCCATCGTTCCACTTTTGTTTGCCATAATTCTTCCTTAAAATGTTGTCTAAAGTACCTGTATCCACGCAGGCTTCGGCTTCTTTCTTTTTGGGTCACGCTGCTCTGGTATACTTTACTGGCTGTTCTTGCTTCACATCTTCATTTCTGCAGCGCCTCGGTCCAGATTCAACTACTCCTCCAGAACGATCTCACCTGATAGCTACCGACACCTGTATTGCTCTGTGTCTAGCCACTGTCAGTTCCTGCACTTTAAGATCTGCATCATTATCCAGCGATGGACTTCCCGGGCACTGAAACACCCTTTTCCTAGTTAGCCTTCTTGATGTTGTATTTGAGTCTTATGCGCACGTTTTCTCTCTTCCACCATACTCACCTACGATGATTATCCGTGGTCGTGCAGAACCAGGAGTCATTGCTGAAAACTCCTCTCACACAGAGAACATTTTCAAAATTCAGGAACGAGTCATTAGAATTATATCTGGTGTCTGTCCTAGATCATCATGCAGAGAGATCTTTAAGAAACTTGGTATTCCAACTACTACTTCTCAGTACATATACTCATTGATGTCCTTTGTCATTTCGAACATGTCTCTTTTTGCACAAAACAGTGCAAAATATGATTATAATACCAGAACCAAAAACAATCTGTGTAAGGACTATAAAAGCTTAACATTAACGCAAAAAGGAGTCAAATACATCGGTACTCATATATTCAGTAACTTATCAGAGTATGTCAGAGGTCTTGTAAGTGATAAAGATTGTTTTCAGAGTGAATTAAGGAACCTCCTGTTGGACAACTCCTCCTACTCCATCGATGAATATCTTCACAAGGACTATAGCTCATAACTCTGTCTGCATTATAATTGTACAATATCCAGGTATCTGAGTCAAAAAAAAAAAAAGGCTTTGACTCTTTCCACATCCCAGACTTCTCTCCAAGGGATCCATGTTGTGTTGTGGTGCTAACGGCAGCCACATATCGGACAGGAATTCCCCAGGCTGGCTGCTGCTAGTCTCCAACCAATGGTGCCTGCTGACAGAATGTTGCAGGGAGCCCACTACTTGTTTTCGGGTGAAGACGCAGATGTGAAGGGATTGCGATGTGGTTGTGCACAATTCGGTGTTTCTCCCTTGGGGAAGTCAGATTTAGCCGATCGGAACCTTAACGACAAGTACGCTTGTCCTCGCATTCCCATGCATGACCAACATCTAGCCCTTGTCACTTCCGAATGTCCAACACATCTGCATATTGCACGATTCGACCAGCCTACCAAATGCAGACCCACAATGATGTCACTTTCAAACTGTGTCTCACACTAGTATGCAGCGTGTGTGTGTCCTTCACAGTGATCACTCAACATCTGGGACTGTTAATGTTTTTACGTGTACCCTTCCAGGCGTGATAAAAACACTAAACACAAACAAAACTAATGTATTCTGGTTGCCGTCCTGCCTACCAGAAGAACTGCAACTGTAATTATTTACATAGTCTCCGATAGCGTGTTCATGTACGGAATTACATTGAAATCCAACTGTCTTTGAGCTTCACTTTTTTTTTTGTCAGTTAATCCATCAGAGATAACATTGAAAGATCTCATTTTCGTATCGGCAGTGCGGCGAAATATTGCGTTGATAGGCTATGGTTTCAGGTGTTCGATGCGAGTGCCTTTGCTAAGAACGAGACATAGCCTGCAGCGCCTCTCCTGGGCGCGCGACCATATCGGTTGGATGCTGAACGACTAAACGACTGGTAAGCCATGGGCTGGTCAGATGAGCCGTGCAATCGTGGTCCGGTGACATGACATCATTGTTTGGGAACATGAAATCCATGAATGGCTGCAAATCGTGTCCAAGCAGGCTATCATAGCCATTTCCAGTCAATGATTGGTTCAGCTGGATGACAGGACCCGGCCAGTCCATGTAAACACGGCCCACATCATTATGGATCCACCATTAGCTTCCACAATGCCTTGTTGGCAGCTAAGGTCCATGGCTTCGTGAGGTATTCGCCACACTCGAACCCCTCTTATCTGAAATGTCCGAAAGAACAGACACCACACACACACAGACACACACACACACACACACACACACACACACACACACATATATATATATATATATATATATATATATATATATATATATATATATATATATATATATATATATACAGGGTGTTTCAAAAATGACCGGTATATTTGAAACGGCAATAAAAACTAAACGAGCAGCGATAGAAATACACCGTTTGTTGCAATATGCTTGGGACCACAGTACATTTTCAGGCAGACAAACTTTCGAAATTACAGTAGTTACAATTTTCAACAACAGATGGCGCTGCGGTCTGGGAAACTCTATAGTACGATATTTTCCACATATCCTAATATGGCGTAGTCTCTGAATGAAATTACCCGAAACCTTTGACAACGTGTCTGGCGGAATGGCTTCACATGCAGATGAGATGTACAGCTTCAGCTGTTCAATTGTTTCTGGATTCTGGCGGTACACCTGGTCTTTCAAGTGTCCCCACAGAAAGAAGTCACAGGGGTTCATGTCTGGCGAATAGGGAGGCCAATCCACGCCGCCTCCTCTATGTTTCGGATAGCCCAAAGCAATCACACGATCATCGAAATATTCATTCAGGAAATTAAAGACGTCGGCCGTGCGATGTGGCCGGGCACCATCTTGCATAAACCACGAGGTGTTCGCAGTGTCGTCTAAGGCAGTTTGTACCGCCACAAATTCACGAAGAATGTCCAGATAGCGTGATGCAGTAATCGTTTCGGATCTAAAAAATGGGCCAATGATTCCTTTGGAAGAAATGGCGGCCCAGACCAGTACTTTTTGAGGATGCAGCGACGATGGGACTGCAACATGGGGCTTTTCGGTTCCCCATATGCGCCAGTTCTGTTTATTGACGAAGCCGTCCAGGTAAAAATAAGCTTCGTCAGTAAACCAAATGCTGCCCACATGCATATCGCCGTCATCAATCCTGTGCACTATATCGTTAGCGAATGTCTCTCGTGCAGCAATAGTAGCAGCGCTGAGGGGTTGCCGCGTTTGAATTTTGTGTGGATAGAGGTGTAAACTCTGGCGCATGAGACGATACGTGGACGTTGGCGTCATTTCGACCGCAGCTGCAACACGGCGAACGGAAACCCGAGGCCGCTGTTGGATCACCTGCTGCACTAGCTGCGCGTTGCCCTCTGTGGTTGCCGTACGCGGTCACCCTACCTTTCCAGCACGTTCATCCATTACGTTCCCAGTCCGTTGAAATTTACCAACAGATCCTTTATTGTATCGCTTTTCGGTCCTTTGGTTACATTAAACCTCTGTTGAAAACTTCGTCTTGTTGCAACAACACTGTGTTCTAGGCGGTGGAATTCCAACACCAGAAAAATCCTCTGTTCTAAGGAATAAACCATGTTGTCTACAGCACACTTGCACGTTGTGAACAACACACGCTTACAGCAGAAAGACGACGTACAGAATGGCGCACCCACAGACTGCGTTGTCTTCTATATCTTTCACATCACTTGCAGCGCCATCTGTTGTTGGAAATTGTAACTACTGTAATTTCGAAAGTTTGTCCGCCTGAAAATGTACTGTTGTCCCACGCATATTGCAACAAACGGTGTATTTCTATCGCTGCTCGTTTAGTTTTTATTGCCGTTTCAAATATACCGGTCATTTTTGAAACACCCTGTATATATATATATTCGAGGAGTGGAACTTTAATAGTCGCAACTGTTTATTTAAAGCTCATACAAAATAGATACCTGTTTCAAAATTATACTGATGTTAAAAGTAGTCACAAGCATTGTGTATAACCCGTTGCCAGCGATGTGGAAATCGTAGGATACTCTTAGCAGTGCCAGTTGTGTTGACAGTTGGAGCGATGCGGTCTATTACCAGACGAATTTGTAGCAGTTGTGAAGGGAATGCAGTGAAGTGCTTCCTTCGGTTTAGAAATCGAGTTGAACTCACGAGGGCTTAAGTCAGGGGAGTGTAGTAGGTGATATAGCACTTAGCAACTACACCAGTCAAACAAATCAGTAACAGCTTGCACTGTACGTGCTTGAGCATTGTCCTGCAAAATGATGGTCAGGTCCACCAGAAAGTGTCATCACTTCTGTCTCTAAGCTGCCGTAGGTTTTGTTCCAAAAATGAACAGCATAGAGACAGAAGAGATGACACAAACTCGTCAGACAATAGACCTCGCCGCTCGAACTGTCAACACAACTGGCACTGGTGGTGACTCATTTGAAGGTCAGTAAAACTTAGAAACTCATATCTGTTTTGTACGAGCTGTAAATAAATAGTAGCCACTATTAAAGTTCCAACCCTCGTATAGATAAGGTGAATTCTTACGGGAATGTTTGTGTCTTAAATCATACTGGCTGCTGGATCAAAATGATGTTTGTTCCTTCGGACATGTCCCCAAGGACTGGCACCACGTATATACAGGGTGTACCATTTTAATCCACAACTGGGAATAACGCAGAATAGAGATGACATACTGCAAAGTGTTTTACATGAAAGTAATAAATGTGACGAAGAGGGTCACGCATTGACACTAGTGACTGTGACCTTGATGGTGATTTTCAAGGTTATTTGGAGGTTAATCTGGTTTCCTTAATGATACATTATTCAAGGTCATGACAAGGTCCAGTGGAGGTTAAGTAAGCACATACTGTTTTTGTTCCAGTAGGAAGTAACTCAGAACAGAGGAAGGGTACAGCAAAATACAATGTCAGCTACAAATTAGAAAGCGCATAAGGTTTCACATAACATTACTATTAACCGTGATCTTAAAGCTAATTACCTAAGGTCATTCGAAAGCTGAGTTTTGAAACGTCGCTTTTGGAAACTGCGAAGAGAGATTAACATGTTTATTGTCAAAAATAAAAATATCACAACGTATAAATGTTATTTTGACATTTGCAAAACAGAACGAATGTAATTAAAACGTAGATCGTTGATTTACATGGCGTTCAATAAGCCCTCGCCTCTGTTTCCTTGGGATGCTTGTTTTAAAGAGTTCCCTTGCATTTCACTTTGTACCTGGAAATTAACCTGGGTACGTGCACAAAAAGGCCACCATTTGCTTCAATGCACTAATTACTCCTCCTTAAGAAATATCTGACGGTGGAAAGCAGGAAATCTCATGGAATCCCTGGACAAACTCTCCAGATACGCTCCATCGTGTTTACTCCTTTTCTCAAATATTCTTAAAGGTAAAAGTCAGGGGAAGTTAGATTTGGTGAACAAGTGAGCCACAGAATGGGACCACAACATCCACTCCATTCATATGGATATTGTAGGGGAACTCAGGGTGGAACGTGATAGCAGGGCACAATGGGAAATTGCTCTTTTCTAGACTGGACAGTGTTGCAACGTGTGGTATAGGCATGTAACTATTTCTCTGATTGGAAGGGAAGTGAGGGCAGCCATTCTGATGTAGTTTGAAGTGCGGGGAGATCTAAGTGAATTGTTGTGCGTCACTTTACCGCTTGCGTTGTTGTAACGTTTGGTGAATTTCAACACCAGCTAAGCTGTTAATTGTATACCCTAAAATGACCCATTCCCTTAAAGTGCATGGCATTTGTTATACTTTTGTTATTTAATGCGTTTAAATACGTCAGTTATTACACTCCATAAAGGTTGTTAACCTCAAAAGTGCTCTTGGGGCGGAACGGGACGGGGAAGAATGGGATAGTGTCTCTTTCTGCCCCGTCATATTTTGATACAAGTAGAAAGCAAACCCAGCCTGGATGTTCATGGATGCCAGACTCTCCCAACCAGCTATGTTCGCCGAACAACTCAGCTTTCCAGATATCGGCCGAGGCTGTCATTCCAATCCCACTAATCTGTCAAATTACTCGGCAGACTACAAGGCGAAAAGGAAAAGCCGTTGTAGTAACAGATTCTCCTATTAGCAGGAACTGTAGAATGCTGTCGCAAGTAGAGTAGTCCTGCAGAAAGGAGGAGGGTGCACAAAAATAAACAATGTCAGGACAGAGACGTCAGGTGCAATGCAACTTAAGGCAAAAATATCAAAATGTACACCTAAAAAAAGCAAAAGAGAGGACTTCAAAGACCTTAAGAAAAATAAAAGAAAGAAGATGATGGAGAAGAGAGAATCAGAGAGAGAGGATGCTGAGTGTCTCTACTGTGGGGACTTCTACTCCGTTTCTAATGAGGGCTGGGTCGCATGCCAGAGTAGGCACACAATTCATGTGCTGGCATGACAGTGAAGATGAAGAGGAAATACTGATTTGTGACTGTTGTCGAAAAGGCTAGTAGTTAGTGGTTTGGTGGTTATTAAGCATTGCACATTTTTCAGAATGACATTAAAATATTTTCTTATTTTGAAGAATGACTTTTTAATTGTTTAAATTGCACATTCCTTAGTCTGAATTGCCAGTTATACAACATTTTGTCATAGTTTAATACGATATTCGTAATTAAAATTCAACGTTCATGCAATAATTTAACAAAAATACCCTTATCCCTTTCTGCCCCGTGGGTGGGGCGGAACGGGAAATATGCAAGACTTTCTTTGAAAAATTGTAAAAAATGCAAAATGTATTGTTTTAGGTGGTTTTAAAATAAGGTACATTAGGTTACACTACAAGGTGTTTTTTTATCACTTTTAGAAGTGCTTCCTTGTGTTCCCTTAGTTTATAGAAATTGTTAAACATTAAGTGTCCCGTTCCGCCCCGAGTTCCCCTATATTTAAAAATGTTCTTACGATCCGTGAGTAATGTGGAGGTGTACCATCCAACTCCACCCACATTATCTGTCTGATCTCTAAGTCAGCATCTTCAAGTAAGACAGGCAAATAGTCTCTCAAAATTTGCAAAAAGGTATGTCGGTTACATTACATTAAAAAATAGGGACCAATCACATAGCCATTCACAATTCCGCACCAAACAGTAAAGCTCCAAAGATGCTGATTGTCGACTGTTCTGTATCGTGTGGATGGACATCCGACCATTAACGAAGTTGTGCCTGTTTAATTCACTAATATTTGTAAGGATGGCTTTATCTGAAAACATTGCTGATTTGAGCATCTCTTGATGACCTACGGTCCAGCGGCAAATTCAAGGCGTTCTTGGGTCAGTATGATATGGAAAGCATGAAATCTCCGCCCCTTTAGCATTCTAAGAACCACTGACTTCGATAACTCTTGTTCCATTTGAATTTTCCGTGAAGTAATATGAGGATCACTGTAAGAACTGTTCCGATGCGATTGTCATTTTCCCCTTATTCATGACTGCAGTGTCAGCCAGTAACTGATCTGCCGCTTTTCAAGTTCGCGCCCCACCAGTTACGCCGCCACGTTTCCTATAGCTGCCACCGCGCCATGATAGTACTGCCACGAACTACACACATGAAAAAAAGTTTTGCATCACCTCGGTTCCGAGAGTTTCGGAACCTGCACAGAAAATTGGAATAGAGATCAACATAAACAGCATTTCCGTCCTTTTCATTGCTCATGAAAACCACACATTGCATGTTGTACCACCACACAGCAAGACCTTCAGAGGTGGTGGTCCAGATTTCTGTACACACCGGTACCTATAATGCCCAATAGCACGTCCTCTTGCGTTGATGCACGCCTGTGTTCGTCGTAGCATACTCTCCACAAGTTCAGGTTGTCCCACTCCTCAAACGCGAATCGGCGTGGATCCCTCAGAGTGGTTGGTCGGTCACATTGTCCATAAACAGCGCTTTTCAATCTATTCGAGGCATGCTCGATAGGTTTCATGTCTGGAGAACAGGCTGGCCACTCTAGTCGAGAGATGTCGTTATGCCGGCCGGAGTGGTCGAGCGGTTCTAGGCACTACAGTCTGGAAACGCGTGACCGCTACGGTCGCAGGTTCGAATCATGCCTCGGGCAGTCTAGGAGAATGATGACCTCAGAAGTTCGAATCAAGTCTCGGACAGTCTAGGAGACTGATGACCTCAGAAGTCCTATAGTGCTCAGAGCCATTTGAACCATTTGATGTCGTTATCCTGGAGGAAGTCAATCACAAGATGTGCACGATGGGGGCGCGAACTGTCGTACATGAAGACGAATGCCTCGCCAATATGCTGCCGATATGGTTGCACTGTCGGTCGGAGGATGGCATTCACCTATCGTACAGCCGTTACGGCGCCTTCCGTGACCACCAGTGGCGTACTTCGGCCCTACATAATGCCACCCCAAAACAGCAGGGAACCTCCACCTCGCTGCACTCGTTGTACAGTGCGTTTAAGGCGTCCAGCCCGACCGGGTTACCTCCAAACACGTCTCCTACGATTGTCTGGTCGAAGGCATATGCGACACTCATCGGTGAAGAAAATATGATGCCAATCCTGAGCGGTCCATTCGGCATGTTGTTCGGCCCATTTGTACCGCGCTGCATGGTGTTGTGGTTGCAAAGATGGACCTCGCCATGGACGTCGGGAATGAAGCTGCGCATCATGCAGCTTACTGCGCACACATTGAGTCGTTACACGACGTCCTGTGGCTGCACGAAATGCATTATTCAACATGGCGGCGTTGCTGTCAGGGTTCCTCCGAGCCATAATCCGTAGGTAGCAGTCATCCACTGCAGTAGTAGCCCTTGGGGGTCCTGAGAGAAGCATGTCACCGACAGTTCCTGTCTCTCTGTATCTCCTGCATGTCCGAACAACATCGCTTTGGTTCACTCCGAGACGCCTGGACACTTCTCTTGTTGAGAGCCCTTCCTGGCACAAAGTGACAATGGGGACGCGATCGAACCGCGGTATTGACAGTCTAGGCATGGTTGAACTACAGACAACACGAGCCGTGAACGTGCTTCCTGGTGGAATGACTGTAACTGATTGGCTGTTGGAGCCCTTCTGCCTAATAGGCGCTGCTCATGTGTGGTTGTTTACATCTTTGGGCGGGTTTACTGACATCTCTGAACAGTCAAAGAGACTGTGTATGTGATACAATGTTCACAGTCAACGTTTATTCTGGGATACGGAATGATCCAAAACTTTTTTTTTATGTGTGTATTACCCCGCTGCCACATCTGTTATAACGTCCTTGCGAGCTGTGTGGTTCTTTAGTGGACACAGGAGCGAGGAACAGATGCTGTTCATGAACAAAGAATTCAGATATTAATTTATTCTACATCTAATATTAAACAGTAAATATAATACATAACTTTGCTGATGTAGCTGCAACTTCAGTCGCTAACAGTTGATCACGGGCCATGGCCACTTTAAAAGTCTGTAAATTTTATGCAAGTGGCAAACACACGAAATGGGGACTGTGGATGAAAGTTCGAACTCAAGTACACCCGCCACTGGAGACCCAGAGAGGGTATGTTAGCATCTCATTGACAGCGGCGAAATCGTTCGTGGCAGCGCTCTCGTGCCGCGCTGGCGTCTGTAGAAAATGAGGCGGCGTAGCTGGCGGGGCGCGTATTAGTAAGTGCGATCGATCGGATACCGGCAGAATAATTCAGTGACGACGTACAGGATCTAATGGTCCATTCGGGAGTCTATCAGTGAGATCGTCTCTGCCTGTTGGGAAAACGTCTAGCATAGAATGGGGCAGCTTGAACGCGAACACCCTGGCGCTCTCCTGAAATCGTAAACATGTCTCTGATTTCGTATGGAGTGCAGTCAGACATTGTAGCTATGTGACTCAACCAAATAAAGCAAAATCGAGAGGCAGTTTTTACGAATTTATCATTCAAGTTAGCATTGAAACAAGAATAGTGATGCAGTAAGCGGACGGCACCGAGCGAGGTGGCGCAGTGGTTAGCACACTGGACTCGCATTCGGGAGGACGACGGTTCAATCCCGTCTCCAGCCATCCTGATTTAGGTTTTCCGTGATTTCCCTAAATCGCTTCAGGCAAATGCCGGGATGGTTCCTTTGAAAGGGCACGGCCGATTTCCTTTCCCATCCTTCCCTAACCTGAGCTTGCGCTCCGTCTCTAATGACCTCGTTGTCGACGGGACGTTAAACAACACTAACCCAAGTAAGCGGACGGGGGCTACACCTTTCCTTCATCGCGTCCTCCGCGAGGGTCGAGCGCCGCAGCCCCACACTGCCGCCCTCTCGCCCGCTTTGCCAACGGCGCTGCAGTGTGCGAAGACCTGCCGCTATACGACCGTAGTTAGCAGTTACTTCATCTGCTTCAAATCTACACTACTGGCCATTAAATTTGCTACACCAAGAAAATGCAGATGATAAACGGGTATTCACTGGACAAATATATTATACTAGAACTGACATGTGATTACATTTTCACCCAATTAGGGTGCATAGATCCTGAGAAATCAGTACCCAGAACAACCATCTCTGGCCGTAAAAACGGCCTTGATACGCCTGGGCATTGAGTCAAACAGAGCTTGGTTGGTGTGTACAGGTACAGCTGACCATGCAGCTTCAACTCGATACCACAGTTCATCAAGAGTAGTGACTGGTGTATTGTGACGAGCCAGTTGCTCGGCCACCAGCTGATAGTCCATGCTGCTGCAAGCGTCGTCGAACTGTTCGTTCAGATGGTTGCTGTCTTGCAAACGGCCCCGTCTGTTGACTCAGGAATCGAGACGTGGCTGCACGATCCGTTACAGCCATGCGGATAAGATGCCTGTCATCTCGACTGCTGGTGATACGAGGCCGTTGAAATCCAGCACGGCGTTCCGTATTACCCTCCTGAACCCAACGATTCAATATTCTGCTAACAGTCATTGCATCTCGACCAACGCGAGCACCAATGTCGCGATACGATAAACCGCAATCGCGATAGGCTACAATCCGCCCTTTATCATAGTCGGAAACCTGATGGTACGCATTTCTCCTCCTTACACGAGGCATCACAACAACGTTTCACCAGGCAACGCCTGTCAGCTGCTGTCTGTGTGTGAGAAATCGGCTGGAAACTTCCCTGATGTCAACACGTTGTAGGTGTCGCCACCGGCGCCCACCTTGTGTGAATGTTCTGAAAAGCTAATCAGTTGCATGTCACAGCATCTTCTTCCTGTCGGTTAAATTTGGCGTCTGTAGCACGTGATCTTCGTGGTGTAGCAATTTTAATGGCCAGTAGTTTAGTAAGTAATCCAGACTGTTATGAGCGTAAATCGTGTTACAAAATATTGCTGGCGCCTCATCCATTTACTGCCTTCTCGAACTGAGCGTGGTCTACAAGAACTTGTTTCCTTTGTTCTGAAAGTATCATTTTATACGTAAAATGTCCCGCTCTTTTCAAACCTTAAATATTACGGTCCTCATTTAAAAAAAAAAATCACTTTAACTTCGAAAATCCTTTGAAAGTCACGTTCATGGACACTGCCATTCGTAGCCTTAATGCCACCTACAACTTTTGTGTAAAACATTTTGCTGATTCTCTTCTCTACTCGGTCTTATTCCGCATTATGCATTAAAATGATCCATTCTGCACATAACGAAATTTTTCACGCTCTCGTGCCACTTCTTAACTTAATGCTTGCTGGTTTTTGTCTCAGCATCTTCGGTAGACTTCTGTTTGCGATTTTTCTAACGATTTGCCAGCACATGGGAGTGGCATTGTCAAATATTGTACTTAGGAAGAACTGGAGATGTAAGGTATAAATTTCACCTGACGGTGCGAAAACTAAAAAAACGGAGTGGAAGGAAACAAAATATTACTGCCATTGAATATAATTATTATTTGCACACCAAGTATAAGAACAGCAAGTAAGCGTGTACTTCCACACAACAACGGAGAGCACATTTACATCTACGTTCATATTCCACAAGCTGCGTTACAAAATGGTTCAAATGGCTCTGAGCACTATGGGACTTAACACCTGAGGTCATCAGTCCCCTTGAACGTAGAACTACGTTAACCTAACTAACCTAAGGACATCACACACATCCGTGCCCGAGGGAGGGCCGGCCGGTGTGGCCGAGCGGTTCTAGGCGCTTCAGTCTGGAACCGCGCGTCCGCTACGGTCGCAGGTTCGAATCCTGCCTCGGGCATGGATGTGTGTTATGTCCTTAGGTTAGTTAGGTTTAACTAGTTCTAAGTTCTAGGGGACTGATGACCTAAGCTGTTAAGTCCCATAGTGCTCAGAGCCATTTGAACCATAGCCCGAGGCAGGATTCGAACCTGCGATCGTAGCGGTCAAGCGGTTCCAGACTGAAGAAGCTGCATTACGTTACGTTATTTGGCGTAGGGTGTATCTGCTATCACTGTAATTTACCCCTTCGCTGTTCCAGTTGCCAATGTGTGGGATGAACGAACTTCTGTACGCTTCCGTGTCAACTTTTAATTCTCTGATTTTTTCTTCATGGTTATTTTGCGAGGTGTATTTTACTGTTGTGTTTCAAATTACTTTAGATCGTCTCCATATTCGAATGATGCGAAGTATATATAATGTACAACTATTCTTGGAACGGTAGCGTTTTGACTTTTTACACTACTAATAGATGGCTTATGCTGTCGAGGAATCGCTGCAGTAAACATCTCAGAGATGCATAAGGTCTCGGTTGTACCGCCTGCGATTGGAGTTTGATAAATATAACTGAATGATCATGTGACGAAACACATAGATCTTCTTTGGATCTTCTGCATCTCTTCTGTCAGTTCAGTGTTTTAACGGTCCCAAACTGATGCAGTATTCAAGAATTCGTCGAACGAATGTTTTACAAGGCATTTTTTTCTTGAACGCATTATATTTACTAGTTTTATGTGATCCTTCCGCTTTATGACGCTCCGCACGGATATGTCTAGGTGCTTTAACTTTTAATTATTACGCCCTAAAATATAAAATTACATAATTAATTTCATATTGGTTTGCTGATACATGTCTGCAGTCCTGACACGCATTGAAATCCTCTCGTCACACTACCGTAGCAGGCCGTAAGCGGCGCCAGAAACGAGTCTCGCAGCTTATTGATTAAGTGGAGATGGATTACTCAGTTTCATATTGGCGTGCTACGATACTCAGAAATTTAAGTGTGTGCCATGACTGTAGGCGTGTGTGAATAAACAAACAAAAAATTTCATAAATTTTCGCGATTGCCGCCACATGACGTCGACGTCTTGTTACGATATTTCGGTTGGTAACCAGTCAGCTATCTTCAGGTGAATGATTTACACTGGATACTGCTACTGCACGTCGTTAAGTTTATATCGGATGTACGCGTCGTACCGCTGCATAACCGTCCTCTATCGAATTTAGCGCACACTTCGAAAATTACTCCATCTGAGGCCCGCAAGCATATGCGCAGTAGTGATACTGCATGCACACCCCCTGTGGTAATGCGGACGGGCGTAGTTAGAATTCAGGTGTCAGTATAACAAAATTAATTTGTCGCTAGACGTGCCATTAGGGGTAAAATGTTTTCTTTCTGAAGATTTTAAGGAAATCACCCGGTTCGACGACTTATCTTGTTGAAATCCTCCATTACAATTAACACGAGCCGCCGCTGTGGCCGAGCGGTTTTCGGCGCTTCGTCTCGGAACCGCGCTGCTGCTACGGTCGCAGGTTCGAATCCTGCCTCGGGCATGGATGTGTGTGATGTCCTTAGTAGTTCTAAGTCTAGGGAACTGATGACATCAGATGTTAAATCCCGTAGTGCTTGGAACCATTTTTGAATTAACACGATCCACCGCCAAACGTATTCTCAGAGATTCCATAATAAAGTAAACCCAGAAGGATCTCGAAGACTGCGTTAAATTCGACAGAGGGCGCTAATGCAGTAGTAACTTTTGCGTCTGCGCCTCACCGCCAGTGTTTGGTATAAACTTAGCAGCATGGACCAATAATCTCCAGTGTCAAACACTCACCTGGAGATGACTGAAGTTGTCAGCCGAAATATCGTGAAAAGATGCTGACGTTATCCAGCTGCGATCCTGGAACTTCTTGAAATACTCATTACACCACGCAGTTCAGAGAATCGCTTCTTCCATTAATCCTAAACTGCCCAGAAATAACCTTTCCCTCTTCTGCAAAGAACTTCAGGTCAGTTCTGGATATCACTTAGATGGACTGAAAACACAACTGCGGCCTGTAGTAAAGTGTCACTGTGACTTCATTCGCTACATAAATGTAAAGAAGTATTTCCTTTCGAGCTTAAAATGTAGCTCGTAGAGTTGCTAATGCTCCCGATTCTTGATTGTGGTGATGCTATTCTCCAAATACTGTCGTACGAAAGCTCACTAGCGATGAGTGCGTTTGTGCGATATACGGGGGGCTAATAAAAGCTACTTACGTGTTTGGGGTAAACCATTTTTTATTTCTCGGCATAGTCTCCTTTTAGTCTTATACACTTCGTCTAACGCTCTTCTAATTTGTTGATCCCTTCCGAATAACAGGAATTGTCCAAGTCTGCAAAATAGTTATTAGTTGCTGCCATCACCTCCTCGTTTGAATAAAATCTTTGTCCCGCCAGCCATTTCTTCAAATTGTGGAACAAATAGTAGTCTGAGGGAGCCAAGTCTGGAGAACAGGGGGATGTGAAACGAGTTGGAATCCTATTTCCCATAATTTTGCTACCACAAATGCTGAGGTGTGTGTTGGTGGATTGTCGTGATGGAAAAGGACTTTTCTGCTGTCCAATCACCGGCATTTTTCTAGCAGCTCGGTTTACAAACGGTCCAATAACGATGAATAATATGCACCTGTAATAGTTTTACCCTTTTCCAGATAGGATTATCCTTTGCGAATCGCAAAAGACAGTCGCCGTAACCTTTCCGGCCGAAGGAATGGTCTTCGCCTTTTTTAGTGCAGATTCTCCCTTGGCAACCCATTGTTTAGATTGTTGTTTGGTTTCAGGAGTATAGTAATGTATCCATGTTTCATTCACAGGGACGAAACGACGCTTAAAGTACAGCGGATTCTTCCTGAACAGCTGCAAACCATCCTTGCAACACTTCACACGATTCCGTTTATGGTCAAGTGTGAGCAATAGCGGAACTCATCTTGCGGATAGCTTTCTCATGTCCAAATGTTTATGCAAAATATTATGTACCCGTTCATTCGAGATGTACACAGCACTAGCAATCTCAGGCACCTTAACTCTTCTGTCATCCATCACGATATCATGGATTTTATCAATGATTTCTGGAATCGTAACCTCAACAGGGCGTCCAGAATGTTCAGCTTCACTTATGCCCATATGGCCACTCCGAAAATTTGGAAACCACTTATAAACTGTTCTAGTCCAAGGTGAAGAGTCACCGTAATGTTTTTCTAGCTTCTCTTTAGACTCCTGAGGCGTTTTGCCTTTCATAAAGTAATGTTTAATCACCACACGAAATTCTTTTTCGTCCATTTTTTGACAATCACTCCACTTTCTTTATTCACATGAATACTAAACACAAAGAAATAGACCAATATGGCTGAAACTTGGTATGCGTTCTTTCCAAAGATGCTACTAACTAAACATGACCTCGATACGCGCCTGTGGTGCCATCTCTTGGACTTTGCACGGAATTTTCAAACCCCTCGTATATGTAATTTACGCTATTCCGACAATATCACTCGCGACTACAAACAATTATCATGGCTGCGTGCCGATTAACGTAGGGATTATAATCCTCCAAGTCTGCTCTGTCGTCTTCTCAATCATTGCACTCCCTCTTATTTATCTTTAACTCTTACCCTACCATCTGAACATCATAGTAGAGATACACGTTTTTGGAAACCACTTATAAACTGTTCTAGTCCAAGGTGAAGAGTCACCGTAATGTTTTTCTAGCTTCTCTTTAGACTCCTGAGGCGTTTTGCCTTTCATAAAGTAATGTTTAATCACCACACGAAATTCTTTTTCGTCCATTTTTTGACAATCACTCCACTTTCTTTATTCACATGAACACTAAACACAAAGAAATAGACCAATATGGCTGAAACTTGGTATGCGTTCTTTCCAAAGATGCTACTAACTAAACACGACCTCGATACGCGCCTGTGGTGCCATCTCTTGGACTTTGCACGGACTTTTCAAACCCCTCGTATATGTAATTTACGCTATTCCGACAATATCACTCGCGACTACAAACAATTATCATGGCTGCGTGCCGATTAACGCAGAGATTATAATCCTCCAAGTCTGCTCTGTCGTCTTCTCAATCATTGCACTCCCTCTTATTTATCTTTAACTCTTACCCTACCATCTGAACATCATAGTAGAGATACACGTTTTCAACAAAATAAAATCCTCTCCTATCACCACATATCTCTGCCGTGTTCTCTAAATCATTTTGTGTATTAGGAACCCGGCTTTTGAACAATCTTCCTCAAAAAAATCAGAAAATTGAAACCTTCCGAAGTTCAAAAGACAGTTAATGGCCCACCTTGTATCACAATACCAGTCTATCCCATATAAACTACTCGACTGTAGCTCGCTCTCATCAATCCCCCCCTTCCCCACAACTTTTCCTTCCCTGTTCCTTCACACCACCCAATGTCACTGCCGTTTCAGTCTTCTTCTCTTTTTTTACTCCTCTCACTTCTACGATACTAATCATGTATTCATATGTGCCAAACTAATCTACATAATTATTAATGCCATTTACTATTATTATCATTATTACCATAAGTGAAAGCAATAATTTTCATTGTTGTTACTATTATCAGTTATTACTATCATTATTAGTGCCAACTGTTATTATTTTATTAGTGTTATTATTCCTGTGAAAGGTGGCCGATGTGACCGAGCGGTTCTAGGCGCTTCAGTCTGGAACCGCGCGACCGCTACGGTCGCAGGTTCGAATCCTGCCTCGGGCATGGATGTGCGTGATGTCCTTAGGTTAGTTAGGTTTAAGTAGTTCTAAGTTCTACGGGACTGATGAACTCAGATGTTAAGTTCC
This sequence comes from Schistocerca serialis cubense, assembly GCF_023864345.2. NCBI lineage: Eukaryota > Metazoa > Arthropoda > Insecta > Orthoptera > Acrididae > Schistocerca > Schistocerca serialis. The sequence goes on along the minus strand of NC_064639.1, from coordinate 216,441,666 downwards.
ATAATGCTCAGAGGCATTTGAACCATTCCTGTCAATGTTTTTGTATTATCTTTGGTATGTGTTGTTCCTGGTCAGATCTAGGAGAGGGCCTTAAGGCTCTAATCTGGTCAGGCTGCGAAGCAATAAATAAACTTCAAGAATCCTGAACAAAAAATTAATTACCTAATTTCATTTTGCGAAATGATAAGGTTTTATGGTTCCCTCGTATTAATTTACGCCGATGGTCGGCTGCCAGTCCGTGCACCGATCGCTCCACTGTCGGGTTTTCCTGATTTCCACTTCAGTGATGTGGTCTTTCCATATAAGGCTTTCTGTGGTGGCTCTGTTCGTTAAGGACGACCGCCCTTGTTGTGGACAGGTTTCCGTTGGCTTTGTTTGTGGGCTGAGTGGCTTATGGCGTCAGGACACAGGTGCCGGCCGCGTCTGGTACAGCTTTTGGATCTCTGGGCCGCTGTCCACAAAAGGGCCATTAGCGGGCCCTTAGTCAGTGGCGAGGCGCCGGTCCTTCGGAATACCCGGCCCCAGCTAATCCCTCCGCAGACGCACGGCTTCGACTTTGAAACTGGGGTCGCTTTGTCCGCCCAAACAAGAAAGCATACTGTTCTACTGTGTCTGAACGGGACCAGCCGAACCCTTTTGAAAATCTGCCTCCCTGCTGACCAGTGGACCTGGCAAAAAAGGTGGCCTCCCACAGCAGTAGGCAGCCGGCCTGCTCTTTCTGTGCGCCCTTGTCCTCGTACTTGTGGAGACCCTTACAGATATCTGCTCCAACAGCTTCGGCAATGTGCACGTTTCTCATTTCGATGTTTTATAAATATACTTTGAATTAACTGTTTTCGTAACAGAAAGCTGTCTATAATCTTCATCACGAATTTTCACAACTGCGCCCAGGACCACTGAAAACAGCACACCCAGAGGGAAGAAAGGTACAAAAGCGAAACTCTGTGGAAAAATACAACGAGATCCGATATGCAAATGATCTAAGTTTGGTGCGAATGCGCATGCCTAAAAACCCTGCAGTAGCGCTGCAGTCGCGCGGAAGGCTCTATTTAAACGGCACATAGTGGACGTGTCATTCACGTGACGAAAGCCAGGTAGACGTGATAGAAGACATTTCTCGCAGTATGAGAGGGGCCTAATCATCGGCATGAAACTCGTAGGCTTGTCGACACGCTGTGTGGCTCTCCAAGTCGATCGCTCAGAGTGTTTCGTGAGACGATGTTGGCAGCAGTGGACACGAGATAGCACCCACGTGCGACGTACGGAGCCTGGAGCCACCAGGAAGACGATGAAGCGAGAGGGCCGAAGGATCCTGCGGCAAGCGATCATGGGTCCTACAGTGATTCGCTTCACGATAGAAGCAGGTTTACGGGTTCCAGTAGCCCCACAAAACATTTCCCGACGCCTTGGAGTCCAGGCACTTGTACCGCAGTTATTACGAGACATCGGTGACTTGTAAAGTGGTGCCACAGTTTGATGAAACCCGATTCGTTTTGGGGACGGATGATAACCGCACATGGGTTTGGAGGTAGCCAGGTGATCGGTTCAGCTCCATCCTCGCTGTCGCGCGCCACGCCTCCCGCACAGCCAACGTAATGGTCGTTGGAATCACAGCCTACGATACACGTTCGCCTCTAATTATGGTATGCGGAAAGCTAACGTACCAGCCCTATGTTAATGACCTTCTTCAGTCCCATGTCGAACCATTCCTCCATGGTCTGCCAGGAGCACTTTTCCTTCAAGTTAATGCTCGTCCGCGTACAGTTCGAGCCGCTAAATATTTTCTGTGTCACGTTCCGAATCTTCCATGGCCGGCCTGTTCCCCGGACTTCTCCCCTATAGATCATGCTTGAGAATAACTGAAACGTTAGCAGAGTTATTAAACACGGTTTCCCGAAACTCGTTCACCAAACAAGACGAAGTAAATATTCCTGAATTACAATCAAAGACAACTGGCAAGATGAAGAACATAGAAGTAGATATCATCGGTGTAACAAAGCAGCATAAATCACTTAATAAAGCCAAGGCATCCGGTCCAGATTGTATACCAGTCAGGTTCCTCTCAGAGTATGCTGATAAAATAGCTCCATATTTAGCAATTATACACAACCACTCGGTCACAGAAAGATCTGAACCTAAAGACTGGAAAATTGCTCAAGTCACACCAGTAGCCAAAAGCGAGGTAGGAGTAATCCGGCGAATTACAGGCCTATATCACTAACGTCGATTTGCAGTAGGGGTTTGGAACATATACTGTATTCGAACATTATGAAGTATCTCGAAGAAAACAATTTATTGGTACGTAGTCAGCACGCTTTCAGAAAATATCGTTCTTGTGAAACACAACTAGCTCTTTATACTCATGAAGTAATAAGTGCTATCGACAGGGAATGTCAAATTGATTCCATATTTTTAGATTTCCAGAAGGCTTTCGACACAGTTCCTCACAAGCGCCTTCTAACCAAACTGCGTGCATACGGAGTATCGCCTCAGTTGTGCGACTGGATTCGTGATTTCCTGTCAGAAAGGTCACGGTTCGTAGTAATAGACGGAAAGTCATCGAGTAAAGCAGAAGTAATATCCGCCGTTCCCCAAGGAAGTGTTATAGGCCCTCTATTGTTCCTGATCTATATTAACGACATAGGAGACAATCTGAGTAGCCGTCTTAGATTGTAAAGTCATCAGATGATCAAAACGACTTGCAAAATGATTTAGATAAGATATCGGTATGGTGCGAAAAGTGGCAATTGACCTTGAATAAGGAAAATTGTGAAGTTATTCACAAGAGTAGTAAAAGAAATCAGCTAAATTTCGATTACGCGGTAAGTCACACTCATATGAAGGCTGTAAATTCAGCTAAATATTTAGGGGTTGCAATTACAAATAACCTAAATTGGAACGATCACATTGATAATATTGTGGGCAGGGCAAACCAGAGACTGCGATTCATTGGCAGAACACTTAGAATGTGCAACAGGACTGTTAAAGAGACTGCTTACACCCCATTTGTCTGCCATATTCTGGAGTACTGCTGTGCGGCGTGGGATCTGCATCAGGTGGGACTGACGGATGACATCGAAAAAGTACAAAGAAGGGCAGCTCGTTTTGTATTATAGCGAAATAGGGGAGATAGTGTCACAGACATGATATGTGAATTGGAGTGGAAATCATTAAAACAAAGGCGTTTTTCGTTGCGACGGGGTCTTCTCATGATGTTTCAATCACCAGTGTTCTCCTCCGATTGCGAAAACATTCGGTTGCCACCCACCTACATAGGGAGAAATGATCATCACGATAAAATAAGTCAGGGCTCGCACAGAAAAATTAAAGTGCTCGTTTTTCCCGCGTGCCGTTCGAGAGTGGAACGGTAGAGAGACAGCTTGAAGGTGGTTCATTGAACCCTCTGCCAGGCACTTTATTGTGAATAGCAGAGTAATCACGTAGATGTAGATGCAGATACCGCCGTGTCACTCTGTACATGATTTGGAGGTGGCTGTTCAAAATTTTTGGGCCAATCTGGCACAGGATGACATCAGATGTCTAATCAACTCATTGCCGGACCGTGTTGGGGAATGCAGTGCCGTAAAACATGGTCGACGTCGCTATTGATATTGCACTGTATGTGTCTACTTGAACTCACTGTGTTTGTTTACTTGTCTTGATTCTGGGGCCAAGAGAATCTCTATCACTATGCCTAATACATTTCATTTTGATCCAATATTCCAATTTTGGTGCGCTATTTTCAGTGCTCCTGAGTGTATGACAGGATATGAAAAAATACAATGAAAATGAAATTATGACCAGAGAAACAATTAAAATAAATAAGTAAATAACAGTATGAAGCAAAAGGAATCCAAACTTAACGTTATTTAGACATCACATTTGTTCAATTAAGACGGCAGATGGCACAGTAACTATACAGAGAAAATTAAACAAGGATAAGAAGTTTCCTTTACGTTGTTTAACGAGAAACACAGATACTTGACAACGGAAACAGTGATAGTCCAGATGAGATGTATAAAGTCTACACAAGACGTATTAAGTCTAGTGCTACTATGCCAGGCTTGGCCTAGCCGCACGTTTGAAAAAAACTAGGCAGAGGACACAGTAATAAATATGGCCTCCCCCAGTACTAGGCTGCAGATTTTCGTTGTTATGTATCCTTGCCAATGCTCTTTTAAAGTCTCTTCGAGATACAGTCTGTCTGTAAACTGTCTTCTGGAGGGGGAAGCGTCCTTTGCTGGTTGAACGAATATAACTGGCATACGGGATGGCTAACAATCAGTTTCCCTTCAAGCATTGCAGGGCAGCGCAGATATCGATGTACATTACGTGTAAACATTTATTTGTTATGGACAAAACCTGGACTTGTTTCCTAAGTGGACGCTATCTGATAAAATGACTCGCCGGAGTATTTGAAACTGCTAACTGTAACCAAATTATTTGGAAAACATAGAGCTGTAAACTAAAAAAAAAAAAAAAAAACTGTCCTGTTAAATTATATTCCGCAGTCCAGTGATGGTGGTACAGTGCGTGACGTCAGAATGGGTGACTTTCTTTCGCAACACACGAGCTAATAGAATGAAAATGCAACATAAAATTACCAATCAAATTTTGAAATAATGAATAAGCAAAATATGTTTTTAAAATGTTCTGTGAATTTACGTAAGCAAACTGAGCAAATAAAATTCGAACACCAAATGATGTACAGGCGAATGTTATACTCCACTTTAAAAATAAATCAGTCTGAGAAAGGCCCGCATCTCGTGGTCGTGCGGTAGCGTTCTCGCTTCCCACGCCCGGGTTCCCGGGTTCGATTCCCGGCGGGGTCAGGGATTTTCTCTGCCTCGTGATGGCTGGGTGTTGTGTGCTGTCCTTAGGTTAGTTAGGTTTAAGTAGTTCTAAGTTCTAGGGGACTTATGACCACAGCAGTTGAGTCCCATAGTGCTCAGAGCCTAAAAAAATGTCAGTCTGAGAAGGAAATGTAATCTAAACCGAATTTTAGCTACTGAACTTGTTGGTAATTTGGAAGTCCAACACCTGTGAACGATCTTATTATCTTGATTGTAATGTAACTGTCCCTAACAAATTTTCGTGGCTTGCTTGTGGTAACGGAAACTCGATGATAACACTTATAGCAGATCTCTCGCCCAGTGCAGAGTCCCAAGCGACTGGAAACAAGAGCAGCAGACTCCTATTTGTAAGAAGGGTAAAAGAACGTACCCGCAAAATTACTGACCAATATCCTTAACATCGGTTTGCTGCAGAATTCTAGAACATATTCTGAGTCCGAATATAATCAATTTCCTAGAGAGCGAAAAGCTTACGTCCACGAATCAGCACGGTTTTAGAAAGCATCGCTTGTGTTAAACTCAGCTTGTCCTTCTTCACGTGATATACTGAGAGCTACGGAGGAAGGGCAACAGGCAGATTTCATATTCCTAGATTTTCGAAAAGCAGTTGATACAGTACCCCACTGCAGACTGTTAACGAAGTAGCATACCGAATAGGTTCCCAGAAATATGAGTGGCTCCAAGTGCTCTGAAGAACGCAGTAATACACATTACGATGTCCTCGAGTGGGAGTGTTTATCAGAGACAAGGGAATCATCAGGAGCGCCCTACGGAAGTGTGATAGGACCGCTATTTTTTTCTATGTACATAAATGATGTGACGGACAGGTTGAGCTTGAATATGCGGTTTTTTACACATGATGCTATGGTGTACGGTAAGATGTTCTCGTTGAGTAACTCTGGGATGGTACAATATGACTTAGACAAAATTTCTAGATTCTATGGTAAATGGCAGGTGGCTCTAAATGTAGAAAAATGTAAGTTAATGCAGATGAGCAGGAAAACAAACCCGTATGTTCGAATACAGCATTAGCAGTGTCCTGTTTGGCACAGTCACGTCGTTTAAATATCTCGGCGATATAAAATGGAACGAGCATGAGAGATAGTGGTAGGGAAGGAGAATGGTCGACAAGGGTTTATTAGGAGAGTCTTGGGAAAGTGTGGTTCATCTGTAAAGGAGATGGGTTGTAGGACGCTTGAGTACCGCCCGAGTGTTTGGGATCCCCACAAGGTCGGATTAAAGGAAGACATCGAAGCAGTTCACGGCGGGCTGCTAGACTTTTATCGGTAGGTTGGAACAACACGCACGTGTTATGAAGATGCTTCGGGAACTCAAATGGGAATCTCTGGAGGGAAAGCGATGTTCTTTTCTTGGAACACTGTGAGGAAATTTAGACAACCGCAATTTGAAGATGACTCCAGAACGACCCTACTGTCACCAACATACGTTTCGCTTAAGGACCACGAAGATAAGATACGATAAATTAGGGCTCATTCGGAGGCATATAAATAGTCGTTTTCTCTTCCCTCTATCTGTTAGTGGAACGGGAAAGGAGACGACTAATAGTGGTACAAGGTACCCTCCGCCACACACCGTGCGGTGGCTTGCGGAGTATGTTGTAGATGTAGACTGCCATCGCATTCGATGTGTCGTTTTCTTTTTTGTTAAAACGTATGTGTCGCGGAATGAACTCAGAGGTCCACCCGCTGACTATTCGCGACTCATCTGGCGAGGAGTAGGGGATAGGTATACAAAGTGCCCTCCACAACGCACCAACAGGAGACTCGCGGAGTGTAGTTGTAGATGTATTTTGACACCACTATGCTTTTTCCCTTCCATGTTCCATTCACGAATGGCACGTGGAAAGAATGACTGTCGGTGGAGTACTCTGTGAGCAATTTCTCTTATTTTCTCGTTGTGCTCATTTTGGGAGAGGTATCTGAGAGGAACTAACATACTACTCGGTTATTTTTGGAATGTGCGTTCACGAAATTTCAGAATAATAAAAACCACCCTGGTATGTACAGTGCCACTACTTTAGTGTCTGGGAGTGGATTTCCTTAACCTGCTGTGTAATGTTCTCGAGCCGAGTAAATGATTCCGTGACGAGACAAGCCGTTCTTCGTTGGACTGTGATATCCCACTCGGTGAGGGTTCCAGACTGATAACCCATATTCAAGAAACAGTCGAACCAGTGTTTTGTAAGCCATTTATTTCGTATTTGAGTTGAATTTTTTATTTTCTTCCGTTCAATTTGCCGGCCGAAGTGGCCGTGCGGTTACAGGCGCTGCAGTCTGGAACCGCAAGACCGCTACGGTCGCAGGTTCGAATCCTGCCTCGGGCATGGATGTTTGTGATGTCCTTAGGTTAGTTAGGTTTAACTAGTTCTAGTTCTAGGGGACTAATGACCTCAGCAGTTGAGTCCCATAGTGCTCAGAGCCATTTGAACCATTTGAACCGTTCAATTTCAGCCTGATACATGTTTTTCTAAAATTTCTTTTATATGTTCATTCAACATTGGGTCGCTCCAGATGGTTACTGGTAAGTATTTTCAGTTATTAGTGTTTCCAGTTTCATTAGAATTACAGTCAAAATTGCGCCTTCTACTCTAGTGTATTCCCAAACCTATTTCGATGTTTTCCTGTCTCTTCTAGTTAATCCAAACGTGGTTTTCTCGATACCTCACCGAGCAACCATTAGATCTTTAGTTGTCTTGAGGCAGAACCGGCGATGCACAGTGATTCTCAAGCTACCTTTTCAGGCTAATGGAAGGTTCATTTTGGAAATTCTATCTAGTTCACGAAAAGCAGTGAAGGCCGTTTTGATACTTTATTATTGTGGTTCTTCTGTAATAGATTTCATAGTTTACTATAGAATACTTTCAATTTTGTTCAATTAAATATTTTCATCCGTTGTTGTAGTTTACCTGTAGTGGAGTCAAGCAGTACATCACACGCAGAACAGCTGCGCTTCTCATTCGTTCTATTAACAGAGAGGTATTCCCTCTTTGTTTCCCCAAGTATGAAGAAATGAAACCCGCTTCTGGGACAATTGAGAATAGTTCTGAAGAGAGAGAAGTCCTCTCCTGAATTCTCTTTTAAATTTGAGTTTCACACTATCGTAACTAAGTCGGATGGATGCTGTAAAATGACTTATACAGGGTGGTCCATTGATAGTGACCGGGCCAAATATCTCGCGAAATGAGCATCAAACGAAAAAACTACAAAGAATGAAAATTGTCTAGCTTGAAGGGGGAAACCAGATGGCGCTATAGTTGGCCCGCTAGGTGGCGCTGCCATAGGTCAAACGCATATCAACTGCGTTTTTTTAAAATAGGAACCCCAATTTTAATTACATATTCGTGTAGTACGTAAAGAAATATGAATGTTTTAGTTGGACCACTTTTTTCGCTTTGTGATAGATTGCGCTGTAGCAGTCACAAACATATGAGTACGTGGTATAATGTAACATTCCGCCAGTGCGGACGGTATTTGCTTCGTGATAGATTACCCGTTTTAAAATGGACCGTTTACCAATTGCGGATAAGGTCGATATCGTGTTGATGTATGGCTATTGTGATCAAAACGCCCAACTGAAACAGGAAGTGTTCAGCCACATGTGAAACGTCAACCACGTCCTGCAGCGAATGATGATGCCCAAGTAGGTGTTTTAGCTGCTGTCGCGGCTAATCCACACATCAGTAGCAGACAAATTGCGCGAGAATCGGGAATCTCAAAAACGTCGGTGTTGATAATGCTACATCAACATCGATTGCACCCGTACCATATTTCTATGCACCAGGAATTGCATGGCGACGACTTTGAACGTCGTGTACAGTTCCGCCACTGGGCACAAGAGAAATTACGGGACGATGACGGATTTTTTGCTCAGGTTGTGTTTAGCGACGAAGCGTCATTCACCAACAGCGGTAACGTAAACCGGCATAATATGCACTATTGGACAACGGAAAATCTACGATGGCTGCGACAAGTGGAACATCAGCGACCTTGGCGGGTTAATGTATGATGTGGCATTAAGGGAGGAAAGATAATTGGCCCCCATTTTATCGATGGCAATCTAAATGGTGCAATGTATGCTGATTTCCTACGTAATGTTCTACCGATGTTACTACAAGATGTTTCACTGCATGACACAATGGAGATGTACTTCCAACGTGATAGATGTCCGACACATAGCTCGCGTGCGGTTGAAGCGGTACTGTATAGCATATTTCATGACAGGTGGATTGGTCGTAGAAGCACCGGATCTGACGTCCCCGGATTTCTTTGTGTGGGGAAATTGAAGGATATTTGCTATCGTGATCCACCGACAACCCTGACAACATGCGTCAGCGCACTGTCAGTGCATGTGCGAATATTACGGATGGCGAACTACACGCTGTTGAGAGGAATGTAGTTACACGTATTGCCAAATGCATTGAGGCTGACTGACATCATTTTGAGCATTTATTGCATTAATGTGGTATTTACAGGTAATCACGCTGTAACAGCATGCGATCTCAGAAATGATAAGTTCACAAAGGAACATGTATCACATTGGAACAACCGAAATAAAATGTTCAAACTTACCTACGTTCTGTATTTTAATTTAAAAAATCTAGGCGTTACCAACTGTTCGTCTAAAATTGTGAGCCATATGTTTGTGACTATTACAGCGCCATCTATCACAAAGCGAAAAAAGTGGTCCAACTAAAACATTCATATTGCTTTACGTACTACACGAATATGCAATAAAAATGGGGGTTCCTATTTAAAAAAAAACAAAAAAAAAAACGCAGTTGATATCCGTTTGACCTATGGCAGCGCCATCTAGCGGGCAAACCATTGCGCCATCTGGTTTCCCTCTTCAAGCTAGACAACTTTCGTTCTTTGTAGTTTTTAGGTTTGACGCTTATTTAGTGAGATATTTGGCCCGGTAACGATCAATGGACCACCCTGTGTAAGTTACATATCACTAACACAGTGAAACATTTCTAAAATCCTCTGAGGTCAGATTAATTCTTAATTTGAATCTCACAAATATGTTGCCGACGAACACATCAAAACTCCGTCGGCCGACGCTGAGAGAAACTAGATCGTCAAATAGTAACTGACAACGTACGTTGGATATATCGCTATGTTACAGTAAGTGGTCGTTTGCAGGGGTGTAGTTACACGTATTGCCAAATGCATTGAGATTGACCTGTCCTTGAAGGCGAGCCACACATCCTCAACCTGTCAAATTCACCAGACCTTACCTCCAGAGCACTTACCAGTACACTGTGTTCAAAGATGTGAATTCCACCCAATTAACTTTTCAGCACAACCCGATTTGTGAAATTTCAGATACCTACAAATAAACAGAAACTAATTGTGCTAAAAGTTATCTATATTCTGGAGGCCCACTGTATCTCCCAATAAATACTTCTACATTTGTACTTTCAAAACCGCTAAATCGCTTATTAGAGTTCAAGGAGATTGCTCAAATGCGAGTGTGCTGATACCAGTGACATAAAAGTCATAAAAAAATTTCACTCACATAAGCGTTTATCTTGTATAAATGTCACAACACAGCTAACCTATGTAGCGAAGGATCAGTTAATGCTGTTTTCCACACGGCCATCATCACACATCGTCAGGATAGTTTGGAAAAGCTGGAAATAATTAGACACTCTCTAAGCCGACACCAACAAAGAAGCTACTTGACTGAGAAGTAGCCGGCCGCTGTGACCGAGCGGTTCTAGCCGCTTCAGTCCGGAACCGTGCTGCTGCTACGGTCGCAGGTTCGAATCCTGCCTCGGGCAAGGATGTGTGTGATGTCATTAGTTTAGTTAGCTTTAAGTAGTACTAAGTTCTAGGGGACTGATGACCCATGTTAAGTCCCACAGTGCTTAGAGCCATTTTTACCAATTTTTTTTTTTTTTTTTTTTGTTTTTTGCCTGAGAAGTGACGACTCCTGTCACGAAAACTGACATGCCCTTCCATAACCGCATTCAGTGACCCCTATCGCCTGAGAATGACATGGTGGTCGGTCGGTATTGTTGGAGTTTACGAGACCTGTTCGGACGGAGTCTAAGCCTACAAAATTCCACTAAGTCACAAGTCGTGGTCAACTGGTCGTTATCGACGACAGTATCACAACACGTGAGTACTTAAGAGCTTGCTACTACGTCGCAGCCAGCCTACCTCCATACTCGGAGATGATGCACCTCGCACGACATAAGCTTTGCTCATTAACTTCCTGCGTCTAGCTGTAAGCCTCAGCAGTTTGCTATCAGCCGAAATATACTATATAAACACATTCACAAAGTTCATTGTTTTTGCTATCAGCCGAAATATACTATATAAACACATTCACAAAGTTCACTGCCTTTGCGACTACACTTCGATAATTCTTTTAGTACAGCATGAGCATTAGCAAAGCTTGTTGTTCAGTCAAGTCTCAGCAACAGTTGGAATAGCGCTATTCAGCAAGCAGCTGAAATTAAACAGCAAGTGACTTTGTAAACAGAGATGGAAGTTTTCGCTTAAATTCTGCGTGGAATCCTATTCTCCCACTTGTCAAAAAAAGAGGACGAGAGTTAATGCTACCTCATTCGTTGTTTAGTTATTTTCACTGTCGTTAATTTCTGATGCCAGTCGCCTCTGGTTATGTGGTGGCACTAGTGTTTACAGTGTATGTGTGTGTGTGTGTGTGTGTGTGTGTGTGTGTGTGTGTGTTACCTTTCCGGAACTGCTCCGTAAACCGAGATTTTAAATTCACTTGCACAGTGTTTACTTGCTGCACTTTTGCCTTGAAAATAACAGGGTGTGCACCTGTCGACGTATCGGCGGTTGTCGACGTCACCCGGCTGCGTTCCTGTAAGTTATTTGAGGACAGAGCAAAGCGAGACGCGTTCAACTACTCTCTTAACAAAGGGTGTTGACCCACTATCCACGATTCTGTGTGGCATAGAGATCAGACACCACTACTTACCAAATGTTAACTCTCCTTGTAATTACTCGTATATCATTCTTTACGACTGACTGAATTGGTTCAAAAATGGTTCAAATGGCTCTGAGCACTATGGGACTTAACATCTGAGGTCATCAGTCCCCTAGAACTTAGAACTACTTAAACCTAACTAACCTAAGGACATCACACACATCCATGCCCGTGGCAAGATCCGAACCTGCGACCGTAGCAGTCGGGTCGTTCCGCACTGAAGCGCCTAGAACCGCACGGCCACCGCGGCCGGCGACTGGCTTGGAGACAAACTCTGAACGTTACTATGATAACAATAAATTTTAACCCTTAACTCTCGAGGTGTGGTCTCCCAGACCGTGCGAAAATTTTTGAACTCACTCTCTAAGGCCAGTTGTGGTGGAATGCTTCTATACTTCCGCCACCCTCCTCAAATTGCCAAGCCTACGGTGTTGCGTCGGTTGCGTTATCGCCTTCTGTGTTAATTGTTGACACGTGTTACCGATAGGTCTTGGAGTCTCGTAGACCGCGCCTCGTGAACTACGTAACTGTTTTCTTCCGCACGGTTCCGCGTAGCTCAAAATGCGTTGGCAGGAAAGTGTCATTTTTAACTTTCGCGAGTTTGATGAAATTGTTAGTGGTCTATGGAGGAATGCGTCAGTGATATAGATCAAGAAATAAACGAAAAAGACGACGATTTTACATTAGCCAGTCGTCACAGTCCTGCTATCGAACAAGAGTATCATTCAGAGGAAGAACTTCAGGAAATCTGTGATGGGGATCTGTGTGTTTCTTCAATGAAATACTTAAAGTGCCTGTTAAAATCGAATGTGTTCTGAGCGGTGACAAAAATGTAGTTCCCAGCAATGAATGTCAATTTGACAGATGGTTCAAATGGCTCTGAGCACTATGGGACTTAACATCTATGGTCATCAGTCCCCTAGAGCTTAGAACTACTTAAACCTAACTAACCTAAGGACATCACACACATCCATGCCCGAGGCAGGATTCGAACCTGCGACCGTAGCAGTCGCGCGGTTCCGGACTGAGCGCCTAGAACCGCTAGACCACCGCGGCCGGCAATTTGACAGACTTTCTTGTTGTACTTATCGGGTGGAATTTTTATGCGCAAATTTAAACCCTGGAATTTAGTTTTATTTGGAAATTTATTTGGTACAGAGATTGTATAATTTTTCAGAATGTAAAATTCAGTACTCTAACAGTCTATTTATGTGTACTATTTAAAAGAACCACACAAACGTATGCGCTTTTTTGTGATAAATTGTAAAATGCTGCAAGCTTTGAATAGTTGTAAAAATAATTGTTATATAGCATAAATTAAAAATTTCAAATGATTTTTACCTTAAATCTAGGTGGTATACGTTAGAGAAAAGTCACCTCACAAGTTAATGGTTAAAGTTGACTATTTTTCCCCTGGGGTGGGTCCGCTTCTAGATTCGTCCACGCGGTGCAGAGTGAAGGAGTGACTGCCTCTGGAAACTACGTCTAAACTTTTACTTCGGGTGTTTTTTCCGTATCCCTGCGCCTGTTTCTCCACTTTCCAGACTACGCTAGCTAATTAGTTTTCTCACTTAACGTGATTTACTTATTTAATTCACTTAATTTTAGCTTGACTATGTGCAGTGTTATGGCTCCGGCTTGATTCCCGAATACTACCCGCACACATTTATTTTAATTTAGGCGACAGTATTCTCAAAATCTTTGAACTCAAGACCGAGTGGTAATCTTTGGCCATAGTCCAGTTCTATAATATCGCTTACGGCTGCAGGCAACTGTAAAAAGGCGAAAGTGTGTTCTCGGCTGTGTGCTTGATAACAAACACCTGCTACCGACTAAACTATATTAAATGCATTCGCATTTGCGAATAAGGACAACCATCAACTGCAAAGTGGAAAGACGACACTGAAAATGTGTGCCGGACCGGGACTGGAACCCGGATTTCCCGCTTGTGAGAAGCCGTAGCCTTTCCATTTATTTCTTTTTTCATTTTGTTCGTTATATTTGGTCTTCGCCGCCGTCACATGACATCCACTGAAGGTTGGTGATCGCTTCATTGAGTTCTTCTATCACAGAGGCCAGTTAACGCTCTGACCGAACACACTGAGCTACCACTCCGGGTTCCCATCTGGGGATTCGCACGCAACTCACGGCTACACCCAAACGTCCATATGTCGCTAACTATGCGTCTACAACCTGTATTCATAGATCCACTATGTATGAGGGCAGTTCAATAAGTAATGCAACACATTTATTTTCTCGGCCAATTTTGGTTCAAAAAACCGGAAATTTCTTGTGGAATATTTTCAAACATTCCCGCTTCGTCTCGTATAGTTTCATTGACTACCGACAGGTGGCAGCGCTGTACGGAGCTGTTAAAATGGCGTCTGTAACGGATGTGCGTTGCAAACAACGGACAGTGATCGAGTTTCTTTTGGCGGGAAACCAGGGCATCTCAGATATTCATAGGCGCTTGCAGAATGTCTACGGTGATCTGGCAGTGGACAAAAGCACGGTGAGTCGTTGGGCAAAGCGTGTGTCATCATCGCTGCAAGGTCAAGCAAGACTCTCTGACCTCCCGCGTGCGGGCCGGCCGTACACAGCTGTGACTCCTGCAATGGCGGAGCGTGCGAACACACTCGTTCGAGATGATCGACGGATCACCATCAAACAACTCAGTGCTCAACTTGACATCTCTGTTGGTAGTGCTGTCACAATTGTTCACCAGTTGGGATATTCAAAGGTTTGTTCCCGCTGGGTCCCTCGTTGTCTAACCGAACACCATAAAGAGCAAAGGAGAACCATCTGTGCGGAATTGCTTGCTCGTCATGTGGCTGAGGGTGACAATTTCTTGTCAAAGATTGTTACAGGCGATGAAACATGGGTTCATCACTTCGAACCTGAAACAAAACGGCAATCAATGGAGTGGCGCCACACCCACTCCCCTACCAAGAAAAAGTTTAAAGCCATACCCTCAGCCGGTAAAGTCATGGTTACAGTCTTCTGTTCGATGTCCTTCCCCATGGTCAAACGATCAACTCTGAAGTGTATTGTGCTACTCTTCAGAAATTGAAGAAACGACTTCAGCGTTTTCGTAGGCACAAAAATCTGAACGAACTTCTCCTTCTTCATGACAACGCAAGACCTCACACAAGTCTTCGCACCCGAGAGGAGCTCACAAAACGTCAATGGACTGTTCTTCCTCATGCACCCTACAGCCCCGATCTCGCACCGTCGGATTTCCATATGTTTGGCCCAATGAAGGACGCAATCCGTGGGAGGCACTACGCGGATGATGAAGAAGTTATTGATGCAGTACGACGTTGGCTCCGACATCGACCAGTGGAATGGTACCATACAGGCATACAGGCCCTCATTTCAAGGTGGCGTAAGGCCGTAGCATTGAATGGAGATTACGTTGAAAAATAGTGTTGTGTAGCTAAAAGATTGGGGAATAACCTGGTGTATTTCAATGCTGAATAAAACAACCCCTGTTTCAGGAAAAAAAGTGTTGCATTACTTATTGAACTGCCCTCGTACATTCCCGTATAGGCCCGGTATCGGCCGATGAATACGACTTGCAGTGCCTGTGTTATTCTGATTACGTTGCAAAGCTCCTTAGCAATATCGAACCCACTAATAACTAAACCGTCTGATTCAAAAGAATTATTATGATTTTCTATTATTTGAACTGTAGATTTTGAAATATAAAATTTCTTTATTTCTGTATATTGCAAATTGATCTACCTGAAAATGCAAGGTACTTTACTCTTTACTCTAAAATGTGAAATCTTAATTTGGATTATGCTCTCATTGCTTAAAGAAATAAATGTCTCATGAATGATTCTGATAATGTTTTAACCACTCGTTGAGAAATCAGAAAAGCATGTATGTTAAGTTTATTTTATGAAGCAGTGTGCTTGTGAAGTGGCAATCTTGTCCGGTGCTGAAAGTTGGTATCAAAGATCATGCAGCTCGGCGAAAATGTTCTTCTGCTACCCGATCTCTCGCTGCTTAGTTCGTCGTATGCTATATGTCATATCTTAGAATGCTCGTGATACACTGTTCGGAATTTGTCCTTGTAGTGACAAGAATCGAGGCTGCATTCTGTTAAGCACTTTCCATCCTAGAAAAAATTAAAGAAGAGGCTTACACATTCACGGTGAATGAATGCCTCCCAGGAAAGTTCGTGCGCAGGCTCTTGAATTGCTACCAAATGCCATCTGTCCGAAGGTCTGTTGCGACGAACATGTAGGGATTCAAATATGCAGTATCACTTGGAATGGAAACCAAATTCATAACTAAAGAATGTTGTAGTTTCAAATGTTCTTCTTTTAATGTAACAAATCTTGCTTGTCTCTCACATAGCTCGTTAATAGTTCCTTAGTAAAATCCAGAAAGAACCGCTGCGCTGCACAGAGCTCAGAACTTCTCTCTTGCAGTCAAAAAGTATCGACTGTCCCATATGAAAAAAAAAATTGGTTGAAATAATGGTGTATTTGCGTTACCGTGTTGTGGTGGTCCTTGGATATTTGCTCATTGTTTACAAACACTCTGCAATCAGTAGACGCCATTGATAATTATAAACATTAATAATTTAAAGTTAGTAAATATCAGAAATTAAGTATAATTCGTGTATGTGCACTATCGCACATTGTTGACAATGGAACTTCATTCACGAATATAAACATTCAGAATTTAAACTTAGCAGATATCAGAATTGCGATGATATTAAGAACGGAAGGGGACAGCACAACTCTATATCAATAAGAGTCGACTGCATGCTGAAATATGTACAGTTTCATAAACATCCATAAAATACTTAATAATAACGCTCACACGATTGAATAAGGCAAAAAGGCACTGAAGCAGTTGACAAAAATGCCTGAATACATCTTCTTTCCTGGACTGGGAGACAACGTTCGGTGAAACAAGGAAAACCACACACCTAAGTAATCAGGCGACACCAAATAAAAAATGACAGACGTAAGGCGAGCGATAAAGATAGTCTAATGACGGCAGATGGTAGTAGAGCGTGGCATTGTTATTAGAGGCCCCATGTATGCGTCGGTGGTCCGCCATTTAATTCAGAATAGTCTGATTGTCGCAGCTAGCTACGAACCGGCAATATTTTATCAACCTTCTGGTGCCTGTAGAACTGAAACTGTTTCAACAGGACAAACGGGAGGTCCCCACGGACTGGAGGCTGGCTGTACCAGACTCCGAAAGCATGCCTCGACGGCAGGAGAACGATCCCAGTGTGCCGAGCTTTTGCTGCAAGGGTTATTTAAAATCTCGGTCGGTGTCGAAGAAAATGGTCGAGTGCGTAGAGGGCTCTAATTCTCAAAGGCGACCTACGTTCGCTCATTTCCACACTTTTTGGGTAGACTGGTTTGTTAGTTAGGTTACCTGACACTGACTTCATCTATCGACCAGAACCGCTTCTCTTGCGCACCTACGTGTGAAGAATTGTTCAAACTTGCCACAAAGGGCTTCCTTAGTAGGGAAAGTCACCTTGTCGAAAATTACTAACTTCTAAATTAATTTTAATTACAACCAGCAAAAATTATGGACAATACCTGTATACCAAGGTATCATTACTGCCAATTTGTTACCTCTCGTCCGCCCTTGCAACATACATCGTTGTCTTTTTCCTGTCCTTATCCGTATTGTCACGGAGTCGGCATGTTAATCTAGATTTGGCGAAGTTAGTGGTACGCCGCATTTACACTGAGCTTAAAAGATATTTCGGTTCGCAACATTGTTTGCAATATGCTGGCGACATTTTTCGTTGTTTGGACGATCGAAGACGTTGTACATCGTTGTCCTGAGCGCTTTATCTTTGTGCCTATGTTTATATAATATCACTGACTCCTTTGTTGCTATAGTTACTTAAATAAACACCCCATTAAATGATCGGTGTGTACTTCGTTACTTTCCGAAATTGTCGGCGAAATTTTCTGGTGCCGAAACTCGGGAACTGGAAGCTCGTGGACTTGGACGATACACTGCCGCCTAATTCTCACTGACGAAGGACGAAGATGCCACAATACCAAAAGGTATGGTGCAATTGCGCGCTGTCGAGTGGGCACACTACACGGATGACTGACACTGACCACTGCTTTTGCGGTTGATAAGAATATAATTACGGTCCGTGGAGCCAATTGTTGCCGTTATAAAAACACTAGGAAGTGTCTTGTCTAGCCCAAAGAATTAAAAAAGATCATATGGTATTGGGTATTTAATTTAAAACTGCTCGTCAATTGTCGCAACGGTAACGAACTGCTGCAAGTAGTCACTCTTTGCTTACTTGGAACAGTGGAACACTTCGACAACGAGCGAGGTGGATCAGTGGTTAGCACACTGGACTCGCATTCGGGAGGACGATGGTTCGAACCCGCATCCGGCCATCCTGAATTAGGTTTCCCGTGATTTCCCTAAATCGCTTCAGGCAAATGCCGGGATGTTTCCTTTGACAGGGCACGGCCGATTTCCTTCCCCATCCTTCCCTAATCCGGTGGGACACATGACCTCGCTATTTGGTAACCTCTCCCAAATCGAGCAACCAATAGTTTGAAAGCGTGCGTAGCGTATTATTTAAAAGCTAAGAACAACAGTGCCTCGTGAAGAGTTATAAGGTTTGATGAGAAAACGATTTCTTCAGACAAGTCTTATCATACGTCTAGTATCGTGACTGAGAGTTGTCAGAAGACAACAGAGGATGACAATAGTGGATAGTAAATACAGAAAGGAGCGCACGGAAGAAGAGTTGTCACTTCTCTCACAATCTGATGATGCTTTAAACAATCATCTTTCGGACGACGAGCATAAGACGACTTAGGTTTTTGCGAACAGTATCTTGACAGGGTGGAACACGCTATTTTCAAGACCCAAGAGGGTCTCGAGAAAAACCTGTCTACTTCTACCGTAGCATCGTGTGTGATCATACAGACTTGTCTGTGGTTCAGTTCCCTATGTCAGTTAAGCTCCCGTCTCTAAATCTTGAGCCATTGTCAGGGCACAAAGAGACCTGACCCAGATTTAGGGAAAAGTATGAAAGCTGCATCGATAAGAATGTTTGCGTGTCCACAATTAACAAATGCGTGTTCTCAGGGCGGAGGGGTGGGGTGGGGGGGGGGGGGGGGCGATTGGAGCCGGAGAGGCACCACAGGACATTTTAATATCGACTGTCTATACTTTTACGAATAATTATATCGACTGTCTAAACTTTTACAAATAATTTCATAAAACTTTCTCAGAATGAGCAAGAAGGATTCAGGATTCACACTAATAGCAGTGGAAGGTCTAAAACATATCAAAGTTAATTGTTGTTACATGTGAAATTAAATCATTTTTTTCATTTACTATTGTCTGCATTTGTTGCTGTAGGTACACTTTTCTTCATAAGAAAGAGAGATTGTTCGGTGAATTTTGCACAGCATACAAATCATAGTTACAGGTGTATGAAAAAGAATTTATTTAATTTATGATAAAATGAGTGAGCTGTTACATTTTAAACTTCATGTTTAGAAAGAACTCAAATTTTCATTATCTCAATTTTACCACAGTTTTTAATAGATTTGGAATTTTGAATTAAGGGGTTTGTGTTTGATAAGCATACAAATTTTGATAGTAATAGGATGTTTATTTTGGACGTTACATGTACTTAAGTCCAGAAATTTGTGTTTTGCGGAAAATGACTGTTTAAGTTTCTGCTTGTATTTGACATTGTTTTAGAACTGTCCAGCACCATAAACAGGTTCTTTTTCATTTTCCAAATAAGTTTTCTTCCTTTTCGCATTCCTAAGACACACTCTTCTTGATTTTATCACCTCCAAAAATGATTTATCTGCTTTCACTACACGCTCTCTGTCTATCACATACAAAGCTTTGATGCATTTCTCTCCGGGCTTAATTCCCATTTTATATTAAATTTCAGCCTCCAGTTGCATAATCAAGGAAACTTTATCTAGGTTTCGGCTATAATAATGTAGCCTTCTTCAGGAATGTCAGAATATAAAATTAAAACATGCCACATATTGGCCTTGTCAAACTTAAAATGTTAGTACCACAGTACATAGTCATAAGACTGCGTCACTTCTACTCATGTTTTGCCGATAGGCCACGCCTACGGGCCACACAGGCGGGCCGCGGGCGCTGAGTCATAACTGGATGACGCGGGCAGCGACGCAGTGCGCTCAGCTGGTGGACGCGCGCATGTGCGTCAGGAGAAATACTGACTTAGAACCAGTAAATGTTAGCTGGGATTATGATGGAAAATAGTTTATTACAATAGTTCGGATTCTTAATGGCATTAAAACTATAAGTCACTGAAATTACTATTCCATAAAAGACAGAAGTCATATAGCAAGTGTACTGTACATAAGTAAGAATAAACATTAATTGATAACATTATTTGTTACAACAGCTAAAAATTTTACTGGGAATTAAACCATAATAACTGAAGGTACAGTTCTATGAGAGGCAAATGACATTACGTAGCGTAAAGGAAACTTTCAATAAGAAAAGGCCATAAGGTTAACACTGCCTGAAATATATGGAACTTAGCTAAGAATTATCGCCTGTAAATGAAAATAAGGACAATTGTCTCAGACAGCTTAGCGGTTAGATATACAATATCTGATCAGCCATTAATACATAAGTAGGCTGTATGTCATAGCCAGCTACTGATGTAGGTAGAAGATCATATAAAGTAACGGATTTATCGGATAATAGGTGCATGCAACGCCACAAAACATTATGAAGACAGTATAGCAAGAGGAGTTATATGCAAACTTTATGAAGCTCTTAAATATAAATACACCATTTGCTGTGTGACAAATTGTGAAACAGCATTGAACATAGGTTATTGTATTAAATATGCAGTGTATAATCGGGGAATACTCGAAGCTCGACCAGACCCGAAGTTCCATATATCGTCAACCATGTGTCTACAACCTGTACTTGCACATCCATTATGTATGTCCCGTACAGGAGAAACATTTTAGTTGAAAGTCGCTTGCACGTTTTATTCCGAATTACGATGTAATGTTCCTCTGGACGTGTGTGCACATGCAAAGGAACATTGTATCGTAATTCGGAATAACACGGGCACTGTAATTTCGTACTAGGGCAGTTCAATAAGTAATGCAACACATTTTTTTCTGAAACAGGGGTTGTTTTATTCAGCATTGAAATACACCAGGTTATTCCCCAATCTTTTAGCTACACAACACTATTATTCAACGTAATCTCCATTCAATGCTACGGCCTTACGCCACCTTGAAATGAGGGCCGGTATGCCTGCACGGTACCGTTCCACTGGTCGATGTCGGAGCCAACGTCGTACTGCATCAATAACTTCTTCATCATCCACGTAGTGCCAACTGGTGAACAATTGTGACAGCACTACCAATAGAGATGTCAAGTTGAGCACTGAGTTGTTTGATGGTGATCCGTCGATCATCTCGAACGAGTGTGTTCGCACGCTCCGCCATTGCAGGAGTCACAGCTGTGCACGGCCGGCCCACACGCGGGAGATCAGACAGTCTTGCTTGACCTTGCGGCGATGATGACACACGCTTTGCCCAACGACTCACCGTGCTTTTGTCCACTGCCAGATCACCGTATACATTCTGCAAGCGCCTATGAATATCTGAGATGCCCTGGTTTCCCGCCAAAAGAAACTCGATCACTGCCCGTTGTTTGCAACGCACATCCGTTACAGACGCCATTTTAACAGCTCCGTACAGCGCTGCCACCTGTCGGAAGTCAATGAAACTATACGAGACGAAGCGGGAATGTTTGAAAATATTCCACAAGAAATTTCCGGTTTTTTGAACCAAAATTGGCCGAGAAAAAAAATGTGTTGCATTACTTATTGAACTGCCCTCGTATATATCTCAAACAGTTCCTGCAATTTAAGCTTCGGTTGCAGGATTATGTAAAGGTAGTTCATTTATGTTAATAGCGTTGAAACATGTTTAATTAATCATATATTTATTTTTATTCGCATATTAAAATTAATCCAAATTATGATTTTAAATAAACAGCTTGTTCAGCTTCAGGGTCATTCACACTTCACATGAATGTGACGCAGAAGCTTCGGTTCCTTTTGCTTAGAGACAGGTTATGTGACGTCAGTGGCATGGAGACGAGACGCTGCTGCGTTATCTATTACTCCAAATGTACCACGGAGAACTTCAAATACATACAGACGAATTCGTGACTAATTTGCAAATTAATTTGTAAGCGGACAAGAAACAGTACCTTCGAAAAATAATTACAGATGGATATTGTTGTGTAGTACTGAATACGAATGAAGTAGGAATAACTTCGTTTACCTCTTTGCCTACTGTATCAATCGTTTCTTTTAGTTCTTGCATAGATAGCTGAAACCAAACCACAAGGCTCGATTTACAAAATCCGAACCACTTCTAGATCTATAGCTGTCTTCAACTTTACGTTTCTCACGTTGGTATTGAGAAATGAGTGACTTAAATTTTTTTTTGTCTGCATCACTGTTGCTGGTACCACCCAACGCAGCAATTTATTGTGGTGAGTTATGGTTCTGTTTAATATTTTTGTAACTAGGATTTCGAAAATTCAAGATGCACTTTTCTACCTCATAGAGTATGAGAAGTTCGAAAATTTTTCTACTTATCCACCCCATTTCATAAAGGATAACACAACGCAACGGAAGGGAACACAAAACTCTACAGACAGAGAATAAGCAAACAATCTCTCTGCGTAGATAGAAGGTCACGGACAATGTCCCTTTGATCTGCCCGACACACCCGAGGAGCATTAGTTCCGTATTGTCAACATGTTGCGTACGTCATTAGTCCAGTGCCAGCTGCGAACAATGTTACGACCGATGTTGCAGATCATGTTTCTCATTGTAAACGCGCCTAGGGTGCCCAGATGACGCCCCCTTGCCCCAACAGAGGTGGAAGTCGTGCGCCCAATTTATTTGCGTTATCCACGCGGAAATGTCACAACGTTTTCGAAGTGTTTGCGAGTCGTGTAACTGAGGCGAAATGTGCTGTAGGTACCAGTTCGGTACTTATCGTTAAAGCGGGTTCTCGAAACTTCGTTAGTGGGCCCCCTCGGAACAGTTTAGGTCTATATTCAAGCGTCTGCTAGCTCAATTTCTTCAGCAGCTCTGAGACTCTCCCGCGTCACACACACTTCAGCAGTATTCTAGGGCGAGTCACACGAGTGTTTTGCAAGCAATTCCATTTATATGCTAACTGCATATCTTGGTATTCTACCAATAAACACAAAATGTGAGTCGTTGATACTGTACTCATTTGATTCCAGATTCTTTTTCATTTTACTAAGTGGACAATTTTCCATCTGCTAACATTTAAAGCAAGTCGCCAATCGTTGCACCACTTTGAAATGTTATCAAGATCTGACTAAATGTTGGTGCAGCTTTTTTCAGACAGTACTTCACTGCGTGTAACTGCATGATCTGCAGGAAGTCTGAGGTTACTATCAATATTGTCTCCGAGGATATTAACATACAATATGAACAGCAAGGGTACCGACACGCTTCTCTAGGGCATACCGGCAGTCATCTGTTGATGACTCTCTTTCCATGGTAACATGCTGTACTGTCCCTACCAAAATATCTTCAATCCAGTCATGAATGTCGCCGACACCCCATAAGTCGTACTTTTAATAATAAGCTTAGTGTGGTGGTAATACTTTGCCACCAATGGAGAATGTGGCATCACCCAATGAAACAAATCATCTGATGAGGTAGCTGTACAGAAGACCTATTACGTTACAGTCAAAGAAAATCGAGAAAAATGATTGTCGTCTGTTCAAGTATTAGATTTTTAAAGAAACGCTTAGATCGTTAAATAAAATGAAACTGTATGTTTCCGGAGACTTTTTCAAGTCTCAAACATCAATGGTGTAGATATACTGACTGAAGTGACAAATGGAAATTTGTACCAAGACCAGGATTCGAACCCAAGCCTCCTACTCACTAGATGCGCTGACAGCTACGCCACCATGGCACAGTGGCTTTGCACAACTGCACAGACTACCCCAACACGTGTCCCTCCTTCTCTCGTTCGACGCTGACATGATGTTCCAGTACAGTTGGAGAGCCTCTGCAATGCAATTGGAGTTTAGCGGGAATACCAAGTGCCATAAGTTGTGAATGGTAATTTGGACTGAGGAAGGAGGAATGGTAGCATAGTCAGGGCAACTGTGCAAAGCCACTGTGCCAAGCAAGGTGCGTCAGTGATTACAGCATCTGCCTAGTTTGTAGCAGACCTGTGTTCGAATCCTGGCCTTGATACAAATTTTCATTTGGCACTTCAGTCAGCATATATGCACCGTAGATTCTTGGTTCAGATCTCTAACCATCGCTCCACGTTTAAGATGAAGACAAGCTTTATCTCAGACTACCTTTTGTGGGTGTCGATGTAAACTGAAAATTTTTGTGTACATATAGTTCGGTATTCCGTGGTAGACAGTGCTAGGCCGACAGCTCATTACCTTCTGCCTGGCCGCACTACCTTGGTAACTGATCTCCCTAAAACAAACTCACTTCATTTCCATTATTATCGCACAGGGTGACTGGCAATCTACTGACGATTTTTCATGCTGATAAATGTATTCCTTACTTAGAACAACCGCGGCGCGGAGTGGCCGCGCGGTTTAAGGTGTCATGAGACGGTTTGCGCGGCTCCTCGCGCCGGAGTTTCGAGTCCTCCCTCGGCCACGGGTGTGTGTGTTGTTCTAAGCATAAGTTAGTTTAAGTAGTGTGTAAGTCTAGGGACCGATGACCACAGCGATTTGGTTCCTTAGGAATTCACACACATTTGAACATTTAGAACAACGAAAGCATATTACACAAATATAAGGCAAATTGAATCGATGTTATTTTTATGTTCTTGGGTGGTGTTGAAATCTCTGCGTTAAGATTATGTGCTAACCGATGGCAAAGAACTGATCAGTAGACTCGAAACCATCCTCTTACCTGGGTGATCGGTGGGTTTGACTGCCATGCAATGGTCCCGGGTATACGATTAACGGCCGCTCTGGGTAGCCGTGCGGTCTTGGACGCCTTGTCACGGTTCGCGCGGCTCCCCCCCGTCGGAGGTTCGAGTCCTCACTCGGACATGGGTGTGCGTGTCCCCTTAGCTTAAGTTAGTTTAATTAGGGACCGATGACCTCAGCAGTTTGGTGTCATAGTCCTTACCCCAGTTTACAATTACCGGGCGCGTCTGAAATTTACTCCACTCGTAGACTGGGTGTTGTGCTGTCCTGGTCATCATTACATCGTCATCGACAAGCAAGTTGCCCAATGTGCCTTCAACTGAAAAGACTTGCAACTCGGCGGCCGTACTTCCCCATCTCAGGGCTCCGGCCTACAGTGCCATACGATGATTTCATTTCATGTCAGTCCCCGGTAGCTAAGTGGTCAGCGCGACAGAATGTCACTCCTAAGCGTGCTCGCTCAGAGGGTTAGCTGCGCTCTGTAATAAAAAAAAGTTGAGTTAATGGATCAACGACGAAGTGAAACGCATGTCTTGCGACGTCCGCCACGAGCAGATCCATCGAACGAAAACGTACAAAATTAGATTTTTTAAAAAAAAGGAAGGGGGGGGGGGGGGCGGCGGGTCCTATTCCCGGCTGGGTCGGAGATTTTCTCCGCTCAGGGACTGGGTGTTGTGTTGTCCTAATCATCATCATTTCATCCCCATCGACGCGCAAGTCGCCGAAGTGGCGTCAACTCGAAAGACTTGCACCAGGCGAGCGGTCTACCCGATGGGAGGCCCTCGTCACACGCCATTTACATTTCATTTCATTACGCCTCGACCTCATTTTTTAATCGAAAGATGTTGGAGAGGTGCGTCACTCTTGTTCAGCTGAAGCATGCTATAATCCTTTTAGCCTTCTATTTTAATGTCACGCACGAAAATTCTGACTTGTGGTTGTTACTTGGCCAACGGAACCGAGCTCTATTATGTCTAGTGTTAGGCAGTTGCGCGACAAGGAGCAATAGTTAAAAAAATAACTTCCATTCCTTTCCCTTGAAGAACAGAATGAACGTGCCAGGACATTTTCGTAGCTGAGAATTTTCAGGTTTTGGAGGAATATTGTTAAAAACGCACTACATTTGTAAATTCTCTCTCTGTTATGTATTTAATTTTCGACTGCCGTGGTTTCGGAATAGAACTGTGGATTCTGCATAGAATACATCTACAGTGATGTCAGATTTGGTACTAACAGCTTATAAAACCAAGTGTGCTAACGGGTGCAGGGGAGTTTTTAGTACAGAAATCCCATGGCACCTTTACTTCCACAACAAGACCGCGATATCTTTAGTTTCACTAGCCGCTACTGTAGCAGAGCAGCATATCCGATTATGTTTTCCTCTACATTTGTTCATGAGACCCAGAAAATATTAGATACAGGCTCCCAGGTAGATGCTATTTTTCTTGACTTCCGGAAGGCGTTCGATACAGTTCAGCACTGTCGCCTGATAATCAAAGTAAGAGCCTACGGAATATCAGACCAGCTGTGTGGCTGGATTGAAGAGTTTTTAGCAAACAGAACACAGCATGTTGTTATCAATGGAGAGACATCTACAGACGTTAAAGTAACCTCTGGCGTGCCACAGGGGAGTGTTATGGGACCATTGCTTTTCACAATATATATAAATGACCTAGTAGATAGTGTCGGAAGTTCCATGCGGCTTTTCGCGGATGATGCTGTAGTATACAGAGAAGTTGCAGCATTAGAAAATTGTAGCGAAATGCAGGAAGATCTGCAGCGGATAGGCACTTGGTGCAGGGAGTGGCAACTGTCCCTTAACATAGACAAATGTAATGTATTGCGAATACATAGAAAGAAGGATCCTTTATTGTATGATTATATGATAGCGGAACAAACACTGGTAGCAGTTACTTCTGTAAAATATCTGGGAGTATGCATGCTGAACGATTTGAAGTGGAATGATCATATAAAATTAATTGTTGGTAAGGCGGGTACCAGGTTGAGATTCATTGGGAGAGTGCTTAGAAAATGTAGTCCATCATCAAAGGAGGTGGCTTACAAAACACTCGTTCGACCTATACTTGAGTATTGCTCTTCAGTGTGGGATCCGTACCAGATCGGTTTGACGGAGGAGATAGAGAAGATCCAAAGAAGAGCGGCGCGTTTCGTCACAGGGCTATTTGGTAACCGTGATAGCGTTACGGAGATGTTTAATAAACTCAAGTGGCAGACTCTGCAAGAGAGGCGCTCTGCATCGCGGTGTAGATTGCTCGCCAGGTTTCGGGAGGGTGCGTTTCTGGATGAGGTATCGAATATATTGCTTCCCCCTACTTATACCTCCCGAGGAGATCACGAATGTAAAATTAGAGAGATTAGAGCGCGCACGGAGGCTTTCAGACAGTCGTTCTTCCCGCGAACCATACGCGACTGGAACAGGAAAGGGAGGTAATGACAGTGGCACGTAAAGTGCCCTCCGCCACACACCGTTGGGTGTCTTGCGGAGTATAAATGTAGATGTAGATGTAGATGGAGCATGTGTCATATGGAAAACATGCATTGGAAATGAATTTCTGAATTCGCAATTCTGATACTATCTGAACAAAATCACATGTTATGATTAAATAATATAAGATAGTGTTGAAATAGTTTTCAGTAGTTTTCAAACAAGATACTGGTATTGTGACAACATGGTGTTCGATGCCCTTGTACACTGCTTCAGTTGCTCAATGCCACTTTGAGGCCTAACATTAAACTACAGGGTGTTTATAAAGTCTCTTAGCATTTCTGTCTCAAAGTCAAAGTTTTTCTAATTTTTTGAAGGTAATATAAAAGCATATGCACAGTAGAAAAAAACAGCTGTTACTGACCGATTGCGTCCAGGACTACATTTGCTGGGAGATAGATTGGCCGTGCATATCCAACTCTGGGCTTTTCTCTCTCCCCATTTGACCCCAAGGAACTTTTTCATCTCGGAATTTATCGAGTCCGAGGTGTATCGAGTGAAAATAAATAAATTTTCAACAACTGAAAAAGCGCAGTTTTCCATATGTGGAACAAATAACACTACTTACGTTAGCGAGAGTGTTTCGGGCTACACTGCAAAGTGCTTAGGCCCTTCATCTGCAGGGACATAACACTGGAATTTAGTAAATTTGCATCAAGACGTGTCTCAAAGTATGCTCATGTTTTTAATCATCCATAACAAGTTCAAGGGGAAAATTTAAGTGACTTTGGAAATACCTTATATTTCCGTGACTAACATACACCTTTGTCTGTCCTATATCTCACCAATTCGTTAATTAAGACATACCTTACTTGGATGGTTCATCTAGATGATTTTTGTTGATTTAGAGTGGCCAGTACAATACTATTTTCACTTCGACATTCTAGTCCCACTAAGTTAATAAAACTAATTCACGATATCGTTCCATTTTAATCTCCCTTCGTACTTGTCCCGTAATTACTATCCGACTTAATTTCTCATGATTCTGGTTCACATTTCGCGTTGAATTTGAGCTCCACCTGTAACTGGCAGGCTGGACAAGTTCTCAGGTGAGAGGTAGATAAGGGCATTCCTTACCTGCAAAACGAGCATGTTTAATAAGGATCTGTGTTGTTGGTGACAGCTTACCTAATTACTAATTTATTCAGTACATTGTACGCATAGTTCATTCCAGACATTCATGTGACATTACTCACAGAGCAAAACAAATGAATCCTAAGAAAAATGATAAAAATCAGCATCAATTCTGGACATACTGATGTATTACTCGCGATAATATCAATGAAACAATCCGAGGCAAAGTAGGTTATAAATGGAATTATTGATACATTTCGTTTCAGGGCTGTAAAATGCTGTCAGTTTTACCTCTTGACATCTCTCATAAATTACGTAATCACTTACTAGTATTTTAGTCATGATGTGATCCCTGAACGCAGGAGATTACCTTTCCTTCTGTGTTTAAAGAACATCAGTTGGTATTGCCTACAGTATGACTGTTCTGTTTAGGCTAGTTGATTTTTCAAATTTTATAAAGGCAAGTCCCTTCTTAAAGTACTCAAGAATTTGCTACCTCACCAAAACTACTTTAGGTTTATTTGGGGAAAGAAAGTTGTTTCCACAGATTAACGTAGAAAAAAGTATCAATACTTTATTTAAAAAGTTACGTAATATTATTTACAAAATAGAGATCCATATAAAATATATATTTATGTGTGTATATGTGCCAAATATAGTATTTTCTTACATCAGTGATACTAAACATTAAAATCTGTAGATAGTGCATATTGTATATAAGAAGGCACATTGCATTTATCACACAAAACTGCGGTGCACAATAACTTACAAAAAATATAGTGGCTTCTTATTTGTGCTGACACATTACGTTCAAATACAGTAATATACATAATTACACAAAATATAATATTTCTATTCCTATCGGTTCTGAGGTTGAAGGAGTTCTTAGCGAGCTACGTGTATGAATAGCAGATCTTTGTAGAAATTCATTATTACAAATACTGCATTAAGAAACTTTTGAAGGCGACATGATCATTTTGGCAACATTCATTTCATGTGTGAAGGAGGAACGAAAGCGAATATGTTATTCAATTCTACTAACTCGCAAACTTTTCTCAGAACATGGGATACTACGCAGGAGATCAAAGCGAACTATCGGTGTACACTCCACTGATGCTGACAAAACGAAAGTGTAATTCTGGATGGAGGAACACTTGGGCGTTTTAAGATCACCTGCTACTCTTAACTGCGCGAAAATGTGAATCTTTTTCACTTTAACTTAAGTCAAATCCGCCCTTTACTACTTATTGTTAGCGGTAGAAATAACTGATACTACTAATATCAAACATAAGGCAACAGAATTCTCTATGGCCTATTTTTCAATGGTAAACGTGACGTAGCAACGAAAAAAGTGACGGCTCAATCGTGGAACTGAACTTCAAAATTAAATTTAGCACCATTTCATCTCTCCATTAGCTTGCACATACAAGTTTGAGTGGCCTAAATTTTTCGCCTCAAATGATTCTTGACTCGTTTGAAATATTTTCTAATTTATTTCTGTCGGTACGAATACTAACGAGGAAGTCTAGAAACGCTTTCGCAGCTTCATTTATCATTGAGGTACAGACAGCAGTATTAAAATTATTATTTTTATTATTGTTATTGTTATTCACTGCAAGGTTAGTACGTGGTCGAAGAGGGAAGGAAGCGATTCAGAGAAAATATCTGTATGTTGGGAAAAGTGACAGTTGACCTTAAATAATGAAAAGACATCCACGCGAGTACTACAAAGAGACCATTAAATTTCGGTTACACGATAAATCACACAATTCTAACGGCTGTCAATTCAACCAAATACCTAAGGATAACAGTTACAACATAACATAACATAACATCTACAACGATGATGTAGATGATGATGTAGGGAAGGCGAACCAAAGCCTGCCTTTTATTGGCAGAACACCTAGACGATGCAACAGACCTAGAATATTGACGTGCGTTATGTGATCCTCTACCATATAGGACTGACGGAGGACATCAAAGAAGTGCAAAGAAGTGCAGTACGTTTTGTGTTATCGCGATATAGGGAAGAAAAGATTTGAAAACAAATAAATCACCAGGTCCCAGTTCGATTTTACAAAGAGTA
Source organism: Schistocerca serialis cubense (assembly GCF_023864345.2). Classification (NCBI taxonomy): domain Eukaryota; kingdom Metazoa; phylum Arthropoda; class Insecta; order Orthoptera; family Acrididae; genus Schistocerca; species Schistocerca serialis. The sequence goes on along the minus strand of NC_064639.1, from coordinate 216,411,146 downwards.
TTCTACGGCACTGACCCTTACCTAGCTTGCATTTATTGTGAATCTCTCGCCCAACATAAAGTCCCAAGCCATGGGAAAAGAAGCGCAGGTGACTCCAGTACACAACAAAGGTAAAAAAACGGACCCGCAAAATTACAGACCAATATTCCTAACTTCTGTTTGCTGCAGAATCTTTGAACATATTTTCATTTTGAATATAATAAACTCTTTCGAGACTAAGAAGTTTATGTCCACGAATCAGCATGGTTTTAAAAAACATCGCTCGTGCACAACTCAGCTTGTCCTTTTCTCACGTGATACACTAAAACTATGGATGAATGGCAACAGGTAGATTTCATATTTCTAGATTTCGGAAAACATTTGACACGATGCCCCATTACAGGCTGTTAACGAAGGTACGAGCATATGGAATAATTAGCAGACAGGGTTGGCAGCAATCTGCGGTCATTTGCTGATGATGCTGTGGTGTAGGGTAAGGTGTCAAAGTTGAGTGACTGTACGAAGATACAAGGCGACCCGGCTGGTCCCGGTGGAGGTTCAACTCCTCCCTCGGGCATGGGTTTGTGTGTTTGTCGGTAGGATATTTTAGGTTAAGTAGTGTGTAAGCTTAGGGACTGATGACCTTAGCACTTAAGTCCCATAAGATTTCACACATATTTGAACAAGACGACTTAGAAAAAATATCCGGTTGGTGTGGTGAATGGCAGCTAGCTCTAAATGCGGAAAAATATAAGTTAATGCGGATGAGTAGGAAGAAAAAACCTGTAACGTTCGGATAAGGTATTACCAGTATCCTGCTTGACACAGTCAAGTCGGTTAAATATCTGGCCGTAACGTTGCAAAGCGATAAGAAGTGGAACGAGCATGTGAAAACTTTTACAGGGAAAAAAACGGTCAACTTCGGTTTATTGGCAGAATTTAAAGAAAGTGTAGTCCATCTGTAAAGGAGACTGCAAATAGGACGCTGGTGCGACCTATTCGTGAGTTCTAGTTGAGTGTTCGGGATCCGTACCAGGTCGGATTGAAGGGAGACCTCGAAGCAATTCAGAGGCGGGCTGCTAGAGTTGTTATCAGTGAGTTCGAACTACACACAAATGTTACGGAGATGCTTCTGGAACTAAAATGGGAATCCCAGGAGGGAAGGCGATGTTCTTTTCGGGAAACGCTATTGAGAAAATTTGGAGAACCGGCTTATGAAACTGACTGCCGCCAACACACGAAGATAAGATATGAGAAATTAGGATTCATACGGAGGCGTACAGACAGTTGTTTTTCCCCCGCTCTATTTTCGAGTGAAACAGGAAGAGAATGACAAGTAGTGGTAAAATGTATCCTCCGCCACGCATCGGACGGTGCCTTCCGGAATATCTGTATACATGTGGATGTAGATGTAGATGTAGAAAATGTCACTGATATGGACGGCCAATAGTTAAAACAAAGGCGTTTTTCGTTGCAATGAAATTTTTTCACGAAATTTCAATCTCGAATTTTCTCCTTCGGATGCCAAAATATTTTGTTGATGCCCACATAAACGGGGAGAAATCATCGTCGTAGTAAGAGTAATCAGAGCTCGCACACAAATACTGAAGTGTTCGATTTCTCCGCATGATGTTTGAGAGTGGAGCGGTAGAGAAATAGAATGATACACGTTTCGGTGAAATTAGAATTATGTTAATACCTGCAGCTGTTGACGGGCGTTGATATATATCAACGGAGACAGGTGACAATGTGTGCCCCGACCAGGACTCGAACCCTGGATCTCCTACTTGCATGGCAGACGCTCTATCCATCTGAGCCACCGATGGCACAGAGGATAGTGCTACTGCAGGGACTATCTTGCGCACGCCTCCAGTGAGACCCACATTCTCACCTTGTATGTCCACACAGTACATTCGTAGTGTCCCACCCCAACACACTCATTACTCGTGGAAGACATTCTTCCAAGTCCTGTAAGAGTTCGGGGAATATGTGTGCATCCGCACAGAAGAAGAAGATCATGGCCGGTATTGCCAGAACTATATACTTATATGGATATGGTGTCTGTTCTTTCAGAAGTGTATGTTTCGGTGAATCCTGTGCCAGGCACTGAAGTGGGAAATGCAAAGTAGTCATATAGATACAAACGTAGAAACCGACCGTGATCTTTCAAAGGGACCACTCTAGAGTTCGTCTGAAGCGATTTAGGAAAATCACAAGGAAATTAAGTCTGGGAGGTTGAACGGGTATTTTTCTTTTTCTTTGGCGTTTGGTTTTGAGTCTGAAGGCCATTTTAGGAACTGACTACAATTTTACAGCGTAAAGTTGCAAGAACCAAGAGAGAGTTATAATAAAGGAAGACCAAGAACGAAGTGGTCACATTAAAAAGGATGTAAGACAGGAGTAGTGTCTTTCACTCCTATTGTTCGATACATCGAAGAAGCAATGACACAAACAAAATTAGCTTCCAGTGTGGGACTTAAATTCAAGCTGAAAGGATATCAATGATAACATTCGTTAATGACATAGCTATCATCAGTGAAAGTGAAGAATAATTACAGGGACTGGAACGAACAGTCTTACGAGTACAGAATAAAGATTGAGAGTAAATCGAAGAAAGACGAAAGCTGCGGCGAGTAGCGAAAATGAGATTAGCGACCAACCTAAGATCAAAACTTGGGACCACAAACCAGACAAAGTTAAGGATTTCCACTACCTTGGAAGCCAGATGATGCACAACGGACGAAACATGCAGGACATAACAAACGGACTGGTTTTACGCCGCTCTGGGCGGAGAGAAATCGCAATCTTTAAAGAGCATTTTCTGAAAGAAATTTGTCGCCATTTGATTGTAAATTACAATTCATGTATTTCACACAACCATGACATCGGCTTTACGGCAAGTTGAAATGTTTCACAATATCCGACCTGTCCAAATGACATGTCGTCGTCAAATTTAACGAGTCAAAATTTACTTGATGCGATCAATTTACGCGCCTCACTCTATCTAAAGGAGAGCGTTAATCGGACGGTATGAGTTTTTCTTTGTAGTAGTGTAAGATGTAGAGACAAAATTTTTTCATTAAGTCGTTCTTGGAAGGAACTATCTTGAGAAATATATTGTTCGGCTATACTTTCTTGGAGCTTCGATTGCAGTGCATATCCGCGTAACATCAGTAGTTTGATGGCCGCATGAGGAAAGTTTCCACACACGTGATACCGAGTAGCGGTCGTAACGTGCACCTGGGTCAACTGTTTAGCAACGAAGCAGGTCTTGTAGTATCGTTGTGGTCAGCACGACCGATACATTTACAGTCTTGGGACGGAGGCGAGATGCTAGCCTCTAGCGCCGTGGTGGCGTCGCTGCGGGTGGTACGGGCTTCCCCACTGCGGCGGCTGACGTCAGAGCTCCGGAGAGGCTGCGGGCAGAGTGTGTGGGACGGCGGGGTCGGCGCCGGCGCCGGTGCGGTACATGTCGCAGATGATGCGGTGGATGGGGATGTTGCCGATGGTGGAGCGGAAGAAAAGCTCCTCGATGGTGTCTGGCGCCACCTGGCGGACGGCGGGTAGCAGCAGCAGTAGCTTCCCCAGCCGGAAGGGCTGCTGAGGCCTGGCGAGGGCGGTGTAGCGGCCCAGCGCGCGCTGCTGCGCCTCCTGCTGCGCGCACACCGCCTCTGGAGCCTCCAGCCGCCGGCCCGGGGTCTCCAGCACTGCAACACACACGCGGGCGGACGACTGGTTACACTCTCTCACAATCGACTACTGGTGGCTTATGTCTAAACTGACAAGGGCATAGCGGTGTCGTAGATGGGCATCGCAGAACGAATTGAAAGATTGCATCTTCTGACCCTAAAGTCTCTGAACCTAAAACTGGTCACCGCGGTGGACTTTTATTGAGGGGGTATTGTGACGCTACAACTCAGTCCTTGCTATGAGTTTTTTCGCTTACTTAACACATGAAACTGTTTGAATACGATGTATTGTCTAGTGTAAAAATGTACAGGGCTATTACAAATGATTGAAGCGATTTCATAAATTCACTGTTGCTCCATTCATTGACATATGGTCACGACACACTACAGATACGTAGAAAAACTCATAAAGTTTTGTTCGGCTGAAGCCGCACTTCAGGTTTCTGCCGCCAGAGCGCTCGAGAGCGCAGTGAGACAAAATGGCGACAGGAGCCGAGAAAGCGTATGTCGTGCTTGAAATGCACTCACATCAGTCAGTCATAACAGTGCAACGACACTTCAGGACGAAGTTCAACAAAGATCCACCAACTGCTAACTCCATTCGGCGATGGTATGCGCAGTTTAAAGCTTCTGGATGCCTCTGTAAGGGGAAATCAACGGGTCGGCCTGCAGTGAACGAAGAAACGGTTGAACGCGTGCGGGCAAGTTTCACGCGTAGCCCGCGGAAGTCGACGAATAAAGCAAGCAGGGAGCTATTTTCATCTTTCAACAGGATGGTGCTCCACCGCACTTCCATCATGATGTTCGGCATTTCTTAAACAGGAGATTGGAAAACCGATGGATCGGTCGTGGTGGAGATCATGATCAGCAATTCATGTCGTGGCCTCCATGCTCTCCCGACTTAACCCCATGCGATTTCTTTCTGTGGGGTTATGTGAAAGATTCAGTGTTTAAACCTCCTCTACCAAGAAACGTGCCAGAACTGCGAGCTCGCATCAACGATGCTTTCGAACTCATTGATGGGGACATGCTGCGCCGAGTGTGGGAGGAACTTGATTATCGGCTTGATGTCTGCCGAATCACTAAAGAGGCACATATCGAACATTTGTGAATGCCTAAAAAAACTTTTTGAGTTTTTGTATGTGTGTGCAAAGCATTGTGAAAATATCTCAAATAATAAAGTTATTGTAGAGCTGTGAAATCGCTTCAATCATTTGTAATAACCCTGTATTGTAAATACTATGTTTAAATTATGTAATATTTAACACTGGCAAGTCAGGGCATATTTAGTTAACGTTGAAACCAGAGAGATTGTTTTATCATGCTTCTGGGCGCGGGAGCGCGCCAGCGGGTAGTAGTAGCAGTGACGCCGTGACTGGAGTAAGACGTACAGTCGAGTGCTGCTAGTCCTAGCTGTGTTACATCTAACGGCTAGTGTGTGGATCTAAGTACGACGGGAAAGCAATGGTCGGCATATCTGGAAGCACGGCCGGGCAAGTTATTATGAATTAATGGGCATAGTGCTGAAGAAACGAGGACTTAAATGTGAAGCTCACTGTGGGCCCAAGTCGCAACAGTAAAAGCTCGATGCCACATTGTGTCACTGCCGTGGACTTCCGTCGATCCACCGACAACGAGGGAAGTAAGATCTACGTAATTTTCGTAGGATAAAACTGTAGAAGACTTGCCAGTGACAGTGCTTTTCTCTGAACTTGAACAATGAATAACAAGCACTACAATCGAAGTGTCGCAGTTACATTCCACCCGACAATAACACCAAGTAGGTTCCTTCCAATCCTTACCCTATTGAACCGAGTGTGTCACGCCATTATCAAGAGAAAATATGTTAATTATCAAATTATTTGCATAGACGGTGAAGAGTAAATTTCAGACTGGTTATCGTAGGTAATTGTTGCACTTAATAAGCTTACGCCAACCGTAGTAACTTGATAATAGACTGAAGTAATAAATCTGATTATTAAGATTTATTTCAATGCATATTCAGCTGAAGTTAATTGAAGGATATTTCATGAAACTATAAAGCTTATTCCACCTGACAATCCCCCAATTAATGACTTATTATCATTCAAAACATAGTTAATCAATTATTGGCAATATATTTCATTATCAGCAGATTAAACTGTGCAAAGTACCTAATTTTAAAGACAGAATGACAGTCCATTATTCAAAATCTCGATAGATAATTATCTGTGTTGTCAGCATTGCACTTAGCTGACAAATTATGAACAAAATAAGTGTAGTTAGATTGTTATGACATTGATTTATATGACTACTGAGCCTGACACAGTACTTACGTAAAAGTTCCCAGTCCACCTGCTACGCTACAAACAGGTAAACTTTATTTTTGACACAATTATTCACGTATTTAACAGTACTGTCGCTCATCTGTTGAGCTGGCGACCGATTTTTTAATTGCTTTTACAACTTAATCATTTCTTTCGGCAAAATTTCCACTGGCAAAATTTATTTCCAAATTATTTCCATTATTTCATTTACCGATCGTTATTGAATGAAATTACTCATTCAATAACGATCAAGTTATAACGTCTCCTGTTTCCCGCGGAATAATCATTATTTACTTCGGATTCGAGTGCCTTATCCCGACGCGGGTCAAAATTCATAATTCACGGTCATTGTCAACTTGTAATTTCGCAAATCCCGGGAAGCATGGGGTGTTATAGTACCATCCTTGGAAAGCACTGGAATCGGAGAAAGGACTGGGTGGTGAGGTAGCTTTAAGTGGCATGTATCTCTCTCGGATGGGACTTCTTTCGGGAATTGACTGAATGATGATTTAGTGTAATGTGCCAGGGATCACACCCTAAAGCGGTACACACTTCGTTCATGAGATATCGTCCTTTGTGTTGTGTAGTGAATAGACGTAGCACTGGCGAGTACTGTCGACACCGTGAAGATGGTCCTTGCTCTCGGAGAATCGCTGCCCACACCAATGCGACGGAAATACACTCCTGGAAATGGAAAAAAGAACACATTGACACCGGTGTGTCAGACCCACCATACTTGCTCCGGACACTGCGAGAGGGCTGTACAAGCAATGATCACACGCACGGCACAGCGGACACACCAGGAACCGCGGTGTTGGCCGTCGAATGGCGCTAGCTGCGCAGCATTTGTGCACCGCCGCCGTCAGTGTCAGCCAGTTTGCCGTGGCATACGGAGCTCCATCGCAGTCTTTAACACTGGTAGCATGCCGCGACAGCGTGGACGTGAACCGTATGTGCAGTTGACGGACTTTGAGCGAGGGCGTATAGTGGGCATGCGGGAGGCCGGGTGGACGTACCGCCGAATTGCTCAACACGTGGGGCGTGAGGTCTCCACAGTACATCGATGTTGTCGCCAGTGGTCGGCGGTAGGTGCACGTGCCCGTCGACCTGGGACCGGACCGCAGCGACGCACGGATGCACGCCAAGACCGTAGGATCCTACGCAGTGCCGTAGGGGACCGCACCGCCACTTCCCAGCAAATTAGGGACACTGTTGCTCCTGGGGTATCGGCGAGGACCATTCGCAACCATCTCCATGAAGCTGGGCTACGGTCCCGCACACCGTTAGGCCGTCTTCCGCTCACGCCCCAACATCGTGCAGCCCGCCTACAGTGGTGTCGCGACAGGCGTGAATGGAGGGACGAATGGAGACGTGTCGTCTTCAGCGATGAGAGTCGCTTCTGCCTTGGTGCCAATGATGGTCGTATGCGTGTTTGGCGCCGTGCAGGTGAGCGCCACAATCAGGATTGCATACGACCGAAGCACACAGGGCCAACACCCGGCATCATGGTGTGGGGAGCGATCTCCTACACTGGCCGTACACCACTGGTGATCGTCGAGGGGACACTGAATAGTGCACGGTACATCCAAACCGTCATCGAACCCATCGTTCTACCATTCCTAGACCGGCAAGGGAACTTGCTGTTCCAACAGGACAATGCACGTCCGCATGTATCCCGTGCCACCCAACGTGCTCTAGAAGGTGTAAGTCAACTACCCTGGCCAGCAAGATCTCCGGATCTGTCCCCCATTGAGCATGTTTGGGACTGGATGAAGCGTCGTCTCACGCGGTCTGCACGTCCAGCACGAACGCTGGTCCAACTGAGGCGCCAGGTGGAAATGGCATGGCAAGCCGTTCCACAGGACTACATCCAGCATCTCTACGATCGTCTCCATGGGAGAATAGCAGCCTGCATTGCTGCGAAAGGTGGATATACACTGTACTAGTGCCGACATTGTGCATGCTCTGTTGCCTGTGTCTATGTGCCTGTGGTTCTGTCAGTGTGATCATGTGATGTATCTGACCCCAGGTATGTGTCAATAAATTTTCCCCTTCCTGGGACAATGAATTCACGGTGTTCTTATTTCAATTTCCAGGAGTGTAGTAACACACGCCCACAGAAGTTGTCTGCGTCTCCGTTGGCGGCCTGTCGAGAATTTGTCCGAGACACACAGACACGAGATGTCGGTTCTGCCCCAGGCTACGTAACATCTAGTCACGGCCTAGTCCACATCCAACAGCGAGAAGAGTACCGTGTGCGGCGACAACAGAGTTACAGACAATCAGTTAGACTCTTCAGGTTGATCTGCAAGTCCTTGCATATGTCAGTGAACTTTGAACAGTGCTACAAGATAGAGTGTCTATTGAACAGTGTTTCGACGTGTATTCCCTAGGACAGTCTTTTTCGCCAGAAGTGCTTTGACCCACTGTCACAACAAAGAAGTTGTATAACAAAAGATAATGTTGACTGTAAATACATTGCAATTCTTACATTTTGCGTGTGCAGTAATCATATCATTTATCACCTGCTGAGAAGTCAGTTCATTTGTGACAACCTGTCACAACACTTGGGCACTGAAAGCGAAGAATGACTGAGTTGATATGCAGTTCCAGCCGTGTCACTCTCTCTGTTCACCCTAGTGGTTCATTCAGGAGATGTCGTCCTCGGGAAGCACGGGGTTCAACCAACTGATTGACTGCTAACACAATTTAAGGTGGCAGATGTCTCTGCTCGCAGCTGTTTACACTGGTGGGCGTTCATCAAGAGCATACTGTTGTAAATACTGGAAGAAGAGAACGGAGTGAATGGTGATGAAGTTTACCGTGCATGGTTTCTAATCCTTGATCAGTTCACGCTGATGTGTCTTTCTTTGGCAGATATTGTCCTTGGGCAGTACTTAACGGACCTAAATACGACATAGTTCAAGGTGCCAGCTATCTCAGTGGGCTTTCTGCAGCAGATATCCTCCACGGTAAGTGGACGGAATGAATTAATCGTCCATCAAAAGTTTATCGATTTTCATAGTAGTGACACGTCCTTCCTATATGGTGCTAGACTGGAAAACTTATAGTCTTCGGTTCCATATATTTCGTGTGCTACTTCTGTTTATTTTTGTTGGAGTGAAAATGCGTTTGCGTACACGACCAAAAATAATGGAGAATTTCAGCTAGAGGCTACAAAATTAACAGATGAAAAACCAATGTTAGTCAAATATTTTTTATTGTATAGGAAACTAGATGCCAATGTGTTGAAACAACCATCGTAAAACATGGTGGAACAACAATTTATGGTGGGGGTGACAATGGTAGTTCGTATAAAGCACTGATGATAGCTGCTCTGTTAGCTGAAATCTAGATCTGTAATGAAACACAGCTGATACTACCAATGCTGACCACCTTCCTGTCCTCGATTACATCACGGTCGTGGAGCATAATTATTCGGATGGAATTATTTGCACGGAATCAATCCTCATGAATTCTGGAGTCGTTAAGGTGATTGCTGATAACTGGAATGACATTCCGCGCTCGGGGCTGTAGCGGGATGGAGGTGGGAAGGTTCTGACGTAAAAATTCCAAAACGACGAATATTAATGCCGTATCTATAATATCCGGTATTCCAGGGCCAACTGATGAAAGTTGTGATGCCAGCTGATCCAAACGTTTGAGTACAGGACCCCAACGGTTACAGACTTACGCCCTTTACACTGTCATTCCATCCCCTACGAGTTAAACGTCTTCGTGATTGTCACCGAAAAATGATGAAAATTGTGAATTTTACGGTAATGTAGTGAGTGTTCGACTATTTTTATATTCAGCTTCCTTCACATTCCCGCCCCACTCCCACAGAATGCTAGGGAGTGTCCATTACCAATTGTATAATTTTCCAGACATTACATTTACATGCACATAGGAACTCCGCAAACAATCTTAGTGTGTGGGGTGGGATGTACTTTGTGTAGCACTCCCAGTTTCCGGTATCTTGTTTCAGTCGCGAACTGTCCACTGAAAGAAAGATTGTTAGTGCCCTCCGTGCCAGCTCAAATATCTCTGATTTTACCTTTACGTGAGACGTATGTAGGAAGAGGCAATATATTGCTTGACTCTTCTAGGAGCGCTTACTACCGGGATTTGAGTAGTAAACCACACTGTTATTGTTGATGTCTCTTGTAGCGTCAACAACTGGAACTGTATGACCATCTCCATGACACTTTCGTGCTTACTAAACGATTCTGTAAGAAAACACGCTGCTGTTTATTTCCGCTGCCATTCCCTTCTGGTATGGAATCCATACTGACGAGCGATATTCAGGTATCGCTGGAAAGATGGTTTCACAAGCTATTTCATGGGCGGATTAAAACGCCTGAGGGTTCATACAAACATTATCAGTCTGGCATCTCCCTTACCTGGATCGATTTTGTGATCGTGTCATTTCAAATTGCTCCACAAGCATGCTCCCATAAACTGAATGGTTGTGTCTGCTTGCAGCTGTTGTTGCGCAGTACATTATATTTGCTTATGCTGAAGGATAACTGCCAGTCCCTGCACCAAGTGTCGATCTTTGGGTGCATCTCCTTCACTTCGCTGGGGTTTTCTACCGTTGCGATTTCTGTTTGCGTAGAACCATCATCTTCAGATGGCATCACGGAACATCCTACGTTGTCCTTTAGATCTTTTACATGTGTGTGTATCTTGTGAAAAGTAACGGTTCTGCACTACTTCCTTCGGATACACACGAAGTCTGAATATTTCTCTCTGCTAACGAGGGAACCTCCCCATCACACCCCCCTCAGATTTAGTTATAAGTTGGCACAGTGGACAGGTCTTGAAAAACTAAATACAGATCAATCGAGAAAACAGGAAGAAGTTGTGTGGAACTATGAAAAAAAAGCAAAATATAGAAACTGAGTAGTCCATGCACTGGACAGGCAATACCAAGGCCAACCTGCGTTCATGAGCGCGGTGGTCCCGTGTTTAGCGTGAGCAGCTGCCGAATGAGAAGTCCTTGGTTCAAGTCTTCCCTCGAGTGAAAAATTTAATTTTTTATTTTCAGACAATCATTATCCGTCCGTACGATGCGATCACTTTTTTTGGGATTGATTATCACGTCCACAAGAAAACCTAAATCGGGAAAGGTAGAAGAATCTTTTTACCCATTTGCTAAGTGTACAAGTAAGGTGGGTCGACAACATATTCCTGTCACGTGACGCACATGCCGTCACCAGTGTCGAATAGAATACATCAGACGTGTTTTCCTGTGGAGGAATCGGTTGACCTATGACCTTGCGATGAAATGTTTTCGGTTCCCATTGGAGAGGCACGTCCTTTCGTCTACTAATCGCACGGTTTTGCGGTGCGGTCGCAAAAACCAGACGCTAAACTAATTACAGTGAACAGAGACGTCAATGAACGAACGGACAGATCATAGCTTTGCGAAAATAAAAAAAAGTAAACTTTAACTCGAGGGAAGATTTGAACCCAGTACCTCTCGTGCCGCAGCTGCTCACGCTAACCACGAGACCACGGCTCTCCTGAGCTCACATTAGCCTTGATGTTGCCTATCTTGTCGATGGACTACTCAGTTTGTATATTTTACTAATTTTTTTCATAGTTCCACACAACTTCTTCCTGTTTTCTCGATTGATCTGTGTTCAGTTTTTTAAGGTCTATCCACTGTGCCAACTTACAACTAAATCTGAGGGGGGTGCAATGGGGAGGTTCCCTTGTAAGAATGACAGTAAATCAAGATGTGCCGTACCAAGTTGAATCTGTAATTTATGTTACTTTATAATTTGCTTACTATATTTATTCTTTACAAAAATATGCAAATAAAGTAACTATGTTTTTGCACAGTAGATAGATTTAATTCCCTTTCCTACCTGATTTAAAATCGTAGTGAATGAATAACCGGGCAATGCCAGCTATCCAGCTAGTTAGTAGCCAACAAAACTGACTGAGGTTGGAAACTTCCAGTACAAGGCGGAGGAATCAGCAACGTTCAACGGCATGCGGATGCAAAAGACAGTAGAAATCACTGTAGCACAGACACCCGATGTGCGTCTACAGGACATGTGTCCTGCAACTGGAAAACTTTCGTGATCATGTCTCAATTGGCAAAAGATTCCGATTAGTCCAACATTCCGATCTCCATCAGCAGACATGGAAGAAAGATTGAAAAACCGATGAAAGGGTGACATTCAATGAATCGAAGGGCGGAGTGTGGTAGCGAATCTAGGAAAGCAAGAAAGGGAAATGCAAAGGGTCAATCTGGACATAGTGTGGGTCACTGAAATGTAATGGAAGGAAGTTAAGGGCTTTTGATTAGATCTATGCAGGGTAATATCAGCAGCAGGACAAAGTGATAAAACGGAAGTAGGGTTCGTTATGAATAGGACGGCAGGGTTGAGAACGACTTAATGTGAACAGTTTAGCGACTGGGTTGTTCTCGTCCGATTCGACAGCAAATGAACGCCAACAACGGTAGTTCAGGTATATATACCGACGTCGGAAGCAGAACAAACAGGATGGAAAATATGACGACATTAAACGAGTAATTAAAGAGGTATAAAAGGAGATGGTAATCTAGTAATTGTTGGGGATTGGAACGCGGGCGGTAGTAGGGAAAGGAAAAGAAGAAAAAGATATGGGAGAATATGGGCTTGGTACTAGGGATGAGAAAGGAGGAAGAGTAACTGAGTTCTGCAATAAATTTGAGCTGTTCAATACTTGCAGGCGAATGAGGAGTGGGAGGAAGAGGAGATATACTTGTAAGAGTCCTGGAGACGTAGGAAGGTTGCAGCTGATTACATCTTGGTCAGATACAGATTTCGAAATAAAATAGTCCGTACTCGATTGTAAGGCGTAACTAGCATCTGATAAACGCTCAGATTAAAATTTAGTAATAATGAGTAAGCCATGGCCACGATGATGTAAGTTACTCGTGTATTTTAAAGAGAACCGGAATTGACGCGACTGTGATCTGGCACTGTTCAAAAAACTTATTGCCAAGGAATGCTGAAGACCAAAGAATGAAAGGTGCTTAGTTAAAAAGAGGGTTATTGTGGAGTTCCGGATGACGCTCGCTTAAAAGAATGTCGGACTGACTCAGCCATAGAAGAGGACGATAAAGTAAGAGACGTCGAATTTCTAAGAGCTCAATGGCAGATCGAAAAGTTCCCGTTTGAGGGTGTTGCTGCACCGTACACGCAATGTAGCGCAACTCCCATGCGAGTATAGAAGCACCTACATGTAGGTAAGGGATCAGTGCGGCATTCGTTGGCTCTGAGCGCTATGCGACTTAACTTCTGAGGTCATCAGTCGCCTAGAACTTAGAACTAATTAAACCTAACTAACCTAAGGACATCACACACATCCATGCCCGAGGCAGGTTTCGAACCTGCGACCGGAGCGGTCGCTCGGCTCCAGACTGTAGCGCCTAGAACCGCAAGGCCACTCCGGCCGGCGCGGTATTCGTGCGGAAACGTGAACTAAGGGGAAGTTATTACCAAATGCGTCGAAGGAGGACGAACGTGCTCTGCTGCAGGACAGACTCCAGTAAACCTTCAGCGGAGAATGAAGACTAGCATCTGCTGGTCAAGATTCGACAGAAGACGCCGGCAATGTGGGAGCGTAGCCTCATCCATTCAAGAAACCTGCTGTCTCCATCACTGGCGAACATTAATGCGCAGCTCTGCCCACAATTAAGGCGAAACGTTCGAGAAAACTGCATAAGGGATGCTGCTGCTGTAGGATAACGCACTTCCCATATCGCGAACGTCGTAACACAGAAGTTACGCAAACTTGAGTAGGAGACATTCGAGTACCCGGCCGGTAGTCCTGACCTCTCTCAATGCGATTATCAAGCCTTCGGTCCTTAAAAAGGGTCTTGAAGGGTGGGCGATTCCTGTTAGACGAGGGTGTCTAGCAGGCAGTTACGGTCTTCTTCGTGCAGAAGGGCATGCCAAGCATACCAAGCAGGTATCTCCAGCGTGAGGTGTTGGCGGGATGATTGCCTCAACGCTCACGGCTATTTTGCCTGATTGGTTTACTGATTGTGGACTGCATGGCCTTTGAATTAAAACATTTTGATCGTCCGTTACACAGTGTTGGCAGGAAATAGTCTGCAAAGCTTGTATGGGGGCCTTAAGCCGTCGGCACACGGATCGTGCTGTCGAACGTTAACGTTGAGCGTGGCAAGTTCAACGTGCTGCTGAACGCTCGGGAACGATGCGACTTGTGCATACGGTACGTGGGCCCCAACGTGGTATACGCGATCACAACGCACTCCAGCGGCAGTTGAGGGATGTTTCTAGTTCGTAAATGACACTGTTTACTCAACGGGCACGCGTAAAATTCCCACGTTAGCTCTATTAAAACGCACATTTCCTCCATCGTCCACGAAAAGGAAAGTACCATGTCCAATCAATAAGGACACAGGCTTATGAAAGTTCCATTACAATCAGTGCGGTACAAACTTGGAATACTACTCCGCATAAGAATAATAAATAATGTTTGTTATTTCATCATTCCCACATTTTAGTAAAGCCCCAAGGTGAGTCTTACTTGATCACTGTTCCTACCCAGTAGCAGAATCTTTGCAATATGTGAATTACGAAGCGTAAAAGAAAAAGGATCAAAATATCTTTATACAAGTAGCATAAGCTGCCTAGTAGATTAAGCCAATCGAACAAAGTCACCCCTCAAAAAAAGGTGAACTTATATTTACATAACATCAAATATTATAGTATATAGTAATATTAAACTAATAATAAAGTATCAGAACCTAATAAAAACACGAATGTTAGGGGAAAAAAATTTGGAAGTGTCAAGACGCGAACCACCGCCCCGACAAACAACTCACTACAAGACGGTGATTCTACTCAGTTGTTGATCGTTGTGTTTGGTCGTTGCGGACGTCACATGACATCCGGTCAAGTTCGTTTGTTGATCCTTCCACTCAGTTTTTTTATTACAGAGCTCAACCGGCTCTCTGATCGAGCACGCTGAGCTACAGTGCCGGCTAAAATCTGTGTGAAATCTTGTGGGATTTAACTGCTAAGGTCATCAGTCCCTAAGCTTACACACTACTTAACCTAAATTATCCTAAGGACAAACACACACACCCATGAACGAGGGAGGACTCGAACCTCCTCCGGGACCAGCCGCACAGTCCATGACTGCAGCGCTTAGACCGCTCGGGCAATCCCGCGCGGCGTAAGCCAACAACGCATCCCTTGCTTCTAATCAAAGTATGTTACCCCTTGCTGAAAACCTTAATCGTAGGTATGTTACTAATTTAAATTTAATTATAACAAATTGTACCAAGAACAATGCGTTTCAGGTGGATCTTCAGCGTAACTCTGCCTTCAAATAGCCTACTCCCATAATACGCAAGTTACAATAATTCTTTTGCCACGAATATTATGTTTCTCATTATTTTAGTGGAACGAATCACACAGTTAACAACGGGTTTTCCAGTGATTCTCAATTTTCTGGTCTTCATAAACGGCATATATACATATGCCAATATGGCGCCTCACAATTCTGTACTGAAGAGAGACGGCGTGCGTGTGACGTAGGTGGCGTTGTGTAATCTCATTGGTCAACGCTCAGAAGCACGCTCAGAATATCTGACATGCCAGATATTGCTCTACACGTTCGGAAAGACTCCGAACGTGCTATTCCACGCTATGACGTCAGAAACTCGCCACGCTCAACGCTCGGATGCACGGTCCGTGTGCCGACGGCTTTAGGGTACGTTGTGCGTACAAATAACTGTTAAAAAAATAATCGATGCTTTGAGCCGTTTCCGAGTTAATTAGCATCGAAGTTAGACAATCAGGTCGTTGCACGCGCAAATTCAATCGGCTCTCCAGATACAATAATCAGTGTCAGTTATTCTCTTAGCGTTGATGATAGCACACGAGACTGCTCAGCGTTTGGCTCGAGTTCGATCCTTAGTGCCATCCCATGACCAATTTTTGCACCGCTCTCTTGTTCGGTTTTAGGAAACCAAACGAAGAACAAGTTTGGCGACACCGTCTCTGGAGGCCAGACGATTTTTCGCGCGCAACGGCTCGGCGGGCTAACTTCAATCCTGATTAACTCAGAAATGGCGCAACGCATCAGATTTCTTTCTTAAGAATTACTATTAGCAAAATCAAGGCTGTTGTCATACTGTTTCTGACCACCCTGTGTATCCCTAGTCTGTTCTATCTGGGGGGGGGGGGGGGGGGGGCAAGTTGTGGAGCTAGAACAGGAAGAATTAATGCAGCTTTCCTCGACATTTTCTAGGCGCAAATTTCACAGGGCGTAGTTTGCAGGACGCCGTTTGGGCACATGGCTGTGTTAGTGTGTTGAGCAGGTAAAAATCGCGGAGGTGGTGTGAGGCGGGAGCTCGTAAGATGGTCGCCCGCATCGCGTCACGTCCCACTTGCGCCCTCCTGGAGTAGCTCCGGGCGCGGTGCTTGTCGGGCGGCGGTAAGGACCCTCGCTGGCGCAGAGGAGGCAGCTGGTGAGCTGGTGTGCTCTCAGAGCGAGGAAACAAGCCGCCTCGGGCTGTAGCGAGTAACGGTCCCCTGAGACAAGTGCCCGCCGCCAGCAAACACAATGGGCCCCACTCACGCTCTGCTACAGTGTGCACTGCCCGCCTAACGATATCTGCTTCGAACGACGCGCCAGAGGTCTGCCTGCCGTGCAAGTGATTTAATCGATCGATACCCGTGAGTATGAGTGAGTCGAAACTGCATATCACATTAGAGTTGCTATAGCCCGACGACTTACCTTAGACAACAGACTGAAGAAGGTCAGACCTACATTTACTGCACTTGTAAATTTAGACAAAGCATTTGACAGTGCCGACTGGAATACAGTCTTTCAAAGTGGTTCAAATGGCTCTGAACACTATGGGACTTAACTTTTGAGGTCATCAGTCCCCTAGAACGTAGTACTTAAACCTAACTAACCTAAGGACATCACGCACATCTATGCCCGAGGCAGTATTCGAACCTGCGAACGTAGCGGTCCCGCGGTTCCAGACTGTAGGGCCTAGAACCGCTTGGCCACTCCGGCTGACTTCCAGTCTTTGAAATTCTGAAGGTAGAAGAGATAAAAAAAATAGCAAAAAGCTTCTAGTAGAAATAGTAAACAACCAATCACTTGCAAATTCGAAGGTTTTAATAAACCTTCTCCCCGTCTATTAATAATACAAATCACCGAAACATACACTACTGGCCATTAAAATTGCTACACCACGAAGATGACGTGCTACAGACGCGAAATTTAACCGACAGGGAGAAGATGCTGTGATATGCAAATGATTAGCTTTTCAGAGCATTCACACAAGGTTTGCGCCATTGGCGACACCTACAACGTGCTGACATGAGGAAAGTCTCCAACCGATTTCTCATACATAAACCTCAGTTGACAGGCGTTGCCTGGTGAAACGTTGTTGCGATGCCTCATGTAAGGAGGTGAAATGCGTACCATCACGTTTCCGACTTTGATAAAGGTCGGATTGTAGCCTATCGCGATTGCGGTTTCGCGACATTGCTGCTCGCATTGGTCGATATCCAATGACTGTCAGCAGAACATGGAATCGGTGGGTTCAGGAGGGTAATACGGAACGCCGTGTTGGATCTCAACGGCCTCGTATTACTAGCAGTCGAGATGACAGGCATCTTATCGACATGGCTGTAACGGATTGTGCAGCCACGTCTCGATCCCTGAGTCAACAGATGGGGACGTTTGCAAGACAAAACAACAATCTGCACGAACAGTTCGACGACGTTTGCAGCAGCATGCACTATCAGCTCGGAGACCATGGCTGCGGTTACCCTTGACGCTGCATCACAGACAGGAGCGCCAGCGATGGTGTACTCAACGACGAACCTGGGTGCACGAATGGAAAAACGTCATTTTTTCGGATCAATCCAGGTTCTGTTTAGAGCATCATGATGGTCGCATCCGTGTTTGGCGACATCGCGGTGAACGCACATTGGAAGCGTGTATTCGTCATCGCCATACTGGCGTATCACCCGGCGTGATGGTATGGGGTGCCATTGGTTACGCGTCTCGGTGACCTCTTGTTCGCATTGACGGCACTTTGAACAGTGGACGTTACATTTCAGATGTGTTACGACCCGTGGCTCTACCCTTCGTTCGATCCCTGAAAAACCCTACATTTCAGCAGGATAATGCACGACCGCGTGCTGCAGGTCCTGTGCGGGCCTTTCTGGATACAGAAAATGTTCGACTGCTGCCCTGACCAGCACATTCTCCAGATGTCTCACCAATTGAAAACGTCTGGTCAGTGGTGGCCGAGCAACTGGCTCGTCACAATACGCCAGTCACTACTCTTGCTGAACTGTGGTATCGTGTTGAAGGTACATGGGCAGTTGTACCTGTACACACCATCCAGGCTCTGTTTGACTCAATGCCCAGGCGTATCAAGGCCGTTATTACGGCCAGAGGTGGTTGTTCTGGGTACTGATTTCTCAGGATCTATGCACGGAAATTGCGTGAAAATGTAATCACATGTCAGTATAATATATCTGTCCAATGAATACCCGTTTATCATCTGCATTTCTTCTTGGTGTAGCAATTTTAATGACCAGTAGTGTAGCATTCTCACCCATGTGAACTTCATGAAACTATAGGGGCTGAAGCGGGAATATTCCGCGACATCTTACAACCAATTCTGCCTTTTTTTAAACCGAAACTCGCCAAAAAAAGGTGTTTCATTATTTATCGAACGCTGCGGATTATACCCATATATCGCCAACAGCGGCGGACTGATCAAAGTACCCTGAAGTGACGAGTCGTCGGTTGGAGGAATATTTTTGTATTCGTCTGTGTGTGTGTGTGTGTGTGTGTGTGTGTGTGTGTGTGTGTGTGTGTGCAGACCCCCTGTGACGTGGAGGCACGGAGCTGCTCCAGAGCAGACGACCGGAGTTGGCGGCGAGGCGGCAGGTAGGGCCCTGGCTGGCCATTAGCGAGAGCGGCGATCGGGCAGATCTGTCGGCGGCGGCCTTGGGCGGGGCTTTGACCAGCGACGCGTCTGCTAATCCGACCCGCGGCACAAGGCGCGCCGACGCTGCTTTTCGCAAACAAGCAGCGCCGGCAGCGGGCCCTGGAATTCCCTCGACGGACCCACGTCTGGCTGGTTGGCTCTCAGCTCCTACTTGCGCCGACACTCGGCTAGCTTTGTGAACGCGTGTGTCAGGGTCCGCAGGGGGCAGGCCGGCCTCCTCGCGGTCACGACAATGCCGAGTGTCAAAATAAGCTGGCGCGCGATGACGGCTCCGCGCGGTCGCACAGCGGGTGTCCACTGAACCAACGCTAGAACCCAATCTGGCACAGTATGATAATCTAATATACACTCATCATCATCATCATCATTTAAGACTGATTGTGCCTTTCAGCGTTCAGTCTCGAGCATAGTCCCTCTTATAAAATTCCTTCATGATCACCTATTCAGTGTTAACATTGGTGTCTCTTCTGATGTTAAGCCTATTACTTCAAAATCATTATTAACCGAATCCAGGTACCTCCTACCCTCTACTGCTGAACCCATGAGTCTCTTGGGTAACCTTGCTTCTCCCATGCGTGTAACATGACCCTACCATCTAGGCCTGTTCGCCCTGATTGCTACATCTATAGAGTTCATTCCCAGTTTTTCTTTGATTCCCTCATTGTGGATACCCTCCTGCTATTGTTCCCATCTACTAGTACCTGCAATCATCCTAGCTACTTTCATATCCGTAACCTCAACCTTATTGATAAGGTAACCTGAATCCACCTAGCTTTCGCTCCCGTACAACAAAGTTGGTCGAAAGATTGAACGGTGCACAGATAACTTAGTCTTGGTACTGACTTCCTTCTTGCAGAAGAGAGTAGATCGTAGCTGAGCGCTCACTGCATTAGCCTTGCTACACCTCGCTTCCACTATGTTGCCATCCTGTGAGAATATGCGTCCTAAGTACTTGAAACCGTCCACCTGCTCTTGCTTTGTTCCTCCTATTTGGCACTCAGTCCGTTTATATCTCTTTCCCACTGGCATTACATCTTAATACCATATACGCTGATACAAAAAAATAGCAACATTAAAAAAAATAATGTAGAGCAACGAAATTTTCTGAATACATTTGTATAGCTAAAACATATTTGATTAACATTGCAAGATCGCAGGTTAATGTAAGTGCAAGATAAGTCATTGTAAATGTGAAATTATGGTAAATTAATAACCAGTGTAGAAGTCAGAATGTTGAATGCTAGCAGGCAAACGTGCATGCACTGCGCTATAAGGTTTCGGATGTCAGTTTGAGGGATAACGTTCCATGCCTGCAGCGCTTGGTGGTCAGTACAGGGACGGTTAACGTTGTTTGTCGATGACCCTGAGTTGTCATTTGATGATGTCGCATATGTGCTCGATTGTAGACAGATCTGGTGATCTAGCAGGCCAATGCAACATGCCGACACTCTCCAGAGCACGATGGGTTATAACAGTGGTTTGTGAGCCGGCGCCGGCCGGAGTGGCCGAGCAGTTCTAGGCGCTATACTATGGAACCGGGCGACCGCTACGGTCGCAAGTTGGAATCCTGCCTCGGGCATGGATGTGTGTGATGTCCTTAGGTTAGTTAGGTTTAAGTAGTGCTAAGTTCTAGGCGACTGATGTCCTCAGAAGTTAAGTCCCATAGTGCTCAGAGCCATTTTGTGAGCCGGCGCTATCCGTTTGGAAAACACCCCCCAGAAGGCTGTTCATGAATGGCAGCACAACAGGTCCAATACACAGTCACACAGTTTCGCAGTCAGGGTGCGTATGGTAACTATGAAAGTATTGCTATTGTCGGACGAAATCATACCCCAGACCGTAGCTCAAGGGGGAGGTCTAGCTTGTCTAGCACACAGACAGGTTGGTTGGAGGCCTTCAACTGGCTGCCTCCTAGCCAACACACGGACGTCACTGGCAGAACCAGCTTTCATCAGAAAACACAATAGACCTTGCCCTCTAGTGAGCTCACGACTGACACCATTGAAGTCGAAATGGCGGTCGTTTGGGGTCAGTGGAATGCATGTTACAGGGCGTCTGTATCGGAGATATTTTTGAAGTAATTGACTTGTAACAGTTCGTTTTGTTACTGTGGTGCCAACTGCTGCTCAAATTGCTGCTGCAGATCCTCTACGATGTGTCAGAGCCATACGCCGAACAATACGGTCTACCCTCTCGGTAGCGCCACGTGCTCGTCCGGGGACACGCGATCTTGTGACCACACATTCTATTGACCACCGCTGCCAGCAGTCATCTACAGTGACTCATTCCTGCCAAGTCCTTCTCCAGTATCGGAGAAGGAACATCTAACATTTCGTAACCCTATTACACGACCTCGTTCAAACTCAGTGGGGTGTTGGTACGGCGTCTTTGTGGCCTTAAAGACATTCTTAAAAACGTTCAAAACCGTTACAGCCTGTATTTAAAGAACACCTGATATGCATCCGCATAGTGGCACTACTAGCGCCACTCTTATTCGACTGGCACGAAATTGGAATAGACGTCATTTTTCAGATGTTGAAACGTGTCAACCAACTTTCGTTTTTGTCGCACAACGCCTCCTTATTTTCCGAATTTTTTCCGTCTGCCCGTTCCTGTATCATTCATCCGATTATGACGAAACTTTGTTCAGTTGCTGTGCGAAGGTTTCTGTGCGGTAAGAACCACCTACCACCTATATGGTGGCGTTAAAAAGAGGGTGACGTAGAACCGTAACTCGGGAATGTCAGGAGAAATTTTAATGAAATTTTGTATATTCATGACTCATTATTTTCCTGAAACCACTTTTCGAAGTAAGATACGCTTGCTACTGCGTTGGGTGCAGCTAAAGATGACAAACGGTGACTTCTAGAAACTTCAGAAAACTGCCTGTTTCTATTTCTTTCTCGTAATTAGTTGAACTGAAGTACTTTGAAAGCATGAAGCGCAATCTGTCTCATTTGAGTTGTTCAATACATCAACCACATTGTGTTTCAGGGCCAAAGATCAATGCTACAGATACATATAACATCCTCTACCGAGTAGCGTGGTCTAAAACACTGGTGAGTCAGTTGCCAGAGACAGTCCTTCTTCTCGAGACAACAGTCAGTTACTGGCATAATTACAATTTGCCTCACAATTCGGACGGAAATAAAGGGCGAAATGCGCTAGATACGGATGAAATACGAGTACAAATTTATGTGAAATATGTGGCATGTGTGTACAATGTATGTGACATAACGTACGCAGGTGAAGCCTGGGGCAAAAAGGTAGTATGACATAATGGCCGCCGAAATCTTGGAAGCAAAAGCTAATAATACTCTTTTTTCCATTCGTTTAATTTGCAGCTATACGAATGTTTGAGTACTTAGGTAACGAAGTTTACATCTACATGACTACTCTGCAATTCACGCATTAGTGCCTGGGAAGGGGTTCATAGAATCAGTTTCATATTATTTCTCGACCATTCCACTCTCCAATAGCAAATGGGATAAATGAACGTCTAAATCTTTCCAAGATAGCGCCAATTTCTGTCATTTTGTTACGACGGTGGTTTCTCCAGGACTCAAGAAAATATTGTGCATTCGGAGAAGGAAACTGATGAGTGCACTGTCATGAAAAGATATCATCCGCAACGAAAAACGCCTTTGTTTTAAAGATTTCCATCCTAACTCGCTTATCGCATACATGACACCCTCTCCGTTATTTGGTGATAATACAAAAGGAGCCCACCTTCTTTGAAATTTTTCGATGTCCTCTGTCGATCCTATCCGTTAAGGATCACTCACGGCGAAGCCATAGTCCAGAAGAGGACGCACAAGCGTAGTGTACGCCGTCTCTTCCGTAGACAGTCTTTGGTTCATCTTCCCCACAGCATTTTCTATGTGACTATTCCAGTTTAAGTTGCCGCACGGAGTAGCCGCGCGGTCTGCGGAGTCTTGTCACGGTCCGCGCGGCTTCCCCCGTCGGAGATTCGAGTCCTCCCTCGGGCATGGTGTGTGTGTTGTCCTTAGCGTAAGTTAAAGTTAGATTAAGTAGTGTGTAAGCTTAGGGACCGATGACCTCAGCAGTTTGGTCCCATTAGACATTACCACAAATTTCCAAAAATTCCACTTTAAGTTGTTCGTAATAGTAATACTGATTTTTTCGTAATCGTGTGCTGCACTGCATACTTTTTAGTCTTTCAAGGACAATCGTCACTTTTCATACCATACAGATATTTCGCCTAAACCAGTTTGAATTCGTTTTCATCTTCAGATAACTTTATTGGACCCCAAACGACGGTATCATCTGCAGACAGTCTAAGAGAGCTGCTCAGATTGTCTCGTAAATAATTTTCATTAATTAAGAACAAAAGAGAACCTGTAACACTTCCCTGGAAAAACCTACATATTGCTTCGGTTTCACTAGAAGGATTCCCGTCAGTTACTGTCAAATGCCTCCTGGAAACTTAGAAATATGGAATCAATTAGAGATGGCCTGTGAATAAAGAGCGAGTTATGCTCGACAAGAACGATATTTTCTGAATCCGCGCTACATATGTTTCAGTACACCATTTTCTTCGACGGGTTTGGTAATTTTGGACGTGTCTCTTTACTTTTCGCATTTAGATGGAGCAGTGGTAAATACTCCGAAACCGTATTCGAAAGCAATGAGGCTCAGTACCCACCTTGGTAATCTGATTTAAAAACTGAAATTAAAGCAGTCCATGTCGCTTTATATTTACATTTCTTCAATGGTTTCAAGTGTACAGTGTATAAAATAATTAACTGCTCCTGCTGTAAGACGACATCTCACCCACCAATACGGTTCAATGCGGATGGATCTATTAGTGCTTGTACTTCGGCTTGCAGGATCATCTGAACTTAATTCTTGATTAATCTATCTCTAATCATTCCTCAGGTAAGGTGTACAGCATTCCCGTCGAAACGGTTGAATAACTGGAGTAGCGAATTATCCGGTTCTTTCAAGATTAGGACGTGATTTGGTTGTGTTTCAAAAAATTCGTAACTTGCTACAGACACGACGGTAGTATTGCATCAAAATACGAGGACCACACGTGGAACATTTTAATAGGTACCTGTGTGCAGTAAATCGTACCTTGTAACTTGTTGACGCAGCAGTGTACTCCTTTTTAACCGCGGTCATGGGTAATATTTGATCCTAATTAGAAGGGGATGTGATTAAAAAGTTTACATTTCAAATACATTTGAACCAACTACGATAATATTTCATACTGACGCCTTTGGTTGAATACACTTCTCGTATTTCTTCTTAACGGCTCGTTTGTTAGTGCATATTTAATGGAAGGCCTTTGCTTATGTTATCGTATACTTTTACCTGCATCAGTTTTCGCTGTTAATTACTGTAAATTCTGTATAACCATGTTAAAAGGTACCAGTGTAGGCACCATTAATGATAGTGACTTCCTACACAATTTACTGATACATAGTACACAGTGTCAAAAATGGTTCAAAAATGGCTCTGAGCACTATGGGACTCAACTTCTGAGGTCATTAGTCCGCTAGAACTTAGAACTAGTTAAACCTAACTAACCTAAGAACATCGCACACATCCATGCCCGAGGCAGGATTCGAACCTTCGACCGTAGCGGTCGCGCGGTTCCAGACTGTAGCACCTAGAATCGCTCGGCCACAACGGCAGGCAGTAGTTTAAGAGAAGATGTGCAACGTGCATAGATACAATGAATTAACGCTGTTTCTAGAATGTCTTTCTGCTCATCAAATGTTTTTATTACATACATATGAAAACAAAAGTTGCTGAAATACTCTAAAATTAACCATTTGGTAACTGTTTTAGTATTCAAGCAATAATAATCGCTTGGTGAGCAGCAACACATTCTGGAAAGGTATAATATCATGTTAAATGAATATTGTGACTGGCAGCGTTAAAAAATAAACAACTTTCTGCTGCAGTCACGGCACCAACACGTAATCACAATGGCCACAGTCAATTTTAGGTACAGCTCCCGTAATCTGTCACTGCAGCTTATTAGACGGCAAGTCTCCAATTGAAACTTCCTGGCAGATTAAAACTGTGTGCCCGACCGAGACTCGAACTCGGGACCTTTGCCCTTCGCGGGCAAGTGCTCTACCAACTGAGCTACCGAAGCACGACTCACGCCCGGTACTCACAGCTTTACTTCTGCCAGTACCTCGTCTCCTACCTTCCAAACTTTACAGAAGCTCTCCTGCGAGTCTCGGTCGGGCACACCGTTTTAATCTTCCAGGAAGCTTCATATCAGCGCACACTCCGCTGCAGAGTGAAAATCTCATTCTGGAAAGTCTCAAATTACTAATTCCGATTTAAATTCTCTGTTCTTTTCCTAAGCCATTTGACCTGAAAGTTGGTTTGGTTCCTTCCGTAACACCACGGTTTCCTCCTAGGTTTTTGCGCTTTTGTTTTATGCCTAATGAACACAATGTTGACTGTATTCTGAAAGCAAATTATCCCTTTCTCTACGTCCTCTTTAGTTGCTGCTCCAAATCAGAACTTTTCACGTCAAGACAATTGATTGTGCGATGTATCCGGCTCGGATCCCGCCGTCTGCCGGCCTTGTCGCTTCTGGAAACAAACATTCCACTGGGCTTCTTCCGCGATAAATCATAACTACCGCTAGCCGAAACACGAACCCCCGAAACATCTGGCGCAGCTGCTGCAACCGCACAAGGATGAGATGAATGCGTTCAGAATGAACTGAAAAGTTGTGCCGAACAACAACCCGGTCAGTTCAGATGTTTCGCTATTTACAAGGCTACACTACCAAGGGTGCATTCGTCCCCCTTTTCGCAGATGAAGTAATCAACTTGTTCCCATGCATGGAGCATGTCAGGTTACTTTTATGTGAAATGGTAATTTCTAGGAACAGCTGGAAGGAACTGCATAGCAAGTCTGTCAAATCCAGTGACTGCCAATTTTTTTAAGGAGTAATTCGAAAAGCGGACACTATATTCAGTACTCCGTAAAACGAAAGTCGCTCAGGCACATGGATGACACCCTCGTCGTATGGAACCATGGTAAAGGTAAGCGCCTTCCTAAGACATCCGAACGGTCTCCATGCCAACATCAAATTTTCTAGAAAAAAAATCTGATAATGAGGGATGAGGAGAACCTGGGCCACAGCTTGTATTGAAAATTGACACAAGGGGAAATAATTGTACAATTCCTCAAATCATTACCAAGAAACACAAGAAAATGACTAAAGGTCTCAGATCGGTAAGGGACGAAATGAACCCACTCGCAATGTCGGGAATATACCGCATACCGCGTACGCGTGGAAAAGTCTGTGGGCGAATGACCGAATGCTCCATCAGTACCAGGATCATAGATATAAAGATTTTTGCAGTCTGGGACAGAATTAAGACGTGACGGAGCATGCCCATTGTGAGGCAGACCACGTAGTAATATTCGCTCTTATGCAGGTTTTCGCTGTGGATGAGAGCTATCGCTCCCGTTTGTTCAGGGAAGGCACACAAATTCACTAACATGACAATAGTTTCAACGAGAAAGAAGACAAGCTCATGGTAAACGGATCCTGAATTTCCGTATCGCAAGAAACGATCGTTGCAGGTAACAAGGGGAGAATCACAGCGGTAATGACAATGGAAAATCCCTGAGACTTTGGTGCTACAGGCAGATACACTCTCAGCCCGGGGACTCGACTGCAGTCCGTCACCAACAATGGAGAGGGAATCTTCAACAATGCCAGCCAGCTGTGGTGGTGGAATGCCACAAAAATCAATAAACGTCCGCCGAACATCTTGGGACAATAGCCGGCAGGTATTCTGTCAACAAATGGCTACGATGTCCTCAGCGCCTTTGTATAAAGTTGGCCGAAATCCCCGTTCTATCTGCGGAAAGGGCTCACCACAATCGTTGGTTCTGAGAAGCCGTGTAGATCTACAAGTGCGTTAACCTCTAGAACAAGACAGAGGAATGCCTGAGGCTGAACGGTAGCTGGATTCATTTCTTACGGAGAACAACGGCCGCAGGTAGCGAGCTATTAGGCTAGCGGCTAACGGCAGTGGAAAACCCCTGTGTCAGAGTCGCTGCGAGTACATAATGACGACCGCCGGTTTGCACAACTTTTGTCCACAGGGAGCTACAGGGGAGAACGTTTAGACCACTGGCCATCAGTTAAACGGTCTTCTGCTCAGGTGTGGATCCAGGGTTCGCTTCAGTGCGGGGGTTACCCTTTGCTGCTTCCCTCCCCCCCCCCTCCCCCCCCCACCACTAAACCCTCCGTCCACCAAAAACGCTAATATAACTTCCTGTTAGGCACTCTTATAGCTGCTCCAGATTCTCCGATTTTAATAATAATAAGAACAACAACAAAATATATTAAATATTTAATATGACAATAATAATAATAATGTTTTCATGACTGGTTACTACATCGCTTTACCATAATGCCGAAGAAACTGTTTCAGGAAAACACATCATTTGACAGGCATTCTGCCGAAAATTTGAGAGAAGCGTGTCATGCTATTGATTTAAGAACTATAATAGTAAAAACACTCTCACAACATTGACATTAGTATGATTTACAACATATAAAATCGAAGTATCGTATAATCGTCATCGCCCACTAAGCACTAGGAGTGAACACAGCCGTGCAGACAGTAACTATGCGAGCCTGTAAATGATGGGAACGCTGTTTCCTTCAGTCGTTTCCTCCTGGGTTAGATAAAGTCAGCTTTCATTTTTCTTGTTGGAGGGTCATTCCCTTCTGTCTTCTCTGACACAACTTCCTCTGGTTTGCCGGTTACACCTGTGGACTCACGAACTGTGTCGTACTTGTTACTGATAACAGATACGCTAGAGAGACGTGGGGTTCACAGCGATGATATGACCTGTACGTGCCCAGTTCCGAGCGTTATGATGTCAGTTGTCTTTAGTGGTCATATAGAGTCAGAGGGCAACGACCCTCTCACGTAACGAATCTTGCATCACGTATAATTGCTGCCGCGAATTAATGATTCTTAGAAATATTGTGACAGGTTGTTGTATAAAACATTCTCGGACTTCTTCCCTCGTCATTTTAGAGTAAAACCTAGGAACTTTCGACGATTACCTCCATCGTCTTCGTAAGGAGCAACTGACAGTCAAAACTTTTGCTGTGGTGGCCTTACGTAGCCCATAGACGGTTTCTGATTCGTCGGTAATTACGTAAAGCTGCGTTTAGGAACAAGGATGGTGATGAAAATTGAAGGAAGCTTAAAATACCCCATCGATATCGCGGACATTAGGAACTGAGCATCATCTCAGTTCGGAAATAGTGATTAAGGACATCGGAATGGCTGTTTCTGAAAGTAGAGAACGAATGATGTAGTTTGCAGCATCCCAAACGGCGTCTCTAATCTACTTTTTTCTGGTTAGCGGCGTCTGAGTAGCAGTGCGAGCATGAGAAACGAGGTGAATGTCTCGTGTTGGAACTTCCTGGCACTGCTCTGACTAACCCCGAAACGTTGGCTACATCCCTAATGTTATTTAGGGTGCAAAACGAGTGCAAGTCAGGAATTGACAACGTTGCAGAAGCTCGTGTGGTCTGTGAGCTAGGAGACAGATACACTATGCAGACAATAAGCTCCTGAGGCCTCAAAGAACGGGTTTTGTTCCCATTGGCCTATGTAGCCGCCAGCGGTACGCATCTCCTGTTCGCCAGTATTTTGTAGCTGTCTCCTGTATGGATCAAAGGTGAGAACTGAGTTGAAACGGTCCCAGGTTCGAGCATTCCGCAACAGACACTGCGCAGGGGCTACATTTAGAACACACCCGATATTTGTGAATAAGGAACGATACGGAAGCTCTGCACGCATACATCGCCCTGGAGGATGTACATACATATTTGATAGGTTCCACAAAACTTTAAAGCGTACTCCACGTACATCCTCGACAACTGTTTCATGGGATTTCCAACGTAATTCAGATGAAGAGGTCTGTGATAAAACGGTTCATCGAGGGGCAATCACGCTTATTTCTTTATGGCCGAAATGCTGCCCAGAATTCGATGATCACAAAAAAGTAATGTCGGTTAGAGTGGCACAAAGAAAGTCGCCGTTGATTCTTTCCCTGCAAAAACATCCCAACCGATTTCCTTTTCCATTACATTTATAATAGCCTCAGTGTCGATGGAGCATTAAATTTTAACCTTCCATCCTTCTGCCTAATTCTCCTTGTTTGTGAACTTCAAGTTTATATCATGTATATGCTATCAGAAGGTTATCATCGTGCCCAGACTCACAACCAATTAAGCTCCGGACACAAAAAACCACTGACACGAACAACTACGGGTTTGTTATCGCATAACGCAGCACCAACACTGAAGAGTGAAAGTAAACAAGTGGAAGGTAGTTACAGATTATGCATCTTTCCTCAAGGAATAATTAGTAAACGACTTTTGATTACTTGTTTCGTGAAATCATCGTAGGGAACATTTATTTCTAGTTTAGAACTTCGGGTCTTTGTTATGAGACGTGCTGCTCACGAGACGTGCTGATATGCGCAAAGTAATTCCAACTGATAATAGGAAATGAACATGTACAACAAATGTTAAGGGAAGGTAACAGTTTGGCAATATCGAAATAACATTCAAAAATTATACAAGTTTCTGAACTTGTCTTTATCCACTTTTCGGGCGCAACAAATAGGATAAGCAAAACCTGCCAATCGTGAATATCAACTGGTGTTGGCATTTAGAGTCTTTTTAATAAGCTTAGAAAAATCACTATTACAAAACTAACAGTAAGCACATTGATTTTATTAGTGCACATTGACCAACACGGCTGCGAAAAAGATTCAGATTTATTTCAGGTACGTTATCAAGAGACATTTCGCCATATACTGTTCCTGAGTGCAGTACCAGGCTAACTCTTGCCTTCAGTCTTGTATTTTATTTTTCTGTCTGAGTTGAACGCGTTTTCCACTTTCAAAGACCACATTGACGTTTTTGACTGTTGCATCTACTTTAATATGCCACTTTCATTTGGTCACAGATGTTATACACGGATGAAAAGCTTTCACATGTGATCATACACTTCGTATGTATAGTACCCATTTCCAGTACCCCTTCTTCCTACTTGAACCGAAGTATTGCTTGAATTGCAAGATGACAGTCTTTGCTTTCCATTCTCACACAGATTGTAATAGGAAGCTTGAAAAGAACAGACACAGGATGTGTTATCAAATTTTGCGGCAGCTGATGTAAGGTAGGAAATTTTCGTAAGGACTCTGTACGATGTTTTTTAACTTCCAAGGACATCTATTTTTATAGCGTCCGGTGCTGATGTCACATATTTAGTAATAAACACTTCCGTAGTGAAGCGAACACTTTTCGACAATAGTAAATAATGTGTCGTTATCTGATTTTAACGTATCGCTCCCTTTTATTAAACGCGTTCATTCAACTGTACGGTAAGTCACAACCGTTGAATGCAAACTGTCGAAGCAGAAATCAGTAAGGAAATAATTCAGTATTTTTAGTGTGAACAATGTGCGACTCCCGTCACTGAGACAGTCCACCTGAAGAAAGAACTGCAATGCAAAATAGTTTGAATCAAAAATTGAAGAGCTCAGTTTCGTGATATATTCTGCATGTATATGGCGGGTGGATGTATTCTTTGTTTCAGAAGCTACAAACGTAATTCCCATGTGTTTTGTTTTTGGTGGTGGAAAATGTTGAGGAACAAAGCTCTCTCGTACTCTGAGAGGTCGTACAATGCCCTAACCGTGGCAGACACGCGATTCCTCGCCCCTCTCGGTGTAGCGCGGCTCTGCTACGAAGGCTCGGTCGTCTCATGAATTTCAAACCAGACCATTAGTTCGGCGAAGACCTTCGGCCTGGCCGGTAGTGGTTCTTTGAAATTGCCGGACCGCATCGTTGTGTGGCCGCGCATTAATTCCTCCCGGACCCTCGTTCTGGTTGTCGGAACACGCACGGAAAATTTACTTTTAATCAATTTGCGTCCTTACTCTTAGCAGTTACCGGGAAAATGGCGTTATAATCGGTACGTTTCCGAGGAAAACGGTAACCGCTATGTATTTTTATAGTCACTGAGTCAGCACGTGTTAGGTGTGGCACTTACGTGATTCTTTCCCTGCGTAGGTTAAGTGATCGGTATTCCACTTAAAAAACCGCAGTACCTATTGGAAAAATGTTCTCAAATTCGCTGTATTTCGTGAAATGGCGGAGAAGTCTAAGAGCTCGAAATTATGTCTTACCTGATCTGTGTATTGAAAGGGGTCGGGGATTTCATTTCCTTTTACTGACATCCATAGTAAATAGTCTGTGTAAGTGTGTTCAGTTAATGGACTTACGGGCACTAAAAGCCGACTGCATTCCGACAGCCTTAGGGCTAACGGCAAAGCTAACAGTGGAAACATCCCACATTTGCCCCGCCAAAGAAATACGAAGTTACTTGCACAAGTTCCGGTAAGGGCACAATGACATCCTTCGACTACAGGGGCGCGCGCGCCTAGAGCATGGAACCGCAATCAGTGCACAGCGCTATGAAGACACTTTGCAGAATCTGCGACGCACCACAAAGTGAAAACGCCTGGTAATGCTGTCTGGCGGAATCATTATACAGCACGATCACGCCCTCACCACCCTGCCAATCGAACAAAGGCTGCGCTTCAGCCATTGGGTTAGGAACACTGCAGCATCCCCCGTACACCCGGGATCTTTCACCGTGAGATTTTCAAATCTTTCGTGATCTGCAGAAAGATATGCATGGAGGTCGGTCTCACTCGGGCGGAAGTACAATTGTGGGTGCAATTGTGGATCCGTCAGTGGCCGACCACATTCTACGAAACAGGAATTGATCGTCTCTTGTCCCAGTGGGACAAATGTCTTAACACCCCTTGAAAACCAAACACCCACCAAAACTTACACTAAAGTCAAGTTAAAACACTAGGCACACATTCGCAAAGACAGTGATTCCATCCCCGCCTGGCAATCCAGATGTAGGTTTTCATTTTCTTCCAAAATATACACTACTGGTCATTAAAATTGCTACACCAAGTAGAAATGCAGATGATAAATGGATATTCATGGGACAAATATATTATACTAGAACTATCATGTGATTACATTTTCACGCAATTTGGGTGCATAGATCCTGAGAAAACAGTACCCTGAACAACCACCTATGGCCGTAATAACGGCCTTGATACGGTTGGGCATTCCGTCAAACAGAGCTTGGATGGCGTGTATAGGTACAGCTGCCCATGTAGCTTCAACACGATACCACAGTTCATCAAGAGTAGTGACTGGCGTATTGTGACGAGCCAGTTGCTCGGTCACCACTGACCAGACGTTTTCAATTGGTGAGAGATCTGGAGAATGTACTGACCAGGGCAGCGGTCGAGCATTTTCTGTATCCAGAATGGCCCGTAGAGGAACTGCAACATTCGGTCGTGCATTATCCTGCTGAAATGTGGGGTTTCGCAGGGATCAATGAAGGGTAGAGCCACGGGTCGTAACATATCTGACATGTAACGTCCACTGTTCAAAGTGCCGTCAATGCGAACAAGAGATCACCGAGACGGGTAACCAATGGCCGGGTGATACGCCAGTATGGCGATGAGAATACACGCTTCCAATGTGCGTTCACCGCGATGTCGCCAAACACGGATGAGACCATCATGATGCTGTGAACAGAACCTGGATTCATCCAAAAAAATGACGTTTTGCCATTCGTGCACCCAGGTTCGTCGTCGAGTACACCATCGCAAACGTTCCTGTCTGTTATGCAGTGTCAGGGGTAACTGCAGCCATGGTCTCTGAGCTGATAGCCCATGCTGCTGCAAACGTCGTCGAAATGTTCGTGCAGATGGTTGTTGTCTTGCAAACGTCGCCATCTGCTGACTCAGGAATCGAGACGTGGCTACACGATCCGTTACAGCCATGCGGATAAGATGCCTGTCATCTCGACTGCTAGTGATACGAGGCCGCTGGGATCCAGCACGGCGTTCCGTATTACCCTCCTGAGCCCACCGATTCCATATTCTGCTAACAGTCATCGGATCTCGACCAACGCGAGCAGCAATGTCGCGATACGATAAACCGCAATCACGATAGGCTGCAATACGACGTTTACCAAAGTCGGAGACGTGATGGTACGCATTTCTCCTCCTTACACGAGGCATCACAACTAGGTTTCATCAGGCAACGCCGGTCGACTGTTGTTTGTGTATGAGAAATCGGTTGGAAAGTTTCCTCATGTTAGCACGTTGTAGGTGTCGCCACCGGCGCCGACCTTGTGTGAATGCTCTGAAAAGCTTATCATTTGCATATCACAGCATCTTCTTCCTGTCGGTTAAATTTCGCGTCTGCAGCACGTAATCTTCGTGGTGTAGCAATTTTAATGGCCAGTAGTGTATCAAGGCAATCGTCGGGATTGTCCATTTCAGGAAGACGTGGCTTATTTCCTTCTCGATCCTTCCCCAATCCGAGCTTTGGCTCCATGAGCATGGTTGTGGCGTTAAACCCAATCTTCATTCTTTCCTTCTTTCTCAGTCTATATATGATTGACCCTGTACCTGAGGTTCGAATCCGTCCTCGAAAAGGTAATGTTGTATTCAGGGCGGAAGCCGGACTGTACACAACAACAGTATCGACTAATTTATTACGAACGCGGTAGTGTCAAGTGGCTGACCTGTCTTGAAGAGGACGATGGTCCTGAGGCAGGCGTACTCGTGCGCGTCGACGGCCATGTGGGCGAACCTCAGGAGAGCCTCCTGGAAGAGCCTGAGCTGGTGCAGCAGCGCCAGGGACCTGCTGGAGCCCAGTAGCGCCGCGAGCTGCGACACGTCCAGAGGCAGCATGAGCTGCGCCGCGCCCACCACGAACAGGTCTCGCCAGCTCTCCTCCAGCAGCAGCAGCTGTCGACACACCACAGAACGCGTCTCAGAACTACTGCCCGCCTCGCCACCTTTTTGGTCGCCATCTAGTGAACCCTTCAGTCCAATGGGTCAAGAGCCCAGGTTACATCCAAATATCTAGGTTCTCCAGAAGAGAGTGACGTCTATGGAAATAATGATGTGCGAGCAAAAGTCAAAGCGACCAGGATGAGATTCAGAGGCACCACTGGCGTTCTTCGTGGTGAGAAGATGCCTATCCACCTGAAATCGAAGACATACCACATAATGGTAAGGGCAGTTGCATTATATGGTACCGAGTGCTGGCCCATACCTGGAAGTGTTGAACACTCACTACATGCCATGGAATTGCATATGCTGAGAAGATCATTGGGCTTTTCCCTGCTCGACCATATCAACAATATAAGGATCTGACAATGAGAATGAAGACTTTGACAGTATGGACACTCCATATGGTTACCACCTACTTCATTCATCAGCTCAGCCTACCAATCTGTTGACGGCCAGAGACAACACAGAAGATCACGATGGCTTGACTCACTGAAAGAGTTAGAGTGTAAGAAATGGTGTGCACTGACCGAAAAGCGCACCCTACGCCAGTGAGAATGTGCTATTAATAATAATAATAAGAAGAAGAAGAAGAAGAAGAAAAAACTGCTACCATTCTTAGGAGTTACTGTTCTTCAGTCATAACCAATGGACCTGCCACAGTATTCACTCATCTAAAGAACAGTGACACTTGAGGAAAATACCAGCTCTGGACCTGAAACTATTCAGTCCTGTAATCGGCATTTTTCTGAGGAATCGCTATTATTGATATGGATAACCCAAAACCTATAACATTATTTAGCCATCTGGAGAATGATGGCTCCTGAGGAAATCCCCAGCACTTGATCTGAAACGTTTCAGATCTGGTATCATCGGTCCACAGATAGATAAATGCTAGGCCCATCAAACACTGAGCCATTTGAGTAGCATCACGAAAATGATCCCAACACTGAACCAGAAATACAAGTTTTCTTTAATTTACGTCTATGGTCACAAACTTTTTGTCAACTGATTACCGGTTTCGGTCTATAATGACCATCATCAGATCTGTTTTGTAATAACAAAACCCTAAAATTTGCAAAACAGATCTGATGATGGTCATTATAGACCCAAACCGGTAATCGGTTAACAAAAAGTTTGTGACCATAGACGTAAATTAAAGGAAACTTATTGTATATCCGGGTCCCTGTTTTATTCGTGACAATGTCGCAGCTTGTAGAAACAGAAATTATTCACTCATGAGGTCGGTATTTTGTTGACTGGACTATCACAGTATCCATCCATGTGAAGAAATGTGATTGCTGAGGAATATCACAAAACTGGACCTTAATGTGCCACTTCTGATAAGCGTAGCACCAGTTTCAGCCATCTGAAGATTGGTGATTCCTGAGGAAGCTCTCTACTACGAACCTCCTATAGTTTGTATTATCCTCAGGCGTCGCTGTTCTTCAGAGCGTTAAGCACTGTGTTCAGCCACCTGAAGAACAGTGACTTCCGAGGAAGGTCACAGAACATTTCACTTTCAAGTCAGTAACTTGTTCAGGAGCCACTGCTCTTCAGACGCAGTATCGCTGGACTAATCAGTTTTCAGCCGTCCAAAGAATAGTGACTCTTGTGGAAGCACTGGACCTGAAACGTTGAGTGTCTCAAGATGCCGGGCAGCTAAGTGTATTATTAAGGTTTACCGGCAATATAAGCCTCCAGAACTTCTTAAATACCTTAAAAACCTTTCATTTTCATGATTTTATTATACTCACAAGACTATTGATACGTACAGGTATAATGGAGAACCCCTAAAAACCGTGTGAATAATACAGGACTTTCAAATCTGAAGTGTTGTTGACGCAGTCTTCAGTCCAAATATGGGTGGGCCGAGCAGTATACTGACTGGGAAACCACCAGCTGCATCTCTTACCTGGTCATTCATGGGCAGCGCAGTGAAGGCGGTGACGCTCTTGGCCCACTGAACGTTCATGAAGAGCAGACGCGCCGCGGACTCGCAGACAGCCTCCACAGAGCGCAGGGGGAACGTCGGCGGCAGCAGCTGAGCAACACACAAGGAAAAGGGGGCGTCTCATTGGTCTGGCGCTCACGAGACTAACGAGATCAATTCTAGCGGTAGAGGAAGATGGTGAACGGATATGTAGTTTCAGCATCTATCTCAGAATATAGGCTAACCTCTCAAAAATATGGGCTGGGACCGGAATATTGGCATTGTTTATATTAATAGACGGCTAAAATATTGGAAATTTGTGGCAAGTTCCTATGGGACCAAACTGCTGAGGCCATTGGTCCCTAGGTTTACACACTACTTAGTCTAAGTTGAACTAACTTACGCTAAGGACAACACAAACACTTATGCCCGAGGGAGGACTCGAAACTCCAATGCGGGGGGGGGGGGGGGGGGGGGGGGAGTGACTCGCGTGAACCGTGGCAAGGCGCTCGAGACCACGCGGCTACAGGCTACAAAGCGCAGCCAAACGGCTATAACGAGAGACTTTCCAGTGGCAGATAATCTACCCAACGGCTTCCAGATGCAGCAGAAATCTGATTTTAAGTAATTCATATAATTACCGACAGAATTTGAAAATTTAAAATACTGTAATAATATACTCACTAAGAGCTATAACCTTACACTGATAATTCATCAGAATAATCTGGTCTATAAAGACAGGTTTTTAACGTTGTTACCAAAATTCTGCAAAAGTACCTGACCCACTTATTTCAAATTTTGACACCATACTCTTATCAGCTCAGCAGCACGTTGTCTTGCGGTAGTGTTCTCGCTTCCCGTGCACGGGGTCCCGGGTTCGATTCCCGACGGGGTCAGGGATTTTTCCCTGCCTCGTGATGACTGGGTGTTGTCTCGTCTTCATCATCAATCATCCCCATTACGGTCGGAGAAAGGCAACGGTAAACCACCTCCGCTAGGACCTCGCCTAATCAGCGGTGCGGGTCTCCCGGAGTATGGGGTTTCATCATCATCACCCGTATCATCATTACAAAGGACATAGGCTACATATTTTTTTAATACGTATAATACGAGGGACCTTCAATAAGTAATGCAACACCTCTTCTCCTCAGCCAATTTCAGCTTTAAAAAAAAAAACGCAGAAAGTGTTGTAATACTTTCATGAAGTTCTAATACGTGGCGTAGGTCTCTTAGTGATTTTCTTTTGGAACAAAACCAGAGTAGCACAGATATTCATAGGCGCTTGCAGAATGTCTACGGAGGTCTGGCAGTGAACAAAAGCACGGTGAGTCCGTTATCTTCGCACGAGGTCGCGCGAACCTGTCCCATCTCCCGCGTACCGGTCGGCCGCACACAACTGTTACTCTTGGAGTGCTGGAACGCGCGGACGCACTCATTCGCGGTGATCGGCGGATCTCAATCAAACACCTCGCTGCTCAACTGGACGTCACTGTTGGTAGTGCCGACAAACGCGTCCACCTGTTCGGATACTCAAATGCTTGTGCCCGCTGGGTTCCTGGAAGCCTAACAGAAGAGCAGCGAAGAACCGTCTAATAAAGCAACAGGGCAAATCTCCTAAAAAAAATTGCAATATACGGCGTCTGAGATGTATAAGCGCAGATATTTGATCATCGGTTTCTTAATATGTACGCATTTCAGTGTATTAGTTTAATGGCTAAATGTAATCCAGTCAGATTTAACCTGAAGATGTGATTCGTTATCGCGAAACTGTTTGTAACTGAGTTCGGCAATAAACGAGGATTATCGACTACAAGAGGACTCTACAATCTTTTGGGAGATTTTAACACAACATTTTTAAGTTTTTTGACGTAATCCATGAATGTAGATGATGCTGACGATAATGCCGATAATGATGGCAATAATAAAGGCGGTTAAGTATTTCTCTTAGACAGATTGACCCGGTGAGCGGCCAAATCGGCAGGTTTAGGAAGCCGTAGGCCGGCGAGGCGCGAGAACGCGGCCGGATTAGCGTGGTCTCGCGAGCCGACGGGGGTGTGCTGTGTACCATATGGTGCGGACTGCGAGACACGGAGTGGTTGGCTACAACCAGCACCGGGCACGACTCCAGCCACGTGCAGTTGGTGTGGACAGGGAATCGCTCGTGTAAAAAGAGCTTCACGAAGGCGGTGTCTACGGTATGCTGGACTGTGTAAATGGGTGGAAGGGGGAAGTGGGTGAGAAAGAGTAAGATACGTTAGCAATCAAAGAAGCTGGCAGTTACTTTACAAGGGCACCGTGCGGCAGCCAGTCAGCACCTCACCTTCATGGGCGCGACGTGGGAGGAATGGAGGGCAGCGGCGGTGGCGGCGGCTGCGGCCGCAGCGGCGGCGGCGGCCATGTCTGCGTGGGCGGCTGCCGGCATGGCGGGTGGCGGGGGCGGCGGGGGCGAGCACTGCCCCTGGGCCGGCTCCTTGAGGTAGAGCGCCAGCTGGCGCCGCAGCGTCGAGTTGCGCGGCCCGCGCTCGTGCTGCACCGCTGCGGGCAGACAGACACACATTCACACTCAGCTTTCTGTCAGCTCAGCATCGTCTCAGGCTGGTACGTGCGCAAAAATGGAACCTTCTCCGGCTGACCAGTTAATGTCTCCGGCCGAGACCTGCTCGTGTAGCTTAAGGGGGGTAGGACGTCAAACGGGCCGACTAGGAGCAGGAGAGGCACCACAGAACATTTTATTTTCTACTGTCTATACGTTTACAAATAAATTCATAAAACTTTGTCAGCATGACCAGGAAGGATTCAGGATTCACACTCATAGCAGTGGAAGTGCGAAAACATAACCAAATAATTTTTATGTCCAAAAGTAGGTAAATTCCGGGCTATTTCATTACTTTAAGGTCATGTAACTATTTCGAACATTTGGCTGGAATTAAAATTTTCGAAAATTATCTAATGTGTAGCAAATAAACAGTTTTCTTTTGGAGCCACTGCAAATAGTGAAATGCTAGTAAGAAAATTTGAATATGATTAGTAACAAGTAATATACTGTCAGTGTCAACGATTCTTTAGCAAATTGCTTTCCTTAATGCAACACTCAAACGGTGCTCCGAATTCTCACGATTACTTGTCCCTTAAACGAGACACTTAAGCGACTGATTACAGTCATCTGAAACAGTCCCGGCTTAAGTGGAGTGATATTGCATCTTGTAGCAGATTGGGGAGGGTACTGCCAAGGGGTAGGTTACCATGAGAAAAAGATTGAATAATCTACGAAAGGATAGCGTTCTACGAGTCGGGGCGTGGAATGTCAGAAGCTTGAACGTGGTAGGGAAACTAAAAAATCTGAAAAGGGAAATGCAAAGGCTCAATCTAGATATAGTAGGGGTCAGTGAAGCGGTGGAAGGAAGACAAGGATTTCTTGTCAGATGAGTATCGGGTAATATCAACAGCAGCAGAAAATGGTACAACAGGTGTAGGATTCGTTACGAATAGGAAGGTAGGGCAGAGGGTGTGTTACTGTGAACAGTCCAGTGACCGGGTTGTTCTAATCAAAATCGACAGCAGACCAACACCGACAACGATAGTTCAGGTATACATGCCAACGTCGCAAGCTGAAGATGAACAGATAGAGAAAGTGTATGAGGATATTGAAAGGGTAATGCAGTATGTAAAGGGGGACGAAAATCTAATAGTCATGGGCGACTGGGATGCAGTTGTAGGGGAAGGAGTAGAAGAAAAGGTTACAGGAGAATATGGGCTGGGGACAAGGAATGAAAGAGAAGAAAGGCTAATTGAGTTCTGTAACAAGTTTCAGCTAGTAATAGCGAATACCCTGTTCAAGAATCACAAGAGGAGCAGGTATACTTGGAAAAGGCCGGGAGATACGGGAAGATTTCAATTAGATTACATCATGGTCAGACAGAGATTCCGAAATCAGATACTGGATTGTAAGGCGTACCCAGGAGCAGATATAGACTCAGATCACAATATAGTAGTCATGAAGAGTAGGCTGAAGTTCAAGACATTAGTCAGGAAGAATCAATACGCAAAGAAGTGGGATACGGAAGTACTAAGGAATGACGAGATACGTTTGAAGTTCTCTAACGCTATAGATACAGCAATAAGGAACAGCGCAGTAGGCAGTACAGTTGAAGAGGAATGGACATCTCTAAAAAGGGCCATCACAGAAGTTGGGAAGGAAAACATAGGTACAAAGAAGGTATCTGCGAAGAAACCATGGGTAACAGAAGAAATACTTCAGTTGATTGATGAAAGGAGGAAGTACAAACATGTTCCGGGAAAATCAGGAATACAGAAATACAAGTCGCTGAGGAATGAAATAAACAGGAAGTGCAGGGAAGCTAAGACGAAATGGCAGAAGGAGAAATGTGAAGACACCGAAAAAGATATGATTGTCGGAAGGACAGAATCAGCATACAGGAAAGTCAAAACAACCTTTGGTGACATTAAAAGCAACGGCGGTAACATTAAGAGTGCAACGGGAATTCCACTGTCAAATGCAGAGGAGAGAGCAGATAGGTGGAAAGAATACATTGAAAGCCTCTATGAGGGTGAAGATTTGTCTGATTTGATAGAAGGGAAACAGGAGTCGATTTAGAAGAGATAGGGGATCCAGTATTAGAATCGGAATTTGAAAGAGCTTTGGAGGACTTACGGTTAAATAAGGCAGAAGGGATAGATAACATTCCATCAGAATTTCTAAAATCATTGGGGGAAGTGGCAACAAAACGATTATTCACGTTGGTGTGTAGAATATATGAGTCTGGCGATATACCATCTGACTTTCGGAAAAGCATCATCCACACAATTCCGAAGACGGCAACAGCTGACAAGTGCGAGAATTATCGCACAATCAGCTTAACAGCTCATGCATCGAAGCTGCTTACAAGAATAATATACAGAAGAATGGAAAAGAAAATTGAGAATGCGCTAGGTGACGATGAGTTTGGCTTCATGAAAAGTAAAGGGACGAAAGAGGCAATTCTGACTTTACGGCTAATAATGGAAGCAAGGCTAAAGAAAAATCAAGACACTTTCATAGGATTTGTCGACCTGGAAAAAGCGTTCGACAATATAAAATGGTGCAAGCTGTTCGAGATTCTGAAAAAAGTAGGGGTAAGCTATAGGGAGAGACGGGTCATATACAATATGTACAACAACCAAGAGGGAATAATAAGAGTGGACGATCAAGAACGAAGTGCTCGTATTAAGAAGGGTGTAAGACAAGGTTGTAGCCTTTCGCCCCTACTCT
This sequence comes from Schistocerca serialis cubense, assembly GCF_023864345.2. Classification (NCBI taxonomy): domain Eukaryota; kingdom Metazoa; phylum Arthropoda; class Insecta; order Orthoptera; family Acrididae; genus Schistocerca; species Schistocerca serialis. The sequence continues at coordinate 216,369,997 of NC_064639.1, read as the reverse complement.
TCAATCTGTACATCGAGGAAGCAATGATGGAAATAAAAGAAAGGTTCAGGAGAGGAATTAAAATACAAGGTGAAAGGATATCAATGATACGATTCGCTGATGACATTGCTATCCTGAGTGAAAGCGAAGAAGAATTAAATGATCTGCTGAACGGAATGAACAGTCTAATGAGTACACAGTATGGTTTGAGAGTAAATCGGAGAAAGACGAAGGTAATGAGAAGTAGCAGAAATGAGAACAGCGAGAAACTTAACATCAGGATTGAGGGTCACGAAGTCAATGAAGTTGAGGAATTCTGCTACTTAGGCAGTAAAATAACCAATGACGGACGGAGCAAGGAAGACATCAAAAGCAGACTCGCTATGGCAAAAAAGGCATTTCTGGCCAAGAGAAGTCTACTAATATCAAATACCGGCCTTAATTTGAGGAAGAAATTTCTGAGGATGTACGTCTGGAGTGCAGCATTGTATGGTAGTGAAACATGGACTGTGGGAAAACCGGAAGAGAAGAGAATCGAAGCATTTGAGATGTGGTGCTATAGACGAATGTTGAAAATTAGGTGGACTGATAAGGTAAGGAATGAGGAGGTTCTACGCAGAATCGGAGAGGAAAGGAATATGCGGAAAACACTGTTAAGGAGAAGGGACAGGATGAAAGGACATCTGCTAAGACATGAGGGAATGACTTCCATGGTACTAGAGGGAGCTGTAGAGGGCAAAAACTGTAGAGGAAGACAGAGACTGGAATACGTCAAGCAAATAATTGAGGTTGCAAGTGCTACTCTGAGATGAAGAGGTTAGCACAGGAAAGGAATTCGTGGCGGGCCGCATCAAACCAGTCAGTAGACTGATGACCAAAAAGAAAAAAAAAGAAAAAAAAAATTAGATTGCATCTGGTTTTTCCCGAAACTGTCACAGAAAAACCATCAGTAACATCGCAATGATAGCGACATACTAACTTGGAAGAGATGCTGCTTAAGGCAACGTGTATAAGCGTGCGTGAGCGGCCTTCGCAGCGAATGGAGAACAGGGTTGTCTACCAGGGGGGAGTGGATCGTCCTTTTGTCCGAATTGCCTCCGCCAGCCAGCAGCCGCCGAGGTATTGTCTGGTTACCCCGTGAGCCACAGGGGGCACGCAAAGTACTACCCAGCTGCCACCGGAATCTCGTTAAGTATCTCTCACCACTGTCTACGTGATGTCCCACACTTTGGTGCCACGTACTGTCGGCTGTCATCCTTTTCGAGGAATACGTGCACATTCAGTGGCCTATGCAGCAGTATGAAAGTGTCGTGTGTGACTGAGGACACGTCAGCAGACATCAGCACCGCATGGCGTCTGCAGCAGTCAGTTAACGCTGTACGAGTGATAACTTTTAGCCCAAGCGCGCAGGGACTACAGAGTCAGTCGAAAACTTTTTCCACACTTTTTTTGTTTTTTGGAATATCAGTTTGTTAACGCGATGGTGCGGCCGTCTTTTGCCAGTCTGGTCTGCTGTTTTAGGCCACTCATCTATACAGGTTCTGTCTAGACGCCCACAGGATATTCGCTATGGAGATGGTATCCTGAACAGCAAATCTTCGATTAAGAGAAATATTGGATTTTAAACAAACTGCCACGATGAACTTCAGTGTCAAAGAATTATAAATTAATATTTATGGTTTGTTGTTTTAACTACTTTCTTCTTCTTCTTCTTCTTCAAGTACCTCTTCCTCCAAAACATTGACGGTCAGTAGCATGGTCTCCTGTTTGTTCATGATTTTCTGAAGAATGATTCCGTGCTCAGTTCAAACCACTGGCTAAATATTTTTAGGCAGGGCAACATTCTACGTGCTAGATCACGTCCGCCGTCAGTCTTTCCTTGAAGTATCCGGAAGTATTTTTCGTTGCGCATTCTGTGGCCAAATTATTCTAGTTTTATAATGTTGGTGGTATTGACAATTTCTAAATCTTTGTTCGTACTCCACAATACATTTGTGACTATCTGTTCATGGTATCCTTTGTTTTAAGGTCTACCTAAAGTGGTTCAATCAGCAGTGTAAATGGTGGACATAAGTTTCAGTTCCATATTGAGCTGTGTTTCACTATCTAGAATGTAAATGAGTAGCACATCTGCCACATTTACTGTCTCATCTGAATGAAGTTGTAATCCGCATTACTTACAATTAATAGTTACACAATGATTTGAAAGAAATTTAGCTTTTCTTTCCAAATTTTTAAATAGTGTCAGCTATGGTTATTGTTCCCGAAAGATATTACAACTTAATTATATTGTTGTAGTACCGTTCCTTCTAAGAGCAGCTATGCAGATGCTCCATACAGTCTGAATAAAGTGAAGCAATACAGTTTTACACGGAAGTAACATTTCAGGAAAGCAATTGTCTACGGGTTACCGATATAGTCTTATCAGCGTACTGTACTAGAGATAAAAGTATACCTATCGAATGTTCTTCCGTGGGAGTGTGATCTGTCATGTGATATCCCATTCCAAAGAAAAATTTCTTCTCAGTTCGCGGAGTCACGAAGACGGAAATACAGGGTGATTCAAAAAGAATACCACAACTTTAAAAATGTGTATTTAATGAAAGAAACATAATATAACCTTCGGTTGTACATCATTACAAAGAGTATTTAAAATGTTTTTTTTTCACTCAAAAACAAGTTCAGAGATGTTCAATATGGCCCCCTCCAGACACACGAGCAATATCAACCCGATACTCCAACTCGTTCCACTCTCTCTGCAGCATATCAGGCGTAACAGTTTGGATAGCTGCTGTTATTTCTCGTTTCAAATCATCAATGGTGGCTGGGAGAGGTGGCCGAAGCACCATATCCTTAACATACCCCCAGAAGAAAAAATCGCGGGGGGTAAGATCAGGGCTTCTTGGAGGCCAGTGATGAAGTGCTCTGTCACGGGCTGCCTGGCGGCCGATCCATCGCCTCGGGTAGTTGACGTTCAGGTTTCATAACTAACCTTTTTCGTAGGACTCTCCATACAGTTGATTGTGGAATTTGCAGCTCTCTGCTAGCTCTGCGAGTCAATTTTCCTGGGCTGCGAACAAATGCTTGCTGGATGCGTGCTACATTTTCATCACTCGTTCTCGGCCGTCCAGAACTTTTCCCTTTGCACAAACATCCATTCTCTGTAAACTGTTTATACCAACGTTTAATACACCACCTATCAGGAGGTTTAACACCATACTTCGTTCGAAATGCACGCTGAACAACTGTCGTCGATTCACTTCTGCCGTACTCAATAACACAAAAAGCTTTCTGCTGAGCGGTCGTCATCTTAGCATCAACTGACGCTGACGCCTAGTCAACAGCGCCTCAAGCGAACAAATGTACAACTAAATGAAACTTTATAGCTCCCTTAATTCGCCGACAGATAGTGCTTAGCTCTGCCTTTTGTCGTTGCAGAGTTTTAAATTCCTAAAGTTGTGGTATTCTTTTTGAATCACCCTGTATATAGGTTTCAAATTTCATATGACAAAAATTAGAAGTAATCTGGAATGTACAAAAAAAGAAAGTTTTGGTAAGACGACGTCACTCAACAGACAAAGGGAGTTGGTTATCAGTGTCATCGGACCGCTATGATAAACTGTTCGTGCTTGTTTATAACGTTTTGTAACGAAGAGGAACTAAGGTATCCTCACGACAGTTCTCCTCCGGATCGGAAAAGATGTTGTCTAGGCGAATACTTTCGGCTGTTTCGTACTACGCCACCCTTGTTAGAAAAATCCTGAAATATATCCTGTATTTTTCTTAAAGAGTAAATTCTATTAAGTAATTACAATGCAACTAATATAAGGAAACATAATTGCATCTAATATGCTGTGGTGAACAGGTGAAAGTCGGACTCATACGTTTAGCCGTAACAACGTAAGGAAGTGAGTCACCCCCAGACGCTTAAATCCATGACTCAGAGCTCCGGACTGATAATTCCTCTCTTTTCGTTTCCAGATGCCGTAAAAGTCAGATCAGGAAATGAGTGGCTGAAAGTAACATTCGAGTTTCGTTGTTTGGGCAGCAAAGTAACTGACAATGAAAGAAGTAAGTAGGATATAAAATGAGTACCGTTAACAGCAAGAAAGGCTTTTATGTGTCCATAAGAAATCGTAGAAGCAGTTGAAATGTAGTGTCACGACACAATGCAGGAGATTAGATGCGTAGATCGTATGACTTAGTAACCAACACGGCGAAAAAATTTGGCACGGCGGAGGGGTGGAGTAATTTTTCGTATCTTGAGAGATCCAATAACAGTTGTTTCAGTAAACTGACCGCGAAGAGGGGTTGGGGGGTGGGGAGGAGGGTGGTTAAATACAGGCTCCAATATAACATCAGGAACAAGTGGGCGTGGGTGACACTGACAGTAGTTATGAAGATATGGGGAACCTTACGCAAGACAGATGACTAAGACAACAGTAAGTACCGCTTCCATGTTGAGGTGCGTGTTGCGGAAACTCACCGTCCTTGTTCATGCCGGCCTGGAGACACTTGTGGAGTCGGCAGGCGCGGCACTGGTTGCGGCGCGTCTTATCCACGACGCAGGAACCTTCCGCCTTCGCCTTGCAGACGTACTGCCGCGCGCGCCGGATAGACCGCTTGAAGAAACCGGCGCACCTACACACGCACACACAAATACATAAATATACACTTAAAATACTGCGGTGGCCCAGCTTGCGTCCTAAGCTCATGTCTTGCCGCCTCTGGTGATAGCGACCGCTTTTAATAACAAGCTCGGTTTGTTACACTAACTCCCCTCCTTTTGAACCCGAATACCAGTGGCAACCAAACATAAAGTTACACTATCCACTTTCTGTACGCCAACAGTCTGGCCATCACAGCTCAAGGGAAGAGTTTTTAGGAAGTAGAACAAAATCTGTAACGTGCTCTAAGCACCATGTCAGAATACTACCGGGGAAACTCCCGTCAATCAGATCCCTCAAACACACAAGTCAGTACCTTCGACATTGCTCAAAACAGATCGAATGCTGAATGTAACCTGGAATGGCGTCACCATGGAACTCACAGTAAAACTTACATACCTGGGAGCCACGCTGGATAAGTCACTCACGAAGAAATATCGCCGTGAGAAGATCCACCATAAACTCACAGCAGGGAATAATTACTGAGAAAATTAGCTATAGCAAATGAGGAGCTAGTTCAAAAAAATCTGAGAGCCATAGCCCAGACACTGTGCTTCTCGGTGGCAGACCGCTTAATCATACTTTCCAGGAACGTCATAATTTATTTGCAGATTTCTGTGGAAGGCTCAAAGAACTCACAGAGCGTCCACACGACTACCCTCTAGTACAGAAGATACTCACCTGTGACAACTCTGGGAGGCCTGAACCGCATCGGAACGGGCGCAACACCAGTTAAGGCAAACCTGATATTATGAGTATGTAAACATAGTCCGAGTAGACTGTGATTTGTTTATTATGTGTGCAAATAGCCAGTTTCAGCCGTGGGTAATTTTCGAGCACATATTTTAAGCGCCACACTTCATTTCAAGCTTAAAATACGTTCTTGACAACAACCCATAGTTGAAACTGTCTAATCGCACAGATAAACTGATTACAGCCTACTTGTAGCATGTTACCACTCTTAAAACACACTTTTAAAAACATGATAAAATCGTGCCTTGCAGATGACCGCGACGACAGACGTGATTGTGATGAATTTCAGATATGGAGCATCTCTCTACATGTCACGACTGTCCCAGTAATGTGTGGCTGCGAAGCAAGGAAATGTTTGACGTAGCCCAGGTTTGCAATGAAAAACTATGATCTCCTCACAAGAAAATGTAATGCAGAGTATCTCTTGAGAATGTGATTAGGTTATTATAAGGCTGAAGTATAAAAAGAAGAATAAGTGTACCACGGATGAGTCATCCACCGTTTCGCATTTCTTCATGACTACATACATTATGTAAAGTAAAACTGCCCTCACACCGAATGCTAGTTGGAATACCAAAGCACTCTACTAGGTATGGCTCTATTGGGGTGATACAGCCTTTCCTTTCTCCGACATTTAAGTGGAGTTAAAAACCAGCTGATAGAGGAGTAGTCGAAGTTTTAGCTATCACTTGAAAAAGACAATTACGTAATTATATATTCAAATTTCCCATTGTTGATGAAACTTGCGAACGCAGTCGTATTAAGATTAGGAATCAATTTACATCTGACTGGAAAAATGATCGTAGCTGTCATCACCGGCCAACAGTAGCGTGGACGGTAAAACTTGTGGCCACAGAACCACTCAAGAAGCGGCCATCTTAGTGGTCGGCAGCAGATTACGTTTGCAGAAAGGCGATTTATGTTACTGTACCATCCTAAAGACTCTAGGGTCTTTAACTCAGAGCGTACGAACGGACTGAAAAAGGCTGTTGGTCTTCTTGTGCTTTGTTGAAGAATTTCAGGCTGAAAGTGTACCAGTCAGCCGGCTACGGTTCGCTTAAGTGCTAGATCAGTAGACGAATATTAAGGAATCTGTGTGAATACTGTACAAATTATTCTTCAAGAAGCAGCCATTTGTGAAAAGGAGAATGCAATGAAGGACTTGCCCAGAAAGAAGCTGAGAATCTGTTTCAGCGGTAACCCAAGACCCTTTTTTATAATAGACAAGTAAGGGAAATTTATTAGGAACACGGGCAGCGAAAGTTGTGAGAATTTATGTGAGACGATAGCTAAAGGTTTTGGGGAGGAAGGTGTGATGACTCAAATACTAAGTTTCAGACTGCAAAAGCAAAGTCATGGGCTCTATGACCTGTGTGTTTTATGTGTTTATAATGTGTGAAGCTTATCTGTGATTGGAATTCTGTGTTAAACTATCTGTGACCCCGTAACTGGCGTAGTGAACCGATTAGAGTCTTTATCTTTACTAGAAGCGTACTCAGTTAAACACTGTAGTGTTCAAAATAACGTTTCGTTTTCGCAGCTGCTGTTCTTAGCTTCCTTTGCTTTCAAAAATATCGTTAAGATCGAGAAATAAAGACTGATGGAATACACGTTTTTCCTGTATCTGAAGGTGGCTCTTGATGACGATATGAACAGCAAAACAGATAGTTCAAAAATGGCTCTGAGCACTATGGGACTTAACTTCTGAGGTCATCAGTCCCCTAGAACTTAGAACTACTTAAACCTAACCAACCTAAGGACATCACACACATCCATGCCCGAGGCAGGATTCGAACCTGCGACCGTAGCGGACGCGCGGTTCCAGACTGTAGCGCCTAGAACCGCTCGGCCACATCGGCCAGCTAGCAAAACAGATAGTAATCAATTAGTTGGGATCACTGTTTTCTATCACTTAAACCTTAGTTTTTAGCATTAGATTTTTTGGATATTTTATACGAATATAATTTTGCACTATCTTCTTCCTGGCAACAGTGAGGCAGTGGAAACGTAATGCACGAGGAACTCACCCATCACACGCGAAGATCCCGTAGTGTTTTCCCGACGAGTGGTCCTGGCACACCTTGCAAGGAATGTCGTACAGAATGCGGCCTGCAACATAAACAGAGTTAACTGTTACTGATGACTGAATGTCACGGGCGAAAGATGAGAAGAAACGAAGAAGGGGTGAATATACTAACGTATATATGATGTTTTCAGCGAAGCTTGTTGACAGATTTCTGTAAAACATATCTCCATACAACTTACACTGTCTGGAAAGCAGTTTGGAACCAAATATTTTTCCAATACTACAGTATCATTTGCGTTCTAGAATTTTTTTACTCCTCTGAACACACATCAAACAGAAGTTGTCTCCATAGCTGTTACTAGTGCTAAGTCGCCTTTCGCAGGGGATGCTACGGGCATAAGCAGATGATCGCATCCCAGCTCATGAGCCGCTGCCGGGGAGGAGACGTGTAGAGGAAACAAGTCACGCCTCTTTCTCTCAGTGCGAGCAGTACACTAGACATCCACACTGCATATTAAATGTAAGGCATTTATGTTTACTCCAACATTAAAAAATCAGCCAAAACTTAAAGACGTCTGTTTAGTCAGTCTACTTCCACTTCTAGTGAAAAAAAGTAATCGGTAAAATCATTTGGCACTTCCTTCACTGATTGTCCAATTGTGTATGTTTGCGGTTCCAATGGTACATCTGTTTCAACTCATCTGTTTTTGCACCATTCTCATTTTCGACACATTTATTTTCGTACCGGTACAGAGGGCAGAAATGCTGCACAAGTTTCAGAAAAACTTAGAGCAACGAGCAATTTCGGCAACTAATTGCAGCAAGATGCAAGAAACTGTATCCACAAACTTCTGGAAGTCACATCTAGGAGTTTATGGAATTTGTGGATGTCGACTTGGTGGGGATGTTTCCACATCAAAGAAATTGCAGAAGTAGCTTCCATAGGCGACTTGCGGAAATTTATTAGCTAGTATTATTTAACAACAAAGAATGGATAACATTTTTAAAGACAAATTTTGTAAAACTAATGAAATGTGTATAAATGTAAATGTAACATATAATATTATAGAGCTAAGAAATTTTGGACCAAAAGCTGGCCACATGTAGCGCATTTGGGGCAGTCTTCAAGAGCTCCTCAACACTGCAGTTGCTTGGACATGGCTCACACTGCATAAGGCGGGCAATAGTCTCGTCCTCAACCGCACAGAATTGGTACATCTCATAATCTACATGTGTTCCTGTTACTTTTGGTTCTTGCTACTCCGGAACGTAATCTGTTCAAAGATCTCCCTAAGTCCGACTTCTCTGTGTCTCTCGAGGGTAACTGTTCCCTTGGTATAGACCAATCTCGGAGATGGACGTTCTTTTCTACTCAGGTTTGCTGCGGTGTATTAATGAGATTTTCTGATTTGTGATATAATACTGACGTGGACAATTCTGCAATGTGTGGCCACTGAAGAAGCCATCACAAGCCGAGATCGCCAAAGATAGCTAAAAAAAGCATTTTATTGGATGACTGGTTTCGACAAAGCTATGCTGTCATCGTAAGATCCGGTGATGACACCATAATTGGTCGAAAACGGTCATCCAATAAAATGCTTTTTTAGCGATTTTTAGCCATCTCGGCTTGTGAAGGCTTCTTCAGTTACCATTTCTGATGTGTGCCAGAAACTACTCGTCGAGTTAAGTGGGCGGCGAGCTGGTTGATATATAAGACGGACTTGGCCCGTAGATGTAAAAGATGTAGTTTTTTTCCTTCTTCGCTGCCATTTCGTATTTGATGCTAGGGGGAACGATACCTGATAGGCGGTATAACTCATCAGTCAGTGTCGGTCTCAAACAGCCTGCGATGATGTAGCATGATCCCATGAGTGGTATGTGCAGTATATAAACATGGCTGGAATTACACGTCACAAGACATGCGTACTTCGCAGCTGAGTACTGTGGTAGTTCGCCCCACGCAGTACCCGCTAATTCGCAGAAAAAATGGTTCAAACGGCTCTAAGCACTATGCGGTTCTAGGCACTTCAGTCCGGAACCGCATGACTGCTACGGTCGCAGGTTCGAATCCTGCCTCGGGCATGGATGTGTGTGATGTCCTTAGGTTAGTTAGGTTTAAGTAGTTCTCAGTTCTAGGGGACTGATGACCTCTGATGTTAAGTCCCATAGTGCTCAGAGCCATTTGAACCATTTTTTTCGAACCTGCGACCACAGCACCAGCACGGTTCCAGACTGAAACGCCTAGAACCGCTCGGTCACATCGGCTAATTCGCACACAATGTTGTTCCTAGCAGCTACTTTACACTTTGTGATCGTATGATATTTTCTGTAACTCAGAACTCTGTCAAATATGACACTCAATGCTTTAGCGGTATTCCCTTGCGCGCTAGTTGTTTCTTTGATACCTGTCAATCAGATAAAAAACACCTGTTTGTGGCTTCGAGGGGTTACGTTTGAGCTGGTTTTCCTTGTAGTAGGCAGCCAGCGCTTCTGGTTGTTTATTTTAAACGATGTCAAAGTTATTTGCTTGGGATATAATAGTACAGTCATCTACGGATATATAACTTAGGACCTTTTGGGACTCGCTGGTCACTCGTATATACTGAAACGCACTGGAGCCAGCACACTATCTTCCGCGTTTTCCAATAGTTCCTTCGACCTTAAAAACAGACAAAGCATCTTTCGTTTCGGGGGAGATCGGCAATCGTTTGCGTCATACAATGATCTTTACTACACTACTGGCCATTAAAATTGCTACACCACAAAGATGACGTGCTACAGAAGCGAAATTTAACCGACAGGAAGAAGATGCGGTGATATGCAAATGATTAGCTTATCAGAGCATTCACACAAGGTTGGCGCCGGTTGCGACACCTACGACGTGCTGACATGAGGAAAGTTTCCAACCGATTTCTCATACACAAACAGCAGTTGACCGGCGTTGCCTGGTGAAACGTTGTTGTGATGCCTCGTGTAAGGAGGAGAAATGTGTACCATCACGTTTCCGACTTTGATAAAGGTCGGATTGTAGCCTGTCGCAATTGCGGTTTATCGTATCGCGACATTGCTGCTCGCGTTGGCCGAGATCCAATGACTGTTAGCAGAACATGGAATCGGTGGGTTCAGGAGGGTAATACGGAACGCCGTGCTGGATCCCAACGGCCTCGTATCACTAGCAGTCGAGATGACAGGCAACCTTATCCGCATGCCTGTAACGGATCGTGCAGCCACGTCTCGGTCCCTGAGTCAACAGATGGGGACGTTTGCAAGACAACAACCATCTGCACGAACAGTTCGACGACGTTTGCAGCAGCATGCACTATCAGCTTGGAGCCCATAACTGCGGGTACCCTTGACGCTGCATCACAGACAGGAGCGCCTCCGATGGTGTACTCAACGACGAACCTGGGTACACGAATGGCAAAACGTCATTTTTTCGGATCAATCCAGGTTCTGTTTACAGCATCATGATGTTCGCATCCGTGTTTGGCGACATCGCGGTGAACGCACATTGGAAGCGTGTATTCGTCATCGCTATACTGTCTTATCACCCGGCCTGATGGTATGGGGTGCCATTGGTTACACGTCTCGGTCACCTCGTGTTCGCATTGGCGGCACTTTGAACAGTGGACGTTACATTTCAGGTGTGTTACGACCCGTGGCTCTACCCTTCATTCGATCCCTGAAAAACCCTACATTTCAGCAGGATAATGCACGACCGCATGTTGCAGTTCCTCTACGGGGCTTTCTGGATACAGAAAATGTTCGACTGCTGCCCTGGCCAGCACATTCTCTAGATCTCTCACCAATTGAAAACGTCTGGTCGATGGTGGCCGATGAACTGGCTCGTCACAATACGCCAGTCACTATTCTTGATGAACTGTGGTATCGTGTTGGAGCTGCATTGGCAGCTGTACCTGAACACGCCATCCAAGCTCTGTTTGACTCAATGTCCAGGCGTATCAAGGCCGTTATTACGGCCAGAGGTGGTTGTTCAGGGTACTGGTTTCTCAGGATCTATGCACCCAAATTGCGTGAAAATGTAATCACATGTCAGTTCTAGTATAATATATTTGTCCAACGAATACCCGTTTATCATCTGCATTTCTTCTTGGTGTAGCAATTTTGATGGCCAGTAGTGTAAGTCACATACTCTCCGTTATTGCAGCCTGTGGTTGGCTGTGCTGTAAACAGATGATAATTCTATGAACACAACCCCAATGATTCTTCTTGCCTGGAATCCATCCTCAATTTTTCAGTTTGAGAATCTGCGATGTGCACCATTTGTCTGCTCTGAAGTACGCTTTTGTGTAAATCAGGAGAGGTTTGCTATTGGACTCACGGCTTTGGGCCTTTGGGTAGCAGAGCGTCTGGCGAGGCCGTTGCAGGTGGCTGGGAGGGTCTTGAGGCTCCCCTGCCAGCCGAAGGGCGAGCAGCAACAAGTGGGCGCGGCCGGCCCGCGCTCCGTGTCTGGGTGGGCGTAACCGCCGCGACGAAATGGCGAGCGGCGCGCTGCCGCGAGGCGGTCCATTATGGCACTTCCTGCTGCCTGCCTGCTTGCGCTCAATGGGCTGCGAGAGGCGCGCGGCTACCGACAGCAAAGTCCTCGCTTCCGGGACGCAAGAGGGAAGCGGAAGGTGCCATTGTGGGCCGGAAGCTGCAGGTCCACCCAGGGAGCGCAGCGCCGTTTAAAGACTACTCGCTCGTCGCTCGGGGTCCGCGGCTCCACTTTCGTAGCCGCCGGTGGGACACGCAGCGGTCTGTGACAGCGCTCTCTTTCCGGTGCCAGCGGAAGCCGATCGGGATGCGGTAGCGGAAGACGTGCTACGAAAACATATCACGTTACACTGTACTGCGATAACATTTTGCGCGACGTAAACAACGCCCTGCGTGGCAGAGATGTTTCATGGCGGAAGGAAATCTTGTACCGAATCGTAGGCATGGTCTCTGCTCTGGATCAACCGACTTCCACTTATCTCTTCCGCAAAACAAAGATTTATAACTATGCTGATACCATTACAGATGTACGGAAGCCAGAGTTAGACAATTAAAAATAAATATGACAGTAAAGTATAAGCAGTGGAGACGATACTCTGGAGGAAAGAGAAGAGATGGAACTAAAATTAGAAATTTTGGGAATGAGCAAAATGTACACGCTGTTCGTTAATGAGGATGTAACTGAACACAGAGAAACAACATCGCAATTGAAAGAGAGACTATTTAGTGAAATTCTTGACAGTAAAATGTACAATTTCACGTCCGGAAATGTCATGTCAATTATGATTATCCGGGCTGTTATGCCGTGCTCGGTTGATGAATTTTGTCTCAATTCCCAACGTTTTGTCCCCGTCTGCGGGAGACATCTTCAAGGTGGTCTGTAGCTCGATGGACGGTCCAACACACCCGCTGGCTCGCTACTGACTAGACAGAAATTCTTGACGACATCTGGAAGGTAGGAGAGACATGTCCACGACGGATGTTATGTGCCTTTCTTTTTGGAGTCATCAGTTTCCTAATTGGTTCGATGCGGCCCCCCACGAATTCCTCTCCTGTGCCCGCCTGTTCATCTCAAGTACCACTTACACCACACGACCTGAATTATGTGTTGGACATACTCCACTCAGTCTTCCCCTACAGTTTCTGATCTCAGCAGCTGCCGCTAACACCAAGGTAGTTATTTACTCGTGTATGAACACGTGGCTTATCATCCTGCTGCCGGCCGGTATGGGCGGGCGGTTCTAGGCGCTTCAGTCTGGAACCCCGCGACCGCTACGGTCGCAGGTTCGAATCCTGCCTTAGGCATGGATGTGTGTGATGTCCTTAGGTTAGTTAGGTTTAAGCAGTTCTAAGTTCTAGGGGACTGATGACCTCAGAAGTTAAGTCCCATAGTGCTCAGAGCCATTTGAACCGTTTTTTTTATCATTCTGCTCCACCTTCTCGTCCGTGTTTTCCATACGTTCCTTTCTTCGCTGATACTGCGGAGATCCTCCTCTTTACTTGCCAGCCCACTTAGCTCCACATTTCAAACGTTCTCTTCTACTCCAGTTTTCCCACAGTCTGTGATTTACTAAAATACAATGCTGTGCTCCGAACTTACATTCTCAGAAATTTCTTCCTGAGATTAAGGCCGATATTTGGTACTAGCAAACTTCTCTTTGCTAGTAATGCCCTCTTTGGCTGTGCTAGTCTGCTTTTGATGTCCTTACTACGTCCATCGTGGTTTATTTTACTTCGAAGGTAGGAGCACATAACTTCGTCTCTTTCGAGCTAGCCAATTTTTATGTTCAGTTTCTCGCTATTCTCAATTCCGCTACTTCTCATTACTTTGATCTTTCTTCGATTCACTTTCATGACAATTTATTTCATACACCACGTCCAGTAATTTTTTTTTCATTTTCACTGAGTATAGCAATGTCACCAGCGAATTTTATTGTTGACATCTTTTCACCCTGAATTTTAATCCTACTCTTGAACCTTTCTTTTATTTCCGTCATTGATTCTTCGCTGTAGCACTGGGAGCGGCATACTACACCCCTGTCTTATACACTTTTTAATCCGAGCATTTCGTTCCCTCTTGGTTCTTTCCTTGCCTTTCCTTTACTCTCCCTGTAACTTATTCCTATTTTTCTCTGAATTTCGAACATGTTGCACCATGTTGACAAATCCTATGAACATGTCTTGCTTTTCTTAAGTCTCGCTTTCACTATCGCAACGACACTACAGTATCTCTTGGTACCCTTACCTTCCCTAACGCCAAACTGATCGTCATTTAATAGAGCCTTGTATGACCGACATAAAGTTTGTAAAAACGGATCAGATACTTAATCCCTCTTTGTACGACGACAAGCCGTCCAGAATTAGTGGCGACCCAGTTTAGAGTTAAAAGTCTGCCACTTTCTTAAATTCCGGCTTGCCTTGCTGCAATAACTTACACTGAATGAACGAATTAGTTTTTAAGATGTCAGTGTTTTTAATATTTATACGTCTTACACCACGAGTATTCACGACACTGGGCTGAAGTATTTGTTTCTGTCATCGCTCTATCACTAGTTCACAGTTGTACTATTAATATTTAATTTTTGCCGGCCGTTGTGGCCGAGCGGTTCTAGGCGCTTCAGTCTGGAACCGCGCTGCTGCTGCTGTCGCAGGTTCGAATCCTGCCTCGGGCATGGATGTGTGTGATGTCCTTAGGTTAGTTAGGTTTAAGTAGTTCTAAGTCTAGGGGTCTGATGACCTCAGATGTTAAGTCCCATACTGCTCAGTGCGATTTGAACCATTTGAATATTTGATTTAGTGACGAAATTCAACTTTGGCTGACTGACTACATCCTCTCGTGATGTGGAGCCCTGAACAGGTCAACGAACAAGCTGTCTCATATCTACAACAGTAGAGCGACGGGCCTCTAGGGAGCGGGTAAACACACGAACCTTACCTGACTGGACAGACATTCTGTGTAGCACTCAAATAAGACATATTCATCTAATTCAGGAATTTAGCAGACTCTCATAAAATGTTGCCCCAAGAGCAATAACCTCGACTACAAGGACAATCTGCTAGAATTATTTCAGTGTTTGGTGCAACTTATGTTTGTATAATATTAAATTAAAGAAATCTGAAATTAAAGAAATTGTGAAATTAAAGAAATTCCGCAACTTTCGAGTGTAGCAGATCTTAATCAGCGTAACTCCATGTCTTTGTATCGTGAACCACAGTTCTAAATATATTACACTTTCCTAAATCTACATGTGTAAAAATTAATAAACATCAGAACGAAAGCTTTTAGTACTGATCACTGTATTATTATACACAAACGTAGGCCTACTAACTGACCAAAGAACCGGTAGTGAAGTTATTGCTTTGGCAGAAAATTATAGAGGAGAAAATGAACAAGTGATAAAATTCTGTTTATAAATGTATACTGCAATATTCAACTTTTGGAAGTAGACACACTGTGTTTCAAACACATCTTTCCTGCTTGTACAGCCTTCAGATTATAGCCGTCTCTCTCACACATACCTGCTCGGAACAGCGCAGTGATGGGGGAAGCGCGATTGCGCTATGGAGCACGAATCTTGGCTAAGTCTGGTTTAAAGTGAGTCATTCCACTGTACCGTCGATTTTGTAGCGGACCTTTCAGTTAAATGTATCATACTAAATCTGGTTAGAGTCCAGGCAGGAAAACTTCGAAAAATAAAGCAAATACGTCGGTACCTTTTCATCAGTACGTACTAAATAGTGGCTAAGTTGAGTCACATGTGAAACTGAGTGAAAGGCAGTGACGCAATGGGCTGGAGAGCTGTGGCCGTGTGGCTCCACCACGCCCCTTCCCGCCCCCGCCACGCTTCGCCGCCCACGCGCTCATGGTCCAGCTACAGGGGCACCCCCTGAGCTGGGAGCTCACGGACGCCGGGGTGGCCGGCCACACATGTCGGCGCCGCACATCCTGTGGGAACCCACCGGCGCCCGTGGGAATGCCGCGCATCTGTCGCGTGGCACGGCGTCGGTACGCCCGCACACCACATCCGCCCGCCGCCGAGATAACACCGCCACTGCTGCCGCTGTTTGTTACTGCTGGCCCACCTCCGCCTCGTTAATCAGTCCGCCGCGCTACCCCTGCTATTGTTCTCTAATGAACGCCCTGAGCTGCCGCCTACGCAGCGTCACGCTGATGCGTGTCGATTGCGTGATATTGGTTAAAGTGGGGTAAGCGACAGAAAACTTTTTTCCGGAGCACTGGGTATCTCGACACGTCATAGCTGATTGTCTGTGGATGAGAATGCTTGTTTTGGTCCTTCCTCTCTCTGAGAGTACAGTGTTCCGTCGAGCGCATTAAATACAGGGGTTATTTTCATGATGGGGCGTTCAAATGGCTCTGAGCACTATGGGACTTAACAGCTGAGGTCGTCAGTCCCCTAAACTTAGAACTACTTAAACCTAACTAACCTAAGGACATCACACACATCCATGCCCGAGGCAGGATTTGAACCTGCGATCGTAGCAGCCACGTGGTTCCGTACTGAAGCGCCTACAACAGCTCGGCCACCGTGGGCGGCTCATGACGGGACGCTCTGCTATTATTATATCACTTTCATTTCTACCTCTTTGATACCTCGATGAATATTTGACTAATAGAACGCTGCACTGCACGGCGAACGTTCTGCAGAAGTGAAAGTAACATCGGGTTAGTCCCAAGGAATATTAATAGGACCTGTAATGTTCTCAACTGTGTAATGCGGAATTGACCACTAACTGTAACGACAGACGGACCCACCAGTATATTGTCAGTAGAGAAGCGGATCCGTTAGGACAGCTCAGTCACTTCCAACATGGACTAGTCATTGGATGTCATCTGAGTAACAAATCCAGCTGAGACATTTAGAAACCTCTGAAGCTGGCCAATTCGACTGTTCGTGATGTGACTGTGAAGTCGAGGCGTGAAGGAACAGCTACAGCTGAACCAAGACCAGACAGAACTTATCCTCTGACGGACAGGGACCGTCCAGCATTGCAGCGGGTCGTTGCTACGCTGCCAGCAGTCTAGCTAGCGCAATGCCTCAGGGGAGGGAGATATAAAAATGATCGAACAGTTGCTTATAAGCCACGTATTTCTGTAGTCAGTGCTAAGCGACGACCCTGGACATTGGACAACTGGAAACAGGTGATGTGGAGTGGCGAATCATGATATACCACGTCGCAATCCGATGGATGCGTTTAGGGTTGGCGAATGTCTCGAGACAGTTGCGTGCCATCATGTATAGTGTCTGCATGTAGATCGATACTCCGGAAGCCACCGTAAAGTGCGTGGTGGAGTGTCAACAGTGAAGTACGGAGGAGATCGTCTTTTTCTTTCGGGAGGGGGAGCGTGTTCTTCGTGGTTAGGGTGTGGTCCTGTTTTTGTGGCTAAGAAAACACTACATACGAAAACCTATGAATACATTTTACGGGCCGGCCGTTGTGGCCGAGCGGTTCTAGGCGCTGCAGTCTGGAACCGCGCTACTGCTACGGTCGCAGGTTCGAATCCTGCCTCGGGCATGGGTGTGTGTGATGTCCTTAGGTTAGTCAGGTTTAAGTAGTTCTAAGTCTAGGGGACTGATGACCTCAGATGTTAAGTCCTATAGTGCTCAGAGCCATTTGAACCGCGCGATCCGTGACAAGACGCCCCAGACTGAACGGCTGCCCCGCGCGGCTCAAGAATGAAGATTTATGATGCTAACAACGTTTGTTTTATTTAAAAAGCTGTAAGAGTTTTTACATAAAAAATCCGAGGCATTACTTTTCAGTACGCCTTCGTAGATTGGTTTGGAGTCGAAAGATATCACAGATAGCTAAGTCGTTATTCGATTAAAATGCAATTGGATGAAGTATACTTCGCCCGCATCTTTACAGTTCCAAAGACGGACAACCACCATTCCGTTTTTACTCTTTTGTCACCGCTATCCAACACGCATCTTCCTCATACCCGAAGACAAACGACTCTGCTAAGAGACTGGTAGAAATGTCGCAGTAAGCCACAGCTGGCGTTGCATCAGGACTGCCTTCGCCAGATAAAACCAGATTTAAATCCAGGTACCCTTCATGGAAACGTGGTGACAAACTCATCAAATGATGTTATCGAGACTGATTAGACCTGGGATGAAGACGGACGTCTGCAAATCCCGATTACCTAAATTTAATTCAAGCAGACATCGGCCAGGCTTTAATTTACCAAGAAACGAATGGGTACCATTAAACAGAACTAGGACAAATCGTGGAAGACGTAGATCATGGCCTCATCAGTGGCGAAAAACTGAAAACTTGTTCTGGTACTGTGACAAATGTGCCACAGACCATCCAGAACGTGGCCACGGAGTGTCCAGGGAGGATATTGGGGAAGTTAGCGAGATGTAGAAAGAGCCACCAGTGCCGTAGCGAATTAGCTGAAAACACTGGGGCTTGCATTTTAACTTACCGATACGTTAGCTACAATGTAATCTGTAAATACTGTGTGTACATTTTTGTAAAATATTCATATTTACAATACACTCTTTTGTACAGTTGGCGCCAGTATGATAGAAAAATTTTGCATATACCTCTAAATACCACAAGAGCTATACAGCATTGGTGGCCTCTTCTGTACAAATTTTGTTCTATATCCTACTACGCTCCGCACAAGAAAACAATACAGAATCGGCGGTAAGCATTGCTTTCTGGCGGATGACATAAAAAATTTCCGCTTGCCGTGACCAGGATTCGAACCTGGGTTCTTGCGGCCACAACGCAATGTCCTAACCACTAGACTATCACGGCTGGTGTCAGGAATCGCGGCAGAACGCCAACAAGTGTTCCGCCCGGTCAGAGCTGCTGAGTCACGACGCGCTATCGCTGCCGTAATCGCCGCGGCACGGCCTTTCGCCGTGGCAACGCCCGGAGTCCGGTGTCGCGTGGAGTAGCGGGCGGCGGCATAACACGAGCACGCGGCGCGCTCTCAGGAAAACCCCGTCCCCGCCGCAGCACAAAGGATAATGGGTTCGAAGGGTAAACATCTATACCCAGACTGTGGCAGTATAAAGGGAAGGGTGGGAGGCGGACAGCATTTCAGACAAGGCAGGCCGTGGAACATGGTTTGTGTCTTTGATGCCAATGTTCGTCCCGTTTTCAGTTCACGGAAACGCTCTGTTGTAGCGGTGTCAATGTCTCGTCGCCAATAAATTGACCAATGTGAACAAGATGACGGAAGGACTCCGTATCTGCCGCACAAGAAAGACTCCCCAGCGTTCGTACTGTGGCATCATAAAACAAAAATGGATAAGCGCAATCGGTTTTGGATTATAGCTACAATGTGTCATACCAGCCCAACTATATTGCTTCCTAACGGCATCGTCACTTGTAACACGAAACTGGCACACAGATTTTTCCGAAAAAATAGAAAAATTAAATGGAGCAATTTCTGTTTTATACACACTAGAAAAGGAAACATTGCCCGTTGCAGACTGTGAAAGCTATCGTTTATTTGTTGCACTATTGGCCAGTTTCGACTGTGAAGTCATTTTCAAGCACAGCTGCCCAATAATGCAACAAATAAATCAATTTTACAGCCTACAACGAATAACTTTTTTACGAAATACATCGAAGCTGTGGGACCGCACGTTATATAAACTGGTTACAACATAGCACTGTTAAGAACTCCTATTGAGCAAATAATATCTCAAATTTATTGCGTCTAAGGAATTTCTCTACACATCTGCGGGCTTTCGTTACTTCGCGAGTCTCTTTGCTCATGAAATAACACTGCCTTTTTGTGATGCCTAGCCGGCCGCTGTGACCGAGCGGTTCAGCCCGGAACCACGCTGCTGCTACGGTTGCAGGTTCGAATCCTGCCTCGGGCATGGATGTGTGTGATGTCCTTAGGTTAGTTAGGTTTAAGTTGTTCAAAGTTCTAGGGGACTGATGACCTCAGAAGTTAAGTCCCATAGTGCTCAGAGCCATTTGAATCATTTTTTGTCATTAAGCTATTACAGGGATCACACCAAGTACAGACACCAGGAAATCGGGTATTTTTCTCTGGCTTCAAAATAAAAATATTTCGTTCAGTATAAACTAGACTCGTGCCGAAGTCCTGTAGCTCGATAGTTTTTTACAACAGTTTTTTCTACCAGTAAGTCTTTTTTCCGCAGAATAATCACACTTAACGACAGTCAAACACGGCCCAGTCTAGGGGACTGATGACCTCAAATGTTAACTCTCATAGTGCTTAGAGCCATTTGAACCATTTGTGATGCATATGTGAACATTCACCTGGCCTAAGTAGAACCAGTCTGCTAAGGGAATCACTGACCTAACGAGCGCACCTGTGTGGTGCACAAGCTGCTCTATCACGATGTGTTTCTCAAGTGTTTTCGAGCTTGATGAGTACCATACTAGGGTGCCATTCTTTGAATGCAGAACGTCCGCACTGGAGCTACTTTCACCCGTTGTAAAAACAGCTCAAAAAGTATCCGGAGCAAAAATGGCTCAAATGGCTCTGAGCACTATGGGACTTAACATCTATGGTCATCAGTCCCCTAGAACTTAGAACTACTTAAACCTAACTAACCTAAGGACATCACACAACACCCAGTCATCACGAGGCAGAGAAAATCCCTGACCCCGCCGGGAATCGAACCCGGGCGTAGGAAGCAAGAACGGTACCGCACGACCACGAGCTGCGGACTATCCGGAGCACTTTTTCAGACATTTCTATAAGTCGCAGCATTACCGAGCGAGAAATAGTTCAACTTATAAAGATTCGGGCCAGTACTAGTAATGAAATTTCTGCGGTAGAGCAGTAGGCAGAGATAACACTTCGTCAGGTTTTCCGCACGTCTCCCCTGTGTACTAGAGCTCGCATGCAGATTTTCGCCTTGATATTTTGCCGATTATAAATGGTAATTCGTGAAAGAAAATTTCTGAAACTTATCCAGTAGTGATCTGTATGACATTGGTACTAGCTGTTTGCGTAATAACGTTGAAACAGGTGCCTGCTGAAAATTGCCGCTTGTAGCTACCTGTCTTGAAATTATTTCCTAAGCCCACAACTTAACATTAGTGGCTGCGTATGGCGATTTTCTTGATACGATACTGAAAAAATGGAGTGACTGTAAGAAGTAGACTATTTACAAAACACGCGTGTTACGCACCCTGTTGTTCAAAAAGGTGGATACCGCACGAAAATATCAGCGGACATTGAACGTTTACAAAGAAGGGTCGCACGAAGAGTCACAGCTTCGTTTGATCCACGGTCAAAATGGTTCAAATGGCTCTGAGCACTATGGGACTTAACTTCTGAGGTCATCAGTCCCCTAGAACTTAGAACTACTTAAACCTAACTAACCTAAGGACATCACACACATCCATGCCCGAGGCAGGATTCGAACCTGCGACCGTAGCGGTCGCGCGGTTCCAGACTGTAGCGCCTAGAACCGCTCGGTCACTTCGGCCGGCGATCCATGGTCAACGGCAGAGCATCACGAAAACGCAGAAAAACGTCAACTGGCAGACGTGTGAAGACAGACGCTAACCATCTCGCGCTCCATACTCAAATGTAACGGGAGAAACCCTAGCACGTTGTGCAATGGGAAGAACCTTCTGCCATAAAAGTTACCGTAGTTTGCAGTGTATGGATGTAGATGTAGGTGTACGGCGTTCAAGAAATCGCGCAAACGAGGAGCAGCCCTTTAAAAAATAGCGCCGATTTAGCGACCTTAAAGCAGGCAACTGCAGCTAAAGTTTCAGGACGCACGGCGCTGCTCCAAACACAAAGCAACTTCATATCCTCGCCTGACGAGGGTCGTAGCGAGCAGTAACTCTGCAGGCTAAATGCTCCGGGTAAAGACCCAGTAGGTCATGCCGGTTACGTACTAGCAGCGAGGCTGCAGCATAAACGAGCCCTAAGTTATCGAAACCCGGTACCACTTTATTCTACGGCTGTTAAACAAGTTGTAGAGTGCTAGTCGGGGGGTTGGGTGGGGTGGGAGTGGCTATCGCCGCGGAAGCGCCAGACGGGCACGGGTCACGGACCAGCGGATGGATACACGGGGAGTCTGCGAACATCGCACCAGCCACGGCCATATGGCGCGCTCCGGTCCACCCGCATATGCCACCGCGGGCCCAGAATTCCCACGCACAGCATATGGTACAGCTATAGGGCCTTACAGGTGCGGCGGAAGCTCACACCGGCGGATTATTCGCGGTGCCTTACCGTCTGGCGTTCTCCGAGCATCCGGCCCTCTGGCGAAGGGCTCGCTACAGCGCATTCTTTATAAGCTATCACGCGCGACGGGCTACAATTAGCGCGACTCTACCCGGTTGGACGATTATTCGTAAACGCGGCACTAAAGGTACACGTATTTTATTCTAATATTTTTTTAAAAGTTTTTATCTCAGTCTACTGCCGTATTCGTCTTCACAATGATTACCAGAACGTCCTCAGACCTGTCAAAAAAAAAAAAAAATGAGAATTTGATCTAACATTGTTAATATGAAACAAAAATATTATAAATACAGGGTGATTCACCTACCCCTGGCTATGGGTTTTACGAAACACACGACGCCTTCGCATACCTCACACGTAATTTTCATATTCTCTCACTCGCTACGCTTAAATTATTAGTCCTACAGAAGAAAATGAATGGGAACTTTTTGTGAGAATTAAACCTTCCACTGGGATACGTTTTCGCTATAGGACGTAATTTTCGAATTAGTTAAGGATAACGAATGGACAGTGTCTTGAAAGGAGGATGTAAGATGAAAGTCAACAAAAGCAAAACGACGAGAATGTAGTGTAGTCGAGTTAACTCGGGTGATGCTGAGGGAATTAGATTAGGAAATGAGACACTTAAAGTAGTAAATGAGTTTTGCTATTTGGGGAGCAAAATAACTGATGATGGTCGAAGTAGAGAGGATATAAAATGTAGACTGGCAATGGCAAGGAAAGCGTTTCTGAAGAAGAGAAATTTGTTAACATCGAGTATAGATTTAAGTGTCAGGAAGTCGTTTCTGAAAGTATTTGTATGGAGTGTAGCCATGTATGGAAGTGAAACATGGACGATAAATAGTTTGGACAAGAAGAGAATAGAAGCTTTTGAAATGTGGTGCTACAGAAGAATGATGAAGATTAGATGGGTAGGTCACATAACTAATGAGGAGGTATTGAATAGAATTGGGGAGAAGAAAAGTTTGTGGCACAACTTGACAGGAAGAAGGGACCGGTTGGTAGGACATGTTCTGAGGCATCAAGGGATCACAAATTCAGTATTGGAGGGCAGTGTGGAGGGTAAAAATCGTAGAGGGAGACCAAGAGATGAATACACCAAGCAAATTCAGAAGGATGTAGGCTGCAGTACGTACTGGGAGATGAAGCAGCTTGCACAGGATAGAGTAACATGGAGAGCTGCATCAAACCCGTCTCTGGACTGAAGAACACAACAGCAACAACAACGTACAAAAGTGAGCTTCAAATGCTTTCATCTTGAATAACTCGAAAACCGTGGCCTCCAGCAAAACGTATCGCAATACAAAATTTAAGTCCATTAAATTTCTTACGAGAAGGTCCTGTCCGTTTTTTCCTGCAGGAGTAATAGCTTTCGCGTAGCGAGCGAGAGAATATGAAAATCTCGCACGTGGTTTTTGAAGGTGTTGCGGGTTCCATAAAGCCCAAGCGTAGTGGCAACCGGATCGTCCTGTATAGTATACGATACCCACTGTAGGTGCACAGCAGCCCACCCGTTTTATACACTGTGCGCAGCTTGAACAAATCCTTAATGTACATAAATTACAATGTCAGTAATTACAAAGGTCCCTAAACACGTACTAATTTTTCGGCTGACCGACCAACCTAGACACGTCCCTCCCGACTGCATTCAGTAATTACAGCGTCACCTTGTCGAGTCACAAAGTTAATGTTCTACGAGATCCCGCTTGGTTTTACACAGAAACAAAGATGGGGATTTGGCTTGGCTGTTTTAGAGGTAACTGAAAGATAATGCCGAAAGAAAGCTCTGAGCAAAGAAAAGGTAATGCAAGGAAATGGTTCAAATGGCTCTGAGCACTATGGGACTTAACTACTTAAACCTAACTAACCTAAGGACATCACACACATCGATGCCCGAGGCAGGTTCGAACCTGCGACCGTAGCGGTCATGCGGTTCCAGGCTGTAGCGCTTAGAACCGCTCATCCATCACGCCTGGCTCCAAGGAAATAAATTTGGTAAATTTATGTTACTCAAGCGATTGGCAGCTGATGATTTTCCAATTTTTACTATTTACCTAAGAACTGATGAATTATTTATTTCGGAGCTGCTGAACATCATCAAACCATTCTTAACGAAAATGAATATAGTCTTGAGAGAGGTTGTAAGCCGCGAGGAAAGGCTGTTACTTACATTATGATTTCTAAAAACTGAGGTAATTTAGGTGGACCTCACATTCAGTGCTATTGTACCCCACAGCTATTAACTAAAATGAATACTGAAACCTGCAACGTGATTTATAGCTGACTAAAGAAATACATCATGGTAAACCAAATTAAATAAAACAAACGACGTCAATGCAAACGCTATTAATTTATTTATGTACGTAACATAGAAGAGGTCCTGTAAGTTTAAGAAACTCATTTAAAATTCGAAGAAGAAAGGCTAGACATGGTGGTGATGCACATCATCCAATAGATACCATAGACACCTAAAAAATGAAGCATTTAGTGACCGTTGGAACCATAAATAAGTCACCCACTTTGCTCTCCATAAGCAAACCTATAACCATAGGCTGGACTTTCTTAAGGCTTGTAAGAATGAAGCAAGTGTATTTTATCAGTTAACGTCCATTTAATTTCAGTTTTTCTGTTTTTAGATTTCATTTTCGGTAAGTATTGGAAATAAACTCTGAAAACAGATCTACAGAAGAGCAGAGGATTTTTATTCGGTCTATGTGCCACATGGATCTATTACGGATTCGTAAAACAATAAAAAAAGTGCTTCATTTCTTGCATCTACTCGTATATTGCTCTACCCCTCGCACCACGTGCCACAAACATCCGTAGTCTTTATATTTCTCCGGAGTCCGTCCCTGGTAGTTGAGTGGTCAGCGGCCGGCCGGAGTGACTGAGCGGATCTAGGTGCTACAGTCTGGAACCGCGCGACCGCTGCGGTCGCAGGTTCGAATCCTGCCTCGAGCATGGATGTGTGTGCTGTCCTTAGGTTAGTTAGATTTAAGTAGTTCTAAGTTCTAGGGGACTGATGACCTCCGCAGTTAAGTCCCATGCTCAGAGCCATTTGAACCATTTTTTTAGTGGCCAGCGTGACGGGTTCGATTCTCGGATGGGTCGGAGATTTTCTCCGCTCAGGGACTGGGTGTTGTGTTGTCCTAATCATCATCATTTCATCTCCGTCCAAACGCGAGTCATCGACGCGGCGTCAAGTCGAAAGACTTGCACCAGGCGAACGGTCTACGCGACTGGAGGTCCTAGCCACACGGCATTTCCATTTCTCCAGAAACTATGTCCTTAAAGATTCGCCCGTCTCGCACTCTGTCATGTGTATTTAGAACTGCATTTAATCCTGTGAGCAGTGAGAAAAGACGAACATTTGTCAGGCGGTTGGCGTTTGTTTATACTTAGTTCACCGAGTCACCGAATTAATGTTCTACGAGATCGTGCATGGTTTTCCACAGAACCAAACATTAGGATTTGCCTTGGCTGTTTTAGAGGTAATAAGTTCTTGGCCTCGTGGGTGGGGTGGGGTCGGTTGTTGAATTGTCCTACCCGCCCGACGTACCGACAAGGAACGATCGCCGTTCGGTCGGTCAAAAGGGCTGAACTCGTCCAGTTTGTCGGTCGGTCGGTACGTTTGTAGAGCCCTTAAAGTGGAGAAGATAAGTTTGATAGGACGTGTCGCACTCTACACGTAGAACAGCAAAATGATAAAGTCATTGTGTTGAAACAAAACAGTTACGAAGTTAAACTAAAATTCTGGCCAGTGTCTGCACCTGCTATCCAACGGAAGGGATTCCCGCAGTTCGCATCTCTTCAGACGTGCACACCGGGTGGTTCTTTTTGAGAGTATTCCAAGAGAGGGTGTTATTTTCCGTTGCTCGGGAACACACCAGGTACAGCGTGCAGTTCGCTTCCGCTTCTGGGGTGGTCTCGTCGGCCGGCGCAAACGTTGTAGTGACCAACACCTTCAGCGCGTATGCTGCGGTATGTGCCTCTGGAAGTGTCTTTGGAATGTTCGAACAAGCTATGCATCTATTAATTGTTTTGTTTTTTGAGCAGTTTGTCTGTTTCAAGTGATGTGCGAAAATTGCAAGTGCCTCCAGTACATTAAGGAAACGACTCAGTGGGCCTGTATGCGTTACTTCCAAGTGCTGTGTCTTGCGTTTCGTATGATGTGTACATGTGCGTGTGCATCGAACGCTGTTTTGATATTTATACCTGTGAGTTCCTTGAGTGAAATATGGAAACTGCGTCTAGTCTGCCCTATGTATAACTTATCATACCTTGCGCATTTTTCTTTATACAAACTTACTCCTGATCTAAATTTCCTTGCATAGTCGTCGACCTTACCTCGTATTTATTCCCTCTTTGCTCGACGACTGGCAAATTGTATGTAGGCACCGCTGTGTTTTAGTTAAACTAAAATTCTGGCCAGTGTCTGCACATGATATCCAACGGAAGGGATTCCCGCAGTTCGCATCTCTTCAGTCGTGCACACCGGGTGGTTCTTTTTGAGAGTATTTCAAGAGAGGGTATTATTTTCCGTTGCAGTTGTTGTAAGAAGGCTGGCTTTTAAATTCTTACAAAGAAAAGACAAAATTTATACAAAGGCTCTAAAATAATTTAGGTGATAGGGCCTACTCTTTCGCATATTCATCAACAAGACCTAAATGTAATTTGAATCGACAGCGACTTAGTAAATAAATGTCAGATTTGATTTAAACTGCAGGGATGTTAGAAGGTTCGATTTTCTGTTTCTTTTCCAATGAACTGGTATACGGTTAGATAACCGACTTTTCTGAAAAGCCAACCAAATTTATTAACGCAGTTGTAAGAAGGCTGGCTTTTAAATTCTTACAAAGAAAAGAAAATTTTTTCGGCAAAGTAGACTTACGGTGTCCGCGACTCTTCCATTCAGTTCCACTGTTGCCAATTCGTTAACTTTTCTCGTAGCCTGTCGGATGATAGTATACGTTAGCCAATGAGAATAGCTGAATATGATTTCTTTTGGTGGAAGGTACGAAGTTATTACTTTTCTTTACAATATGCAAGCTGTTTCCAAAGTTTCTTTTTTGTTCCTCTTTCTTCCTTCTGTTTATATCAGTTTATTGATTTCCACAGTCATGTTTTTTCCGAATATGTAACGATCGATACCCGAGGTTGTGCCTAGGGTGGGACCTAATACCACAGCTGAAATTATTGCGTGTGAGACAAAATAGCAGCCAACTCCTTTTACGATAGGCAGTAATTTACGGAGCAATGTGATGGTATACTAAAGTTCATCTTATGACTTGACATTTCATCACCGATCACGCGAACCATTACTAACTGCAGCACCCAACGGAGAAGACGCGGGTACTGCAAGTGCTTTTGTACCGTAAAAGTTGGTTTTGACAGTTTTCTACCGCGTGATAACCTAGGAGCGACGACATCTAAATACAGGCGTATGATATGTGCACAGCTTCAAGTAGTGCTAGAACACGCAGTCTGAAAATGTAATTTCCCTCGTTATCAGACAACATACGTAGTTACTTGTACGTGATATAATCGTCGTATTAAATTTTTCTTCGACACTGTACTATTTATTTGGGTTCAACCCCCAAAAGCATTTATGCGTGCGGCATAATAAAAATCTGTTAACGGCCAATCAACATTCCCGCATTTGTTTAAATGATAAGTTTGTTTTACCTCCCGGCAACAGTAGGCTTCACCGTGAAACTATCTTTCAAACAAATCACTTCAAGAAATATTTTTTTCTGACGCATCGAGTTTGGTGTAGTGGTTATGACACTGAGTTAAAAATGGGGAGGAGTGGACTTTACGTCTGCTCCGAGTCTGATATAGGTTTTCAGTGGTTTCCTTGAATGTGAAGAAATATTTTCATCAAGTGTCAAGATATACTGGTCGACTCCTTGACGTAATCTTGTCCAGTCTGAACTAATGCTGAGTCTCAAATGAGCACAATTTTGATGGGGCCTAGATAGGGTAACCCCGTATTCGAGGTTTTCTTTCCTCTAGGGTTGTCCCTAATTATTACCTACTTATCCTGGTGTAAAAATCATTGCGACATTATTTCTTCTGATAATATGCCGAGAATGTATCTCCCAGATTTTTATCTCTGTTGCCCATAAATACGACTATTATTTTCAAAATTGTTTTCTACAGTCAGAACGCCTTTTTAGATTTAACGACAGTAACCATTAACAGTGTCTGCTCAGAGCAGCTCAGTGGATGGTCTGTCACTAGACACGAGTGATTCTAGATAGTTTGATCTCACCGCAGTTTTGGCGTTGCAAGATTCCGTTACCTGTGAAGCTGAGCGTAATATTCTATCTGTTTCATTTGACTGACTACAGTAAGCTAAGGCCGTCCATCCGTCTAAGATGGCTGAACATCTGGCTTTAAAACGAAAGCAATGGTAACGTCTCGACAACTCCAACATCGGTGTGGTTCTGTATTAGTAGTCTCCTCCGTATCTTCCGAAAGAATGTAGCAAAAATACAAGTGCACGAAGTAACGTAAACTGTGCTGAGTTTGGTAACATTTCAAATATGCCAGCTTAACCTACATGAAAAATTCTTTGAGACTGTGATAATCTAAGGATTTTGCTGCACAGCTAAAGGAAAGGAAATTTGCTGCCCATTTCCGAGAG
The DNA here is from genome assembly GCF_023864345.2 of Schistocerca serialis cubense. Lineage (NCBI taxonomy): Eukaryota > Metazoa > Arthropoda > Insecta > Orthoptera > Acrididae > Schistocerca > Schistocerca serialis. The sequence continues at coordinate 216,341,195 of NC_064639.1, read as the reverse complement.
CCTTAATACCTATTTCTTCGTAATTGTAGCCCAAGAAAGCTGCTGACTTTTTTTCCTGTACCTTTGGTTCGTGTCACGTAGAGAGAACGAGACGCTTTAACCTTAAATGCGTTCAGACCATCGTCTTGCGAGATCTGTACATACTAAGGAAATTCAGAAGCTCAGTCACTGGACCAGTAGAGAAACTAGAGGAGGAAAACTGTTTTTTATCAGCATAGAGAAATTACTAAAGTTGCACCAGCTCTGTCGGCTAAGACAGCGGAAAATGAGTCAGTAGCGGTTTTGTTCGCGGTGACGTCAGACAGGAGCTGAAGTAATTTAGGAAAACTATGGGACGCCTGTGGGGAATTGAACCCCGGCCACTCCCAAGATGAGACTAGCCCTTAAATTCCGTACCATATTGCCCAGCAGAGAGAAACTGAACTCTAATTAAATATTATGATGTATCGTTCGCCAGAGAAACTTTTCGTTTCCGGCCACACCACCTCAATGCAGCTCACTTACTCTACGTATTTCGTTGTCAGAGATTCGTCTTTTTATTGGTTTTATGTAGGTGTATATGTTCGGCCAGTTGAAGAAAGTGTGGTGTACAGATAGAGAGGAGTGCCATGTTACAGCTTTTGCGGACGGAATTTTTTCCTTGAAGGACGTCGATTAAAATTTTTTCAATGTCTTGCTGTCAGCTTAAATGGTAAAATTTGTTTTTAAAACACACAACTGAAATTTCCGCTATCATCTTCAAATGGAACACTGAGAAGATTACTTGCTTTAGCACACAGAAGAACTTTAAAATACTAGCCGTGTGATAATGACAAATAGGCCTACATGTCTAATATTATTAAATTTTGACATGTGCTACAGCACAAAAATGGATGGAGATCGAAATAGCAACTGCGGATATTAAAAATAAATAATTTTCATGCTAAGGTTGACAATATCTTTTAAAAAGTTTTACAAAATAAACCACGACAAAGAGGTGTCACAAGTCACTTTTATTGATGTGGACATCACAATTTTTTCAAGAGTTCGAACATCAACTCTCCATGTTACGCACGAAACCAATATAAAAATAAATTTCTGAGATAGACATAGATAAAATTCATGGATTTATGTGCCAGCGAACACATAATTTTGATAGGCGAAGAACCACGACTTCCTTGATTAAAGATTAGTAATTTCCGTTAGTCGTAATGGCCCCGGTTAGGCCTAAGGCAAAATGTTGGGATTGAAAGTTAATATTTGGAAGCTGACATGCCTGTCAAGCAAAGATACTAATATACCTTAATGAGTAATTTATCTAACAATGTTATACTGAGCATTGGGAAATGTGGAATGCTCAGTGAACCTGATAATACCAGCGGAGTAAGAGTGAAGAATAACTCCTTGTTCTTCTGACCGATGCCACAATTCGAATGAAACGTTCCCATGCGAACTTCACAAACATGGAACACACCCACCTCATCTTCAAGAGCTCTAAAAAGTATTCATCAAGACAACCTTCTCTCTTTTGTATATTAAGTAGCTATGTAGAGTAATAATAAGAAGTTAATTTTTATCTACGTATGGATTCAATTTCACTGTTCTGGATAGCTGGTCTGAAAACATAGAAGCTGTTAGCACAATTTCTTATCCAAGGTTACTGAATTCATTAACGATCAGTGTTGTCTACTTGTACAGATATTAGATAAAATTTAGCTCTGAGTGCATCATGCAGAAAAGTAGCAGCTGATGTCAGAGAACCAGTACCTCAAGTTTACAACGCAAAGGTTTATGGGGAACATAAATCAGTATTAATGGAATACAGGTGAATGCATAACGCAGAACATTTTAAAAGAACTGTTTCTTGTGTAAGGTGATGCAGAAACTGAAAAATGCAAGTGCGTATTGCTATTTCGTTTGTTTATAAATAACTTATCAGGTACCAGCCACAATTTTATTCCCATTTTACAGGACGCGTTTCGTGAAATGATTCCCATTTTCAAGTGTGCATTTCTCGAAACGAGTTGTGTAAAATATAAATAAAAGAAAATCGTGACTGGTTGCAAAAAATTGTATGTAAACAAACCCACCTATCTTCACAGTTGCAGGTTTTCAAACAGACCATTTATGATGGAGAAAATCATCGAATTATTATTATTATTATTATTATTATCATCTGCTACTAGTTTCTTAAAGGGATATTACGCAATTGTGCAGCAAACCTTGCCAATTAGGTGCATAAACTCATGAGAGAATAAAATACTCGTTCGAGACACACGTTTACAGACCGAGTGTGTGTTTTATTTTAATTAACAATTACGGGATTAGTCCCAGAGACAGACTCATCTCTGAATTCCTGTGTCGATTCTGATAACGTGTTTTGACTGTAGGACTAGTCTCATACACAACTTAATCCCGACTGAATTCTCCTTTGGTCTCTCTGAGAACGTGTGTGGTAACTGATGATCGTCAATAAGGTAAAAATGTGAAGATAAACAACGAATAAAATAGTAATTGTATCAGTCTGAATTCGATGTCGGCTCCGCAGCTAGTCGCTGGAAGTTGTGCCTGTTTTTCGAACCAAAAGGCGTCAAATTGAATCTTGCAAAAATGTTGTGAAATCTTTGTATCAGGCCCATTACAAAAGCTCTCTCAAACGCTATGAATAGCAACGGGTGACAACATAAGGTTTTTCTGAAAATTGTAGAAACTTTTATGAGTGTTTAACTGCCCAACAGTGTCACAATCAGAAATTATCATACCCCCAATGTGAGAATAATTGGAAAATAAATCTGAATCGTGGTTTCAGAGTGTTTAGAAGATACACGCGAAGTGTACATCTGCATGAGTCTCCAAAAACCGTGTTTTTAGACGTCGGCTATTGATCCAAAGCACAGCTACAATGAGTCTTGTTTGAGGCACAACAGTCGTTTCTGGATCCCGTATAGCTTTGATTGTTTGACGTTGGAGAAATTAAGCAGGTTATTGAGGCCGTGGAATGTGAGGTGAGCGAAAAGGATGTAGCGAAAAGTTTCAGGGTTCTGTCAACAGTGATCAACGTAGTAGAAAATCCTGAAGCGTAAAGGGAAGGTTGCTGAAAATGTCGGGTATTCAGGGAACAAGCGTACCTGGGAGGTGAGGTTCGGTGTCTTGCAGAATGCTTACTGAAATGTCAAATGTCAAAAATAAACACTTCTGACCAAAGTAACCGGACACCAACACGTAATGCGGAATTGACCATGATAAGCGGACCCGCCAGCATAAAAGGAGGCGGTGAGTATATGCGTTGTCAGCACAGAGGCAGTAACTGCGGAATGGGTCGTTAGGGAGTGTTCAGTGATTTCGTACGTGAGCTAACCATTGGATGTTACCCGAGTAAAAAATGTCAGCAACATTTCAACACTTATAAAGCTGGCCAAGTCGGCCGTCAGTGATGTGACTGTGAACTGTAAATGCAAACAGCTGATGACCAGGGACCATCGAGCAGGCCGGCCGGTGTGGCCGAACGGTACTAGGCGCTTCAGTCTGGAGCCGCGCGACTGCTCCGGTCGCAGGTTCGAATCCTGCCTCGGGCATGGATGTGTGTGATGTCCTTAGGTTAGTTAGGTTTAAGTAGTTCTAAGGGACTGATGACCTCAGATGTTAAGTCGCATAGTGCTCAGAACCATTTGAACCATTTTTTGTTAAGTCCCATAGTGCTCAGAGCCATTTGAACCGTCGAGCACCGAGGAGGGTGAATGCACAAAAATAAAATAAAATAAAAAAAACATGAAATCAGTGGAAGGAATAACTCTCTCTTGAGTTTCAAAGTAATACCAGCACGCTAGGTACCACAAATATTGTGCGTAGGGAGTTGCAAAGAATGGGTACAATGACTGAGCAGCTCCTCATAAGCTGCACATTTCCATAGTCAATAATAAGCGACACCCGACGTACTGTAAATAGCGACGCCAGCGCACAGATGATGACTGGAAACTACGGTTATGAATTGATCAGTCACGCTGAACCTTATGGATGTCCGCGTCGTCCCCTTATTGTGCCTGATAAACAGGCAAATGATGAAGGATATGAACACATTTTACAGTTAAAATTTGTAATATGGCTGCGCTTCAGCAACGATGCACTTGGAAACCTGATAGGATTGGAACTAATACCCATCCTGTTGCAGAATTAAAGATCTATGAGCCCTTTACTGTAGTTTCGACAAATAAAAATTCGTCTTCTTCAGAAAGAAAAAAAAATCACATACTAACAAAAACGGATGTTGAAGCCATAAGGCCTAGTAAAACATACATATTTGTGGGTGGCACACACATTGTACTAGACAAAAAGCATTACAGTTTCAACATCCGTTTACGTCAGTTTCTGATTTTACGAGTCCATTTTCCTTCCGAAAAACACGAATTTATGTTTGTCGAAACCATGGCAAAGGGCTAATAAACCTTTAATTTGGCAGTTATTACCAATCCTATCAAGTTTCACCTTTAACGGGATTGTGTACGCGTCGCGGGATTAGCCGAGCGGTCTCAGGCGCTGCAGTCATGGACTGAGCGGCTGGTCCCGGCGGAGGTTCGAGTCCTCCCTCGGGCATGGGTGTGTGTGTTTGTCCTTAGGATAATTTAGGTTAAGTAGTGTATAAGCTTAGGGGCTGATGACCTTAGCAGTTAAGTCCCATAAGACTTCACACACATTTGAACATTTTTTGGATTGTGTACTGCGTATCGTTGACTTACGTTGGGAGACGATGGCTGTTTGTATCGGCACCTTATCATAAAGCAATGTATGTGAGTCAACGGTTTGTGGACAAAAACATTCCTGAAATGGACTGGCCTGCCCAGACTCCCGGTGTGAACCGCATGGAACACCTTTGGGATGGGTCAGAACGCAGACTTCGCTTCAGATCCCAACTCCCCAACACCATTGTCTGTGGTTTCCGATCTTAAAGAATTGACTGCCATTCCTCCACGGACACAGACACCTCTTTGAATGCCCCCAGGAGAGTTCAAGACATCATAAACGCGAAGTGTGGCCACACCCATATTAATGTCCACTAATAAGTGTCCAGATACTACTGATAAAATAGTGTACGTGACCCTGTTGATCTTGGCATAGAAGATAATGCTAATTTAATAAAAAATATAACTCCGTTTTTGGGAAGAGAAAATGCGTATGTTGACAGATTTTTTCGTTGTTTTTGTGGTCTTCAGTCCAGAGACTAGTTTGATGCAGCTCTCCATGCTACTCTATCCCGTGCAAGGTCCTTCATTTCCCAGTACCTATTGCAACATACATCCTTCTGAATCTGTTTGCTGTATTCATCTCTTGGCCTCCCTCTACGATTTTTACCCACCATACTGCCCTCCAATACTAAATTGGTGATCCCTTGATGCCTCAGAATATGTCCTACGAACCGATCCCTTCTTCTAGTCAAGTTGTGCCACAAATTTCTCTTCTCTCCAATTCCATTCAATACCTCCTCATTATTTATGTGATCTACCCATCCAATTTTCAGCATTCTTCTGTAGCACCACATTTCGAAAGCTTCTATTCTCTTCTTGTCTAAACTATTTATCGTCCATGTTTCACTTCCATACATGGCTACACTCCATACAAATACTTTCAGAAACGACTTCCTAACACTTAAATCTATACTCGATGTTAACAAATTTGTCTTCTTCAGGAACGCTTTCCTTGCCATTGTCAGTCTACATTTTATATCCTCTCTACTTCGACCGTCATAAGTTATTTTGCTCCCCAAATAGCAATACTCATTTACTACTTTAAGCATTTTTAAGATTTTGTTCAACATGCAAAAATGAATAAAAGTGAAATTTTCTTATGCATTCTCGGATGCTTTTATATTTAGTTTGTTAAATAAATAAAAACAAGTAGGCAAAGAATTAAATTTTAAATTTGAGATATGATTGTTATTTTCTGTCTACTTTTGTAAAGAAATACTTATGTTGTTTCTTGACCTAGAGCCTACTCGTATTTCGACTTTTTCCTGATTCTGTCTTGATCAGTCGATCTTCCGTAGATTCTAAGTCTCAGTTATTCGAACTTTTTGTTACGTCCCTTGAAGTTCGAATTATTGAGAGTATGCATATATATTACATTTTCTATTTTTTAGCTGGATAAGGGTTGGTCCTCTGTCCGATGTTGTAGGCGAATGTGGAAGCACAAAAATTACAAACGGTTCCCACGGAACCGTTGGTCGGCCATCCGGAAGCGACCACTGCTGTGCGTCGTGAATCTTCCCCGTGGATCGATGCCGGGCTGCCGGGCTGCGGTTTGCTGTTGGGGCGACGCGCTTGTGCGTGAATCACGCCGACAACATGGAGGGCGCTTGCCGGCTGCGTCATGGCGGACTCCAGAGCGGCGTTGTCGACTCCAGCTCCAGCGATACGCGCGCTGCCGAAACCTACCCCACTGCGGTTAAAGCATTCATCACAGGCGACCGTCACTCCCTTCCGATTATGCCGTCCGTAAAACAGCACATCAAAGGCGTATCAACATTTGTCTTGGGCAAACATGTACTATTCTGACGGGGGCCACGACAACTTAATAATAGTGTTGTCAGGAAACTCATGAATTCCATTGCGCACATTAAATTGTAAGCTGTCAAATGGCGGCATTACATCACGTACAGGAGGAGAACGTATCACATTCTTCGCCCATGATACCTGAAGACTTCATAGATGAAACACGATATGCAAACCAGTTACTGATCGCTGTTGGGCATTAAACTTTCGTCACTTCGCCTCAAAGTTACGTTATACTTAGCGTGATGGTAGCAATCAAGATATTCTGACGAACAGTTGTCATACAACGAACATTCAAAGGCAAAGGCATTAAAATTGCGCGATCTCGTTGCTTCACTAGCTACGTATAAAGCAAACAACGTACCTGACGCTAGAGACAGGTCAACAGTTTCTGACTTCCTGTCAGTCTCATATTTTAGAGGCCTATAAACCATTTTTCCCGTTCCTCTCGCTACATTAATGTATTTTCTCCATACTAAATCCATATACATAGACAGAAAGGCAGCATACGGGTCACAATGGAGAGTGCCTTTTACCATTGCTAATCATTCACTTACCTGTTCCAGTCGCGCATGGAGCGACGGGAAAACGACTATCTATATACCTCTTTATGGGTCATAATTTGACTTGTCTTCCCATTCCTTACACAAGATGCACGTCGGTGTCAGTAAAATCATTCTGCAGTGAGTCAAATGGCGGTTTTCTAAACTTCTGAACAGTTGCGGAAAAAGAAAATAGTCTTCCCTCCAGCGACTCCTATTTGAGTTTGCGGAGTGTTACCGTAACACGTGCGTGTTGGTCGAACGCACCGGTAACAAATCTAACAGCACGCCTCTGAATTGCTTCGATGTGTACTTTCCATCTGATCTGGTGAGTATCCTGAACACTGGAGCACTACTCAAGAATAGATGGCACAAGTGTTCTGTTACCCCTATCCTATTTTGTCGAGCCACAGATGAAGTTAAAAGTACTTTATCTGCGGTCAGAACAACAGAAGCAGCAGTTCTTTTACCTCGTTTAATTATTAGTACAATAATAAGCCATATCTATAATGGAAATGTTTAGATATTGTGGCCAAGTCGGCTCGTTGCGATTTCTAGTGAATGTGAAGACAAAATGAAGGGAGATAAAGTATTGTGTGCTTAACGGAATCCAACATGGCGGGCGCTCGTTTATCTTTGTAAAAACTTTTGGAACATTGATGTCTTCGAGTGAGTGCTGGGATATCCCGTTGAATTTGCTTGCTGACGGTTCCTCCTCCACCATAACTGTTAATCAGTGCAAGCGGAGACGCTTAAGTGAGAAACAGGTAAGGTGTTGGATTGTGGGTCACAGACCGATTCCGAAATATCAGTACGGTGCACAGCATTACTACCGATAGATAATGCTAAGACCTCAACGAAGATTTAGCCGACATGTCTGACGGTTGGTTCCGATGAAAGCAAGGAAATAACATTTCAGACATTGGGTGCTAGTAGCTCGTCGTTGAAAAGAGCGATTTCTGTTAACGTAACAAATTCTATATCTGGACTAGTATTTAGGTAATTCAAGTTTTAAGTGAACTTGGTACAGTCAGGATTTAAGTCCTCCGTGTGTTCCCTAAAATCATTCCCGTCGTATGATGCGATTGTTCCTCTGCAAGGCTTGTTGATCCACACCGTCAAACCAGAGCTTGCGCTCCGTCTATAACAACTTCGTCATTTCAAGATTTTAAACATGGCTGCAACAGCAACTGTTGAAATTCTTCACGATAAAGGATGACAGCCAAAAACAGTTGCAGGATAAAAATTTTTATTAAAATTTCTTGACCAAGGTTTCGGTACATATAAATATACCTTCATAAGAAGTAAAAAATCTTGAACAGGAAGACACTTTCATTAGAAAAGCCATACCATCGGAAGTGAGAAACAAAAGCTTAAGTAACAGTGAAATTACCAAAGTAATACAGGCACAAAATCTTTAGTTACTTACTGAAATTACATCATATTTTATTAATCTCCATTACATGATGTAATTTCAGTATGGCTTTTTTAATGAAAGTGTCTTCCTGTTCAGGATTTTTTACTTCTGATGAAGGTATATTTATATGTACCGAAACCTTGGTCAAGAAATTTTAATAAAATTTTTTATCCTGCAACTGTTTTTGGCTGTCATCCTTTATCGTGAAGAACTTCGTCATTGGCTACACGATAAACCTTAATCTTCCTTCCTTTTTCCATCATTCTCTTCTAGTGCACACGTTGATTCCTTCGAAGGGACTGAAGCAGTGAATTTACGTCAGCATTCCGACCAACGCAAGACGTCGCTGTTTGTGGGACTACTAAATGGTATGACAGATGGTAATATATCAGAAGGTTGCCAAAAGCATCTGCTGAGAGCACTAGGTGTGCTATAAAGTTCTTATTGATTTTGCGTTTGTGAATTGAACAGAAACTCATAGCTGACTCAGCTTGCTTCATAAGAACGTGGAACGTAAATGATGAATATGGAAGTCCGCATACTTCGAAGGGGAGAAAATAATGAATGCATGGATTGGCCGAGTTGTTGGAGGCACAGGAGGAACCGAGAGGGTAATTCAATATAGGTGACCTACAGCGTGAAGTTCTCAGCCCCCCCCCCCCCCCCCTCTGGTAATCCCTCGCTCTGCTTTAACCCTCGTCGTACACAAAGATGCAGACACTACAGAACTGCGTAACAATCTATTTCATAGAATGTCTTTTTCTTGTCATAAGCCTAAATGCTACATGATAGAAAAGATCGTCCATAGAAACTTATATTTGTTTATATATTGTATTGCCAGTTCATTAAACAGACAGTATTATCTAATGAACTATTCTTTTTAGATTAATGTTGCTTATTGACGCAATCGGCCCACGCGTGTTTGGGATTTATATACACCATAGTATTGACGCAGTAACTCATTTCAGTGACGCTGTTTTTAAGTATGAGAGGAAATAATCTCTCCTTCTCTTGCAAGTTTCTGGCCGCGTTGCATAAAAAAAGTCTTTTCACTGTGTGAGAATATTATTCTTTAAGAATATGTGAAGCACCTTGTTACGAACAGTAGGCCTATCCTGGCTCATGGCGTACGTTTACTGTGAAATTAAAATCGCTTAGGAGCAGCGTGGCAAAACGATTGGTTGCAATAGTAAGTGTACCTTTCAGCTGAATATTTTGGTGGTCTTTTGGATGCTGTATCATTACCCCACGACAAGCGTATGTGTGCACATTAGCGTAGCGCATGACCCAGCCATAAGCTGCGCGTTGGCGCAAACGATCGGAACTGCTGCACTTTTGACATCTGCTACAGAGAAATCAGTTTTTCGGTTTCCCGATTTTCATTTCAGTTTTTTTTATTTTAGCAAGTAACTACTGCACCACTGCTAGTTATTGGCTGGAGAGTTTAAGGCGAAACAATAACAATGAACACTAGGGTCGGTATGCTGCGAATGTAGGCTTTCTGTGCTAATATCCACGACGAAATATTACCGGATTATCAGCTGAGTAGAAGCAGATTTGTTCTGATGGTACGATTCGACATTTTCCAACGCAGTAACGATATATTTGCGGTAAATGACACGTCAGAATATGTCACTTCAAAGCATATAATTCAAACGGCAGCAAAACATCAGTTATTGCCGTCCCAGAAATAGATACCGCGACTGGGATTCTCTTTGAAAATGGTTGGAAGCTAGGGGGCGGCGGTGTCAAATAGCCTTCTGACCCATTTCCGATGCTATCTGAAGTTATTTTTACATGTATTCTCGCCGTGGTTATTTCTGCTGATAAATGTGTCCTTCTGTTGACTGATAGCGTATGTTTCTCTTGCTGCTCACGATGGTTACACCGGGAGTTAAATTTTTCCTCGAGAGCGTGAAGCAGGGCACGAAAGGATATTTTGTGCCTTTTAGAATACATGGACCACGTGAACATTCAACTATAATACGTAAGCAGAAGTTTTTTGACCATATTTAACAATTAGGAAGTAGATAACACAAAGACCAAGTTCTTCTTCTTGAGATACTTTGTATATAATCATTTTATAGAAAAAATATATGATTTATGTTTATACGAACACTTTTCTTCTTCCGACAGGTACTTGCAGTGTTTATTGTTTACGATTTCAGTTTTAGCAAGGGATCCACGATAACTTTTTGCTTTTGCCTTTTATCTAATTTCGTTGCAAGTTGTTTAGTAACGAGGCTATTCTTGCAAAGCGGACGAACTCTCGTAACACGACTTCGCTGTTCAGCACTCTTACTGTGGCGTGGCAGAGATGTTCGGTCCGGTGCGACGAAACTACGGTTTGTCGGGACATCGTTTCGTGATTCAGTGATACACAAAATCGACAGTTTGGAGGAAGGCTTTGCTTCAATTACATAAAACTATATTCTTTAGGGGAAAATAAGACCATGCAGTTGCCGATAATCAAAATTATTCGAACACGCACCTGGAAAGACATACGTATTCGTTAAGTTCAAGGGTCTTTATCTACTGTGCCTACACTCACAATGAGTGATTTCTTGTTGTGTTTTCCTCCAAACAAGGCAGTTTTACGTAAGTGGAGCAAGACCACATCTGTTTCTACATTTCGTTTTTTGAATAACATTTTCCCGAAAAACAAAAAACCACTGATATGTAAAAAAATACTCTTTCGTACTCTCATTCATTGTTGTATTTCGAAGAATATGCAGTGAAAAATTTAATCGCTAGAGGCAAACGGAAACGGATGCACAACCGAGAATACAAAGCAAACACGGTGACAACCATCAACCTGGTGCTGGCGACATGAGTCTATTCGCTGTGTGAAAGAGGCCGTCTCGTTCGGGGGTATGGTATTCAAATACTGGAGAGCAGTTCTCGGGTACAGCGAGGAAACGCTGGAATCGAGAACTTTGTCCTCGGATGGCCCGACTGTACAATGATGCGATATTTTATTTCCGCCTAGTGTCAATAGTTCTAATAGCTTCGTACTAAGCCACATACAAACGAATTCAATATTTTGTCTCGAAGATGAAGCGTGTGCGAACAGTCGAAATGTCGTTTCAGAACAATGCCGTCACTCGACTGATGAAGCGAAACGATGTCGCTGTCAGACGTGCTGTAGAAGTGCTTTAGTACAGATTTCACGGGAAATAGGCTACATTTTGTTCGTATAGTACGTCTTTTAAGTATTTACGAAAACCTAACAAATCTAAATACAGGCGATCGACGAACTTTTATTTATAAGATGTATATTCTTCACTGTCCCCTTTGCCGTGTAAAACTATAGCGAATTCGATAGAAAAGATGATGCTGGGCATCTTTCTTCCAACGTCTTGCAGTTTAGGATTTGAAGCATTTCTGCGAAGTTCTGCTGCTAATCAACTGAACCGGTCAAATATCCTGTGTGGTATGGGTTCCACGCGCTTGAGCATTCCAGCCTGTTGGGATATCTGACTGAAATGAAGAAAGTTCTAAGACAGTCAGCCCAGTTCTCATGAGTAGGGAACAAGTAAAATTTAAGATAGGACATCGTTTCTACCAGCCTGTTTTAAAATAGTAGTACTGCACTAAGCACAATTACCTAGTTCGATTTTTTTCTTTTCAAGCACTTAATAAATGTGGATATATTATCCTCGTAAGTTGTATCCACACATACTATGGTCTTGAGCTTGAACAACACTCGAAAGTATGTAGCAGCGCTTAAGATGCATTACTATTTTAAAACAACCTGGAACTAAAGACATCGTTAATCAAATTGATCGAGACTGTGGTACGCACACACAAGAATTCAAAATATAATAATAAACAATGTAGGAGAATTTTTGAACATGTCGGCTGGTGCAAATGGTTTCACGACATACGAAGTGACTCGAAGAAGATAAAGGTGGGAGAAGAAGAAATTTTGGAGAGAGACAAATCTCGAAACAAGATTTTTTGATCCCCATCTCCAGAGGCAACCAAAATGAAAACTGGTATAAAGTGTCGGAAACAGCAACACTCCGATCGAATGAAAAATTATTGCGAAACCTGCAAGCGAAATCGTAAAGTCTTTTTTTACAATCTGTAGCAGAGGCCGAAATCGAGTAAAAAAGTTAAGAAGCAGATAAAAGTACATTAAAACTGATATAACAGCCCATGTAGGCTTTCACGGCCGGCGTCTTCATCAGTAAACACTTCCGGGCTAAGTTGCCGTGGTTGATCTGTAGAACTTCTTCTCCCAGGGAGAAGAAGTTATACAGATCGACCACGGCAATTTAGTCCGGAAGTGTTTACTGATGATGTAACAGCATTAATGCTCGACAATAATATTTTATTTTTTGCTGTTAACCGGCTTTCAGTTGTCTAGGTCGTCAGTCAGCATAAAACTGAAAACAGACATTGCGCATCAGCAAGAATTTCCAGCTGCAAAACCATTATTTCCATAGATATGTGACAAATGTCATGCATCTATATGAAAAAAGAAGAAATGGATTGCGACGGTTTACGTGGGTACAAAACAGGTAATGTTCTGTAATGATAAGCTGAATGTCTTAGTCTGTAAACACATGGCTATAAATTCGTAAACTCAGTGTTCTATTGAGCCACAAAAACACCGAACTGCAATGTTTCAGTTTGACACTGGTACAAAAGAAGAAGTATTGTGTGGGGATATACTGAATGTTTGTGTACGGATACACAAACATTTTTGGAAATAATAATCTTCGTAATTTATACGTAGAAACTCTCGCTGATGTTTTGTCGATTGTCTGTACGGTCGAAGTTGTCTATCGATGGCCCAGAGAGTCGGTTAAGAACGAAATGAAAAATAAATGTTGACGAACATTAACTTCAGTTTCTAATGTACCTGTGACCCAGCAAGTACACACGGAACAGTGCACGAAAGATGAAAATAACTTACTGGAGGCGCCGGGTGATATCTTGGGCGACACCCGGGGATCGAAGGGGTGCATCGCGGCCAGTGGCTGGGGCGACTCCTGCTGCGGCTGCTGCATCTCGCGGTGCCCGCGCCCTGCTCGTGCTGGCTGACTGCGTGACTGACTGACTGCGGGGGCTGCGGGCCGGGGGCCGGGGCTCCCCCGGCGGCGGCGCGACCCGGGGTGGCCGGCCGCAGCGCGGCACGCCATTGGCCGGCGGGAGCCCCGCCCTGTGCGCGCACCCCCAGCCGCCCTTTGTGCTTCCCCGCTTTGTGGAGCCCATTGGCCGCGCCGCACTTGACGCCGCCGACGGGACGCCGCTGGCTTACGGACATTTGCATCGCCGCCGACAATGGGAGAAATGGGCCCGCGGGACTCGTTCGCGACCCCTCGCCTGCATGTGGCGTCGGCCGGCAGGAAGAATAGGCAGAGCCAGTTTGTCCGAGAGGGTCGCCGGCGGATTTGCGATTTGTGCGCGTTGACGGGCGTCGGTCAGCGGCCGGGACTTCAATTACGACGTCGAGTCAGCAGCCCCCGTGGCTGCCAGATGCGGGGGGTTTCGTGAAAAGGGGTGGACGCCGGCGCTACCGGAGTGCAGCGTGGCAAAACTGATGGCGGGCAGGTCAATTGATTGTCGGTATTGTCAACCGGAGCGGCGCTGCACGACTCGAGTTTCCCCAGGGGCTTGGATCGGGAACGAATTAAAAGTGGAACTTGATGACGCAGTGTTGGGATCTCAAAGCCAAAGTACAATCCTTGTACGGAGAAATAATTACAACCCAATCACTGAGTTAATTAAAGTAGCTGATCTGGTCTCTATGCCGTCTCAGTTGCAACAGGCCTAACAAAAAGCAATTAGCACTCAGCTATACCCCGTAGCAACCTTATCGTTGTCGTTCGTGAGGTTTCTTTCCGCTATACTAAGGCATTTACAGCAACGTGTCTTACCAAAGGAAGGGAGAGGAATACTTTATCACCACCAAAAATTAAGACCTAGTTAACTGCTGACTAACTCATAATATACTTTTTAAAGAAATGTTGCTCTGTATGAAGGGTCTTAAACCTGAAAGCCGGCCGGGTTGGCCGAGCGGTTTTAGGCGCTACAGTCAGGAACCGCGCGACCGTTCGGTCGTAGGTTCGAATCCTGCCTCGGGCATGGATGTGTGTGATGTCCTTAGGTTAGTTAGGTTTAAGTAGTTCTAAGTTCTAGGGGACTGATGACCTCAGCAGTTAAGTCCCATAGTGCTCAGAGCCATTTGAACCAAACCTGAAAATATTGAGTGAGATATTCATTGTGAAAAGTCACATCTACTTCTAACATTTACATTTTGGTTTAAGTTCAAGCCAAAAATTTAAAGCATTTATTGATTCTGCTAGAAATTTCGTGAATAACAGTAATTATTATTTCAAAATATAAATTACCTGACTAAATAACATTATTTTCAAAAGGTGGGTGTCACGCAACGCCACCTCCTTGGTATTGCGACGGTTAACCATACTTGGCCGTGGAGATTATTTTCACACCATGGTTTGAGAATGGATTACCCTCGATCTATAACACTAGGACATCACAGTTTTTTTTGTCGAAGATGCATAACATTAGAGAAGCCAGTATTAGAAATTATATTTGTTTTGCTATGGTATTTTATTACGACAGTTTGTGAAAGAGATGAATTTAGAATGCGTGTTAAATTTTCGGTGCCTTTATCTGCAGTGTCATGCGTGTAATATAGTGTGGCAGGCATGTCTCAAGCTCAGCAGAAAGGTTATCTTGCAGTTGAGAGTAAAACTGAGAAATTAATTTATTTCGCGTAAGGGTTGCATTGTTCAGGAATTACCTTCAACAATGATACACGGTATAGCCACACATTACAAGATTTGAGGTACAACATTTTTATGGACGTTTGTAGTAAACAAAGTAAACAATATTGAAGGCCAGTGATATATGTATTAACCAATGGCATTTACAGTGGTAACGCAATTGCCGGCATGGTTACTTTGAAAACAAGGACGATGTGCTCCCGCAATTCGAACTTGCGCTCCTCCACTGACGAGCTGGACTTCGACGGGAAGACACACTAAACTTAATCTCTCTCCGGTTGTTTTCAGTTAATAGACATAGGCTTGTTTGAAAATCACGGAAAACATTTTTCTCATTCATTCTTTTAAAAAAAAGACATCCATGGTAATTATAGTAGATCGTACGCATAATTAACGTTCTATATTGTTTTATAATTAGTGCTTTTCCATTACATATGATCGGTATTAATACCAGGATTTACAACAGGGAATTGAAGTGGTTCTTCTCAGAAGCCAGTGTTTTTCCGTACGAAATATTTTCTTTAACTGTTAATTATGAAATGTTATAAAAAATAAGTATTTTGAATCGGTAATGCTTTAGTTTTACAGCAATAAGGAGCTTAGTATCTTCACAGATTTAGGGCAGCCACGCCAAGCTTATTAAAACTGTCACGGCCGGACCGATTTATAGAACCTAGACTATCGATTGTGAACCAGTTTTACTTGTCGATTCTGTAGGAAGTGTCGTGAATAGAAGATGGAACCTCCGCTACAGTCGTCTGCAACTCAGAAATCTGGGGTTGCAGTGGCAATCATAACTCTAACATCTGATTTAATAATATCCCGTTGACGCTAAGGGTCGTTTAGTATTTGCAGGTTCTCGGACTACGATATTTCACAGAAATAGTAGGGTCTAGTAAGTAGATGTGCTGCATACTTCCTACTCCAGTAAATTGATAGTGCCTTCAAAAAGAAAACGATAAGTATATTTCTAGGTGGAGAATGACACTTCAGACGGGAATCAGTAACTTCACTTTTCCTCCCCAGCCCGTTTCACGTAGAGCAGATGACTGGATTATAGGCAACACACACGGCATACGCACAAAGCAGAGTGCGATGTCCTGCCACATTTCAGAGGCATAACCAATACAGAACAACACCTAGAGCCAAAGGAAAGGATCAGCGAACATTTTGTCTGTAACAGAAGCTGTTCCCTCACATCCCTACACGTTTGATACAGACACCCTGGGTATATAAAATGACACCTGATTTCGCATGAACATGACATGGTGAGCGTAGTATATTAACGGAGCAGAGACTAACGGGGAGTCATTGTAATAACGACACGGGCCGCAAATGAGGAAATCCTCTGACATAGGCAATTTCCGCAAAGGGCAGATAATTACGGTCCAGCGTCTGGGAACGAACATCTCTGAAAAGGAGAACCAGGTCCACACTTCATTAGACTCGCAATCTGAGAGGACGTCGGTTCTGATCTCCGTCCAGCCATCCCGTGACTTCCCTAAGTTTTCTACACTGATTTCAAAGCTGCTCTTAGTTTTGTTCTATCCACCTCTCCCCAGGGTGCTGTCGACTTTGAGGGAATCCGGGCACGTAGGAGAATCACTGTCTTAACCAATATAAAATTTATTCATATGAAAAGTACCGTTTCTCAGAAACTATTTGGAACAAAACTAACAAAAATATGACTTTTGGGTTGCCCATTTCTAACTACTTTAACAGAGAAATTCTGAAAATACGAGTTAGTTTTGAGACAATATTTATTTTTGTAAAAAATATAAAAATAATCTGTCCACATTTTTCCACATAAGCAAAGCCCTAACTTCTTTGAGATCTACAAAATAAGAAAACTCCTGCGATATAATATAAACAGTACCTCAGTGAGTATACTCCGTAATTTTGAACAAATCCTGGCAGTTAGAAGCTGAGAAAAAGTACAGTTCACTCTTAAAACATACAACTTACAGGAGACAGCCATTAAAGTAGTCTACGCATCCCAGCTCCATACGACGGGTTGGCTTCATCCTCTTCCCCCTCATCTTGCAAGCTCTATAACAGCTATCTCTCTCTCTCTCTCTCTCTCTCTCTCTCTCTCTCTCTCTCTCTCTCTCTCTCTCTCGTGCTCTAAGTCCTTATTTATATCAATTTGTTTCACCGTGAAACGACCAACAGTTTGTAGCAGTCTTTTCAGGACTTCACACCTTGCAAAATTTCTTTCACTAAACGTTGCCAAAGCATCAAAGAGATGAAAATGCAGTATACTAATTGATCCAAACACTGTTTTGGGAATTATGATCCACACTATGCTGTTGGTGAACTCACTAGGATTCTGGATGCAGCCATGAAGACATTTCTTCAATAGTCTTCCATCTGACAAATCTTCAAAGGTTTCTTTCAAGACATACACTATGGTAAAAAGCTGGCTTGTGAATACATTTCTTGACATTTTGCTCTTCTCTGTTGTATTTGCGACATGAATCACTTCGTAGAGGGCACATGCCAAGGGTGGGTTTACCGTTTGTTGAAGAGAGAGGAAACAAGATTGCACACACAGCTTTTCTCATGTCACCTATGCTGCTGACATTTTTCCTGACGGCCACTATAGAATATTCTTGAATTTCATCTACGACATATTGAGTTTTTCCTTACCATTTAATCTTCCGCCAATTTATAATTTCTCGCCCTGAACGCAGTTTTCAGTCGTCACAGTCTCGTACCCATTCGCTTTTCTACATGACCTATGCACTCCAGTTTAGCGATTGTTACATTTTCTCCACATGGCTTCTCTTCCTGAGCTGCTTTGAAACCTCTTGAATACCTATGTCCTAAATAATTTCTCTCAGAGACGGATGACTCAAAAATTTCAGAACTGTTAAGTGTACGTGATCACGCCGGCAGGGCATTTTTTTAATGAATAAATAAACCAGACATTAGGCAATTATATATTGTGTGTGATCGCGCGCACGCATTTGTCGTCTATTTTTGACAAAGGCCTTGTTAGCCGAAAGCTTATTTGTGACAGTAATTGAGCCTATGCGCGACTCAGCGTATCCACTATATGGTTAGTAGCAACTTCCCTCTTTATTCCATAGGTCAAGAACAAAGAAAAAACCAAAAATCGAAAATATGAAGATTTCAACCTGTCAGGAACCACTTCGGCGCAGCCTCTGGGTTCTTTCTTGACCGCTGTTGACTAATGGCACCTCCTTGCTGTCCCCTGAGCGCAAATGGCCAGTATCGTTCATTTGAAAAGGACACGAGAGGTTTAACTGCTCATCTATAGCTAATATGAGCTTGTGTTCCGTCTCTTGTGACCTCGACGCCCATTATGTGCTAATGTTCCTTCCTAGCTTCTGGTTATTGATATCCTATGTCAGTATTCTCAAGTGAGAATCTGTAGTCTATATAATTTGGTTTGACACATCCTCTAGACAACACCAGTCTGTATGATACCAGAAGTGAGTTCATAACTTTTTCGTACTGATTTTAAAACTACTCTTAGTTTCCTTCTGTCACGTACAAATAGAGTAAAGTTTATTTCCATAGGAAAATTTTTAGGGCAGGAAACGAAGTACACGAAAATGTGGGCATGGTACCTGAGCAAAGCAAAAGCGTTGGAGTGCAAAGGTTTGCTCAAAATGGAGACATTTTGTTTATGATACTAAAAAAAAAATCCTTCATAATGTGTATGTAGACCATAGAAGTCTTTTTTTTTTCGATTACACACCAAAATGAGCTTGACAAAACACTTTATTAGGGGTCCTCCACAGAGTTGATGATGGTTGAAGTAACTTTCTATGAAATTTCCCTTCATCAATCAATAAAAACTCAAAGCTGGAATTTTTATTGCTTCCCAAGCTCACAATGTGGTTCAGGATCACGAATCTGAAAATACAACGTAACAGTGAGAAATAGAAACTGACTACTCTTTAGGTCTGTTACTGAAAACGTTCTAGGGTATGAACAAGTTCCAGTAACAACAACGTTGTGAAAAATTTCAGTTCTGCTACCTACACTCGGATCTTGACAACTGGGAATTAAATATTTCGAGATGCACAGGGTCAAGGCATGCTGACAGCAAGACGTAGCCTGCAGCGCCTCCCCTGGGCTCGTGGCCATGTCGGTTGGACAGTAGACGACTGGGAAACTGTGGCCTGGACAGATGTGTCCCAACTTCAGTTGATAAGAGCGCATTGAAGTGTTGGAATGTGACGCAGACTCCTCGAAGTCACGGACCCGAGTTGTCAACAACGCACTGTGCAAGTTGGTTGCGGTTCTATAGTCGTAATGGCGTGAGCTTTGTTCAGATGAAATGGACTGGTTCTTCTTGTCCCACTGTACCGACCATTGAATGGTTATAGTCGGCTACTTGGAGACCATTTGCAGCCCTTCATGGACTTCCTGTTCCCACGGCAACGCGTCATATCAGCGGGCCACAGTTGTCAGCTACTGGTTTGAAGAACATTCTGTACAATTCGAAAGAGTGGTTTTCCCTCCCAGAACGCTCGACATGAATCCCATCGAACATGTATGGAAGAGGTCAGTTCGTGCACAAAATTCTGTATCGGAAACACTCTCTCAGTTGTGGACAGCTACAGAGGTGCAGGGGACTTCAGCAACGTGTTGCGTCCATGCTACTTCGAATTGCTGCACTACGGCTGGTAAAAGATCTGACAAGATATTAGGTGGTATCCCGTGACTTGTCAACCTCAGTGTAATTTATCCACACAAAAATAAAACAAAAATTATGAATCATAAAATGTATTCACAATTTTCGAAAACATTTTCCGTTAGCAGTGTCTGTTCGTTCGGACATGCATGCACGTATTGCCGAAGAAACAGCGCGTCGAACTTTACAGACACTGTCAAATGTAGACACTGCACTAATCTAATAATTAGGATATAGATATTGACTGAAATTTTAATATTTGTGCTTCAGTTGGTTAAGTCTATGAAGTATGAGACCTTATGATGTGAAAAATCCTTCAGTTATGAGGCTAGAATATTTAAAATTAACGTCCTATTTTTTTAACTAATCCATAATGGTTTCGTGTGGCACAGGGATAACATAAAAGGCCGTCGGCCTTCTGCACTTCTGTTTTCAGGTTTTATTTCAGATGATTATCGGAAATGAAATCTGAAAATCGAAATATCGACATTCCATGGACGTTAATTCCTAAAACAAACATGGTTCACTGTAGTAAGTGTTAAAGGAGGTCAGAGTATATAAAAGCCCTCGGCTATGGAGAATGAAGTGCGTTTTTTTTTTTTAAAAAAAAAGATACTTCTGACAGTTGCGAAATATTTCATTTCTTATCTATCTGTTGTATGTATTAGATGGTGTGTGCCAATCACCATGAGTAGTCTTTCTTCTTCGAATCTGAAATGAGTTTCCTAAACTTACAGGTCATCTTTTACGCTACATACATAAATTAATAACATTCAAATGAATGTCTTATGTGTTATTTATTTTGCTTTACCGTGGAGTACTTCTTCAGTCAACTATAAATCCCTTTGCAGCTTTCAGGAATGATTTTAGTTAATAATTATGGGGCTTTCTTTACGTGAAATTAAAATATGGTATAAAGATATTACGACAGTAACGGCTTCTCAAAGTGTTTGGATGCAGTCAAAGGTGTTAAGTTTTCGTAGACTGCATTATTTACATTAAGCTGTCGCTTATAACTTCTCCCATAACTCTGGTGACGATTTTAATATCGGTTGTCCTTTATATTTTATCTTTGCTGTTTTGTTGTAAAATGTATGAAAGGCAGAACATATATGGATTAGCTATAGTTATTATACGCAAGGGAAACATCTGAAGAAATTAATCGATTCACTACCTGTTATATTGTAGAGAATTTTTCCTCCTCGCTTTTTGTGATACACAGAAATTTGCAGCTCCATTATTTTCACTGTATGTGATTTCTGGAAGTCAAACCACAAAAAGACAACTGCAGGGCAAGAGAGCTATAATACCACGCACGCAGACATCACATACTCTGATAAGCCAAAACATTATGACCACTGTCCACTGCGAGACTGGATGCCGTTTTGTGGCGTTGCGGATTCGTGACGCGGTAACAAAAGTATTTAAGCGCAGCAAACACGGACGGGGATCACCCTAACGAAGGGCTGCGACGGGCAAATCCACTGAATCTGAGATCCTTTTAACACCTGCCAGTGGCTGGAAATCGTAATATGGTTAACAGCCTCTCTCATGACTGTATTCTTTTTCGTTAAGAATGGTTTGATCATGTTTAGCAATTCCGAAATGTACGGTTCATCCATTGTTAGATAGTTACGAAAATCATCGGCTCTCGGCTGCAGTAACAGAACGTGAGTGATTTTCTTTCCTTGCATTAGCCACTTCTTTGCCCAAAGCTTTTTTGTCGGCATTTTTGCCATTGTTGCCTCTAAAACAGCCAAGGCAAATCAATGTTTTGGTCTATATGTAAATCTATGTGGAATCTTGTAGAACATAAACTCAATTAATTAAAATATAAACAAATCACAACAGAGCGGCGTTGTAATTGCGGAGTGCAGTCGGTCGGGATGTGTGTACACTGGCCCGAATTGGTCGGTCGATCGATTGCTTGCTTGGTTGACTGGTCGGTCGCTCGTCCGGCCAACAAATAAATTGATGCTGTTAGTGGCCTCTATATACGCTTGTGTGCATAAAATTAAGCATATGATGACAGTCATTAATGATTCCAACAGCGGTCGAGATAGATACTGCAAAAGGTAAGAAACTAATACGTCTCAATACTAAGGCGATAACTAATAATGAAACAGAGAAACGGCCTAGATGAAGAGATGTGGTATAAGAGCCAAATCATTTACCT
Organism: Schistocerca serialis cubense; assembly: GCF_023864345.2. Classification (NCBI taxonomy): domain Eukaryota; kingdom Metazoa; phylum Arthropoda; class Insecta; order Orthoptera; family Acrididae; genus Schistocerca; species Schistocerca serialis. The sequence continues at coordinate 216,319,109 of NC_064639.1, read as the reverse complement.
GAGTACTGCAACCCCTAGTGCCGCGAGAACGGTTAGGGCGGAGACAGCAAGAGAGCGCAGGGCAAGGAGTGACGCACGCAAAAGAGGAGGCTAAGTTGGTAAACATCGGTTTGACGATACTACGGCCATCTGTTGAAGACGATTGGATGTGAATCGCATAAGACCGACCAGCCCTTAAGTGTTCTGGTTTTTATCTTATACCATGGCTCTTCACCTAGGCGGTTTCTCTGTTCCATTATTAGTTGTCGCCATGGTATTCCGACGTACTCCTTTCCCACTTTTCAACGTATCTAGCGCAAATACTGTTAGAATCACGTAAATGATAGTCCTCCTTTGATTTATTTTACGCATACGAACCTTGCAGAACTGGCACTCCTGAAAGAAAGGTTCGCAGGAGAGCTTCTGTAAAGCTTGGAAGGTCGGAGACGAGGTACTGGCAGAAGTAGGACGGGGCGTGAGTCGTGCTTGTGTAGCTCAGATGATAGAACACTTGCCCGCGAAAGGCAAAAGCCCCGAGTTCGAGTCTCGGTCCGGCACACAGTTTTAGTCTGCCAGGAAGTTTCACGATTGTATACAGCTGTGTACGTCTTTGTCGAAGCAAATCGACGGCTACGAATGTCTGTGTTATTGGGGTCCAAAAATATGGAAATTGCATGGGGAGAGATCAGGGACTGTATGGAGTATGTGTAAGGGCTCCCCAGTGAAACTTCTGCAGTACAGCCGAAACAAGAAACAAGCTTGGCAACATGAGGGAGGACCCACATCAATGTCGATCTCTCGCCGTCTGATTTCCGTACCTTTGGAACCATGAAGTATGATATTTGAGACCGTATAGAATCGTGGTTCCGCTGGCGACGCAAACGTTTTTCCATGAAGGTATTAAGCGTCTTGTCTCACAATGGAATAACCTTACGAGTATTAACAGCTACAGCGATTACTTTTGAAACAATAAAAAGAGTACTTACTTTTTCCGTCTGTCTCACTTTCATTTGACTGCTCCATATAATATTATTTTTTAAATCGTTTCAAACCAACTGACTGCTGACTGGCTGCTCCATATAATATTATTTTTTAAATCGTTTCAAACCAACTGGAAGACAAGTCAAGGTAATTAAGTATTTATCTTTTGCTTCACCCCTATTTAGAAACTATTTCACTGTCTCGAAATGATATCTTTTCCTTTCATCTGACCATTAAACTCAAGTTGTTTATCAATTTGTTCTAGTTTTCACCGCTTCCCACGCCCGGGTTCCCGGGTTCGATTCCCGGCGGGGTCAGGGATTTTCTCTGCCTCGTGATGACTGGGTGTTGTGTGCTGTCCTTAGGTTAGTTAGGTTTAAGTAGTTCTAAGTTCTAGGGGACTTATGACCACAGCAGTTGAGTCCCATAGTGCTCAGAGCCATTTGAACCATTTCTAGTTTTCACATAAACCTTTAAATTTCTTGAGTTACAGTCTGAATTTTTGCTGTGAGTTAGGTCTCCTGTTCAACTGAATTCCTTTCAAGTCCTTCATTTGTCTTGACTGCCCACCGTTATTTTCTGTTTCCTATTTTGGAAGAATGTGTGTATATTCTTCATTAATACGTTTTGTTTCATTCTCTATAGGCGTCCATAAAGTGTAGCATGTTTTTCCTGATGTAATCTGTTATTTTACGGCAGTTTGAGTATATTTCCTCATTTGGCCTCAAAACATAGTTGACACCTTTGTTCTTTATAGGACCTAATATTTTGCACGTGATATGAAAAGCATATGTCCAAAAAATTGAGAAGTACCTGTGTCTTGCAATTGTATTAGGAACTATAATAGCAACAAATTGTCGCAGTTTCATCTGCATCAAAATTCACGCCATGTGAAACAGAAGTGTGCGTTCAGCATTGTCCATCTTTCACTTGGCTCCAGGGCTGCGCAGACAGCTCAGCAGACCACGGCTGTGAGAGCATACAAATGGGAGGAACGCTGTATTACTGTCGATTCCACCGGTGTTCAGGGAAAGCAAGCTTGTTTTTTTTTTTTATGGTGAAGCATCTCTCTTTTTGTATCCTTCTTTCTACTTCCTATGGTATGCCGGTTGGTGAACCCTCGAAGCGGTGTTTGTTGTTGATAGGTGTAGTAAACCTATGTAGAGCTTACTTTTCCTGGCTGGAATACTTTCTGCACTGAAGCGCTATAGAAACTGGTATAGGCATGCGTATTCAAATACAGAGATACGTAAACTGGCAGAATACGACGCTGCGGACGGCAATACCTATATAAAACAACAAGTGTGTGGCGCAGTTGTCAGGTCGGTCATTGCTGCTACAATGGTAGGTCATCAAGATTCAAGTGAGTTTGAACGTGGTGTTACAGTCGGTCCACGAGCGACGGTACACAGCATCCCCGAGGTAGCGATGAAGTGGGGATTTTCCCGTACGACCGTTTCACGAGTGTACCGTGAATATCAGGAATCCGGTAACACGTCAAATCTCCGACATCGCTGTGGCCGGAAAAGGTCCTGCATGAACGGGACCAACGACGACTGAACACAATCGTTCAACGTGACAGAAGTGCAACCTTTCCGCAAATTGCTTCAGATTTCAATGCTGAGCCGTCAGCAAGTGACAGCATGCGAACCATTCAGCGAAACATCATCGAAATGGGTTTTTTGAGCCGAAGGGGTGTACCCTTGATGACTGCACGACACAAAGCTTTCCGCCTTGCCTGGGCCCGTCAACACCGACATTGGACTGTTGATGACTGGGAACATGTTGCCTAGTCGGACGAGTCTCTCTTCAGATTGTATCACTCGGATGCACGTGTACGGGTATGGAGACAACCTAATGAAACCATGGGCCCTGCGTGTCAGCAGGGGACTGTGAAGCAGGTGGAGGCTCTGTAATGATGTGGGGCGTGTGCAGTTGGAGTGACATGCTATCCCTGATACGTCTAGATACGACTCTGACAGGTGACACGTACGTAAGCATCCTGTCTGATCACCCGCATGCATTCATGTTCATTGTGCATTTCCAGCAGGACAATGCGACACCTCGTACGTTCAGAATTGCTACGGAGTGGCTCCAGATACTCTTCTGAGTTTAAACATTACTGAGCATATCTGGGATGCCTTGCAACGTGCTGTTCAGATGAAATCTCCACCCCCTGGTACTCTTACGGATTTATGGACAGCCCTGCAGGATTCATGATGTCAATTCCCTCCAGCGCAACTTTAGACATTAGTCGAGTCCAAGCCACGTCGTGTTGCGGCACTTCTGCGTGCTCGAGGCAGGTGTACGAGTTTCTCTGGGTCTTCAGTGTATATCCAGTCAGTCTGTAAACCAATCCACGTGGACCGACGCTCGCAAACGCAGCTATAAGTATCCCGTGATAAAAGAAATTTGTAATTTCTCAGAATTTCTTTCCCTTTTTATTGAATCTCTTCGTCCCCAATATTTTTCCGAAAGTTGCAGCGGTATAATTACATACGATTCTTTTATTCCCCAGTGAAATGTTAATTTCTAATACGACAGGTACTTCGTTACACATTATTAAGGCAGACCAAGTAACCCTTACTGAATGCTGCCCTACACTTCAAAGTGACATTGATACACAACAACATTTGTCAACATAGTCGCTAAGGCTCTGTAAACAACGGTCAGAGCGTTCTGCGAATCGATCAATTCCTCAACGACACAAATCCGCTCTCGGTCACGGTGCCATTAGAGGACGGCTGTGAGAATGTCTGCACCGGGGACAATTTCCTTCCCCGTCAGCGTTATGAAAGCCAGTGGAGCCTTGGTCAAATTGTTGGCACCATTTCAGTACGGCTGGACATGACTTTGCATATGTTCTAGGTACTACCAGAGTGTCACGGCGAACCTGTGTGCAACTTAGACGTCTGTCTGTAAGAATCTTACTCTCCCACATACTTCAACTTTGGTTTCCCGTAACTGCCTCTTGTCGCTGTCACACTGTGGTGCAACTGTTATCCGTACCACAGCATAACTCTGTCTGCGGGAAACCCGGAACATGTACTATCGTTTGACAATGCACCATGCATGGGGGCTTAATTGAAAAGAAAAGACTAACGTGCATGTGGGATTAATTAAAAAGAAGGGACTAATATTAATGAATAAATGCAGTAATTTTAGTAGCTGTGTGACCGGTTACGAAGTCTCGTGACAACGAAAATCCTTGATTTACACCCATTCCAATGCACTACATGTCCATTTTAAAGGTATGCGATTTTGATTCACGTTAGTGCTCCATCCAACGAGTCGACCCGCAATGTCTAGTACCTACAAGTTGAACTCGGTGATAAGCGCCTTCCGGCGACAGAAATCCGACCGCCGGCTCGCCGTGTCGTCTCGTCTCTTCTCCCACCTCTAGCGTCGAAGATTAACGCGAAGAATAGTGCCCTGCTGTGTGAAAGAGAGCGAGCTACGTACAGCTTCACAGCTGCAGCTAAAAGCTCTGCGCTCGGAGGGGAGCGAACACTGGCTTTAGGTCGCACTCTGACACACATTCAGCGCACGCCGGCGAGTAACTCTACAAACAGCTGACGATCGCTGCTGATCCACGTCCTCTGCCTGCGAGCGGTATCTCGGATCAGTGCGTTGACTGCGCAGCCCCGGGTAAGGGTTGGAACTCGTTCTGCGTCGCGGCTGACTGGAAAGAACAACTTACAGCGGTGGGGGTTACCCAGGTTTCTTTGACTTGGCGCCCTGCTCCCTATTAGCTAGATGCAAACATTCAGCGCAGGGGCATTTAAGTCTTAAATTGATAAGCAACCTTATTGTAGGCACACTCGTAACGACTGTCTCAGTTAAGTCTTCTATTTCTCTCCGAGTGATCTTCTTTACATATCTGATTCACCGGAATATTTTATTTTTATGCACTACAAATTTAAAGACCTGTTGCCTGATGTTTTAAAACGGATCGTCTGTATTACAGTTTCGGTTTGTCACCTTTTTCGCAGTTTTTTTTTGTTTTTATCTGCATAATTTGACGCAGAATAAATAATTTTTTAAAATAATGAATAATTTGAGATTGAAATACAAATAAAATCTTGTTATTTTAAGAATGTAAAAAGATGATATGACAAAAGAGAGATTTGTTTGTGCCATCACTCATTGTGACTGGCGGTGAATACCTCGGAATGTTTCCTTTTAGCTGTTGATCGCCACTCACAACATAATACTGTATAGTTACTAGTAGAGAAATGGTACTGCTAATGCTATGCTTCGAAATTACGATTCTTTACTATTATTTGACAGATACATACAATTTCAGTGCATTTTGGTCTGTTATGTTTGATTCATAATTCTAGGTCTCTTATTTACTGTTACATCTCGTCGTCGTCATCATCATCCACTTCAGTGTCAGTGTTGTCACTGCCACTTAGCGGGTACTGTCCACCCTTTGGAGATTTTTGTTACGTTCCATATAGGCATGTCTGTTATGTCGTGTCCGCAGGAACTCTTCATGTGGTGTTTTTGAAATACTGTCTGTTAATGCTTTAAAGTGCGCCCACTGTTCTTGGTCTCTTGTTCAAGTCTGTATGAAAATCTACATCACTCCGTGACATTTTTCTTCATTTCGTGAAAGCACAAACATTTCTTGTCCCTAAGTATGGCAGGCCTTCTACACACAATTCCAACCGTCATAAAAATTGGCAGGAATGTCTTCTACAGGAAAGGGAGTAAACGCTGTCTGCGGAACAAGTAGTTTATTATTTGTTTTTTGGAGGCCAATACGTCGTTTGCTCAGTTGATGCTGTAATAGAAGTTCATTCAGTAAGTTGTTCAACTAATTAGTCAGACTCTTATATGCAGTTCTATTACCAATGGAAAATATTTATAATATTAGTCGTCATAATTGGTTTTAATGCCTCATTACAGAATCATTCGCTTAAGAAAACGACAACAACGCTTGAGTTTGGTGTCCATTTCAGAAACAATGGCTCCATTTCCAAGCAAATGTGCGAAGACTAAATTAAAAACAATCCTGTTCAACTGATGACTTTCATGGAACACATGAGAATGTTCTGCAAGAAAAGGGATCAATATACAAAGTATCTAAGTATTTCTCCATTCCATGGAGAACTTCAAAAAACCCTAAAGGTCACAATAATGGTGACAGACAATGTGACAATCGGCAAAACGGATAGACTGTTTGCTCTTACGAGTGAACTGGAAGTCAGTTATATATTCCAAGTGCAGGAAATAGGGCTTGGCCTCGACGTTAACTGGATAATCCGGTAACCATTGCAGCACAGTGAAATCAGTGTCTAAGAGAAGACAGAAGTCAAAGAACAAAAGAGATATGCAGAAGAAAACTGTCACGAAAGTAAGCACATTATCAAGAAATTAAGTATATAGTGTCAGAGAATTACTGGAGGTATGCAATAACGAATTTAGGTAGCATGCACGTTTTGTTTGCTACATTTTATTACTTCAACAGTTTTTCATTTCTTAAATGTTCTTAATTACGGGTTTGTAGATCAATGCACTGGTTTCTTACATGTAAAATATATAATTTATAGATGGACTATTTGTTTTGCTGTTCTTCTACAACCTTAATATTACGACGTTAGGTAGGTTTACCCTATGTATTTCTTTTTCTGTCTAGTCTAAGTGTACTGTAAGTCTATTGTATGCGTATGCCCACAGAAGAAGAATCCGGGAACCCTCTCCCCCGCATCAGTATGTAGGTATCTGTCTTAAACACAAGTGGTTTATGCGTGTGGGATAAGATTCATGGGCAGTTAAGAAGTGCGCCATACGGTGGATGGGGTCGATAGGTAGGGTTCAATCTTAACCGCTCCTTCGTATCAGAGTGGAAGCCGTACAGTCTATGTCCATTATCAGTTATATCCCACTCACATTGCGATGTATCTAAACGACAACTTTTAAGATGACGTGTCGTCTATGCCGGTACACCATTTACTGTGTACACCTTGTGTGTCGCCATCCTTAACCAGTACCTTGTAGTGCAGTATTTGGTCGTAGTATCTACGGGGCATATTCAGAGCACCACACACAATGCATCAACTGAGGTGGTACCGAAGGCTCCAGATATCCCAAGTGGCACACTTCTCTGCCCTCTTCTGACTCGTGCTTTGTTGGTGACTAGGTTCAGTGTGTGTGTGCCCACGTGCTAGCTGCGAAACAGAGTACTGATTCGAGGAGCCTACGGTGGTAGGTCCGTACTATTCGTAGAGGTAGTTTTTACTGTATTAAATTTAGCCTCAACAATTCTTGTAGTACTTTTTCTGCTTCGTCTGTTACTAGCTTATGTGTTCGCGGAAATTCATTTTCTGATCTATGTGAATCACAAGATGTCCCTTATTTTAACTGAAGGGTTCCTCTGGAGTGATCCTTTCAGTAATACGTGTGTTATTTTGTTTTCAACAATCCACCGGAATAACAGAGCGCATTAAAGCGCCGCTTCTGAAATAAAGGGAGGCGACCCTGCTCCTCATCAAATCCGATTCGCCGATTAACGACGAGGGCTGGTGTGCTTGCTAGTTTGAATGTGGTTTCACACATCGAAGTGAATTCCTGGTTTGTTCGCTCCAGATAAACGCTACGGAAATGTTTAAAACATTTTCTCAAACTTGAGATTTGCTCTAGACGCAGACAGATCGGGTAAACGGGTTCTGTACCCAGTGTGTGTGTGTGTGTGGGGGGGGGGGGGAGGGGGGGTTGAGTGGCGGCATCAGGAATTGTATCCCGCGGCGACAGCCTACCACTAATATTGCCTCAGCCCATATGATAATGCCTGCCGTGTAAAATATACGAGGACGAGGAGGTGAGCATCGTTTACGTATTTCTTTCTACAATGCGACTGCCAATGTTATGTTGGAGCTAATGTATGTGTCTGATAAGTCGTGTACAAACTAAGAGTATATAAAATATTGAACCTATTTTACAAGGCAGACTGAAGAGAGGAAAACCTATGTTTTGCTGAGATGTGTAGATTTAGAGAAAGATTTTGACATTGTTGACTGAAATACATCTTCGAAATTCCGAAACTTACAGGGGTAAAATACAATGAACAAATCGTAAATCATAACTTGATCAGAATGCAGGCTGCAGTCATTATTAATTAAAGAATGTGAAAGTTAGTAACTGAGACAAAAATTGTGCTAAAATCCAAAGAACTGTAGAGTCCACTTCTAGCCGCTAATCCTCGTTTATTTTGGAATCAACGTACAACCGGTTTCACGATAATGAATCGCATCTTCAGGTTAAATGTACGTACGAACTGGTGGTCGTTATGTGACAGACTAATAGTGCCTACTATGAAGGAGATAGGAAAGTACTCACTTGACTTGATTAATTTAAGTCATTCAACCAACACAATCTCCCAACGTCCTATAAGGCACATATCCTGGCATCATCAAGTGCAATGGACGTTGAAAGATCTCAGATAATTAGATTTTTCAACATTGATTGAATTTGATGATATCAGGATACGTGCCTTATCGAACGTCGGGAAATTGTATTGGTTTAATGGCTTAACGTAATCCAGCCGAATGAGTATTTCTTTGTTTCCTTCATAAGTTCACTTAACGGCCTCTAATTCCTATGGTTTTTTTTGTAGACTGAACCTGATGATGCGATTCATTATCGTGAAACCAGTTGTACCTTGATTCCACTATAAATGAGGATTAGCAGTTATAATCGAACTCTACAATTGTTTGGAATGTTTCACCACAAATTTCTGAATTTTTTTTAACTATGCGTAGATTAAGCTGCCGTTGCTCATATTCTAAAGTCTGAACAACTCAGTTTTATTATCAACGGTATATTTTCTCGGGGTACTGCTTTACTTCATAACTTAAACGATCTTCAAAGAGATTATATAAAACCGAGAATATTTCAGAAAATATAAAGGTGTGAACGCTAAAACATTTTTCGTTTTATAACAACACTTTCTACAAGAGCAAAGAGCAAATAAATAACGAGTTACTGCTTGACTTCCTGCACACCAAACTCGGAACGTAGCAAATTAAAGCGAACTCGCTAAAGTAGCTTCACCAGAAGATTATTCAACTGGTTCTTTCCCTAAATATGGCCGCGCCTTGTCACGGTCCGCGCGACTAACCGCGTAGGAGGTGCATGGGTGTGTGTGTTGTCCTTAACGTAAGTTTTTTTAAAATTAGATTAATTAGTGCGTAAGCTTAGGGACCTACGGCCTCAGCAGTTTGGTCCCATAAGACCTTACCACAAATTTCCAAATGCCTTAAGTATGTTCCACCATAATTTCGCCATTCAGAAATCATTCAAGAGCATGAGAATGACGGACGTCAACATGTTTTTATTGGCGATGATATGCAGAGTTTTTTGCTAATTTTAATGCACTGGCATAGTCAATACAAAGTGTTGGAGATAGCCCCGGCATTTCAACCAATTCGCTTAGTAAAAGACGTAACCAAATTAATTCTTTGGCTCCTTCACTTGCTGAAATAATTTATTTCAGTGGTAGATGTAACCACAACCTTCTGCAGCTGGCTTGCCCATGATATTGTCCCATCAGAGTACTTTGCCACAATACCGGTTGTTGAACGTATTGTCCGCTTGTCCCCAGCGAAATCAGTATCACTGTAAATTCTCAAATTTTCTTCCCTATCTTAGATAGTTCCATAAGTAAATGCACCTTTGAGATACAAAATTGTGCATTTCACTCGATTCCATTTCTCAGTGGTTGGTTTTTACATAGCTCGAGCAGCTTTGTTCACAGAAAACGTTATGTCTGGACGAGTTGCTGTTGAGAGATACATTAAACACAGGGGACAGAGGACGAAACTGCTTCATTTTGATCATTTTCTTCATATCCAACTGGAGTTGAAATCGTCTTGGATTTTGCCATTCGAAATTTTTCCAAATTTATTTCCTGTATTTTTCTTGATGTATCGTAATCGCTCCATCTTAATTTTCTTTATTTTTATGCCATGGAAATTGTTATATCAAGTTCATGTTCTAAAGTGTCCAAAAAAAGCTGTAACTACTTCTTAGTCATTGCCAACAATCAGACTATCATCAATGTAAATTGCTAAATAGCGTCTGTTTCCATTGTATTTACGGTAAAACAAAGAAGGATCTGCAGCAGTGTCTTGAAAACTCGCTTTGTTCATGACTCCCATAAAACGTTTGTTCCAGCGGTACGGTGCTTGTCTGAGTCCGTAGAGACTCCGTTTCAAGAGACACACTCGATGCGCATTATCTTCGAAGCCTTCTGGTTGTTCAATATACACTTCATCTTGAAGCATTCCATTCAAGAAAGGCCGCCTTCAACACCATCTTCTTTGAAGCAGCTACCGCTAGCAAAACTCGAATTGTTTCATAACGTGCAACAGGCCTATATGCACCTTCATAATAAATTCCTACTTGCTGAATATACCCTTCAGCAAGCAATAGGGGTTCGAAGTGAGTGCTTCTGTCAGCTGCTACTTTTCAACGTAGAACCCAGCGATTTTGCAATTCTTCGGCATTCGTGGGACATCCTACTAACATCCATGTACAGTTTCTGTTTAGTAGTTCTATTTCTTCATTAATACCTTGCATCCATTTTTCCTTTTCACTTGACTGCAAAACGTCAGTAAGACAGTTTGGATCCTTATGTTCGCCAACACTAACTTTTGCTAGCTTCAAGAACTCGCCACTTTCTATCCAGGCTGATTTTCTTCATTGTGTTCTACTTTCCAATTTATCTTCAGCAAGAAATTCATGTGTTTCGGCTTTCAGGAATTCAGTTGACTACATATTATTGTCATCTGATACTTGACTTCCTTCAGAATCAAGTGCGTTAAAGTTTTGTTCACTTTGACTTCCTCCAGAAGCAGAATGCCAAGGAATGTCAAATGTGACATGACCGCTACGTAAATTACAAACTATTTCTGGCTTAAATTTTACATCACGACTCAAAACCACTTTCTTTATGGAAGGAATCCAGACTCTAAATCCATCTTTGTCATAGACATACGCAACAAATTGACCAAAAACAAATTTATCATCAAACTTTGGACGAAAACGTTTGTTTCTGTGAGCATAGTAACCTGTACCAATAATTCCGAGGTGATCAAGTTTTCCTACTGGTCGATTGTACCCATAACTCATAAGGAAATTTGTCTGGAATGATTTAAAATATAGGCTGCTGTATTCCAAGCTTCTGCCCACAGTCTGCTTGGTAGGTTGCTTGCATTCAGCATCGAACGTGCAGCTTGAACAGTTGTTTTATTTTCGCATTCGGCCGAACCATTTTGTTCAGGAGTATAGGGTGGGGGAATCAGTAATTCTGTTCCCTTATCTATGAGCATTCCTTAGCTCCGCAGTCATTAAATTCTTCGCCGCCATTACATCTTAACCGTTTAACAGCGTGACCTTTGGTTTGGGCTTCGTTTAAAAATTGTTAAAGTACATTGTACACCTCATTTTTTTGCTTCAAAAAGAAAATTCGACGAAATTTACTGGAATAGTCTTTAGAATATCCATAATATCGAGCATCTCGAAGATACTCTGTACTCATTGTCCGCTGGCATCTGCATGGATCAATTCGGCAGTAACGATGGAGCGATTTACTCGTTGTATGAATGATAGTCTGTGCATCTTTCCCAATGCACAATCATCACAAAATTCTTCCTCACAGCCTTCTACATTGATTTTAAGTTTCTGTAAGATGTTCTTGGTTTATTATTTATTCTGGTGACCTAATCTTTCGTGGTACATTTGTAATGTTTCAGAAGATATCACTAAGTTCACCTGATTACCTTTTTCTGGCCTAACAACACGCGTACTCAACATGTGGAGCTCATCTTCCACATAGACTGTCGTGACGATGTCGCCGTTGGCTTTTTCCCGAATCCTAACACTTTCGCTATCAAACGTTGTCTCGTAGCCGTTACATGCAGCAGCTCTGGCTGAGGGCAAGTCAGCTCTTGCATCGGGGGGCAAATAAAACATTTTCCATTCTAGCACTGTACCAATTATTCTTTCGTCTTAATTCGGTACTGATAGTTCCTTGACCAAATGCACGCATATTTGTACCTTGCTTTCCTTATGAAACCGCTTCAGGAACATCATATTCGCTGAACAAAACGAGTGATATGCTTCGTAGCACCACTATCACAATACCATTTATTTACGTCAATACAATTTCTACTAGACGAACCCGTGCCGCATAAAGTAAATACAATGACACCACTCACCTTTTTCTCTTGCCACGCACTATTTTATTCAGGAGCATTCAGTGGACACTCTTCTGCCCAGTGACCTAGTTGTTTACATTTATCGCACGGAAATTTTTGTTTTGCTCGACCTTTCGACATCTTCTTTTTCGGTGTGTTAGAAACGACAGATACAGTTAAGTCCGGTGCATTTTGATCACGCAGTTCAATGGTACAAAGTTTTCCAATGTGTAAATTCAGCCGGCCGTTGTGGCCGAGCGGTTCTAGACGCGTCAGTCCGGAACCACGCGGCTGCTACGGTCGCAGGTTCGAATCCTGCCTCCGACATGGATGTGTGTGATATCCTTAGGTTAGTTAGGTTTACTTAGTTGTAGGTCTAGGGGATTGATGACCTCAGATGTTAAATCCCATAGTGCTTAGAGCCATTTGAACTATTTGTTTAAGTTCAAACTCTGATTTTCCGCTGGTATTGTCTCCCAAAGATCTTTAAAGTTATCATATTCCTTTTCTTGGGTAGATAAAATTCGACCATTTCATGTTCTTTCAGACAACATGTTCTCTTCATGCTCCGTTAATTCATCATTTAGATCTACAAAAAACTTCTGCAGCTTAACCACATGCATGCTAATATCTTCTGTTTCATCGCGTTTAGCCCGAAAAAAGTTTTCAGTTAACATGTTCAACCGTTGCATGCTGCGACGTTCAAATCGGGTATAGTTTCTCCAATATTTCTTTAGCATTTTTGCACGTAAACACAAGTTCACCAAATGGTTTGCTTAGCGCACTTACGATTAGAATTAGTGCTTTCGCGTCATTCTTTTGCCATTCTGCATACGCTGCCTTCTGTTCAGCAGTAGGATCTCGAGGCAACATAACAGATTCGCGCGTATTGACAACAATGCCTTTGCGTCCATATGAACGGAGCACCATAGATAGGTGCCATTCAATTTGCCAATTCGTCAGGCCCTTCAAGTTTATCAGTATTCACTTTATAATCTCCATTTGTACCCAGGTTCTTACCGTACAACTCGTGTCAACAAAAAAATTCTTCTGCCAGCACACACTGGACTGAATCAATTTTTTACAGAAAAAATTTTTCTTGTTCTTTTTACGTGGTCTGGGCCCATTCCTGTTGTAAATTATAAAGACTGAACAACTCGGTTTCATTTATCAACGGTGTATTTTCTCAGAATACAGATTTGCTTCATAACTTAAATGAACTTCAAAGAGATCACATAAAAAATTCAGAAAATATCAAGGAATAACACATCATAGTGAACGTTAAAAAATTTTCCTTTTATGACAATAGCTCACACAAAACTTACAACTTCTTCGTTTTCTGTGTCCACAAATCTCGACCCTCGTCGATTATTTTATTTCACCACAAATATGCAGATTTTTCTGCTTATAGAACGATGGTCCCCAAGTGTGGACCACCTAGTTACTATTAGTGCTAAAATTAAAATGCAGAATCTTTTAAAGAACGATTCATATGTGGTTTAGTGTTTGTTGTATGCTGAAAATGGCTGCTCCTACAAACAGGATGGTGAGAGTTAGTTCACGTTTGCTTATATTTAGTTCATACTATAAATTACACATGTTTGACTGTCCTCGTACCTAGACCTCAGGTCATAATGCAGATAAGAGAAAAAGAAGTTAATGTTCCACAACGATTGATATTGAAACTCTACGGTGATATCATGGGTCTTTCAATCATAAATAGAGAAAATACCGTCTGTGACAGACTGCAAAATACATTTTGACAAAATTATAATTAATTACAAATACTTCACGATAGTTGGTAGGAGAGGAGGGCATCCTTGTATAGTGAATTTCTCTCACAGCGAAGATGATGTAGAAAATGTGAATAAATAGTCGAGAAGAGGTGTCTTGCAACAAACTGCAGAAATTAGGTTTGACAACGTTGAAAATCTACCAAAATGTCTTGAAGCAAAAAATGTTTCAAAATACAGGAAGCCTAGTTGCAATTCCTAGACAATAGTCATATGAGTCAAATGTGAAATTTATTTGTGTTCTGTGGAAAATAGTTTTGAAGCATATACTAAAAAGCAAATTTTTTTTACTGGCAGCATCAAATTATTACTTGCCAGAAATTATCGCTTGATTCTTATTTCTTTTCATTTATGAAGCTACTTTAGAGCATCAGCAAAAATTAGTGTTGGAAATCACATATTTCGAAAATATAAGCATTAAGAAACCTATTTTCTATGTACATAACAATACACAGTTGACTTTTTCAAGTAAAGTAAATATTTTACTGTAATATTAAAAGTAAAAACAAAGCAAAGTTTAGCATGTTTTCACGATATGTAAGATTGTAGGTCCACACACGTGAACTTCCATTTATACCTTAGTGAATCGCAAAAAAAATATTTCTTCTGCATTGGTGTCATGCTTGTGAGTTGGTTTGTTGGAAAACATGCAAAGCATTTTTCTGTGAATTTTTTTTTTATCTCAGGAGTGGAGAGGTTATGTTGAGTGTTGTGTGTCACCCATTTTGTTAATCTGTGCATCGACCAAGCAGTAGAGAAACCAAAGGGAGGTTTCGAAACAGATTTAAAGTTCATGGAGACGTAATAAAAACTTTAATGTTTGCGGACGACATTGTTATTTTGTCAGAGAACTTGAATGGAATGGGTAGTGCCTTGAAAAGAGGTATAATTTGAATATCTAAAAAAGCAAAGAATAATAGTGTAGTCAAAGCAGGCGATGTAGCGTGAATATAATTAGGAAGTGAGACGCTAAAGGTAAGTTTGGTTTTTTGGGCAAAAAAGTAATCGACTACAGCTGAAATAGAGCGGATACAAAATGCAGACTGCCAATAGCAAGGAAAGCTTTCCCGGAAACGGAGACTATATTTATACTGGATGCAAATTATGTGTAGGGAAGCATTTTCTAAAAGTAATTGTTTTGAGACCAGATTTATATCCAAGAGAAATGTGGACGACGAGCAGTACAGACAAAACAATGAAGTTCTTTAATGTGGTGTTACTGAGGACTGATGAAGCTTTATAGGCTAATCGAATATAACTGATGAAGAGAGACTGATTCGAATTGGAGAGAGGCGGGGTATGTGGCACAGCTTGACGGCAGATTGATAGAACACGTACTGAGGGATTAAGGGATAGTTAATTTTGTAATGTAGAGAATTATTTATGTGTACTGGAGGAGAGAGAGCTAACATTTTAGAGTGCCCAAGACTTGAATACAGTAAGCACATTAACATTAATATTAGGTTCAATGACTATCCAAATACGTGAAGATCTGCACATGATTGACTAGCGTAAGAGATACAGCGAACCAGGATCAGACCTAAGAAGCAACAACACAGGTTGCACGCGCGACTGCTACGGTCGCAGGTTTGAATCCTGCCTCGGGCATGGATGTGTGTGATGTCCTTAGGTTAGTTAGGTTTAAGTAGTTCTAAGTTCTAGGGGACTGATGACCACAGATGTTAAGTCCCATAGTGCTCAGAGCCATTTGAACAGGTTGCACGATAAACTTCTAACGATATTGTGTGACGTGGGGACACAGGCAGCTGTAGCAGCGACCTAGCGGTGCAGGGTGACGTAGGCAACACGTCAGCAGCTCTGCGGCTGCGGTGACGGAGCAAAGTTCGCCCACGCGCCACAACTCGCCGACCAGCCGTGATAGTCTAGTGGTTAGGACATTGCGTTGTGGCCGCAAGAACCCAGGTTCGAATCCTGGTCACGGCAAATGGCTATATTTTTGTAATGAGTGGATGGATCTAAACACGAAGACGTAAATACAGCAAACAACCAAAAGAGGAGATCGAGTCGGTGCAGTATGTGTATTACTAAACGGATAAAGAGGTCACCTTCTTACCAAATCCTAGATGAAGGTTGTGTATCTAACGGCTTCCAAGGGCATTAAAATTTGATTTTCAGTAGTACATGTAATTATTGATCAAATTAAAAAAAATAAAACGCTGTCATAATCTACTCGTTAAGCGATATAATCTTAAGTTAAAGATTTCACCCGATAAAATGAAGTATGAAAGTTAGGAGATGTGTACGTATCGTGAGGCAGCGAATTGCACAGCCTGCAAATTGCAGATTTTATTCTTGCAATATTTGGGAATGAGAACATTTAGCGATTGCCAACAAACTTTACACCGCCGCCCCACAAATTACTGCAAGGAAAAACAGTTTTTGCTTACTGCATTTTCACTGTTGATGCAGTAAAACTTCAGCATCAGGCATGATCTTTCACTTTGTTACTTCTTCACTATCCACAATACATTTTGCAAGTATTATCCACAAGTGACACCTAACGTATGCGCAAATTATCGTTCTACGACTTGCGGTTCACAAGATATAACGTCATAAAGACTGAAACGATGTGAAAAACTCGGTCGTCTGAAAATTTAACTAGGCTGGCCCTGTGGGCCGAGAGGTTCTAGGTGCTTTACTCTGGAACCGCGCGACTGCTACGATCGCAGGTTCGAATCCTGCCTCGGGCATGGATGTGTGTGATGTCCTTAGGTTAGTTAGGTTTCAGTAGTTCTAAGTCAAGGGGACTGATGACCTCAGATGTTAAGTCCCTTAGTGCTCAGAACCATTTGAAACATTTTCAAAATGGAACGCAAACGACGTAGACTATGCTAATCAAGTACTAGATAATGAGCTAGACCGGTGGGGGGAGGGGGGGGGGGAGGGAAGAATGGGGGACGGGTGTTTAGTAGAAAATGCTGAATTGGTTATCTGATGTTCTTAGTAATCTTAATAAGACCAGTGTACCATGCATTATTGCTGTTCCATATCACCTGTAGGAAGCATCTTCCAGGTGTGATCAAATTCCAGATTGTTTAAAATACTCGATAGTAAAGTAACTTTATAAAAACAGAGAAATAACGTAAAGCTTTGTTTTTTTTTTGCGTTCGATGTGGTGTAGAATGGACCTTAGGCAGGCTATAAAAGCACAATCTTTTCATGGGCTTTTCTGAGAAAATCCCGAAAAAACTATGATTTTTGTGTACGAAAAGTATCAGTTGGGGGGGGGGGGGGGGCGGGGGGGCCAATTCTAAGAATATCTGTTGTGGCAGATCATTGAAATTATTACCGTACGTTCTCAGGGAACTTCTAATTTATTTATTTTTTTTTTTTTTTTAGTGAAAACATGGAAAGGGTTCTACGTTCGTAACAAGGGTTCTGAGGTCACCAAGCTATGTTTTCAGTCAGCATATTTTCACCAAATAAAGCGCACTCTCTGTACCAGATCACTTCACCCCTATACAATACCCAAGTGGTACTGCAGTGAGAAAAAGGGACTGATAAGGTTCTTAACATATTTGAAAAGAACTAAAAATGGCTCCCAAGACTTATGTGGTACGTGAAGGACTGAAAATTTAGTAAAATATTTATAATAACATTTTCAATCGAAGATTTGAATAATAAAAAAAGCCGGTCGTTTTCAATGAGTAGTGATTGACGGGCAATATATTCTGAAAATACCTGAAGCAAACAATTCTTTGTTGCCAGTATATTATGCGTACTTGTTTATATGTGTCAAAGTGTACTAATGTGTCGAAGTATGCAAATAAACTGTCAGAACTTAACTGAACTATAGAATTTGTTTTATATAAGCAGCACATACTGATGTAACAGGAAAAAGAAGGGAACCAGACGAAAAATGCTTGTGTCGGAGAAGAAAAGTTGAGTACGTTCCTTTTTAAAAGAACGACAGAAAAGTGGGAAACCAGCTCCCTCAGTCTTCAGTCCTGTTTCCCCATTCCTCAGCAAAAATTCTGGCGTGCGAACATATTAGAGTTTTTTGTGCTGAAAGAAGGTAGCAGAGAGACAGTAACGGTAGAAGAGAGAGGAGCAGATTAATGTTGAAAGTCCCGTCGACAACGAGGTCACTAGAGACGGAGCATAGGCTTGGTTTAGGGAAGGATGGAGAAGCAAAGTTGCCGTGTCCTTTCGGAGGAACCATCCCAGCCATACAGGGAAATCACTGAAAATTTATATCTGAATGACCGGATGCGGGTTTGAACTCGAAAAGAAAGAGAGAGAGGAGACAGTGGAAATGAAAAATGCGGTTGATTGGAGACCATAGATAGGCTTGGGGGTCTGGACCCGCCAACACTCGCGAACACGTAGATATAGGGTAGGGGACATTTCGGACCGAAATGTTGAACCTTGTGGGTATAAGCTGGAACCCACAGAAATTTTACTGTTGAGATATGATGCAGATAGTGACAGTGGGAAAAAAGACTAAAGGAGACAGTGTTAAGTGGACAGGATACAATGGCTGTGGCTTATTCTGTAAATCAATGGGAGACAGTGAGAGGGAGATGAATAATATGAAGACTTAACTAAAAAAAGAAAGAGACAGCATAAAAGGATTCAGAATATTGTGTGCCCGACAGGAGCATTTTTCTCTGGTTTAATCTTGAATGCTGTGTGTCTCCACAGGTGAATAATGGGAATGTTAATAAAAATCACCCAGCTGTATTTCAGGTATGTCCAATACTTTGAAACCGGCGTCGTTCTCAAGGAGCATCTTCAGGTGGAAACGAAAATTAGATTTTTGAGTCACAACACCTGCACATTTAGGCCACATAGTGAGAGACTCAATCAAGAAGATCGCTGGGACTTTCGTTCTCACCTGAAGAAGCTAATTTAGTACGAAACCGGATTTGACATAGGAAAAGCACCGGAAATCCAGCTGTGGTGGTTTCTGTTAATGTTTCTTATTTTGGAACAACACGTGCTATGCACTTACTCCAAGAAACTCTCGGGGATGTCACTAATGGGCGTACTGAATCAACAATAGTAGATTGAAATCGATCAGAATCGACGCATTTCAGGCCGCTGAAAATACAGCTAGAAGACAACACAGTATGTAGTGCGTTTACGTCCACGAACGCAGAAGTGACACGTTGACTTAACGATCGATGAAATATTACATGAAAATTGGTTTTGCGATCGTCATATTTGAGACGCTAGTCGCACTAAACGCCATACCATATGACAGCTATACCTAGTAACAAACTGAAAGGAATCAATACCGCTCAACAGAATTCGGTATCTATCGATTCAGCTTTTCTCATTAGCGAACTGGTGGAGGCAGTTCTTTGATGAGGGGATGGTTGTTGAGGGACAATTGCTCTATGGTTCCTTACGTATCCAGAAAGCTGAAATGAAATTCCAGTGTTGAAGAGGCAACAAATCGTAACCAGAAAGTTGAAATGTGATTCCAGAGTTGAAGAAGCAACAAATCTGAGATTGACGAAGACAGTGCAAAACATGCGGTGGTGCAGGACTCTGTTCTGTGAGCAATCATTACTCATCTTGATATCTGTGTCAATAATGATCGGTCAGTAAATTTTATATATGACTCAAATTTTTCTGCACTTGCATCCAAAATAATTGGTTTTGTGACAGATGGTGAATAGAATTTAAGTGACTCTAAAGGTAAGACAGTATCATTTTCCCACGATGAATGTGTTACCTAAAGGCGGAACTTTTCTATTTTTACTGTACTGATCTAGGCTTCTTCGTTCTACAGTCAGTATAGGTTTTTAAGACATTATCGAATGTTCAAATAGCACGAGGTGTCATACCTGTGAAAATAACAGTGTACTCACATGATTCTTTTGAGTCTGTCCAAATTCCCTTTTACCAGAAACTGCAGACTTGTATTGCTTTAGACGGTGGGCATTTCCAATACCTAAAAACATAAGTTCAATTTTATGCAATGTGTTATCACCAGTCTATTGAGATTTCCCTTTCGTTGTAGTCGCTAATGAAAACATAACACTGTAAATGTAAATTGTTTACTAATTAAAGTATAATTATTCAACCTTTAGAACATGATTCCCTGTTTTACGTATCCATCGAGTTTGTGCCATTCATCTTTCAATCCTCTTACAGAAACAAATGCAGCGCTGTAACCGCGACTGACTAGCGTCTACAGATGACGTGCTTTTTGCCTCTCAGCTGGTGAGTCGGGCCCACCTGACGTAACCAAGAGTGATTAGTAACTTTTAAATCTTTTCCCCGTTGTGCTGAATCTGTAATAAGCCACATTTAGCAGCATTAAGCTTTAGAAACCTAGCAGTGTAGTATATCGTCAGAGACTTCCTCATAAGGTAGCAATCAGATCGGTGTTCTAAATACAGCAACCACTTTCTGATCTACGATATTATCAGCAGAAATTTGTATACTTCCTTAAAACCACAGACTTGATAGGAACATTTCTTTAATCAATGATGCTATGCCACGTGACCGTCATTTAGTAAGAACTTTCCTTGATTTACCTCTGTGAAAACAAAAGACGATATTATGAGGCCTTCTTCGTATACCCATAATTGAAATGGACGATTTGGGACGTCAGCTAGTATAATATATGTTAAAAAATGACGAAATTCCTCCAGCTGTATTAAGGTGTTGGTTTTATTGGCGACTGGTTTCGATGTTGTTACATCATCTTCAGATCCATACTTCACAGCAACCGTCTGTGTCTAACACTAGTAGTCAGTGGTGAGATAGGCGTGTTCCATGCGGAAGGCAGTAAACTACCTTCCTTCCGCATGGAACACGCCTGTCTCACCAATGACTACTAGTGTTAGACACAGACGGTTGCTGTCAAGTATGGGTCTGAAGATGATGTAACAATATCGAAACTAGTCGCCAATAAAACCAACACCTTAATACAGCTGGAGGAATTTCGTCATTTTGTAACATATATTATGAGGCGGTTACGTAGGATGGCAGGAGATACCCCCTATGTATTATTTTACACACCTGTAGCTAAGCTCAAGTGAACTACACAATTAAAACATGAATATATTACGCCGTTTACAAAAAGACGAAGTTGTTATTCATTAAAATAAGGCACATCAGGAAAATGCTTACTATATGGAAAACTACATTTTGAGCCGTTATTAGAGTATATTGTGAGGTATACGATAACAATACAGCAGAAAAAGTCGTTATGAGTTGGTAATTTTTGTTACAAATTTTTTGGTAACTTTACCGATAACTGGAAAGAAACACTTTGAGGCAACGCGTTTATATGGAAAGAAGTGCCGCGCGGAGTGGCCGTGCGATTTGAGACGTCATGTCACTGACTACGCGGCCACTCCCGCCGGAGGTTCGAGTCCTCCCTCGGGCGTGAATATGTGTGTTGTTCTTAGCATAAGTTACTTTAAGTTATTGAACATTTTTTGGAAAGAAGTGTCTGAGTGGCAACAGTTTTAAAAACTGGCCAGGTTCGAGTAAGACTGTCGCTCTGAGGGTACCGTACGATCTTAATTATGTATATAAACAGTTCATCCATTCCGGGAATCGAGGATATCTACCATTTATGCCCGTTTTCGACAGCGATACTGGCAAGATATCGGTCCAGGGATCCCAAGATTTTCCATAAAGTTTTAATTTCAGTAATATACATGTGAAATAAAGTCATGCAGGACGCAGGCGACCTTTACTATAGTAATCAGTAGTTCTGAATTCAGTCCTACTCTGTCGCAATGATAAAAGCCGAAGATCAGGCAAGGAATGACTGTTGTTCACAGAATAGTCTGATAATGTTTGCTTCACATACTGCTTGAAACGCTATATTTACGTGCAACAGTCGGTCCTGGGAATCTGATCATGGATAAATTCCGAAACACGTCGTTTGAGCAATAAAGTCATCCCTTGCATGATGTCTGACTTGCGATCCAGTTAGCCTGAATGCAGAACTACTGATTGTTTTAATTTCGAGTTGGACGTCGGATAACAAATGACGAAAGAAATATTTTTTCGTGTGATATAATTACAAATCAACAATTTTCGGAAATTTTCCTTTACTTGCAATGTGAAACCTTGCTTCTTGCCAAATTTTATGATTCTCGGTCGCCGGGAAATACCCTGTTCGTTTTGATGAATGAGTTTACGAGTGTCAAAATATTTGACATAAACGGGCGTATTTTTTGGTTGCATTAACTCACAAGCTTAAGTCTTACACCGACGAGAGAACATAGGTCTTAGCGACACGAATTTGTATTTGATACGTCTACCCGTTACTGAGGAAAAGAGCTTTTAACAGATGGACATACAGACAGACGGACAACAAAGAGTCCATATATCTGTTCCGTTTTTACAGACTGAGGCACGGAACCCTAGAAACTGGTGACTATGTAGATAGATGAGACATGAAACTGTGACCGTGGGTAGACTCCTCATATCACGGTCATAGGTACTTACGAGCATTACGTATATGGTACGCATAATGGGCAACAAGCTGTTCCTTAATCATGGCCATTAGTCATAAATACGCCACGCGAAGTTTACTTCGATCCGACCCCAAATCACAGCCAGAAAACTGTATCAGAGTACTGTTTTCTCCTCTGAATTGTCAGATCGTCTGTCACGCCATAATTTCTCGATTCGTGCATTTTTATTTGCTTTTCGCTCGAGTGAAAGAAACTTTAGTGGTTTGTGGGTAACACATAATAATAAATCGAAAAAGAATAACGAGGCTTAATTAAAAGGTAGTTACATTTCAAGTTACCAAAGGGAAAGGAACAGACAAAGTCTTAGAACATTTTTCACGTCCGGCCGTTTATTTCTAGAACCCCACTTTGTACTCCAGCCCGTGTGAACTACCCGAAAGCGGCAGAGAAATTGTGTCGCCATTACTTTCATTAAATGCTTTACAGGGGGCATAGATCTTTGCGGTGCGTGACGTCACGAGATCTAAAAAGGTACTGTATCGAGGAACTTGGTGCACAGCGCTTCTCAGTCCACCAATGAAAAACTGGTAGGAGTGCAATGATCCCTAGAGTTTATTAATTCACTTAGCTTTTCGTCGGGAGGAAAAATATTTGGAAGTATTTGCCTGTCGCCTGTGATTATCACCGGAGCGAAAAATAAGTTAAGTTCATAACGAATTTGTCTGTCGCGCAACCGAAATGTTCTCCGCTGCACTTTTGATTGAAGATTCAGTATTCGTTCGTCGGCGACGCCGTGCTAAGCAGAATAGATAATTAGAACGAAACGTGACTCCACTTTTCAGTCACGCAATTTTACCGCTGGCGATTCCCACGTCCCTGAAAGTTAAATGTTCTCTCCAAGAAATATTTACGAATTCTAAAGTGAGCGAAGAGCGGTCGTCGGCGAAGAAATGTTAAAGACCAATAATTATTGTTGCTAGCTGTCAATGAACGGAGAAAATTAACGATACGCTTCGCCTCGTTCGTCGTAGCAAACGACGCACGTAGCGGAGGATGCACCTATTGTAATGAATCATTCGGAAGTCTTAGTAAATTAAGAGAGAAATAAAATGTAAGAGAACGGAAAGGGTGCTTGTGGTTTCGAATACAATAATTTTTTCATTCTGCGTCGTTCTCGGAAGTGCTTCCTTCGACTTGTGTGTTTTATTGATTCCCGGAAAAGCTGTCACGACAGGCAGCTTCAAAAACTGATCTCCGTCCCTAGAATTAAAAGTGAACCAATTACGATACGTTAGCCTTGCGAGATTTCTCCTCAGACGGTGACAGATCTGCCCTGCCTCTTTAACCGTAGCTGTACCGCCGAGTTACTCTGGCGGGTACGTCGCTCATGGACTCCGTTATGACAGCAAATGCAAGACAATAACACACATTCAACACACACACAAATTCAGAACATTAAACTCTTATTAACTCAATGAACGTCTAGATGAAAGACAAAAGCAAAAAATTAAGGAACTTCAGATGTATCTGAAACATTCAGAAGAGTACAGCCCTTGTCAGAAGCGTTGGTAGCTTCATGAAGATTCAGCTCATACCGGCACTGGCACGAAAAACAATTAATCTTCGAATTATTAGCACAATGTTGTTGTGATGTGAATTCGCGACATTCGTCATTAAGGGCTTAATAGACAGCAGAATTGTCTTTCTTTTATTTATAAATTCAGTTTGATATATCTTAATGTGTATGTCAATGTTTTGTAAACACATGAAGTAATGGTACCTTTTAGTGACGTGGGAACTATTTGCGTAAATATTTTTACTCTTGTTGATGCAAAGTTCTAATTTTATTTCTTATTATTTGTAATAATACATTTTTAAAGGCTTAAATGCGAGGGTTGGAATTTTAATAGTGGCAACTATGTATTTAAAGCTCGTACAAAATAGATACGTGTTTCAAAGTTTTAATAACCTTCAAAGTAGTCACCAGCATTATGTATAACCCGTTGCCAGCGATATGGAAGTCGTAGGATACTCTTAGCAGTGCCAGTTGTGTTGACAGTTCGAGCGACTCGGTCTATTGCCCGACGAATTTGTAGCAGTTCTGAAGCAAATGCCTTCAAGTGTTTCCTTCAGTTTAGAAATCGAGTTGAACTTTCGAGGTCTTAAGTGAGGGGAGTGCAGTAGGTGGTATAGCACTTAGCAGCCCCATCAGTCAAACAAATCAGTAACAGCTTGCACTGTACTTGCTTGAGAATTGTCCTGCAAAACGATAATCAGGTCCTGCAGGAATGTCATCACTTCTGTCTCTAAGCTGGTCGTAGGTTGTGTTCCAACAATGAACAGCATAGAGATAGAAGTGATGACACTTTCTGCAGGACCTGACCACCATTTTGCAGGACAGTGCTCAAGCAAGTACAGTGCAAGCTGTTACAGATTTTTTTTTTTTTTTTTTTGACTGATTGGGCTGCTAAGTGCTATACCACCTACTGCACTCCCTTGACTTAAGCCCTCGTAACTCGATTTCTAAACTGAAGGAAGGACTTCACGGCATTCTCTTCAGAACTGCTACGAATTCGTCGGGCAATAGACCGAGCCGCTCGAACGGTCAACACAACTGGCACTGCTAAGAGTATCATACGACATCCACATCGCTGGCAACGGGTTATACACAATGCTGGCGACTACTTTGAAGGTCAGTAAAACTTTGAAACACGTATCTATTTTGTACGAGCTGTAAATAAATAGTTGCCACTATTAAAGTTCCAACCCTTGTAATTAGCAAATACTACGGAGAGTAATATAAAATAGAAAGCGTGTGTAAGCAAATCTATTAACGTTGAAAGAGAAGTGCACTAGATAGGTCAATGACGTTATTTGTTGCTAAGAGTCGGGTAGTTGCTGACAGCGAGTAACCGTGCTTGGTTATAGCGGTGTTGGGAGAAAACGCTTGTGATTTTGATGACCTGACAAGTCAATGGGACAGCATTTGGCACGATATTCCTCAGGAAGACATAAAACAACACTATCAGTCCATGCTAAGCTGAATAACTGCATGCATAAGAACGAGAGATGGACCAACGCGTTAATGATTTGCTTAATTTGTGGAGCTCTTTCTCTATCAATCAATTTTTCTGAAACTGTAATCATTTGTTTTTCTGTACGTGTACAAGACATATACCGATTTTTGCCCCATTTGGGTAATTCCTTCGTGGTGTGGTTTTTTTTCTGAGAGAGTATACCGCACACATATTTTTTTCCGTAATGTATTTACCTACGAACTCTACTTGTTCGCTCTATATAGGAAAGGAGTAACCATGAAACCACTAACGTCACAGTCTTGTTCGCCGGATCATAGTGAGCACAGTGTACTCTCTATGAGAAGTTGAAAATGTAATGCTGTAAAGACGCCATCTGAACCCTGTTTGGCATAATAGTATAGTACACTCGGCCACCTGGAAGCAGGCCAAAGACCGAAGTCTCAGTATCCTTGGATGTGCCACAGGATTTCGTTTCGAGGCTTTTGCGACTCTTTCGGAACACAGGAAATAATAGTCTTAGACCAGTACAAGTTCGAACAAGAATAAACACCGCACAGCAGGACCGATGTCTGGCAGTAACTACCCGACGAAAACGAAGTACAACTGCAGGACAGTTGGCTGTAGAGCTTGCAGCTGCCTCAGCAGTTGATGTTCTTAGACGTCCGGCCGTGTGCGTTAAGCTCACTCCAGCACAGAGGCGGGCTTGTGTACAAAGTATTATGGACTCGACAACATCAAAATTTGACCACGAATGAATGGAGGAAAAGACTCTTCAGTTTGCAAAATAATTCTCGTCGCACATTGGGAGAGAACCTGGTAGCCGATAAAACCCCAGCAACTTTGTGGAAAGAGGCCAGTTTGGTGGTGATGGGGTTATGGTGTGGGGAGGCATAATGTTGGATAGGTGTACAGAGATGCACATCTTCGCTGGTGGTCGTAGTAATATTGTACAGAGGTTCAGAGATGAGGTACTGCTATCAATTATTCACCTTTTCAGAGATGCAGTTGGTCCATACTTCCTCTTTTCGGACTATGATGTCTGACCACCTAGAGCTGTTCTGGTGGATGAATATCCTTGCATCGACTGCTCAGCAATGTCTCCGGATCTGAATCCTATAGAACATGCCTGGGATGTATTAAGGAGGCGAACTGCATCCCGTCAGTCTCCATCAAAGATACTTTGGCACCGCTCTTGCTGCGGAATGGTAGCGACTGCCAAGAGAGCTCTTGAACCATCTCTTAGAAAGCATGCCACGTCGCTCTGTAGCATGTGTGGCTCTTAGGGGTGACGCTCCCTATTAACAGCTTCTTTTGTTGAGGGAGATATTTCCCAGTTGTGTTATTTCCTTACAGACGTGTTTCTTAGCTATCAGAACTTTCCTAACATTATGTTTCGGGAACTGTTTCGTGCCAAATGTAGTTTGATTGAGCTGCAGCTTGTTCATTAATCCCTCCGAAATCCAGATCAGGCGATATGTTCTCTTTTCATGATTAAGCTTAACATTTATCATAGAATTCATTTAAAGAATTAAATAAGAACGAATTTTCAAAATTTGACATCGTTGTAATTTACACTATATAAAATCTAAATGTGCACTCCCCATTGTGAATGTTTGAATTAGTACTATGATTATTAATACATCTTTGCACTCTCCGATTATGCGAATGTATAAACTGGGAAATGTTGTTTCTTTCTCCCTCCTTTGGAGAAAGTCATTCGTCTCGTAATTCTTGTTGTGTGTATTTCCCTTTCTGTCTTCAACTTCCTGTGGTTTGTCAGTTCCACCACTGAACCCAAGAGCCATGTAACATTTATTGTTATTGTTTTTTTTCTGTAATACGAGGCCGGCCAGAGTGGCCGAGCGGTTCTAGGCGCTACAGTCTGGAACCGCGCGACCGCTACGGTCGCAGGTTCAAATCCT
Organism: Schistocerca serialis cubense; assembly: GCF_023864345.2. Lineage (NCBI taxonomy): Eukaryota > Metazoa > Arthropoda > Insecta > Orthoptera > Acrididae > Schistocerca > Schistocerca serialis. Next base: position 216,291,778 of record NC_064639.1, on the reverse strand, counting down.
GCCTCGAGCATGGATGTGTGTGATGTTCTTAGGTTGGTTAGGTTTAAGTAATTCAAAGTTCTAGGGGACTGATGACCACAGATGCTAAGTCCCATAGTGCTCAGAGCCATTGAACCATTTTTTTTTTGTAATACGAGTACTTTTTCCTATTTACGTGCCAAAGCTGCTTGTATCTTCGGACGTTACCTGAGATATATGGATTCTGATGTATGTAAAAATATAAACACTTTCAGCCAAATGTTCTGCGGAAGCGGGCTCATGCATGACCCCCCTCCAACTCCCCAACTGCTCCGCCTCTGCCGCCATTTTTGGATCGGCAGCTGCCTGTGGAGTTAAGAACAACGCACGCTCCAGAGCGATGCCTTTTGTGATGCTGCTAGGCATCGTAACTTGATATGATAGAGGCTGGCGTCTTCGTGCTGCCACCCGCATTGCGCACGTATTATCGCCTCTGCAGTGCACGTACGCATATTTCACGAGAAGCAAATGCTTTGTACAAAAAGATACTCCCCCTTTACTAGTCAATACAGTGCGCAGTTCAGCTGCGTAAACACCCACCAAAAATACCTCAGCTTATTTTCCATCTAGCTCCGTAGATGTTCACGAGACGAGTGTGATGAGTTACTCAGGTAGTTAACAGAGATGAAAATTTAAATGCGATCGGGTACTGGAATTCAATAGCAGCAAAAGGAAAACCAGGAAAACAATAGGAGAAGATAGACTGGCAGAAATTGTGCTTTTGGCTTATTTATGGACAATATGTCAACCTTATTAATGTTGAAGATCAACTACTAGTCCCTGCACTGATCGTCGATCCACTGCAGGTCTCCCTGCGAGGGAGGGAGGGAGGGAGGGAGGGAGAGAGAGAGAGAGAGAGAGAGAGAGAGAACACCAGATGAACTGGGAAGTGAATCGGCCCTTACCTTCCAAAGAGTACTGCCTTAGGCAGTTTAGAGACACAACGAAGTACATAAATCTCGATGACAGGACGTGAATTTTTATTGCTCTCCTCCGAATCCCAGCGTCTTACAACCGTGCCATGTTATTTTCTATTTATACCTTTTCAACACCTTTTTAATTTTTTATTTTTGTTTTTGCTTTTTTGGGCCTCCATCCTCCCCTTACAGCCTATCTTTCGCTCGCCAAACTCTCCTTAATCTGCGTCGGCTTCTTACGCCATTCTAGACATTTCACTATTACTCCATACAGGTTGTTGAAAAGTAAATCCCTTATCTGTACAGATGACTTTCCATCAGTGTCGCCTCGAGCCCTTGTCGACGCGATTTGTGATTGTTGAAATTACAGGTATCTTGTATTAAAATGGAACCAAATGTTGAATTCCTGATTATGCGTAACGCTTCTATTGTTGCTTGAGTCACTGGCCTCTCTCACAGACCAAAAGATAATTGTAAAGTTTAAAGTCACTTATTTTGTAATTATAGAAAGGAGGGGTGGGTGGGACGCGACTGGGTGTAGGGAAATGAATCTGCGAGAGAGGGATTTGGTCATGGGTTGAGATGTGGATGAAGCTGCGAAAAATAGGTTTGCATCTCATTCGCAGGCTCTTCATTAGAAACAAGTGATGATTTTCAAGGTGGGTCCTGAAGTCTTCAAAATCTGGAGGTGCATTGTGTAGGAGATTGTACACGAAGTCCTCAGCCAGCCACATGTAGCTGTAAAGCCTGCAGGTGGGAAGAGTTCCCAGTGCTGTTGTAACAAATTTCGTGACTGGGGGAGGCGTCGTCCTGGTGATGACAGCCAACTCTTTTCGCGTCCAGTTCCAAATGAAGTTTTGGCCCCGACCCAAGAATCTATGTTGGATGGTATCAGCAATTTGGGAATGGTTGCAGAGCATACTCTGTGCAAGGCTGGCCTGTGACGCTTAAGCGCGGTGTTGGTGACCAGTTCATAACACGTTGCCTGTAAGAAGGTACGTATCATTTGATGGAATACGTAGTTACACGTCCTCAGGAAATTGAGCTGGGGGAACTTGGTTTCTTAGGGTTGCGTTCGAACAGAACTAAGCACAGTGCTGTATATCAGTGACGTGCAGCTGCGAAGCAATCCCTCGTACCCATTGGTTCAAGGCTTGGTTGGAGATGGCAACGTATTCTGGTACAATATTATGAGCGACCTCTGAATTTTTGGTGGAAGGAGAGTAGCGGTGTTTAGTAATGCCGCCGTTAGTACTGCTGATCATTTTGTACGCCATTTTGAGTAGAATCGACAGACAGTTGATTCTTCGATTTGTAAGTCCAAGTCTCCCTAACTTGTTGGCTGCACCACTGACTTTGACAGGCTCTTTACATACATTGTACTGCCAAACCGTTTTCTACATTTTTAACAGTCATCCTCTGCTCTTGAGAAAATTTTGTTGTAAAATATGTTCCATTGTCAGTTAGTGCCTCACGCCATGTTGTCACTATGATGGATAAAATGTGGCTCTAAGATCGGTTTGTCGACAGTAAAACGATTGACGGTGAAAAGCCACCTCGTGTATATGGGCATGTTCGCGTACGTGGCGCTCGCAGAAGTATTTTAAAAATTAACAAGCATCTCTAGTGCTATGTATGCAAACATGCCCATATACACATGGTAGATGGTTTTACTGTCGACAATCTTTGTATAACGTGCTGCATTCTATCCACCATAATGACAACGTGGCATGAATTGCTAACGCAGTATGGAACACTTTCTATCACGAAAATTTTTTGTCGGGTACATTACGGTTAAAAATTAAATTCGATACCTCCTGATGTGCAAACTCTTACAGCACGAATACGTAATACTGTAGAGGCACTGGCTGAAGAGATGTTGGTGAAGACATGGAGAGAAATTAAATATCGCCTAGACGTTTTACGAGCAACGAAGTGAAAATATGTCATTAAAAAACCATATGGATGGAGTTATTATTTCTAGCAAACCACCTAATTGTATCTTGCATAGCCCGTAGAAACGAATTTGTGTAATCAGGGAGAGGTTTTACGCTCAGTCTCATATTGTGGACAGTAATGGTCTTACAACACTCCCTTGGGGTGCTCTCTAAGTTACTTTTACGCCTGAAGATACCTCTCTGTTACGAACGACGGGAAAGTCCTTCCTTGACGGTACTGCCGCTACTTAACATTCCACGTTAGCTGCCGAAGTGTGAACGTGAACACTGCTGACTGTTGCGTGGTAATACCCCCACGTTATCCTGACCGCGAAAATGGGCCATACACCCGGCTCAGCAGAGTGCCGGAAAAAAGCGACCGTTGTCGACCGGGCAAGAGGAGCGTCGCGAAAGCCTAACCCTCGGGCGAATACATTTGAGCGAGGTACGAAGGCATAAAACGTCATTAACCGTCGTCCTCCTCATTGAGTGCCATTGAGAGCCCGCCATTAACCGGCTTAAGGCGGTGAACTGTGGCTGCTGCGCGGATTACGGACCGGGGAGGTGGCCGCGGTGACATATGGTGCTGGGACTGGGGTGGGGGGAAGGGGGGCAGAGGCAGCGAAGGGGGGCAGGTGTGCGTGTACACTTCCCTGCCGTGCGTGATATGAGAGGCGCCCCCCATTACCATTACCGACAGAGGACACGACACACCGCCCTACATCCTATTCACGCGGCCTTCACGAACCCTCCACCACTCTGTCTGTCCCTCATTTTCTGACCACTGCCCGGCACGACGTCCAGTGCAGCTGGACTGACAGCGTCAATATTCTGCCTCATTATTTTTCTGTCAAGTTTCGCCTGAGGTATATTACGCAGGGTGAACTGGCTCTCTCACCTCAAGCTACTTTTGACCAGTTAAAGACGGTCTAGGGTTAGCGTCTTTGATTCATAATCAAAAACGTCTCCGATCCCGGGTTCGATCCACGCCACTGCCTAAATTTTGATAAATAATCAGCATTGGCGGCCGAAGACTTCCGGCATAAGAAGTCAGCCTCATTCTGCCAACGGCCTTGTCGAAGAGGGCGGAGGAGCGGATAGAGGTTCAGGGCACTCTCTTGTCCTAGGGGTGGGAAATTGCCCCTAAAGGCGGAAGAATCAGCAATGATCAACGACATGACGATGCAGAAGGCAATGGAAACCACTGCATTAAAGACACGTAACGTGTATCCACAGGACATGTGGCCTGTAATTCAAGTAGTGTCATTATGATCTCTCCATTGGCAAAAGATTCCGGAATAGTCCCCCATTCGGATCTCCGGGAGGGGACTGCCAAGGGGGAGGTTACCATGAGAAAAAGATTGAATAATCAACGAAAGGATAACGTTCTACGAGTCGGGGCGTGGAATGTCAGAAGCTTGAACGTGGTACGGAAACTAGAAAATCTGAAAATGGAAATGCAAAGGCTCAATCTAGATATAGTAGGGGTCAGTGAAGTGAAGTGGAAAGAAGACAAGGATTTCTGGTCAGATGACTATCGGGTAATATCAACAGCAGCAGAAAATGGTATAACAGGTGTAGGATTCGTTATGAATAGGAAGGTAGGGCAGAGGGTGTGTTACTGTGAACAGTTCAGTGACCAGGTTGTTCTAATCAGAATCGACAGCAGACCAACACCGACAATGACAGTTACGGTATACATGCTGACGTCGCAAGCTGAAGATGAACAGATAGAGAAAGTGTATGAGGATATTGAAAGGGTAATGCAGTATGTAAAGGGGGACGAAAATAATAGTCATGGCCGACTGGAATGCAGTTGTAGGGGAAGGAGTAGAAGAAAAGGTTACAGGAGAATATGGGCTTGGGACAAGGAATGAAATGAAAGAGGAGAAAGACTAATTGAGTTCTGTAACACGTTTCAGCTAGTAATAGCGAATACCCTGTTCAAGAATCACAAGAGGAGCAAGTATACTTGGAAAAGGCCGAGAGATACGGGAAGATTTCGATTAGATTACATCATGGTCAGACAGAGATTCCGAAATCAGATACTGGATTGTAAGGTGTACCCAGGAGCAGATATAGACTCAGATCACAATATAGTAGTCATGAAGAGTAGGCTGAAGTTCAAGACATTAGTCAGGAAGAATCAATACGCAAAGAAGTGGGATACGGAAGTACTAAGGAATGACGAGATGCGTTTGAAGTTCTCTAACGCTATAGATACAGCAATAAGGAATAGCGCAGTAGGCAGTACAGTTGAAGAGGAATGGACATCTCTAAAAAGGGCCATCACAGAAGTTGGGAAGGAAAACATAGGTACAAAGAAGGCAGCTGCGAAGAAACCATGGGTAACAGAAGAAATACTTCAGTTGATTGATGAAAGGAGGAATTACAAACATGTTCCGGGAAAGTCAGGAATGCAGAAATACAAGTCGCTGAGGAATGAAATAAATAGGAAGTGCAGGGAAGCTAAGACGAAATGGCTGCAGGAAAAATGTGAAGACATCGAAAAAGATATGATTGTCGGAAGGACAGACTCAGCATACAGGAAAGTCAAAACAACCTTTGATGACATTAAAAGCAACGGTGGTAACATTAAGAGTGCAACGGGAATTCCACTGTTAAATGCAGAGGAGAGAGCAGATGGGTGGAAAGAATACATTGAAAGCCTCTATGAGGGTGAAGATTTGTCTGATGTGATAGAAGAAGAAACAGGAGTCGATTTAGAAGAGATAGGGGATCCAGTATTAGAATCGGAATTTCAAAGAGCTTTGGAGGACTTACGGTCAAATAAGGCAGAAGGGATAGATAACATTCCATCAGAATTTCTAAAATCATTGGGGAAGTGGCAACAAAACGACTATTCACGTTGGTGTGTAGAATATATGAGTCTGGCGACATACCATCTGACTTTCGGAAAAGCATCATCCACACAATTCCGAAGACGGCAAGAGCTGACAAGTGCGAGAATTATCGCACAATCAGCTTAACAGCTCATGCATCGAAGCTGCTTACAAGAATAATATACAGAAGAATAGAAAAGAAAAATGAGAATGCACTAGGTGACGATCAGTTTGGCTTTAGGAAAAGTAAATGGACGAGAGAGGCAATTCTGACGTTACGGCTAAAAATGGAAGCAAGGCTATAGAAAAATCAAGACACTTTCATTGGATTTGTCGACCTGGAAAAAGCGTTCGACAATATAAAATGCTGCAAGCTGTTAGAGATTCTGAAAAAAGTAGGGGTAAGCTATAGGGAGAGACGGATCATACACAATATGTACAACAACCAAGAGGGAATAATAAGAGTGGACGATCAAGAACGAAGTGCTCGTATTAAGAAGGGTGTAAGACAAGGATGTAGCCTTTCGCCCCTACTCTTCAATCTGTACATCGAGGAAGCAATGATGGAAATAAAAGAAAGGTTCAGGAGTGGAATTAAAATACAAGGTGAAAGGATATCAATGATATGATTCGCTGATGACATTGCTATCCTGAGTGAAAGTGAAGAAGAATTAAATGATCTGCTGAACGAAATGGTCTAATGAGTACACAGTATGGTTTGAGAGTAAATCGTAGAAAGACGAAGGTATTGAAAAGTAGTAGAAATGAGAACAGCGAGAAACTTAACATCACGATTGACGGTCATGAAGTCAATGAAGTTAAGGAATTCTGCTACCTAGGGAGTAAAATAACCAATGACGGACGGAGCAAGGAGGACATCAAAAGCAGACTCGCTATGGCAAAAAAGGCATTTCTCGCCGAGAGATGTCTACTAATATCAAATACCGGCCTTAATTTGAGGAAGAAATTTCAGAGGATGTACGTCTGGAGTACAGCATTGTATGGTAGTGAAACATAGACTGTGGGAAAACCGGAACAGAAGAGAATAGAAGCATTTGAGATGTGGTGCTATAGACGAATGTTGAAAATTAGGTGGAGTGATAAGGTAAGGAATGAGGAGGTTCTATGCAGAATCGGAGAGGAAAGGAGTATGTGGAAAACACTGATAAGGAGAAGGGCCAGGATGATGGGACATCTAGACAAACAATGGCACCGAGCTATGTGGTGCAGTGGTTAGTACACTGGACGCGAATTCGGGAGGACGACGGTTCAAACCCTCGTTTGGCCGTATTGATTTAGGTTTCCCGTGAATTCCCTAAATCGTTTCGGCCAAATGCCACGATGGTTCCTTTGAAAGGACACGACCGATTTCCTTTCCCATCCTTCTCTCATCCGACCTTGCGCTCGTCTCTAATGACGTCATTGTCTCCTCCTCCTCGTCTTCCTCCTCCTCTTCCTCCTCCACCACACAATGGCAAGGATCTCATTAAACAAACATCAAATTCGTTAGTAACCCAGCTACAGACATTAACTTGGTAAGAACTTTATAAAGGAAGCTGCTTACAGCCGTCAGATATTTGAAGTAAAGCATGTTGAGCGTTTAGCTGTACAATTGTAACTTTATTTCTCAATCGGTTTCACTTGTAAGAAGCTCCATCACTGGAGGAAAAACAGCACAGTGAAAAATCAAAATGGGGTTAACATGAAAGAGGAGTGACAATATATCCAACGTTAATAAAGTCATGAAGAAGTGCATATAAACAACAAAATTGACTTCAGTGCGATTCATGACACTGCCTCTATGAATCGCACTGAAATCATTTTTATTGTTTATATGTACTTCATAATGATATTTATTTGTACAGAACCTATGATCACGCCCTATTATATGTTAAAATCCTTTCGATATTTCACTGTACAGGTGTCCCTCCAGTGATGATCGTCGTAATAAGTGAAACAGGCTGAGAAATAGTTGAACATGTACATCTGAAGGCTCAAAATGCTGTACTTCATAAATTTAGCTTGGTACCAATGATCAGAAATCGTTATTGCAGGAAGTTGAAAATTTAACTCCTGGGTAAATTTGGGAGTTAGACACGGATGCAATTGGCCTCCGATTCTTTCTAATGTTTTTATTGACGTCATGGGTAAGCAAATTAAGTTTTTGTACATACGACTTCAACTAAAGGAATTATTCTATGACATTGCTCTTTGCTGATGATCAAATTCTGATCGCTAATGCCGAGAATACATGTCTACATCTATATATATACTCCGCTAGCCACCAAGCGGTGTGTGGCGGAAGGTACAATTCACGCCACAGTCATATTCCCCCCCTCTGTTCCACTCGCAGGTCGCGCGAGGGAAAAACGACTATCTGAACGCCTCAGTACGAGCTCTAACGTCCCTTTATCTTTGAATGGTGATCAATGCGCGATTTGAAAGTTGGTGGTAATAATCTATGCTCTACATCCACGGTGAAGTTTGGATTTCGGAATTTAGTGAGCACACCCTTCCGTTTAGCGCGCCGCCTATCTGCAAGTGCGTCGCACTTCAAACTTTCTATGAGATTTGTAACGCTCTCGCGACGGCTAAATGTACTAGTCACGAATCTTGCCGCTCTTCTTTGGACCTTCTCAATCTCTTGAATCAGACTCAACTGGTAAGGGTCCCATGCAGACGAACAGTAGTCTAAGACTGGACGGACTAACGTTGTTGTTATGGTCTTCAGTCCTGAGACTGGTTTGATGCAGCTCTCCATGCTACACTATCCTGTGCAAGCTTCGTATTGGCTCTGAGCACTGTGGGACTCAACTGCTGAGGTCATTAGTCCCCTAGAACTTAGAACTAGTTAAATCTAACTAACCTAAGGACATCACAAACATCCATGCCCGAGGCAGGATTCGAACCTGCGACCGTAGCGGTCTTGCGGTTCCAGACTGCAGCGCCTTTAACCGCACGGCCACTTCGGCCGGCTAAGCTTCGTATTGTAAGCTATTTCCTTTGTTGAAGGACTGCATCGCTTCAGGATTCTACCAATCTAGAGTTCGCCTTACCCGTTACTTGCGTAATCTGATCATTCCATTTGAGATCATTTCGAATAGACACACCCAGATACTTGACGGATGTTACCACTTCCAAAGGCTTGGCATTTATTTTGTACTCGTACATGAATGGAGATTTTCGCCTTCTTATACGCAGTAGGTTACACTTACTAATATTGAGAGATAACTGCCAGTCATTACACCACGCATTTATTTTCTGCAAATCCTCATTGATTTGTTCACAACTTTCATGTGATTCTACTCACCTGTAGCTACAGCATCATCGGAAAATAGTCTAATGCCGCTGTCAATACCATCAACCAGATCGTTTATGTAAATCGTAAAAAGCAGCGGACCTATTACACTGCCCGGGGGCACACCTGAAGTTACACTTGTTTCTATTGAAGTCACCCCATTCAGGACGACATACTGCTCTCTGTCTGTAAGGAAACTTTCTATCCAACCGCATATGTCACCGGATAAACCGTAAGCGCGCTCTTTTTGCAGCAAACGACAGTGACGAACTGAGTCGAACGCCTTCCGAAAGTCGAGAAATATGGCATCAACCTGTGAGCCGGTATCTACAGCCAGTTGTATATCATGCACAAAGACGGCCAGCTGTGTCTCGCATGACCGCTGATTCTAAAACCGTGCTGGTGTCTGCAGATGAGCTTCTCAGAGTCTAGAACACAAAACATGTTCCATGATTCTACAACAAATCGACGTCAGTGAAATTGGCAGCTAATTATGTGCATCCGATTTTCTACCCTTTTTATAGATTGCTATGACGTGGGCCTTCTTCCAGTCCAGTGGAACTTCCCGCTGTTCCAATGATCTATGACAGATGATGGGTAAGAATGGTGCTATATTTGTAGCATTTTGTTTTTTTTGGTCATCAGTCCCACAGTCCATGTTTCACTTCCATGCAATGCTGTACTCCAGACGTACATCCTCTGAAATTTCTTCCTCAAATTAAGGCCGATATTTGATATTAGTAGACTTCTCTTGGCCAGAAACGCCTTTCTTGCCATAACGAGTCTGCTTTTGATGTCTCCTTGCTCCGTCCGTCATTGGTTATTTTACTGCCTAGGTAGCAGAATTCCTTAACTTCATTGACTTCGTGACCGTCAATCGTGATGTTAAGTTTCTCGCTGTTCTCATTTCTACTACTTCTCAATACCTTCGTCTTTCTCCGATTTACTCTCAAACCATACAGTGTACTCATTAGACCATTTCGTTCAGCAGATCATTTAATTCTTCTTCACTTTCACTCAGGATAGCAATGTCATCAGCGAATCGTATCATTGATATCCTTTCATCTTGTATTTTAATTCCACTCCTGAACCTTTCTTTTATTTCCATCATTGCTTCCTCGATGTACAGATTGAAGAGTAGGGGCGAAAGGCTACATCCTTGTCTTACACCCTTCTTAATACGAGCACTTCGTTCTTGATCGTCCACTCTTATTATTCCCTCTTGGTTGTTGTACACATTGTATATGACCCGTCTCTCCCCATAGCTTACCCCTACTTTTTTCAGAATCTCTAACAGCTTGCAGCATTTTATATTGTCGAACGCTTTTTCCAGGTCGACAAATCCAATGAAAGTGTCTTGATTTTTCTATAGCCTTGCTTCCATTTTTAGCCGTAACGTCAGAATTGCCTCTCTCGTCCATTTACTTTTCCTAAAGCCAAACTGATCGTCACCTAGTGCATTCTCATTTTTCTTTTCTATTCTTCTGTATATTATTCTTGTAAGCAGCTTCGATGCATGAGCTGTTAAGCTGATTGTGCGATAATTCTCGCACTTGTCAGTTCTTGCCGTCTTCGGAATTGTGTGGATGATGCTTTTCCGAAAGTCAGATGGTATGTCGCCAGACTCATATATTCTACACACCAACGTGAATAGTCGTTTTGTTGCCACTTCCCCAATGATTTTAGAAATTCTGATGGAATGTTATCTATCCCTTCTGCCTTATTTGACCGTAAGTCCTCCAAAGCTCTTTGAAATTCCGATTCTAATACTGGATCCCCTATCTCTTCTAAATCGACTCCTGTTTCTTCTTCTATCACATCAGACAAATCTTCACCCTCATAGAGGCTTTCAATGTATTCTTTCCACCCATCTGCTCTCTCCTCTGCATTTAACAGTGGAATTCCCGTTGCACTCTTAATGTTACCACCGTTGCTTTTAATGTCATCAAAGGTTGTTTTGACTTTCCTGTATGCTGAGTCTGTCCTTCCGACAATCACATCTTTTTCGATGTCTTCACATTTTTCCTGCAGCCATTTCGTCTTAGCTTCCTTGCACTTCCTATTTATTTCATTCCTCAGCGACTTGTATTTCTGCATTCCTGACTTTCCCGGAACATGTTTGTAATTCCTCCTTTCATCAATCAACTGAAGTATTTCTTCTGTTACCCATGGTTTCTTCGCAGCTGCCTTCTTTGTACCTATGTTTTCCTTCCCAACTTCTGTGATGGCCCTTTTTAGAGATGTCCATTCCTCTTCAACTGTACTGCCTACTGCGCTATTCCTTATTGCTGTATCTATAGCGTTAGAGAACTTCAAACGTATCTCGTCATTCCTTAGTACTTCCGTATCCCACTTCTTTGCGTATTGATTCTTCCTGACTAATGTCTTGAACTTCAGCCTACTCTTCATGACTACTATATTGTGATCTGAGTCTATATCTGCTCCTGGGTACACCTTACAATCCAGTATCTGATTTCGGAATCTCTGTCTGACCATGATGTAATCTAATCGAAATCTTCCCGTATCTCTCGGCCTTTTCCAAGTATACCTGCTCCTCTTGTGATTCTTGAACAGGGTATTCGCTATTACTAGCTGAAACGTGTTACAGAACTCAATTAGTCTTTCTCCTCTTTCATTTCATTCCTTGTCCCAAGCCCATATTCTCCTGTAACCTTTTCTTCTACTCCTTCCCCTACAACTGCATTCCAGTCACCCATGACTATTAGATTTTCGTCCCCCTTTACATACTGCATTACCCTTTCAATATCCTCATACAGTTTCTCTATCTGTTCATCTTCAGCTTGCGACGTCAGCATGTATACCTGAACTATCATTGTCGGTGTTGGTCTGCTGTCGATTCTGATTAGAACAACCTGGTCACTGAACTGTTCACAGTAACACACCCTCTGCCCTACCTTCCTAATCATAACGAATCCTCCACCTGTTATACCATTTTCTGCTGCTGTTGATATTACCCGATAGTCATCTGACCAGAAATCCTTGTCTTCTTTCTACTTCACTTCACTGACCCCTACTATATCTAGATTGAGCCTTTGCATTTCCATTTTCAGATTTTCTAGTTTCCGTACCACGTTCAAGATTCTGACATTCCACGCCCCGACTCGTAGAACGTTATCCTTTCGTTGATTATTCAGTCTTTTTCTCATGGTAACCTCCCCCTTGGCAGTCCCCTCCCGGAGATCCGAATGGGGGACTATTCCGGAATCTTTTGCCAATGGAGAGATCATAATGACACTACTTCAATTAAAGGCCACATGTCCTGTGGATACACGTTACGTGTCTTTAATGCAGTGGTTTCCATTGCCTTCTGCATCCTCATGTCGCTGGTCATTGCTGATTCTTCCGCCTTTAGGGGCAATTTCCCACCCCTAGGACAAGAGAGTACCCTGAACCTCTATCCGCTCCTCCGCCCTCTTTGACAAGGCCGTTGGCAGAATGAGGCTGACTTCTTATGCCGGAAGTCTTCGGCCGCCAATGCTGATTATTTATCAAAATTTAGGCAGTGGCGTGGATCGAACCCGGGACCGAAGACGTTTTTGATTATGAATCAAAGACGCTACCCCTGGACCACGGGTAGGATAGTTAACATAAAATCTTACGGGCATACCGTCTGGGCCAGATGCCTTCCTGGCGTCTAAGCATCTTAACTGTTTTACAATCCCAGATACACTAAACACTATGTCAGCCATCCTTGCGTTTGTTCGATAATTAAACGGGGGAATGGTGCTGCAGTCGTCTACCTACATGCAAACAACTCTTCATTCTCTGTTCACAACAGATACGTAAGTAGTACACTGGCTAGCCGAATTAGAGTGACAATCTGTCAAAAGCCTCAATGACCACCTTTTGGAGCCCGGGGAAGCTGCGAGACTTGCAGGAAGAGAGTCAATGAGTCACTGCAAGGTAGCGACAGAGGTTAGGCGCGTTGCCGACTGGAGTGCCGCGACGAGCTGCTCCAGGTTTGATGGTTGTGGATCCATGGGACGAACGGCCAGTTCGAGGTGGTCCCGCAGTTACTCGATTCGATTTAAATCGGGAGAGTTCGGCGGCCAGAGGAGCACTCAAGACTGATCCAAGCGCTCTTCGAACCACGCACGTACACTGAGAGGAACGTGACACTTTGCACTGACCTACTGGTAGACGCCACCTCTCCGAGGAAAAACAAGATGCATGTATGAGTGGACACAGTCCTCAAGGACAGATGCACACTTCTGTTGACCCACTGTGCCTTTAAGAATGACGAGACCACCCAGGCAACCCCATGAAAACATTTCCCAGACCGTAACTCTGCCTCCTGGCTGCAGGGTGTTTGCCATCTGGTAAGGATCCCACACAGCGCAGCAGTATTCTAAAAGAGGACGGGCAAGCGTACTGTATGTAGTCTCCTTAGTAGATGTGTTACATTTTCTGAGTGTCCTGCCAATAAAACGCAGTCTTTTGTTAGCCTTCCCCACAACATTTTCTGTGTGTTCCTTCCAATTTAAGTTGTCCGTAATTGTAATTCCTAGGTATTTATCTGAATTTACGGCCTTTAGATTAGACTGATTTATCGTGTAACCGAAGTTTAACGAATTCCTTTTAGCACTCATGTGGATGACCTCACGCTTCTCGTTATTTGGTGTCAACCGCCAATTTTTGCACCATTCAGATATATTTTCTCATTCGTTTTGCAAAATGTTTTGATCCTCTGATGACTTTATTAGTCGATAAACGACTGCGTCATCTGCAAACAACCGAAGACGGCTGCTTAGATCTTCTCCCAAATTGTTTATATAGATAAGGAACAGCAAAGAGCCTATAACACTACCTTGGGGAACGCCAGAAATCACTTCTGTTTTACTGTGTTGTATGGAAATGAATCATGGACACTGAGTGACAAACTTAGCATAAAAACTGGGGACTGTATTCTGGAGAAGTGAGGGAATTTTGACGCTTTGGAAGCAAAATCAAGCTGAGAAAAAAATTTCGGACAATGTGCGCTTGGAACACAATATTGTGTGGAAATGAATCACAGACATTGAGCAAATCGGAATACGAAAGAATAGAAGCATTTGAGATATGATGTTGTGGAAAATTAAGTGGGCTGATAAATTAAAAAACTATGTGGTTTTCCACACAATTGCGAGAAAACTTAGTGTGTGGGAAGTACTGCATTCGAGAAGGAATATGATAATAGCAAACGATAATCATTTTGATTGCTAATATAAGGAAACGTGGTTCTGACTTGAGCAAATACATTTTTTCTTGTTTTACTACCCATACGTATTCCGGAGAAGTGCCTGTGTTTGCGTGTTGCTGTTGACGTGTTTGCTGTTGTGCCATGGGTGCATTACTCTTCGTACTTTGTGCTTTAAAGCAATTTTTTAAAAGTACTGCAGGTTTTTTCTGTTTCTTGAGTCTAGAATGAGTTGTGTTTGTAATTTGTCGGAAATTTATTCCTACATCAGATTTAAGTTGGGCACTCATTGCTTTATCAATTGGAAATGCACAGTACATTGACTACGCTTATGTCCTTTCTTCGACGTATTTGCCAAACCTTGATATGCAACACATGCTAAACCATGTTCAAAAATGGTTCAAATCGCTCTGAGCACTATGGGACATAACGTCTCAGGTCATCAGTCCCCTAGAACTACTTAAACCTAACTAACCTAAGGACATCACACACATCCATGCCCGGGGCAGGATTCGAACCTGCGACCGTAGCGGTCGCGCGGTTCCAGACTGTAGCGCCTAGAACCGCTCGGCCACTCCGGCCGGCAAACCATGTTCATTGCAGACCTCATCTAGTAGAATAACCCTCCATCGCCATTAGCTATAAGTATTTTCAGCTTTGTTCCCAGTCGACACTAGCCAAATTGAGAGATATGATTGAAATGGTAACTTGTCGAGAATACTGCTGCATGCTGTGAAGCGCTTCCTAGTAGTCATGTTACACTACTGCTCCCTGACAGGTTGGTGCATCCTATTATGTACCAGCGTTTACCCATCTGTTCCATGATCAAAGGAAGGCCAACCATATAACTGAAGTCTTGTTTCCTCAACATCCTGTGACACACTATATGAGAAACATGTCCAGTTTCAGAGCTTTTTTGTAAGACTTCTGTGTAAAAACTCCGAACAATTTCTTCACCTTCACTGTACTTAAAGATGTAAGTTTTCGTGTTTGTCCGTTGCACTTTCTGAAGTGGAAGTCGACTAGTCCGGCAGGTAATATTTCTCAAACACTAATTGGTATTTTTAAACATTTACCAAATTATCCAAATTGAAATTTTACTTGTGTGGATATAGTACGAGTTCAATAGAATTGTACACTGTATTTAGCTCATTGTCACGAACGTCAGTAAGCATCATTCTAATCGCATGATGTTTAGCTCTCCAGTAAGTCAGAGAATACGAAGATTAAAACGCGTCTACATACATTTTTTATCGTTCTATTCAAACGTTCCACAATACCCACCTCCATGTGGGCGAATGTCGAGTAGTGATCTGCTCTGTATCATTCCATTACTGACTTCAAAAACCTTGTTGTACAATTAATCTCCTGCGTCAGTTCGAAGGTTGTCAGAAGCGCGACTAATTCCTGTCAGCAGCAACTGTTGAAACACCTGCACAATTCACTTCCCAGGCTTTGCTTTCCACATAGGGCCATACGAATTTAGAATAAGTATCTATAACCATTAAAATATATTTGAAATCATTATTCGCTCTTGAATAATGTTTCATATGTATGACACCAGCCTACCACTGATCATCCAAACCTTGTATTATGACACGTCTGGATGGAATTGTTTTGCCCCTTGGCTTCTGTAGTTCTTACTCCACCATCTCCATAATTGTTACTGTTCAATAATGTGCCCTTCTCGAAGCTCCAAAGTCATTCACATTGTTTCATTTCTCTGAGCTGTATTCTCTACGGCAACTGGTGCTGTGGGCAGTCATAGCGATTCCGTTGTTTCATTCGGGTCATCATAGTATATGTACTCTAGAGATATATCCAGTTTTTTATGCTGAATATCAATGGCTTTGCCTGCACTGTGTACGCCAGCTAATGCAGGTCTAATAATATCAATGTATTTACTACTGTTTGGGCTTTCTATCTGTCCATTTGGGGTGTTGTCTACGAGAGTTAGTCATATGTAGTATTTCAGCACATTCTTTCCTCTCTTCCAGAAAATACTTTCTGGGGTTAGAAGTTAATAAGAATATTCGTTCAACAAACGGATGTTCGTTCAGGTTCATTATCAGCATCCTATATTGTGTGGTTGGCTAAGCATATAGAACGCTTGCATACATATGATTTCGGCTGACCTCGCATCTCGAATCTGTTTCGCTAGCACTGTGACGGTCAATGAAATAGGTGGTAGTATCTTCTTCCTCTTCTTCCCGTGCCTGCATCCAACATATCCTTCTGCACCTTTACACATTTTGTTGACATGCTGCTGTGTACTCAACTGACTTAGAGATAGTACACATATAAAGTCTTACACAATGTTTCCTTTTTGTGTGTTTAAAGCTCTTTCAGTCTTGTCTACCTTTGCATTTACTATGTAGCTTAATCTCAAAATTGTTTCATTGTTTTCTTCTCAAGCTTTTCCATCGACGACACATTTGGTGTTTAGAAATAATTGTTATATGTTGTCCAGTATTTTTTTTTTTTTTCAATTTCATAGACCTTTACAGTTCCTGTATTAATAGAATCTCCAAGTGTCTGCATTTCTGTAGTACGATGTTTGTAAGTCTAGCTGATATTTTCAACGTTTTCAATAGAAATCTTAAGACTTGTGTTTAATGCTTCAATTTTTCCAGTTGACGTATAAATGTAGGTTTGCGCTGTGGTTCTCTCTCTCAGAAGGAGTGCGTGACGTGTGTGAGCTTGTCTGTAGCCTACAATATACTCACACAGTTACGTATTGGTACCGATCTTTAAGCAGAAACTCTTGGAAGTTTTGTCTGTATGGCGTCATTCAGTTTTCTCACTTTATCAAGAAATAGGAAGCCAAACCTCTTCATATGGCAATACATTCATTGAATGTGGTGTCTGTCCCTAGTGCCCTGGCCAAATGTTTTAAATTCATATGGCTGTGCATGAAAGTGATGATAATGTTCGTATTATGCTTCACCAACCGTTTCAGAATCCAGGAATATGTCTGGCTCAAATAAGACGTCAGCTTTCATAAGATGACCAAAACAAAAATATTTGTGTATCTTGCCCTGGTTTTCCACTGCAATATCATCAATGATTTCACTGTTAAGCTAGTCTTTTTCAGGTGACGGTATATCACTACTTCCACTGAATGTCTGGTCTGGCTCTCTTAGACCTCCGAATACATACCCAGGGATGGTACGCATTGCTGCCTTGGTTTCTTCAGAGGTCCAAAGTGGTTTTAACTTTGACACAGTACAAGAATACCTGTACTCCAGATTACGTTTTTTCAATTTTTTTTCTTCGGTTTGAAATACACACCACAGTTTCATCGTTGCTTGTATGTATGGATCCCAGGAAAACAATGCCCTCGGTTGTTTCACGTTTTTTCCTGATCGGGCTTTCAAAGTGCGCCTTCCAGAACAATTTGATGTATTAGTGCTGTGTGGCAATTTTTTTTTTCTGATCGATGGTTGTGATGACGTCTGGAACAATTTGATGTATTAGTGCTGTGTGGCAATTTTTTTTTTTTTCTGATCGATGGTTGTGATGACGTCTGGAATGTGGTTTGGCTCCAAGTGTAACTAACAAATCTTCACGCCATTATATAAGTATAGGAAGTCTTCCTATAAAATGTCTTGTCCTCTACTATTTACTAGCATTTTCTGCTCTTACAATGAAACGTATTCACTGATCAGCCAGAACATTATGACCGCCCACTGTAAGACGTGTATATTTCTATTGTCAATTGTCAAACCACAATTTATGAAAGATGTTTATATTTTATTAATAGCATTAAGTAGAAATAATTAATATTTGTCATGTTGGAAATAATTGTGGTAGCAGGGAATGTCTGCACCAAAGTATTGTAGGCAAGAGAGACTGCACATTGTTATAATTTTAAAAAGGGTGGGAGATACCGCGTATGGATACATTTAAAAAAAAAAAAGAGCGGGAAAGACCGCTCATTGATACATTTTGTAATGGTAGCAGGGATTGTCTGCACCAGAACGCATTGTTGGCGGGAGAGACCGCACCTTAAGCGTTCGTAGGAAGTCAGTAGTAAGCGAGATGTGAAGCGAGTCGGTAGCAGGTCTGAAGCGAGAGGTTGAGAGGAGCGGTGTGCCTGCCAGCCACTAGCTATGATTTACAAGAGATTATAAACGGATGTTCAGAGACATCAGCTAACTACTATCATAAGAGGAACTAATATTATTGAATTAATACTGAAGGTATGTTTGCGCATTGCTAGTTGTAAGATTATTGTAAAAAGTAAGTCCCACTTGAACGTATGTAAAATCATTTCATTCAGAATATAATTAATTTTTGCCAGAATAGTGCATTACAGATTATATCCCAAAAACCATCAACGTAAAACTTCGCAAAATTTTATTGTTGTCAAGAAAAATTTTAACTATGAATTACGTAACGTCAGTCAAATTAATTAAAAAATAACGTCAGCTTTGGTAATAAATACATCCACTTATTATGACAGCCCACCTGCAGCTAACAGAGTATAGTAAAGCAGAGTAAGTATATTCATGTCGCAATTCGATGTAGCAGTCAGATGGCGATCCAGTAACAGTAAAAAAGATGAGGAACAGTTTTGGGTTATTGCAGGTAACGCCTGAGGGCCACGACGGCGACACATTCTATGTTTTGTTGAAATAATCATAAAATAACTTTTAATAAGCAGCATTTAAATTTGTATGCGAAGATTGAGAAACAGAATTAATTTCAAAGGGAAGAATTCATTTGTTATTACTAAGCAAGAGGTAGAAATCCTAAGGGAAGGTTTAACAGATTATTGTAAAAGGGAAGGTTGCGTAACAAAACAGATATAGAGGAGACGGGAAGGTTTCACCACCTAATAGCAGGTGTGTCCACCTTTGGCACGGATAACAGTGGACACGCGTCGTAGCGTGGAAGCAGTGAGGCCTTTATAGGTCTTTCGAGGGAGCTGGCACCACATCTGCACAGACAGGTTAGATAATTCCGGGGAGGAGGGCGATGACATCAGACCCCAGGTTCAATGACGTCCCAGGAGTGTTCTATTGGGTTCAGATCTGGAGAGTTGGGGCCCCGAACACCAGTTGAAACTCACCACTGTCGTATTTGAACCACTCCATCACGCCCGTGGCCTTGTGACATGGCGCATTGTCTTGTTGGAACATGATAGCCATGAAGCAGTGTATGTGTTTTGTAACCAGTGTACGATACTCCTTGGCCGCCATTGTGCTTTGCACGAGCTCCACTGGGCGCGTGGGTGCCCACATGAATGATCCCCAGAGCATAATGGAGCCGCCGCCAGCTTGTCTCCGCCCCACAGTACAGATTCAAGGAGTTGTTCACCTGGAAGACGACGGATTCGCTATCTCCCATCGCCATGATGAAAAAGGTATCGGGATTCATCAGACCATGCGACGCTCTGGACCTGCGCCAACGTCCAATGCCAATGGCCACGTGTCCACTTTAGTCGTAGTTACCGATGTTGTGGTCGTCGGCTGGAGGACCATCGTTCGGAGTTCAGACACACTAGCACTCTGCCCAGGATTAAAGTCTGGAGTCAGTTCCGCCACAGTTCGCTACATGTCCTGTTTTGCGTCCCCTCAGTCTGCGACGTCCGACCTGTGTAATGACAATGAGGGGCTGCCCTCAAGCAAACGACGTCTGATCGTGGTTTCGCCGCATGTTGAAGACACTCACCACAGAACTACTCGGACACCCGACAAGTCGTGCAGCTACTGAAATGCTCGCGTCGAGCTTCTGGGCCATCACAAACTGCCCTTAGTCAAACTCAGATAGATCGCGCGCCTCCCCCATTCTACACACGGACAGCAGGCTCAGTGATACTACACTACTGGCCATTAAAATTACTGCTCCACGAAGATGACGTGCTACAGGCGAGAAATTTAGCCGACAGGAAGGAGATGCTGTGATATGAAAATGATTAGCTTTTCAGAGCATTCACACAAGGTTGGCGCCGGTGGCGACACCTACAACTTGATGAGACGAGGAAAGTTTCCAACCGATTTCTCATACACAAACAGTAGTTGACCGGCGTTGCCTGGTGAAACGTTGTTATGATGCCTCGTGTAAGGGGGAGAAATACGTACCATCACGTTTCCGACTTGGATAAAGGTCGGATTGTAGCCTATCGCGAGTGCGGTTTATCGTACCGCGACATCGCTGCTCGCAATGGTCGAGATCCAATGAATGTTAGCAGAATATGGAATCGGTGGGTTCAGGAGGGTAATACGGAACGCCGCGGTGGATCCCAACGACCTCGTATCACTAGCAGTCGAGATGACACGCATCTTATCCGCACAGCTGTAACGGATCGTGCAGCCACGTCTCGATCCCTGAGTCACAGGTGGGACCGTTTGCAAGACAACAACCATCTGCACGAACAGTTCGACGACGTTTGCAGCAGTATGGCTCTGGCTCTCAGCACTATGGGACTTAACATCTGAGGTCATCAGTCCCCTAGAACTTAGAACTACTTAAACCAAACTAACCTAAGGACATCACACACATCCATGCCCGAGACAGGATTCAAACCTGCGAATGTAGCGCCTAGAACCGCTCGGCCACCCCGGCCGGCGCAGCAGTATGGACTATCAGCTCGGAGACCATGGCTGCGGTTACCCTTGACGCTGCATCACAGACAGGAGCGCCTGCGATGGTGTACTCAACGACGAACCTGGCTGCACGAATGGCAAAACGTCATTTTTTCGGATGAATTCAGGTTCTGTTTACAGCATCATGATGGTGGCATCCGTGTTTGGCGACATCGCAGTGAACGCACATTGGAAGCGTGTATTCGTCATCGCCATACTGGCGTATTACCTGCCGTGATGGTATGGGCTGCCATTGGTTACACGTCTCAGTCACCTCTTGTTCGCATTGACGGCACTTTGAACAGTGGACGTTAGATTTCAAATGTGTTACGACCCGTGGCTCTACCCTTCATTCGATCCCTGCGAAACCCTACATTTCAGCAGGATAATGCACGACCGCATGTTGCAGGTCCTGTACGGGCCTTTCTGGATACAGAAAACGTTCGACTGCTGCCCTGGCCAGCACATTCTCCAGATCTCTCACCAACTGAAAACGTCTGGTCAATGGTGGCCGAGCAACTGGCACGTCACAATACGCCAGTCACTACTGTTGATGAACTGTGGTATCGTGTTGAAGCTTCATGGGCAGCTGTACCTGTACATGCCATCCAAGCTCTGATTGACTCAATGCCCTGATTTCTCAGGATCTATGCACCCAAATTGCGTGAAAATGTAATCACATGTCAGTTCTAGTATAATACACTCCTGGAAATGGAAAAAGAACACATTGACACCGGTGTGTCAGACCCACCATACTCGCTCCGGACACTGCGAGAGGGCTGTACAAGCAATGATCACACGCGCGGCACAGCGGACACACCAGGAACCGCGGTGTTGGCCGTCGAATGGCGCTAGCTGCGCAGCATTTGTGCACCGCCGCCGTCCGTGTCAGCCAGTTTGCCGTGGCATACGGAGCTCCATCGCAGTCTTTAACACTGGTAGCATGCCGCGACAGCGTGGACGTGAACCGTATGTGCAGTTGACGGACTTTGAGCGAGGGCGTATAGTGGGCATGCGGGAGGCCGGGTGGACGTACCGCCGAATTGCTCAACACGTGGGGCGTGAGGTCTCCACAGTACATCGATGTTGTCGCCAGTGGTCGGCGGAAGGTGCACGTGCCCGTCGACCTGGGACCGGACCGCAGCGACGCACGGATGCACGCCAAGACCGTAGGATCCTACGCAGTGCCGTAGGGGACCGTACCGCCACTTCCCAGCAAATTAGGGACACTGTTGCTCCTGGGGTATCGACGAGGACCATTCGCAACCGTCTCCATGAAGCTGGGCTACGGTCCCGCACACCGTTAGGCCCTCTTCCGCTCACGCCCCAACATCGTGCAGCCCGCCTCCAGTGGTGTCGCGACAGGCGTGAATGGAGACGTGTCGTCTTCAGCGATGAGAGTCGCTTCTGCCTTGGTGCCAATGATGGTCGTATGCGTGTTTGGCGCCGTGCAGGTGAGCGCCACAATCAGGACTGCATACGACCGAGGCACACAGGGCCAACACCCGGCATCATGGTGTGGGGAGCGATCTCCTACACTGGCCGTACACCACTGGTGATCGTCGAGGGGACACTGAATAGTGCACGGTACATCCAAACCGTCATCGGACCCATCGTTCTACCATTCCTAGACCGGCAAGGGAACTTGCTGTTTCAACAGGACAATGCACGTCCGCATGTATCCCGTGCCACCCAACGTGCTCTAGAAGGTGTAAGTCAACTACCCTGGCCAGCAAGATCTCCGGATCTGTCCCCCATTGAGCATGTTTGGGACTGGATGAAGCGTCGTCTCACGCGGTCTGCACGTCCAGCACGAACGCTGGTCCAACTGAGGCGCCAGGTGGAAATGGCATGGCAAGCCGTTCCACAGGACTACATCCAGCATCTCTACGATCGTCTCCATGGGAGAATAGCAGCCTGCATTGCTGCGAAGGGGGATATACACTGTACTAGTGCCGACATTGTGCATGCTCTGTTGCCTGTGTCTATGTGCCTGTGGTTCTGTCAGTGTGATCATGTGATGTATCTGACCCCAGGAATGTGTCAATAAAGTTTCCCCTTCCTGGGACAATGAATTCACGGCGTTCTTATTTCAATTTCCAGGAGTGTATATTTGTCCAATAAATACCAGTTTATCATCTGCATTTCTTCTTGGTGTAACAATTTTAATGGCCAGTAGTGTACATGCACCGTGCGTGTCTGACTAACAGTTGTCCCTCGCCAGGCGACTCTATCGCCTGGACGAATTGACATCTATAGGAGGTCGGTGATCATAATTTTCTGGCATATCAGTGTATGTTGAATGTTACAACTCATCGTAAATAAAGAGATGTGGTGCTTCACACCTCTGTCCTTAAGGAACCTAAGTACGATAAATGTGGTATTACCGATCCAGTGTCGCTCCTGAGAGCCTAGTGCTAAAAGGACATACTTGGAAACGGAAGGCTTACGTCACCGAATCCCTGTCGAGCCACGGAATATTTCAACCCGGCTCTAAATAACCCTCATCTCCCACCGATGCGAAGATTCTCCAGGAAATTTCACATTAAACTGCAGTTCCCCTTTCCGCCACAGGATAACTGGGTAGCTTAGGGACACGCAAGTCGTTGAAGTGCCGCCCAATTGGAAGCCTCTCTTCAGGTCGTGGAGCCACACGAAATCATGATTATTGATGCAGTTTGCAGTACTTTAAATTAAAAACAACGGCGGCAACATTAAGAGTGCAATGGGAATTGCACTGTTAAACGCAGAGGAGAGAGCAGACATGAGGAAAGAGTATGCTGTCGGCCTCTGTTATGGGGAGGACTTCTGTGACGACGCAATAAATAAAATGGAAATTGATGTGGAAGACAAAGAGGATACAGCAGTAGAGTCAGAGTTTAACAGAGTTTTGAAAGAGCTGCAATCAAATAAGGCAGAAGGTATAGATAACATTCCCCAGAAGTTTCTATAACCATTGAGGGTAAGCGGCAACACAACGACCATTCAAGTTGATGTATAGAATCTATGAGACTGTAGACATAACCATCAGACGTTCGAAGAAATACTACCGACACAACCAAAAGACAGCAAAGGCAGATAAGTGCGAAAACTATCACACAGTCATCTTAACAGCTCATGTATCCATGATAGCAAGGAAGATATACAGAAGAATGGAAAAGAAAATTGATGATTCGTTGCATGGCGGTCAGTTTGTCTTTAGGAAAGGTAAACGCATCAGAGAAGGGAGTTGATGTTAAGCTAGGTGAAAGAAGCGATACACGTACACAGAATTAGTCGACTAAGAGACGCTTTCGACGTGGTAAAATGGTGCAAATGTTCCAAATTCTGAGAAAAAAGGAGTAAATTAGGGAAGAGGATATTAAATATGTACAAGAATGAAGAAAGAGGAATAAGACATGGGAGAACGTTTGAGATACGATGACATAAAATGATGTTGAAAATTAGGTGGGCTGATAATATAATTAATGAAAAGGTACTTCACAGAACTGGGGAAGAAAGGAACGTACGGGAAAGAGTACCAGGAAAAAGGGAGAAGATAGTAGGACATGTTTTACATCACGGAACAACTTCCATGGTGCTAGGTGGAGCTGCAGAGAATAAAAATTGCAGTGGAAAACAGAGCCCGAAATATATCCAACAAATAATTGGAGATGCAATGTGCAAGTGTTACTCTGAGATGAAGAGGTTGCGACAATAGAGGACTGAGCGGCGGACCGCATCAGACCAGTACGAAGACTGTTGACCGGAAAGAAAGTCACGCTACGCACCCTCCCTTTTGTAAAACGTATGTTACAAATCAATATAAACCATACCATCCGCAGTCATCGGATACGGTATTCATTTATTTATTTATTTATTGTTCCGTGGGACCAAATTAAGGAGAGGTCTCCATGGTCATGGAACGAGTCAATGCATGAAATTATAACACGATATTAGAAACAGATAAAATGAAATATAAAAAGATACATATTCAGGTGACAAGTCATATGTTTAAATAAAGAAAATCAACAATGTAACACTGGAATTTGCTTAATTTTTTAGCTCTTCCAGGAGCTCCTCGACAGAATAGAAGGAGTGAGCCCTGAGGAAACTCTTCAGTTTAGACTTAAAAGAGTTTGGGCTACTGCTAAGATTTTTGAGTTCTTGTGGTAGCTTATTGAAAATGGATGCAGCAGAATACTGCACTCCTTTCTGCACAAGAGTCAAGGAAGTGCATTCTACATGCAGCTTGGATTTCTGCCTAGTATTAACTGAGTGAAAGCTGGGAATAGGCTAATATTGCTAACAACAAACGATATTAAAGAAAATATATACCGTGAGGGCAATGTCAGAATTCCCAGGCTATTGAATAGGGGTCGACAAGAGGTTCTCGTACACCACATATAGCTCGAACAGCCCGTTTTTGAGCCAAAAATACCCTTTTTGAATCAGAAGAATTACCCCAAAAAATAATACCACACGACATAAGCGTATGAAAATATGCGAAGTAGACTACTTTTCGTGTTGAAGTGTCACTTATTTCAGATACTGTTCTAATGGTAAATAAAGCAGCATTTAGTTTCTGAACAAGATCCTGGACATGGGCTTTTCACACCAGCTTGCTATCTATCGGAACGCCTAGGAACTTGAACTGTTCCATCTCGCTTATAATATGCCCATTCTGTCTTAGCAAAATATCGGTTCTTGTTGAATTGTGGGTTAGAAACTGTAAAAACTGAGTCTTACTGTGATTTAGCATCAAATTATTTTCCACAAGCCACGAACTTATTTCATGAACTACATTATTTGATACTGTTTCAATATTACACACAAGATCCTTCACTATCAAGCTAGTGTCATCAGCAAACAGAAATATTTTTGAAACACCTGTAATACTAGAAGGCATATCATTTATATGAATAAGAAACAGCAGTGGCCCCAGCACCGACCCTTGGGGAACGGCCCACTTAACAGCGCCCCATTGGGACTGAACATCACTACCACTCTCAATATTGCGGAGAATTACCTCCTGCTTTCTGTTCTTAAAGTAAGAGTGTTCATTAGTGTAACTTAATGGCCGCTTTGCACACTGCTCTCTAAGTGTATGACAAAAATGAGCAGGAGTTTCCTGACTGTATGTGTTACACGGTGATTTCACCGAAGAAGCAGGCTCTAAAGTGTAAACTTCCAAGTTGGAAACGTCAAACAGCAGCTACAAGGTTGCTAGTTGTGTATCTCGGGCGGTCGAGGAGCGCATGTGGCTCCTGGACTGCGAAGGTTCAGCACAAAAGAACGTCGTTTACAAATAGCCCCAGGTAGAGCTACTATGGAGCGGATTAGTGGGATTTCCTAACAACCCTTTTGTAACAGAGAACGGTATTCGACATGGGGAGACCAGAAATGTGCCAGAAAGAGCTTTCAGGTGACGGCTGGTGGGGCGAACGCGCCTTATAGTCAGACGTTAAGTGCTGTCCTTCACGTCCCATCTCGTGCAGCATTTATCAGCAGCTCCTGAGGTGAACATAATTAAGACTGAGAGAGTGTAATTCGAAATTTCCTCGATGACGTAAAAAAAGGGTAAGAAAAAAGAAAACCATACAAGAAAAGGACATACTCCTACTTTTTCAAAAGTCCATTTACTATTTACACACAGTTGATTACCAAGATGCAAGGAACTTGATTACGAAAAAAGTGACTTGTCTAGCAAGTGGAATATAACTGTGCAGTTCCCGAACTTAGTTTTACCTGGGGTCAAATCACAGGACCCGCTGTACAATTTGCTTCTCTTTTATATTACTACGGCCAGTTTCTACATCAGGGCCATTTTATTAGTTTCTCCCTGTGGTGATTCCGCAACTGTTTATTCGAGCAATGAAAAACCGCTGCAACGGTCGGAAAATTTAATATCTTCCAATATTTCAAAACATAGATCTTTTTAAAGCCAATGCATTAATGAATTATACAGTTTTGAGGTACCTGTACTTCTCACGATAACACCGGGCACGTAAAATTTTAAACCCGCCAGATTTGTAGTTCTATCATATGGACGTTGTTTCTCAATCGGATAACGTAAGTTTTATACTCCACCTGTACTTACACGTTTGTAAACCGTGTCTTTCCGTCTTGTGATACAAGCCATATGTATATTTCTGGCCGGCCGGGGTGGCCGAGCGGTTCTAGGCGCTACAGTCTGTAACCGCGCGACCGCTACGGTCGCAGGTTCGAATCCTGGCTCGGGCATGGGTGTGTGTGATGTCTTTAGGTTAGTCAGGTTTACGTAGTTCTAAGTTCTAGGGGACTGATGACCTCAGAAGTTAAGTCCCATAGTGCTCAGAGCCATTTTTTTGTATATTTCTATCACATTTATGGAAGTTTTCAGAACCACTTCAAAATGACCTAATATAAAGACCTAAGCAGGTAGTGGACTAAATAAAGCGTTACAGAGCAACTGGAGCGGTTTTTCAGTAATTTAGATTATATGAGTTACTGTGAACAGTTCAATGATAGCGTTGTTCTCATCAGAATCGACAGCAAACGAATACCAACAACAATAGTTGAGGTATACATGCCGACGTCGCAAACAGAAGATGAAGGGATAGTTAAAGTGTATGACAATAGTGAACCGGTAATTCAGTACGTAAACGTAGATGAAAATCTGATAGTCATAAGGGGTTGAAATGCGATTGTAGGGGAAAGAGTGGAAGAAAGTGTGACAGAAGAAGATATGCTTTGTAGTAGGAATGAGAGAGGGGAGAGAAAAAATTGAATTCTGCAATAAATTTCAACTAGTAACAGCGAATACTACGTCAAAGAATAATAAGAGGAGGAGGTAAACTTGTAAAAGGCTGGGAGATACGAGAAGATTACAATCAGATTACGTCATGGTCAGGCAGTGTGTCCGAAATCTGATGCTGGATTTTAAGGCCTTCTCAGGAGCAGCATATAGACTCAGATCACAGTTCAGTAGTGATGAAGAGTAGGCTGAAGTTTAAGAGACTAGTCAGGAAGAATCAAGGCACAAAGAAGTGCGATACGAAAAAAAAAAAACCTAAGGAATAAAGATGTATGCTTGAAGTTATCTGAGGCTTATAGATACTGCTATAATGAGTAGCTCAGTAGGAAATTCAGCTGGAAGAGGAACGGACGTCTCCAAGAAGAACAGTCACACCAGTTGGAAAGAAAAAAAAAAAAAAAAAAAGAAGAAAAAAAACCGTAGGTACAAGGAAGTTAACTGCGAAGAAATCGAGGTCAACAGAAGAAATACTAAGTTGATCGAAGAAACGAGAAAGTGCAAAAATATTCAGGGATATTCAGCAATGCAGGAATACAAGTAACTTAGGGAAGAAATATCCAGGAAGTGCAGGAAAGCTAAGGACAAACCGCTGCACGAAAAATGTGAAGAAATCTAAAGAGAAATGGTTGCCCGAAAGACTGACATCAGTGTACACAAAAGTCAAAATAGCCGTCGGTAAAATTAAAATCAAGGGTTGTAACGTTAATAGTGCAATGGGAACTCCACTGTTACATGCAGAGGAGAGAGCGGATAGGTGGAAAGAGTTCATCTGAGACCTCTTTGAGTGCGAGAACTTTTCTAACGAGGTGACAGAAGAAGGAACAGAAGTCGACAGAGAAGAGGTAGAAGATCCATTAATAGAATCAGAATTTAAGAAAGCTTTCGATTACTTAAAATCAAATAAAGCAGAAGGGACGGATAAAATTCCATCGGAATTTCTAAAATCATTGCGGAAAATGGCAACAAACAAAACACTCGCGTCGGTGTGTGGAATGTATGAGTCTGGCGACATACCATCAGACTTTCAAAAAAACATGATATACACATTTCTGAAGACTGCAAGAGCCGACAAGAGCGAGAATTGTCGCAAATTTAGCTTAACAACTCACACATCTCAGATGCTGACAAGAACAGTATGCAAAAGAAGGGAAAATAAAATTGGGGATCTCTTAGAGGACGATCAGCTTGGGTTCAGGAAAGGTAATGACACCAGGGAGGCAGTCCTCACGTTGCGGTTGATAATGGAAGCAAGACTAGAGAAAATCAATACAAAGAAGAAAGTAAAAGGAATTTTCAAGAGTGGGATTAAGATTTAAGGTGTCAGGATATGAATAAGATTCGCTGATGATATTGCTATCCTGAGCGAAACTGAAGAAGAATTACATGATCTGTTGAATGGAATGAACAGTCTAATGAGCAGAAAATATGTATTTAGAGTAAATCGAGAAACACGAAAATAATGACAAGTAGCAGATATGAAAACAGTGAGAAACTGAACATTAGGAAATTGAACATTAGAATTCAGGATCACGAAGTAGGCGAAGTTAAGGAATTCTGCCATCTAGGCAGAAAAAAAATCCATGATGGACGGAGCAAGGAGACGTAAAAAGCAGACTAGAACTGGCGATAA
Organism: Schistocerca serialis cubense; assembly: GCF_023864345.2. Classification (NCBI taxonomy): domain Eukaryota; kingdom Metazoa; phylum Arthropoda; class Insecta; order Orthoptera; family Acrididae; genus Schistocerca; species Schistocerca serialis. The sequence continues at coordinate 216,262,573 of NC_064639.1, read as the reverse complement.
GGGCCAAGTGAAGTCTACTAGTATCAAACATAGGCCTTAGTTTGAGAAAGAACTTTCTGAGAATGTACGTTTGGAGAACAACATTCTGTGGTAGTGAAACACGGACTGTGAGAAAAACGAAACACAAGAGAACCGAAGCATTTGAGTTGGTGCTACAGAAGAATATTGAAAGTTTGGTGGACAGATAATCTAAAGAATGAGGTGGTTCTCCGCAGACTCGACGAAGAAAATAATATTTGGAAAACGATGACAAGAAGGAGGGACAGGATGGTACGATATCTGTTAAGACGTCAGCGAATAACTTTCGTATTCTAGAGGAAGCTGTAAATGGTAAAAACTGTAGAGAAAGATAGCCAACAAATAATTGCGGACATAGGTTGCAATTGCTACTCTGAGATGAAATGGTTGCCACAGCGGAGAAACACGTGACGGGCCGCATCAAACCAGTCTGATGACACAAAAAAATTGGATGTCCGTCTACGTACTCTCAGAAAGTCTGACGCATATCTATTGGAGAAACGCTTTGATGGCCGAAACCGGTCGCGGTTAAAAAATAAAACGAACAGAGCAGCCGGTGCTGCAATTTCGAGTCCCGTGAACGAAGTGTTACATCCTCATCGACCATATCAGCCGTGATACTAGGAAAAATTTAGCCATGATAGAATGATGTGAAATCAAAAATAGGATACGTCGAAGCCTGAATCAAAAAACATTGACAAACTGATATCTTAAATGACTGCCTTTCAAGAATTCACGTTTAATTTCAAAAATGAATTCTGCTGTGACAAACTAATAGCTGAGGGACCGACATTTCTGTGCATTTTCGATATCCCGGCTGGTTATAATGAAACTTTCCCTATCTATCACGTTATGACACGGAAACTAATTACCGTACGAGTACCAAACGTGGTAGCATTAGTGTCCAGAGTACAGGGTGCATGATTCCCTTGCCTCACAGCGCCATCGTCCAGTTCCAACAATGGACACCAGGCACTGTGATCAGTCATCGTGATTCATAGTCTCACACACCTGAACAGTCGCAGTGCACTCGTTGACGTGTCAACATGAGCTTGGACAAAAGGAGCAGCGCATTATTGGCGAAGCTCTGTTATCAAAACAACAGTAATGCTGCAGGTACACTTCGAGAATATCGCCAGCTGAAAGGATTACGGAAGGGTCCTCTCTCTCCACCTGCTGTGCGGACCATGAAGATCGAATCAACCGGAGAACTGGGAGTCGCTCCGGGAAGTGGCCGACGACCGGTTGCACCAAAGGAGGTTGATTAAATCGCTTTTGCTATGGCAGACAACGCTGCGCGCAATTTCCGATCGTCTGGCAGTGCGCGTGCTGTGTCACTACATTTGAACATCCCGTAGACCACGTACGGAAAGTGCTTCGAACCATTCTCAAATGGTATCCATACATGATCCATATCGTACAGCTGCTTGCACTGCAGGACGCACAAAAATGTGTTTATTTCGCTCTCCACTTTCTCGCAAGGATTGAAGTTGACGAGAGCTGGCCCTAGACCATTCTATGGACAGACGCAGCTCAATTTTATCTGACAGGTGAGGTGAACACACAAAATTGTCCAGTATGGGGATCATTCAGCTCCAGTCACTGTGCTTGAAATTCCTCTGTATGGTGTGGCTTCAGGGCTATGTTCATGATTGGCCCATTCTTTTTTTTTGCACACGTTAACGCTCAAGGACCAAACACGTGCAGAGTGACTGGCTAGCGTTCCTGCGATTTGCTTCGCCAGCATGTCATACCCGCCCTACAGGAGAGAGACACATCGAACTCAACAGTTTTCGTGGAAGACGGGGCCCCACCACACATCGCTCGCTGAAGTTTACTTGCTTCTCTTAAACACGTTTGGAAGCGATTGAATTATCAGCTGATCGTTTCCATTTACTTGGCCGGCACGATCACCTGATCACAGTTCCTGTGATTTCTGGTTGTGGTGCTGCCAGAAGGATAGGGTTTACGAGGCGAGATGTGATGATCTGCAGCGCAGGGTATCAAGAGAGATAGCTAGCATACCAACGTACATACTTCTTTCTGCTGTGCAGAATGCAGTCCTGCGCTTTCAGATTCTTCTGGACGCTGATGGGCGCAATACTGAGCTCGTTTTGTAGTAGTAATGTTATCGCTATGTAATGGTATGCTGTATCGTAGCAGCACATTAAAAGTGTTTCAGTCGAATTGATTCTGCATTATTTCCCTTCCCCATGTCCTTGACATAAATTCTACCAAAATTGGTCCTCGTACAGTAATTAGTTTCCGTGTTATAACGTGTTAAATACGGAAAGTTCAGTTATAACCACCCGGTATTATCATTGTATTTAGTAATCGTTCGTTCTTTATATCACCAATTCACGATAAAACTAATATTGTAATGCATTACTTACACGATAAAGCAGCCCCGCGTTGTCCATACGAACGCTAACTCATTGCAGTGCGTTAGAGGACTACTGAACCACTCGATGTACAAGGAGTGGCATCTTGAATGAATTTGTTTAAGCTTTCCTTTGTGTCCAAGCTACTTATTTCAATTTTAGCTTTACTGCGAGTTCCGTGTGACTTCAGGCAGCACAACTCACTGTGCGCAAAGTACCAATGTTAATATTCACCCAGTCTTTGAGGGAACTCAACGACTCCCAACAAATGTTAAATACAATTTCAAACTCGTATGAAATTTTTTTTCTGGCTAATACCCTCCACAAAGATAAAAGGAAAAAACTTCATCTCTTGTTACATTTTCCCTGTTCATGCAGTAAAACATTATCAGAAATGGTGTTTTTTAATTTATTAGAAACTACATTCGCAACTCATTTTGGAGACAGTGTCCACGTGTTTCACTGAATGTATCTGCAAATTTATATAATTGTAGAATTCTTAGTTCAGGAGATTTCATAGACACTTACGTAGGTGGGAATCTATGAAAATGTTTTCAAATACCGCTATACCGCTACCAGAGGAGGGGGAATAACCTAGTAATATGCGATTTCACTTTGTGTGTTGGTCTTCTGTTCATACGGTAATTTTATACACTCACTTTGTTCTTGTGGTGTGGCAGTTTGCTTGTGACGTGTTGAGGCATCGCTATTTCCATGACTCTTTTGGACTTCTGCACAGTTGTTCATATACTTCACAACGATGTGTTTAAAGCACGATATACAAAACAAATCAGCAGTGCAGAAGACAAGATGGCGGTCAAAACAGGGGTGGCTTAGATTTGAGTATCAAAAATTGGGTACCGGTGTTGTCAGTGGCAATGTCTGCATTTAACGCCAGTATAGCCTGATGGTGAGGTACCTCCTCGAAATATGTCGCTCATTAAATAATTTAGTTGTCAACAAATTTTGTGACAGGTAGCTGCATTTAAAAACAATTTCATACTTTCGAAACAGTCACGGTCTATTAATAGTCAATATGGCTTCAAAGTAGGTGAAAACTGGTTTTTGCATAAAACGGAGCACAGATTTAAAAAATGGCTCTGAGCACTATGGGACTTAACCGATGAGGTCATCAGTCTCGTGATGAGAATCAACTTTCAAACGCATCTTCCCTTTTTATTGAGCAGTTATTGTGCCGTGCCAAACGACAGTGGACATCAGTCGAAAGCTGCTTTCACGAGGTACGAGAATAGCGGCAGGGCGCTGTGGACAGGATCCCCTCCCACCCATTCTTCGTCCGTCCCTCCCTCCCGCCACCTTATCAGCAGCTGCCCATCCTGAGCCACAGCGATCGCAGCGGAACGGCGATCTGATAGCCGCCACACTCTCACCTGGCCTAGTGGGGCGCAGTCACAGCCGCAGGTGTGAATCCGTTCTCACAAAATGGAGTCTGATAGCCCTATAATGCAACCGGAGCGTGGTGCACTGGGTGAAAAAAACGAACAAAGACTACGACTTATTGTACAGTCGATAAGATCATTACTGACATCTACAGCTACATCAACGCATAGGCGCTTAAGTCCAGTATACAGTGAATGGCTACTATTTCGTCGACCTTAGTCCAAGGGTTACTGTTTTTCTCCGAACATTTCTTTCACGACTTCGTGTTTGCTATACCGACATGTTAAGATGCCATCGGCTCGTACCTCGTGTACCTCAGCCTGTTTAAAGTCTGTTGTCACGCCTTCTTCAAAATGGTTCAAATGGCTCTGAGCACTATGGGACTTAACATCTATGGTCATCAGTCCCCTAGAACTTAGAACTACTTAAACCTAACTAACGTAAGGACAGCACACAACACCCAGCCATCACGAGGCAGAGAAAATCTCTGACCCCGCCGGGAATCGAACCCGGGAACCCGGGCGTGGGAAGCGAGAACGCTACCGCACGACCACGAGATGCGACGCCTTCTTCATTAAGACTCCAAACACTGGAACAATATTCCAGAATCGGTCGCACTAGCGTCTAGTATGCTATTTCCTTTATCGATCCATTGCATTTTCCCAGAACCCTTTGAAAAAATCTGCCTTCCATTTACCTTCGCTGATGATAAGATAGAGTGATCGTCCCATTTCTTGTCTTGGCTGCTCTTTTTTTTTGTCACAGGCCTTATTTTACATTTATCTACACTCAGTGGGAGCACCCATTCGTCAAACCGAGAGGAAATTTTCCAAAAGTCTTCCTCCACTTCCTTACGATCGTCCAAGAACGAAACTTCCCTGTATACTACAGCATCGGCAGCGAACAAGCTTACAATGCAACTGATCCTGATAAATGGTGAAACTGTATTGAGGACATTAGAGGCACATTCGATGTCACTCCCGTTTGTGTGAAACATTCGCGGACCAGTATGGCATATTGGCATCCACTAGCCAAATATTCCTCGATCCAGTCACATACCTGCGAATATATTCCGTACGTCTACACAGAGTACGCGAAAGAACTTGCCCCCCTTCTAATAGCCGTGTACGGCAAGTCTCAAGAGGAACGGAAGGTTCCAAATGATTGGAAAAGAGCACAGGTAGTCTCAGCCTTCAATAAGGGTCGTGGAGCAGATCTGTTGTAGAATTTTAGAACATGTTTTTTACTCCTGTGTTATGTCGTTTCTGGAAACCCAGAATCTACTCTGTAGGAATCAACATGGATTCCGGAAACAGCGATCGTGTGAGACCCAACTCGCTTTATTTGTTCGTGAGACCCAGAAAATATTAGATACAGGCTCCCAGGTAGATGCTATTTTCCTTGACTTCCGGAAGGCGTTCGATACAGTTCCGCACTGTCGCCTGATAAACAAAGTAAGAGCCTACGGAATATCAGACCAGCTGTGGGGCTGGATTGAAGAGTTTTTAGCAAACAGAACACAGCATGTTGTTATCAATGGAGAGACGTCTACAGACGTTAAAGTAACCTCTGGCGTGCCACAGGGGAGTGTTATGGGACCATTGCTTTTCACAATATATATAAATGACCTAGTAGATAGTGTCGGAAGTTCCATGCGGCTTTTCGCGGATGATGCTGTAGTATACAGAGAAGTTGCAGCATTATAAAATTGTAGCGAAATGCAGGAAGATCTGCGGCGGATAGGCACTAGGTCCAGGGAGTGGCAACTGATCCTTAACACAGACAAATGTAATGTATTGCGAATACATAGAAAGAAGTATCCTTTATTGTATGATTATATGATAGCGGAACAAAGACTGGTAGCAGTTACTTCTGTAAAATATCTGTGAGTATGCGTGCGGAACGATTCGAAGTGGAATGATCATATAAAATTATCTGTTGGTAAGGCGCATACCAGGTTGAGATTCATTGGGAGAGTCCTTAGAAAATGTAGTCCATCAACAAAGGAGGTGGCTTACAAAACACTCGTTCGACCTATACTTGAGTATTGCTCATCAGTGTGGGATCCGTACCAGATCGGGTTGACGGAGGAGTTAGAGAAGATCCAAAGAAGAGCGGCGCGTTTCGTCACAGGGTTATTTGGTAAGCGTGATAGCGTTACGGAGATGTTGAGCAAACTCAAGTGGCAGACTCTGCAAGAGAGGCGCTCTGCATCGCGGTGTAGCTTGCTGTCCAGGTTTCGAGAGGGTGCGTTTCTGGATGAGGTATCGAATATATTGCTTCCCCCTACTAATACCTCCCGAGGAGATCACGAATGTAAAATTAGAGAGATTCGAGCGCGCACGGAGGCTTTCCGACAGTCGTTCTTCCCGCGAACCATACGCGACTGGAACAGGAAAGGGAGGTAATGACAGTCGCATGTAAAGTGCCCTCCGCCACACACCGTTGGGTGGCTTGCGGAGTATAAATGTAGATGTAGATGTATGATGATACCTTGATTAGTAGCCAACGATGTGAGAGTGTCGATCGCCTCTCAGAAATCTAGGAGCATCAACTAGGACTGAAAAAGGTTTATATCCCTACTACATCCAACACTCTTGATACTTCGTTTTTCATATTCTAGTCTTTGTCTGCCTCTACAATTGTAGCTTCTCCAAGCGCCAGGTTAATCAATCCTGGATGTCGTAGCAAATGACCCACTAACATGTGCCTTATTCTACGAAAGGTTTTTCACAGCCTTATTCCTTCATTACTTCTATTTAGCCCCCCTTCATATTGTATTTTATCTGGACATTTAATTTTTAACGCCTTTCGTTAGCAGCATATTTGAATCGCTTCCAATTCTTTTCGCAATTTCCGATGATTCTTGTTTCGCGATTACGCAATACGCAATGCAAGACGAGAAGTTACAAAAACTTCCTCCTCACTCCCATATCTGTGTGTAATAAAAGCCGAGCTTTTCTTTTCTGTTGAAGAAGCTTTTCTTCGTCAGTGCCAATCTACTTGTAATGTACCAATGACACTCTATCCCCACATCTGATTCCTTAAAGAATCGAATTACTCTGTTTTACGAAAAGCTAGTTTTTCACGTATCTCAGTGTTTATGACGTCAAATGTGGATACTGTCTACAAATTGTTAGGAATCTTTAATAGTAAAGAAATATTAAAATAAAACGCCTTGCCTGATACTGAAGTTTTACTGCAGTAACAACAAAAATACAGTGAGCAATAAACCTTATTGCTTTGTTTTGTGGCGTGTGTCATCGAGAAGTAGATTTCAAAATCGTTGAAATTATGCGTAATGTTTGTTGGATGTCGCTCAGTACTATGTCTCAAGAACTGGATAAATATACTCTGTGTAATTTGCATGCCTTGAGTTCTACAGCGGAAAGACATCTAAACATTTTCTAACTTTAATACTTGACTTATTGTGTTGAAGTCTGAAAAGGAACTAAAAAATGTTGTAATTTAATCTCAAAGATACAAGAAGAAAATTGTTCGACTGTCATACCAGACGAATACTCTAAAAGACTTTTTTATCATTGAGAGACAAAAGACTAATTTCGAGATTCTTTTATTACTTCTAGTATTAAGTACCTTTTTTGTTCTGATGTGCTGGCGTAAAGACGTAGAGTATAGTTTCATGTCCATGTGTATGTTAAATGATGAAACATGTGTTTAATAATTTCTGTCAAGATCAAGCCTAAACCCCATACCAATGGAGTACAAATTATTCTGTTAATTCGAGAAGGCGAGTTTTAGATGGAGGCGACGATCTTTGCGACGGCGCTGCTCGACTATAGAGGTACGTGATTGTGCTCACTACTTTCCTTTGGTGGCCGCTAAGATTAATTTCGATGTGTTTTTGCCGAGACATTCAGAACCTGCAATCTTCCTTTTCGTATAAAAATAGGAGTCCGACTGAAAAAGTAATATTCTTAATTTTTAATAATTGCAGTTCTTTTACCCAGGCCACGGGGAATGATAGAAAGTACGCGCCTCTACCCTGATTCTACGTTCGCATTCTCCGAGTGTGTTACGACGTAATTATTTTTCACAAAAAAATTAAGATAGATCTTTCTCATCAGATCGCAACCACTCGTACTCGAATGTACGTACCCTCTGAATGTGTCTAGTCAGTCGTGCGCATTGTTTTAAAGCTTTTCTGTTAATATTCTGTGGATTGCATCTCCGCAATTAATTTTTGTTTATGCCGCAAATCGCACTTCACGTGAAGTATTTATTACGCAAGTTTCAGGCTCCATTTAATGTCAAAAAATTCCGAAGTACGGCTGACTAAGCAAACCGCTACAATAATTTCATATGTCTACAACTACAATAACAAAAAACAATAAAAAAATAATAACAGAGAGAGGGTACGTTACAAATCTTAATGTAACATAATACCACGAAATGAGTAAATTACGACAGCATTTTAAATTCGGTCAATAATTACATCAAATACTGAAAATCATATACTATTCCCTCTGAAACCCGTTAGACAGGACGCCTACAACGGGAACTTTGTGATGGTTTTAGCGGTTCAATAATACAGATTAATGATATTAATGTAGGTTGATTCTTACAAAGAATAATGCAATTTATTTAAGTAAATAGCGCCGTAACCGGTTTCGAAGTGACAAGTTCATCAGCAGACTGCTGTTCACAAGATGCAATTGTGAATCTTTTGAACTGCAATCTGATGGCTGGTTCCTGTCTTCTTCTTCGCAAGAATCAACCTACATTAATTGTACACAGTCATGGTCTCATCATGCCAGTTTTAGACAGAATTGCCAGGAACTCTATCACCAGTTTCGTAGACCTCTGCAATCCCCAAATAGCACAATTCTCACAATCGCGCAGGGTAGCCGCGCGGCCTAAGGGGCGTTGACACGGTTCGCGCGGCTGCACTGATGGCCAGTTTCGACTGTGAAGTCATTGTAAGCTCATACATACACTGAGCCGGCCTGTGTGGCCGTGCGGTTCTAGGCGCTTCAGTCTGGAACCGCGTGACCGCTACGGTCGTAGGGTCGAATCCTGCCTCAGGCATGGATGTGTGTGATGACCTTAGGTTAGTTACGATTAAGTAGTTCTAGGGGACTCATGACCTCAGAAGTTATATCCCATAGTGCTCAGAGCCATTTGAACCATTTGAACATACACTGAGATGACAACTGTCATTGCATAGCGATGTGCACATATACAGATGGCGGTAGTATTGCGTGCACAAGATATAAAAGGACAGTGTATTGGCAGGCTGTTGTTTATACGCAGGTGATTGATGCGAAAAGGTTTTCGACGTCATTATGGCCACCCAACGGGAATTAACATCATTTTAACGTGGAAAGGTAATTGGAACTAGACGCATGGAAATTCCATTTAGAAAATCGGTATAGAATTCAATATTCTGATATCCACAGTATCAAGAGTGTGCGCCGAGAATACGACACTTCAGGCAACGCGGTGGCCGATGCGCTTCACTTAATGACAGACTGCAGCAGCGTTAGGGTAGAGCTGTCTATGCCAACAGAAAAGCAACGCTTGTGGAATTGCCGCAGGAGTTATTGTGATGGAATTTTCGTGGATGACAACTCACCTTGTCACTGAGCCACAACTGTTAGCGATCGGTCTGAAGAACACTCTGCACAATTCAAGCCAGATGGCCCGATATGAATGCCATCGAACCTTTATGGGACATAATCGAGAGGCCAGTTGGTGCACAAAATCCTGCACCTCAACGCTCTCCCAAGTATGGACGGTTATAAAGACAGCGTGGATCAGTATTTCTGCAGGGGACTTCCAACGATTTGTTCAGTCCATGCCACATTGAGCTGCTGCACTAAGCCGGGCAAAAGGACGTCCGACACGATATTGGGAGGTATCCCATAATTTCTTTCACTTAAGTATTGTGTCACTATCAGAGATGACATGCTAATCAGTTACAGTCCAAACGTCGTACCACAAGTCAGTACTGGCAGTGTTACGAGCAGGCCCTTAGGATTAAAGGATGGAATCGACTGAGTTCGTATTGAAGGTACAACATTTATACATTTATTGACCACTTGTACAGAAAATTCAGATTTATTAGAACAAACTACCTGACAAAATACACTGACGTAAAAAAATCACAACGCAAATAGAAGTTGTGCGACAAAACGAAAGTTGGCAGAAGTCTTTCTACATCTGAAATATGACATCTACACTAGTGGCCATTAAAATTGTTCACCAAAAAGAAATGAAGATGATAAACGGGCATTCGTTGGACAAATATATTATCCTAGAACTGACATGTGATTACATTTTCACGTAATTTCGGTAAATAGATCCTGAGAAATCAGTACCCAGAACAGCAGCCTCCGGCGTAACAGGCATCTTATCGGCATGGCTGTAACGGATTGTGCAGCCTGTTACGTCTGGCCATTGAGTAAAACAGAGCTTGGATCACGTGTACAGGTACAGCTGCCCATGCAGCTTCAACACGATACCACACTTCATCAAGAATATTGACTGACGTATTGTGACGAGCCAGTTGTTCGGCCACCATTGACCAGACGTTGCAATTGGTGAGAGATCTGGAGAATGTGCTGTCCAGGGCAGCAGTTGAACATTTTCTGTATCCAGAAAGGCCCGTACAGGACCTGCAACATGCGGTCGTGCATTATCCTGCTGAAATGTAGGGTTTTGCAGGGATCGAATGAAGGGTAGAGCCACGAGTCGTAACACATCTGAAATGTAATGTCCGCTGTTCAAAGTACCGTCAATGCGAACTAGAGGTGACCGAGACGTGTAACCAATGGCACCCCATACCATCACGGCGGGTGATACGCCAGTATGGCGATGACGAATATACGCTTCCAATGTGCGTTCACCGCGATGTCACCAAACACAGATGCCACCATCGTGGTGCTGTAAGCAGAACCTGGATTCATCCGAAAAAAATGACGTTTTGCCATTCGTGCACCCAGGTTCGGCGTTGAGTACACCATCGCAGGCGCTCCTGTCTGTGATGCAGAGTCAAGGGTAACCGCAGCCATGGTCTCCGAACTGATAGTCCATGCTGCTGCAAACGTTCCCATGTGTTGTCTCAGGGATCGAGACGTGGCTGCACAATTCGTTACAGCCATGCCGATAAGATGCCTGTCATCTCGACTGCTAGTGATACGAGGCCGTTGGGATCCAGCACGGTGTTCCTTATTACCCTACTGAACCCACCGATTCCATATGCTGCTAACAGTTATTGGATCTCGACCAACGCGACTAGCAATGTCGCGATAGGATAAACCGCAATCGCGATAGGCTACAATCCGACCTTTATCAAAGTCGGAAACGTGATGGTACGCATTTTTCTTCCTTTCACGAGGCATCACAACAACGTTTGACCAGGCAACGCCGGTCAACTGCTGTTTGTGTATGAGAAATCGGTTGGAAACTTTCCTCATATCAGCACGTTGTAGGTGTTGCCACCGGTGCCAACCTTGTGTGAATGGTCTGACAAGCTAATCATTTGCATATCACAGCATCTCCTTCCTGTCGGTTAAATTTCGCGTCTGTAGCACGTAATATTCGTGGTGTAGCAATTTTCGTGGCCAGTAGCGTATTCGTATTTCGCTCCAGTCGTATAAGACGAAGAAGAAGATGAAAATGAGGTTTGGTTTAACACGTTCGCTGCGGTCACCGGTGCGGACCGCTTACGCTCTAGGCGGACGCTTGTAAGCGCACGTGAGCTGAGATCTGAAATCTTACCCCTGCGAAACCTGTAAGTTCATGTTGTGCACGTACGTGATATTGACAGCGAATATAACGTCTGCGAAAGAGGTGCTGTTAGATACAGAAATACAAGTACGCTTTAGCTGCGTGCCGATCATGTGATAAATGCTGCATTCTGTCTGGCGCTTACAAGCGTTATATGCATTTATTGCAGACAGTTCTAACAACGCCTCTAATTTATTGTTTTTATTGCAAACTGGAAAGAAAATGCAATTCAAACAAGCGATAAATCTGCTCCATTGAGAAATAATTGGAGTCTGAAAACGCCAAACGTTTATCGAATGGCTAAAAAGAAACAGGACTCATCTGCAATGTGGTGCTACTGACACCCAACCCCATATAACAAATAAGTTTGCAAGGTCTAGAGGTGATGTTTTTATAGCAAACCACAAATAAGTCCACATACTGCACAGGAACCTCATGTTCTGAGCAACCAATGTAACATTTTACTTGGTTATTAAATGAAACAAATACAAAAACTTTACAAATCAAACACGAACAGATCTTCCTCTGAAGATACGACATCCCATTACATTACGGATGTGTAATTGTGCAGCAGTTCAAACAGAATCTAGGTTTGTTCGGACACGTTATGCACACGTACGGTGTATCCGTACGCTTGCCTCGTTCCGCACACGTTGTACATCGCTTCCTCATAACTTGCTTCTTCCATTCGGTTGCGTCCCGCTTTCGCACAACGTGTGTGTCTTTACGATGTTTGTTACGCACAACTTTTGTAACGTCTATTGGTGGAAGTACTCCCTTTATTATTTGTATTCTACAATCATACTACGTCATTTTATGCCCTGAGTACTTAATATATAGGTAATGTGAATTGAACATTAGCATGTCAACTACACGGCAGAATAGTTTCTTTGGCCAGCGGATAGTCTTCCGTTCACATAAATAATACAACAACATCTGGTCCTGCCTATCGGTCCCAGTCATACAACTATTATATTTGATAATTGGCAGTGATTTCGAGACTATTTGCTGGCGTACATTCGGCACACATCCCATTGTATTAGGAAAAAATGGTTCAAATGGCTCTGAGCACTATGGGACTTAACATCTGTGGTCATCAGTCCCCTAGAACTTAGAACTACTTAAACCTAACTAACCTAAGGACATCACACACATCCATGCCCGAGGCAGGATTCGAACCTCCGACCGTAGCAGTCGTGCGGTTCCGGACTGAGCGCCTAGAACCGCTAGACCACCGCGGCCGGCATTGTATTAGTACATTCTGTGGATGTATAGGTGATCTCTCGTCTATCCTTCAATTTGCCGATCATTACGCTGTCCGAATATAGTGCAGTAGTGTCTCGTTTCCCCAGTTTTGCGCGTACAACGTCTTTAGGGCTATTTCATCTAGTTACGCTTAGTGACCAGTGCACTGTGTTTTTGCATCGCACAGGGTTTTAGCTAAATCAAAGATGTTGTAAAAATTGTGCATGCAAACGTGATGGCCAACATGTAGCTTCTCTTCCAACAAATGTAAAACTATCTTTCGAGAATGCGCCCCCCCCCCCCCCATATCACCGCACATTCAAGTGTACATAGCGCATTTCTTTGCGAAACCCTCTGGATTATTTAGCATGTACAATATGAAGCCGTATTTATTCCTTTTGTTCTTTATATATTGTCTAAATGACAATCGTCCCCTCCAAAGTACCATTGATTCATATAAAGATAGATCCCTACCTGGATAATACACCTGACACATTCTGTTGTTAAAATAATTCAATATAGGGCGTACCTTGTATAGTCGATCATCTGGTTTCGGGTCTCCTGACTCTGAATTTTTCGCAAAATGCAGTGAGCGTAAGATGAGCAAATATCTGTCTCTGCCCATTCTCATCGCTATTCCTCTGTTTACCAGCAGCGGGTCTTTCTTCCAGTAGTCCTGTAATTGGGCATATTTGACATTACCCATATGTAATGAAATACCCAGGAACACTAGTATTTCTCCCATACTTACAGGTTTCCAATTACTGATCCTAGAGCCCTCTTTCGTATTTTCGCTCGCAAATATATTGCGTGAATTACCCTTCGTTTTATCAGCTACGAGCTGCAGTATGTCATCTATAACCAGTAGCCTAAAGGAACCCAATGGCTTTTTGCAAGCAGGATTTATCTGCAAAACATTCTGCTTTTGTAAACGGATGATACTGCATCCCACGTGGTTCTTCATGGCAAGTCGCACCTGGTTTGCTTACTTCTGCGACCGCGGTTTCTTTATCGTCGGCGATTTCCTCATCGTCGTCGTCCGTATCGTCCGATTCCGAACTGCCGCGAAACATATGCCACAGTTCTGCTTCCACACTGTCATCACAATGGTATGTTTCTGCAGCCTCCTGATTCCAGCCACCCTCCTCTGGTTCGTCCCCTCTGAACTCAACATCATTATGATCTAACACACTCGGTTACTCATGGTCAGTATATTGTTCACTCTTCCTACTTTTTTTCGGGTTAGAAGGACCCGGTGTCGGTTAATTCGCCGCGACTGCGAACAATGCTCAACAGAGACGACTAAAGACGAAAACACACAACTGCAGACAGGAAAACGTTACGTAATATTTCATTGGTTGCTTGTACTAACACGAGTGCACAGTCGAACAAACTGAATTGAGTAGCCGGCCTTGGTGGCCGAGCGGTTCTAGGCGCTTCAGCCTGGAACCGCGCGATTGCTACAGTCGCAGGTTCGAGTCCTGCTTCGGGCATGGATGTGTGTGATATCCTTAGGTTAGTTAGGTTTAAGTAGCTCCAGGGGACTGATGACCTCAGATGTTAAGTCCCATAGTGCTCAGAGCAATTGAACCATTTTTGAACTGAGCACTCAGCTAGCGAACGCGCCGCTTATAAGCGTTACCCTTACTGGCTTGTTGATCGCGGAAACGCTTATATGCGTCTACCGCAGCGAACGTGTTAATTAGGCGTGACCATTAGTTATGTTTGAGACAGGACGTAGTGAGTTGATGTTTCTCAAGATTGCTTTTAAGAGGACGATGGTCCCATTATCAACAGCTAACTGAGTTCGAACGAGGTCGTGCAATAGGGCTATGAGAAGTTGGATGTTTCTCCTACGATATTGCAGAAAGATTTGGCAGGAATGTAACCATTGTACATGATTGCTGGGAGCGGTAGACGCAGGAAGGTACGGTCTCAAGAAGACCGTGCTCCGGATGGACACGTGGCACCACCGAGAGGATTGGTTGGTTGTTTTGGGGAAGGAGACCAGACAGCGAGGTCGTCGGTCTCATCGGATTAGGGAAGGATGGGGAAGGAAGTCGGCCGTGCCCTTTCAAAGGAACCATCCCGGCATTTGCTTGGAGCGATTTAGCCACCGAGAGGGAAGAGCGCTGTGTTCGGCATATGGACGTGGCGCATCGTAAAGCGTCTGCAGCGGGACTTCAAACGACAGTTGGCACCACTGTCACACAACAAACTGTTACAAACGGTTACTTCAAGGACAGCTCCGAGGCAGACGTCCTGTAGCATGCATTCCACTCACCCGAACCACCGCCATTTGCGACTTCGGTGGCATCAAGTGGGATCTCATTAGAGGGCATTATGGAGGTCTGTTTTTTTTCCTGATGCAAGCAGGCTTTGCCTCGGTAACAGTGATGGCCGTATGGTGGTTCGAAGGAGGGTACGTGAGCGCCTCGAACGAAACTGTCTGTACAAGACACACTTGTCCTGCACCTGGAATTACGGTCTGGAGTACGATTCCGTATGACAGCAGGAGCTCTCTCGTGGATATCCCAAGCATGCTGATCGAGCGAGGTGGCGCAGTGTTTAGCACACTGGACTCGCATTCGTGAGGACGACAGTCCAACCCCGTATCCGGCCATCCTGATTTTGGTTTTCCGTGATTTCCCTAAATCGTTTCAGGCAAATGCCGTGATGGTTCCTTTCGAAGGGCACTGCCGATTTCCATCCTTCCCTAATCCGAGCTTGTGCTCCGTCTCCAATGACCTCGTTGTCGACGGGTGTCGTTAAACACTAATCTCCTCCTTCTCTTCCCACGCACGCTGACTGCAAAATTGCACATCAGTCTGGTGACTCGACCTGTTGTGCTGCCATTCATGAACAGCATTCCACGAGGTGTTTTTCTACAGGATAACGCCGGCCGAAGTGGCCGTGCGGTTAAAGGCGCTGCAGTCTGGAACCGCAAGACCGTTACGGTCGCAGGTTCGAATCCTGCCTCGGGCATGGATGTTTGTGATGTCCTTAGGTTAGTTAGGTTTAACTAGTTCTAAGTTCTAGGGGACTAATGACCTCAGCAGTTGAGTCCCATAGTGCTCAGAGCCATTTTTTTCTACAGGATAACGCTGGCCCGCATACTTCTGTCGTAACCCAACATGTTCTACAGGGTGTTGACATATTGCCAAATCTGTCTCCAACCGAGTACGCATGGGACATCATCGGACGATAACTTCAGAGTCATCCACAAAGATCATCAACCGTCCGTGTACTGATCGAACAAGTGCAATAGGGATGGAACTCCAAGCCACGCACTGAAATCGGGCATTTACACGACACAATATATGCACGTTTGAATGCTGCATTCAGCATTCTGGCTGTGACACCGGTTATTGATGTACGAGGATTTCACATTTACGATGGCTTATCTCTCACTTACATTAACCTGTGATATTGCAACGTCAATCATTTAAATATATTATCTAGACAAATGTATTCCCGAAATTCGATTGCTCTGCATTATTTCTTGGTGTTGGGATTTTTCTTTTCTTCCGTGTAACTGAATTCGCACGTTAGCAGCACATCCGCTGAAAAGACAATAAATTACTAATCCATGGCTGTAATTAGTTAAATTTTAAATAATTTTAAATAACGTGGTTAAGATAAAACACACAACAAAAGCCAGTAGGTGAAAGCAACTTCAGCAAAAAATATGTGTTTATATAGACACGATTGATCAATCAAATTTTAACTTCCATTGTGTAGTCGATGGCCCTCAACTGTTGCATTCTCCCATAATATTTACTAGTTATTTGAATATCATTCGACCTCAGCATATACAGATATAAGGAAATACCCCAGAGTATACTGAAACAGTTCAGCAATAAAAAAAAAAGCAACAATCTTTTCTTACTCTCTTAACGAACATGTGTTATTTCTGTTGCCCATTTACAATGATACAGCACCATTAATAACACTGTAACAAAACATGGAGGCAACCGACTGCCTGTGTCTGTATCGTATACAACAAGATAACGCAAAGTCAACTTAATGTGCTCAGTTCAAACAGTCCAGCGCACCATCCATGGATGGCAGAAGCAGACTGCCGTACCTTCAAGCGGAGAATACCCCCTAGCACAGAGGTTTATATATATCCAATACCCTTGAAACGTCCCCTTCGAAAATTTTATGAATTACTGTGCTGTTAAACTTCTACGTTATTTGATTTTCAAACAGCTGAGCAAAACTGAACGTACTCAGACATTTCTCTCTTTACTTATTCTGATCCACAGTAAACTGACACAGAATATTTTTAGCGCAACGCAGTCTGACTTTCAATAATCCCCACAAAAGAATGGCCATGACTAACAATAATCTATACCTTTCATGAATCACTTACCTCACAAAAATCTTCGTTACTTGAACTACTGCAGTACAGCGAGCGCCAATACTGCCAGCTAAATAAAAGATTCTAACTCCTGAAGGCACTAACTACTGATAGGCATAGTATGCAAATGACAGATTTTGGTTGAGTCAGTTCCTGACATCCAGTCTTACAAGTTTCGTTTCTCTGACGTCCAGCTCGTCCGCTTTCAAAACTCTGCCATCTCTCTTCCCACCTCCACCACTGCTGGCGGCTCACCTCCAACTGCGCAACGCTACGCGCTGTTCACATCCAACTGCCCAACACCACAATAGCGAATATTCCAACAATGCCAACCAGCCACAGACTGCACACAGCACAGTCAGTGATTTTCATACAGAGCGCTATGTGGCGTTACCAAAATAAAAACCTAAACAGCCTACTTAAATCCTGAGTGTGTGTGACATACCAGGCCCGTTGACTACTATAAGAGATTTCATAGGCTGAAATGTGCTGTGCCAGCCAGCATACAATCATTATTGTACGTACGTGACCATAAAGAAACAGACCCACACTTCGGCTAGCAGCCACTCTTCCGTCTTCGACCAGCAACGCTCCGTCTGCTCGCTGCACAGTCGGTCTTTCTCTCCTCGCTGTCCTACCATGCCCAACCGGGCAGTTCCTGCACACAAGGCAGCAGAAAGCACTGCCAGCCTAGGAACAAAGACCAGGTAATGCCACGCTCGGCACAGTTGTATGACGTATGAACAGAGAAGTTATAAATTTTGTGGAAGAGCGACTTACAGTACTACTTGATGACTAACATAGCAACGATACACTGAACAGTCACATTATATCACGTGTAAAGTCTCAGCTTACACAGAGTTCAGACTTCACCAATAATACTAGATTCCTCAGTGTACCTTTGTTAAATAGTATTGTACGTGGATATGTGATTCCACATATGAACTTACAAATTGATGGGTATGTCATATGTCATGTGATATGGTGAGCAGTGACACCATGTATGTGCTTGAAAATTATTTGATAGTCAAGACTGGCCAATAGCGCATCAGATAAACAATAAATTGTGCGGCCTGCAAAGGACAATGTTTTCTTTTTCAGAGTATACCGCGGTTGTGTACCCGCATCAAACAAGGCGGCTAAAACTAATGAAAAAATTCAAACATTAGATGCTCACTCACTGTGGCATTACACCCAAAAACTTGAAGTAGCGACTGGCAACCCACAAAATTTTGGTTACAGTTATTTCGGATATGCAAAGGATTTAGGTAATAGATTTCATGAGAGTACTGTGTCATGGCAGATTTGAGACACTCTTGTGTTACTCCGAGGATCAGTTCAAAGCAACCAACACGGGATGACTACCGAATGACTTCAATCTCTTCCCTGAGACGAAGGCCTGGCTTGACGACCGATGTTGAGCTCAAGGTATCACCAACAATTGGCTAAAGAACCGGGCGACACCGTTATTTAACGAAAGGATAAAGAAGCTGGTGTCAAGGTACGCCAGAAGTTTGGAACTCGGTGGTGTCTATGTGGAGAAGTAATATCAACGTGTATGTACAGATTGTACCTAAAAATACGATCTTTTTTTTTTTTTTTTTTTTTTTTTTACTAGGCAATCAGACGTTAATTTATGAGTAGCTATCGTACAAAGGTGGGAGGCGCTTGGTTGACATTAGAGAACATGCAGGAACTATCGCTGGAAACCGTAATGCATGGTGAAGCGTATCGGAAACTTTCATACAGCTATGGCTCTCTATTTCTCTCTCTCTCTCTCTCTCTCTCTCTCTGTGTGTGTGTGTGTGTGTGTGTGTGTGTGTGTGTGTGTGTGTTGTGTAAGAGAGAGAGAGAGAGAGAGAGAGAGAGAGAGAGAGAGAGAGAGAGAGAGAAAGCAGTAGCAGTAGCAAATGCTGCCACCACTACAAAAATAACGAAAGCATACCGCTATAGCAAAATAAAACACACGAAATGGCGAGATGACAGTGGTTCTCAAAAAATGGTTAAATGGCTCTAAGTACTATGGGACTTAACATCTGAGGTCATCAGTCCCATAGACGTAGAACTACTTAAACCTGACTAACCTAAGGACGCCACACACATCCATGTCCGAGGCAGGTTCCGAACCTGCGACTGTAGCAGCAGCGCGGTTCCGGACTGAAGCGTCTTGAACCGCTCAGCCACAGCGGCCCGCTCAATGGTTCTCCCCAACACACATAAACGTGAATGTGTTAAGTGTTACTGAACAAGCTGTGCATTAAAATATAACACATATGTGGAAGAGCAGTAAAAATCACACGAGCAACAAAAAACTCGTAACAACAAGAATTAATACTGTTTATAGTAGTATGTTAGAGCATCTGAACTGTTCATGATGTTGGCAAACAAAATTGTAGGACGGGAAGAAAACCATAATGTTACAGCGTCCAATGAAAATGCTTTTGATTACTGCGAAACGCGTTTGCTATTAATAAAGCTTTCATTACAGTTCCAAAAGACGTTATTTAAACTATACAACTTACGTATCTTTTATTTACTTTTAACAATAACTTTTGTTTGGAACGCTGTTTTGAAGAGCAGTTATTTATGAATGCAAAAATTGCGTTTCTGATGAGTAGCCGCTACAACAGCAGAGCACAAATTGCAAGCAAGAAGCTGTCTGCTACAGCGTAGTGCACAGTGCTTTGAAACTTTCTACGAATCCGCCAACTGCGTTCTGACATCTCCACAACACGTGACCTCTATTCACAAGAGGTGAAAAGATCTCAAAAGATTAACCGAGTACGTTTCAAGCCAAGCATAACATTCCGCTCAACCTTCAACTAATGTGTATAAACGTCGTATAATCACTACAAGGGAAACACGATGCAAAACCGGTACGACATTCTCAGTACAGTAATCGATGTAGCATAAAAGATAATACGCTGGTAATTCTAGGGCTGCAGTTCTTAAAAAGGCACATGTAAACTTGTTTTCAGATTGAATATATCCATTAACAATCCGCAAGGTTGAGATTCTGTGATATAATAATTTAGCTTTTACAGTTTTGTCATCAATCACCGTCATTTTTTAACGCACTGAACTTTCCGTACATCCGTAATGTGTTGCACATGTGGGCTTTGAGGAATTGCTACAATTGAGAACGCTGGAGTTCTTTCGCAACCTCTGATTGCATGTTTATTGAAATCATATGCTCCAGCTGCCAATTGTGTAGTAATATTATTTACACAGTCAGCTTCAGTTACGAATAATTTTTCGTATGCAGTGTTTACACCAAGAATAGCACGGCCATATAATGAACTGTATAAGGTGATACTACAGGAGTCGTTTTCATCTAGAGTAGAAGTTCGTAGATCCAATAGCTGTGAATTGTGAACGCTAGTAAATTTCTTTGAGTTGAGGAGATGGGCAGGTAAAAATTTTAATATGTATTTCAGATGTGAACATCTTCGGTTAGGCTTTACCGTGACAGTTATTGGTATCAAGTGAAACAAGTTTTCTGTTACCAGTTAACAGTCATTTATTTTCACGACGTGTTTCGAAGGCTTAAACCTCTATCATCAGGTGGATTTACGTAGATTAAAGTCGAACGCGCGCGTGCGTGAGTGTGTGTGTGTGTGTGTGTGTGTGTGTGTGTGTGTGTGTGGTGTGTGTGTGTGTGTGTGTGTGTGTTTTGTAAACACTGAGGCTGTACTCAGTGTTTACCAAGTGTGATGGCGTACGCGATGTAACATTGCAGGTAAAGGTGGCTTCTCATCATTGAGCACAGTGCCACAGGCTACGCCACATTCGCAATACAGCACATATACGCCTTATAAATCCATCTGATGATGGAGGTTTAAAGCTCTAAAACGCGTTGTGCATTTAAATGAATATGACTTGTTTCATTCGATACAATTTGTACTATCGATTATCTAGGCTACTGTATGGAGAATGTATGTCACTATAATTAGTCGTTTAGCCATTGAGAGGTTTCGTGATTTCATTTCTTCTTTATTTCTTAAGTGAATCTTCACCTACACGTCTTCTTCCACAGATATGTTCAGCTCTTTATAAAACATTGTGGAAAGGTAGGCCGGTAATCTTCTTTGCTTGATCCAACCATCTACTGGCTGCTCTTCCCATTGGTCTTTTGCCTTCGATATTGTCTTGCAAGATGGTCTTTCTAGTAAAGCCTTTCTACCAGGTCCTGTTCCAGACCTGAGTGGTTGAGAAGACCGATGGTCTTACTAGTCACAGCTGTTGAAGGGTCTGGTCCTGCAGCAGCAGCAAATTAATCTTGTCCCAGTAGTCAGCCGCTCTTAGCAGCACCGTCGTTTTACCCCAGAGCTCTGGTTCCACCACGGTTATACACAAGAGAGAGGTACCACTAAGGACGATCGTGGACATAATAAATTCTCCTACTTAAGGTATAGCCAAACACCTGGCACAAATATTTAAGCCTCTTGTGGATAAATGTCCCTACCACAATAAAAATTACACGGAGTTTGTTAAGACACTCCAGGAGTAGAGTCTGGACAAAAATATTACGGTCAGCTTTGACGTCACATCCCTCTTCACGAGAGTATCGCTAGAGGTCTCTTTGAAACTACTGGAGAATCATTTCGACGAAGACAAAGTGGAATTTTCCGCCATGCACTCAAGACTACGCATTTTCAGTGTGGGGACAAGTTTTACCAACAGGTGGATGGAGTCGCTATGGGATTCCCACTGGCAGCTTGTATCGCCAACCTGTACATGGAATACTTCGAGGATATCGCCTTAGAAACAGCATGCTTTAAAACCCAAGGTCTTTTATCGGTCTGGCTGCACGGCGTGGACACTCTAATGGAATTTCTCAACCATCTCAACAGCATACACGAGAACATCAAGTTCACAATGGAATAATAAGAAAATGGGTGCCTACCCTCCTTCGATATCCTAATAAAGAAGAAAACGGACGGCGGGACACTCGGTCTACCGAAAGAAAACACACAGAGACCTGTACCTCAACGCCAACAGCTGACATCACACAGCAAATCCGTGCTCACTACCCTTGTCCGCAGAGCTCATGACATATGGGCAAGGAAAGTTTATCTAATGAGATTCAGCACCTGAAGAAAACCTTCCAGAAGAATGGCTACGCCGAAATGCAGACGCGCTCGCAGGATGAGCAAGAGGAAGAAGGACCTTCAGGAAGAAGAGAACAACAAGAGTCTGGCTTTCCTCCCGCACACACGGCCACCCACAGCAGAGATTGACAGGATAGTGGAAAATAACAAGATAAAATCCGTCGTCCGTCCTCCAGCAACAATCAGGAATATGCTGGGCTCAATGAAAGGACACCTTGGGTCTAAGAACACCGGGTGTCTACAGCATTTCCTGTGAATGTAGAAAACAATATATCGTATAGACGTAGCGTTGCATCACACAACTTATCTCTGAACATGTGAGAAGCGTTCGCTTCGGACAAAACGCTTAAATCTGCGGTAGCGGAGTGCAGCCTCAGTGAAGAACAAACGTTTCAATTTGAACAAACCAAGGGGCTGTGTAGAGCGAAAGGTTTCTGGGACACTGTTATTAAAGAGGCAGCAGAGATACGGGTCAGTGATGACCTGGTCAACGGGGATAGCAGCTTCCAACTCAGCACCGCGTCTAACACAACGTTATCGACAATAAGACGAGAGCGCACCGATGGAGTCAGGTCGGTGGCGGCGGATGGAATAAACAGGCCGCACCGAGACGAGACGCCAGGACCCAGCACCCGCGGCTTCCCCGCCCCCCCGCCCCCCCTTCCCCCCACCCTACCACCCCTGCCAGGCGCCACAGCGCCGACTGGGTTCGCGCCTGATTGGCCCGAACATCGCCGAGGATACAGAGAAGCCCGTGGTCCAGCGGCTGTACAGATCCGGACGAGACGTGAACCCGGCTCTTCGCCTGAAGATGACAAGTAAGAAACTTGCTGAAACGTTGCCAGAGAGCGACACATTGAATCCATCTCCATTTTTCATAGAGTGCATAACGCTGTGACCCATCCTTGCGCACTGTGTTTTACCTTTTTAAAAAAAATTTTCCATTCTCTTGCCAGTAAATATTACTTTGTCGTTACATTTTCACGTTACAGTTAGAAATGGAGAAAGGGATGGCAAGGGAAAGGGAATAGCACAGTAGTAGTTAAGTGAAGTATTTCACGCACATAAAATTTTATTTAGACTTTTCAGTAAGTAACTCTGTTTTAAATATTCTGTACATACTTCTTCTTTTTGAAAATAAAATATATCATTCGATGAAAAAAAAATTCTCGTACACTTAGATAATAATATTCGCTGTATATAAAATACCATCTAGGGTATCAGTAGTAATCGGATTTTTCCATGCATGTAACAGAATCCTCATGTTTCTCTACTGAGCTTTTTCACGTTACGAAATTGGCAGATATTATCTATTTTTCCGATTACGACGTGTTTTGTGTTTGTTATATTCTTTCTCCGGATAGTAGTAGAATGCTTCATTTGTTAGGTTGTACGGTTTACTTGTCCTCGTCCACGTCTCTCGTAGGGTAATACCTTCATTGCTAGCTTACGTTCGCAGTCTTTTACTGTAAGATTGTGTCGCAATTCCCGATTCTGCAGTCCGTTCATTTCGTTGTTCTTTGGTTTCTGTACTTCTCGTGGTGCTCATTCCCGTTCTTTGGGAACTTAAACGTGCTTCGCGCTCTTCGTCTGTTTCAGTGTTTCGCTGTGCTTGCTTCAGAACTGGCAAGATCTCCTCCTCTTTTACGTTTGAGCACTGTCTAAAATATAAATCAAATCAACTTTTACTAACAAATACACTCAGTATACTTCACACATTTTCACGCTTTATTTTCGATTTATATTCAGTCGCTGCATCACTTTGACCACTAACATCACTATTTGTTCTTGTTCATCCACTACACTACCTTTCCGGCTCCTCTCTTCGTCACTGAGAAGAAACTGACGTCGAGTCTTGCTTTATATACCAGTACCAAAGATTAGCCCCACCAGCGGCGAATTACAGAACGTATCAAAAGGAATTCGAGTGGTCCACAACGTGCCAGAATATTCCACAACATTTGAAAGTGTTCTGGAATGTCCCACAATGATCTGGGATGTTCCAGGATGTTCCCCAACATTTTGGAATCTTCCCGAATGTTCCAGAGTGTTGCTGAACATTCCAGAACATTCTGGATCATTGTGGAACAGTCTGCAACATTCTGGAATGTTGTGGAATGCTCTCGAATACTATAGACGGTTCTGGAATGTTTTAGAGGGCGAAACTTCCCGGTCCTTATATCTTCAAAAGCACGCCCTTCAGGTAAAAACGTGAACCTTAGTCATGGATGGGTAATAAACAGCTACCACACGATATAACTCCCTTGATGGCACCGGGACTCGTTTCTGAGTTTTAGGGGCGATATTGATTACTTTCGATTTCCACCCAACATTAAACATCTAGTAATATAACCAGACTAAAGCCTTGTTTACACGACGACACTAGGTTGCAGGCAACTACGCTACCGGCCACTGCGCATGCGCGCCGCGCGTTTGCGCAACTCGTCGGTGAAACTAAACAGTTTCGGCGTGTTCCGACTTTGGCGGCACTAGTTGCATGAGTTTTGAGGTTAAGTGTGTTCAAAATGGTTCAAATGGCTCTGAGCACTATGCGACTTAACTTATGAGGTCATCAGTCGCCTAGAACTTAGAACTAATTAAACCTAACTAACCTAAGGACATCACACACATCCATGCCCGAGGCAGGATTCGAACCTGCGACCGTAGCGGCCACTCGGCTCCAGACTGTAGCGCCTAGAACCACAAGACCACTCCGGCCGGCGTTATGTGTGTTCGCAGAGTGTAGAAAAACTGAAATATGAAGTGGGGAACGGAGAATAATGTTCGCTTTTTGGATATCTATGCTTTGCACGGGTGTTTGTGGGATTTCAGTGATGCTAGTTACAAAAATAAGCAACATATTGCTGCTTCTGAGACCGTCACGTGCGATCAGAACATAGATAGTTTGACAATATCTGAGCTGCAGGGCAAAATTTATTGAATTAGGAGCACATATACAACTGAATTAAGAATAATAGAAGCAAATGTAATTCTAGCTCTTGAAATGCTTTTGTCTTCAAGACTAAATTTCCACCGTTCGTTTTTTTAAGGAATATTGTTGACAGGAGGGAAGGCTACACAAATCAAGAAGCTACATTCGTTATTTAATATTCATCTATTTAAAACGTTGCAGCAGTGCTCCCAATTCACAAATGTTTGAATTTTGAAATATTGCCACTGTACAGATCTTTCTTCAAGAGAGTAGTTTGCAAACCATTCTCTTCTTAATGAGGCCTGCTTCGAATAATTACTGCTGTTAATGATAATAATTATTACTGTTAATGTTGATAATCATTGGTGTTAACGATAAAGCGTCATCACCAACTAAAACCGCATCTTATAGCATGCCGAGTGTTCTCGATTGTAATGCATGTAATGTGATACGTAATTGTAGTTCTGGCGACGGTGCTTCAGGCATTACAATATCTTCATTACTTATCGCATGACTAACTCTACTTAAAAGAAACGTTAACAGTTCTGGTGACAGTCTAAGATAAGTAAAAGAACTTCTTGGGTCTTCCATCACAAATTATTTCAGCAAGGATGCTGAGCAACCGAGCTGACGTCTTTTCTTCATCCAGTCACGAATCGAAACACGTTTCTTATTTTTCTCTTATGTAGCGATTCCACGCAACAATCTTTAACTCCATCACAACTTGTGCGACGCGCAACTGCGAAAACTTTCATTTCAGGCACGGCTCAGGAATCACAAAACGACGAAACTGAAGTGTATACTGGTTTCGCCGTGTCTACAGTCAAACATGAAACAATTTGCGTGAGGCACAAACCAATGTCGTCGTGGAAACTAGGGTTAAGTATCAACATGAACTGACAGAGTCATTTCTGGTGTTGCGACCATGACCAGAGTTTGCAGGATCAACGAGAGAGTGTTTCTCTGACTAACGATGGCCTTCGACGCATTGTACGTAGTGACCAGGCACTCAGCATGATTCTGTCTTCAGAGGCGGCACGAATTCTCTCAGTTATCAGCTGTATATACCTCACTACACAATTAAACATGTAAAACGCTAGTGCTAACGTTTGATTGGCTGATGTGCACGTAGTCAATGTTACAGATTTGTGACACTACACAAACAACAGGAGGCAGCAATCAACCGAATGGGAGTTCCAGCTTTACCTGCTGTCATGAACCAGCTCGAGCATGCTTGGGACCAGCCGGAACATGCCGCGCGTCATCACAGGAGACCTCATACACCGGGTGACCTCAGGATGACCACAACCGGAAGGTGGGACAGGATTAATGAGCAACGCTTTGTGGAGAGCACCCAAAAGAGGATTCAAACCTGTTGCTCTACACGGAGAAGAAAGTAAGAAAGATTACGTTTTGACGCGCTGTCATCGAACCACAAGCTGGACTAAGGAAGGATAGGGAACGAAGTCGCCTGAGCTCTCTCGAAGGAACCATCCTGGAATTCCCCTTAAGTGAATTAGGGAATTCATCGCATTTGCAATTGCTTTACCTATATGATTAAGATTTATACTATTTGGATAAATCAGTCATACTAATCAGACGATGATTTGAATCGCGTTCCTGATGCAAGTCCAGTGTGTCAACCACTGTACCTCCTCTCTAGGTCACAGAGTGGAGCAAGACGGCACTCAATGCTATCCAGCACCAGATTTACATTTCATAGCTGTCCTCCTACGAACAGTCTAGTTTATTGGGTTATTGTATTTGTTGCACAGTCAAGCTACTTACGAGCAGACTGTCAGTGTTTCAGTCACTGTTAGTTTTTATTTTGCAGAGTAGTTATTGTGGTGTCACCGCCAGACACCACACTTGCTAGGTGGTAGCCTTTAAATCGGCCGCGGTCCGTTAGTATACGTCGGACCCGCGTGTCACCACTATCAGTGAATTACAGACCGAGCGCCGCCACACGGCAGGTCTAGTCTAGAGAGACTCCCTAGCACTCGCCCCAGTTGTACAGCCGACTTCGCTAGCGATGGTTCACTGCCTACATACGCTGTCATGTGCAGAGACGACAGTTTAGCATAGCCTTCAGCTACGTCATTTGCTACGACTTAGCAAGGCGCCATGTTCTTCAAGAATGTATTCTGAATTAGTATTGTGAATCATGTACCGTCAAGAGTGACGTTCATCATTAATGGATTAAAGTTAAGTATCAAACTAATTATGTACGCTTTCTGAATTCTAATTCCTTGTCATCTTCCAGACCTCATGTCAGTATAGTTCTTCCCTCCTCACGCCAGCCTGCGTGAGCTAAAACGCGTGCATCTCGGCCTCCCCTCGTAAAACGGTGTTGACTCATCAGCCAACACAACAGTTATTATTTCACAACGCTTATTCTTTCATTCGCAGTTTTCTGGAACGTAAGCCCTCATTTTATGTCTCTGGGTCACCTGTCTTCTCATTGGTTTGATGAGGCTCCCTTTCTATGGTCACTGAAGCTTTTTCTCCTAACAGTTCCCTCCGAAGATCCGCGTGTGGGAACAATCCAGAATCTTTTCCCAATGCAGCAACCATCACTATTTTTTTTAGTTACAGACCACGTGCCCTCTGGATATAAATTATGTATCTTTAATGCTATGGTTTCCATTGCTTTCGGCACCCGTCTTTTGGGGACAGCTTCTTACCCTAAGAGCAAGACTGGGTAATGGTCCAGTGACATTCGTTTTTTTTTCCCCTCAGCAAAATATTAATTTCAAATTTAACTGAGGATAGATATTAATTTAAAACTGCTCCTGAGTGATGGTAAGAGAGCTACAAGTGCAGAATAATCCTTTTATTTATGTTTGTAGAAAAAAATCTGTTTCATATCGTCGTCATAGTGTTTCCGACCCGCCACTCAACTTGGAGTTCCAGGTAATGGACTACTCGTATGACGGCCACGAAAACACTGGAGACCGTTGAATAATCACTTCAGAAGGCATCCTTTGTCACAAAAATAAGGAATTTTTTTGAACTACGTACTCATCAGCTGTAGTTTTGTAACCATTTTGGCCTGACGTAGGAATGTTTGATGCAATCAAGGACTATCCCAGTTAATATAAGGGGAATCAAATAAAAACGAGACTGACGGAAAAAAAGTAATCGCCATATCTGTTAACACATTTATGCCACTGTGACACAACACGGTCAGTGCCTCCAAGGCAAAATGTTTGTGGTGGTGCACGGAACCATGACTGTATCCAGTCGTGCACTTCCTCGTCCGAAACAAATCGACGACCAGGAATGTTTTCTTCATGGCTCCAATAATATGAAAATCGCGTGGGGAGAGATGGGGACTGTATGGAGGATCTTGGCGGCTACACATGTTGCCACGGTTGTTTGAGCACGCTGCAGAAGATTCGCTGGGAAACCATTACACATACACTGTACAGACCCGATCACTCCCCATGAGGTTTTCATCTTGCTGGAGCCCTGAAGAAAGACATTCGTACCCGGAGACTTCCTTTGGACGAAGAGGTAGACGACTGGGCAGAATCATGGTCCCACAGGCAACGACTATTATTTTTCCGTAAAGGCATTACAGTCTTCTCTTCCAGTGTGATTAATGCACTAACACATATGGCGATCACGAAATAATATTATGTTATTTAGTTTTTTTCTATCTGTCTCTTTTTTCATTTGACTGCTCTATATATTAACTGATTTCTTTCAAACACGATTATCAATCAGTTACTATGAGGCGCTGTGCCTATAATTTTATTTAAAGAATCTCATCCACTCTGTTCTCCGTATTCAGTAGTTACTTTTACTAACTGATCTAAAATGAAATAAATTTATTGTATTTTCAGTCTCTTGCAGCGTGTGCGTTTTCTGTTTTTAGCCGGCCGCGGTGGGCGAGCGGTTCTAGGCGCTACAGTCTGGAACCGCGCGACCGCTACGGTCGCAGGTTCGAATCCTGCCTCGGGCATGGATGTGTGTGATGTCCTTAGGTTGGTTAGGTTTAAGTAGTTCTAAGTTCTAGGGGACTGATGACCTCAGAAGTTAAGTCCCATAGTGCTCAGAGCCATTTGAACCATTTTGTTTTTAACTGAGAAAATGAGTAATTCCATATTTTGTCAGTTACTGTTCTTTGGTGTGAGCTATGCTCGAGGAGACGGAACATTTTTAATAGAAGTCAGATGCGTATAATTTACTCTGTTAGTAAATTATTATTTCCAGAGGACAGTTATTTTAAGCTACTTGCAGCGGCGGCTCACCCGAGTCAAATTATATGAAAAGTTAGTTGTGAACTTGTAGCTCAGGTTATAAACCGCATTCAAAGTTACTAGAAAAGCGAGCCGCTACAAGCTTTGCCGCGAATCTCTGTCGCTCCCCTTCTTCTTCGTGAAGGCCGTCGGCGGAACGATGTGATTGTTCATACCGGAAGTCTTTGGTCTTCGTAGCTGATGATTTTTATTCAAACAGTATTTAGGGGCTAGGTTCGAACCCGAGCCTGGGAGCCGACGCCTTTCGATTATTAGTCCAAGATGCTACCTCTAGCACACCCTGTTTTTATGATGCATAATTCCTTATCATTTCCTCATCATCGGCTGTAGCGCTGTCCTTTCATACCTTTCGCGTTTTCCTTCCCAATCATCCTCTCCCTCCTGTTAAACGTCTCTCATACTCGTATTTCTGCCTCTAATACATACTCACAATTTATTAATGTCATTCCTAGATATATTGTTTGTGACTATGTTCTGTAACTTAAATGTGTCAGTACCCCAATTAGGAACTTCACTTCCCTCTGAGGGGTTCATGTCTTCCTTCTGGCATAGTGGGTATGTGAACACAACATGCTCACGGAAGCCTATATCATCAAAGTCACACAACGCTAACGGTCGCCTTCCTACTCTCTGTATTTACTGGGAGCAACAGACGTCTCCTGCCTCAAAATGAACTGTGCCTTTGATGGGGAGGATATGATTCATTTGTAGTCTCTCCCTGATATTCCATAGAAAACTGTTTATCCTGCGTACTGTACTTCCCCGTCCTAATGCCACTGCAGGTCTTTCATTGTCCAGCCTCGAAGCATATTTTTTTAATCCCTAAATCTTCTGATTGGTTTGTCGCTGTCCGCCACGAATTTCTCTCCTGTGCCAACCTCTTTATCTCAGAGTAGCACTTGCAACCTACGTCCTCAATTATTTGCTGGATGTATCCAAGCTCTGTCCTACTCTACAGTTTTTGCCCTCTGCAGCACCCTCTACCACCATGGAAGTCATTCCCTGATGTCTTAATAGATATCCTGTCATCTTGTCCCTTTTCCTTGTCAGTGTTTTCCGCATATTCCTCTCCTCTCCGATTTTGAACAGAACCTCCTCACTCTTACGTTATAAGTCCACCTAATTTTCAACATTATTCTCTAGCACCACATCTCAAAGGCTTCGATTGTCTTCTGTTCGGGTTTTCCCACAGTCCATGTCTCACTACCGTACAATGTTGCCCTCCAAATCTACATACCTAGAAATTTATTCCTCAAATTAAGGCCTATGTTTGATGCTTGTAGACTTCTCTGGTCAGGACTGTTGTTTCTGCCAGTGCTAGTCTCCTTTTGATGTCATCCTTGCTCCGTCCGTCATTAGTTACACTACTGGCCATTAAAATTGCTACACCACGAAGATGACGTGCTACAGACGCGAAATTTAACCGACAGGAAGAATATGCTGTGATATGCAAATGATAAGCATTTCAGAGCATTCACACAAGGTTGGCGCCGGTGGCGACACCTACAACGTGCTGACATGAGGAAAGTTTCCAACCGATTTCTCATACACAAACAGCAGTTGACCGGCGTTGCCTCGTGAAACGTTGTTGTGATGGATGGTGAGGAGAAATGCGTACCATCACGTTTCTGACTTTGATAAAGGTCGGATTGTGGCCTATCGCGATTGCAGTTTATCGTATCGCGACATTGCGGCTCGCGTTGGTCGAGATCCAATGTCCGTTAGCAGAATATGGAGTCGGTGGGTTCAGGAGGGTAATACGGAACGCCGTGCTGGATCTCAACGGTCTCGTATCACTAGCAATTGAGATGACAGGCATCTTATCTGCATGGATGTGACGGATCGCGCAGCCAAGTCTCGATTCCTGAGTCAACAGATGGGGACGTTTGCAAGACAACAACCATTTGCACGAACAGTTAAAAATGGCTCTGAGCACTATGCGACTCAACTGCTGAGGTCATCAGTCGCCTAGAACTAAGAACTAATTAAACCTAACTAACCTAAGGACAGCACACAACACCCAGCCATCACGAGGCAGAGAAAATCCCTGACCCCGCCGGGAATCGAACCCGGGAACCCGGGCGTGGGAAGCGAGAACGCTACCGCACGACCACGAGATGCGGGCACGAACAGTTAGACGACGTTTGCAGCAGCATGGACTATCAGCTAGGAGACCATGGCTGCGGTTAACCTTGAATCTGCATCACAGACACGAGCACCTGCGACGAGCACTCAACGACGAGCATGGGTGCACGAATGGCAAAACGTAATTTTTTCGGATGAATCCAGGTTCTGTTTACAGCATCATGATGGTCGCATCCGTGTGTGGCGACATCGTGGTGAATGCACATTGGAAGCGTGGATTCGTAATCGCCATACTGGCGTATCACCCGGCGTGATGGTATGGGGTGCCATTGGTTACACGTCTCGGTCACCTCTTGTTCGCATAGACAGCGCTTTGAACAGTGGACGTTACATTTCAGATGTTACAACCCGTGGCTCTACCGTTCATTCGATCCCTGCGAAACCCTACATTTCAGCAGGATAACGCACGACCGCATGTTGGAGGTCCTGTACGGGCCTTTCTGGATACAGAAAATGTTAGACCGCTGCCCTGGCCGGCATATTCTCCAGATATTTCACCAACTGAAAACGTCTGGTCAATGGTGGCCGAGCAATTGGCTCGTTACAATACGTCAGTCACTACTCTTGATGAACTGTGGTATCGTGTTGAAGCTGCATAGGCAGCTGTACCTGTACACGCCATCCAAGCTCTGTTTGACTCAATGCCCAGGTGTATCAGGGCCGTTATTACGGCCATCGGTGCTTGTTCTGAGTACTGATTTCTCAGGATCTATGCACCCAAATTGTGTGAAAATGTAAACAAATGTCAGTTCTAGTATAATATATTTATCCAATGAATACCCGTTTGTCATCTGCATTTCTTCTTGGTATAGGAATTTTAATGGGCGGTAGTGTATTTTGCTGCCTAGGTAGTAATATTCCTTCACTTCGGCCATTTTGTGACCATCAATTCTGATGTTAAGTTTGTTGCTGTTCTCATTTCTGTTATTTCTGATTACTTTCGTATTTCTTCGATGTACTCTCAATCCATATTCTGTTAGCCTGTTCGTTCCATTCAGCAGATCATGTAATTTTTCTTCAGTTTCACTCAGGATAGCAATGCCAACAGCAAATCGTGTCATCCATATCCTGTCACCTTGAATTTTCATTCCACTTCTGAACCTTTCCTTCTTTTCCATTATACAGTAGGGGCGAAGCACACTAGTGAAATATCCTCGGCGGCGAGTGCTGGCTGGCCGCGAAGTGAGCAGCGGTCTCGTGAGGAGGACACACGTACTCGGCTGCCCGCAGCGTCGGAGGCGCCGAGCTGCCCCGCGCATTGTGCGCGCCGGTAAGAGAACACCCGCACAAACAGCGCCATTGTCCGCCCCCGCATGTACACAGATGGCTCCGCGCGGCCGACAATGCGCGCAACAAAGGCCGGAGGTCAGCCCCGCCATATTGGGTTTCTGCCATTATGCGGCCGGGGAGGACTTCTCCGTCCGGTGGCTGCCTCTGCCAGCCCGGAGCCTACCTGTTGACGCGCAGCATCGCCGTGCGTGTAATGGCCGATTAAAAGGGGAGCGCGCCCCTTTGTGCCGCGGAGGCGATTCACCCAGGGAGCCTCGCGCACCAGAAGGGAACGGCAGCGTCTTTGGGGCGCGCGAGACAAAACCACCGGCCGACGGGCCCCTGTGGGATTGGCCTGCAGCTTCCTGGCGCGGCTTTTCTCTGCGCTCCCCACTTCATGACTTCCTGCGCGGCAGGTTTGTTTTCGTCGCCCCGCTGCTGCCTTTTTAATTCCTATTTCCGTTGTTCTGTAGTGCGTAGACGCTCCTTCACGGCGCGGCTCTGTTTTCCGACACTGTTAACCCAGATGATGTATTCTTAACCCGTCAGCACACGGACCGTGTTTTCGAACGTCAACGTTGGGCGTCCCGAGGTCAACGCGTTGTTGAACGCTCAGAAGCGATGCAACTTGTCCACACGGTACGTTTTCTCAATGAGGTATACGCGATCGCAACGCGCTCCAGCGGCAGTTGTCGTCTGTACCCGTCTCGCAAGTCACACTGTGTACGAAATGGAGATTCCTACGTCAGCTCCATTAAAACGCACATTTACTCCCCTATCCATATGCTACTCACGTTGCTCTGTCTGTAGTACACATAGATAAAAATTTCACTATAAATGAATACGTTATAAAACAAATTTGAAAGTACCATGCCAAGTCAATAAGGACTTTGGCTTAAAAAAGTTCCATTACAAACAGCTCTACACAAATTTACAATACTTTTCCTCATAAAGCAAGAATTATTTCATCATTCTCACTTTTTAGTGAACCTCTGAGGTCATTCTTACTTGATCATTGCTCCTGTTCAGCAGCAGACTTTTACAACATGTAAAATCTCCTTCTTCTGCTTTATCGTCGCCTTGTCCCATGTCACGTAGAGTCAGCGTTGCTCTTCTGGATCATTGTCCTCCTTAGTACTCTATCCATTGCCTCTTCCTTCTTACATCCTTTCTCCCTTAGGTCCCCGGATATCATTTCCTTCCACCTCATCTTCGGTCTTCCTCTCCTTCTCGCTCCTTCAATCTTTATATCTTCAACTCTGTTTCCGATATACTCTTCCCCTTTTCTCTGTAAGTGTCGGTATCACCTTAGTCTGCTCTCTTGTATCATTTTCCCCATGGGACCCACTTTCACAGCTCCTATAGCAAATTCATTTCTAATCCTGTCCTTCCTTGTTACCCCACACATCCTCATTTCCGCCACTTCCATCTCCCTTTCCTGGGCTACTGTGATTGGCCATGTCTCTGCCCCGTATATCATAGCTGGCCTTACCACCGACCTGTACCTTTCCCTTTCAATCCAGTGCTCACCTTCTTGTCACACAACACTCCACTCATTTTCCTCCAGTTGTTCCAACCGCAATTTATTCGGTGTTGTATCTCGCTTTCCAGTCCTCCATCCCTCTGCATGTACGACCCCAGGTATTTATTCATCATTCTCACTTTTTAGTGAACTCCTGAGGTCAACATGTGAAATACAAACTTAAAACAAGAAAGAGGAAAATATCTTACTGCGACATGTGCGAGCTGTCTTGTGCATTAAGCCAAACGAACACACTCACACCTGTATTTACATAGCATCGAATGTTATAGAATATATATTTTTAGCAAACTGATAAAGTATCAGAACTTGCTAGAAAACGCGTAGGCTAGTAAGAAAATTTTTGGATCCAATGAGACGCGAACCAGCTACACATCACCCGATACCTTACAACTCTGCAAGTGGCTACACCAGTGTTGTCTATTCTACATCCAGACTTTGCGTCTTACCGTCTCGTGAAAGCTTTAGCCATAGATATGTTATTTACTGGCATTTAACAATAACAAATTTTACCAAGAACATTGCATTTTTTATCCGTCCTCGGTGTGCCGTTGCCTTGAAACGGCATACTTTCTCAATACGAAAGTTACAATAATTCGTTAGTTACCAATAGACGTTTCTCATCATTTTATTACAACAAATCGTACAGTTTAACGACTTGTTTTCAAGAAATCCCCAATTTTCTGACGCTTATAAACGGCATATGTACAAACGGGCTTCAACTGAAAGCCAATGTGGCGTCTCGTGGCTCTGTACTCGAAAGAGATGGCGTGCATGCTACGTAGGTGGCGTTCTTCCATCTCACACGTCAACGCTCAACCACACGCTCAGAATATCTGACATGCTACAAGTTCGGAAAGACTCCCAATGTGCTTTTTGCACGCTATGACGTCAGAATCTCGGCATGCTCAACGTTCGAATGCACGGTCTCTGTGTCGACGGCTTACATTAAAATAACGACGACGGACAGGATACAAGGGATCTGGACTAGAGAGAGAGCAAACTCGTGGTAATTTCATCTACATCCACATTTTTGCTTCTTAGGCTACCTTCTGCGATACTAACTGAGATACACTTAGGACGACACGATGTACTGGTTGATTCTTCCAGAAATTTACTCTCTCTCTGAATTTTAATAGTAAACAACCCCGTGATGCACGATGCCTCTCTTGTAACGTCTGCTGCAGGTGTTCGACGGTTGTCTCACTCAGTGCTTAATTTGTATCTAGGTGGCGAGACACACTTCATCGACACAGCCATCCACCTCTCCCTCCTCCGCCAGCCATAAAACTCACAAGTTTCGATTTTTGAAAACTTGTGATAAAATTTACAGTGAGAAATTATTCTTTACAAAATACTATTCTGGAATTCACGTTACTAAAACATAATTTCTTATGATAAAAACAACAAAACCACAAGATTTGATATAAATAGGGCTACCATCTGTTACTGCAGTAGTTTCACTTTGCTCCCTAGTTCTGTTCCGCACATATCGGTGCGACTCGGCGCGTACAGGCCCCGGTTTCATTGACGCTTTCCATTGTACCTTGTGATGTTTGCAGTCTGATGAGCAATAGTTAAATATCGGACGGATGAAGGTTTCGTAAGCCTGCTCCTTCAGGTGGACTGCATTTTTTGAAGATTCTTCCAGCGAATCTCTCTCTCTTTTTGTAATTTTTTAAAATTTAGATTACGCTTATTGAATCATGTTGCCAGCAACTTGCTACTAATATAAATCTTGTATACAGAGAAATCACAATATGAACATTGTAATCAAGGATGAGGACAGAAATCTGTCGCGTATTGATCTGTACTTTACTGCAGATCTAGCCAGATATCAGCTACGGTGTAGCCATCATCAGTGCGTTTAGTAGCTGGTCATATAGACCCAGAAAGCTTGTGTAAGCACGTATTGCGGAAACAGCTTTAAATGTGGCTGGATCTGTAACATAATGTTGATTTACCTGCGAATGATTGCTGTGTTCATCTCTTATTATAGTCATTTAACAGTTGCATGAGCACAACGATTCCTGACTCAGTCCAGTCTTGACGCGTCAAGCGCACACAAGATAGAATATAAGAAAAAGAGTTCAGCGGACTGTAAGAAGCACACGCATGAGCATTAGTGTGTCCATGCAAACATAGATAATGCGTCAGTTTTCATATACATACCTCACCACCTCGTATAAAACAAAAACGGGCTTCTTATATTTGTGGACCTTCATAGCACAATAAAAAAGGGGCATGTGCATAAGGGGCAACTTCCATTTCACAAGGCTTCGTAGTGAACTGTTTGCTGTGCCTGGAAGAATCTTCAGAAAATAATAGCTGGTTTACATCTACTCCTTTCTTCTGGTAGTCGTAAAAATCAGTTAATCTCATTCTGACATCTGCATTTGCTGGACTAGTTTTACGTGTTCGCACCACTTCAGATGGCCTTGTTCGCGTAGTCACACGTATTTACTGGCTGTGAATGCTACACACATCAAAAAAAGTTCTGCATCACCTCGGTTACGAGAGTTCCGAAACCGGTACAGTAAATTGGAATAGAGATCAACATAAACATCATTTCCGCCCTTCTTATTGCTCATGAAGCCCACACATTGCGTATTGTACCGCCATACAACGAGACCTTCAGAAGTGGTGGTCCAGATTGCTGTACACTCCGGTACCCTTAATACCCAGTAGCACGTCCTCTTGCATTGATGCAAGCCTGTATTTGTTGTGACATACTATCCACAAGTTCATCAAAGCAATGTTGGTCCAGATTGTCCCACTCCTCAATGGCGATTCGGTGTAGATCCCTCAGAGTGGTTGGTGGGCCACGTCGTCCATAAACAGCCCTTTTCAATCGATTCCAGGAATATTCGATACGGTTCATGTCTGGGGAACATGCTGACCACACCAGTCGCGCAATGTCGTTATCCTGAAGGAAGTGATTCATAAGATGTACACGATGGGGGCTCGAATTTTCGTCCATGAAGACGAATGACTCACCAATATGCTGCCGATGTGGTTGCACTATCGATCGGAGGATGCATTCACATATCGTACAGCCGTTACGGTGCCTTCCATGACCACCAGCGGCGTACGTCGGTCCCGCATAATGCCACGCCAAAACAGCAGGGAACCCCCACCTTGCTGCACTCGCTGGACAGTGTATCTAAGACGTTCAGCCTGACCGGATTGCCTCCAAGCGAGTCTCCGACGATTGTCTGGTTGATGGCATATTCGACACTCTTCGGTGGAGAGAATGTGACGCCAATCCTGAGCGGTCCATTCGGCATGTTATTGGGCCCATCTATACCGCGCTGCATGGTGTCGTGGTTGCAAAGATGCACCTCGACATGGACGTCAGGAGTGAAGTCGCGCATCATGCAGCCTATTGCGCACGGTTCGAATAGTAACACGACGTCTTGTGGCTGCACGAAAAGCATTTTTCAACATGGTGGCGTTGCTGTCAGGATTCCTCCGAGCCATATTCCGTAGCGGTCATCCACTGCAGCAGTAGCCCTTCGGCGGGCTGAGCGAGGCATGTCATCAACAATTCCTGTCTCTCTGTATTTCCTCCATACCCGAACAACATCTCTTTGGTTGACTCCGAGACGCCTATGGTGGTAACTCGTTTCATAACGGGAAAGCTTTAGCTCACATGGTCACAAAAATATAAGTTGGAGGTTTTAAATTGCCATGCAGCACTCTATAAACTTTTGACTAATTGTTCATGTGAATTAAAGCCGCTGCAGTTGTAATTTCAAAGTTCCTTTATTTGGACAAAGGTATGTACAATACCCAGCTTTCAGGACACTAATGCCATTGTCGGCTGCTACTGTAACAATGAAGGAGGACACTAAACAATGTTAATTAACATTAGAAGGTGAGCTAAGGCGTTAAACCATATTAGAACATACGCTAATTGCTTACGACAATACTATACAAGTGACGTAGACAAATTAACAAAGTTATCCAGTAGTATGAGAGGGACTGTGAGGATGAGGCATACAAAATGTGGGGTCGTTCGTTATTACTCGACGTAAACAGTGGGTAACCGAAAGAAACGGGAATGAATCCATAAACACGCACTCATAGACACAGACAGATCATATTTCCCACCTCCGCATAATTATGGATTTACTCCTGTTTTTTCGGTTAGGTCCTGTTTACCTCGAGTCATACTGGACGACCCCACATCTTTTATGCTTCATCCGCGACGACTGGATCTATGTGTTAATTTTTCTACGTCACTTATACGATAGTGTCGTCGAAATTAAAGTACGTTCTATTATGTTTTATAGCTTTAGCTCCGCTTCTTTTGTTTATTAATTTTGTTCAGTGTCCTGCTTAGTCTTCATTAATTGTTACAGTAACACCCGAAGAGGGATTAGTGTCCCGAACTGGGGTAATGTACATGCCTTTATCCAAATAAAGGAACTTTGAAATTACAACTGCAGTGAATTATATTCATAAACAATCCAAGTAACAGATGGGAATATCCCACTAAGAATATATTATTTCTACCAGTAGTTGTTGTGGTGGTCTAAGTGAAAAGACTGGCCTGATGCAGCTCTCCACGTCAGAATATCCTTTCTGCGCTAACTACCGTAAAGTACATCCTTTTGAACCAATTTCTTGAATAAGTATGCTATCACTATGGATATTTTGTGAATAAAGGCATCTAGATATCTTAACATATTTATTCATTTTATAACGTCGTTTCGGCTACTGCCATCATCAGACTAAAACATAGTAGTTGTAGAACAAGGTTCAGTGCGTCAGTGTCAATAAAACCTGTGCCTAAATGGACGCCCTGACAGTCATCGGACTGACGCCGGAGTGGCAGATACTGAGATAAGCGATCGTGAAATAGGAAATCAACTAAAACCCCCCATCACTGGAGACGTATCTGTAACGGATGAGATAGGCGTAAGACTTCACAGAATTT
This sequence comes from Schistocerca serialis cubense, assembly GCF_023864345.2. Taxonomy (NCBI): domain Eukaryota; kingdom Metazoa; phylum Arthropoda; class Insecta; order Orthoptera; family Acrididae; genus Schistocerca; species Schistocerca serialis. The sequence continues at coordinate 216,223,209 of NC_064639.1, read as the reverse complement.
ACGCGATAGAACTTACTCGTCCTCTGGCAGTACTTTGTCGTAGGTTGCTGGAGCAACGAAGGCTACTGAGCAATTGGAAATGAGCTCATGTCATTCCCCATTTCAAGAAGTGTCGTCGGACAGGTCGACAGTGGTCAAATGTTGGAAAACTTACGGAGGTGCTCGGAGTGAGTGTTCACACTTCTGTTCTATCATGCTGTTAGCGATAGATCGTTGGAAGTGGTAACATTCGTAAAAATGAAAAATATGTACTTTACAATAACATTATGGGGTGACGTAAAGATGTGTAACACCTTTGCACTTAAATGTAACTGAATTTTCTCTTTTGATGCCAGTCAATTGTCAGGATGAGCATTACTGCAAAGGGCATTTGATTCTAAAGCATTATGTCAGGGTAAAAATACTAAATAAATTAATTTTTCTTTCTTAACAACATGTGGGCAGGGTGGGTTCTTCCTTGGCTCGGGTATGAGGTAGAATGAAACAGCATTTTTACATAAGATAACTTTTATTGAAAGTTTTATATAACTGTTTCCTTACTCGATGTTCTGGCTCAGAGAGCGGCAGCTGTGTCGTTTGCGAAGCCTTCTGCTGCGGCAGCGGCGGCGTCTGTTTACGCCCGGCGGTGTGTATCTCGTGTCGCCGTCTCGCCCAGTTGACTGGAGACGCGCATCGTGCGCGTGCATTATTGAGAGCGAAGTCGTGCATCGGACGGTGATACCTTGGATGTGGCGTCCCAGTGTTCCTCTTCTCTAAGCGACCGCGTGTGTTGTGCGTCGGCCATCGGAGCGGCGCGGCGGGGGAAGGCCAGTATCCCGCACTCGAATAACGGGCTCCCGCTTGCCAGTCTTCGGCTGTCAGATCTTCATCCCAGCTCACAGGTGACTGCTGATGTGAGGCCGTCTCCTTCCCGTCCTCACGAGTCACCCGGGTACGTAAAAATCAGACTTAAAATACCTTTTAACTTCTGTTGCCGAGGCTGCTGCTTGGTATTCCATTACAACAGCGGACTTGGTGCGTCTGTGCATAATATAGTCTCTTCTTGCATGACAGTCTTTAGCACCGAAACTGACTGAAAACTACTGCTACTCTTCTTCTTTTCTTCGTCTGTCGGGCCCACTGCGTCTCGCGTATTTATTCACTTCAGTTTACTGGAGGTGAACGACTTCACGGTCATTGCCTGTTCTGTCACATTGAAAAGCTTCTCGAAGAATTTTCTTAACGTCGGTCATTGGCTCTTGGAATGTAGGCGAGGGCCTTTGATCACATGTGACAACTGAGAAACACGTGAGCCGGTCGGGCGATGCCCTGACGGATGAATCGACAGCTTCCGCTTATGTGGGGAGGGCGATGGCCTCTTCTGTCACGTTGAAAAGCTTCTCGAAGAATCTTCTTGACGTGAGCCGGTCGGGCGATGCCCTGACGGCTGAATCGACAGCTTCTCCTGAACGTGCTATGCTGACTTGCAAGCGCCAGCCGTTCCCAAAGCTGCTTTGTCCGTTGTTTGACAGTGTGTAATTCTTCTAAACTCAATTATTTTTTAGTTTCTACTTCACTTTCATTTCACTAATTTATTTACTTATCTTAAGTACCACTCAACAGATGAACAACTGCATAAAACCAATTGTAGGGAAACCGGATACCAGGCTGAGAGACATTGCGAGAATTATAAGGAAATGTAATGTAAATGTCGCTCACAAACCGTAAGACCGATTCTTCTGTATTACTCATCAGCCTCGTGCCGTTCGCTAATTGTATTAAGAGAAGAAATCGAGAAGATCCAACAAAGAGTGGCGCTTTTCGTTATGCTATCGGTCAGTCGGCGCGATAGCGATACGGAAGAAAGTTATTCGATCGGATGACTCTTGTTTCAAACTGTTGCCATCTTCAGGGCGGGTTTATGTCGCGAAATTGGAATATGGCGGGGGATGGGGGGACGTGATGATTTGTGCAGCCATGTCGAGGTATTCCATTGCTCGCATAGTTACTCTGCGAGGTCATTTTACTGCCACGGCTTACGTGACCATTCGTGCAAATCAGGTCCATGCCAATGCACAGTGTTTGTTCTCCAATGGCGATGCTGCATTACAAGATGATTGAGCACTATTCACACAGCTCGCAGAGTCCAGGAGTGGTTTTCTGTGCAAAAGAAAGAATTGTCGCATCTCCCTGGCCGTCATAGCCAGCAGATCGCAGTACTATTGAGCCTTTGTGTTCACTCTGGAGAGAAGGGCGCGTGATCCCTATTCACTGTCATCAAAGTTACCTGAGCTTGTCAATGTTTAGCAATAAGAGCTCTATAATATTACCATGAAATCATGGAATGCCTGTATTTATCCATTATTAAACGTCTCGAAACTATTTTGAAAGCCAACGGTTTTCTTACACCGTATCAGCATGGTAATGTGAGGAATTTGTAGTGTTTCCATATTTTTGTCCACCTCGTGTAGCTTTCGAAGTAATTATGACGATGTAGGCGCCAAAGGCTCTAACGACTAGAGCCCTAGAGGGCAGAAGTGTTGTACCATCTGTGCGGTTGGTCTGTTTTCATACAGAGCGCTATGTGGCGTTACCAAAATAAAAACCTAAACAGCCTATTTACAACAGCGACATCACGTGCTGCTGAGTCAGGAAATGGGCTTGTTTGCAAACCGTCAAACATCCTCACAGTCGTACGATACCTGGAGCACCACAGACTCTTAGCATGGCTACAGTAGTTCGCCAACATTGTAGCTAATTTACTGACACAGTTTTCGTAATGTCTGTTTTCGGCAAGATAACAACTTATAAGTTACGTAGTTTGTGAGGCAGCGTCATGCTGTGTTTCAATTTTGTTCTTACACAATGAGCATTTCATTCCCTCTGCTCGCATCTGTTTCAGGATCTGCTGGCATGCCTGGTTAGCTGGGCGCTATCATAGAGAGCTGAATTATGAAACGGAATTTTCCCGCGCTTGTTCTGAAGGAGTGGCATTACTGTGAGAAATTTCTACATCTACTATTGATGGGCCACCGCCACTGGATACAAAGCCAAACAGGCAGAGAAACGACTCTCATGGTGACATAATTTTGGCAAACATTTCCCACATTTTTTTCCTATTTTGCTACCAATCCAATTACGGTGGCCCACAAATACACTACTGACCATTAAAATTGCCACACCACGAAGATGACGTGCTACAGACGCGAAATTTAACCGACAGGAAGAAGATGCTGCGATATGCAAATGATTAGCTTTCCAGAGCAGTCACACAAGGTTGGCGTCGGTGGCGACACCTACAACGTGCTGACATGACGAAAGTTTCGAACCGATTTCTCATACACAAACAGCAGTTGCCTGGCGAAACGTTGTCGTAATGCCTCGTGTATGGAGGAGAAATGCGTACCATCACGTTTCCGACTTTGATAAAAGTCGGATTGTAGCCTATCGCGATTGCGGTTTATCGTATCGCGACATTACTGCTCGCATTGGTCGAGACCCAATGACTGTTAGCAGAATATGGAACCGGTGGGTTCAGGAGGGTAATACGGAACGCCATACAGGATCCCAACGGCCTCGTATCACGAGCAGTCGAGATGACAGGCATCTTATCCGCATGGCTGTAATGGATCGTGCAGCCACGTCTCGATCCCTGAGTCAACAGATGGGGACGTTTGCAAGACGACAACCATCTGCACGAACAGTTCGACGACGTTTGCAGCAGCATGGACTATCAGCTCGGAGACCATGGCTGCAGTTACCCCTGACACTGCATCACAGACAGGAGCGCCTGCGATGGTATACTCAACGACGAACCTGGGTGCACGAATGGCGAAACGACATTTTTTTGGATGAATCCAGGTTCTGTTTACAGCATCATGATGGTCGCAACCGTGTTTGGTGACATCGCGGTGAACGCACATTGGAAGCATGTATTCGTCATCGCCATACTGACGTATTACCCGGCGGGATGGTGTGGGGTGCCATTGGTTACACGTCTCTGTCACCTCTTGTTCGCATTGACGACACTTTGAACTGTGGACGTTACATTTCAGATGTGTTACGACCCGTGGCTCTACCCTTCATTCGATCCGTGCAAAACCCTACATTTCAACATGATAATGCACGACCTCATGTTGCAGTCGTGTGCGGGCATTTCTGGATACAGAAAATGTTCTACTGCTGCTCTGGCCAGCACATTCTCCAGATCTTTCACCCCCCCCCCCCCCCGCAGGGGGTCCACAGCTCTTTTGTTGATACGTGCACAGCGGGCACGGGACTCCGAGCTAATGTGGCCTTCCTTCCTTTCTGGGCTGCATACCTTCCCTTTCCGCATCCTTCCCCATCCTCCATCTTCGCCCCCCCCCCCATCACCTCCGCCTCTTTCCTTCCATTTGTCCCCCTCTGGGAGTATGTTTTGTGCCTACGTCTGGAGACAGACGCTCGGAACTGTAACACATTCTTTGCTTTCTCCACTTGCAAGTGTTCGTCCTTCCTTTGTCCTTCTCTTTTCCTTACCTCTTCTCTTTGCTCTTTTCTCTGCTGCGGCGTTTGAGACCTCTCTTCCTTCCTTTCTCTTTGTTTTTTCCCTTTCTCTTTTTTCCTCCCTGTGCGTGTCTGAAGGCCGACCCACGAATTTCTATGCGTAGCCGGTGACGGGGTAACGCGTAATTCCCCCCCTCCCCCTCGGGTAGACAGGTATGACACGTACGTACCCCCTGGTAACGGCCAGGCCCAGGGAGGAGTGATTACCCGAGCTGATACCTTCCGAAAGTGCCGATTGGTCCTTCCGTCCGTTTCTCGGGAGGTGTGACCTGAGGTGTGAACAATCACCTAAGGCGGGAGTGCCCTCAGAGAGGGCCCCCACAAGGAAGGAGCGCGCCATCGGAGACGCCGGTAATCATGGGGGATTCTTCCGCAATGGTTTCCTCTTCTTCTACTATGACTGCTCACAAGCGTAAGTTCAATGAGTCTCAGCCACAGACAGTCCTTCCATCGTTGCCACAGTTCCTTGCTGTTTCTTGGTCTGACGAATGTCACGACTTCTCCACGATCAACCCTTTCATATATTCAGAAAGGTATCGACGCAATTGCAGGTCCTGTAAAGTCTTGTTCCAGATTACGAAATGGCACCTTGTTGTTAGAAACAGTCAGTGCCCTCCAGGCACAAAAATTGCTGCGTTCTTCACTGCTACACACCTTCCCTGTCCGGGTGGAACCGCACCGTACTTTAAATTCATCACGTGGGGTCGTTTATACACGCTCCCTCGACGGATTGTCCGACGAGGAAATTCAACACTACCTGCCTGACCAGGGCGTAACGCCTGTTCATAGAGTCATTAAAAGGGTTGACACGAACATCATTCCTACCCGTACTGTCTTCTTGACATCTGACAAAGTTCAATTCCCATCGAAAATCAAAGCAGGCTATGAGATAATTTCCGTTCGCCCTTACATCCCAAACCCTACGCGTTGCTAGCGGTGTCAGCGGTTCAATCACACCAGCCAGTCCTGCTCCAATCCGGCCAAATGTGTTACGTGTGGCAAGGATGCCCATGAGGGTGCTTGTCCACCTCCATCCCCTCGTTGCATCAACTGTATGGGTGACCACGCTGCTCCCTCTCGAGATTGGCCCATTTTTAAGGACGAAAAGCTCATTCAGGAAGTCAGAGTGAAGGAAAAGGTGTCGACCTTTGCTGCTCGAAAATTATTCGCCAGTCGACAGCCCACCGTGCCTCAGACAGTAAAATACAGTGCTGTCCTTGCCTCTCCTTGGCCAACAAAGGAGTCGGTCACGCAGACTTGTGACCTCACCTTTAGTGCCATGGTCGTCAGATCGGCCAGCGCAAAGATCGCCCGTTCAATCTCCCCACTTTCGCCTGCCCACTCTATGGCTCACCCTTCATCGGGTTCTGCTAAATCTCGAGCCCAAAAGTCAGACACCAAGACTTCGAAAAAAGAGCATACTCGTGAAGGTTTTTTACGTACCCCAACTTCACAACCATCGGTTCCTCCTTCATCTAAACATCATGTTTCCAAGAAGGCTAATAAGAAACCCAGTTCATCTCCTTCTCCGCCAAGGCGTGTCTCATCTACAGCACCACCTGGCGGTAATCGCCCTCGGCCGTCTTCTGTGTCGCCGAGGCGCACTGCTGGCGGCCGATCAACCGGCCGATAGCTGGTAGCAGGGGCTGCTCCTGAACAACCTATGGATCAGGATCTTCTGCCTTCGGCTGAATGCCATTCCATGCTGTCGGTCGCAAGCTCTGAGCAGTCGTTGAGTTGACGGCAACCTTGGTCACATTCCTCCATTTTCTGTCCACCCTATGTCCATTATCCACTGGAATATCCGCGGCATTGGAGCCAACCGGGATGAATTGTCGATCCTCTTACGATCCTACTCGCTCTTCTGTCTTCAGGAAACAAAGCTGTGTCCCCATGACCGCTTTGTTCTCCCCCATTTTCAGTCCATCTGATTTGATCTCCCCTCTGTTGAAGGCACTCCAGCACATGGAGGACTCATGATTCTTCTCCATGATACCCTCCATTATCACCCAATCCCCTTAAACACTTCCTTCCAAACTGTCACTGTCCGTCTTTCCCTTTCTGGATATACCTTTTCTCTTTGTACTGTATATATTCCATCGTCCACACCAATGGCACGAGTTGATCTGCTTCATCTTCTTGGTCAGCTTCCACCCCCCTATTTGCTGGTTGGGGACTTCAATGCCCACCACCCGCTTTGGGGATCTCCACATCCTTGTCCACGTGGCTCACTACTGCTAGACGTCTTCCACCAAGCGGATCTAGTTTGCCTCAACACTGGGGACCCTACATTTTTGTCTGCCTCCACGACAAATTTCTCTCATTTGGACCTTTCAGGCGGTACTGTTCCGCTAGCTCGGCGCTTCGAGTGGTTCGCCCTTGATGATACACACTCGAGTGACCACTTTCCATGTGTCCTTAGACTGCAGCCTCAACTGCCATATATGCACCCGCGACGCTGGAAGTTTGCCCAAGCCGATTGGACACTTTTTTCGTCTCTAGCGACATTCGATAACCGTCACTTTCCTAGCGCCGACGATGAGGTCACACATATTACAGACGTTATTCTTACAGCTGCGGAACGTTCAATACCACGCACCTCCGAATTGCCCCGGCGCCCCCCAGTTCCTTGGTGGAACGAGACATGCCGTGGCGCAGTACGTGAGCGGCGACGTGCTCTTCGCGTTTTCCGCCACCATCCTACTTTGGCCAACTGTATCCGCTATAAGCAGTTCCGTGCGCGATGCCGTCGCGTCATCCGCGATAGCAAGAAGGCAAGCTGGAAATTCTTTACTAGCTCGTTTAACACCTTCACTCTCTCCTCGGAAGTTTGGAGTCGGATTCGACGGTTATCAGGCGCGCCTAGTTTCTCCCCGGTCTCTGGGCTCATTGTAGCGCGTGATACATTAGTGGACCCCGTCACCATTTCTAACTCATCGGGTCAACACTTTGCTGAGATTTCGAGCTCTTCAAATTACCCGCCAGCGTTTCTCCCGAAGAAACGTGCAGCGGAAGTGCAACCTCTTGCTTTCTCCTCTCAAAATCGCGAAAGCTATAATACTGTTTTCTCCATGCAGGAACTCCAACATGCACTCTCTTCTTCTCGCTCCTCCGCCCCAGGACCGGATGGTATCCACATCCAAATGTTGCTGCATTTATCAACCCATAGTCTGCGTTACCTCCTTCGCCTTTATAATCGAATTTGGACCGACAGTACTTTTCCCAGACGATGGCGGGACGCTATCGTCGTTCCTGTTCCGAAACCTGGAAAGGACAAACATCTCCCCTCTAGCTATCGCCCCATTTCTCTCACGAGTAGTGTGTGTAAGGTTTTGGAGCGTATGGTGAATTGCCGTTTAGCTTGGTGGCTGGAGTCCCGCAGTCTTTTAACACCTGCCCAATGCGGTTTCCGAAAGCATCGTTCTGCAGTTGACCACCTTGTTGCTCTCTCCACTTATATCACGAACAATTTTCTCCGGAAACGCCAAACAGTAGCAATATTTTTTGATCTGGAGAGAGCATGCAATACCTGTTGGAGGACAGGCATCCTCCGCACACTGTTCTCTTGGGGCTTTCGAGGTCGGCTGCCCCTTTTTCTTCACGAATTTATGGCAGAGCGCACATTTAGAGTGCGGGTGAACACCACTCTCTCCCGCATTTTCTCCCAAGACAATGGGGTACCCCAGGGCTCCGTGCTGAGTGTTGTACTGTTTGCCATTGCCATAAATCCAATTATGGACTGTCTCCCGATGTCTCAGGCTCCCTCTTTGTGGACGATTTTGCGATCTACTACAGCTCTCAACGGACCAGCCTTCTTGAACGACGTCTTCAAGGATGTCTCGACCGCCTCCACTCTTGGAGCATCGAAACCGGCTTCCGTTTTTCTCCCAGTAAGACCGTTTGTGTTAATTTTTGGCGACGTAAGGAGTTTCTTACACCCTCCTTACATCTAGGACCTGTCAACCTTCCGTTTTCGGACGTCGCTAAATTCGTGGGTCTTATGTTTGACAGAAAGCTGTGCTGGTCCTCCCACGTTTCCTATCTTTCGGCTCGCTGTCTGCGATCCCTCAACACCCTCCGTGTCCTGAATGGTACCTCCTGGGGAGCGGACCGAGTGGTCCTTCTCCGCCTCTATCGCGCCTCAGTGCGCTCGAAATTGGACTATGGAAGCATAGTTTACTCCTCTGCTCGGCCGTCTATTCTATGGCGTCTCGACTCTATCCACCACCGTGGATTACGTTTAGTGTCTGGAGCTTTTTACACCAGCCCTGTGGAAAGCCTTTATGCTGAGACTGCTGAACCTCCGCTGTCCAATCGGCGAGCTGTCCTTCTGAGTCGTTATGCTAGCCATCTGTCTTCCATGCCTGCTAATCCAGCCCATGACATTTTTTTCGACGCCTCGTAGGATGTAGGGTATGCAGGCCGCCCTTCCTCCCTACTACCACCGGGAGTCCGCTTCCGTCAACTGCTCCATTCTCTTTCCTTCCGCTTTCCTAAAACCTTCTTGACAACTTCGGGTACAGCACCGCCTTGGCTCCGCCCCCGGATCTGCCTGCTCCGTGATCTTTGTCAATTTCCCAAGGATGGTACCCCTTCACTTGTTTATCGTCGGGCATTTGCTGCTCTATGTGCACAAATGAAGGAAGCCACATTTATTTACACTGATGGCTCGAAAACATCGTTAGGTGTAGGAAGTGTCTATATTGTTGGCGACACCCCAAATCGATTTCGGCTTCCCGACCAGTGTTCGGTTTATACTGCGGAGCTTTACGCTGTTCTCCAGGCTGTCCACTACATCCGCCGCCATCAGCGGATACAGTATGTTATCTGTTCAGATTCTCTCAGCTCTCTCCTCAGTCTCCAAGCCCCCTACCCTGTCCACCCTCTGGTCCGGATTCAGGACTGCCTGCGCTTGCTCCATTTGGGGAGCGTCTCGGTTGCGTTCCTCTGGCTTTCAGGACACGTTGGTATCTGTGGAAATGAGGCGGCCGATATAGCGGCCAAGGCTGCAGTCTCTCTTCTTCGACCAGCTATTCGAGCGATTCCCTTCGCCGATTTACGGAGCGGTTTATATCGTCGTGTTCTTTTATGGCACGCACATTGGTCGACACTTCCCCATAATAAATTGGGGGTCGTGAAAGCTCTTCCCTGTGCTTGGACCTCTTCCTCCCGAACGCGTCGTCGGGAGGAGATAATTTTAACTAGACCCCGGATAGGGCACTGTCTTTTTAGCCATCGACATCTTTTAAGCGGCGATCCTCCTCCACTCTGTCCCCACTGCTCTCAGCTGTGGACGGTAAGTCACCTTTTAATTGAGTACCCCTATTTTACTCCGTTACGCCCCCGTCTACAGCTGTCGCCTGATATATCGTCCATTTTAGCAGATGACACGCGCTCGGCCGATCGCGTTCTCGAGTTTATTAGTGCCAGTGAGATGACGTCAGTCATTTGAAGCTCTTTTTGGGGACAACCAACCCCTTTCTGTAGTGGCTTTTTAAGCTTTCCTTCTGCTTTTAGTTTCTCCAATTTTTTGAGTTTCGTTCCCATTGCTGTTGGTTTCCATTTTCGTTTTTTACCGTTTCCTAAGTCACAGACCGGGCACTAATGACCATAGCAGTTTTGCGCCCCAAAACCAAAACAAACAAAAAAATCTTTCACCAATTGAAAACGTCTGGTCAATGGTGGCCGAGCAACTGGCTCGTCACAAAGCGCCAGTCACTACTCTTGATGAACTGTGGCATCGTGTTGAATTGAATGGGTAGCTGTACCTATACACGCCATTCAAGCTCTGTTTGACTCCGTGCCCAGGAGTATAAAGGCCGTTATTACGGCCAGAGGTGGTTGTTCTGGGTACTGATTTCTCAGGATCTATGCACCCAAACTGCGTGAAAATGTAATCACATGTCAGTTCTAGTAGAATATATTTGTCCAATGAATACCCGTTTATCATCTACATTTCTTCTTGGTGTAGCAATTTTAATGGCCAGTAGTGTAGGAAAACCAGATACCAGGCTGAGAGACATTGCGAGAATCTTAACGAAATGTAATGTAAATGTCGCTCACAAACCGTAAGACCGATTGTTTCCGTATTTTTGTCCACCTCGCGTAACTTTCGAAGTAATTATGACGATGTGGACGCCAAAGGCCCTAACGACTAGCACCCGAGAGGGCAGAAGTGTTGTACCATCGGCGGTGCAGGACGGAAGAGCGACATCACGTGCTGCTGAGTCAGGAAAGGGTCTTGCTTGCAACCAGTCAAGTACCCTCACAGTCATACGATATCTGGAGCGCCACAGACTCTTAGCACGGCTACAGTAGTTCGTCAACCTTGTAGCTAATTTTCTGACACGGTTTTCGTAATGTCTGTTTTCGACAAGATATAAATATGTAAGTTATGTAGGTTGTGAGGCAGTGTTATGTTGTTTTTCAATTTTGTTCTTACACAATGGGAATTTCATTCCCTCTGCTCGCATGTGCTTCAGGATCTGCTTGTATACCTGGTTAGCTGAGCGCTGTCATAGAGAGCTGAATTACAAAACGGAATTTCCCAGCGCTTCTGAAGAAGAAGTGGAATTACTGTGTGAAATTTCTACATCTACTATTGGTGGGCCACCGTCGCTGGATACGAAGCCAAACAGGCAGAGAAACAACTCTCACGGTAACATAATCTTGGCAAACATTTCACATCTTTTTTTTCTGTTTTGCTACCATTCCAATTGCCGTGGCCCACAGTTGTCGAGGAAATTTCGACTAGTAAAGTCGCTTCGATAGGGCAAGGGCGGGAGAGCTCCTTTTTATAAATGAATGCAGCACTTATGTTTGGCAGTGTCCCGCTATCCGGGGACACTAGAAGGCCGGCCGCTGTGGCCGAGTGGTTCTAGGCGCTTCAGTCTGGAACCGCGCTACCGCTACGATCGCAAGTTCGAATCCTGCCTCGGGCATGGATGTGTGTGGTGTCCTTACGTTGGTTAGGTTTAAGTAGTTCTAAGTTCTAGGGGACTGATGACCTCAGTTGTTAAGTCCCATAGTGCTCAGAGCCATTTGACCCTCTATTTTGACACTGGAAAGTCTTGAGGGAGGTCCCAATAGACAGTAGAGGAATCGGAGCAGCGACTGTGTAAGGAGAAACTGAAGAGGAATGTGACACGGCCAACAACGTTCAAGGTTTACGACCTATGATTTTGTCTTCGTGAGGGAGCAAAGTTACGTGGAACGTTTCATTAATTTTACGTTCAACATGCGCTTGAGAGTGGGAATAAAGCCATAATTATGAGTGTGTAAATAAATAAACAGTAATTAACAGCCAAATGGCGGAAATTTCTTAAAAAAAAATGAAGGTTTCACCACCAAGGTAACGAAGTTGCAGTTTCCCCTGGCGCGGCAGCAGAAAGAGGCGCGCCGGCAGTGTTGCTCTTATAATGACAACATTGCTCAGAGATGTGGCTTCACGGTGTCTTGTAAGACGTGTCCCAGTTCTGTGTACTGCTTCACAATGGATGCATTCATGTATGGAGGCTTCGAGGTGAAGGAACGTCGCCAGATTGCGCTCGTCAACATCGTAAGGATCCAGCATCTGCTATGGCGGTTTGCGGTCTCATAGTGTACAAAAGGCAATCATCTCTGGTTCGCGTAGTCGTTGACTTAGACTGCAGCCGTTACGTTTCTGACATGACAGTGTCGGTGGCTTTAGCGTGTCATCTTTCAACAACATAACTCGAAACCGAGTTTTTCCTGTGCTGTCCCGACCCACCTCAGCGCATGTTGTGCTCGAATGTTGTCCTCGCCAGGAAGTACTCCATATCTCTCACTCACTGAAAAAAAAAAAACCGTTAATCGGTTGCCGAGAGACTGCAAGGCTCTGAATATGCATTTCGCATTAACCGGTGAAGGGATTGGTTGAATGATATTAGAGGAAAATAGGTAGCCTAGAATACAGGCGGGGTCCAAGAGGAGAAACTTTATTTTTTAACGTTATGAAACATTTTACAGAGTGGTGGGATACTTGTGGGCAACCCTGTCAGCACGACCGGGGGACTGAGTACCTGGCAACTGGCGACGTATAAGCGACGGCTGGTCGAGGATGCTCCTGACACCAAAGAAAAAGATGTCGGCGGCCGCGGCCGAAAAAAGAAAATAAAACAAAATTAAAAGTCAGTTCAGTTATGTCATTATGCCTATAATGATCTAACAGGCCGAGATTTTCTTTAAGTGAACCGAGGATGACTGATGATTTTCAGAGTAGTCGGAGATTTTACTGCGCACTTACACGACTTACGCCGCAAATATGAAATGTATTATCATTAATTGACTTTGGACGTGGTTTAGTAGTTTATATAGTACAGTCTGGACTGGATGTGTTGCGTGATATGGTACTTTAGATTTCTCCAGTGCGATTCTTATGAATTCAGTTGTGATAGCAGAATTACTGATTAGTTCACGAATTATAATTCTTTTCGTCAGAGAAAGTGATTTTTTCCTTAACTTCTGTGGATTTTTCCTTCCGTGTGGTTAACGCTTCGCCAGTGTGGCGACTTTACGTACCAAGGGTGGTGAGGGTGGTCTATCAGACCAACAGAAACAACTGAATAAACATACACTACTGGCCATTAAAATTACTACACCAAGAAGAAATGCAAATGATAAAATGGTATTCATTGGACAAATACACTATACTAGAACTGACATGTGATTACATTTTCACACAATTTGGGTGCATAGATCCTGAGAAATCAGTACCCACAACAACCAACTCTGGCCGTAGTAACGGCCTTGATATGCCTGGGCATTGAGTCAAACAGAGCTTGGATGGCGTGTACAGGTACAGCTGCCCATACAGCTTCAACACGATACCACAGTTCATCAAGAGTAGTGACTGGCGTATTGTGACGAGCCATTTGCTCGGCCACCATTGACCAGACGTTTTCAATTGGTGAGAGATCTGGAGTAAGTGCTGGCCAGGGCAGCAGTCGAACATTTTCTGTATCCAGAAAGGCCTGTACAGGGGCTGCAACATGCGGTCGTGCATTATCCTGCTGAAATGTAAGGTTTCGCAGCGATCGAATAAAGGGTAGAGCCACGGGTCGTAACACATCTGAAATGTAACGTCCACTGTTCAAAGTGCCGTCAATGCGAACAAGAGGTGACCGAGACGTGTAACCAATGGCACCCCATACCATCACGCCGGGTGATACGCCAGTATGGCGATGACGAATACACGCTCCCAATGTGCGTTCACCGCGATGTCACCAAACACGGATGCCACCATCGTGGTGCTGTAAACAGAACCTGCATTCATCCGAAAAAATGACGTTTTGCAATTTGTGCATCCAGGTTCATCGTTGAGTACACCATCGCAGGCGCTCCTGTCTGTGATGCAGCGTCAAGGGTAACCGCAGCCATGGTCTCCGAGCTGATAGTCCATGCTGCTGCAAACGTGGTCGAACTGTTCGTGCAGATGGTTGTTGCAAACGTCCGCATCTGTTGACTCACGGATCGAGACGTGGCTGTACGATCCGTTACAGCCATGCGTATAAGATGCCTGTCATCTCGACTGCTAGTGATACGAGGCCGTTGGGATCCAGCACGGCGTTCCGTATTACCCTCCTGAACCCACCGATTCCATATTCTGCTAACAGTCATTGGATCTCGACCAACGCGAACAGCAATGTCGCGATTCGATAAACCGCAATCGCGAAAGGCTACAATCCGACCTTTATCAAAGTCGGAAACGTGATGGTAAGCATTTCTTATCCTTACACGAATCATCACAACAAAGTTTCACCAGGCAACGTCGGTCAACTGCTGTTTGTGTATTAGAAATCGGTTGGAAACTCTCCTCATGTGAGCACGTTGTAGGTGTCGCCACCGGCGCCAACCTTGTGTGAATGCTCTGAAAAGCTACTCATTTGCATATCACAGCATCTTCTTCCTGTCGGTTAGATTTCGCGTCTGTAGCACGTCATCGTCGTGGTGTAGCAATGTTAATGGCCAGTAGTGTAGTATCTATCAGTTTTTCAATAACAAAAAAGAACAGAACTTAACCATCAGGAACCGTTGTACACAGCGACCGTAGAAAGTAAGGATGGAGAGGCACACAGCAGTCAATCGCAGTGAAGTGTCGTTCTGCCTATACACCTGTAAGAACATATAGTGACATGAACTGACTCGAGTCTGTTGAATTATAACGCAAATGCTCTGAAGGTGGCCATTTAGAGCCAAAATCTAGGGTTGCAAGAATAATGAAAAACTAATGGGATTGTGACTGACTGCTGTGTGCCTCTCCTTCCAAAAGAACAGAACTGCTCTTCAGTCATTTTCCTTAATCTTAGAGACTGCTTACAAGTAAATGTGGCAGCAAATGGACAATAAAAAATATTAGGCAGTTGTTGGGTCAAATAATTATGTACCACGTGCTGGCATATAACCGAAAGACCAAGAACATTAAAGAAATACTTTTAAACATTTATAGATCAGAATCAGTTATAAATTTGAGAATCTTTGAAGAAACAAAAATTACTCACACGGTTACTAATTATTTTACTCTTTGTACTTGCACGAAACTACAATATGATTCAAGATTTATGTATTAACTGCACTTCGTACAGTGATATTTCGTTTTCCTGTATTCTGGTGTACATATACGGCACCTTCCGAAGATGTGCTTTAGCGCTTGTTCTTACTGCAGGCGTTGATCTACTTTGCAAACTTCGGAAAGTCTCTCACGCAGAAAAAGCGGAATATTTTTCATACCTGCTCTAGCAAGAGGATGATTTCTCATTCGGGTGCTTCCAACGTCTGTGCGAAATTTTCGATGAATAATATATTGTGATGGTGCTTCTCGGGAAAGCACAACTCGACTGTTGATTCCGGCATTGTTTATCAATACGTAAAAAATTACCACAGACCAACGTCCTGTATTTATCTCAACATTTTAATGTGCAAAAAGATTATCCGCCACATCTGTCAACCTTACGACTATATAAAAGCACACAAAAAGTAGTCAAACTTCAAAGATATTGGGCTCAACACATCTTTTAACAGCCAAAAAGTTAGTGTTGCCAGTCTAGGTGACCGAACAATGCTGTCCTCTCTATAGAACAGCCGCTACCCAGCTGACTAAATCGTAGCGCGTAGAACACAGTGAATGCGAAAGATACACGGCGGAACAGCTCGCCAACTTTAATGGTAGAAAAAATAATCAACGATGTTGAAGGGATCGGTTTGTGGGACCGTGGCACAATAATGAAAGGTTAATACAGAAACGTCTTACTCTCGAATTCTAATTATTAGTCGTCCGCAGCTCGTGGTCGTGCGGTAGCGTTCTCGCTTCCCACACCGGGGTAAGGGATTTTCTCTGCCGGGTGATGAGTGGGTGTTCTGTGATGTCCTTAGGTTAGTTAGGTTTAAGTAGTTCTAAGTTCTAGGGGACTGATGACCATAGATGTTAAGTCCCATTGTGCTCAGAGCCATTTGAACTTATTAGTCAGAGTAAACAAGTCAGGGCATGTTTACCATAAAAAAAGCCGTTTATGTACGAGAGTTTCATTTTTGTACTTTAACAACTACTTTGTGTGGATACTCCGTGAGGCGGTAATTACAACTGGAATCCCTCTGGTTTCAACCAGGAAGACGATGGACAGAACTACTCCCGAATCGCCCCACAACTGGCATGCCTCCACTTACGATCCACTATGGGGGCTGAATGGCATACAGTTTATTATTCTCGTGTAAGAAAAATAGACATTTAGACAGTTAGTAAATATTACTCTACATAAAATTTAACCAAAACTTGATCACTTCTAGTGCATTCTCCGAAGCTCGCTAAAAATATGTTTAACTGTATGACATTCTCCACTTGACGTTCTTTGCCCCATCTCACCATATTAGCCCTGCGTTTGCCCACTCCTCAGTCTCTTAAATAATTTCCATGTTAGCCATCCCTTGCACAACCACGTGATTGTTTCAGATACGCTTTTCCAATCAGGGGAAAGGCGGTTCTTAAATTTCCACAGTAGTAACCAGGTTGTGAGTACGTCCGATTTTCTGAGACACCTCTTCTTATATTTCGATCTTCGCACTCGCATTTCACGTCCATTTAACGCATAAATTACATCCTGCTCCATTTTCTTCCTATGCGTGTTCTCAACTGATTCTCTTCGAACACACGGTGGAGCTAATCCTGCCAGGTGGTGAAGGCACACGATTGGAACAGACTTAAATATCCCGTTGTAAGTCTCCATGTTTAGTCGGATGGCGTACCAAACTCGCGTTATTCAAACTCGCAAGGGGACCGCGCCCATTCTTCATCGCCGATTTCGTCCAAATTTATGGTATATGCAGGGCTTGGCCAGAATGAAAGTAACAGAAGCGGGAGTTCCAGATGGATAAAGAAAAAATAGCAATTTTGATGCGAGTCAGGCGATGCCTCAGCCATTTACGTTAGGATAGTTTCCGGACAGCGCTTTGCGCAGCAGAAAGAGTGCAGAATATTAATCCGAAGGACATGAGTCCAATTTCTATGCGGAAACTATTTTATATTTTTAGTTTTTACATTACTTACACTGAAATTACACCGAAGTAGTGGTCACAATTATGCATTTATTAATATGATCGTAAAAGGTATGAAAAGGAAAACAAAGAAAAATTAGGGATTGAAAATAAATTTCCAGGAAGGTATGGTGAGGCGCACACGAGAACGTCGTATGAAAAATTAGTTGCTTTTGTTATTTTACCATTGATAATTTACGCGTTCTGTGGTGATATTCATTGTAAAAACAGGGAAAGCAGTAATTTTGTCGGCATCTTGCACATATTTTAACGCTGAACTTTTACAATTACGTGGATGTTTCAAAGTTTCTACAGAAATACAGACTTAATTTGCACTAATAAAATGTTCCTTCTCATCGCACAGTTTGGCAGTGAGGCAAACTTCTCTCGTTGAGATAACAGAAGTTTTGAAGCTTTTTGATCAATTTCTTTACCTGACGTTGAAATAGACATCGCAGGGTTTTATTACTGCCGAAGGCTGCTTGAAGGTAAGAAAGAATCTAATGGAATACGAAGTCCTATACGCTTTAATTGCCATTCCTTCTTCGAAAGGTATTACCAGAGTCCACGTGGACGCTACAAGTACACACCTTTCTGGGAATTGTTTTTCCAATCCCAAATTTTCCTCTGCCTTTCCTTTTCATACGATATACTGAGCATTATTTCAGTTTATTTGTAGGGTAGGTAGCATAAAAATTGAAAATAAAGCAGTATCGGCATGCGGTCTCGACCACACGACCTTCAGATTACCATTCTGTACTCTTTCAGGTGCGCCAGCCACATTCTCGAAACCACGCTTACATAAATAGCTCAAGCCTCGCCCGACCCGCACCAGAAATACTACTTTTATCTGCACACTTGGCTACCTGGAGCTCTGACTCCTGTCACTTTCATCTCTGGCCAAGCCCTGCATATACCATAAATTTGGACGAAATCAGCGACGACGAGTAGTTGCGGTCCCCTTCTTACTTGGACTCGATACCCAGCCGCCTTACAAACCTTGTTGCTGCCAGAGGTGGCAAGTTTGTTTGCCGAATTTTGCAACATGTGTACCCACAATAACATACAAATTTAATCGTATTCTGCCTTTTATGCCGTACACGCACAGTAAGCAGCATTTCGTTATTTGCTATTCGTCTTGGTGTTGGTGTCTAAATGACCATCAGTGCAGACACAGCTTAATATTTTTTTTGTGGGATCTAAAATTTAAAAACTTCTCTCACACCGGCCTGATTTAGCTTCACTGATCAGGATAATAAAAAACATGCGTATATTAAGGGAATTTTCATTCACAAAGCAGGCTTATCACATTCACACAGTTCAATACTGTTCTATCCTGATTAAATTGAGCCTAACTTAAATTCCATAAGGCAGTGAAGCAATTTCGAAGTCTCGGTGCGACGAAAATTGTCAGTCGATCTCCTGAAAACATTTCTAATAATTATTAACTTTCGGTGATCACATGGGGAAGACCGGAGATCTGCTGGTAAGACCGTGTTAGCCTATTTATTGGAAGTAATAAACTGGATATCTTGAGCATACAAAACGGCAGGTTCGTCCAGTGTAAATCAGACGTTCCCCACTGATCCCGTGCAACACAGCGTAGTAAGCCGACCTTGTCAATAATAATCAGTTTAATAATACGCGAACACACTTGTATTAAATTCGTTCTCATACAGAATCTCATCAAGATGGTGACTAGCTCAACAATACATACATACACATCTTCGTTCTTTCACGGCTAATCGGCAAGATCTGAATCATTCCTTTCATAAGAGAAAGGAATAATAGGGCTTGAAACTACTTTGCATTGATAATCATCGTATATTAAAGCTTAGGAATCGGTAAGATAAGAAGAGATATTTCGAGATATGTACTGAGTTATATAATTTATAAAAATTTCTGAAAATATCGTGGAGAGACCGCTGCAAGAGACATTACAACGGCCAACAGCTCTTCGTTGCAATTAGTGTAGCGTCCAGTACTCAGTCTGCCCTTAGATATGAGGGACGACCGCAGCCTAAGCACGTATTACACGAGCTGGCGTCATGTTATGCAAAGGACCATCCTTGTAGGGAAGATTTAGATTAGGATATTAGCGCCGAGAATGGCATCTCCCTTGCAAGCTAATGAGTGCGGCGCATGCAGACTGCAACGATCTCCGTGGCGCCACGCATTATCTACACGCGGTCGAATGCAAGTCGTGAATTATCTTCACACCTCTGGTCCCCCAGCCCTCTCGGCCGGTGGACCAGCCAGGGGTGCCGCGGCGACTCATTTGCCTGGCCAATTAGGGCGCCGTCGGCCGGAAAACGATGCCGCAGACGGGTAAGGGGGGAAATGGAAGTGGCGGGGGTAAGTGGGGCGCGGGAGGGGAAGGCCATTGCGCTTCACGCAAGCGTGAACGTCCCTCCGCGTACGTTAGCGGAGCGCCTCTTGTGGAACCAGGTGGGCCGTCTGTCTGCGTGCAGCCCCACTAAAGGCCGCGCCGTCAGTTACAGGAATCTGTGCTCCCCACCAGCAGCGTTGAAGAGTGAGTTCCATGGATCAACATACGAAAAGTTTACGACAATATTGTCTCCTTCCAGAGCATTCTACAGTATTCACGAAGCCGAAAGACGCAAATAGCGATCATGTACGTGGAGTGATTGGAATAGTATATTGGAGATTTTAAACTTGAAGATTTCGCGCACTGTCATAAAGTATCACAGTTTTGAGACGTATCTACTGTGGAGACCGGTTATCCTCATCAAAAATCGCCACTGAAGTAGGATTGTACCCACAGTGGTCGGACGTTTCTTGCGATTATTTCTGACGTATCATTACAAGACTAGCACTCTAGATCGTAGCTGCGATGAGGTAGAAACGCAGAATTACACGATACAGATAGTTACATACTGACAATTCAGAGTACGCTATTTCTCCAAGTTCCACATTAATCCTGCTAACAAACAACTGTAATGCGATTTATACAGAATTATCTGTATTTGTTGACTATAAATCCTACTGGTGGCATCTGCACTAAAAAATAAACTAAAAGTGTCATTAAAACTTGCAACAGGAAACACTTTGCAATTTTCTGGCACATTAAAACTTTGTGCAGGACCGAGACTCGAAGTCGTGGTCTCTGCCTTTCACGAGTAAGTGTTCCACCATTTTCCCCTTTTTCTCCCAACTGGGCTGAAAAAAAAGACGAACGACCCGTCCCCATAGCGTTACATCCGCCAGTGCCTCATTTCCTTTCTTCCCAGCTGGGTCGAGCTTGGGTAGTTCATTCAGTAGAGGACGTGCCCGCGAAAGGCAAACGTCCCGAGTTCGAGTCTCGGTCCGACACAAAGTTTTAAATGTTCAAATGTGTGTGAATTCCTAAGGGTCCAAACTGCTGAGGTCATCGGTCCCTAGTCTTACACACTACTCAAACTAAGTTGAACTAACTTATGCTAAGAACACACACACACACACACCCGTGTGCGAGGGAGGAATCGAACCTCCGGCAGAAGGGGCCGCGCAGTCCGTGACATGGCGCCTCAAACCGCGCGGCCACTCCTTGCGGCAAAGTTTTAACTTGCCAAGAAGTTTTATGTAGGCACATAGCTGTAGAGTGAAAATTTCATTCTAGACGAAAATTTTTGTTTTTGATATACAGTATGTTCCATTGATCGTGACCGGGCCAAATATCTCACGAAATAAGCGTCAAACGAAAAATCTACAAGTAACTAGTATAGCTTGAAGTGGGAAACCAGATGGCGATATGGTTGGCCCACTAGATAGCGCTGCCATAGGTCAAACGGATATCAACTACGTTCTTTTTTACATAGGATCCCCCATTTTTTATTAGATATTCGTGTAGTACGTAAAGAAATATGAATGTTTTAGATGGACCACTTTTTTCGCTTTGTGATAGATGGCGCTATAATAGTCACAAACATATGCCTCAAAATTTTAGACGAACAGTTGGTAACAGGTAGGTTTTTTAAATTAAAATACAGAATGTAAGTATGTTTGAACATTTTATTTCGGTTGTTCCCATGTGATACATGTACCTTTGTGAACTTATCATTTCTGAGAACGCATTTGGCCCGGTCAATATCAATGGACCACGCTGTGCTGTGTGCACTAATGCAATACACCGCTGCAGCAACTTTCAGTTAGTTCCTGTGATCGATAGAAGACGATGGAGAGTCGAAATATTGTACTAAACGGTATGGTGTTGATTTACGGCCAGGAACATCAGAATTCTGCTGCTGATACTCGTACGTGCGCTGCGCGTTTTCCTGGCCAACGACGTGTTACTCCAAGAACATTTGTGTGAATAACTCGTCATTTGAGGGAGACAGGTCGCTATGCACCTGTGATGGTCAATGCTGCTAGGCCGCGACTTCGCAGGACAGGTGCAGTGGACGAAGCAGTTCGGCATTGGAACGCTCACCGAATACCAGTACTCGCAGACTAGCGGCACGCTATCAGCTGTCATAGCAGCTGTGTGACGAACAGTATACGAACAATTGGTGTACACCCTGTTAGCCGTGCAGTCTGCTATTGATTTCGTTTGCTGACAGCAGTTATCTTTGACTGACAAGGAGAGTTCCCCGGCAGTGCCATCGACTTTTTGAAACTCTTTATACGGTGACGTAGGTTAAGATCCCATGTATCACACACTGCAGTCATTCACCCTGGGGGGGGGGGGGGGGGGGCTCGTTTACGAGTAATAGACAAAAAAAATGGAATTTTATGTGGCACGCAGTAGTGTTGAGGAAGTCGAATGGAAAAGTGTTGTTGTTTGGTGTAATACATGGGATAACAATTTCCTATGCAGGTAGGTGTGAGTTCGAAACTCGTCAGGTGCATAATTTTTTTATTTTTATATCTTTATCGAAATCACTTTCATCACCATTTTTAATCCCATTCATTCCTCACATAATTTTAATGGTTCAAATGGCTCTGAGCACTACGGGACTTAACATCTGAGGTCATCAGTCCCTAAGAACTTAGAACTACTTAAACCTAACTAACCTAAGGACATCACACACATCCATGCCCGAGGCAGGATTCGAACCTGCGACCGTAGCAGCAGTACGCTTCCGGACCGAAGTGCCTTGTGGATGACTCTGAAGTTATCGTCCGATGATGTCCCATGCGTACTCGGTTGGAGACAGATTTGGCAATATGTCAACACCCTGTAGAACATGTTGGGTTACGACAGAAGTATGCGGGCCAGCGTTATCCTGTAGAAAAAAATGGCTCTGAGCACTATGGGACTCAACTGCTGAGGTCATTAGTCCCCTAGAACTTAGAACTAGTTAAACCTAACTAACCTAAGGACATCACAAACATCCATGCCCGAGGCAGGATTCGAACCTGCGACCGCAGCAGTCGCGCGGTTCCACACTGTAGCGCCTAGAACCGCTCGGTCAGAGTGGGCGGGCCACGTGCGTTGTTTTGTCCACAATGCAATAGGTATTGAGGCTATGTTTTAAATGTTTGTATGACGATTACCGTGCAAAAAAAAATTGCACATCTGGTAACATGAATACATTTTCACACCATCGCACAAATACAAACGTGTGCCGTCCTTAGGTTAGTTAGGTTTAAGTAGTTCTAAGTTCTAGGGGACTTATGACCACAGCAGTTGAGTCCCATAGTGCTCAGAGCCATTTTTGAACAAATACAAACAGATTATTTAGTCTGACAGATAGGAATTTTGAAATACTTGAATATTAGATAAATATAATAAAATTCTTATTCACAAAAATGCCAATTGGGAAGAGAATGACATAAAGAAAAAAATGGAACAAATGAAAAAGTTCATAAGCACACAACCACATTAAGATAGATATCTTTTATAGCGCTATTGAATTACACAAAATTCCGATATTTTTTATTTTTTTAATTTTTTTTTTACTCGCAAACGGGGACCCAGAGGTTGAATGGCTGCAGTTGTGATACCAGGGATCTTAACCTATATCACCGTATAGATAGTTTCAAAAAGTCGACGGTACCGCTGGAGACCTCTCCTTGTGAGTGCAACGTCAGAGTTACTAGAATGTGTGCGCGGAGACCCCTGGAGGGTGTGGTCAGACAGTCCTGGAGCGGCCACTAAGTTAGTCGTGGAGTGAAGGTACTGCTAGGCAAGTGTGACGAGTCAGGACCACTCGTTACATGTGGCTGTGCGAGTGGATTTAGGGCGGTAGCCACTGTGGATCGCCACCTGCGTGGTTACTGGCATGTGCCGTGCGGCTCTAGCCAGTGAAACGCCTTGCTCAGAGTTTCATGCATTTTGATGTCAATCGCCTGTGCCGGGAATGTGCGTGTATTAACCCACCTAGCCATTTTGTCGAGACCACAATTATTTTGGTGACCGTTTCTGTTGCTTGTGTACAGTGGCACTCCACTACTTATGTGGTGTGCCGGCATGTGACTCGGTTTTTAAACTGACCGTGAGTTCTGTAAAAGTATGTTGTTCGCCTCTATTATTGGAAGTGTTATTAACTTGAACGGTAATTGATTCCACCCGTATTTGCGCTCTGGTGAAAGTTGCCAGTTTGGGTAAATGCAACAAGGCATATGCATGGTAGCCTTCTCGTTTTTGTATGTTGGAACCAACGCTTGAATATGGATTGAGACAAAGCTGTTGAGCAAGCTTTCTTAGCGTTTGTTTTCATATTTCATTGTGCTTAATAATAGCAATCAATATTGAAGTGTACTGGTCGTCTGGATAGAACAGTTCGCACACGTCGCATTAGGTTTAGGTGCTCCGAGTTGGATGGAGGAACTATGACAGTTCAAAAACAAAAAAAAAAAGTAGTGAGTGAAACGCCCTGCTAAACCCACAGGACAGGACAGGTAGTTGGAATTGTGGAAAGGGGCCAAAATGAGCGGCTGTCAGTTACACTTGAACACAAATAACTATTTGTTTGACCAAACATTATGGTACAAATTCTTGATCTTAGTTATCGGCTGAATACGCCACACTATCTTATGCATTAAGGGCACAACCACTTTAATTTAAAAGAAAACGGGTAAAAGCCGTTAACTCAAAATTCAGACACCAAAGAGAATATTTAGAGGGCAGACGGCCTCACGTTAAGTAAGTTCTACAATTTGGCTGAAGGCCCAAAATCTAACACTTGAAAAGCAACAGCCTTAATTTAAAGACGGCTGAAGGCCCATGATTTAAGACTCAAGGTAAAATTAAATAAAAAAACACAAGGCTGAAGGCCTTATCTTCAATTAGGCTGATGGCCCCAAACAGTCTGATGCTCGAAAGACAAAGATCCATAATTTTAAAACGGCTGAAGGCCCATGACTTAAAACACAACTAAAATAATTTTTAATAGGCAGAAGGCCCAAGGCTTTATCTATAAACCATATTTTAATCAGGCTGAAGGCCCAAACAATCTAACACTTGACTAGCAAGGAATTTTAATTTTAAAGCGGCTGAAGGCACATGACTTAAAACACCAAGAAAAACAATTGAACTTTAATTCAAAACCATCGGCTATGAGCCATACAAATACACACAACAGAAAATAAGAAAAGTCAATGTAGCTAACGGTGCTCAGAAGTTTCGGGGTCGGCCAACACTTGAAATAATAACGATCACTTAGGTGAGACAGGCAATCGGCCAACCATTCTCGATCCGACGACAACCCAACCAACAGACATTCAACGGACCCACTGACAAGGTAACTTGCTCTCCACTCGACCAGCACACAAGTTAAATGCAAAACGTAAATGGCATGGACGCTCACAACCAAGCATACATTAAGCTGTCAAAGTACACACCGTGCTGGACAGCGACAACACTGGGAGGAGAGGACACTGCCTGAATTTACGCCAACGGCCAGGGCAGGTAACCGGAACTTTAACGGCCACAAGGCAGAAAATTCCGCTGGTGCACTTCAATTGCAAATAAGGAAATACAGTTATACTCCACCGGACGGTGGCTAAACCTTCGCCAACTCGAACACACACGTTGTTGCTCGTGGGAATGTCCCAACGGCCAACAACGAGAACCAAACGGCACAATGTGAACAGTCTTGACTTGCTGATAAATTAAATCCAAACTCAACTTTCGTGTCCAGTGTCGGTGAGCCACGGACCGCGTGGCAATGGGAACAGTCGCACACACTCCGACACTGCATAGAGACCGCTAGCGGGCCCGGCCAAACTGCGGCCCGCGGAGATTTCCTCGCTGCTCCACACCAACCAACCGACCGACTGCCACACATCAGCACAGAGACAGCACTATAATTACTGAGCAACTGACATCAAAAGATACACACAGTTTCACGAACACTTGCACGAAGGACTAGACAATACTAACAATAGCGACTGTGCAATAACAAGGACAAATCACCAGTCGGCACATGCAGGCAACACATAAGCCATCGCCGGCCAACCAAGGTGGTCCGCACTCTAGTGATATGGATCGGCAACCGTCGGGCTAGTTATGGCTGTCCAAACCTCACTGCAGCCGCGCCCCGACTAAACTTCTGCTGCGTCCTAAGTCGAACACTGCCAGGTCCAAAATGCACTGCTAGTACCTCCCAACTCACTGGCAGATCCCAACTAACTCCGAACACACGACAACCGGGAAGTAATAGGAGTAAGCAAAGATAATACGCCAGGGCTTATGTCGATAAGCGCTGCTGCTGCCGCTCACCGGCAGCCAAGGCGGCAACTCAGTGACACCAGTAATTAAAATTAACATAACTTGGTGGTAGTACAGTAAAAACAGGATGTCAAATGAGATATGGCACGAACACGAGCCACGCACGGCTCAGTGAGAGACAAACTTTGTTGTGCTGCGATACTTAAGTTGTACAGCAACTCCTAGGATGTGCTTGCGGACGGCTACAACAAAGCAATGGCTCGTCAAGGTGTGCGTTACTGAATACAATGTCAACAAGACAATGTCCGACCTGGGCCACACTGTCAATCAATCGTAAACATTTTTCCCTATGCGAAGGCTACAGGCGACTCCACTTGTAGACTAGTCTCGCAGGCTCATCTCTGCTACGAACTGTAGCTACGAAATTAGCCCCGGAACTGTCGTACGCCAACGCCGAACACGAATCGTCCGTTGCTGCCTGTGGCCACAGTTTATCACAATGCGGAAGTCCATCTCATTGGCGACGGCGCGGAGGTTGCTGATAAGGCTGCACTTACGATTGGCGGTGAACTCCAAAGCGCCGCCTGTGGTGGCAGACGGTAACTGTCAATTGGCGAGGACACAACAAAAATATATTAGCCTACACCATTTTAGAAAGCAAAACTATTTCAACTCTTGGTTATCGTTAATTTTACGAAGTACGTGGCTTCCTGACATAGCGAAAATTGACTAGAAGGCCTTGTTAGCCTAGAAAAGTTTATGTACTTCTTACGTTGTACAGCCGAAGTGAAGTATGAATCAGATTTTGAGTTACTATGGTGCATTGTACTAGTGTCTGATACCTCTTGCATTAGGTAGCTTAATTAACAAAGAGCAGCTTGCATCTGAAAGACTGTCATACATTTGTCATTCAGTTGTGGTTAACCTGTTCAGAGTAACGTTTACTACAGGGATGGCACTTGCTTTTATGAATTCCATACAGTTGTGCTTATGTTAGATCATTTTAATTCATTATAGTACACTCATTATTACTAGCACTGTACTACTGGAATTATTTTATTGGTCCATAACTTCGTAGCGTTTTCCTGTAAGTTTAAACACAACAGGTGCACATAATACAGACTTCAGTCATCAATAATACATCCTCAGTCAATATTTACAACAGTCTGGCAACGCTGGGATAACTTTTCGATTCTGCAACTAGAAATAACATGGTTTTCAGGCGAAGAACTAGTCGAGCCATGTTCAAATGGTTCAAATAGCTCTGAGCACTATGGGACTCAATATCTGAGGTCATCAGTCCCCTAGAACGTAAAACAACTTAAACCTAACTAACCTAAGAACATCACACACATCCATGTCCCAGGCAGGATTCGAACCTGCGACCGTAGCGGAGCCATGTTCGGAAAGTATTTTCATCCAGAAAGGAAGTTTGTTGAAATAAGTTTGACAGAGAGCGGAAAAGGTGAAAATCTGAGGGTGCAACACCAGGTGAATAAGGTGGGTACGGGATGGCTTCTCAGCCCAGCTTCTGTACAATGTCAATGTTTTTTTGTCAGTTTATCAGTATGCAGGCGAGCGTTATCATGGAGTAACACCACTTCACGTACTCTTCCTGGTCGTCGTTCTTGGACTGAGTTTGCAAGACGTCTCAATTGTTGACAGTAAATAGCTGTTGTGTCACACCTCGGGGAAAAATTGGTAGTACATGACACTGTCGTTTTTTCACCAGACGTATGACATTACCTTTCGTGGATGCCCGCAGGTCTTTGTACTAGGAGTTGCTGCCTTGTTTGAGTTGAACCATTCCTTTCTTTTCCCTACATTAGCATAAAGACACCACT
The DNA here is from genome assembly GCF_023864345.2 of Schistocerca serialis cubense. Classification (NCBI taxonomy): domain Eukaryota; kingdom Metazoa; phylum Arthropoda; class Insecta; order Orthoptera; family Acrididae; genus Schistocerca; species Schistocerca serialis. The sequence goes on along the minus strand of NC_064639.1, from coordinate 216,195,681 downwards.
TCTCGTCACCAGTAACGATAAAGGACGGGAATGGTCCATGTTGTTCAGGAGCCAGTTGATGACGGTCAAGCAGGGATGGGCACCCGCTGATTTTTGTGATTTTGGCTTAGAGAATCCGGTACACACACACCCAATCTTTGAACTTTCCCCATTGCATGCAAACGTCATACGATGGTGGAATGATCACAGTTCATCACATTGTAACGTCCACTTAGAAAAATTGTGAAGTACTGTGCTGGTAAACTTCTTACGTTATTTGATTTTCAAACAGCTGAGCAAAACTGAACATACTCAGACATTTCTCTCTTTACTTATTCTGCTCAACACTAAACTGACACGCCATATTTTTAGCGCAACGCAATCTGACTTTCAATAATCCCTACAAAAGAATGGCCCCGACTAACAATAACCTATACGTTTCATGTTTCACTTACCTCACAAAAATCTTCGTTACTCGAACTACTGCAATACAGCGAGCGCCAATACTGTCAGCTAAATAAAAGATTCTAACTACTGAAGGCACTAACTACTGATAGGCATAGTTAGCAAATGAAAGATTTTGATAGAGAACAAAAAATGTATATACCTTAATAGTGTTTAAAAGTTATAATATATATGTATAATTTGTGACATCCAGTTTGGCAAATTTCCTTTTCCTGACAGACACACGTCCAGCTCGTCCGATCATATTAACATCTCTAAACTCTGCCATCTCTCTCCCCACATCCACCACTGCTGGCGGCTCACCTCCAACTGCGCAACGCTACGCGCTGTTCACATGCAACTGCCCAACACTAGAATAGCGAATATTCCAACAATGCCAACCACCACAGACTGCACACAGCACAGCCAGTGATTTTCATACTGAGCGCTACGTGACATTTTCCAACATAAAAACCTAAACAGCCTACTTACAACATTTACCAGGTCTCAAGTACACTTATGTGGACAATTGTCGATTAATAAGTTTAAACGGTCTTCATCAAACCTCGATGGTCTCCCCGAACGTGGAGAGTCACTGATGTCTAAAAGGTCCTCCTTAAAACGAGAAAATCATTTCCAGCCCTACGCCGCCCAATGTCATTATCAATACACACACACCGCAAATGTTTCTGGTTGCCTCCGCTTCTATTCCCCCTCCACCGAACTCAAACAGAAGAAAATGTCGGAAATGTTCAGATTTCTCCACCTGACACTCCATTTTATAGCATCCACAGCTCCGCTCGCTGTCTCCAGATGACGACAATATGAAAACTCAAATAGCAGCAGTGAACTACAAATAAAAAAAATGACAATCGATAAATAAACCCATAGCAACCGGAATACCAACATCTGAAACAAAAACGCTACGAAATTATGCACCAACCTAACATACGGGAATTTTCTTAAAGAGATCAAGTTTGAAACTCTCAAAGTTTAGACTATTTACTGCCGCTTATGTTCAAAATGCCTTGAGCACTATGGGATTTAACATCTGAGGTCATCAGTCCCCTAGAACTTAGAACTACATAAACCTAACTAACCTAAGGACGTCACACACATCCATGCCAGAGGCAGGATTCGAACCGGCGACCGTAGCAGTCGCGTGGTTCCGGACTGAAGCGCCTAGAACCGCTCGGTCACCGCGGCCGGCGACAACTTAATTCAGACCGAACTTAGTAAGTTCAAATATTTTAATATTTATGTGACTCTTCCTGCTGTGCCACACTTTAAGAATTACAGGCGTTTCAGTTTTCTGGTTAAAAAAAGAAAAAAAAGTTATTACATTTGGAATGTAATCTTAGCTACTCGTCTGTTGAAGTGATTTGATTGTAACTGCCTTTCTAGCCGTCCTGTTTTGTGATCCTGCTATGGCAGCTAGGTCCGCTGTGACGACGCCTGTTTAGAGACTCTTGTTCTGAATTTCATATTGTATTCCTTTCTGGACCGTTTACAATCAAATTGCAAATAATTTGATTACAATTAATGTGGTTCAAATGGCTCTGAGCACTATGGGACTCAACATCTTAGGTCATAAGTCCCCTAGAACTTAGAACTACTTAAACCTAACTAACCTAAGGACATCACACACACCCATGCCCGAGGCAGGATTCGAACCTGCGACCGTAGCAGTCCCGCGGTTCCGGACTACAGCGCCAGAACCGCTAGACCACCGCGGCCGGCACAATTAATGTGTATAATGACATTGGAAAATAATTTTTTCTTGAAATTTCGTATTTAACTGTGAATGATGTTTGGAAAATGACTTCCTTTTACTTGTTGCAACCTGGCCCTCCCACCTGGCGTGGCGTAACATATCGCCTTGCATGTGCAGCCTCTGCAGGAGCTGAACCCAGACTCTTATTTTCAACGTTATATTATAGAACGTTCTGCGAATGACTACTGAACAAACATGACAAACACCAATAATTTCTTAATAGAGAAATGGCAACGGATGAATCGATATTTACCAGAAATAACATTTTCAATCTGCACGATTACCAAGTTTGGGCTGACGGAAATCCAAACGCCGTCGTCGAGGCCATTCTCAGCATCAGTCGTCGAGCAACGTTTCGGAGGCAATCGTTGGTGACTGGCATCTCGGACAGCTTGAACTGCCCGGACGACTAAAAAGTGCCAACTACTTGCAGTTTCTTCAGACCATTCTTCCTGGTCTATTGGAGGATGTTCCACTGGCAAGGTGACACGACATGTGGCTGCTTCCCGATGGAGGCCCTTCGCATTGTTAGTGTACTGTGCTGTGACATTCTATTTGATTGAACTTTACCCAGGGAAGTGGTTTGGACATCACGGGACTGTTGTATGGCCAGCAGGACCCCACTCCTTCCCTGGTTGTGCTGCCTCATGGAAGAGCTTGTGTACCTCTAACGGCATAACACAAGAAAAAAGCTGTGGAATGAAATAGTGGCTGTTTCAAATGGGAGCCGGTATATGTCACAGATTTTTCAATGTGTGCGACATTCACGATGTAGAAGGGCTGAACTGTGTTCTGAATGCAATGACGGAAACTTTCAATATCTCCTGTAGTCGCTTTGAATATCCTGTATATGCGAAATGTAATCTATCAGTATCGAAAATAAAATATCTTTACAACTTTATCCTTCTGTTCGTTAGCGTTCCTAGCAATAAGACGTTCAAATGGTTCAAATGGCTCTGAGCACAATGGGACTTAACATCTGAGGTCATCAGTCCCCTAGAACTTAGAACTACTTAGACCTAACTAACCTAAGGACATCACACACATCCATGCCCGAGGCAGGATTCGAACCTGCGACCGTAGCGGTCGCTCGGTTCCAAACTGAAGCGCCTAGAACCGCTCGGCCACACTGGCCGGCAATAAGACGTAATGACATTTTTAGTTAGTGTTTTGTACAGCTTCCACCAGGAATCTTTGTAATCAACAATTACGGATCACCCTGTAAGATATAAAAAGATGTCTCATAGGGTAGAGAATCTCAAAGAATTTGTATTCCCGCCTTAGGCGTGCCAAATATTGTCTCCAAAGTGCAGCGTGATTGCGTGAAGTGAATATGGCGACTCAACAGCAGCCCGCACAAGTAGTAGTGTCGTTTGAAGAGACAAAATGAGCGATACTGTGGAAAGAAATTGTCTTACGTTGTGTGGATGTGATTCACTTGATATGAAAACAATTACGGAAAAGTACATATGTTTCTGGCAGCTGGAAGTGTTCTGCAACAGATGGCAGTGTACGTCTTAGTGTTCCAGAGAAGACAGTGGAGGACATTGAAAGGTGGCTACACTGTGCCACTGCGCCAGAGATTGCGCCAAAGAGTACTATTAAGCCGCCTCCACAGTAGTTGTCGAGAGTTCATGTGCTTCAGTGCTTGTTAGGAGATCGGAGAGGACAGTGTGTGTTAAGAGTTCGTATCGAGATGTGCTAGTGGGCACTGCTTGTCGTGAAGTCGGAGTGAGATGTGGTAGTAAAGAGTGTTGTTCCATGTTTTATGCAGTTATTTGATGGGAGAGATAGCAGATGTTATTGTAATGAGTGCATTTCGTCAATATATATGAAGGTAAAAACTACAATGTTCTTTTATTAATTGTGTGCCTGAAATAATGCGTCACTACAGGTTCAGTCAACAAAGCATCTGGCTTGTGTTCTTGTATTAGAGTGTAATTCTGGTTTTCTTGCGTAATTATAGTTTTTCTAAATTTCTTTTGTCATGTCAGTATAGTTGGTATTTAAAAATTCTTGTCTTGTTGGAGAAGAACCGTGCCAGATGTGGACGTTGAGTCACACTCCCACATACAGAACAGTTACTCTTGTGCTTATTGGTTTGTAGGTTTTATAGTTGCTGGGGACTTAATTAATTAACTGTGTTTACGAAAATTTTCTTAGATTGTTTGTTGCAGTCAGATAGCGTAACAATTCTAGTCAGGGCCAACCGATTACGAGACACAGCGTAATCGGACATACAGCTACAAAAATTAAAAATATTTTCAATTATATATTTAATAAAGCCCCCATGCACGTGGCGACCGCTGCTTCGGATCGTCCCTTGGAATTGTTCTGATTGTAAAAGTAGTAGACAGTAGTTTTGTTGTAGTAATTTGTAGTTTAGTAATTGTAGTCTATATTGCATGTGTAGATTTGGTAATTAGCATTCTTCTAATGGTATTTTTCAAAATTTAATTTTATTGCCTTGTATACGCGTTTGACAAATTAGTGCAATTATTTCAATTGTTCGATTGATCGTGTTTGAGGGAGTCATTGCATTTGAATGGTATTGTTGGAGATAAAGAGTCACGGTGTGTAATTTTCGTACAGTGACGAATCTTTTGTATATTTTGTAAATGATTACGCGATCAATGAAAAAGGCAAAAATGATGAATAGTGAGAATAACGAAACTGTTGACATGGCGAACTCGCCAACACAGGACAACAGTATGATGAATAATGGAGTTGAAAACAATGTAATAAGTCGGGAAAATAGTCCGGAACCATTTCAAAATTTTTCTCAATCAGAAAATTCACAGAATCCGAGATTAACGATAGAAGATTCTGAAATAGTATCGAACACAGATAGCTTTACAGCTATGACGAAGGAAACTGGTTTTGCGGGAAATGTTAGGGGCGAAAATAATTTTGAAACAGTTACTATGGGGCAGTTGATGAGTGCTATATTAAAAATGGAAACACGGTTTGGATCTGAATTAAAAACACAGATGGGAACAATGGAAACACGAATGGAAACAATTAAAACAGAGATGGGAACTTTGCGATCTGAAATTAAAACTGAGATAGGAACAATGGAAACACGGATGGGAACAATGGAAACTCGGTTAGGGTCTGAATTAAAAACAGAGATGGAAGCAATGGCAACACGGTTAAGTTCACGAATAGGGACATGTTTCAACATGAAAGATGAATCAAACAAAGAAATTAGAGAAGAAGTGCAACCAATTTTGAATGCTCACAATAATAGTTTAATTTCAACAGAAATTAGACAAGAGAAACAGGACAGAGAACGGGAAGAAAAAGATCGCGTGATAGTGCAAAAATATTCAGAGTTAAATTTACAATGTGCACACGATAACGAAGAAATAATTGAAAGAATCGAGGAATTCGTACCAAATGACAGAATAAATAACTTAACGCAACAGTGTGAACAGTTAACTACTAAATGTGACAACACCGAAACCCGAGTCGCGACATTTACAGAAGACGTAAATATACAGAAAGAACAATTAAGTGACTCATCGGAAAGAGTTGAGGAGATCTCAGATAAATTGACAAGTCTTAGTTTAGCAGAGGGGTTTGAAGAAAATAATTTGTTTCATTTACGGGATGCAACAAGAGAGCGCCAGGCGCGTGAACTTGACAATAATCGTCATTGGGACTGGGACAGACGCGGTAGGTCTTTGTCGCCACGAGGCGAAAACTTTGACTATAAACACTTTTTGACTGTTCGGAAATTTAAGATTTTCCGCAACTCTAAGAATGACATACATCCATGTGCATGGTTAGATCAATTTACGTACGCACTTCCGCCAAAGTTGCCATTGAGTCACAAACTGGAAATTATGTGCGGCTATTAAAGTCCTCAGGGGATTCACTACTCTAAGTGAATATGTGCCGTAGCGAGCATAGGGCCCCGAGCTGTAGTGGTGCTATTTCTCTTTTAGTTTTCTACACCGCTGCCTACTCTTTTACTATTCTTTGCATCTGTCAAAACAACTCTTCGACTATCAATCTATCTAGAGAGTAAGTAAACAATAACCTGATATGACTATTTTACCTAAATGTGATTTCGGAAATTACCGTTTGGACTTACTGTATCTTCAGCAGCATTCATTCGTAGTTAAATGAAATTTTACCTGTTTATCTTCGTGACGATATTACTTCATATGTTGCCGATATTCTTATTGCTAAACATTCTTGGAGTGAGCACAACAAAATTTTTGGATTCATCATTACGTATTTTTGCAAGAGTTGGCATTACAGTGAACTTAGAAAAATCTGAATTTGGTCGTTCATAGGTGAAATTTCTCGGTCACATTATTTCTACAGAAGGTATTCTTCCTGATCCAGAAAAACTTGACGCTATTCGTAATTATGCTGTTCCTACCACAAAACGAGAGGTTCGTAGTTTCCAAAATTTTTGTGGAATGATATACTTTTAAAAAAAATTTTTTGTGGAATGACATACTTTTGAGAAACTAACAGCTAGATGTAAACATGCGGAGAGTACAAGGATACCGCGCTGTGTTCTGGCGGCGGCACACACTCAAAGCAACAGTCAAGTCTGCGCGCCGCACAAGGCAGTCGTTGACCGCGAACAATTGCTTCCTACGTCACGCGCCTACAGCTGATCGAGCGCTCAGTGCGAATGCACTGACAGCCGTAAACAAATACACAGTTTAATTTCTCCGACTAAATTCAGTATAAAGCTATAGTGACTTGATGAATTCTGTTATTAACATTCAGTATTTTGCAGGATACGGTTGTATAAAGTATTTAAGAACTTCAGGCAAATTCTGTGCGTGTCCGACGTTAAGACGACTTGCTATCGAGAAATTTTCAGGAAGAATGTAATTTCGAAGAAGAAACTAATAAACTAAAAAAGGTAACTATTAATTGAGTTCATTTTTCAGGTAACAAATTTCCACTTAGATACGTACTTTAGACGTAATTTGCTGCTCGCGATTACGTGATTCATACTTTGTGCTAATTTCAGGTTCTATGAATTTACGTGTGAAGCGACGTGCTTGCGTGCGTTGGCTGAATTTGACAATGATTATTAATGAACTGGGTTGTGACTTGTGTATATTGTGCATCGCTTGGCTGCGCTGCTTTTTTTTCACTGATGTCATATTTTTTTTAATTATGTGCCTGCTGTGCTTATTTATTTAAATTATAATTGTAACCTGATTTATTGTGCTGATGTGGTTAGGTATGTAAGTTATACTTTGTGATTTATCTGCTTGCGCCTTCATGTTTACTTATTAAGATGACATATGAACATTTATTTGCTTATGCTGATATGATGCTAATGACCTGCTTATTATGTTAGATAACATATGTTTGCTGCTATGCGTATGGATTGCATATTTATACATATCTGTTGTTGTCATAACTACTCTTTAATTTGGTGTATAGAAATGCTGATATACTGTGTACAAACAGAGAGTTTAGGTCACACTATTGGATTAATTATAGATTGTTTGCTTGGCAGAGCCTCGTTGTAAGAATTGTGCTGCATCCACTTGTTGACATTCTGTTCTCTACTGTTATATTTACTCGCTATTGCTTGTTTTGCTTACTCTCAGTGCCTTATATTTTTAAGATAAGAAAATGAACTGCTATAATTCGACGAACGACATTGGTACAAGAAACTTCATAGAAGTCACATGAGCTGAGGTTTTATGGAAGCTGTATAAATTTATGCTAATAGGAAGGAAGCTAACGACATGACATACCATTACTAGGTTTAGACCATTAACAGTTATTACACTGCATTTTTCGTGAGCAATTGAAATAGGAAGTGACACTTGACACAAGAAATACTCCACATGTTTGCTTCTGCCATAATTCTTGAAGTGGTGTACACACTGTGAAATATTATGATCATTCACACTCCGTAATCGTACTTAATTACTGAGAGTTATTCGAACTAAGTCTGTTAGAGGTCATGTATGCATTTCTTTGTTTATAATTCATAATGAGCAGAAGATTTGGGTCAGATGGATTACACAGAGGTTGTGTGTTGGCAATGTGTCTTCAGATTGTATGGGATGATGAACTGAAGTTTGCATTAGGATTTTATCTGTACTTGTTCGAGGAGACTGACTAGAGGAAAGAGTTGTTATGGAAGTGAAATGATTTTGGTAATAAGGTTTATATGTATCGACGCATTGAAGAGATATTATTGAGGTATTATTAAGATTGTGTGAAGTTGATGATTATTGGAGTTTTGGTGGATAAGAGGTAAAGTAAGTGAGGAGCATATATTGGCAATAAGGTTTATATGTATCGACGTATTGAAGAGGTATTATTGAGGTATTATTGAGATTGTGTGAAGTTGATGATTATTGGAGTTTTGGTGGATAAGAGGTAAAGTAAGTGAGATGCATATTTTTTTTGTTGGTCTTATGGAACAAGGAGGATGAAGATAGCAGACTAGAACACTAAAGTAGAAGGAAGATAGTCTATACACACACTTTGTTAAATCACTAAGCAGTATATACTTTTTTTTGAAGAGAGGAAGTATTTGCATATCTTGGCTCACTGACAGTTGTTCAACAACAGTACATTTGATCTGGCTTGGCAAACATTGGTCTTGACATGATGACTATGACGTTGACTTAACTATTATTGACTGTTATACATTGCTGCCATTACTACTTGATACACATGATGAACATCGGATTTTGACAGAATTGCATTTACACAGTTAACACTATTCAATTACACAGTAGTACTTAATGTGGATGAAAGATGAGTGAGTGTGTTTTGTGTGTTTTCCTTTCCTAATCGTACCCACCTATCTCCTGAATATTATTGTATTTGTTTGTAGTGGCTTGCACTGACACCCATAAATATTATAGGTTTACTGATATTTGAGTATTTGTAATAGTTAATATGACAATTATCTGAAATCATTTGTGTGTTTATTAGAATTTGTATGTTTAGTGTAAGAGCATTGTAAAAGCATTTGTATGTGTTTTCAAACTATTGTTCATGCCTGAACTGTCAGATTAGTGAAGGTGAATATTATGGACTGTTACCTGCACTTTTCAACGTAATGTGTGACACTTAGGAATGATTAATTTCTGCTGATGAACTGTGTGATCAGTGATAGTGAATATCATGGACTGCTCTCCGGACCTGCTCATCATTGGTAGGTGCAACTGATGGACTACTTGTACGGAAATGAAGTCACTTCTTGCCGTCTGCACCCGCTCAGTATTGCTGGGTGCCACTAATGGAACTACTTCTACTGAAATGATGTCACTTGTTGGTGTCTGCACCTGCTCTCAACATTGCTGGGTGCAACTGATGGACTGTTTCTGCTGAAATGATGTCACTTGTCGGTGTCTGCACCTGCTCAACATTGCTGGGTGCAACTGATGGACTGCTTCTACTGAAATAATGTCACTTGTTGCTGTCTGCACCTGCTCAACATTGCTGGGTGCAACTGATGGACTACTCCTACTGAAATGATATCACTTGTTGCTGGGTGCAACTGATGAACTGTTTTTACTGAAATGAAGTCACTTGTTGCTGTCTGCACCTACTCAACATTGCTGGGTGCAACTGATGAACTGTTTTTACTGAAATGAAGTCACTTGTTGCTGTCTGCACCTGCTCAACATTGCTGGGTGCAACTGATGAACTGTTTTTACTGAAATGAAGTCACTTGTTGCTGTCTGCACCTACTCAACATTGCTGGGTGCCTCTGATGGACTGCTTCTACTGAACTAATGTGACTTGTTGCTGTGTGTACCTCTTGAACTTTACTGAGTGCCACTGTTAGAACTGTTTCTACTGAAATGATGTTACTTTTTGCTGTCTGCACCTACTCAACATTGCTGGGTACCTCTGATGGATTGCTTCTACTGAACTAATGTGACTTGTTGCTGGGTGTACCTGCTAAACTTTACTGGGTGCCACTGATGGACTGCTTTTACTGAAAAGATGTTACCTGTTGGTGTCCTTTTTTTTGTATAAACTAATCATTGAAAGCATTTTATGTGAACATTTGTATAAACTGATTTTTTGTATATTGTGTAAACTATTATGTAAAGTCACATGTATGAAAAGAAGTTGTATTGCTTACTGTATTTCATATATTAGGTTAGTGAAAGGTCAGTGCAAAGCCAAAATTTTTAACTAATTATGTGATATTTAGGTATTAATATTATCTTTTATTTTTGTCTGTATTTTTGTGGACGAATTTGGTGGTATTTTCACCACCAATGCTGGCAAAAATACCATCAAATTCTGGCCTGTGGAGGAGGGGCATATGAAAGGTGGCTACACTGTGCCACTGCGCCAGAGATTGCGCCAAAGAGTACTATTAAGCCGCCTCCACAGTAGTTGTCGAGAGTTCATGTGCTTCAGTGCTTGTTAGGAGATCGGAGAGGACAGTGTGTGTTAAGAGTTCGTATCGAGATGTGCTAGTGGGCACTGCTTGTCGTGAAGTCGGAGTGAGATGTGGTAGTAAAGAGTGTTGTTCCATGTTTTATGCAGTTATTTGATGGGAGAGATAGCAGATGTTATTGTAATGAGTGCATTTCGTCAATATATATGAAGGTAAAAACTACAATGTTCTTTTATTAATTGTGTGCCTGAAATAATGCGTCACTACAGGTTCAGTCAACAAAGCATCTGGCTTGTGTTCTTGTATTAGAGTGTAATTCTGGTTTTCTTGCGTAATTATAGTTTTTCTAAATTTCTTTTGTCATGTCAGTATAGTTGGTATTTAAAAATTCTTGTCTTGTTGGAGAAGAACCGTGCCAGATGTGGACGTTGAGTCACACTCCCACATACAGAACAGTTACTCTTGTGCTTATTGGTTTGTAGGTTTTATAGTTGCTGGGGACTTAATTAATTAACTGTGTTTACGAAAATTTTCTTAGATTGTTTGTTGCAGTCAGATAGCGTAACAATTCTAGTCAGGGCCAACCGATTACGAGACACAGCGTAATCGGACATACAGCTACAAAAATTAAAAATATTTTCAATTATATATTTAATAAAGCCCCCATGCAACATTAGGCAAGCTTTTCTCAGAAGCCCGCATAAGTCATTTCGGCAGGCATCTAAGGAAACTTAATGTACCCTTAACAACATTGCATCGTCTACAACACCACTATCTTCGTTTGCATGCCTACGAATTGCGAATTCTGCAACAGCTGATGCCAAACGACGGACAATGCCAACAACAATTTAGTACAGTTCTGGTGCAGGGTATTGATACGAATTCCAGCTTCCTGGAAAGATGTTTGTTGTTAGACGAGGCAACTGTTCACATACCAGAAATGGTCAATCAGCATAACATTCAGATTTGGGGCTCACGACATCCGCAAGTTATCATTGAATATGTTCGTGAACGCCTGGCATTAGCTAATGCATGACTGCGTTGTTGGACCATTCTTCTTTGCAGAAAAGACAGTGAATAGGTCAATGATGGAGCAATTTGTATACCCTCAGATACAGGAATTGCAACCGTACATCATCTTTCAATAAGACAGAGCTTCGCCGTATTAGTCAATTGCTGTTCACAAGTTTCTGCATACGAAATTTCCCTATCGCTGTATTGGACACGGAGAACCCATTGCCTGGCCACCAGGTTCCTCCAGCATCATTCTGCTAGATTTCTTCTTGTGCGGATTTGTGAAAGACTGCATGTATGCTACCACAGTGGACGATATTTCTACACTAAGACGTCGTATCGTCTATGTGATTGCAACAGTGACAGGGGATATGTTACGAAGAACATAGCAAGGAACTGAATACAAACTCGATATTTTTCGTGCAACAAACAGTTCATATGTAGAGGAGTACTGATGATTATTAAATAAATTCTTTGAGATGCTCTAGCATGTGGCGCAATTTCATTAGCATATCTACTGTATTTTTTTCTTCCTGGGTCATTGAAATCTGGGAGGTTTGAAAGGGACACCCTGTACTGTTCTGCATCCCGTTAACCAGAGAGAATAAAATACATCAGACGCTACGATGTCTTTGATAATAATCTTCACTCTCTAAGGGTACTGGGGGAAGCACATACAGCCAGTTCATTGCACTGATGCTGTGTATATTAGTATTAGATGTAAACACATTTAATTATAGACCAAAGAGAGCATTCTTTGCTAAAAGAAGTCTTTCTAACCGTATAAAAAAATCCCTTAACTGGAGAAAGAAATGTCTGAGGATGTACATCCACAGCACAGGCGATTGGCCTGTGGGCTGCGGGAAAAACGGACAGTGAAAAGAAGAGAAGCGTTTGAGATGTGCTATTTCTGACAGAAGCTGTAAATTAAGTAGTCTCGCAAGATAAGAAATTAGGTCCTCTACTGGATCGTCGAGAAAAGTAATATGTGGATAACACTTACTAGAATAAAGGACAAGAGGGCAGAACATATGTAAAGACGAAACTTCTTCGCAGATTAAAACTGTGTGCCGGACCGAGACTCGAACTCGGGACCTTTGCCTTTTGCGAGCAAGTGCTCTACCATCTGAGCTACCCAAGCACGACTCACACCCTCTCCTCACAGCTTTACTTCCGCAAGTACCTCGTCTCCTACTTTCCGAACTTCACAGAAGCTCTCCTGCGAACCTAGCAGAACTAGCACTCCTGGAAGAAAGGATATTGCGGAGACATGGCTTAGCCACAGCGTGGGGGATGTTTCCAGAATGAGATTTTCACTCTGCAGCGCTGATATGAAACTTCCTGGCAGATTAAAACTGTGTGCCGAACCGAAACTTGCCCGCGAAAGGCAAAGGTCCCGAGTTCGAGTCTCGGTCCGGCACACAGTTTTAATCTACCAGGAAGTTTCATATCAGCGTACACTCCGCTGCATCTCATTCTGGAGATATGTAAAGACATCAGGAAATAACTTACATGGTATTAGAGGGAGCTGAAGAGGAGAAAATTGTAGTAGAAAAGCTTGGGACTATATACAACAAATAGTTTAAGGACGCTGCTTGTAGGTCCTATGTCTACTTTGAGATGAAGAGACTAGCACAGGAGAGGAAGTCGTGGCGGCCGCTTGAAACCAGATGACTGATGACCCGAAAAATGGACAAATACGAAAAGTACGTTCTTGTTTTCGTTATACTTCACTATACATTGTTAAGAAGCAGAAAGTAGAGCTACAAATTGAATGAACAAGGGTGCCTGAACGTGAGAAACTAAGTGTAATTAAGATGTCTTCCAACGAAAGTCATCTGAAGTAGTGGATTCAGCGCGTATCGAACAAGTCATTGTCTATATTTTATCTCTGACTGACGCAGATGACCAAACACAAGCAAAGCATATTTGGCTAGGACGGTACTCTCGATGAGAACCGCTGTTTACTATCATTTATTACGGAAAACTTTCTTCAGTCTTTAGGTAAATCCTAGAACAAGAAATCGCATATGTTTCTGTCTGGAACTTCTCCTGCCCCCCTTGCAGTTTGCTGGGATCTGACTGCAACGAACTAAGGGGTACCTTGTCCATATCTGCTGGCGAACTAAACCTAACAAAACTACACTACAACTAAACTCAGTCCGAATAGACCATGAAGGCCAAATGGTACCGACCGACCGCCGTGTCATCCTCGGTCCACAGGCGTCACTGGATGCGAATATGGAGGAATATGTGGTCATCATACCGGCCGTAGTCAGTTTTTGTGACCGGAGCCGCTACTTTTCAGTCAAGTAGCTCCTCATTTTGCCTCAAAAGGGCTGAGAGCACCCTGCTTGCCAACAGCTCTCAGCAGAGTGGACGGTCACCGATCGAAGAGCTAGCCCAGCCCGACAGCGCTTAACTTCGGCGATCTGACGGGAACCGGTGTTACCACTGCGCCAAGGTTGTTGGCGAAAAGTAATAAATAAATAAAAATAAAACGGTTGACCTGGTTTAAAGATTTTTTTAAAGAAAGAGAGGAAAGAGTGCACAAAAGGGAAACTAAATCTTACACTTCCTCAGATCGACGCACAATAATTCTCAGTCAAGGCAGATGGATAGATTTTTGATCTCACTCTTCAATACACAGTAAACAAATGGACGTAGTACATCTTTGAATGGGATTCTATTATCCCAGCAATATTTAAAACAGGTTCAGTCCCCCTTCATTAACGCAATTCGTCTGCTTGTACGGAATATGGAAATAGTGAATACGTCCTGCTGGGATTCCCGTTGCTTCTTTCCCAGCTGACTGGAAAATCTTGGATTATAGAGAAAACTACTATTTCCATTTAAACAGAGGATTAAAAGTCTTCGAAGCGTCAGTCGTGCAAAAGATCACACTTTTAGTAGACTAGGGTATATGTTACTTCTCCTCTATTCCAAATCAGTTCAGTAATCGTCACTGCACATTAAAAGTAACGATCATTTAGTTATGTCTGAATGTGATACATCTTTTAATAACCTCCTACAATTGAAACTAAGAGAGATTATCTTAACACTTTTAACATTAACTGTAGGCTACATGGAACTGTGTTTTAACTCCCTTAAAAGAGTATTCCGTAGTGTCCATTTACCATCTTGTGCCTTCACAGCAGGAATTGGTTAACACCTGATCTAGAAAAGGTAAGCCAGCAGTAATGTATATCTGGCTAGTGCACTTGTGGCATCCTGCAGTGTACGCATAGTTGTATGCACGCTTTTGCTCTTCGTTCAGCGTTAGGTGAAGCTGTAAGAAGAAACAAACTGCGACATGTGCAGACCTGTTAGACTCATACACATTTACTCCCGACCTTCTCACTTTGAATGCTTCATTTTCAGATTGTTCTAATTGTCACAGTATTAAACATATCTAATATTTCGATTTTGATTAAACCAGAGATAGAATGCCAAATCACTTCTTCAGTATTAGGAGAAACAATTTTCGCAAGTGAATGTATTATCTGTACAAGAACGGGATTTGAATCCGCCACTCTTGATACCACGATCAGTGACCTTAATCATTTGAAGTCGTTGTTCCCTCCTACGAACACTAGAACCAGTAAAACTACAACGGGATATGTAGGAACAGGACCACCCCACCAAACCCGTTCCCCCAGTAGTGCTATTCCTCACCCCTCGCGAAAAGCAGGGATTCGAATACCGGTGTGGCAGAACTTTTCATTTATGACGTAATTTTCGTTCCGTTTTGAGTTCAGCATTTCTGAACGGATTTCAGTAGCATTTTTTGTTTCTCTAGGTTGAAGCCGAGTTATTTGGTTCATTTCATTTCAGTGATTTTAATTCGGTCGTTATTTCCGCAAATGTTTAACATATTCGGATAATTATTGGGTTTACTTTTCTAGAACTCTATGATCACGTCTGATGTCACTGCACGCATTAAGAGAAGCAGCATAAACTTAAATTATTCCTCTAGAAAATAAAACATTCAGTTACCATTTAGTTGGCAAATCGTTATACATACTCAGTTCTGGTTAATATGATGGTCTATTACGCTTTTCAGATACAGATTTTTCTGAAACTCTTGTACTTGTTGTAGACTATATTTCAGAGGGTTTAAAAAAAAATTCCATCCCAGCACAGTATTACATATTGTGAACATATTATGTAACTATTTAATGGCATAATCAAGTTTAACATATTAATTCCCTGAAAAATGAGTAATTATCTTGATTCGAAAAATTAAATGGCTTACAACATACCATGTACATCGTTATTTTTTTAAGCAGGTTATGAAAGATAACCATAAACGTGACAAGATTATGATAGTACATCGAATTAATTTACTTTATATCAAATAAAATCTGCAGATCCTCCAAGGTAATATCGACAAGATCGTCAAGATCAATCTGAAACTATAAGAGTACTTTCTGCTGTGAGACCCTGTTGCAAATTTATGTGTTTAAAAAATGTGGAGATATTGGAAAGTGTCGTGTTTCACATTTTTAACTACATGCGAGACCGTTAGCCAGTAACTCTTCCACTGCCGATTGTTTAAAGAATCGAACTTTCATGTATAAAACAGTTTCGAAGGCCTGATTAAAAGTGAGTGGAAGTAGCTATTATTATCAAACATTGAATTTGTGTATTCTGAGTAACTTGTACTACATTTCAGAAAAGTTTATCTTTCACGCCTCTCATTGCTTATGGCGTTATGCGCCCTCAACGTATGTGTCATACAGTGGTATATTTTTGCAGGTACTTCAGTTGCACATATGGATACTCTCTAAAAGATGTGTTGCGAATAATCAGTAGTAAAGTATTAACAAATTAAAACACTATGCCTAATGCTGCGGTTTTACTGTATGTACAGGTATAATGTACTAAGCGACAAACTTTTCTTCTTTTATTATTTTTCGACGGGTTTCAGCGAGAAAAAGTATCTTAAAGGTTTGAAATCATGCGTTAAGTTCGTTGGAAGCAGCAAAGCACTCTCATTCTCAAATACTGGATGAGTACAGTACCTGTAATTCGCGTGCCATGAGTTATGCTGCCTCAGGATACCTACGCACTTTCTGACTGTAACACTTGCCTTACTGTGTTAAACCTTTAACAAGATTATTGCATTTAATGAGTAGATTATCACAAGACTTAAAATTTTTAAATTTGTGAGTGGAACCGAGCATTAAATATTATGCAATGATATGGAGATGATTTGAGGGTAGACGTCTAATGTATGTCCAGTCAGTCGGTAGCTGCTTCAGTATCCACCACAGAAAGTTGGACAACATTACAGTCACATGTAAAAAAAAAAAAAAAAAAAAAAAAAAAGAGAGAGAGCAACGATTGTCAAAACTCTGCGTCGGTAGTAATCCTGCGTTTTGAAGCACTCTGATTGCTTAATGGTAAGATAAGATAAAATATCAGCTGAACTACGCGTACACCACCTTGGTCATCGTTCGGTTTTCTATCGTCTGGGAAGGCCTTTGGAAACAGATATGTCGCATGCCTTAGTAACGATGTCCACAGAGAATGAATCTTTCATTCTGCAGGCAATTTCGTTCTGTGTACACGGAGTCTTTAGTAGTGTCATGCCTGAATAAGATCATCTCGGTTTTTCAAGCCGCATCGTTTCGAGTAAAACACTCGGGCTTTCGATGGCTATCTCTGCCATCGTCGTCATGAGTAAAAACCACCGGCTGACGGGACTGGTACGGTTTTCCACTTACATAGTAGTAGCAGCAGTAGTAGTAGTAGTAGTAGTAAGTAGAGGGGTTTTTTTGGGCGCACGACAGCAAGGTCTTCAGCGCCCGTTCAGTAACATAGGGAGACGGGTGTCAAGAAAAATCCCAGAACAGGAATATAAAACGGAACATACAACACGGGTAACAATCGTTGAAAAATATGTGCTCATCCACACCGAAGCGTGGGACGAAGCAGGAAGAAAATGATAGAGGGAGCTAAAACAATGTAGCAGATGGAAGTGGCTGGCTGACCACAAAGAAAAAAGGGGAGCAGCAGCCACTCTGCAATACACTAAAACCTAAAAGTTGAGGCCAGAGTCCAGACACGTCACAAAACTTAAAAACCCTAGACACACACGACTCATCATTAGCTAAAACAGAAGGCAGATCCCCATCAACTTGTGCTTCTGCCCGTGCATCACGGTATAAAATGCAGTCTGTTAAAATGTGCCGGACTTACATAGAACGATTACAGCTTCTAGCAAAAACTCCAGACGCCGATGGCAGAAACAGCCATCGAAAAATCGAGTGTTTTGTTCGTAATAACGTGGCTTGAAAACCGAGAAGATTTCATTGAAAATTTCGTTCTGTTAGCCGTTCAGTAATATAGGTATTTGGTTAAGTCACACGGTTCCTCCAAAGCGGATTCATACAGGGTGTAACACAAATGTACGGCACAAATTGTGGGACACATTTCTCACATATAGATGAAGAAATTGTGTTATATTAGCATGGGTCTGGGAACGATTTCTTTCCATGTTACAACCCATTTTCTCCAACCAGGTTCAGTGAGATCAGATTGTAAATTTTCACAATCAGCATGTAGGTCTATGGGCAGACGTCAATCCTCACGCAACTGCTGAAGCAAGTTACCAACCAAGATTTCCTGTCAATGTTTGGTGCGGCATTGTTGGTGACTGGTGGGGCTTCACTTTCTTCCACCCAGGGTCAACGGACAAAGAGAATGTTCTACCAGGTCTGACAGCAACTGTGACTTGAGCTGTGTGACAAAACATGTACTTTATGCACGATGGAGCACTTCCTCATTTTAGAAATAATATCCGTCGGCTTCTATATACCACATTCGGTAACAGATGGGTAGGTAGAGGTGGATCAATTGGTTGGCCTTCACGCTCTCCGGACTCAACCCACTGGACTTTTATTTATGGGAACATTTGAAATCTCTTGTTTATGGCACCACAGTACAAGATGTCGAGAGCCTCCATGCCCGTATTGCGGAATACTGCGAAATCATACGCAATACTCTAGGGATACATCTTCGCATCCGACATTCACTCCGACTGCCGGTTGATGCCTGTATTAATGCCTACGCAGGGCATATTGAACATCTCCTGTGTGAAAGAGTAGTCTGTGGTATGCTGTGTGTGTTTCCCATGATTAATGAGTTGGAGAAAAAGAGTTATAACATAGAAACAAAGCGTTCCCAGACCCATGTTCTTATAACATAATTTCTTCGTCTACGTGTGATAAATGGATTCTGCAAGTTGGGCCGTACATTTTTGTTACACCTCGTATTTTGTTTGAGTGCTCTAGATGAAAATACTGAGCCACTGTCGTTGTAAAAATCGTTAGCAGTAAATGCACAGCTGGCGTTGTGATTTCAGGACCAGTATAATACGCAATGGTACTTTTATGCATACGCGATATAGTAAGAACAGTTAATGATTATATTTTGTAGGTGATTTTTAGTGAAAAATTCTGCCTGTGGAGCTGCCACCTATGGAAGCAACAAAACTTCCAAGCTGGATGGGCATCAAGTCGATCTGAGTTGGGCTGACAGATACGAGCTGTGCGTCTTCCATGATGATTAAACTATGAGCCAGAGGTCAACACTCAGTAGCTGGCCAGTGGCGCCGCGCCAGTCTCTTGGTAAGCCATGACGGCGTGTTATCAAGAGATGAGGTGTCTGGAGAATGTGCTGGATAAGAAAAAAGTCAAACACCTACTGCATCGTGATAGGTCAGAACAACACGGGAAAAATTCGGGTTTGCATATCTCGAAGATACAGCATGTGTAACAAGTTTAACATGGGATAAATACAGGGTGAGCACAAAGTCTTGCCCTGACTATAAAAGTTTATAACAGAATAACCATTTGAAATAATAAGTTACATTAGATACCGTTACATAGGTTAATGTTACTAGTTGTTGTGACCAATAGATGGCGCTAGTGCTCCACAACACCGACGCGGTATGTTCGGTCACATTAGTTGCTGGCAAAATGGCGTCGAAGCACGAGAAAGCGCAATGGGTGCTTTGGTTTCACGAAACGAAATAGTCCATCAGTGTTCAGCGTAAATTTCGGGCTTCTTATGGGCGCAGCCCTGCTGAAATTAAATCAATAAAGCGATGGTATGCAAGGTTTAACGAAGCAGGCAGCGTTGAAGATCGTCCTCGAAGTGGCAGGCCTCGTGTGAGTGATGCAACTGTTGATCGTGTTCGGCAATCGTTTCAATGGAGTCCGTCTAAATAACTTGTCAAGCATCACGTGAACTTCAAATACCGCATGCAAGTGTGGTGAAGATTCTTCATGAAAGGCTTAGGTTGCATGTTTACAAGCTGCAAATCCTGCAGGCCTTGCAACCGTATGATTTGCTGACACGTGCTGAATTTGCAACTGAAATTCTCAACAGGATTGATGGCGCAAACGATTATTTAAATCGCATATGCTTTACCGATGAATCCACCTTTCATGTCAGTGGAATGGTAAATAGGCATAATGTCCGTGTATGGGGTTCAGAGTCTCCACATGCTATTGTACATTTACAGGAGACAGCGAAAAAGTGAATGTTTGGTGCGGCCTCATGCATAACAAGGTTTTTGAACCGTTTTTTTTCGCGGAAAAATCCGTTAGCGCTAACTTTTACTTAGACGTTTTACAACAGTTCATTGCCCCACAGGTAGAAGAATGTCAACCATGGATAATTTCCCAGCAAGATGGGCTTTGATAGTGCATGATTTCCTGGATGAAACATTTCCGGATCGGCGGATTGGAAGGAACGGTCCAACATCCTGGGCATCCCGATCTCCAGACATTTCGCCCCTTGACTTTTTTTCTGGGGCTATATCAAGGACAGAGTCTTCGTCACACCAGTTGGTGACGTCGACGAACTGAAGTCTGGGATACAAGCTGCTGTGGGTACTGTGACAGAACACGTGTTACGAAACACCTGACGGGAACTGGAATACCGCCTCGACATTCTCCGAGCTACCAAGAGAGCACACGTTGAGGCTTACTAACGTAAGTAGTCTTAAAAAAACTAATAACACTAACCTATGTAACGGCATCAAATGTAAATTATTATGTCAAACGGTTATTCTGTAATAAATTGTTATAATCAGGGCAAGACTGTGGCTCTGAGCAGTATGGGACTTTACATCAGAGGTCATCAGTCCCCTAGAACTTAGAACTACTTAAACCTAACTAACCTAAGGACATCACACACATCCATGCCCGTGGCAGGATTCGAACCTGCGACCGTAGCGGTCGCGTGGTTCCAGACTGAAGCGCCTAGAACCGCTCGGCCACACCGGCCGGCTGGCAAGACTTTGTGTTCACCCTGTATAACTGCTGCTCTCCATATTTCCGAGAATGGGAACCAGGATTGAGGGCATTGTGTGGCATGTGGCATCCGGTAACATCAGGTCAGCTGCTCGGCCCGTATGACTAAAAGGAATGCTGTGTTGCAATGTTTCCTCTCCTCGGAGTCTCCGCTCATGGATACCTCCATGGCGATGTGTAAGGAACAGGGGCTAATGTGAAGAGACGAAGTGGTGCCACTAGTGCTTGGACCGTTGTCATTGCGCGAACCACTGTTGTTGCGACTCTCTCTCTCTCTGTTACCGTCTCAAGGGTAGCCGCATCAACGGTCGCTCTTCTGACGGCTCGTGGCGCTCCAGATATTGTACACTGATAAGGCCTCTTACCTAATGACCGGTATGTCCACCTTTGGCTTGCATAACAGCAGCGTCGCGTCGTGGCATGGAACCAATGAGCCTTTGGTTGGTCGATGGAGGGAGCTGGCACCACACCTGGACACACAAGTCACATAATTTCCGAAAATTCCGGAGAGGGGGCGATGAGCTCTGACGCCACGTCCAGTCACTTCCCAGATGTGTTCGATCGGGTTCAGATCTGGCGAGTTGGGGGGCCAGCACGTCAACTGGAACTCGTCACTCTGTTTCTCGAACGACTCCATCACACTCCTGGCCTTGTGACATGTGGCATTATCCAGTGACTTCTGGAAACATGATGGTTATTAAGGGGTCTACGGTGTCTGCAATCAGTGTACGATACCCCTTGGCCTTCATGGTACCTTGCACGAGCTCCATTGGATCCATGTATGCCTAGATCATAATGGAGCCACCGCCAGCTTGTCTCCGTCCCACAGTAGAGGTAATTCGCGTCCTCTCGTCGGCATGATGTAGACGATATCGGAATTCATCAGACCATGCAACACTCTGCCATTCCACCAACGTTCAGTGCCGATGGCTACATGCCTATTTCAGCCGTAGTGGTCGATGTCGTGGTGTTAACATTGGCACATGCATGGGACGCCAGCTGCGGAGGACCACCGTCAGAAGTGTTGGGTACAATCTGTGTTCAGACACACTAGTACTTTGCCCAGAATTAAAGTTTGACGTTAGTTCCGCCAGAGTTTGACACCCGTCCTGTTCTACCAGTCTGCCCAGCCCACAACATCCGACCTGTAATGAGGGGTGGCCGACAAACCCCAAGACGTCCGGACATAGTTTCACATTGGTATTGCCACGTGTTGAAGACACTCACCACAGCACTCCTCGAACACCCAACAAGACGTGCAGTTTCCGACATGTTCGCACCGAGCCTCCGAGACATCACAATGTGCCCTGGCCAAACTCATATACTTCGCTCCCCCCCCCATGCTGCACACGGACAGCACGCTCGCTGATACTACATGTACCGTGCGTGTGTCTGGCTAGCAGTCATTTCTTGCCGGATGACGGTGCTATCGCCTGGACGGGCTTCTATCGATAGTAGTCTTTTGTCATAATGTTCTCGTTGATCAGTGTAATTTTATTGTACATGTTAAATTTCTTAATAATTCAACCCGACGAATAGAGAAGCTTTCGGAGCTCAAGAACACATTCTGCACTGTCGTTATTCTGTCCGTGTTGCTAGAACAACAGAGAAAGAGAGTCCATATTGAGTTTCAGTGAATTAATGGTGAGCCGTGCGGCCGGCTTCGCGGCCGGCGTAGTGCCTCTCTGGTTATCGCTGGTCGTCCGTGGTATCATCTTCTGATCAGAGACGCTCGTCTGAGGTCTTTAACTGGAAAACTATTTAAGGGCGCGCGGCGTGTCGACTGCTCTCGAGTCCTGGAAGTCTGGTTCCGCAGTGGTGAGAGGATACTTGACGCGGTGGCGGCTCACGCGGCTACTGGCAGAGTGAGAGAGGGCGCGAGAGGACGGTGCAGTGAGGCGCGTGTTGTCCGCTGTGATTGTCCGGAGCTAGCTCAGTACGTGTCCGACGTGAGTACTGTACTCGAGGCTGAGGGGCCAAATTGAACCGATGTTCACAAAAAGCGATTACCGTTTATTGATTTGCTTAGTTTTATGGCTAAGATGCTGTTTGAAGCATTAGTATCAGCAACAACCTGGTTACACTAGAAGCACGAGTACAGTTGCGCTATTATATAGTATGCCGTCATCGGCTTGCACTACTGAGCGTATATGTTATTCATCATCTGGTCGGTCTAAGTGATTTGATATTTTAATTTGCCCACGCTGTGCTGTTCAAGTTTTTCTCGCCCGTTAAGAAATGTCTTAGCTTCAGTTGGCTGTCATTTAGTACGGTGTACATATTTAAAAAACTACCACGTGCTGTTTTTGTTTTATCGTGCTTTATATATTCCGTGCTTTAAAAGGAGTTCGTTTTCAGTCAATAACGACGTAAAGATTAGCTGGATGGATGATCACTGGATTGGTTATGGTTTTAGCACGATTAAGTAGGCTGACCCTCTTGCTTCTCGTAAACCGAGGAGGTGTTTGAGAACTAGCAGTCAGCTTACTGAGTGCGTGTGGAATACGAGTATGTGGTTTAAACTGATTACACTGCTGTTGATCCGGAATTGTTTCATAACGTCAAGTGCACTTGTTTGCATTGGTCAAATAGTTACTTCTTACTTGAAGAATCTGGAAGTCATTCAAGTTGTTGGTTTGTTAAATTGGTGCAAGAGGGAGTAATCATCTTTCGGCTTAATTCGCAGACAGTTAAATTAAAACGTTAAATTCAAATGGATTTGTGGCACTTAATACCAAGGGATAGCTCTAATACTTGTAATCGCTTTTCATTGCAAATTTCGTGTGTGTGTGTGTGTGTGTGTGTGCGTGTGCGTGCGTGCGTGCGCGTGCTGTGGGCTTTCTAGTATAAAATGAGGCCCTCAACTACTTACCCTCAGACTCAGAGTTGAAATCTTTAAAGTTTTTCTGGTTTCGTTGTCTAGGGGTAGGATACGTATTTTCCGAAATACATGCCAAATACTGCTGAGTCCACAGTATACAATATGAATACACATATGAATCGAATGGTCGAAGGTTCCTGCTACTCGGCAATTGCGAATCTTGAATGTAACACACAAATTTATAAAGTGCTTTTAAGACTGCCGTTTATTTCTGCAAAACACTTATTGGTGTCGATGGTCCAGCAATTAAATAAAATATAATTTGAGTAACAGGGAAACAATAGATTCCTACTTCACGTAATTAGCTATGAAGAACAACATAGCTTGCTAGACTTCTAAATGCATACTACGTCTTCACTGCAAAAGCCACGGAAATCTCACAAGTGCACAAGTCGGCACTACGAAATATTTCTATCTCCTGCGACCAAGAGCAAACTTCTCAACACTTTCCAAGAATTTCATGCGACCCTCCGTTGCGCCTTCCCGTCCAGAAATTCCCCGTCCTGTGCGACCTGATGCTCTTCCCCCACTTCCATCCAGTCTCTCCATTCACTTCGATAGTCGCCTACCATAGTAACGAGCGCTGTGATTGGCTAGAGCGCTCCCACCATGTCTCCAAGCCAACGTACACTCACAACCCTATTGAGACTCATACTAAATACTGGACTTACATTTAAAATAACTTGAAATTAGATAAATATTCCTATAGCTGGACCATAAACACGCTCTAACACACATTATTAAATACATAAACAAATCAAATAAACATATATCAAAGGAATAGAAACAAAAGGAGGCCAGTAGCCTAATGTCTCTGTGCTTTCTAAAACACAGTAAATATTTGACCAATTTCTTCATGAATAGTATATATCAGATATAAACAAAGACATAGACGAATAAATATATTTATAAGCATGCTCCTACCGTTTTTTCGTGTGACTGTGGAGTACTTATGGCCTGACGCAATCAATATTAATCGTCTACTTTGACCTCCAATAACTCATGTACTATTGAAGTGACATGCCTGTAATTCATACCAATTTAGCTTTACACTAATAGCTTTCGAAAGACACATCGATCGACAAAATCTGATGAACCGTTTAGATTTTGGAAATTGGTTGCTGGGTGTTACTTGTATAATTTACAGTCAGATACTAAACTTAAAACTAATAAAGAGATTGAAAATCTCATTACACCATCAGAATCATCGTGCAAATAATGGTAATGTACATGTTTCTTTTTAAGATATTTGATTACTCTAGCTATTATTAACTTCTACATGAACTGTGAAGTGTCTACCATAATTGTTTCACAAAAGTCTGCCAGCTTTGGCACACCCGGCATTCTAATCTCCTTCATCGACACAAAGTACAGTCCTCAACGCAGCGTCAGTGTGGAATTCCCAGCCACGCAGTCGGCCTGGACCACACGCTGGGGCTACCCCTCTTGCTCCGGCTAATGTTCGGCACCACGCGGTTGGTGAAGAGCCCTGGCTTGCCGAGCGACCCGTGCGTCCACGCCAACTCCGAACTTAGAATATTTTCAGAGCACCCCAACTCGCCCGTTACCTCACAGTGGGCTAACGTATGTTTGTTGCTGTTAGTAAACATCTTAATTAAGCTCTGTGTTTTCTTGTCTAAGCGTGGTGCTAACAGATTTATGTTAGAGGTGTCATAATTTGTTCTAACCAGAAGAGCCAAGACGTTGACTATTGTAAAGAGAAAGCCCAGCACTTACGCTGAAGGACCTACCATTTGTAAAACTAATATCTATAGTGTGGCTCATAAGCCCCCCCCCCCCATTCCAAATTAAGTATTATTCACTATCCCTTGGTTGTCAATGGATTAGCAAGGATTGTGTCTGTTGTTTAATTGACTGTGTCAGCCTTTTGGAAAACAATGAGTTGTAATTATATTTGCCGGCCGGAGTGGCCGAGCGGTTCTAGGTGCTACAGTCTGGAACCGCACGACCGCTACGGTCGCAGGTTCGAATCCTGCCTCGGGCATGGATGTGTGTGCTGTCCTTAGGTTAGTTAGGTTTAAGTAGTTCTAAGTTCTAGGGGACTGATGACCTCAGAAGTTAAGTCCCATAGTGCTCAGAGCCATTTGAACAATTTGTAATTATTTGTTTTAGGGAGAAAGGTCATAATTGAAGATTCTTGGAATTCTTTGTAGATATTATTTATTGTCAGTATTATTTTACTGTTAGAAATCAGAGCTGCAGAGATAATAATGTCCTTTAATGCTGGTTATTACAGTCCGTTTTAAAGTTCTCTGAAGTGTCCATCTGTGTTCAAGTGTTTGAAGTTTTGAAGAGACTAACAATAAATCTGTTTTTGTGGTATGTTTTGTAAAGTGGCTTGGCACCTTACCACTCCACTCCCGCCCCTATCATTTCACAGACAAGCCGATCGATGACGGCCAGCCTGGGATTTGCGCGTTGACTTCAACACGGAGACGCAGCCGGCCTGATAGATACGTCAGCCGTGGTCCGCTGGTGCTGTCTAACAGGTCATCACAGATGAGAAGGCTACTGAGTGGCCAGTTCTCCTCCACTACTGGCGTGGAAGATCTGGAAGGTGTCGTGTTCACACCAACCAGGCGACGTGCCTCTATGCATCTCCTTGGTCGACACGTAAGCACCTACTGCAGTCTTGGTCGACCAGTGGCGGTTGATCAGGACTTAGTCTTCATGACCTTTTTTTAAAAAAAGAGATGGGGCCCCTCCACGCCCGCACCAACGTGGTGAGCAAACCAAAAGTTCTACTGTCACCTCCGTCAACATGTTAGTTATCTACTAAGTGGATCACTGGATGCTGGGCTGTGATGTTATCCGTGCGTCTGGGTAAGACTACGCATTAACACGGTCCATCAGGTGATAGATAGTGGGCGAAACGCGAGTGACGGTAGCGACCACCGACTTCCTGGACCACAGTCAGCCGTCTCCATCTGGGTACACGATGGGCTGTTTTCGAGAGCTTTGAGGTGGGAGCCGTACTGGGTGACCTTGGAACGTCTGTGCAGGCAGCGCCATCACCAACACAGAATGCGGCCACGCCAGTGGTCTGGGGCGGAAACGTGAAGACTAGCTGACGAGATGTCAGTAACCCTTCACGCCTTGAGCGCTGTTGCCGGGCCGTCGACTCAGATCTGAAGACACTTATTTATACCCTTGTACGCCTCACACGAAAAATAAATGTTATTACCGATACTAAAGTATCAGTGACGCCTCCGGGTGTGCACAGGACCCCCCATCCTCACCCTTCGTTCGACCTCCTGATCGCACTGTGCCCCCAGCCCGTGGATTGTTTGGGTACGTATCAGCAAAAAGCCTGTTCCATGACACGCGCCACGTGATGTAGCTGTTTGATGCTGCAGGGCAGAGTGAATATTATATCATTCCTCTTGGGCGCTAGTCGCATGAAGCTGTTGAGGTCGTGCAAGCTTTAAGTGAGACCACACGGCAGTGTGAGAACCGTCGATAGAGGGCGGAAATATCGCAGAACGATAAGCCACAGTCTCGGTAGGCCACGATACTGTCGACTCCCAATATGTGCTGGTAGATGGTCCACCTCCTTATGTGGATATAAACGATTTTCTCACAAATAGCTAACACTGAAATGCGAATTCGATGTCTTAAAACTGTTTCATAATCTTTCATTATGAACAGAATGTATAAATGCTAATCATTTGCATATACAAAGTTTTAGAACACTTCCTGTCAGTTTGTCTGATGTCGCATGGCGATCTTATCTTATTGCATTGTAGTACTCAGAACGTAATAGCTAACTTGCCTTTCTACTCACGATCACTTCTAGGGATCGTGTAAGTTCAATTGCGTCTTTTTCAGAGCTTAAACTCACACCCGATGCCCCTGTATTCGGCTCCGGTGTTCATCTTTTCTCTCTTGGGTGTGGACGTCCCGTTTCTTCAGCTTCGACTTTTCCTGGAAACCTTAGTGTGTTTGTAGTTTACCTGAAATGGATCACACTTATAAATACCTTTAGGAGAAATTTCCAGTTCCAGTACATCTTTTTCAACTTCTCTGGACAATGCCTCATTCCTTTTTTTCTTTTTTTTTTTGCCTACAAAGTAGATTTTATCCTTTTAGATGTCCTTCATGAGTCCATTCGTGCCACGTGGCCTTAAAATTCCGCCGATCGTTTCACTTGCCTTCTCCTCCAATCATATTATGCGAAAGTCCGCCCTTCACAATTTAACCAGGAGGGCCCACAGGATCATGACGACGAATACCTGAAGGCGGAACTACGATACCTCACATCCAGTTTTGTTGGAGCCAATGGTTATGGCATGAATGTGATAGATAAAACTATGACGACAAAGGATGAAGGCAATAGGGAAGAGCAGAAGGAAACACAGAACATAGCCCTATTACCATATGTGCAAGGGATCACTGAACGTGTAGATATTCTCCGTCGAGCCAGCACCAACCCAATCTTTCGGAGCAATAACTAAATAAAAGATGTTCTGGGCTAAGTGAATGATGCTGTCAACAAGTTAAACGCCGCAGGAGTGTACGAAATCGGTGGCGAATGTGGACTGCCGTATGTAGGCGAACAGCACACGAATTGCAGAGCGTGAAAGATGTAACCACAACAGGTCAGCCCTGGTGAAACACCAGGATAAGTGCTATAAAGAGATGATATTCCCGAAACAGCTATTTACATTGAGGAGGAAGATTAGAGAGGCGATAGAAACAGCCAAGCGACCCGTCTACATGAATGGAGAGGACTGGTCACCAGCAGTTAGAACGCTACGGGAGGAAAGCGCGCTCTTAAGTCACACAGGCGCACGGGAGACCACGATAGTCGTACGTACACAGAGGGCAGGCACGCCGTAGCCCGCACCTCGCACCAAGTAAACAACTGTATTCCACAGCTGCTGCCCGTTTCTAATTCGCCTGTTTCCACCAATGGCAAGAAATTATGTAAACACCAATCAAGCAAGTTTTTATCCATGAATGACAAGGAATAATATAACGTAACACCCCTCCCCCTATCATCTAGTACCCTATCAAATCACGTAAACAGCTTCCTCCGCTACTGCATGAGATCCAAAGTCCCTCACATTCAGCTGGCAGCTCAGCTCTGAGGAAGGCCACTTGCAACAGTGACAGAAACGTCGGACGATTGTACATAGCTAAGAAGAATTTTGTTGACAGTGACAACGGCCGCGTAAGCCTACGCTTACACTGTCCACCTTGTCTTACAGTGGGATAAATGAGCTCAGCCGCCTAGCCGGCCGCTGTGGCCCAACGGTTTTAGGCGCTTCAGTCTGGAGCCGCGCGAGCGCTACGGTCGCAGGTTCGAATCCAGCCTCGGGCATGGATGTGTGTGATGTCCTTAGGTTAGTTAGGTTTAAATAGTTCTAAGTTCTAGGGGACTGATGACCCCAGATGTTAAGTCCCATAGTGCTCAGAGCCATTTGAACCATCAGTCGTCTGTTAATGGTCCCTGAGGTCACAGAAGCAAAAGTTGCACGTTACATCGATGATGTTGAGAATCCAGAGCTCTGAGTGCCTCTCTGACTATTCCTCGGTTCTCATCGTCTGTTATCTATCTGGGTTGACAGCTACCTTCTTGACGCTATGTTCAGTCATCATTTACCCATTCCTGCCAGCGTCGTCGAACAGTGGCCTCACTCCTGCACAAAAGTCGAGCGATTAGCCGATTACTCCAGCCGGGTTCTTGAGCCCAATTTTCACATCCATTCTCACATGCTCACATCTACATCTACATCTACATGACTACTCTGCAATTCACATTTAAGTGCTTGGCAGGGGGTTCGTCGAACCACAATCATAATATCTCTCTACCATTCCACTCCCGAACAGCGCGCGGGAAAAACGAACACCTAAACCTTTCTGTTCGAGCTCTGATTTCTCTTATTTTATTTTGATGATCATTCCTACCTATGTAGGCTGGGCTCAACAAAATATTTTCGCATTCGGAAGAGAAAGTTGGTGACTGACATTTCGTAAATAGATCTCGCCTCGACGAAAAACGTCTTTGCTGTAATGACTTCCATCCCAATGCGCGTATCATATGTGCCACACTCTCTCCCCTACTATGTGATAATACAAAATGAGCTGCCCTCTTTTGCACCCTTTCGATGTCCTCCGTCAATCCCACCTGGTAAGGATCCCACACCGCGCAGCAATATTCTAACAGAGGACGAACGAGTGTAGTGTAAGCTGTCTCTTTAGTGGACGTGTTGCATCTTCTAAGTGTCCTGCCAATGAAACGCAACCTTTGGCTCGCCTTCCCCACAGTATTATCTATGTGGTCTTTCCAACTGAAGTTGTTCGTAATTTTAACACCCAGGTACTTAGTTGAATTGACAGCCTTGAGAATTGTACTATTTACCGAGTAATCGAATTCCAGCGGATTTCTTTTGGAACTCATGTGGATCACCTCACACTTTTCGTTATTTAGCGTCAACTGCCACCTGCCACACCATACAGCAATCTTTTCTAAATCGCCTTGCAACTGATACTGGTTTGGGATGACCTTACTGGACGGTAAATTACAGCATCATCTGCGAACAACCTAAGAGAGCTGCTCAGATTATCACCCAGGTCATTTATATAGATCAGGAACAGCAGAGGTACCAGGACGATTCCCTGCACCTGTCTGCAAGGCATTTAATATTTTTTTCTGTTTGTTGGCTTTCGGGACAGCAAAACACGCAGTCCCCGAACGGAGATGATGTCCGACCCGTCCGGGGAAATAGGTAAAGTCTAACTGAGTACGTGGAATGAAATTCACAAACACTTCATGCCCTGGTATTGACATGCCCCCTGTGTACTGTCCTCGCCAGATGCGTGGTGAAATTGTGCTGTTGTGTCACATATTCATCCATAGGCCGCCAAAGTTTATCAATTTGTGACCAGTTTGCATAATTCCTTCATGGTGTGTTCCTCTTCTTTTTTTCTGAGTGTATTATTAGCTGTGATGGTTAGAGTACATTATCAGTTATGGTAATTAGTGTTGAAATAATGAACAGTTTAGTTAGTTTCTTTCAATCTGTCTCGTTATCATTTGACTTCCCCTTACATGCAGCTTCGCCGTAGCGCCCACGTCTTAGGGCGTCTTCCTGGTCATAGCCGCTGTGGTGTTTTTTCCCTTTTTATCTGCAACGCCTGCTCGCTGCAGCATGGAAATACCTTTACTTTGAGGCTTTATTGTTTCTTGTTAGAACTATTGTTATGGATCTGAATTTCTGTGATATCCCTGGACAAACGGGCGTTGCAATTCTTTGCCATAGCGAGAACCTACATGTCGGAGACCTTTATTACAAGCTCTGTCCCACACTGTGTATTCCGCCAAGACCGATTTTTACAGTAAACTACCTTTTCAGGTAAAGTAAGAAAACCAGAGTGGTAATGACTAGGGAATGGCCCTAAGAGGTTGGGCGACATGTACGAGGGCTCTTCGTTTATTAACGTCCAGTCGGTCGCGAAATGGAAACCACAGTGAAAATCTGATGAAGCTTTACACAGTTTTGTAGCGTTTTCCATGGAAAGTGTTTTAACACTCATGATAAAGCCCAGCTTTGGCTCCCTGTTAGTTTCATCTCAGGCTCTGAGCACTACGGGACTTAACATCTATGGTCATCAGTCCCCTAGAACTTAGAACTATTTAAACCTAACTAACCTAAGGACATCACACAACACCCAGTCATCACGAGGCAGAGAAAATCCCTGACCCCGCCGGGAATCGAACCCGGGAACCCGGGCGTGGGAAGCGAGAACGCTACCGCACGACCACAGTTTCATCTCAGCTCACATGAACTGCTGGCTATGAAGAACACGTTTTGGCACAGAAAACGAACTGTAGAAGAAGTATAGAGAATTGGCGGAAAACACAGGCGGCTGCATTCTACAATGAGAATATTGGAAAGTTGACACAACGCTACGAGAAGTGATCTAAGTCGGAGCGGCGACTATGTAGAGGAGTAGCTGGAAATTGTAACTAACTGTTGGAAATGAAACATTTGTGATTTTCCATATCGTTTCCATTTCGTGACGGACTGGATCTTTATCAACGAACAGCCCTCATACATACAATCTCTGGACGCGGCCTTGAGCACAGAAATACTTTCTTTAGGTTTGTTAACCACCTATAGCAAGCTTAAACTAAGCCCTCAGATAAACAAAGAATGGCGAGTCCCTAGGTCAGTGAAAACCTGACTAGCACCACCAGCTGCACTCATACAACCTACAAACCGGTAACGACAAGGAAGCCGAGCACGTAAACGTAAACAATACCAATACGACACTCTACACTGAGTGGCCGATTTAATGATCAAATTGACCTCTCTGATGACGACCATGGCATACGACAGGTACGCTGACCCGGGAGACATTGTCGGTGTCCAGCAATAGCGCTAACTTCTCCACTACTGGCATATCCTTACAGCCGAGCGTAAACTACTGTTGTTGTCAGAATAAATCCTCCCGTAGCCCTACTGCCTGCCGAGGCAGTTGCAGCGATTTTTCCCCAAGGCGCTTGCCTGGCTATTCTTCAACTGCTTCGTCTATTATCTCGTAGATGGAACAGTGTTTAGTGGGTGTTGGAACACAGACATATAGACAGAAATGCTAATAAGGACAGTAATGCTGATCCTACCGCACAGGTCACTATGCTCGTACGGAAATGGAAGGCTCTACATCTTGTGTTTAGTATGGAGGTGATTACAGTCCACCACCAGCGATGGAAGGTGAACTTTCGACAGTGACAGGCACTCGTAGTGGTGACACGTCAGAAAAATCAGTAAACAGACGTCGGCAGAAATCCCGGGTAATACGTCAAAAAGCGGTCACCAAAGCGTCAACAATCTTATAGTGGAAACAGCTGCTGTGAGAGTAACACAAGAAGCGCTGGGAAATTATGGCAAGGCATATGAAGCCAGTCAGGAACTGAATAAACAGATGTAGAAAAAAGAACTGTCCTCCATCACAGTGCTGTGTTGTAGTGGCCGTCACTGAAATAGGCAGCTCAGAGCCACATCAGCTTCAGGCACGAAGCGCTATGATTTGTCCACTTGACAGCTCTGTTGTCACTAACACACTGCACCAGTGAAGGAGTTTAGTGCCAGCTGCATTCTCAGCATTCCTGTGCGGTACGTGTGTTCACGTGTGGTCTCAGTCTGCCGTGAAAAAGTGAACTGAGTTGTGCTTTATAGTGAGGGTAATGCAGGAGCACAAGTCAAACGTATGGTGGCACACCGAACGGTGCG
The DNA here is from genome assembly GCF_023864345.2 of Schistocerca serialis cubense. Classification (NCBI taxonomy): domain Eukaryota; kingdom Metazoa; phylum Arthropoda; class Insecta; order Orthoptera; family Acrididae; genus Schistocerca; species Schistocerca serialis. Next base: position 216,162,635 of record NC_064639.1, on the reverse strand, counting down.
CGTAAAGGACGACAAGACATTCGAAAAAAACTTAAACTGTCGTAGAGAACGAACTAAGATTGTCCGTTATGGTGCCATCATACAACTGTCTCACGTATCGTTACTGAGAATTTTACGCCACCAGTCGTCAAATGCGTGATATTTTCAGCACAACATGAGACTAATTTACCCCATTATCAAATTCTATAACAGAAGGAAATAAACCAATGAATCGCAATACTACACGTAGAGACAATAATATAAAAATATTTATGTAGTACTGTAGTAAAACACGCCCTAAAGCTTCTATGCAACTTCGAAAATTTACTTGCAGGCAGAAATTCGTTATACATGTACTGTCATGAATGTTCCTCATTCGAAAGCCACAAAAACTTGACATGACGTTAATATTCAGCAAAGATACGTAAGACGAGAAGCAGAAAACCGTTGACCTGGCGACCAACTGGCACGATTTGAACCGGACTGCAGGATCGTTGGCGGCTCAGCTCAGGTCGCAGAGACGGTTATCTGGAGATGCAGAACAGCTCTCCGGCCCTTTCTATCGCTTCCGGTGGGCGTGAGCTGCTCCGGACTGCTGCCTACCTGTCGCTCGCAGACCTGTCTCTCCCGTTCCTCTCTCACTCTCTCATCATGTTCTCGTGCCGCCTCATCTTCCAACGAACTACTGCCCACATCTAAACCTACACCTGCCTTCCGCAAAACACAGAACGGTTTTTGGGGAACTGTGTATAGTGCACCCCATATACAGCATCCCCATGCCAACCCCCCCCCCCCCTCCTCCGACCCTTCCCCAATACCTCCCAACCACCATTCCTTCCTGTTTCATTCGTGGATGGTATACGGGAAGAAAGACTGTCGGTACTATTCGAAATTAGCCAGAATTTGGCTGATTCAACCGTCGTGGACATTACACGGGATGTACGTTAGACGAAGTAATCTACATCCGTACTCTGCATACCACGGTGAAGTGCATGGCAGAAACTATACTTCAGTATGTCATGTATTAGGGTTTCTTCCCGATCGACGTTCACGTACGGAGCACAGGAACAACTGCTTAAATGTCTCTGTGCCATGTGCAAACCGTCTAATCTTGAGTCCACGGGCCCTTCAGAAAAGCGACGTAGGTGGCTGTAATACACGACTGTTCACTTAACGTTCCAACTTTGTAAGTTTGCTGTCGCGAGATAGTTAAGGAATATCTTCAACCATGAACGACTTGAGGCTTTTTCAATATTTCGTGACGCTGGATAAAAAAAGCATGTAACGATACGTATACATTCAATATCCCGAGTCCTCTCTGATAAGAGTCCCACACACTTGAACAATATTCTAGCGTGGATGGCACGAGAGTCTTGCAAACTGACTGCACTTTATCGGTATGCTACCAATGAATCGCTGTCTGACTTCTGTTTTACCGACAATTTAGCCTCTGTGATCACCCCATTTCGCATCTCTATGAATTCTTACGTCTGGGAGGACGACGGTTCAATCCCACGTCCGGCCATCCTGATTTAGGTTTTCCGTGATTTCCCTAAATCACTCCAGGCAAATGCCGGGATGGTTCCTCTGAAAGGGCACAGCCGACTTCCTTCCCAATCCTTCCCTAATCCGATGAGACCGATGACCACGCTGTCTCGTCTCCCTCCCCAAACCAACCAACCAACCTTACGTCTGGGTATTTACATGAGCTGACTGATTCCACTTGTGTTCACTGGTATTGTAGTCACACAATAGTATATTTCGACGTTATATAGAAAGCATTTTTTCTGAATATTTAAAGCAAGTTGCCAGTTGTTGCACCACACTAAAATTTTTTCACGTTCTGATAATATTTGTATAGAGTCGCCATATGTATTTGTCATGAACATTTTTATATTTGTTACCAATTAATGAATTGAGGGACTTTAATAAAGGAATCTCTGAATAATTTAACAACAAGTGAATATGAAAATGAATGGAGATGGAATATAATGTTGTTAATACTACAAAATGTACTTTGCAGAAAACCAGTGACATTAAAGACGTGATATGTGCTACGAAACATTACACATACACACACACACACACATTATATATATATATATATATATATATATATATATATATATATATATATATATATATATATATATATATAAGCGCCATTGTGATAGGTCAGGGATTTTCTCTGCCTCGTGATGACTGGGTGTTGTGTGATGTCCTTAGGTTAGTTAGGTTTAAGTAGTTCTAAGTTCTAGGGGACTGATGACCATAGATGTTAAGTCACCATAGTGCTCAGAGCCATTGTGATAGCGTCTCTCTCCTTGACATTCTCTATCTGGCGCTCTTTCTCTTTTTCTCTGACTCTGTGGTTGTTACAAAATCGCTCTGCGTCTTCCAGGGCTGTACGACTATGTAATATGTTATTAATTGTGGAATTGATTTTCAACTTAAACTCTTATTTAATCCTTTCATTTCGTGGCTATAATAGCCCTGTGTAAAATAACAAAGCATTTACAGCAATTCGGGAACGCTGGGCCGACGTAACAACGTAGCATTGCAGGAGCTACAAGATAGCCGACATGAAGCGGGTAATTGGAATTTTAATACTTTCTTTACAGTCGCGAAAATGCTGGCGCAGCTAGTATAACATTTCTACTGTACACGTGCCTGCGGAACTGGAGATAATTTTATTTACATCGAGACAAGTAGGTGTACAATAAATGATAAATTTATCATCTGGTCTGGATACGAACCAACACAAACATAATTTCAAGTCATGTTATAAAGGAAAGATGAGGGGCCATGCACCTTTAAACCATTGTAGTGAGAAATACTTATGATTGTCGTTTACAATGGCGCAGTTGATTTTATAGTGCGAAAATAGTACTCTACGTAGACGTAGTTATGGATGCTTATACCCAGGAGATTGTTTTTCTTCTTCCTTAGTCATCGCTTATAACAGCATTTACACTACACAATCACAATAATTAGATGCAAGGCCTAATTCATGATTATTAAAGTAACGTGCGTAAGAATTATCATGTAATTTACTACAAATGAAAGTGCTAGGCTCAGAACACATGCACTATTTTACGAGCTAATTTACAAACAATACTTGGATTTATTCAAAGAAAGCCATAAAAGTATTTAATGACAAAAAAACCAAAAATAATTTTCAATATATTTTCAGACACAACTGTATCAGTCACAAAATCTGAGGCTACTGATTAACATTGACTGTCAGGTCATAAATATACAATACAGTTAACCAGGGTCCCTGCATACTTCTATATCTACTGCTAACCACTGTGAAATGCATGGCAGAGGATACGTCCCACGGTTCCGGTTATTAGGGTTTCTTCCCGTTCCATTCACTTACGGAGCGCGGGCAGAATGATTGTTTAAATTCCTCAGTCGTTGCTGTAATTAATCTAACCTTGTCCTCAGGATCCGCGTGGGAGCAATGTGTACGGTGTTGTACTGTGTTTCTAGAGTCAACGTTTAAAACCAGTGCTTGAAACTTTGTAAGTAGGCTTGTTCGGTATAGTTTTCGTAATTCTTCAAGAGTCTGCCAGTTCAGTATCTGCAGCATATCTGTGACACTTTCACACGGGTCAGACAAACTTGTGACCACTTGTGCTGCCATTCTCTGTATACGTTCAATATCCCCTGTTAGTCCTACTTGGTACGGGTCCCATACTCTTGAGCAATATTCTAGAATGGGTCGCAGGAGTGATTTGTAAACAATCTCCTTTTGTACACTGATTGCATTTCCCCAGCATTCTACCAATAAACCAGAGTCTGCCACCTTCATTATCCACTGCCGAGCTTATGTGATCTTTCCGTTCCTTATCCCTATAAAGTTTTACACCCTGGTATTTGTATGAATTGACCGATTCCAAGTGTCTCTCATTGGTATTATGGTCATAGAATATTACGTTTTTTCGATCTGTGAAGAGCACAGTTTTTCATTTCTGAACATGAAAGCAAGTTGCCAATCGTTTCATCACTTTGAAATCTTATCAAGATCTGACGGAATATTTATGAAGCCTCGTTCAGACAGTACTTCATTATAGATAACTGCATCATCTACAAAAAGTCCGAGGTTACTATTAATATTGTCCGCAAGGACATTAATATGTAACATGAACAGCAAGAGTCCCAGCTTACTTCCCTGGAGCTCACCTCAAGTTACTTTCACACGTGACAATAGCTTCCATCCAAGAAGACATGTTGCATCCTCCCTACCAAAAGGTCTTCAATCCAGTCACAAATTTCGTTGATACCCCACTGATCGTCCTTTAAACAATAAGCAGAGATGTGGTACTGCGTCAATTGCTTTTCGGAAGTCATTTACCTGATTGCCTTCAACCAAAGCTCTCCGTACGTCATGTGAGAAAAGTGTGAGTTGGGTTTCGCATGATCAATGTTTTTAGAATCCATGCTGGTTGCCAAGGAGGAGATCATTCTGCTCTAGATATCTCATTACTTCTGAACTCAGAATATATTCTAAGATTCTACAACAACTCGATCTCTAGGATACTGGACAGAAGTTTTATGGATCAAAGTTTCTTGTAAACGGGCTTCTTCTGCGCTTTTACTGCAACTACTGGGCACGGTAGTTTGTTCGTGGTAACCACTATAGATTCTAGTTAACAGAGGGGCTAACTCAGCCGTAAATTCAGACAGATTGTGACAAGGATCCTCCAGGCTCTGGAGCCTAATTTATTTTTAAAGATTTCAGTTGTTTCCTAACACCACTTGTGTAACTGTGTTGTTTCTCGTAAATGTAGTCTGAGATGCACACACGCGCGCTTTTGTGTTGTCCAATTGGAGACAACACCGCGGCGAGCGTAGACTTCTGATGAATGTAGCTCACATATGCTGGTAACAAGGATCCCACAGTAAATGCGCCTCGGAAATCAAATACTCTTTCGGCAGTGCTGAGGACTGAAGACGGCGGTAATGCGCCCACGAAACTAATTGTCTGATGAATAAAGACATTCTCAAAATACAGCAGTGGTGGTACTTTTTCTCATGTAAGTCATTACGTCTTGTCTTTCTTGATGTCGAAAAGACATTTGATCGAGTACAACATAATATGATTTGGTATGCTCCACGCTATCTTCGTGTCCCTGAAACCTATATCAATTGGATAAAAATGTACAATAACACCAGCAGCTGGGTGCGATGGTTGCAACGCTCACGAATAGCTTCCCTGTGACAGATGGCCCTCATCAAGACTCAACTCTGTCTCCGCTGCTGTTTGATACCTTAATGGATACAATAAGGCGCGGCTTAAAGAAGTGTGTACCATGCATAACGCAATACACTGATGATGTTGTGCTTGCGGCGAAAGAAGGAAGCCTCTTCGAACTCAAGTCCAAACATGGTAAGGTTGTTTACAAAGATTTGACCTCCGTTTAAACATCCGCAAGAACGAGTACTTCGAAACGTTTCCATCTTCTAGAACTGGAAATTAATGCTAGAACTATAAATTAATGGAGCCTCACTTACCAAGGTCGACACAATCCGATACCTAGATTCTCCAACACAGAGTGACTGCTATGTGAACGCGGATGCGCGAGCAAGGATCAAAGCGACCTTGACACTCTTCAGAAACGTCACTGATACTCTTTTAGATAAGAAGATGCCTATGCACCTAAAATTAAAGATTTTCCGCACAATGCTGAGGCCAGTTGCTTTACATTTTATCGAGCATTGACGGCCCACACCTAGAATTGATGAGCCTGCAATATATGTCATGGAAAAGCTGATACTGAGAAGATCAGTAGGCATTTGACTTCTCGGTCACATCACCAATATTACGGTTCGACAACTACTGGAGTGGATCCAGGCTATGGCCGGCCGGAGTGGCCGTGCGGTTCTATGCGCTACAGTCTGGAGCTGAGCGACCACTACGGTCGCAGGTTCGAATCCTGCCTCGGGCGTGGATGTGTGTGTTGTCCTTGGGTTAGTTAGGTTTAATTAGTTCTAAGTTCTAGGCGACTGATGACCTCAGAAGTTAAGTCGCATAGTGCTCAGAGCCATTTTTTTTATCCAGGCTATGAAAAGTTACAAGAATGGAGCAATCGGTGGTATAACGGTACCTCCTACTACAGTCATCAGCTCAGTCTCTCATCTCGCTGTCGAAGGCCAAACATAAAGTGGAAGACCTACATTACGATGGGCAGAGCAGCGGTCGTTAAATGTCTTTGCTCGTGGGCCAATAGTGATACTATGGGGCGGGAACTCGGGCTGCATGTGTACGGACATTGTTACTAACTGGTAACCTGCAGAAAATAGTATGTTAAGAGCAGGCAATAGAGTAGCAACAGGAAGGGCGTGGTAAGTTGTCCACCTACTTCCCATGTGCTGATCATTACAAATCGGCACCATACGGAATAATTCGTGTCGACCGTTCTCCCTTTCAGATTGCTACCAACCTCAGCGATCTAAAAGTTGTGACACTATAGTTCCATGGTGAACCGCAATTTGTCTTACTGTGTATGCGACTCACTTCGATTAGTTCAAATGGCTCTGAGCACTATGGGACTTAACTGCTGAGGTCATCAGTCCCCTAGAACTTAGAACTACTTAAACCTAACTAACCTAAGGCAGGATTCTAACCTGCGACCGTAGCGGTCGTGCGGTTCCAGACTGTAGCGCCTAGAACCGCTCGGCCATCCCGGCCAGCGCTCTTCGATTAGTAATAGAATTTGTGCTTAAGTAGTTTAATGCACTAATGAATGTGAGAAACCCTCACAGAAGTTTGATATTTGATTTAAATGCCAGTTTTCTTTAACTCAGTGCGTTATCTTACAACAGTTTTCATTAATTGAGTGTTTCTTGTTACAAATGTACTCAAGTACCATATTCGTAGATGACTATTCTGTAATGTGTCTTCACGAACCCTTGTTTCTCCCGTTTCAAAATTTATACTATAGCATCTGATCGGTACACATTAGTTGTCAGTTCTTAAAGATAAACAGTAAAGCATTCCTTCCCTTTCGTAGCTTAAACCTGTAGTGGCACTGAGGTAAGCAAGCTGCTAAGCAGCCTCACGGCCGACTTTACCAACGTTAATTAAAATTAAGCGCATCTTAAAACATTAATGTCTCTGAAAGTATTTTTCTTCGTTACTCAGCAGGAAAATTATACTATTAAGCTCTTAACGTTGGTTGTCGTTTGGGATTTCACTGTTGGTGGCTGTAAGTCCGATCCACGAGCCGGTGCCAAGCGCATACGTGTGATCTGCGCTTGATGGAGACGGGTATCCTACAAATTATGTGTCTCACTTGCTTGTGTGGAATTTATCGCTTACCACCAACATCAGCGATGACAACTTTCAGCAAATGGAATTAAAAATTCACTAAATAACTCGCTACGATCACGTTAAATGCTCGCATTGGCTAAGAAATTCACAGCAGAGCGCTCAGAACACAGCTGAACCTTCATTGGCGGTCAGGGAATGCGAAACCTAGGTGCGCAGAACAAGCCTGAATTAGACCGACATCGTTCGTGACTCTACGCAGAGACGCCTGTTATTACAGAATACGACTGAGAACCGCAGGCAGCACGAATACGTGATTCGGGCCGCATGTGACCGCAGGCCGCAGACTGACGACAGCCGGCACTAGACACTATTAACACAGTTCTAGAATCAAGAAGCCTAAATCCACAAGATGCGTTAGACCATAAGACACGACGTGTATTGACCTAAAAAGCAGACCCATGTCCAACGGGATGGAGCTAAGAAGAAGAAGAAGAAGAAGAAGAAGAAGAAGAAGAAGTAAAGATAATTATTAGCATACTTTTGATCATACACAGTTTGTATCCACAGGAGTTGTAGATTTGGGACTCTGCAGTATTAAGGGGGGACTCGTATCAATGCTGTTTCAAATGAACTCCAGATTACGTCTCGTAACTGTTCGATGGGATTAATGTCGGACGATATGGGTGGCCAGATCATTCGCATGAATCGTCCAGAACTTTCTTCAAACCAACCGTGAGTATTTGTGGCTCGGCGACATGGCGCATTGTCATTCATAAAAATGCCATTGTTGTTTGGGAACATGAAGTCCACGAATGGCTGCAGATGATCTCCAGATGGCTGAACATAACCATTTCCAGTCAATGACCGATTCAGTTGGATCAGATGACTCAGGCCATTTCATATAAACACTCCCACACCATTATGGAGTTACCACCAGTTTGCAGAGTACCTCGTTGACAACTTAGGTCTGTGCCACACTCGAACCCTACCATTAGTTCTCACTCACTCAAATCAGGACACATCTCACCAGACCAAGGTTTACCAGTCACCTAAGGCCCAACTGGTATAGTCACGAGCCCAGGAGAGGCGCTGTAGTCAATGTCGAGCTGCTGTCAAAGATACTCGCGTCAGCCGTCTGCTGCCATTCTCCTAATGGATACGATCGTCGTACGTCTCACATTGATATCTGCTATTATTTCAAGCAGTGTTGCTTGTCTGTTAGCACTGACAACTCTCTGCGAACGTCGCTACTCTCGGTCGTTAAGTGAAGGACATAGGCCACTAGATCGTCTGTGGTGAGAGTCATTGCCTGATGTTTGGTATTCTCGGTACACTCTTGACGCTGTGGACCTCGGACTATTGAATTCCCTAACGATTTCCGAAACTGAATGTTCCATGCGTAATATCTGGAGTACCACAGGACAGTGTGATAGGACCGTTACTGTTTACAGTATATATAAATGATGTAGTAGAAAGCGTCGGATGCTCTTTAAGGCTATTCGCAGATGATTCAGTTGTCTATACCAAAGTAGCAACGCCAGGAGATTTTGCAGAATGACCTGCAGAGAATTTATGAGTGGTGCAGGCTCAAGCACTTGACCCTGAACGTAAATAAATGTAACATAGTGCGCAAACATAGGAAAAGAAATTCACTATTGTACAGCTACACTATTGATGAGCTGGAGACAGCGTTTGCCGTAAAATATCGAGGCGTAACTACTCAAAAATGGTTCAAATGGCTCTGAGCACTATGGGACTTAACATCTGTGGTCATCAGTCCCCTAGAACTTAGAACTACTTAAACCTAACTAATCTAAGGACATCACACACATCCATGCCCGAGTCAGGATTCGAACCTGCGACCGTGGTGGTCGCACGGTTCCAGACTGTAGCGCCTAGAACCGCTCGGCCACTCCAGCCGGCATGAATGGACATGGAATATAACATTGTTAATTCTACTATATGTTACTTTGGAGAAAACTAGTGACATTAGATACCTGATATAATGGCGAGATGACAGAGGTTCTCAAAAAATGGTTCAAATGGCTCTATGGGACTTAACAGCTGAGATCATCTGTCCCCTATAACTTATAAGCAAACCTAACTAACCTAAGGACATCAGACACATCCATGCCCGAGGCAGTATTCTATCCTGCGACCGTAGCGGTCGCGCGGTTCCAGACTTAGCGCCTAGAACCGCTCGGCCACCACGACCGGCAGACACCAGACTGAGATTCATCGGAAGAATCTTACGGCAATGTAACTCATCCACGAAAGAAGTGTGTTGTAAGGCGCTTGTTCGCCCGATTCCTGAGTATTGTTCATCTATGTGGGATCCCTATCAGGTAGGACCGACAGAGGAGATAGAGAAGATCCAACGAAGAGCGGCGCGTTTCGTCAAAGGATAATTTAGCTGGCGAGAGAGAGTTACGGAGACAGTAAACAAACTCCACTGGCAGACTAACAAGAGAGGCGTTGTGCATCACGGAGAGAGTTACTATTGAAATTTCGGGACAGCACTTTTCAGGAGGTGTCGGACAACATATTACTTCCGCCCCAGATACATCTCGCGTATTGTCCACGAGGCGGAGATTCGAGAAATTAGAGACAGTACAGAGGCTTACTGACAATCATTCGTGAGTGGAACAGCGTTGGAGGGATCAGATAGTGGCACGGGAAGTATCCTCCGCCACGCACCATTAGATAGCTTGAAGAGTATGATGTTTTTTAAAGTTTTTTTTCAGTTTCTGTCGTGCGGCCATAATCACTTTTTGATATGGATCAGCTGAGTGCAAATGTCAGCTCCCACATCTGCATCAACATCTAAGTGATGGCTCTTCTATTCACAATAAAGTGCCTGGCAGAGGGTTCAATGAACCACCTTCAAGCTGTCTCTCTACGGTTCCACTCTCGAACGGCACACGGGAAAAACGAGCACTTAAATTTTTCTGTGCGAGCCCTGATTTCTCTTATTTTATCGTGATGATCATTTCTCCCTATGTAGGAGGAAAAAACGGGTGATTCAAATTTCATGAGAAGATCCCGTCGCAACGAAAAACGGCTTTGTTTTAATGATTGCCAGTCCAATTCACGTATCATGCCTGTGACACTATCTACCCTACTTCGCGATAATACAAAACGAGCTGCCCTTTTTGTACTTTTTCGATGTCATCCGTCAGTCCCACCTGATGCGGATCCCACACCGCACAGCAATACTCCAGAATATCGATGTCACACTGGTCACGCCCAACCTCGCTACTAGAGTAACAAATTGGATGATCTTGGATCAAGTAACAACCAGCGATCATAACCTTACTACATTCTCATTGGGAGACGAGGAGTGCCGCTGGGACATGGGGTGGGAGACACAGTTAAACTACAACAGGGCTGACTGGGACCGCCTGTCAAGGGAGTGTGAAATACCGACATTGCCAGAAGGTGACGAGAATGTAGAAGGATACGCCGAGGAACTGGTGAAAGCAGTTGTTAGGGCGGTGAAAACTGCCGTACCAACCAGGAGGAGAGCCGTAGCGGCCTCTCCGTCACCATGGTCAACCGAACTAGGACAGATGCGCCAGTCTGTAAGGAGGGCGAGGAGGTACTATCAGCGGAGTGTCGTCTGGGAGGAAAAGCAACGCTGGTTGCAAAGATACAGAGAGGCAAAGGAGCACTTCCAACAGGAGCTTAGGGCAGTAAGGCTACAGAGCTCGGAGAAGTACGTGCAAACACAACTAGCTACGGACCCATTGTGGCATACCGTACATGTTAGTACGGGAGAAGATCAGGTCACCCATGGTGGTGTCTACCGTCAGGGATCAGGACAAGATGACGGAAACCTGGCAGGAAACTGCTGAGGTCCTCCTCCGTGTCCTGCTACCTGACGATAGCGAGAATGATGACTCTGAGGCACCACAGATCCGAAGACAAGATCAAGAGGAATACCGGAACCCCAAATATGGAAAAAGGCAACTGTAGTAATAATCAAAAAGGGCCCAGACAAAGACCCCAAAGAAGCCAAGTCTTACAGGCCCATCTGTTTACTGGACATACTGGGGAAACTTTTTGAGAGGTTGCTGGCAGACAGACTGGTAGCACACCGGGTATTGAGCGGGATGAGCGACAGACAGTTCGGTTTCAGGTCCACGATATCGGCGTCTGACGCCATCGCCCTGGCTGCGGAGGTCTGTGCCTCAACCCCGCACAAATACGTGGTCGGCATCATGGTGGATATGAGTGGCGTCTTTGACAACCTGTGGTGGCCCTCGCTCTTCTCCCGCTTGCGAGAGAAGGAGTGCCTAGGGTCGCTATATGGCTGTCTTAGGAGCTATTGTGAGAATAGGGAGGTCTGGCTATACTCTCCTAGCGGGAGAATAAGTAAAAAGATTACCAAGGGGTGTCCACAGGGATCTGTCCTGGGGCCACTCTTCTGGGATATTAACATGGAACCCCTCTTGGACAACCTGCAGAACAGCGATGATGTGCTAGAGGGCATAGCCTACGCAGTCGACCTCCTGCTGCTGGTAGGCGGTCGTAGCCGCAAAGACTTAGAGCCAAAAATTGAGAGGGCCATATCAATCTTGAGTACATGGTGCCACACGGCCAAAATGAAGATAGCACCAACCAAGTCTACGTACTTACTACTGAAAGGATAATTAGTAAGGAATCCGACCGTAAGAATAGATGGTTCACCAGTTCTTCGACGCCATGAGGCGCGATACCTGGGAGTAGTCGTCGATGAGAGGTGGACTTATACATCACACATTGACACTGTTACACAAAGATCATTAGAAACAATCAACAGTCTAATAGCGATTGGACATAAACGATTCCACCTGCCACCAGAACTAATCAAATTATACCATAACAGCATTTTGACATCAATCGAAGGATATGGGTCAGGAGTCTGGGCCCACTGACTCACGAGGGTCATGCCTGCCATGGTTGTAAGAAGAGTGCAGCGAAATATGCTCCTGAGATCAGTAGGGGCAGCCAGGGCTCTGTCCGCTCGATATAAAGATCAGAGAACAAGTGACTTGGTACTGGGTTAAAAAGGGAAACAGGGATAAGATAATTGAGCTAATGGGGATTCACGTGGGAAACAAAGTGAAAATCAAACGCAGGGGGAAGAACTCTGGCAAGAACAGTGGAACAATGAAGAAATCGGTCGCAGGACACACGAACTACTGCCCAATATCAGGGAGCGACTGCAACTAAAATATTTCACACCTTCAAGAGGACTGCTGCACTTTCTTACAGGTCATGGACCCTCCCCGGCATACCTATGCCGGTTCGGGAAACGAGCTACACCAGCGTGTGACTGTGGGGCCACACCAGGCACCCCAGAACATGTGGTGTATGAGTGCCACCTCTTCGACGACGTAGCGGCACAATTACGTCATCAGTTACCCAACCAGGACACGTACCACCTGCTCATGCATGAGGACCATTTCTCAATCTTGAACAAATTGGCAAACGAGATCTCACATAAAGTCATAAAGGAATTCCTAAGGAACAACAATTAAGACTTCACATTGCCACCGATCTGACTCCGCGCACTTGTCCTGTTCCGCCGAGGCGTGCACTTGGCCAGCCGCTTCACGGCTGGAATCCGCCACGTCTGGGATTAGGGGGAGGTTGCGCTTTCTTACCGATTCAGACACTCACCGATTTTGACATTAGGTTAAATATTAGGTTAGATGTAGGATAAGCTAGGATAGCAACACTAGTATAGTACTGCAGCGATCAACCATTCCAGGCCAGTCCGCTGCCATGGGCATGTTCACCGGGATTGGCTCGGTGAACACGGCCAACAACGTAGGTTTATACAACGCTGGCACACCTGTAACGCTGCAGATAGAAGTAGATTAGCATAAGTAGAAATAGGATAACATAATCTAGACATAACAGTAGTGCCCATAGTGTGAGCAGAAGAACTAACCATAGAGTAAGCTGTAGTATTAACACTTGAATTGTATCAATTAGGACCCACAAATTGTTTAAGGTGGTGGGTTGTTTGTGTATCATATATATTGAAGAACAAAGATTTTTTTTTAAATGCTCCAGAATAGGGCGGACAAGCGTGGTGTAAGCAGTCTCTTTAGTAGACCTGTTGCACCTGGAATGCCGTCTTATTCACTGCGTACGCAGTACTACCGCCATATGTATATGTGTTTATCGCTATCCCAAGACCTTTGTCACCTCAGTGTAGACACGATAAGAAATTGTGTGTCGCAGTTTCGACTGTGTAAGATGAGCAAGTTGTTTGTCCTGTCACGATGTCGGACGGTCGTTAAAGCGAGACGGAAGCTATCGGAGCGTGTGAACGGTTCGCAGAAGGAGGAGGGGCGCGACGCAACGAACGCCGTGTCCTCGGAAGGAGACGGCGTCCGGCTGAGCCAGTGGCGGCCGTTGCCGGGGCGGCGGTGGGCGGCACCGGCAGCTGAAAGAGACGCTCCGGCCGCTGACCGTGGCGCGTCTTCGCCGGAACAGAGGCGGAGGGGCCCGGCGCTGAAAGCGGCGCCCCGCCCCGGATGTGTGTGGCTCTGGGTGGGCGGCGCGTTCCCAAGGAACAGGCGACAAAGCGCCCGCACAAGGTGCCCGCTGCCAGTCGCAGGTCCGCAGCCGCCGCCAGCTGCGCCCGAAACACGACCTGCCCGGCCCCGCCCTGCCTCCGCGACGCCACGGGAGTGCAGGTGGGCCCCTTTGCGAGCGCCCTTGTCTGATCCACACGTCACCAGCTTCCGAGTCTCCACTGACAAGGGACGCACTCGAGGCTACGGACTCGCCTTCGGATAGAGCAGCGTTCGGGCCACCATCTGGCTATTCACACTTAGGTTCCCTTTTATTCGTCAGTTCGCCGGACAAAAAATTAGTCGCCCCAGTGCGCACCCACAGATGAATCGTTAAGCCTTTACAGTTGGCGCAGCGATCGACTCACGTCGTCAACTGCGCACGCACTGTCGCTCGGCAGCAAAAGGCCGTAGCGATCGGTGAGACATTTATATTTCAAACATACACTGTGTGACGTATAATTTTATATATATCAATTTTCGGTGCCTTCAGTGTCATGTCTTTCAATGTCACACAAATTTTTATTTTTAAAGGGGATCACTTAAGACTATTTCAATGGGTTCGCCGTTCAAATATCTCCCTCATATCACAAAATTGTCGTCTGATGTAGTACAAACTGAAAAAATAAATTCCTTTTAAAGCACAGTTTCTTATATAATTTATATTCAAAACCTTACACCTCTGTCACGGAACAAATCCTACATCGAGAGTACTTTACACAAGTTTAAGGGAAGAAATGCTTCCGATAATTGTTACAGTATTTAAAGAACATCAAAATATGAACAGGCTGAAATGAACAAACAGTACATGAGACTATGTTAATCAATTCCACTGTAAAAAGCTAATGAGCATATTATTAGCAAAAAGAAATATGGAAAAGTGAAATGCCAAAATGAGCACTTCTCAATTGGGAGTAAATCAAAACAATCAGAACGGCTGAAAGAGAGCACAATAACATGAGCCATAAACGAATAAGAGCTAAGCATCTAAGCAAATAAGAGAATAGGAAAAATGAGATGCCCACAAAATGAGAGCTGGCCGAACTCCGTCGGCACTTCTATACGGTTGCGCTCGTGGCGGCACCTCGCGGCCCGTACGCAACACGCGCGCCTGCGACCGCAATGCACTCTCAGCGCTCACGGCGGCGTCTAGCGGCCCGTACGCAAGTTGTGCGATTGCTGTCGCAGGTCGACCCTTAATCTATGATGTTACAACTGTACGGAAACACTGGTAAATGTAAGGATGTGGCAGAGTGACGAAAAAGGGCAGCATAGCGTCTCAGGTTGCTAGGCTTGTTTTTCTGTTACGGGGGATTCTTGAACGTGTCCACAAGCAGTTAAGAAACACAAGTGGCTACGAAACACGTCAGAAGTCGGAGCGGAAAAGGATACTGATTGAGAAAGTCCGAACACGCATTTCACATCTTGTGTGTCAAAATAACTTCCAGACGCTACAGATAGTGCTGCAGGTAGTGAATGAAGGTCCAGCCCCACTTGTTAGCGAGAGAACATTCCCACGCGTACAGCAAGCAACCAACTTTTGGAGTCGAGCACCTCGAGGAAGGCCATTGCTCACACGAACACACAAAGAAGGCAATAGCAAAGTTCATCGAGCTGGAGGAATTTGTGACTGGCTTGCTAAACCACCTGGCATGGACCGGTAGAAAATCAATGGGACATGTTGGAACAGAGGGTAAAACGCCTACATCAGCACTGCGGAAGACAAAAACCTTAGCGAGTGGTGTAACCTGGGTGCGTCGTGCCTGCACAACCTTTTGGACTCACTCCCTAACCGAATCCAGCCGAAGTACAGGGGCGGAATTACACTGTGTTAAATGAAGCTTGTAATGAGTTCTCTGGGGTGACTATTTTTTATCCGGTGATCTTGCAGTGAAGGCCATCACTATCCATTGGCTCAGTTGCTAGCCGATCTTACGGTTTATATAGTCGTGGTTCAGAAACATTTTCATTTCTAACGTTTCGCACAGAGCTGTGTTGTACATCTTTAGAAGCGCCCCTCTTTCCGTTGTGTCTTTCTGACTGACAGATCGGAAATTCGAGAGCGACTTAAGTAACTTATGTACGCGGTGACAAAGATAGTCCCTGTCAAATACATTGTGTCGAAAATGCGTATTTTTTACAATGTTTAGAAGAGATAATAATGAAACTTTTTTATGTGACAAAAAGTCACACGTGCCCTGTTTCCCCGCTATAGGTCCATGAAAGTTTTGGCTTTAATGACGTTCAGAGATGGTGTCCAACCTGCCGTATGATGAATATTGTTTTAGCGATGTTGCTGACAAAGTCGTCTCTTTACACCAACACACAATTGGCAAATTCATTCTGACGATTGTTTAATACGATCAGAACAACCGGGTCCATCACGAATAATGGTTGCACTTTCAGCCAAACGGGCAATCAGCTCTTCTGGAGTGTCTGTCAGTGTGTCGTACACGTAACGGTTCATATTGCTCAAAAAACGGAAATCCATAGGAGTGAGGTCAGAACACGGTGGCCACAGTACTGGCCCACACTTCTCAGTCCAGTTACTTGGGAGAAACATCGTCTAAAGGCTCTCTGAAGTCAGTGACAAAGTATACTGAAGCCCAATCATGCGATAATCATAATCGTCGTCTGACTGCTGGCAACATCTCAAGGCCGTTTGAACACCACTTCTGAACAACAGTAGCGTGGAAATCTTCATGGACCACTTGCGGGGGAAACTGTGAACCTGTGACATTTTCATCTCATAAGGAAAGTTTTATACCGCTCAGGGCAAAATGACGTAATGTAAAACCGCACTGATGCAGCTGTGGTCCACCATGGACCATAGACGACAGGGGTGAACGACGGCTGCGCAGATGTGTACGGGAAATCAGACACGCAACTCTTAAAGAACTCAGATGAACGAGGGGCTACCAAGAGTATCTTTTCAACGGACGTTCAGCGAACTATGCTGCGTATCGGCCTCCACTGCTGGCGCCTGGTTCATGCACCTATGCTGACTGGTGTTCATCGGCGACGGAGGCTGGAATTTGCATGTCAGTATCACAACTAGGCGTCTGTTGGGTAGCGGCAGGTGGCTTTTCAGATGAATCACGTTGCATGGTCCTTCGGTCAGGTGACTGTTGGCATATACGTCGTGAAACGTCTGAAAGGCAACAATAAACGTGAGATGGTCCAGGCCAAATGAGGGAGCGTTATAGTCTGGGGGATGTTGATATGGCATTCTGTGGGTGATCACTTTATTCTGGAAGACACAATGGATCAGTACAAGTATACGTCTATCCTCGCGGTCTATGACCACCCCTACGTGCAGTTTGTGTTCGCTTGGCACGGTGACATCCACCATCAGGACAGTGAACGTGTCACACAGCTCGCAGTGTATGCCACCAAACTCTACGGATTTAAACCCTGTCGAGAATATGTGGGACCACCTCGATCGGGCTGTTCGCGTCATGGATCCTTAACCAAGAAACCTAGTGCAGCTGGCAACGTCGCTGTACTCACCACGGCTCCACATCCCTGTAGGTACCTTCCAGGTTCTCATTAACTCTCTACGTGCACGCCTCGCAGCGGTCCTCGACGCAAAACGTTCTTACTCAGGATTCTGACAGGTGGTCACATTAATACAGCTGGGTAGTGTTTTAGATATTTCACTATTTGGGCATCCCTCATTACTCTGATACTTGAGACGACGCTATAAGGGAAACAATGAACTCAGGACAAAATAGTTTCACGTGCTTAAACGTGCATACTGGTCACCTTGGAGAGCTTGGAATGCTGTAGAACTGCTACCAGATGATAGTGTGATCCTTCTCATATGCGTAAGATGACAGTGGAGTGGTGTGTAGGTAGCAGTCAGTTGTACGGCATCAGTACCGTGAGTTGAGTCGACGTGGATGTGGGACAGAATGGCAGAAAGAAAATTACCAATGTGCCTTAGCCACCCTGTGGATGAAGTTGCCCGATGTTTTGGCATATTAACCTGGATTCTCTAACGAGTCAACCAGGAATGGTGTAACAATCGTAGCCACGTGACACTGCGTAAGATCAGTTTCTGTGAAAAGATTTTAACAGATGTGAACTGCAGACGACTGTAGCGTCTTGTGAATGAAAATTAGTTACGGGCGTAGCAAGAGTTACTGTTGTCAATGGTCAAGTGCATTTCAACCACTTGTCGAGCGATCCCGGCCAAGGGAACCGCATGCAGTGGACATCTGGAGTCGGATACCTTGAAAAACGCCGCTGTTCACTGCACCAAGTCTTGCATCGGTTCAATGGGTCGAACAACACAGAGACTCGACGCTCGAGGCATGTAGTGAGCGCTGACGAGTCGTGCTTTCGCCCAGTTTTATACACTCCTGGAAATTGAAATAAGAACACCGTGAATTCATTGTCCCAGGAAGGGGAAACTTTATTGACACATGATCACACTGACAGAACCACAGGCACATAGACACAGGCAACAGAGCATGCACAATGTCGGCACTAGTACAGTGTATATCCACCTTTCGCAGCAATGCAGGCTGCTATTCTCCCATGGAGACGATCGTAGAGATGCTGGATGTAGTCCTGTGGAACGGCTTGCCATGCCATTTCCACCTGGAGCCTCAGTTGGACCAGCGTTCGTGCTGGACGTGCAGACCGCGTGAGACGACGCCTCATCCAGTCCCAAACATGCTCAATTGGGGACAGATCCGGAGATCTTGCTGGCCAGGGTAGTTGACTTACACCTTCTAGAGCACGTTGGGTGGCACGGGATACATGCGGACGTGCATTGACCTGTTGGAACAGCAAGTTCGCTTGCCGGTCTAGGAATGGTAGAACGATGGGTTCGATGACGGTTTGGATGTACCGTGCACTATTCAGTGTCCCCTCGGCGATCACCAGTGGTGTACGGCCAGTGTAGGAGATCGCTCCCCACACCATGATGCCGGGTGTTGGCCCTGTGTGCCTCGATCGTATGCAGTCCTGATTGTGGCGCTCACCTGCACGGCGCCAAACACGCATACGACCATCATTGGCACCAAAACAGAAGCGACTCTCATGCCGTGGTTATTCCAGTTTTTCAAGATGACAACAGCAGTGTTCATTGGGCTACACGCATATGTTCCTGTTTTGACAAATATTCAGGCACACCACCGTATATCAGGTAGCGCTAAATAACAAACTGTTTTTGAGTCATAAGTCTGGTTTTGTGCGGCCCGACACGAATTCCTCTCGTGTATCAACCTTTTCATCTCAGAGTAGCACTTGCAACGTACGTCCTCAATGTGGGATGTACTCAAATCGCTGTCTTTCACTACAGTTTTTGCCCTCTCGTACCATGGAGGTTATTCTCTGATGCCACAATAGATGTTCCATCATCCTGTCCCTCCTTCTTATCATATGGTCCTTCCTTCACCGACAATGCAGAGGAACTACTCATTCCTCATCAGTTCACCTAATTTCCAACATTCTTCTGTACCACAACATAACAAATGCTTCGAGTCTCTTCTGTTCTGGTTTTCCTCAAATTGAGAACAGTGTTTAATAGGAGCAGACTTCTCTTGGATTTCTCTTAGCTCTTCTGCTAATGCTAGTGTGTTTTTTATGTCCTTCTTGTTCCGTCCGTCGTTCGTTATTTTGCTGGTTAGGTAGCACAATTCCTTAACTTCATCTGCTTCGTGATCACCAGTTCTGATTAAGTTTCTCGCTGCTTTTATTTCTGCTACTTCTCATGATTTTTGTCTTTACTCGATTTACTCTCAATCCATATTCTATACTCCTTGGACGGTTCATTCCGTTCATCAGATCCCGTAATTATTCTTCACTTTCAAGGAGGATTAGCAATATCATACGCGAATCCTATCAATGATATCATTCCACCCTGAGTTTTAATGCAACATTTGTACCTTTTGTTTATTTTTGTCATTGCTTCTTCGATATACAGATCGAACAGTTGAGGCAAAAGACGGCATCGCTGTTATACACCATTTTTTTATCCGAGCGCTTCGTTCTTTGTCTTACTGTTTGTCCTTGGTTCTTGTACATATTGTCTATTACCTGTCTTTCGCTATAGTTTACATCTATTTTTTCAGACTTTCAATCATCTTGCCCAAGTTCACATTGTTGAACACTTTTTCTATGTCGACGAATGCTATGAGCGTGTCTTTGTGTTTTCTTGAACCTTCCGTTCTTAATCAAGGGCAAAGTCAGAACTGCCTCTCTGGTGTCTTCACCATCCCTAAAACCAAACTGATCGTCCTGTAACTAATTCTCAACTTTCTTTTGCATTTTACTCTACGTTATTCTTGTCAGCAACTTGGATGCATCCAGCGAGTTGGTTCAGTGGTTCGTACATTGGATTCGTATTCTTGATGACGGTTCAAACCCGCGTCCGGCCATCCTGATTCAGGTTTTCCGTGATTTCCGTAAAATCGCTTCAGGTAAATGGCGGGAGGGTTTCTTTGAAGGGGCACAGCCGACTTCGTTCCCCATCCTTCCCTAATTCGATGGGACCGATGACCTCGCTGTTTGGTCCCCTCTCCCGAATCATCCAACCAACTTGGTTGCATGAGCTGTTAAGCTGGTTATGCCATAGTTTTCGTACCTGTCAGCCATTACTATTTTGGAAATTTAATGGATGATGTTTTTCCGGTAGTCTGATGGCACATCGCTAGTCTAATAGATTCAACAGTCGAACCTGAATAGCTGTCTGGTTGCCACATCACCCTCTGTTATAAAAATTCCGATGGAATGTTATCTATCCCTTCTGCGTTATTTGACGTGAAGTGCTCCAGAGCTCTTTTAAATTATGACTCTAATATGGATCTCCTGTATCATCCCCGTCGACTCCAGTTTTTTCTTCGAGCACGTCATCAGATAAGTAATACCTCTGATAGAGTCCTTGCTCTCTCTTCTTCGTTTAGCAGTGGAGTTACTATCGTACTCTTAATGTTACCACCCTCACTTTCAACTTCATCTAAGGTTGTTTCGACTTTTCTGTACGCTGAGCCAGTCCTTCTGAAAATAATGTCTTTTTAGATTTCTTCTCATCTTTCCTGCAGCTCTTCCGTCTACGGTGCCCTGCGTTTTGCTGTTTATTTCAATTATAAGGGATTTGTATTGCTGCTTTCCAGTCTTTTCCAGAACATTATTGTACTTCGTTCTTACCTGGATCACTTGAACTATATCATCTGTCACCCAAGGGTTCTTCGCAGTTAGTTTTACCTTGTACCAATTGTTTGTATGCAGTATCCATGTCTTTAGCGAACTTCAAAGGCGTCTCGTCATTCCCCAGTACTTCATATCCCACTGCCTTCCACAATGATTCGTTTGGACGATCCTCTTAAGCGTCAGTCTGGCCTTCATCATTACTAAATTGTGATCCGAGTCTATATCTGCACCTCAGTACGCTTAAATATAATATCTGATTTCCGAACCTCTGTCTGGGCATGATGTAGTCTGAGTGAAATATTACCGTATATCCCGGCCTTTTCGAAGTACACTGAGTTGTTGTTGTGGTCTTCAGTCCTGAGACTGGTTTGATGCAGCTCTCCATGCTAATCTATCCTGTGCAAGCTGCTCCATCTCCCAGTACCTACTGCAACCTACATCCTTCTGAATCTGCTTAGTGTATTCATCTCTTGGTCTCCCTCTACGATTTTTACCCTCCACGCTGCCCTCCAGTACTAAATTGGTGATCCCTTGATGCCTCAGAACATGTCCTACCAACCGATCCCTTCTTCTAGTCAAGTAGTGCCACAGACTTCTCTTCTCCCCAAACCTATTCAATACCTCCACATTAGTTACGTGACCTACCCACCTAATCTACAACATTCTTCTGTAGCACCACATTTCGAAAGCTTCTATTCTCTTCTTGTCCAAACTATTTATTGTCCATGTTTCGCTTCCATCCATGGCTACATTCCATACAAATACTTTCAGAAACGACTTCCTGACACTTAAATCTAAACTCGATGTTAACAAATTTCTCTTCTTCAGAAACGCTTTCCTTGCCATTGCCAGTCTACATTTTATATCCTCACTACTTCGACCATCATCAGTTATTTTGCTCCCCAAATAGCAAAACTCATTTACTACTTTAAGTGTCTCATTTCCCAATCTAATTCCCTCAGCATCACCCGACTTAATTCGACTACATTCCATTATCCTCGTTTTGCTTTTGTTGATGTTCATCTTATATCCTCCTCTCAAGACACTGTTCATTCCGTTCAACTGCTCTTCCAAGTCCTTTGCTGTCTCTGACAGGATTACAGTGTCATCGGCGAACCTCAAAGTTTTAATTTCTTCTCCATGGATTTTAATACCTACTCCGAATTTTTCTTTTGTTTCCTTTATTGTTTGCTCAATATACAGATTGAATAACATCGGGGAGAGGCTACAACCCTGTCTCACTCCCTTCCCAACCGCTGCTTCCCTTTCATGTCCCTCAACTCTTATAACTGCCATTTGGTTTCTGTACAAATTGTAAATAGCCTTTCGCTCCCTGTATTTTACCCCTGCCACCTTTAGGATTTGAAAGAGAGTATTCCAGTCAACATTGTCAAAAGCTTTCTCTAAGTCTACAAATGCTAGAAACGTAGGTTTGCCTTTCCTTAATCTTTCTTCTAAGATAAGTCGTAAGGTCACTATTGCCTCACGTGTTCCAACATTTCTACGGAATCCAAACTGATCTTCCCCGAGGTCGGCTTCTACCAGTTTTTCCATTCGTCTGTAAATAATTCGCGTTAGTATTTTGCAGCTGTGACTTATTAAACTGATAGATCGGTAATTTTCACATCTGTCAACACCTGCTTTCTTTGGGATTGGAATTATTATATTCTTCTTGAAGTGTGAGGGTATTTCGCCTGTCTCGTACATCTTACTCACCAGATGGTAGAGTTTTGTCAGGACTGGCTCTCCCAAGGCCGTAAGTAGTTCTAATGGAATGTTGTCTACTTCCGGAGCCTTGTTTCGACTCAGGTGTTTCAGTGCTCTGTCAAACTCTTCACACAGTATCATATCTCCCATTTCATCTTCATCTACTTCCTCATCCATTTCTATAACATTGCACTCAAGTACATCGCCCTTGTATAGACCCTCTATACACTCCTTTCACCTTTCTGCTTTCCCTTCTTTGCTTAGAACTGGGTTTCCATCTGAGCTCTTGATGTTCATACAAGGTGTTCTCTTTTCTCCAAAGGTCTCTTTAATTTTCCTGTAGGCAGTATCTATCTTACCCCTAGTGAGAAAAGCCTCTACGTCCTTACATTTGTCCTCTAGCCATGCCTGCTTAGCCATTTTGCACTTCCTGTCGATCTCATTTTTGAGACGTTTGTATTCCTTTTTGCCTGCTTCATTTACTGCATTTTTATATTTTCTCCTTTCATCAATTAAATTCAATATTTCTTCAGTTACCCAAGGATTTCTATTAGCCCTCGTCTTTTTACCTACTTGATCCTCTGCTGCCTTCACTACTTCACCCCTCAGAGCTACCCATTCTTGAACCAGGTGTTAGCTAAGTTATGCTCTGTGAAAAATTCTAACAGACGGCTTCCTCTTTCATTTCTTAGCCCCAATCCATATTCACCTACTATGTTTCCTTCTCTCCCTTTTCCTACTGTCAAATTCCAGTCACCCATGACTAATAAATTTTCGTCTCCCTTCATTACCTGAATAATTTCTTTAACTCATCATACATTTCTTCAATTTCTTCGTCATCTGCAGAGCTAGTTGGCATATAAACTTGTACTACTGTAGTAGGCATGGGCTTCGTGTCTATCTTGGCCACTATAATAGTTCACTATGCTGTTTGTAGTAGCTTACCCGCACTCCTATTTTTTTATTCATTATGAAACCTACTCCTATTTTTTTTATTCATTATGAAACCTACTCCTGCATTACCCCTATTTGATTTTGTATTTATAACCCTGTGTTCACCTGACGAGAAGTCTTGTTCCTCCTCCCACCGAACTTCACTAATTCCCACTATATCTAACTTTAACCTATCCATTTCCCTTTTTAAATTTTCTAACTTGCCTGCCCAATTAAGGGAGCTGACATTCCACGCTCTGATCCGTAGAATGCCAGTTTTCTTTCTCCTGATAACGACGTCCTCTTGAGTAGTCCCCGCCCGGAGATCCGAATGGGGGACTATTTTACCTCCGGAATATTTTACCCAATAGGACGCCATCATCATTTAACCATACAGTAAAGCTGCATGCGCTCGGGAAAAATTACGGCTGTAGTTTCTCATTGCTTTCAGCCGTTCGCAGTACCACAACAGCAATGCCGTTTTGGTTAATGTTACAAGGCCAGATCAGTCAATCATCCAGACTGTTGCCCCTGCAACTACTGAAAAGGCTGCTGCCCCTCTTCAAGAACTACACGTTTGTCTGGCCTCTCAACAGATACCCCTCCGTTGTGGTTGCACCTACGGTACGGCTATGTGTATCGTTGAGGCACGCAAGCCTCCCCACCAACGGCAAGGTCCATGGTTCATGGGGGGTATTCGTCGCCATTACCTTCTGAAATTTGTTGCAGAGGTCAATTTGTCTTTCTTCTCTCTTATTACCACTGACAAGCTCCCATAACCCTGTATTCTCTTCCTTTCCGTACAAACTCGTTCCAGTTCCCCATGAGTATCAAATTTGTAGCTCTATTTACGTATTTAATTACCCGTTTAGTATCCTCATATACGCTCTCTCTGTCTGTCTCTCTCTCTTCATCTGGTGCATGCGGCTTTGGCACGTATTTTCGAAATATAGCTGTCGAATCTGACGGGTACAAACCTGTCATTGAACTGCTCACAGTAGCCCACTCTCTGCCCTTATCTTCCTGTTCGTAACTTAACTCTGTGGGATCAAATAATCAGTTAGTGACGTACATACAGCGCAAGAACTTTTGCACTCTTTCGCTCACCAAATCAGGCTGTTATCAATGCTAGAGGCGGTGCTGTGCGTAATTAGCATGGTGTCACCTATGGATGACTAGCTTTTTGTTCAGAGTGTTTACGTCCGATATTAATTCAAAATGAATCATTTGTACTAGTGTTCCCTGAATCTGGAAGAACACTTGATACGATTATTTTTGCACAATGCAAAGCGAAAAGATTACGACTCACGTTTTCGTTTGGATGCCTTGCAGGACCCCTCTAAGTACAGAGTATATTTTAAGGAACCAGAGTCCGTTACACAATACGCATTAAACGGTCGGGCCTCATCATTCAAAGAGAAACGTCAGCCAGCATATCTGCTCAAGAGGACCGGCTGGAGACAGTCTGAAGAGGCAACCGCCACCGCCCGATGCGCGGTTTGTATGGGGGCTGTTGAGTGACGTGAGACACCCTCAAGTCGCACGTTTAGGCGACGTTTATGAGGGAGCAAAGGAATTGCCACAATCGGGCGCACTCGAGGCGGTGACAGCTGCGCAAACAGGCCGCACAGTGTCCGCAGAGGTGGCGGCGCTTATACAGAAGGCTGGCCTTTCAATCGGCCGTCACCCGCTGACGCTGCCGGCGCCGACGCCGTCACTCTAGTACCTCGGTCTGCCTGCTACTGTCAGCCGGGCAGCTGCCATTCACACCATAATCCGCGTGCGCTGCCAACCATTTTCCTGCATCAGTACGAACGTTCCTGTGTACTCAGATCACCAAGTATAGAGGGACCGTCATCCAACGACATTGCAAAGCGTCGAAGTTGTGGGCGTCGATACCTGTAAATGTATGCATATACAAGTTATCTCCGTGGTGATGTTACGAACTTTCTGGGATGATGGAGAAGGATAAATGTATCAGTTTGAGGTAAGGGCTCTCTATCAGAAAAGAACGAGCCAAATGATGCACAAGCGAAAACAATTCTGATATCTCTGACAATGGAATAAACGTACCGGTACTGTTGTTGCTAAGACTGTAGGGTAGGAAACTTTCGGAGGTGACAGTATGTACAAAAACAAGAAAAAAGTCAAGTAAATATGGGCTCTAAAATGCATAACTGAGGAGCTCAAAAAATGGTCCAAATGGCTCTGACACTATGGGACTTAACTGCTGAGGTCACCAGTCCCCGAGAACTTAAAACTACTTAAACCTAATTAATACATGGACATCACACACATCCATGCCCTAGGCAGGATTCGAACCTGCGACCGTAGCGATCGCGCGGTTCCAGACTGAAGCGCCTAGAACCGCTCGGCTACACCAGCCGGCAACTGAGGAGCTATGAGCACTTGTTCAGCAGCGGAGATATGTTTCCCACTAGCGAAGATGAAGGAGTCCTCATAGCTCCCCAGGTATGCATTTTAGAGCCATGTTTACTGGACAATTTTTCCTTGTTTTGGTCCATAGTACCATCTCTAACATTTGCCTACCCTGCAGTCTTGCCGGCCGGAGTGGCCGAGCTGTTCTACGCGCTACAGTCCGGAACCGCGCGACCGCTACGGTCGCGGGTTCGAATCCTGCCTCGGGCATGGATGTGTGTGATGTCCTTAGGTTAGCTAGGTTTAAGTAGTTCTAAGTTATAGGGGACTGATGACAACAGCAGTTAAGTCCCATAGTGCTCAGAGCCATTTGTGCCTACAGTCTTGGCAACAACAGTACCAGTACATGTATTCCAATGTCAGAGGTACTGGAATGATTCCCGATTCAAACTTTAGACTCGTTCGTTTCCAGTACAGGGACTCTGACCTCATATTGGTGCATTTATCCTTCTCCATCAGCTCAGAAAGTTTGTGACGTCATCACGGAATCACCTTCTATCTACTCACATTTACAGGTGCCGGCGCCCACAACTTCGACGCTCTGTAACCTCGCTGGATGACGTTTCCGGATATGGGTTTCTATATAAAAATTGATTCGCTAAGTCACCTATATTGCGTCTTTAGGGGAGAGATGCACAAAAACTTAATCAGTTTTGAGATGTTACTTATTATGATTAAACAATAAATTACAAACTTATTTAAACAATGCCATCTTTACATGTAGGATCCTCGGTGTATATCCACCCTTGGTTTCCAAACTTTTAGAAATTATTATTTTCAAAATATAAGACTGTCTCCCTCTGAGTTTGCTGTGTGCAATGATGTTTCGTTAATTTTTATATTTACAATACACTAAAATTTTTTCATGGTTCTTGCGTTTTGTACCATTGTGATCACTATGACCCCAACTTAAATTGATTGTTTCTTGGATGTAACGTTTATGAAAATAGAATGATGGATGTTTTGTTGGACAGTTGTTATACGAAACACCAGGAAATTGAAAATATTATTTTTACCTTATTTTTGTTACCCATAGCTAGGGCTCCTTGCATCAGCATTTGTTGTACACTTCCTAGTGCCATTGGGCCCAAAAGCACAATTCTCTTCGGTTCAGCCTGTCGGTGTGGCCGAGCGGTTCTAGGCGCTTCAGTCTGGAACCACGCGACCGCTACGGTCGCATGTTCGAATCCTGCCTCGGGCATGGATGTGTGTGATGTCTTTAGGTTAGTTAGGTTTAAGCAGTTCTAAGTTCTAGGGGACTGATGACCTCAGCAGTTAAGTCCCATAGTGCTCAGAGCCATTTGAACCATCTGCCCTTGTGCTCAAAGCTCTTTAATAGCATCAAATGATATTTTGTTCAGTTTAGTATTTATTCATAGTTTATCCAATAAGTGACACTGGAGTCAATATGACCTCAGTTTAAATTGCTTTGTGTTTACTGAACGTAATATTTTGAAAATAAAATCATTACCGTTACACTAAAGTACTGTAATGTATGTTTTACGTTGCTTCATTAAAATACTTCCAATATATACTATGTAAATTACTCAGCGCTTATACAACCCAGTAGTTCTCAGTGAGGCAATAGTACCCTCGTAGTAGGAAGGTTGAAGCACATAATAAAGGGAAATATTCCGGTCCAGATTGTATACCAGTTTATTGCCGTTCAGTGTGTGCCTGTACAATAGCCTCACATTTATCAATCATAGACAATCACTTGCTCGACGGAAGATCCGTACCAAGAGAATGGAAAGTTGCGCAGGTTGCACCAATGCTTAAGAAAAAAACAGGAGAAATCCGATGAATTACAGACTCACATCACTGAAGTCGATTTGCAGTAGGATTTTGGAACGAATACTGTGTTCGGACATTATTAATTACCTCGAAGGTAACGGTCTATTGACATAGCACAGAAAATATCGCTCTTGTGAAACACAATTCGCTCTTTATTCGCTCGAAGCAGTGGGTGCTATCCACAGGGAATCTCAAATTGCTTCCATATTTCTCGATTGCTGGAAGGCTTTTGACACTGTTTCTCACGTGAGGCTTCTAATCAATCTCGCCGCTTGAGTTCTGAGATTCATGAATCCCTGTCAGGAAGGTCATAGTACGCACTATCGACGGAAAACATCGAGTAAAACAGAAGTGATATCCGGCGTTCATTAAGGAAGTGTGATAGGCATTCTGTAGTTACTAATCTACGTAAATGATTTAGGAGACAATCTGAGCAGCCCTCTTTTTTAGATTATTTGCAGATGATGCTATCATTTACCGTCTAGTAAAGTCATCAGAAGATCAAAACCAATTGCAAAACGACTTGGACACGATATGCGTATGGTGTGAAAAGTAATTATTGTCTCTAAATAAAGAAAACTGTAAGGTCGTACACAAGAGTAAGAAAGGAAATCTGTAAAATTGCTGTTATATGATAAGTTACGCAAATGTAAAGCTTGTAAATCCAACTAAAATCCTAGGACTTACAGTTACGAACAACTTAAACTAGACCGATCACCTAGATAATGTTGTGGGGAAGGCAAACCAAAGACTGCTTACAAATACACTTATCCATCCGGTTATGGAATATTGCTGTGCTTCATCGGATCTTTACCACATAGGATTGACGGAGGACATCGAAAAAGTCCAATGAAGGGTAGCTCTTTTTGTGTTATCGTAAAATAAAAGAGAGAGTGTCACCGATACGATAAACAAGTTGGGGTGGCAGTAATTAAAACAAAGGCGTTTTTCGTTGCTGTGATATCTTTTTAATAATTTTCAACCGTCAGCTTACTTCTATGAGTGTGAGAATATTTTATTGTCGCCAACCTACAAAGGGAGAAATGATGATCGAAATAAAATAAGAGACATTAGAAATTCTACAGAAAGATTTACGTGGTCCTTTTCCCCACGCGCTGGTAGTAAGTGGAACGCTGCAGAAAGTCTTAATGTGCTTTCATGAATTCTATGTCAGACACTAAAGAGTGAATTGCGGAGTAGTGATGTTGATGTAGACTATTCTAGGTGCCTGATGCAAAGAATCGAAATTTTTCCAAAAATGAACAATTAATTTGAAGTGTTGGCAGAAGAGCCAGAACCGTGTTGCTAGAGGAGGCCGAAATGCACGCTTTTAAGCTCACGCAGGCTGGCGCGAGGTCTGGAACATTAAGGGAATTAATAGTAGCAAATAAAGTACGAAGATCTTGGAATACTTAACTTTAATCCATAATTGGAGAACATCGCTCTTGACGGTACATGTTTTATAATTTCAATATTAACTGGTAATGGCGCCTTGCTAGGTCGTAGCAAATGACGTAGCTGAAGGCTATGCTAACTATCGTCTCGGCAAATGAGAGCGTAATTGTCAGTGTAGCATCGCTAGCAAAGTCGGCTGTACAACTGGGGCGAGTGCTAGTAAGTCTCTCTAGACCTGCCGTGTGGTGGCGCTCGGTCTGCAATCACTGACAGTGGCGACACGCGAGTCCGACGTATACTAATGGACCGCGGCCGATTTAAAAGCTACCACCTAGCAAGTGTGGTGTCTGGCGGTGACACCACATAATTTTCTAAACATCCGCAAGTGGTACAAATTAGGAATCTGGTTTCCTAGTTGGTAGTAGTGGCTGCATAAATTGTACCAGCCTTATATGAGCTTTGCCCCTGAGCTTAAAGTTATGTATTAGTCTAAGTGTAAAGAAATGTTACATACGTTACCTTTTACATCAATATTTGCAATCTGTGCCGTATAAATTTTTCCGTCCTTTCCCAGCGCGTGCACAATTGCATTAATCCTCGTGTCTCTCACAATTTATTCCATTCGACCTTCCTTGCACAACTCTGTTTTACGGACGAGTTTCTGTGATAGCTTCCACACACAGTCTCCAAAACCATTTTTTTTCAGAGAAGATTGCTGTGGTTCCAGATATTTTCTCTTTTACTTCGGCTAGCTTTTTTCTTATGATCCGTTCATTAGCTAACAGGCTCCTTGGCTAGGCTTTCAACTTCTACTTGGACCTTCGTCGTCGACCTCGGATTCAGCGATATTTATTGAATGGACAACTTCAGCTAATTTTTTGTCTTGGCTTCCTCTGCACTGAAATTATGGGGTAATCCGTTTTGCTTTGCAAAGGCGAACCCAAGTTCGATTACGACCGACCTGCTTAAATCGAACATCATCTCTTAAAGCGTGTTACATGCGCTTCGAATTGTTTTCAGATTCATTAGTAAACACTTTATTGTGACCAAAACCTTTTGTATGCCCGCTTGGATGTTTTTTTTATTATTTGCAGCATAACTCTTAAGCGTTGCCTTAGTCACATTTTATATGCATGCATATTCATTTAATCTAGGATACCCATTTACATATAATGTTACAACTGAATGCAGTTCGTCTGTGCTCCACTTTCTGTAGAGCCTTTGTGTTGCCGTACTATAATACAAAATAATTATTTAATTATTAATAATAACTTAAGATGAAAATCGCATTAGTAAATTCACTACGTAAATTCTAAACATTATGTTGCACTAACAATGTTAAACGCCTTTTTTAAAGCTTAAATTGTACGTGCACAGTATCGGAAATTTGCAGTGGTATATTACAAGCAACGTCGCCATTTTATGTCATTTTCTTACGAATGAACCACAACGAATACAGGCTCGTGACTGTCTGAAAACAAAGGTGATTTCATGTATATTCATCCATAAACAAAACACTATGTTGCCACTTACCTGAAAACAGTAATTCTCCTCGCTATGTACACAAAGAGTTAGATGAAAAATACAATAAAATCAACGAAGTCTTCAGAAGGTCTATTCCCAAACACACTGAATTCATAGGTGGCAGTATGGCTTCAAGAATCATATGGTTCGCGCTAACTCGCTCAGTGCCTGACTATTCACACAGGCATACAAATTAGGAGCTGCTATAATAAAGACAACTCTCCCCTATGTTATTATACGCGCTGCTTGTCATTGGTAGCCATTTTTATTGAATTGATGATTAATCGCACCAGTTGCTAAAATGTACCTTTATTTCACTCCACGACCGGTGTCGACGTCTATACTGTAGATATTTTCTAGTGGAATCTGACATTGACATTGTAAATGAAACCAAACGTTGTTCACAAAGGTATAATGAAAGTTTAAGTACTTTACGTAACAGGGACGGAGGGATTACAACAGGAAAAAGCTTCTAGTTTACACATGTAGAGTATCACGACGAACTACTAAAACACATTTTGTATTACTTCCTTTCTACGGACAAGTTGCACGTAAACGCAGTAATATTTTTAAAAACATAGTGTAGATCCAGCGTATTAATCGTAACCTTCAGCGTTAAGCCTTTCCACATACAAGTTCAACACAATGCAAGATACAGTGCAGGTTCCTTGATCACATCGATAATTTGGTCTGTTTGAAAGTACTTCAACCTCATGTGCCCGAGAGCGTAGTAAAAATTAGAGTTCCTATCGGGTCAGCCACGACTAATAGGGCTCTAAAATGAAAGTCCCCTACAGATGTTAATTTTCCATCACAAAAGGCATTACTGGGAACCAAATATTCGCATCTGAGTGAGTAAGAATGGTCCGGTTGCTCCGAATTACCAAAGAGTACTCAGTAAGAAAACAGAGTACTTAGCTCTTGTCGCTTGACTCAATGGGTTTTAAAACTGTGTACTCGTTGACTGACTAAAGGAAATACACTTTTACGTATAATCACTACGTAAAGCAACGACGGTCTGACGGAAACAAAAGTGTTACAGGCCATGTCACTCATATTAATAAACCTCAACTGATTTTAAATTGTTCACTGTATTTGCAAGGGTCAATCTGCAATGGATACAAAGCGACTGATTCTATAAATCAAATTTTTTTTCTTTGTTGTCGAAAAGAAACCTACTTGTTCTTGTCGCTCTGTCTTTTGTTCCATGACCATTGTGCTTTGCGCCTCCATAGAATCTGCTTTGATCTTATGATCCATCCGCCGGAATGATGCTGCGTGTTGGCTCGTATGTTCTTTGCTTGCAACACATTTTCAGAAAATGGCCCATAAAAAGATTTTCTTGCCACTAGCCGCCCTTCTCTCATCACTCATAAAACTTTTGAAACTCATTTTCTTAACTTTACATTTGGAACTAATGTCTTAGGAGGGCGTAAAGGAATTACAGAATATCCCAAAACGGTGGAGTATAAAAAAGACTACGGTTTTCGTTGTACTGCTAGGTACCTCAGACAAACGGGAAGGCATTTTAAAACACCATACAAGGAAGAAAGATAATTCAAAACGAAACCCTTCGCAATTGTTGTTGTTGTGGTCTTCAGTCCTGAGACTGGTTTGATGCAGCTCCCCATGCTACTCTATCCTGTGCAAGCTGCTTCATCTCCCAGTATTTACTGCAACCTACATCCTTCTGAATCTGCTTGGTGTATTCATCTCTTGGTCTCCCTCTACGATTTTTACCCTCCACACTGCCCTCCAATACTGAATTGGTGATCCCTTGATGCCTCAGAACATGTCCTACCAACCGATCCCTTCTTGTAGTCAAGTTGTGCCACGAACTTCTCTTCTCCCCAATCCTATTCAGTGCCTCCTCATTAGTTATGTGGTCTACCCATCTAATCTTCAGCATTCTTCTGTAGCACCACATTTCGAAAGGTTCTATTCTCTTCTTGTCCACACTATTTATCGTCCATGTTTCACTTCCATGGACAACTTAACTTCTTGGATGTATCAGTTATCCAACGGGTGGATGGGACCTTAGGCCATAAGGTCTACAGGAAAGGTACACATACTGATCGCTACCTCCATAAGAACTCAAATCACCACCGTAGGCAAAAGAGGGGGTCATAAAAACACTAGTGGATAGGGCCAATGATATTTGTGAACCAGGCTACTTACAAGAAGAACTAAATCATTTACGAATGGCCTTTGCGAAAAATGGTTATACGAAAAACGAGATTAACCGAGCACTTCACCCAAATAGAAAAATGCCTAAAAATAGGAGACAGCAACAACCATCAGCTGGAAAAGTATTTCTTCCGTTCATCCATAATATCACGGATCGCATTGGGAAAGTACTAGCCAAGTTTCAAGTAGAGACCATTTTTAGACCCACTAAGAAAATGAGTGAATGCCTAAGATCAACAAAAGATGCTCGTCACCCCCTAGCCACCCCAGGGGTATGGCGGCTTTCTCTTTCATTTCATACCCCCAATCCATATTCACCTGCTACGTTTCCTTCTCTCCCTTTTCCTACTACCGAATTCCAGTCGCCCATGACTATCAAATTTTCGTCTCTCTTCACTATCTGAATAATTTCTTTTATTTCATCATACATTTCTTCAGTTTTTTCGTCAACTGCAGAGCTAGTTGGCATATAAACTTGTACTACTGTAGCAGGCATGGGCTTCGTGTCTATCTTGTCCACAATAATGCGTTCACTATGCTGTTTGTAGTGGCTTACCCACACTCCTATTTTCCTATTCATTATGAAACCTACTCCTGCATTACCCCTATTTGACTTTGTATTTATAACCCTGTATTCGCCTGACCAAAAGTCTTGTTCCTCCTGCCACCGAACTTCACTAATTCCCACTATATATAACTTTAACCTATCCATTTCCCTTTTTAAATTTTCTAACCTACCTGCCCGATTAAGGGATCTGACATTCCACGCTCCGATCCGTAGAACGCCAGTTTTCTTTCTCGTGATATTCTCACCTGCAAAAATTCAAGAAAAAGATATCGAACGGGCAGTGCACTAAGAAACATTAGTTTCCTGGATATATGCTGATCCGTTATTGACCACTTACTTTAAAGATATTCCGCAATTTTTTAGCTGTGTTCAGGTGCTTGCGTCCAATGCAGCTATTTTAGGATTCCATTAAAATGAACAACTACCTATAACTTGTCGTTGCCAAAACACGCAGTTTAAAATATCTAACACGTGAAAATGTAATTTCTTTTAATGCTAACGGAAGCCAGTTCTTTGAATTTATCAAAATTTACAGTTTTTTGTTATCGTTTCACGCCCATTTTATCTACGGTATTATACACTGAAGGGCCAAAGAAACTGGTACACCTGCCTAATATCGTGTAGGACCCCCGCGAGCATGCAAAAGTTGCGCAACACGACGTTGCATGGACTCGAGTAATGTCTGAAGTAGTGCTGGAGGGAATAGACACCATGAATCCTGCAGGTCTGTCTACAAATACGCAAGAGTAAGACGGGGTGGAGATCTCTTCTGAACACCACGTTGCAAAGCATCCCAGATATCCTCAATAATGCTCATGTGTGGAGAATTTGATGGACAATGGAAGTGTTTAAACTCAGAAGAGTGTTCCTGGAGACACTCTGTAGCAATTCTGGACGAGTGGGGTGTCATATTGTCCTGCTGGAAATGACCACGTCCGTCGGAATGCACAACGGACATGAATGGATGCAGGTGATCAGACAGAATGCTTACATACGTGTCACCTGTCAGAGTAGTTTCTAGAAGTATCAGCGGTCCCATGTCACTCCAACTGCACACACCCCACACCATTTTAGAGCCTGCACCATCTTGGACAGTCCCCTGCTAACATGCAGGGTATATGGAATCAAGAGGTCTCCATACCCGTCCACGTCTACTCTCTCGATACAATTTGAAACGAGACTCGTCCGACCAGGCAACGTATATCTAGGCATCATCAGTCCAATGTTGGTGTTGAAGGGCCCAGGCGAGGCGTGAAGCTTTGCGTCGTGCAGTCATCAAGGGTACCCGAGAGAGGCTTCGGCTCCGAAAGCCCATATCGATGATGTTTCGTTGAATGGTTCGCAGGGTTGCACTCCTGTCATATTGCACGATTCTCTTTAGTCGTCGTTGGTCCCGTTCTTGCAGGATCTTTTTCCGGCCGCAGCGATATTGGAGATTTGATGTTTCACCGGGTTCCTGATATTCACTGTACACTCTTGAAATGGTCGTACGGGAAAATCCCCACTTTATCGCTACCTCGGAGATGATGTGTCCCATACCTCGTGCGCCGACTTCAACACCACGTTCAGACTTACTTAAATCTTGATAACCTGCCATTGTATCAGCACTAACCGATCTAACAACTACGCCAGATACTTGTTGTCTCATATAGGCGTTGCCGACAGCAGCGCCGTATTCTGGCTGTTTACATACGTCTGCATTTGAATATGCATGCCTGTACCAGTTTCTTTGGCACTTCATTATATTCTACAGCATTCAGAAAAAATGTTTATAGTAATAAGCTATCATGCCAAACTGCCTCGATACTATGTTGACTGCCACGGGTTGTTTAGATCGGAGAAAAGAATTTCTTACAGAAGTTATATTAAAAATACAAACATGGATCAGTTATATTGGCAAAGGACTAACACGTATTTAGTTCTAATTTATAGACTAACACAGTAGTTTAAGCAAAGATTTAAGAATATGTTATATGTAAGCCTAGTCGATTTCGAAGGCATATTGAAGATATTTGCACTAGGCGAACATAATTCATGAGCTCGTTCCTTACATTCTGTACGCTGGATCCAGTTTCCTTTAGCTTTGCTGTTAGAAAACAGTTCAATACAAACTAAACAGAAACAGTTATCATCCTCTCTTCTACCAATTATGATTTTTTTGTTCCTTTTTTTACTTCTTTTCTATTTTTGCTTTCTCGTTACCTTGTTTTCAGTTGCTTTTCTAAATAGAAATTTAAATGGCTCTGAGCACTATGGGACTTAACATCTGAGGTCATCAGTCCCCTACAACTTAGAACTACTTAAACCTAACCAACCTAAGAACATCACACATATCCATGCCCGAGGCAGGATTCGAACCTGCGACCGTAGCAGCAGCACGGTTCCGGACCGAAGTGTCTACAACCGCTAGGCCACTCCGGCAGGCAAATAGACATTTAACTGATTTTTTACTTAAATTTTGAGTTAGTTCTTGAAGCTTTCGTTTAACTGGCGAATGTGTTAAAATTGCCGTATCTCTTTCTGGGAATTATTTATGTCTGTATTTTTCATCCTGCCAAGCTTTGGTAAAGGTATTACTTCAAACGTTGGCTTTCACACATTGTTGGACTCAGATTAAAGTTAATACGAGTTATCTTGAAAAATATTTGGAAGCTTGTGAGTTAACGAGCATTTCACTCTCATTTATGTATATGGCTGAAAGAGACAACCTTCCAGGAATTGTGAAAGAACCCTGTTGTCCAGGACCGTGCGCACAAAGAGCGTAGGTTCGCCACGAGATGGGAAATTCAAAGGCGTCTGTTGTGCTGAATGAGGCCAGGCTTGTCAGGCCTAAGTGCTGTAGTGTGCGAGTGAGACAGACGAGAACCTACGTCATAGGGAAACCCCGTAGGAGCTGTTTGCGCGCAGTGAGGTGTATCAGTGTTAAATATGGCGTACCTAAGATCGCCCATAAAGGGAAACATTTATGAAAAAATACTTAATTCTGTAGTAATTCAAGGAATGAAGCCACAGTAATTCTTTCTTAAATTTTCAGGGTGATCCCAATAAAGAATATTCATCATATCTATAATAGCTTAGGACTTACAGGGGGCTGATGACCTCGGCAGTCAAGTCCCATAGTGCTCAGAGTGATTTTTTAGGATTTACTGTTAAAGTGAAAGTAACAAGTCTTGTAACAAAGACCTGAAAGCTAAAATCTGAATGCTTTCGTCGATCTTAACGATCGACATTTAATATAAAAGCACATCATTAAAATTACAAATGTTGTAAACGTCAACTCTGTAACTTTATTTGCTTAAAGATATAGTAAATCTAAATTATCAGTATTTTCAGTTAAGCCTCAGATCATTATTTCCTCCTGACAAAAGACATTGAACGATGACAGCATGACACCTTATTGAATCATTAGGAAATAGAATATTTGTTGTAAAGTTTAGTACATAGTAGTTTACTTTTGTTCTTTATTTATTTACAAGAAAGCACATTGGGGCAAGGCTACTGGCCGTGACTTTTAAAGTTAAGAAGGAACTTGTATTAGTTTTATGTAAATGAATTTAACGTTTATTATGTAATGGATATTATAGTTACTTTATTTAGAACGTGAATGTGGTCAAGATGTTACTATTATTTTGTGTTAAAATGTAAAATAAAGTAGAATAAGCTGTAGCCAATCAGATGGATCGCTTCAGGGAAGGGAACTGCCCAA
Source organism: Schistocerca serialis cubense (assembly GCF_023864345.2). NCBI lineage: Eukaryota > Metazoa > Arthropoda > Insecta > Orthoptera > Acrididae > Schistocerca > Schistocerca serialis. The sequence continues at coordinate 216,125,394 of NC_064639.1, read as the reverse complement.
GTCAGTTGAGCGAAGATGTTCGGCACGCGGGAGACGCGGCCAGGGACGGACAGAGGGGCAGTGCTGGCGAAGACGCGAAAGCTGAGAGTTCAGCAGGAGACACCAAAGTGGACAGTTCTGGTCTAGACACCAAAGGTAAATTTCGGATTGAGACACGAAAGCGGACAGTCAGTCTTTAGGTAGCTAGTGAGTGAAACGACTCAGAAAAATTCGCATTGTCTGGTATCGGGGGACTTAATCTCTGAGCGGTGAGCAACCGCGCACCTGGTGTGAACTCTTAATTTTTCGCCTAGATAACGAGGTGGAGTATTGGACTTGTATTTCGCGATGAGATTGTGAATGATCGAACTGTGTCAAATGGATATGCGCTCGAGTGTAGCAGTAACTCTAAATACGACCACTTTCTGAATAAACATTATTCTAACCAAATCGCAACTGTGTGGCCTAATCATTTATGGTTCGTTAATTTAGCTCCCGATATTATTATTACTGTTATTATATGTTATATTAATTTAGTATGTTTCATACAATTTCGCAAACTTGCCATCAGCCAGGCAATTTAACCAAAGGGTCACAAGTGGCTAATTTAGGGCGTGTAATGCGACACGTGCGGCTCAACCCCTAGACGAGTTTGAGCCAAGACATTTCGACGAAGAGGAACCGCATGTGAGCCCGAACCTCTTTAGGATGTTAGCTCGCAAGCTTTTTATTTGGTTGCATCGATAACTGTTTTGCAAGCTGCTTTGGTATCTCATTCGTAGGCTGCTCTGTCACTCACATAGCTTGGTACGATATCTGCAACTGTGATTAAGTCACAATTTAATAGATGTATTCCTGTGCAACGAAATCCTGAAGAAAGACGGGTAATATACAATATATACGAGAACCAGTAAGAGTAGAGGACAAAGAAGTGCACGGTTTAAAAAGGGTGTTACGCAGGGATGTACTCTTTCTCCCCCACTGTTCAGTCTATAAGTCGAAGAAGCAATGATGGAAATAAAAGAAAGATTCAAGAATGGGATTAAAATTAAAGCTCAAAGGATATGAAGATTAGCTGACGATATTGCTATCCTCAGTGAAAGTGAAGAAGAATTATAGGAATTGAATGAACAGTCTAATAAGTACAGATTAAGGATTGAGAGTAAATCGAAGAAAGACGAAAGTAACGAAAAGTAGCAGAAATGAGAGCAAAGAGAAACTTAACATCAGAATTGACGTTCACGTAGTAGATGAAGTTGAGGAATCCTGCTATGTTGGCAGCAAAATAACGCGTGACGGATGGAGCAAGGAGAATTACAAAAGCAGACTAGCACTGGATAAAGGGGCATTCCTGGCTAAGAGAAGTCTACTAGCATCAAACGTAGGTCAATTTGAAGAAGAAATTTCTGAGAATGTACGTTTGGAGCACAGCATTGTTTGGCAGTGAGACATGGACTATGGGAAAACCCGAACGGAAAACAATCGAAGCATGTGAGATGTGGTCCTAAGAATATGTGGACTGATAAGGTAAGGAAGGAGAACGTTCTCCAGAGAGCCACATCAAACATCAAACCAGTCAGAAGACTGATGACTGCCTCTCCCGCCACCCCCCCCCCCCCCCCCACTCAAAAAAAGGGGAGAGAGCTGGAGAAAAATCTAGCGGTTGGTCGCCTTCATGAGGACCGCTTCAGACGGTCGGAATCTCGGTACTTCGGTTTTCTTTGTGTGTTTGTGTTTCATAATGACACGGCCTAATACCCAAAACGATTTTATTCAAACTTCTGTTGTGGTTTATTGTTTGTGGCGAAACCACTTTAAATGTGTAGGTGGCCTCTGTAGAAAGTGATCCAAAAATGTTGTTTCATTTTGAAGATGCAGTGCCGTATTTTTTCTAAAGGTGAAGCTAATGCCGAAATGAATAACATAAAATTTTGTAAGGAAGTTAAAATTATACGTTGAAATAAGGGTATTTATTGCTGAAGAGAGCCTTACAATTCATCAGTGTTATGGGCCCTATGCGATTTTAAGCTGGTCCTGATTAATGACTGGTCTTCGACGAGTATGTTGGTGCACACATTATGGTGTATACTTCGTAAATAAACTACCAAAATGGTTGCAAGTCGTCGGTTTCAAAACGGCTTTTTTATCTTTAAGTGAGTTATAGTTTGTTCGGGAGATGCAAAGACACTCTATGCAGTGTTTTTGTCCGCCATGCAAGTCACATCTTCGGCTACATAGCGAAATCATATGTGTATAGTGTATTTTGGAAGCTGGACCTTGGTAATCAATATGTAGGATGGTGCTTAAGTTTAGAATTAAGTTGTCCATGCGGACGGAGATAAGGCATGTGTCGTTCTTTTCCGCTGAATTCTGGGGCTAGTCACGTTTATCATGTTGTCTTTGTCTGCAACTTTCATGGTTCTGTTTGATAAGGTAAGATATCTTTGTCTTGTTTTTTTTCTGCGAAGACCTTTTCTGAGCTGCTACACACATTTTCAGTTCTATACAAAAGCTGCTGTTCCAATCGAGATACTCTGTTCCATGTTCAGGGATCACTATCTGTCTGTCATTAACTCAGCCATGCATGTAGCTCATGGCTCTCGTTACTATTCCGTTTTTTGCAGCACAGGGTTTCACAAAGTGGACATTTGGGTAATATTCCCGTTTTCTGCGTAAGATTGATTTATTATTTACCCACGTGTCTAGTACAGCAAGTATGGGAGCAGTTCTAAGCTGCAGAGAACTAGACACGTGCTGATCCTCAGTTTGTGGAGAGGGCACATTGTGATAAAATGTTCTTACGAATAGGTGTTGCACTATACAGCATGTAGTCTACACCTCCGTTGCACGCATTTTCTCTGAAAGAGAGGGCGCACCACATTTGTAGGTTATGTTAGTAAGTTTGAACCAATTGGTCGAAATTTTGCATTAAGTGAAAACTTGTTCAGGTCCCCTCATATTTCTCGTGGCGCTATGAACGTTTTCCCTCCTTCTGAATATCTCACCAGCAGAAGTCAGGTGGCTTGATTTCTCATTCAAGAGTGAAACTTTTGTTTGCGACGGAGGATGTTTTCAGAGCATTTACACAGAGGTCATACCAGTTACGTACGTGATTAAATTTAGACAGGATTAGGAGGCTCTCAGTGTAAGAGGGCGGGTTGAAACGGCACTACGTACCATTCTTCCTCTCCTTATTTTATTTTTTTAAAGTGAATTTTGGAAACGTGTCACTCAGGGAAAATGGAAAGGCAGTGCTGTCAGGCGAATTCTGTGACGCTCTGTCTCCCAGTGCAGGTCCGGAGAAAGCGCCACAGCCCACCAGAGAACTGCTCGTGGCATCATAGCCACGGTCAGTGGTCCTGCAGCGTCTGCAGAAAAACGGCTTATACCCAATTCGAGAGCCTGGCTGTTGCCTGCCGTGATAGTCTAGTGGTCCAGTGCGGCTCTCGCAGCCGAGCGAAGCAGACGTGCGGTGTGTGCTCTCCGCTGTCAGAGAGGGCCCGCGCGCCTTGTTTACTTTTTTTCGGCCGACACTAACGTGACGCCGTAGCGCTACAAGACCATGGCAAACCAATACAGAAGATCAACCTTGAAATTCACATTTCGGAACGACTTTACCCGACCAAAGGCGCTCGAAGTCGAACGCTTTTTAAAAGAGGAAGCCAAGATCCCGGCTGCCGACATTGTCGGCATTCACTTTTCGATCGTCAGTAGCACGGTCTATGTAAAGCTCATAAACGAAATTACATGTGACAAGGTGCTTCGTGAGATGAAACAAGAACTCCGCTTCTGCCACGCAGATGGCAATGTTGGCAACGTCGAGGTCGGCCATGCCGCAATGGGACTGCGGACTATCCGCATATTCGAACTTCCATTTGAACTCCCGGCGGCAGAAGTTGTAGCGGCGCTCCGCCCCTACGGCACGGTACACGAACACGTGGCTGAAAAATGGACCCAGTTTAAGACGTATCCAGTACTCAATGGAGTACGCCAAGTGCGCATAGATCTCCAACGACACGTGCCATCCTATCTACAGATAGGAGGATGCCGGGCCATAGTTATTTATGACGGCCAGCCGAAGACGTGTTCCGGATGCGGCAAAGAAGGACACCTTCGTTCCGAGTGCCTCCAGCGTCGGATCACACAACTCCCACCGAAGGACGTTGCGCCACCAGCGGCGAAGACTGTTCTACCCGTGACTTACGCGGCGGCGCTCACGACGTTCTCCACACAACAGACACGGCCGACCGCTTCAGCGGTACAAGAATCACTTTCCACGGACAAAAACCTGGATGATCCGCCGACCTGGCCAGTGGTGGAAAATAGTACTACGACTCTGGAGCTACCGAACGCGACAGACATTGACGCCGGCAAGATGGCAATTGATTCCCTTATTGTACCGACCGAAGCGTTTGTTCCGGCGGAGCGTGAGTCAGTGCCGTCTTCTGACAATGAAGGCCATGTACGGAAACAGCGATCACCGAAACGCCGAAAGCGCCGTCGTCGGACCGTGTCGGAACACAGCGGTTCGCATTCGGCCGGGGAAGAACAACTAACCACTCAAGAAGCCAGCCGCGAAGCTGAGGCTGTTTCCACTGACTCCAACCTTGCAGAACAGACAGAAAAACATGCAGCTTTCGAACATCAGCCCATTGACAGAAACAGTGAGCAGCGGGAAGGTACCAGTGCAGGCAGCGAAGTCGCCCGGTCCCTTACTACCAAACATTCCGAGGCTATGGAACATGAACAGACATCCGCGCCCGCTTCGTGGGCCGAGGACGTCGAGACACAAGATCCCGACCCGCGGCCAGCTGAGGCGCCGCCGGATCATGCAGCATAAGCAGCACAAGGAGGACCGCGTTTGGCGGGGGGTGACATCACTTCCGATGTTCGCTTCTCTCCAACTCCAACATGGATAACCTCGCCCAAACAACGCGTTGCCAGGCTTACCGCCTGGCGACAATGAATATCAACATGATCAGTTCTCCTGTCAAGATCCAACTTTTGATAGAAACCATACGAGCCATGGGAGTTGACTTTGCTTTCCTACAAGAAGTGAAAACGACTGCACTCCCGCACTTTTACGGTTACGCCACACATGTGACGCCCGGAAGCCCTGCAGACACCGGAGTGGCAATATTAGTGCGTGAAGGTATTGAAGTTACCGACGTCACGTTTCTTCCCTCCGCGAGAGGAATAGCATTTACGGCACTCAACACCCGATTCATTAATGTTTACGCGCCGTCGGGTACCACAAGACGTCACGACCGCGCCAGATTCTACTCCACAGATGTCGCTCCCCTTTTCCTTGGACGATACGAGCACAGCGTCTTCGCCGGCGATTTTAATTGCGTACTTCACCCCAAGGACCAAATCCCACATTACATGCCTTGTCCGGAACTGGGTGCGATGATCCAAGAACTTCACTTGTGCGACACGTGGGAAAAAGTCCACGGTAACCGCTCTGGCCACACTCATCTTACCAGTCATTCGGCCAGCCGACTTGACCGCATATATGTGTCACAAGATCTCACACACGGTGTGGTGGACGCCGAATTATGGCCTCAAGCCTATTCCGATCACAGTGCCTATATCTGCACTATACACCTACGCCCCCAACAAGTCTGGCGCAGCAATGGCTTTTGGAAGCTCAACATAACTCATCTCCAGGACCTGGACTGCCGTCGGCAAGTTGCAGCAACGTGGACTGACTGTGAACGCCGCCACCCACGATACACCTCGACCCTGGAGTGGTGGCTCCTCTGTGCCAAACCAGCAATCCGTAGGACACTTATGCGTTATGGCAAGGACGTGACTGCGTGGCATCGACAGACCCTCGATTTTTACTACGCGGCACTCAGGGACCTCGACGCCTTACCCCCTTCCCCGGAGAGACAACATGACCAAAGCAGAATCAAGGCTCACATACTATCATTGACGAAGCGTCGACTAGAAGGTGCAGTAGTCCGCTCGCGACGGCACGACCGAACGGTTGCAGAGGAACCCACTATGCACCACGTTGTGGCGGATAAGCGCCGACAACGTCAACATTTAATCACACAACTCAGGACACACGACGGTCGCTTATGTACGACCCAAGCAACCATAGTAAAGGCGGTGGAGGATCATTTTCGTCATCTTTACAAGGAAAGAACCGTCATTGACGAGGCCACTACTGAAGTGTTACAGCAGATAACCCGTACTATCGACGAGGCTACCGTGAATGCACTAACAGAGGAAATCTCACTCGAAGAAGTCGAAGACGCCGTGGACAAAGGTGCGGCCAATAAATCTCCTGGACCTGATGGATTGCCCATCGAATTCTACCGGACTTTCCGTGACATCATGATGCCTCGCTGGGTTATAATGTTCCGCGAACTTATGTCTCCAGACTGTGTTGTGCCGCCAGCGTTTGTAGAAGGTCTCCTCATACCAGTACACAAGCCAGGTGGAGGGCTATCGATTAACGACTATCGGCCGCTTACAATGTTGAACGCCGATTACAAGATTTTCACCAGGATTATGGTGAGCCGTATTAAGACGACTTTGCCGATGATCCTCGCTCCAGAACAGACGTCGCAGGGGGGAGAAGCCAACATACACATGGCCACCGGTGACTGCAGGGACTTAATAGCGATCGCTTCTGCGTGCCGTCTGAGAGCGGCGATCGTCTCCGTCGATTTCCACCGCGCCTTTGATAGAGTGCACCACAACTTCCTCCTACGAGTGATGGACTGTATGGGATTCCCCCCGGGCCTCATCGACACCCTACGGCGTCTTTGGACCGCAGCCAGCTCACACGTTCAGGTCAATGGAAGGACGGCAGGACCAGTACCCATTAAGAGGTCTCTACGACAGGGTTGTCCCCTTTCTACCTACCTTTATGCAATCGCACTCGAGCCACTCCTTGGGGGCCTTAACCACCGCCTATCTGGTATCACGCTGCGGGACGTCACCTTTCGCTATAGGCCATACGCTGACGACCTGCTACTGCTGGTTCGTTCCAATGACGAAGTTCAAAGCGTACTAACCTGGATTGAGCGATACGGACAGGCCGCAGGCAGTCTTCTGAACATCAACAAGTCGGCGGCGTTGGACATTGGGCGTGGTCTCGGACCGGAAGCCCTCGCTCCCCTCCCACCAGTTTCTGATCTGCGATATTTGGGAATCACGTTCAAGAAAGATGTACGTAAAACAGCTGCAGCAAACTACCGACGGTTATTACAGATCATACGCGCAATGGTGCGACAGAACCTACTCCGGGACTTGAATCTGCTACAACGTGTTGAATACCTGAACCTCTACGTGGCATCAAAACTCAACCACGTGGCACAGGTCCTCCCACTACCGCTGCAGATAGGTCGCCGGCTTCAGGCGGCCTTCAGTTACTACGTTTCCGCAGGTCATATCTTTAAAGTACGATATGACACTCTTACCGTCCCAGTGCACAAAGGAGGGCTGGGATTGGTCAACGTCAGGGCGAGAGCAGCTGCTCTTTACATGAGCAACATGAGGAAACGATGGAAAAGTCAATATGCCTCTCTCACGGGTCGTTTACTGCAGGTTCTGATGCCAGCCTCTAACGTCCCGCCGGTGTCGGTTGCGCACGTCGCACCACAGCTCTCCCATGTGTCGACCTTCATTCTTGATTACAGCTATGTCAGCTTGAACCTCTCCGCCACACGTCCACCAAAGGCGAAAGATTTTTATACCAACCTTCTGCGGGCTGTTCACCATAACGTGGTGGAAAACAAGTACCCTACGGTTCACTGGCCAAGAGTGTGGAAAACGATACACCACCACTTTCTGTCATCCACGGTGCGTTCGAAGTGGTATCAGATCGCCAACAAAAAATATGCCACACGCCAGCGACTTCACACTATTGGACTGGCAGACTCCCCTTATTGCCCAGATTGTCACCTTTTGGATACCGATGAACATCGTTTTACTTGCGCATCATCGTCCGGAGTTTGGCGACTAACACAGAAGATATTGGCTTGTTACCTCCGGGTCACACCTGATATGATTGACCCGCAGACCCTACTCTGTCCCGATGAAACTTACTTTCCGGCTGCAAAATATCATGCGCTTACATGGTTCAAAGGACTTACCGTCGCCTACATCTTTAGCGACGGAGAGAAAGAGCAGCTTGATTACTGGTGGTTCCTACAAAATGCTCACAACGCCCTCGAACGCACACCGAAATACCGTACGCTCTTCGCAAATTATTTACGCAGCGTTTTCGTTAACCCCCCACTCAGCTGGGGAGTGCCAGGCTGTGGTTAATGTGCTGTGCCGCATCACACTAACGGCTCTGCCTTGCCAGCCATGACCAAAGGAAGAGACAAGCTGCTGCAAGGATACTGTTTTCCTTGAGGCACTAGCGAAGCAGAATGCCTCCGTTGCAGATGCCCTTCAAAGGCGCTATTGGAGATTTCAGATAACGATGCCAAGGCTCCAAGTGGAACCAGTTACATTATTGAAGAACCTTTTAGTTAGAATTACAACAGTGGTTTATATTTTATTTTTTTGATTACTCTTTTATGCCACCTTTGTTGTTGTAACACTTACTTGTAACACTTAGTTACTAGAATTCTCATTTGTACACGCTCCCTAAATGTAATCATATAAAAAAAAAGTGGCAACGGATAGCCCTAACCTTGATTCCCATACTTCCCCTGCTCTATAGGCAGCTCTCTGGGGTGGGTTTACTCAGGAGCTAACGCCTGAAGTGGATCAAATTTTTTGTTATAGGATGACAAGTGGCGGTGGCACTTAGGTTGTTTTATTTTTTTTATTTATTTATTTTTTTAGTTCCATTTTCCTAAGGGGCTTCTTAAGGGAAGAAAGTGGTTCAACAAGGGGGTAAAAAAAAAGAAAAAAAGGGGTAGAAATCCAAAAAAAAAAAAAAAAAAAAAAAAGGGGGGGGGTTAAAAAAAAATAAAAAGAAAAAAAAACAAAAAATAAAAAAAAAATAAAAAGTGGTTAGGACATTGCGTTGTGGCCGCAAGAACCCAGGTTCGAATCCTGGTCACGGCATTGGGGTGATATTTTTATCTCATTTTCTAAGCAGCTAACAATTCCTATTTATCGACAACAAAAATATACTGCACCCTATTATGCTTCAGTGAATTATTGCCGTCATCAGTGGCTTCCCTTTACATTCTGCCGAATAACGGGTAAAAATTTAGAACGCCTTTCAACAATTACTGTGAAGTTCGCCGTCAGTCTCGGCAACTACAGTAATCTACTACACTGCAATTCAGACACCGAAAATTACTCTCTGGACTGAATTCCGCTGGCACGGTAGCTCAGCGTGTTCTGTCAGAGGGCTATCTACCCTCTGTAATAAAAAAAAAACTGAGTTAACGAATCAACAACGAACTGAAACGGGTGTCTTTCGACGTCCGCCCAGAGCAGATACAATGAACAAAAACGAACAAAAATGAGATAAAAAAAGTGGTTAGGACATTGCGTTGTGGCCGCAAGAACCCAGGTTCGAATCCTGGTCACGACATTGGGGCGATATTTTTATCTCATTTTCTAAGCAGCTAACAATTCCTATTTATCGACAACAAAAATATACTGCACCCAATTATGCTTCAGTGAATTATTCCCGTCATCAGTGGCTTCCCTTTACATTCTGCCGAATAACGGGTAAAAATTTAGAACTCCTTTCAACAAATTCTGTGAAGTTCGCCGTCAGTCTCGGCAACTACAGTAATCCACTACACTGCAATTCAGACACCGAAAATTACTCTCTGGACTGAAATCCTGATCGGCTAGTTGCTAATTTGCAATTTATCCCTAACACCACAGGAAAGATATCTCAGTCATGTTCTAGTTGCAGTGCCAAACAACTAGTGTGTTGAAGTATAAGAAATTTTGTAATGTATCTGTCATGACGAAATGTCTTACTTCTGTGGACAGTCAAGCTCAAGACTTTGTTGTCATTGTTTTAGCTATTCATGTCCGTACGTTCTATCTTGAGACAGATACGATAGAATATATCATTTTTTGTTTTGTTTTAAAAAGGAACCCTCTACCGTGTCGTGGTAGTGTCTAAAGTGCCCTCACCCTTAGCCAGGTTGTATTACAATAAGGAGAACCCGTCTGAAATCTTCCTGTTAGTATCATGCTAGTGAAATATCGCCAGTCTGGCTACGATGGCCGACCTGTGCGGGTGTGCTGTGTTTACATCACCGCTGCTGCTGGCCGAGTGGTATTGCTGGTGAGTTCAACGGGGTGTCGCGTTCACAGTTACCAAAATCGACTTTACGCGCGAAATTTGGCACGGACTTCAATGCGAGATGCCTTTAATAGGCTCCAGAACGAAACATTGTCTCGAAATTTGGTAGAAAATCCGAAGAAATTCTGGTCGTATGTAAAGTACACAAGCGGCAAGACGCAGTCAATAGCTTCGCTGCGCAGTGCCGATGGTACTGTTACCGACGACTGTGCCGCTAAAGCGGAGTTATTGAACGCAGTTTTCCGAAATTCCTTCACCACGTAAGACGAATGGAATATTCCAGAATTTGAAACACGAACAGCTGCTAGCATGAGTTTCTTAGAAGTAGATACCTTAGGGGTTGCGTAGCAACTCAAATCGCTTGATACGGGCAAGTCTTCAGGTCCAGATTGTATACCGATTAGGTTCCTTTCAGATTACGCTGATACAATAGCTCCCTACTTACCAATCATATACAACCGTTCGCTCACCGATAGATCTGTACCTACAGATTGGAAAATTGCGCAGGTCGCACCAATGTTTAAGAAGGGTAGCAGGAGTAATCCATCGAACTACAGACCTCTATCATTGACGTCAGTTTGCAGTAGGGTTTTGGAGCATATACTATATTCAAACATTATGAATCACCTCGAGGGGAGCCGGCCGTGGTGGCCGAGCGGTTCTATGCGCTCAGTCCGGAACCGCGCGACTGCTACGGTCGCAGGTTCGAATCCTGCCTCGGGCGTGGATGTGTGTGATGTCCTTAGGTTAGTTAGGTTTAAGTAGTTCTAAGTTGTAGGGGACTGATGACCTCAGATGTTAAGTCCCATAGTGCTCAGAGCCATTTGAACCAATCTCGAAGGGAACGATCTATTGATATGTAATCAGCATGGTTTCAGAAAACATCTTTCTTGTGCAACGCAGCTAGCTCTTTATTCGCACGAAGTAATGGCCGCTATCGACAGGGGATCTCAAGTTGATTCCATATTTCTAGATTTCCGGAAAGCTTTTGACACCGTTCCTCACAAGCGACTTCTAATCAAGCTGCGGGCCTATGGGGTATCGTATCAGTTGTGCGACTGGATTCGTGATTTCCTGTCAGGAAGGTCGCAGTTCGTAGTAATAGACGGCAAATCATCGAGTAAAATTGAAGTGATATCAGGTGTTCCACAGGGAAGCGTCCTGGGACCTCTGCTGTTCCTGATCTATGTAAATGACCTGGGTGACAATCTGAGCAGCTCTCTTAGGTTGTTCGCAGATGATGCTGTAATTTACCGTCTAGTAAGGTCATCCGAAGACCAGTATCAGTTGCAAAGCGATTTAGAAAAGATTCCTGTATGGTGTGGGAGATGGCAGTTGACAATAAATAACGAAAAGTGTGAGGTGATCCACATGAGTTCCAAAAGAAATCCGTTGGCATTCGATTAATCGATAAATAGTACAATTCTCAAGGCTGTCAATTCAACTAAGTACCTGGGTGTTAAAATTACGAACAACTTCAGTTGGAAAGACCACACAGATAATAATATTGTGGGGAAGGCGAGCCAAAGGTTGCGTTTCATTGGCACGACACTTAGAAGATGCAACAAGTCTACTAAAGAGACAGCTTACACTACACTCGTTCGTCCTCTGTTGGAATATTGCTGCGCGGTGTGGGATCCTTACCAGGTGGGACTGACGGAGGACATCGTAAGGGTGCAAAAAAGGGCAGCTCGTTTTGTATTATCAGGTAATAGGGGAGAGAGTGTGGCGGATATGATATGATACGCGAGTTGGGATGGAAGTCATTAAAGCAAAGAAGTTTTTCGTCGCGGCGAGATCTATTTACGAAATTTCAGTCACCAACTTTCTCTTCGAATGCGAAAATATTTTGTTGAGCCCAACCTACATGGGTAGGAATGATCATCAAAATAAAATAAGAGAAATCAGAGCTCGAACAGAAAGGTTTAGGTGTTCGTCTATCCCGCGCGCTGTTCGGGAGTGGAACCTTCTGCCAAGCACTTAAATGTGAATTGCAGAGTAATGATGTAGATGTAGACTGTAGAAACTGGTAATAGCAGAATCTCTCTAAGGAACAATAACTTGTAGTTTACGTTAGATAATGCCTTCGGAGGACGTAATTGTTTTGGAGAGATTTATGGAGGAGGCAGTCAAGTTAACAAGCGATGACATCACTGGAATACAACAATCGATTTGCAGTAGTATTGTTTTCCTCAACCTAAAGAATGCTGAGAAATGTGACCAAATTGTTGAAGTTCGTGGATGCAATTTTTAGGCGTAAACATTCTGATGGCAATATTGGTGTGATTAACATATCCCATGCTGGCTTTGGTATTAGAATATCTAGTTTCTTAACTTTCACTGAAAATAATTCCCGAGCAAATTAATGCTGTCCTGCATGAGTATAAGCGAAGCCTACATGACCAGCAATGAGCGAGTCATCAATGCGCCGAGGATGGAGAAAAATTAGCGTCATAGGGCCTTGGGATGAAAGGAGTCTTTTGGACATTGTGACAAGTCAGGACGAAGCTGTAGTGGTGGGATGCGCCGTGGAGGTGTATAGGATTGGGTGCAGAGGAGAGGAGGGAATAGATCAGATGCGGATTGTAATCCCAGATCGGGGCCACCATTGCAGGAGATGGCTTACCATGTTTGGAAAGAAGATGCTTAGGGGAATTGCGAACATTGATAGCTTAATTGCAAGACGTTGTTGGCGCCCGATCTGCAATGGAGGGACACCGGTCTCCACAGGTAAGCTGCTCACTGGTCTATGTCGAACCCCACAATGGTGTATCGGATTCAGTATCCGTAATGTTGGGGGTGATGCCGAACCTATGCCAGACTCCCATACTTCAGGTGGGATTGTATCAGGGCTTTGTGAAGCTGCAGAAGGATAGTGCAATCTGCACCCAGCTTGTGTTACTCAGGCAGCGGAGTGTATTGAGGTGCAGCCAGCATTTTCGCCCAAACTGGTGAAGGTGAGGAGTCCATGTCAACGAGACTCCAAGACCAGACCGAAGAAACGATAAGTCTCTACTAAGTGTCCACTACATTGAGTAGCTGGTTGTTGAGGTAAAGTTCTGGTTGTGGGTGAACGGTACGATGTTGATAGAGTTGAATGAGGCGAGTCTTGGCAGCAGGCCTAGGCATGCACCTTTCGTCTGGGGGCTAACAGTCAACGTTCAGCGACACTCGTCCTAGAGGAGCAATAGGAGAGGCACAAGAAGGACACTCAGCACAGCGTCCTGTGGCACCCCATTCTCTTGGAAATGGGGGATACTGTGGGAAATGCCCCACTACGGTTTTTGTCTGTATGTTGGGGCTAATCTGAGGAACTACTGTAGGGCTTTAGATACCGTTTTCGCTAATAAATAGATTGATTCTTATAGAACGTTTGCGTGTATAATTTATAATCAATAACAATGATGAGTGTTTACATATTTGTATCTGTTCCATACTTACCTGGCGTTTCGAGTGACATCTCATGGCAATGGTGGGAGCTACTATTTAGTCAAGTACAAAGACGGCGGCAATGGCGGGTTCAAAAATGTTTCAAATGGCTCTGAGCACTATGGGACTTAACTTCTGAGGTCATCAGTCCCCTAGCACTTAGAACTACTTAAACCTAACTAATCTAAGGACATCACACTCATCCATGCCCGAGGCAGGATTCGAACCTGCGACCGTAGCAGTCGCGCGGTTCCAGGCTGTAGCGCCTAGAAGCGCTCGGCCACACCGGCCGGCGCAATGTCGCGAAATGCAGTAAACAGCCGCCGCACCTCTAGAGGTCAGAACGTACGGTGCGACAGAAAGTTGTGGATGAAAATTGGGAGCGGATTCCAGAGACGCCACTCGTGTAAGGTAGCAAAGATGTGGTGAGACCATGTGGTGTCATAAGCGTTTTGAAGGTCGAAGAAGAGGGCTGTAAGGTGTTGACGTCGGGCAAAAGCTATTCATATGGCAGACTCCAGGTAAACCTGATAATCAGTAGTGGAACAGCCTTGGCAAAAACAAACCTGGGACGGAGCAAGAGGACCCCAAGACACAAGAAATCAATACAGCTGCGGGCGCACCATGCGTTCAAGCAACTTACAGAGAACATTTGAAACGTTCGGTACAGTATTGCTATGCAGAAAGTTCGAAAACAGTCAGTGGTGCTCCAGTTTAGTGGATTAAATTAATTAAATATAGTTGTCTGTTCTATGAGAAACACCAATGATTATTTAAATTAACAATTACTAATGACCCTCCCCCGCTTCGTACGGGTAGTACTAAGTGTCCACGGACAGACGACTTGTTTTCAGTGCGCGGTGACATACGCAGACATACATCGTCAATCAGTCTGTCTATAAGTTAAAACCACACCAAGCTGCTTATAGTAGTTCCTGAGATCTGACTTCACTTACAGACAGTAAAACGTGGCGTGGGAGTTTATAATATGTATAGGTTCTGACAAACTTAGCTGACCTCTAGAGGTGCGGCGGCTGTTTGCTGCATTTCCCGACATTGCGCCGGCCGGTGTGGCCGAGCGCTTCTAGCCGCTACAGCCTGGAACCGCGCGACTGCTACGGTCGCAGGTTCGAATCCTGCCTCGGGCATGGATGAGTGTGATGTCCTTAGATTAGTTAGGTTTAAGTAGTTCTAAGTGCTAGGGGACTGATGACCTCAGAAGTTAAGTCCCATGGACTGATGACCTCAGAAGTTAAGTCCCATAGTGCTCAGAGCTATTTGAAACATTTTTGAACCCGCCATTGCCGCCGTCTTTGTACTTGACTAAATCGTAGCTCCCACCATTGCCATGAGATGTCACTCGAAACGCCAGGTAAGTATGGAACAGATACAAATATGTAGACACTCATCATTGTTATTGATTATAAATTATACACGCAAACGTTCTATAATAATCAATCTATTTATTAGCGAAAACGGTATCTAAAGCCCTACAGTAGTTCCTCAGATTAACCCCAACATACAGACAAAAACCGTAGTGGGGCATTTTAATTTATAATATCAACAGAAGGAAATGCTTTACTTTCTGTTTTATTCTATTTTGTTGCAAATAATGAGAGGAATGTGTGAAGGAATGAAGAAGTTTATGGATGTAATATACTGTAGTTATTGTATATAGAATAAACATTTCTAGAAATTGATCGATTCACTATCTCTCTTGTCATTGAGAATTATTTCTCCTGTCTTTTTGTATTGTACAAACATTAAATCCACTGCACGTAATTCCGGCAAGTGACATCTTAAGATCTTCTGTGTTTGTGATGAATGGGTTTCCAGTGTTGTTGCTATTGGTGATTTTCTGAGTTTTTAATGTGCATATAGTATCAAAATTCCTGGCAGTTCGATGTAGTAACTTGAGCAAGTTTTACATTTGATTTTTATAGTCCTGAATCTAATTCCTTATCCGTGTTATTGTTTAAGATGCGAACAAATTTCTATTGAGGAGCGTTTAGACTTCCACAGCCTGTATCGGTGTGAATAGCAGACACCACATATATAATTAAGGTGATGACGACCCACCGTCCTTTTAGTGCAGATGTACGCCGAGGTTGAACTCTTCCGGGAATCGACGAAATGCCGCGATTAAAGAGGCTAGTGAACAGGGGTACTACATCAGTAGTGTGTGGTACAAGTTGAAAATTTGGGTTTGACGGGAGGCATGTTAGGATACTCTGTGCCACTCTATTGGCCACTGTGTCCGAATGGCGTATTCCGGCTTCGCACGCCGGGCGAGAAGGTTCCGCCTGTTCCCGCCTCTATCGTTGTACCGCAAGACCTCCGTTGTTTGACCTCAGTGTCGTGTGAGTCGCTGTGAGAGCCACATCGTTGTTTGTCTTTCGGCGTCTCGTGTTTGTGATTCCACCTTAAGCCGTGATGTCGTCCATGCCTTCCTGGAACATTCCATGCACAGGTAACGTCAGTTTTAGTTTTGACAAGTCCATGTGTCATGTGCACCCGAGTTCATTAGAAATTCACGATTGACTTGTAGATACGATCAAAAGCACTTCAGAACGGGTTCACACGGCTTAATTCGATTCTGACTCGTAAGTGTTTCATGTGAAGTTTAGAGACCCGCTTCAGGCTGACGGCTCCTTTTGGCATTTATAGCTATGGCTCTAAATAGCGTAACTATTCTGGCGAACGCGGAGGTAGAACATACGAATGTTACGGTGTTTCCTGCAGACCATCCTGTTTTCGTTTGGGGGTATACGGAATATACGGCGGGATTTGTACGCTCAGCACCTGTTACAAGTTTATAGCGGAGTTCGATCCGTGGATATGGTGGTCAAACAAAATAGTCCCTCTAATTTGCAGTTGTGTGAATACCGAATGGATATACACTACTGGCCATTAAAATTGCTACACCGCGAAGATGACGTGCTACAGACGCGAAATTTAACCGATAGGAAGAAGATGCTGTGATATGCAAATGATTAGCTTTTCAGAGCATTCACACAACGCTGGCGCCGGTGGCGACACCTACAACGTGCTGACATGAGGAAAGTTTCCAATCGATTTCCCATAAACAAACAGCAGTTGACCGGCGTTGCCTGAAGAAACGTTGTTGTGATGCCTCATGTAAGGAGGAGAAATGCGTACCATCATGTTTCCGACTTTGATAAAGGTCGGATTGTAGCCTATCGCGATTGCGGTTTATCGTATCGCGACATTGCTGCTCGCGTTGGACGAAATCCAATGACTGTCAGCAGAATATGGAATCGGTGTTCAGGAGGGTAATACTGAACGCCGTGCTGGATCCCAACGGCCTCGTATCACTAGCAGTAGAGATGACAGGCATCTTATCCGCATGGCTGTAACGGATAGTGCAGCCACATCTCGATCTCTGAGTCAACATATGGGGACGTTTGCAAGACAACAACCATCTGCACGAACAGTTCGACGACGTTTGCATCACCTCGGAGGCCATGGCTGCTGTTACCCTTGACGCTGCATCACAGACAGGAGCGCCTGCGATGGTGTACTCAACGACCAACCTGGGTGCACGAATGGCAAAACGTCATTTTTTCAGATGAATCCAGGTTCTGTTTACATCATCATGATGGTCGCATCCGTGTTTGGCGTCATCGCGGTGAACGCACATTGGAAGCGTGTATTCGTCATCACCATACTGGCGTATCACCCGGTGTGATGGTATGGGGTGCCATTGGTTACACGTCTCGGCGACCTCTTGTTCGCATTGACGGCACTTTGAACAGTGGACGTTACATTTCAGATGTGTTACGCCCCGTGGCTCTACCCTTCATTCGATCCCTGCGAAACCCTACATTTCAGCAGGATAATGCACAATCGCATGTTGCAGGTCCGGCACGGGCCTTTCTAGATACAGAAAATGTTCGAATGCTGTCCTGGCCAGCACATTCTCCAGATCTCTCACCAACTGCAAACGTCAATGATGGCCGAGCAACTGGCTCGTCACAATACGCCAGTCACTACTCTTGATGAACTGTGGTATCGTGTTGAAGCTGTACACGCCATCCAAGCTCTGTTTGACTCAATGCCCAGGCGTATCAATGCCGTTATTACGGCCAGAGGTGGTTGTTCAGGGTACTGATTTCTCAGGATCTATGCACCCAAATTGCGTGAAAATGTAATCACATGTCAGTTCTAGTATAATATATTTGTCCAATGAATACCCGTTTATCACCTGCATTTCTTCTTGGTGTAGCAATTTTAATGGCCAGTAGTGGAATTTACATAGGACAAGAAGAGACCCGTTTTGTATGTGATGAGAGTGAACATTCATGGTAGCACGGTCTCAGAATCCACTGGACAACGTAAAAGGCTAACTTCAGGGGCTCTGTTTGCCCAAGTGACAGCCATTGTGTCCAACCACGTTTTTGAGGGCCAAGGCGTTGCATGATGGTCCTAGCGCGCTTCCACCGTCAACCTCGCGTTGTGGTTTCGCCACTGTAGCTTCCGTACCGCCACCACCTTCACTTCGAAACAAGCGCAGACGGACGCAAGACGATTCATCTTTGCTTCTCCACTCTATCGAAAAGATTACGATTTAGGCTGCTTGTCCCCTCCCTGAGTTTAGACCGGATGATAACATGTCGGTTACTGTTAAAGATTCGAAAGCATCGAGCACTCCCTCCGACCTGACTCCCGAGACCGCCTCTTCAGAGGACGCACCTGTTCCGGATCTCCGTACTATATCTACGGACCTGGCAGACATCCCTGAGTCCGTAATGTATTCACACTCTTCTTCTGCGCCCTTCTTGGGAAAGCATGCCATAAGCTGCTGCTGATCAGAATCAGATCGGCCCACGTGTGCCAGGGCCATAAGTGATGACGGTAAATGAAACACCGTCAATTTCCGTTGCCGTTGATTCCCAGGAGCCCCACCGCCCACCCGTGCAAGGGTGGAGTGTATCCTCCGTACCTGATACCGAATTTCCGCAGGATCCCTCTCTCCCCTTCAGATTTAACCGTTGACTCTGCCATGGACTGTTAACGTTCATTCGCAAATAGTCACAATAGTTTGGTAATCAATATGTGCAGGCCTATAGCTTTCTTACCTTGAATGTAAACAGAATTACTTCCGAATTTAGACTCGCGGCGCTGCGACAATTTACTTACGGTTCAGCTGCAGACGTGATATTTTTGCAAGAAGTGTCATTTGAAAATTTTTCTATTCCCAGATTTTCTACTTTCTTTAGTGCGACTCCTGAGATATCTACTGGTACTGCGTTATTTTACAGAGAGGGAACACCACTGACTGATTTCGAAGTTCCTGATAACAGCCGAGGAGTAGGCTGCATTTTCTGTGACCTGACTTTAATTCTTGCTTGTGCCCCTTCAGGATCTTGTTCCACATATGGTGCGCGTTTTAGAAAGAGTATATAGTTTATTTATTTCGTAAAACTCCGCAGAAACTTCTCTTAGGCGGAGATTTTAATTGTTTTGCGTCATGTGGATCAGTTTCTTTTCAGTAATGAACTAGGCGATTTGGAGAGTTCTTGGAAAATACAAGATGTGTGGATCTGTCAATATCCCAATCTCATCAGATACTTCAGCAGCCGACTCGATCGCTTTTATATTTCTGTCTCCTTATGGGGACAGCTGTTAGCGATAGACGTGATACCCGCTTGTTTCACTGATCACTGCTCCACAGCTGTAATTTCAAATTATGTGCAACATCTAGTCAAACTGTACCGCCTTCCCTGGATGTTGAACTCATCCCTCTTAAAGGATTCTTCCCTCGAGATTATCGTTCGAGATGGCCCGTAGCTTGCGTTCGCAGGACAGTTATCCTTCTCTTATGGAATGGTGGTCAGGGCATGCCAAATCTTTGCTCCGGAAAGTGTTAACGCATTACGGCCCTGAGAGGGCGAGGGATCTCCGTCGGACCCAGCAATTTTATTATTTCGTCTTGCGTCAACTTTGACTGTGCCAGACAAGCTCTCTTACGGATTGTGAACGTCCGCCATGTTAAGGTGAAACTTCTTTACTTACAGAGGCAACAAATGGAAGGAGTCAGGGTCCGATCGAAATCCCGCTCCTTCCTATAGGATGAGCTGACCTCCTTATATCCCCTCTTCCGGTTGCGGACGCGTCGCAGAGTTGCACGTTTCACGTCCCTTACTCAAACAGATGGCCATATACCGACATCCCAACGTGACATTTCCACAGCAATTTATAATTACTTTACCGACCTTTATGATGACCCTGCTACTGATAAGATTGTCTCTGATGGTTTTACTCCTCTCCTAGACTGCGTGGTTACTCCTGCATTAAATGATGACTATCTAAGTGACTTTATTTGCGATGACATGCATCGCCTTATTGTTGATTCACCATCGCAAAAGTTGCCGGGACTCGACGGTATTCCTTAGGAATTTTGTGTACATTTTTGACCTGTTGTAAGATATACCATTAAGTAACTGGTAAATGAGGAGATTTTTGGGCGGGAGGGTTTGATTGCTGACCCCTTCAAGGTTGGTAAAATCGTTCTTATTTCGAAGATAACTGGTCGTCCAGATGCTGACAAATTCCACCTGATCACACTACAAATTTTCGGTTACAAAACTGTCGCTTGTGCAGTTAATAGCTGTTTGTCGATACTGCTAGAGAAAATTCTTGCTATACACCAAAGCTGTGTGCCTGTGCGCACTGTTCTGACTTCTGTAATCGAATGCTGCGACGTTGTCTCGCCGGCTGCAGCGACTTCTGTCTCTGGAGCCTTTTATTATCGATTCGCCGTATTGCTGACCACTTAGGTGGCTGGAAGATATTAGGAGACGCCTTCTCGGTACGAGCGTACGCGGATGATGTTATGGGATTGCTACATCACGTCGCTGATATGTCTTTGCTCGAGGACATACTAGATTAATTTTGCTCTCTCTCTCTGGGGCCCGTATTAATGAAGGTCCGCAGCTCGTGGTCGTGCGGTAGCGTTCTCGCTTCCCACGCCCGGGTTCCCGGGTTCGATTCACGGCGGGGTCAGGGATTTTCTCTGCCTCGTGATGACTGGGTGTTGTGTGATGTCCTTAGGTTAGTTAGGTTTAAGTAGTTCTAAGTTCTAGGGGACTGATGACCATAGATGTTAAGTCCCATAATGCTCAGAGCCATTTAAACCGTTAATGAACGGTAATGTATCCCATTAGCATTGCAGGATTTTCAACACATTGTTATTCCATGGGCAGCGGTTGTTATTCGCCACAGATCGTTGGGAATTATCGTGGATCGCTGCCCGATGAAAATGACTGCACTCAATTGGCGGGAGGTCACGAATTGAATTCAAGGAGTAATTCGTGAGCGCGAGCGTCGTTCCCTTAGTCTTCTTCACAAATTACGGATCCTAGATTCCTACATCTTCAGCAAAGTGTAGTATGTTGCACAAATGCGCCCGCTTCCCCTGATGATGGCGCACAAATCGATGCAAATGTCCGGTCGTTTCCATTGGGAAAGTCACATTTTTCGACTTTGAGGGTTGCGACTTACCAATATCAAATCGAAAGCTTCAGTATTGTTCATACGGCGTACCGTTTTAAAATGTACTAAAGCAACTGTATTAGATTTCGCTTATTTTCGTGTCTTCGACCGGCTAGTCTGGTTCCGTCTGTCGATGTTGGCCGGATCAACTCTAAATTGCGGTACGTACGTGAATTTCATAATGTAATACGTTTTCTGGGTGCTGACGTTTTATAAGTTACACACCTTACCACCAGATCCTTGCCTTCTCGTCGGGGAGTACAATCATACCTCTCCCCAGTTGAAATGGCCGCGCCATTTGTATCCTGGAAAACAGTGTGGTTTCACGTTAATCTTCCTATCCTCCTGACGGAAGCCGCCTCATCGTGTATAGGGTCAATCACAGTCTGATCCCGACCGAGAACGCCTCCATCCCATTGGTGTTAGTCTGACTGATCTTTGCGTCACATGTCATCAACGTGATGCATTACCACACAGGTTTGTCTCTTGTGCACGAGGACACTGGCACTGGATTTACCGACAACTGGCTTTCCTTACCCGATCAGCAGAAGCTCCTTCCTCGGTTGAACTTATTGTGTATCCAGACTTTTCCATTTTCCCTCGTACCAAGTCTAATTCGATGGTATGTCTCCTCGGACGCTACGGCCACTATGAAGTCGGCTTTGATAACGATCCCGCCCGTCTTGTTTTTCGCCATTGTATGGTGAATGCTCAATGAAGGTGGCAAAGGCTTCGGCGTTTTCGTGCTTTACTTGCAATTATGTTGCACCTTGTCTTTAATCGTCAAGGAATTGCCTGTTTTTTTTCTGAAGCCTTCTCCCATTGTGCTCTTCCTAGAGAAAAAACCTGTTTCCTTAAGTATTCCGGCGTTGTGAAATTTTTGTCTTTTCGTAAAACAAATGACAACAAAAATAAAGACAAATTTAAGAAAATATAAAAAATAGAAACCTAAAATAAAGATTCGCCCTAGTACCATGTTCAAGTCAGGGACCATCACAGTGACACACAGGGCGGAGGCATCGTGGCCAGGCCTAGGGTTTGGACCCGACCCGAAGCACGGAAAACAAATAAAATGCAGAAAATCTGAGCATCTTTGTAGCGATCCTCTTCAACGACAAACTGCTAGATTTTGGTGATGACCTTATACTGCCTTATTTCGTCTGTCAGGTGCTACTGATGTCACATTCTGAGGTTCCATTGTAAAATTCAAAGCAAAGATTGGACTGAGATGCTTCGAGCTGCTATTCCTCCAAAGCAAACTATACTTCGAATACTCTAATCGTAGCCCAGGCTGAGATGTTTGGAGCCTCCTGACAGCCGAAATAAGACAGTGTACAGAGGACACTCTGTCTGGGGGTAACACCTTTGATTAGTAATCAAAAGGTGTTCGATCCCAGATTCGGGCCTGGCCACTGATTAAATTCTGAATGCAAATCACCAGCAATTGCGGACGAAGACTTCCGGTAAGAAGTCACCCTCATTCTACCAACAGCGCTGTCAAAGAAGGCGGAAGAGAGATATTTAGGGCCCACTCTAGTCCTTTGGATGGGAAACTGCCCTAAAAGACGGGCGAATCAGCACTGACCAGCGGCATGAGAATGTGGAAGACAATGAAAACCACTGCATTAAAGAGACACGACGTGTACTGACAGGACATGTGCCCTGTAATTGAAAAAGTGTCATGATGACCTCTCAATTGGGATCCCCATTGGGATCTCTGGCACGGGACTGCCAAGGGGGAGGTGACCATGAGAGAAATATTCAATAACCAACGAAAAGATGACGTTCTACGAATCGGAATGTGGAATTTCGGAAGCTTGAACGTGGTAAGGAAACTATAAAATCTGAAAAGGGAAATACAGAGGCTCAATCTAGACATAGTAGGGATCAGTTAATTGAAATGGAAAGAAAACGAGTATTTCTGGTCAGACGAGTGTAGGGTAATATCAACAGGAGCAGAAAATGAAATAATGGAGTTAGATTCTTTACGAATAGAAAAGTAGGACAAAGAGGGAACAGTTCAGTGAAAGGGTTGTTCTCATCGGAATCGACAGCTAACAATCTACGATAACAATAGTTCAGGAATATATACCGACGTCGCAAGCAGAAGAGGAAATGATAGAGAAAGTATATTGAACGGGTAATTCAGTACGTAAAGGGAGCTGAAAATATAATAGTTATCGGAGACTGGAATGAAATTGTAAGGGAAGGAGCTCCACAAAAGGTTACGTCAGAACATGGACTTCGTAGTAGGAACAAGAAAGGGGAAAGACTAACTCAGTACTGCAATAAATTTCAGCTAATAACAGCGAATACTCAGTTCAAGAATCGGAACAGGTGGGGTGCACATGGAAAAGGCCGAGAGATACGGAAAGATTTCCAGTCAGCAGAGATTTCTAAATCAGATACTCGGTTATAAGGTGTACCAAGAAGCAGATATAGATTCAAACCACAGGTTAGTAGTGATGAAAATTAGACAGAATTTTAAGAGAGTAGTGAGGAAAAATCAGTGCGCAAAGAAGTGGGATACGGAAGTACCAAGGAATGGCGAGATATACTTGAAGTTCCCTCAGGCTATAGATACTGCGATAAGGAATGGCACAGTATCAGTTCAGTTGAAGAGGAATGGACAACTCTAAAATGGGCAATCGCGGAAGTTGCAAAGAAAAACAGGTGCAAAGATGGTAACTGTGAAGAAACCATGGGTAACAGAAGAGATGCGTCAATTGATCGATGAAAGAAGGAATACAAAAATGTTAGGGAAACTCAGGGATACACAAATACAAGTCATTTACGAAAGAAATAAATGGAAAGTGCGGGGAAACTAAGGCGAAATGGCTACAGGAAAAAGTTAAGAAACTGGAAAGAAATGAGTGACAGAAGGACTGTCTCAGTATATACAATAGTGAAAATAGCCTACCGTGAAACTAAAAGAATTAACATTAAGAATGCAATGGGAATTCCGGTGTTAAATGCAGAGGAGATAGGCAGTAGGTGAAGTAGTACATTGAAGGCCTCTATAAGGTGAAGGACTTGCCTGATTATGGGACAAAAGAAGAAACAGGAGTCGATACAGTAGGGATAGGGCATTCGGTATTACAACCAGAATTTAAAAGAGCTTTGGAAGACAAAACGAAATAAGGAAGAAGGGATAGATAACGTTTCATGGGAATTTCCAAAATCAGGGGAAGTGACAACAAAACGATTGTTCGCGTTGGTGTATAGAACGTATGCGAGTGGTGATACACGATCAGACTTACGGGAAAACGTGGTAAAGGCGCTAGAGAGGCAGTTCTGACATTGCAGTTGATAATGGAAGCAAGACGGGAGAAAAATCGATTCACATTCGTAGAACATGTCGACTTTGAAATAGCGTTCGACAAAGTAAAATGGTGCAAGATGTTAGAAATCCTGAGAAGAATAGGGATAAGCTATTCCAAAAGACGAGTGTCATAAATTATTTACAAGAACCAACAGTAAGAGTGGAAGATAAAGAAGTACTCGCATTAAAAAGGATGAAAGACAGGGATGTAGTCTTTCACTTCCACTGTTCAATCTATATGCCGAAGAAGCAATGACGGAAATAAAACAAAGGTTCTAGGATGGAATTAAAAATCAGGGTGAAAGAATGTCAATGTTAAGATTTGCTGATGAAATTGCTGTCCTCAGTGAAAACAAAGAAGAATTACAGGAAAGGAATAAACTATCTAATGAGTAACGAACATACACTCCTGGAAATTGAAATAAGAACACCGTGAATTCATTGTCCCAGGAACGGGAAACTTTATTGACACATTCCTGGGGTCAGATACATCACATGATCACACTGACAGAACCACAGGCACATAGACACAGGCAACAGAGCATGCACAATGTCGGCACTAGTACAGTGTATATCCACCTTTCGCAGCAATGCAGGCTGCTATTCTCCCATGGAGACGATCGTAGAGATGCTGGATGTAGTCCTGTGGAACGGCTTGCCATGCCATTTCCACCTGGCGCCTCAGTTGGACCAGCGTTCGTGCTGGACGTGCAGACCGCGTGAGACGACGCTTCATCCAGTCCCAAACATGCTCAATGGGGGACAGATCCGGAGATCTTGCTGACCAGGGTAGTTGACTTACACCTTCTAGAGCACGTTGGGTGGTACGGGATACATGCGGACGTGCATTGTCCTGTTGGAACAGCAAGTTCCCTTGCCGGTCTAGGAATGGTAGAACGATGGGTTCGATGACGGTTTGGATGTACCGTGCACTATTCAGTGTCCCCTCGACGATCACCAGTGGTGTACGGCCAGTGTAGGAGATTGCTCCCCACACCATGATGCCGGGTGTTGGCCCTGTGTGCCTCGGTCGTATGCAGTCCTGATTGTGGCGCTCACCTGCACGGCGCCAAACACGCATACGACCATCATTGGCACCAAGGCAGAAGCGACTCTCATCGCTGAAGACGACACGTCTCCATTCGTCCCTCCATTCACGCCTGTCGCGACACCACTGGAGGCGGGCTGCACGGTGTTGGGGCGTGAGCGGAAGACGGCCTAACGGTGTGCGGGACCGTAGCCCAGCTTCATGGAGACGGTTGCGAATGGTCCTCGCCGATACTCCAGGAGCAACAGTGTCCCTAATTTGCTGGGAAGTGGCGGTGCGGTCCCCTACGGCACTGCGTAGGATCCTACGGTCTTGGCGTGCATCCGTGCGTCGCTGCGGTCCGGTCCCAGGTCGACGGGCACGTGCACCTTCCGCCGACCACTGGCGACAACATCGATGTACTGTGGAGACTTCACGCCCCACGTGTTGAGCAATTCGGCGGTACGTCCACCCGGCCTCCCGCATGCCCACTATACGCCCTCGCTCGAAGTCCGTCAACTGCACATACGGTTCACGTCCACGCTGTCGCGGCATGCTACCAGTGTTAAAGACTGCTATGGAGCTCCGTATGCCACGGCAAACTGGCTGACACTGACGGCGGCGGTGCACAAATGCTGCGCAGCTAGCGCCATTCTACGGCCAACACCGCGGTTCCTGGTGTGTCCGCTGTGCCGTGCGTGTGATCATTGCTTGTACAGCCCTCTCGCAGTGTCCGGAGCAAGTATGGTGGGTCTGACACACCGGTGTCAATGTGTTCTTTTTTCCATTTCCAGGAGTGTATATTGAGAGTAAATCGAAGAAAGACGAAAATAACGAGAAGCAACAGAAATGAAAACAAAGGGAAACTTAACGACAGAATTGATGGTCACGAACTAGATGAAATTAAGTAATTCCGCACCTAGGCAGCACAATAACTCGTGACGGAGGGAGCAAGCAGGACATAAAAAGTAGACTAGCACTGTTAAAAAGGGCATTCCTGGCCAAGAGAAGTCTAGTAGCATCAAACATAGCTCTTAATTTTAGGAAGAAATTTTTGAGAATTTACTTTTAGAGCACAGCCTTGTTAGGTAGCGTGACATGGACCGGGGGAAAACCCGGAACAGAAGACAATCGAAGCATTTGAGATGTGGTGCTACAGAAGAATGATGAAATATAGATGGGCTCATAAGGTAAGGAATGAGGTTTTCCTGAAGATCGGCGAGGAAAGGAAAATTTGGAAAACACTGGCAAGAAGAAGGGACAGGATGATAGCATGTCGTTAAGGCATCACGGAACAGCTTTCATGGTAGTAGGAGGAGCTGTAAGGGGGTAGAAACTGAGGACAGAGATTGGAATACCTGGAGCAAATAATTATGGACATAGGCTGCACGTCCCCTCCTCCCCTCTCCCCCGCCTCACCCCGCCCCACTCCCATAGAAAAAGGATGAAAAAGAAGAGCAGGAGAAGTATCTAGTGGTTAGTCGCCTTCGTGAAGACCGCTTCAAAGACGGTCCGAAGCTCAGTATTCGAGGTTTTATTTCTGTTTCATGACGACACGGCCTAATACCCAAAACGATTTTATTCAGATTTATGTTGTAGTTCATTTTTTATGGAAAAACCTACTTCCACATCATGTAACTTAAGTCACGTCATTACTTTCACCATACTAATCTTCCTCTGTGTAGAATGTGGTCCAAAAATGTTTCATTTTTAAGATGGAGAGCCTTATTTTTTTAAGGGGGCAATCTAATGCTGAAAGGAATAACACAAAATTTTGTATGGGAGTAAAATTACACGTTAAAAAAAAGAGTATAATTTCCTGGAGAGAGCATCACAAATCGTCAGTGTTACGGGCCCTGTGCGACTTTAAGCTGGCCCTGATAACAGACTGGTTTCATACGAGTACTTGTTAAATAAACTACCAAAATGGCTGCAAGCTATCGGTTTGAAGAACGGTTTCGTATATTTTGGTTTTAATGAGTTATATGTCGCTGGTGACGTGCAAATACAGCGTAAGCACTGTTTATGTCTGCTGTGTAAGTCACATCTTTGGCTACATAGCGAAAGTACATCTGTATGCTGTACATGGGGGACTGTACCCTGCTGATCAATCCGCAGCATGGTGCTTACGTTTAGATTCTACGTGTGGACGGAGATGAAGCATGTGTCGTTCTTCTTCCGCTTATTGCTGGGACTAGACGTATAGTTATGTGGACGATGCCTGCAACTTTCGTGGTTCTGTTTGTTAAGGTAAAATGTCTTGTCTTTTTTTTTGTATTTACTGAAAAGGCGATTTCTGAGCTGTTGCATATGGTTATCAGCTCTGTAGATGCGCTTTCCTTGCGATCAAGGTAAAATCTGCTGTTAAGAAATTGTTCCATCTTCATGGATTAATATCAGTCTGTCGTTAACTTATACATGTATACAGGTCATGCCTCATATTACTATTCCTCTTATTTACTATTACTATGGGAATATAAGGTTCAAAAATGGCTCTGAGCACTATGGGACCTAACATCTACGGTCATCAATCCCCTAGAACTTAGAACTACTTAAACCTAACTAACCTAAGGACAGCACACAACACCCAGTGGGAATATAAGGTTTCGTGGGGCTCCTTTTGTTCTGTTTTCTGAAAATATGTGGAACTGTATTACACGTGGTCCCTATGGCTACATTAGTACCAGTATTACTAAGTTTTGGTGTTTGTCTAATGAATAATAATCAAAGGCCACTTCATATTCTCTTTAATTATTTTACGTCCCGGAGCCGCTTACGAATTTATCAGGTTTTCATATTCAAACTGCATGTGATTAAATGTTCTGTATCTGATTTCGTAGCTGATGCGACCACAACTCACAGAATACGTTCTGCCTTCAGTAGGATCTTTATTCAGATAAGCTGACTCGGCAGATGATACATTGCGGTGTGTGACTAACTAGTGGCACAGGGTTTCACAAAGTGGACATTTGGGTATGCTCCTGTTTTCTGTGTAACATTATTTATTATTCCTTTGCGTGCCTATTACAGCGACTATGGGGGCAGTTCTGAGCTGCCGAGAACTAGACAAGTGCCGATGCTCAGTATATGGAGAGTGTCGATTGTGATGAAATCTTCTTACGAACAAGTGCTGCACTCTACAGCATGGAGTCTACACCTCCTTTGCACGCATTTTCTCTGTAAGAGAGGGCACATTTCATTTTTAGGCTGTGTTAGCAAGTTCGAACCTGCTCGTCGTAATTTTTCGTTATTCCAATACTTGTTCAGGTCCCCTCGTATTTCTCTTGGCGTTACGAATGTTTTCCTCACTTCCGAATATCTCACTAGCAGAAGTCATCTCCATCTACATTTATACTCCGCAAGCCACCCGACGGTGTGTGGCGGAGGGCACTTTACGTGCCACTGTCATTACCCCCCTTTTCTGTTCCAGTCGCGTATGGTTCGCGGGAAGAACGACTGTCTGAAAGCCTCCGTGCGCGCTCGAATCTCTCTAATTTTACATTCGTGATCTCCTCGGGAGGTATAAGTAGGGGGAAGCTTTATATTCGATACGCACCCTCTCGAAACGTGGCGAGCAAGCTACATCGCGATGCAGAGCGCCTCTCTTGCAGAGTCTGCCACTTGACTTTTTGCTTAACATCTCGGTAACGCTATCACTGTTACCAAATAACCCTGTGACGAAACGCGCCGCTCTTCTTTGGATCTTCTCTATCCCCTCCGTCAACCCGATCTGGTACGGATCCCACACTGATGAGCAATACTCAAGTATAGGTCGAACGAGTATTTTATAAGCCACCTCCGTTGTTGATGGACTACATTTTCTAAGGACTCTCCCAATGAATCTCAACCTGGTACCCGCCTTACCAACAATTAATTTTATATGATCATTCCACTTCAAATCGTTCCGCACGCATACTCCCAGATGTTTTACAGAAGTAACTGCTGCCAGTGTTTGTTCCGCTATCATATAATCATACAATAAAGGATCCTTCTTTCTATGTATTCGCAATACATTACATTTATCTATATTAAGGGTCAGGTGCCACTCCCTGCACCAAGTGCCTATCCGCTGCAGATCTTCCTGCATTTCGCTGCAATTTTCTAATGCTGCAACTTCTCTGTATATTACAGCATCATCCGCGAAAAGCCGCATGGAACTTCCGACACTATCTACTAGGTCATTTATATATATTGTGAAAAGCAATGGTCCCATAACACTCCCCTGTGGCACGCCAGAGGTTACCTTAACGTCTGTAGACGTCTCTCCATTGATGACAACATGCTGTGTTCTGTTTGCTAAAACTCTTCAATCCAGCAACACAGCTGGTCTGATATTCCGTAGGCTCTTACTTTATCAGGCGACAGTGCGGAACTGTATCGAACGCCTTCCGGAAGTCAAGAAAAATAGCATCTACGTGGGAGCCTGTATATAATATTTTATGGGTCTCATGAACAAATAAAGCGAGTTGGGTCTCACACGATCGCTGTTTCCGGAATCCATGTTGATTCCTACAGAGTAGATTCTGGGTTTCCAAAAACGAAATGATACGCGAGCAAAAAACATGTTCTAAAAATCTACAACAGATCGACGTCAGAGATATAGGTCTATAGTTTTGCGCATCTGCTCGACGACCCTTCTTGAAGACTGGGACTACCTGTGCTCTTTTCAATCATTTGGAACCTTCCGTTCCTCTAGAGACTTGCGGTACACGGCTGTTAGAAGGGGGGCAAGTTCTTTCGCGTACTCTGTGTAGATTTGAATTGGTATCCCATCAGGTCCAGTGGGCTTTCCTCTGTTGAGTGAAGTCAGGTGTTGTTATTTCTCATTCATGAGTGAGAATGGGGACATTTTCAGGGCATTAACGCTAAGGTAATACCAGTTACGTATGTGATTAGATTTAGACAGGATTAGGAGGCTTTCAATGTAAAGGGGGCGGATTGAATCGGCACTACGTAACAGTTGACGTACTAATTTTCCTCTCTCTTTATGTTTTTAAAGCGCGTTTTGGAAACAACTCACTTAGGAAAAATGGAAAGGCAACGCTGCCAGCCGCATTCTGTGACGCTCTGCCTGTCCACCAGTGCTGGTGCTGAGAAAGCGCCATGGCTAACCAGAGAACTGCTCGTGACGTCACAGCCACGGTCAGTGGTCCTGCAACGTCTGCAGAAAAACGGCTTGTACCCTACTCCAGAGCGTTGGTGATGCCTGCCGTGATAGTCTAGTGGTTAGGACATTGCGTTGTGGCCGCAAGAACCCAGGTTCGAATCCTGGTCACGGCATTGGGGTGATATTTTTTTCTAAATTTCTAGACAACTAACAATTTCTCTCGCTAGTTATCGACAACAAAAGTATGTTGCATCCCGCTTACGTTTCAGTGAATTTTTATCGGCTTCAGTGGCTTCCCCGTTATTTTCTGTTGAATAACGGGTAAGTTAGTTGGAACGCCTTCGAAAAATCACTGTGAAGCTCACCGCCAGTCTCGGCAACTTCAGTAATCTACTACATTGCAAATTCAGACACCGAAAATTGCTCTCTGAATCGAATTCCTGATCGACTAATTGCTCATTTTACAACTTATCCCTGTCACCACAGAAAGAGACCTTTACCATGTTCTAGTTGCAGTGGCAAGCAACGAGTTTGTCAAAGTGTAAAAAACTGTGGAATGTACATGTAATGGAATGTACATGTAATGGAATGTACACGTAATGGAATGTACATGTAATGACGAAACGTCTGACTGCTATGGAGAGTCAAGCGCCTGACTTTTTGCTGCCAGTATTTTAGCTATTCACGACCATACTTTCTGTCCTGAGACAGATACAACACAATATTTTTTTTGTGTTTTGTTTTAAAAAAGAAACCCACTGCTTTGGCGTGGTAGACATTACCAGGTTCTATTAAAATAAGGAGGACCCGTCTGAAATCTTCCTGTTTGCATCACGGTAGTGCAATATCACAAGCCTGGCTTCGGTGGCTGATCTGTGCGGGTGGCTGTGTTTACATCACCGCTGATGCTGGAAGAGTGCTGTCGCTCGTGAGTTTAGCGCCGTGTCGCGTTCACAGTTTGTCGTAAGATCTTATGGGACCAAACTGCGGAGGTCATCGGTCCCTAAGCTTACATGCTACGTAATGTAACTTAAACTAACTTACACTAAGGAAAACACACACACACACACACACACACACACACACACACACACACACACATGCCCGAGGGAGGACTCGATACTACGCCGGGGTGACCCTCGCGAACCGGATCAAGGCGCCTGAGACCACGCGGCTACCCGACGCAGCCATTCACAGTGACCAAAATCAACTAAGTGTAGAAACTGGTAATGACAGAATCTCTCTATGAAAGTACACCTTGAAGTGTAGGTCTGATACTGCCTTCTCAAGATCTAATTCTTTTGAAGTGGAGAGATTCATAGAGGAGGCAGTCAAGTTAACAAGTGATGACATCGCTGGAGTGCACCAATCGGTTTCCGGAAGCTGAGAAATGTGATTAAATTGTTGGGTTTTGTGGATACAATTTAACTCTTAAATATTCTGATGGCAATATTGTTGGGATTATAGTAACCCATGCTGGCTTTGGTTTTAGAACAATTAGTGTTTATGAACTTTCTCTGAAAATAATTCTCGAGCAAATTAATGCTGTGTTGATACCTAATGTAACTATCATAAGCAACGACGCCAATAGGAGGTCCCCTGCTCTTAAGTTTCAGATTCCCGCAGTGAGTCAAAATCGATATGGTCAATATCGTCTTACATCAATGTTTTCGGTTGTGCAGCTGTTGTGGTATATGAGGGAGTACCACGAACGTGCGCCGACTGTGATCTCCTAGATATGTTGTCGCTAAGCGTACGCAAAGACGCTTCACAGAATTACCGACCGGTGAGATTGCGGTTGGAAACACTATGTCGCAGCTACCGCTGACACACTGATAGGGGCTGGGCACTTCTCTAGTATTCGAATGTCGTGAGCGCATAAGCGGTTTTGTGCTGTTTGAAATTACACTCCTGGAAATGGAAAAAAGAACACATTGACACCGGTGTGTCAGACCCACCATACTTGCTCCGGACACTGCGAGAGGGCTGTACAAGCAATGATCACACGCACGGCACAGCGGACACACCAGGAACCGCGGTGTTGGCCGTCGAATGGCGCTAGCTGCGCAGCATTTGTGCACCGCCGCCGTCAGTGTCAGCCAGTTTGCCGTGGCATACGGAGCTCCATCGCAGTCTTTAACACTGGTAGCATGCCGCGACAGCGTGGACGTGAACCGTATGTGCAGTTGACGGACTTTGAGCGAGGGCGTATAGTGGGCATGCGGGAGGCCGGGTGGACGTACCGCCGAATTGCTCAACACGTGGGGCGTGAGGTCTCCACAGTACATCGATGTTGTCGCCAGTGGTCGGCGGAAGGTGCACGTGCCCGTCGACCTGGGACCGGACCGCAGCGACGCACGGATGCACGCCAAGACCGTAGGATCCGACGCAGTGCCGTAGGGGACCGCACCGCCACTTCCCAGCAAATTAGGGATACTGTTGCTCCTGGGGTATCGGCGAGGACCATTCGCAACCGTCTCCATGAAGCTGGGCTACGGTCCCGCACACCGTTAGGCCGTCTTCCGCTCACGCCCCAACATCGTGCAGCCCGCCTCCAGTGGTGTCGCGACAGGCGTGAATGGAGGGACGAATGGAGACGTGTCGTCTTCAGCGATGAGAGTCGCTTCTGCCTTGGTGCCAATGATGGTCGTATGCGTGTTTGGCGCCGTGCAGGTGAGCGCCACAATCAGGACTGCATACGACCGAGGCACACAGGGCCAACACCCGGCATCATGGTGTGGGGAGCAATCTCCTACACTGGCCGTACACCACTGGTGATCGTCGAGGGGACACTGAATAGTGCACGGTACATCCAAACCGTCATCGAACCCATCGTTCTACCATTCCTAGACCGGCAAGGGAACTTGCTGTTCCAACAGGACAATGCACGTCCGCATGTATCCCGTACCACCCAACGTGCTCTAGAAGGTGTAAGTCAACTACCCTGGTCAGCAAGATCTCCGGATCTGTCCCCCATTGAGCATGTTTGGGACTGGATGAAGCGTCGTCTCACGCGGTCTGCACGTCCAGCACGAACGCTGGTCCAACTGAGGCGCCAGGTGGAAATGGCATGGCAAGCCGTTCCACAGGACTACATCCAGCATCTCTACGATCGTCTCCATGGGAGAATAGCAGCCTGCATTGCTGCGAAAGGTGGATATACACTGTACTAGTGCCGACATTGTGCATGCTCTGTTGCCTGTGTCTATGTGCCTGTGGTTCTGTCAGTGTGATCATGTGATGTATCTGACCCCAGGAATGTGTCAATAAAGTTTCCCCTTCCTGGGACAATGAATTCACGGTGTTCTTATTTCAATTTCCAGGAGTGTACAAGCGCGTAGTGTCATCAGAGAAAGTGAGGTGCCTGGAGCCTTGCTTGGACCATTGCTGCTTTGCAGGATGCTCGGGAGACGATGCGCAGTCTTAATAGTGAGATGAGGAAACAGCGTAATAGGCATTGGTGTGTCATGAGTATTACGGCATAGGCCGAGCACGACTCACGGCCACATACAAACTTCCATATGTCGTCAACCATACTGATACAAACTCAAGAATTCACGATGGACAGTACTAACCTTGAGATATAATTTATCAGGTATCGATTTTATTTTGTTAAGATGACAGAACGATTTGTGGATCGAATAGATGACTCAAATATTGTTTTCACCAGTTTTGTATGCATTCAGGCCGATTTAACTTTCAAGTGACAATCTCTTTTGTCGTCACGGTATTATAGATAAAAATATTGCTTGTCACCAGTAACCTTACTTCCGCTAGGAATGTGGGAAGAGACAAGAGTATATATACTTTTTTTAGGTACACCAGCAGGAGTTCGTCATATGCTGTCACTGGGGCAGGTAATGTGACTTCCCATTTGTGTAGTTTTCTGTAACTGTCTGCCAAAATTAAATTGGCAACCATGAAACAGTATGGAAGATGCTTTGTTATTTTGTGAACTGTGATTTATGTGAGCAGTAAGAACAACGTTTACCTGCAAACCATGTAGCGTGATTTAATGTTTCGACTTGGAACATAGCAGAACTGAACCCAGGGACCAATCTCCTAGACGGGGCTGCAGACATTTTAAACACTTGAGTGTAATCGATAACGTCAACTAAATGTATCTATGCCATCATTTTAATTTACGGAGGCTCAGAGTTTGATAGATGTTTGATATGCAGTGATAGGAAACACCGCAAGCTTTATAACTAGTATAACTACAACTACCATAACAAAAAGACAGCTTGTAAAAATGTCTGAGTGCCTGAAAAGATGTTTACACATCCTGGATCTAAAAACTATGCAATAACTTCTGGAAACAGTAAGTAACTCTCTGTTTTATCTAACTTCGAAATGTTGTAACTGCGTTACGACACAGTGTGTCGCCCTAAAATAAGCCTATGTACCTTAACAGGATCAATGGCACCCTGATATCCAAAAAATGATATTAACTGAAAATAAGACCGCTATCGCTCGAAATGCATCATGTATTGAAATAAAAATCACGATTAGTGACCGAATGAGATTTTTTTACGTAAGTGATAACGGTCACGGTAGCAACAGTGATAGCAGTGGGCAAAATTAAGGTTTATTTACATTTTATGAACATAAATAACAGTTTTGTCGAGACAGATTGTTCGCTGTCGTTGTTGCCAGAGATCGCCTGAAAAAAAATATTTTGAGATATCCTCACAGGAAACTGTTAAAATGTGGATCTCTAGAATAAACAGTCAAATAATCAGAACTAAGTTTTGATTAAGCGTAGTAGGAATCCAGTTCACTCACTGCTGTTTTTGCGATCCTGTTTTAAGCTTTTGCCGCAATCTTTCAGTCAAGTCTGTGTCGCTTTACAGTAGGTTTGCCTCTGAGTTTTCAAGTTCGCCTGAGTACTCCAGGGCTCAAAACATTCAGACAAGGAGTGCCTCACGGTGGTTTGTTCTGTACAGCGCCCTAAACTTCATATGGTCGGAATGCGTTTATTTTGCTTTTTATTTAACCGTGATAAATTTCGAGGCAATCTGTACGAGTCAGTGCTGTAATGGTATTCCGGTTATTGGATCGGCAGTAAACACCTGCAACAGTGGTTATGATACTCTTCCCACTTACTGAAAACGAGATTAATGACAACAGTCATTTTCATAATAAAAAAACAACGTAAAGCAGGAACATATTAATCTTGGAAATTTCATTTCAGTAGTGCCGCAACCAGTCGGACTGTTTTGTCTCCCTTGAATATTGAACCAATCTCTCTAAAATGATTCTTCCATCTAGATCATCGTACGAGAGTCCGCCTCCGTAGCATAGCGGCAGCGTTTCCACTTACCACGCAAGGGGCCCGGGTTCGATTCCCGGCAGAGGACTGGGTGTTGTGTGTCCGTCATTTTCATCATCATATACCCGCAAGTCGCCGAAGTGTAGTCAACTAAAAAGGACTTGAAATACGGCAGCCGAACTCCCTCGCATGGGGCCTCCCGGCCAATAATGCCATAAGATATTTCATTTCGTCGTACGAGAGGTTTGGGCACTAGCTTGCGTTCGCAGCATCCTTATCCTTCTCTTGTGGAATGGTGGTCAGACATGTCAAACCTTTGCTCCGGAATATGTTAATGCATTACGGCGATAAGAGCGCGCGGGATCTCCGTCGGACCCAGGAATTTTATTATTTCGTCATGCGTCGACATTGACTGTGCCAGACAAGCTCCCTAGCGGATTATGGATGTCGCCGGGGAGGTTAACAGCCGTATGTGACACTGTTAGAGAAAACTGTTGCCGTCCACCAAAGCTGTGTGCCCTTGGAACACGATTCTGACTTCTGTAGTGGAATGCCGCAACGTGTTCTCGGTGGCTGCAGCGAGTTCCGTCTCTGGAGCCTTGCTTTTATTGATTTTAATAAGGCCGGTCAGTCACGGTTTCTTGATGCAGGTGCTCAAGACGACCATCTCAATCACACTGCGTGTCAGGTATTATTTAGTCTTTTCACTGATATTCACGCATCTGTCGTAGTGAATGGACGACTTACTCCCCAGATCACCATCCGACGGGGGTTACTGCAGGGCAGCCCGCTCTCCATGTAGCTTTTTGTCCTGTCCTTTGAACCTCTGCTTCGCCGTATTGCTGATCAATTAAGTGGCTGGAAGGTATTAGGAGAAACGTTCTCGGTACGAGCGTATGCAGATGATGTTATGGGATTGCTACGTCGTGTCGCTGATATATCGTTGCTCAAGGACATATTAGATTAATTTTGTTCTCTCTCTGGGGCCAGTATTCTTTTATTTTTAATTTTTTTTTTGTCATCGGTCTTTTGACTGGTTTGGTTGGGCCCGCCACGAATTCCTTTCCTGTGCCAGCCTCTTCATCTCATATTAGCACTTGCAACCTACGTCCTCAGTTATTTGCCGGATGTATTCCAACATCTGTCTTCCTTTATAGTTTTTGCCCTCTACAGCTCCCTCTAGAACCACGGAAGTGATTCACTCATGTCTTAACAGATGTCCTATCATCCTGTCCCTTCTCCTTGTCAGTGTTTTCCACATATTCCTTTCGTCTCCGATTCTGCGCAGAACCTCCTCATTCCTTACCTTATCAGTCCATCTAATTTTCAACATTTGTCTGTAGCACCACATCTCAAATGCTCCGATTTTCTTCTGTTCCGGTTTTCCCACAGTACATGTTTCACTACCACACAATGCTGTACTCTAGACGTACATTCTCAGAAACTGCTTTCTCAAATTAAGGCTGATATTTGATATTAGTAGACTTCTCTTGGTCACGAACGCCCTTTTTGGCACTGCTAGTCTGCTTTTGATGTCCTCCTTGCTCCGTCCGTCATTGGTTATTTTACTGCCTAGGTAGCAGAATTCCTTAGCTTCATCTACTTCGTGACCATCAATCCTGATGTTAAGTTTGTCACTGCTCTCATTTCTGCTACTTCTCGTTATCTTCGTGTTTCTTCGATTTACTCTCAAACCATACGCTGCACTCAGTAGACTGTTCATTCCATTCGGCAGATCATGTAATTCTTCTTCACTTTCACTCAAGATAGCAATAGCATCAGCGAATCGTATCATTGATATCCTTTCACCTTGAATTTTATTTCCACTCCTGAACCTTTTTTTTATTTCCATTATTGCTTCCTCATGTACAGATTGAACAGTAGGGGCGAAAGGCTGCATCCATGTCTTACACCCTTTTTAATACAAGAACTTCGTTCTTCGTCTTCCACTCTTATTATTCCCTCTTGGCTCTTGTACATATTGTATATGACCCGTCTCTTCCTATAGCTTACCCCTACTTTTTCAGAATTTCGAACATCTTGAACCATTTTACATTGTCGAACGCTTTTTCCAGGTTGATTTTTCTTTAGCCTTGGTGCCATTATTAGTGAACAGAAATGTACGCTATTGCCGTTGCATGGTTTTCAATACGTTGCAATTCTCCTGCAACGGTTGCTGCTCAGCGCAAATCGTTGGGAATTACTGTGGATCGCTGTCCGATGAAAATGGCCCCACTCAATTGGCGAGAGGTGACGAATTGAATTCAGGGGGCAATTGGCGAGTACGAGCGACGTCCTCTTAGTCTTCTTCACAAAACGCGGATCCTACGTTGCATAAATATTCCCGCTCCCTGCGATGATGGCGAGCAAATTGATGTAAATATCCTGTCGTTTCCTTTCGCCAAGTCATATTTTTCGACTTCGGTATGGGGTGGTTGCAAGTTTCCGTCCACTAGAACGGTTGGGACTTCCCACTATGAAAGTGAAGGCTTCAATATTGTTTATACAGCGTACCGTTTTAACATGTACTCGAACAGCTCATTCTATTACATCTCTCTTATTTACGTGTCTTCGTCCGGCCAGTCTGACTCCACGTGCCGATGTCGCCTGGATCAACTCTAAATTTCAGTACGTATGTGAATTTTATATAATAATAAGTTTTCAGGGCGCTGACATTTTATCAGTGACACACCTTATCATCGGATCCTTGCTTTCTCGTTGGGGTGTACAATCATCCCTCTCCCCACTTGAAATGGCCGCGCCTTTGGTATCCTGGAAAACAGTGTGGTTTTACGTTAGTCTTCCTATCCTTCTGTTGGAAGTCGCCTCATCGTGGTATAGGGTCATTCACGGTCAGATCCCGACCAGCGAACGCCTTCATCGCATTGGTCTCAGTCCGACTTATCTTTAGGACACATGTCATCAACATATACATTACCACACACGTTTGTCTCTTACGGACGAGAACACTGGCACTGGGTTTGCCGATAACTGGCTTTTCTTGCCCGATCGGCTAAAACTGCTTTCTCGGTTGAACTTCTTCTGTGCCCAGATTTTTCCGTTTTCCCTGGGACCAAGACTAATTCGATCGTATGGCTCCTCGGACACTACGCCCACTCCGTAGTCAGGTGTGACAACGATCCCGCCCCCCCCCCCCCCCCCCCCCCCCATATATGGTGGATGCCCATTGGAAATGGCTTCAGCGTTTTCGTGCTTTATTTGCAATTATGTTGCACCTTGTATTTAATCGTCAAGGAATTGGGTAGCTTTTTTCTGAAGCTTTCTCTCATTGTGTTATTCCCAGAGAAAAAACTTGTTTCATTATGTGTCCTGGAATTGTGGAATTTTTGTCCACCAACTTTTCTTTTCGTAAAACAAATGACAACAAAATTGAAGAACAAATTTATAAAAATATAAAAAATATAAAATTGTCAAATGAAAAATCCACCCTAGTGCCATTTCCAGGTGAGGGACCAGCGCAGTGACAGGTGGGACGGAGGCACCGTGAGCAGGCCTCGGGTTTCGACCCGAACCAAAACACTGAAAACAATAAAATGCCGACGATTGGAACATCTTTTCAGCGACCCTCTTCAGGACAACTAACTGCTGGATTTTGGTGATGACCTTAAGCTGTCTTATTTCTGCTGTCGGGTGCTACCGGTGTCACATTCTGGGATGCCATTGTACAATTCAGAGCAAATATTGGATTGAGATGTATCGAGCCGCTATTCCTCCAAACCAAAGTGTACTTAGAATTCTCTAATGGCATCCCAGCTGAGACGTCTGGAGCCACCTGACGGCCGAAATAAGACAGTGTACAGGGGTCTAGAGGTAACACGTTTGATCAGTAATCAAAAGGTGTTGGATCGCGGATTCGGGTCTAGCCACTACTTAAATTCTGATGGCAAATCACCAGAAATTGCGGACGAAGACTCCCGGTACGAAGTCAGCCTCATTCTACCAACGGCGCTGTCAAACAAGGCGGAAGAGCAGACAAATTCAGGGTCCACTCTTGTTCTTTGGATGGGAAACTGCCCTAAAAGGCGAACGAATCACCACTGACCAACGGCATGAGGATGTAGAAGGCAATGGAAAACACTGCATTAAAGAGAGACGATGTGTATCGACAGCACATGTGGCCTGTAACAGAAAAATTGTCATGATGACCTCTGCATTAGCAAAAGATTCCGGACTAGTCCCCCATTGGGATCACAGGGAGGGGACTGCCAAGGGGGAGGTGACCATGAGAGAATGATTCAATAACCAACGAAAAGATGACGTTCTGCGAGTCGGCACGCGGAATGTCGGAAGCTTGAATGTGGTAGGGAAACTATAAAATCTGAAAAGGGAAATACAGAGTCTCAGTCTAGATATAGTAGGGATCAGTGAAGCGAAATGAAAAGAGTATTTCTGGTCAGACGAGTGTAGGGTAATCAGCAGGAGAAGAAAATGAAGGAATGGGGTTAGATTCTTTAAGAATAGGAAAGTAGGACAAAGAGGGAATTACTGTGAACAATTCAGTGATAGGGGTGGACTACAAACCATCTCCGAAACCAATAGTTCAGCTGTACATGCCGACGTCGGAAGCAGAAGAGGAAAAGGTAGAGAAAGTATATTGAACGGGTAATTCAGTACATAAAGGGAGCTGAAAATCTAATAGTCATGGGAGACTAGAATGCAATTGTAAGGGAAGGAGCACAAGAAAATGTTACGTCAGAATATGGACTTCGTAGTAGGAACGAGAGAGGGGAAAGACTAATTGAGTTCTGAAATAAATTTCAGCTAATAACAGCGAATACTCAGTTCAAGAATCAGAACAGGTGGTAGTACACATGGGAAAGGCCGAGAGATGGGGGAAGATTTCCAGTCACCTTACATCATGGTGAGGCAGATATTTCGAAATCAAATACTGGGTTATAAGGCGTACCAAAGATCAGATACAGATTCAAATCACAGTTTAATAGTGATGAAGAGTAGACAGATTCTTAAGACAGTAGTGAGGAAAAATCGGTGCAGAAAGAAGTGGGATACGGAAGTACTAAAGAGTGAAGGGATATGCTTGAAGTTCCCTCAGGCTATAGTGGCTCCTATAAAAAAAGGATAAAAGAAGGAGAGCAGAGAGCAGGAGAATTATCTAGTGGTTAGTCGCCTTCGTGAGGACCACTTCAAAGACGGTCGGAAACTCAGTATTCGAGGTTTTCTCATTTTTGAGATGGAGAGCCTTATTTTTTAGGGCAATCTAATACCGAAATGAATATCACAAAATTTCGTACTGGAGTAAAATTACACGTTAAAAAAGAGTATATATTGTTGGAGAGAGCATCACAAATCTTCAGGGCGACTTTAAGTTGACCCTGATTACAGACTGGTTTCCTACGAGTACTTTGGTGCACACATTAAGACGTGTACTCATACTTGTTAAATAAACTACCAAATTGGTTGCAGGCTGTCGGTTTGAAGAATGATTTCGTATATTTTGTCTTTAAGTGAGTTATAGGTCGCTGGCGACGTGCAAAGACCGCTTAAGCACTGTTTTGTCTGCTGTGTAAGTTATATCTTTGTCTACATAGCGAAAGCATATCTGTTTGCTATATTTTGGAGGCTGTACCATGCTGATCTATCAGTAGCGTGGTACTTATGTTTAGACTGTACATGCGGACGGAGATGAAGCATCTGTCGTTCTTCTTCCGCTTATTGCTGGGGCTAGACGTATAGTTGTCACTATGTGGACGATAACTGCAACTTTCGTGGTTCTGTTTGTTAAGGTAAAATGTCTTGTCTCTTTTATGTATTTACTGAAAAAGCGATTTCTGAGCTGTTACACATGGTTATCAGCTCCGTACATGTGCTTTCCTTGCGACCAAGGTTAAATCTGCTGTTAAGAAACTGTTCCATCTTCAAGGATTAATATCAGTCTATCGTTAACTTATCCATGTATACAGGTCATGCCTCACATTACTAT
Organism: Schistocerca serialis cubense; assembly: GCF_023864345.2. NCBI lineage: Eukaryota > Metazoa > Arthropoda > Insecta > Orthoptera > Acrididae > Schistocerca > Schistocerca serialis. The sequence continues at coordinate 216,083,532 of NC_064639.1, read as the reverse complement.
TCCACTTATTTACTATTACTACGGGAATATGAGGTGTTCTAGGGTTGACTGATGGCCATAGATGTTAGGTCCCATAGTGCTCAGAGCCATTTGTTCTAGGGTTCTTTCTTCTGAAAATATGTGAAACTGAATTACACATGGTCCCTATGGGAGCATTAGTAACAGTATTACTAAGTTTTGGTGTTCGCCTAATGAATAATAATCGAAGGCCACTTTATATTCTCTGTAATTATTGTCATCCCGGAGCCACTTACGAATTTATCAGGTTTTCGTATCCAAACTGCATTTGATTAAATGTTCTTTATCTGATTTCGTAGCTGATGCGACCACAACTCGCAGAATACGTTCTGCCTTCAGTACGATCTTTATTCAGATAAGCTGACTCGGCAGATGATACATTGCGGTGTGTGACTAACTGGTGGTACAGGGTTTCACAAAGTTGACATTTGGGTAATGCTCCCGTTTTCTGCGTAACATTTATTTATTATTTCTTTCCGTGCCTATTAAAGCGATCATGGGGGTAGTTCTGAGCAGCTGAGAACTAGACACGTGCCAATGCTCAGGTTGTGGAGAGTGCCGATTGTGATAAAATCTTCTTACGAGTAAGTTTTGCACTCTACAACAAGGGGTCTACAGCTCCATTGCACTCATTTTCTCTGTAAGAGAGAGTGAACTTCAATTTTAGGCTGTATTAGCAAGTTCGAACCTGTTCGTTGTAATTTCTCGTTATTTAAAAGCTTGTTCAGGTCTCCTCGTATTTCTCTTGGCGCTACGAATGTTTCACTTACTTCTGAATATCTCACCAGGAGAAGTCAGGTGGCGTTATTTCTCATTCATGAGTGAGAATTTTGTATACGAATGGGGACATTTTCAGGGCATTAACGCTGATGTCATACCAGCTACGTATGTGATTAGATTTAGACAGGATTAGGAGGCTTTCAATGTAAAGGGGGCGGATTGAATCGGCACTACGTTTCAGTTGCCGTACTAATTTTCCTCTCTCTCTATGTTCTTAAAGCGCGTTTTGGAAACAACTCACTTAGGGAAAATGGAGATGCAACGCTGTCAGCCGCATCCTGTGACGCTCTGCCTGTCCACCAGTGCTGGTCCGGAGAAAGCGCCGCGGCTCAACAGAGGACTGCTCGTGACGTCACAGCCACGGTCAATGGTCCTGCAGCGTCTGCAGAAAAACGGCTTATACCGTACTCGAGAGCTTCGGTGTTGCCTGCCGTGATAGTCTAGTGGTTAGGACATTGCGTTGTGGCCGCAAGAACCCAGGTTCGAATCCTGGTCACGGCATTTGGGTTATATTTTTATCTAAATTTCTAGGCAACTAACAATTTCTCTCACTTGTTATCGACAACAAAAGTATGTTGCACCCAGCTTACGTTTCAGTGATTTTTATCGGCTTCAGTGGCTTCCCCGTTATTTTCTGTTGAATAACGGGTAAATAGTTGGAACGCCTTCCAAAAATGACTGTGAAGCTCATCGCCGGTCTCGGCAACTTCAGTAATCTACTACATTGCAAATTCAGACACCGAAAATTGCTCTCTGAATCGAATTCCTGATCGACTAATTGCTCATTTTACAACTTATCCCTGTCATCACAGAAGAGAGACCTTTCCCATGTTCTAGTCGCAGTGACAAACAACGAGTTTGTCAAAGTGTAAAAATTTGTGGAATGTACATGACGAAATGTGTGACTGCTATGGAGAGTCAAGCGACCGACTTTTCCGCTGACGGTATTTTAGCTATTCACGACCGCACTTTCTATCCTGAGACAGATACAACACAACATTTCATTTTTTGTGTTTTGTTTTAGAAACGAACCCACTGCTGTGGTGTGGTAGACATTAGCAGCTTCTATTAAAATAAGGAGGACCCGTCTGAAATCTTCCTGTTAGCATCATGGTAGTGCAATATCACAAGCCTCGCTTCGATGGCTGATCTGTGCGGGTGTGCTGCGTTTACATCACCGCTGCTGCTGGAAGAGTGCTATCGCGGGTGAGTTTAACGCCGTTTCGCGTTCACAGTTTGTGGTAAGATCTTGTGGGACCAAACTGCTGAGGTGTGGGTCCCCAAGCTTACACACTACGTAATGTAACTTAGACTAACTTACTTTAAGGACAACACACACACACACACACACACACACACACACACACACACACACACACACACACATGCCCGAGTGAGGACTCGATACTCCAACAGGGGAACCCTCGCGAACCGTGACAGGGCGCCTGAGTAACCACAGTAACCAGATCGACTAAGTGTAGAAACTGGTGATGTCAGAATCTCTCTATGGAAGTATACCTGGAAGTGTACATCTGAGAATGCCTTCACAATACCTAATTCTTTTGAAGTGGAGGGATTCATAGAGGACGCAGTCAAGTTAACAAGTGATGACATCGCAGGAGTGCACCAATCGATTTGGAGCAGCACGGTTTTCCTCAAGTTAAAGAATGCTGAGAAATGTGATTAAATTGTTGAGTTTTGTGAATACAATTTAACGTTTAAACATTCTGATTGCAATAGTGTGAGATTAAAGTAACCCATGCTCGCTTTGGTATTAGAACAATTAGAGTTTATGATTTTCTCTAAAAATAATACCCGTGCAAATTAATGCTGTGTTGAGACATAATGGAACTATCATAAGCAACGTCGCCGACCGGTAGTTCCCTGCTCTTAAGTTTCAGATTCCCGCAGGGGATCAAAATCGATATGGTCAGCATCGTCTTATATCAGTGTTTTCGGTTATGCAGCTCTTGTGGTATATGAGGGACTACCATGAACGTGCGCTGGCTGTAGTCGACTGGATATGTTGTTGCTCAGCGTACGCAAAGACGCTTGACAGACTTACCGACCGGTGAGACAGCGGTTGCCAACACTATGTCACAACTACCGCTGACACACTGATAGGGGGCATTTCTCTAGTATTTGTTTGTCGTGAACGAATAAGCGGCTTTGTGCTGTTTGAAATTATAATCGCGCAGTCTCATAAGAGAAACTGAGCCGCCTGGAGGCTTCCTTGGACCGTCGCTGCTTTGCAAGATGCTCGGGAGACGATGCGAACTCTTAATAGTGAGATGAGGAGACAAAGGGCACTAGTGTGTCATGAGTAGTTCCGTTTTACAGCGTAGTCCGAGCACGAGTCACGTCCAGGTACAACCTCCCATTTGTCGTCAACCATACTGATACGAACTCAAAAATTCGCAATGGACGGTACTAACCTTGAGATATAATTTATCAAGTATCGATTTTATTTTGTTAAGATGGCAGAACGATTTGTGGATCGAATAGACGACTTAAAATTTTGTTTCCACCACTTTTGTATGGATTCAGGCCGATTTAACTTGCAAGTGACGATTCTTTTGTGTTCAGGGTATTACAAATAAAAATATTGCTTGTCATCAGTAACCTTACTTCCGCTAGGAATGTGGGAAAAGACAAGAATATATATACATTTTGAGGTACACCAACAGGAGTTCGTCATATGCTGTCACTGGGGCAGGTCACGTGACTTCGCATTTGTATAGTTTTCTGTAACTGTCTGCCAAAATTAAATTGGCAACCATGAAACAATATGGCCGATGCTTTGTTATTTTGTGAACTGTGATTTATGTGAGCAGTGAGAACAACGTTTACCTGCAAACCATGTAGCGTGATTTAATGTCTCGATATGGAACATAGCAGAACTGAACCCAGGGACCAATCTCCTAGACGGGGCTGCAGCCATTCTAAACACATGAGTGCAATCGATAAGGTCTATTAAATGTATCTATGCCATCATTTTAATTTATGGAGGTTCAAATGCTTCAAATGGCTCTGAGCACTATGCGACTTAACTTCTGAGGTCATCAGTCGCCTAGAACTTAGAACTAATTAAACCTAACTAACTTAAGGACATCACACACATCCATACCCGAGGCAGGATTCGAACCTGCGACCGTAGCTGTCGCTCGGTTCCGGGCTGTAGCGCCTAGAACCGTACGGCTTTAATAGATGTTTGACATGCAGTGATAGGAAACGCCGCAAGGTTTATAACTAGTATAACTGCAACTACTGTAACAAAAAGACAGCTTATAAAAATGTCTGAGTGCCTGAAAAGATGTTTGCACATTATGAACCTAAAAACTGTGCAACAACTACTGGAAACAGTAAGTAATACTATGTTTTATCTAACTTCGAAATGTTGTAACTGTGTTACGACACAGTGTGTCGCCCTGCAATAAGCCTACATGGTGTTAACATAATCAACGGTACCCTGATTTCCCAAAAATGATATTAACTGAAGATGAGACCCCTAGCGCTCGAAATGCATCGTGTATTGAAATAAAAATCACGAATAGTGACAAAATGAGATTTTTTTTCGTAAGTTATACGGTCGCGGCAGCAACAGTGATAACAGTGTGCAAAATTATGGCTTATGTACATCTTATGAACATCCATAACAATATTGTCGACACAGGTTGTTTGCTTTCGTCGTCATCAGAGCTCGCTTGAAAATCATCTTTTGAGGGTTGGTTGGGTTGTTTTGGGGGGAGGAGACCAGACAGTGAGTTCATCGGTCTCATCGGATTAGGGAAGGAAGAGGAAGGAAGTCGGCCGTGCCCTTTCAAAGGAACCATCCCGGCATTTGCCTGGAGCGATTTAGTGAAATCACGGAAAACCTAAATCAGGATGGCCGGACGCGGGTTTGAACCGTCGTCCTCCCGAATGCGAGTCGAGTGTGCTAGCCAGTGCGCCACCTCGCTCGGTCATTTTTTGAGATATCCTCACAGGAAACCGTTAAAATGTGCATCTCTAGAAAAAAACAGTCAGTTAATCAGGATTCCGTTTTCATTAAGAGTAGTAGGAATCCAGTTAATTAATTGCTGTTTTTGCGATCCTGTTTTACGTGTTTTCGCAATCTTTCAGTCAAGTCTAAACTTCATATGGTCGGAATGTGTTTATTTTGCTTCTTAATTTAACCGTGTTAAAGTTCGAGACAATCTGTACGAGTCAGTGCTGTAATGGTATTCCGGTTATTCGATCTGCAGTAAACACCTGCAACGGTGGTTAAGATACTCTTCCCAATTACTGAAAACGAGATTAAGGACATCAGCCATTTAAATAATCAAAAACAATATTAATCATGGATATTTTAGATCCTAATGTTAGGAAATATTGTTGTGTATCTACTTTATTTAGCAAACCACCACTCACGATGTTTGTTTACATAAATCCAAACCATGGTTTACTGAAACTTTTATTTGGTTGGTTGGTTGGTTGGTGTGTATGACGGTAGGTCAGAGTACCGCAGGAAAACCCAGGGGAAGAAACCACCCAGATCTACCAATATCAGCGAAAATGAGGGAAGGGACGAAATGAAGAAAGGGAGATAGAGGAAGAAAAGCAAGCAAGGTATCTCAACTAGTGAGGAGCCGGAAGCCCCTGAAATCAGACTGCAATGTTTGAACATACATCCCCCAACCCCCGCCACTTACCAGAGGTACTCCACTCAGCGATTGCCTTGAAAAGACTAGCAACACAGGCAGGGCAAGAGAAGCACAGAGACACAAAAGATGAACAAGTCTAACAGACCACACGAAGGGGGGGGGGGGGGCGGAGGAGGGGGGAAAGAAGAATAAAAGTGCAGGTAGGGTGAGGACTGGGCTGGACCACCAAGCCTAGACAGCTGCAGCATAGTCTGGGCAGAAGAGGCAACAGAGTGTTCTGCCAACCTCTCAGTGGGCTGCTAAGGTTAAGTGGCCCTCCCTTAAAGAGAGTGGTAAAAGCCCGCTTCACGAATAACATTTAAAACTGGGGAATCAGTGAGATAGAGTCAGCTGCATGGCGGCTCGGATAAGTCAGTCGAGCAAGCTGTGGTCCGGCATGAAACGAGAGCCACAACGACAGGAGGGGATCAACATGAGTGAACCAAGTACGGAAGATGCAGAGTTGGCAAAGGACAGTTGAGTCCTTGCTAGAGGCCTGCTCAGAGGCTCCACAGATTTGTAGTTCAAAATGGTTCAAATGGCTCTGAGCACTATGGGACTTAACATCTGTGGTCATCAGTCCCCTAGACTTAGAACTATTTAAACCTAACTAACCTAAGGACATTACACACATCCATGCCCGAGGCAGGATTCGAACCTGCGACCGTAGCAGTCGCGCGGTTCCGGACTGAGCGCCTGAACCGCTAGACCACCGCGGCCGGCAGAGTTGTAGTCTATCACCAACAGTTTGTTTGGTGAAGTCAGAGTGAGCAAGTCCGTATTCCAGGGACCTAACACATGAAGGAGGTCTGCTTCTGGAATACCAATCTCAAGTGTCGGTTTACTGGTAGCCAGTTTGGCTAGGCTATCAGTGAGTTCATACCGCAGGATCCCAACGTGGCCCAGGGTCCAGAAGAAGATCACTGAGCGCCCATACTGTTGAAAGGCATATAAGGAATCATGGACAGCAGTGACCAAGGAATAGAGAGGGTAACACCGGCCGAGAGCTTGCATACTGCTCAAGAAGTCGCTGTAGATGAGAAATTGCAGGAACAGATATGCTCAAGAGCACGAGAGATGGCTACCAACTCCGCAACGGAAACACTACAGCCATCTATCAAGGAGAGCAGTCCAGTATGTCCCACATGAGTATAAGCAAAGCCTACATGACCAGTAACCAGAGAGCCATCAGTGTAGATTACTTTTGAACCCTGGGATGCGCCAAGGATAAAGAAAAATTAGCGTCATAGGGCCTCGGGATGAACTCTTTAAAACCTTGTGACAGGTCAGGACGAAGCTGTAGCCGAGGGATGCACCATGGAGGTGTAGAGGAGTGGGGGCAGAGGAGAGAAGTAAGATCTCAAGTTCAGAGAGGATTGACCAGAGGCGGACTGCGATCATAATCTCTGATCGGGGCCACCATTTTGGGCGATGGATTACAATGTTTGGAAAGAGGATATGGTAGATCACAAGCTTTGGGGAACTACGTACATTGATAGCATAATTGACAGGATGTTGTAGCACCTGATCTGGAATGGAGGGAGCCCAGTCCCCATCGGTAAGCTGCTCACTGGTCTACGTTGAAAGGCTGCTGTAGGAAGTTGAACCCCACAGTGGTGTATCAGATCAAGTATCTGCAATGCTGAGGGTGATGCTGAACCAGATGCCAGACTCCCATAATCGAGGTGGGATTGTATCAGGGCTTTCTAAAGAACGGTTGTGCAATCTGCACGCAGCTTGTGTTACTCAGGCAGCGAAGTGTATTGAGGTGCAGCCAGCACTTTCGCCCAAGCTGGAGAAGATGAGGAATCCATGTCAACCGAGACTTGAAGACCAGTCCTAAAAAGCGATAAGTCTCTACTAAATTGAGTAGCTGGTCGTTGAGGTAAAGTTCTGATTGTGGGTGAACGGTACGATGTTGACAGAAGTGAATGACGCGAGACTTGGCGACCCATGGATGAGACCCTATGCCTGCATCTTTCGTATGGCGCCTAACAGTCAATACTCAGCGACACTCGCACTAGAGGAGCAATAGTAGAGGCACATGAAGGACACTCAACACAGCATCCTGCGGGACCCCATTTTCTTGGATAAGGAGGATACTGTGGGAAGCACCAACACGTCCCCAGAACGTACGGTGCGACAGGAAGTTGTGGATAAAAATTGGGAGCGGATCCCAGAGGTCCTATTTGTGTAAGGTAGCAAGGATGTGGTGTCACCATATAGTGTCACAAGTGTTTTGTAGGCCGAAGAAGACGACTGTAAGGTGTTGAGGTCGGGCAAAAGCTGTTCGGATGGCAGGGTCTAGGTAAACCTGATAATCAGTAGTGGAACAGCTTTGCCAAAAACAACCCTGGGACGGTGCTCGAAGACCACAAGACTGTAGGAGCCAATACAGCCGCCAGTTCACCATGCGTTCAAGCAACTTAGAACATTTGAAACTTTCGGTACAATATTGCTTTGCAGAGTGTTCGCAAACAGTCAGTTGTGCTCCAGTTTAATAAGTTAAATAAATTATATATAGTTGTTTGTTATAATTTCTATGAGAAACGTCAATGATTGTTTAAATTAACAATTAATAATGACCATCTAGCGCTTCGTACGGTACTACTAATTATATAAGCCCAGACGACTTCTTTTCAATGCATGGTGGTATACACAAACGCAGGCCGAAGTGGCCGTGCGGTTCTAGGCGCTACAGTCTGGAGCCGAGCGACCGCTACGGTCGCAGGTTCGAATCCTGCCTCGGGCATGGATGTGTGTGATGTCCTTAGGTTAGTTAGGTTTAATTAGTTCTAAGTTCTAGGCGACTGATGACCTCAGAAGTTAAGTCGCATAGTGCTCAGAGCCATTTGAACCATTTTATACACAAACCTTCATCCAGTAGTTCTCGGAATTAGGCTTCACTTACAGACAGAAAAACGTGGCCTGGGTGTTTATAACAGGTATAGATTGTGACAATCTTCCCTGTTCTCTAGACTTGCGGCGGCTGTTCACTTTACTACATTTCTCGCCAGATGTCTCCACCTTTGTAACTGACTAGCTCGCAGCTCCCATCATTCCCACGAGATTTCACTCGAAACGCCAGTTAAATATGGAACAAATAAAAACGTGTATGTTAAACACTCATCATTTTTATTGATTATAAATGATATATGCAAACTTTCTGTGAGAATCAGTCTATTTTTTAGTGAAAACGATATCAAAACCCCTACAGTAGTTCTTCCGATTGTTCCGAATACGCAGAGAAAAACCGTAGTGGGGCATTTTAATTTATAATATCAACAAAAGGAAATGCTTTACTTTCTGTTTTATACTATTTTGTTGCAAATATTGAGAGGAATATATGAAGCAATGAAGAAGTTTATGGATGTAATATAGTTCTTACACATAAACATTTGTAGAAATTGATCGATTCACTGTCTGTCTTGTCATTGAGAATTATTACTCTTTTATTTTTGTATTGTACAAACACTTCCAACTCCTCCATTAAATCAACTGTATGTAATTCCTGCAAATAGGTATCTAAAGATCTTCTGTATTTGTGAATGGGTTTCCAGTATTTGTTATGTTTTCTCTTGCTATTGCTGATTTTGTGAATTTGTAATGCGCGTGTGTGTGTGTGTGTGTGTGTGTGTGTGGTATAATATCTGGCAGTCCCGTGTAGTAGCTTGAGCAAGTCTTACAATGTGATTTTTTATAGTCCTGAATCTAGCACTTTGTCCATTTTATTGTTTAAGGTGTGAACTCATTTCAGTTGTGGAGCGTGTAGACTTCCACAGCATATATGCGTATGGATAATAGACGCCATATACATAATTAAGGTGATGACGGCCAATAATCCCTTCAGGGCGGGTGCACGCCAAGCATGAACTCTTCCGGGTATTGACGAAATGCCGCTATTAATGAGGCTAATGTGCAGGGGCACTACATCAGTAGTGTGTAGTATAAGTTGAAAATTTGGGTTTGACGGGAGGAGTGCTAGGATATTCTGTGCCATTGTAGTGACCACTGCGTCCGAATGGCGTATTCCGGCTTCGCACGCCGCGCGAGAAGGTTCCGCCTGGTCCCGCCTCTATCGTTGCGCTGCGAGAGCTTCGTTGTTTGTCCTCAGTGTCGTGTAAACGCCACATCGTTGTCTGTCCCTCGGCGTCTCGTGTTCGTGATTCCATTTTGAGGTGACGCTGCCTTGCACTTTAATGTCGTCCATGGCTCCCAGGAACATTCCACGCACGGGTAAAGTCAGTTCTAGTTTTGACACGTGCATGCGTCAGGTGCAGCCTAGTTTATTAGGAATTCACAATTGGCTTCTAGATACGATCTAGATTTCTTAAGAACAGGTTCACATGGCTTACTTCGATTCTGAATCGTATGTGTTTTGTGCAAATTTATAGACCTACTTGAGGATGACAGCTTCCTTTTGGGGCATGGAAAAGTCTATTTGACTCATCGCGATGGCTCTAAATAGCATGATTATTCTGGCGAAGGCGGAGGTAGAATATACGAAAGTTAGGGTGTTTAACCTTCCGCCCGAACTTAATGACAGTTTCCTCAAGACCGTCCTGCTTCCAATTGGGGATATGCGGAATATACAGCGGGAACGCTGTTCCACTTAACGTGGTTCAAACGTTTATAACAGAGTTAGATCCACGGTCATAGTGGTCAAAGCGGAATAGTCGCTCTCAATTGCATGTGTGTGGAAACCAGGTATATATAATTTACACATGATAAGAAGGGGCCTGTTTTGTATGTAATGATAGTGAACATTTCTGTACAAATTGCCCATGTTGAGTCACGGTCATAAAATCCGCTGAACACCGTAAAAGGTTAACTTTAGCGGACCTCTTTCCCCGAGTGACAGCCATTGTGCCTAACCATGTTTCTCAGAGCCAAGGCGGAACAATGTGTGATGGTTGCACCGCATACCTAGAATTTACCTAGGTTTCAGTCGGGATAACCCAACCTTCTTCAGAATAACAGTAACTACCGTTTGTCCATAGTGGAACTCAATCTAAAACTACAAATCCATAAATTATCGTCAGTACAGCACTCGTTGCTGCCGCATCGCGGTCGCTAAGTGGGGCCGAGGCAGTTCCAGATAAGTTTTATAGTCTGACGATAATTTGTGGATTTGTAGTTTTATCTTGACGATGTCCACTATGGACAAACGTTAGTTACTGTTATTGTGAGATGGTCCTATCGCGTTTCCGCCGTTTACCTCGCGTAGGGACTTCGCCACTGTAGCTTCCGTGTCGCCACCACCTCCACTTCAAAACAAGTGTAGATGGACGCAATAAGATTCCTCTACGCTACTCCGCTCCGCTGAAAACACTCCGGTGGAGGAGACCCCTCCCCTCCCTGAGTTCAGCCCGGATGATAACACGTCGGTTACTGTTAAAGATTCGAAAGCGTCCAGCACTCCATTCGACCTGACTCCCGAGACCGCCACTTTGGAATCACATGAAGAATAGACCTGTTCCGGAGTTTTTATGGATGTACTGACTTGAGAGACCTCCCCGAGTCTACCCTTGTTATGCGCCCTTCTTGGCAAAGCATGCCACAAGCCGCTGCTGATCAGAATCAGATCGGCCCATATGTGCCAGGGAAATAAAGGGCTGACGGTGGAAGCCATACCGTCAGTTTGTTTCCGATTCCCGGAAGCCGCACCGCCCACTCGTGGAAGCGTGTGGCTGATACCGAATTTACGCAGCCTCCCTTACCCCCCCCCCCCCCCCCCCCCTCACTCATCTCGTTGCGCCATGCGGCAGGGCAGTCGCCTTCCAACACAGCCGCAACGTTTTCAACCTGAGTACGCAGCATCGCGAAAAAGGGAAAAAACAGGATGAGGGTGGAAGACAGGGATCCACCTCTTTACGTTCAGATTCGTCTGTTGATTCTGCCATGGACTGTTAACGGTATTTTTCAAATAGTCAACTGCATAGTTTTGTATGCAGCCTATAGCTTTCTCACCTTGGCTGTAAAGGGAATTACTTCAGAGATTTGACTTGCGGTGCTACGACTGTTTACTTACGATTCAGCTGCAAACGTGATATATTTGCAATAAGCGTTGTTTAAAAATTTTTCTAGTCCCAGATTTTCTACTTTCTCTAGTGCGACTCTGGAACTATCTACCGGTACTGCATTATTTTACAGAGAGGGAAAACTGCAGATTGATTTCGAAGCTCTTGATAACGCCCGAGGAATAGGCTGCACTTTTTGTGACCTTACTTTAATTCTTGTTTATGCTCCTTTTTTTTTTTTTTTTTTTTTTTCATCAGTCTACTGACTGGTTTGATGCGGCCCGCCACGAATTCCTTTCCTGTGCTAACCTCTTCATCTCAGAGTAGCACTTGCAACCTACGTCCTCAATTATTTGCTCGACGTATTCCAATCTCTGTCTTCCTCTACAGTTTTTGCCCTCTACAACTCCCTCTAGTACCATGGAAGTCATTCCCTCATGTCTTAGCAGATGTCCTATCATCCTGTCCCTTCTCCTTATCAGTGTTTTCTACATATTCCTTTCCTCTCCTATTCTGCGTAGAACCTCCTTATTCCTTACCTTATCAGTCCACCTAATTTTCAACATTCATCTATAGCACCACATCTCAAATGCTTCTATTCTCTTCTGTTCCGGTTTTCCCACAGTCCATGTTTCACTACCATACAATGCTGTACTCCAGACGTACATCCTCAGAAATTTCTTCCTCAAATTAAGGCCGGTATGTGATATTAGTAGACTTCTCTTGGCCAGAAATGCCTTTTTTGCCAAGCGAGTCTGCTTTTGATGTCCTCCTTACTCCGTCCGTCATTGGTTATTTTACTGCCTAGGTAGCAGAATTCCTTAATTTCATTGACTTCGTGACCATCAATCCTGATGTTAAGTTTCTCGCTGTTCTCATTTCTACTACTTCTCATTACCTTCGTCTTTCTCCGATTTACTCTCAAACCATACTGTGTACTCATTAGACTGTTCATTCCGTTCAGCAGATCATTTAATTCTTCTTCACTTTCACTCAGGATAGCAATGTCATCAGCGAATCGTATCATTGATATCCTTTCATCTTGTATTTTAATTCCACTCCTGAACCTTTCTTTTATTTCCATCATTGCTTCCTCGATGTACAGATTGAAGAGTAGGAGCGAAAGGCTACAGCCTTGTCTTACACCCTTCTTAATACGAGCACTTCGTTATTGATCGTTCAACCTTGTTATTCCCTCTTGGTTGTTGTACATATTGTATATGACCCGTCTCTCCCTATAGCTTACCCCTACTTTTTTCAGAATCTCGAACAGCTTGCACCATTTTATATTGTCGAACGCTTTTTCCAGGTCGACAAATCCTATGAAAGTGTCTTGATTTTTCTTTAGCCTTGCTTCCATTACTAGCCGTAACGTCAGAATTGCCTCTCTCGTCCCTTTACTTTTCCTAAAGCCAAACTGATCGTCACCTAGCGCATTCTCAATTTTCTTTTCCATTCTTCTGTATATTATTCTTGTAAGCAGCTTCGATGCATGAGCTGTTAAGCTGATTGTGCGATAATTCTCGCACTTGTCAGCTCTTGCTGTCTTTTATAAAGAGTATATAGTTTATTTCATTCGTAAAACTCCGCAAAAACTTCTGATAGGGGGAGATTTTAATTCTTTTGTGTCCTGTGGATCAGACCCCTAATTTTCGTTTCAGTAGTGCCCCAACCAGTCAGACTGTATTGTCTCCCATGAATATTGAACCAATCCTTCTGATAGGATTCTTGCCTCGCCGGCCGGAGTGGCCGTGCGGTTCTGGGCGCTTCAGTCTGGAGCCGAGCGACCGCAACGGTCGCAGGTTCGAATCCTGCCTCGGGCATGGATGTGTGTGATGTCCTTAGGTTAGTTAGGTTTAATTAGTTCTAAGTTCTAGGCGACTGATGACCTCAGATGTTAAGTCGCATAGTGCTCAGAGCCATTTAATTCTTCCCTCGAGGTCATCTTACGAGAGGTTTGGGCCCGTAGCTTGCGTTCGCAGGACCTTTATCCTTATTTTATGAAGTGGTGGTCAGACATGTCAAACATTTGAAACATTTGCTCGGGAAAGCGTTAATGTGTTACGGCGCTAAGAGGGCGCGGGATCTCCGTCGGACCCAGGAATTTTATTATTTTGTCTTGCGTCAACTCCATGCCAGACAAGCTCCCATACGGATTATGGATATCCGCCATGTTAAGGTGAAACTTCTTCAGTTGAAGAGGCAATAGCTGGAAGGATTCGTTATGCGATCACAATCCCACTCCTTCCTATAGGATGAGCTGACTTCTTTATATCACTTCCTCCGCTAGCGGACGCGTCGCAAACGAGCATGTGTCACGTCCCTTACCCAAAACGATATCACATACTGATATCCCAAAGTGACACTTCCACAGCGATCTATAATTACGTTACCGACCTTTATGATGACCCTGCTACTGATAAGACTGTGCCTGATGGTTTTACTCTTCTCCTTGACTGCGTGGTTACTCCCGCATTAAATGACGACTTTCTAAGTGACTTTACTTGTGATGATGTACATCGTCTTATTGCTGATTCACCATCTCAAAAATCTGACTCGACGCTTTCATAATGAATTATATGGTTCAAGTGGCTGTAAGCACTATGGGACTTATCATCTGAGGTCATCAGTCCCCTAGACTTAGAACTACGTAAACCTAACTAACCTAAGGACATCACACAGATCCCTGCCCGACGCAGGACTCGAACCTGCAACCGTAGCAGCCGCGTGATTCCTGGCTGAAGCGCCTAGAACCGCTCGGCCACAGCGGCCGGCAGGAATTTTATGTACATTTTTGGCTTGTTATAGGTGATACCATTGCGTCACTGGTAAATGACGTGATCCGGGTGGGTAGAGGGGTTTGATTCCTGACTCCTTCAAGGTTGGTAAAATCGTTCTAATTCCGAAGACAACCAGCGTCCAGACACTGATAAATTCAGCCCTCCAGATCACGCTACTGAATTTAAATCGCAAAACTGTCACCCGGGTGGTTAATAGCCGTTTGTGGATACTGATAGAGAAAATTCTTGATGTCCACGAAAGTTGTGTGCCCGGGACCACGATTCTGACTTTTGTAGTGGAATGCCGCGACGTTGTCTCAGTGGCTGCAGCGACTTCCGTCTCTAGAGCCTTGCTATTACTAATTTTAATAAGGCAGGGTCAAAAAAATGGCTCTGAGCACTATGGGACTTAACATCCATGGTCATCAGTCCCCTAGAACTTAGAACTACTTAAACCTAACTAACCTAAGGACATCACACAACACCCAGCCATCACGAGGCAGAGAAAATCCCTGACCCCGCCGGGAATCGAACCCGGGAACCCGGGCGTGGGAAGCGAGAACGCTACCGCACGACCACGAGATGCGGGCTAAGGCAGGGTCAGTCACGGTTTCTTGATTCAGGTGCTCAAGGCGACCGTCTCAATCACACTGCGTGTCAGGTAAAATCCAATCCTTTTACTGGTATCCACGCATCTGTTGTAGTGATTGGACTACTTACTCGCCAGATCACCGTCCAACGGGGCTTTCCACAGGGCAGCCCGCTCTCCATGTAGCTTTTTTCCATGTCCTTAGAACCTCTGCTTCGCCGTATTGCTGATCAGTTACGTGGCTGGAAGGTATTAGAAGCAGCGTTCTCGGTACGAGCGTATGAGGATGATGATATGTGATTGCTACGTCATGTCGCTGATACATCTTTGCTCTTGAATAGATTAGATTCATTTTATTCTTTCTCTGGGGCCCGTATTTTTTTGTTTTTTGTTTTTTTGTTTTTGGAAATCAGTCTTCTGACTGTTTTTGCGGCCCACCACGAATTCCTCTCCTGTGCTAACCTCTAACCTCTTCATCACTTTCAACCTACGTCCTCAATTATTTGCTGGAGGTATTCCAATCTCTCTCTACAGTTTTTGCCCTCTACAGCTCCCTCTAGTACCGTTGAAGTAATTCCCTCATCTCTTAACAGATGTGCTATCATCCTGTCCCTTCTCCTTGTCAGTGTTTTCCACATATTCCTTTCCTCTCCGATTCTTTGCAGAACCTCGTCATTCCTTTCCTTATCAGTCCACCTAATTTTCAACATTCGTCTGTAGCACCACATCTCAAATGCTTCGATTCTCTTCTGTTCCAGTTTTCCCACAGTCCATCTTCCACTACCATACAATGCTGTGCTCCAGACGTACATTCTCAGAAACTTCTTCCTCAAGTTAGTAGACTTCTCTGGGCCAGGAATGCCCTTTTTGCCATTGCCAGTCTGCTTTTGATGTCCTTCTCGCTCCACCCGTCACTGGTTATTTTACTGCCTAGGTAGCAGAAATCCTTAACTTCATCTACTTCGTGACCATCAATCCGGATGTTAAGTTTTGCGCTTTTTTCATTTCTACTATTTCGTATTGCCTTCGTCTTTCTTCGATTTACTCTCAGTCCATACTCTGTACTCATTATACTGTTCATTCCGTCGAGCAGATCATGTAATTCTTCTTCATTTTCACTCAGGATAGCAGTGTTATCAGCGAATCGTATCATTGATATCCTTTCACCTTGAATTTTAATTCCACTCTTGAACCTTTCTTTTACTTCCATCATTAATTCCTCGATGTACAGATTGAACAGTAGGGCCGAAAGGCTACATCCTTGTCTTACACCCTTTTTAATACGAGCTCTTCGTTCTTGGTCGTCCACTCTTATCATTCTCTCTTGGCTCTTGTACGTATCGCATATGACCCGTCTCTCCCTATAGCTTACACCTAATTTTTTCAGAATTTCGAACGTCTTGCACCATTTTACATTGTCGAACGCTTTTTCCAGGTTGATAAACCCTATGAACGTGTCTTTATTTTTTCTTTAGTCTTGCTTCCATTATTAATAAACAAAAGTGTACCCTATTGCTATAGCAGGGTTTTCAACACATTGCTGTTCTATTGGCAACGGTTGCTGCTATCCGCAAATCGTTGGGAATTACTGTGGATCGCTGTCCGCTGAAAATCGCTGCACCCAGTTTTCGAGAGGTGACGAATTGAATTCACGGGGCAATTCGTGAGTACGAATGACGTTCCCTTACGCTGCTTCACAAAATGCGGATCAGAGTTTCCTCCATTTTCAGCAAAGCGTACTACGTTGCACAAATATTCCCGCTCCCCGCGATGATGGCGCGCAAATTGATGCAAATGTCGGGTCGTTTCCATTGGCCAGGTTACATTCTTCGACTTCGGTATGAAGTGGTTTGCAAGGCCCCGTCCCCTTGAAGGTTTGGGACTTCACAAATCAAAGTGAAGGCTTCAGTATTGTTTATATGGAGTACAGTTTTAACATGTACTCGAGCAACTCTTTCTATTACAACTCGCGCTTTTACGTGTCTTCGACCAGCCAGTCTGACTTAACGTGCCGATGTCACCCGGATCAAATTGCAGCATGTACGTGAATTTTATTATAAGTTTTCTGCACCCTGGCATTTCATCAGTGACGCCCCTTATCAGTGAATCCTTGCTTTCTCGTTAGGGAGTTCAATCATCCCTCTCGCCAGTTGAAATGGCAGCGCCTTTGGTATCCTGGAAAACAGTGTGGTTTTACATTACTCTTCCTACCCTTCTGTTGGAAGTCGCCTCATCGTGGTATAGTGTCATTCACGGTCAGATCCCGACCAGAGAACAACTCCATCGCATTGGTCTTAGTCCGACTGATCTTTGGGACACTTGTCATCAACATGATACATTACCACACACGTTTGTTTCTTACGGACGAGAACACTGGCACTGGGTTTGCCGATAATTGGCTTTTCTTGCCCGATCAGCTGAAACTGCTTTCTCTGTTGAACTTCTTCTGTGTCCTGACTTTTCCGTTTTCCCTCGGACCAAGGCTAATTCGATCGTATGGCTCCTCGGACACTACGCCCACTACGTAGTCAGGCGTGACAACTATCGCGACCACCTTGTTTTTCCCCAATATATGGTGGATGCCCATTGGAAATGGCTTCAGCGTTTTCGTTCTTTATTTGCAGTTATGTTGCACCTTGTCTTTAATTGTCAAGGAATTGGATAGCTTTTTTCTGACTCTTTCTCCCATTATGTTATTCCCAGCGAAAAACTTGTTTCCTTATGTGTCCTGGAATTGTGGAATTTTTGTCTATAAAGTTGTCTTTTCGTAAAACAAACGACAAGAAAAATAGACAAATTTAAGAAAATATAAAAAATAGACACATAAAATAAAAATTCGCTCTAGTACCATGTTCAAGTGAGAGACCATCCGCCGGCCGGTGTGGCCGTGCGGTTAAAGGCGCTTCAGTCTGGAACCGCGTGACCGCTACGGTCGCAGGTTCGAATCCTGCCTCGGGCATGGATGTGTGTGATGTCCTTAGGTTTCATTAGTTCTAAGTTCTAGGCGACTGATGACCTCAGAAGTTAAGTCGCATAGTGCTCAGAGCCAGCCAGAGACCATCACAGTGACACGCAGGGCGGCGGCATCGTGGCCAGGCCTCGGGTTTGGACCCGACCCGAATACTGTAAACAACTAAAATGCCGACGATTGGAACATCTTTGCAGCGATCCTCTTCAGGACGACTAACTGCTCGATTTTGGTAATGACCTTAAGCTGTCTTATTTCTGCTGTCAGGTGCTACCGATGTCACATTCTGGGATGCCATTGTACAATTCAAGAAAAGATCGGATTGAGATGCATCAAGCTGCTATTCCTCCAAACCAAACCACACTTCGAATTCACTAATGCCATCCCAGGATGAGATGTCTGGAGCCACCTGACAGCCTCGGGAGGACGACGGTTCAATCCCGTCTCCAGCCATCCTGATTAAGGTTTTCCGTGATTTCCCTAAATCGTTTCAGGCAAATGCCGGGATGGTTCCTTTGAAAGGGCACGGCCGATTTCCTTCCCCATCCTTCCCCAACCCGAGCTTGCGCTCCGTCTCTAATGACCTCGTTGTCGACGGGACGTTAAACAACACTAACCTAACCTAACCACCTGACAGCCGAAAGAAGACAGTGTACAGGAGCATAGGGGTAACGCCTTTGATTAGTAATCAAAAGGTGTTCGATCGCGGATTCGGGCCTGGCCACTGCTTAAACTGTGATATTCAGGGCCCACTGTTGTCCTTTGTATGTGAAACTGCCCTAAAAGGTGGACGAATCACCACTGACCAACGGCGTGAGGATGTAGAAGGCAATGGAAACCACTACATTAAAGAGAGACGACGTGTATCGACAGGACATGTGGCCTGTACTTGAAAAATTGAAAAAGGGTCATGATGACGTCTGCATTAGCAGAAGATTCCGTATTAGTTCCCCGTTGGGATCTCCGGGAGGGGACTGCCAAGGGGAGGTCACCATGAGAATAAGATTCAATAACCAACGAAAAGATGACGTTCTACGAGTCGGGACGTGGAATGTCGGAAGCTTGAACGTGGTAGGGAAACTATAAAATGTGAAAAGGGAAATACAGAGTCTCAGTCTAGATATAGTAGGGATCAGTGAAGTGAAATGGAAAGAGAGTATTTCTGGTCAGACGAGTGTAGGGTAATATCAGAAGCAGCAGAAAATGGAATAATAGAGTTAGATTCTTTAAGAATAGATAGGACAAAGAGGGAATTACTGTGAATTGTTCAGTGATAGGATTGTTCTCATCGGAATCGACAGCAAACCGTCTCCGATAACAATGCTTCAGCTGTACATGCCGACGTCGCAAGCAGGAGAGGAAAAGATAAAGTATATTGAACGGGTAATTCAGTTCATAAAGAGAGCTGAAAATCTAATTGTCATGGGAGACTGGAATGCAATTGTAAGGGAAAGAGCACAAGAAAATGTTACGTCGGAATATGGATTTCGTAGTAGGAACTAGAGAGGGGAAGGACTAATTGAGTTTTGCAATATATTTCAGCTAAGAACAGCGAATACTCAGTTCAAGAATCAGAACAGGTGGTGGTACACATGGAAAAGGCCGAGAGATAGGGAAAATTTCCAGTCAGCTTACATCATGGTCACGCAGAGATTTCGAAATTAGATACTGGGTTATAAGGCGTACCAAAGAGCGGATACAGATTCAAATCACAGTTTAATAGTGATGAAGAGTAGACAGAATCTTAAGAGAGCGGTGAAGAAAAATCGGTGCGCAAAGAAGTGTGATACGGAAGTACTAAGGAGTGACGGGATATGCTGTAAGTTCCCTCAGGCTATAGTGGCTCCGAAGGAAAAAGGATAAAAAAGGAGAGCAGGAGATGTATCTAGTGGTTAGTCGCCTTCGTGAGGACCGCTTCAAAGACGGTGGGAATCTCAGTAGTTGAGGTTCGTTTTGTTTCATGACGACACGGCCTAATACCCAAAATGATTTTTTTCAAATTTATGTTATAGTTCATTGTTTATGAAAAAACCTACTTCCACATTATGTAACTTACGTCACGTGATTACTTTCACAATACTAATGTCCCTCTGTGTAGAATGTGGCCCAAAATTGTTTCATTTTTAAGATGGAGAACCTTATTTTTTTAAAGGGCAATCTAATGCCGAAATTAAAAACATAAAATTTTGTATGGGAGGAGAATTACACGTTAGGAAAAGAATATATATTGCTGTAGAGAGCATCACAAATCGTCAGTGTTACGGGCCCTGTCCGACTTTAAGCTGGCCCTGATAACAGACTGGTCTCCTATGAGTACTTTGGTGCACACATTAAGAAGTGTACTCATACTTGTTAAATAAACTACCAAAATGGTTGCAAGCTGTCGGTTTGAAGAACGGTTTCGTATATTTTATTTTTAAGTGAGTTATAGGTCGCTGGCGACGTGCAAAGACCGCGTAAGCACAATTGTTGTCTGCTGTGTAAGTAACATCTTGGGCTGCATACCGAAAGGATCTCTGTATGCTGTACTTTGGAGGCTGTACCCTACTGATCAATCTGCAGCATGGTGCTTATGTTTAGATTGTAAATGCGGACTGAGATAAAGCATGTGTCGTTCTTTGTCGGCTTATTGCCGGGGCCAGACGTATAGTTATCATCATGTGGACGATGCCTGCAACTTTCGTGGTTCTGTTTAAGGTAAAATGTCTTGTCTTTTTATTTTATTTACTGAAAAGGCTATTTCTGAGCTGTTACACATGGTTATCAGCTCTGTACATGCACTTTCCTTGCGATCTGGGTTAAATCTGCTGTTAAGAAATTGTTCCATCTTCAAGGATTAATATCAGTCTGTCGTTAATTTATCCATGTATACAGGTCATGCCTCACATTACTATTCCTCTTATTTGCTATTACTACGGGAATATAAGCTTTTGTTGGGTTCCTTTTGTTCTGTTTTCGGAAAATATGTGGCATTGAATTACACATGGTCCCTATAGGGACATTAGTACCGGTATTACTAAGTCTTGGTGTTTATCTAATATTAATCAAAGGCCACTTCATATTCTCTTCAATTATGTTCACAGCCTGGAGCCACTTACGAATTTATCAGTTTTCATATTCAAACTGCATGTGATTACGTGGTCTCTATCTAAATTCGTAGCTGATGCGACCACAACTAACAGAATACGTTCTGCCTTCAGTGGGATCTTTATTCAGGTAAGCTGACATCGGCAGGTGATACAGTGCGATGCGTGACCACTAGCTTGTGGAACAGGGTTTCACAAAATGGGCATTTGGGTAATACTCCCGTTTTCTGTTAAACATTTATTATTTGTTTGCGTGCCTATAACAGTGATCATGGGGGTAGTTCTGAGCAGCTGAGAACTAGACAAGTGCCGATGCTCAGTATGTGGAGAGTGCGATAGTGATGAAATCTTCTTACGAATAAGTGTTGGACTCTACAGCATTTTCAGGCTGTCTGAGCAAGTTCGAACCTGCTCGTCGAAATTTTTCGTTATTTAAAAACTACGAATGTTTTCCTTACTTCTGAATATCTCACCAGGAGAAGTCAGGTGGCGTTACTTCTCATTCATGAGTGAGAATTTTGTAAACGAATTTGGAAATTTTCGGGGCATCAACGCTGACGTCATACCAGCTACGTATGTGATTAGATTTAGACAGGATTAGGAGACTTTCAATGTAAGGGGGCGGATTGAATCGGCACTACGTAACAGTTGCCTTACTAATTTTCCTCTCTCTTTATGTTTTTAAAGCGCGTTTTGGAAAAAACTCACTTAGGGAAAATGGAAAGGCAACACTATCAGCCGCATTCTGTGACGCTCTGCCTGTCCACCAGTGCTGGTGCTGAGAAAGCGCCGTGGCTCACCAGAGAACTGCTCGTGACGTCACAGCCACAGTCAGTGGTGCTGCAGCGTCTGCAGAAAAACGGCTTGTACCTACTCGAGGGCTTCGGAGTTGCCTGCCGTGATAGTCTTTATGTCATTTCATTGTAGCCATTTTTGTTACTGTTTGTGGTGAAAAAAAAAAGATAAAAGAAGTGGTTAGGACATTGCGTTGTGGCCGCAAGAACCCAGGTTCGAATCCTGGTCACGGCATTGGGGTGATATTTTTATCTATATATCTAGACAACTAACAACTTCTCTCACTTGTTATCGACAACAAAAGTATGTTGCACCCCGCTTAAGTCCCAGTGAATTTTCATCGGCATCAGTGGCTTCCCCGTTATTTTCTGTCGAATAACGGGTAAAAAGTTGGAATGCCTTCCAAAAATTACTGTGAAGCTCGCTACAAGTCTCGGCAACTACAGCAATCTACTACATTGCAATTCAGACACCTAAAATTACTCTCTGAATTGAGTTACTGATCGATTAATTTCTCAGTTTACAATTTACCCCTGTCACCAAAGATACCCTACTTACGTTCTAGTTGCAGTGGCAAACAGAGTTTTTCAACGTGTAAAAAATGATATAAAGCATATATAATGACGAAATGTCACTTTTATGGAGAACCAAACACAATACTATTTACTGTCCGTACTGTCTGTGTTGAGACAGATACGATACCTAATTTCATCTGTTCCTGTTCTACAAATGATCCCTCTGGTTTGCTGTGCTATCATCTGAAGTACCTTCTGCCCAGATTATATTAAAATCAGGAGAATCCGTCTGAAATGTTCGTGTTATCATCAAGGTAGTGAAATATCACCAGTCTCACCAGTCTGACTTCTACTGCCGCACTGTGCGGGTGTACTGCGTTTACATCACTGCTGGTGCTGTCCGAGCGCGGTTGCTGGTGAGTTCAACACCGTAGCGCGTTCACAATTACTCACATCTTCTAACTGTAGAAACTGGTAATTGCGGAATCTCTCTAAAGAACGATAACTTGCAGTTTCCGTTTTATAATGTCTTCCTAAGACCTAATTCCTTTGATGTTGAGAGATTCATGGAGGAGCTAGTAAAGTTAAAAGGTGCTGACATCACTGCAGTGCACCAATCGATTTGTAGCAGTGCTGTTTTCCTCATGTTAAAGAATGCTGAGAGATGTGATCTAATTGTTGAATTCTGTGGATGTAGTGTAAGGTTTAAACATTCTGATGGCAATACTGGTTAGGGTAAAGTAACGCATGGTGGTTTTGCTGTTCGAACAATTAGTGTTTTTTAACTTTCTCTGGAAATAACTGTCGAGCATATTAATAGTGTATTGAGGCCTCACGGAACTATTATAAGAAACGTCGCCGAAACGTGGTCCGCCGCTCATAAATTTCACGTTGTCGGTGATGTGCAGCGTATCAAAATCGATAGGGTCAATACCGTCTTATGTCAGTAATTTCGGGTATAAAGCTCTTATGATATATCAGGGGCAACAAAGAGCGTGCGCTTGCTGTATTGTGCTGGACGTGTTTTCGTTCAGTACACGCAAAGACTCGTGACGCAGTTACCGACAGGTGAGGCACCAGTTCCAAACACTATGCCGCAGCTGCCGCTGACATGGTGATAGGAGGCTGTAGATAATTTCACGGGATTTTCTCTAGTGTTTGAATGTCATGAACACATAATTGGCTTCGTACTGTTTGAAATTATAAGGTGCGGTTTCAGCAGAGATGCTGTGTCGCCTGGATGTTTGCTCGGACCGTCTCTGCTTTGCAAGGTGCACCGGTGGTGCTGCGTATTTTAAATCATGCGATGAGGAGAGACAATAGTCGGCAGTGGTATATATGTCATGAGTAGTAGTAAGACATAGGCCGAATGACATAGTTGCAGTTATATTCTGAGAAGTAGAGTCAGTTGATGTAATGATTAATTATTTGTGATGAGGAATGAGACTGAAGCATTTTTAGAAGGATCTTTTAATGTATTTATTTAGATGACTCATAGAGGAGGATGTAATTTGAGGTAATTTATTTCAGATTTTGTACTTTGATGTACCTTGTAGTTAAGCATTATTGGTTGAGACATTGAGTGTAAGGAAAGATGAACACCCATCCATAATGCCCAATTTGAATTTGTGGCTAAGAGTAACTGTTAAATATTTAATGTCATTTTTACGAGCCGCATTTTTGAAAAGATCTACTTTGATGTTGAAGACTACTTAGTTTGTCCACTCAAGAACTGTAATTTTTGTGTATCAATGTTTAAGAACCAAAGACACAATTTTTCAATATAGAACTTCTCTAATCAGGAAATTAATTATATTTGATGATATAAATTATCCCTAGTCATTGTCGGCATCCTAATACCACGCCAGAGTATGAGTTATAATCTTCACCTTCTTTAAAAAGGCAGCGCCCTGCAGCAGACACATCTCACTAGTTAGTTGTAGCTCAGAAAATGTGACGCACTTTCAAAAAAGCAATGTCACGGTTTTTCCATTATGCAACAGGTAAGAAAAATTAAGTAATAAAAAAGGAAACGTTCAGTTTTTCCAGGGCCAATATACCAGTTCAAAATTTTAATGATTCACAATGTTGAGTTCAGACAGTATTCTTGCCATTACGAATGTTCAAACAGACAGGGAACTAGGTAGGCATCTTCGTATGATTTCTCGCACTCAAATTTTGCAGAATATTCTCGCCATCGAATTCTTATGTTCAATGGCTACGAATTCTAGTGTTGAAACTTAGACTACCAGCAAGCAAACTTTTAATCAACAATCGTAGTATTTATTTTAAGATAACATTCACAAGTAAGGATAAAGCGCCACGGAATTTTTTTGTGAAGTCAGATAAGTGCACTGGTTCTATCCTTTTTTTTTTCTTCTGTGGCGTGTTTCAAAAAGGAAAACGTTTGCGGTCGATTACGCATCAATCAGTCTGTAGTATAAGATGGTAAAGAATGTCAGGTTGGGCCCCACCACACGCGACTTATTGAACGTTAGACATTTTTCTGTTTTCACGGCAATGTGACCAACGTGTTTAGTCCAACTGAAGCCCCGCCCAGTAGCTTTACGGTTGTCCGAATATTTAATGTGAATGGTCCCTTGCTAAAAGTATTTGTGGGTTATGATCAACGTTTTCGTGTAAAGAGGACCATAGAAGGTTCGGAAGATGATGGAATAAGACAGATACTCAAGGATCAGTCAGATAATAGATAACCTCGTACATTAGTTATCCATGAACAACATAGCCGTAAGGAAACATATGAGGTATATAAGCCAGCATCATTACGAATTGGAGTACACGAATTGCAGAGTCAGGCGTATTACATAAGAGGTTTAGTTTACCAACTTTAGGTACTCCCTTCGGCACTGAGGAGGATTCATATGAACTGTTATTTGGATGTCTGATGTAAACTGTTCTACGACGTCAATAATTTAGTTAAAAACGAAGACAGATATGTGGAACACGTATATAGTTTAACTTTTTCGAAAATACGAAAACGTCAATAGGATCACAAGCACACGACATATCCAAGAATACGTTTGTAAATAGTCAGGGATGCCGCTCCCTTTCCGAAAGCCATACTGAGATAATGGCAGATTTGTACTATTTTTCTATCGCCACACACAGCTTCAGAAAGCATTCAAAGTCTTTGGTCAATATGATAATAGTGATAGTGACGATATACATCTGCTATTGAAGGATCTTTATCGGGATTTGATAAAGGCACTACAATTTCTGTTGTTCATTGTGCAGGAATTCCGCTTTCTGTCTACATTGTACGAAAAATAGCCACAGCACGTTTTTTTTTATACCGCTGGGTTGTTGCATATCATAGGGTAATTTATTGGATAGACTCCAGGTGGCTTGTCAGTAGAATACGTGTAATCTCTAATCCTTGCATTACAAACGGTTTATACACGGATCTGCCAGAATGTTATGATCACCTACCTAACCGCCGGTTTGACGATATTGCAGTTCCGAATTACGATGCAGTGTTCCTTCCGACAGGAACGGATACAAGCTGTCATATTTCGTCAACCACGTTGATACAAGCTAAACGATTCGCAATAGACAGTACCAATATTGAGATATAATTTAAGGTATCGATTATGGAACCGAAGTCGATCGCAACACTGCTCAGCAGACACTTTCATTCCACACTAACTTGATATTACGTAAAGTCCAATTTCAAGACATATTTCTAACAACGCAACAATGCTCACTGTTCATGATTACGTAGATACCAAATGAATGTTCTGATACTATATTTTCAGATCTCTGTAACAATACTGTAACCAGATGAATTCATTACCCCATATTTTGCTACCATAAACCGAGTGGAGGGTAGTAGCATTCACTGGGGATCTTGTCCTCTGCCTAATTACACGTATGGAGAAAGGAATCGACAGTGCAGCATCAAAATCCTGTTAAACGGTGTTTTCGGATACATCAATCATTCAAGTTATGTTGGCGAACAAACGATCATGCTTTACTCATTAAGTGTAGTGGACAGCAAATACATCTGATGAATTAATATAAACGAAATTATTTTTCGCTATCAACAACTACGGAAATATTGGTGTCAAACGGAATCTAAGTCGATTTCCGGAATCAGCACAACAAATGCTTTAAGGCGAGACACTTCACACAACATTTTACAATAATTTCAAATTACCTAAAAATTACATTTATTTTGTTTTACTGAGAGGGCAGAAAGAATTGTGAATGGAATATATGGCTCAAATATTATTGCTACCACTTTTACATCCAAACAGATCTATTTTGCAAGTGACTGTCTCTTTTGTGTTCGAAGTAACAGTAATGAAAATATTGCTTGTCCCTGGTAACCTTACTTCCCCTGGGAAGATGGGGAGGGAGATTGAGAGACACCTACAGCAGTTACTTATAAGTTGTCATTGGGGAATGTCGTGTGACTTCCCATTTGTGTAGTTTTCTGTGCTTGTGTGTAAAAATAAAATAGGCAACTCTGAAACAATATGTGTGAACTATGATGTCTGTGAACAGTGTGAACAAACCATGTAGCTTGAACTAATGTTTCGATTTATTTATTAATAATTGGAACATAGCACAAGTCGGTTCTAGGCGCTACAGTCTGGAGTCGCGCGACCGCTACGGTCGTAGGTTCGAATCCTACCTCGGGCATGGATGTGTGTGATGTCCTTAGGTTAGTTAGGTTTAAGTAGTTCTAACTTCTAGGGGACTGATGACCTCAGAAGTTAAGTGCCATAGTGCTCAGAGCCATTTGAACCATGGCATAAGTCAAATCAGGGACCCGTTTTCTAGAAGGAGATGTAGCCATTTTAAATACATCGTTGTAATCGGTGAGATCTATTACCTGTCTCTGTGCCGTCATTATAATTTATGGGGGCTCAGAGTTTAATAATTTTTGAGATGCAATGATAGGAAACGTCACAACCTATACAACTAATATAGCTGCTACTGCAGTGAAAAAAAGGCTCTAACAAAAAGAAGACAACATGTAAGAGTTTGTGTGCCTGAAAAGAGGTTTACACATCCTGGACCTATAAAGTACGCTGCACCCTCTGGAAACAGTAAGTAATTCTCTTTTTTTATCTAACTTTGTAAAAATTGTAGCTACGTTACGTTATAGTATATCACCATATAACACTCCAGTGTACTCTTAACAGGACTAGTGGTAGCCTGAATACAAAAAATATTAACTAATTTGGCATCTGAAGGTGAGCCCATCCCCCTAAAGGGCTCGAAATGCATCGTGTATTAAAATAAAAAACACCATTAGTGGCCGAATGAGTTTAATTTTCTTTTTTAACTAAGTAATAAAATCACGGCAGCGACGCTGATAACAATGGGCACAGTTAATGTTTATTTATCTACTACGAACTTCCATAACAACATCGCCGACCGAGATTGTTTGCTTTCGTTGTTACCAGAGCTCGCTTGAAATATACTCACAGAAAAGCTATTAAAATGTGGGCCGCTATACAAAATTCCGTTTTCATTAACCGTAATGGGAATATAGTTCACTCAGTGCCGTCTCTGCTATCCTCTTTTACGCATTTTTCGAAAGTTTTAAGTCAAGTCAGTGTCGCTTTACAGTATGTTTGCCTCTGAAGTTTCAAGTTCATCTGCGTACTCCAGTGTTTAAAACATTCTGATACACCAGTGTGCCATTTTCTCCCGCTGGATGACACACTATTGGGTTTCCAGCATCCTCCGCTAAGCTCAATGTAAATAAGGCTGTCACTGGTTAGGGTTCGCGTTTTGGTGTGTGACTCAGTCCTACGGAGTGTCTCGCGAAGTCTGAAACTTCATATGGCTTCGTATTAACTGTGATGTGATAAGTTTAGAGACAATCTGTACGAGTCAGTGCTTTAATAGTATTCCGGTATATCGATCGACAGCAAACACCTGGAACAGCGGTAAGACACTCTTCCCACATGCTGAAAGAGATTAAGGTGTCCGTGATTTTAATACTCAAAAACAATGAGAAACGAGAATATAATAATATTGGATTTTTTGAAACCTAATGTTATGAAATGGTATTTGTTGTGTATTAACTTCACTGCGCAGCAAATTCATACACGTGCAAACCATCAGCATGATGTTTGTGTATGTAAAACCAAAACGCGGTACAAAGGTTTGACAGTATTGAAACTTTTGGTACAGTATTGCTACGCAGAGAATTCGCAAACAGTCCGTGGTGTTCCAGTTTAGTGAATTTCGATTCAAATGGCTCTGAGCACTGTGGGACTCAACTGCTGAGGTCATAAGTCCCCTAGAACTTTTCCTGGTCATTCGATGTCTGTAATCTAAGCCTGAAGGGCGTTATGTTATCGTGGTTACTGATGATGTTAG
This sequence comes from Schistocerca serialis cubense, assembly GCF_023864345.2. Classification (NCBI taxonomy): domain Eukaryota; kingdom Metazoa; phylum Arthropoda; class Insecta; order Orthoptera; family Acrididae; genus Schistocerca; species Schistocerca serialis. Next base: position 216,054,939 of record NC_064639.1, on the reverse strand, counting down.
TAACCGTGCTAGCTAACGGTTCAGTTGGCTCTAAGCACTATGGGACTGAGGTCATCAGTCCCCTAGAACTTAGAACTACTTAAACCTAACTAACCTAAGGACAACACACACATCCATGCCCGAGGCAGGATTCGAACCTGCGACCGTAGCGGTCACGCGGTTCCAGACTGGAGCGCCTAGAACCGCACGGCCACTCCGGCCGGCAGTGAATTTCGTTAATTATTTATAACTGTATGTTATAATTTCTATCAGAAACACCAATGATTATTAAAATTAACAATTCCGAACGCCCCTCCTCCGCTTCGCTTGGGCAGATCTAAGTATCTACGACCGAACGACTTTTTACAATAAGAAGTGACATACACAAAACTTATCCGCCAGGCTAGCCGAGAGCGCTAATGCGCTGCTTCCTGGACTCGGGTAGGCGCACCGACCCCGAATCGAATCCGCCTGGCGGATTACCGACGCCGATCGGTGTGGCGGCCAGCCTGGATGTGGTTCTTAGGTGGTTTTCCACATCCTGCCAGGTGAATACCGGGCTGGTCCCCACGTTCCGTCTCAGTTACGCGACTCGCAGACATCTGAATACGTTCGCACTATTCCATGAATTACACTAGTCGCAGACAGCAGGGGTACACTAATTCCGTCCCGGTGGGGTACGTGGTGGCGGGGGGAAGGGCATCCGGCCACCCTTTCATCCTAGCCTTGCCAAATCCGTTCCTAACAATGCCGACCCTGTGTCAGCGCGGGACATGGCACCAGTGAAAGAAAGAAAGAGAGAAAGAAAGAGACATACACAAAACTTCCTCGTCAATCAGTCTGTCTATTACTGAAAACCACAGCAAGATCCTTACAGTAGTTACCGATATTAGACTTCACATACAGGAAGAAAAACATGGCGTGAGAGTTTATATTATGTATAGATCCTGACAAACTTCGGTGTTCTCTAGAGTTTTGGCGGCTTCTCACTTTACTACTTTTCTCGCCAGATGGCCCCACCTCTGTACTGACTAGCTCTTAAATTCCATCATTGCCACGAATGTAACTCGAAATGCCAGTTAAATACAGAACAGATAAAAAGGAATATATGAAACACTTATCATTAATTATTGATAATGAATTATATACACAGACTTTCTATGAGAATTAATCTATTTATTAGTGGAAAATATATCAAAACCTCGACAGAACTTCCTGAGATTAGCTCGAACATGCAGGCAAAAACCTTGTTTGGGATTATAATTTATAGTATCAACGGAAGGAACTGCTTTACTTCCTGTTTTACACTATTTTGTTGCAGATATTGAGAGGGATGTGTGAAGGAATGAGGAAGTTTATGGATTTAATACGAGCAACATTTCTAGAAATCAGTCGAATCACCATCCATCTTTTCAGTGAAAACTGCGCCAGTCACACGGAAATCAATAATGAGATTTGATTTTGATTGATGCTTCTTATGCGGTTTTTTGCCTTAGGACAATCAAAAACTGATTTTTCCCATCCGATGTGATATGAACTTGCTGTCTTGGATAGGCTTACGTAACTAACAGTATCACATGTGTACACCCATGCACACTGAGCAGTACAGTTTGTTTAACGTCAAACGTACACCTTGGGCATTGTTGTATGATTCATTTGTCATTTGTAGTCGACCACTATTAAATTATGATGCTAACAACGCCATCTATTGCTACATTTTGTAACTATTTATTTTTCTGCTGCCATACGTTTTCCCCGCTTTCTAATAACATTCCGTCTCAATTTGACGTCATTCTGACCAGTTGTGTTATTTATACAGTGGTTTGAAAGTGTAATTATAATCACCCTATATATGTGGTCCAGAAAAGTTTCATTTATAAGATGCAGACGCTTACTTCTTCTAAAGGGGAAGCTAAAGCCGAAATATGTAACATAATATTTTGTATAGAAGTTAAGTTTTACGTTAAAAAAAAGTATATTATTGCCGAAGGGAGTACCAAACTTTGTCAGTGTTATGGGTCCTGTGCGAGTTTAAGCTGGCACTGATAAGGGACAAGTATTTTGGTGCACACATTATGGTACATACATCGTAAATAAACCACCAAAATGGTTGCAAGCTGTCAGTTTGAGAATGGTTTCACATATATTATCTTTGTGCTAATGTTTTGATTTAGATTGTGCATGAGTCCCATAGTGCTCAGAGCCATTTTAGATTGTGCATGCGGACGGAGATGAAACATGTTCTTTTCTGCTGAGTGCTGGGGTTAGATGCATAGGTCTCATCATGTGGACTATGCCTTCAACTTTCAAGGTTCTGCTTGTTAACTTAAGATGTCTACCGTTTTTTGTTTACTGAAAAGGCAATTTCTGAGCTGCTACACGTGATTATCAGCTCTGTACATGTGCTTTCCGTGTGATCAAGGTTAAACCTGTTGGTAAAATCGGGCACATTTTTCCATCTTCAAGGATCAATATAAGTCTGTCATTGATTTATCCACTTGTATAGGTCATTGCTCACGTTATTATTCCTCTTATTTACTGTAAATACGGGAATATAAGGTGTTCTAGGGTTCCCTTTGTTCTCTTGTTTGAAGTAATGTGGTACTGTATTACATATGGTTCCTATGGGGACATATGTAACAGCATTACTAACTTGTTGTGTTTGTCTAATTAATAACAGTCAATAGCTATTTCATATTCTCTTTAATTATCTTACATCTCGAAGACACTTATGAATTTATCACGTTTTCGTGTTCCAACTGCATGTGATCACATGTTCTTTATCTGAATTCGTAGCTGATGCGACCACAACTCACAGAATGCGTTCTTCCTTCGGTGGAATCTTCATTCAGATAAGCTGACATCTGTAGATTATACATTGCAGTGCTGGATTTACTAACTTATGGCACAGGGACATTTGAATAATATTCCCGTTTTCTGCGTAAGATTTATTATTTCTTTTGCTTGCCTATTCAGTAAGTATGGGGATAGTTCTGAGCTGCTAAGAACTTGACACGTGCTGATACTCAGAATCTGGAGAGTGACGATTGTGATAAAATCTTCTTACGAATAAATGTTGCACTCTAGAATATGGAGTCTACACTTCCATTGGCCGCATTTTCTCTGTAAGAAAGGGCGCAATACGTTTGTAAGCTGTGTTAGCAAGTTTGGACGTGTTGGTCGTAATTTTGCAGTACTTACAAGCTTGTTGAAGTCCCCTCGAATTTCTCGTGGCGCTGTGTTTTCCCTACTTCCGAATGTGTCACCAGCAAGTCAGATGGCGTTATTTCTCACTCAAGAGTGAATATTTTCTGTACGAAGAAGGATATTTTCAGGGTATTAATACTGAGGTCGTACCAGTAAGTGATTGAGTTTAGACAGGATTAAGAGGCTTTCAATGTAAGGGAGCGGGTTGAAGCGGCACTGCGTAACCATTGCCGTATTAATTTTCTTCTTTCTTTATGTTTTTAAAGTGCATTTTGGAAACAACTCACTTAGGGAAAATGGAAAGGCAACGCTGTCAGCCGCATCCTGTGACGCTCTGCCTGTCCACCAGCGCTGGTCCGGAGAAAGCGCCGCGGCTCACCAGAGAACTGCTCGTGACGTCACAGCCACGGTCTGTGGTCCTGCTGTGTCTGCAGAAAAACCGCTTGTACCCTACCCGAGAGCTTAGGTGTTGCCTGCCGTGATAGTCTAGTGGTTAGGACATTGCGTTGTGGCCGCAAGAACCCAGGTTCGAATCCTGGTCACGGCATTGGAGTGATATTTTTATTTAAATATCTAGACAGCTAACAATTTCTCTCACTAGTTATCGGCGAGAAAAGTATGTTGCATCTCGCTTACGTTTAAATAAATTTTTATCGGCGTCAGTGGCTTCCCCGTTATTTTCTCTTGAATAACGGGTAAATAGTTGGAACGCCTTCCAAATGTCACTGTTATGCTCACCGCCAGTCTCGGCAACTTCAGTGATGTACTACATTGCAATTCAGACACCGAAAATTGCTATCTGAATCGGGTTCCTGATCTACTAATTGCTTATTTTACTACTTATCCCTGTCACCACAGAAGAGAGACCATCCCCATGTTCTAGTTGCAGTGGCAAACAACAAGTTTGTCAAAGTATAAAAAATGGTGCGAAGTATATGTAATGACGAAATGTGTTACTGCTATGGAGAGTCAAGCGCCTGAGTTTTTGTTGTCCGTATTTTAGCTATTCACAACCGTACTTTCTATCCTGAGACAGATACAACACAACATTTCATTTTTTGTGTTTTGTTTTAAAAACTAATCCACTGCTGTGGCGTGGTAGACATTACCAGATTCTATTAAAATAAGGAGGACCCGTCTGAAATGTTCCTGTTTGCATCATGGTAGTGCAATATCACAAGCCTGGCTATGATGGCTGATCTGTGTGGGTGGCTCCGTTTACATCACCGTTGATGCTGGAAGAGTGCTGTCGCTGGTGAGTTTAACGCCAGAGTGCTGTCGCTGGTGAGTTTAACGCCTTGTCGCGTTCACAGTTTGTGGTAAGATCTTATGGGACCAAACTGCTGAGGTCTTCGGTCCGTAAGCTTACACATTACTTAATCTAACTTAAACTAACTTACCCTAAGGACAACACACACACACATCCATGCCCGAGGGAGGACTCGGTACTCTGCCGGCGTGAACCTCGCGAACCGGGACGTTGCGTCTGAGTAACCACAGTAACCAAATCGACTAAGTGTAGAAAGTGGTGATGAGAGAATCTCTCTATGGAAGTATACCTTGCAATGTACATATGATGATGCCTTCGCAAGACCTAATTCTTTTGAAGTGGAGAGATTCATAGAGGAGGCAGTCAAGTTAACAAGTGATGACATCTCTAGAGTGCACCAATCGATATGCAGCATCACCATTTTCGTCAAGTTAAAGAGTGCTGAGAATTGTAATCAAATTGTTGAGTTTTGTGGACACAATTTAACAATTAATCATTCTGATGGCAATACTGAAGAGAATAAAGTAACCCATGCTTGCTTTGGTATTAGAACAATTAAGTTTTTAAACTTTCTCTGAAAATAATTCCCGAGCAAATTAATGCTGTGTTGAGACCTAATGAAACTATCATAAGCAACGTCGCCGAGCGGTGGTTCCCTGCTCTTAAGTTTCAGACTCCCGCAGCGGATCAAAGTCGATATGGTCAGTATCGTCTTACATCAGTGTTTTCGGCTATGCAGCTCTTGTAATATATGAGGGACTACCATGAACGTGCGCTGGCTGTATTCGACTGGATATGTTGTCGCTCAATGTACGCAAAGACGCTTGACAGAATTACCGACCGATGAGACAATGGTTGCAAACACCATGTCGCAGCTACCGCTGACACACTTATAGGGGGCTGGGCATTTCTCTAGTATTTGAATGTCGTGAACGCATAAGCGGCTTTGTGCTGTCTGAAGTTATACTCGCGCAGTCTCATAAGAGAAATTGAGCCGCCTGGAGGCTTGCTTGGACTATCGTTGCTTTGCAAGATGCTCGGGAGACGATGCGAACTCTTAATAGTGAGATGAGGAGACAGAGTAAAGGGCATTAGTGTGTCATGAGTAGTTCCGTTTTACAGCATAGTCCGAGCACGACTCACGCCCAGATACAACCTCCCATATGTCGTCAACCATACTGATACGAACTCAAAAATTCGCAATGGGCGGTACTAACCTAGAGATATAATTTAAGTTATCAAGTATCGATTTTATTTTGTTAAGATGGCAGAACGATTTGTGGATAGAATAGATGACTCAAATATTGTTTCCACCACTTTTGTATTCATTCAGGCTGATTTAACTTGCAAGTGACAATCTCTTTTGTGTTCAAGGTATTACAGATAAAAATATTGCTTGTCACCACTAACCTTACTGCCGCTAGGAATGTGGGAAGAGACAAGAATATATGTACATTTTTGAGGTATACCAACAGGAATGCTGTCACTGGCGCAGGTCATGTGACTTCCCATTTGGTTAGTTTTCTGTAACTGTCTGCCAAAATTAAATTGGTAACCATGAAACGATATGGCCGATGCTTTGTTATTTTGTAAACTGTGATTTATGTGGCAGAAGTGACAGAAGTGAATGGCCTTTTAATTCTTGTTTATGCTTCTTGAAGATGTGGTCGTTCCACAGATAGTGAGCGATTTTATAAAGAGTATATAGTTAATTTATTTTGTAAAACTCCGCAAAACCTTCTGTTAGGCTGAGATTTTAATTGTTTTGCGTCCTGTTGATCAGAACCCTAATTTTCATTTCAGTAATGAAGTAGAAGATTTGGTGCGTTCTTCGAAAATACGAGATTGGTGGTTCTGTCGATATGCCACTCTCGTCAGGAATACGCATTTTACAGCTCAGCCAACTCGATCGTTTATATCTTTCTGACTCTTTATGTAGACGTGATACCGGCTTGTTTCACTAATCACTACGCCTTAGCTGTAACTTTAAACCATCTGCCGCAACCAGTCAGACTATATTGTTTCACATGAATATTGAACCAATCCCTCTGAAAGGATTCCTCCTTCGAGATCATCGTACTAGAGGTTTGAGCCCATAGCTTGTGTTCGCAGGACCCTTTCCTTCTCTTATGGAATGGTAGCCAGACATACCAAACCTTTGCTCCGGAAAGCGTTAATGCACTACGGCGCTGAGAGGGCGCGGTATCTCCGTCGGACCCAGGAATTTTATTATTTCGTCTTGCGTCAACTTTGACTATGCCAGACAAGCTCCCTTACGTATTATGGATGTCCGCCATGTTAAGGTGAAACTTCTTCAGTTAGAGGCAACAACTGGAAAGAGTGTGCCATTGAAATCCCGCTCCTTCCTATAGGATGAACTGACCTTCTTGCATCACCTCCTCCGCTTGCGGACGCGTCGCAAACGAGCATGTATTACGTCCCTTACCCAAAACGATGGTCACATACTGACATCCCAACGTGACATTTCCACAGCTACCTCTAATTGCGTTACCAGCCTGTATGAAGACCCTGCTACTGATAAGACTGTGTCTGATGGATTTACTCCTCTCCTTGATTGCTTGGTTACTTCCCCATTAAACGACTTTCTCAGTGACTTTGCTTGCGATGATGTACATCGCCTTATTGTTGATTCGCCATCTCAAAAATCTCAGAGACTCTACGGTTTCCTAAGAAATTTTACAGACATTTTTGGCTTAATATTGGTGATACCATAACATCACTGGTAAATGACATGATAGGGGTGGGGAGTTGACTTCTGACTCCTTCAAGGTTGGTAAAATCGTTCTAATTACGAAGACAACCGGACGTCCAGACACTGATAAATTCTGCCCTATCGCACTAAATTTCAATTGCAAAACTGTCGCCCGGGTGGTTAATAGCCGTTTATGTGAATATTGCTAGAGAAAATTCTTGTTGTCCACCAAAGATGTGTGCCCAGGCACACGATTGTGGCTTCTTTAGTGGAATGTCGCTACGTAGTCTCCGTGGTTGCAGCGACTTCCGCCTCTGGAGCCTTGCTTTTAATAAGGCCAGGTCAGTCATGGCTTCTTGATGCAGGTGCTCAAGGCGACCATCTCAATCACACTGCGTGTCATGTATTATCCAATCTTCTTACTGATATTCACGCATCTGTCGTAGTGAATGGACAACTTACTCCCCAGATCACCAGCCGACAGAGCTTACCGCGGGACAGCCCGCTCTCCATGTAGGTTTTTGTCCTGTTCTTAGAACCTCTGCTTCGCCGTCTTGCTGATCAATTAAGTGGCTGGAAGATATTAGGAGAAACTTTCTCGGTAAGAGCGTATGCGGATGATGTTATGGGATTGCTACGTTGTGTCGCTGATACATCTGCTCAATGAAATATTAAATTCATTTTGTTCTCTCTCTGGGGCCCATATTGTTTTATGGTCGTCAGTCTTCTGACTGGTTTGATGCGGCCCGCCACGAATTCCTATCCTGTACCAGATGTCCTCAATTATTTGCTGGATGTATTCCAATCTCTGTCTTCCTCTACAGTTTTTGCCCTTTGCAGCTCCCTCTAGTACCATGGAATGCATTCCTTCATGTCTTAACAGATGTCCTATCATCCTGTCCCTTCTCCTTATCAGTGTTTTTCATATATTCCTTTCCTCTCCGATTCTGTGCAGACCCTCCTCATTCCTTACCTTAACAGTCCATCTAATTCTCAACATTCGTCTATAGCACCAAATCTCAAATGCTTCGATTCTCTTCTGTCTCGGTTTTCCCACAGTCCATGTTCCACTACCATACAATGCTGTACTCCAGACGTACATTCTCAGAAATTTCTTCCTCAAATTGAAGCTGATATTTGATATTAGTAGACTTCTCTTAGCCAGGAACGCCCTTTTTGCCATTGCTAGTCTGTTTTTGAAGTCCTATTTGGTTCGTCCGTCATTGATTATTTTGCTGCCTAGGTAGCACAATTCCCTAACTTCATCTACTTCGCCATCAATCCTGATAAGTTTCTCGGTGCTCTCATTTCTGCTACTTCTCATTACCTTCGTCTTTCTTCGATTTACTCTGTACTCATTACTGTCCATTCCATTCTTCAGATCATATAATTCTTCACTTTCACTCAAGATAGCAATGTCATCAGCGAATAGTATCATTGACATCCTTTCACCTTGAATCTTAATTCCACTCCTGAACCTTTCTTTCATTTCCATCAATGCTTCCTCGATGTACAGATTTAGCAGTGGGTACGAAAGGCTACATATTTGTCTTACATCCTTTTTAATACGAGAACTTCGATTTGGTCGTCCACTCTTATTATTCCGTCTTGGCTCTTGCAAATATTGTATATGACCCGTCTCTCCCTGTAGCTTACCCCTATTTTTTTTTCAGAATTTCGAACTTCTTGCACCATTTTACACTGTCGAACACTTTCTCCAGGTTGATTTTTCTTAAGTCTTGCTTCCATTAATAATGAACAGAAAATTATGCTATTGCCATTGCAGGGTTTTCAATACGTTGCCTTTGCCGGCCGCGGTGGTCTAGCGGTTCTAGTTGCTCAGTCCAGAACCGCGCGACTTCTACGGTCGCAGGTTCGAATCCTGCCTCGGGCATGGATGGGTGTGATACCCTTAGGTTAGTTAGGTTTAAGTAGTTCTAAGTTCTAGGGGACTGATGACCTCAGATGTTAAGTCCCATAGTGCTCAGAGCCACTTGACCCATTTTTGAATACGTTGCCATTCTATTGGTAACGGTTGCTGCTAACCACAAATCGTTGGGAATTAGTGTGGATCGCTGTCCGATGAAAATGGCCGCACTCAATTGGCGCGAGGTGACGAATTGAATTCAGGGGACAATTGGTGAGTACGAACGACGTCCTCTTAGTCTTCTTCACAAAACTCGGATCCTACGTTGCACAAATATTCCCGCTCCGTGCGATGATGGCTCGCAAATTAATGCAAATGTCCTCTCGTTTGCTTTGGCCAAGTCACATTTTTCGACTTCGGTATGGAGTGGTTGCAAGTTTCCGTCCGCTTGAAGGGTTGGTACTTCCCAGTATCAAAGTGAAAGCTTCAACATTGTTTATACGGCGTACCGTTTTAACATGTACTCGAGCAAATCATTCTACTACATCTCGCTTATTTACGTGTCTTCGTCCAGCCAGTCTGACTCCACGTGCCGATGTCACCCGGATCAACCCTTGTAAGTAGGCTGTTTATGTTTTCTCTATGTAAGTAGGCTGTTTATGTTTTCTCTATGTAAGTAGGCTGTTTATGTTTTCTTATTGGCAACGTTACGTAGCGCTCAAAATGAAATCACTGGCTGTGCTGTGTGCAGTCTGTGGCTAGTTTGCATTGTTGTAATACTCGCCATTGTAGTGTTAGGCAGCTGGCTGTGAACAGCGGGTAGCGTTGCGCAGTTGGAGGTGAGCCGCCAGCAGTGGTGGATGTGGGGAGAGAGATGGTGGAGATTTGTAATTTGTCATGAACTGATATATATATTATGACTTGTGATGATATCAAGGTAAATACATTGTTTGCTCTCTATTAATATCTTTCATTGGCTAACTATCCCTATCAGTAGTTAGTGCCTTCAGTAGTTTGAATCTTTTATTTAGCTGGCAGTAGTGGCGCTCGCTGTATTGCAGTAGCTTGAGCAGCGAAGATTTTTGTGAGGTAAGTGATTTGTGAAAGATATAGTTTAATGTTTGTCAGGGCCATTCTTTAGTAGGGAATTTTGAAAGTCAGATTGCGTTGCGCTAAAAATATTGTGTGTCAGTTTAAGCACAGTCCTACATAAATTGTTCAAAGGGGACGTTTCATATGTCGACCGTTAGCCTAGGATACCTCACTGGAATCTTCTGATTTTTCTTGTAGTTTGTGTATTTAGTGTAGCTTTTGTTTATTGCTAGCGCGTAATTGTAGAGAGAATCTCCTTTGTAGTTGTAGCCTTTCATTGTTGTACAGTAAAACAGTTGTGGCATGCATATAGATTTGCACCAAGTATTTCGCAGCTGTAATTAACTAGATATTATTTTCAGTGTTATGTTAATGTGTTCTCTTATTTTTGCTCTTCAAATTGTGTTTTTCTGTGTTGTCGTGTGAAATACTGTGACAATAATGGCGTGTGAAAAACGTAATACTAGGCTCCAAAGTAAACTGAGAAATGACAGTGAAAATGAGAGCAGTGTGTTAGCGCCACCGAGTAATGAATTAACTGATGTTCAAAGTAGTAATTTGGTAACTGTGCATAGGGAAATGGAGCGGGCGGCAAACAATGGCGTGGACAGTGAAACAATTAGTGAAGAGGGAAGCATTATCGATCGATCGGTCGGCAACAGCTCGCCTCAGGAATCCGAAATGATAGGACACAATTTTGCAAACACTGTAGATTCAGGTTTTGCGTCCTCACCGTTTTCTCAAATGAGTCAAGACACATTTTCTGCTTGTCAAAATGTGAATGTTTCCGGTGCAAATTCACTGCCGAAAAGCACTGAGGAACATGTTTCAGACACCAATGCATTGTTATTACAATTAATACAACAAATGGGACAAACACAGCAAAAGCTTCAAAAGTTAGACACAATGGAACAAAATCAGAGACAAACACAGCAAAAGCTTCAAAAGTTAGACACAATGGAACAAAATCAGAGACAAACACAGCAAAAGCTTCAAAAGTTAGACACAATGGAACAAAATCTTAAAAAGTTAGACTCATTGGAGCAAACTCTTGAACGAACACGTGAGGATTTAACTGCTGAGTTACATAACATTGAATCGAAATGTCAAAAAGTCTGCAATGACGTAAAAACTCAAATTTGTGAGCATTTTCAACCTATTTTTTCGCGTCATGAAAATGCATTACAGAATCACGAAGCAGCCATAAAAGAACTGCAAACTATTGTTCATGAAAATCACAACACCTTGCAAGCTAAAATTGACGCAGTTGCATCTACCGATTCGGTTACGCAACTTGCAAAAAGTCAAGAAAACTTAAAAGACACAGTAGATACGATTTCAACACAAATGAACACTCTGAAACTTGGTTCAGAAAAACACACTGAGGAAATAAGTACACTATCGGATAAAGTAGCCGAACTTTCAGATCAGTTCACTAACTTATCTACAAAGGTAGATGATGATCTGAATGACACAACACCTGTAGCCTTCACTGACACAGAAGAGTATGAACAAATTAGGAAATTCAAACAAAATCAGAATCGAATTAATACACAACACCAAAGAGAAATCCGGGAAGTACAAGATCAGTTGGCACAAGTAGTACAAGAATTACGTATTTCAGAGGACACTCGCGCCCCAATACGGGAAGAGGGACATACAAATACGGAACAGACACAAAATAACAACACAGGGCACTTCGGAAATTGTGAAAGAAGTTGGCAAGGTACGCCGAATTTTGAGATGGAACCGCCGAAACGACGTAACAATGACCGACATGCGACTTGCCGACATGATGATTTTGACTATAAGCTGTTCATTACTACACGTAAATTCAAAACGTTTAAGAATTCTGCCAACGACATTCATCCACAAGCATGGCTCCATCAATTCTCTCATTGTTTTCCTCCCAACTGGTCGTTGGAACACAGATTAGAATTTATGTGTGGCTACTTAGAGAATGAACCAGCTGTAAGAATGCGATCGGTAATTCACGATTGCCACAGTGAAGGAGAGTTTTACCATGCCTTCCTCTCAGCATATTGGTCTCAAGCCACACAAGACCGTGTAAAACATAGTATCATAATGATGAAACATTTCGAACAATCTGAATTCTCCAGTCTTGTGAAATACTTTGAAGACATGTTGCACAAGAATCAGTACCTGTCAAACCCATACAGCCCCTCAGAACTCATCCGCATTTGCTTACTCAAATTGCCTGAACATTTACGGCATATTATTTTAGCAGGACGTTGCAAAGACGACATTGAAGCCTTTCAGGGACTGTTACAAGAACTGGAAATTGACACTGACAATCGCGGAACGCGAAAACAGGAACACAACAATTACAGGTCACATCTGTCACAATTCCGTGACGACAGAAACGATAACTGGACGCGACAAGGCTATTCTCACAACACAAATCGTGACCGAAACAGGCACCACCCGTATTACAACCGTTGGCAGAGTAGTAATAATTACAGGGAAAGATCACCTCTCCGCGGTAATGACTATTACAGAGACAATCAGAGAAACAGACAATATGGGAACCAAAATAATTATTATTACGGGAGACAGAATAACTTTAGACGCAACGGACCAGCGCGCAGTTACGATTCAGGGAGAAATTCTCCACCATGTGACCGACAAGAAAGAAACTATGGAATCTACCGACATGACGACAGACGATATGATCGTAACGACAGACCTGAATTGCATCAGAACTGGCGGGATTCAAACAGAGCAGGGCACTTTCGACAACGTGAATTTGTAGAAGTTAGGTCTCCTAATCCCAATAACGACGCGCGCCAACAAAGAAACAGACAATGACTCACACCGCAGGCAGCCGCGTGCGGCCGCTGGCTCAGGGAAAAATAACAAAGACGCTAGCCTTGAGAAAAGATTTAGCATTCTTTACCGATGTAAACAACATGATAATTGCTTTGAAGTTGAAAGTCTGCATACTTGGAAGAGTAAAGGATTGCACCACACTTCACATGTAAAACCGCTTACTGAGAGATAATCTGCTTTTTAACTTTGTCTTTGCCATAAAACGTTTCACTTCACGTTACTAGTATGCTTTAGAAACTGTTACCATGCAACAATGTTTGAAGTTAAATATCCCGCCAAGAACCAAGAGAAATTATTTAAACAGAAATTACGAATGCATTGTTATTGCGAACAGACGACACAGTGTAATTGTGTGTGTACATTCTTGCTTGTTAGTTGCACGATTAGAACATTTACCAGTACTGCTAATGAGATTTTAATGCAACATTTTGGTTTACTTGAAAATACATTCCGGATTTAAAGTACTTTCTGTGAGATACCAGACGACACAGTGGTTAGTTTATGTGATAGCTACACGATTTTTATCACGACGCTACTAATGAGTGACAATGTACAATGTTGATTTTGCGGTGTTTCTGTTTTATATCTGCACAGTTTTCTAAATTCTTCTGGAAAGAAAAACATGTTTTAGTAGTAACTTTTGTGGTATAGCAACAATGAGACAGCCTTTTTCGTGGCACAACATTACGTTACTGTACAGTACTTTCTTCATCACGCCAATAAGCATTATAACTACGATATCTATACGCAAAGCATTTCACTTTTGTGTATTATGAGGTAAGTACATTGACTTCTGCAGAACTTAGCTTTCGGAGGACGATAACTACGACACTTCCACACAGATTATGTTGCAACAAGACGCACATTTAGCGCTACAGGACACGCATTTGAGAAATTTTGTACTTGAAACATTTATTTTTAAAGATTTTTTAATTACAAAGAAAGTTTTCCGTGATACAATTCATTCCATTGCTGTAATCTGTAACACCTGAGGGTATAATTACATTAATCCTCAGGGGGGTACACGCTTACTTTGTGTACCATGTGTGTGGCAACCACAAGGAACCCTAGCTAATATGGTATTTGCTTATACAACTTTACACGTCGGTACCATATTTCTCTAACACAGAATTACACAGCTATCTGATTATTTGACAGAGAAACAAACATTCTTTTTACTACGTCAGTGACAGATGTTTACGCAATTACAGTTGGATAACTTCACACTTATGAAACTGTATTTTGTCTGTACTTTGTGAAATGTTCATATTTTTTCGGATTCTTTGTGATACTATGAGAGTTTTGAGATATTTGGTATGGGATCATGATTTTAAAGTACGTTTGAGGTAGATGACACTATTGAAATGAGCAGAGAATTTTTTTTACGTTTTGAAATTATTGGAGGAAGTTACGACGATTTTAAGATTTGACTGAAGTGTTATGATGTTATTATTACGACGACGATGTGTACTATGCTGTTGAGGTATGTTTATGATAAATAAGCTGATGCTATATGAGGAATCTGATTATGCTATGTAGCTATTATGATGAAATATTGAAGACGTGTTGATGAATATGAATATGTATATGTGTAATAAGGTAAGGAATAAGGAGTAGGGGTTAGGGACTCTGATTTATGAAAAGGATGTTGGAAACCAAGAATCGTACTTTAAGAGTTATGACATGTGTGAATCATGTGTGAATGTATCACAATGCCACTGAACATTTTTTGGACACTGTTATATTCATAGGATTTTGTTTCTACAGATTTGCAACGCTAACTCTTGACCTGTGAAGTATTTTTATGTGAGACTGTCACTTTACCGAAAATTGCTGTCGTAAATATTTCCGTACGAAAGTTAAGTGACCACCTGCACGTAATGCGTCGCGGGCACCCAGCTGTGTCAGACGCCTGGAGAAAAAGTCATTAGCGCGTGCCTTTCAGAGCACAGGAAGAAAAAAAAAAGAAAGGGAAGGCCATTATCCTGGCCATTGTCATTCCTTTAGAGAAAGCATCGCAAAAACGACACGGTCGAACTTGAAAACATATGATTACACTAGCTCTTAATTTACGATATTTACTGAAATGCCTAATAAAATGACAAGAAATATTTTTACATCTGCACACCTGATTATGACAAGCGTCTTTCTATGAGAGTTGAGAGAATTTCTACTAACTTACGAAATGTCACATGACTACTGAATGATATTTTTATGCTTTGCTTTTCATAGTTGCTTATTTCATTTGACATCTGTTTTCCAGCTGTGTTGCAGCATTGCTTTTATAAAATAAAATGCATTTGCTAATGTGAACACTTTCTGTCAACAGATCTATTAAATAATTATTTTATGATCCACATTCTTTAAGAAAGGAGCACTTGGAAAGGAAAGAACAATAAGAAGGAACTAGTAACTGCATTCATAATTTTCTTTTCAAGTAATTGGTAACTTTTTGGTAGAATAACTTCTTGTGGTGCACCACTTTAATTACATAGACATTAAGATGTGATTATACATTTCCCTTATCTGCATTGTTATCTTTAGTGTACTATTTTTTCTGCTTGAGCTATGTCATGTTTAGATATAAGCTGCTGTTTGCCAGGCATAGTGCTACTGAACTTTAATTTGTGTTACTCTGCTAAGCCAGATTTTTCTTGTTTTGTTTTGTTTGCTGCTCATTGCCTTATATTAGTTGTAATTTATGCTGCTTGCTTTGCCTTTTGTATTTTTTATCATTGCTGTTTGTATTAATTGTTTTGTGCTGCTGCATTGCCTCGTCCCTTAGTTTACTATCTGAGCTCAGTAGATTTAAGTTAGCTTAAGAGGGGGTAGACTATATAAGAAACTGACTATGGAGAATAGGTAAAGAAATGCATTGAGAAAACAGGTTTAGGTAGGATTTTCTTGGAAATAAATGTTGAGGTAAGAAATGTATGAACATATAAATACAGAAAGCATGCTTAGATAGAATTTTTTTTGGGTGGAAACAAAGGATGAAATAAGAGGAAAGATATATGAAGTTTTGGGTTGGACTGCAGTACCACATGTTACACTGAAAACGAACCCTGTCCTTTCCCTTTTGTGTTATCCCACTATATGTTTGTGTACCCTTGTGTATTTGTTTTCTTCCTGTCTCTGTGTAGTTTCATAGAATTTTTTCTTCTTTTAATATTAAGCTACATTCACTATGATGAGGAACACTGTTATCCTCAAATATAATTGGCATTAATAATATGTTATTTACCTTATAAATATGCTTACACATTATTTATTCTGTTTAATGCTCATGTGTGAAGTTGATGTTTCAAAAGTTATTCTGATCTTTTATGTATGTACTCATGTCATAATTCCTGTAACACTGACGTACATGTCTATTTCTATTCTTTTGTAAAGCCTGTGTTACTGCAATTGTTATCTATATTGCTATGTTTTTAATGATGTATTTTGTACCTTTGTAATTGTATTCTTATGTTATAAAATTGTAATTGTTACCAGTTCTTCAAATTAAGTTACATTTCACTGCACACGTTTCTGTTGGTCATAGTATATGGACAATATGTGAGAAGTAGGGACTGTTAGTGTTTGCACGTGTGTTAATGATTCAGCAAGGGACTGGATAACAGCATTGCTGGTTCTAAGGACAATTCCAAAAACTTTGTGAGTGCACAAGTGGTGGTTATGGACTTGCTACATTATCCGCAAGACTCTTCGATGGTGATTGTGCACCTGCACAGTCGCAGCAGATGGCTGCTGGCCATCTCTACAAGGACTACAGTGGGTCTACCTCTTTGATGACCCACCAATACCATTATTTCTACAAGGACTGCAGTGGGTCTGCACCTCTGGTGGCCCACCAATACCGTAATCTCTACCAGGACTACAGTGGGTCTGCTCTGTGATGACCTACCTACCAATATTCTTCAAAACTTCGAATGACTCTGCTGTGGGTTTGCTCCATTGTGGCCCATTACCTGTCAGCATCTAAAGAGTCAGCACCGTCTTTCCGTTGGAAGGACAACACTACTTCTTCAAGACTGCATGGAAATCCACTACTTCCGTGTGCATTTTCTTCTACTGCTCAGACTTTGAGAAAAAACACTGCTATTCTACTGTTATGTACGATTAGGACTGTCTTTATGGACTGTGAGAAAATTTTAGCTTTTGACCAACATTATATCAATAAGTGTGTGCATTTGACATGTTTGTTATTGTAATTATGAAAAATTTTATCAAATCATTATTGGGCACTGCCCAACAAAATTTGTAAAATTTTTTGTGGGGAGCATGGGGGCTATGTAAGTAGGCTGTTTATGTTTTCTCTATGTAAGTAGGCTGTTTATGTTTTCTCTATGTAAGTAGGCTGTTTATGTTTTCTTATTGGCAACGTTACGTAGCGCTCAAAATGAAATCACTGGCTGTGCTGTGTGCAGTCTGTGGCTAGTTTGCATTGTTGTAATACTCGCCATTGTAGTGTTAGGCAGCTGGCTGTGAACAGCGGGTAGCGTTGCGCAGTTGGAGGTGAGCCGCCAGCAGTGGTGGATGTGGGGAGAGAGATGGTGGAGATTTGTAATTTGTCATGAACTGATATATATATTATGACTTGTGATGATATCAAGGTAAATACATTGTTTGCTCTCTATTAATATCTTTCATTGGCTAACTATCCCTATCAGTAGTTAGTGCCTTCAGTAGTTTGAATCTTTTATTTAGCTGGCAGTAGTGGCGCTCGCTGTATTGCAGTAGCTTGAACAGCGAAGATTTTTGTGAGGTAAGTGATTTGTGAAAGATATAGTTTAATGTTTGTCAGGGCCATTCTTTAGTAGGGAATTTTGAAAGTCAGATTGCGTTGCGCTAAAAATATTGTGTGTCAGTTTAAGCACAGTCCTATATAAATTGTTCAAAGGGGACGTTTCACCCTAAATTTCAGTACGTACGTGAAGTTTGGACAAGAAGGGAATAGAAGCTTTCGAAATGTGGTGCTACAGAAGAATGCTGAAGATTAGATGGGTAGATCACATAACTAATGAGGAGGTATTGAATAGAACTGAGGAGAAGAGGAGTTTGTAGCACATCTTGACTAGAAGAAGGGATCGGTTGGTAGGACATGTTCTGAGGCATCAAGGGATCTCAAATTTAGCATTGGAGGGCAGCATGGAGGGTAAAAATCGTAGAGGGAAACGAAGAGATGAATACACTAAACAGATTCAGAAGGATGTAGGATGCAGTAGGTACTGGGAGGTGAAGAAGCTTGCACAGGATAGGGTAGCATGGAGAGCTGCATCAAACCAGTCTCAGGACTGAAGACCACAAAAACAACAACACGTGAATTTTATATAATAATATGTTTTCTTGGTGCTGACATTTTATTAGTGACACCCCTTATCATCGGATCCTCGCGTTCTCTTTGGGGCGTTCAATCATCCCTCTCCCCAGTTGAAATGACCGCGACTTTGGTATCCTGGAAAACAGTGTGGTTTTACGTTAGTCTTCCTATCCTTCTGTTGGAAGTCGCCTCATCATGGTATAGGGGCATTAACGGTCTGATCCCGACCAGCGATTTTCCCTCGGACGAAGACTAATTCCATCGTATGGCTCCTCTGACCCGACGCCCACTACGTAGTCAGGTGTGACAACGATCCTGACCCCCTTGCTTTTCTCCAATATATGGTGGATGCCCATTGGAAATGGCTTCAGCGTTTTCGTGCTTTATTTGCAATTATGCTGCACCTTGTCTTTAATCGTCAAGGAATTGGGTAGCCTTTTTCTGAAGCTTTCTCTTATTGTGTTCTTCCTGGAGAAAACACTTGTTTCCTTATGTGTCCTGAAATTGTGGAATTTTTGTCTACCAACTTTTCTTTTCATGAAACAAATAACAAAACTGAAGAAAAATTTTATGAAAATAAAAAGAATAAAAATGTGAAATAAAAAATCCGCCCTAGTGCCATGTCCAGGTGAGGGACCAGCGCAGTGACAGATTGGGCGGAAGCGCCGTGGGCAGGCCTCGAGTTTCGACCAGACCCAAAACACTGAAAACCAATAATATGCCGACGATTGGAACATCTTTGCAGCGATCCTTTCCGGGACGACTAACTGCTGGATTTTGGTAATGACCTCAAGATGTCTTATTTCTGATGCCAGGTGCTACCGATGTC
This sequence comes from Schistocerca serialis cubense, assembly GCF_023864345.2. Lineage (NCBI taxonomy): Eukaryota > Metazoa > Arthropoda > Insecta > Orthoptera > Acrididae > Schistocerca > Schistocerca serialis. The sequence goes on along the minus strand of NC_064639.1, from coordinate 216,035,809 downwards.
ACATTCTGAGATTCCATTGTACAATTCAAAGCAAAGATTGGATTGAGATGCATCGAGCTGCCATTCCTCCAAACCAAACTATACTTCGAATTCTCTAATGGCATCCCAGGCTGAGATGTCTGGAGCCATCTGACACCCGAAATAAGACAGTGAACATGGGTCTAAGGGTAAAACCTTTGATTAGTTCAAATGGTTCATTTGGCTCTGAGCACTATGGGACTCAACATCTTAGGTCATCAGTCCCATAGAACCTAGAAATACTTAAACCTAACTAACCTAAGGACATCACACAAATCCATGCCCGAGGCAGGATTCTAACCAGCGACCGTAGCGGCCGCGCGGTTCCAGACTGTAGCGCGTAGAACCGCATGGCCACACCGGCCGGGTCTTTGATTAGTAATCAAAAGGTGTTCGATCGCGGATTCGGGCCTGGCCACTGCTTAAGTTGTGATTGCAAAAGACCAGCAATGGCGGACGAAGACTTCCGGTAAGAAGTCACCCTCGTTCTAACAACGGCGCTGTCAAAGAAGAGCGGAAAAATTCAGGTCCTACTCTTGTTCTTTGGATGGGAAACCGTCCTAATAGGCGGACGAATCACCATTGTGCAACGGTATGAGGATGTAGAAAAAAAAAAAAAAAAAAAAAAAAAAAGAGGAGGAGGAAAAGAGAAAGTATATTAAAAGGGTAATTCAGTACATAAAGGGTGCTGAAAATCTAATAGTCATGGGAGACTGGAATGCAGTTGTAAGGGAAGGGGCATAAGAAAATGTTACATCGGAATATGGACTTCGTAGTAGGAACGAGAGAGGGGAAAGACTAATTGAGTTCTGCAATAAATTTCGGCTGATAACAGCGAATACTGAATTCAAGAATCAGAACAAGTGCTGGTACACATTGAAAAGGCCGAGAGATAGTAGAATATTTCCAGTCAGCTTACATCATGGTCAGGCAAAGATTTCGAAATCAGATACTGGGTTATAACGCGTACCAAGGAGCAGATACGGATTCAAATCACAGTTTAATAGTGATGAAGAGTAGACAGAATCTTAAGAGAGCGGTGAGGAAAAATCGGTGCGCAAAGAAGTGGGATACGGAAGTACTAATGAGTGACGGGATATGCTGTAAGTTCCCTCAGGCTATAGTGGCTCCGAAGGAAAAAGGATAAAAAAGGAGAGCAGGAGAAGTATCTAGTGGTTAATCGCCTTCGTGAGGACCGCTTCAAAGACGGTCGGAATCTCAGTAGTTGAGGTGCGTTGTGTTTCATGACGACACGGCCTAATACCCAAAATGATTTTATTAAAATTTATGTTGTAGTTCATTGTTTATGAAATAACCTACTTCCATATTGTGTAACATATGTCACTTGATTGTTTTCACCATACTAATCTTCCTCTGTGTAGAATGTTGTCCAAAAATGTGTCATTTTTAAGATGGCGAGCCTTATTGTTTTAAGGGGCAATCTAATGCTGAAATGAATAACACAGAATTTTGTATGGGAGTAAAATTACACGTTAAAAAAAGAGTATATATTGCTGGAGAGAGTATCACAAATCGTCAGTGTTACGGGCCCTGTGCGCCTTTAAGCTGGCCCTGATAACAGGCTGGTTTCATACGAGTACTCTGGTGCACACATTTAGACGTTTAAATAAGCTACCAAAGGGGTTGCAAGCTGTCGATTTGAAGAGCGGTTTCGCATATTTTGTTTTTAAGTCAGTTATATGTCGCTGGTGACGTGCAAAGACCGCGTAAGCACTGTTTATGTCTGCTGTGTATGTCACATCTTTGGCTACATAGCGAAAGTACATCTTGTAAGTGGGCTGTTTAGGTTTTTTTATTGGTAACGCCACCTCTGTATGAAAATCACTGGCTGTGCTGTGTGCAGTCTGTGTCTAGTTTGCATTGTTGTCTGCCATTGTAGTGTTGGGCATCGGCAGCTGGATGTGAACAGCGCGTAGCGTTGCGCAGTTGGAGGTGAGCCGCCAGCAGTGGTGGATGTGGGGAGAGAGATGGCGGAGTTTTGAAATTTGTCATGAACTGCTATATTTATATATGATGATATCAAGATAAATACATTGTTTGTTCTCTATTAATATCTTTCATTTGCTAACTATCCCTATCAGTAGTTAGTGCCTTCAGTAGTTTGAATCTTTTATTTAGCTGGCAGTAGTGGCGCTCGCTGTATTGCAGTAGCTTGAGTAGCGAAGATTTTTGTGAGGTAAGTGATTTCTGGAAGGTATAGTTTAATGTTAGTCAGGGCCATTCTTTTGTAGGGATTCTTGAAAGTCAGATTGCGTTGCGCTAACAAAATATTGTGTGTCAGTTTAAACACAGTCCTGTATAAATTGTTCAAAGGGGACGTTTCAATCTGTTCAAAATGGCTCTGAGCACTATGGGACTTAACTTCTGAGGTCATCAGTCACCTAGAACTTAGAACTACTTAAACCTAACTAACCTAAGGACATCACACACATCCATGCCCGAGGCAGGATTCGAACCTGCGACCGTAGCGGTCGCGCGGTTCCAGACTGTAGCACCTAGAACCGCTCGGCCACTCTGGCCGGCAGTACATCTGTATGCTGTACATGGGACACTGTACCCTGCATATCAATCCGCAGTATGGTGCTTACGTTTAGATTCTACATGCGGGCTGAGATGAAGCATGTGTCGTTATTCTTTCGCTTATTGCCGGGGCCAGACGTATAGTTATCATCATGTGGACGATGCCAGCAACTTTCGAGGTTCTATCTTAGGTAAAATGTCTTATCTTTTTTGTATTTACTGAAAAGGCGATTTCTGAGCTGTTACACATGGTTATCAGCTCTGTACATGCACTTTCTTTGCGATCAAGGTTAAATCTGCTGTTAAGAAATTGTTCCATCTTCAAGGATTAATATCAGTCTGTCGTTAATTTATCCATGTATACACATGCCTCACATTACTATTCCTCTCATTTACTATTACTACAGGAATATAAGGTTTTGTGGGGTTCCTTTTGTTCTGTTTTCTGAAAATGTGGAACTGAATTACACGTGGTCCCTATGGGGACATTAGTACCAGTATTACTAAGTTTTGGTGTTTGTCTAATGAATAATAATCAAAGGCCACTTCATATTCTCTTTAATTATTTTACGTCCCGGAGCCACTTACGAATTTATCAGGTTTTCATATTCAAACTGCACGTGATTAAATGTTCTTTATCTGATTTCGTAGCTGATGCGACCATAACTCACAGAATACGTTCTGCCTTCAGTAGAATCTTTATTCAGATAAGCTGACATGGGCAGGTGATACAGTGCGATGCGTGACTAACTAACTAGTGGCACAGGGTTTCACAAAGTGGACATTTGGGTATGCTTATGTTTTCTGCGTAACATTTATTTATTATTCCTTTGCGTACCTATAACAGTGATTATTTGGGTAGTTCTGAGCAGCTGAGAACTAGACAAGTGCCAATGCTCAGGTTGTGGAGAGTGCTGATTGTGATAAAATCTTCTTACGAGTAAGTTTTGCACTCTACAACAAGGGGTCTACAGCTCCATTGCACTCATTTTCTCTTTACGAGAGGTCGAACTTCAATTTTAGGCTGTGTTAGCGAGTTCGAACCTGTTCGTTGTAATTTTTCGTTATTTAAAAGCTTGTTCAGGTCTCCTCGTATTTCTCTTGGCGCTACGAATGTTTTCCTTACTTCTGAATATCTCACCAGGAGCAGTCAGGTGGCGTTATTTCTCATTCATGAGTGAGAATTTTGTATACGAATGGGGACATTTTCAGGGCATTAACGCTGAAGTCATACAAATTAGGTAAGAGATTATATTTAGACAGGATTAGGAGTCTTTGAATGTAAGGGGGCGGACTGAATCGGAACTACGTAACAGTTGACGTACTAATTTTCCTCTCTCTTTATGTTTTTTAAAGCGCGTTTTGGAAACAACCCACTTACGGAAAATGGAAAGGCAACGCTGCCAGCCGCATCCTGTGACGCTCTGCCTGTCCACCAGTGCTGGTGCTGAGAAAGCGCCGTGGCTCACCAGAGAACTGCTCGTGACGTCACAGTCACGGTCAATGGACCTGCTGCTTCTGCAGAAAGACGGCTTGTACCCTACTCGAGAGCTTCGGTGTTGCCTGCCGTGATAGTCTAGTGGTTAGGACATTGCGTTGTGGCCGCAAGAACCCAGGTTCGAATCCTGGTCACGGCATTGGGGTGATATTTTTATCAACATTTCTAGACAACTAACAATTTCTCTCACTATGTATCGACAACCCCCGCTTACGTTCCAGTGTACTTTTGTCGGCATCCGTGACTTCCCTGTTATTTTCTGTTGAATAACGGGTAAAAAGTTGGAATGCCTTCCAGAAATTACTGTGCAGCTCGCCACCAGTCTTGGCAACTACAGCAATCTACTACATTGCAATTCAGACATCTAAAATTACTCTATGGATTGAGTTCCCGATCGATTAGGCCTAATTTCTCAGTTTACGATTTATCCCTGTCACCAAAGAAAAGATACCCTACTCACGTTCTAGCTTCAGTGGCAGACAACGAGTTGGTCAACGAATAGAAAATGATATAAAATATATATAATAACGAAATGTCACTTTATGGAGGGCCAAATACAATACTACATACTGTCTATATTGAGACAGATACGATACCTACTTTCATCTGTTCTTGCTCTAAAAATGATCCCTCTGGTTTGGCGTACTATCATCTGAAATACCTTCTGCTCATAACCAGATTATATTCAAATCAGGGTAATCCGTCTGAAATGTTAGTGTTATCATCAAGGTACTGAAATATCACCAGTCTGACTTCGACTGCCGCACTGTGGTGATGTACTGCGTTTACGTCACTACTACTGCTGCTGCTGTTCGAGCGCGGTTGCTGGTGAGTTCAACACCGTAGCGCTTTCACAATTACTAACATCGACTAACTGTAGAAACTCATAACTGCGGAATCTCTCTAAGGAAAGATAACTTGAAGTTTACGTTTGACAATGCCATCGCAGGACATAATTCATTTGAAGTGGAGAGATTCATTGAGGAGAGAGTAAAGTTAACAGGTGATGAAATCATTGGAGTGCACCAGTCGATTTGTAGCAGTGCTGTTTTCCTCAAGTTAAAGAATGCTAAGAAATGTGATCTAATTGTTGTATTTTGTGGATGTAATGTTAGGTTTAAACATTCTGATGGCAATATTGGCGACGGTAAAATAACGCGTGCTGTTTTTGGTGTTGGAACAATAAGAGATTTTGAACTTCCACTGGAAATAATTGCCGAGCACATTAATAGTGTATTAAGGCATCACGGAACTATTACAAGAAACGTCGCCGAAAGTTGGTACACCGATCATAAATTTCAGATTGTCAGTAATCTGCACCGTATCAAAATCGATATGGTCAATACCGTCTTATGTCAATATCTTCGGGTATAAAGTTCTTGAGATATATATGAGGGGCAACAAAGAGCGTGCGCTTGCTGTATTGTGCTGGACGTGTTCTCGCTCAGTACACGCAAAGACTCGTGACGTAGTTACCGCCAGGTGAGGAAGCAGTTCTAAACACTACGCCGCAGCTGCCGCTGGCATAGTGACAGTAGGCTATAGATAAATTCATCGGATTTTCTCTAGTGTTTGAATGTCATGAACACATGATTGCCTTCGTACTGTTTGAAATTATAAAGTGCGGTTTCAGCAGAGATGCTGTGTCGCCTGGATGCTTGCTTGGACCATCTCTGCTTTGCAAGGTGCTGCGCATGTTAATGACGCGATGAGGAGACACAGTAGTCGGCAGTGGTATGTCATGAGTAGTAGTAAGACATAGGCCGAGTGACGACTGGACATTAGAATTGCTACACCATGAAGAGGACGTGCTACATATGCGAAATTTAACCGACAGGAAGAAGATGCAGTGATATGCAAATGATTAGCTTTCCAGAGCATTCACACAAGGTTGGCGCCGGTGTAAGGAGGAGAAATGCGTACCATCACTTTCCGACTTTGATAAAGGTCGGATTGTAGCCTATCGCGATTGCGGTTTATCGTATCGCGACATTGCTGCTCGCGTTGGTCGAGATCCAATGACTGTTAGCAAAATATGGAATCGGTGGGTTCAGGAGGGTAATACGGAACGCCGTGCTGGATCCCAACGGCCTCGTATCACTAGCAGTCGAGATGACAGGCATCTCATCCGCATGGCTGTAACGGATCGTGCAGCCACGTCTCAATCCCTGAGTCAACAGATGGGGACGTTCGCAAGACAACAACCATCTGCACGAACAGTTCGACGACGTTTGCAGCAGCATGGTCTATCAGCTCGGAGACCATGGCTGCGGTTACCCTTGATGCTGCATCACAGACACGAGCGCCTGCGATGGTGTACTCAACGACGAACCTGGGTGCACGAATGGCATAACGTCTTTTTTTCGGATGAATCCAGGTTCTGTTTACAGTATCATGATGGTCGCATCCGTGTTTGGCGACCTCGCGGTGAATGCACATTGGAAGCGTGTATTCGTCATCGCCATACTGGCGTATCACCCGGCGGGATGGTATGCGGTACCATTGGTTACACGTCTCGGCCACCTCTTGTTCGCATTGACGGCACTTTGAACAGTGGACGTTACATTTCAGATGTGTGACGACCCGTGGCTCTACCCTTCGTTCGATCCCTGCGAAACCCTACATTTCAGCAGGATAATGCACGGCCGCATGTTGCAGGTCCTGTACGGGCCTTTCTGGATACAGAAAACGTCTGGTCAATGGTGGCCGAGCAACTGGCTCGTCACAATATGCCAGTCACTACTCTTAATGAACTGTGGTATCGTGTTGAAGCTGCATGGGCAGCTGTATCTGTACACGCCATCCAAGCTCTGTTTGACTGAATGCCCAGGCGTATCAAGGATGTTTTTACGGCCAGAGGTGGTTGTTGTGGGTACTGATTTCTCAGTACCTATGCACCCAAATTGCGTGAAAATGTAATCACATGTCAGTTCTAGTATAAGATATTTGTCCAATGAATACCCGTTTATCATCTGCATTTCTTCTTGGTGTAGCAGTTTTAATGGCCAGTAGTGTGTATTCTGAGGAAGTAGATTATGTTGATGCACTGATTAATTATTTGTGATGAGGAAAGAGTCTGAAGCATTTTTAGAAAAATCTTTTAATATATTTATTTAGATGATGAAAGGCGAAGGATTTAATTTGAGGTAATTTATTTCAGATTTTGTACTTTATTGAGGTACCTTGTAGTTAATCATTATTGGTTGTGACATTTGTATGAGTATATTGAAAGATACACCCATCCGTAATTCCCAATTTGAATTTGTGGCTAAGAGTAACTGTTGAATATTTAATTTCATTTTTACGAGCCGCATTTTTGAAAAGATCTAATTTGATGTTGAAAACTGCTTAGTTTGTCCTCTCAAGAACTGTAATTTTTAGTGTATTAATGTTTATGAGGCAAAGACATATCTTTTCAATACAGAACTTATCTAGTGAGGAAATTAATTATATTTGGTGATATAAATTATCCCTAGTCATTGTCGGCATCCTAAGTCCACGCCAAAATATGAGTTATATGATTCGCCTTTTTTAAAAAGCCAACGCCCTGCAGCAGACACATCTCAGTAGTCAGTTGTAGGTCAGAAATGGTGGCGCACTTTCAAAAAGTAATGTCACTATGTTTCCATTATGCAACAGGTAAGAAAAAATTAAGTAATAAAAAAGGAAACATTGAATTTTTCCAGGGCCAATATATCAGTCCAAAAGTTTAATGATTCATAATGTTGAATTCAGACAGTATTCTTGCCATTACGAATGTTTAAACAGACAGGGAACTAGGTAGGCATCTTCGTATGATTTCTCGCACTCAAATTTTGCAGAATATTCTGGCGATCGAATTCTTATGTTCAAAGGTTACGAATTCCAGTGCTGAAACTTAGAGTGCCAGAAAGCAAACTATTAATCAACAATCGTACTGTTTAAGATAACATTCACAAGTAAGGATTGAGCGTCAAGGAATTTTTTTGTGAAGTCAGCTCAGTGCACTGCTCTTATTGTTTTTCTTTTCTTCTTCTGTGGCGTGTTTCAAAAAGGAAAACTTCCGCGGTCGATTACGTACCAATCAGTCTGTAGTATAAGATGGTAAAGAATGTCAGGTTGGGCCCCACCACACACGACTTATTGAACGTTAGACATTTTTCTGTTTTCACGGCAATATGACCAGCGTGTTTAGTCCAACTGAAGCCCCGCCCAGTATCTTTACTGTTGTCCGAATATTAAATGTGAACGGTACCTTGCTAAAAGCATTCGTGGGTTATGAACAACGTTTTCGTATATAGAGAACCATAAAAGGTTTGGAAGATGACGGTATGAGACAGTTCCTCAAGGATCAGTCAGATAATAGATAACCTCGTACGTTAGTCATCCTTGAACAACATAGCTGTAAGGAAACAAATGATGTATATATGGAAGTACTGTTACGAATTGGAGTACACGAATTACAGGGTCAGGTATATTGCATAAGAGGTTTAGATTAGCAACTTTAGGTACTCTCTTCAGCACTGAGAAGGATTCATATGAACTGTTATTTTGATGTCTGATGTAAACTGTTCCACGATATAAATAATTTAGTTGAAAACGAAGACGGATATGTGGAACACGTATATAGTTTAACTTTTTCAAAAATACGAAAACGTCAATAGGATCATAAGCACAAGTCATATCCAAACAAACGTTTGTAGTCAGGGGTGCCGCTCCCTTTCCGAAAGCCATACTGTGATAATGGCAGATTTGTACTATTTTTCTATCGCCACACACAGCTTCAGAAAGCATTCATAGTCTTTGCTCAATATGATAATAGTGATAGTGGGCGATATACATGTGCTATTGAAGGATCGTTATCGAGATTTGGCAAAGGCACTATAATTTCTGTGGTCCATTCTGCAGGAAATCCGCTTTCTGTCTACATTGTACGAAAAATAGCAACGGCATGTTTTTTTATACCGCCGGGAAGTTGCTTATCATAGGATAATTTATTGGATCGACTCCAGGTGCCTTGTCAGTAGAATACGTGTAATCTCTAATCTTTGCATTACAAACGGTTTATACACGGGTCAGCCAGTATGTTATGATCACTTACCTAACTGCCGGTATGACGATATTGCAGTTCCGAATTACGATGCAGTGTTCCTTCCGACAGGAACGGATACAAGCTTTCATATTTCGTCAACCACGTTGATACAAGCTAAACGATTCGCAATAGACAGTACCAATATTGAGATATAATTTAAGGTATCGATTATGGAAGCGAAGTCGACCGCAACTCTGCTCAGCAGACACTTTCATTCCACACTAACTTGATATTACGTAAATTCCTGTTTCAAGATATGGTTCTAACATCAACACAACAATGCTCACTGTTCGCTGATTCAGTGGATACTGAATGAATGTTCTGATACTGTATTTTCCGATTTCTGTAACAATGTTGTAACCAGATAAACTCATTACCCCATATTTTGCTACTATAAACTGAGTAAAGGATAATAGCATTCACTGGTGATCTCGTCCTCTGCCTAATGTATCACGTATGGAGAAAGGAATCGACAGTGCAACATAAAAATCCTGTTAAACGATGTGTTCGAATACATCGGTCATTCAACTTATGTTGGCCGACAAACGATCATGTTGTACTCATTAAGCATAGTGGATTGCAAACACATCTGGTGAATTAATATAAATAAAACTATTTTTTCGCTAACCACAAGTATGGAAATTTGGTTGTTACACGAACTCTGTCCATTTTCGGAATCAGCACAACAAATGCTTTAAGGTGAGACACTTCACGCAAAATTTTTCAATAATTTTAAATTACCTGAAAATTACATTTATTTTGTTTTACTGAGATGGTGGCAGAAAGAATTGTGGCTGAAATAGGTAACTCAAATACTATTGCCACTACTTTTACGTCCAAACAGATTTAATCTGCAAGTGCCAGTCTCTTTCGTGTTCAAAATAACATAAATGAAAATATTGCTTGTCCCCGGTAACCTTACTTTCCCTGGGAAGGTGGGGAGAGAGATAGACACCTACAGCAGTTACTTATAAGTTGTCATTGGGGAATGTCGTGTGACTTCCCATTTGTGTAGTTTTCTGTGACTGTCTGCCAAAATAAAATAGGCAACTCTGAAACAATATGGCCGACGCTTTGTTATTGTGTGAACTGTGATGTCTGTGAAGAGTGTGAACGACTCTCACCAACAAGCCATACACCTTGAACTAATGTTTCGATTTATTTACTAATAATTGGAACATAGCACAAGTGAACTCAGGGACCAATCTCCTAGAAGGAGCTGTAGCCATTTTAAATACATCGGTGTAATCTATTACCTGCCTTTGTGCCGTCATTTTAATTTATAAGGGCTCAGAGTTTAATAGATTTTTGACATGCAGTGATAGGAAACGCCACAACCTATATAAGTAACACAACTGCTACCGCAGTGAAAAAAATGTTGTAACAAAAAGAAGACAACATGTAAGAGTTTGTGCGCCAGAAAAGATTTTTACACATCCTGGACCGATAAAGTATGCTGCAACTACTGGAAACAGTATATCTAACTTTGTAAAAAATTTTAGCTACGTTACCATACTGTACATCACCCTCTAGCACTCGAATGTACTCTTAACAGGACTAGAGGTAGCCTGAGTGGATCGCTAGACAGAATTCCGTATTCATTAAGCGTAGTGGGAATTCGGTGCTGTCTCTGCTATCCGCTTTTCCGCAAGTTTTAAGTAAAGTTAGCGTCTGCCTGATGTTTGCCTCTGAGGTTTCAAGTTCCCCCGCGTACTCCAGTGCTTAAAACATTCGGAAACGCCAGTCTGCCCGTTTTCTACCGCCGGATGACACACTATCGGGTTTTCAGCATCCTCCGCTAAGCTCAACGTAGATGAGGCTGTCACTGGCTGTGGTGGTTGCGGTGTTTTGGTGTGTGGCTCAGTCCTGCGGAGTGTCTCGCGAAGCCCTAAACTTCATGTGGCTGGAATTCTTGCATTTTATTTTGTAACTTAACTGTGATTAGTTTCGAGACAATCTGTACAAGTCAGTTCTTTAATAGTATTCCGGTAACTCGACTGACAGCAAACGCCTGGAACAGCGATACGATACTCTTCCCACATACTGGAAGAGATTAAGGCCGTCAGCGATTTTAATACTCAAAAACAATGAGAAAAGAGAATATAATTTTAGTGGATTTTTTTTAAAACCTGATGTTAGGAAATAGTATTTCTTGTGTATCAACGTCACTGCGCTGCAAATTCATACACGCGCAAACCATCAGCACGATGTTTGTATACGTAAAATCAAAACGTAGTACAGAGATTGGTCAGTATTGAAACTTTTGGTACAGTATTGCTTGGCAGAGAATTAGCAAACAGTTAGTGGTGTTCCAATTTAGTGAATTACGTTAATTATTTATAACTGTCTGTTATAATTTCTTTCAGAAACACCAATGATTATTAAAATTAACAGTTCCTAACGCCCCTTCCCGGCTTCGCACGGGCAGTACTAAGTATCTGCGACTGGACGACTTGTTTACAACATGCAGTGACATGCACAAAACTTCGTCAATCAGTTTGTCTATTACTGAAAACCACACCAAGATCCTTACAGTAGTCACCGAGATTAGACTTCACATGCAAGCAGAAAAACATGGCGTCGGAGTTTACATTATGTATAGATTCTGACAAACTTCGCGGTTCTCTAGAATTGTGGCAACTTCTCACTTTACTGCTTTTCTCGCCAGATGCCCCCACCTCTGTACTGACTAGTTATAACTGCCATCATTGCCACGAATGTAACTCGAAACGCCAGTCAAAAACGGAACAGATAAAAAAGAATATATGAAACATTTATAATTAATTATTGATAATGAATTATATACACAAACTTTCTATGAGAATTAATCTATTTATTAGTGGAAATCCTATCAAAAACCCCGAGAGTACTTCCTGAGATTAGCACGAACATGCAGGCAAAAACCATGTTTGGGACTTTAATTTATAGTATCAACAGAAGGAAGTGCTTTACTTCCTGTTTTACACTATTTTGTTGAAGATATTGAGAGGGATGTGTGAAGGAATGAGGAAGTTTATGGATTTAATACGAGAAACATTTCTAGACATTAATCGAGTCACCACCATCTTGTCAGTGAGAATTTTTTCTCCTCAATTAAATCCGCTGTATGTGAATTCTGCTAGTGACTACCTCTATTTAAGATATTGTTTGTTTGTGAATGGGTTTCCAGTGTTTGTCATGTGTGTTGTTCCTATGGCTGATTTTACGAAATTATATTTTGTGTCTGTAGTATCTTGAGCAAGTTTTACATGTAATTTGTGTGATCCAGACTCTAATAATTTACCTTTTTATTGTTTAAGTTGTGAACTACTTTCCATTGTGGAGCGTGTGGACTTCAGCAGTCTGTTTCGGTCTGAATAATAGACACCACAAATATAATTGAGGCGTTGACGGCCAACGACCCGTCCAGTGCAGATGCATACCAACCTCGAACTCTTAAGGGAAACGGCGAAATGCCGCGATTAATGAGGGTAATGAGGAAGGATATTACATTAGTAGAAGACTGTTCATTTTTTTACAGAAATTTGGGGTTATATATATCAATATTTAAAAATGGCCATTTACGTCTCCCTCTATCGGTAAGTATTGATATATCGATGGAGAAAATAACGGTGGACCGATTGTACAAATAACGGCTGAATACCGTAAATATACTGCCGGTTATAGAGCTCTATATTTAAGCACTGGTTTATTATTAAATATTCTGTTCATCAACAAGCTAGCAGTCTGCCTATCACTGACAGAAAGTAAAACGATGCACGTTTACGCTTGGCGGTAACTACTATCCTAACAATGGTAACTGCAGGTAAGTGGCACAATAACAGGTGTCTGATGGGTCCGTTGCCGACCCGGGTGGCCAAGCGGTTAAAGGCGCTACAGTCTGGAACCGCGTGACCGCTACGGTCGCAGGTTCGAATCCTGCCTCGGGCATGGATGTGTGTGCTGTCCTCAGGTTAGTTAGGTTTAAGTAGTTCTAAGTTCTAGGGGACTGACGACCACAGAAGTTAAGTCCCACAGTGCTCAGAGCCATTTGAACCATTTTTTGATGGGTCCGTCGTTCAGTTCCGTCAAATATCGGATTTGTCCGTAACACTTCATGTCAGTTTCCCTGTTTTTTCGTTTCCGCCAACGCCAGCGGCCTAGCATTTGTATTGTCAAAAATTCGTGATGTAGCTAAACGTTGCAGTTTCTGTGCGAAACGTCAAGCGCCGACTAAGTCAGAATTTCGTCTCACACGTCTCCGTCCACCGCAACACAGTTTTGTCATTTAGATTTTTGTTCATCATTTTCAGCAACTGTTTTTCATGAAAACCGATGTTAATAAATAGCACACTATAACTGCATTAAAATTGTTTTTAAACTCCACTGTCGTGCTATTTATTCACATAAGAAATCTTGCTAGTCCACTTACTCCACAAATCCCCAGTGCAATCGGACTTCGTATTTTGTGCTTTCACACAGTCAAAGAGAAAGACTGGGCATGTTGAAAACACAAAAAGTAGTAAAACTACTTCAGACTGTGAAAGTAAAATTATGATCGAACACTATTTCAAAAGAACAACTTCAAATATTTACCGAAAATAGTGAAGAAAATATAATACAGAATAAAAATACCGGCAATTGATATTGTAATTTTGATATCGATATATCGCCGGATTAGATATGCTGACTGATATCGACATGTCGAAATTATATATGCAGCTGTACACTCTAGCGTGAGGTATAAATTGAGAATTTGGTCTAACGGGATGTGTACTAGGGTAATGTGTGCCGTTGTGGTGACCACTGTGTGCGGTTGGCGGTCAGCGCAACTGTCTAGTAAGCAGGAGACATGGGTTTGGATCCCAGTCTGGCACAAATTTTTAACTTCTTCTACTGATGTCTTTAAGTCAACACTATGTTGATAAAACCATATTAGGTATTAGCCTGAGTCATTATGAAACACTAAAAACAACTAAAATGCCGACGTTTTGAGCGTCTTTACAGCGATACTCTTCAGGGCGGCTGACTGCTGGATTTTGGTGAAGGTTTATATTGTCTTATCTCGTCTGTCAGGTAGCTGCCGATGTCATATTCTGGGATGGCATTGTACAATTTGAAGCATATTCGTGAATGCGTCGAACCGCTGTTCGAATTCTCCAATGGCATCCCAGACTGAGACGTCGGTAGCTACTTGACAACAGAAGTAAGACAGTTTCGTAGTCTAGGGGTAATCAAAACGTTTTAGATCCTGGCTACGAACCTCGCCACTGGTAAAACTGTGACTAAAAATCATCTGCTATGGCGGGGGAAGAATTCCGGAGTAAGAAGTCACCATCGTACTGCCAACGGCCTTGTCAAAGGGGTCGGGGGTCGGACAGAGGCTCAGGGCACGCTCTTGTCCGTGGGGTGGAAAACTGCCTCTAAAAGGCGGAGGAATCAGCATTGATCAGCGGCATGAAGATGCACAAGATAATTGAAACCACTGCATTAAATACACACATCGTATATCCACAAGACATGTGGCCTGTGAAAAAGTGTCATGATGATTTCTCCATTGGCAAAAGATTACGGACTAGTCACTCATTCGGATCCCATGGGACTGCCAAGGGGGAGATGACCATGAGATAAAAATATAATAACCCATGAGATAAAGATATAATAACCAACGAAAGAATAACGTTCCACGAATCGGGGCGTGGAATGTCAGAATGCGGCAGGGAAGATTGAAAATCTCAAAAGGGAAATACTGAGGCCAAGGCTAGATACAGTCGGGGTGAGTGAAGTGAAATGGAAAGAAGGCGAGTATTTCTGGTCACAGAAAGTGGAATAACGGAATAGGATTAGTCATGAATAGAAAGGTAGGACAAAGACTGAGTTACTGTGAGTTCAGCGATGGGATAGTTCTTATCAGAACCAACACCGACACGCCGACGTCGTAGGTCGAAGATGAATAGACAGAAAAAGTATATGAACGGGTAATTCAGTGCGTAAAGGGAGATGACAATCTGATTGTAACGGGGGATTAGAATGCAGCTGCAGGGAAGGAGCGGAAGAAAGGGCTGAGGAAGAATATTGGCTTGGTACTAGGAGTGAGAGAGGAGATACAGTAAATGAGTTCTGGAATAAATTCCTGCTAGTAATAGCTGGTACTCTGTTCAAGAATCACAAAAGGAAGAAGTATACTTTGAAAAGGTCGGGAGATACGGGAAGGTCTCATTTAGCTTACATCACGGTGAGGCAGAGATATCGAAATCAGGTACTGAACTGGAACTCGTACCAAGGAGCATATACAGAATCAGATCGCAATTTAATAGTGATGAAGAGTAGGCAGAAGGGTAAGAGATTAGTCAGGAAACATTAGTGCAGACCGAGCGAGGTGGTGCAATGGTTAGCGCAGTGGACTCGCATTCGGGAGGACGGTGGTTCAATCCCGCGTCCGGCCATCCTGATTTAGGTATTCCTTGATTTCCCTAAATCACTTCAGGCAAATGCCGAGATGGTTCCTTTGACAGGGGACGACCGACTTCCTTCCCCGTCCTTCCCGAGGCCAATGGTCTAGCTGTTTGGTTTCTTCCCCCAAATCAACCCAACCTAATCAGTGCGCAAAGAAGTGGGATACAGAAATACTAAAGAATGAGAGGATACGCTTGAAATCCTCTGAGGATATAGAGACTGAGATAAGGAGTAGCTCAGTAGGCAGTTCAGTTTAGGAGAAAAGGACATCTCCAGAAAGAGCAATCAAGGAAGCTGGAAAGAAACCGTAGATACAAAGAAGGAAACTGCAAAGAAACCGTGGATAGCAGAAGAAATACTTCAGTTGATCGATAAGACGAGGAATTAAAAAAATGTACAGGGAAATTCACGGACACAGAAATACAAATCACTCAGCTGAGAAAAAAGTAGAAAGTGCAGGGAAATAAAGACGAAATGGCTACATGAAAAATGTGAAGAAATCGAAAAGGGAATTGCTGTCGGCAAGACTGTCTAGGCATATAGCAAAGTGAAAACAATCTTAAGTGATACTGAAAGCAAGGGCTGTAACATTAAGAATGCAATGGAAATCCCACTGCTAGATGCAGAGGAGAGAGCGGATAGGCGGATGACGGACAGAGAAAGGAGGACATAAGAAACAGAGTACCACTGTCAAGAGGGCATTCCTGGCCAAGAGATGTATAGTAATATGAAAAATGGGTCTAAATTTGTGGAAGGAATGTCAGATGTACGTTTGGGGAGTAGCATTGTATGGTAGTGAGACACGACTGTGGGAAAACCCGAAAAGAAGACAATCGAAGCATTTGAAATGTTGTGCTACAGAAAAATATTGAAAATTAGGTGGACTGATAAAGTACGGAATGAGGTTTTCCAGAGAATCGATGAGAAAAGGAATGTTTGGAAAACACTGATAAAAAGAAGAGACAAGATGAAAGGAAATCTCTTAAGACATTATGAAATAACTTCCACGGTACTAGAGGGAGCTGTAGAGAAAGATTGATTGGAATACATCCAGCATATCATTCGGAACGTAGATGAAGCGGTTGGCACAGGAGAGGAATTCGTAGCGGGCTGCATCAAACCAGTCAAATGACTGATGACAAACTCCCTTCCCCCTCCCCCCCCCCCCAAAGAAAAAAAGAAAGAAAGAAAGAAGGAGATGGAGGAGAAGAATGTAGCTATTAGTCGCCTTCACGAGGACTGCTATATGGACAGTGAGAAAATTGGAACAGAAGAGAATCGAAGCACATGAAATGTTATGCTACAGGCGAATGACGTAAATTAGGTGGACTGATAAGGAATGAGGAGGTTCTGCACAGAATAAGAGAGCAAAGAAATATGTGGAAAACGCTGACAAGGAGAGGATGATTGAATATTTAAAACATAAGGTTCATATGGACGCGCATGTTACTTTCATGGTTCTGTTAGTTAAGGTAAGATGGCTTTGTCTTGCGTTCTACTGCAAAGGCCATTTATGAGCCGCAACACATGCTTTTCGGCTTTATACATGTGCTTTCCTTGTGACCAAGGTCAAATCTGCTGCTGCCGTCGAGAGATTTTGTTTCATGTCCAAGGATCAGTATCATTTTGTCATTAATTCTTCGTTGTAGATAGGTCATGGCTCACGTTACTATTCCACTAACTTACTATTACTACGGGAATATGAAATTATGTGGGGTTCCTTTTGTTCTGTTTTTTGAAGGTACTGTATGTGGTAATGTATTACACGTGGAAGCTAGGGGGACATACGTAACCGTGTTGCTAAGTTTGTGTGTGGGCATAATGAATAATTATCAAAGGCTACTTGATATTCTCTTTCATTATTTTTCATCCCGAAGCCACTTACAAATTTATCGCGTTTTCATAGTCTGCATTCGTAGTTGATGGGAGCACAATTCACTGAATACATTCGGCCTTTCGTGGAATCGTTATTCAGCTAAGCTAACATCGGCAGATGTTCATTCATTTCTTATTTCTTTGCGTGCCTATTATAGAAAGTATGTGATAGGTCCGAGCTGCTGAGATCGTCTAGTTGCGTGCTGATCCTCAGTATGTGCAGAGTGCCCACAGCGATTAAATCTCCTTACGAATAGGTGTTGTACTGTTCAGCATGGAGTCTACATTTGCGTTCCACGCATTTTCTCTGTAAGAGAGAAGACACTGTATTTTCAGGCTGTGTTAGCAAGATTGAACCTATCGATCGCAATTTTGCACTACTTAAAGCATGTTTCTCGTGGCACTACAGATACGGGTACACTTCCGAATATCTCACTACCAGAAGTCAGATTGCGTTATTTCCCAGTCACGAATGAAAATTTTGTATACGAAGAGGGATATATTCAAGGAATTAACAATGAGGTCATACCAGTTACGTACGTGATTAAATTTAGACAGGAGTAGGAGGCTTTCAATGTAAGACGGCAGATTGAAGTGACACTAGGTAACGCTGACCATACTAGTCTTTCCCTCGTTTTATTTTATTTTTAACTTGAATTTTGGAAATTCGCCACTCAGGTAAAATAGAAAGGACCGCTGTCAGCCGCATTCTGTGACGCTCTCGCTGTCTCCTGCGAGTCCTGGCCCAGCCCACCAGAGAACTGCTCGTGACGTCACAGCCACGGTCAATGGTCCTGCAGCGTCTGCATAAAGACGGCTTGTATCCTACTCGAGAGCTTCGGTGTTGCCTGCCGTGATAGTCTAGTGGTTAGGACATTGCGTTGTGGCCGCAAGAACCCAGGTTCGAATCCTGGTCACGGCATTGGGGTGATATTTTTATTCAAATTTCTAAGCAACTAGCAATTCCACTCACTGCTTATGGACAACAACAATAGACTGCACCCGGTTATCTTTCAGTGAATTTTTACCGTCGTCAGTGGCTTCCCTTTACTCTCAGAGAAATAACGGGTAAAAAATTGGGACGCCTTCCAAAAATCACAAGGAAGTCCGCCGCCAGTCTCGGCAGCTACAGCAGTCTCCTACACTGCAATTAAAACACCTAAAATTACTCTTTGGATTGAGTTCGCAATCGACTAATTACTGATTTTACAGCTTTTTCCTATCAGCACAGAAACGGTACCCTATCCACGTTCTAGTTGCAGTGGCAAACAACGAGTCTGTCAAAGTTTTAGAAATGAGGCAAAGGGTGTGTAATGAAGAACTGTCTTACTTCCATGGAGAGCCAATCGAAAGACTATGTTGTCATTAATTTAGCTGTTCATGACCCTACTTTCTATCTTGAAGCAGACACGATACAATATTTCATCTTTCTGTTCACTCAGTGGTGGTCATGTTTAACAGATTACGTTAATTATATATAACTGTTTTTTATAATTTGTCAGCAACACCAAACATTATTTAAATTAACAATTATTAACGGCCCTCCCCGGTTTCGCACGGGTAGTACTAAGTATCTACGACTGGAATACTTGTTTGCAATATGCGGTGACACGAAGCGTCCACCTTAGTCTCTCTGTCTGTTAGTGAAAACCACACCACAATCCTTGCAGTAGTTCCTGAGAGTTTACAATATTTGTAGATTCTGACAAGCTGCGCTGTTCTCTATAGCTTGCCGATGGGGCCGTGCGGTTCTAGGCGCTTCAGTCTGGAAACGCGTGACCGCTACGGTCGCAGGTTCGAATCCTGCCTCGGGCATGGATGTGTGTGATGTCCTTAGGTTGGTTAGGTTCAATTAGTTCTAAGTTCTAGGCGACTGATGACCTCAGAAGTTAAGTCGCATAGTGCTCAGAGCCATTTGAACCTTTTTTTTTTTTTGTTCTCTATAGTTGCGGCGGATGTTCACTTTCTTTACCCGCCAAATGCCGCCACTTCTGCAGTTGACTAGCTGGTAGCTCCCATCATTGCCACACGATGTCAGATAAAAATGTGTATATTACACACACATCGGTAATTATTGATTATAAATAAAAAATGGTTCAAATGGCTCTGAGCACTATGGGACTGAACATCTGAGGTCATCAGTCCCCGAGAACTTAGAACTATTTAAACCTAACTAACCTAAGGACATCACACACTCCCATGCCCAAGGCAGGATTCGAACCTGCGACCGTAGCGGTCGCGAGGTTCCGGACTGAAGCGCCTAGAACCGCATGGCCACACCGGCCAGCTGATTATAAATATATATGGGCACTACGACAGTAGTGTGTGGTATAAGTTCAGAATTTGGGTCTAACGAGTCTGTGCCGGTTTGCTCACCGCGGTACCCGGCACGCATAGTGGTCAGCGCAACTACCTAGTAAACAAGAGACCTGGGTTCGCATCCCGGTCTGGCACAAATTTTCAGATTGTTCCATGGATATAAATCAGTGCCTACTTGCAGCTAAAGTGTTCGATTGTATTTTGAATAATCATTTTAGGTATTAGTGAGAGTCATTATGAAACACTAAAAACAACTAAAACTCCGACGCGTTGAGCGTCTTTACAGAAAAAAATGGCTCTGAGCACTATGGGAGTTAACATCGATGGTCATCAGTCCCCTAGAACTTAGAACTACTTAAACCTAACTAACATAAGGACATCACACAACACCCAGTCATCACGAGGCAGAGAAAATACCTGACCCCGCCGGGAATCGAACCCGGGAACCCGGGCGCTGGAAGCGAGAACGCTACCGCACGACCACGAGCTGCGGTCGTCTTTACAGCGATCCTCTTCAGTGCGACTGACTTGTGGATTTTGCTGATGGTCATATACTCTCTCACTTCGGTTATCAAGTCGCTACAGGGGTCACATTCTGGGATACCGTTGTACAGTTCGAAGCAGAGACTGGACTGGGATGCTTCAAGCTGGTATTCCTCCAATCAAACTAAGAATTCTACAAGGGGATACCAGACTGGGACATCGATAGCCACCTGACAACCGAAATACAACAGTGTACAGCGGATACTTGCTTTAGGGGTAACACCTTCGATTAGTAATCAAAAAGTGTTCGATACCGGATTCGGGCCTTTCCACTGCTTAAATTGTAAACAGAAAACACCAGCAATTGCGGCCAAAGACTTCCGGTGAGAAGTAATCCTCATTCTGCCAATGGCGTTCTCAAAGAAGGCGGAAGAGCGGAAAGAGGATCAGGGTATTCTGTTGTCCTTTGGATGGGAAACTGCTCCTAAAAGACGGACGAGTCAATATTAATCCACGGCATGAGGATGCAGAAGGCAATGGAAGCCACAGCATTAAACACACATACGTGTATCCACAGGATATGTGGCTTGTAATTGAAAAAGTGTCATGATGGTCCCCACATTGGCAAAAGATTGCGGAAGTTCTACTGAATGAGGAAATACACTTGAAATTCACTGAGACTATAGATACCGCGATAAGGAATGACTCAGTAGGCAGTTCAGTTGAAGATGAGTGGACAACTCTAAACAAGGCAATCAGAGAAGTTGGAAAGACACAGCGAATATAAAGTAGATAACTACGAAGAAACCATGGATAACAGTAGAAATATTTCAGTTAATAGATGGAAGAAGAAAGTGCAAAATCGTTCAGGGAAATTCAGGAATACAGAAATACAAGTCACTTAGGAAATAAATACACTCCTGGAAATTGAAATAAGAACACCGTGAATTCATTGTCCCAGGAAGGGGAAACTTTATTGACACATTCCTGGGGTCAGATACATCACATGATCACACTGACAGAACCACAGGCACATAGACACAGGCAACAGAGCATGCACAATGTCGGCACTAGTACAGTGTATATCCACCTTTCGCGGCAATGCAGGCTGCTATTCTCCCATGGAGACGATCGTAGAGATGCTGGATGTAGTCCTGTGGAACGGCTTGCCATGCCATTTCCACCTGGCGCCTCAGTTGGACCAGCGTTCGTGCTGGACGTGCAGACCGCGTGAGACGACGCTTCATCCAGTGCCAAACATGCTCAATGGGGGACAGATCCGGAGATCTTGCTGGCCAGGGTAGTTGACTTACACCTTCTAGAGCACGTTGTGTGGCACGGGATACATGCGGACGTGCGTTGTCCTGTTGGAACAGCAAGTTCCCTTGCCGGTCTAGGAATGGTAGAACGATGGGTTCGATGACGGTTTGGATGTACCGTGCACTATTCAGTGTCCCCTCGACGATCACCAGTGGTGCACGGCCAGTGTAGGAGATCGCTCCCCACACCATGATGCCGGGTGTTGGCCCTGTGTGCCTCGGTCGTATGCAGTCCTGATTGTGGCGCTCACCTGCACGGCGCCAAACACGCATACGACCATCATTGGCACCAAGGCAGAAGCGACTCTCATCGCTGAAGACGACACGTCTCCATTCGTCCCTCCATTCACGCCTGTCGCGACACCACTGGAGGCGGGCTGCACGCTGTTGGGGCGTGAGCGGAAGACGGCCTAACGGTGTGCGGGACCGTAGCCCAGCTTCATGGAGACGGTTGCGAATGGTCCTCGCCGATACCCCAGGAGCAACAGTGTCCCTAATTTGCTGGGAAGTGGCGGTGCGGTCCCCTACGGCACTGCGTAGGATCCTACGGTCTTGGCGTGCATCCGTGCGTCGCTGCGGTCCGGTCCCAGGTCGACGGGCACGTGCACCTTCCGCCGACCACTGGCGACAACATCGATGTACTGTGGAGACCTCACGCCCCACGTGTTGAGCAATTCGGCGGTACGTCCACCCGGCCTCCCGCATGCCCACTATACGCCCTCGCTCAAAGTCCGTCAACTGCGCATACGGTTCACGTCCACGCTGTCGCGGCATGCTACCAGTGTTAAAGACTGCGATGGAGCTCCGTATGCCACGGCAAACTGGCTGACACTGACGGCGGCGGTGCACAAATGCTGCGCAGCTAGCGCCATTCTACGGCCAACACCGCGGTTCCTGGTGTGTCCGCTGTGCCGTGCGTGTGATCATTGCTTGTACAGCCGTCTCGCAGTGTCCGGAGCAAGTATGGTGGGTCTGACACACCGGTGTCAATGTGTTCTTTTTTCCATTTCCAGGAGTGTAGAAAGCGCAGGGAAACTAAGGCGAAATAGCTACATGAAAAATGTCAATCAGTCGAAAAAAATGATTGTCGGAATGACTGTCACAGCGTATAGCAAAATGAAAATAATCTTAGGTGAACCTAAAGGCAAGGGCGGTTACATTAAGAACCAATGGAAATTCGGCTGTTAAATGGAGAGGTGAGGATGGTGGAAAGAGTGCACCGAAGGCCTCTGTAGGGTGGAGGGCTTGTCTGGGGGGCGTGATGAACAAAGAAACAGAAGACTGCATATAAGAGACAGGGGATGCACTATTACAACCGGAATTCAAAAGAATTTTGTAAGACCTAAAATCAAATAAGAGAGAAGAGATGGATAACATTTCATCGAAATTTATAAAATCCTTGGGAAAAGTGGCAACAAAACGATTATTCACGTAGGTGTGTGGGATGTATGAGAGTGGCTATATACCATCAGACTTTGGGGAAAGGGTGTCAACGGCACTAGAAAGTCAGTTCCGAATTTGTGGTTCATAATCAAAGCAAGACTAAAGAAAAATCGAGACACTTCGATAGGATTTGTCGGCCTGGACGAAGTGTTCGACAATGAGAAGTGGTGCAAGATGTTAGAAATTCTGAGAAAAATAGGGGTAAGCTACTGGGAAAAACGGGTAATATACAATATGTACAAGAACTATGAGGGAACAGTAAGAGCGGGCCGGCCGCTGTGCCCGAGCGGTTATAGGCGCTTTAGTCCGGAACCGCGCTGCTACTGCGGTCGCAGGTTCGAATCCTGCCTCTGGCATGGATGTGTATGATGTCCTTTGGTTAGTTAGATTTAAGTAGTTCTAAGTCTAGGAGACTGATGACATCAGATGTTAAGGCCCATAGTGCTTAGAGCCACTTGAACCAGTGAGCGCGGAAAACAACGAACAAAGTGCTCGGATTAAAAAGGGTGTAGGAAAGGGATGTAGTCTTTAACCACACTGTTCAGTCTATACATCAAAGGATATCAGTGTTAAGATTCACTAAAGGCGTTGTCATCCTCATTGAAAGTGAGGAAGAGTTACAGGAATAGAATGAACAGTCTAATGATCACAGAATATAGATTTAGGGTATACTGAGGAAAGACGAAAGTAATGAGAAGCATCAGAAACGGAGAAAAAATGGCTCTGAGCACTATGGGACTTAACTTCTGAGGTCATCAGTCCCCTAGAACTTAGAACTACTTAAACCTAACTAACCTAAGGACATCACACACACCCATGCCCGAGGCAGGATTCGAACCTGCGACCGCAGCGGTCGCGCGGCTCCAGACTGTAGCGCCTAGAACCGCTCGGTCACTCCGGTCGGCTAGAAAATGAAAAGCGAGAAACTTAACATCGGAGCTGGTGGTCACGAAGTAGATGTAAATGTCGTGTGAGTAGTCCCTCCACTTGGGCGACTTGTGCGTCGATGGGGATGAAATGATGATGATTAGGGCAACACAACACCCAGTCCCTGAGCGGAGAAAATCTCCGATCCAGCCGGGAATCTAACCCGGGCCCTTAGGATTGACATTCTGTCGCGCTGACCACTCAGCTACCAGGGGCGGACACGAAACAGATGGTTACGGAATTCTGCTGCCTAGGTAGCAAAATAACCCGTGATGGACGGAGCTTGTGAGACATAAAAAGCAGACTAGCACTTTCAAAAAGAACATTACTAGTATCACACAGGTCTTAATCTGAGGAAAAATTTCTGACAACGTGCGTTTGGAGCACAGCATTATTTGACCGCAAGACGTGGACAGTGGGAAAATTGGAACAGAAGACAGTCGATGCATTTGAGATGGGGTGCTACAGAAGAATGTTAAAAATTATGTGGACTGCTAAGGTAAGGAATGAGGAAGGTCTCCAGAGAATCGGCGAGGAAAGTAATGTTCGGGAAACACTGACAAGAAGGGGGGCGGGATGATAGGAAATCTGTTAATCGCGTACTTCTCATCAT
Organism: Schistocerca serialis cubense; assembly: GCF_023864345.2. Lineage (NCBI taxonomy): Eukaryota > Metazoa > Arthropoda > Insecta > Orthoptera > Acrididae > Schistocerca > Schistocerca serialis. The sequence goes on along the minus strand of NC_064639.1, from coordinate 216,011,267 downwards.
GTGGACGATCCCTGCAACTATCATGGCTCTATTAGTTAAGATGAGATGTCTTTGTCTTGCATTTTACTTCAAAGGCCATTTCTGAGCTACTGCACATGATTTTCCGCTGTCTACATGTGCTTCCCTTGAGACCAAGGTTAAATCTGCTGTTCCACTCGAGAGCCATTGTTCCACGTTCAAGGCTCAATATCGGTATGTCAACTAAGTACATAGGTCATGCCTCTCGTTACTATTCCACTTATTTACTATTCTTACAGGAATATGAGATTTTGTGGTGTGCCTTTTGTTCTGGTTTTTGAAGACACGTGGTACTCTATTACAGGTGGTCCCTAGGGAGGTGTATGTGTTCGCTTAATGAATAATAATCAAAGGCTGCTTCATATTCGCCGTAATTAGTTTTCATCCCGAAGCCACCTATAAGTTTATCACGTTTTAGTAGTCAAATTGCATGTGATCTCTCTTTATTTATCGGAATTCGCAGTTGATGCGAGAGCAACTCCCTCAATACGTGTGCCCTAGTGGAATCGTTATTCAGATAAGCTGGCATCAGCAAACGATACGTTTACTGAGTATTTCTTTTCGCGCATTTTACAGCAAGTACGCGGTAGGTCTGAGCTACCGAGAACGATATGCGTGCCCATTGTGATTAAAACTTGTTGCGAATAGGTGTTGTACTAAACAGTGTTGTACTAAACAGTGTTGTACTAAACAGTGTTGTACTAAACAATGTTGTACTGTTTACACCTCCACTGCATGCATTTTCTCTGTAAGAGATGATGCACCATATTTTGAAGCTGTATTAGCATGTTCGGACCTCTTGGTCGTAATTTGGCATTACTTAAAATATTGTTCTCGTTCCCCTTATATTCCTCGTGGCGCTATGAATGTTGTCCCCACTTCGGAACATCTATCTAACAGAAGACAGATTGGGTTATTTCTGACTCCTGAGTAAAAATTTTTTACATGAAGGAATATATTTACAGGGCATTAACACTGAGCTCATACCAGTTACATACGTTATTAAATTTAGACAGGAGTAGGGGGCTTTCAATGTAAGAGGGCGGATTGAAGGAGCACGAAGTAGCGTTTGCTTTACTAGCCTTCCTTTCACTTTATTTCATTTTTCTAAAGTGAATTTTGGACATTTGGCACTAAGGGAAAATAGAAAGACAACACCGTCACCCGTATTCCGTGACGCTCTCGCTCTTTCCTACGAGTGCTGGTCCGGAGAAAGCGCCGCGGCTCACCAGAGAACTGCTCGTGACGTCATAGCCACGGTCATTGGTTCTGCGGAGTCTGCAGAAAAACGGCTTATACCCAACTCGAGTACTTTGATGCTCCTGCCGTGATAGTCTAGTGGTTAGGACATTGCGTTGTGGCCGCAATAACCCAGGTTCGAATCCTGGTCACGGCATTGGGGTAATATTTTTATCTAAATTTCTAAGTAACAAACAACCCCTCTCACTGGTTATCGACAGCAGAAATACACTTCGCGCGGTTATCTTTCAGTGAATGTTTACCGTCATCAGTGGCTTCCCTTTACTTTCTGTCGAATAACGGCTAAAAGGTTGGAACGCTTTCTTAAAATCACTGTGAAGCTTATCACCACTCTTGGCAACTACAGCAATCTACTGCATTGCAATTCAAGCACTTAAACTCTTGTTGTCATTATTTTAGCTATACGTGTCCGTACTTTCTATCTTGAGACAGAAGCGATACCATGTTTCACTTCTTTCTGTTTTAAAAGCGATCCCTCTGCTGTGGCTTGGGAACATCTGTAGTACCCTCTGCCCATAATGAGGTTCTATTAAAATAAGGAGACCCCGTCTGAGATCTTCCTGTCAGTACCATGGTACTGAAATGCCTCCAGTTTGGGGCTTTGACGACCGAGCTGTGCGGGTGTGCTGCGTTTACGTCGTCGCTGCTGCTGACCGATTGCTGTAGCTGGGGTGTTCAACGCCGTAGCACGTTCACAACTACTAACATCGACTAACTGTAGAAACTGGTAATGGCAGAATCTCTCTAAGGAAGTATACCTTGAAGTTTACGTTTGATAATGCCTTCGCAGGACCTAATTCATTTGAAGTGGAGAGATTCGTGTAGGAGTCGGTCAAGTTAACAAGTGATGACATCATTGGAGTGCACTAATCGGTTTGCGGAAGAACTGTTTTCCTCAAGTTCAAGAACGCTGTGAAATGTAATCAAATTGTTGAACTTTGTGGATGCAGTTTAAGGTTTAAACATTCGAGTGGCACTACTAAAAAGAAAAAAAAATACTAAACTACTCCCGAACAGGCCATGAAGGCCCAACGGCACCGACCGGCCGCCGTGTCATCCTCAGCCCATAGCCGCCACTGGATGCGGATATGGAGGGGCATGTGGTCAGCACACCGCTCTCCCGGCCGTATGTCAGTTTACGAGACCGGAGCCGCTACTTCTCAATCAAGCAGGTCCTCAGTTTGCCTCACAAGGGCTGAGTGCACCCCGCTCGCCAACAGCGCCGGGCAGACCGGATGGTTACCCATCCAAATGCTAGCCCAGCCCGACAGCACTTAAACTCGGTGATCTGACGGGAACCGGTGTTACCACTGCGGCATGCTAATGGCACAACTGGTCAGGCTAAAGTAACCCATGCTGCATTTGGTATTACAACAATTAGTTTTTGAACTCCCACTGGAAATAATTCCCGAACAAATTGATACTGTGTTGTGACCTAATGGAACTATTATAAGCATCGTTGCCGGGAGGTAGTGCGCTGCTTATAAATTTCAGTTTCTCTGTGGTGTGCAGCAGATTAAAATCGATGTGTTCAGTATCCTCTTATATCAATGTCTTCGGTTATAAAGCTCTTAATATATGAGGGGGAACCGCAAACGAGAGCTGGCTGTATTCGACTGGACAAAATCTCGCTCAACGTTTGCAAAGACGATTGACGCAACTACCGACCGGTGACGCAGCAGTTCCAAACACTATGTAGCAGCTACCGCTGACACACGTTGCGGCAGTTCGCAGACCATCGGCCACGGCTTCGGAGGTGGACACTTGGCAGCGAAAGCAAACAGCGGTCATTCGGATGGATACAAACAATCCAGAAGACAGGTAAGACAACACGATATCCAAGCAACCAGCAGAAAAGGAACATAGCAACGTTGCGTATGTTGAGCGCAACAGCTCACTCAGGCGCCCGCCCTGCCTGTGACCGGTATTGAGCACAGTCTGCCCATGACACCGAAACAGTAGAGACAAATGAAAACCATTAGACAAACATCCGGTGAAAAATAAAAAATGCATGTCTGCCCATCAGGGAACGGACAAAATTATACCTACCTTAAGAGACAGGGTCAAGCAGTTGCAACCAAAAAAAAGAAAAAAAGAAGAGAGAAATGAACGACACATGACAAACGACAGCAACCAAAAAGCGTAGAAGAAATCATTCTGTGGTATCGATAACTACGATGCCACAACGTAGGTGCGCTCTGCTAGGTTGGCACTACGACACCGACGACAGCGCCCTCTAGCCGGCTCTGTGCAGCTCTACGAGGGCCGCTCCTGATTCGATCCATTTGATTCCGAGACGACGACCAAGCAACTTAGCTTCTACTTCATAGGGGGCTAGCCATTACAGACTTTGTTACTTCAGTTACTTCAATGATAGTCTGTCCAACTACTAGTAGCTGTTAGTGTTGATACCTGTACGGCTTCGCACCTACGTGCTCATCCCAGTCAAAGTTAAGTAATATTTTAATTTGTACACGTTCATACACCAGTAAAAGAGTTTTAACTTATACGCCGTTGCTTAGTACTTCACCTTTTCCTGCTCCTATTCGCTTCCTACATTCGGCCTACCCTTCAGTTTACAGGAGCCTTCCAGGCGGGATACAAAACATTCAACGGAAGAATCGTCAGGTCCTGGCAATGAAAAGTTAGGGACCTCTGTACATGCAAAACTGACTCCGAAAAGTAAAACAGAAACCGATAAACTCCCAACAGAAGCAGCAGAGAGGAAAAAGGAGAAACGGAAAGACATTCATTCACTGGACTGGCCTGATGACAATGAAGAAGACCAGTACCATGATGACGGAGACCATTGATGAAACGACACAAGCACTTACCAGAGAAGAACCTAATACAAAACGGGAGTCCCTAGCACGAGAAACAGGAGCTGATGACGACTCAGATTTCTATTAAATGGAAATATGCGAACATTAGAAAGAAAATGTCCGCTGCTCGTGGTCTCGTGGTAGCGTTCTCGCTTCCCAAGCACGGAGCCCCGGGTTCGATTGCCGACGGGTCAGGGATTTTCTCTGCCTCGAGATGACTAGGTGTTGTTGTTGTCGTCTTCATCATCGTCATTCGTCCCAAATTACGGTCGGAGGAAGGCAATGGCAAACCACCTCCACTTAGACCTTCCCTAGTACGGCGATGCGGGTCTCCCGCATCGTTCCCCTACGCTCTGTCACGGAGTATGGGACTTCATCATCATCATCTAGAAAGAAATATAGAGAGGAAGGTGAGAGATATACAGTTAGATATACAATGAGATATACAATGAGACAAAGCTCATCCTAATATGATAGAATTACAAGTATACAGGATTGCAACACCGAATATCAACAAGATACTGCTCACTCCCAAGTTGAAGAAGCACCTGGACGTTATTCAGCGTTGTCAGAAACAGTCTGTAAAGCTTGTAAGGGTGTTTCAGGGTAGATTGCACTGAGAAATAATTATTAAAAAAAATTCGATGAGTCGCGCTGTTTCCGACTTCATTAGCACTGAAGTTAGCCAGCACGCAGTTGCGCGCAAATTCAAGCAGCCCGACAGAGGCAGTGCCACCAAGCGTGTCCTTCCTTTGGTTTTTTGAAACCGAACAGGAGAGCGATAAAAACATTGGACATGGGACGGTAGTAAGGATCAAACCTGAGTCAAAGGCTGAGCAGTTCTTGCGCCATCATCTACGCTATGGCAACAACTGACTTTAATTGTATCTGGCGGGACACTTGAAATTGCTCTTGAAGGGCCTGGTGGGCTAACTTCAATACTAATTTACTCGAAGACGGTGCAACGTATCAAACTATTTTCTCAACAATTACATCTCAGGACAGCCTACACTGCAACACCTTCACAAGCTTTTAAGACTTTCTCACCGTCCTGCTTATGCAGAAGATACTTCAGTTGTAATGTTGTAAAAAGTGACATATCGGGCTGGAGCACTAACAGGCTACAATACAATAATTAACACCGGTTCCATTAAAGAAGGCAGAACTGTGATATTACCTAAATAAAGTATCACAGTCCGTAATACTGAATATCTTCTTAACAGCAGAGGCGTAGCGTTCCCGGTAAATAAAAACAGAACAATCAACTTTTATCGGCCTTCAAACACAGGGAGAGACAGCAGCGAGTAGAATTCTTCAAAGAATTGATAATACCACTGTTTGCACTGTTTGCAACGGGCCATGCTCACATATCTGCCGGTGATTTTTAAGTGCGCCATTAAACCAAAAGACCATACGCTAATAAATCAATGGAACTTGAAAAAGTTAGGGTTTGTCGACACGTAGGAGGATCTGCACAGTTATTAGCTATTATGCTGCCACTTAAGAATAGGATTTCCTACTATCTTAAGAACACCGCAGCCCAGTTTATTTTCAGAAGCATAGATAAGACTCAGAAATTGCCAAAAGTGGGGTACACAAAATTACCTGTTCTGAGTGTGACACGTTTTACATTGATCAGTCAGACAAAGACATAGCAGCGAGGCTGGCTGAACATGAACGCACAGGCCAAAAACTTTGTCCACTAGAAGCCTTGGTAATTAACTTCATACAGCTTTCAGTCCAGATCTAATCTTAAACGACCAGACATAACTTAACACTTCATCTGCCGGCCGGAGTGGCCGAGCGGTTCTAGGTGCTACAGTCTGGAACCGCGCGACCGCTACGGTCGCAGGTTCGAATCCTGCCTCGGGCATGGATGTGTGTGATATCGTTAGGTTAGTTAGGTTTAAGTAGTTCTAAGTTCTAGGGGACTGATGACCTCAGAAGTTAAGTCCCATAGTGCTCAGAACCATTTGAACCATTTTTTTTAATACCTCATCTCTTCTAAACTTCACATAATCCTCTGTTTTTCATTACTTCCCTCATATTCGCCCATTGTCCCATATTCATCGAGTTCTTCTATTTTACTGAAATTGCCTATGTAATCCATATAGTTTGTAATTACAGTCGTTAAGTCTTTCTTTTAATTGTTACTTGTGTTATCTTCCATGTTTAATACCTCTTGTCAAGTGCTGTTTTTGTTTTGCTTGATTCATTTATTTAATACATACTATTACATAGGGACAGTTTTTGAGTATAACGTTAATGTTATTCCTGTAAGCTCCCTTTATATTTGTATACTGTTCAATTTTTTACTCTTTATATGCAGTACCACCACACTGTCAAAGATGTCATTTGCTATATATTCCCTCACATTCCTCCAGTTTTCTGCATTTCTGTTTATCTTATTAATATTGCTTAACATAGTAAAATATTCTGTAGTTGCAGCCTTCCCAGGTACTAATTTTATTTTATTTATTAGCTTTGTCTATTAATATAAACTGTAATGTAGGCATGCTTTCCCAGTTTTGTCTTAGTTTTTTCCTGTTTACTCCATTTATCCTTATTTATTGTTCAAATTTTTTCTTTTTACATTGCATTACCGTCGCACTGTCATTTACTGTGCATTTGGGCCTCCATCTAGATAAGTAATAATGTACATATTTTACAACACTGAAATTTCTTTGTCCACGACAGTCTGTAAATGACTGATGATAGCCTTGTAAGCCGAAAACCGGTTTCCACAATAAATTAATACTGTAGAACAATAGTAAACTAGTGCTTTTCATTTGTTATTCTGCAAGCCGTTTAGACGGGATATATGCAACAGCTAATGTGTAGCAACATGTCCTACGGTCGGAAATTTGGGCAACCATATTTTCTGATCATGCTGTGACATTTGTGCTACTAAGATGGAGACACAAGGAAACTATAAAGGAAAGGGGCAGGGGAAACTTCATGTGGATCATTTATTAGATCCTGGATGCCGCACAGCGCTTAACACTTACGTGGGATGAGTGTGTTGAATGGTTACCAAAGTACAGTTCATCGATGCGTTGGTGGATAAAGTATGCCAAACCTGCTGTAACGTGGACCCTGAAAAAGTGCTCTCGCTAGAAAAATGCCTGGCAGAATAACAGAGTGGAATATCATTTTCAGTGACTAATAAAGTTGTACAAAAGAGACTCAATAATATTTGAAAATTATGTACAGAAGAATAGAAGCTGAAATATTGACATGGACGACAAACAGTTTAGATAAAAAGAGAATGGAAGAAGCTATCGAAATGCCGTGCGACAGAAGAACGCTAAAAGTTAGATGGGTTGATCACGTAACTAATAAGGAACTACTGAATAGAACTGGAGAGACAAGAAATTTATGGCACAGCCTTGCCAAACGAAGGGATCTGTTGATAGGACACATTCTGTGACATCAAGGGATCACCAGTATCAACAGATTAGTATCTGAGAGAACTGGTGGAGGGGGGGGGGGAGGGGGAGGGAGTTAAAATCGTAGACGAATACCAAGAGATGAATACAGTAAGCAGATTCAGGAATATGTAGGATGCAGTAGTTATTCGTAGATGGAGAGGCTTGCACGGGATAGAGTAGCATGGAGAGCTGACCAACCAGACTTCGGACTGAAGACTACAATAACAACAAAAAGATTTATCAAATCTTAAGTGTTTGCAGAGATATGGTATCGATAACTGAAACTTGCAAAATTAGATACGCAATAGTACCACTTGATTACGAAGAAGCGTTCTACAGAGTAAACCATTCATACCTTTTCAACATGATTCGAGCGATGAATTTTCCTCAACAATTTATCGCCATGACAGAAAACCTGCTAACGAATGGTACATGCAAAATTAATATAAATGACAACAAGAAGGCTAATGAAGATAAGTAGCTCTGTGAGGCAAGGTTCTCCCATGGCTATGATACTTTTCGCGATAGCTATGGAGCGTTTCCTGTTCGCACAAACGCACGAACTGCAGGATTTACAAATACATGAAAAAAAAATGTAAATCATATACTGAAGACGTACGACTCCTGGCCTGAAGTGAAAGTGAAATAAAAACTGCACTCCACATTACTAAGATGTATGACCTTGCATCCGGTGGCAAGTTAAGTAAGGAATTACGATCATTGGCCGAGAAGATGAAGTCGGAGCTCAAGGACAACTGGTATGGATTGACAAACTGAAATGCCTCGGAATAATCTACGCGGACAACATACGACTTAACATTTGCCATCAACTATAGGAGAAAAAGTAAGAATATTTTTTGATACACGTAACAACACAATATCACCATCTTTAATAGATAAAGGATCATCGAATAAAATACGCGAACTTGCTAAAGAATACTGTGATGCAGAAGTGTGTGTTTATAGGTTGATGTTCGATTTTAAACATTTTATTCTCACTTATTTATGCGTCTTATTTATGAATTACATATGAAAATTTTTCTTTAGGTTCTAAAGAACCAAAAGTTTTAGATCAGTGTCTGATACACTCTGACGGATGTGTCAGGTACCGACGAAGACAAATTACACAACCGTATCTCCAAATATTCAGTTAAATATTCATATGTGTTCGATTTGTATTATTAGACCAAAATACGAGGGGAGTTCAATAGCTAATGCAACACTTTTTTTTTTTTTTTTTAACGCTGGTTGGTTTTGATCAGGATTACAATACACCACAGTAGCTACAAAACTCAATTTTTCAACATGATCACTGTTCAATCGACGGCCTTACACCACCTTAATGGGAGAGTCTATATATTCTACTGGTCGACATCGGAATCAATGTCCTCCTGCATCAGTAACCTCCCCATCATACACGTACTGCTTCCCGTGGAGTGTAGCCTTCATTGGACCAAAAAGATGTGGTTGAGGTGACGAACCCATTGAAGTCGTTTCTTCAGTTTCCTGAGTGTAGCACAGTACACTTCAGAGTTGATAGTCGCACCATGATGGAGGAAATCGAACAGAACAACGCCTTCAGAGCCCTAGAAGTCCGTCGTCGTGACACTACCGGCTGAAAGCGCACAGAGGTGGTGTGGCGTCACTCCATGAATTGCCGTTTGGTTTCCGCTTCGAAGTGATAAAACCCACGTTCATCGCCTGTGAAGATGTACGACAAAAAATTGTATCAGCCTCGTAACACGCAAGCAATTCCGCACAGATGGTCCTCCATTGCTCTTTACGGTCTACTGTTAGGCGGTAAGGAAACCAGCGGGCGCACACATTTGAGCACCACAAAAAGTGAAAGACTGTATCAGCAATCAGCGAGGCGTTTGATTGTGTTTCGTTAGCCACATCGAAGGAGACTGTCCGCACGTTCCAACACTGCAGAAGCTACAGGTGCGTGTAGTCGTCTGGCACTCGGGGGATGGGACAGGTTTGCACGACGTTGTTGCTGTGATCACAGACGCCTCGCCCAACGACTCACTTGCTTTTGTTCCCTTCGTAGATATTTTGCAAACATCTGAGTATCCGTAAAGCTGTTTTCCTCCAGAAGAAAAAAACAAAAGTGACAGGTCTCTGCTTGGAACGCACTTCCATTCCAGACGCCATTTTGAAGGCTACTGTAGCGCCGCCATCCATCGGAACTTCATGGAACTATAGCGGGGATATTCATGACGCCCCACAAAAAAATCCGAATTTTTTTCACCAAAAATCGGCAGAGAAGAAGATATATTGCATCACTTATTGAACAGGTCGAAGGAAAATACCTCATTGTTAGAAATGGAGCTAGTTTTCACTTGTTTCTAACGTACGCGGGAGGAAAAGAGAAATTATTTAATAATTATCTGTTTCAACAAAACAGTTTATTCAAACGGACATTAGCAGTGCAATCATTATTTTACTACGGTGTGATTACCTACATTCATACATCCAACATACAATTAAGAAGACATTGGTAGCAAGGAAGAAGAAAGAGGGAAAGAAAGTGGTTATGACACTGCATAGTGGCATGTTTTAGAATTTTTTTTCCTGCGCAAACATAATTTTTTTCTGATGTAAAGTGCATGTAATGAGAAATTATCTTTCTCTTGTACTGTATTGTCATTATTTTCCCTTTCATGTCGATCTTTTCTGCCTTGAGATAGAAATGATATTATATATAATCCTTTCCCGTCAGCAAAAATGATCCTCCTGATTTGGCGTTGTAAGGTCCTATTAAAATAAGGTGAATCGGTCTGAAATCTTCCTGCAGTATTTGAGTACCATGACCCTAACAGGAATATTTCGAATCGGTTCCCTTTATTTTAATAGGGCCTGCTTATTGCCAGAGGGTACTTTAGATGCTACCACGTTGGAGCCTCGAATCCTTTTTAGAACAGAAAGCGATGAAATATGGTACCGTACCTGTCTCATATCACATACCTTTTCCTACCCGCAGTGTAAATTCATGCCCACTCTTCCAACTGAGTCACGTTTGTTACGGTCAGCAACACAGGCAAAATCACAAGCGGGAGAGAAGTTATACAAGCACTAGTGAAGAGAGGGTAGTAGTTAGATCAGGAAGAAAGGAAAGCCAGTTTAACCTAAAAAGCAATTAGAGCACACTGGATGAATAACAGTGTCGTCAAACATGGACGCAAGAACGAATCCACGGAGATTGCTCGCATCCGCCTCCCCGCCTCTTCTTCAAAAATGTTCAAATGTGTGTGAAATCTTATGGGACTTAACTGCTAAGGTCATCAGTCTCTAAGCTTACACATTACTTAACCTAAATTATTCTAAGAACATACACACACACACACACACACACACACACACACACACACACACACACAGACCCATGCCCGAGGGAGGTCTCGAACCTCCGCCGGGACCATCTGCACAGTCCATGACTGACCGCTAGGTTAATCCCGCGCGGCCCGCGGCCTCTACGCAATAGGATAAACGGTTTTCTCGATCATCGGTCCCTTCCTGTGGCAACCTCATCACCTCAGAGTAGCGTTTACAAACAATCATTTATTTATTGGTGATAGAGCAATCTTTGTCTTCCCCTGCACTTTTTACTCTCCATAGATGACACTGGTACAGCGTTTCACAACCTGGGGTAATTACTCCCTGAAGAGTAACATGACATTTTCTGAGGGATAAAAACAAAACGGTTCGATATTGTTTCAGACAAGAAACTAAATTATTTTCAAAACATCATTACCATTATCACAATTTTGTAAGACTGATACTGATTATATAACTTATCAATAATTACTTTATCTCAGTTATCAGCATTAATGCGGTGGAGGTTACAGGTTCCTCACACGGTCTACCCACTACACACATATGTTGTTGTTTGTGTATATCGCTGATGATAAAAGTGAGGCATATACGTAACAAATGCTAAATATCTCAAGAAAACAACTTTTCCAAGTTGCATATAGTATCTGCACTAGCCCAGAGAGTGCTTCAGTACTCGCTTCGAGAAAGGTAAATAAATTGTGACTTTTCATGCTTTCCGCACAGATCTGTTGCAAATACAATTTTCGGGTTTACCGCCGGATCGTATCGTGTAAATGAATTACTTGACGGCACGACACAGCAGTAACTACATAAGGGCTACTATAGCGCTGTACACGGTATTATTATTACTAATAGTGGCTGTGGTCAGATGCAGATCATTAACAGCCTGAAGTCCTCAAAATTTCTTCCAGTTCAGAAGTAAGGAGAGCAGCAATCAAGTGATTTACGGACAGTAAGTGTAGTGCACAGATTTTAATTTGGTTGCTTCTAAATACGGTTGCAGTGTGCAAGTTAAGCAAATGCCGCCATGGGGAGGGGGGGGGGGGGAGTAATGCAGGGGAAATATGTTTTGTAGCAGGTATCTACTCTCACTGTGGATAGTTAGCGTTCTGATCTGAGAAGGAGTTGTGGATAGCACTTGCGATGCACCTCGAATTCCTTCGTCATTCTTTCTAAAAACACTCAGGTACTCAAACTAAATATCATTCATTTTTCATCATTTTAGAAATAAGTGTTACAAGAAAAGTCTTTCATTCCACAATTTAGTTAGGTGCTGAAGTTGGTGATAATGTGGGGATGTGGGGGACGAGGGGTGGGGGGGTGGGTGCGGGCAACAGACGACTAGGGGAGGGACACAGACGGGAGGGTATTAGCTAATGTTTAATTGCATTCAGAGGTAACGGTCTAAGCAGAGTTTGGAACCACTGCTGTCGTACCATGGAAATTATTCTTTGATGTCTCAGCAGACGTCCTATCGTCGTGTCCCTTATTCATGTCAATTTTTTCCACATATTTCTATCCTCGCCGATTATGCAGAGAACTTTACTACTTGTCTTGATCAGCCCATCTAATTTTCAGCATGCTGCTACAGCGCCACACCTTCAACACTTTTTTCGCTTTTGCTCCAGTTTTTCCATTGCCCATGGTTGTACAATGGTGTGCTCCAGATGTTCTTCCTCAGATACCAGTAGGCTTCTTTTCGTCAGGAATGCCCTCTTTGCATATGCTAACATTTTTTTTTTTTGTCACACTTGCTTCGTCAGCCATGGGTTATTTTCCTTCCAAGCTAGTAAAATTCCCTCACTTTGTCTACTTCACAGTACCCGCCCCGTAATACTGTAGTTTTTCTTCTGTTTACCTGTTTACCCTAGCACAATTCGTTCATTTTTGTATTCATACCTGTAATTGTCAGCAACTGTAGTATACATTTCAGAATAAAATTCACTCGTCAGTTGCAACTGGAGACTGAATTTCATTCTGAAACATTCCTTCACCTTGTCTACTTCATAGTCTGTCATTTATGTTTATGCAACTCCTCACTATTTTCGTCTTTCTTCGATTTGCTTTCAAACGATAATTTGCGTTCAGCAGACTGTTAATTCCTTTCAGTATCTCCTGCAATTCTTCCTCGCTTTCGCGGAGAATTGCACTGTTTTCAGCAAATCTCATCGTTGATATTCATTCACACCCTGAATTTTAATCCCACTCCTGAGTCTATCTTTTATTTCCGCGATTCCTTCTTCGATGTACAGACTGAACATTAGCGGAGAAATACCTATCTCTGATATTTCCAGGCTTTCGCCTCGCAATTTATAAAAACAGAACCCTTACAGGATCTCTTTGTTGTCTGTTTGTCTGTCTGTCTGTCGGTCTGTTCGACTGCTGGTTTTTCTCAGGAACGGATACGCGTATCAATTTGAAATTCATGGTGACGTTCTAAACCTACGGTCCCTTGGTGGTCTAAAAAACTGATTCTTCTAAGTAAATGCAATAAAAAGATGTGGTTATTTATGTCACATATTTTGATTCCGTCAGCCTAACTTATCAAATCCTTCACACTTCAAAAAAGGTCTTGAATTATCTCGCTTCCGAGAGTTCCGGAACCAGTACAGAAAATTGGACTAGAGATCTACATAAACATCATCTGCGCCGTTTTAATTGCTCATGGAAACCAAACATTCACGTACCACCATACAGCGAGACAATCAGAGCGCTGCATGTCGTGGTTGCAAAGATGGACCTAGCCATTGACGTCGGGAGTGAAGGTGCCCATCATACAGTCTAATGCACAGAGTTTGAGTCGTAACACGACGGCCTGCGCCAGCACGAAAAGCATTATTCAACATCGTGGCGTTGCTGTCAGGGTTCCTCCGAGCCTTAATCCGTAGATAGCGGTCATCCACTGCAGTAATAGCCCTTGGGCGGCCTGAGCGAGGCATGTCATCGACAGTTCTTGTCTCTCTGTATCTCTTTAATGTACAAAAAACATCTCTTTGATTCACTCCGACACGCCTGGACACTTCCCTTGTTGAGAGCCCTTCCTGGCACAAAGTAACAATGCGCGCGCGATCGAACCACGGTATTGACCGTCTAGGCATAGTTGAACTACAGACGACACGAGCCTTGTACCTCCTTCCTGGTAGAATGACTAGAGAAGATCGTCTGTCGGACCCCCTCCCTCTAATAGGCGCTACTCAATCATGGTTGTTTACATCTTTGGGCGCGTTTAGTGACATCTCTGAACAGTCAGAGGGACTGTGTCTGTGATACCTTATGCACAGTTAACGTCTGTCTTCCCGAGTTCTGGGAATCAGGGTGATGCAAAACTCTTTTTGATGTGTGTATAATGTAGTTCCCGTTGAACTAGAATTGAGAAATCTGGTAAAAACAATGTTTCACAGCGCAAGTAATGAAAAGATTGGAAAGACGTTAATTTGGTAGTATATCACACGAAAAAATGTTTCTATCGTCATTTGTTATCCGACTTCAAATATAAATCTAAACGTTCTCGAAACTGCTCGAGATCACGGGCACCGATACCTTGCCACTTGCCAATGACGATGTTAGGCAAAAATCGTCGAGATACTCAATTCCTAGGACAGATGGACTGTCTACATACATAATTATGTTTGTACAGAACCCTGATAGTGCGAACCGAGCCCTACAAGCACTTGGATAAGTTTTTTAACCGAGTACTTCAGTCTTGATGTTCCATTCTTATTTGTGCCTAATAACTGTACTGCCTCACACCTAATTCAGTTCCTCAAGCGGAAGTGGATTAATTAAACATCTGAACTGAAACCGCCGTAGAACGGATCGGTACATTTCCGGACATGGGTTCCCGTTCAAAATATTATGTACTCATTGCCCTCTACAAGTCCTAAAGTTTGTAGCGGGATGTTCTGACCACCCTACACATTACCCGTCATTCCTATAGCCTATACCTGTACTAAAGTGAAATAGCGCATTATAAGGGTCCTGCAGTTCATTATCGCTCCGGACCATGCGGCCTTCAGTCGGCCGTGATGGCAAGTGCCTATCGGTTTCCAGCGATTGAGAAAGCGGCGGCCGGCGGCCGCAGCGGTGTCAGCGATAGCTACGTCAATACTACGTCAGCGTTCCGGCATGCGCGCACTCAAGTGGATAACGAGACACTCTCTTCTCAGAGAGCACAACAGCGTCAGCCGTGATAGTCTAGTGGTTAGGACATTGCGTTGTGGCCGCAAGAACCCAGGTTCGAATCCTGGTCACGGCAAGGGCATAATATTTTTATTGAGGTAAAAGAACGAAAAACAACTACCCTTACAAGTGCTCGACGTTCACAATAACTTCCCAGAAATTGTAAAACGTACAATAATTTAAAGCAGCAACAGCTCTCTTTAACATTACCGAGTCAACGATATCTTCGCTTTATTTTTATAACTTACGCCTTTTGAAGTTTTGAGTTACCACGGCGTCTCCCACAAAGATGTTAAAATGATAGCATGCTATTGAAGGCAGTGCTTCATTTTATCTTGCCAATATCCTTCAGTTTGAAGTAGGTGCCTAGAAAATGATCGGTGTAGTATTGAAAGCTTACGTGCTGTCCCGGTTCTAGGCGCTTCAGTCCGGAACCGCTCCGCTCCTACGGTCGCAGGTTCGAATCCTGCCTCGGGCATGGATGTGTGTGATGTCCTTAGGTTAGTTAGGTTTAATTAGTTCTAATTTCTAGGGGACTGATGACCTCCTATGTTAAGTCCCATAGCGCTCAGAGCCACTTGAGGGAATTTAATGATTCGCTCGTTCTTACAAATCAGTCTTCTTTCTAACACACGAATATTTTTGTAAGTGTAATTGTATTGTATGTTAACCTGGGACCTAGAAACGACGGAGAGGCTCCGTCCCCGCCGCAGCCGCAGCCGCAGTGGTCCACAACCCCACGACGACTACCGCAGTCCACTTCACCCCTCCGCCGTCCCACATCGAACCCAGGGTTATTGGGCGGTTCGGCCCCCGGTGGACACCCACAGGGAACGTCTGACACCAAACGAGTGTAACCCCTACGTTTGCGTGGTAGAGTAGTGGTGGTGTGCGCGTACGTGGAGAACTTGTTTGCGCAGCAATCGCCGTTTTAGTGTAGCTGAGGCGGAATGAGGGGAACCAGCTCGCATTCGCCGAGGCAGATGGAAAACCGCCTAAAAACCATCCACAGACTCGCCGGCTCGCCCGACCTCGATAGAAGGCCGCCGGGCGGGTTCGTGCCAGGGACCAGGCACTCCTTCCAGCTCCGGTAAGCCGTGCGTTAGACCGCTCGGCTAACAGGGCAGGCAAATGTAATTACTTTTGTTTCAAAAGCTAATGTACTGAAGATTCTTGCCGTTTGTGACGCGGATGTAACAACAGTTGTGGAACAGATATTGGGTATTTTCATAAATAGGTTTATTGCTTTTGACGTTTCTCTGTCTCGCTATGTAGCTTTCCCTTCAGGATAGATGTTCTGGTATATCTGATACGTTAAATAATGTAGATACGACATTCCATACTGGTTTTATACATTACACGTTCACTGATTTGGCTGAAAGTGTAGCAAACATAGCTTTGCGCTGTTGGAAAAGTGTACAACGTCTTTCTGCAGAAGTTCAGGTCTTCTTGTGCTCACTAGTGTTATTTAGTTATTAAACGACATACTTCAGTAAATATTCGTATGTTACAAGAGAATCTTAAATAAACTGCCCTGTAATGTACCGTTTTGTACCACCAACGGTCCTTAGAAAACTAATGAATGAGAAATGTGGTTTAATTTTTTAGTTATTGACGTTTATTGTAGCACTTCATATGCTCTCTATTGTAAAAAATGTTACAAATCAATAGAAACGATGGTATTTGCATTCATTGGATATCGAATTCAGAAGTGTTGCTTGTTGGCCGCTCGGCGCACTGCTACCACACTCGGTAACAAAAAATAGATGGAGTGTCGCAATAGTGACGTTAGACCAGTAACTGTCAAACTGTGTCCAAAGTCAAGTATTCATCGGCCCGCGGTTCTCAGCCGTATTTTATAATAAGCTTACAAGACAAAACCTTAGCCATCCCTAGAGAAATCATCATAAGCAGCACTGAAGACCTTTTATTTCCGTCCCTAGACTTGATAACCGCCTGTATTCGGTTAGGAAGCGAGTCCACAAGGTCGTACAGATATGACGCTTCCAGGTTCAGTAGCTCGCTGAGGATCTGATAGCGTAATTCAACCAAACTGCGGGAACGCTGATATGCTGATATCAGCGTTTTATCCATCGTCACAACATGTCCCACAGATATTGTGTCGGGTTGTAGTCAGATGATTCTACAGTCCAGTCGAGATATAATGGGGTAGCGGAGTGTTCAGAAATGAAATGAAATGTCGTGTGACGAGGGCCTCCCGTCGGGTAGACCGTTCGCCTGGTGCAAGTCTTTCGATTTGACGCCACTTCGGCGACTTGCGCGTCGATGGGGATTAAATGATGATGATTACGACAATAGGTGAATATGGATTGGGGGGAAGAAATGAAAGAGGAAGCCGTCTGATAGAATTTTGCACGGAGCACAACTTAATGATAGCTAACACTTGGTTCAAGAATCATGAAAGAATGTTGTATACATGGAAGAAGCCTGGAGATACTGACAGGTTTCAGATAGATTATATAATGGTAAGACAGAGATTTAGGAACCAGGTTTTAAATTGTAAGACGTTTCCAGGGGCAGATGTGGACTCTGACCACAATCTATTGGTTATGAACTGTAGATTAAAACTGAAGAAACTGAAAAAAGGTGGGAATTTAAGGAGATGGGACCTGGATAAACTGAAAGAACCAGAGGTTGTACAGAGTTTCAAGGAGTGCATAAGGGAACAATTGACAGGAATGGGGGAAAGAAATACAGTAGAAGAAGAATGGGTAGCTTTGAGGGATGAAGTAGTGAAGGCAGCAGAGGATAAAGTAGTAGGGCTAGTATAAATCCTTGGGTAACAGAAAAAATATTGAACTTAATTGGTCAAAGGAGGAAATATAAAAATGCAGTAAATGAAAAAGACAAAAAGGAATACAAACGTCTCAAAAATAAGATCGACAGGAAGTGCAAAATGGCTAAGCAGGGATGGCTAGAGGACAAATGTAAGGATATAGAGGCTTGTCTCACCAGGGGTAAGATAGACACTGCCTACAGGAAAATTAAAGAGATCTTTGGAGAAAAGAGAACCACTTGTATGAATATCAAGAGCTCAGATGGAAACCCAGTTCTAAGCAAAGAAGGGAAAGCAGAAAGGTGGAAGGAGCATATAGAGGGTCTATA
Source organism: Schistocerca serialis cubense (assembly GCF_023864345.2). NCBI lineage: Eukaryota > Metazoa > Arthropoda > Insecta > Orthoptera > Acrididae > Schistocerca > Schistocerca serialis. The sequence continues at coordinate 215,993,095 of NC_064639.1, read as the reverse complement.
TAAGGGCGATGTACTTGAGGACAATATTATGGAAATAGAAGAGGATGTAGATGAAGATGAAATGGGAGATATGATACTGCGTGAAGAGTTTGACAGAGCACTGAGAGACCTGAGTCGAAACAAGGCCTCGGGAGTAGACAACATTCCATTAGAACTACTGACAGCCTTGGGGGAGCAAGTCCTGACAAAACACTACCATCTGGTGAGCAAGCTATTTGAGACAGGCGAAATACCCTCAGACTTCAAGAAGAATATAATAATTCCAATCCCAAAGAAAGCAGGTGTTGACAGATGTGAAAATTACCGAACTATCAGTTTAATAAGTCACAGCTGCAAAATACTAACACGAATTCTTTACAGACGAATGGAAAAACTGGTAGAAGCGGACCTCGGGGAAGATCAGTTTGGATTCCGTAGAAATGTTGGAACACGTGATGCAATACTAACCTTACGACTTATCTTAGAAGAAAGATTAAGAAAAGGCAAACCTACGTTTCTAGTATTTGTAGACTTAGAGAAAGCTTTTGACAATGTTGACTGGAATACTCTCTTTCAAATTCTGAAGGTGGCAGGGGTAAAATACAGGGAGCGAAAGGTTATTTACAACTTGTACAGAAACCAGATGGCAGTTATAAGGGTCGAGGGACATGAAAGGGAAGCAGTGATTGGGACGGGAGTGAGACAGGGTTGTAGCCTCTCCCCGATGTTATTCAATCTGTATATTGAGCAAGCAGTGAAGGAAACAAAAGAAAAATTCGGAGTAGGTATTAAAATCCATGGAGAAGAAATAAAAACTTTGAGGTTTGCTGATGACATTGTAATTCTGTCAGAGACAGCAAAGGACTTGGAAGAGCAGTTGAACGGAATGGATAGTGTCTTGAAAGGAGGGTATAAGATGAACATCAACAAAAGTAAAACGAGGATAATGGAATGCAGTCGAATTAAGTCGGGTGATGCTGAGGGAATTAGATTAGGAAATGAGACACTTAAAGTAGTTAAGGAGTTTTGCTATTTGGGGAGCAAAATAACTGATGATGGTCGAAGTAGAGAGGATATAAAATGTAGACTGGCAATGGGAAGGAAAGCGTTTCTGAAGAGGAGAAATTTGTTAACATCGAGTATAGATTTAAATGTCAGGAAGTGGTTTCTGAAAGTATTTGTACGGAGTCTAGCCATGTATGGAAGTGAAACATGGACGATAATTAGTTTGGACAAGAAGAGAATAGAGGCTTTTGAAATGTGGTGCTACAGAAGAATGCTGAAGATTAGATGGGTAGATCACATTACTAATGAGGAGGTATTGAATAGGATTGGGGAGAAGAGAAATTTGTGGCACAACTTGACTAGAAGAAGGGATCGGTTGGTAGGACATGTTCTGAGGCATCAAGGGATCACCAATTTAGTATTGGAGGGCAGCGTGGAGGGTAAAAATCGTAGAGGGACACCAAGAGATGAATACACTAAGCAGATTCAAAGGATGTAGGTTGCAGTTGTTACTGGGAGATGAAGTAGCTTGCACAGGATAGAATAGCATGGAGAGCTGCATCAAACCAGTCCGGCAAAAATTTTCGTTGTCATTCCACTCTACAGCTGACGGTCGTGCACATGCAATTGCGAACCCATTTAATGGACCGAAAATTAGTCACCCTAGTACGCACAGAAACCAGATGGCAGTTATAAGAGTCGAGGGCCATGAAAGGGAAGCAGTGGTTGGGAAATGAGTGAGACAGGGTTGTAGCCTGTCCCCGATGTTATTCAATCTGTATATTGAGCAAGCAGTAAAGGAAACAAAAGAAAAATTCGGAGTAGGTATTAAAATTCATGGAGAAGAAGTAAAAACTTTGAGGTTCGCCGATGACATTGTAATTCTGTCAGAGACAGCAAAGGACTTGGAAGAGCAGTTGAACGGAATGAACAGTGTCTTGATTTCCTGCTAATCGTGAACGGTCGCGTCACCATTTCACTATTCGCGACAAGTTACAGCCAGACCGGAACTTCCATATGTCGTCAACCATGTGTCGATAACTTGTACTCGTACATCCATACGTATATTCCCGTACAGGCGAGACATTTTACTTGCCCGGTGTCGGCGGATAGTTCAGAATAACACAGGTATTGCAGTATCGTAATTTTCTCTCCGGAGAGCTTAATATGTCTAGCAACTAACAATAGGCACCAAAAACGTCAAATATCGTCACGAGATTGTGAAGAGTGTAGTTCTTCTGCTCGGCTACAAACAAAAATACTAACGGAGACAGTAATATTTCAAGAAGTGCTTAATTTTAATTGATGTTGGTGAGCTCGGCCGTGAGCTAAGTCGCGCCCTTACCTCAGGGACAGAGGGGTAAGTAGCACGGCCACTGTGGGGTTAGTAGAGAATGTGAGAGAGGGACTCTCTGATGTTGACAATGTAATCAGACAACTACTGCAAATTAAAATTTAAATTCCAGAGATTACGATGACACACTTGATAAATTAAAGAGAGAAATCTGTCAATATAATATACTGAGTGAGACTTGTGGTTCTCCTCAAAAACTTATTTTGTTGTTTGTCTTCCAGTACCGAAAACCTATGGACGTGCGCCACTCATACCGATCAGCTGCTATGGTAAAAACGTTGACATAAAAGTAGCATCGATCCGTTAATGTGCTTTATAAAGACGGTCATCGTCAAATGCCGTACATATTTGAGACAAGGAATATGAAATTGCGCAATAGCGCAATGCGTAGAAGATGACATTAAGAGAATTTAGTATCACATATTGCATAATGCATTTAAAAATAAGTTAATCAATTCATTATCTGCTCACACAGACAGCACAATACTTCGTCAGGCAGTTACAATGTCGCGATATTGGGGTCGCTGTGGGAGGTAATATTCTGAAACAGAAAACAGTCAGTAGTAACAAGGGGAACTACCCATCGCAGCACCCTCAGATTTAGTGGTAAGGTCACCCAGTGGACAGCCCGTCAAAAACTGGACACAGATCAAGCATGAAAACAGGAAGGAGGTGTACCGGATGATAAAAAAAAGCAAAATGGAAATAGTGAGCTGTCAAAGCTCAAAATTTGTAACATCGAGCGCATTTGAAGAGCCACGGCGTCGTGGTTATGTGGTCAGGAGGTGCACTGCGAATGGGGAGAACCATATTCGAATCTTCCTCATGTCCCTTTTTTTCTGTCCGACCTGCCATTGACGTGTATCTTTGCTGCATTCAAATTTGTGTGTTGTGGTGTAAGGCCGATTTGCAACAGCGAGGTGTAAGGAAGGGATCTCTAGCAGTACGTACCTCCTATTTGTTCTACACAAGTACCTTGCGTTCCGTTTTGGAAGTTTTGACTCCGGAATTCCTTTGTTGTAACATAGTTCACAGCCGTTTATACGTTGTTTTCATTTCTGTGAGAGGTCTATGCGGCATCACGCCTGCTCTCACTATTCATCACGTTTAATTGGGACGGTAATATGTTCTTACCACATGACTAATTCTATAACCAATGTATATTAACAACTGCTAAGACTACAGAAGGGGAACAGACACGTAAGTGACGGGATGGACAGTTCATAATTTTGTCAAAAAAAAAGCATCACAAGAGATTTTGAACACTGATCTCCCGATCTCCGCTCTGCAAAAAAAAAAAAAGGTTCAAATGGCTCTGAGCACTATGGGACTCAACTGCTGAGGTCATTAGTCCCCTAGAACTTAGAACTAGTTAAACCTAACTAACCTAAGGACATCACAAACATCCATGCCCGAGGCAGGATTCGAACCTGCGACCGTAGCGGTCTTGCGGTTCCAGACTGCAGCGCCTTTAACCGCACGGCCACTTCGGCCGGTTCCGCTCTGCAGTTCAACCAGAACGCGTGGTTATTCTGATTTGCTCGAATTAGCACATCTTGAGCTTGGACCGTTCACTGTTTCCATTTTTCTTCTTTTACCACATTTCAGTACACGTTACTCCTTATTGTGTTCAGCTTTTGACGGGATACCTTACAACTAAATCTGAGAGGGCTGCGATAGATGGTTTACTTTGTAAGTACTCGGAACGGTAACGACTTTTAACTATCAGTACTTCGGGGCCGGTGGCCAACTTATCTCGCTGTTATTTTTTCTCATTGTGGGCTCATAACATACTAAGTAAGGTGTATTACCAATTAATGATAAGATTACTACACATACGACCCAAGGTGCTCCCTCACAATGTCACTATAGGCTCGTGATCAAATAAGTTTGACGATGATTGCGTTAGACTGCGGTCCGGAGCTCGACGCATCGGTGACGTCACACGAAACCACAATCGCAACCGCGGCCGGAGTCCAAACACTTCTGTGGCCGAGTGCGCCAACCTCGGTGAAGAAGCAAGATAACCAAGGTCCCGTGATGACAATCAAAAGTAAACCCGTTTAGAATGTCTCTACGGTGCACCACCGTTAACAGCCGTTCAGCAAACCGTTAACAGCTAACCGTTGCATTTGACCGCGGCTAGATCTGAGTATTGCCTTAGGAACCCGCTTGATACAAAGATGGTATGAAAGATACGAATCTGTACACGGTTGCCTATATCATAGAATATGAGTATCTATGGAGTCAGCATTCGGAAGCGCAGAACAAGAATTCTGTCCGCAACATCTCCTGCAGCTCAAGTCACGTGGTTTTGAGATAGGCTTGTGCATTTTGGCCCATATAGGGCGAAGCGTATTTTGAGTGTTATCACTCCGCTGCTACAGATAGATCACCTTCAGAAGAACCATGAAACATTGTATACGCGTTTTACAGATACCTTAAAATTTTATACAAGGATCTTAAGTTGGCTTAAAGATGTGAAGAGCAGAGGTATTGTCCTCTTTCGTAGCTCAGATGCCACTTTACTGTGTTTATCAGTAACGGAATAAGGAGAGACAGCAAACAATATTTTTTTTACGTTTCATGTTGCTCTTATTCATATTGTAGATGCTCTGTTGTAGTTAATTAGGTTACAATGACATTGTAGACGGCGCCGAAGTGTCACGAAAAAACTACGAATTTGGAACTATGAAAGTGTTGCACTAAATATGGGATGCGATTTGCATCACCTGCTTGTCCGTTATTTTCTGTTTTTCTATATTTACAATTCTGGTTTTTATAGACAAATATTTATAACGTTTTTCGGTCATCTCATCAGAAAATTAAAACTATATATTATGCACAAAAAAAAATCAGTGGTCGAGCTTTGGAATAATAAACGAAGTGACAGCCAACAATTTTTTACGTTTTCTATTGCACAGATTCACGTTGAATCCGTTCTAATTAATTACATTACAACGACACAGTGCAGGAAAGTCTCATGCGGATATACTTAGGTGCACACAACGGTTTGAGAACCTGTGTAAACTGAAAGAAATTAATCAGACTGTCATGTAAAAATTTTATGTCCGTATGAGTATAGCTTCAACATGTTCACACCAACTGGCAATTTACACTGACACACTTGCAAATTTATCTAGCACTTGTCTTGTAAATACAGGGCCGTAGAGTCAAATGGTTCAAATGGCTCTGAGCACTATGGGACTTAACATCTATGGTCATCAGTCCCCTAGAACTTAGAACTACTTAAACCTAACTAACCTAAGGACATCACACACATCCATGCCCGAGGCAGGATTCGAACCTGCGACCGTAGCAGTCGCGCGGCTCCGGACTGAGCGCCTAGAACCGCTAGACCACCGCAGCCGGCGCCGTAGAGTCGCAGAAATTATGTATACAATACAAGACTACTTTACAATACGTTGTCTCGATATTTTTTAATGAATAAAGTGCCTCATATAGTGAGACATTTAGATTTTATACGCTTATTATATAACTGGTCCTACTTTTACCTGCTTCTCTTTACATTCGTATCAACGATAATACTGCAGCACAGCTGTTAATAAAACTCAAACGTGCAGAAACGTATATAAAACAAGCCGAATACGTGTAATTTTCAAGTTTCGCTATTACCGCAAATTGTAGACAAGCAGTGTCGTCCCAAAATCACGTGAATAGCCCGGTTTGATGTTGAGAACATGCGCAGAGGGGTATGCTCACTCCATAGATAGATATGGAGGAGGAGGATATTAGTGTTTAACGTCCCGTCGACAACGTGGTCATTAGAGACGGACGCAAGCTCGGGTGATGGAAGGATGGGGAAGGAAATCGGCCGTGCCCTATCAAAGGAACCATCCCGGCATTTGCCTGAAGCGATTTAGGGAAATCACGGAAAACCTAAATCAGGATGGCCGGAGACGGGATTGAACCGTCGTCCTTCCGAATGCGAGTCCAGTGTGCTAACCACTGCGCCACCTCGCTCGGTCCATAGATAGATATACTCTACGGCCTATACACATGAGTTTTCTAGACAATCGCTGGTGAGAGAGTTCATTGTCATATGCTTTCACATTGGTCAACAACCAGAAGTGTGCTTACGTGTTTGGCGAAATGAAAAATGGAAGTGTCTGATCGTTACGAAAGTACAAAAAGTTAATCGATATATGTACTGATTACCACGTTCAGTTTGGTTCATTTATAGTTTAGAGCTTTTGCACAAGTTCCTCATCTGACTTCGCATGTCGGATAAGACTTAATGACGGTGCTTGCTTCTGTCCCGAGTGCCTCGTTTTGGTTTTTGATTTGTTTGTCTTGCCTTAACGTCAAACTTTTTAAACGTCTGCCTGGGTTCTTTATTAATGCATTACTGGTAGAAATTTTGAAAGCCACTACGTAATTACTAGACTATACCGCGATTTCATTTCACATATTTTCAATACGATGTTTATAAATATAGGAAATTATTATTTCACCGCAATATTCTAAACTTTTGTTTTATGTGGTAGATGAACAAGGCATAATCTCAAAACACCACCTTTTATATGACTGTTTTAAATTCTTTTATTTTTTGAAAGCTGACAAACCCGTCTATTCATTTTGCCAGTTTTTACTAGAAACTAAAACAGAAAATGAACTATGTATGTAGTTAAATATCGAAAAATTTTCATTTCCATGTCTTACGAAACAGTCGTGCAAAGTAACATGTACAATGTACGGATGTATAAGCACGGTATTTAATTTAAGAAACATAGTTTATCTATGCTGGGTACAGCTGCTTTGCTTGTCTACAAAGAGATGTTGTAAACATCTCTATGGCAACGCCTCTTCATAGCTAGGTAGACATTTAATGTTTTTGCCTACAACAGTTCGCACTTCGTGGTTGAAGGCTGTCAAAAGCGCTGCCAGGTTTAGAGATTTTCTTATGTTGGCTCGACTGTTGAAGTGTCTCAGCAGTAAAGAATAAATGTATTAAAACTTCAAGCATGACGCGGCATTTTTTCATGCATCTCAGCATTCATATCGTCATATCTCCTGATCTGTGTTACACAATGATACAATTCTGCAAGTACATGCAGTGGAATATTGGATACTGTCTGCAAAATGCGTTGTGAATAGAATTATTAGTAAAGAAGAAACAAATTTAAATATTATTCACAATGCGGCTGTTTTTTATGTATCTCATTGCGTGTGAAGTCATAACTCCAGAACTATGGTAGATAGATGGTTCTTTCTCCGATAGTTATCGTTGCCTTACAGTAAGGAATACGTGTATCAATTTGGCTGAAACCGGTCTATTGGTTTAGGAGGAATGTGGAACATACACACATACATACATACATTCTTTTTTATAATGTGTATGGTTCTTCGTGACTGAAAAGGTGTTTTCTGTCGATGCTTCTTAGTCACCGATAGACCTGACTGTTTCTAAAATGTGTTATAGTTCCGGATAGTTCTGTAAATTGTCAACAGGTGTTTATTACCCTCATTTTCAGGACAGACTTACGAGTCTTTTTGGTGATGTTTACTATAAGCTAAAATTGTCTTTATCGTAGATCCAGCAGTGATAATTGTTCCTGTAGGCGAGAGGTGCAATTAATTTAAAGTAATGAAAAGTCTAAAATGTCTGTTCATCGGCTAAATAGGGCTACTGTTATCAGCAGGAAATTCTAACCTGTCATTGGTTTAACAACCGCCACACTGTTTCTTTCTACAAACGAAATCTATTCAAACTTCCTATCACCATAATCTTCAAATGGGTTTCCCCTTTTCTCAATAATTCCAGTACAGTGTATTTCACGATTTAAATGGTCAAGATATAGCAATTCTTCTTCAGTGCCATTCCTAACATCGAAACGCGCCGCCATCTTGATACCGTACGCTTATAAAACCCTGGTCGTCTCGAAAAAACCGGGGGCGTGCGACGGTCAAATTTAATCGCAGTCAGCTAGCTCCCTCGTTTAACACTGATCGATCCGATAAACAATAAAAAAGATCAAAAAGCTTTGATCGAGGTCGGTGCACCAGAATTTTGCGTTGATCAAGGTTAAATGCCGACTTAGCCGCTGTTAAGATTTTATCAAGGTTGGTGCACTTGGCCGCTGGCGGTGTGTGACGCTTGAAAGAAATTACGCCACGTGCTGCTCCGTGGATTTTATTGTAAACGGTTTCTGGCGAATCTGACTTAATTGTCTACTCTGCTACACATGTAAAATGAGTCTAAGTAAAGATCGTCTCCCTCATTTTGACCCACAGGCCAAGATAAAACCACAGCAGTCGTGACACTCCGTCCTGTTTTTGTTAACCACAACAATAGCAGCGCCTCAAGCGGTCACCAAGCGACACTTCTGAACACGATATCGGATGAGTGCGAATACTAACGTAGTTTTTACAATAGGGAGTGTATATAATGCCATAAAAATTGTCAATAACTAAAAGATAACAGAACATTTATCATTCTTTAGTCTCTTTAGGACCCTGTGAACTACGAAACAGTACACAGGACAGTTTAAAATTCTCTTGTTATGTACAGATATTTTCTGAATAGCGTCGCTTTCCTTTAACCACAAAAAATTGCTAGTAAACACCGGAAGACCTGACCTTTTGGGGAAAGATGTCGTATATTTACTCAACATAGTGGAGTTATATTCACTAGACCTTCTGCCAAGTCAGTGAATGTGGAACGTAAATCTGAGCCATAAATGAAAAGAATCTTCAACACATTCCGTTTTGAATCAAAAGTAATTATATTTACAAAAATGTTCATGTATTAGAAAATCGAGTGAAGCGTAAGAATTTTTTTTAGTTGTCAAAAAAATTGTGTATGATAATAAAAACAGAAAACAGCATATGTATGCTTTTCAGGCAAGAAATAAGTGTTCATGTTCTTTTCCGTTCAGGGGAAGAAGCTGCAAATATACACATTAGAAATTATTTCTTCATCAATAAGTCATAGCTTTTCTTATTGAATCAGTGTGATTCAGCTGTTTTTACATGTATTTCACGATAATTCATGTCTCCTGAAAATGTACGCAAAAAAAACACGAAAAATGGGACTTTTTTGGGTTTGTCGCTTATACTCAGAAACGATGCACTTTCCGGTGAAGTTGATCGTTTATGAAAACAAAGAGGATAAAATTTCTCACAAAACACCTTCGAAGGCTTCACTTTGATAGTGATGAGGTGGTGCAAGCAGAGATGAGGCTGTGGCTTCGTCAACAAAGTCAAACATCTGGTTTGATTCCATCTAGAAGCAACTATGACCAGCGACCGTATTTACTTTAAGTAGTAAAGGGTGGCGTAATCAGTCACAAATAATATCAGTGCATATCCAGATTTAAGCCACATTCTACAGTGACGGTATCAAAAAACTCGTCTCTCATTGGGAGACATGTGTTCCCCCCCAGGCTGATTGGCTCGAGAAATAAATGTCATGCAGAATAAAGATCTAGAAAGTTAATAAAGTTAGTTTTATTAAAAAAAGTTTTAAGAGCTTTCACATAAAACAAGTAGAAGGCATTACTTTTCAAAACGACCTCGTACTTGTAGCAGACTGAAATCTACAGAACAGAAAATTAGATGCCGTCAGTGCAGCGGTGATAAACGAGAGCCCTAAAGAAAAAAAAGAAACACACTGGAAAGCGTGTTATAAGTTCCTGAGCGGATGACGTCTTCGCTCCGAGTAGGTTCGCTGTAAATTAGAAACTGTGATGGCATGTAGGACTCTGCTCAGAATTTCTTCTCAGTGCCACAGTCTCAGGGCAGCTGTAAATTATTAACAAAAACATAATGGCTCAAGAGCTCTGCCGTAAATGAAAAAGTGGCGTCGAGTTAGTACAGCTGGACAAAAGCCAGTCCTTTAAACCTCAAGAACATTCTTTGTTAGATGCCGCGCGCCATTCGTCAACAGTTCCTCTTCCATATATGGAACCCGAGTGACGGCCCAGCAGGTCCTGCGCACTGCACGTGCAACGTCATTCCTAAGGGTAGAGTTTGTATGTCGTCAATTTTTGTCTCAGAGCAAGCACTTCGGTGAGGTGTTTTGGTCTGTTCCCAGCATACAAAATCAGCTAAGATGTATGTACTGTATGACACCTGCCTATATGTACAATAGAGAACGATATGCCAGACTGGAAGTAAATGGCTTACATTAAGGAAGCTAACAGATGGGTCGAGGCAAAATGTCTAACCACCAAAGAAGCTCGATTGTCCATGAATCATTGCTCTGGGCGCTGGCTGGAACAGCTTCGTAGCTGAATGCAGTTCATGTGACGTACATAAACAATCACATCTGGACTATTACAGGGTTTGTTCTACCTGTACACACCGGGAGAGGCAGATATGACAGACTACCTCAAAATATCCAGAAAGAGTAAAGGCGAGTGTCATTCTAAACGAACAGAACATTTGTTTCTCCAGACAGTTTTGTTCAAAACAGGGAAAGAAAACTTTATTTGAGCAGACAAGTATTTCAATACCTTAGCTATTTTTCTGCGTAGTAGCCGTTCAAATTTCAACATTTCTCCTAGCACCCCCAAACTTTCCTATGCCGTCTGCATACTCAGTTTTCGCCAAGTTGCTAAATCAGCCACTAACGTCTTTCTCAGCTGGTTGTCGATTCCTTAGTGCTTTCTGCTAGAAAAATCACCATTCTGAGAAAAAAGAACGTAATCCACTTCGGCCTAAGCCCTTGCTATAAAGCTGATGTTCGAAAACTCCTCAGTTAAACTACCGATGCAAATCTATCAAATGCAGCAGAATACGGACGAGTTTTACGGTGAAGTAGCACAATGCCACTTGACAACAATCCACGCTGTTTGTTTTGAATGGCGCAACGAAGTCGGTGAAGTGTCTTACAGTGGGCCGCTGTATTTATGGTATCTCTTCTAGACATAAAGTCGATGATCAGAACGAGCTACCCATCCAAAAACTCTGTGGCCATAATCGTTTCGCTGATCAGAATTAGTTTGGCTGTTTTTGGGTTTAGTGGGGATGGTGAACGATGCCGTTCCATTGACCGGCGCTGCGTGTCTAGACTTTTGTGCAAAATCTAGGTTCCGTCACCGGTAAGAATATTTTTCAAAAATTCCGCGTAATCACTGTCGTACTAAGTGAGAAATGTCAGCACAGCGCCCATGTGTTGCATTTTGTGTTCATCTGTCAAAAGTCGAGGAACCCGTCTGGCACACACTTTTCTACAAACCAAATAATTTGACAAGGAATTCGCCCTGAAAATTAATTGAAGAAGGCAAGCTCGGTATATCAACAAAAAAAAACATCTGTGCTGTCGAATTTTTTCCTCAGTCCTTGATTTACGTTAGCGAGACACAACTGAAGATCTGCCTGTTTGGTCTCCATCATGGATATTGGTCTGTCCACCAGTAATCATGATGCACGTCTGTGGAACTGAAGCTTGATTCAACATATGTACAGAAACTTTGGTCATTTGTCAGTAAATTTCGTTATGTCGTAAGGTGTTTTTTTCTTATCTTTTTTTTCGCTCAGAAACACTATTACACAACGAGCCTCACAGTTGGCGTGATCATTAATTTTGTCACACCTTTTAAAAACGCAAAAATAATCATTAAAAGAATATCTCTACTGTCATCAGCGTTATACTGACGAGATAGAGGTTAGTTTGGTGGGTTGGGGGTAGGGAAGGTGGGAGAATTGCGCTGGTCGTCAGATCAAAACGTTTCTTTACTTTTACAATGACAGCCGTGTATCGAAGTGAAGTATTCGTTAAGTGACAGTGAAGGAAATTCCTGACATAATAAGCAATTTTAACGTTTGTAGATACCGAATCATGGCTCTGTTTTTTAAATGAAACTATGTAATTTGTTTCTGTGGATTTGGAAAGAGTCTTCGAAGAGGTCTTTAGGCCACAACATGAGCGAAACTGGACCAAATGGTAGCGAGATAACAGGGCCGCAAGCCACAGTCCGCATGACCGCGCAGTTGAGCGCCCCACAAACCAGTCATCATCATCAAACAGCAAGCCACTGTCCCGCCATCGGGGAGATGATGTCCCACAAACGGCTGCCGAACTATACAAAACGAAAGGTAAACACAGAACTCAGGTGCGGTTCGTGTGGTTACGTCTGTCCATGCTCAACTGTTGTAGCAATCAGACAACTTGCTTCTGAAGGCATTCAAACATTCACGTTGTAGATGGCAGCGGAAAAAACACACATGGTTTTCGTTTGTTGCAAATGCCGCCATTCTGTCAGAGGAGCGTTGTAGTTATATGCTGAAAGGTATCCAGAAGGTACGAACCCGTCACGATCCGTCGTTGCCAAAGATATTTAAAGAAATTCAAGAAGCTGGAAGCGTGAATAATAAATTACGCCGACGAAAAAGAAGAGCAACAATGAGAGAAATGAATGTAATGGAGGGTGATTCAAAAAGAATACCACAACTTTAGGAATTTAAAACTCTGCAACGACAAAAGGCAGAGCTAAGCGCTATCTGTCGGCGAATTAAGGGAGCTATAAAGTTTCATTTAGTTGTACATTTGTTCGCTTGAGGCGCTGTTGACTAGGCGTCAGCGTCAGTTGATGCTAAGATGGCGACCGCTCAACAGAAAGCTTTTTGTGTTATTGAGTACGGCAGAAGTGAATCGACGACAGTTGTTCAGCGTGCATTTCGAACGTAGTATGGTGTTACACCTCCTGATAGGTGGTGTATTAAACGTTGGTATAAACAGTTTACAGAGAATGAGTGGTTGTGCAAAGCGAAAAGTTCTGGACGACCGAGAGCGAATGATGAAAATGTAGCACACATCCAGCAAGCATTTGTTCGCAGCCCAGGAAAATCGACTTTCAGAGCTAGCAGAGAGCTGCAAATTCCACAATCAACTGTATGGAGAGTCCTACGAAAGAGGTTAGTTATGAAACATTATCGTCTGAAATTGTTTCAAGCACTGTCTGCAGCTGATAAGATTAAAAGAATCGATTTCTGTGATTTTATCCTTGCTCAAATGGAAACAGATGAATCTTTCGTTTCAAAGATTGTGTTTAGTGACGAAGCAACTTTCCACACTAACGGGAAAGTCAACCGTCACAATGTCTGTATATGGGGCACTGAGAATCCGCGGGAAACAACTCAGTATGAACGTGACTCGCCTAAGGTGAACGTTTTCTGTGCCATTTCAGCCAATAAAGTTTTTGGTCCCTTTTTCTTCGAAGGTGCTACTGTAACTGGACTACAGTATCTGGAGATGTTAGAGAATTGGCTGTTCCCTCAGCTCGAACAAGAAGCACAACAATTCATATTTCAGCAGGATGGAGCGCCACCACATTGGCACTTATCTGTCCATAACTACCTGAACGTCAACTACCCGAGGCGATGGATCGGCCGCCAGGCAGCCCGTGACAGAGCACTTCATCACTGGCCTCCAAGAAGCCCTGATCGTACCCCTGCGATTTTTTCTTATGGGGGTATGTTAAGGATATGGTGTTTCGGCCACCTCTCCCAGCCACCATTGATGATTTGAAACGAGAAATAACAGCAGCTATCCAAACTGTTACGCCTGATATGCTACAGAGAGTGTGGAACGAGTTGGAGTATCGGGTTGATATTGCTCGTGTGTCTGGAGGGGGCCATATTGAACATCTCTGAACTTGTTTTTGAGTGAAAGAAAACCTTTTTAAATACTCTTTGTAATGATGTATAACAGAAGGTTATATTATGTTTCTTTCATTAAATACACATTTTTAAAGTTGTGGTATTCTTTTTGAATCACCCTGTATTTTAGCAGCGATAACGCACAGTCTGCATGTCAATACTTGTCAACTTGGACGTTCAAAAAGGGTTCAAATGGCTCTGAGAGTTATGGGACTTAACATCTGGGTTCATCAGTCCCTTAGAGCTTAGAACTACTTAAACCTAACTAACCTAAGGACATCACACACATCCATGCCCGAGGCAGGATTCGAAACTGCGACCGTAGCGGTCAACTTGGACGTGCAAGCAACATTAGCCAAAGGAGAGTTCTTCGAATGCTGTCTCCACAAATTTTATGTCTTCCCTATTTCGCTCCATTAGCAGCTCCATGGTTTGACTTTGAAAATCAATTAGCGCTCTCCGAGCGGTAATTGATATCTTTATTAATGAGGCATCGTTTACAAAGCATGAGCAGTGCAACATGCAGTACTGCTTAGCTGAAACTGTACGCTGGCCGAGAAAGCAGGATAATAACGACGTTGCGCTGTCAGCTTGTAGTGCAAGCTCATACTAGAATCGCATCGTTGGTCCCTGTGTTACTCCCAGGTATCTTGAGCCCTTAACAGATATGCAACAGCAGCTTTTGAGAGGCATCCCACTGGAATAAGGTAGCCCGTACCAACGTAACGGACGTCCCGCCCTTTGTAGATCGTTAGATCAATTGTTGACGAAACAAAAAATAGCCTGCAGACTCACAAGACTTACCACTCTGGCCTTTTTTCAGAGGGTTTATTTATTTAGCGTCTAGCACTGCACATAATATACAACCAAGACTACAAGAAAAAACAGAACGTAAGTACAAACGATACATTAAACAAACAGCCAATTGTTATATGCCAACGTCCAGCCACTTTATCCAGTCTTGCAAAAGTCGTTCGGATCACCCAGGTAGCCTGTCGATTTACACTCCTCGACAATATGCTGGATGGTCTGGTTCGGTGCTCCAGTCATAGCTTGGGCTGGGCTACTCACACCATTTGTGCAGGCTGTAAACACACACTCCCTGTCCTGTTCGGATGCCATTTACTTTCTTCCATTTACGACACGGTAGTTCAAAGTCCCTGGATTTCTGTAGAGAATAAGAGGTCGCACTTCAGGTGGAGCCTTCGTACTCAAATTTTCGCTGCATTTGCTGTCAGTTGGGAAATTACTATCAGTAAGCTATTGGACCAATGGTTTATTGTCAAAAAGGGAATATTTTTGTGGATGAAAAATTGGCAGTTATTAATTTTCTGGAAAATTCTTTCGACGGGGCTTCTTGTTTACTTAACAAAGGATGGACTATGGCGCTGAGTGTTGAAAGCCAATATAATGGAATTGAACGTTGTTAAAGTGCGTTGGGGTAACCTTAAAATACACTAAACTTGGCCCCCTGGTGTTGCCGAACGAGTGACAATGATCTGGCAGCCAAACGTATCTCCACAGTAAAATATCCTGGCTATAATCCACATTGAATCATATTTTTCTGGGCAAAATTAAAACAACAGATTTGCCAGCAAACACCGACGACTCCAGGAAGACATGACACACCTTATAACATGGATCTGTGCTGCGAAAAGACCAGATGAAATTCCGCTCGCAGCGTTGTCTGTCGGGAACTACTTTATAGCACGTGCCATTGCTCAAAGTCAGCGTTGTGAGCACCTGATATAACCATCCTAACAACAAACACACGAGCCCGTGAGTTACACGTTTGCACTTGTGTTCTTTAGGGACTTCGTCTCACCTCGATTAATTTACTCGTTCTACAGCTACCTGGGATGACCTACGTCGGCTGTCTCATTCTGTATATAGGGTGAGCTGTATCAGCTGTTAACGTTAAATTTTTCGCAACGATGTAGAATCCCAGAATTCTATTTTTCACCTCTAAAAAGGGGACCGCACCTATTCATCGTTACTGATTTCTTCCAAATTGATGGTGTATGCAGGGCTTGGCCAGAAATGAAAGTGATCGGTTTGGTTGGTCTATTCGGAGGAGAAGACGAAACTGCGAGGTCATCGGTCCCATCGGTTAAGGAAGAATGGGGAAGGAAGTCAACCCTGCCCTTTCAAATGAACCATCCAGGCATTTGCCTGAAGCGATGTGCGAAAATCACGGAAAACCTTAATCAGGATGGCAGGACGCGGGTTTGAACCGTCGTTCTCCCGAACCCGCGTCCAGTATGCTAACCACTACGACACCTCGCTTGGTCAATGAAAGAGACAGATGGCCAAGCGTTGACAAAAACAGCATTTTTGGTGCGGGTCGGGCAAGGCATGAATCATTTGTGTTAGCGTATAGATTCCATGCAGCGGTTGGTTCAGCAGATGGAGTACACAATGGAAATCACAGAGGTGTGGGTTCAAGTCCCTGCGCGGGAACATTTATTATGAGTTTTGAAGTTACTTATAACTGTAAATAAATCGAAAAACTACTCAGTATAACGTACTTTGTATTTACTAATATTTTAATAAAAGGCGTGAAAAGGAAAGGTAAAGGAAAATTTTGGATTTCAAATCAATTTTCAAGAACGGATTGTAAGATGCACACGAGAACTTCGTGTATAAAACTAGATAGTTTTATTATTTTGCAGTTGGTGATCTACGCATTATGTTGTGACATCCATCATCAGAACAAGGGAAGCTGTAATTTTCTCGGCACCTTACCAAAGTTACACTCCTGGAAATTGAAATAAGAACACCGTGAATTCATTGTCCCAGGAAGGGGAAACTTTATTGACCCATTCCTGGGGTCAGATACATCACATGATCACACTGACAGAACCACAGGCACATAGACACAGGCAACAGAGCATGCACAATGTCGGGACTAGTACAGTGTATATCCACCTTTCGCAGCAATGCTGGCTGCTATTCTCCCATGGATGCTGGATGTAGTCTTGTGGAACGGCTTGCCATGCCATTTCCACCTGGCGCCTCAGTTGGACCAGCGTTCGTGCTGGACGTGCAGACCGCGTGAGACGAAGCTTCATCCAGTCCCAAACATGCTCAATGGGGGACAGATCCGGAGATCTTGCTGGCCAGGGTAGTTGACTTACACCTTCTAGAGCACGTTGGGTGGCACGGGATACATGCGGACGTGCATTGTCCTGTTGGAACAGCAAGTTCCCTTGCCGGTCTAGGAATGGTAGAACGATAGGTTCGATGACGGTTTGGATGTACCGTGCACTATTCAGTGTCCCCTCGACGATCACCAGTGGTGTACGGCCAGTGTAGGAGATCGCTCCCCACACCATGATGCCGGGTGTTGGCCCTGTGTGCCTCGGTCGTATGCAGTCCTGATTGTAGCGCTCACCTGCACGGCGCCAAACACGCATACGACCATCATTGGCACCAAGGCAGAAGCGACTCTCATCGCTGAAGACGACACGTCTCCATTCGTCCCTCCATTCACGCCTGTCGCGACACCACTGGAGGCGGGCTGCACGATGTTGGGGCGTGAGCGGAAGACGGCCTAACGGTGTGCGGGACCGTAGCCCAG